>NC_088776.1:14796051-19796051 GCF_954871325.1 Gordionus sp. m RMFG-2023
TATGGGAGACTACGACAATACCATATTTTGCAAATATTGTTGCTCTCAAATATTCATGTTTTCTAATATTTCGTATAAAAAGGACTGTAAATTTTTCTTAATCTAATCCATATGCCATAAAAATCAAATAAACATAAATGTTCTGATTATAATCTTAATATTGTTATTTTTAAAGGAACTAATACACTAGTAAGGTCCTTTATGACACCAATCATCTCCCGACTAAATGACTTCACATGCTCCTAATAATAAAACCATTACAGAAATCTTTCGTACTTAATAATCGCTCTAGCATCATACAATTTGAGGACCAACGTGTAGTGCATTTTCATTTAAATAAAATATTATTACTTGCACTGCAAAATAATTCACTTTCAAAATAATCAACGTATTTCTATAACATAACATATTAATAAATTTACATAATATATTAATAAATTTACATAATAAAATATTATTAACTACACTAGAAAATAATTTATGATATCAATCTCTAAATAAAATGGAAGTCTAGGAAGAAAATTGGAAGAAAAAAGCGAATATTAAATAAATGATTCCACAAAAAAAAGTTAATAAAATTTAAAAAAATTTATATTATTTATTAAAATAATACATTTATTTTTAAAATTTTTTGTGACACCTAGAACCCTTGGACCCTCTACTTTTAAAAAGGGTCCGAGTCCGGGTTCGGTACAGCCAAAATACGAGGGTTCAGGAGGGTTCACATCCCTGGTATTTTGCTCATGTAAAGAATTATATATATCCTTATTTAACCATGATGGATTAATTATTAAAAACTAAAAAAGATTTTAATTGTATTATATATTCATTATTAATTTTTTTATATTATTTCAATTATTTATTTACGCAATACCATTGGTGCACAATATTATATTAAGCAAATAAATTTATTTGTTAATTTTAAGTTATTTTATAGATATTCACATATTTATTGAATAAATTATAAGTTTAGTGTTAAAAATTATATTTTTTACATTTTAAAACGGATTTGTTCAGAAGAATTGTAAAAATAAGGGTAATATATTTTTTTCTATGATATTCGAATTGAAATCGAGTAAAATATAAAAAAAGTTGTTTACATATTTTGTGCTCTCATAATGTGAGTTTCTATTCAAAAGCAACGGCAACTCTGAGTTTATTTTGACCAATATGAGATTTTTTATACCAAAGAACCTATATTCTCAAAATATTTTGACAAAGAAAATAGATTTCTGACTAGCACGGAGATAATTAATTTGTCAACATTGGAAAATAAACTATATGATTCACCCTCATAGTAAAGTGCGATTATTATACATATTTTAATATTTATATAGAATTTTAGCCATATTACCTATATTTAAAGCGAAATAACTCTTGGCTCAATGCTCGCCCCAGACTGGAATTTTGTAGAAATATAAGGCAGTATAATGCCTTCTATAAAAAAAAATTTCTTAAAAAAACTGTTTTATTTTTATGCCCTTCCATTTCCGGTTTTTGGTAATAATATTTTTACTATATTAGATTTTATTTTTATTTTTATGCCCTTCCATTTCCGGTTTTTGGTAATAATATTTTTACTATATTAAATTTTATGTCATATTAAATGGTTTTTACAGAAATATGTAATCAATTTAAATCATGAGTTAGCTAAATTATTTTTTGAGATATCTAAAATTAAATGAAGTTTTTCTTGAATTTTTTGTTTTGCATATCTTAGATAGTAAGCCCATTTGGGAAGTAAAATTTATATATTTTAATAAGTTAGGTACTACCACCATACGAATTTTAAAAACGATCAAAGGGGGTCGGTTTGGGAATTGAGTATTTTTTTGATCATGAATAAATAATAAATAAAATTCCAGTTTTAGCAAAAATATATTTTAGAGAATTTTAACCCTTCTTGAATATCTTATACTGAGAAAACAAATATTTATAATATATATGATATAATTTCTAACGATCAGGCGGCGAATCATAAAAATATTTCATAATAAAAAACTTTAACCTTGTTTTTTGGTTGTAGATTCTATTATAACAATTTCTAAATAATAAAATATGAGAAATAGATAGTGAAATATGTAATTCGGAATTTGTTCAGCCCTTGTAATCAAGTATTGCTAGGTGATCAAATTATAAAAATATTTTATAATAAACGATTTGTACCTTGTTTATGCTGCTCTTTTTCGGACGTCGATTCTATTATAATAATATATGACATATAATAAAATAAGAGAGGTTTTTTATGAAGTATGATATGATTTTAAAATGTGATCAGCCATTGTGTAATCAAATTTTGCTAGGCTTCGAAACATGAAAATATTGTATAATAAACAATTTTTACCTTGTTTAGGCTGTTCTTTTTTGGGTGGAGATTCTATAACAATAACAGATGCCAAATAATAAAATATGTGAGATAGATAATGAAAGGAATTAATTCATCTAGGGTGTAAGCATAAACATAAGAACTTTAATAAAATCTTAGAATAAATTTAATGAGAAACTTAGGTCTAGCGAGGGCCTACACACCCCCTACCCTCATTTCGCCAAATATTTATAAAAATTTGAAAGAAAAATAAGTAAAAGCTAATTATTTTTTAAAATAAAATAGTGACAAATCAAAATTATTTAAAAAAAAATATAACATAGCTAAAGGGCTATTTAAAGACTTCCAGTAAAATATTTTGGGGAAAACTCACCTAATAATGCCTACCCCACTTTCTCTTTTAGCAAAATCATAGCTAAGCCTATGAAAAGAAATAACTTTAAAAAACTTACTCGCAATTACCACATTAATTTACTTAATATTTATGGTCATTAAATCACTTATATGACATTTATCATATTTCAGTTGAAAGATATTATAAAATATAATACCCCAATAATTTAGACATGCAGGTTTCATTGGCGCTCCTACATATAATTTAAAAAATGGAATAATTCATTCAAAATAAATAAATAGTAAAAATCTTATTTAAATGGATGTAATAAAAAATACATAGACCACACTTGGTCTCAATAAAAAAAACCACCACCTTAAATTTCTGATGAAATATAATACTTAAAATTTTTAAAAATAACTCATGAATGGTTCATTTTTTAAATGAGCTATTAAGACATCATTTATAGTGTACAATTTTTTGCATATATATACAAAAAGCTTTCTTGCTATATCAGAATTATCATGAAAGTCACTACATAAATTTTTGCATTTAAAAAATATCAATGTTTAGAATTTAGGTAAGTCGTAGCCTAATGACTTCAATTATTATAATTCGAATAGAGTTAATTAGCTGTTATCAAGTCTTTGCTATTTATTGATACTATGCTCAATATTTATTTGCAAATGCATCTTTTGTACAAGGACGATGTTTTCAAAATTCTCTATATCTAACTGATTTGGTTAGGGACAAGACATGCTGAAGACCATTCCAATATCTTTATTCAAATATAGGATCCTGCAGGGCCGGGCAGACAATATCTTATCAGTAAAACATAGACCTGGTCCGGCCCGTGGTTTGAAAAATATTAATGTTATATATCCTTCCTATTCTTTCTTTTTTGCCTGATTGAATATCATATATAAAATGAATTTAAAAATAAGAATAGTTTTAAAAAAAGCAGGAGGTGAGAAATATTTATTATAATAGAATAAAACGATAAATTATTTTGTAACAAAAAAAATATGAATAATATAATATTAATAAATAACTAATTATAATGATAGAATAAAACGTTAATACAAACTAAAAATAAAATTTCGCCGAAAGATAAAAAAACCAATGTTATCGAAAAGAAACGATATAGTGGGGTAAAAAGTAATTTGATACATAAACATTTTAAAATACTATTATATATACATATATTACATTATCATTTTAAAAGCTAAAATTATATCATATTTAAACAGCTAAAAAAAAAAATATTTTGCAAATTATAGGTGTGAACTAGGAGGGAAAAGGGAGTGTTTCGAAGAAACATTTGTAGTTCCCCTTTCGAATTGGATTTTTTGCTTAAGAGATAGGGACTTGACCCCTGTTCTCAATGCAATTCTTCTACCCAATGATTTAAGAACTTTAGAGATTGGGGACCTGGGTTTCCCAGAACGCTAAAAATTAGAGGAATAAATATAAAAGAATTAGGGAGGAATCTATATTTATTAAACTTATTGACTTCTTGGAGTTCCAAGGGGGTCGGTATTTCCGTTAGTCGGAATGGAGGTAACACAAGAGACATCCCAGACAAGTCTTTTGCCGCTGTGCCAAGACGTCAAAGACATGCCGTCGGGACGCTTACCATCCGCATTTAGGAGACCTAATGGCTCCAAACTATTGGGGAAACCGGCCGAAATCAAGGCTTTGCCGATTAACTTATTAAGGTTGTCGTGCCTCAGACACTGACTTTGAGACAAGAAAAATATTGTCTAGAATAGGGATCAACCTGTTTACGACAGGCAGCACAAGTGCCCACAGAAGGGATAAGGCAACCAAGCTTATGGCCAATGGTAGTTTGAAACTCATCGTCTGTGAGTAACGTTTCCTTTTTACCACTCAGAATCGCGTCCGTCTAGCCATTCATAGCCGTTAGATATTTTTTTGCGTTTCTGAGCAGTTGAAGGTTAGTTGGATCGTTACACAGAAAAAGATTTTCAAGTGCGCATTGAAGTATAGGAACCAGGAGGCTCTTTAGATGACTGGCTGCTCGGATCCTTGGATAGTTAGGGTAAGCCACTTTTGTTTAGCTGAAGATAAAAGGGGATCGTCCAACTCGATAAGCGAGGAAATAGAATCGTTAAAGGATATTCGAGAGGAAAGAAAGCACGCAATTTAGGAAGGGGGGTTGAAAACCAAGACCACCCCGGTAAGCGGGCATAGAGGCGAAGGACCAATTAAAATCGGAAAAATTTAAGACTAAAAGGAATACGATAAAATGTTTAAATTTTAATTCAAAGGCCTTAAGGAGGGTGTTATATTGGAAAACCGGGGAAGATTTAAATATGTGTAAGAATTTCGGTAGGAAAAGACATTTTTTAGTGAGGAAAAAGAACTGATGCTTGGGAAGATGAGGAAGATTCTTTTTTAGTGAGGAAAAAGAACTGATGCTTGGGAAGATGAGGAAGATTCTTGAGTGAATTGAAAAGGGACTGAATCAAATCGTCAAAAAAATCTTGACAAAAGGAAGTTGAAAAGCTAATAGGGGAACCTAAAAGACAGAGTTCCTCGTATGGAATTATTATAAAATCTGGGGGCGGGATAAAATCCTTGTTGTTGAGGGAAGATATTTCGCACTTCTTTCTATTTAGGGGAAGACCAATTTTAAAAGCTTCCATCTCAACGTACTCTATGGCCGACAGAACATTAGATAAAGAGCCGTCAAAAGAGCCATCGTCGAGATACCACAAATTTAGGTCTAATTTGAAATCAAACTTTAAATTTTTAATCAAATCCTGAATCCCTATGGTAAAGAGCAAGGGACCTGGTGGATCACCTTGCTGAATCCCCTCTTCAGAGGATATGAAAAATTCCCCAAATTTGAGTAATGACGGAAATCCATAAAATTCTAGTATTTTGGGAAATGATGTAGAAAAGAGGGTAAGAACGCGCTTCTATGGATCCTGTTGAAGGCATTTCTGAAGTCTAGCTTGCAGAAACCTTATCCGCCTCAGTATTAATAAAAATACGCGCAACATGTGATGCCACTTCACACCCACCCCTCACTCCAAATCCTAACTGTGAGGGAAATAGGAGGGAACTAGCCTTAGGCCGGATCCTATTTACAATAGCCTTGGCGACTAATCGAGGAAAGAATGACTCTATGGCTATGGGTCTAATGCCACCATCCGGCTTGGTTAAAGAAACAAGACGTGCGCCAAAAAGAATAGGACGAATACAAAGAGGAACTTCGCATAAGAGGATATTATTGCAAAGTTCAGTTAATGATTTCAGCAAAAGGTCAATAAAACCATTATTAGAGCACTGAATTAAATCAACATAAAAACCGGATCTGAAACCGTCTAACCCACCTATCGTCCTAAAATAAAATTGATAAACATAATTAAATTATTAAAATAGTTAGATTAAAAAAGAAAATAAAATACATATTTTGAGTTTGAGATTTCTTCCCTATAAGCTTTTTATAAATTCGGGTTGTGGACTGCAACGCAGGCCGAACCGGGCAGAGCCTATATCTAAAATACTACCGAACTGCGGTCGGACTCATGCCTAAAAAATAAAGTTTACAGGTCTCTATTCTAGTATCTAATATAATCATTTTTTTGTCTATTTTGATGAATTACACGGGGATCTATCTTTTGAAGCAAATATTTATTTGCAGAAAATATAATCATTTTTGATTTTTTTGTAGCTTTAAAATTTTACAATGCCATTGATATAAAACAATTACCACACACTCTTTCGAATAATTGCAATTTTAGAGTTACATTCCTTGGAAATCTAATTCCAATGTTTAATTGTCCACTCAACCAGCTATGAATCCTTCAATATAGGTAAATTTTGAGAGAACCTTCTTTTAGCCTATTTTTTAAAATATTTAACTAGAACCCGATCAGTTATTTCAAGCGTTATGTCGTTTGTTCTCATAAATTTTCAACAATGTGTAACGGTGCTATTGGATTTTCGAATAATGAACCCTAAATAAATTATAAATAGTTAAGTCAGCAGCGATTTTTAATTAGGATTTTTATTCTTTGCATGCATCAAAAGCAAATTCGTGAGTAACCGCTATTCAACACTTTTCGCAAGTCATTAAAGACCATGAACTCATTAAGAAATGGTTAAAGTTTTTTAAAAAAATTATTCTTTATAAGCAATATCATTTTTAATAATTTCAATTTAACAAACTAGCAATAAATATGCAGAAATATACTTATCACATTCGATTTTATTTGATAGTTTTTATTGAATTACATTAAAGCCACGCATTGGATCTATTTTTGAAGGTCTAGTCCGAAAAAAGTATCTGATCTTTTTCTAGGTCTGAGTACTTCAAGAAGGTTCGCCAAATTCAATCCGAAAATCAATAAAATTAAACCCGCTCCATCCAAGTCTGACTTCGGATGGGGGATTTCGAATTGGTCCTATGCGGATCTCTAAATCACATTTCATTTTTTTTAAAAATCTTATCATAATTAGGAATGGTGAGAGGAAAATAATTGTTCCAAAGTTTTTTTTTATATCTAAAGGATCATACCATGTGTCTTAAAGATCATTTTTAAAAAAATTAACGCCTTTTCATATAATTTTTTAATTTTAAAAATAATGGACCAAAAAATTAAGATGGTGGTTTTGAGACCGTGGAATTTTTGTTTTGGTAAGGCTTTAAACTTGATCAGGCTTATATTATAAATACTAACAACATAATCAAAACTATTATAATTATGTTATTAATTTTCATCATAAATTAATATTCCGCCTTAAAACCAAAACAATGACATTTGAATTTTTTTAGGTTGGTTTGATAGCTGATAATGTCTCTCGGCCTGGCCTAAAAAAATTGCCTATAGAGAACTTATTGATATCTTTATGCTATTTTCATTTCTATATTTATGAAGTTGTATTTTCTTATTGCAGAAAAACAAATTTATTGACAAATTACCTCCGCAACCAGAAACTATATTTGGTTAAAAAAATTTGGGAATAGAGTTTTGATAGAGGGGGGTGGGGTGGTTAAGATTCTCACTTGGAACTTATTTCTTCTAAATTATAGCATATTTAGAACACGGCCAGCCTTTAAAAATCGAATGAGTGGGATTTTTTTAAATTCAAAATTATAAAAAGAATTATAATAAGTAATTTTAAATAACGGGGCCTAAAATCTTTTAAAAAATAAGCATACTATCATATTCATATATTTCTTTTATAAAATATTTGGACTCTTTTTAAATGATAGAAGAAATTACTGAGAATGATCTTACATAAAGTAGAAGAAATATATATTTTTGAAAAGTGGGGGAGGAGGGGTGGGACGTGTCCCGTCTCGATTTAGGGTCCTTGTAACATGCCAATTTTTAATAATACGTTCGATTTAGTTTATTAAAATGGTATGGTATATAATGATATAATTAAAAGTTAAGATAATAAATTCGTAATACAAATCAATTCTTTAGTAAAAAAAATACCTACGAAGCCAGTAGCTGTTCCAGAATATTTTTTTTAATATTTTATTTTTCATGATTTATGAATATATTTTATGTGAAAGATTACTTAAATATAAAGGAAATCAGAAATCTGCAGACCCAGTTTTGGATCGTAAAATGGTATTATTTTAAAACTCTGTTCTAAGCCGGGCAGGGTCGATTTAAAAAAATAGAATTAAATTTTATAAATTTGATTCGCTTCTCATATTTCAATTTCGTGAAACAATCTGCAAATTATACATCCAAAATTATTTAAAATGGTCAAATTTTAAAAACAAATTTTAAAAACCCAGACCCATCCAAGCCGGACCTAAAAATAAAAAATGGTTCGGGCCTAAAATAGACCTGTTCAGGTTTTTGAAGGGAATAAATTTGATAAATGTCATAAAATTTCAGGTCCTGACCGGATCTGACAAGAAAAAATTTCTTTTCAAGCCAACAGGATTTAGTTAGAAAATTTTTTTGTCCGGCCCGGGTTTTTATTTTTGTCTATTATTTTACGATCCGGCCAGGATATTTATAAACTTTGTTATTTTGATTAATTTTAGCTGTATTTAACAAATTATTTCAAAGAGAAATTAAAAATATAAGCATTAAACTAATATTAAACAGTCCATTATATGAATTTCCAAATAACAACTGATATAATTAATATAATTTTAATCTATTTTTAATCGGCCCGATCCGAATTTTTATTTTTTTAATTTTAAGCCTCGCCCAGATTTTTAAAACTATACCATTTTTAGGCGAGTTCCGGCTGTTCCGGCAGGTCTGATGAATGTAAACTTTGTTACAAACATCCATTTGAATGTGAATGTGACCTATAAGGTTTATTCACGATTGTAATTAAGCATCCGTTTTCTAACATAGGCATATTATTATCCTTTCACCAAATTTTCTGAAAAACATTTTATTTGAATTATTATTAAAGGAAGAAACGCTGGTATTTAGATTAGAGTAAACTATCCACTAAAAAATTTTGTTTTAGGTATAATTATATGAATTTATATTAAAACAAAGTAACTATTCATGAGTAGATGAAAAATAATAATATCCAATATCTCAGCGATCTTTTTTATTTTCAATTCGAATTGTTGGTTACATTCAGACTCCTAAACTATCATATAAATATAATTTATACTTAAATTAAAACCCAGTGGTATCACTGAGGGGTTATTTAGAGACTACATTTTTTAATATACCATATAAATTTTTTTTATTTAGGGTTGCTAAAATTTAATTTAGGATTTCTGAGCATTCCTTTACCCCTCCCTTCTTATACCAACAGTAAAACCGCGATTTAAGTTTTTCCGTTTAGAATCTTAGTCATAGAAATGTTATATAAATAAAAAATATTCTGTTTTAACATTTTCCTGTATTTCGTTTGAATTTCCTACCTTGTAAAAACTTTCTAACTGGGTTATACTGTATTTAGTATGTACATATACACTTACATAAACATCATATCTCATAAGCAAGGGGCTAATTAATAAAATTACTAAGATAAATACCATGATTTGGATATCCGAGAATAGATAGAAAAATAGCGATTAACAAGTAATTTTTATTCAACATTTCCATTCAATATTTATTATTTATTTCTAAAATGTTTTATGGAAAAAAATAAAAAATTTATTTTAATTGGCGAATAAGATTCAGTTCAACTTAAAAAAGAAGGGGGGTACTGGGTATAAATTAAATGCTTTTGTTTTTATAAATTTTTAACCTTTAAACTTTGTGTAAAACAACATATTTTTGTTTTTCTAAATTTTTAACCTTTAAACTTTGTGTTTGTTCATATATTTGAACCTGGGTTTCTCAAACTACTTAAAATCTGAAATCTTTTACGCCAATAGTAAAACCCCGATTACGTTTTCCTTTTTAGAATTTCTAGTCATACAACTCTTATACAATTAATATATATCCTGTTTTAACATTTTCCCGTAATTAGTTTAAATTTCCTACCTTGAAAAACTTTCGAACGGGGTTTTACTGTATTTAATTTATCTATAAATATACATCACGAAAGGTCATAATTTTTAGGTAAGGTCCTAATTATTAAGATAAATACCACAATTGGGAAATCCGAGAATAGTTAGAAAAATAGCGATTAACAAGTAATTTTGTATTTCCATTTTAATATTTTTCATTAGAAATTTATATTTCAAAGTATTATTTATTTCTAAAATGTTTGATAAAATAAAATTAAAAATGATTATAAATCGTGAATAAGATGCAGTTCAAAGGGTTAGCTATACTTGGATATAAATACATGCTTTTATTTTAATATATTTTTTAAACTTTATATTTATATAATTTAAAAATAGAATATAATATTTGTTAAATCAGGGTTTTACACTCAAGGTAAAAAATTTTTTTTGATTTCTGAAGATATAAATTAAAATTTTTTTAAATGAAGTTCTTTTTTGAGAAGGCTTAACCCAGCGTTCACAGTGAGCTCGAATTCACAACGAAGTATACAAAATATGCTGTTCGCATTGCAAATGCAGGGTAAGCAGGATTAAATTGATTAAAAAGTTAGTGCTATATATTTTTTTACTCTTAAACCAAAGTTACGAATTGTGAGCTATCATAAAATAATTGTTCAAAAACATACGGGAGTAGCATCTTTATATGCTAATATTATACTATAAATGCTTAATCAAAATAAAAATATTAGTGTTGAACATATGGTTGAATATAATATGAACTAACTGTCGGCTTGAGTATATATGTGATCTAGGAAATATCTGGGATGTTCATGTAACGACATGAATTAGGAAATGACATATGATCTCAAAACTAATAAAATCTCGAGAATCACTATCGCTATAGTTATTCGCTTGTTCATTTTTCTTCTTCTCAATAATCTTATGTCCCGATATCATTTTACCTATAGAATGCAACTATGACTAACTCAACGTGAATATTTACTTAACAAAAGAAAATGTAGAATTATAGATGACATAGAGATTTTGAAAAGATAATAATAATCTCTTTTTCCTATAGAAATATTTAATATTTGTATATAGTCAAAGTATATTTTTAGTTGTTTAAAAAATGATATTTCTTCAACAACCACATTTAGTGTATGTTTTTTCAAATTGTTAAGTGATAGCTTTAAAATTTAATATCATATTCAATACAACACAATATAGTCGTCATATAAAAATCACAATTATAAATCCAAATTCCGTATAAAATCATAACAAGGTATATTGAGGACAACATTAAACCAAAATGATAAACACTACGAATAAAATCTTTAACATATTTTTCACCCAAGCAGAGTTTTTCAATCTTCTGATATCGAATTTTTTCTTGGATTTATTTCGCGAAGCGTGGCTCACATTTTTAGATTTTCCACCCACAATTCCTACTTTCGATCTGTAGATTGGTAGATTTGAATTAATGATCAAATCTTCACATTCTTTGCAAATATATAAATCCATTTTTTGTTGCTCCTGAATTTTCACATCCAAATATTATACATAAAAAAATTTGTAATTTTATATAAAACAACTGAAATGACGTGCCATATTATATGACAATTTAAAGCATTTTTTAAAACGCTCATCTTTAAATAAAAGATCGATGTAAATGAAACTTATGTTAAATCTATTTTATAGTATAATTTATTGCATATATATTAATAATGGTAAAATATCTAGCAATAATATTAATCTAGTAATATAAACATTTTATCTAATAGCATACCGGCCACTTTCTAGACCTCAAATTGAGCGAAAGGGTACATAAGTTTTAAATTTTCCAGGGCGGAAAAGGGGAGATTTTTGGTTCCCATCTGCTATCATGACTTTATAAGCTAATATTTGATTTTGAAAGTAAACCGTAGCATATTCAACTTATCTTTTTACCTATTCTTTATTTTTATCGTTTTTATGTAAAAAGTTCTGTTTCGGCCCATTAAGAATATTTGCACAAGTTGCTTGGTTTGACCTGTTAAATTCTTTGGGCCTAACCTGGCCCATAATTTTTTTTAAAATTTGCCCAGACAAACCAGTTAAAATTTTACCGAAAGTCAGGATTGGCCATAAAACTAAAAATTTTGCAAAATAAGAGATGTAAGAGGCCTTGTTTGATTTTTCTCTATTTCTCTACTAGCCTTGAAAATATTTATATACAAATTGCCCGGCCCGCCTGTTAAATTTTTTGCTTGAGTGGCCTGATTTTTAAAAAAAATTGTTCAAGCCTAGCTGGGGTGGGCTTTCCGGGTTTTAGAACGGGGGGCTTTGGATCTCTGGTAATAAATTAAGATTGATAACCGCTTCTAGTGGAGTTGAAAAGAGAAGGAAAAGTTTCACAGGTTGGTAATTTAAAAAAAGTCGACAGAGTTGTCAATCATGTACTAAACATTAATTTTTTCAATTAATTGAAGAGGACTTCCAAAGTTTGATGACCTGATGGAATACAGGGTTTGGATGGGTAGTTTACTTGCTTATGATTCAGTCACATTATTAATGGAAAGATATGGAGAAGCTAACGGATAATAGTAAAGATTAGCGTATACCATTTCTACCTACTTTAGTTGGTTGAATAGCCTGCAACCAAAATAATTCCCCAAATTTAAGATTGAGCATGAGTCCTATAGTTTTTATTTCATGTTAGTGGATAGTAAGGATCGCAGGACAAATATACGTAACGTTCGTAAGGCATAAAGAATATTTGAATTACAAGGTAAATCAGATCTGGAAGGTACGGTAGGATTTCGTACCTGTCTGTGTAAGATATTTTGAAGTGTCCGCAAAAATTCTGGAGAAGAACTCTTTATTTCCCAAGGGTCTCTAGATATGTTATGAGAACTCTTTATTTCCCCAAGGGTCTCTAGATATGTTATGTTCTCTTTATTCCTACCCTTGGTAATAAATAAACTGTCTAAATTTAATTAATTCTACACAAAATATATCTTTATTTATTTATTTAATAAAATACACCCTTTATTTTATTATTTATCACAATATTTTTAATGATTTAATTTAAAGTGATAATAAATAATAATTTTTAGAATAATAAATAATAATTTTTAGAATAATAAATTTACATTTTATTAGTACTATAAAGTATCGTCGTTACTAATGGTGTTACATTTTTAGGAAGAGGAACGCTATTCGTTATTTGTTTTAAAAGATAAATATTCATGCGAGTTTTTTTGTGTCTTTAAAAATGGGAAAAATATTTTTTATTTTACCATGTATTTTTTTAAAAAATTTATAAATAATTTAAGCCGAGTTTTTAATTCAAATCAACTACCATAGCTCTTCATTTATATTCTATTAATTATATTTTTGTCGTTAAATTTCATACAATCAAGGATTATTATATTAATTTTATTAATATTATCAATTAAGATATGTTAATTTATATTCAATCAATAGTATCTATTTCTTTAGATGAAGATTATTTAACTCTGCCCTAGCCCCAAGTCTATTTTTTTTAAGTGTAAAATATTCCCTAAATTCAAATATTTCAACCCCGATGTCCAGAAGCTTAAATCTAAAATAAAACTTGAATGTAAACATGTGAATTGAGATTAAATTCTGATAAAGATTTTAAAAAATTTGATGAAAATCTGAATGATAATCTAATAATTTTGAAGATAAAGAACGTTCATTTTTAATAAATTCCCACAATTAAAATTTGTTTATTAAAAATAATACACCCTCCAATCTTCTGGGCAAGTTAAACTTGTTTTTATCATAGCGAAAGCTTTGTGTTTATCTGATCAATATCTTGATTGTACAGCCTTCATGAGTGCCATTAATACCCGTTTCAGATATTCTTCATGATAACTTTCCATTGCCGTTGAGTTATTTCTCATTGCCCCAAAACTTCACATCTAATTTCGCATCCCCAAAGGTAAAAGTTTCAAATAGCAAGATATTATACAAAGATTCTAACATCTTTGCTAATTTCTCATCAGTTGGCCAATGGCACTTATAGTGTTCTTCTGAAACTTACAAACACTTAACCCTTTTAGCAAAAAATTACTTACTCAGCGGGTAAAAGAGGCAACCGAAAATCCCCTTCTTTTAGATCGATAGCCCCCATCCTTCAAAAATGACAAAAATTGCAACAAAAAGTAAAACCATAGCCCCCTTAAAACAAGAGTAAAACTTATATTTAACAAACTAGATAACTTAAATATTCGATCTGTCATATGACTTGCCACATCCAAAGATAATCTGGATCCTTACGACAATAATACATACCGCGACAGATTTTAGGAAAGTCATATCTTTTAGACTCGATTCACCTGGAAGTGAAGGAATCCTTCTTATATTACTTCAGGACCAACTATTCCTGCAATCACCCAACAAACTGATATCCTTTCAAAAATCACCCAGCGCATCAACTGTATGCTTTTAGGAGGCATCAGATATTTCAAAAATATTTATAAGTTTATAGCTCTTCGCAAACCTAATAATGCCGTTAGACTTAAAGCGATTGGCATTACTTACATCTATTACTTGTCAAATTAGTAAATAGTTGAGTGCAATTTTCAATATCACGCATCATAAGCTCCAGTCAATTATGAATTAACGCTAAAGACGGATGTAAAGCAACCATTCAATGGCCCGAATGTATCTATGCACCAATCCCTCTGATGATACCCTAGTAAAAATCGATTTCACCAATACATATCTATCCCCTAAGACGCAGTGAATTTCTGAAGTCTGCTCACTCCTATTATCTTGAATTTTTCCAGTTCCTTCAGAACTGCTACTCCAGACCAGCATACCTGGTATTTGAGGATAAACTAATTTTATCATTAGAAGGTGTCTAACATAGAGGCTCACTTTGATCTATCCTCTTTTGTCATAGAATAGATAAAATGATGGAGAAATCAATGCCCAATACAAGCTTAATTTACACTCTTTGATATATCGATGATAGAATAATAGCTGCCTCACCCGACAAAGTCAACATAGCAATAGGCATAATAAAATTCTATGAAAACATAGTTCTAACAATAAGAGTGAATACTGTCATCTACACAACAATATTCAAAATTATTTCCCGGTTTAACCGTACTGAGAAAAGTAATTCACATATCTAGTATAGGCAATGAAGACTCCTTCACCAAATTCTTTGCAGACACTTCAAAGGATCTTAAACAAATACATGAGATCTTACTACTTCCTGTGCATCAGTTCTTTTTCCTGAAATTACCTACAATTTTGAAGATTCTCTACATCCTACGATCAACACATATTATATCATGCCATTCTTGATACCTATTAACAAAAGGTCAAATATTAACCGAACAAATCGTGAATATTGAGTTTGGAAAATTATCTTGACTCTAGGCTACCCTATGAACCAAAGCAAGTGGAATAGGAATACGATCACCTTCTCTACTATTCATTAAGTGCCTTCATATCTTCGCGTTTATCGTGTGACCCAATCATCAGCAAATTACCGATTCACCAAGATTCTCTACACTTTCAGTCATTGATCTCTGGAAGTTCTTTTTCCTAATTGATCCTCCTTCAGCAGGATTGAGATTTATTTTTGGATGACAATTTCGTTGCATTTCCTAAATCGAGTCAACTTTTCATCATTCCCATCTCCTTTCAACTTCATCAGGAAACGGTTATGAATTTCTGGTAACGTGTTCTTTTTTTGAAGTAACGTTTACAGTACTATATTTTATAAATTTAGTTTATTGCATCATTCATTATAATTAGTACTGTAAAGTAACGTCGATGATGTAACGTCGATAAAAGTAATGTCTGTGTTTCTCTTTTGAGTAAAGGTAACGTAATGTTATTCTCCTTTAAATTTTTTCATAAAAAATAGGAGAAAATATATTTTATTTTATAATTATATTTTTTAATATTATAAATATATAGCTGAGTTTTTAATTCAAATCAACCACTAAAATTATTTTTTCGAATCTTTATTTTTCTATATAATCTTTATTTATATAAAATTATTTAAAAAGAAAAAATAAAATTATATTTAAAGAATATTTATTATATATAATTAAAAATATCGAATATTTACATCTTAAAAAGAAACCATGTTATATAGGAATATTTAAAGTAAATATTTTTACTCATAAAAAGAAATTCCCTAGCCTCGTTGGAGAAATGTCTGATTTTGAGACCTCGGGTTTTTTTAAATTTAAAAGTTATAGGTGAAAAGTGGCGGTCTGTGGAGATGAATATTTGGGTAAATATAAAATAGTTTAGATCTTTGTATTTTTTTATCTTAATTAAAAAATATTTTTTACATGTATAGTCCTCATATATTTTAATAATACAGTATATAGATTGCTTATCAAAACAAAAATAAGGTGAAAACGACTTTCCATCACAATGGTGGGGTACGAAGCATCTGCTTCATAAAATCTGAAAGGTATTTTCCCTCATGACGATCGGGTAATCTTTTTTAAAAAAAAAATTCTTTTTGAATTTAATTTCTGTTGAAAGCATATATAAATGGCAGAATATGAATAGCGATATTATTGTATATGAATATTCACATACATATATGATGTCTAATTTGGAAGACTCGTCCATAATAAAAATACGATGTAGAATATCTAACCCCTTAAAGAATATGTTAGTAATGATCACTCAATCATAAAAGTAATAAGATGTTTTAGTTATTTAATTTCTCATAACCAAGTATTCTGGGGGGAACACGTAACAAGAGAGCAAAATGATAGGTCTTATAAAACATATTACAGTTTCTAACCTGCTTTCAAATTATATATAAAAAAATGAAGAAAAAAATAAGGGATAAATAAAAATAAAATGGAAACTTTAATCTAATCTTTTATCCTTTAATAATATTAATACACTTCTTGAAACCATAAAAGTTATGGCGATGAAAAAAATTCAAAAAGAAATTGAATCCAATAGATATTTCCCAATTATAGTTGATGACAGTGTACATATGATGTTTCGAAGTCAGAAGCAATAGCTTTGATAGTAAGATATATTGAAAAGGGTGAAACGCCTAAGCCTGTTAAAAGATATATATTGTAAAACGATTGATCTCGATATTAAAAAAAATAAAATATGCAAACTTTTCCATGAATCTATATCTCTGTTAGGCAGAGCTATGATGGTGCTTCAAACATGAGTGAAAGGATCAGTGGAGTACCGGCTTTGATAAGAGCGGAGACAGTACAGGCAGTTTTATTTTGTGCTATTGTGATCTCTAAATTTAATCATTGTTCAATTATCCCAATGGATAAAATTACTAAATGTTTTAGACAGGGCTGTGAACCCGAACCCAGACTCTGAACCAAACCCTTCGAACCCTGATTTTTTTAATTTGAAAATTATACATAAAGATTATTAGATAAAATTTTTTATCTGATTAGTCGAAGCTGAACTGAAGGCAAAGACCAAATTGAACGAGGGTACTAGCTTTGAACCCTTCTCTAGGAGACTGAATCCAAAAAGTAAGATAAAAACAAAACATTTTGACAAAGTTTCACCCACTATTTTATTGAATAATGCAAAATTTTTTTCTTGTTAAAAAAATTCATAATTTATATTGTTTCTTTTCCCTCGTTATTTAAAAAAATAAATAAACAGGTAATAAAAATAAAATTTGACATTGTTTTATCGATTTATTATAATGGTTGTTTATATTATAAGAATAATTATCAGGAGAAATCTAAAATAAAAAACAATACTAAATCTTATTATATTCTTTATTACTTACTATTACTAATTAATACTTTTTCGATTTTTTGGCATAAGACTGTGATTTTTTTTGCTAACATTATAATAGTATTTATTATTTTATATAATATATAATTAGTGATCATTAATAAAAGTATAATAATATAGAGAAAGGGGAATAAAGAAAGGCTAAAAAAATTAACTAATAATTTAAACATTGAACAGAAAACACGACATGTTAGCACTATAAATTTGTATTTTTTGAAGTTTATACGACTTACCTCCTACTTCAATATAAAATTCAAAAATTAGTTTAATATAATTTTTATTTTTACAAAGCCATAAATCCATTGTTTTGATTTTGATTATAAAAAAAATTAAATCTATTTCCATTATTTACACAATACAACATAGTATATATAAGTATAATAATTTATAACATTTTTTTTGTTTAACATTTTAATATAAATATTGAGTTGAGTTTATAGGTAAGATTTTATTTCTTTTCTATAGCACTGCTTACCTTACTCGTAAAGGTAATTAAGAAAAATCATATTTTAAAACAAAATAGGTGGAAGGGGGAGAGGAGAATAATATATTTATTATTTTTATTTATAAGATAAAATAACTTTGTATTAAATAAAACGGTATATTAAACCGAATTAAAAAGTTATTGTCATAATAATATTGTATTATACATATTATTATATTTTTTATGACTTATCGGCTTTCTTAAAGAAAACAATTCCTTATATATATATAGGCATAACAACAGGTAATAAAATATTTTTTTATAATAAATGTAATATTTTAATTTTTATATAATTCTTACACCCTCTTAAAGGTAATTATATATATATATATATGTATAATATTTTTATGAAATTTTAAAGATATGTATTTATATAGTATTTATTTAAATATATATTTTTTTATGGAGAGATTTGAGATAGATAATGAACGAAATACCTTTTCAAATCACACATATAGAACTTATATGAAAAAATCCATTTCATTTGCATAACATTAAATCAATGCACTAGAATTTAATTAATAATAGCCATTTTTCGAAGCACATTTAAACAAAAAAACGGGGAAGGACAATGGTGTAGTCAATATTTATTAAGGAAAGGGATAGGCTGGGGTCCTTCCTCTAACAAATCTTGATTTAGCATTTTGATTTTCCAGTGGTTATTTTTATTTTTAAAATATGTAATCATCTCTGAGTTTGCTGAACAATTGGAAGCGTTCATTCTAAAGTCTTTATCAATATTTCGTACTTTATTAGTGCCTATGAGCAGAGTTCTGGATCGAACCTGCATCTCCTGATCCGTATTCAGGACTATTTTTCCTTAACCCGTACGACTCAGAAATATTTAGGTTAATGAATGCCGACCCGAACCCTATTTTCCTCTCATTATTGGCAAAATTGGGAATTTTTTTTTAAATTTGCATCATGCTGGAACAAAAGTTATAGAATGTTAAAATCTAATGCTTGATTAGTACTTACTCAATTCATCCATCAGGGAATTTGATTTAAAAAAAGAAATGCGCCTATAATATTGTTTATCTGTCTATTTTTAAGATTATTTCATTTACTATTTAAATAGAAGAAGAAATTTCGGTGATGATTTTAAAAAATTAGAAAATTAAGGAAGGTTTTATCAATTTATAAATGAATGCAAATTTTGGTCTAGATATCGGTTAAAGTATCTAGATAAAAATATCACATCTATATCTGTATCTAGACACACTTTAGATTGTATTTTTATTTAGACGCTAGGTGTCTGTATTTATTTTGGATACATTTTGATACATTATTATTTTACGTTTTTTATCAAAAACAAACCAGAGAAATTTTATTTTACGCAATGGATGACGACAACATGAAATTTAATATTATAATTTTTTTATTTTATATTAATTTACAATCATAATTTTTAGATCAATATTTCTAGACAATCTCTGAAAGAGATCAAATAATTTATAATAATTTTTTTTGGGCACCATTTAGATATAAATATTTGACATTCATTAAAATTTTAAATAATTTTTTAAAAAATAAGGGTGAAATTTTATATATTTAATGATTATACCAATATAAAGTTGTTCGTCATTAAATATAACAATTACCCTCTGCTATCAAGTGTCCCTGTAGAAATTTAATGTGGCTAAAATTATATTTACCTATAAACGGGAGTGAATGATAAAAATTTTGAGAATATTTTATTATTAAAATCTAACAATTATTTGAAATCATTTATTTTATATTTTTTAAATGAATTATTAAAATCTAACAATCATTATTTTAATTATATATATATTATTGGTAAATATATTATTGGTATATAATATATTATTGGGTTTATAAGTGATATCAGTTTAATAGGTTTTTCTTAGCTCACTTCAAAATTTGAGTTTTAACAAATAACAATAGAACCCTAAATTAAGCGTTTGGATACCTTACACAAGTATAATAATTGTATCTTAGGTCCATTAGAAAAGTATCTTTGGACAACTCTGATAAGTATATTTTAAAAACATATTTTTTTATATTTTCCAAGCAAATTTTTCTGTTTTTCTGAAGCACTTCTAATATACATATAATTTTTAAGCAAGTTTATTAACTGTTAATCTTAGCGACGCCCTTGGACATTATAATAACAGTTAATAAATCGTTAAAAAATATAAAAAATTATGAGGATAGGTAAATATATTTATTATTAATATATAGAAGAACATTTTATTAATTAATATTATATAGTGTTGAGCAGATTTAATTTAAAACATTTCCACATTTTTTAATTCATTTGTAAATAAAATTACTTAACTTGTAAAAAAATATGTTATTTTAACAATTTTTTGCAAGTCAAATATAATATGGATATATTTTGAATCAAATCTGCACACTGTATATGACTAATGACTAACAGTTACTTATGTATACTTATACCTCTTTTGCTTGTTATGTTAAGTGTTACAATAACCTATTTTCAACAATTCTATATACCTTTTTTAATAATAAATTAATGAGGTTTTGTTTGTTATCTTCTCATTTTTATAATATTTAATTTATTATTAATTTTGCAATTTGTAAATCATATTATAACAACAAAGTATAGTAGTTTAATATACAGTTATTACTTATTAGCTTTTATGACATCATTTCATCAAACACTAGAAATAATATTTGGGAAAATATGATATTATTTCCCTGAAAATAATAAAGTAATGAATTATTTATGAAGGAGATTAAAAAATTTTTAAAAAATGCATTTTCCTCCGAATAAAAATATCGTATATTTAATTTATTATGTGCAGTGAAATCCCGGTGGTTGCAGAAATTCCATGAAGAAACGTGAAAAATAAATTAATTTACAGTTTTTAAATAACATCTATAATATGTGAAAAAAAATCTCATTCAAAAAAATAAGATTTTGTTTTGAACAAATCATATTGCCTCTCCCTATCTTTCGTAGCTTCGGTTCTCAGTTGATTCTGCCCTGGCAGATAATTATAAAAGTTTTAAATTATAATATAATCTAAGATAATGGCAAAATTATGAGAAAGGTTACCTATTAAAAAAGATAAATCTTTTGGATATTAAAACTATTCGTTTAATTTGGCAAACTAAATGAAATAGATAATATTATTTTATGCATATTTATTTAATTTTTGATTATAAAAATTATATATATATAACATAATATGCATTTATATTCCAATTTTAATAAAATAGTATATCAAAAAGCAATTAATTTGTTATCTATGACTATGAGCTACTTGCTCCAATATCAATATCCCATGATTCGGAATATCAATCTCAGAAATCATTAGAAATATATTTTTTTAGTATATGACAATCTCTTGTTTTAATGTCCATTTTTATTATTATTCAACTTTTTATATGCCTAGATGATAATTGTTCGAATTTTTAAAGAGTTATGTTTTATCTAAATTCACATAAAAAAATTTAAAAAAAACATTATAATATTCCTTTCAATTAAATTTAAAACACCTCTTATTTTTTATGCTTATTTTTTTATTAGATCAAATCTTTTTAGGTTTAAAGTTTAATCGAAGAATTTTTATAAATTAATTTTTAAAAAATTGTTATTTCCTCGCAATATTAAAGCTAATGTTAAACGTCTCACTTTTTAAAAGTCAAAGAATAAATATTACACAGGTCTGGATACTTTGCCTATAGATGGCAGAAAGGCTTTGCCATTTATTAACGAAATTTCGAGGGTTGTGAAATATGCGAAATCTTAATTTAAAATTGGCCAAATCGAGACGTTTAACCATACCAAAAGGCAAAGATAAAGTAATCAACCCTTTATTTAGAAAAAAACATGAATAAATGGCCTTTCTTTTGAGCAACCAAAGCGGATTTATTTTATTTATTTTTCATTAATATTATAATTATGCGATGATAAGTCAAAAATAGATAAATAAATTTTCTAAATAATTTAAACCTAGTTTTATTCTTTTCATATATATATTTAATAAACTTTTTTTTATTAAACCAAATTTTCAAGAACTAGTAATTTCTGAGTAATGAAAAATGCACGGAGGGCTTATGACCCTTTTGTGGATATCTTTTTATAATTTTTTCGTATAAAAGTCAAAATATTTTAAGGGATCCTAAAGCAGCTCTATCAAGTGGTTGCAGTTTATAGTTACAATGGGAAGGATCACGAAAACATCATTACTGAGAGCACAGACACATTAGTGGGATGTATGTAATATTGTTAACCCGCTCAGTTTTTAAAATTGGATAATCCGATATTTTCGACAAAAATATTAAGCAAGTCTGGAGATTTCGCTCAAAAAAAGTATAGACATCTATTAAGGAAATCTCGAAGCTTGCGTAATTTTTTGTTGATTAGCCGTTTTAAAAAATCGGTTTAACAACGCAAGTTGCATGGTTATCTTGAATCATTAAAACTTTTCTGCCTTGATTGTAAGATATTTTAAATAAATTACAAAATCCTTTGCCGGCATCCATCCAGATTTCCTAAGGTATTCACATCTTTTACATCGTTATACGTGTACTGTTTAAATAACCTCCCCCCCTCTCGCTTCCTTCCTCTCAATTATGTTAAGTCATTGAACTGTTGTTAATCCTATGAAAATTTATTGCTAAATATGTTAATACCAGTTTCATCAATGTTATAAATATCACGGTAGGAACTTGTTCTCATTTAAAAGAAACACGGACAGAAATATCCTACGTACAAAAATACCCTTTTAAAAATTTGTTTATTAAAAGCTTAAAAGGGTGAGCATTAAAAATTTTTTAATGGGGTATTTTTGTCCGTGGGCAAAATTTGTTTAATAAAATTAAATGGGTGAGCATTAAAAATTTTTAATGGGGTGTTTTTGTCCGATATCTATTTTGTCCGTGGGCATTTTTGTCCAGGGCTTTCTGTCCGGATTTCATTATTTCATTTAAAACTGTCAAATGATTTTTTTTAAATGAGTGGAACATTTTGAAATTAAATTCCGAATTTTATTATAGTATATAGTGTTGTTAAACGGCTCGTTTTGAGCCGATTTTCTAAAAACGGCTTACTCAATATTTTAGCCAGAAAAATATTGCCTAAGCCTCGAGATTTAGCCAATATACGTCTAAACCTTTGTTCCTTCAATATACGTCTAAGCCTTGTTCCTTCTATGAAAATCTTCAGACTTGCGTAATATTTTTATGGATGAGATATTGAATTAGCCGTTTTAAAAAATCGACTCAAAACGAACGGTTTAACAACACTAATAGTATATAATGTATTATTATATCTCACACATAATATATACTAGATATACATGATTATAAACTGGGCCTAATAGTGAGGTTATGTTGAATATAATATATTTATTACTTGCACACTACAATAAACAATTATTATCTAATCATTTTCATCTCATCGATATTATCCTTTATAATTGTCATATTATTGACATCACATCAAAATATCAATAACAACATCGGGCTCTGATTTATAAGAACTTAGATCTGATTTGTATAATGCATAATTTATTTTTCAATATTCAAATATTGGTAAGGCAATCTTATAAGTATTTTAATAATATCACACACATATATAATTAAATCTAATTCATTCCTACTTTCTATTTCAATATTTTAGTATTAATAAGAGTGCTAGATATCTGCAAATCCCAGTCCGAACGGGGCCAGGTCTATTTTTTAAAAATAATTTCGGACTGAGTCGAGCCTAAATTTTTAAATATGATATCATTCTATTTTATGAAATAAATTTATATATTTTAAAAATCTCTCAAGAAACAAGGTGCCATTATATTTTATTTGTTATTTTTCTATTTTTAAATCGGGGCGGGTCCAGAAGACGAGTAATTTTTATTTCGGGTCAGGCTTTTCGGGACTAATAAAAAAAAATTTATTTGACATCGTGGGAAAACCTCTCGGGTCGGGTCAGGTTTGATGCTATTAGACCAGATGCAGATCACTAAAAGGAGCCTTATTTTAAATATAATGTAAATTGTTAAAATAATCTAAATTTATTTCACACATAAGTGGTTAATTGCAAATATAAGTCCAATATATTGGAATTATAAGGGCGTCCCATATTTTTTTTAGGTTATTTAAGTTCTTTTAACTAATATAACATAGCACAACTTTAAGGATTCTATTTTCCTGTTGAGAATTTTAAACCATTAATTAAATACTGCTAGGTTAGGTAGTACAATACAGTTCTATTGGGAATCTTATTAAATACTGCTAGGTTAGGTAGTACAATACAGTTCTATTGGGAATCTTCCTTCAGTTTGACCTATTTATTGTATCTTATGCATAGGCGTAGACAATGACTTGGGGATGATTTCAGATAGAACCCCAACGACACATTCATTAAAAGTGTGCATCAACGAAAACAGCTGGGGTCGCTATTTTGGTTACCCATATAATTATTTAAAATTTTTAAACGAGAGGCCAAATTTATTTCTATATCTGACGCAAACTTTATTAAAGAATTGCCTGAACATCGAGGTAACAAGGAAGCAAGTTATCAATTTAGTAGTAGTTTTTATAAGAATAATTACTATATGTGTTGCAAAATGGCGGGTCCAGCTGATTTGCATTCAAGACGCTTTCAAATGCATTATTATGAATGCGTCGTCAGTTTAGGTATTATTATAAGTCAATGTTAGAACCCCAACCCTCTGAGAAATGTGATTATTTAAAATTTTGGGTTTTCATAATGCTTTTACATTTATCTAGAAGAAATTTTGCTTTCATTACTCTTAAATTGATAAAATTTCCTCCTTTATTATTTTATTTCTATAAAATTCACTGAGGAAATTTCTTCTTCCAAAGAAAAGAGTGCATAATAAGATCCCAAAATTTAATAATAAAGAGAACTATGCACATTTAAATTTTTAATTAAATTTTGAAAATCATCTCTTGTAATCGTTTCGATTTCACGATAATCAATCATCTTAGTATTACCTTTTCCAAAGATGCGACAGGCTAGACTACCCTTTTATGGTACCTCTACTTTTTAAAATTTTTATTATAATTGCTTTAGTGCTTCTATAATTGTCATCTATCTTAAATCTTGATACCAATTCGATATTAATTTTTTAATTCTTAATAGTAGTGTAGTTAATAAATTTACTCGACTAACTGGCGACTAACTAATTATTCGAAAAAGTCTACTAAAAACTTTACTCACTAAATAAGTTGATTAGTCGACTAAATAATTTTCAAAAATATATAAAATATTAAATTTGGTACCGGTCAGGCGCTAAAAATTGATAATAAATTTTACAGTTCTATTGTTAAAAATGTCATTTTCAATTGTTTAAATGTTGCCCTAATTAATGGCTTTTTAAATGAAGCAGATATTTATATTAAAACAATTTTTGTGTATTAGCAATCGAAATTTGATTTTAATAATTCTATTTACAAATGTAAAAATGTTATGAACTTGATGGATTTTGTAATTTAATTTGACAAATAAACTACCTATAGAATATCATGTTTAAGGAGAATGTTATGCTCTCTATTTTTTATGATTCTTCAGAATTAAAATTTTTTACCAAATTTCTCTCGCACTTTGAAAAAAATTGACATGGCAACCCTGTATTATCCCTGGTCTCCTTCTAAAATTTAACCATTTTGAAATATATATTTAAACATATTTTAATTATTTCATCCACAAATACCATCTAAGATCTATTAAAGAATCGGTAATATAATATTTATTATAAGAGTTAAACTACAATATCTAATGAGTAAAGGCTGCAACGGAAATATGCTCAAAGACATGTTGAATATCTATTTCTCTTTTTAATTATTATAATATTATACTCATAAAATTAGTAAAATAGTATTGTTTAGCTTAAACCAAGATATAATTAATTTTTCGTTCCTTAAATAAACAATTTAAAATAATAAAAAATAAATAAAATTTCAAAATAAAAACTATTTAAAGAAGAGACAACAATTAAAAGAATGAAAATTTAGAGATGGGAGTCACGTCTTATTTCCTCACCTTTTTATTTACCTGTGAATATAATAATATTAAATTACAATAATTTAAATATTTTGAATAACAAACATTTTTTTTTCGGGCATGATCTATCTAAATTTCAACTCTCGAACAAATAAATCCTAGTTGATATTCATCGTGAAATTTATTTATTCATTTTTATATTTAATTTTAATAAGAATTTTAACAAATATAAGTTCGAGAATGGAAATATTTTTAATCAGGCGCACGGGTAAAAGCCGTTTATTTTCACGCGGAAAAATCTATTACTTGGATTGAAAATTTTACTTTTAACGAATTTGCAGATTTTCCTAAATGTTATTTCAAGCATTACCCCTTCTGAAAAAAAATGTAACCCGGTCAAAAGTCTATAAAAAAGCCTAACGGGCTCTAGAGTGAAATTGATAGATGAAAAAGCTAACGCTAACAAATTTATCTCCTCTAGGGAAATCCTGGCTACACCTATATTAAAAACCTATATATTTAATGTTATTTAAGTTTAGACCCAGTAATTTTAATGTAACAATATAAAATCAATATATTTTTTTTAATTAAAAAAAATATGCTCTTATGTCTTTCTTATCTAAACTTGTGTAATTAAATAAATTTATAGTTTAATCTATAATACCATCCTTCCTCCATTTAAATTTACGTATAATAATATTAATTTTAAATCAAACATTCATAAAAAAAATTTTTATTGGCTTTACCAATAATTTATACCTTTTTATTTATTTTTTAAATATACCACTTTTTACCTTCCTATTTAATATAAAAAAATAAATTCTTCTATCATTATAGTATTATATTAAATAATTATAGTATATCTCACTCATTTAATTTTAATATTTTCATATTAAAATCAAAATTTTCATTTTTTTCAAAATTATGCCCCCAAATTATGTTTTTAAATTAATTCCCCAAAAAAAAATAAAAAATCATTTTTTTTGTCATTTTTGTCGTAAATAAAAAAGAAATAGAAAATTAAGTTAAAACTAAAAAACGTCAAATAAACTCATTTTTGTTAATTTTATTTAAAAAGTCTTCCCACTTTCCTGTCTTCTCGATTTAAATATATTCTAGAAAATCCTAATCCTTCTAAATTATATTTTTTAAAAAAGCAAGAAATTTAGACTAATAATTATTACAAGGTAAAAAAAATAATAATCATTTATCAAAATTATATTTATTTATGCTAACTCATATATTATAGTCGGTGACATAAATTTTGGACCATTAAGTTCAATTATATTTTTATTTATAATAAAATATATTCTAGAATTATTATCATATATGATTCTGCTTCAAATACCGTGAAACCCATTAATAACGTTCCCTACGGTACTAGATAATTTTATAATATTTACAATCTCCCAACTGTATATCATGTAATTTAATTTAATTATTGAATTTACATAACTGGTGAGGTGATTAACTAGTGTTATAAATATTTTTCATTTTTAAACCTCTGAATATAGCTTTCCAGATTTTATGAGTGAAAGAATTTAAAATTGATTAGTTAAAATTAATTGTTATCAAGTTTAATTTTTTGGAGGTTACGAGCCCTTATAGAGTTTTTTGAAGAGTTTTAAGAGAAAATTAAACAAAATAATATAAGATATGCACTTGCAATATTTATAATTTAAATCAAGAATGTCCAAATGCTAATTTTTATATGGGGGAGTATGTTAGAGTATAAAAAAACTGTTTATTTAAGGAAATATTTTTGGCGGAATTCATTGTAGAATCTCTATTCCATCAAATGGCAAATCTCATTAATATTAATATAGTTATTCATAATACATTCGTTCCGTATGATTTTAATGATTTTCACATTTTATGGAAAGAGATCTAGCAACTACAATGAATCCAGTCTACGTTAAATAATTAAAACATTTTAAAATCACAAATATAACATATAAAAGATAGTAAAAATATAAAGTATATGAAATAGAAATATTATATCATATTATAAGTGAGCTCACAATAAGGAACCATAATTAAATTTAAATGTTTAGCTTATTTTTGATAAATCAAACGAAATATTTGCTCTTTTATAAAAATAGTTAACTGATATATTTTTTTTTACAATTATTTGTAAATGTATCTAATGATATTACACTATATTAACTAGATGAAGTTCAAATAACTAGAAATATGCATCGATCTCTTCACTAAAACTGAATTCAAGTAATAAAATTAGAGCAATAATTTGCATTTTTAGGTGGGCATATGCCGCCTGGTTGGGCAATGTTGACGTTTATGAAACAGATTTATATTTATAATTTTCTATTTGCTTTTAAGAAGATTTTTTTCAAAGTTTTTATCTAGTGAATAAAATATTTCTTCATAAATATCCTTCGACAAACCAAACAATTTTTTTACAAAATGTATAATGACATATACTAAGAATAAGAAGTCTGGGGCATGCCAAATTACCTACTTTCGTAATACAATAAATAGACCCCAATAAAATTTATGGTGGGCCTAATAGTGCCCCCATATGAAAATCCTGGACATACGCACATGAATATAGGGTAGATAGATAGTAAGTAATAAGACATTGCACAAGACTTATTCAAAAAATATACATTCAATCATTTATTCTTCAAAATAAAAATGATTAATTATTATATTTGTCATTTTGAAATAGTAGAGATTCTATATCTAATGGTAGGCACACTTAAGTCAATTTTATGTGAAGTAAAGCCATATTACCGATAGATACTCAAAATATGTATTTCGATACTTTCGCGATAGTGATCATAATATTACCAACATATTAATATTCATTTATACTATTTAAATGATTAACTATAGAATTTTCTGTTTTTAGAATTCATTGTAAGCTAACTTCAACTGGGATCATTATAAAAAAACGTTTATCATTTTTCCTATTTCTGGAAAGCAAAAGCAACCATTTATTGGCAAGATAAAAAAACATTAAATTAGCCTATACCATGAAAATTACAGATCTTAAAATTGACTGGCCAAATATATTACAACCAAAGAATGTTATTCAATCTTCTTTCTTTTTATTACCTTATCTTTCTTTCTGGGGGCGAAGTGGGGTACTTTCTTAGGAGACATACATAGTCAGCAGCAGAAATGAAAACCCAAACACTGAACCCTCCCGAACCCTCGATATTTCGCTGAACCCGAACCCTTTTTTAAAATTTAGGGTTTAGGGTCCAACCTTTTTTTTTTTTAAAAATTTATTTTTAATTTTTCAACATGTATTTACAATATTCATTTATAAAAGATTCCTATTTAAAAAGAGTTTATTTAAAACAAATGTTTTTTTATTCAAAAAAAAAATATTAATTTAAAAAGAACATTTACTGTTCATTTTTTCGTGGAATAATTTTTGTTATATCTAAGAGTCGGCCATTTTTCGTAAAATTTTTTAAATTTTATCCAGAAAGCAGATTTTAAAAGTTTTTTTATAAATGATGATAATATATTATAATATCTATTTTAGGATATTGTTATTTGTGGATTATTAAATTGATAGTAAGACAAAGAGAAGTACAAAATCACGAATATATAACAGTGTTTGATTTAATGACACATATTGACGATTAAATTAAAACCCATCCATATAAAATTATAATCTTTGCAAAAATAATTAAAATAACAAGAGGAATAATAAAAGAAATTTCAATAATGCTTTGTCTATATTTTAATTATTTTCGGTCTCCGAACCCTAAACCTACCTCAATCTAAACCGGGTTCAGAGATTTTTCCCTGAACCCAAACCTTCTTTTTGTCCTAAATCATTCTTCAGCCCCAACGAGTCTGACCTCTCTGAAGTTCGGGTAGATTGAACCTTGTCATTTTTAATAAAATAAAAAATAAAATTTCGTTTTATCGATTTAAATAAAAATTTAGCAAAAAATAAATATCTAAAATTTAAAAAAAACATAGAATTTCAAATTATTTAACTTAGAATTCAAATAAGATTTAAAAAAATTTTTTTTTTAAAAAATTAAATTACTTTCACTTTAATGTACAACTTTAACTAATTAATCATATCATAAAAAACCCATGATTATAAAGGTAAACTTATATTATAAAAGTGTGAAATATGTTTCCACCTTTATTTTTTTTTCTATATTAATTTTTAATTATTATTGCATATATACTTTGATTAATTAATATAATAAACCAATTAATTCGATTCGAAGCTATGAATTCTTATTTTATTTTGAACGAAATATAACAGGTAAACAAAAGGAACCATGGAATATCATATTATTATTTTTGTGTTAAAGGTAAGTCGATATTTTTATTTTTTTTACCTTCCCAATTTCCTTAATTATCAAATAAAAATTCAAACAATGTTGTTTTTTTTTAAAAAAAAATTGAAGTTTTTATTATTTTATCACCAAAGTAATCGATAACATATATGTGTTATTTTTTCCATGGAATTTTTTATTTTCCCATTTGCCTTTTCAATTATATTATTTAATCATTTGAGGGACAAGATTTATTAGTATATGATATTATGTAATTTATAAAATACAAACTTTTTTTATAATTATCAGATCACAATTTTTGTGTATGTATATAGTTTTTAATACGGAATAATTGATTTTGACTTGATTATTTCCACCCTCCCATTATATTAATATCTATATCTCTCTATATAAATAGTAGGTGCGAAATTTAGATATGACTATTTTGTGAAAGATAGAATGAAGAATAGATAAAGAATGAATGATGAATTATGATATCCTTGGTCCATCCTTATTTTTATTTTTTTTTCAAAATATTATTATAAACCTATTTTATTATATTTAAAAAAAAATTAACTTTTTTTTTTGTGGGAGTTCTGAATAAAACAATGTCAAGGAAATGGTGCGTTGCATTGATAGGTGAAGAGGAAATTAGATGATAGAGAATGCAAACATTATTTGAGAATGCAAACATTATTTGAGAAAGTCGAACCCGGAGAAGAAAGCCCTGGTTTTTGGAAAATATTCTGGACCCGAACCGAACCTGAATCCCGTTTATAAAATTGCTAAAACCCCGAACCGAAACTAGGAATTTTTTTGTGAACCCGGGCTCAACTGAGTTCAGTAAATATTGTTTAAAATCATATATTAAGTTATTTGTAAAATTGTAAATAAAAATATTAATAATTTAATGAGATTTTTTAATATTTTCAATTTATTTAAATATAAACGGTATAAAATAAATCCTATTACAGATTTTACTTAATGATAATAAATAGATTTGTGTGAAAAGGCATCTTCTTAATTTATAGAGTAGGATTAAACTCATATCCACGTCAATTTTATTTGTTGATAATAGTTCGGATGAAGTTATTGAACAGGTTGATTTAGAGAAATTTATACAACTTAAAGAAAGACATGAAAAAATACATAAAATAGGGTCAACGATTGCAGAGAAAAGTTTTGGAACGATAATTATTGAATTGAACGATTTTAAAAGATTGGATAAGAAAGAAAATATTTTGCATTTTTAGGAGTCTGCTAAGCTGCAGCACCCTGATTTATATATTTTATCCGAAACTTATTTGCTATTCTTGCAACCCAAGTTAATTTATCATATGAAAATTCATTCTTGCATGGATTGAAGGAGAGAAAACAATTCTTGGAAGGTATTATGCTAATACGTCTAAATAAAATTTTTAAAATTGATACATGGCTATGCTTTGTATTCTTAAATATATTTTGCCTATAAATATATGATAAAAATTTTATTTTTTATACTTATTTATGTCTAGTTTGTTAATTATGATTTAAATATAGAATTTTTTCATCAATTCAAAAATTCCTAAACCTGCAAAAATATTCCCCTGAATCGAACCCACATAAATTTTTTTGTAAAATTTTTGCCGGGTTTGCATCCCTGGTAAAAAATAAGATAGCTGGAACCTAAGATTTCTCACTTTATATTCTTAAAAAGATTATGATCTTACTTCCAAAATTGCTTTCTTAGAGTAAAGCAAGAGATATGATTTGCTGGGTAAGAAATGTAGGGTTGTAAATTAGTGAAAATTTTCTTGTAAATGGGAAATTTTGAATTTTTCCAAAATTGTCTCTTTATTTTCCCAAATTAAAAAAAAATTTTTTTCCTCATTCAACTTTCAATTAATTACTTAAAAGCAGGGTTGGCAAGTGGTCAAATTTAACCAATTGACCGGAGAAGTATCTGACCTGGTCAAATACGGATAAATACTCTAAAAAATCTTTAAAAAAAAAGAAGAAAAATATGTTTGAAAAAATAAATTGATATAAATACATGTGACCGTAATGCTATATTAATTGGATCCCCAATATCAAAGGGAGCTTCTTACTAGTAGTTAATTTAATAAAGTATTTGCTATAATACAAGAATTAGGTATTTTAAAAAATGATGATATTCAAAATATTTCAAGTGATATCATAAATTTCAGATGCTAAAGGGGCATGTTTAATATCAAATTATTTGAAAAGCAGTAACTTTCATAAGAAATAATCTCAGACCTCAAGTCAGTGAAGTGAGCTTTGCCCACCATGCTCTTTAAGAAGTGATATTATACTAACAATTCATATTCTTCTTTTTCAGAAAGAAATTCGTCGATTTGGGGTAATATTCTTACTAAAACTGAAATCGATTGAAGCTCTCGACACCAAGAAAATTAATTAAAAAATATTAAAGAAAATGATAATATTGAATATAAATCAGAACAAGACTCTGCCACGGAGAGCGAAACAATAGTTATTGAATGAAAATGAATTTTAAAAAAATTATAAGTTAAAATTATAGATTCATTTTACTTTCAAATTTTTAATTTTCTTATCAAATTTATGGGTTTAGAAGAACTTATAATCATAGCCCTAAATGATGTTGATGATTATAGAAGGACAATTAATTTATATTAGTTAAGTTATTTTCAATTTCACGGTTTCTTAGATTTAATTTATATATAATCCTTATAATAATTTTTTGAGATCACTGTCAGAAATATAAATAATTATTGCCTCATCAATTTAAAAGTTTCAAATTTTTAATTTTTCCATGTTCATTTTATGTAATTAGAAGCAGAAACCTTCATGGGCCGGGCCGGCCCGCAGCCCGCAGGCTAACCCGGCCCATATTTATTTTCTAGCAGGCCTGGGCCGGGCTTGGGTTTATGAAAATTTTCTACTTGGGCCGGGCTTATGCCTAATTTTTTTTCAAATTTAGATTATTTTAAGGATATTTATTTGAACAAATATAACAAATCCTTTATCCCATTTCCTAGACACCTTGGGAGAGTTTTAATTTTGTTTTTTCTTTAAAATCGGAAATTGGTATACTTATTCCTGACATAACTGATTTAAAGTTACCATGATATTTTTATTTAAAAATCACTTTTTTTTCATTCTTATTTGGCTATAAAGATGATATTTAAAATGATTAAGGTAATGATCTTTACAATAATTGAAATAAGGATTTTATATCATTTATAAATTCTGTTGGCTTTCTATGTATTTCCTTTGTGTATTACACTAATGAGATTGAAGGCTAAGAAAGCTAAATATGTAACATAACACTCTTTTTCCGAACTAATTGATTTTTTGTGTGTTTTCTTTTATATGTGGGTATTATGTAATGATAATGATATCAATTATGATGATCATATCCTAGATTGGTGGAAGAAGCTTGAAAAAATTTTGCCAAAATTAGCAAGATTAGTTAAAAAAATTCATGCAATCAGCATCAAATGCCTCGAGTAAACGAAATTTCAGCACTATTGGAAGAGTTATAGAAGAGAGAAGGACAAATTTAAACTATGAAATTGTTGATAATATATTATTTTTAAATGATAATTTGAAAATATAAATTAAAATTTTGATCATTTATTAATATTATATAAATGTTAAATAAAATATTATATTTCCATTAGTATTACTTCAGCATGAGTATTCATAAAATAATTTAATGGGCTGGGCTTGGAAAATTTTTTTGAAACTTATCATGGGCTTGTTGGGCCGGGCTTGGGAATTTTTTTTAACATTAGATATGGCCGGGCTTGGGCCTAAAAAAATTTTTTACTGCGGGCCTGGGCCAGGCTTGGTCAAAAAATTAAGGCTCATGAAGGTCTCTGATTAGAAGAGCTATTACTATAACTAATAAGAATATTGATTTTTATAAAAACATTGAGAAGAAAAGTAAATTAAATACATTGAAAATAATCATTCAAAATTTGAAATTGGATTTTAAAAGGTTGGGGCACTTGTTTCCATAAGGGCGAATATCCATTTTGTGGAAAGTTCTAGTATTAAATTATTGTTTAATTCCTAGTTATATAATGCGATGGGATCAGTGACTCCTGCAGGGTTGGGGCTAGACGTCGTCTTGATAACAAAAAATTTCACCACGATCAGTTTTAAGACCCTCGCTTTTCTTGTGTCAAAATTTGGTAAGATTAATATAATAACATTTATCAGTTTATTTTAATATATTTGTCTTATTATATAATACTAGCGCTTCGCCCTTGCCAGCTCCGTCCAGGGTTGGTAAAGAAAAGGAGATAATTTTAAATTTATATACCTTCGCAACTAATTTTTTTTAAAATATAAAATAATATATTTGTGAAATTTGAACTTTGTTTGCTCATGACATTCTAGCATCTTTAATAAGACATCTGTTTAAAAGAGTGTCGTTAGTATGGGAACACACCCCTGAAAACTTCAATAAGTGAAATTCATATGTGACAATTTTATAGTCATAATTCTTTTTTTTTGCTAATTTGAGTTATAATTACCCAATTTTTTTTACTAATATTTATAATTTTAGAATGAGCTCTCTCAAGTTGAAAAAGCTAGCGATATTATTGGTATCAGTTTTCTAAAATTTAATAATAGTGTAGAATATTATTTAGATTATGTTTATTTTGAAAGTATGAATTGAGAATCGATTGCAAACACTGTTTAAAAAAAATATCCCTGCATATGCCCTGATCTTCAATACTTATGAGATCAAGCATATACCGCTCTTTCAGTTGCAACTCCCAAGGCTGTACAAAGGTTAATTAAAAGTTTCTTATCAAAATCTATATAGCAGTTATCATATCCATGTCACAATAGTAATAAAGGAAACATTGACAATAAAACTCCGTTTAACTCCGCATCTACTAACAAATTCGTTTCAGCAAAAAAAAATTAACCTAAAAAAGTGCACTGTAAGTATCTCGAACCTAAGTCTTGAGATTTTGTTGTAAAACCATAACCTCTGATTTTACGATGTGTATCACCTTTCTGCGTGTAGCATAGATTATCATTTTACACTTAAAAAGATAATAGATAGAGATTAACCTGTCCTACAAAAATAAAGCAACCAATCTCAGCATTGACTGGGCATATAAATCAATTAATATTTTTTTTAAGAAATATTATTTATTTTAAATAAATTAACATAATGCCACAATGTAAATTTATGAACGATAAAGGTTTCTTTTTCTTTAATATTGTCATAAACATAAAATAATTAAGGTCATTTCAGCAATAAAAAAAAGAATTTATGATTTAATTATTAAGAAAACAATAATTGTTTAATGTACATTATGTGTTTTTTTTATAACTATTATATTAATATTAATATGAAATGTAATTTTTTTCATTGAGAATTCTTCTTAGGTAATCAGTCAAAATGTTCTGGCAAAAAGAAACAGGACAATAATTTACTCCAATTTTAAGAAAATATGTAATGCGTAACATAGATAAGGGTAAATTATGGGATCTGGAGTGTGGATGAACTAGGTAAATATAGAGGGTTGTCAGCTCAAAATAAAGATATTTAAAAAAAATTTACTAACCTTAAAAAACACATTTTCAATATACTATATAATATAATTCAGTGTGTTTAATTTCAACTTAAATCATTTTTGGCACATCTTTTATAATCTGATTTTAAATATATTTCTGTATGTTCAAAAATCACTCTGTGATTTGTAGAAAAATTTTGCAATGAACTTTTGAACTTAATATAATTTATATTAGCTATTTTATATAAATTACAAATAATTCAAATGTTAACGGCAAAATTATCTGAAACTCATAAGGCAGGTTTTTTTAAAACATGCTGGAATATATTTCCAATAAAATCAGATATTTTTAAAAACGGAGCAAAATAATTCAAAGTTGAAATGATATCACATTACTGGCAAAAATACATTTACGCCTATTCATGAAACGAATACAAATATTAAATTATTCGTTTTGTTCGAGTAAGAATAACTCGCTTTACAATTAATAAAATTGAATAATTTATTTTAAATTAGTGATCTGCATCGAGCCTAATTCTTCAAGCCTGGCCCGACCCAAAATTTTTAAAAAGTTTTTGCCGGCTCGGCCCGAATTTATTTAAATAGAAATTAATATTTATAATCACTCAAAATAAAAGATATATATGTTATATGGTGTCTAGTTTCTATAAATAAAATCAAATATTTCTATTTTACATTAAAAATTCAACATAAAATTGATAAATTTCGATATATTAAAAAAAATTTCCAAGGCCCAACCCGCCCCGATTCTAATTTTTTTAAAAAATATTAGGCCCGACCCTGCCTGAACCCGATTTTTTTTTAAAAATAAGCCCGACCCGAACGCAGGGCCTACTTTTGCAGATCTCTATTTTATATATTTTTCAGATTCACTGTTACCAAATTTTTTTAAAGTAAATATATAAACAACAATATCTCCTCATTATAATATAATAGTCCATTCACACCTGAATAAAACGAGTTGTGGTAAAACTAATTCTATCTTTAAACCTTAATCATCAACCTTTTTTTTGTTAATAAGAACCATACTTTTAAAGTCAACTTTTTAAAATTAAAACTCTTTATAATTAATATATGTAGCATTTAAAACAGTAAATTTAAAGGATTTTAAAAATGGTTTTTTATTCATCAATAAAATTAGTTAGCACTCTTGCATATAGGCATAATTTATTTGCAGAAAAAGAACATTTGGTAAAAAAAATAACATCCAATAAATAGGCAAATAAATTTTTCGCCTATATTTGGATCAGCTCAACTAAGTTCCACTTTTGAGGGCTAACAGCTTATTTTATTGATGAGAATTTTAAATTAAATGACATAATAATGAATTAAAATTTAAAAAAAAACTGAATATATTTACGTATGAATTATTTTATATTTTTATAAAAAAATCAATTATTAATTAGAATTGAATACAAATAGTTAATTTTATTATGCGCTCAAATACGATGGACTATTATCGTTAGTTTTTGAATATTTCTCATTAAGACGTGTTTTTATTCTTCAAAATTGTCAAATGTTTATGGAATGTTTTTATCCTATAAATAAATTATTTTCCAGCGTATCATTTTTATCATGGCTATTTTTGTGCAGTGTCTTTTAGTCCGGCAGTCATTGATAAACCTTTTATTAATAATTAAATCTATACTCTTACATTTTATTTAATCATATCCATCCATCAACTGTTCTTATCAAATAAATCTTTTATTATAACCACTTGAAAAACTTTTCTAGATTGTCAACACATTCAATTACACTCGATAACCTGTATTGTATTGAGTGAGGTTTGTTAGCATGAAAAGTTGATAGCCGTTGAAGCTAGTAAAGTTTACTTTAAGGATTATGGCCAGACCGTATCGTAGGAAGATACTTCTCGAGACTCGCCAGAGAACTTCCAGATCTGAGTTCCCAAATCTTTAAAAGGAATAAAACACTTTTATCGAATAAAGTTAATGTAGTGGATATAATTGGAATAAGAACGTGATCCTCTAAAATTTCCGAATATTTCAACTATTTTTTGCTCAAATAAGTTAAGTGTTTGGTTGGAGAGAGCCAATGGATACGCAGGAATAGTTCCAAACAATAACTTGACCCCTTTTTTCATGGGAACAGGATAATTCCAACAAACTAACTACTTTTTATCAGATCTAAAAAGTCCAGGTGGCAAAAATTTGATAATATTTGGACCGATTTTAAGGCTCGTTAGATCAGAAAATTACATTGGTTGTTGCCAAGGATTAAGCCTTTACGTGATCGGCATTAAACCATGTCTTACTTTGTTCTTTATAGTCTGAAACTGGAGCTGAATGGAGGAGAGATTAACGTACAGTTTAGGCGAATTCCCATAGAGTGGTGGGTAATCTTATTGTTTAGTTGGAGCTGAAGATTAGTAGAAGGAATAACTTCCAAAAATTTCTCACCGGATTCCTAAATTAAGGTAGTAAATAAGAATCTATTGGTGTGTAGCATGCCAGATAATAAAGATTCAATACGGCGAAGTAAACTAGTCTATACCGATCCATCTCTCTGTTGGATTTAGGTGATGGGGCATTAATGACACGCATTTTCCATAACAAGATATCGTCTACTAAGAAAATGTCATTTTTTAACGTGTGAGCATTGATAGGTTAAAGTAGATGCTCAAAATATTGATAATGAGAGGTAGATCGGTGGGAGATCAATACATAAACCACCACCTTTTGTGGGTAATTAAGCTTAAACCCATGCAGTTTAAGTGAGTTTTCGTTTTAAGATATTCGGTTGGATCTTTTATTTCCTTTTCTTAAATGTTAAGAGGAATGGAAAATTTAAAACCAGGAGTTGATGGCACACATAAAGGACGCATGATAAAATATTAAAGAAGTTTTATAAGAGGGAAAAAAAATCATTCCAGGATAACAGGTAAAAAATCATCAAGCTTAAGGAGACCATCAAATATAGAATGGAGGAAGGTACCGTGGAACCTAAATATGTTTTCTTGGGTGTGATTTTGAAATTGTGAAGATTTAGATCGCAAGAGTTTAGTTGCACAAAGCGCATTTTAAGAAATTAATATACAGGTGGAAATGGAAGCTGTTAACATCTAATATTTTCTTTTTATCAGATAAAAAGGAATATAAGATGTTATGGTATAAATTTAAAGTATAAGCTATGCCTCTCTGCCCGCTGCATTGCTTCTTTTTATTAAGAGTTCTAATCGTCAACATTTAATTTATATAAGCCAAATGATTTAGTTCCTACACATAATGAGCACGCGTTTCTGTCCCGTTAAAGACGTCACTAGACACTACACAGCATCACCTGATCTAAGTGTTGGTTTTTTTTTGAGATACCAATATAAAATCGATATTATAATAAATATTATGGTTACCAAAAAAAATATTATAATATTTATTACAAATTGTCTCGCTCTCGACAGTCCAGAGATTTGGTGAAAAAATCAATGGCATTGCAAAAGTGTGCTCAATGTCAATACCCCTTAAATTTAATTTATATACGCCTTCTTTATTCGAGCGTAACTTCTATTTAAGATCTTCCTATCTTCCATTTCAAATATATTGGTGGTTTTACAGGATAAATTATTTTTTTATATATAATTTATTACTTTGGCACATAGTTAAGTATTTATTAAATATACTCAATTTTCTTCATTATTAATTATGTTGAATTTATTTAAATCAATCCAACATTCAAGTCAAGTGAATGTACGTCTACATTTATTCATGATTTTAGGGGATGAATTTAAAATGATGTAATTGGCTGGTTATAATCACTATATAGAGTATTTAATCAAACTATTTTTTAAAAAAAATTTAAATCTATTATTTTTTTTGGCAGTCCTTTTTTTGGCACTTGAAATATTATTATTTTGTTTTAAAAAAATTGAATTTTTTATCGCAGCTTTACAATTTGTAAAATATTTAAATTTAATTAACCGTTAAATATATGCTACGCTTTTACATTACGCTAATTATCCTATAAAAAGGCCTTAATTTTATATTATATCAAAAAAATCAACTAAAAATATCATTATTATAAATTATATTTGACATATAACCTTATTCAAAATGATAATGATGGTATGTATTAAAATTAACTTTAAATGACAAATTCATAACTTATTGTTTAAATTATATTATATTGTTATTAAACTACTTATTACAAAAATTTCCAATAAGGGAATGTTTTAGAAATAAATTGTATTATTTATAATATTTTATAATATAAAAATTCGTTGCACTTCACAGCCCCTGGGATTAATGATCAAAATTCCCTCTAATTAATTATTCAAAAATTTGTAAAAAAATTATTGTAATTAATTTTAAAAAAATTGAAATGTATTATATTATAATCGAAGTATTTATAAAATTTAAATTTTAAACACCCCCCCCCCACATCCTTTTACACCTGAAATTTATTCAGATATAAATTACAATTAGTATGAAGTTATAAAAAAATATCTAAAAATAATAATGATTTTCATCTAAATATTATTAATCCGTTAAAGTGGTTTTCTTTGACAAAAGTCTTAATATGATAGGTATATATGTGTTGTTAAACGCCTAAATTTCGCCGATTTTTATAAAAACATCTCTAAGCTTGGGTAATTTACTACTGGCTAAAATTTTGAATTAGCCTTATTAAAAATAAGACGAATCGAGCCGTTTTTATTATTTTAGATAATCAATAAGATGATTATAAATAACATTAATAAGTTTATATTTTTAGATTGTCAAATTTTTGTTGCTATTTTTACCGATTTATAAGATATAAAAAAGCCTAAATTTAAAAAAGTTTAATTTAGCGATAATCCCCATTTCATAATAAATACCTCTCAAAAAAAATTGCATAGTTTTAATGTCTTTGTTGTAAAATGTCTAATAAAAAATTAAATAAAATTAACAAATTGCCCAAAAAAAAAATTTTAAATAGTTTTTTTTAAAAAAAAACATTATTTATTAATAAAATACTTAATAATAAAAATCGGGAAACTTCAAAATGTTTTGTATAATGATACCATTTTTTTGTGTTTTTATAAAAATATTAGATAACGTCGTAAATTATTCTTATATAAAAAAAATTTGTATCCAATAGAAAGGGTGGCTCAGACGCTAGAGACCTAGGGATCATTAAACTTGGATTCATTCAGGTGGAACCGTTTTTTCTGAACCTAATCTAAATATTTCCGTAATTTGGAAAAGCACATGTGGGGACAACTTTAATTATTTTATATAAATAATTTTTTAAAAAACTCCCCATTTTTTAGGATAAACTATATATTTAATATATTTTGCATTTGCATCGATAAGTTATTCAACTTGCTTTTCGAGAATTGAATAATTTAGTATGTTAAAAAACAAATAGTATCGATCGATGCCTGCCAATACCATAGGTATCTTACCAATATGTATCGGTATTTCTCTGAAGATAACATTTCGTTGCCAATATGGTCATCTGTGTTTGTGTATTTGAAAGATAACATTTAAGAAAATTATTAAAGCTATTCTGGCGTTTGAAGAATTAGAAAAACCTGTTTTCATTTATGTCAACACTTATATAATGCAAATCACAATCACCTGATGATTTTTCTTGTAAATAATCGAAAATTATTTCTTCTTATTTGCCTGATTACTTTTGACCCGTCTTATTTTTATTGCATCATTGTATTTTCTTCTTATCTAGTAAAAATTATTTTAGTGATTATCATGTAATATTGATTATACTAATCAAGATACTATATATTTTAAATTATAAACTAAATTTCACGCACCGGAAAAAAAACAATGGAAGTAGCAGAGACCTTCATGGGCCTTAATTTTTTGACCAAGCCCGGCCCAGGCCCGCAGTAAAAATTTTTTTTAGGCCGAAGTCCGGCCCGGCCCATATCTAATGTTAAAGAAAATTCCCAAGCCCATGATAAGTTTCAAAAAAATTTCCCAAACCCGGCCCAAGCCCATATCCAAAAATTATTTTTTATATCATGAAAATAAACAATATTTAAAAATATTTAGGCAATCATTTTGTTTACAATACTGAAATTTATTATTATTAGAAGAAAAAAGGCAATATCTAAATTTAAATTTAATTTTTAGGCCCAACCCCAGCCTATTAAAAATAATTTTTTTAAATCGGGCCGGGTATGGGCCTGCGGGTCACGGGCCGGCCCGGCCCATGTAGTCTCTGGGAAGTAGGGGGACCGGAGTTATGTCGGACCCTAAAAAGTAAACATTAATAAAATTAAAAGTACTTATTTTTAACAAAGAATAGCTCATTTTGTTCAGCTCTATTAGTTTTATGGTAGGTTAATTTTCGAAAATACATATCTAATACTTTTTTCATTTTATTTTTCTGGAATTTTTTTTGGGAACGAGTGAACAAACGAATTTTTGCTTGAAACTATTATAAGCTCTGCTTAATTTTCCACATAAAAGTTAAATATTTTTTTTATTAGAATATATTTAATGATATATTTAAAAGTAATATATAAAATTATTTATAAACAAAAAAAATATGAATATTATTCACAATCTTTGCATATAAAAAAAGGATTATTGCAACAGCTTCCATGTGACCAGTAACTACATTAACGACATTGAAACCAGTCTTAATTGTTGTGATGCTTGTAATAATTTTTCTTCAACACTAAACAATTGTTTTTCTTATTAATAACATTTTTCGATTTTTTTCTTTTATTTGCTCTCTCTTGGCTCTTTTTTACATGTTAAAATATTTAAAAAATGCCAAAAAGGTTAGAACTAACCTCATAAAAATAGCCCCAGTGCCACGACTCATTAAGATCATATTTTGAGATTTTTAATATCCATTTTACTCTGGTAAATTGATATTCTATAAAATAGGATTTTTTCTTTTATATTAAATGATTTTTGGGTGATAAAAATGTATATTAATCTTTATTTTTGAAAAATAGTAGAGATATAAAAAGTTACTTTTGCAGGTACGAATCATATATTGCATTATAATTCTTCAAGCTGTTCGATAGAAATAAAATTATAGCCTGCCGCAAATGCATTATATACACTACAGGCCATAAATGACTGCCCACCCTGCATTTTTACATAAAAAAATTAATAACTTAAAACTTTTTAACTTATTTGGGTAAAAGCGAATTGATTATTTAATTTAAGATGTCTAGACATGTTTAGAAATAAAAAACTCGAAATTTCTCTAAATCTTTCTATGAAATTTTAGCCTTTGAAAATAACATGCCAAAAATGACCAATTTGGTAAAATAGGGTTCATTAGTTTTTTTTCAGCAACAATTTTAAGTTGCCCATTATTTTTTGGAAGAAAGTTATTAATCACATTATAATCTGCTTATTAATACCTATTTTTAATTAAAAAAAAAATTCCTAGATTTTTTTTGTTTTAAATCATTGTTTAAAGAAACTTTCAGTCTTTATAAATATTTTAACGAACATTCGACCAAAATGATTAAAAGAAAAGAAATTTCTATTCCAACTAAACACAAAATAATTCATTTACACAGTGGTAAAAGTAATCGCTGAATTGCCAGAGAATTAACCCTAGCTCAACGAACAGTCGATTGTATACTTAAAAGATTACGCAACAATAATACAATATCGAATCCAAAGAGGCCTGGAAGACCTCGCAGAACGACTTTAAACGATGATAGGTATATAGCAAGGATCAGTAAACGCAATCGAGGCTTGTCGCCTCAGAGATAGCTGCGGAGATTAATCTGACTCGGGAAAATCCGATAAGTGTCACAACTGTGAAAAGGCGCCTTAGGAGCTTTGAACTTTATGGTAGGGTAGCGGTCAAAAAACCACTCTTGAGCAAAAAAAAATAAACTCAAGCGATTAAACTGGGCACGAAAACATCCATTTTGGACATCTGCCAACTGGTACCACGTCTTATGGTGATGAGTCAAAATTAGAAATCTTCGGTTCTAAAAGAAGGCAATATATCCGCCGCTCAGCTGGAGAGCGAATGAGCGATCACTGCATAATTCCTACAGTCAAACTCGGGGGAGGGTCTGTTATGGTGTGGGGGTGCTTTGGTGCCGGGGCAACCACCGACATTGTCAAAATTAAAGGAATCCTTAACAAGGAGGGATACCGGCAAGTCCTTGAGGACCATGTGATTTCATCAGGAAAGTTTTTGATCGGGAATAACTTTTTATTTCACAAGATAATGACCCAAAGCATACATCCAGGCTATACAAAGATTATTTACAAAATCTACAACACGATATTCTCGAGTTGATGACTTGTCCATCCAGTCTCCCGATCTCAATCCAATCGAACTTTTATGGGATCACCTTGATCGACAAGCGCAAAAAAGCCCACTAACCTTTCATTCGCACCTTTGGGAAGTATTGCAGAGAGAATGGAACAATATCACTTCCGAATATTTAAAAAATCTCATCGAAAGATTACCAAAAATTTTTGCAGCAATTATTAAGAATAAAGGTGGTCATATTGATGAGACCAAAATTTGATCTTAATTAATTGCTATGTCTTTTATTTTTTGTAATTTTATGCAATAATATGTAAACTTATAAATAAATTTAAACCTCATACTGTGTGTTATTTGTCTTATTTTAAGAAAAATGTCTAAGAAAATCCAGGGTGGGCAATCATTTATGGCCGGTAGTGATTATATAGTTTTGGTAAAATAAATGAGCCGTTAGAGTTTAATATTCTAGAAAATAAAACCAGGTCTCGTTATAGCCCCGGTTTCCTATACTCAAAAAAAAATGTTTTTAATGGTGTTGGTGTCTCAAGTTCATCTTTTCAATCCCTATTGGGATAAAATTAGAAAAAAGTGGTTCTTGATTTAAGCACATTTTTGATATTGCAGTTCTTAAAGAATTTATAATACATTCAATTCAAGTATCCAACAAAAAAACTTTTATCTGACAATGTCAAAAATTTCTCAATGGAAATGTAAAAAGTCAAAATAAAAAGTGACGTTTAATTCTAAATCAGAAGTATGACTAGAAACGTATTGTCTGTCACCCATATCATTGTTTTTTTTTCAAAAAAAAGGAAAATAATTGTCAAAATCATTTTTCGGGCCGGTCATAATTGTTAAAACTAGGTCTTTTTTAAAATAATATTCCAACACCTCATACGGGCTTATTTTTCAGCCTGAACCGGATTTTTTATTAGTTTTTTATATTATTGACTACTTCATCAAAGTAATTAACACAAGAAAACTTCAATTATCAGACACCCTGTTTTAAAAAATATAACGGGTCGGATTAAGCCAACCCTGATTAGGCTTGCAGCTCTCTGAGTCTGAATAGTATATCGGATTAGGGAGGAGGCGCCCACATGAGTTTTGCTAGGGATTTTAATAATATTCAAAAAATTTAGTGGATTTTTTGGTCAAAATATAATTCTTAAATATTATATAGTAGAAAAAATAGTTGTACTTAGGGTTTAATGATTTAACACTAGCAAAAGAATATAACAATTTATTACTTTGATGGACCTATGATTTTAATATATAATTAACCCAAAATTTATATCTCTTCATAAAATATGTTCTTAAATCAGATAAACAATAATAAATTTGATGAACTGAAAATAGATCAAATTGATAAAAAAAAATTAGATATGAGATGGATGGATTTTTTTTTTACTAATTTATACTTTGCTACCTTGTGACCAAAGAAATTATAATTGGACCCTGAAATATAATATTAACATTAGGTATTTAAAATTTACTAAAAACTAATTAATTTAGTAGTGAGGAGCTACACCCCTTGACTCTTCCTGCGATGCTCAATAGACTGTGGAAATTAAGTTACGATCATTAGATTTGACAACAAAAATTTATACATAAAAAGATTTTATAAATAATCAATATTGTGCATTTTTTTATTATTGACTTTTATATTTGATGTATGTTAGAAAAAAAAACCTAAACAAAGCAACCTGTTAGTTCGAAATATTTGGTCCTATTGAAATGGTACTCAAAATTATACAACTTTTTCTTTTTTTTCAATTTTCTTTTTCCTATTTTTTTTTAAAATATACTAAAACATACCCTTGATAATTACAATCTCGACCCTCAAATGTCACCAAAATAATTGAATTTTCTTATTATTATTTTGCATTCCAAAATGAAATTTTTAATATATTACATAATTCATTATCTTAAATATATACTATTGTATTGATAAAGTTTTATCTGTTTTTATAGTAAACTTTTATAATAATCTATTTTTGTGTTTTTTTTATGATTTAATTAATAATTGTTAGAAGAAGATTCGTTGGTTTGATAGAAATTAAGCAGATGTAAGGTAATAAAAGAAAAAATTAATTTTAAAAAAAAAATGGTTATTGGGATAATTTTATTTTTATTGTTAATAATAAAGAAAGATTTTGAAGAGTAAAGTTGCAAAAAATTACTAATTTGAAAAATAAATCATTGGAATGATGCTTCAAAACTATTATTTTTTAATCTACTTTTTTATTGGAAGAAAGATTGTTGAATTTTCGCCCAATGGGAATTAAGTTAAATTAGCTGATTGGCCAAGTTAACTAATGCCTTACATTATAATAAATACATTTGCATCTCAAATAGAACCAAATATATGGGATGGGTGTTAGTTTAAAGTTTCAAAATAAAATAAAAAAATTTTAAGGGTTTGGTTAGAGTTTCAAACTCCCCGAAATAATCTAAAATCATAGTGCACAATTTAAAAATCTATTCCCTGCAAAATTTTAATTATATAAAGTCGCCAACAAATCCATGCGAGATAATTTAGTTGTTTTTTTTGAATGAATTAAATTATTTTAAAGAATCGTGATCATTGGCTACAACGGTCAAAACTTTTTGATTTAATTATAAAATTTTAAATACATTATTAAATAATTATTTTATCAATTTTTTATATTTTTTTTTAAAAAAAATCAAATAATAGAAGTGAACAACATTCTCAGGGATTAAATGGCAAAAATTTAATTTTATCTCTATATTTCAATAATATAATTTCGCGATCAATAATTAAAAAAAAGAGAGATAAAAAGGAAAAACAATGCTGGAGATAATTATTGATTCCACATATTGGTTTTATTGGTTTTAAAAAATGTTTTCTTTTTTTTATATATAAAAAATCAAAAATTTAATTGAAAATAATGATTAATGAGATGGTCCTCCGATAAATAAAATTAAAAATAATATTTAAATAAAAATTATAAAATTAGTTGACATTAATTATTTTTTTTATTTTTAAATTTGCATAATATTTTATTTAAAAAAATGAATTTAGAAAAATAAACAAAAATTAATAGCTTAATTATAGTTTAAATTATTAGTAAAATTAGTGAAAATAAATTAAATCAAAAAAATTCCCGATTTTATTTATATAAAATGTCGCATTCACATGTCATCTAAACGGAAAAACCCGCCTAACAAGATATCTTTATTAACCGCTCCCTTGATAGTACCCGGTGCCGAAATAAAATGCGGGAATTCGATGAAATTCGATTCAAATTTCGATTTTTCTTACAAGTACGGTTCTTTCCTGCCCCTCTATTCCGACTCTATCATGCAAAAAATTAAGGAGACCTTTGTTGACCACGCAAAATTCCAAATAAATATCCCGGATAATAAGAATAATTTAAGTAATGGAGATGGCATGCGGGAAGATGACACGACTTCTTCTTACAAATCTGAATTTCATTTCAGTGATAGCGATGAAATGAGCGGTGTAGAAAAATTTGCGTCTCCTGCCTCTCTTCTCAATGAATTTAGCTTAAAATCAGCACATTCCATCAGTCAATCAAAACCTCTTGATAAGTATCACGCTAAAAACGGGTACATAAAGATGGACGCCAAAACTATCCACAAAAATAATACGGAGTACGATTTGAATGGCGCGAATGATTCGTGTCATACAAATTTCATATACCCAACTAAACCTTTGAACGAAGATGATAAAATATCGCCGCCACTCAATATAAACGGGTTTACCAATCATCAAAATCGCGATCAAATTTTTAGTCGAATCAATAAAATCCATCAATCCGTTCATCTAAATAACCGATTAATTCCTCCATCTATAGCCAAAAGGAGTCTTACACTCAAAAATATAACGTTAAACCTGGGCCAATCCTTTAATAAGAATACAAATTCCCGGCTAATCAAGACGGACACAGAGATTCGACCCGATGACAGACTAGTGGTAATTAAAGCGATCAAACTGAAACAAATTCTGGGTGATTCTAAGGTAACATTGAAAGAAAAATGGAAAAGGATGGACGATTTGATATACCAGCTACAAGATATTAAAGTCAAACTCGGAGAATTAATGTCAACGAGAAGCCTCAAGAATCGTAGACTAGAACTTGCCCTCAAAAAAGCTCTAATCAATTCTAACATCGACCATTCAAGAAAAAAAGTATTATATATATTATAATATGACTTACTTAAAATTTTAATTTGTGATTGTGATGTTTCATTCCATGTCAATTCAGCGAAACCTTTATCCCTAAACTTTTTATGGAGAAACTATTATCGCGAATTCACATTAGCGAATACCGAAGACAATATAGCTAAACAAATATTCAAAATTGCGAATACAATTTACCGAAAACTTTTTCGCGGAGATATTATAGCGAGGTCAATATCGAGATAATTGCTACTAGTGACTATTTTATTTTGAGACATTTAATTTTATTTTGAGACATTTAATTTTATCATTAAAAATTGAATAATATTTTTTAAAAAAATTTTTTTTATAACCTTAATAAATTTATATTATGATTAATGAACTTAGATTTGGTCTATAAAATTTATTATTGATAATAAATTTACTATCCTGTCCTATGCTTTTCTTCAAAGTCGATCTCAGGCTTTATTAGTATATAAACCATTGAGTTCATTAAGTAAACTTTGATCCTTTGTGGCGAAATTGATATCTGGGCTGTGCCAATATTTATTGTCTGATGAGTACTTAATATTTATAAATTTATCAATCAATTTTGCCAATCACTAACCAAAAACAGTTATAAGCTAAAAAAAATTACTCATATGACTGTCTTTATCTGATTTTGAATGGCGATTCAAAATCAAATTAAAAGGAATTTCTCTAATATCAGAATGTTTTTGAATCTTATGATTTTACGATCCTTATAGATAATTTTTTTATCTTTTCTGTTTATTTAGATATAAAATATTAGTTATATTTTCAAAATTTGATAGAAATCTGAATCTAATATTAAGACGTAGCCTTAAGCACGAAGTTTACCACATTGATACTCACTAATTATGAAACTTAATATACATGTAGGTTAGTGCTTTAACATATATTAATTTTTTTTCCTTCGCAGAACTGCAACTATTTGTAATTTTTACTAAATTCCCAAGAATTGCCAAATAATTTTAATTTTCTCAAAATTGAATTTCTTATAAAATATAATATATCGCTCTGTAATTTTTATTATTTATTTTTATTTTTAAGTGCATAAGCATGTTTTTTTGAGTTTTCAAATTAATCATTACTCTATGTCTTCTAGTAGTTTATATCATGAAGGGGTGGGGGTAAACATTTTTCCAAAAGAATATCAAGACAAAGGTATTAAAGCATCTTCATCACTACTAATCATTAGGAAGATCTTTTTAAATTTTTTTAAAACATATATCATAGCATGGGAAAAGGGAGGGGGGAGTGTTATGACAAGCGTTTTAGATTTGAGGAACTTTTGTGGGTAAATTAATACTAAATATTTTTTTAACTTTTAAATAAATGCATTCGCAATATATTTATTGTTTCGCAGTAATGCGCTCTCGATTATGGTTTCGCGAAATACATTCGCGGTAGAAAATTTGCCATAAAGGGTTCGCTATAAAAGTTTCGCTATAACAGGTTCGCGATAAAGGTTTCTCTAAAATATATTCACTCTAAAGTATTAGCACTTAAGGTTTCTTGGAAATAAATTCGCGATAATGGGTTTGCTATTTTGTCTTCGCGACAAACGACATTCGCTATAAAAGTTTCGTGCTGAATGACCTACTGACCTAATAAGGATGCTGTTGTTGTAGACTCTTATCAATTTTTCTCGTCATTTCATCTGAGAAAAAAAAATACTCTTAGGATTAGGAGCCTGTCATTTGGGTTAACACTTTTATTAATATCTAAAGACAGTAATTTTAATACGGTATTCGGTGAACGGATCATCGTAAATTCGCATCCCTAATATATGCTACGCTTATATAAGAATTCAGAGTTGAAAATATAATAAAGTATTCACCTTTAAAGAATGTTTTATGTCATATCATTCTAGTCTCCACTTCATATATTACAAATTATAATTATCGATCGATTTGCCGCCTATTTTTAAATTTTTATGCCACTCAAAGGCGCAAGGATCCCTGGTCATTTATTATTAATATTAACTTTTTTTAAAAAATGCTAGCTTGATAATTGTTATAAAATAGACAAATTAATATTTATAGTATTCCGATTAGTAGGGCTGGCAACAATACCCATTAATTTTATTAGTTTTAAATGCCAATACAATTCAATATTAAAACAGAATTTTCTATTGGTTTTTAAAAACAATGTCACTCACTGCCAATACCAGCTAATAAATCAAACCAATAGTGATATATATTGGTTAAGCAATACTAATACCAATATTCTTCAAAAATTAATTAATATAAATCTGGCCGGGCTGGGTATGTCTGAAAATTTCTTGGGGCTAGGTTAGGCAAAAAAAATTATATACATTATATTTGAAGAATTCTGATCACAGAAGTATAAAGTATAGTTTTTTAAATTTAACTACTCCTCTCCAATAATAGTTGTTTATTTTGGTGTTCAACAACATATATTTTGGTTTAGGTCTTTGTAAAATAGTTTAAAAAAGTTATAATTTTAAATGTTATTTCAGTAATAAAAATAATTACAGGTCTGATTTTGTGTAATTTTAAATTGAATAGCAATATGATATTGCTGAAATTCTAAAAAATAGGACAATATACGATTTTAGAATAAACCCTGCCGAAAAAGGACCAAAGCCCCCGGGCTTTTATAGTTGAACCCCGCTTAAGAAAAAAAAACGCTTTGTTCAAAATTATATTTTCGATGCTGTTTTTAATAATAGAAGTAATATAATAAATAACATCATTTTATATTAACGAATTATAACATTTTAAGGATATAAATTATAAAAAACTTTAAATATTAGTTTAACCCCATTTTGAAATTTTTTTTAATGGTTATAATATAAGACAAACAAAAATCGATTAAAATTGAAGAGCTTTCAATTATAACTTTCACTTTTTTTACAGAAATTTACTTTACAAAATTATTCACATTTCCTCCTATGACATTATGTTACCTTTCTTCTTCGTTTTATATATCTTTCCTACATATTATTAATTAATTGATATTTGACCCAAATAATGTTTTATTTTATGCAACAAACATGTAAAATATTATTATATAATAAAACCAGAAATATTATATTACACTACACGAGTATATAATAATTTAATTATGATGTGTATAAATGAAATATATAAATTTTAATTTATGAACTTATTTCCGACTATCTGGGATAGGTGGTCAAAATAGTTTTATTTTATTTCACTCTCATAAGATCACACCTGTGGAAAATAATCTCCTCCTATCATTTTTTTTAACATAATTTACTATTTATCTCACCAGATCGATGTTACAGTTAAGGTACAAGAATCATTAGTTAAAGGTTTTGTGATTAGTTTTAAGAATTTTTGAATCAAACTTGAATGAGATTATGTTATTGAGTGGAAAATATAGCTTTCATTATAATTGATAAAGTAGTCCGGTATATTAAAAAAACAAGTTGTTGGTTAAAATCCTAACCTGACTGGTTAGTTTTGATCGGCCGGTTTGTTTACCTCAATAATCGTAATGTTCAAATAGGGCTAAATATACATTTGAAATCACATTTAAGCGTGTGTCCTTATCACAAAGTGTCACACAGATTTATTCATTATCTCTTCTTCGAACAAAATTTTAATTTATCTAACTTCACTTATCGGAATGAACAAATGAATTCGCTTATATTACAATATCCCCCCTATCCTTGGGGTCCTATCTGCGGAAGGTAGAAGGTCTTGTAGAGCGGAGTGCTCCTTGTATCCTTAACTTTTATTTTGGAGTGTTGGAGGCTGTATAGAGAATTATAAAGGCTTGGCTTGAGATTATAAAATTATAATTATTTTGTAGTTTACCATTTTAATTAGCGAATTTAATCGATTATTTAATGTTTTCACAAATCAATAGATTTGAGGTGATTGGGCAATCACATTGTTGAAAATATTTCTTTTATATAAAAAATGACGATCACTATAAAGTTCTGGTTAAACAACAAACCTTTTTACACCGATCACAATCGCATTATCGAATGCGAAAAAGATCGAAATCACCTATATTTTTTTTAAATAAAATGGCAAACAAATTATTATAATGTCGTATAATTTTAGCAAATCTAGGTTTTTAGAAAATTGAAAACATTGATAGCGCGAGTTTTTTAAAAAAATTTCAAGGACTGTTTTTCCCCGGATTCATATTCCTAACAATCAATAAATTACTTATTCTGTGAAATTCAGACAATTTAGCCAGGAACTTTTAAACCTCTCTTAATTTATATTGCTCTTTGTATTTAGATTTTTCATACAAGTAAAAAAATACACAAAAATTCAAGTAAAATTGTCCGAAATTCAGTGTAGACACTATATACACTTAAATACAATTCCGGCTTGACGAGGTTTTTCAAAATTCAAAAAAACCCGGTATAAATTATTTAAACTTTATTATTGGGTTGGTAGTATATGGAACATATTCAGGTTTGAACGAAAATTATCCCAATCGTCTCTCGATCTCTTCTGCAAGTATTTATAAGGTTTTTTTAACAAGGATCAGAAATTATCCAGCCCTCTAAGATTTTTTAAAAAGATAATTTTAAATTTTTTTAGGAGATTTTAAATATTTTACACAAATTATTCTCTCCTAGTGTTAAAACGGCTCGCAAGATTTTCGCCAAAATAGTATTACCTAAGCCTCGATACTTCGTTAATAGATGGCTAAATCTTTCTGCCAGCTATGAGCAAAATCTTTAGGCTTGGATAATATTTTTTTGTTAAAATCTTGAGTTAATTGCATTTACCTCCGACCCAAAATTGTACTGCACAGAATGATTTGTTTTTACCCCAGCGCGATATCAATTATGTTTTTCTATTGCAATGCAACCATTTCCTTCCTTCTAATTCAATTAATTAAAAATTCCTCTCCACTTACTCATCGCATCGGTTATTCTTCTTAAAAAAATAAATATAATCTGTTATTTTTATTTTTTATACAAAGAATGTTATTTTACTAATTTTTAATTTTAATAAAAATTTTTTGTTTTATATCTTGTATATATTAATCAGGTTTATTGAACCATTGTTATTTTTTTTATACATTATTGATATGCTATCTATCTCTCTGTCTGTCTATTATCTCTCCTTTTTAAAGTGAAATATGTGAATTACTTTTAATTGTATTATTATAATGTATTATATAAATTATCCGATCGAAATATGCTATTCCAAGCCCTGGGTTCGGCGGAGGACTGGCTTTCATATCATGAAAACAATTTGGCATTTTAACCACGAAGACGCGAAGAAATGTGGATATTCCACTAGAAGAAGAAATAAAAGTCAATCAAAAATAAGACCAATAGTCTCCAGCGAATTAAATTTAAAGATTATATATAATATCTTTAGCTTTCTCTATATTAATTTTAGTTATTCAAAAGAAACGTTTAATTGCATCACACGAATTAAGATTCTACAAAAATTTAGCAAATCGTGGATTTTAAGGGAACGGAAGTTAAATAGTAGCCCCGGAGCCATTAAAACTTTAATAAGAGCTTAAACGCCCCTAAAAATTTAATAGAATTATAGAAGTTAAATAAATAACTCTTTAAACTTTCCCCGAATTTTTTTAAATAGAACTTTTGACAATTAACAGTCCATTTTTATGAAACATAATTATTTTTATAATTGGGACATTATGATCTGCATTCTCTTCGCGATATCAATGTATATTAGAAAGTAAAGGCTACAAAATATAATTTGCTCTGGCTTGACATCTATTTGATAGTGTGAGCCGGCCCCGGCTTGTGGAAATTTTTGAAAATGTTTTACAGTCCGGTCTTTAAATGTTTTTGCCAGGCCTGTTATCCCGCCCTATTTTTATGAAGGAAAAAGACATAAATTTGTCTAATTGTAAATTTTTTTAAAAAAGATTCAAACTTCAGGGCCAGCCCGTAAAATTTTTTTTCATAAATCTTTCTAGGTAATATAACCATAGCATCCGGAAATCAACAAAAGTATAATTTTCTAGTGTATTTATGATAATTAAAAATAGATTTCAGACCTTATTTTCAAATTCTTATTTCAAATTTCGTAAATATTCTTGGAATCTATTCAATTTATTACAAATAAAACCTGCAGAGGTATCATTTGTACGGCCCCCCTGATTTTTTAAAAATATATTTCATTTATTAATTTTAATAGCTAATAAGGACGATTTAAATATTTGGTTTTAAAATATGCCCCCCAGCACGGGTATTTTTTTAAAAAAAAAATTTGCCCAGCCCGGTTCGGGTGCTGTAAAAAAAAAGTATATTTAAGAAATATAAAATAAGCCCCGGCCCATGTACCCAGGTTAGATTTAGTGCCGGGCCTGCAGGCTCTGAAGTAAGCTAACAATCATCATATTTTATAAGTAATATAAATATTAAATATATATTTAATAACTTCAAAAATATGACAAGTTATATTCTCCGCCTATATATTAAAATTGTTATGAAGCAGTATGTTCAAATTTGACAAAATATAAATAAATTAAGTTATCCTGAGGGGCTGGAATGTTACCTAGTCGGAACCTTTGTAATTTTCTATCAGGTGAACAATTTAGAATTTTTATAAACCACATAATAGAATACATAATTCAGTCTCGTACATGTATAAATTGTAATTGGGGCTCCAAAGGAATACATAGTTAAACTGCACATATCAAGGTAAGACTTGCAGTCTTCAATTTAATATAAGTTGTAGTCTTACAATAACATGAAACATGACCTTTTTGAACCAGAAAAATGTAGCCTAAGAAGACGGCCCTAGACTTGATTAATTTTGGACTTAATTTGCATCTACTCTTCCAATATTAATTCAACATAAACCCACCTGTCCTTCCTTTGCCACATGTCAAGTGGTACTTTCAGTTTTTTTCGAAGTATAAAATAAAGAACCTTTATATCCAGAACTTAGAGAACCAAGAGACTTTAAACTCAAACAGAAAATACAAAATTTATAGCGTGATAATTCCTTTTTTTAGGCACATAGTGATCTGCATCAAACCTAATTTTGTAAGCTCAGCCCTTAATTTTTTTAAAAAAAATTGTCCTGTTCATCCCTATCCCTGACGAAATTTTTCTTTATTTGTCCAGAAAAGTCCGATCCGAAATAAAAATTATTTGTCCGCCCTCAAGAATTTTAAAATATATCAATTTATTTGACAAAATGTTATATCATATTTAAAAATTTAAACCCGACCCAGCCCAAACCGAAATTTTTCAAAAAATAAACCCGGCTCGTGGCAGGGCCGTGATTTCCAGATCTCTAAAATACAGTATTATACCCAACTGCAAACACCATATTTTTATAATTCGATTTTTTTTAAATGATTATTACATTTTTTTTATAATTTTTAATAATTATTTATATTAATCATTATTCGTAAATTCAAAACAATATAACGGAATTGTTTTATATCATTTATATTATTACGGTAACGATCGAGAATGCACTTTAATAACCCTATCGATAGTGAACATTGTAATGTAATATCTTTATAGTTTTATATTCATAATGATATATTATATTGCTTTATTGTTCAATTTAAAAAAATAAATATATAATTCTCTCCCCACTCCTAATGTCATTGCTATTTTTGCTTAAAAAGTTGGTTGGAGACCTTACTTATTAAGGTGTGAATGTAATGTAGTAAATATTATATTATGTGATATGGTAAGTTAATCTAAATTAGTGATCAACCTCTCAATTTTAAACGGCATATATTTAAATATTCTTTAATTTTACATGATACCTTAAATTTTTATACTAAAAATCAAAACTAGTATTCTTAAACAAAAGAAATAAATTAATATTCTTTAATTCTACTCGATATCGTAATTTTCATACTATATTAATCAGGCAGGTTATTCTTCTTAAAAGAACAAAAGAAATAATTTATTACTTATTTTATCAACTACATAGGGAAATTTCATTATTAAAATTAAATTTTTTTTTATGAAAAATAAACATTTATGAAAAAACGTGGTTTCTATATTAAAAATCGAAACTTTTTTATTTCATTTTTGGATCTAATTTTTAAGCCCGGCCCGATTTTTTAAAAAAATTGGTTCGCCTGGCCGATCCCGAACGATTTTTTTTATTTGTAGCGAAAATCTCGATCCGAAATAAAAAATATATCTCCATATAGGAAAATTTAATATTTTTTGACTATAAAAAAAATATTCTACAAATAAAAATTAGCGCCATGTTTCTTGCAAGAATTTTAAAATGTATCAATTTAATTGACAAAATATCACCTTTTAAGCCTGACCCGCCCCGGTGAAATTTTTTAAAATATTAGGCCCGACCCAACCCTAACTGATTTTTTAAGGCCCGGCCCTAAATCCGTTTGGGATCTCTAATTTATATATCAAATTTGATAAATATTTATTCTATTATTCAAATTTAAGGTTTTTTATAAAAAATAAAATATATTTACCCTAAAAAAACGTGTTTTCGACGTTAAATTTATAAATATATCAAGATATTTAATATTAAGCACACCATTACACATTTTTGACGATATTTATTAGGAAGTTTTACACAAAAGAACTTAAACATAAATTATTTTCGATCAATTTCAAAAAGATGCGCCCAACGCAAATGAAATTTGTTTCAATCACGAAGACTTGATAACGAGCTCTTGCTCGTATACCAAATTTTTATAAAAATATAATTTTGAACACCGAACAGTTTGCCTAATGAAGCGTTCTCAATAGGCCAAAAAAGAAGAGTGTAAAAATGTCAAATGCTAAAAGAAGTTAGTCATATAATAAATGATGACTATTGTTTTATATAATATTTAGCGATTTGAAATAAATTATATAAGAAATTTTATAAGGATTGTAGCTAATGAAGGGACTATAAATACCCATTCTTATCTCTCAAAAAAAAATAGTTTCAATTTTAAAAATACTTAGTCTAATTTTGACACCATTGGGACCAAGATTTTTGCACAACTTAGACAGTTTCTCAATTCATCAAGAAGGAATATTTAAATACCTTTAAAAAATTGGTACACAAATAATAGCTCGCCATCCACTCTTAGTATTGAAATAAATTTCATTGACGTCGGATGCACCTTTTTAATTGATCATCAATTCATGTTTTTAAAGTTATTTGGCGTAAATAGGCCTTCTAATAATATAAAAGAAAGAATATGGTCAAAAATGCGTATTGGTTCTTAATGATATAAAATATCTGGATAGCAAATATTAAAAAAGTCATTTTTAAAAAATCATGTTTTTATTTGTAAATTCCTTATTTTTAAATTTAAGGTCGAAAACACGATTTTGGCCATAAACGTTTTTTTTTCATAAAAAATTAAATTTTAACAACAAAATAAATTTACCCCATTTTAAACTATTTATTGATGGGTAATTTTAAATTTAATCTTACTAAATTCTAGCATGCATGTCCAAATTACTTATTCTGTAAATTTCAGAATTTTTTTCCGTGAACTTTTGAATTAATCTTTATCTTAATATTATATATTTCATATAAATATTTAATATGTAATATATAGCGAAATTATATGAAAAACTAACTATTTGTTAAAAATAATCTTAATAATTATTTTAAAATGTCAAAAAAAACGTTTATATTGAAGGAATTTACCTAATTCAATCAGCGATGATCAATGGCTGTAAAAATCTTCAAATTTATTAAGTAAGTTATGGACTTTCTAAGAAAAATAAACACTATTTTATGGCGGGGGTCTCCAAGAGACCTATGGATAGTATCACTAAAAGTCACTTTATTCAAATAATTAACCCCCCCCCCCCCTTATTTAAAAATAAATGAGAGAGAAAATAAAAATTAGATATAGTATTGTTTAAAAATCGATTCTCGTATTCCTTATCTTTTATATTTAATATCAATTAGCACTTTATCTCCTTTTTTGTCAAAAAATGCATATTTATTATTATATATTTTTAAAACAACTTAAAAATGATCGAATCACTGATTCCTTCATTGGATTGAACGGCAAATTAATTTTATTTTTATTTTTTTAAACAATACAATGTTAATTGAACTTATATTCCATAACTAATTTAAAAATATCTTTATTGTATTTTGTTTCCCGCGTTCAATCTATTTCTTTTTGCCCTTTAGAAATCAGCTGCGCCGCTCTAGCTAGATATCGACGTTTATACTAAAAATAAGTCATTTTCTTATTATTACTTGGTCGTGTTCAAAGATGTTCAATTATAAATATCTTAGGCGGTCCTGAGCAAGCTTTTGCTTACTCCCCATAGATGCCACCGACTCATGCGCTTATGTAAGAATTTGCTGTGGGAGGAGGATAATTAATTTTGTTTTAGATAATATTGTTGTTATTTAAAAACATCTTAAGTTTCATAAATTTATTATAATGACTATTTCTAATGCATAAATTCAAATTAATATGAATTATAAAAATTATATGTATATAACCGGTGGCATATGAAAAATAAAAAATGGGAATTATAAAATATTAAACCGATATAACCGGCGTATAAATTACTATATAATAAATGTCCCAAAATAGAAATTAAAATTGAGCCTTTAAAAAATATATATATAATATTTGAAAAATTTATATGTTGGAAATATAAATTAATGCACAATAAGTTTCTTAAGTATAATTTTATTTTGTACGTATAGTTTATAAAGTATTCATTAAAATATATATTGCACGTTAAAAAATGTATTTCACATTAAAAAATAAAATTGCACGGAAAATATTTTTAAGAAGCGAATTATAATGTAAAATCCAATTTTCTTTGGGATTGAGCTAATTCTTCAATAATTTCATCTGTACTTGGCGTCAAATGCCTATGTACAAAGTCATTCAATCTACTTTCAGAAGTTGTACTTCTTACTGGTCAATGCCTACAATATCTGCGGCATACGATATTATAAATATATATATCATAATTATAGCAAACTTTACTATTGTTTTCTTTTCCAATTTTATAAATCATTATTATTTATCATTCGCGTTACATTACTTTTACCTGAAAATATACTCAAATTTCCGGTTTAATTACAATAAAACATTCAAGTGCAAAAGCTATAAAGATCAATGCACTTGGCTAAATTATGTCAAACATAGGCATAAAATTTAGTTGCGTATTTATCTGCTAAAATTGAGAAACATGTGGCATGATTATCAGTTATTTCATTTTGAATTCTGGGGCTGATAATTTATATTGCTGCTATTAAGGCTCTCCATTAATGCAGAATCCCTTAATACTTAAAATTTTACAAGATCACGAAAATTCCTCATTATTATCATCATCAAAATTCTAACTTCTGAATTTAAATCATGTAATGCTAGGATCTTCAATCCACAATACAAGATGGGTTTAAAAGTTATTTTTATTTTACATCTATTTTCTGGTGTCATTTTAATCTTATTTTTTAAATATGTGATGAAATGGGAATTATATCCCCGCTTTGAAGGCTCTATCGTATGGATGATCATTGTGCTTTAGTTTTGTAAAAATTATAAAATGATAATATATTATGTATAATACAACACCTCCATATAGATAGGTTTACCCATAAAATTAAATATAATTGATTTTTATTATTTAGAATAGCTATCCTTTTGATGGCCCTATACTGACTTTCATCTATATAATCAATTATTCTTCTATTTGCATGTTCCATAATTTGTATTTATTAGGGGAGGAATTTTAATTACTGAGTAAATAAATAAAATATTTAAAAATGATCTTCTATACATTTTTACTTTTTTTGTTAGATGACTAGTATCCTGAATATCATCATCATCAATATGTATAAAAAATTTCCTAATTAGCCATAATTTAAGAGTGAAAAAATTGAAATTATTTAAAGGGAAATTTGAAAATGGTAGATAACTATTTCGCTAAGTAAAACTTGAAATCGAAATTAATTCATAGAATTAAATTAGTAGATGAATGTGATAAATAAATGTAATTAAATTTAAATATGTATTTAATATAAGAGAGGAATATGATTATTTTATATAAAATATAAATTACTATAAAACAGAATAATATTTTTGAAATATATTTCCGGCATCTGCATGCTTGGGGGGGGGGGGGGGGGTGTTGTCACCCTGCACTCACTCTTTGCTGCATACGCCAACGCACTGACTGATTAATATTGTTCCATTCGGAATACAAAAAATTAATTCAAAAAAATCATTTAATTTAAAACGTAAGAAGTGCATAACAATAATCAAGCACAAAATAATTTGAGATGAGTTTGTGAACCAAAAAATTTCGGAAGATTATTCGAAAATAGTTTAAGCCTATAAATATTTCCTCTATACTAATATATTTTTAAAAATGGAAAACAGATTTAATTATATGTTGATTTTAGGCTATCTTCTTATATTAACACTTAGCATCATATAAATAACGAATGTTTATTTAAATTTTGTGACATAAAAAAACAGCTACATATTATTTTCCATTGTTTTAATTCAACTTTTTGTGCACAAAAAGTTTTTTTTTTAAATAACATAACTTACATTTGTTCTTTGTATGCTCATGTTTTTACTATTAATTAACCTAATAAAAATTATATTCAATATGAGGAGGATCGTATACTGAATTTTAATGACTTCTAGATAAATGACAAAGATAAATAATAAAATTTTCTTTAAAGAAAAGACATCTGACAAGAGTTCAGCCAGGGAGGAAGATTTATTTTAGAGACCATTTTGCAACGCTATTTATAAATATGATGTTCAATTCTTATTCCTTAGAATCATGTGCCAAACATTAATTTTTACTCAAACACAAGCAACGATTATAATTATAGTCGAGTTTAGTTTATCGCAGAAAAATAATTATTCCTGGAATGAAAGAAGAAAAAAACTCCAGAAAAAAATTTTTTGAAAAAAAACTCACTGAATCTTTTATATATATTTTTTTTTAATGTTATATTTAACTCACGAAAAAATTTAGAAGTTTATAAGAAAACCAAATTTTTTTTGAAGGAGCAAAAGTTTTTTTTTATGAGAAGGCGACTCCTAAGATTTTGATCCCAACAATTTAGACATTTTTATTACAAAATATCTTATAATTTTTATTTATAATCGAAATAAATCTTATTATACGAATATGATCTAAATGTCCTTCCTTAGGGTATTATTTTCGTGATCTTTTTTTTAGCTATGGGAAGAGTTAAATTTTAATTAGAAAAGTAATACAATTATAAACCCGGTTGGATTATAGTACGGGCATATTAAATATAATTTAGTTTTTGCTCGGAGTTTAATGGTTTTTTCCCTCCCTTTAAATAGTCCTGCCTGATTAACAAAAGTTTTGAGGCAGGATGAATAAAAAACTTTAACTTAATGTAATATATGTTAATTAGTCAGCTTAAAATTGGCTAAAACTGCTATAAAAAGATAGATTCTATAAATTTAAATAGCTTTAAAATGTTTCCAAATAAAATATTTTTTTAAAAAAATAGTATTATATATATAATTTATAACTATATAAAACGAATTATTTGATTTGGCCCTATATTAAGGTAAGGACGAAAATAATATTTTTTTTTATATTTTATGAATTTTAAAATATTATACTATTGATTTAAATATAAACATATTGCCATAAATATTAATAAAACGACTGATATATTGTAAAAAATTCATTATTTTTTTAAAAGTAACAACCAGGTAAAAAATATTTTGAAAATAAGTAATTATTTATTTATTTTTTTTGGAAAAGTTTGATTAAGATAATTTGGATTTAAAAGAAAGAATATTCCATAATTGTATGTATTAAAAATTATTATTCACATTTTGTTAAATTGTTTATGCTATAATCTGCCATGCATTCATGCTTTTAATCTTTTGATTTCGGTTCTTATAAATTTTATTTAAAATATTTATTGGTTTCACGTTTCATTTCCCCTTTCACTTTACGGCGGGATCTCCAGAGAAATTTCATAAGCGCGCTTTCTCTATATTATATTTTAAATATCCATTATTTTTGTTGTCCGGATATAATGCTAATTATAAACAATGTAAACTGTACAAAAAAATAGTTCTATTCTCCACGGTGACAAATAATGGACAAAATGTAGCTTTTGTTGTTTCACTAATTATTTATATTTTTATATACAAGTATGGTATGGTATTGTTTTTCTTCTTTGTATGATATTTAATTTTTTATTGTACTTTATTTTGTATGAAATGCGCAATGTGTGAGCGTAGATTTAGTAAAGAGCTTGCTAATAATTAACGTTTCCGATATGGCATTTTTTTTTAAATTACATTATTAAAATTTATTTTGTTGCTTTTTCTCCATACAAAATTTATGAACTGTTTTATTATAAACATAAAAACTTTAAAATCCTTCTTTTTTTCATATTGCAAAACATGTATTCATAAATATTTATAAAAACATATAATTTAATCTAATTATACATACTATAGTAGTAACATAATATAATGATAAAAAGAAATTTAAATTTTGTTTTTGATATTAAAATATGGTTAAATTTGTTGATCCAATTAAATTAAGTTTGATCACTCTTTAAATATAATTAATCATAATTCTCATTTTTATAAAATATTAAAAATTCATAAAAGCTCAAAAACAACCTAAACACTATGGTCATCAAGTCAATTAATCCCAGGAAGCATCTCGATTTTAGGGTCAAAAATCTATCAACGAATACAACGCTCGATAAAAATAGCAAATATCTCAATAGAAATTTTGCTTTAACCAACTTAAACTTGGCTAACATCGGTCCAACCTTTCAAACTTTCAATAATCATATTAATAATACTACTAAAAGTAAAATTAATAAAAACGGTTTAATCAATGCTGAATCTATTCCTTATTCCATACGACAACCAGAAGTATATAATCCTTACTTGCCTTCGTTTGTTCCTCAGGATTTATACAACTCTTATAATAATTACTCAACGAATCAATTAGCATACCATTTCGCCAATCAATACAATTATGAAATCGGTCGGACGCTCTCGGCATTTGCCGCTAGTCATGATAATCCAATAATAAATCAGAGTTTAACCAACTCAGATCCCTACCTTAATAATCTAAATAACCAGAATTCATGGCTAGATAACACTAAGAGCCAGGCAGATCATTCTTATCTGAGAGATAGGTGCTCTTCTTTCGATGATGCGCTTCTTCGAATACGGAATGGGTGTTTTGCCAATCATCTCTACGATCAACTAATAGTGGCTCACGCTAATAAAAATTTCGAATCGGCATCGGTTTGTGCCGACGAAAGTTACAAAAATTTTGATATAAAGGAAAAATTGAATACAATATCCAAGCCTAGAGATAATAATTATAATTTTGATGCTGGTAAAAAGAAAAATGGCGAGGAAAATCCCAACGGAAATTTTAATATTAACTCTCTCATTGGATCTACAGATGAAGCGAACAACATTAATGAAAATGAACTTGATCACGAGGAGTTTCTCTTAGATGAAAGAACAAAGAGTAAAATTAATTTTACATCTTATTTATTCGAAAATTATTTTAATAATATATTTCTTAAATCTATTATAAAAAAGATATTTTTGTCTATATTGTCCAGGGACTCGTGAGTAAAATGAAAAAAACCGGAAAACATTAAACTGAAATGATTAAGCCTTTATTTACTAAATTTTTTAGATGAGCTAACCACATATATATTTTTATCGAACCGGTTTAAAAGGGTTTTGTTTTAATATCCTTATTGTAATTTCTTTGAAGTGTAAAAACTTACTTAGTATCTTTTTTCCTTAAACCAATCAAATCACCTGTATTTATTTTTCAAAGTTCGTGATAATTTTTAAAATCCTAATAATTCTGCAATTTCTTTCGAAACCATATTTAATTATTGGCCGGGGATCTAAACCGACTTATAGACTAGTAGTAATAACCGACCTCTGTCCTTTCAAAATTTTTGTCACTGTAACAGAACCTCTAAAACTGTATATATGAGTATACACCTTCTTTCTTATACTTTGACTGATTTAAACTGAGCTATGAACCCAAAAAACAGGTTCGAGTTCTTTGGAGGATTCCTGATCCATATGTTTAAGGTTCGAAGTTGAGAAAAACAAGAACTTATAAAATTTATTTAAAATAGTAACAACATTAGTTTTTATTTTATTTAGTATTCACCATACAATTAATTTATGATTATATTTAGAAAAAGATTATGATTAATCTTGATAGGTGAGACGCCATTTTTAGATATTTTTATATATTGATATCTGGCGTTGACATTAATTCTTTCTCTGTAGATATAATTTGACAGAGAATCACATTTTAATTGAATGGCTCAAAATGATTTTTTTAGGAAAATAACTCTCTGTTTAATAATATTATATAGTTAATAAATACTATTGCTCTAAAATAACGTCGATACAGGTAACGTTATTACTCGGATATACCTTTTTAAATAAAAGGAACGCCATTCGTTACCTTTTAAAAAGATCATGAGTAACGCGTTTTTTTTGAGTAATGATAACGTAAAACATTATTTTAAATTTTTCTTAACCGAGTTTTAAATTCAGATCAACTACCAAAGTTCTACATTTTTATTATATTTCTATTGTTGAATTTTATAGTTAAGATTGTTAATCTAATTAATATTGAATTAATCAAAGTATTTATTATAATGAATATATATGTCAATATTATTTATTTCTTCGGTTAAAGATGATTTAACTCTGCCCTGGCCTCAACATGAAATATTTTTTACAATTTAATATTTTTTAAGTAAGGAGTAACGCGTTATTCTTTTGAAGTGACGTTTACAGCACTAATTAACACTATTATTTGTTATTAATTATATTAAAATATATACAGTGTTGTACAGTGCAGATTAAATGGAAAACATTTTAATATTTTATAATTTATTTACAAATAAAATTATTTTACATGTGAAATAATTTTATTTGCAAATAAATTAAAAAATAGTGAAATGTTTTGTTTTTCATCAAATCTGCACACCACTTAATTAGTTGTATTTAATGTGAAATAATAACAAAATTAACATTTTATAAATATTGTAGCACAGCAAATTTTAGGTAAAACATTTAATAAACATTTGCGATTTTTTAAAATGTCGGCGTTTTGGTAATAAATATTTTAGATGTTCTATATATAAGTTCGAACGGTTTTGAGACCGAACCGATATTATTATTTTTTACGAACGGTACTTAAACTTTGAGCCGTTACCAAAAGAGAATCTATATCCGTTGGTTCGCAACCTTGTTTTTATCCCCTGAATCGTAACTGATTCCTGATAAATATTCGGTTGTTTGGGTTCCTGATATATCATACATTATTATTAATTCCAGACGCATTTTACACCCACGAAGCAATCTTGAATACGCATTGCAGAGATGTCAAACGATCGAATAAGAAAGTATCCCCCCAGACATCGCCAGTTAATAAACTTAAAGCAATTTCATCGATAAACTCGTCAAACGAAGAATATATTAAAACAATTGATTATATGAATAATGAAAGTTTCAATGATAAAACAACTAAAAATTTGAATAACGATCAATCATCTATCTCCTTTTTCGAAAACATGTTTCCACCTCAATATATGAAGATGATGAGCGAACAGCAATATCTGTACAACCCCTTTTATTATATGTACAATCAATATAATCTTAATCAATACCCGGGGTACAATAATTTTTCAGGCGCTGCCCCTAATTGCACATTTAATAATCCATCCCATTTCAATCCTGCCGTTATAGCACCCGCCAGAGCCAATAATTGTACTTCTGTCTCATCAGAAATCGATACGACCATGACTATTAATAGTAATCAAATGACAGAAACAAAGGAAATTAAGGAAAAAGAGCATAAATCTAATAAAAGTAAAAAGCAATGCAAGATAAGCATGGCCAAGGGAAGGGAAAGGTCGGGAAGTCTTACATTAAGCGAGAAAGAACCGACACTGTTATTTTTAAAAAAACGAGATTTACAGATTGAGGAGGACTCTAACGACAATCTTGTTAAACCTCCAGAAATCCATAGTTGTTCGGAAGAAGTGAAGCTTTTCATCACCAAAAAAATGAAAAAGTGCCAGGAAATTGCGGCTAATAATTACTGTGATCTCGAAGAAAGGACAGAACTCAAATCACCTCAAAACGTCTCACTACCAATTAACGAACAAAGTTTTCATTTTATTTTAAAATTTATTTCATAAGTCGATAAAAATATTTGTTTCGGGCTAAAAATTCTAAGCTAGTCTAACATAGACTGTCTGAAATGGATATTTAAATTAAGGATTCTAAATTTTTATTATAGTTAAGTGTAATAGAATATTTATTTACACTATAACGCTCACCAATTACGACAATGAAAAAAAAAGGAGTTAGAATATCTAGAGAAAAAAGACGCAAAGATAGTAATTCCAAACAACACGTAAAACGTCCCATGAATGCTTTCATGGTATGGGCCAAGGATGAAAGGAAAAAAATATTGGGTAATTGTCCAGACATGCACAATTCAAACATCAGTAAAATTTTAGGTATACAATAATTATTATATAAGCAAGACAATTTTAAAATTTGTTTTATTTTAATTTATTCAAAGGAGCGAGATGGAAAGCTATGACAAACATAGAAAAACAGCCTTATTACGATGAACAGACCCGTTTAAGTAAACTGCACATGGAAATCCACCCAGATTATCGTTATAAGCCTAGACCCAAAAGAACTTGCATTTTAAACGGCAAGAAATTGCGAATCGCGGAATACAAACTATTGATAAAAAATAAAAAAATAAACCCCTTCCCAACCCAAGTTTATATTTTTAATAACTTTTACATAAATAAACTTTAAACCTTCCTTTAACTGCAATCAAACCCATATTTTAGTGCTTATAAATGTTCAATTACATTTTAAGCGTACACTTTTTGCCCCTCACAGGCCCATGCAACAGAGAATTTTTAATTTGAGACTATATAAGGCTTATGTTAATTTGTATCCAATCATAAAAAATTGTGATTTATTTTATTGTTTAATAAAAGTTAAGGCCATGTCAAAGCTAAGATTATTTCAAACAGACTAAAAAGAAAGAGGCTATTGAAATTTTTACCTTATTTGTACCGAAAAAATATATAAATAACTTTTTCTAACTTACAAACTTAAAACAAGCCACAATTATCATAGCTAAAAGGTTGAATAGTCTAGGGCAAAACAGAAATAAATTATCCTAATTGACACTGTCTAACAATTATTTTTATATAACTCGTAGATCAATTTTTTGTCTAATCGGATTGAAAGTCCTTACCTATCCCCATCAGGTATCATTGACGCCGAAGATTTTTTTGATTCCAAGATTCAAGTTGAATGATGCGAAAAAAACAAAAGGCGCTATTAAACATTAACGTTTTATTTGGGAATAAATAGCTATTCAAAAAAAACTTCCATTATTTATGTTATATATATACTCATTCATTTAACTAATCATCACAATATTCAGTGTTTTTTTTAAAATAAAATAATATACATTTTTGCCGGGTTCAAACTCTAAAATAAATACTCTTGAATTAAATATTTTTTAAAAAAAATGAATTTATTTTTTCGAAAACCACAAACAAACCATATCTCTTTTCTCAGGGCAGTTTTTAATTTTAAAATAAAATAATTGTATTTTTTTTAAACAATCTTTCAAACCAATATGTGAAATGTTTAAAAAAAAAATTTTTATATTGTCGGTGATCTAAAAAAACAAATTTGCAATATTACTATATTATATAAAGCCACTTATATTGGTATAAATATGTTTTTTTCAGTTGACGCTATTTTTTAAAAATCTAAATCATTTTTTTGATCGCGTTTTATAACATTTAAAAATCTGATTTTACCGGAAATCATTTTGGCATGTTTGGAAAACCATTTCTTTGATTTTTAATTTTCAACTTAATATAATTCACTTTAGTTTTTATATAAATTACTCAAAGTTGTTTGTAATTCATATGGGATAATGATAAATATTTATGAGGTAAAATTAGATTTTTAAATTTATAAAAATGGGAACAAAAAAATAATTTAAGGCTGAAAAAATAATATATTGACAGAAAAATACATAGGCGATAATATTTATATATAATATTAAATTTATAATCATTATAAATATTTTAGTTTTATTATACCTATCTATATTATAAATAATGATACAAATTTATATATTGATCTCTTTCCCCATAAATTTAGTTATCAAAACAACTATTCATACTCCTCCCTAGACAAGAAAGTATTATTGTAATTCTTATAAGTTTGAAAAATGCACTCCATTTACTTTATACTTGGATGATGAATAATTAATAGTATCCCTTTTCTATAATTTGAAACATTTAAGGTGCAAAGATTTTAAAAATACTAAAATTTATGATTTATTTCCTTTTATATTGTCGCAAACATACAATTGAAATAAGCCCATAACGTAGAAGCAAAATTACCCCATATATATAAATATGTATATCAATTTTCGTCATATAAAACATAGTGTATTTAATTTATTTTATATATTACATCATTTCAAGGATTTTACAAATTATAATTAATAATTATTATATTAAAAAAACAGTTACACATTACGGGTCATATACATTTAATATATTATGACTATATATTATAAATAATTATTTTTGCCCATTTTAATTAATTATGATAACTCTAAAATAGGAATAAATTAATTTCTATATAAAATGATATTTTAATGTACCATTTTATTTTGTGTATGTAAATATTATTTTTTAAGTGTAAAATTGGCTATTTACAAAACACATTTTCGTAGTTAACATTTGTTCTCGATTTAAAAAAAATAGTTATAAATTAGTTGCATATATTATAATTATGTGAATGGAATTTAGACTTGAAAGATGGACCACATAAGAAACATTATTTAAGAATAATTTAAATAAATAAAATAAACCCCTATATAAAATTTGGCTATAACTTTTAGTATTCATTATCTTATGATTAATGCTTAAAAAATATTCAATAAAAGTTTAAAAAATTTATTTATATCCTATTTGTCCATATATTTAAAATAATATTTCTATGGAAAAAAATCCCCCAAATTTCCAAAGACTGATTTCCGTTATTTACCTTCGCTTGAATAACCTATAGTGTAAAATAACGTTTCTAATTTTACTCCATCGTTTTCCTGAGATAACATATTTTTTAAAAAGAAAAAATGGTCATATAAAATATGGCCCAGAATCAAAATAATAAAACTGATTTAATATTAAAGGAAAAAAAACAAAAATTAGAAACTGCCTAAATATTTTTTTTGCGAGTACATATTTAACATTAAAAAGTTAAAAAATAATCACTAATCACATCTTCGATGGTTTTGAAAATAATTATGATTGTTATTACTTTTTCTCTCAATACCAATACTTGTCCAGATTTACCTGTATAAGCCACAATCTTAAAGTTAGCGAAATATATTCAAGAAATGCAATAAAATATTGTGAAAAAAACTCACAAAATAAGCTCGTAGCGACATATATAAAATTTTGAGGATCTTTAGAGTCGATTTTACTGATCTTCTTAATTTTTAGCTTCTTGATTGGACTCCTTTTGATAATCATGTATGAATATAAGATTATGAATATAATTTAAAATTAATTTTAAAAAAGAGCATAGTAAATCTTATCTTGAGCCGTTCACTGTACCACCCCAAAATCTAATAAATAATCTTTGCTGATCAAAACGTTTTCAATGTTATATCTATAAACATTTTTAAGGATAAATCACCTAATATTTTGAGTATTCTTAGATTCGACCAAATTTTTAGTGTCTTCATCCCTGGATTTTGAATGGGAATTGATAGGAAAACTGATATTTAATTTTTCGGCAGGTTCAATAGCAACGTTAGGCTCGAAATCTGATTTGTCACTAAATGGTTCTCTTTGAAAACGGGAATCGAGTATCTGGTTTATTGGATATAAAATATAATGAATGAAGAACAATATACTCGGGATAGAGCCGCATAAATGGAATTTTTATCTCAAGTCCGGTCCGAATTTATTCTTAGTGAGACTGTTGTGAATTTTGAAAATAGAAATCACACGTTTTATAATAAATTTAACTATAATAAAAATCGCTAATGGCGTTTGATCTAATTTAAAAAAGATTTTTACGAAAATTGTATTTAAATAAAAGAAAAAACTTTATTATTTTCATTTTTATAAGCCCGAGCCCTGCTTTGAGCTGACTTGCAACTTTGAGAGTATGTATAAATTGCATCTGGAGCAAATTATTTTCTGAGGACCCCTTAAATGTAATTCTAGCGTGCACTGAAAATTCTTAGGCATATATTATCTTTTTTAAAAAAATCATAAATTTTAACAAAATATCAATTTTAAAAAAATTTAGAGATTCATCAGATAATAAAATATGAATGTTCATATACGTAATTTATGTTTTCGGTATAGGCATCATCTATGTAATCGAAATCATGAGCGATCTAGGAATATAAATGTTCAAAAAATACATAAATAAATTCATTTTTATAAAATGAAGTTAATGAGATATAGGAGAAGATTTTAGTATATTCCCATCTCACCTTTCTCCTAACACGAGATATAGCATTTCTTAAAATCTGTAAACCTATCATATCGAATTCCTAAGGGTTCCAAGATGTAGGTTTCCTATCCAAAGCCTATTCCACTTCATTTATTTCTTTTAGGTTAGACATTTAAGCGAAATCATTTTTAATTATCTTTCAATGCCTTCTAAGTTCAATACTTATTTTTTTAAATCCTTTGATCATTTATTTTTATACAAGCCAGCTTAAAATTCTGAGCTCGTATAATTAAAAATAATGTATTTGTTTTTTTAATACAAGCTTATTTAAAATTAATAGCTCGTATAAATTATGATCTATGTTTTATATGAGATGGTGCAATATGTGAACACTTTCTTATTTTCTAAAAAAAATCAAAATAATTTATTTTAAAAATTTGATAACAGTTTCGTTTTTCAATAACAAAAGGTACAATATAAATATATTTACTTTTATATTTTGAAGGGATAGCGCCATTTCATTCAAAATATTTGTAGTATTTATGTAATTGGGTAGGACGAATTTTGGCTATATAAGTATTTAATTGATTAATTATTTATAATATTTTAATATTATAAAAATGTATATAATAATAATTCATTCGATATTGACAATTCAGACCCCTGCAATATATATCATTTGAGCTAATTATGCCGTGGAGAAAGACGAATAAAACTATTCACCTATTCTTAGCAAAAAATAACCCGATTTCATACTCAATTAGATTTTTGCATCATGTCAATTCATTGGTTAATATAAAATATCATAAAAATTAAATAGGTATTCATTCAATTTATAATTGAACATTGTTGAAAGTTCGTATTTTTACATTATATATATAACTTTGTATAATATCAAATGTCAATCATATGTTTAAATGTGGTAGATTGAAGCTTTACAGTATATGTACTTTTATTCAATACCAAATGACAATCATATAATGTCTAAATGTCGGATAAGATGTCAATTATAAAATTTAAGGATTGGGATCAGGACTAATAAAAGCTTAGTCTACTGAATCTTTCAGCTGGTGGTATTAATTTATGTATATAATTATTAGAAATATCTTAGTGGTGCACGTGCACCCATTATAACAAGTGGGTTAATATGGGATATGATAAAATTAGTGAAAAGAACAAATTTTTCACATATGGGAATAAGTGGTGAATATATTCGTATGTTAGATAAACACAACGCAGGATAGTTAATATTTCAAAAAATAAATTCAAAATAAGAATATATGTAGAAGGGTTTAATTTTTTGGAAATTTTTAGATATACATATGGGTAACTAATAAAGGGTAAAATTAGTTATATATATTAAGCAGGAATGTTTACAAGGGTTAAAATATAAATAAATATAGGTCTATAAATATATATGTGAAATAAAGATCATGTCTGATCTTTGTAAACAAAATTTCAACTCAAATAAAAGGTTTTGGGGCTAGATATTTTAATTTAATAAAATTTGAGATATAAAGTTTAGAAAGTGTGTTGGTCTATTTTTAATTAATGTTGATCTATTGTAAAGGTAGTTCATTTTAAATTAATGTTGATATATTATTAATGTGTTCTAAAGATATGTTTTTATTGTTTCATTTTAATTCAATTAATGTAGTGTTTTTTGAATGGTGTGTTAATATTGGTTTATTTAGAATTAAACATATAAAATATTTAATTATAAATGATAAATGTGATATATTAAATTTGAAACATATGATATGATTATTTTAAATGCTAAAGACGATGCATTTAAATTTAAAGAAAGAAAATATCCATTTGATTATGTATATTTAATAAAATTGTATTTACATGTAATCTACATTTTGATTAGCCTTTTATAAAGAAATATATAAGTATATATTCTATTAAACCCTTGATGTGTTGAAAGACAAGAAAATGATTTAAATATGGGAGTAATTAGCTCTGACTCAAATATTATTGAAATGGTATCAAATGGATTTTGATAAAAAATGAAGCGAATTTTGGAAATTAAATGAATTAATATTTTTTTGGAGAATGTAGCATGTGGTCTGTGAAGTATGGGCGTGTTGTAAACGTATTTTTATATTATATATATATATAACTATATAATATCAAATGTCAATCAAATAATGTTTAAATGTCGTAGATTGATTAGTTTTACAGTATATGCCCTTTTATTCAATATCAAATGACAATTGTCGAAAATGTCAATTGGGATCGGGACTAATAAAAGGCTTTGTCTATTGAATTTTCCAGTGGTATTAGAATTATATTTTAATTATTAGATTATATTTTAATTATGTGTATAATAATTAGAAATATTTTAATACACAATTCAAAATTTCTAAATATAATAATAAAAAATTTTAAAATGAAAGTAATAAAAAATAACTTCCGTAGTCTTTTCCCAGAGTTTTAATTTCTGGAGCAAAAAATGGGTTCCTCGTACGAGGTAAATTGGTGGGGGAGAATCATCTGTGTCGGTAAATTCTTTAATAATTTTTTTTATTTAAAATTTTTATATTTCTGATCATTAAAAAAAATAATATATGGAATGAAAAACCATACACAGTAAACTGAGGTCACTTTAGAAGATTACACATTTTTCGTTCCTGTTAGATATTTTTCTTTATGAAGCCAGGATTTGGATTCGAATCGTGATCTTAATTTCTCCACCCTTCATCAAACCAAATTCAGGTTTTGACATTTTAAAAAATGAGGTTCGGTTAGGCGGGTCCAGACAGGCCTAATGCTTTAAATAATTATGTGCATGATATTTAATCAAATACCAGTATTAAGGATCCCCCAATAAAAATTAAAATTTTTATCTGAACTGTGCCATATGATATATGGAGAGCCATGGGCCAAAAAAATAAATAAACTCAAAGGATTCTAATTTACTTGATTTTAAAGAATAGAAGATTCTCCTTGTTATAAGGTTTCGTTGAAACTACAACTTAATTCGTTTTTTTAATAATAAAATGTGGGTCATTTGGTACAAAGAATCCTTCATATCGTGACATCAAAGATTATGTTTTGGTCGATAGGGAGTTAATAGAATTTTAAAGGGAGGGAAGTATCTAATCAAGATTAAAGAGGTCGTGAAGGTTCAACATCTATGTTTAGGATCATTCCAATAAATATTTAATTTTAAATAACTATTTTTAAATATATTATGCACTTTTAAAGGAACACTAACCATAAAGAGATAAAATGCTTTTGAAAAAAGAGTATTGTTGTTTCATTCTATAAAAATACTAAAAAAATTTAAAAAAATTAAACGCTTAAACATGTATCAAGTTATGCGATATTTCCGAACCATCAGAATTATCATTTTTCTATAGCAATGCAATTCTTTTAGCAACGAAGAAGATATAGATAACAACTTATCAGATGATTCTAATCTTACTGACATAGGGGGGTAGGCTGAAATACATCGAGGAGATTATAATAAACTTAGTATTAATGACAAAATTTCACTGAAAAAAATGTTCCTTCTCCAATTAGTAAAGTAGCAATTTAAATAAAAACGCTTAATGATTTTCGGAAAAGGTCATTAGGCCTTGTCCTGGTTCGTCTTATTTTTAAAACTTATTTCTGTTTAGCCCAGTCTAAACAGATTTTGAACTATGACACCTATTTTGATTTGTTTTAAGTTTGTACATATTATTTGTTATTTATATTCGGTACAAATAAAGCAAAGACTCGTTGACCGGTACATAAATCAAAATAGATTTTCTTTTTAGACTGCTAACCAGACATGGCCTTAACAATTATATGTCCTATTTTTTTCATAGATGTTCATTCTTTGAACAATATCACATTACGCAAAAATAAAAAGAATTTCTGATCTTTATATATCAATGCTAAAAAGATTTATGGGATTTTATTGGCATTACGATCTTCCGAAGGAGCAAATTTATGGTCAAATAATATAAACTAATCTATTCAACTTGATAGAAAACCCTATATACAAATTTAACACAAGAAAATAACTTTAGTTTAGATCTTCTGCTGACGCCCTATAAAGCAAAAGAAGATTCAAGACCTGCAAAACGTAGTCGATTTTCATAAATTCCAATTAATTCGATTTGCGTAATATGTTTATTTTATATATTATTAATTTTAAAAATACCATTCATAAACTTTCTAAATAAAAATAAGAAAATTTTATTGATGATTGATAAGTGAAATGGTGAAAGTACCATATTTGGTACAGTTAACTAACAAATCTGATAAGATATTGAGCTGACATTTTCAGGGTTTCTTAATAAAACCTATATATTAAAAATATCAAGATGTGACACCTTATAATGGGTTAATAAAGAGAAAAAAAGAAAGAAATATTTTCGATTTAATGATGCGGGATAATTTTTTTTAGAAAAAATGATATACCATGCAAAAAGAATAAAATTATGCAAAAAGACATATAATTAAGAATGATTGAAACCATTTAGTTTTTTGGTTAAATTCTTGGCAGCCAACCAGCACATCAAATCAAAGTAAGGGAACATAAATCTGTAAGCTGTCTTGAGGCGCGATTCTATTTCGTATATACTAATTGTAAAAGAATATGAAAAGGATATAGTATTATAATAAACTTAAAAGACTAAAACGAGACCCAAACTTACCATGTATGTTCATATGATTTTTCAAAGCCAAAAATAATTGTGATTTAAATTTACTCTATTATTTTAAATTATCTAGAAGCTCTAGAATCCAAACCTTAATTGTTGAGAGGCGTTGAAGGAATGAAGAAAATTTCCTCCAAAAACGAGTGAGTCGATAGGTGTTAATACTGCGTGGATCCATCCGGAGGGTAGGAAAAGTGTTTGCCCCTTTTGTAATAAATTATAAAATCTTAACATTATATATATTTGAATCTCTCAAAAAGTTGCTGTTATTACTATATTATGTCAAGGTTATAATAACTATTTTAAAAAAAAGAAGAAGATGATAGTGACTTGTTTAATGGTGCATTGATAAACGTTTTCTACCATGTCGCCGAAGAATACCTGAGTTTGATCACTGAGTTGGGACCATTCTTCGTAAAGTTGCAAATTTTGAGGCGAAGGTGGAATAAGGTAAAATATTTTCTCGCCCTTTTTTGGATAATAATAATTATTATTATGTAAGTGATTAACGATGCATTTATTTCTTTCAAAATTTAAGCGATTATTATTCTATTAAAATCTATCTAACTTTAAATTAATATTTTTCCCAAATTAACTTGACAAAATTCAAAGATATTTAAGAATATATCACAATTCAACTAAATATTTTTACTTTTATCAATTTTGTTTGCTAAAATATTTTTTAAAAAAGTGGGCAAGATTATTAAGGAAATATACCCTAAGAACGTGATACCATACGGAAGACCCCCCAAAATCGATGTGGAAATCTGTGTAACTGTCTCGAACACTCATTAAGCAATATTTTTCCACGCAAGGTGGGTAAAGGTATTCAATTTCGGCCATATTGTCCTTTCCTTCAAATTCGTCTTCTTTCTTATCATCAGCCGAAACTTCGTTAGAAAATAGGTGATTTTTAAGTGTGGCACTCAAAGAATCATATGTATTATAAGGTTGATAAGAATCGGATTTAAATCGATTGTGGGTCAAGTTTTTGTCGCAGGAATGACTGGAATTGCCATAGTAAATACTGGTTGAATTGAGATTGTCCGGAACATTTATATGTGAGTGGGGCGGTGGCCTAGGCCAATATAGTTCCACCCAGCTTAAACGCCTAACTATTCTGGGTACTTTGATCATCTTTCCTAAACTTAATATTTTTTGTTAAAACGAAATTTATAATAAAAAAAATTTAAATCAAGGTAACATAAATATCAAATGCCACAAATGATTAATTATGATATGCTGCAAATATCAAATCGCTATTATGAATTATCTGAAATACGACTATCGTGGAGAATTTTATCGAGTGCAAGAGAATAAATGAATACTAATCAGAAACACTATTTGATTGATAATTGGATCAAAAAATTTAAAAAATCCTCGCGAGTATACCTACAAAAAACTAATAGAATCAAATAATTCGTATTCGTACGAATAATAAAACCTTATTCGATTTGAAAATTAAATTCTTTATAAATATTTTCAAAAATAAAATAATGGATTATTAAAATTTTAAAAAGTGATTTCTAGAGTGGAAAAAATTTTAAAAAAAAGTTTAGCAAAAAACATGTTACATGCTTAAGAATAAATATTTATAAATAATTTAAATTCGTTTTAGGTATACTCGCGAATATCTGTGTATATTTTCAATAAAAAGAAAAACTCATCAAACATCAATATATAAAGCTAATATTTAATCGGTTTGTAGAATACGAGTAATTTTAACCTATAGAAAGAGATCTGTAAAAAAGACCCGAAGCCCAAAGCTTTGAAAATTTTTAGATTTGTTTTACAGACCTCTAATATAATCTTAACATATAAAATTCAAAAAAAAAATTATTGGGCCCTCTCACTCTCCCTTGTTATGGGGAAAATTAATGCTTTATATTTATCGATTATTTTCACTCGGTATCTGTAACTTCTAGGCTAATAACGTTATAGATTTTATCCCTAACTGGATTGGTATAGTATTTAAGCCATTTTTTTAGCCGCATTTTGATCTCCGTTTGATTGTGCACGTCTATTACATCGATCATCTTGTCTCGATCTAAATTTAATGTGTGAATAAAAATAAAATACTTGTCAACCATAATAGGAATATGTTATATTTTACAACTAACATAATAAAAAGGTCTATCATTGCCAAATTTTTGTTATGGAAAATTCCAATGCCTATACAACTTTAAAAATCAGCGAAGATAAAAAGATGATTATGAAAAGTCTTTTTGAATTTATTAAAAATTACATCTCATTTAAAATTAGATTTGTTTCATATCTATGGTCAAAAAGGCATCACCGTGACAAAGTTGGGTTGACAAAGAATATTCGATAATGGGTTAACTTTCGCAGGAAGGGGTACTGTTTGATTATGGCACCAAAATGTTGTAACTATCTGAGTAACTAGAAAACGTCGTCTTTACTTTGTTTGTTCAATGCTAACCTTTGATAGCCTCACCCCTAAATTGTAGGAGTTTTAAAGATACCCCAAAATGATAAATAATCTTAAATTAGAATTTTTTAGCCTACATTAAGTCATCGTTTGAAATAATATATTCGATTCGTAAAATAGGGGCACAAATCTTAACCAAAAAAGTCATTGATTCCCACAATGGATCATCAAACGTCCATTTACTTGACATTTTAAGCATATCGTTTTTTACTACCACCTTCCTTTTCTTATTCCATTTCCATACTTGCCCTAGCTCCCATAGATATCAAGTTTTTATATTTTACCGCATCCGGTAATGCTACAGACCACCCTGTGTTTAATACCTCTTCCCTCTGAAAGAATTCACCTCACGTATTGAGAGTGGCCGTACCATAGTCCTCTCCACAATGACCACGTCGCAATATATCTGCTTATGACATACTCAAAACATCTCTTACCCCCGTATTTAGAGGGGATGTACCATCTATAGCAGACCGCATCTCCCCTCCTCCGTCCCCTGGAACATTCCACTTCTACAATCCAATTTTGTGTCCCTTCTGACCACAACTAAAGCAAACTCTTTTCCGGGAGTGCTTCCTCAAAATGAGTTTCAAAACCGATAATCCACAATTGATCCTTTAAATCACCGAGAACTACACTCCTAATTCCAGGAGTGTTCCCTCAAAATGGTCTCAAAGCCGACTCAATAGGGCCGTTAAACCACCGATAACTGTTAATCAGCATATTCCTTCCTCATTCCTCCCAATGAGCCACGTCGAGAATCTTCAATCTACTTGCCAAACCGCCGGCAATTAACATTCAACCTACTATACAACACCATTTTACGATGCTCTCCACAATTCTCCTTTTATTCCTTCGAAATTTTTGACATTTTGCCCAACCGTGCATTCGTAGACTACCAGATGATTCTACTTGGCATACTCGGTTTATAATATGGGTAATAAATAGTGGCTAAAAATGTTACATTCCAAGTCAAAATCTAAAATTTTTCATATCTTTTCTCCAGAACAATAAAAATAATATTAAGTAAGGTTAACAATACTTCAGTGAGCCATTTTGTAAAATAAATTTTTGCCAAGTTCTAAATAATATTGAAGCTATGTTGCCATAATATCCCTCCTTCTATAACCTATCGTGCAATTGATAGAAATAATATTTGAGCCTATTCTTCTACTTGATCAACACTTTCATTTAGACCTGCATGAGCTTTTCAAAAATTATAAAAGTTTAATTTTTTGCAGTATAGTTTCGTGATAAAATAATTTAATTATTATAATATCAGTTTTTATAGCAATGTGGGTCCTAAATAAAATTTGTTATGGATTGAAAGGTTCCCTTGTGCGTTAACTTTAAAAATATACCATCTAAGATAGCAGATTTTATGTGCTGAATAAAATTGAAAAGACCATAATATTATATCATATAAATTTAATACTTTTCAATTTTCATTTGTTCCTGAAGAATTTCATCTTCGCCTGTTATATTTGTAAATGTAATGATGTTATCCTCTGTCATTTTCATAATAATATAGTTCTTTTACATTAGAAGTGACTCCGTATATTATAAATTATAAAATAAAGTGAGGCCATTGAAAATCAAATTAACTATCGATATTTTCTATTATTAATAATTTGTTTAAAATTATGCAAATTTAATTAGAAAATAAATATAGAATTCGAAGAAAAGGAACATTAATACAATGGCCCAAAGTTACATTTCAATACATGCGTTAATCTACCAGCTTAACCTAACGCACTAGCTTTTACAAAATGTGCTTCGCCACTGTAAAACTCTGCTGTCAAATAACAATATACAAATAGATCTAAATAAGGTTTTACTTATCAATCAAAATCAATTATTTATAATAATCTATAATAGTGCACACAAATTGAGCGTTTCAAGTGCAAATAATGCATTTCAAATCAAATAGCATCGTGAAATTGGTAAAATTGTCATTTGGCGTTAGCAATCATTTTAAAAAACCAAACAGGTTTGCTATTTTCAATAGTTTTTTATTCTTCATTTTGTAATATTATATAAAATATAAAAAAATTAACTTACTTATATAAATAAAAAAGGCAGACAATAAAATAATTTTCAAAAAAAATTCTTTTTTAAACCTTTTAAAATTTTGAACCAATGAATGATATTAATAAAAAGTCAGCCTCAATTTAAACAAGGGATGCGTGAAGCTTTTTTATTAAAAAATTACGGCAAAACGCAAACGCTCAATTTACGGTTTGACTAAACTACAAATGCCTATAAACTGCAAATGTCAAGGTAAAAATTTTTGATATATACTCTATTAATTGATAAAGGATTTAAACTATTTATTATGATATAAAAAGAAATACAACTATTAATGTGTAACCTAGGGCTGTGCCGATCCACATAATTTTTACCGATCCGATCTGATATTTCCCGATACTGGTTCAAAACCGATCCGATATTTATATTGATTTTTCACCACCCCCCTTTGAACCAAATGTAATTATAAGAAATCAATATTTTTATGCAAAAAATCGAATTATGCATTTAATTTTTTTTTTCTACAATTAAAAAAAAGTTTACGGATATTGGTAGTAATAAATGAAATATTCATTATTCCTCCCCTTGAAATTATAACTCCGCAGATAACGCATTTTGCAAAATTATCTTAGCCTTTTGTAAAATATTTGCATAATTCAGATATCATATTTAAAAAAAATTCTTTTATTTAAAATATAAATAATAAAATTGGGGTTATTATTTAAAAAGTTAAAATAAATAAAACTTAAGGGATGTTGTGCATTTGCATTATTTAAAAAAAAAATTATTTAGAAAATATTTTTAATGTAAAATAAATATACATAAACAAAAAAAGTAAAGTAAAAAGATCGGATCAGATCAGATCGGTTTTTTACAAGCATCGGCCCGATCCGATATTTTTGAAAAAGGTTAAATATCGGTGCCAATCCGATCCGATATTTAATATTGGCATAGCCCTAGTATATTCCTTTATCATTGAATATATCTAATAATTTAATTTTTATAAGTTATTTATCATAAGAAAATAAATCTCACTTCAATTAATAGAGTATATATCAAAAATCTTTACCTAAGCATTCGCAGTTTACCCTGGCTTTGTAGTTTTTACCTAAGTATTTACAGTTTTGTCAAACCCCTCAATTTATGAGCACTATAAGACAGTTCGTATGTCAAAAGTTTCAAATTCATAGCCTTTTTAGGAGTGGTTCAGGTTGGGGTAAATTTTTTAATGGTTCAAGTTCAATTTGGGTTTAGTAATTAACAGTTAATACTGGTTTAACGCTTCAAATCATGTTCAGATATAAGAATTTACCAAGTTCTTTATTTGAACTAGAAAAATATTTCAAATTTTAAAATATTAAGGTTGTACATTGCAATTTTTTAAAATAAATGTAAGATTTCAAAAACAAACAAAATGGCCTTGAACAAAAAGAAATAATGATATTTTATAAATCTATGATAATTTATTATTTAATTGATTGAGATATTATCAAATACCATTTGTCTTAAATCGCTATTTAAATATTTTTAAAAAAATCATGATTTTCACCACTCCTATCAGGCAATATTTGGTATCACTGGAAACAATCTGTGGATAGGGCCAACAGAAAAAGTAAGGATACATGTAAATTGTGATAGATGCTAATAGACGATGGTCAGAAATAATTGAGATGAATAGTAGACACAGAAAGCTTGATATCAGGGTACATGAATGAAGAGGGGAGGGTAGGAGCAACGAAGAGGGAACAAGGAAAGTTTCAAAAAGGTATTTTGGGGTAGAGGGGGTATAACCGAAATTATGGTAATATTAAAATCAATTAAAGACTATTTAAAAAAAATACAATAAAGTGTTGAGGCTAGTTTTTTATTTTTTTATGTATTCAGGAATGCGCCAGAGGGAGAAAACGGTCAAAGCCGACCGAAATATTAAACTCCAATGACTATTAGAACTTTCTGGAAAGGAATATTGCGATAAAATAGGGTAGTATTGTGAACAAGAATTCTGAGAAAGGTTTAGTCAGGAAGGTAAAAGAAAATTAAAAAGGGAATAATAAAAAAAGTAGGGCTGTGCCGATACACCTATTTTTCACCGATCCGATCCGATATTTGCTTAAAACCGATCCGATACCGATAAGATATTTATATTGATTTTTCACCACCCACCTTTGAAAAGAAATCAATATTTTTTATGCAAAAAAATGGAATTATGCAATTAGAGGTGGGCGCGAACCGTGAAATTACGCGTGACCCATCGTGTCACGGTGGGTCACGGCGGGTCACGGCGTGAGTGTGAATAAATGTTAAATTCCAAGGCGTGACGGGCCTTCCCAAAATTTTCTCCGTGCGTGATCGGGCGTGAACATAAATTTCCCGTGAATCACGGAAATTTTAATTTTTAAAATTGTTTTTTTTATAAATATAAATTTGCAATTTTATAATTATATATTTTCTTATTTATTTTAGTTCTTTTTTAAAAAAGAATAATTTATGAAAACTAAAAATCTTCCGCATTTTATAAACAACATCCGGTAACATTTCGTTAGTTCTATTTTCTTTTTATGTTTAGATGTTTTTTATCGCGAGACTTTATGCTAAATTTTGCTTAAATTTTTTACAAAAAAGTCAGTTATATTTTATTTGTAAAGATCTTCAATCTTTAAATGCATCAGAAAGTGAATTACAAGCTAGGCCAAAAGATAAATGTTGGTGTTACTATGGATAACAAAATATAAAAGTTGTGAACCGGAAAACTCTCATGAATACTATAGGTCCAAAAATATACCATGAAATAAAATTTAAGATTAAAAGCATGATCAATAATAATTACTTTTCCATAATCACTGGTATTTGGACGGATGACTATAAAAATTTAAGTTTTTTAACCATTACAGTACATATTATCATTAAGGATTTTAAATTAAAAACATTTGTTTTGGCCACAAGGACAATGGATGAAAAAAAAGTCAATATTAAAAGTGTAGTCAATTCAATTTTAGGAGAATATACAGAAGTAGAAAATTACTTAAATAAATATAGTTGTGAGTGCTAACGGAGCAAATCTTATAAGTGCATTCAAAGGGCGAAACGCTAGCATGTATATGCCATATACTAAATAATATTATGCATTATATTTTTAATTGTATGGTGTAAAAAAATAGTACAATATTTCAAACAATCTACAGCTAATAGCAAACTAAGCCACACCCTTAAACAAGATTTAATGAGAATAACGAGATGGAACTCTTTATATATCATTATATAGAGTTTTAAAATCATATTCTGAAATACAGGTGCACTTGTTTAGCAAGCAAGAATTAAATAGATTCCACAATTGATATCAGCATCATACGCGAGTTAGATAAATTTTTATCAATATTTAACGAATGCTCGGATAGAGAGCAGATTCTCGTCCCACAATAAATGAAGTTTGTCTATGGAAACAAAAATTAGTAAAATTTTGTTAACCAATACAATAATAATCAAAACCTTAAAATACAGAACAAGATTTCTTTTAAAAGATTATTATGCAGCCACTACATAAGGTAGGCTTAATTCTAGATCCAAATTTCAAAAGACTTAAGTTTTTAATAAAAGAAGAAAAGGATGATATATATAAAACCATCTTAAAAATGCTAAATGATATAAAATTAGATGATATGCATAAGTCGATGCCAACTATCATTTATAACTTTCCTAACTTATCCTAAACTCATAAAAAAACCTTATATTCTAAATGATCAATACCAACTATCATTTATAACTTTCCTAATTCAACCTACACTCATAAAAGACCGTATAATCTAAATAAAAAATTTAGAGAATTTCTAGATGATTCTGATGAAGCATCAACATCACCGATGAAAGCTGTGAGGATGAACTTAAAAGATTCATATAAGTTAAATAACAAGACAATATTTTGAAGTTTTGGAAGCAGGAATATTCATTTCCTTTTTTGAGAAAATTATAGAGTAAAATTTTGTCAGCTGCAAGTTCGGCTTCTAGTGAAAGGTTATTTTCTGTAGCAAATCTTTTATTAGAGGAAAGACGTACACAATTGAAATAAAAAAAGATGGACATTCTTCTTTTCCTTAATAATTTCGATTTATAGCTTGTATTTATTTTTTGTTTAGAAAATAAATAGAATGAATTCAAAAAAGTGTAAAATTATAGTAATAGTTTTGAAAAATTTAAAAACACCGTAAATTTTCGGGCGTGACGGGCGTGAATCAAAATATTGCTTTTCGTGAGCGGGTGGGTCGGGTCGAAAATTTTTTAGTGGTAAGCGTGAATGGGCGTGAATTTTTTTAATACCACCGTGAGCGGGCTGGCCTGAATGAAAAATTAAGCCCGCGCCCACCTCTATATGCAATTAATTTAATTTTTTTATTTCTAATATAATTTTAAAAAATATTGGTTGTATTAAATGAATTTTTCATTATTCCTCCTCGTGAAATTACAATTCCGCAGATAACGCATTTTGCAAAATTATCTTTGTCTTTTGTAAAATATTTCAATAATTCAGATAACATATTTAAAAAAAATATTTTATTTAAAGCAGGGACGAGAACCCTCCTTCTAAAAAAAATGGGTTTGGGTTCAGTGAAAAATCTATGAACCCGGGGTTCAGGGTCTGGAGACCAAAAAAATAATGACTTATTAAACATCATTTTTTAAAAAAATTTATTTTAATTAGTATCACCATAAAAATAATTTATCATCATAATTATATTATAATACTACAATACAATTTAAAAATTTACTAAATATAACAAAAATTATTACAAGAAAAAATGATCAAAAAATGTTTTTTAAAATTAATATATAAATTTTAAAATTTAAAAAAAAGCTTTGGACCCTGAACCTTAAATTTTTTGGGTTCAGCGAAACATTGAGGGTATAGGTTCAGAGTTTGTGTTCTCGTTCCTGATTTATAGTAATAAAATTGGCATTATTTAAAAAGATTTAAAATAAATAATTGGGTGTTCCTTTCTATTTTTATAAAAAAACTTTTAAATAATATAAATCTATTTTAAAAAATAAATAAAATTTAAGAGATGTTGTGCATTTGCATTGTTTAAAAAAAAATTATTTGGAAAATATTATTAATGTAAAATAAATATACATAAAATAACAAAAAAAGAAAAATGGAAAGATCGGATCGGTTTTTACAGGTATCGGCCCGATCCGATATTTTTGGAAAACTCGAGATATCTGTGCTAATCCGATCCGATATTTAATATCGGCACAGCTCTAAAAAGTGCTTAGACCATTGCGCTACGGGATGAAAAGAGTGATAAAGCATTCTGAGCAGGACATAAGAATAAATGACGACGACGTAATTATGTAGCTTTTTTTAATCGCATGATCTTTTTTCTAAATCATAGTGATTTTTCCCAATCTAGATAGTCCTATATAGACACTATAGAGATTTGCAAAGTTCGGACCGAATTGTTTTTTTAAAAAATATAAAGGACCGAGCAAAACATTTAACGGGTCAGACAATTTGTGCAAAAATTCTCATGGGTTGACTCGGGCCGGACTTATTAATATTTTTTGAAAATAGCTACTAAAATTTTTAAAAGTGACATTAAGATTAAATAAAGCTATGTATCTTAGAGGTCTACAATGGGCGAGTTTTTAGCTAAAAAGTCCGCCCACTTATAATTTTTTTAAAAAAATTTACCCGCCAGCCCCTTTATTTATCTATAAATTTTGTTTAACCCACCTACCCGCCTAATGTTAAAAAATTATTTTAATGGCCGGTTTGGTTATTTATTCATTCATTTTAATGTATTTTTAATTAAACATATAATATGCAATATTATGAAATAAAACTATTATTTTTAATAAATTGAAATCTGTTCTACTCATTTAGCCTGAAAAATATCAAAAATTCACCCGCCCACGCCAGGCCATTAATTTAAATTTTTTAACCCGCCCGCCACCCGTCAAATGTTGAAAATATAGAAAACCCGACCATGCCCTTCCAAAGATGGATGGACGTCGGCGTGCGGGAGAAAAATCGGACCAATGCAAACCTCTAATGCAAATTCATATTATAAAATTTTGATTCATATTAGAAACAATGCAAATAATATTTATTCATATATATGTAAAATTAATCACCAAGTACTATGTATTTAGTATTTACTACCCCAATTGGCATATAATTTTTATTACTCCCCAGTCGTTTAAAAATTTTCTCACATAAATCATCTTTCCAGGACACCCTTTGCTTAAATGGCCAGCATTATTCTACTTGGAATAAAGATTTATAAGTGATTCTGTTGCAATTTTATGCATATTCATTATCATTTAGCAAATATGCCTTTGTAATAAGACAATATCAGGATACTCTTTCTATATTCTATTGGTTTTGAGTTCGTAACTTAATCAGGGTCTAAAACTTTTATTCTATCATCTACATTTTCTGTGAAAATTGTTTCCATTTTCCTGTAAAATGTATGAGAATACTAATTGAATAGATAAACTGCTGAGTGAGTTTGAGAATTAACAATACCATCAAAAAACCCAAATCTATTTAATTCTTTTCAATCATGCAAACCTAATACTTATTTCATTGGGAATTTCAAATCGGAGAGAAAAGCTTAATTTCATGCGATACTGAATTATTATAGTTAATATAACCTATCACTAATCAGCGTTCATCCCTAAAAATCAGTAGATTCTCAGAAGTCTAATTCCGAGCTAATTACCAAAATTGAGTATTTTCCGAGGATATGTTAATTGTGGGTTTTCTTTGACTCCATGAAAAAGATTTAATAATTAAAATAATCTTAATCTTTATCTTATAAAATTCGTTTATAAATCCTTTTATTACAAGTGGATTTTGACAAATTCCCATTAAAGAAATTTCAGAGTTGTATATACATTTTTCTTTTATTATCTTTATAATTCTCCGAAATAGTTTTTAACTGTGATATTTAATCTTCAAATAATATATTGAACATTTTTTTAAGTCAGCAGTTTATTTTTGGTGATTCGTCTAAAAGCGAATTTTATGTACGTGCTCATGATTTTTGAAAATAATGTGCAGAAAAAAAGGGGCATACAAAATAAAATTGTTGTAAAATACATTTGTTCTTTTTTAATTTTTTTAAACTTTTATTTGAAGTTTTATGGTTCAGATTAGAGGTCTGTAAAAGTAGGCCCGGCCCTATTTTTTTTAAATTGGTTCAGGTTAGTTCGGGCCTATTATTTTTTTAAAAATCGGGTCGAATCGGGTAGATGAAATTTTTTTATATCTAAATCAATTTTATTTCGAATCATATTATACCAAAAAAGGTTTTAATTTTAATTTTATTTGAAGAAACTAGACGCCATATGACATATCATTTATTTTAGGTATGATAATTTAAAAAAAATTAAAATTTTTTAAAAAAAATTAATTTCTATATTTAAAAATTCGGGTGGGCTGGGCCAGCAAAACTTATTTTCGCCCGGCCCACAGCTGGGTCGGGCCTTATATTTTTTAAGAAAATTTGGCCGGGTCAGGCCTTAGAAATTTTTTTTAAATATATCTAACTTAATCAATTTTATTATGTTGAATTTTTTATGTAAAATAAAAATATTTTATTTTATTTATAAAAACTAGACCCCAAATAACATATATCGTTTATTTTTAGTAATTATAAAAATTAATATCTATATTTAAATAAATTCGGGCTGGGCTGGTAAAACTTATTTTAAAAAATTTCAGGTTCAGGTTGGGCAAAACTTTTTTAGAAAAATTTTTAGGCCCAGCCGAGCTTGAAAAATTAAGCAATGCAGATCACTAATTTAGATATCCTATTGAATTAAAAGGCATTGTTTGATTCATAATTAGGAAATGTTTCGAGAAAATAAGAATTTCAAAAGAAGAGTATATATGAAAACATCAAGGTGTTATTTTTTCCAACTTTAAATCATTTTTTGAGTGCATTTATAAACAATTAAAATTTCTATCTTGCCAGAAATATATTCTGTCATGTTTGGAATACCCACCCTATGAATTTCAGACAATTTTAACATGAATTTTTAAACTTAATATAATTTATATTACATTTTACATATATGTTTTATATAAATTATAAAATACTCAAGGTTAATGGTAGAATTGTTTACAATTTTTAAGATAGGTATTCCAAACATGATAGAATATATTTCCAGTAGAATCTGATTTCTAAATTTAAAAAAAACACACTCAAAAATGATTTAAAGTTGTAAAAATAACACATTGCCAGAAAAATCACATTGACACTAACATATATATATATATGCTTAAAGGATTGCATTATAAAATATTCAATTAATCAAAAAAATAAATAATAATTTTTTGATTTTAAAAATATTTAAGGAGAAAATTAAAATTATTGTTAAAAAAATGGTAGAAACTTGTATAATATAATAAAATAATTTAAACTTTAACCAAAAATATTATCTATACCAATCCTTCCAATTTCTAACTGTTAAATCACTACCAACTACATCAAACCACTAGCCATTCACTGTGTATCTTATACCTAATCATACACTTAAGCCTTTTTTTAAAAAATAGTACTGAATTATCTTATTGACTTAAAATATCAAATTATATGAAGGTTTTGTTAAGAAGATAGTATTATGCAAGCTTGGTTGCTAAGATCCATCAATATATTTGAATTAGTTTTTTTATTTGGCATTTCAACATACATTATTCTAAACTTATTATGATGATCTAATATTTTTTTAAAATCTAAATCAAGCTTGATGTAGAAAGTCTATCTTTAACAATTATATTATGTAAAATAATTGTTTTTTAAACATTTATTTTTTTAAAAATAGTTCACCTATGTAACGCATTAAGTCATTGACATTAAAATCATGGGGAGGAAGCTTAAGACCTATATTTTCCTTCTTTTCCACAAAAATTGGATTGTTAAACCCATGTGAAACAAAATGAGACATATTTAATTCTTGGCCTGTCATATACCACATAATTGTTTTTGAACTAAAAATAAAATAAGATGCTTATAGGATACAATATATATATATATTTCGATAATTTTTTTAATACTTAAATAATGGCATAAGATAACTAAGAAAATTAACCATACCTTAGGAATTTTTTGGATTTAATCATTTTTATAAATTTTGGAGTACCAGCTTTATAAATCTCTCTAAAAACATCAGCATCACCTGGAAATTTGTTTATTAAAATAATAATTATCTCTATATAATTAAAATTATATATACATCTAGGCGAGCCATGTATCCTTTTACAGTTAGGGCAAATATAGTTATCCATAACAGCTGCTTGTGCTTCATCTATTTCTACACATCTACTCCAAAATCCGATGTAAAATTATTAGTTCTTACAAATAGTTAACCTTCCATGAAACCATTCTTTACAAGAATCGCATTCTATCATAAAACTACTGCCATCATACGATTTCCTACAAATGCAGTAAATTTGATCCTGGAGCCCCATCTGAATTAAAAGATGATGCAGCGATCGTCAAGGAAAGTTTATTATTGATTTTTTTAAGAAACCATAGCAAGGAAAATACAGCTTGGGTTGATATATAGCGCTGGAACATTGGCGTACGCAGCTGGGGGGGGGCAAATTCCTTCCTACCCCCCCCCCCCCCCAAAGCCAAAAAATGCAGATGCCGGATATATTTTTCAAAAATATTATTGTTTATATTAATTTATATTTGTTAATATTTATTCCTATCTCATATTAAATATATATTTAATTACATGTATTATCACATTTATCTACTAAGTTATTTTATCGATTAATTTTGATTTCAAATTTTCCGGCGTAATATTTACTTATTATTTTCAAATTTTTAGTGACGTAATATTTATCTACCATTTTCAAATTTCTAGTCAAATAAATATTATTTCTGAAACTTCTTGTCCAACAGGGAAAAGAAATTGCAATCTTATCCAACGAGATAGAGTCTCTGCCATCAAGCAGTAACAGCTTTTAAGGAGTTAGCAGAGCCAATTATTTGCTATTACTGAAATATCACATTGGCCTGAAAGAAATATTTCCTCAGAAGCAAGAAAATTATTGGATGTAATCAATGCTTATTCCAAATTTTATTTCTCATTAGAATGTATTATTTAATTATACAACTATTTTAAGTATTACTTTTCAAAAACATGACAATGACTTGATTAAGAAGATGAGAATAGCGGAGAGCATTTTATCAGAACTCAAGGAAATTAGGGCTAATGTTGATGAAGAATTTCATATTTTATTGTTGAGTCAAAAACAAAGCTATACGTGTTTAATATTTGTCTCCCTTGACTTGCAGCAAGGCAAGCTCATCGTTAAAACATTAATATAGGATCAGTAGAAGAGTATATCTTAAATACAGATAAATTTATAACCCAAATAAATGAATTTTTAATTCATCATGCAGCACTTACTAATCTGCAAATATTACTTCCACAAAAGCCTTCCCAACCTTTTTCAGATGATGATAGAAAAAAAAATTTTATTATGAAGATGTTAAAGTATCTTATGATGCCTTAATAGCTGAATAACTATGTTTATAAGATTAACAATGGTTGATATAGTCCCAAAAAATGCTATGGATGCTCTGCATTATTTCAAAAACATTTTAGATTAAATTCCCAATGTATTAAAAGGGTTTATAAACACTTCCCATTAGTAAACTAATGAGAGAACATTCTCTTTTTTAAGAAGAATAAGAGGCCTGCAGAAGTACCATTTGCAGGGCACGGCCCGGATTTTTTTTAAAGATATTTTACGGCCCGGCTCGGCTTTTTTTAAAAAATTTTTAGGCCCGACTCGGCTTTTTTTAAAAAAATTTCAGGCCCGGCCCGGCCTTTTTTTAAATAAAATTTTCAGGCCCGGCTTGGGTGTTTTTTTAAAAAAAATTCGGGCCCGGCACGGATATATTTTAAAAAATTAAAATATGGTTAAGCCCGGGGGCCGGGCCTGCAGGTCTCTGAAAAACATACCAAGAAGTACAACATCTGAAAGTAGATTGAAAGGTTTGGATCTTTTGAGTATTCATAGGCATTTGACGACAAACAAGGATGAGAATTGAAAAATTAGCTCAATTCACAACGAAGATTGGATTTTACATTGTAAATATATAACATATAAAATGCAATTATTGCTAAGAAACTTTTTGTGTAAAGGCTCAAAAAATTCAAATTTTTATTTTGGGTCATTTAAGTGATTCTTTACATATAATTTTTTTATAATTCACATAAATTTAAAATTGTGTATTAGAAATAGTTATTAGTCCTAATAAATTTATGCTTGATATTTTTAACAACAATAATATTTCTTAAAAAATTTTATTATCCCCTCCCCCAGACCAAATTCCTGCATACGCGCCTGCGCTGGAACTTTAAATTTCTTTAAAGATTACAATTTTAAAAATTGCTAAATTATTCGTTAATGTTGACAACATTTTAGATTTAACAAAAATTACCAAAACACCAAATTAATTAAAATAATAATTTTCTTTTATTTATAAATGTTATTTTTACCATTCTATGAGTTGAAAATATAATTATAAACATGTTAATATTAAACAATAATTGTTGGTGGCTTCTTTCCAATTTATTTTATGAAAAGATTACCTTCTGCAAATTTTATAAATTTCCTTCTTATTTTTAAACCTATTGCAGATATAATTTCCTTTTTTGCTTTTTAATTAACCTCCCTCCCTCCACCCTTTAAAAATCTAATGATCTTACTATAAAAAGAAAAACACAATATTGGCATATAAGCAATGCAGAGTATTAAATAAGCACCAAATTTTGTCTTCCTACTCTAGCCGTTGTTATTGAAATAATTGTATTCTAACATCAATAATAATTGTGGGGGTTATTGTGATTTAATGTGGAGTGTAGCACTAATAATGAAACTTGTAGATAAAAATAGGACTAGAAAGGGAATCGTAATATAGAAATCATTGAATAATTCTTTTACCGAATAATCATTGACCTCTGCAGGAAATTTTTCTAGAGGGAAAAAAGCTTATTTGCAAATGTGATAAAATGCAGGGTGATCTTTCATTAAATTTCTTTTACATAATTTAATGTTTTTTATTCAAAATAGAGCAAAAAAATATTCGCAATATACTAATTTTCAAATTCCTTGTAAAAAAAAATTTGCATATTTTCTTAACTTTTTAATTTTTATTTATATTTTATAATATAATTTCTTAAATCCTTTTTTAAAATTGATTTAAGTTACTATTTATATATAATTTTACTTTAAAAAAATTCTCGTGGTGCTCAATTTTTTTTGTGCCTAAGGAAGTCGTTGGAACTGAACCGAGCATGCTTTTTTCATATTTTGCGTGCTTTTCTATCATCTTGGGTGGCTAACAATTTTAGGGATACTTTTTAGTTAGTTAAAAATTTGTCAAGCCTTTTGCGTCATTTCATATAGTTTAGTAATGCCAACATAAGTATTATGTTTTTATATAATAATTTCTTTCTACATAATTTAGAAAATATGATTAAAACTATCTCCAATATATGCCAATGATTAAATAAAAGTAGCGCCTACATCTACATGGCAGAAAATTGTTATTCTTCTAGCAATTATACTATAGTTAAACGATGAAGTATGATAAAGAAATTGAACCACTATTTATAAGCTTCATCCAATAGAATGAGGCATAATTTAGGATATGAATACAAATAAATTGGTTGTTGTTGATAATAAATTCGTTGTTAGTACTACCCCGTGTGATATAAAAATTCCCGAGCATGTATAAAGTCAAATCATGTTAAAATTTATGTGTGAATGAATGATTTATAATTTATCCACATTAGGAGTGAAATAAATATCTGTTCATATTAGAATCCTTTTGCCCTTAATCTAATTTTTAACTGTCCTACTACTCTGCCCCTTCCCCACCTCACCTTAGATGGTGCGTAACCCCCTTCAAAAAACTAGAAACAAATGTCCCTCCCCCTTAAGTAGTCGAAACGCTGAATAAAGGTCTAGTACAAAATAAAATACATTTTATTTAAAATTTTCACTAGCACATAATTTATGGTTTATTTATATTAAATAGCTTTTTCGTCCATCATTGTAATATGTAAAAACCGAAAACAAATTTTTTTTTGAAAATCTTTATAATAAATGTATATAAATATTAGTTCAGTCAGAAGGCAATGGTTGAATCACAACGCCTCTACGGATTTCTGCCCATCCTATTAATCTAAAAATAAATTTGGAATCTATATTACTGTTCTGCAAAATCAGCGCGATTTTTTTAAAATATAGGGAATTAAAAAATATAAAATATTTTTAATAAATTTATTAATTGTGCAGGTTTTGCAAACTATTAATCTATAAACAAAATTGTAAATGAGATAAATGATATTAAAAAAATTAATTGTAATTTATAAATTAATTATAGTTAAAAACAAGGGGCTAATAAAATCTACCTTTGTTTATATCCAATTTTTTTTAATGATTTGAAAGGTATTATAATTTTTTTTAAAAACCTCCAATGTTTATCTATTCTGCGACTTAGGGCTATCTTTTCGCCTATCTCCGTGCAAACTGGATGAGTGAGACCAATTCTTGCGAGATCGACTTTAATTCCGTTCACTTTACCTCCGGTAGATAACGAACCGATATTCACCATCAGAATCTCACCTTTGTTTAGTTTTTGAACCTTGTTTGATTATAATAAATGTTTAAAAATATAATTTATTAAGTTAATGTAGTCGATATTTCATATTCTAATGACATTTTGATTTAACGTGAATTTCTATTGTCGATTGATTTTTTATTATTTCTTTTTTTATGCAAGTTCCACAACTTTTGCCTTCCTTATCGGGCTATGAATGGTTAAAAGCTTTGCCCAGCTCAAACTTAGGACTTCTCTTAACAAACGAAGAATTACGCATAGCAATAGGTCTCCGTCTTGGTTGTAATATACTGGCCAACTCCATATGTACATTATGTTCCCAACCCGTTGATTGTTTTGGACACCATCCTCTTCATTGTCGATTCTCTAAAGGTAGACATTCTCGACACAGTGCAGTTAATGGCACCATTTTCCGTGCTCTACGCTCAGCTCAAATTCCAGCAACCCTCGAACCCTGTAGCCTCTCAACCGAGAATAATATACGTCCAGATGGGCTGACATTAATACCATGGAGTAATGGAATTCCATTAGCATGGGACTATACCTGCATCGACCGATTTGCTCCCTCCTTTAATAAGAACTCATTCATGCGAGCTGAAAACTCGAAAATTAATAAATACACTTCCCTAACAAATTGCAATCTCATACCAATCGTATCCGACACAACCGGGTCTTTTGGCAATCATGCCCTAACCTTCTTCAAAACCCTTGGTAAAAAAATCCGCGCCATCACTGGTGATCCTCAGGAAGGCTTCTATCTCAGACAGCGCATATCTATTGATATATGCAGATCTAACTGCATTGCCATCCATGGCTCTCTTTCTTGACCTCCTCCCACCCAACATACAATTTACTATTCTAATTATTTTATTTTTTTTATTATACAATTTTTTATATAGATTTTATAGTTTACATGACATTTATAATATATATATTTTTTTAAATTACGTATATATATTTTACTTTTAACGTTCAATGTATTAAATATTTAAAAAAATTCAAGTCATCAAAAAAAAAAAAATCTATTAACTTAAATTTAACTTTTAGATATTTTTTGTTAAATTTATTTTGATTGATTAAATCAAGTTAAAATTTTTAGTATTTAAAGAAAAAATAATTCAACATCATGTTCATGATCATTAAATTTGATCTGAAAAATCGATCCAAAAACTACAAATTCCCTTTATTACTTAATGGCACAATATTATCAACATTTAGTTATGTAATGCATATTCACTCCTACGTGGAATTCTCATCCTAAATTTATACATAATTTTTGAACTTGCTATGCATTCTCTCTTGGAGCAGACATAACGCTTATATACAAATAAAGTTCTTTAGCGATGGACGCAATGAACACCTCCACTTACACAACCGAGTTTGTCAAGCTTGATTTCCAAAAATTTAGTAGCGATGAAGTGCCTTATGGGGAAATCACAAGGCTTCTTCGACATCAAAAAGATTTTCATTAGAAAAAAGGCTCTTCTATTTTTGCCAAGCTCACCCAACAATGCAGCATTGGAGCAATCTGTACGGAAGCAGACCTCTTGGACCCCATCGCTCTTCTTGGCAAATTTAAACTACAATATCCCTCCAAGACCAATAATACCGTACTCTAGGAGTTCTACGCTGCCGTGCAAAGCAAAGAAGAGACGTAACGGCATACAGGCATAGTCAGACTTAACAGAGAATGCAAGTTCAGTGGTATTCAATGCATTCTCGAAAAGGTCAAAGTAGCCATAATTTCCAAAGGGATTAGGTGAGGGGTTAAGAACAGCATGACTATAGAGATATCTAAAACCTAAGTTTGGAAGAAGATATCAGTCAATCAGGTGATATCAAGCTCGTGGCGAAGATACACATTTAAGGTGTATCATCTCGAATAATAAAAGACATAAAACATATGGGGAAAAAAAGCTATGAGACCGAGAAACCTAATAATATTTTTTTATTTTTTACATAATTTCCTAATAAAAAGTTGTACAAAAATTCAATTTATTTGTAATTGTAAAAGTTTTTTAAAAAATCAAATCATTATAAACAAAAAGTTAAAAAATGGGATTTTTTGTTTTTGAAAGAAGAAAATTTGTATTTGTAAAAGTTTTTTAAAAAAATCAAATCAATATGAAAGAAAAGTAAAATGAAATTTTTTTGTTTTTGCAAGAAGAAAAGGATATAGAAATATTAAACAAATCACAATCGGACATCATTTAAATTTAAAAAAAAACTAAAGTAAGGGGTGGTTATGGTTCCTAAATATTCGAAAATGGAGATCTTATTCCAGTTTTTAGATTTGATGCGGTTTTGAGAATGCCAAGTTCTAATTCGAAATTCTGTTAAAGCAATGAAACAAATTTAAATAAATAAAGACACTTAAAAATGAACCACACAAAATTTTGAATGTATATAAACTACTTGCACTTTTGTATAGAACTGGTTCTGGATCGGTTTCTGGTAATTTTAAAATGGGTTTAGTATAAATTTTAAAAGGGGGATTTTACAGGTTTTGGTTCCAGTTTGTAGATTTGTCTCTGTTCCGAGAGTTCCAAACTCTGACTATACATTCATATATTAAATATAATAAGTAACTTTAGCAGCTTTTTTATCCCCTTCCGTTCTTACGCCCAGCAAACGTTTGAGGAGGAAGCAAGATATCTCTAGTTCAGTGTAGATATTGGGCAAAGCCCCGACACCACCGAGTACTTGGCCTACCATTCGGTCAGCCCGACATAGGGTTGGGTCTATCAGTGTGCCTATACCTAAATATGGTGATTAAATTTTATTTAAAGATGAATGAATAAATTTTTATTTCCTTATTTTACAAAATAGTTTTTCTTTACTCGACTCATTTTGGTATATTAATATCAGAGACCTGCAGGCCCGGCCCTAAGCCCGGCCCATGTCTGAAATTTTTTTAAAAAATACCTGGACCGGGCCTGAAAATTTTTTAAAAAAATATCCAGGCTGTGGGCTGTATATTTTAAAACCAAAATTTTAAATCGCCATTATTAGTTAAAAAATCAAAAATAAATGTAATATATTTAAAAAAATCTGGGCTGGACCTGGAAATATAAAACCCGGGCGAGGCCTGGCCAAAAAAAATTGTTTAAAAAAAATCTCGGGCCGGGCCATGCAAATGGTATTTCTGTCGGTCTCTGATTTATATCTTAATATGTCGATGCATTTATTTATCATTTTTATAACCTATCAACCCCCCTGGAACGGCATATTGAAGGTCATTTTTTTCAGCAAACAGAGAGACTATTCTAGAATGAATGGGCTTGCATGTCAGTCGACCTTCTATATCCTTTGAAACGATGCCCGGTCTTATTTCTATCTCTTGTCCTACCTTAATATCAAAAGGATATTGGTTAAAAAATATGTATAGTAAACTTGATGAGATCTCACAACTGCAGATTCTTTTTTGGATGAAACTGATGATTGGTTTAAATGAAGGGGAAGGGGGGTAGGATAAAAATGGTCATGGTATATACTCCATGCATTCAACATGTTTTAGGCGGTTCGGACCTTTCAAAAGAAAATTTTATCTATATTTTCTTTGCTGTGGAGTCCATCTGATTTTAAAAAAAATAAAACACGTGCTACTTCGACTCAACATGGGTCTGGACGCGGACCTGTCCATCCAGTATTACGGGATATCCGGATAAAAAAATGAATAATTTTATAAAAATTTGATAATCCAAACCTTTAAAACTCCTTTGAGTATACTTCCACCAGCCACGCCTCCTTTCAATTCGTCAACCTCTGCACCAGGCTTGTTTACGTCAAATGATCTTATTACTTTAAATTGAATAAAGATTTAAAACAATATATATAAAAATTTTTCGATTTAGAAAAAGAAGTTAAACGGTAAGATATAGTCCTATTTGTCAAACGTTTAACAAAAAACAGTAAAACGATTTTTTAGATATAGAGCATTTATTGCGCAAAATTTAACTCAACATTCCAAATTTATTTATACATTAATAATTTAATTTCAGTCGTTTTTCATGCTCTTTCCCGTTTCATCTTTGAACATTTACAACTTTTTCCATAATTTTATCCAAACAAGATTATAAAATATATAAACATAAGTATTTATACCCTTGTATTTAAACTTTTTAAAATAACGAGTATCACATTCATTTTATCGTAAAATAAAGAGTATATGTGGCAATCCATTTATTTATTACAAAAGAAATACCACTGCATCACATCATAAATATTTTCTTAAACATAAGATATTAAATAAACCACGCTGGTATGGAAGCTTTGTAAATTATTAAAACGATTGGGTAGTTTAATTAAATGAATGGTATGATTGATTGAACAAACCTTGTCAAAAATATTATTAAATTATAAAATATTAAAAAGAAAACTGATCAATTTGGGGTCCGAAGTAAAATCACGTAAGGGTATGGGTATTTTTTTGACTATGAATTCACAGATAACTTCGATGTTATATTTGAGTTGAGCTGATATGGGTATGACTGGGGCATTTTCAGCTACTGTACCTATTTATTAAAAAATTAATATCATTGTATTTGAGTTCAGTTTAAAACTGTGCCATACCCGATCCAATATTTATTGATGTTCAGCCAAAGTCGATCCAATAACCAATACCAGTTATCGCATCGATTTCAGGTGATATTGGAAAATAAAAAAATTTAATGATAATTTGTGGATCGGCACAGCCTTATTTATATTTAGTGTTTAATTTTGTGTTCTTTCAGCTTTATAAAAATGATTGTAGATCAAGTGTCGTGATGGGTTGGATTGACGTGGTACATTGGCTCATAACTTATTTAAAAAATAATTTATCAATTATCTGAAATTTAACAAGATATAAGCGGTGCCTTTTACATCAGAATGTCATACCAATTAAGCTAAAGAAAATTTTTAAATAGAATTAATATTGTTTTATGTAGGATATAATTAGTAATGTGTAGTTTGATAGATTATTCTTTAAAAAAAACTTTTTGTGAAACTATAAACAAGATTACCTTGTATAAATTTGATAATTTGTTGATACTGTTCTTGGGCTTGACTCTCTTTGACCAAATCAATTTTGTTTTGCAGGATTATGATGTGTTTGAGTTGCATTATTTCTATGGCAGCTAAATGTTCTGAGGTTTGTGGTTGGGGGCAAGATTCGTTACCAGCTGTGTACATGCGTTTACAAATAAATAAAAAGATCATGATAAATTGGTTAACATAATATATATGAACGTTTTAGTTATAGGGAAAGCAATTTAAACTACTAAAATTTATAAGATGAAAAAGAGGTAAAGCATTATTTTATCTATGATGTTAAACCGCTCGATTTACTTAAATTCTAAATTAAGATATTTGCCCATATTCGTTAAAGGATGTCCAAACCTCTCTGGAATATGGAATATATGAGCAAAACCTCCAGGCATGTGTAATATTTTTTGGCTAAAATATTGGGATAGCCGTTAAATATAGAGCCGTTTAACAACACTAATTGGATCATATGTCCTATGTAATTTAAATAAAAATTTAAAAAAAGTATGAAAATCTTTTGAATTATTAATTTTAAAAAAGACATGTTTGTGTAAGAATATAATGGATTGAATAAAAGCCTGATCTGGGGAGCCCTGCAGATCAGGCTCGAGCTTAAAAAATTCGATCGTAATAAAGCCTTCTATTACAAACAAGCCATTATGATGGCTATACATCCAAGTAATTGCATTGCTATTCATGGTTCCATATACAAATGCAAATTAACCAATCTCATAATGATTTTTTTTTTAATTTTTATATATATGCGCTATATTTTTATAATCATTAAGTTTTTTATATTGAACTGTTTTAAATTCGTTTTTAATTAAATTTAAAATTTTTTAATATATTTTTCAATTTAAAGTGTCTGACCAAGCCGAGCTAAAATAAAAATTTAGGCCATGATCATGTATAGTTGGGTAATAGCAAATGTCGGTTAATTCGACTCAATCTATAGGCGCATATCAGAAAATCCATTAACATTAAGGCGTTTTAACTCATAGTTTCTTGCAAATTTGAGCTACTACATTTTTAAGAAAAACCCAAGTCCAAAGTGATAATTCAGCTAGCAACTCGGATTAGCCGATCTTTTAGCAGGCTAAAAATTGGCTTAAACGGCTAAAAATATACAAATTACCCAACTATAATGCTCAGGCATAAAAATTTTAGGCCAAATCTAATTATATTTAAAAAACTGGACTAGGCTATAAACTAATAAAAAAATTATGGGTCCGACTAAAATTAAAAAATTGGTCCAGCCTTGGGCAAAAAATTAATTTATAGGGCTCTAAGTTATAGAAAAAATGAGGTAAGCTGTATTTGAAATGCAGCCGGCAATATGTTAATAATTATAATTTTAAACAATCAGAAATACTTATTTTAAAATATACCTATAAGTAGAAGAGCAGCATCCATAACAGCCGCACCATTTAACATAGTCGCCATCAGGATGTCATGACCTGGACAGTCTACAAAAGATACATGTCTTACTAACCTAAATTTGCCTTCACAGTTTAGGCGTGTGCAATTAAAGGAATCTTCTTTATTGCTTCCAAAACAACAATAAGATGAAGGTCTGGGGCAGGATGGATTGTCACATTTAAATATCTATATTTTTTGTATCGTATAAGTTTTGATATGTGTATATTTATAATGATGATATAATGAATCTTTTTTTATAATAAAAATGGTTTTAATTTGGATAATGGAAAGATTAGTAATTAAATTATAGATATTGTTAAATAATAGTGATTATACCTTTCGGTCAATATATTAACATTTTTTTATATATCATTTTTATGTGACATTTTTTTTATTCACTTTGAATTTAAATTTAATCAGTGAAAATTTTATATTAACATTTTTTTTATATCAATTTGTTTTTCACAGAATTAGTTATTTTTTTTATTGTTAAAAAAAAGATATATAAGTAGTTAATAAAAAATAAAAATGATATTTTTATAAAAATAAAATATATACATCATGATATTATTACTTAATGGAAGATTCTATTCAATTCTTACAGATATATAATAAAATAAATTAATCTTTTATTATGTGAGAATAAAATATTGTTTACAAATATTATATTATTTCAAATTATGGTTATTAATCCTAATTTAGAAATATTATGTTGCAAGAGCATTTATATTTAACATAGGTCTAAAAGTCCCAAATTTATATATTATTTTTTGTCGTCATTTTCCACTATAAAATTTTGCCTTTTATCAAATCCTAACAAAATCTTCCTTAACAGAATCATCTTAAATTAAATATCATTAAAAATATTATAAATTTACAATTTTTATTTTCAAAAATCAAAAGAATAAATTTGCTAATTTAACATGGGTCTGTCTAAAAGATCAGAAAAATATTTTTATTTTTAAAACTATAAAAAAAAATTTAATTTCCCTTTTTAATAATGAGAAATATTAATATTTCAAAAATTGTCCCAATATGGATGATGAAAAATAATTTAAATCAAAACTTTCAACATGGGTTTGAAAGGCCCATGTTTTGTTTAAATGCAACAGATATTCCCTCCTTTAGAGCCAAAAATCAAAATGGTCTTATCAGAAAAATTTTATCTCACTTTTTGAGCTTCCATGATGGTAATAATAATTATTAGGAAAGGCAACATTAAAATCAAGTTAAGTATTGATCAACATTCAATGATATTAAAAGTGTGCTGCCCAAATAAAAATTTTAGAAATATTTATTTTCTCAGCTTCCATAATTGTGGCTTACAGATTTCGACATCTGGATTCAGCAGATAAGTGAACTGAATGGGAATAGTGACACCTTTTAAATATTCATAACATGCCTAAAAAAAATTTCGATGCCATTGAGTTAATTATGGTTAAGATATATCTATAAAAACCTTTTAAGGTTGAAAATTTTGTTATAACCATTTAGAATTTAAGTATCAGTTTCTCTTAACGACGTCACAGTCTTATCAGCACCTTGTATAGCAATAAAAAACACTTTCACAACAAGATAAGTATAATAAATATATTATGATGCTAACATTCTTGGCAAACTATGCATCACATTTACCTTATGTGATTTGATTTTCAAAAATTGAGTGAATGATGTGTTGCTGAGAAATTGTTCATTGTTGTGCCATCAAGTATCAATAGATGATATTTTTATAAAATTATTTCTCCTCCAGCCCAGACTGTGATCAAGAAGATGATATTGTGGCAAGAACCTGCATTTCCAGAATTATTGGTGAATATATTTTTATAACTCTATTACTCCTCAGTCCAGAATATGAAGAGAATATTGTGGTAAGAACCAGTATTTCCCCAATTATTGGTTGATATATATTTTTATATAATTATAATTTCACTTCAGGACCAGAATGTGAAAATCAAATTTTATTATTTTATATTTGGTATTAGATCTTGATATAATAGCATATAGAACAATAAAAAATTATTAAGGACTGGATTTAAAATAAAGGCCTAGATTTTATTTTTTTTTTAATTTCGGTTAGGTGAGTAAATTTTTTATATGGTCTTGGTTTTAAAATAAAATTCAGTAAATATGAAATCCATATATAATAACTTTTCAAATGATCTTATAAAATCAGTGAATTTGAATCGCTACACTTTAGATTCGGTAGGTCAATGATAATCCCCTTATTTCCTGTTAATCTTTTATATAAATACCAGTCATTTTGTGCTCTTTCACTGGCAACAATGTAAGTGCCTGAATTTGGGACAGAGTAAAAGTACAATATAAAGGACGAACATTAGAACTACCTCTCATAATTACAAAAGGATATACCAAAAATCTAATTGGATGAAACTGGATAATTAAATTTCCCAAAATGACTGAAATACCTCAAAGGACCATATAAATAAATAACATTAATATACAAAATTAACCTAAATTATTTACCAAAGAATTGGGCTCTTGAAAGATTTTAAGGCACAAATATATATGGAAAACGAGAAACCAATTTTATGTAAATCACGTCCCGTACAATACGCATTTTAAGATAAAGTTGAAGAAGATTTAGACAGATTGCTAAAAATAGGAGTTTAAAAAAATTAATCATTCACTTTATGCATCACCCATAATAATTGTTCAAAAAAACATTACGAATTTGCGGGGATTTTAAAAGGACTGTAATTCAAAATATTAATGATGATTAACACTTAATACCAAGAATCCAAGACTTATTAGCCAGTTTGGGAAAAGGAGAGGAATTTTTAATATTAGATCTCTGATGCCTATTTTCAAATTAAAGTGGGGGAAGAGTCTCAAAAATATCTTGTAATCAATACGCATAGAGGATTATTTAAAAGACTACCTTTTGGTATATCGTCTTCTCCAGCTATATTTCAACGAGCTATCGATATTTATTAAAAGACTTTGAAGGAGTAGCATGTTATTTAGATAATAATATAATAACCGGGAAAAATAGAGAAAAGCACGAAACAAATTTAAAAAGGGTGCTAAAATGTCTAGATGAAAATGGAATCAAGCTAAAAATAGAAAAATGTAAATTTTTCAAACAAAATGTCGAGTACTTGGGACACAATATTTCAAAAAACGGAATTACAACTACCGAAAAAAATACTGAGGCAGTAAAAAAAGGCACCAGAACCCATTGGCGTACGCAGCGGGGTGGGTGGCAGGGGGACAAATCCCCCCCCCCAAAGCCAAAAAATGCAGATGCCGGATATATTTTTCAAAAATATTATTGTTTATATTAATTTATATTTATTAATATTTATTCGTATCTCATATTAAATATATATTATATTACATTTATTATCACATTCATAAGTTATTTTATCAATTAATTTCGATTTCAAGTTTTCCGGCGTAATATTTACTTATTATTTTCAAATTTTTAGTGGCGTAATATTTATCTACCATTTTCAAATTTCTAGTCAAATAATAATTATTTCTGAAACTTCTGGTCCAACAGGGAAAAAGAAATTGCAACCTTGTCCAACGAGATAGAGCCTCTTCCATCAAGCACTAACAGCTATTAAGGAGTTAGAAGAGCCAATTATTTGCTATTACTGAAATATTACGATGGCCTGAAAGAAATATTTCCTCAGAAGCAAGAAAATTATTGGATTTAATGCTTATTCCAAATTTTATTTCTCATTAAAATGTATTATTTAATTATACAACTATTTTAAGTATTACTTTTCAAAAACATGACAATGATTTGATTAAGAAGATGAGAATAGCGGAAAGCATTTTATCAGAACTCAAGGAAATTAGGGCTAATGTTGATGAAGAATTTCATATTGAGCATTTTATCAGAACTCAAGGAAATTAGGGCTAATGTTGATGAAGAATTTCATATTTTATATTTTATTGTTGAGTCAAAAGCAGAGCTATACGTGTTTAATATTTGTCTCCCTCGACAGCAAGGCAAGCTCATCGTTAAAACATTAATATAGGATCAGTAGAAGAGTTTATCTTAGATGCAGATACATTTATAACCCAAATAAATGAATTTTTAATATATCATGCAGCACTTAACATCTGCAAATATTACTTCCACAAAAGCCTTACCAACCTTTTTCAGATGGTGAGAGAAAAAAAAATATTTGTTAGATTTTTATTATGAAGATGTTAAAGTATCTTATGATGCCTTACTAGCTGAATAACTATGTTTATAAGATTAACTATAGTTGATATAGTCCCAAAAAATGCTATGGATGCTCTGCATTATTTCAAACACATTTTAGATTAAATTCCCAATGTATTAAAAGGGTTTATAAACTCTTCCCATTCGTAAACTAATGAGAGAACACTCTTTTTTAAGAAGAATAACAGAGGCCTGCAGAAGTACTATTAGCAGGGCACGGCCCGGATTTTTTTAAGATTTTTTACGCTATTTTTAAAAAATTTTTTAGGCCGCTCGGCTTTATTTTTAAATTTACAGGCTCGGCCCGGCTTTTTTTAAAATAAAATTTTCAGGCCCGGCCTGGATTTAGCTAATAATAACGATTTCAAATATAGGCTGTTTTAAAAAATACAGCCCGGCTTGGGTGTTTTTTTAAAAAAATTTAGGTCCGGCCCGGGTGTTTTTTAAAAAAAATTTTAGGCCCGGCCTTGGTATAATTAAAAAAATTAAAATATTGTCCGGCCCAGGATGCGGGCCTGCAGGTCTCTGAAAAACATACCAAGAAGTACACCATGTGAAAGTAGATTGAAAGGTTTGGATTTTTTGAATATTCATAGGAATTTGACGACGAGCAAGGATGAGATAATTGAAAGATTAGCTCAATTCCAACGAAGATTGGATTTTACATTGTAAATATATAACATACAAAATACAATTATTCCTAAAAAACTTTTTGTGTAAAGGCTCAAAAAATTCAAATTTCTATTTTGGGTCATTTAAGTGATTCTTTACATATTATTTTTTTATAATTCACATTAATTTAAAATTGTGTATTAGGAATAGTTATTAGTCCTAATAAATTTATGCTTGATATTTTTAAAAAACAATAATATTTCTCAAAAAAATTTATTATCCCCCCCAGACCAAATTCCTGCGTACGCGCCTGCCAGAACCAACAAACTTAAAACAATTACAGTCATTTCTAGGGTCAGCAACATACTATTCAAAATTTTTTTCAAATTTTACAGCCAAAGCCAAACCATTATTCAAATTATTAGAAAAGGCAGTTGCTTGGAGATGGACTAATGATTTCAAAGACGCGTATGAAAAAATAAGTAAGAAATAAATAGTACTCCAATATTACAAAATTATGATCCAAAATTACCCATTATATTAGCAACAAATGCGTCAGCCATAGGAATTGGGGCAGTAATATCACATATAGAAGGGAGTAAGGAGAGACCAATTGCATTCGCCTCAAGAACACTAAATGGAGCTGAGAAAAATTATATACAAATTGAAAGAGAAGCTCTTGCCATCATATTTGCGGTTACAAAATTCAAAGAATTTATATGGAAAAAAGTTCACATTACAAACAGACCGCAAGCCATTAATGAATTTATTTCATCCAGAAAAGATATATCAATAACATCTACTGCCAGAATACAAAGATGGGTTTTTATACCAATATGAAATAGAATTCAAAAATGGTCGATAACTAGCCAATGCTGACATGCTATCTCGATTACCTATACAGGGAACCATAATATCAAAAGAAGAAACACTAGATCAAATACAGGTGGGAGAACAAACACCTTTAAATGCAAGCGAAATTGAAAAAAAACAATGCAAGATGCTGTACTCTCTAAGTATACAGATATACAATAGACGGACGGATGGCCAATAAACTATGATGCATGTTTAATGGAGTATAGCCAAAGGAGAGAGGAAATTACAACAGAGAGATTGTTTCTTGTGGAGAACTAAAATGATAATACCACAACAATACCGAAACAACGTGTTAGATATGATACATCAAGACATATTGGAATAGTAAAAAAAAGATGAGAGCAAGACAATACGCGTGGTGTCCTAATATAAACCAAGATATAGAAACAATCATGATTGGTTGGTAGTGATAGATGGTCGCTGGCCAATAGTTCCCATGATCAGTAATACAACCGAAAACACGTTAAAAATATTTAAAATATTTTTGCCAGATTTGGATTTCCTAAGATAATCGTTTTGATAACGGACCACAATTCAGCAGCAAAGAATTCAATGATTTCAGCGAAAAAAATGGAATACAATTAGTGCACGGAAGTTCTTACCATCCACAGACAAACGGCATGGCCGAACGTTTAGTTCGAACTTTTAAACAGAGCATGAATAAAAGAGACGAAAGGGATTTAGAAACCAGTCTAGCTATTTTTCTCTACAATTATAGAAATGCACCAGGGGCAGAAACTGAACAAAGTTCCGCTGAAATACTACTAAAAATTAAACCTAGAGCATTGTTAGACCAAATATTCGAACGGGGGAACAAAAAGGAGAAGTTAGAATACTATACTCAAAAATTCGAGATAAATGAAAAAGTGAAAAAAAATGGAAAAAAGCCATTATTAAAAGCATACTCGGATCACTACGATATGAAGTAAGTATAGAGGGTAAAACGATTATACGTCATACTGATCAATTAAGGAACGAAAATATATTAACTGAAGAATATGAATTAGAAAAGAGATCTGAAGTAGAAGAGAGAACCGAAGAGAGAGTAAACTAAGAGGAAATAAAGCAATAACGATGAAATGAATCTAAAGGAGAGGGAGGAAGATGATACAAGTGAAAATCGTTATCCGAAAAGAATACAAACAAAACCAAATAGATTGTGATAGGTATTGAATTGTTGTTTTGTTATTTTTGTAAAATGTTTATTTTCATTATTATATATATCATATGAATTTGAATAAAAAAATATTATTTATTATTTTGATATGAAATAAAAGAAATAAAAGCGAGAATTCTATTACTACTAAAAATACAATACAAAAGATTTCTATATTTCCATTACTACTAAAAAGACACTACATTCTCATGCTTACTTTATCCCTCTGCTATTAGCTACGGAATCAATACAGAATCTTGATAAAATATTTTCAATTTTAATTTAGAAAAGAAAATGCTGTATGAATTAAAACACATTTCTGATAGTATAAAACCATTTTCAGCACTGCTTAAAGAAGAGCAAGCTATATTGATATTTTAAAAAAATTATTGAACTTAACTGTACAAAATACATAATATAGATGATATTTTAAACGAGGATATCTTATTTTTTACTACAATAGATGTGCAATGTTAAAATAATGTATGTATTGATATTCATTTAATTACTCCCTACATTACAAATAAAGCATATTCATACATGGAAATTAAACCGATAAATTGCAAGGATTGCCAAATGTAAATAGAAAGCAGTTTACTTTTATGTGATAATTGTCTAAACTGATATCATTCTCATAGCCAAAATATTAATAAAAATTGCTTTAAATTTTGGTTTTGTAGTACATGGCAAAATTCATAATATTTATATTTTGTGTTTTGATATACATTTGACATTTATGATATTATTTTCCACTATTTTTAAAAAATAATTATTATGTTATTTTATATAATAAAAATAAATGCCAAAATGTATATTTGATTTAATTGTTTTTTATCAAATAAAAAAAATGTCAAAATATAAATTTGATATATTACTTTATTAGTTAAGTTTAATATATTGGACTATAATATATTAGCAAATGTTTGAATATAAAGACACATAAAATATATTGTTTAAAAGTAGGCTACGAGTAACAGCAAAAATAAACTTTCAAATTTATATCTGTTAAATGTAGAATTTAAAAAACCTCATAAAAGGAATTAATTTATATTAGTGATCTGTATCAGGTTTAATTTTTCAAGCTGGTCTAAAAATTTTTTAACATATTTGCCTGGCCCAATCCTGAAAAGTTTTTTTATTAGTTTAGAAGACTTAAAATTAAAAAAAATTATTTGCCCACTTGGCTTGGCCCAAATATATTTAATATAAAAAAATTTAATATTTTTTAATTGTAATATTGGTGTGTCTTGTTTCTTGTAAAAATATTAAAATATATCAATTTATTCCACAAAATTGAGTGATATTATATTTAAAAATTTAAGCCAAACCCAGCCTGGGTAATTTTTGTTTTAAAATATGGTGTAGTCTAATTTTAAATAAGGCCCAGCTCATTCTGGCTAGCAGGAATTCACAGATCTCTAGTTTATAGATATACTAAAATTATTCATTAGGGTCTTTATTTGCTCATCTATAATTTTTTTTTATTAATTTATTACAAATCCAAGCCAGGATTAAAATATTGATCTTTGGAAAAAGAAATGCTTAATTTTAAGACTCATAAAAATATTTGTTGATAAAAATTTTGCATAATATAAAAATTGAATTATTTCCATTTTTTTTTTCTATACTGATTCTATTTACTCAATAAGGTGGTTAATATTGTTTTTTCTATATTTATTCTATTTACCATAAGGTATCACTTATTTATCATTTAAAAATGCTATTTATTTACTAAGGGGACAAATATTATCACCACATGGGTAAATATCACTTATTCTATATAAATGCTTTTTAATGGGGTAAACATGGAGGGGGTAATTATCCTCGATTTTTGTTAAATTACAATTTATATATATTATTATATATCAAATAAAATAATAATAACCTTAGCATTTGCATATCCTAGTTTGATAGTAATGTTTCTTTCCAATTCATTTTTAAATCTAACAGTCTTTATATAAATATACATATATATATACTCATTTATATATACTATATTAAAAAATATATATAAATTTTCATTTTGGTCAATTCAATTAAATATATTTAAAAAAAAGGTTACCTGTACACCAGATAGAGCTTTAACAACGGTTGATTTTCCATGTGCTACATGTCCAATAGTACCTACATATAAAAATTGTAAAGATAATTTTGTCTTGATTAAAAAAAACCAATATTTATGGTTGCTTGTTTGCTAATAACTTCAGGCGTAAGGGGTGATAATTTAGAAACATCCTATAAATCATATTATCATATATTTTGATTAATTTAAGATTACCAATTGGGATAAATTTTGCTTTGAAAAACTCATGTGGGATTTAAAAAATTTTAATTTTACAGACAAGATTATCGTTGCAAAAATGATTTAGTAATAATATGTTATAATTATACATTATTTAATTAATTCCCAGGTCTATATTATTAATTTTAACTATAAAGTATCTATATAATATAAATTTGATAAAATTTTAAATATAAATTTGTTAAAATTTTAATAATAAATTCGATTTTTATTTAAAAAGTCTAACATCAAAAAAATTATATAAAAAACATAATAATTTAAAATAGCAATATATAAAAACTATATGACAAAATAAGGAAAATTTTTAAAATTTTTAAAATGATTAAAAATCTATAAAATGGTATTATATATTAGGGATATTCATACTAAGTCATTAAATTTTATATTTAAATTTAACCTTATTTTATACGATTTGAATATTCAATTCAACTTTTCTTATTTCTTAACTTATATTTCCGTAATTTATTACGGTGGGAAAAGAAAAAAGAAAAATATTTTATGATATAAAAAATATATATATACATATTAACTTAAAATATATAAAAGGTAAATAACATGATCCAGTATATAAAATAAAATGGTCATAGTATCCAATATATATAAATGTAAAAAAATGTTGTATTATAAAATATGTTTGTTTTTAAAATATTAAATATACCATCGACCATTTATATATGTCAATTGCCTTTCGACACTAGGAACTCAGTATATTGAGTACTACAGACTTGCGAATTGTGGGTACGTTTTTATGCTTTCATACCTTATGGAGATGCTAAAATATTATAAATTACTTGACGGAAGTTTTTATAATTATGACGAGAATAAATTCCTACAAATATCATGTGCCTTTGTTAAAATTTAAAAAATATATAAATTCATGCTACAATACACTATTTCTTATTAATTAAATAAATGGAGAAAAAAATCATAAAATCAGGTAATTTTTTTATTAAATTTTATAAGGAAAATATAGTGTGACCTATATATTGAAAGAAATATATATATTTTTTAAATAATATAACATTATCAGATGCTGATAAGGTTGCTTTACTTCTAAAAAACATATCGGAAGATGTATATTCTAAAATTAAACTTTAAGCTCTGATTTAGAATTTAATGATTTTGATAGTTAATTATATAAAAAAGGCACTTAGTACTACTGTTGTCAAGTGGTTAGTTTTGTAAAACCCAGACCAGTGGCGTCGCTAGGGGGCGCAGGGGCTCGAGCCCCTGAAAAATTTGAAAAGCCCCCTGAAGCAAAAAAATTTTTTTAATGACTCCTTAATATCCCCTTGAACTAAAAATAAATTTTTTAATTGCTCCCTGAACATTTTCTTTCATAATTCTACTGAGTTATATATAGATTTAATTTTATTATTTAAAAATTAATAAGACTATCTAAATTTTTATTAAATGAATACGGGTGGGTCTATTTATCGCTCGGCTAGAAAATATCGCTCGGCTAACTAAATAATAAATCATTTATTACTAAATATCGCTCGGCTAGTAAATATCGCTCGATTGGGAAATGTGGCTCGGTTAACCACATAATAAATCATTTATTAATAGATGATTGTGGACCATGGACGGGTTCAAAATCAAGCTCAAAAAAATTATATTATAATATATATAACGATAATGTTCAAAGTCCATATATTTTTAAAGATGGCCTATTTAGGCAGGACACTCGCCTAGGTGGTTCTAGAATTTTTAAAAAAATAGAACCTCAACCTTTAACCAAAAATATTATTGTTCTTTATAAATACTATAGTATTTTAAAGAGAAGTAAAGAGTATAAACGCCGCATTTTAAAAATTTATTTTATTGAAAACCCTAATCATGATGTTAAAGACATATATTTAGTGGAATATGTAGGACAATGGCCCGAATCCAAATAAGTTTAAGAGATTTATTTATAAAAAGTAAGTAGACATATAGTTTATATTATTATATATAATTTACTTATTTAGCAGAATCATAATTGACTTTTATTATTTAAATTATTATATAACCTTAATTAAATTAATATAATCATTTATTAATTGAAAATTAACAAATTTAATTGTAATAAGCCGATTTTAACATCACTAATCAACTATATTAATGATTTTTAAATTTAATTATCATATGCATGTCTCTTTCTAAAATTATTTTCAAGGTCCAAATCCAAATAAGTTTAAGAGATTTATTCATAAAAAGTAAGTAGACAGGGTTGCCATGTCTTCCCCTATCAGCGGGAGACTCCAGCAATTTTTTAGTTTGCACGCAGACATTTCTCTCCCGCAAAACTACCACAATAGCAAATCTCACGCAAAAATCTACCGCAATTTTTTTTTAGTATTTTAACATTTTTAATATATAAATAATAATTTTGAGAGACATTAATTGATTATTTTTATATTTCCAAAATAATTTTAAATATTTATTCGAAAAACATGTCAGTTTGTAAATTTCTTTCTATCCTATTTTATTTTTATCCAATAATAAATCAACATCATTTCGTTCATATAAGTCAGTACAGGGGAGTATATTAACATCGATTGCAATACAAAAATATTCCCAAATAATAAATAATACAGATGCAACTACATTTGTGGAAATCGTATACATCTCTCATGTAGTTCAACATTCACAGAGCTATATCATCATAATGTGGGTCGAATCTTTTTCTCATGATATTTAACGACTCCAATATAAGTGCAAACCTTACTTGTGGCAGAACAAAAATGAGCAAGGCTATCACAAGTGTTTTAGTACCTGAATCCTAGAGGTCAATTCTAGACGATTTGAAAGATGGGCACCCATATGAAATTCTAACAGATGCAACTAATAAGGGAAATATTAAAACATTTCCCTTGATCGTTCGCTATTTCAACAAGAATAAGAACATTTCAATAAAACTGTTAAAATTTATTCCTCGGATAGTGAAAAATCCAACAATGTAGCAAGCCACATAATGGTAAATATAGCTGATTCAGGGTTATCAATGATTAGCATGTCAGCTTTCTGCGCTGATAATACCTCTGTAAATTTAGGCAAAAACCAAAGTTACAGGATTGAGGCAGCACAATAATGAATTAATACCAATTGGCTTTATATGCCATATACTACATAATTCTTGAAAGAAGGCAATAAATGTACTATCTGTGGATGTCGAAATAATTGTGATGAAATGTTTTAACGAATTTAGTCATCAAATAAAAAAGTTAATGTATAAAAAGTTTTTAAAATTTTACAAACCCTTAAAAAAATACTTCTTAAATAAAGATTTTAAAAGCTGCCCTAAAATATTTTAAAAAAATTTCGAGTATGAAATGGCAGAAGCATATTTGGGATTCGTTTCACATGTAGGAGATCTACTTCATGCATTTAATATTCAGTTGCAATCAGAATATTCTTTATAGAAAAGATTCACAAAATCATGCTACAGCTCTGTTCATCTATACAGTTAAAAATTGATAATAAATTTTATGGCGCTATTGCTAAAAATATTATAATAAAATGTTCAAATAAGACTCTAATTAATACATTTTTAAATGAAGCAGATATTTTTATTAAGACAATTTTAGAATATTTACAATCAAAATTTGATTTTAATAACTCTATTTACAAATGTATAAATATTATGACCTTGGAACAGAAACCATCAATTGATGGTTATTATAATTTAATAAATATATTAAAAATACCAAAAGACATTGATTTCTTGTTTGAGGATTGTAATTCTCTCTATTTTTTATGATTCGCCAAAATACTTTAAAGTTAGATGGTCTAGAGGAGAAATGGGTAGAATATTTTCGTAATAACGATAAATCCCCATGATTGGAAAAAATATGCGAGTATGTCTTCTCCTTACCTCATTCTAATGCCTCATCCAAGCGCATTTTTAGCCTGATGAGGACTGCCTGGAAAAAGGAGAGAAATCGGATTGCTTTTACAACATTAGAGGCCGAGCGAATGGTTAAACAAATATATAATATGTCATGCCAGGAATTTTATAAATATCTCAATAACGACGGTAAACATTCAGTTCTATTATTTAATCTCAAATAAAATATAATTAAGTTTTAGCAATAGCGCCATAAAATTTATTGTCAATTTTTAACTGTAAAGATGAACACATCTGCAGCATAATTTAGTGAATCTTTGTTAAGATTCTTCTTATTGCAATTACACATTAACAGCATGTAGTAGATTTCCTACATGTAAAATCATTCCTAAATATACCTTTGCCATTCATTATTGAAAAAAATTTTCAAAATATTAGGACAGCTTTTATAATCTTTGTTTAAGAAATATTTTTTTAAAGGTTTATAAAATTTTAAAATTCTATCGATGGCGGGTTTATTCCAATTACACCTTGTTTTTATTATTTCTTATTTTTTGAACAAGACATATCTAAACAATGTGTTATACACTTTTTAAGAATTGCATGGTAAACGAATCAAGTTAAATTTGCATCAACATTCTCTTTCAGAGGAAATCAATAGAATTTATTGTATCTCATATTTTCTCATAAAACAGATCGATTTGAGTCGTTTTTTGAAAACGGCTAATTTAATATTTTAGGTAAAAAAATATTATTCAAGCCTTAGGATTTTGCCCATGGATGGTAAAAGATTTTAATTTCTATTAGCGAAATCTTGAGGTTTGTAATATATATTCCTGGCTACCTTTTTGAAAATTAGCTCAAATTTAACCTTTACTAGCCCTAAGACTATAAATTTACTAAATGTTCTTTTACAATTCACTGCGTAAATTATCATGTTAAAATATATTCATAGGCACAATAGAGATTATTGTAATCAGTGGAGTTGGTCAAAAGTTAAAAATACAGTTACATTACTAATACAAAGATCTTGCCATTTTTCCATCTTAAAAATCTAACAAAGAGGTATCTCAAGGAAATTCTCATAATTTACAATTTTATATTAAAAATTCTAAGTGTTATATTGTGACCTAATCTAGTGTTGCGTTATCAGTTATAAACGCCTAAGACGAATTCGGCTTAGCCATAAAAAACAGATTTAACCTAATTAGGCCTATCATTAAAATCGGCTAAACTAAAAAGCTATCGGCTAAAGAATTCTGCTAAGCGTGCGTCAGCCACTAGTCTGATAATTTATACGTAAGGATAATATTTATTTACCAAAATATTTATTATCTCAAATATTTGTTATATATTTTTGTGAATCATTCGATTTTTTAAATAATATTTTAAAATCAATTGAATTCTATTTCCATAATGAACTATAAAATGACATATAGAAATTTAAAATATTCATTTTTTTGTTAGTATTCTAAAGTTTTCAAAATGCCCACCTGATTTAATGCTAAGACTTTTGCCTAAAAATTATAATAAATTTTATGAATTTATGTCATGAACGCTGATTATTATTTGTCCCTTCGTTCTTAAAATATATTTTAAAATGGCAATAAAGAATTTTGGTTTTTTTACAATTTCAAATATCTTAATATTTATTATGTAATAATCAATATTTTTTTAAAATGGCTGTTAATTTTTAAATCCCCCTTATGTTAAAATGCACGGAAATACCCAAATATTATATTACTAATACGATAATATAACAAATAGATTTATTTTAGCAATATATTTAAGCAAAAATAAGATGAGGGAAATTTATTTATATTTTTAGCCAATTTGTGAAAACATATAATATTTCTATATAAACAATCCTCATTCACAGAATCTGTTAAAGTATCAGATACATTGTATAGTTCGAAAAAATTATTGGCTGATGAAAATTTTTATTGCAATAAATTAGTACAAACTTAGATATTTGATGAAAAATAACCTTGTGTTTCATACCATAGACAATCAATCTTTTCAAGGCATATTTAAATTGAGTATGATTTTTTTTATATTTTTTCATTTTAAGCATGGAGTTAAAAAATAATGGCACTATAAATTTATGTATGAACCCATAGTTTTAAAACATCTTTCTATATCTAAAAGTTTAAAAAAGGCTTAAAAGAAAGTTATACAAAATTTTCATAATTTTTTCCCCCCGTGGAGTAAAATATAATGACAATGCTAATTTATTATTAGACCCAATGGTATTAGAACTTACTGAGCTCAAAATATAAATATATAAATTTTATATATATCTAAATTTTAGATTTTGAGCTAAAAAGTAATGGCACTGAAAATTTCTTTATGAATTCGAAGGTTTTAGACAGAGTTGTTAATCGCTACTTTTAAAAGTAGCCCACTACCGCTATCGCTATTTGTCAAAAAATTAGCGCGCTACCGCTACGCTAATTGTTAAAAAAAAGTAGCTCGCTTTTAGCTACTACTTTTTATAAAAACAATTTTTTTTATTTTGTATATAATGTAATTGTATAGTAAATAATATATAAAAATCAACATTTATAAATATTAAAATATAGTTAATTTTGATTATAAAAAAATTTGTGTAATAAATTTTAAATATTTATGGGAATTTGTTGAATTTTAATAATAAAATCATTTCAATATTATCATCCCCTAGTCTAGAGCGACGATCAGAAAGTATCAGTTTTGCCTTACTAAATAATCTCTCTGTGTCTCACCTTCAGCATTATCCTCACCAAATATTCTATATTCATATTAAATAGAAAAAATTATTCATCCCGTTTTTAATAGAAATGTGTAGTGATATTTATCAAAAATGGAGTGGTAAAATCATTAGGTTGCTATTCTAAATTTTAAACCTCAGGAATTATGATGTAACTAAGTAAAAATATTTTATCAAATGAATACATTGAATTCCCTGTACTGTATATAAATTGATGGATATTAATCAATAAGAAATTAATATAGTAAAAATCTAATCATCCATGAAATATTCAATAACCATATCATATTAAATGTTAAGCTCAATGACACTGTGCAATAAAAACTAATGAAATAATCCATCTCTGTTGTAAATTTTATTAGTTAAATTCACTAATTTTTTTTATAATTTGATATAAATTATGATATAATATTACTAAAATATGTATGTATTTAGTTAATAAAAATTCTATATATAATGTGAAATATTAAACAACTTTTAAATAAATTCTGAAAAATTTAATTAATAACTTAACTATTATTGATTTAATTTTATTACTCTAAATATTTTAAAAATTAATTTATAATACTTGAAGGCCTTCAGCTAATTGGACCCATTATCGGTCACCATCTTGCAAACTTTATTATGAATCCTAAAAGACTTGCGGACGTCAATAATTTTATTTGCAAGTACATCGTATGTCTGGCATCCTATTATCCTTTTGAGGGCTAATGCTATTGATCTTCTTTTTAAAGTCCTAGGGTTTAGCCAATGGCCTGTGATTCCCAAATAAGCTCTAAAATATTTAATCAGATCAATTTATAAATATAAATAAGTGTTTACCTTCTGTTATGTGTCCAACTATCTGCCGTGGTACATATATGAGATATCTCTGATAATTCTACTATTAAAGCATCTTTCATCACTTTAAACTTATCTGCTATTTTATTCACAAGTGTCTGGCGACATAAAATAGTTGTACAGGTGATAAATTTTTAATCATCATAGTAAATGATGTATTATCAACCAAGGACATTGGCTGAACTGTATCAATTATAAAATCCACAATCGAAATAATCGTAGATATATATATACTTTAACGGTTTACAACTTTTCAGTTATTCACTCTTTATTATTTTTATTTTTTTTATTCTTAATACTATAATCTTTTTATTATCTTTATTATTTTAATAATTTTTTTTATTGTTAATTTTTTTACTATAATCTTTTCATAATGTTAATGTAATATATATTACATTATATTAATTTATAATTAATGGAGATGAATAAAGGAAAACACAAATTATGTTATTAACATTTTGTTTCAATCTTCATACCCTTCATTATTCTATCTATTATCTCTTTTTATTTAGATTCAACTATTTTTATCTTCTACAATGGTGTTCAAACCTTCAACCTTATAATCTTAATGATGTATGATTAGATGTCATCTCTTTTGTTGTTTCCTACCGTATTGTTGAATATCCGAGTCATCAATGTCCTTAATAATTCCTGTTTGAGTATCATCATTAGCTTGAATGACATAAACGTATATACACCACGAATTAATTGACCAACATTGTCATCAGATTTAGCCTAGGCGGTGGGTTGTTAAGTTTTTCGTACGGTAATATTATTATTGTTGTTGTTCTTCTATTAAAAATGCTACCAAACATAAACAATTTGGTAAAACATGGACGTATCCAGAGTTTTCCTATAGGGAGAGGGGAATTTTTATGGGTGAATTGCCCTATAAACCCCCCTTAGCTGGCTTTCGGCCAGCTTTTTTCCATTCTATTAAATTATTCATAATTCAATAGTAATTAAATTAATTTTTAACCCTTATTTACTAATTTGTGCTTATGGGTATTTAAAGAAGAAATAAAGGTTATAACCCAATTTTTTATTATTTTAAGATAGATATATTATATCTAATAAATTTTCTTTAATGTAAAATTGAAATAAAATTTAGTATTTTTTTATAAAATTTGCTTTAAAAACTAGCCTCATACAAAATAAACAAAAAAAAAATTTTTTATTGAAAATATTAATTGTAGTGTATATAAAATATTGACTAAAAATAATAAAATAATTTAAAAAACAAGTTATTATAACTTCTTATCAAATACAATTATATAAAAAAATTATTAAATACTATAATTATATTGTGATTTTTAATTTTCGTGGGAAATTTTCCCATCCATCAATAATTTCAATTGTCGCTGGAGCCAAATCTCTGTGGATATTTAGCAGAGCTAAACCATTTAGCCGAGATTCGGAAGTAGTATTTCGTAAATAGGTTTTCAACCTTCTCAAGTTGGAAAAGGTCCTTTCATTTGTGTAATAGGCAAACATGCAAGAATATAGAACAATTTCTAGATATTTGAAAATTGAGCCAAGGTTTCCTAACATCGAATGAGATGCAGGTAAGATAAGCAAATGTAATATTTATATCACAATTCGAATTCACTGATTAAATTGATTTCAATATCAATATCATAAGAATAAAATTTTGCTAAATATTTAATTTTACCTATAGTGACATCATAAAAAGAAGAAAGGTCTTTAGATAATAAAATTTGAAGATTACTAAAGACTTGTTTTTTATTTAAAAACCGTACTTTTATTTTCCAAAAAGTATCTAAGAATGGGGTGGAAATGGATATTGTGTAATATTCTTCGGTTGAGTCAACATTTATATTACAACTCAATAATTGCCTAGGTGCTATACAATTTAATTAGTGTTATATTAAAAGATTTAGCTTTTGATTGAACGTCTAGATAAATATTATGAAAATATTCATCTACATTCATTCTTATTTACCTGTTCATATACAATTTCCGCCAAATCAATAACCTGAGCCAAATGTAAATTTAGTTTTTGTAAATTTCTACAAAGTAAATAATGTTAATATACTCATAAGGAAAGAAAATTTTCATAAAATTTATTTTTAAAAAATAAGTTTTATGTTAAAAAATTGATATTCAAATATTTGCATAATTTGATTTTTTTTTTGAGGGGGGGGGGGGGTGTATTAAATTTTTAGTAGCTTAAAATGATATTATTATAACATACAAATTTGCAATGGCGGGATTCCCCCCCCCTATTTCATTAGTTATGCGACTGTGGTGAAATATATGCTAAGATTATCTGACCCCTGTTATTTTATTTAAATAATATCTAATATATTGCTATCTACAGAGTTGTACAAAAGATCTTCTTTGAAGATTCTTGAGCGAGATCTTTGAAGATCTGAAAATTTGAAGATCTTTTACTTTTAAAAATTTTTAGTAACCATCTTGAAGATCGTAAAATTTGAAGATCTTTTATTTTTAAAAGCGATCTTCAAAGATCTATATTTAAAAATATTTTAGATCAACGATCTTCAAAGATCTTTATATTTTATAATGTTATAGTAAATTATTATTTTTTTGATATTTTTGAAGTAAATGGGTTAGTTAGTAAGCATGTTATATTAAAAATTCAATAAAGATGTACTGACAATTTACAAAATCGTTATTTTTTTTAAACTTTTCTTGACATATATGGGTAAAAAAAAAATTAATATTAAAAAAAAATTAAATTAAAATTTCAATGAAGATGTAACACAAAAAAGTGGCAATTGTAATAATCGTTATTTTTAACTTATTTGATTTATTGTGTCGTAAATAATAGGTTATAATTTTTATTATTAAGATGTAAAAATAAGATTTCAATGAAGATGTACCATAGAAAAGTGACAATTGTTATAATCGTTATTTTTGAAATTTTTTTTAAAGCATAGATATTGTTAACATGTTAAATTAAAATTTCAGTGAAGATGTATCACAGGAAAATGACAATTGTCATAATCGTTATTTTTGAACTTGAATTTTTTTAAGGCAAATGGGTAAAAATTGATATAGTTAACATGTTAAATTAAAATTTCAGTGAAGATGTACTACTGGAGAGTGACAATTGTCATAATCGTTATTATTGAACTTTTTTGAATTTTTTTAAAGCAAATGGGTAAAAATAGATTTTGTTAACATGTTAAATTAAAATTTCAGTGAAGATGTACCACAGGAAGTGACAATTGTCATAATCGTTATTTTTGAACTTTTTTGAATTTTTTTAAAACAAATGGGTAAAAATAGATATTGTTAACATGTTAAATTAAAATTTCTGAATTTTTTTAAAGCAAATGGGTAAAAAATAGAAATCTATTTTCACCCATTTACCTTAAAAAAATTCAAAAAAGATAAAAATTAACGATTATGACAATTGTCACTTTACTGTGGTACATCTTCACTGAAATTTTAATTATTACCCATTTACTTTAAAAAAATTCAAAAAAGTTTAAAATAAGGATTATGACAATTGTCACTTTTCTATGGTACATCTTCATTGAAATTTTATTTTTACATCTAAATAATATAAATTTTTACCTATTTGCGATACAATAAATCAAATAATTTACAAAATAACGATTATGACAATTGTCACTTTTCTGTGTTACATTACATCTTCATTGAAATTTTAATATAATTTTTTTTTTAAATATAAATTTTTACCCATATATGTCAAAAAAAGTTTAAAAAAATAACGATTATGAAAATTGTCGGTACATCTTTATTGAATTTTTATTTTAATTTAGCATGCTTACTAACCCATTTACTTTAAAAAATAATATCATAAAATTAATAATTTACTATAACATTATAAAATATGAAGATCTTTGAAGATCGTTGCTCAAAATTTTTTAAAAATAAAAGATCTTCAAATTTTACGATCTTTTTATTTTGAGCAAATACCAGCCGGAGGTTGTTCCATAAATCTTTTATAAAGCCAATATAGGCCATAATTTTGAGAATCTATATGATTTATCATTAATTTATTTTGGGTATTTTGTAACTCTCAAATATTACACATTCTCCCTCATTTCCACCAGGCGTTATGGTTACACTCGAATTTTGTTAAATTTTTTATGGCGATATTGGAAATTAAACAATTTTTCTTTTGTAATATTTTTGTTTATTATGTTCACCCAATACTGTGACATATTCACATTACTCAGAGATATTTCGTCGTAGAAGGAAGGAAGAAGGGTACTGACCTACGGTCAAGTTAATGGCCTCAAAGAACGTAGATGTCTCCGCTGTTGGGAATGGGGATATATCAAGTACCATTGCCAAATGCCAACGTAGGAGATATTGGAACCGTAAGATCACAAGGTGCCGAGGAACGCATGGACTCATCCGAAAGGAGCACGCTTTTTCTCCAAAGTCCAGTAGATTTGAAGAAGGTGCTAGCCCTCAGGTCAGAAAAGACCTGGTATGGAAGGCAACAAGAGGTCATATATTCTGCAAAACTAGTCTTATTTGGCGTATTTTAACTATTTTAACAATGGTCATCATCCTCTAAGTCTGCTTATTAGAGCTAGAATGATTTGGTGGTACCAAAATATATTTGGTTTGTGCGTTAACACAGAACTGTTTGAAGTTTTAGTATCGAGTTTCAACATCATGAAAAATTCTTGAGAAAAATAAAATAGGGTTTTCTATATCATTTATTAAATGTAATAATGATTCGCAGACACCTTTATTAGACGCGTCAATAGATAAAATTGTAAATCATTATTGAAATAAATTAATCACCAATTTATTGTTTCATTAATTAAAAGGCATTTTGTTAGGATTTTTCCTATTCAAAATGTATGCCTTTCTTTGATAAATGATATAACGGAGAGGCTATCTTAGCAAATTCTCCTATAAATCTATGGTAATAATTTACCATATCCAGGAATGAATGAACTTCCGCCTTATTTTTGGGTTGCTATAAAAGCTATAGGTGTTCTGTCCAGATGTATTACTTCTATCCCCTTTATGGTGTGACCCAAGGGGTTTTTAATATAATTTAAATTCTAAAAAATAATATTCACAATTTTTTTTGGATAAGACCAGATATTTGTTATGAAGTCGCTAAATATATAAAAAAATCACGATTTAAAATATAAGGGTAAAGATTCGCAAGAGCCAAAAAGTTTTATTTATTCATATATTGTTAATTATGTGAATAGAGTTATAAGAAAACATGATGGTCAGTTGCGAGGCTGGAGCTATGCTCTTAAACTAATCAGTTGCGTCGCCAGGGGGGGGGAGCAGAGGCTCGAGCCCCCTGAAAAATTTGAAGAGCCCCCTGAAGCAAATTTTTTTTTTAATGGCTACTTAATATCCCCTTGAACTAAAAATGAATTTTTTTGATAGCTCCCTTAATGATTTCTTTTATAATTCCATTAAGTAATATATAGATTTAATTTTATTATTTAGAAATTAATAAGACTATTTAAATTTTTATTAAATGAATACCATTTTAATTATTAGATTAGATTAAAACATATAAATTTTATTTTCACTATGTCAGCTTGCAATCAAATTCTGTATTAAAAATATAATATCAATAACCCACTAAATATTAGTTTAGCTTTAAGAGTTGAAGTTTAATTGACTTTTATTATTTAAATTATTATATAACCCTGATTAAATAAATATAATCATATATTATTTCAAAATTAACAAATTTAATATTGTAATTAGCCGAGTTCAAAATGACTAATCAACTGTATATTTATTTTTAAATTTAATTATCATACCTATTCCTAAAAATATTTTCAAGATCCAAATAAGTCAATGACATATGTCATTGAAATAAGTATAAGAGATTACTTTATAAAAAGTAAATAAATAGAGATATAGTTTATAATCCTCTATTATATACAGTTGGTTTTAAAATATTAGATAAAATGCCACTTTTATAGACGTATTTGACAACTATATAATATATTACAGTTAATATTATAATAAATTTTACTAATAAATAGTTTTGATAATAAATATAGTAACAATATGCATTTAAGTATTTAACGCCATCTATTTAGTTATAAATAATTTTAATAGACATTTCATTATTCATTCTGCAATAGATGTAATAAATTTATCTTTTCTTTTCTTTTCTTCTCTTCTCTTTTCTATTTTTTTCTTTTTCGAAAAACAGTTTTGAATTAAATTTTTAATACAAGTATATTTTTGATATTATTACAAACTACTATTATTTTAAGATATAATATCGACAATATATTAAATCTTAATTGTTTCATCATATCATTCTGGTCCTTATTTTATAGTTAGAAAATGTTTCATTTCTAATATGGCATTGCCGTGTAAATAACTCCAGGCTTCAATATATTTGCATAATTATTTTTAGTGTTTTTATTTTATCAATTTATCCAACTTAATAAATTCTGATATTAGTTTACATCGTGAGTGTCATGGCTATTACTGCAAATTAACCAGTGTATATTATTTGTGACGCTATGTAATTTAAGATTATTACAACAACGGCTGAGAGAATATGATTGCATATTTTAGATAAACAATAATGGTCAACTGTGTAGTCGTTTATATATCATTTAAAATGGAAGATAATCTTTTAGAAATTTAATATCTCACGATAATTTTCTCGATTATTTATCTAGCTTCCATCATGTCATCTAAAAGGAAGCTCTAACCACCATATAGTTTTATGATTTGGATTGGTCGTTTATACTCTTTTCTTCAAAAATTGTTGATTTAGTAGAGGCCTATAAAAATTTTCCTTATTAGTTTATCGTATAAAACATTGTCTAAAATGATAACAGAGAGTTATACTAGTTTGATAACCTTTTGTCAATGTAAGTTGCTAAGAATTATATTATTGCATTATGTGGTTTCTTATATGCCAGTTTATTTTGTATGCATAATATAATAAATGACAAAATATGAAAATCAGAATAATTGTTCAGAGTTAATTAATTTTAGCCCCTTAATTTTAGCCCCCATAAAAATTTTTTTAGTTGAGCCCCCTGAGATTGTAAAGGCTAGCGACGCCACTGGACCTAATCACTTTTTATTCAGCCCACAAACGTTCAAATAATAGTTTTCGGTTGCGTGGATTGCCCACAAACATGTAACGTTACAAATGATATCGATATGTTTCTCATATGATTTCGCTAAATTTAGTTATAAAAGATAGATTTTTTCGAATATCAATATCTGATTATAATATATTATGAATAATAAAATGACGCTCACAAATATATATTGAAAATGCAATGTTTAAGAAATACAACTCATATTTATAAAAATAATTTTACCCATATGATAAATTAAAAATTATACATAAAAATTTTACATATAATCTAAATTTTCAATATTAAAAATTCCCATTCACTTTATATAAAATATTTTGTTTGTAAAAAATATCAATATTGTGATTTGTTTCTTTAACGTTTAGTAAATAATTTTTTTAGTATAAATGAATTTGCGATGAGAAATTTTAATAAATTTTAATTTTTTAGTAATTTCTAACATATAAAATATGAAAAAGGGTAGGAATTATAAATTCTCAATCATAAATTCTCCGGATGTGTTTGAGGATGATCCACTTATTCCTGATATTAAATCACAATCTTTAAGTCCTAAGCCTTTTAGCAAAAAAGTGGAAAAAATTAAACTCGAAAAACATGATACTCACAAGCAAGTTGATAATCAGCATAATATTCCAAAAAATAATCTTAGACATAAATATAAATTTCGTGATGTTATATTTCTTACTGATGATGGAAAGAAAGAAAGTAATTCTAAATCAAACTCATTAAAGAAACTAAAAAACAAAACAAAATCAATATACCGAAATTCTTCATTATCACCTATATTAAATCAAAAGAATAGACCAGTAAGGTTTGACCTATCACCAAAAATTACAAATTCAATTGGTACTAAAATCAATAAAAGAAGTAAAAGCACTAGTCTAACACTTATTAATGATAAATTTCAACCTGCAAATGGTTCTATCAAAATTAGCAATGTATCAATTGATTATATATTTTCTAGAAATATATGTGAAATATATAATGATACAAAAGAAGCAAAAAAGGACCAAACATTAATTTGTAGTAATATTCAAGATGTAGAAAAATTGGGAAATAAAGTATCAGAATTAAAAGATTCTTGTGAAGAGTTAGAGGAAAAAGCTGTAGCATATTCACCAGATGGAAGATTTCTTAAATTTGATGAAGAAGTTGGCAGAGGATCTTTTAAAACAGTTTATAGAGGCCTAGACACTGAAAATGGGGTTTATGTAGCATGGTGTGAGTTACAAGTAAAATTTTTAACTATGTATATATATATTTTAAAATGTTCATATCATGATTTAACCCTAATTCACTAATCAAATGTTTTAATAGTGTTATTACTAAACATGTATTTCATTTATTAAATTTCAGGAGAATAACTGGGTTTAAATTTTTATATAATAATTATTAAAATATACTCATAATATTACAATTGGCACAACAAATTGTTTGATATTCTTTTCAAAATTTTTGGCATGGAAATTGTCATTTACATGTTTTAAAATGGCAAAATTGACAATTCAGGAGACCTGATTTTTCATTCATTTGTTATAATTCATTGCTTTGAGCTTCTACCATAGAAAAGGAATACTTCACTTCAAAGCTATATGATATGCCATCTATATTTTCCATGCACCCATATTAGATAACTAAGTTGAGCTGCCTATGGAAATCTTGGTTTAGCATGAATTGTTGATAATACCTGGGCAACTTTTTTGGGTTTGGCATATAGGAAATAAATGCTGTACTAGATAAAATATGAAATAAAGAATGACCATCTCTGCCAAATATGGGCATATTTTATTTAATCTATTTTAATGGCAAGGTTATAATCAAAGGTAAATTTCAATCAAAATCATTCCCCTTTATATCAAATTCTAAAAAAGTCCCATTTCACAAAGAGAAAATTAATCAGAATTATCCTCAATATAATTTTATTAAAAAATATAACTTTACTATTAAACATGTGTCTAATAAGGAATTATTTTTATTCTTAAAACTATGAAATTAAAAAAACAATAAAATTTTTTGATATGAATGGTGGGAAATAATGAAAATCAAAATTATTGAAAACTATATGTTTCTAATAGAGCAATGTATAGTGATTTAGGGTTAAATTGAACAATTTTATTTCTATCTAAATGCAGAAAGTTAGAACATCACTGATTCTGAATATTTAAACAAAAAATTCTTTTATTAAAATATATTGTTTTATATTCTTCTGAGATCCTTTTTTAAAACACCAAAAAGTGCCTATATTATAGGTTGTTATACCTAGTGTTGTTAAAAAGCCAGATTCAGGTCAATTTAAAAATGGCCCAATTAAGATTATATTTAAAATAATATTATGCAAGTCTAAAGATTTTGCCCATAGCTTGTAGAAATCCTTGGGCATCTATTTGCCAAATCTCAATCCCTACATAATATTATTTTTGCTAAAATCTTAATCGGGCCATTTTGAAAAATCGACCCAAATCGAACTCTTTAACAACACTAGTTATACCATTCTGTGCCTTTAGATATAAGGTGATAAAAGCTTTTAATTTTAATAAAACTTCCAGTTAAAGTTTTGCTTTTAAATGACTTGATATTAATATATATTGAAAATAATGTACCTAAATTTTTTTGCTATCATATACTTATATAACTCTTAATTATAGCTGGGACCAGTGGCGTATCCAGGATTTTCTTATAGGGGGGAAAAATTTTTTTGGGGGCTTCGCCCCCACACCCCTTTTACCTGGCCTTCGGCCAGCTTTCCCCCGGCCTTCGGCCAGGTCTTATTTAGCTATTCTATTAAATTATGAATAATTTAATAATAATTATATTTCTATTTTTAACTATTATTTACTAATTCGTGCTTATGGATAGGATATTACAAGCCTCTTTTTTATTATTTCAAGTTAGGTATATTATATTTAATAAAGTTTTTTTAAATGTAATGGTTTATTTATATGTAAAGTTGAAATAAAGTGTAATGTCATTTTTTTTATAAAATTTGCTTTAAAAACTAGCCTCAGCTTAAATTCTCATACAATATAAGTAGAATATAATTTTTTTTATTGAAAATACTAATAGTAGTTTAAATATTGACTAGAAAATAATTAAATTAACAAGTTTTTTTTAACTTCTTATCAAATACAAGATTTTTAATTATTTCGTTTGTCTTTGGAACCAAATCTCTGTGTATATTTAACAGAGCTAACCCATTTAGCCGAGATTCAGTACTTCGTAAATATGTTTTCAACCTTCTCAAGTTGGAAAAAGTCCTTTCATTCGTACATGTTGTAATAGGCAAACATGCAAGAATATAAAACAACTTCGAAATATTAGGAAATTGAGCCAAGGTTTCTTTACACCGATTGAGCGCATCAATAGCATGCTCAGGTAAAATAGCTAAACGTATAAATATTTATACCACAATTCGAATTCACTGATTAAATTTATTTCAGTATCAATCTCATAGGAATAAAATTTTTCTAAATATTTAATTTTACCAATAGTGGCATTAGAAAATGAAGAAGGATCTTTGGGTAATAAAACTTGAAGATTGCTAAAGACTTGTTTTTTATCTAAAACCCTTACTTTTATTTGCTATAAAAAAGTATCTAAGAATGGGATGAAAATGGATATTTTAGAATATTCTTCAGTTGAGCCAATATTTATTTTCATCTCAAAAATGGCCTAGGTGCTAGACGAGGTTTAATTAGTATTATATCATAAAATTTAGCCTTCGATTTAATATTTATCTACATTCATTCTTATTGTATCTACCTGTTCATGTATATTTTCCGCCAAATCAATAACTTGAACCAAATCTAAATTTGGTTTTTGTAAATTTCTACAAAGTAGTGAGCTAAAAATAATTTATTGATGCAACTAGCAGCAATGATAAACTCTGATTGATCAATTGAATTCAATAATGATATCGCTGCTAACGACACATTACTTTTTTTCATGCTCAGCCTTATTTATAAATTATCGTTTGATTTCAATCTCTTTGACTAAATATTTTTACATTTTATTAATATTTTTGAATAATATGTTGGAAAATTGATATTCAAATATTTGTAAAATTTTGATTTGTGGGGGGGGGGTTCTGGGGGGTGGGGGTAAAATTTTTATTAGCTTAAAATGATATTTATGAAAATAGTCAAATTTGCGATGGGGGGGGGAAATTTCCCCCTTTCCCCCCCATTTGTTATGCGCCTGGCTGGGACTCTAACAATATTATATTATTATTCTAGACTAATTATATTAAAATTTTCTTTATGTTATGCAATAACAATTACACAAAGTGATTTTATTTTATCTATGCATATTTTATATTATTTAAAAAATATCTTTTGATGGTTTCATTTTATTTTAATGAAAATACTTTATTTACCTAAGAAATCTAAAGTTTTTATGATTATATATTACCAATACATCTTCATTAACCTATAAATTAAATTTATATTTTATTAAATAATTTTACTTTTATATATTAAACACATTATTTTTAATTAATTATATAACAAAACTATGATCTAATTTAAAAAAAATAAATATTATTAATAAAATAAAAAAAATAATAAGGACTAACCCATGTCTACATTCATTTAACCTTAAATTTTGAGATTTTTATTAATTTTTCATTTATTTTTTAAATTAATCATTCTTTAAAATTAAATTAAAACAAATAAAAATAATAACACACTCAAATTTATTTATAAAAAATTAGAGAATGAATGGAATGCATACATAGCTTACAATATTATAATAAAATAATTATTAATCAAATAATAGATAATCCAAATCAATACATTCTTTGATTCAGATCAGATCAGAGGAATATGTTTTGCGATAAAATAATTTATGCATTTATTTTTAAAGTATCTATATTATAACTATTTTATAAATTTATTTTCTCTTGAAACATATTATAAAATACAGCCAAAATTATCTAAAATGACTAAATTTAGACTGGTATACAAAAATCTTTTTTAAAAAAATTTGGGCTGTTTTAAATTGGAGTTGGCCTTAAAGGCTTGATCTTTATTATATTAGGTTTAGTGATATTTATTCAATAAATGCAGTTATAAAGCATTAATTTCTTTATTTTTTTCCATCATATTTTAAATATATTGAAAATTAGCTGAAAATTTACAACTCATATTAAGATAGATAGATAAAAAAAATAACACCAAAACGAAATAAGTAAAGATTATATTTTTATTTTATATATAAATGTTAAAAAGTCCATTATATTATGAAGATTCTTCCAACTAGATAATTGGTGTAATTAAAGTTTATTTTATATTGCCCTGTCCCAGCCCAGCCTATTTAATTTTTTTTTAAAAGTCCGATCTGAATTTTCAGATTTTCCGGTTCCAAGACTGCCGATCTACTTATAATAGTATATTTATTTTAGGGCTATACCAATTCACAAATTTTTTTTTACAGATCCGATATTTAGAATTTTATTTATTTATCATCTAACTTTGAACTAATAGCATAAAAAAAATTAATATTTTATATGAAAAAATATTTTAAAAAGGAATGCGATATTGCTAATCGGTATTTTTCAAAATAAATGTAGCACTATTATCTCAAAAATTAACTCTTGTTCCAAGTTTGTGTTTGACTCGAATGATAAGTCCAGCCTTGCTCTTATATTATTTAAAATTTTGGTCTTAATAAAATTATCTAAACTCAAATTATTCTGCTTTTCAATTATTATTTTTTTACAAAAGGCCACCACTACACATAAAAAATGACCTTTAGTATATCATAAACCTAGTATCGACTTATTTATTACCTTTTTATTTTCATAAAATATTTATTTTTTTCTAACTTTATTAAATCGTCTAGTAGGTATAATATTTTTTTGTATATTTTATCCTTATTTCTCTTAAAAATGATACAATCACGCATTCATTCATTCGTTTTTATACCTATTCTGTTCTGGTTGGGTGTGACTAGCATAATTTATCATAAAATTTTTTTTTTGAAGTTTTGTCTTTAACACCTCCGGTCTTTTTTTTATTTGTGGAAATAGAGATGTAGGACGATGATAAATTATATTTGTATAATTCATCTATATTATATATAATCTCCTCATTTATATTATAATATTTTAAATATTAAGTTATAAATAAATATTTATTAAATAAATAAATACGATGTTTGAAAGACAATAAGAGTGAGATGGCAAATTATTTTTGCGAATCTAGACAAAGTAAAAAAAAAGATGAAATTATCCGAAAATAAAATTGAGTGTCAATTACTTAACCATATTTTCTTTATTATTTATTATAGGTTATTTATATATAGTAAATATTGCTCTAATCTTTCCCTTAATTTTCATTCCTAAATATCTAATTACTCCTTTTCTCTCGCTTTAAATAAAAAGGTATATATTTTACATAATCCTTGTTTTTTTAGATAATTAAATGGATGTGGTAAAAAAAATTAAAATGATCTGTAAAGTTGTGAAAGAACTACCGCTACCTTAAACTAATTCCTATGGGCCGTGAAGAATTCTAATTTTATATGCTTTGAAAAAAAATTGTACTTCAAACGATTAGGGTTGCACCTATTTTTTTGCCGATTTTAAAATGACCTGGTTATAAATGTAAATATTTTGTTGGCACAAGATTGACAGATATTTTTTAATACATATATATCTTGGAATGTTAATAACACTTAAAAATATCTTATCAAACAAAAATATTTTAAGGAGGGTTTGGTACCGGCAAATAAAAGTTTTGGATCGGCAAAACTGATTCAATTTTGAACAAATTTAATTTTAATGCGATACTGCGAAACTTCTAAAGTGACGTCTCTGGATAAAGGAGAACTGCTATTATATATGGTTAATCGATAATCAATAATTTACCAATAATATTGATTAATCTATAGCTTCAGGAATTAATGGCTTAAAGGAACTCCTTTAAAACGACTTTTTTAATTCCATAATTGAAAAATCGTGCCTATCGGATGTTCTATTTGGAAGCCTTTCATTTCTTACACACCTTTATTCAGAAACAAATTGTGATTATTATTATGAACGGAAGATATTTAATTTTATTATTTATAAATAAATATTAATAGTTTCAAGTTCAAGATGATTAGCATAAACCGTTAATATTTTCTTATTATTATCTCTTAAATTAGAAAGAATAATGAGTAGTTCAGAACTTTGTTTGAGAATTATCCTTATAAGTCAAAAAAAAACATCTTATAATGCTCATCAAGATCCTGGATAGATCTCTGATGGGGCCAGTTTTTTCCTTAGATCAACCGCGAGGTTAGGGTAAAGTTAAAAGGGTGGGGTAAGGTTAAAAGGGTGGGGTAAGGTTAAAAGGGTGGGTAAGGTAATTATTAAAAAATAATATAAATAAATTAGGGCATTGTTTAGTATATGTTATACAAAGACGTGCTTTATTTTCATTAGTCATTATAAATATAACTTTATTTTCCATATATCGTCTTTAAATTGTTTTCAAATAGCGGATTGATTTAAGCATATCCGAAGAAGAAAAAATTGCAAGCGTCTCTAATCATTTAATAAAAGTCTAGACTAAACTATCTCCAATTTTTGTCTTAGCATTTAATTTTGCTCTGATAAACAATGATTTCATTTATTCGATAAATATTTATTTTTAAATTATGTGAAGTTGGATTTTTTAAAAAACGGCGCAAGTTTTAAGAGCGGTTCATGACTATTAGAACCATGAGTAATGTTTTCATATCACCTAGGATTTAAAATGTCAGCATTCCACACAACTCGACCTACCCTAGTGAAGTTACTTTCTACGTTGACTTTTGTAACATCTCCCCCCCCCCCAACCTAAATTTAGCATGCCGGTTATATTTTTATTAGTTAATTAGAAAGCAAGAATTTAATTTACGTTCAGAATTTGTATGAATAAAAACTCTTTTTACACCGAGTCGCCATTCTGTCGCCCTTAAAATATTTGGTGGCTGGCGTTTGATATGCAGCGGCTCTATAGTTTAATAAAATAATGTATAATATTTATTTATTTATCAAGAAATTTATGCAAATATATTTATAATTAAATTTAAAATCATCTTGCATATTATTTTAATGTTTTAATAAAATAATATATTTTACAAAACTAAAAAAAAGTCGGCTGCCTATGCCTATATTATCTATATATTTCAAAGCAACACTACGCCTGTTTCAATTTTTTTAAAATATATTATATCATTCATAGCTAATATTATTCATTATTATATGAGTAACAAAATCTGACCAACTGGTTATTAATCATGCATTTAGCTTCATATATTAATATTAAGCAGTGAACATTATTAAATTGACCACTGAAGAGCGTATCGTTCATATGCACCTTGTTAAGAGTACTTACTATTATAAAATGATTTTAGTAACTCATTCAGATTGAATATCGACATGGAAGAACGGGCTACTTACTACATAAGTGGTGGCTTGGTCTTCATTGCAGGGTTTTATTATGTAATAAGATTATTTTTATTTATTGATTATCTAAATCAATTATCTAGAGTTTTATTTATATTTTAAAAGATTAAAAAAAATTATATATTATCTATTATTATAAAAAGAATTTAATAAATAATTAATTTTTAAAAAAAAATGATTAAATTATCAGTTTTACAGATGTTACATTACATATTTACGAAATCTATTCTATCAATTACATAAAATATTTCTTTATATTGTTATAAAAAAGATATTATTCTAAAATCTAAACAACATGGCTAGATTGTTATAGGATTGCATCTAAACTCCATTTTTGATCGAAATTGAATTAGGGTCAAACTCAAAATCATTGGCTTTGAACTTTCCATAAAAGTTTCGGGAACAATAAATGCCATATTTTAGAGTAGGCTCAAAAATTCGATATTTTTTCATAATAATACCAATCGATTAAGAATAATATATTTTACTATTCATATGAATACGAATAGTAAATTATTCGATTCGTTCGAAAGAATTAAATACGAATCGATTAATATTATTCGTATTTGAATGGGTTTATTTTTGAGAAGCCAGGGAATGGAACGGGGACATTATTTTTTTAAAAAAAATATTAAGAATACGTTTTCGAAGAGATGAATAGGGGGGGGGGGGGGTGCAGTAAATTATGGCTAGGAAAATCGATATAATATACCTAATACTATCTTTCGCATTATATCATTCACCTCAGCGGGTATATGTAGGTTTTAAATTATAATTTCTAACTTATTAAAGTGGAACAGTATTTCATACGATTCCTAGATGTCCTTCCCCCATAAGTATTTAATAACAAGATTATGGGGTGCAGAAATTATATCTTATTTCAAAACATTTTATAAATCATATTGAGTTTTTTTCTAAAGATAATCAATAAATTCAAATTAATTTTATCATTTCGCAATGGTGGAAATCGCAATTATATGTTAATTCGCAATTCAATTATCTTATTATATCCTATTTTTTGCATATCTAAATCTATCTATAATAGGAAAAGAAGTTATCCAAAGCGGAGAGGCAGCGATTCAGGGAGGAAGCGGAAATGCTCAAAAATTTGCAACATCCTAACATTGTCAGGTTTTACGATTATTGGGAAGTCCTCATGCCCAAGCGCAAATTCATTGTATTGGTTACCGAATTAATGACTTCAGGCACCCTAAAAACGTAATATTTTTTTTATTGTATAATCTTCTTTCCTTACCACTGCCGAATAAAATGATTAAATTGTTTTTTTTAAAGTCATGGATCGATATATTTTATAGATTATTAATCATTATTATCTTTTTTTCTTGTGCTACAGACGTCCATAAATTTTCTAATCAATTATTATGGTGTGGAAATATTGGAAAAAGATAGCTAGGCTATCTTAATTGCATTAACTTTTCATTGTATATTATATTTGTAGATGCATTTCGCTTAAAATATTAATTTCTAAAATTTGCCCAAACAAAATCTCTTAAAATGCGAATAAATATTTTAAATCAAAATTTAATGGCAGACATTAATATTACTATTTGTTTGGTATCATCTATCTATTATAAAACAAAAATTGAACCCAAATTATTTATTATCATTAAAAATTTAAATTTTGCAATCTATTCACAAAAATAATAGCTGCGATATTGGCTCCCATTTTTTGTATATTTAATAGTAAAATTTACAATCCAAATAAACAACTACAAAAATACAATAACAATAAATAATGGTATTGGTAATCATTATTTTAGTTTATTTTTATTTTGTGTTATTCCAAATAATACGATCAAATTTTATAAAATAAATATCTTAAATTTGATTTTGTTTTGACATGAAATAAATTTCTGGGCTCAAGATGGTTTGGAATGTGGGCGATAATAATCTCTTTTGAATTGGCCTAATAGATTGTCTCATAATGAAGTCAAAATAAAAAGTGCTTTGCTAGAAGAGTTGCTTTAATAAGTATAAAATAAACGTTATCTACAGTTTTTGTTTTTATGACAACTTTCTATAACTGAAGCAAAGTGGATTAATATTTTTCATGTCATGATTTGCGAACTATTAAAAACGGCATTTTTATTTTATATATTTTATTTGAAAATAAAAAAAATGCGAAAAAGACGACAATCGAGATTTTATTATTTATTTAATATTTGACATCGTAAAATTTATATGGGTTATATAATTTATCCTGTCTGCCAAAATTAGTTATTAAAATATATTGGTTATTTTTTTATTATTAAATGGTCCTATATCCTTGGCAGTAAGATAAGATGGCATAATTCATTGCATTTTTTTTCTTTATACGTAGATCTATTTATAATTTTTATTTCACCAAAAAAAATCACCTTAACCTCGTTCATCATCCTATTTTTGTCTTTCTTTAGTTATTGGAAATTTGTATCATTATATTTTATTCCTATAATGTCCCTTCTGTCCTCGGGGGCCTATTGTTCTCACGATGTTATCGTGATATAATGTCAATAAATTCTTCCCCATTTTTATAATTATTTTGTAAAATTTACTCCATTATCTTAAAAATATTATTTTATCGATAATAAAATCGAAACCTTTAGAATTATATAACATTTAAAAAAATAATTGTGTAATAAAATGCATGTTAAATGATAAATATAGGGCAGAAAAGCTTATAAGTATAATAATAAAAATAATGATATCACAAAATTCTCAATTTTTATTGGAAAGCTTGTTTTCTAAGTGTTTCATATTACATTACTATAAATAATATAAATATGGTAAAAATGTTGTTAAAACGTTTTATGGGATTGGATGATCGCGAATAGTTGGCAAAATATTTTCTCTTTTACGAGTTCAGTTGTCTCGTTTTTTTAATATTAATTTTTATGTTTGAAGATGCAATTTGCTTTAAGGATAGTTTATAAATTATTATAGTATAAATACTACTAAAATCTATTTCATTATCATTCCCAAATAAATGAAAGTTTTTTAGAAATTTTATCTTATCTATACTTTTCGAATCCCAGGAAAAACTGCCGTTACCTCCCTTCCGAAAAAATTATTAATCAATCCTTGCCACACCTCACATATACAAGACCTTTGTACGGACCTCATAGATTCGGTCCAACTTGGAACAATTAGACTTGACGGGCATTCTTTCATAACTCAGTTAGGCAGGGTGTTGATTACAAATTTTTCATTCGACAGGATTAGGATTTCGGCCAAACACCTAATTGTTTGGATTTAGTTACAAAATAAGACTTCGGATAGGAGTCGAATCTTTAAAAATTCTTTTGGACATGTAGGACGATTTTTTTCTGTCTGATCGGGTCGAGCCTAAAAACATAGGCCAGGCATAGTTCTATTATAGACTCAACTTACCCTAGACTAATACATCTATCTTTATAATTTTTGAAAAATCAACCAAAAACATTAAATATAAATCAGATACCTGCAGAGGTACCATTTGCACGGCCCGGCCTGGATTAATAAATTTTGGGTCCGGCCCGGATTTTTTTCTCAAAAATTTTTTACGTCCCGGCCCGGCTCGGGTTTAAAAATTTTAAGCCCGGCCCGGATAGTTGAAAAAAATTTTTTTGGGCCCGGCTCGGAATTTTTTAAAATTGTATTTGACCTGGTATATGCAAAAAATTCACCTATTTGGTATTTTATCATATTTTTCGGCGTGTATTATCATTTAATAATCAAGCTTATTAGCTAATTTTGTTAAACGGCTCGTTTTGAGCCGATTTTTAAAAACGGCACTCAATATCTTAGCCAGAAAAATATTGACTAAGCCTCGAAATTTCGATACTATGTGTCTAGACCTTTGCTCCTTCTATGAGCAAAATTTTCAGGCTTGCATAATATTTTTCTGCATAAAAAACGGAGTTAGCCGTTTTTAAAAATCGGCTCAAAACGAGCCGTTTAACAACATTACTACATATTTTTATTTTTTTATTATTCTAAACAGATATTCAGTATATTACAAATTGATACTATAAAAAATTTGTGTAAATAATATTTTGAGAATATACTATATTAATTGTATTTATAAAAAAAATAAAACTGATATTTTAATTAATAAAAAATAACATATTATTATATAATAATGTGTTTTATCCTTAGCGTATTTATTCCATGGTAGGAAAACTATAATTATATTATGTAATAGATACTATAAGTGTTAGCTAGTGTTAATTTTCACCAAACATTATATTCATAACTATATATAATCATTATAACCATATCTAATTGACAAATATAATAATTCATGTTGTATAAATTTTTTAAAAAAATACGGCCCGGCCATTTAAAAAAAAATTTTTCAGGCCCAGCTTGAGTATATTTTAAAAATTTAAAATAAGGTCTCTGATATAAATAGACTAGAATTCCGCGGGGTCGACCCGAGCCCGGCCCATGAGAGATCATCAATAAATTATCTCGAAACCAAAAATAATTATTAATATAGATTTACAAATTAAAATACAATACATTGAACTGGTTATTAGTGATTTTAGAGAGAAAAATATTAGCTCCTCGAGATTTCGCTAATAAATTCCCAAGCCTTTGCATCTATGAACAGAATCTAGCATTTTTCTGGATAAAATATTGAGTTAGCGTTTTTAAAAATAAGCTCAAATGGAGCGACTTTGCAGCACTACTGGTTATCATAAAGTTTCTTTTTACCAGCAGGCTCGGGCCAAATTTTTATATATCTTGCAAGATTCTAGCACAGATATAGCTGGAAGACTTGTAATTTTATTTAATTCCCTGGAAGCAGTCATATTTTATTTTATAAAACTCTAAATTTTTTCACTATTTCTATTAATACTTTTTTCTTTTTAATATAAAATAAAACCATTTATCATAAATGTCATATTTTATAAATTTCCGCGATGAATATTATTTTTATAAATTATTATATTTATACTATGTTTATATGCATAAAAAAAATTAAACTATGATGTAAATTTTTTAAACTTATTTTATTAAAGTTCATGCGAAGTATTTTATTTAATAACTCGAAACTCACACGAGTTGATTAATTCTTATAATTGCGGTTAATAATAATTTAATTTTAAAATTTTATATCTATCTATTCATAAATATAAGATTATATTATCATATTTTTATTAACAAATTAAAATTTTATCCATAATCCCTCCCTCTTCCTTCTTCTTCGTTTATTGCACAGAAACAGATATAAAATAATGTAAAATAAGTTGATTTATAAATTATGTTTTTTTAACTTTTCATTGCCATCCATAAGATACATTTACTATTTCCTTTTCCTTTTTCTATTCCATATTCTATATGACCTTTATAGCTTTGCTATAATTTTGTTTATATCTGAAATATAATTTATTATATCTGGCCACGACACCATTTAAATAATAAGTAAAAGAAAAAAATATTTTATATACATTATACAATATTTATGTTCATTGATTAATAAAATAAATAAAAGCATTAAATCCCTTGTGCGATTATAATTATGTATAGTTTTAAAGTAATACAAATCTAACACTTGTATGTATTTTAATAATACTACTATTACCTCTCGTATTTTAAATGTTAAGAAGTGTCCAGTCTAACATATCCTTTTATCGAGTTAAGAAATGTCCAGTCTAACATATCCTATATAAGTTTAGTATTGGATTAACTCATTTATAATGCGCACAAATTGAGTTTCAAACACTGCGTTTCAAGCGCAAATAATGCATTCCAAATGACCTCGTGCAAATTGGTAAAATTAGAGTTTGGCGTTAGCAACCATTTTAAAAAACGCAAATAGGTTTGCTTTATCATTACTTTTTATTATTATTCGCTGTGTAATATTATATAAAATGTAATATAAATATCTTACTTATATCCTAAAAAGGAATATTTAGAAATTAAAGAAATAAAAACGCAGACGATAATATGATTTTCAAAAGACAAATCCTTTTTTAGGAACTTATTTAAAATGTTGCGTTTGGTTTGAAACGCTCAATGTGTGCGCACTATTATATTTTCTTTAAACCCATTGCCACTTTTTAAACCAATATCTAAATTTTTTAAGATTCATGCGATGTCGAATTAGGTATTTTTCCTTATCATTTACGAATAATGTAAATAATTAGATTTAATTTCTTATTTGATCAGCTTTAAAAAAAATATAGATCCTGTTGCGCCAATTATAATAAAATTTATTCTCAAATCTATTTCGTGTTTTTATTATTTTCACTTTACATATTATGGTCTGAAAATTTTCGGGTAATGATATATCACGTTAGACCACTTGCTAAACAACGACCAAAATTTAATAAAATACGATAAGGCACATTAATTTTTTAATATATATTTGACGGAATTACGTGGTAGAGTCCGATATACTATGTATCATTCTCCCAAGGACGGAACCACCAAATTGGCTTAAAAAACATGACCCTTGCTGGATTCGAGCCCACAACCTTCGAATTGGGAGACACTTACTGAACCGACTAGGTAGCATACGTTTCTCAAAATCATCAATTTTTTTTATATATAAGGATACACGCTATATAACATTTTAATAAAACACATAAAAAATTAACGCTACTCTAAATTTTCTTCGAAATCGATTTGTCATAATAAAAAATTCAGTAATTAATAACTGGATTTTTGGCGCGCTTGCTCCAAATTGCTATTTTCATTTGCAAAAAATATGTCGTAGCAAATCTTTCTCTAGAACCATAAATTAGTTTTGAAATGTAGAGTTTGGAGATATGAGTCTACATTAATATATTGAAACATCTTATAAATGACCACGAGTTTGATTAGATTATTTTAAATAACAGTTTAGCTGGGGCGGACCGAACTGAAGTGTTCCAAAGAGATGATTATGCATTTATTTTATTTATAGGTTTTATCTTGCAAAAATAAACTGAAAATGTTTCTTTTTTCTTCTACCACCAATTTTTTTTTACACGAAATGAATGATATTATTTTTATTTGTGAAACAAATTTTGGTATAAAATATGTGGTGTTTTCTCCCCCCCCCCCCTCCCGCCTTCACTCATGGATTCATTGAACCTTCTATTTTAGAAATTTATATAATATATAATACATTTTATGTTATTTTTAGCCAAAAAAATTTGGTTTACGAAAAATGGTATTAAAAAAATATATAAAACAAATTAATTTTAATTGTGTCTAGTACTTTTTTTTATTCCACATAAAATAAAATTTTCAAAATGTATCCTTGTTCTTTTGTAAATCTTCCTACTACTACCACATACAAAAAGTAATCTCATTTGTTTATCTTATATATAATAATTGATACAGTAAAAACCTCTATAATGTGGGTCGCTTACTCTTTTTTTTATAATCTTAGAACGGTGGTTTAGTTACCTCGCTGGAGAGGTCACTTTATAGAGGTTTCATGATATATAATAATTATTTATACATTTTATATTTTTTATAAATAATTAAAAATATAATAAGATTTTATTTTATCGCAGACTGCTTTTTAAAAATTATAATTAAATTTAAAATGATTTTTTTTATTATCTCAAAAAAAATTAAAATCCCCTTCTATAATTTATTTTTTATTTAAATTCCCAATTTATGTTTGTTTGAGAATATTATATAATTTTTGTTTCTTTCTTCTTTCAAAAACCTAACATCATAGACATACATTAACTATAATACAAAATGTTGTTTTCTATCCTTTAAATTCTTATTTATGATGAGAAAGAATTTATATAATTCTATTTTTAAAATTTTTAGTTAAAATAGCAAATAAGAATAATATTAGAAAAAATAACAGATATGGGCAGGAAAGAAAATTTAATGAGTGTTTATTTTCAGGGCTGAATTCGAAGTCAAAATCGAAAAAAAGCTGTATCTGTCAGTCCATTTAGTTTAAGAAAAATCAAGAAATATAATATTTATGAGAAACTAATGATGCTTCATCAAACTGGTTAATTGATTTAAAATTTATCTTTTTAAAAATCGGGACCATTTGGGGTCTTAATTTTTCGGCCCTCTTTCGATCGAATAATGTTTGCAAAGGAATGCAGAATTTTTAAATTTTTATGAAAGCCCGAAATTTCAAGACCTAGTAGAAACATTGTAAATTAATATTTCAGGAACTTGAAATCAAAACATTAAAGGCACAAAGATGTTATAGACAGGCTGTAACTAGTGAAGTTAAACGGCTCGAGTTGAGCCGATTTTTAAAAACAGCCAACTCAATATTTTACCTAGAAAAATATTACGCAAGCCTGAAGATTTTTCTTATAAATGTCATAAATGTTTGGACATGTATTAGTGATATCTCGAGGGTTAGGAAATATTTAAATATTAAGTAGATAGCTATGTAAATACTCAATGAATATCTTTCAGCTATAATTTGGTTATTATCCCCCCCAACCGATTTTGGCTATAATACCCATTGAGCACCTTTCCTGCATTATATTTTTCTGAATAAAACATTGAATTAGCTTTTTAAAAAATCGGCTTAAATCGAGCCGTTTATCAACATTAGTTTGCATAATTCGTTTGTGTTGGTTTAAATGGTAAGTATTATGTATTCTAAATTTTTAAAAGATAATAACAATAATATAGTTTTTTTTAAATTCTGAATCCACCAAACACGTAAACAAAAAAGTAATTTGTAAAATTACTTATTTATATCATTTGCTTCGGGGAGTGCCAAAAGCATACTGAAAGCGAGTAAATATTATCATAAATAAAATAAAATAAAATAACAGACTTATGAAATCGCCATATTTTTGAAATTATCCGAAAAATAATTCAGTTTGGTTTTTATAATGTTAGCCGACATTAATTTTAATTTTAAAAAGAGCGAAGAAAATTTATCAATTAGTATTTACTATATTAGAGAAAGTCTAAATCGTTATTTAAGTCACGAGATGCACTAATGATTACTGCGCATCTATTTAAAAAAATTAAATCAGTTTTCCGACGCAAAAATATAAATTTGTAAATTATTTAAAAAAAACGATAGACATGATCATAATATCCAATTTTTTTACACATGATTTAATAGAAATACTTTTGGCCGGACTAAGCTTTGCGCTTTTTTGACGCGCACCAATAAAAAGGTAGTATTTTTACAAAATGTGGGTATTCGCTCCATTTTTTAATTTGCTGCAAAGACAAGGCTAATATAGCGAATTTTTGGATTGTGCTCGCAAATTTTAATTAACTGAATTCGTGTTGATCAGTCTTAATAGAACAAATATGCCAATGCGAAATTTAACAAAAGTTTCTATTTTTGAAAAACCGACAAATATTTGAGAACTATGAATTATTTTATTTATAAAAAATATAAATAAAGTTACATCAAGCGCTTTAAGAAACTCAACATAAAAGTCCTAAAGAATTGGTGCCGACAGATTCTGAAAGGGTTGAATTTTTTGCACACGCGGGATCCGCCCATAATTCACAGGGATCTTAAATGCGACAATATATTCATAACCGGCAACACTGGCTCTGTCAAGATTGGAGACCTAGGTCTGGCTACCCTCAAAAAATCATCCTTCGCTAAAAGCGTGATAGGTATAATACTTGTTATATAAATATTTCGATTTAAAAAATATATATCATCAGATTAAGTAGAATCAGGGCGTCTAACCAATATATAACTCTTCAGTTCCATTTCGGTTCAAAACGGCTTATTTCGGTTTCAGTTTTTTAAAATTGATATAGGTTCGTCCTAGTTTATAAATCTTCGTTCCTTTCGGTTTGTTCCGGATTTTTGCAAGTTTTGGATTTTAAAAATTAATCATATATATTATTTTTGTTAAGGCTGTGTTCAAAATCTTTTTCAAAAAATCTAAAAGTTACAAATTTTAATTAAGTCCGTATGTTAAATTTATAAAATTTTCTAGAATTATGTTTTGGACCTTGTTTCCAATAAAGTTTGTGAATTTAATTTTTTGATATTTAAGGCACAGTCTAACCCTAATAATCGAATAAAAAAATATTTAAAAAATAAAAACCAAACAAAAATTAAAGAAAATGAGCTGAACTTTTGTATTTTTTTTGTTATAAAACATGCACGAGAAATAACAAATTAAGTACCAAAGCAAAACATTAACCACTAAATTCGTACTAATTTTAAATACCAAATTTTAGTAATAACAATAAAAATCGTATCAGGTTTACATGAAACATTACCTTAAGGGGGGGGGGGTGAATTTTTTTTATATCTAAACTTCAAAAAATTTGATGGAATTTGGGGAAAATCGGGGTTTGTAATGAGGGTTTGCTAAGCCGAACTTGGGTTCGCGGTCTGATCATTTGTATCTAAAATAGATTATAGTGTTGTGATGATTTAATGAAACATATTGACGATTAAATTAAAACTCATTCATATAAAATTATTTTATTTGCAAAAATAATTAAAATAACAAAAGGAGTAATAAAAGAATTTTCAATAATGCTTTTATATTTTAATTATTTTTGCAAAGATTATAATTTTATATGGATGGGTTTTAATTTAATCGTCAATATGTTTCATTAAATCATCACAACACTGTGTAAAGCTAACGAAAAGAAAAAGTTAAAAAAAACAAATCTTGTAAATTTCCATTTACTTAATTTAGAACGAATTATAATTGTTTAATAAAATATTTTGGGAGAGGGCTGATCCCAAGAATGCCACACCCAATTTTTTTTGGTTACGTGTTCCGATCATTTGTATCAAAAAATAGATTAGAGCTAACGAAAAGAAAGAGTTAAAAAAAGATTTGGAAGCAGCCTTGTAAATTTCCATTCACTTAATTTAGAACGAATTATAATTGTTTAATAAAATTTTGTAGTTTTAATTTTTTTCTGAAGTTAAAGTTTTATTCGCTGATATCAGCTAAAATTATTTGAACCCATTTTTTTTAAAAATACGAGTTCATAAATAAATATCTTGTTTACTTTTTTTTTCATTAATTTTAATCACGTATGCTAATAACTATATCATATATTCATATTGAATCATTGTGTAGTAGAGCTCCAAGCGTCGTTTTTTTAAAAGTTTATTTGCCAAATCGAAATATGGTAAATTAACGATAAGCTAGAGCGATAAAAAATATTCAAATTATATTGTATATTAATTTACACGCTAGCCTAAATTTCTCCAAGAATACAAGAATACTATCTTATTAATAATTCCGAAAAGAAAAAATATTGAAAACAATTTAATTAATTATCGCTGAAATTTAATCTGTATTGCCCCCAAAAAATTTAAATAAAAAAACGTCTCACATTCCTTCATTAGATTTTTTTGAAAAAGTGGTTTGCTATATTAGCACAAGGCCTATTCAAATACGAATTGAATAATGAATTATTCATTAGATTCTTTAAACTAATCGTTATGATTGTTAAACGGCTCGATTTTTAAAAACTGCTAACCCAAGATTTTAACAAAAAAATGTTACGAAAGCCCGGAGATTTTATAGATGGCATAAAAGTTTAGACATATTAATGAAATATCAAGCTTGCATAATATTTTATGGCTAAAATATTGGGTTAGCCGTTTTTAAAAATCGAGCCGTTTAACAACCTTAGAATTATATTATTCACTATTTTTAATTATCTAATCGAATAAGAATAGCATATTTTTTTATTCGATTTATGTAGAAGAATCCAATGCAAATAAATCATTATTCGATTCGTATTCGCTTTTGAATAGGTCTAATTGGTACCATTTGTTGTAAAATGAAGTTATAAATTTATCAATATTACGTAGTTATTTTATTATAGATAAACTAATTAATATTCATTTTTAGATAGGCTTCATGAAATTTAGTCATATAAATATGATGTATAATTAGTCAAGGTAATTATCTGAATTACATTCATAATAAAAATTTATATTACAATTTTTTAAAATTTCTTTTAGGCACTCCTGAATTTATGGCTCCCGAGATGTACGAAGAACACTATGACGAAAGCGTAGACATATATGCTTTCGGTATGTGCGTGCTGGAGATGGCCACTGGCGAATATCCTTATTCAGAATGCCATAACGCAGCACAGATTTACAAGAGAGTAACCACAGTACGTAACCATACTATACCTTAATTATGTGAGATATAAATAGGGCAAAGATTTTTTCAAAAAGAAACATTGTAGTTGAGATTAAATACTGTCAAGATATATATAAAAAATTCATACTTGAATTCCAAAAAAGTACAAAGATTATAAGATTTGAGATTAAATTTAAAAAAATAATAATACAGGGGGTTAAACCCGTGGCTTTGGAGAAAGTCGAGCTTCCGGCCCTACGTGAAATAATCCAAGGTTGTATAGATGTTAAATGTGATAAGCGTTTCACTGCTAAAAGCTTGTTGAACCACGAACTTTTTATGGAGGATTACGGATTCAAGGTTAGATTGATTTGCGAATATGCGTTGTAATGGGATATGGAATCCATGGGGATTCGGAATCTCTCACTTAAATCGTTTACTGAGGGCAATTTTTAAATTTGTAAATTTTATTTGATCGGAAATGTATTTCCAGATGGCAGACAATTTTGACAAGTATTGTAAACTATTCATGATTTATAATAATTATAGATTGTTCATATAAAATTTAAAAATAATACAAGTTTTTATGTCAAATTGTCTGAAATTCATTAACACGGGATATGTAATCCGCATGTTTAGAGTATTCATACAATTTTGCCATGTACCTTTGATATTTTTTTTATTATAACTTGAAAAAAAATCAATTATATTGTATAAGTTTAAGAGTAAACGGCAAAATTGTTAGAAATTTGTAATGAGATACTATGGATACTGGAATACATTACCGGTCAAATAGATTTTCCAAATGTACAATGAGTAATAAATTTAAAATTGAGAATTTCATAATCCTCATCGAATCCCGTTACCACATATACACAAAGACAAGAGTTTATTTTATTAATATTTCATACTTTTAGAATTTTGAAAAATATATTATATTATGCGATAAAACTTTTTAAATTTATGGTTTCATAAAAGTCCTCTCTTTGGAGAAAAGTTTATTTTTATAACTAAGACCGTTTTGTTTTTCAAATGAATACATTTAACTAGTGCTGTAAACGTTTTCAAAAAAGAAACGAGTTACTCGTTACCATGTTAAAAAAAGAACGCGTGTTACTGCTATTCAGAAAGTAACGCGTTACTTGAAAAATTAAATATTATATACAAATATTTCTTATACACAATATAAATAAAATTATACAAAAAATATATTATATGAGATTTTTTTATAATAATTTTTTTTCCCTATATATAATATAAATAAGATTATAAAAGAATAATTTATTTGTTATAATAATTTTTTATTTATTTTTAACAACAAATGATTTCCAAAATTTTGATCAGATAAACAAGACATATTTCGCTGTGCTACACACACACGTTCAACTGCCGCAGAGCATGGTTAAATAAAAATTTTAATTGGGGGAATTTATTAAAAATTTAGGAATGATCTTTATTTTGAAAAAAGCTAGATCTTCAATGGAATCTTCATTCAAATTTCCATCAAAATTCTTTTTATTTTTATCAGGAAATAATCTGGTATGTGTGTTGTTTTTTAAAGGAATTAAAGTCTGTTTTTTCTTTGTCAAGATATTTTCTCGAACTCGAAATAAGTTCAAGCTTTCTGCCTTCGTTGGCTTATAATTTTATTCGGGCCAATCTAATCTAAGTAGCGGGTGAATATTGATGATAATATATATTCATCTTTATAGATGTGTTCGATTTATTGAAAATAAATATAATCAAAAATAAAAATTCTAAACAATATTTCAACTGTATACATTTTATCTATATCTTGCAGGATTGCATTAATAAGTGGCTTACAAAACTTGAAATTATTTAAAGAAAATTTTAAGTTTTAATATTATAATAGTTATCGTAAGAGTGATCCCAAAAGTTTTAAAATCGAAAAACCTTAGTAACAGGTTCCATAAATCATATTTTTTAATTAACACTAACCACAATATAAATATGAACAACTTATCATTATCTGAAAATCTCTGCAATTCGGATTTATCACAAGATTCATCAAATATGCTATACTCCTTAATAAAACTATTAATTTCACGGAGTTATAAAAAGAGTTTTACCTTGTTATAACCTGTTTAATCAGTTATATTTTTTTCCTTAAGAATGGCGGCACAGTTTGAGACTGTATGTTTATTGCACAATGAAATATTTGAGTTGGGACACAATTTTACAAAGTTTAGACTTTGTATCCTTCATTTTCTTTATTGGCGTAAAAAATGTATCATATTGGGACTAGGGCAGGTTAAATCATGTTCATCTGAAGAAATATATACAATTGACATAATATTTATAAAATAAATTATAATATTACAGAATAAAATTAAAAATTAACATATTTTGATTGATTCAATATTAATTAGATTAAAAATCTTGACTGAAAATTTAAAATAAAAATGAAGGAATTTATTGGTATCTGACTTAAAAACTCTGCTTAAATTATTTATAAAATTTAAAAAATAATTTTATAGTACAAAATATGTTTTTCCCATATTTTTTAGGAAAAAATTTTAAGGTAACGTTTTGCGTTACCGTTACTCAAAAAAAGAAACACTTACAATTACTCATTACCTCTAGAAAAGGGTAACGAATGGAATTCCTTTTCTTCAAAAAAGTAATACCGTTAGTAATGACGTTACTTTACAGCACTACATTTAATCAAATTTTTTTTCAAAATTATATATTATTGCAAATAATTTTTGCTAGTACTATATAATATCATTTTGTAATTATTTAATTAAAAACTACTGTTAAAAATTTGATTATATTTATTATTTATTTACTAAATTAGTAGAAAGTGAAACGTTAATCTATAAGCGATTTTTCAATATGAATTTTAAAGTATTTGTCTTGGGCTGACCCACATTACCCTGTTCCACCTTGTTTAGAAATCATTCCTTTGTATAGTTTAAAAACATTCTTACCCCAACACAAAACTAAAAAAATGTTGCATTAATATATTTTATCAAAGGTCGAACTGGTAGCCCCAGAGGAATGTAGAAACGAAACGCCAAATTGTATACAACTACGCCTGTTTGTTCTTAACCCTGCTAAGCGAAAGGATAAATGCAAAACCAACGAGGCGGTGCAGTTTGATTTTGATATCAATCTTGATAATCCAATGGAAGTGGCCCAGGAGATGGTGAGTATTTATTTGTAAAGAAAGTAAGAAAAGAGGAAAGAAAGAAAAAAAATAGAGCTGTTTTTAAAAGTAAGAAATAAATAATGATCATATTTCTCTACAGGCCAATTCCGGTTTTTTCCAAGAAGATGTGGAAAACATTCGTTGTGTAGCAAAGCTCATTCGAGAACGAGTGGCGATTGTCAGCAAAGCGTTGGAAAAGGAAAAACAAGCTCTGACCAAGCACGAATCTCTGCAATTAAGTAACAACGCTACACCCTCGTTAGTGGTTAGGAGCAACTCTTTGTCTCAGACAACACACACTTCCGCTCAGCTGTTAAATCCAACTTCCGAAAGTTTTTCGATTGAGTGTTTGGATAATAATGGGGGAACGATTGTAGAGGAAACAATTATGGATAGTTGCGAAATGAGATTATCAAATAAACCATCCGAAGATGCTCCTTCGAGGGAAACGTCCCTGACTTCGACAAATACGATTAACGAGAAAGAAAATTTTGTCGCTATTAATGCTTCTCAAAGAGAAAAGGATAGCAAAGACGCCATCACTTCTGACATGAATACGAATAGCGAGAACATTCAAAACGAATCCACCAATAATAGCAGCTTATCAGCTTGTTCCTTGACAAATCCGATGAATAGTATTGTAAACGGGCCATTAACATCACATTCCAATTTTATTCCATTGCCAGTGGTGCCTTCCTCTTTGTTTTCGTCTATTTCCTGCCTCCTTAACCCGATTATAGAAGGTAATAATGATCTATGTAAATAATATCTACAAAGATGAGTTCACTACAGGCCAATCAGAATAATCAAATATGGCTGTTTTAACAGTATGCCACTCTTTTGAATGAATAAGATTTTTATTTTACTTTTCCTTTAAATGTACAAAAAATTGATGAAAAGATTTATTGATTTTATATTTGACATATTTTGCAGAATCTCCCGAAAGTCCAATATTCGAACCTGTAGTATCAATGCTGCCCAGTGATCAAGTTCTAAAATATTATTTTATATTAGATTTAGTAAATAAATAATTTTTTAATACCATATTTAAAAGCTCATTATATTTTTCATAATCATATAAATGATTTATTTTTAAATCAATTCACACTTCCATAATTAGTGCCGGGATTCCCATTCAAAGGAAAATTCGTTATTGCTATTTTTTTTAAAATTCAATATATATAACCATTTTTTTAAATTTTATTTGAATTTTTAGTTTTGAAAATAATATAAAAATGAAAATTTTATTCTTTTCATTTTTTAATTGAACCTTTATCTTTTTTGTTTGAAACCTTTTCTGTTTAAAAAAAATATTTAAACTATAATACTTCCTTTTTTCTATTCTTAATTTTTATTTAACACAAGCCATATAATAATCTTCGATTTTTTCTGATAGGATATTGAAAAAATGATGAGTAGTAGCGTCGAATCACAGCAACCAATATCCGATTCGGAAACCGTTCAACACGACATGATTATTTCCGGTTCTGAGAGGTAACTGGATATTTTATATATATAAAACAATTATTATTCTCGTTTTTAATCCCAATTCGGGTTTGATTGCTAGACATTTTTAGTGTAATAAATCATAGACTTTTGGTTTTTAGCTTCCTAGGTTTAAGTGTAATTATAGATTTACACGCCTATTTCGAATTTTATATTTTTCATTTATTTCTTAAGTAGCTTAATATATGTTTATCTTACTTATACTCAAAAGTGAATCCCTTCGTAACGAAGATCTATCTTCTTCATCCACAAACCTATATTTATCTGCTAAGTCTCAGTTATCCACAACACTTTCTTCCACCACCTGTACCTCCACTAACACTATTATTACAAATATCAACACTGAACCTTTGACAAGCAGGGCTAAAAAGAAAAGCATTGGAATTGAATATTCCTGTCCCACTTCTCTTTCCTCCTCTTCGATTTGCTCGTCACTTCCCAAATTAGCTGTCATAAGTATGGACCAAGAAAACGGCTTGGTGGAGCTAGTTTTGGAATGTGTTATAGACACGGGGAAGCAAATAACTACCACTTTTAAGTTCACGCCCGAGGCAACGGATCCCAACGATATAGCCAATAATTTGGTAACATTTATTTTTCCATTATTTTTTTGTTTTTTTACTTATAATTTTTATTGGAAAGATATTAATTAATGTCTTCTTGATTGAATACCGCTGAAAGAAATTACATATCTAAGTCTTATTGAAATCTTGCTTTTAAATATATTTTTATAAAACATTTTCCATTTCATACAATCCACTTGCATGTTAAAATATAAGTTTGTAATTAAAAATTTTGGGAATGTCATACTTTATTATATTCATTTTAAGATATAAATCGTGATATTTGATCATATAAAAATATTTCAAGCTCTATCATCCTTTCATAATGAAATCTTTTTTGATATCATTAGATTCAACAAAACCTCCTTTCATGTACCCAGAGTGAAGCCTTCACGCAAAGACTTATTCACCTCATCAGTTCGGTCAAAGATGTTCACAAAAACATGTCTTCTTCAACTATCGCAACTACGATTCTCCCTCCTGGAAAGTAATTTAAATATTTATTAAATGAAGGAATATAAATTATAAAATACATTTGAAAATAACCCACAGTTTGCCCTTCGTATTTTCCTCATCCACGCCCATTCCTTTGGCCTCAGCCAATCACTCCGAAACCGAGCAAGAGAACAGACAGGCAATGAACGGAGAAATCAATAATTTGAAGAGGCGAGGCTCAGCCCCACACGCTAATGGTAATAGTAGTCATAGTAATTTGTATTTGGAAAGAGACGTCATGCTCACAAACATAGCCATTCAAAAGCTGCAACAGAAGTTACAGGAAATCCAGTGCCAAATTTTTAGACAACAAAGTCAAGATCAGGTTCAACAACCCAACTCTACTGGTTCTATTTATCAGAACGGAAACGAAAACACTTTAAACTTTGATAGTGGTCAGCACCCTGTGAAGATTGAGAATCGAGATGTTGGTTACAATGCCAAAAAGGTGCATGATTTATTTATTTATTACTTTAATATTGTAAACCTTAAACCTATCATTCGTTTGTTATATTATACTGTGATCGTACAGTGACTGGTCACTCAATGATAAATATATTTATGACCTTTAAGAGTAGCCACTAATTTTTCACTTGGTTTGTGTGATTTGGAAAGTAAATTTAATTATTTTTTTAGAAAAATGAAGGTATAGAATTATAATTATCAAATATTTTTTTTAAAAAAAATTAAATTATGACTCAAGGAGATGCAAGATATAAACTTATCGAACCGATTTTGGGAAACGCTTTTGCTCAACCAAGACCAAATGCTCAATAATCCTTACATTACTCTGCCAACGCCACCCAATAATTACAACCACTACCACCCTTCTTTGATGGGGCACGCCCCTCAGCCCTTTATTAATAACCAACAAAATTTTTACGATCAAAAACAAAATACGCCACTGAATTGTTTCGAACCTGCTATATCCCACAGGAACTCTTTTTCCGGCTACCACACTTATTATCCCTATTCTACCGATTACTTTTATCAGTATCACTTGTGGAATCAAATAAATCAGCAACATACAATGCTACCTCCATTTCCTCATCCACATGCCCTTCCCCACAATCACCCGTTAGCCAACTTTTACAGTCACCCACATAGGTTTATGCCTTACGGGCCACCCTTTCAAAACAATATCATGCAAAATCATAATCACATTCAGCAAACTCCCATGTATAGTGGCACCAGGTCCCTCAACTTGCCTTACTCTTCTAATTCCTCTTCTTCCAACGTTTCTAACCCGACATTTATACCTCCCTTTTCTTCCGTAATGGAAAACATGATTAACAACTCCTACTCGAAACCTATATCGTTAACAACTCATAATATGCCCGAAATCAATGAAAAGCGTCCGCTGCAGCCACAACAAATATCCTCCAACTATCTAAAAACAACGACTCCCATCGATATGAAAACGACATTAAATAGAGAAGCAAATATGACTAACGATTTTATAGGATCTTCAACGGCTCTCAGCATCGAAAATATTAATGTTAGTTTCAATCCAAATACTATTACAACGGTCAAGAAAATTGACTCTCATCAATCATCTATCTTTCAAATCACTGGTAACAATATAATTAGTAATAAATCCTCTACGGTTTCAACCCTCTCGGCCAGTATAAACAGTCTCATCAACACTACTGCTAAAAAAACATTGTCACATCACACAGGTAGCAATTTAGTTCCAAATAACACCGCCTTAGGAGGCTCTAATTACCACAACAACAATAAATCGACTCCTCTCTTAGATCTTGAATCCCTAAATCACAAACTACACAAAGTTTTTGCAAATAATACTAACACTAGTGGCGGAAACTCAAATACTGCTAATGGTTGCGGAAATAATATTAGCAACAATGTTCTAAACCCTTCATCGATCAACATTAACAGCTTCAAAAAAGCTTCATTGCCAACTCTTAGCATTGGATTGGTATCACAGAATGTGATAAACTCAGTACTTCTTCACAATCAGACAAACTCCGTTGAAGGTTCTAACGATTCGTTGAAGAGATGTGAATCGCTTACTGGAAAGGAGATTATAGCTCGATTTGAAGAGACTGGTAAAAGTATTACTTGTGACAAGGTAGTGGACCCCAATAATGTCAAACCATCAATCGTCACAGAACCTGTGGATAATGGACCGAAGGAAGCTGAAAATCCCAATTATGTAAACACTGCTGAAACCAATTTTGAACGGCTTATAGATAAAACGGGATCGCCCATTAAAAAATCGAATAGTGGGGCCTCCGATGAAAATATAGATGTTCGTATTAACAATTCAAAGTATACTACTACCAAAAAAGGGCGTTTCTCAATTAGCAATACTGAAGGAAAGATTTTTCTTAACGGCTGTATAGGAGTAACTAATCAAAATACTATTGAAGACTATAATTCTTCTCAGATAAAATACCCTGAACCCGTGTACTTTAAGCCTCTGAGTACAGAACCTTCTATGCCTATTTACACTTCAAGCTATCAGCCATCATACCATTTTTATCAGTATATGGAACATGAACATTTAGATAAAAAGGACGAGAAAGTAATTTTTTAAGATATTATTTTTGCATCTTTTAAATTTTTTCAGTTAAAATATTTATTTTATTATTATCTTTATAATATTAGGAGGAATCATCCCTCTTTTCTGTCCATTCAAGTCCTTTCACTATTTCTCGTAGTTCTAGCACAGAAAGCTTACTTGGTGGTCTTGATCTCCTGGAAGTCGAGGACCAAGGCAGCGTCCAAGAAGGCCATGTCAACGCCAATCACGACCGCAATTTGGATATTTTCTTTGCTCCACTCAAAAATGATTACAACATAGATTTTCCGGACGCTCGTAGTTGCTACCAAGCAACAGAAGCCAGACAGCATAAACGCAAACCAACTTCTCGCCATCACCACCACAGTCACTATAGAGGAGGTAGCCTTTCTTCTACTCATTCACACACTAGTCGCTCCCCTTTCCCAACTAATATGTTGGCGCTAATGCAAGGTAGGCATCAACTACCACCCCAGATTTCTTCGAAACAACGTAGGAATCATACCAACAATTTAAACCATAGTGCCGATAATAGTGTGAACAATCTCAATATGCAAATGAGGTTGACACGCAAAGTTCCTGTGAGAAGCCGGCTCAACGGGCATCATCATCATCACCCAAATAATCACCTTTCTTCATCTTTCCACCAAGATAGCATCAGTAGCGGGAACAATATTCACCAACCTATTCCCAACCAATATAATATCCTTGGTCACGATAATCAGCAATCTTCATTGGATTACTTCCACAATAGCCAAGCTCCGTTACCATTCAAATATGGTGGCTTAGTACCTAGAGCTTGTAAAAGCGAAGAAGATCTCCAAAAGTTGAGCATCTTGTTTGAAAAAACTATGATAAAATACAGGGAAACATCATATTTACCTTCAGAAGCTTCACCACATCAGCATCCCGCCTATGGAACACAGCTAAGGCCACCTTGTGGTGACGAACTATTAAGACGAGATCTGGATGAATCTGAAAAGTTTCTCTGCAAAAGTTGCTATTCCAAGGTATGGATTTTTATAAATTTTGTTTTATATATTTTCGAAAAATAAATACACGTTTATCTTTTTAAGTAATTAATGGTTGAAAATTTTAAAAATTTAAAGGGAATGATTATTAAGCCATTATTTTTTTCAAAAAACAAAAAATTAGATAACTCAATTTTCTCCACAATCATTAAGACCACTCTACTTAGAGGATTATGAAGATTACGATGATAATTACCAAAAGCTAATATCAAGGTTTTAAAATAGACATAATTTAAATTATTTATTAAAAAAAATTAATCATTTCTCAAATTAAATCTCTTAAAAATTGTTAAGCACTATAAGTTTTAATTTAAAATAGAGTTCGACAAGAGATATATTTTATTTGTTATTTAATGCAAAAAAATATCGAGTCTAAATTCTTGAACGTATTAATGATTAATATTTGAAAAATAAGACACAAGGCCGAATTGTCCATCGTGATATATAAGCAACAGGCCGAGATAGAACAATACAAACATATGAAATCTTTTTACAGACTATTCAACTCACAAGAAACCAATCAAGATAATGGATACTAAACGCGCCATAAACAGATTTTATAAACAATATTTAACTTTTTCATTTTAAAAAAATCTTTGATCTTAGAAAAACATAAATATAACATTTATATTCAATTTTCATAAATAATAATTTACGAAAAAGTATTACGCCGTTTACATTCTTTAAACAATAAATTCGTATGTTTTTAAAAATACAAATTTAAAATAAAATAGGGTCCTTTTACAAATTAAAAATAATTAAATCCACCAAACAAAGTATTATTTTTTTAGCTTAAAAATTCTAATTTTAAGTAGTGAGTATAACTTACCCAAAGTAACATTTACAACCATTTTAAAAAAATTTGAAAGTTGGAAATATTATTTCAGTCCCCTTTGCCCAACTGTGATATGACAAAATAATTTTATTATAATGCTTTGAAACAAATATGAATTTTTAAAAATAAATAAAAAATACCATAAATTTTAGCTTAGTTTTTTTAGTATATATTAAAATTGTCATATTCCTATTATATCATCTTTTACTCATTATAAATATCATTTTGTTTCCTACTCTATTTACATTAATTATATCGACGGACGACGCGTATTTATGATTTCAAATTCATACAAAATATATAAATATAAACTTTTATTTTCCATTTTTTATATTATATCTGCGTATATCAACGGTATCAAGTTATTTTTTTTATAAATTTTTTTTTATCATCCAAAATAAAAAGTTTTAATTTTATCGGTTTTTTATTAGTTAAATTACATTTAAATAAACATTTTGCTAATAAATTAATTAGGTAAAGCATTGTTTTAAAAATTATAAATTTGAGATTCAATACATTTTGGAATTTTGCTTCTAGTAATAATGACTTGCGATATATTTAAAGCATATTCTTTGGAATTTTGCCTATAAAACAAAAATAAGGTATAAAATTTAAAAAAAAATCTAACTAGGTCGCCAAATGATTTGGTTGACTTTTTGGCCCAAAAAGGAGAAAGTTATAAACAAGAGCACAATGACTGAAAGAAATAAGAATATTTCATAAGTTGATAATACATGAAATATGGGGTATATCCAAACGTTTCCAAAGAATCTAACCCACATTAACCTTTATTTTTTTTGTAAAAAGAATAAAATATATTTGATAGTAAACAATAAATTAAAAAGTATTAGGAGGGTAAAGATGTTAGCGTTTTAATTATATTTTTAAACATTTATTTCAAATATATAAGAATAATATAACATTAAAATACTAAAAAGTAAATGTGGCTAATATATAAAAAAAAATTAGAAATAAAATTAGCCAATAGGGCAATTTAAAAACAAAAAATTAAAAGTTTATCATATGATAATGACCATAAATCTGTTCGTAGCTTATTGTTTCATTTTAATCGCTTCGATATGGATTTAGGGGTCCTTGACTTATAAGTTTGAAGAGAGATGATACAACTAATGGGATAATTATCAATATATATGTATCATTATTTTAGGCCTTTCTTTCTCTCAGCAATTGCAAGTGGTCGTATATGATTAAAAAATCAGTTGTTTTTATGCCTTATATCAATTAAAAAGACCATGGAGAGGATGTTTTGCTTTATGGTAAACATGTGCCACATATTTCTTTGGCATTTATGTGGTTGAGATGTTTTCATCCCTAATGATTGCCACTGCACTCTGTCAGACGTGATATTATTGTTTTGCTGATAGGCCTCTAGCCATTCCTAATTAATGAACGTTTGTAAGCTGCTTTACGTCATTGCTCTGAAATAAATAACCAACAGAGGGTGACACAATAGTTCCAACCCAATCTTTTCGTGAACTTTGTGAGATAGTTTTTCCTTGTTCAGGCACGTATGCAGTGGAGGGAGGGGGGATTTATGATTATTAATTTATATTTTATAATCATTCCTACCTCTTATCGTACATACATTTCAATTTGCAGTTTTTATCATCTCTATAGCAGAAATATATATGCAACTAATTTATTCTATGAATTAATATTGATTTCAAATTTTCCTTAGTTTTATATTAACCTCAAATTTTAAAATTTCCTACCACATTTTCAACTTTTTTTAATGCAAATCTAAATATTTCAAAAAATTAATATTTAAGGTTCAAAATTAATTTAATAAGAACTGTTAAAATAGTATTGATAAAAACTAGAATACTAGTCATCTTGATAGTATGATGGAGTCATGCAATGAGTAGGCAATCAAATGGGATTCATGCCTATATAAAAAATAATGACCTATATACCATTACCAATTGATACTAAATTTCTTAGGTATAATTTATTTATTTTGATTAAAATACATTAGGCAAGATAGCTAAACATCAAGATATAAAATATAATAAATAGAATATGTTAAGCTCCTTGTCCAACATGGAAAATATTACAAAAAGTTTGTCCAACAAGATGAAGCCTTCAGCATCAAGTAGTAGCGACTTTTATAACTTAAAAACATTTATTCAGAAGTAGATTATTGGACACAAAACTACAACCAAACTTCTTTTTACATTAAATATAAACAAATTATTTAATTACATAAGTATTTTATGTAATATATTTAAAAAAAATGACATCGATTGATTGTGACTATGAGGATAGCTGAAAGCAATATATTGCAACTTAAGAAAATTAGGACAATAATAGATGACGAATTTAATAAATTACATGTGATTGTTGAGTTAAAAGCAGAGCTCTATGAATCTAATATTTATCTAAGGTAGGCCCATCGGTCAAAAATTAATAAAGGGTCAGTCGAAGAATACTATAAAATATCCCCATCTAGGATATTTGTAGTACTCAAATGAATGAAAAGTTCTTAATTCATCATGCAGAACTTACAAATCTCAAAATATTATTACCGGCGAATCCATAAGAATCTATTTCAAATCTTGATAGATAAAATTTGGTGATTTTTATTTTGAGGATGTTAAATTATCCCATAATGGTTGATAATATATCCAAAAAATGCTATAGATGTTGCATAATTTCAAACACATCTCAGACTCTTTCCAAGTGTTGTTAAAATAGCGTGCTACTTTTTTCAGTAGCGGTAGCTTTAGCGGGCTACTTTTTTTAGAAAATAGCGATAGCGGTAGCTCGCTACTAATTTAGAAAGTAGCGAAGTAGCGCGTTTCAATTTTACATAATAAATACATCTAAAACTTATTAAAATATATTTTTTATTAAATCTAAAATTATAATCCTTTTATTTAATTTAATTTTGAAATTTATATTTAAAAATATAAATTAAAAATCTAGTTAGCATTATAAATTTAGTTATTAAAAATGTGTGAGATTGTTGAAGATAGAGAAATTTCTTTAGAAAAATATAGATTATCCTTTCCCAAAATTCAAAATACTTTAATCTTGAAGAAAAAATTACTACTAGATATCGGTTTCGCTGCAAGATGTGTCGCAAAATTTTATCCTCAAATCATCCAAGCAGCTTTTGAAAAAACATTTAAAGGTAATATATTAAACAAATTTAATATCAATGTGTAGGCTAATCTTTAATTTTTAAAATAAATTTAAATCAAAGATTAATCATTTTTTTTATATATTCATAAATTTTATCTAAAAAATTTAAAACATTTTAAAATAGTTATTTCAATCATTTTTATTTAATTATCCTATTATAATTTTAGACTGTTCACACCTTAAATTATAAAGAGGTTGAAAAATATCTCAAAAGTTTTGGGGTAATGGAAGAAGATACATCCACTTCCAAATCAAATTTAATTCAAACAAAATTATGCAATTTGGATTCATCAACACCAGGTGTATCTCAAAAATTGGCTGACAAAGTCATAATGAACTTTATAATAGATACTGTTCAAGGCATTGAGAAAAGGTCAAAACTTTATTTTTATTTTCTATTATTTATATAAAATGAATGATTTATTGCTTGATTAGCCATAATTTAAATTGGCTTAATTTACAACACAATGTAATAATATTAACATATAGTATTAATATAAAATTCAAAATGAATATATTATTAATTACCTTGTGTATAATAATTATATTTTTAAAATCTTTATTTACCATAATTTAATGCTTTTTAATATTTTTTTATAAATGAATCTAAATCTCAGATAAATTTATATTTTGAAAATTAACTTCTTTTTTTATAATAAATACAATCGCTTTATATAAATTAGATTTTAAGATCTGTATGATGATGATAATGTAATAGCTGCTATCGTTCATCCTAGTTTCAAGTTAAATTGGCCATACATTAATTTGACTGAATCTAAATGGCAACTTGATAGGCTGATGGTAACGTTAAAAAATGCCATGCCTAACCACGATACGATCGAAACCGCGGCCTTCCATAACGATTTATTTGATAAAATAATAATATTATTAAACCTCTAGATGCTTTTTTTAAATCTAAAAATACTCATTTAAATATTTTTGATGATATTTTTCATATAAAAAGTGTTTATTAAATTTAATACTGCGTTGCCCTCAAGTGCTAGTGCTGAACGATTATTTAGTATGGTATGGCAAAGCTTATACTTTCTGATGGTCGCTCTAGACTTGGGGATGAGAGTACTAAAATGTTATTATTATTAAAGTGCAATAATAAATAAATTATATATATATATGTGTAACAAACTATAGTCATGTTTTTATACCAATATTTTATTTGTGGAAATAAAGTTACATAAAAAATATTTAAAAAAAAATCAAAATAGCGTAAAAAGTAGCTAATAGCGCGCTACTCATTTGAAAACGATAGCGATAGCGTGCTACTTATAAAGGTAGCGTTTTGCTCTTTCCTAATACAATCAAATCTGTCTATTTTGGGTTCCTGATAATTTGGACAACTCCCTAATATGACTATTTAACCTTCCTTGTAATATCTTGTACGGTTATATCTTTTGATGACAATAGGAATACTTCTAACCCAAAAATAATAAACACACAAGAATTAATTTACAAAACCAATTTATTTTATTTTCATAATGTAATACATATATTAACTGAGCATTTATCAAAACTTGGTAAATTATACAGATTTGGATGATCTTGATATATTTTTATTTATCAAAATATAATATGTTACAGCTGATTTAGAAAATTGTTAAAATACCTATTTTATAATTGACTTAAGTGGCCCCTAAAACGGGGGGGGGGGAAGGGATGTCCGAAGCAACTGCTTCTAAAAATTTGAATTGGGGTACATTTTTGTAAAAGATTTTATAATGAATCGATGAAATTTTTAAATCAAACATCATTTTTTAAACAAACGGGAATTGCGGAAAATACAATCGTTAAAGATAATATCTGTGAATTTTACCATTTAAATTCAAGTCAAATTTTTGAAGAAATGTTGTAGTTAAGATGGCTAAAACGGGGGATGTAATTATTACTAGACCTAGGTTAAAGAATCTAAAGATTTGTCGGATTCCGAGAATTGTAAATTTATTTAATTAAAATATTTTTATTAATATATTATTTGGCTTCTTCTTCTTCTGATGATAATTCTGATTCAGACTGGAAAAACTATTCGTTTATTTTACCTTATCGTTTACTTTAAAATTTTTCTGCATTCCCTAATTAAAAATTTTATATAAATATTTATTAACCATTCCTAATACCTCATGTGCCGACGAAAGGGTCAGAGTAAAATTAAATTAATTAAAACAAGACTTCGTAGTACCATGAATGATACATTTCTTAATAATTTAAACATTGTATCAATGGGAAAAAATTTATTTAAAATTGATGAAATTGTAAATTCTTTCGCTTTCTCTTTCCCTAATTTATTTAAAAATAATATTTTTAAAGTATATATTTTTTTTATATTATATATTAAAGATTGTTGCAATAAAAATTATTATTGAAATTTATGGGTGTCAAAAAATAATTAACCATTTTTTTCGAAGTAGGGGAGGTGTACTTTTCAGGGTGGTATTCTGCATCCATCGCTCAGAAAGTGTAGAGGCCACTGACTGACTTGGATAATACGAATTTATAAAAAAGTTTAATTATCTAGATTTAAAAAAAGAATAATATTATAAAAAAAGAATGCTCGTAACAATACCCAAAAACCAACCGATCTTCAGATCATCTTTAAAATAGTAATAAACATAATCGATTAGGTAATTGAGGAAAATTTTGAGGATTAAGATATGTTTATTTAATATATTTTTTTAAAAACTCCTAGAATTTATGAACACGAAACAATTTTTTTCCTGAAATAGTGTCCTAACTTTGTTTAAGAATTTTATTCGAATCAGGGCTTGTCTATTTATGAAATAAATTATAACTCATATTTTGTAGTGCTCAGAACTCCGCTTTGAAATTTTCATTTTATTTATTTAAATCTTTATAAATCGTGAATTAAAATTTTACAATTACAATACAAAAATTTAATAAATAAAAATATTATAATATAAAAAAAATAATGTCTGTTCATCTTTCATTTGCCAAATCTTTTTCTTCCGGAAAGCTCCAAAATAAATATAAAGATATATTAGAAGAATTTAAAAATCATTAATAAATTTAATTTAGGGGGGGGGGGGTAAAATGATTGTTTAAAGTTTAAAAAAATATTATTCAGACTAAGTTATATGTTAATACTGTCTAAACGCCATCACAACAAAGTTTATATTAAAATTTACATGTATTCCTTTAAGGGTTTTTGAAGCCATCCCTTTAATTGGTCATGCACTCAACCGCTTTGCTGAAACTCACTGACAATATTTGTAGTTTGTTGCACTAAAACGCCCCTAGCCATTAACGACAAAATGGGATATCTGGCGGCGTTCTTCGCTCACCAATCCAAAATATTGTCAATGTCGGCGCAATAGGCTCCTTAAGATATTCCACGATCTCATCTCTCACATATGGTAATCAATGTCATCAATAAATTCATATGCCGTTGATTGGTATGATTGACAGGCATAAGTACTATGTATTAGAAATTCTTCATCATATTTATGTTTTAATGCAAGATATGTAGTTCGTAAGAGTACTAATTCAGCCGTCATAAGCCTTACATTTACATCGATAAATTTTCGCCTTTTGGATATCTTCGTTAACAAAAAAATTCCATAGAAGAGACGAATAAAACTGCTGTCCCAATAGTTGTATTTTCTATGAAATTTCACATGTTAAAGTTTAATACCGTCTAAATTCTTTATAATAAAATATAATATAAAAAACCATTAAAATTATGCTTAAATTACTTTATTTATTGTAGATATCATAAGATAAGAATCCCATAATTAGACATGTGATTAAAAATAACATACCGTTCAACAAATTTGACTCTATGGAATTCAATGATATTTTTGCCTTTATATTAAAAAATGAAAAAATATCGACAAGACAAACTGCTACGAAATATCTGCATTCAATTTATGAAACATCTAAATTAAAACTTATCTCAAAATTAAAAAAGGTATCTAGCAAAATTTCTCTTGGAAATTAACTCGTTGTCTTATTGTTCGGTTACTATACATTAACAAATAATTGGAAAATAAAAAATTACCTTCTAGATTTAATAGAACTGCCTCACCCGCACAGTGGACAAGATATAGACAATTATTTATTAAAATCTCATGAAATATTCGAGATTCAAAAAAGGTTATGGCGGTGACACATGATAATGCTAAAAATATCATAAGTGCTGCAGATATTATGACCAATCATTATATGGAAAAATAGAATATGCCTTTCTATAGTCATATATGCCTAACTCATGTTATTAATACAATCGTTAAAGAAGGGCTAATTATTTTTGATCCAAAATTAGAAAAAATATACAAATTGGTGAAAAAACTTCACCTGTCGAGTTTATGCAAAAATATATGAATATCTCTGGTGGCACTAGATTACCACTCGTCGTGGTGACTAGATGGAATTCTAAGTATCTTATTTAAGCATAATCTTAAATGTTATTTTTATAATATATTTTATTTTAAAGAATTCAGACGCTATTAAACGTTTAGGGGAAGAATGTAATGCCAATGAGTAGTGTTGTTAAACGGCTCTTTTTGAGCTGATCTTTAAAAACGGCTACCTCAATATTTCATCCAGAAAAATATTACGCAAGTCTAAAGATTTTGCTCATAGAAGGCATGAAGGTCTAGGCATATATTATCGAAATCTCGAGGCTTAGGTTTTTTCGGCTCAAAATGAGCCATTTAACAGCACTACACTACCAATGAGGCTAAATATTTAAAGGAAATTGAAACTTTCCTTAAACCTTTTTTCAAGATAATATGTGAAGTTTCATCAGAAAATACAACTATTGGGACGGCGGTTTTATTCGTCGCTTCGATGGGAAATTTTTTAGATGAAACATTAAATTCACATGTTAACGAAGATATCAAAAAAGCGGCGAAATTAATGTTGAATAAATATAAAGCCTTAAATACTTAGAAAATTTAATTAACCTTGTATTTTTATATTTATTTTCAGAGATGCTATTGATAACCCAGACCCCATGAGAGATGAGATTGTGGAATATCTTAAGGAGCCTGTTGCGCCAAAATCTACAAATATTCTGGATTGATGAGCGAAGAACGTCGCCATATATCCCACTTGTCATTAATGCTAGAGACTATCTAGCGCAACAAACTACAAATGTTGTCAGTGAGAGGATCTTCAGCAAAGGGGGATGGCTTCAGAAACTCTTAAACAATGCCTGTGCTGAATTATTGGGAGGTGGATCTATTGGAATAAATGTAAATATTAATATATATTTTATTGTGATTGCGTTTAATCGTATTAACATATATAATTATTCTGAATAATATTTTTTAAACTTTAAACAAGAATTCTACCTCCACCCAAAAAAATTAGTAAAATTTAATGATTTTTTAATTCTTCAATAAGATATATTTTTTTTGAAGCTTTCCGGAAGAAAAAGATTTGGCATATCAAAAATGAACAGATGATATTTTTTTATATTATAATTTTCATTTATTAGATTTTTGTATTCATAATTGTAAAATTTTAACTCATGATTTATCAAAATTTAAATAAATAAAATGAAAAAATTTCAAAGTGGAGTTCTGAACACCACAAAATTTGAGTTATATTTTTTTTAATAAATATACAAGCACTGGTTCGAACTAATTCCTGTACTTTGTTTTGAAGAAATCAATAAATTACTAAAATTCTTAAATTTCAGGAGAAAAATTGTTTTGGGTTCATAAATTCTAGGAGTTTTTTTTGAAAAAATATATCTTAATCCTCAAAATTTGCCTCTTAATTATCTATTCGATTATGTTTAACACTAATCTTGAAGATTATATTCCATATTTAAATCAGAAAAGGGCTTAGACAATTATAAATACAGTAATTTCCATACATAACGTTTTTTTCAAAAGGTTTTTGGGTAATGTTAAGAGCAATCTTTTTATTATTTCCAAACAAAATTTTTTTATTTGGATTCCCATTTCAGATGTTTTTAATCGTATAAAAAAAAACTTCTTGATAAATTAGTGTTATCAAGTCTGCTAAAAAATAGATAATTTAACAATGCACCTTAATAAACATAAATAGTATAGGGTTCTGTAATGGACTAAACTAGCAGTAAATTCTAGTGTTGTTAAACGGCTCGTTTTGAGCCGATTTTTAAAAACGGCTAACTCAATATTTCATCTAAAATAATATTATGCAAGTCTGAAGATTTTGTCTGTGGTGACATCTATCAACATCCCGAGGTTTAGGCAATATTTTTCTGGCTAAAATATTGAGTTAGCCGTTTTTAAAAATCGGCTCATAACGAGCCGTTTAACAACACTAGTAAATTCCTACTGGTTTCTAAGTCAGCTGTAACATATTATATTTTAAATAATATATTTGAAATATAAAAATATATATTAACATCCGAATCTGTATAATTTACTAAGTTTTGGTAAAAGCTCAGTTTATTAGTATTACATTATGAAAATAAAATAAATTGGTTTTGTAAATTAACTCTTGTGTTTATTTTTTTTTGAATTAGATGTTTTTCCTATTCATATCAAAAGATTTGTGCATGATATTACAAGGAAGGTTAAATAGTCTTTAGGGTTCTGGACCCGAATTCAAGTTCAGAAATTTAAAATGGTTGGGCATTTTGGGATCACAGACCAAACAGAGACCGATTTATGGGTGACTGATTAAATCCTGGGACCGGGGGTGGGGTTCGGACCGCTTTCAGAAAATTCTTTTTATCAAAATTTCCGTTAAATAGAGTTTAAAATTCTTGAACCCGAATTCGGATCCAGAACCCTAATTTGGCCATCTTGCAGATATTTTTCTCTTAATATTGCAAAAAGTTAAAAATAGAATGTTAAGATCTAGACCTGCCTATTTAAAGCCATGCGATTCTCGAAAATATTCGTTCACGAACAAATGAGTAACCATATTCAAAATTTATTTTTATCCCCCCCCCCAGGTAGTATACATTCACACTATATTAAGGTAGAACTAGGCTTATTTGATACCCGTCCCTCATCATATAAATATTTGGTGCTTACCTATTCAATAGATCTAATTGACTATCGATTGATACTTCTAATTTATATACTTTAATTAGGTCAAGAAAAAACAACGTAAAATATATTGGTCTGAACCCCGGGTCTGTGCTCGGGGTTGGTGAACTGGCATGATTAGAAATCAGCACTGGACGGGTTTTAACCAACAAGCCAACCCACTCATTGTTATAAATTTTTTAACCCACCCTCCCACAGTATTTTTCAAAAAATTCACCCGCCTGCCCGTCTATTTATCTAAAAAATTTGCTTAACCTGCTGGCTCGCCCAATGTTTAAAAATTATTTTTAATAAATAGATGTCTGTGTTCTGCTCATATCGCTTAAAAAAAATTTAAATTTACCCGTCCATAGTTTTAAAAAATTTTTATAAAGCCCGTTCATTGCAGACCTCTAGGCCAGATATCAGTGAAGCAGTGTAGCATATTTTTTATTTATGTGATAACATTAACATTAACATATTATATAATTACTACTGTTAACAAAGTTACTTTTCTGGGGGAAAAAATAAGGTCATTCGTTTATATCTTTGAAAAATAAGAAAAATAACGAAATTATTAATATAGATTGTTCAACGCCAAATTCTCGTATTTTATTTGGCAGCCATTTGCAAAGGAACAACCTTAATTTTAATAAGTTTATGTTCATAACAAATTTTAACGTTAAATATTTTATGTATTAATGAAATATTTTTATTTTTTATTTAAATCGCATATAAATATATATTACAAGATATAACATTTTCAAAAAGATATAATATAAAAATAATTAATTGTTTTTTAAAAATTTATATTTTAATGAATATAAAAATTATATATATGATAAATATTCATATTAAAGTCAACACAAAATTTATATACGAAAAAATAATAAATTCCAAATAAAATAATATAAAGAAAGATATTGTAAAATGATATAAGAATAATGAAGAAAAGTGAGTCTGGCGAAGATCTGTGGAGAGAAGACTGCCATTGAAACTTTGATAATTCGCTTTAAGGATAGGTAAGCCAGTCTCTGTCTGAGGAAAACCTTCTTGCGAATCGCCTAGTATGCTCGAGAATGTGAGAAATCCTAAATCCTTGAAGAAAGATGATGCAAGCTTACCAAAGGAGGGTAAGGTAGTGGATATTATTAGGATAATAGTGTGGTCTTTTAATATTTCCGAATATTTAAAAATTTTATGTTCTTTTTGCCCAAGTAAGTTTAAAGTTTGGTTGGATAAAGGTAATGGATCTATACAAGAATAGTCCCAAACCAGAAATTGGCCCCGTTTCCATGGGATCAAGGCGATTCCGTCAGGCCGCGCTCCATCGGATCTAAAAAGTCCTGATGGTCCAAGCATAGCGGATATTTTGGCGGATTTCAATGCTAGCAGGATCAAGGAATTGCATTGGAGTCCCTGAGGATTCGTCCTTTGCATGATTTGCAATGTAAGCTGAGTTCCTTAGCTGTCTTGGGGAATGCAGCCAGGACAGAAGTGATGAAAGGTTAATGTACAATTTAGGCGGATTCCTATTGCGTGGGTTTGCTCATTGTTTTAGTTGGAGTTGAAGATTTTTGGAATAGATGACTTCCAAAAATTCATGCCCGGATGAGAGAAAGGTCTGTTGAAAGCATGTTAGATAATAAGGTTCAACACAGCATGCTACAACGGGCCTGTCCAAATCCTTCTGTCTATTGGATTCAGGCGATGGGACATCATCAGCACGTGTCCTCCATAGTAGGATAGCATCATCAAAGGAAAAGTCATTTTGTGAGGGGTAGAACGTAATTGTATATTTTGAAAGTAGACTGCTCGAAATAAAGGCAGCGAGAGCAAGATCGGTAGGGGATCTAATCCATAAACCACTACTTTTGGTGGGTAATGAAGCTTGAGCCCATGCTTTTTAGTTAAATTTTAGATTCAAAATATTTTCGGTTAAATCTTTTATTCTTTTTATAAATTCAGAGAGGGATAAGATATTTAAAAATAAGAGTTGAGCGCAGGGCTTAGTATGGGTGGATTGTTAAAGTTTTTAAAGAGGAAGAATTATTTATACGAGGGTAGCAAAACAAGGTTACCAAGTTTAAGAAGGATATCAAGAGTAGAGTGGAAGAAGGCACTGATTGCAGTGAATCCGCCTATTAGGAAACCTAGATGTGTTCGCTCCTCCTTGGAGGTAATATTGGAATTGTGGGGATTTATTGGAGGCGTTTACTTATACAAATTAGAATTTGTAGGGTTGAAAATGAGAACAGCGCATTCTATTTCCTTGATAATGTATATGGCCTTATTGGTTTCCAATTGAGGTCCACTAAAGATTCCATCGTCTATATCCAGACGTGGAGTGAAAGTGAGCATTCTTAATTAATGGTTTGAATTATATTATTGATTGCAAGACAAAATAAAAGGGATCATAGTGGATCACCTTTTTTTTGAGAGTTGAATTGCAAAATTGATGGAAATTGGAAACAAGAATAGAAAAATTTGGTGTAGCATGGAAATGATGTGCTCGTTGATTGCAAGAATGAGTTAAGAGAGAGGGTGTTGTACGCATGAGCAAAATCAATTTTGATAAGTATTTCTATGTGTGATTGCTCTCCAAATAATAAAATGTACAGCGGCCTTACATCCGCCAATGACTACTACCCCTAATTGTAATGGGGCGAGAAGGTGAGAGGCCTCATATTTTATCCTGGATGTAATCATTTTAGCGACAAGGCGGCGGAAAGGTGAACCAATGGCTATTGGTCTGATCTTTAGGCTTCTGTATGCCTATAGATCTATCTCCAAAAGATGGGCAAGACATGTTTGAAAGTTGTATAATCAATTGCACTATTCATTGTCTAATGATATCTTAAACATTTCTCTTAGATTAAGGAAACCCGTGAATTTTATATTTCTAATGTAACAATCACGAGTTGGAGTATTAAAGAGAGATTGTGCAACAATCTTGATAATCTTTAATGATATAACATTAGACGTTAATTGGGCAAATCCTCCTGTCTAACATCAATTAATTTTGATGAATAGAGTATATGCACATGACATGGGTTCCTAATCCTACAGCTAAGATAAAATATTTTGGTCTTAAATAAATAAATTTACTAAAGTACACTTTTACGTCATTAGGTGTTTCTTGATTGCATAAAATGAGTCCTTCCTTTTCCTGCAATTGGCACTTCTCTCCTTTAACCTTTATTGATATAAAATGGTTTCCACCAGGCATTTTACGACTTTTCAATAATATCTAAAATATCGTATTGAAAAAACTCCGGAAGTATATTGTATATATTTGTGCAAATTGTGCGAATTTTAGGAACGAAGTAAATTATTATATAAATTAACAATAGCCTAAATAATCTTTTATTTAACATAAAATAATAAAAGATTTTAGCTTAAAAATATTACAATTAAAATTTATTACGAATATTTACAATTGATTAATGATTAAAATGCCATATTTACTAAACCTGAGCTCGGCCCTAATCCTATATCTATATAAAAAAAATAGAGAAAAAAAATACCGATTTGATTTTATGATCAATTCCGATTTTCAATATTTAAATTTTTGGTTCCCGTTCTAAATCGCTAAAACAAAAATCGCTTAAAATTGGGAACCTGGCTTATATCTCCTTGAAAATTTTTAAAGTAAATTTGAAATTAATATTAATAGATACTAAGGGACTAAACACTTGTATTTAAATTGAAAATTTAAAAAAATCGCTAAAATGGAAGAAATATCATCCAAATATATTATATAATTTTAAAGGTGCTGTAAAAGAAATTTAAATGACTCTTCTAGCTCAATTAAACCCAAAGATATTTAAAATTAAAGGGAGAGCATTTTCCCCAAAATCCCCAATTTTTTCGACATATAGAGCCCCATATCTCAGCCGCTGCTTGGAGTTGGAAGCTAAAATTTTATTTTTTTCTTAGTTATAACATATGCAACCACTAGTAAAAAATTTTAAAAAATTTGAAGGGGTCAGGTTGAGACACATGTATTTGACATGGAATTCACCATATAATAAATTTTCTTTAATTATTAATTTGAATGAATTAAAGTATTAATAAAAGATCTGGATAATTTTTATGATATTAAATGAATTAAAGCATTAATAAATCCATAATTTTTATGATATCATCATGAGTAAAGGTATAATTTTTAATATTATTATTTTTTAACTATATACATATTTTTTAATTTACAGATATAATATTAATATCTCCGACTTCTTTTTTTTTATTCCTGAAAGCTTTATTATTAGAATAAGCTGTGGCTTTGAATCAAAATGATCATCATTTTTTTAAATTATCTAAATTTCCAATGCAGTTAGAGAATATTTTTTTTAAACAGCATATACTAGATCAGGAATTAGAATCCCTTAATAATTTGCAAATATTAAATAAACTCATAGTTCCTAGATATAAAAACATTTTATTTCATCATTTTGCGAGAAAAGAAAGCTTAAATTTAATAATATTATTAATTAGTTAATTAAAAATATAATAGTTTTAGACCAAAACATAATTTCCTTTTTTTATAAACTTTTATATTTTCATGAATTATACGGGATTATTTTTAATTTATCTATTCTTCAAAACTTTAAAATTTTTAAATATATTCAAATTCTGTTGAACATTAAACCGCTCTTTTTTTGTTATATAAAAAATATACAAATTAAATTTTTAAAAAATGCCGGAAATTTTTAAAAAATGCCGGAAATTTTTAAAAAATGCCGGAAATTTTTTTGTTACTTTATTTTCTTATTATATATTATTATTACAAAAATTGTTTAATATAAATTTAATTTTTTACATTCATTTATTTATGAACTTAAACAATAGCTAATTATTTTTATATTATATCTTTATGAAAGATTTTATATCTTGCAATTTATATTTATATGCGATTTAAATAAAATATAAAAAAATTTCATAAATATATGAAATATTTAATCTTAAAATTATTATAAACTTAGACTTATTAAAATAAATGCTATTTTGCAAATGGCGATTATTTTAAAAATGTTTTTTTAATCGTTAGTGAAATGCCCTCCTTGATATTGAAGACCCAAAAAATAAGCAGCATTGTGATCAAATATATTTTTATCGTTTTTTTTATTTTTTTCAAACATATTTTTAATCTTTTTTTCTTTCGATTTTTTTAGAGTATTTGAATGTATTTGACCAGGTCAAACACTTCCCAGGTCAATTGACCGACTTACCAACCCTGATATAGATACATGTTAAATATTCGGTATGACCAACTATGAATCTTTATTTGAATTAAAAGTAAAAACAAATTAAATATAATAAAATAATTATAATATTAGATATTTTTTTTATAAAGATAAGAGCTTCAAGTGTATGTGATAATAAGTTTCTCTGTGAGGCCTGTCTATATATAGTGTTGTTAATCAACTTATTTGAGCTGATTTTTAAAAATAGTTAACTCGTACGAAAAATGTCATACAGGCCTGTGTTTTGAATAGATGGCATAAAGGTTTGGGCATCCATTAGCGATCTCGAGGTATAGGCAATATATTTTGGTTAAAATAATGAGTTAACCTTTTTTAAAATCGGCTCAAATCGAGCCATTTAACAAGACTATCTATATCACGAGCTATGCAGAAGACTGATTCTGATGAAAAATTTGTTGCAAGAGATGCCAGATACTAATGTGCAAGATTTGCCAAAGTTGTAAATTTCTGACATTAACCCTTCAATAATCAAATTGTTAATTAATCAAATTAAAATTTACATGATTTTTATTTACTATAAGTTCTTTCATGATTAAAACAATGAAATAAACAATAGGTACACAAAAATTTTGGGAATTTTCTGTTATATTAGTTTATTAATATACTTTACCTCTCATATTATTAAAAAATGGACAAAAAAAACTTATTTTCACTCTTTTTATGAGAGTTATGAAGATTTATTATAACAAAGGGATTTTTGTTCAAAAATAAATAAAAATATGCATAAAATCAATATTAGTTAAATTTAAAAAAAATATGGGCCAATCTGATATTTTTTCTAAAAGTACAATATCGGCACTGATACAATACCGATATTTAATATCGATAGAGCCCTATAAAGATATTAAATTTTTATTAATCAATTTTAATTAAAAAGTGAATGATGTTATAATTTTTCTGATCAAAAATTAACTCTTATCTGGTTACAATATTTTAAAAAAAACATATAATTTATACCTTTATTAGGGATTGAAATAATAATATAATAAATTTTTTAGAAGAATTATCATCAAACAAAAAAAATAATTTATTATATTCGATTCATCAGGCCTAACTATAATACAAATAAATCTTATTTAATGAATAAAAAAAAATTTATATTTACATATCGAAAAAAGGTTATTTCTATGATATAATATATTATAATAAAATATAATTTTTAGAATAATATTTATATAATATACTATATATCACACCAAATATTCTATCATAAAATAATAATACATTTCATATAAAGTAATTTGCACATTGACAGTGGTGTATTTGGGACCCATTTTGGGGATTAATTTACCCTCAAATTTTTTTTGTTAATTTTAGATTTGGATACTCTTTTGCCATTTTTTGAATGGGTCCCAAAAGTAAATCCTGGATATGCAACTCTATATTGACCTTATTTCATATATTAGTGGAAAACAACAGTTTAGGTTCATCACCCTAAGATAAATCCAGTTATTTTGTCAGCCAAAAGTTTGATATAAAATAACTAGATCCAGTTGGGTTTTAAGGTTGATTTGTATATAGCAACTACTTTTTTAGAAATTTTTATGGTTAGTAGTGATCAGAGCCCAGACTATTGACCTTTCCTAGTGTATATTAATTAAAAGACAAATTATTTGGGCAGTTATTTAGTGTGAAGTGGGCAGTAAAATAAATCAAAATGGGCAGTAATCTAATTAAATGGGAAGTATAAATTTTTGAGCAGTTAATATTTAATTTTGAAGTTTTTTATTTATTCAGGTATAAAATATATAGATAGTTTTAAAATAATATAACAAGTATTTAAACTTTTGGTCATAAATAATTTTCCAGTTTTTTTTATTTATGGGGAGTTTTAATTTTTACACCATTTATTTTAGATGTAATTTAGTTTAAAAAAATGAGGAAAACAATGTGCTGCAAGAATTTATCTTCTTTATAAGATATAACATTATACATATCCTTAAAATTCCTAGTGATATAAAATTATAAATAGAAACTATTTAAAATGGCTCTCAAACCTAAAATGATTATGGAACATTTACATTAATAAAATTTAATATTACCTTCAATAAATCAAATAAAAATTTTTTTAATGAGACAAGGGATGTAAAACAACATTAGATTAAAATAGAAGTATTTATCAGATGCTGCAAAAGCCATTAACAATGCTATAAAACCATTGACAAAGGCTTTACTTTGGTTTTTGGTCAGGATCTAATTTTTGATATATTTATTAATTTTTATATATTTGATATGTTAATTTTCATAAAATATTCTTGATAACTTATAATAAAAGAGATATTTGTATAAATACTTAAAAGGTTCTTGTTTTACAATAACATGAGGTATAAAAATTTTCAATAAATACTGCAATTCTATAAAAATTTGATATTTTATTTAATTCAGTGACTTTTTCATATTCAAATAACATACTTGATAGCTAATAATAAAATAATATTTGTATAAATAATAAACCACTTTCAAACAATACAATTTTAGTTACAATTCAACATAATTTTTTTTAGTGCTCAATATTATATAAATACTGCCACATTGTTTATTTTTCTGATAAAAGAATACTGTCCATTTTGATTAATTTACTGCTCAAAAAAATCACAGCCTATTAATTATATTAAATAACTTCCAAAGAGAAAATCATGCTCAGTAATCCTGATTTTAATTTCAGCATGCCACAAGCCAAAATTATAAGAAAAAGTAATGGTATACTGCTTATTGTTGACAAATGGCCTATATTCAAAATTTCTGCTGGGTTTCATAATTATGCAATGTTTAACTTTTATATAATATTTATGCTTCATAACTATAAAAATTGTTAAATTAAAAATAAAATCCTAGGTTTCAAAGTGAAGATAATTATTTAAACACAATAAAATTTTAACAAATTGATTATTTAAAAATTATAAATATTTACCATGTATAATATATACAAATAAATCCAATTAAGTGTTTAACCCTTGATTTAAATGGTTTAAAATCATAGTGACAAATAAATGAATCCATTAATAAAAACACGATAGGCCCTGTGTGCTAAATATGTATTTATATACAATTAAATAAAACAATAGATATTACTAATATATTATTATGCCAAGATGGAATATATTCATCAAGGAATTTCGGATAGACTAATTCCCTGTCTACAGCATATAAAGCCCAAAATAAAATGGAAACAGCCTGTTTAAAAATTAGATCTAATCAGATAATAAATTTACAGTTCCCATTGGAAAAGCATAAGTAGTGCATATGTAATCTCTAATTTTCTTTAAATTCTTAGATTTTTCTTCATTTATTTTGAAAATAAGATCATACAGTGTAGCAATTCCAAAATATAAGGTTTGCACACACTAAAAATAAACTTTTATTAATGATTGAATTGATTATAAAGATTAATTATTATATAGATTTCGTTACCAGGCACCATATAGTTAAATATTTGCATTCACCGGCATATGTTCTAATAGAGAGTAATTTTAAACTAAAGAAGTGGTAATATAGATCTAAAAGATAAATCCAAAATATTAAATTATGGAATATTAAAGAAATATAAGTTTTTTTCGAATGCTGTTCATTCATCAAAATTTATTTTAATAAATTAACGCGATTGAAGAAAATTAATAAGCGTGATATAGCGCGAGGTCGCTCAAGTGATATGTGACTCATCACTAAACGGTAGCATATTATACGAATTTGGCTATCAAAAAATATGTTATATATAATCGAATTTTTTTATTACGAATATAGATAAATTCTTTATTTAAATTATAAATTTCCTTATATCTTTCATTTTTTCGTTTTATTTGGCTGTATTTTTTTTTGAAAAGATTTTATTCGCTTGCGATATTTCATTTTCCATATCTTGGTGATCTGGGATCGACTTTGATATCAAAGGTCCAATAATATTTATAAACACTCCATTTTACTATTTAACATTGTGATGAATAAGGTTATTAAAGATACCTCAGGAACGGCTAACGTAATGGAGTTAGACTAGGACAAAACGATAGTCGGATTCTCAAACATAGAATAATCTTGTACGAAGACGATATATCATTTATAAAGAAAAATATAGACAAAACAAGAAATCTCATGGAAATACTCAAGCATTTTAGCAAAAAGTTCGGCTCGATATAAATGTCAAGAAAAATAAAATTCGTTATTAGGAGGAACTAAAAATTAGGTTACAGAGTGCAAGGAGGACTGGAACTAAAGATTAGGCTACAGAGTGCAAGGAGGGATTTCTCTAAATACTTTTAGGGAGATCTCGGTTTCATGAAACATAGGATATTTAACCTAAAGAGTATCGCTATCTTACTTTATGGAGGCGAAAAAGTAGAATCCTTTATCAATACCAGCTTAAGAATAATAAATGGAATCTGTTAGAGATAATTATTTAAAATTAAATAAAATTAAAATAAAATAAATAATTTTATTAATTAAAATAAGATTAAAATAATTAGAATATATGAATACATCGCGATTTCTACTGATGACCTTTTATAAATATATCGCTTATGACCTTTTATAATTATATCGCTTATAACCTTTTATAAGTATATCGCTTACGACCTTTTATATAATATATCGCTTAATTATTTTATAAAACTATATAAACTTTAAAATTTAGACATGTTCAATAATGTTGAATTAATTTTTTATAAATAAATTTTTGTGTTCTCATCTTTGCCTGCCACCATTTCTATTTAATATGGTGGCAGCGGTAAATGTTCATTAATAAATTTTTAAAAAAAAATTTCTGATATTTTTTTGACCAAAATATATTAAATAAATATAAACTTAAGACGTATGGGCACAAGCTATAGATGAGAACGTTAAAGATAAGATTATTATTGAATAACATTTTGCAAAAGCTAACTATGATGAAGAAAATTTAAACCAACCCTTGGCGAAAAATGATTATTATACCACTCTAAAACTAAGTATGATGACGAAAATTTAAACCAACCCCTGGAAAATGATTCTTATACGACTCTAAAGCTAACTATAATGACGAAAATTCAAACCAACCCCCTGGCGAAAACGATTCTATAAACTCCGATTAATGATGAATTTAACATGCCAATTTGAAATAATAATATAGTACTGATGTGATATTATTTATGACAAGATATGATATAGTTTATAAATTTCGATAAAACCAAACTATCCTACCTTACTTTCAAGATTTTCAAGGAGGGGAAAGTTAAGGAAAAATTTAAAGTAAAAAAAAATTAAAATAAATAATTTAAAATAATTAATTTAAAAAAAAAAATTAAAAAATAATAAAACATTTAAAGTAAATTGAAAATTTAAGTTGATATTCTTAAATTAATAATATTTAAAATAAAGATTTAAAATATATTCATAAATTAATGTTTAAAATGAAACTTAAAATTTATGAAGAATATATTGGAATATCCATAAAATAATGTTTAAAATGAAAATTAAAATTTATGAAGAATATATTGGAATATCCATAAATTAATGTTTAAAATGAAAATTAAAATTTATGAAGAATATATTGGAATATCCATAATTAAAATTAAAGAATATAAACTTGATAAAATTTGTGAAAAATATATTCATAATTGAAATTAAAGAATATAAACTTGATAAAATTTGTTAAAAATAAACTGGAATATCCATAATTGAAATTAAAAAACTTTACAAAATTTGTTAAAAATAAATTGGAATATCCATAATTGAAATTAAAGAATATAAACTTGATGTAACTATTCTCAAATTGTGACAACTTAATAAACACCACGATGATGCTATTTTATCTCAAATTAACACGTGGTACGGATTACCAAGACGATGATGATTATACTACTAAAGTTATTGATGCCACAAATTGGCATAAAAACAAGACAGATCAACAACCAATTGAACCGACGACCGCAGTAACTGGACTTATCAGAGAGGGAAATGTTAGAGATAATTATTTAAAATAAAATTAAAATAAAATAAAAAAATTATATTAATTAAAATAAGATTAAAATAATTATATTATATGAATACATCGCGATTTCTACTGATGACCTTTTATAAATATATCGCTTATGACCTTTTATAATTATATCGCTTATAACCTTTTATAAATATATCGCTTACGACCTTTTATAAAATATATCGCGACTTTTACAAACTTATTTTATTTTATTTTATTTATTTTATATTCAAATTCATATTATTTTATAAAACTATATAAACTTTAAAATTTAGACATATGTTGAATTAATTTTTTATAAATAAATTTTTGTGTTCTCATCTTTGCCTGACACTGTGTCTATTTAACAGAATCTTTATTCGATTACGGTCTTGAATGATAGACTATGTAAAATATCCAAACATTGTCCAGTACAGATGTCCCTAAAGAAAAGGCGTATTATAAGAAACACCAACCATAATTTAGCCCATGACTCGATAACGTGGTTATGTCCTTTCAATTAATAATAAAAGGCTGTGATTATATCAATGACATATATGTCATTGGATTATATAAAACGACAAAAGATATAATGGGATTGGGCTAATGATATTTGGATTGGACATAAATATGAAACAATTTATAAGACTAAATGATAATAAGTATCGATAAAAAAACTATTCAAAGTTATAGAAAAATATCTTAAATAACCCGAAGACAACATGTAGATATCATTCAGTACGTACTCCGGGATTGAAAATTTGGATACTCAAGGTTTTTAAATCTCAAACTACCTTACTTAAAGTTTCGTGATATACAAATTTAAAATTAAAACCAGCCCAATCCCCCCATAGATTAATAAATTAATCTGTAGTCCAAGGGTGTGGGTGTAAACTTTTGATTAGTATAACGTCCTATTTAACGAGCCTACAGACGTTTAAATAATAGTCCTAGGGCTATTAGGCATACAAGTACGTGTAACTTGCCCACAAACGTTTAGAGGCTAGATGGATATGAGGCATACCTAACGTATCTATATTGTATCCACAACTAGAAGGCATATACTATTTAAATTCACGTATCACGGAAATTTGAAAACCAAATTATACTTGGTATATCGACAATGGTGCGGCCCATCGGATGAAGTTATGAAGGTATTCAAAATAATGAAATGCAGCGAAAGCAGTTTGGGACTACGAATTTATCAAGACAAGAGCGAATATTGTCCTCTTGAGATCATTGACCTTAACCGGATCCTATTTTCAATCATACATCATTGAACGCTTTAACACATCTTAGATCTCCAGTAAAAAGACGAGTCCTTTAACAAGTTATTCGTCCATATTTTATGAAGGATATCCCTCATGCGCGATACACTATCCCGACTCCCAGCCCACCATGCTTTCTTCCTATTGAAGAACTACCTTCTAATCCCAAGAATTATATATAAACTCCGCATTACGAATCTTTCAATATGATGTCAAACTCATTGCGCATGAGCTCGAGATTAAACGCCTCACAGAAGATACATTCAATCTTAAATTTGGAGACCTATCTTGGTTACAGGCTACCTTACCAACCAAATCGGGCGGCATTAGCATAAGGTCGTCTTACCTACTTTCCGTTAGTGCGTTCATATCCTCTCGCCTGTCTTGCGAGCCCATCATACACACACTCACAAAACACCCGTGCCCTTGCTTCTGCAAGCAATGGATCCGGAAGTCTCTCTCATTAGTCGATCCTCCCTCAATGGCACTAGAGAAAGACGGAATAAGCCTTTAGTTGGCAACTCGGCTGCCTACTTTAAAGCGAATAGACAACCTGATGACCATTCTCTACACTTCTCCATTTCCGCAAACAGCGGGTACGAATTTCTCAAGGCTTTCCCATGGCGAAACCTAACCAGCTCCTAAGCAATGATAAGCTTCGTCACGCTATAAGCCTTAGACTTAATTGTGATATAGAAATACCCTATCGTCAAACTTGGTTAATTTCTAAGGCCATCACTCTTTTCACTGCAACCGCTGAGGCAGATACATTAGGCATTCAAAATGCAATGATACTATTGCCAGGTCCTTAAAATCTGCCGGCATCCCATCAACCCTCGAAAGCGGGCTGATGGTTCTACCATGATCCCTTGGTAGAAAGAGGAATTCCTAACCTAGGATTTCTCATGCATCGATTCTCTTGCCCCTTACAATATAAATAGAGATGCTCTATTAGTCGACGGGACGAATAAACTGGCTAAATATTCGCCATCGCTTCCTGCCAACTATACATTCCTACCACTAATCGCCACGACTCTAACATCGTTCGGTTCTCATGTCCTGGTCTTCTTTAAAGAGCTGGGAAAATGGATCTCTGCTAGGACCTAGGATCCCAACGAGAGATTCTATCTACGTCAAATATGTTAGCCCTAAACATAATGAAATGCAACTATCTCAGCTTTATACTATCAATGACCGAAACCCTCTAATTGAACATCCTAACCATGGGATGGACTTAGACTATTTTGCTCCCAATTATAAAGTTGAAGCTAAAAGGGAACTTGGATCTCAATCAATAAAAGACAGCAAAAATTAATGACTTTATATAATTGTGATTTACTAATATTTCTTTTTTTTTCCAATAATTGGGAAAATTATAACTTATTTTGTAATTTATAATCATTTTTGACTTAAATACTAAGCTTTTCTATTAATTAAATTTTAATTAATAAGTTGAAATAATATTAATAAAATATCAATATCTAAAAAAAGGGTTAAATAAAAAATTATTATTTTTGCCAACCCTAATATTCTGTCAAACATCAGGTTGCCTTGCATCAATATTTTTCTTCGTCTAGCTAGTATTTATGAAGATTTATTAAAATATATTTAATCGTCTGCGAGCAAGTTTGGGCAATAATAAATTATTTATTTAATTAATTTCATGATTACAGTTCCTTTTTTATGATTAGTATAATTAATAACACTTTTAAAAAAGGAGTTAGTAGTTATATTTAATTAAATTTTTTCAAGAATGTAATTAGGATTAATCAGTTATTTACATTTATAATTACTTTTCTTATTTAATTGATTTTTATGAAAAACGCGTAATAATTTAAAACATTCATTTTTATTTTTGGCCGAAACGGAAACGTAACGAGTTTCTAATGATAGCTTCTGCTCTTCTAACACGATCATACATTCAGAAAAAGATAAATTTTATTCAATCCAATTTTTATGTTAAGGAAAAATATAAATTGTCTTAGATAAATTACAGTGGGAAATGGAATGTTATTATGAGGAGCTAGTTTCGATGTTATTTCGTACTAAATAAATTTTATTAGAATTGCAAAACCATACTCTAAGTCATCGTGCAACTATTTTAGAGGCTATAATTATAGGATTCTATAATAGATTTTTAAATCTTATTAGAGTTTGAATACAAAGCTAACTCTGTTTTCTTAACTAATAGCTATTATATCACACTCATATTTTAAGCTTAGATGTGTGCAGCGTCTACATGAGCGGGAGGGGTAGGAACAGTTTGCATCCTATTTTTTTGAGGAGGTAGGGGTAGGCGGCTTTAATGGGGGTAGGATAAATTTTTGGGGGGATTATCTATTGAATTTTGAGATGAAATAATTTATTGCTGTAAAAATTAATACTTTTATTATAAAACTATTATAATACAATTCATCGATTAAATCTATATATTGCAAACAATTATACATATTGTTTTCCAAATAAAACTTTCTGCTATCCTTTTAAATTACATTTAAAAGGTTTAGATATTTCAGCAAGCTCATAAAGTTATAATAATAAATTCATTGTAAATAATGGAGGATTTAATTGAATTTATTATCCAAAAAAAAATCCTTTAGAAATTTTTTTAGGGGGGTAGGCAAAGGTTTTTGAAGGGAGTTTGCATCCAGTGAAAATCCTGTCATGTAGACGCTGGATGGGTGAATAAATAGCTAAGTCAGTTGATTTAAAATCATTCGAAATCGAATAGTTCAGAGAGTAAAAAAGTCAATCATGATAATGTTAGTTTTTTTTCTACCTCCAAGTCTAAAATGATATCTAACTTGAGGTGTTTAATTACCTAAAAGATGATAGAGGACACATTAATATGTTAGAAAGTTTTCCAACGATTAAAAAAAAAGTTTTTGAAGTATAACACATTGTTGTCTTCGTCAGCACCTAGAAAGGCTATTAGCTTTGCAACTTTGATAAATAAGCATAATAGAATTAGTTTAAATAAAGAACTGTTTGAAAAATTCATACTTAAAATTTTTTTTTTAAAGTATATTAGTTATAAATATATTCAATATCATTTGTTAATTAGGGTAGAAAAGGAGCGTTAAATGTTAAAGCCCATAATATTTATTTATATTTAAACATCATAAAATACATTCCATTTATAAAGAATTTGATTGCATTTCTTAACATAATATATTGCTTATAACAATTTACATGCAAATGTCTTATGATATTGTACTTTATATTAAACGAGTAAAACCTTTTTATTTATCAAAAATAAAAAAATTATGATAAGGAATAAATATTATTATAATTAAGATCATATTATATGCTATTAAATAAAGTTTCCGGTTATTTTTTATGATTTTTAATCGTATCCTACCTTAATGTTTAATTTTACTATAAAAGGAATTGTAATTATAATTGAAGGAATTAGTTCAGAATTAAAAATATCAGAAGTATCTTTATTAAATCAAACAATGGTAAATTCCAATAACATAATTTTGAAAGTAATAAAAAAAATCATATATAATGATTGGTGTAAAATAATATTTGTTAAATAATAGTGATTATACCTTTCGGTCAAAATTTTATATTAACATTTTTTTATATTTCATTTTAATGTGACATTTTTTTTATTCACTTTGTATTTAAATTTAATCGGTGAAAATTTTATATTAACATTTTTTTTATATCATTTTAATGTTACATTTTTTTAATATCAATTTGTATTTTACACAATTAGTTATTTTTTTTATTGTTTAAAAAAGGATATATAAAGAGAAATTGTTTTGGTTGAAAGGGTAATAAAAAATAAATGTAAGATTAAAAATAAAATGTAAATTATGATTAAAAATAAAATATAATTGATGTAAAAATAAATTGTAATTATGATTAAAATAAAATATGAACGAGGATTTTAACACAATTCTTACATGAAGGCCAAATAACGTCCGAACTTCGCGATAGATGCTTTGAACAATTCCATATATGACTGAATTCGTCAAGCTGGATTTCCCTAAATTCAGTAGCGATGACAGCGCCTACATAGGGAAATTGCAGAATTTCTTCGACACCAGCAAGATTTCCAACGGAGAAAAGGCCGCGTTGTTTCTTCGAAGTCTTCCAGATGACGAATTCAATCACATTGGAGCAATTTACATAGAAGCAGACTTCCAGGAACCAATCGCTCTGCTTGGCAAATTCAAGCTACAACATCCATCGAAGACTGAGAACGCCAAACTGTCATTATTTTATGCTGCCACTCAAGGCAAGGAGGAGACGTTCACGGCTTGGGTCACACGCGTAGCCCGACTCAATAAAGAATGCAAATTCATTGGCATTCAGCGCATTATTGAGAAAGCGAGAGTTGCTTCGAAGTCCAAAGATGTCAGGAAAGCGGTCAGGAGCTCTATGACTATAAAAGATATTTACAATCTAGGTCTAGAGGAAGAGCCAAGTGACATCAAGGGCGTGATGAAATTGTTTCATTTGGATGAATCACCTAGAATACAAGAGGTTAATCACATGGGCAGAGTAAAAAATAGTTACGTAATAACAAAACCCATTCAGGACTCTCACGCACATGTTAAATCTCTTAAGCAACCCCAGTGACAATCACCCCGGACAGCATTTCAATGAAAGTTATGATGTACGCTGAGACTATTGCCTAAACAAAAGATTCGATGGACGGTACAGCAACTTCCACGACAATCGTTTTGATCAAAGCTACGATAATTGTCACTATTACCGCAACCGTTTTGATAATCGTAACGATAAGACACAACCCTCAAAATATTAATGGTTTCCCTAAATATTCGTCGAGGTCCAACCAGTACAAAAAAATGACAATAATATTTACAACAGACCTTCTGATCACAAATATCTTGATTGTCAATTGAATACTAACCATGCTATGAACATCAAAGTAATCGATGATGACGACGACCTAAACACAGATCTTAAAGAATATAATCTGCAGAATTTGGAAATGTGCAATCTGGGGGTCAACGATACCAGATATGACGAGTACAACGTAACGGTGAGCATCAACAACATACCCACGTTGATGCAAGTTGACACCGGTACGAGGTACACTATACTTCCGAAGCTGACAGCTAAGACTGTAGGCATAACTACGATACGTAAGATGGATATGAAACTTACTGGTTATGACGGCAGCGCCATTAATATATTAGGCCTTGACAATGTGAGCGTTAAGTATGAAGGTAACTCACAAACGCTGGAGGCCATAGTGGTGGATTGTGACAAGATCCCCATGCTAGGGTGTATGTGGCTCCACGCCTTCAACAACATATTAAAAACGTTCTTAGTGGGTAACGTAGAGAATGATCTCGAGAAGGTAATCTTGACATCTAAAAAAGATCTCGACTACAAACCCAACATGATCAGACAAGAGAAAGTTCACCTGAAGCTCGCTGCCGTGCCTAAGATCATACATCCGAGGAGAGTTCCATATATCAGGGTTGATGCGATGACTCGTGAATTGGATGGCTGGCTGAAGGACAATAAAATATGAACGAGGATTTTAACACAATTCTTACAATATTATTTATATAGATTAATATTATAATTTATTTAGATGAATTTATCATATATGTAATATAAATATAGTTAGTAAACGATTACGAATTGGAAAAATTCATAATAACAAAAAGACAATATTGAACATAAATAATAAAATAATGTTGAATAGAAAATAAATAAAAGCGAAACTAGCATTATTCAAAACTCCCTCCCCCTAACATCAGAAAAGAATGAATTGATAAAACAAACATAATTGGCCTTAAGAATGATGTAATATAAATGTAATTGTAAATTGAATATAATATTAACTTTTCGTTTGTAAATTACATAACCTGAAGGATTGAATTCATTATATATATATACGTGATATTTTGTATTAAATATACTTTTACTTACTTTACCTATTTTACTTATTTAATAAAACACTTCATTGGCGACGATTTTTAGAGAGGATTTATTTGATTTATTAAATTTAAAGTAAAAGACTCAATGGAAGTAGCTCCTATTAAAGTTGAAGATTCAATGGAAGTAGTTTCTATTAAAGTTAAAGACTCAATGGAAGTAGTTCCTATTAAATTCCATATTTCAGAATTCATCAAAGAAAAAGTAAATATTCAGGACTACTTATTTAACTTGGAGTTAATTTATAAAGTAAGAAATATTATAGATATAAATACAAAAAAAGACCTGCTTTTAGCCTATATCGGAACAGACAATCTTATCAAAATTAAGAACTTTCACTTTCCAATAAATTTAGAGATGATAAATTATGATACTTTAATAAAAAGCTTAAATTTGGTGTTCAAGGATAGTTCGAGCATTTTCGTAAATAGGAATTTTTTTTACGCTAAAAAGATGCAATGAGACGATTATTGTTAAAACTGTCTGTTCTCTTTGTAATTTTAAACCGCCTTTTGATGAACTTTTAGGAGATATATTTATCCTAGGAGTAGCCTTACCTGAGTTGGACAAAGAACTTCGGTCAAAGTATATCGAAGGCAATATTACTTTTGAAGAGACTGTGCGTTTAGCGATCGCGCTGTCTTTGGAAAATGAAATCCAGACTGAAGCTAATAAAATAATTAAAAATAAGCCAACACAGGGTTCGAAAAATAATTATTTTAGAAATAATAATTATACAAACGTCAATAGATTCAATAATAATAAACACTTTAGTAACAATTATATTCCTAATAATAATTATAGACCTAGTATCAAACCTAACTCTATTCAAAAGAAAGTGATATGCTTTCGTTGCGGTAAGGCAAACCACATAGCGAAAGATTGTAGAACCCATGCCATACAAATGATTCTGCCACGGACACCTCGCCTGTCATTTTCAAATAAAGCAACCATCGATGCGAAGATAAATGGGTTGCAGCTAGCTATGGAGTTTTATACCGGCGCCGCGTGTAGTGTGATTGATGAGGTCACCTGAAATCGTATTGGCAGACCACAACTATCACCGGCTTATAAATTAGTGGGATATAATCATATCCAAATCGAAGTACCAGGTAAATGTACCGTAGAAGTCAAAGTAAAAAATATTTCGAAATTTTTACTTATTTGGGTAGTTAAAGGGGAGAATTCCCTTATTTTTGGGATGCCTTTCATTAGAGAATATGATATAAAACTACCGGAAGAAGTTCGTATTAATAAAATAAATATGAATGTTCCCTCTTTAAATACGATTGCTTCAAAATTCCCTCCAGTTTTTAAAAAAAAATTAGGTGAAATCATACTGCAAAAGGCAGTCATCCGAATAGAACCGAACAGGTTACTGATTGCATTACCAGCAAGAAGAGTTCCTTTTCCGTTGCGTCGAACCATTGAAGCTGAGTTGGACAGACTTTTAGACGAAGGCGTTATCGAGAAGGTGGATCCAACAATAACTCCAATCACTTGGGCTACGCCAACGGTTAATATCTTAAAGAAATCCGGTGCCGTACGGATATGCGGAGATTTTCGTTTAACAACAAATATCTAGCGATCGATAACGATTTACTACCAACTTTCGTCGACCTAACAAATAAAATCGCGGGTGGTAAAATATTTTCAACGATAGATTTAAGAGATGCATTTTTACAATCGGAGTTAGTCCAGAATGTAGGGACCTTTTAGTAATTTCGACACATGTCGGTTATTAACGATACCAAAGAATTCCATTTGGTTTGACTAGCGCTCCGATAATATTCCAACGCTTTATGAAAAACCTATTAAAGGAAATTCCTATGGTTAGTGTATTTTTAGACGACATAATTATTGCAGGTGAGAATAATTCCGATCACATAGTTAATTTGGAAGAAGTATTAAGAAGATTTGAGAAGGCTGGACTGACCACGACGACCGATAAAATTAAAATCGGAGAAAAGTCAGTCACTTATTTAGGTCATGTTATTGACAGTTTCGGAATTCACCCCTACAGAAGATAAGATTAGCGCTATAAAAAATTTTAAAACACCTTCCAATGTTAAAGAACTACGTTCATTTCTTGGAATAGTGAATTATCATGAGGCATTTTTTAAAAATTTGCATTCTATTTGTGCGCCTTTACACCGACTAACGAGTAAAAATGTTGGTTAGTTTTGGTCAGCTAAAGAAAATGAAATATTTACTAAAGTTAAAAATATATTGTCAAAAGAAGATACAATAATTCCTTATTCAGCCGATATCCCTGTCGTGATTTCTTGTGACGCTTCCGAAGATGGTCTAGGAGCTGTTATTGCACACCGATTTCTTACTGGCCAGGAGAAACCGTTTGCTTACGCATCGAGGACACTTTCGGCGGCTGAAAAGAATTATGCCACAATTGATCGGGAGGCTTCGGCGATCATGTTCGCTATCGAGAAGTTTCATCAATATATTTTTGGAAGACATTTTATCTTGGTTACTGATCATAAACCATTACAATATATTTTAGGTGATAAAAGAGATCTTAACAAAATAACAAATAACGTTTAATACGGTGGGCGACGAAACTATTAAATTATGATTATGAGATAATATATAGACCAGGTAATCATAACAAATGTGCCGATGCTCTGTCCCGTTTGGGGGTAGAGAAAGCAAAAACCAATGATGTTACAAAAATATTTGAAGGAGAAATCAGAGGATTAAAAATTAATCTAATAGAAGATTTATCTTTCACTCGCAGTAAAGTCGTAAGTGAAACGAGCAATGATATAAACCTAAAAGAGATTAAATTAATAAAAAATCATTGGTATATTGATAATATAAATAATTATTCGGAGATTGTAAAAAAATATATTTCGATTAAATATAATATTTCGTTCGAAGAAGGATTATTATTTTTTAATGATAGAATTATTATTCCAGATATTTTAAAAAAGGAGGTTTTATATGTGATTCATCGAGGACATCCTGGGATAGTGGGGATGAAATCATTGTGTAGATATTACGTGTTTTGGACAAATCTCGATACTGATGTAGAAGACTTTGTTAAATGTTGTAAGAGTTGTCAAGAAGGAAGGCCGAGAGCTAAAGAAGTGCCATTATACAATTGGAATATTCCTACCCGACCTTGGGAACGATTACACATTGATTTGACAGGCCCCGTATCTGGAAAATATTGGTTAATTTGTGTAGACGCTTTTACCAAATGGGTTGAAGTTGCAATTTTAACACATATTAATTCGGCGAGTGTAATAAATAATCTGCGTAATTATTTCGCTAGATTTGGGTTACCTCGTTACATTGTCTCAGATAACGGTACTCAGTTTACTGGATCTGAATTCAAAACGTTTCTTTTTAAAAACAATATAAAACATTTTAGATCGGCCCTTATAGCCCCAAATCGAATGGTTTGGCTGAACGATATATATGGACGATAAAGACGCGTTTCTATGCAGGAAGGAGATGTGGGACTCCGGACCAGTTAAATTTAGCGAATGTTTTAATTACTCACCGTAATACTCCCAATGCAACTACTGGTAAATCCCCTGCCAAGATGATGTTTGGAAGGTCGCTTAGGACGACATTAGATCAGTGGAAATTATCAACGAGAGAAAGGACGGAAAACGCTCTATGGAAACAAAAGTACTACAAAGATAGAAGTGTTGAACCTCGGGAGTTTGAAGAGCAGCAAAAAGTTTGTATAGCAAACGAAAGGACAGCAGGGTGGCATGAAGGAAAAGTGTTACAACGAAAAAGCGCAATATTGTATGATGTGGAATCAGAGGGGATCATTAAAAACAAGCATGCAGATCAATTGAGGGATGCACATACACAAGAGAAGGAAATACCTTTTACGTTGACCGTAGAAGTGGAAAAGGCAGAACATGAGAATACAACTCTTGAAAAAAGAGTTTCGAAACCCTAACTACGTTATCACGATGAATTCAATTTATAGTGGGGAGAACTGTAATATAAATGTAATTGTAAATTGAATATAATATTAACTTTTCGTTTGTAAATTACATAACCTGAAGAATTGAATCCATTATATATATATACGTGATATTTTGTATTAAATATACTTTTACTTACTTTACCTATTTTACTTATTTAATAAAACACTTCAAATGACTATTGCGGTCCTCTGCCTTAAATAAAAGCCTTCGCGGGGCTCCCCAAAATTTCTCCTGATTAGGTGGCCAACTTGTTTAAAAAACTTCTTAGCCAAATCACCATATGTTGTTAAAGTGGAGCAAATGATTGGTACGAATATGTAATTAGATGAATCAACGCTGTATTTGGCGATTAAAATTTTATGTTTAATTGTTCAACAAGACAAAAATTAATATGTCAATTTACCATATCAACAAGAAAATAAATTAACTTTTACAATTATCGATAATTTAAATATTTTATTTACTGTTCTGCGACAATATACAAACATGCATTAAAGATATAATATTATAAAAAAGACCATTAAAATATAACGTAAACAATATTACTTAAATAATTATTCTAAAAACCGTTTTAAAAAAGGAATTATTAAATAATTTGTTATAAAAATTTTGTAAGTAATTGTAACTAATTACAGTTTTTGACTATTTATGGCAATTGGTTTCGAGGGAAAAGAATGGCTAGCAACCATCCCCAATATTTAAAAAAAGTTAAAATCGATCAGCTACTACTGGCCCAATTATATTTCCTATAATACAAATATAATAATCTCTCATTCTCTTTCAGGTATCGCTATCTATCTTAAAATTTATTCCCCAAAAAATAACTATAAGAATTGCATCGTGTGAAAATCTCTACCACTACAGAAAGTCAAAACATTACAATTTAAGCATCGGCCTTAAATGTTGCACAAAAATACATTAAATATTAGATATTTTTTTCAGAAAAATTTAATTTATTTTAATTAATCAAGTGTAATATTACAAACATTGGCGTACGCAGCGGGGTGGGGGGGGCACCCCAAAGCCAAAAAATGCAGATGCCGGATATATTTTTCAAAAATATTATTGTTTATATTAATTTATATTTATTAATATTTATTCGTATCTCATATTAAATATATATTTTATTACATTTATTATCACATTCATACGTTATTTTATCAATTAATTTCGATTTCAAGTTTTCCGGCGTAATATTTACTTATTATTTTTAAATTTTTAGTGGCGTAATATTTATCTACCATTTTCAAATTTCTATTCAAATAATAATTATTTCTGAAACTTCTGATCCAACAGGGAAAAAGAAATTGCAACCTTGTCCAACGAGATAGAGCCTCTTCCATCAAGCACTAACAGCTATTAAGGAGTTAGAAGAGCCAATTATTTGCTATTACTGAAATATCACAATGGCCTGAAAGAAATATTTCCTCAGAAGCAAGAAAATTATTGGATTCAATGCTTATTCCAAATTTTACTTCTCATTAGAATGTATTATTTAATTATACAACTATTTTAAGTATTACTTTTCAAAAACATGATATTGATTTGATTAAGAAGATGAGAATAGTGGGGAATTTTATCAGAACTCAAGGAAATTAGGGCTAATGTTGTTGAAGAATTTCATATTTTATTGTTGAGTCAAAAGCATATATACGTGTTCAATATTTGTCTACCTCGACTTGTAGCAAGGCAAGCTCATCGTTAAAACAAATATAGGATCAGTAGAAGAGTATATCTTAGATGCAGATACATTTATAACCCAAATAAATGAATTTTTAATTCATCATGCAGCACTTACATCTGCAAATATTACTTCCACAAAAGCCTTCCCAACCTTTTTCAGATGGTGATAGAAAAAAAAATATTTGTTAGATTTTTATTATGAAGATGTTAAAGTATCTTATGATGCCTTACTAGCTGAATAACTATGTTTATAAGATTAACTATAGTTGATATAATCCCAAAAAATGCTATGTATGCTCTGCATTATTTCAAACACATTTTAGATTACCAATGTATTAAAAGGGTTTATAAACTCTTCCCACTATGAGAACACTCTCTTTTTTAAGAAGAATAACAGAGGCCTGCAGAAGTATCATTTGCAGGACACGGCCCGGATTTTTTTTAAAGATTTTTAACGGCCCGGACTGGGTTTTTTTAAAAAATTTTCAGGCCCGGCTCGGCTTTTTAAAAAAATTTCAGGCCCGGCTAGGCTTTTTTTTTAAAATTTTCAGGCTCGGCCCGGCTTTTTTTAAAATAAAATTTTCAGGCCCGGCCAAGATTTTTTAAAAATAAATTATATTTATTTTTGATTTTTATAGCTAATAATAACGATTTCAAATATAGGCTGTTTTAATAAATACAGCCCGACCTGGGTGTTTTTTTAAAAAAATTTCCGGCCCGGGTATATTTAAAAAAATTAAAATACTGTACGGCCTAGGGGCCGGGCCTGCAGGTCTCTGAAAAACATACCAAGAAGTACAACATGTGAAAGTAGATTGTAAGTTTTGGATCTTTTGAATATTCATAGGCATTTGACGACAAGCAAGGATGAGATAATTGAAAAATTAGCTCAATCCCAATGAAGATTGGATTTTACATTAATATATAACATACAAAATACAATTATTCCTAAGAAACTTTTTGTGTAAAGGCTCAAAAAATTCAAATTTCTATTTTGGGTCATTTAAGTGATTCTTTACATATAATTTTTTTATAATTCACATTAATTTAAAATTGTGTATCAGGAATAGTTATTAGTCCTAATAAATTTATGCTTGATATTTTTAAAAAACAATAATATTTCTTAAAAAAATTTATTACCCCCCCCCCCCCCCCCCCCCCCCCCCCAGACCAAATTCCTGCGTAAGCGCCTGATTATAAATCCTGATTACAAATAACCATAAAAATAAATGTATTTATTATAAGGATATTAAAAAAAATAATTAATTAAAGACCAATTCCAGTTTGATATTTTTTTTCACTATGAAATAAATATTATTATCAAAATTAAATAAAAAATTAGTTACATTTATAACGAAAAAAAAGTATAAATAAAACACGATTTAATATTTTTATATATAATTTTTAAACCTGATTACAAGTCTGTATTGATATTTACAAAAGATTAACTCTATTTAGTTTATATAATTATTAAGCTTTAGTACTACTTATAGAATATATATTTTTTTCTTCAGAATTTAATTTAAATATTTTCCGTATGCTGAAAATACAACTATTTAAATAATAATTTTATAAGTTGTAGCGAAGGACCATTAAATCTTAAGTAAAGATTGAAAAAAGACGGGATAAAAAAGGTAAGATTAAGACACATCGCTTTAAACTGAAATGTAGTTAAATCCGCAAAATTACAATAGCCCATTATTAATGTTATTTAACTATTCATATCTTAAATTAGGAGTATTTAAATTTATTATCTTTTTATAAGATATGATAAACATATAAATCAGTTTTGGGAAAAAAATTATATTGGAATTTTGTAAATTAAATATTTAGAAATTTTATATAATTATATAAATTTCACTAACGTCGAAAAAAAGAAAATAAAGGATATAAATAATAATATGCAAATTTCACAAAAAAACATGAAAATAGTAAAACCGTTTTATTTTTAAATAATTGATTAGTTTTTATTTAAATATTAAATGCTTTAAAATTGATAATTTTATATGTTATGGTTTACAATAACATATTGACAGGATCTTCCATGATTTTTTTGAAATATTGCAACCATTTCGCCCCGACAGCTCCATCAACCAATCTATGATCGCAGCCTAAAGTAACTTTCATAACGGGTACTGACCTAAACCTTTATAGAAAGAAAAATTTAAAAGGTATATAAATTTAATTTTTTGACAATTAGATTTCTAACTAAAAACAGTAATTTTCTTTATTAACGTTTTTAATTGTGCCAACCATGGTAAACCAGAGGATTATTTTTATGATTTATTGTAAATGGAATTTTAAATTAAATTTCTTATGTGTCTGCAAGGCTCAAAATATTAAAATATTGATTCATGTATTATTTCAATCGGCTATACTCATGATTTATGTTTTTATTTTACCCATTATCTTGTTTAGAATCCTCGATCAATTTTTTATTACTAGTTCCGATAGATAAAATGCAAGCCTGGGGCGGATTTATGATGGCAGTAAACTCATCGATTCCAAACATTCCTAAATTAGAGATGGTAAAAGTACCGCCCTTTGCATTGTTTTAAATACAAATTATCATATTAAAACAACTCTATGGTATTAATGAATGGTTTTATGCATAATTCTTACTTGGTAAAATTAAAATGTATCAATATGCATTTAAGTTAAACAACATCGGTCTGCAATGTTGTATCAATTTTCTTATACGAGAAGGAGATTTTTATTTTATTTTAACTACGGGACCTATTTTTGTATTTCTATATTAAAAAATCTAATTTCTTCTTTTCGATAAAATTTTAAAAGTGCGAATCGAATTTTATGACACACTCTTATAAAAATATAAATATCAATGGCCAATTTTTTTTAATCTTGACTAAATTATATTATAGTCATATGAAAATGTTTTATATTATATTAGTCATATAAAGATGTTTTATATTATATTATGCAAATGATGTTCGGTAAATAACAACATCACGGGGAACCGATTAAGATAACCGAACCGCGGACCACATATAAAAATCGAACCGGAAGGTAATCCGGACCAATTTTATTTGTTCTAAATATGTGCATAAAACAAAATATCATATAAAATTGGAATTTTTTTTAATCTATTTGCAAAGGAATAATAAAATATGATAAATAACATACAACAGTAGGTAAACAATATTATTTTTTAGCATAAAATAATAATATCATCCTCGATAAGATTTGATAAGCAATTTTATTCCACTTTTAGGATTAGTGATAGTTTTATTATTTTGCTTGATATAATTTTTCTTCTTAGTTACTAAGTAACCCGCTTTAAAAAATAATAGTTTACGAGGATCCGAAATTGCTTAAATTGCCAGATAATATCTAGCTAGTAAAGATAGAGAAGGGAACCTATCAATATGCATAAATGAAAAACAACAAGATAGAGAGAACATCATATCATATATTCAATTATAAGAATTATACATTTTATATAAATATAAATGTATACTCATAAATTTACAAGCAAGGAATGAGTAGGATTAATTTTAGTTATATTTCATTGAAAAGTATAATATATATATATATACATACTATATCCATAATTATGCTACTAATTTAATCTAATATACCTGTTAATAAAATTTGTTTTTTTTACCAGGTGATTATAAAATGGATTAATCATTTGGATTTTCCTTAACATTTAAATATTTTATCATAACATGATTAATGGCAAATAGTATTTATTAAAATTACATAACAATATATAAAAACTTAGGAACTAGTTTTGTGTATGAATAAAATTTGAATAATTTTTTAAATTTCTTGATAGTTTATAATTTGAAAATTAAAAAAAAATAGTATATAATTTTTTTGATCAGTCCAAACTGAACCGATTGCAAAGATAGCAAATGGCGAAACCGATATTAAAGACTAAGCCGCCATGGTTAGTTCAAACCAGGCCATTGACCTTCACTAATTTGTAATAATAAATTGTTACTTGAAATTCTTGAGGTTTGAGTTTCCCTTGTCTGGCGCGAGCGGCTAAATCTTTCATTTCGAGATTTATAGTTTTTAATCCCTTTTTTTAAATTTTAATTTTTAAAAAATGAAAATGAAATATTTATAAAATTACTTTAGATTCGGCGTTAAAAATAATAGGAGTTATTAGGCCTGCAGAGGTACTAACAGCCACGCTAACGTCAACATTATAGTATCTAGATAAGATTTAAAATTGCAATAACATAAAGAGTAAATTTAAATTGATTACGAAACAATTTTTAAATTAAGAACTTATTTTTTTACTTTTGTACACCTTACCGATCTCCCTAATCAAGCTTCTCAGTGGATCAGGAATTTTTAAAAAATGGTGGGGATCGTTTAAACAGTAGGTGGGAGGGGGGTGGATATTCATATTTATTCTTTTTAACAAAGCGTAAAAATTTGGTTAATTTAGAAAAAAATATATAGATAAATTAAATTATTAACAGTTTAAAAATGGGAATTTTTATTTGAATAATGGAATACCTATTAATTATTTTAAAACTTAGGAATTGATTGTTAAACAAAATAATTTCAATTATCATAATATCGTCAGCTGAGTGTTGGTTTCTTCTTTCAGTGGAGCCTAGCTAGAGAGCACATCACCCGCTCCTGATGCCGTAGAGTAGTGACGATAAGTAATAATTCAGATCTTTCATCTGTATCTGGAATGAAATCACTATGACATTTAGATCAAACCAACATTCATTTCATGATATTATGAAAATAAGTATATATATAAATTGCAAGAAAGATAATAACTATTATATTAAATAATATATATTTTTGATATAAATAAATAAAAGTTAATAAAAACTGTCTAATCTGCGTTTCCATCCATGAAGAATTGCATTCCTTATGATAAAAGCAGGTCAGGGCTGACGCTTTAATAATGAAATCGTTGATGGACAATTTAACATCATCATCTTCCAATATTTCGTTGAATTGTTTGCGAACTCTTTATTATAAAAAGTATACATGGTTTATATTTTTTTTACTCTTAAACTTTATCGTTTTTTTGCTTCAGTGCTTTGGATTCAAGTCTAAAAATAACAAATATTGGGTTAGAAAGGATAATCTTTTTAATACCCTCCCCTTTATAATTTAAAGAAGTTTAATGCGTATAATAAAAGAATCCTCTAAAATAAAATAACTTATAAACAACAAATTATTAAACCATGAAAATGTTGTTGTTAAAAATAAAAATATGGTTCGTCAATAGAGTACTTTATAAATATTAATTTTTAGTTGCTTTACTCCATTTTTAGTCGAAATTGATTTAGGGTCAAAAATTTTCCTTAGGGGGATCAACTTTCATTTACATTAGCCATTATATATTTTTAAATTTAAATAATTTTTTTTTAAAAAAGAAGAAGTATAATTATAATATATTTAAATGATAAAACTTATCAATTCGTGCCATATTTATTTCCATAGTCAAGTAGTAATGTGGGATAGATTGTTTAGAATAAAGTAATCTTCTAGCTATAGTCTATTTTTTAATTAAATTTTTTAAAATAAAGTGATAAATACTCTGATAAATAAATGGCCTTGCAAGGTTGGAGCAGTAGCTAGCCACAAATATAAGGTTACGGTTATTATTTTTTTCAGTAACTATAGCTGTACAACAAAACTAAATTTTTATAAAAGGGTAGCAGTTGTTAAATCAATCACCTGGAAAAAATTATCCCCCTATAAAAACTAGTAAATTTAGTTACATATTTTATCAAGTATGTAGTTGGCTCAGTTTACATTATTTATTATATAATTGTAAATTTTGCTTTGTTTATTTTTATTGATTACTATCTCAAATCATAATATATGTAAGAAACTATTTATTTAAATTATTTTTTTGGATTTAATAAAAAACTAATTTGAAATGGATGAAATTGATATTGATAATAATTATAGACAAAATTAGCGATAGTAGGCAAATTAATGAAGTAGGAATTGAAAATTAAACTATGAATGAAAATGAAGAATGGTATACAATACATGTTATGCTTACCGCAGAATATACATGGGATCCTTATTAGTACATATAATTTAAGTTAAACATAGGAGTAAATACATGTTTATATAATCTTTATACATTTGTTGATAACTCTGGTAAAAAAATTTTTTTTATCGAATCAACCTTCAACACTGCTGGTAGGCCTTTAAACCAAGAAAAATAAGATGCCCTCATTCTCTAAATAATAAAAGCATAGAACCTTATCATTAGCCTAAGAGAAAAAATATATTAAGAGGTTCAAGGATTTGAATACACTAGATACTGGTAAAATTATTTTAATATTATTCCACCCAAGTTTACATTAAAAAAAAATATTTGCAAGCTTTTTGTCAAAATTATATAATATGCATGTCTAAATATCATTGTCTAGTAATATAATTAATCTCAATCCCTACCTTCTTTTTTCCTATATTTATCTTTACTATACCCTTTCCCCATTTAATTAAACAATCACATAACAATAGCCAAATCAAATTTCCTATTAAAAATTTGTCAATATTTATTTGTTCTTTCGGTTATACTTTTTGCATTAAAAAATCCAATTAAGTTCTCGTTTTTCTTCCTAAAAATATTTAAGCTGGAGCTCTTCCTTTGGATGTCTATGTGTTATGAGCTAACATTGACAACCACCATTTTACTTCTCCATATTATTATTTCTTTAGAAAAAATAGCAGTATATACAAATATTAATCATATATTTATATGGCATCCTATAAACGAGTGGGCAACTACATTGTACGAATAGAAATAAAAGCAATAGATGGTTCGTTCGATAGTATCTAGAGATTGGTTAAATTTAGCCCGAGAAAAAGCTACAAGGTTATACGGTTAGCTAATAAACGATGTGAGCAACAGTACTAGTGAACCTATAGGAAGAGTGACAGGAGTGCCAGAGGGACATCTTATTTCCCACCACGATGAAAACAATTCTGGGCATGTGGGGGATCACCTAATGCGGTTGTGTTCTGACCAGATATCGGCCATAAATAACGAAACATTAATGATCGTTCAAAATGAGGTGCAAAGATTGATGATTCAAGCATGGATGAATTTGAATACAGTTCGCTAGGTGCAGGTGTCTAAGAGAAGGGGTGTTGTGAAGATGCAAATTAAGGGATTTATTTATTTAATTAAGCTCGATGAATGCAAATTGGTTTTTATTTTATGTAAATAATTTGTAATTGGTTATTATTTTATGTAAATAATGTGGTCCGAAATGAATGGTTTTTTATTACTTAGTTTCAAGATGAAAATAATATAATTTTATTATTATATAAAATTTGAAAAATAAGGCCATTAATGTTAAATTATAGATATAATTATCAAATTATAAAATCTAAATCATGAATATAGAGAAATAATATATATGCTAAACGATGTTTATTTTTGTAATTTTTACGTGTTAATAATCAAGACCTGCAGAGGTACCATTTGCAAGGCCCGGCCCGGTTTTAAATTTTTTTAGGCCCGGCCCGGATTTAAAAATTTAAGGCCCGGCCCGGATATTTTTTAAAAATATTTTTTACGGCCCGGCCCGGATTTAAAAATTTCAGGCCCGGCTCGGAATTTTTTAAAATTATATTCGACCTGGTATATACAAAAATTCACCTATGAGGTATTTTACCATATTTTTCAGCGAGTATTATCGCTTATTATTTAAAAAATACATGTAAAAAGCTAATATTTTGAGAATATTATATTGAATTTATAAAAATTATAAAACTGTTATTTATAAAAATGGATATTTTGAGTATATACTATATTTTATATTGCATTTATAAAAATAAAACTAATATTAAATGGTAATAATATTTGTCATATACTATATTTTATATTACATTTAAAAAAAATAAAACTAATATTTAATTTATAAAAATGGAAAATATTTTGAGAATATAATATATTGTATTTAATTTACTATTTAATTTATAAAATAAAAATAAATCGCTATTTAAAAAAATGCATGTATAATAAATAGTATTTTGAAAATATAATCTAATTGCACAATATTAATATAATTTATTTTATAATATAAATTTTTAACAAAAGAAGATAATTGTATTATATAATATTGTAAAAAAAAATAATGAAAAATGTTGGATTAAAAACTTCCATGACTCAAGTTAAATATAATAAATGCAATAAATATTTGACAGTTTGCAAAAGCATGATTGACGAAACCCTATACTCAAGAAAGATATTAAAAATTCACAAATTATCATGAAGAAAGAGAAGCATATCTACCTTTTCAGGTTGAAGATTACTTCTTCTTTCTTCAAGAATTCTACCAGTAGTGGAAAAATTTCGCTCACAGCTTGCATTTAAAGCAGGAATTGCCAATTTTGCTAAAATTGGAAATTCGCTTTGATGAACCGCCCACCACTCTAACAAATTATCCACCTTAAATGTTTTATCTATTAGTTATGTAATTATAATATTCATCATCGGGTATTGACATATTACCAGAATTACCATCGCCCCATTTGTCATAAAACGATTCAGTTTGTTTAACAACAGTCGTAATTTGACTGGTCGATGGTATTTCATTTACTTCCTGAGCCTCTTGTAATTTAATAAAATCTTTTATATAGTTTTCCCTCATTTTGCGATCTGTCCCTGACTACATACGTAATTGCTTGAATTTGGGACAGAGAAAAAGAGAAATAAAATGATACTTGTGTAAAACAAATTTTTCAATTAAAAAATGCTTTATATTAAGTAAAATCAATTACAAACTTTAAGAAGTGATAATCCTTTATTTGATTGTTTTGGTAAAATATATTCTAAAAATTTAGATATGAATTATAAAAAAATATATTAATAATACTTGAATATTGGGGCTTATTTAAGATATTCCTTTATTTGATTGTTTTGGTAAAATATGTTGTAAAAATTTAGATATGAATTATAAAAAAATATATTAATACTTTGAATAAATTTGCAGGAGATTAATAATTAGATCGATCTGTGGGTTGTTAGGTAGTGTTAACCATCACCCAATATTATATTAATCATAACTATAATATAATATAATCTTATAACCATTAACTCATAATGTAAAAATTTTTATAAAAAATATTAAGGCCCGGCCCGGGTTTAACAATCTTAAGCCCGGCCCGGATATATTTAAAAAAAAATTTTTTCGGCCCGGCCCGGATATGTTTAAAAAAATTTTTTTTAGGCCAGGCCCGGCCCGGGTATATTTAAAAAATTTAAAATACGGCCCGGCCCTGCCCGGGTATAGGGCCGGGCCTGCTGGTCTCTGTTAATAATATTTTATTTTAATTTGAAATAAAGAATTTAAAATTGGTAATTTAATTTAATTTGAAATTCTATTTAATTCGACAACTTTATAGACTTAATATAAAATTTCATAAAATGTAGTCTGTAGCTAAGCTATAGATATTTTTAAAAATTTTGAAGAACGATGGCTACATTTTTTTTCAAAAATACACTGTGGTCAGACTCGTCCAGCCTTGGGGCCTTGCGCATATTTAAATATTTTTTATTCAAATAAATACCTATAAATTTATTTTAAAAAATTCAAATGATTCATTACTCTCTTTCTTTTAATAATTTAATAATCAACATAAATTAAAATAATATTTAAAAAAACATTAATTATAATACTTGTCGCATATTGCTGAGATCAATGTCCACGTAAGATTGATGACTCTGAGTTTTGAGCGAACCGGGAGAAGACTTCATTGATTGTAAATGAGACGGAAGAGGGCTCTGCTTAAGTATGTCTTGACTTGTTATAGTTCCTTCTTGTCCAGTTCCCTCTATACCCTAAAGTCCAAAATATTAATGATGCTATTTTAATAGTTCTAATTAGTGTTGTTAAACGGCTCGTTTTGAGCCGATTTTTAAAAATGACTAACTCAATATGTTAGCCAGAAAAATATAGCCTAAGCCTTGAGATTTCGATAATATATGTATGGACCTTTGTTCCTTCTATAAGCAAAATCTTCAGGCGTGAGTAATATTTTTCTAAATAAAGTATTGAGTTAGCCGTTGTTAAAAATCGACTCAAAACGAGCCGTTTAACAACACTAGTTCTAATTGATAAATTTTTTTCGCTTTATTAATTTATATTTAATTCCCATTCCATCTCAATGTAAAAATGAAGAAAAGTGTTGAAAATTAGTGATCTGCATTGGGCCTAATTTTTCAAGCCCGGCCCGAAATTTTTTTAAAAAATTTACCGACCCGACCCCCCAATTTATCTAAATATAAAATTAATTTATATAATTACTCAAAATAAAAGACATATGTTATATGTCGTTTAGTTTCAATAAATAAAATCAAATATTTATATTTTACATAAAAAATTCAATATAAAATTGACATATTTAAAAAAATTTCCAAGGTCAGACCCGACTTGGCCCGAATTTTTTAAAAAATATTAGGCCAACTTTGCAGATCTTTATTGTAAATTATTATATTATAACCAGGGATCACCGAACCTGAACCGAACCGTTAAACCGCTAAAACCTGTATTTTTTATCGAACCTAAACCGAACCTAAACCTCTAAAAAATTCCTAGCCGAACCTGAACCGAACCGCTAAAATGCCTCTGAACCGGTTCGAGTCTCATAATTTTATGCTTATAAAATAATGTGTAAGTTATTACTAGTAGTATATTGCAAAAATTTTAATTATATTCAAATTGATTTAAAAATTATTATCAATCACATACGATTGATAAACGTCAGTCATAATTTTTATAAGCTTTAGTATATTGCCATTTTGCAATATTTTTTAAATATTTTAAGCTTATAAATTATAATGCCTAGAAAAAAATTTAATCTAATATATAAATTATTTACATATAGTATTATAAATGACACATCAAATCTGATATCATACTGGCAATGCCAGCTACCCAAGTTAGTGTGGAAGGATGTTTATCAACAATTAAATTTATATTATCTCCTTATAGATGTAATTTGAGTGAGAGAATTTTGGAAATATATTAACTGTGCAGCTTAGTAAAAAAAATTTAAGTAATTGTTCATATTTAAATTAATCATTGATATATTTATTTGTTATATTTGTGCAATTAATAAAAATGAAGGTTTTTATTTTAATTATGAAATAAAAAAAAAATTTTCCTGATACATAATCCTAATGTAGGTTTGAATACAAATGTGTTCAAACCGGTTTTTAGAGGTTCGAACCGAACCGATATTTTTATTTTTTGCGAACCGAACCTGAACCGTTATTTTTATCCGAACCTGAACCGATATTCGTTTCGGTTTGGATCCCTGATTATAACAAAATTATACGGTTTCTTTTCTATTTAAAAAAAATTTACGCTGAGTGCAACACCCTTTTGAGCGGCTAATGTTTTCGCGAATGGGGTAGCGGGGGATTTCAAGGACGATTTTTTTGAGTCCAGTCCTGACGACTGGCCGTATTGAGCAGGCGGCTGCTGAAATTCTATTTTCTCGTCCTTTTCTTCCTCTATAAACGTTTTAGAAGAGTTTTTTCATTTTATGGATAGATATGCAAAAAAAATTCAAATATTCTCTAGTTTTATTTTTTTTCATCCGCGAAAATCCTGAAATGACATCTTAATATTAAGATCTCAATCCACCCATAGCGTGGCTAGGTTTCATATCATATAAGCTAAAAATTTGCAATTGGCGGATTCAGTCCACGAGCAATCCCTAAGTTAATAACTTAAATATATTTTGTTACTGCTCCTTAAAGATAAGTAAACCCGGTCCGTCCTAAATCCCGACCCGCTGTTTTTAAAAAAAGCGCTGGGTAAAAATATTAATGAGGCTGATCGGACAATCCATATATAAAAAATCGGGCCATGCCTCGGAAATCTCTTTTTAGTAGAGCTGTAAACGTTACTTCCAAAAAAAATGCGTTACCGTTACTTTGTATAAAAGTGCGTTACTCGCTATTCAAAAAAATTAACCATTAAAAAATATACCAAATATTATATATAAAGTTTCTTTTCATTTATTTTATCCCCATAAATAACAAAAATAAAATATTTTAAGATAAGTTCTTTTTATAATAATTTTTTATTTATTTTTAACAATTAATTTTCAAAATTTTGATCAGATAAACAAGAGCACTTAAGCTCAGCTTTAGCTGCGCTAAGCACTGTTCAACCGGCGCAGAAGATGGGATGGGATGGTTTTATATAATTTAATAAATAAAAATTCTAATTTGAAGATCAAAAAATATTTAAAGAATGATCTTTATTTTCAAAAAATATTACACTTTTTTGTTTCCAAATTCAATATTAAAAAAGATTACAATAAAATAAATTTTTGATTATAAATATTAACATTACTATATCTATATAAAAGAATAAAAAATATATATGATTAAAAACGAAAGAAAACTTTAAAAAATATATATATTTAGGTTAGGTCAGTGGGGCTTAATGACCCATTCGACAAATTTCTATTGATATTCTTTGTCGATCTGGCAAACTATACAAGTATAATCCCAAGCGAGAGTATACCTTGGTTATAAGGGACTGGCATCATCTCATCAGGTCTGGATTGTCAGGGCTGAGGTCAATGGTTCCAGCGAAGAAGCAACATTTGTGGATTTCAAGATTCTATTAAAAATTTCACATCCTCATCAATTTTTTATCTTTATCAGAATTTATTCTGAATTCATATTTTTAATAGACATTGAAATATTTTAATTAGGGTACAATCCACATACAAAGTGTTGACTTAGTGCCCTTAATTTTCTTTATTTGAACAAAAAATGTTTCATACTGGGGCCAGGGTGGAGTTAAATCATCTTCATCTGAATAAAAGTATAATTGACATATATTCTTTATAAAATAAATTATAATATTGGAGAACATAAATTAATATAGGTCTAGAATTGGAGTGCTTTAATTGCAAAATTGTTAAAACTAAAAAACTGAGAGTAATTTATATAATACATTTCTAAATGATAGACTAAAAAAAATTTACTCATAAATTTATAATTATTTTGTGAGAATTTTATTTGATAAAATCAATATACAAGTATAGAACAAAACACTTTATGAATTATTTTTTATTCAAAATGCTCCATTTGAATTTTATTTATTAAGCAAAAGCAAAATAAACAGAGGTAACTACTATAAATCATTAAATTATATAATATAGACACAAAATCTTTATTAATTCGAATTTGTTCATAAAAATAATAATTTAACTGAATAAAAAAATTATACCAATATACTAATAATTTTTCCCATACATATTTTATAGTAATATTTTTTATAAAATTTAAAAAAGTTGCACAATGGGTGATTACAAATATGATAATATCAAAGATAGTGCATATATAGCAAAAATTACGAAAATAGCCTAAAATTGATAGTACTCTAAAGCAGACAAAAATTTATATATTCTAATCTAATTTTTATTTATATATTTAGTGCGAATTAATCAATTAATATCTTCGTCTAAATCAAAAATCTTAAAAATGTAGCACTCCAATTCTAGACCGATATCTTGATTGATTCAATATTAATTATAACAAGACTGTATAAAATTCAAAAACAAGAATGTAATAAATAAAATGAAAAGAAACTTTGGTGGTTGATCTAAATTAAAAACTCAGCTTAAATTATTTATATTTAAAAAACATAACATATAATAAAATAAAATATTTTTTCCATATTTTTAAAGAAAAAATTTCAAGTAACAAGTAACTTTTTGCGTTACTATTAGACAAAAAAACGCGTTACTCGTTACCCTTTGAAACAAGTAGCGAATAGCGTTCCTTTTCCTCAAAAAAGGTAAATCGATTTACAGTACTACTTATTTGGTATTAAAATCTTGAAATATTTTTACTATTTAATAAATTAGGGTACATCTATTTCTTCATATATAAAGAGTTGTCTAACTAAAATACTATATCTATAAGTAAATTCGCAAAAAATAAAACAAATAATTATTAATGATAACGATTCAATTACAAATACAGATATCAAAATAAAATTGGTTCAAAAAACGATTGTTATAGAAATAGATAGCCATAGAGTATAGACATAGAAACCTTATTTGACACTGGGAAACATTAGTATATATGAATATTAAATAAAATTTTAATGATTAATCATCCAGGGCAAGAAATCAGTAAAAAATTTATCGGGTCTGGATGGGCCAAACAAACATTTAAATAATGGGATATAGCAACCAAATTGTGTAAAAAATCCTAACAGGTCTGGCTTTGCAGATTTCTGCAGCGTTAACGTTTTTATTTATTGCCATATTTAAGAAAAATTCACCAAAGCCATTGATACCCAATTATTAAATTAGAATGTTGTTTCAATCCTCTTACTTTTTTATCTTAAAATATAACATTATAAATATCAAAACCTTGTTGAATGGGTATTGATTGTGGTGGCTTTGATGATTCAGGTTTATGTTCTTCTTGCTTGCCTCTCATATAGATTTCATCCTGTGATAACTTAACATTAATGGGTTCAGGAATATCATCATCCTCACTGAGTTTGAAATTTTTAAATGCTGCTATATCTCCCTTCTCTGGGACAACAATGCACAACAACTGTTATATTTTTTAATCAAAATGAGTGATTTTAGTTTTAAAGAATATTTAATAGAGTAAACAAAAATAATATTGTTCACTACCTCTGTGAGTTTGATATACTTTCTATATTTATATTTAACCAGTTTTTCATGTAATAAACCTTGGACTAAGAAAGAGAGTCCCTTATTTCATTAATGAATATTAATATGAAAACTTTTCCCAGAGGAATATCTTTGGTGCCATTAGGTATCAAAATTTTTGCCACAAAACCCTCTTCACTAGCTTCCAACCCAACAGTTGCCTTATCAGTTTCAATTTCTGCTAATAAATCACCCTCCGAGACTGGATCCCCTTCCTTCTTTTCCCATTTAGCTAAAGTTCCTTTATCCATTGTAGGAGAAAGGGCAGGCAATGTGATCTTTATGTGGTGTGGCAAATTGTCAGTATTAGCTTTTATAGGTATAAATATGTTTTAAAATAATGTCTAAGAATTAATAAAGAATAAAAACAACTCAGAAAATATCAATAAGTAAAAAGAACCTCATGAGAATCCAATTTTATAGTCCATTATATAATAAATGTCTGTTATATTATGATATAAAATCTACAGGGATTTGGAACTCATTTTTAAACCATTGACTGGGGAGGTGATTTCTAAATTTTATTTGCTCAGAAATTACAGTATGTGAATTCCAAAAGCTTTTGCTATTTATTTCAGAACTAGACTTAATTTAAATTTTATATAAATTCTTAATAAAAATTAAGAAATAGTCAAATGCCAATGGCAAAATTGTCTGAAATTATCAATATACATATGCTGGCTTCAAATTTAAATATCACCCTCAATAATTAATTTAAAAATAGAAATTCTAAATACAGATGGATTCTAGTTCCAAATACAACATACATTATATAAATTTGCAATAAATATTTGTATTAACTGAATAAATAAAAATACTTGCATATGGACGTATATTCTTTAATGAGTTATGCAATATATATTTGGTAGATTCGTGACATGTGATATAATTGTTTAAGGAATTAGCCCTTTATAAATATGTAATTAATCATATTAATAACTTGAATAACCTTTTATTAAAATTAAAGCTAACTAAAGATCGTTTATTGATGCGATTGCATACCCTTATAATATATTTACAATGTCTTATATGCAACATAAATGAAAATTGAGGACTTTAAAAATATATGAAATGAATGAAAGTGATATAATGTAAATACAATATAATAGTTCTAATAAACGACCGGTTTGAAAATAGTTATATTTGGTTCAAATTAGACGTTGGCGCTGGCCGAAAAATCCCCATACGCACTGAGTGCAAATAAATTTTGAACGGTAATTGGGCATGACTGGCTTTTTTAAATCAACGGGCATGTAATAATTATTATATCGTTAAACACATTTTACTAAGAAACTATTTTAAAAACTGTATATAAAACAGGATTCTTTCTATTTTGAAATTTAAGAATTTTTACAAATTTAACAAAAAAATAGAATAAACTTTTAGAATTTTTAAAATTTCTAGCATTTTTTTATTTTTAGCAAAAGCTAACTTTATTTTTATTAAATTTTTCGAATTTTGAGCCATTCATTTTTTTCAAAAATTAGCCGTAACAGTTAGTCAGCCTCCAGCCAAGTTCGGCTTCTAGTGAACGATTATTTTCAATAGCCAATAATCGTTTACTAAAGATAGGTTGAACGCTTTAAGAATAAATAATACTGGAATTTATCATTTTTAATTAAAGATTTTGATTTAAAAATGTATTAATTAGTGAATTCTTAGGGTAAAATTATAGCAATAAATGAGGCAGATATTTTAAAAATAATCCATAAACTTTGAGGGCTTGATAAAGATTTTGCCTTTCGTGAGGCAGGTTAAGTTAAAAAAAATTGATCATAAAACGAGAGTGGGCGTGATTTCTAGTGTGAGCGTGAATGGGTGATGCGTAAATAAAATTTTAGCTCGATCCATCCTCTAGTTCAAATAAAAAGAATGAATATATACATAATCCTCTCTGAGTCCAATTGTTTTTCTATAAGGAATATCAGTTTAATATTTTTTCTGAAGCAATAAGGGAACAAATAAATGGGAAACCTACCCTAAAGTTTTGACTGCTGTCATTTACCATGGAATTTCAAAACAAATTCAGCCGTTTAAAATGACTGCATAAATTTTTCGCTCTAAAACATTGGCGGCCATTTTTTTGCTATAAAATCCTGAAGTAAAATAACAGCGATTAATATAATTTATCATAAAATTAATTTCACACTTCAAAAAAATTAGGAGTCATATTTATCATTTAAAAATCTCTATTAATTTTTTAGAATTTATTTAAATACCACATGGATATATTTTACGCTATTTAAAATATTATTAAATTTACCTTTTAACAGGGTTGGGCAGTATCGCGGATATTTGTATCTAAGATACAAGGTACTTTTGTATCTTGTATCTTTTTTAAAATTTTGGAAAGTATCTTGTATCCAGTATCTAAGATACATATTATTTAAAAGTATTTGTATCTTAACCAACTTTGTATTCAAAAAGATACAGATACTTTTAAAAAAATTTATATTGATTAATTTAAATAGTATTAAAATGTAAAATGATATTGTTTTAAGATTTTAATGAAAAATTTAATCAAAATATAGATATTTTAAGATAATTTTTGATATATGACGTTGGTTGTCATATAGCAATTTGCTAACAATTAGAACTACCATATTTGAATCGTTTTATATCTGTCTATTTTAAAATTATGGAAGAAGAAAATAGAATAATATGTTTATCTTCGTCTTCAGATGATTCTTCAACCGAAAATTATAACAATAAATTTAAACTAAGCATACCAATGATGTCATTGATTCATTCATTAAAAGTATACATCAATACAAATCAGCTGGGGACGCCATTTTGGTAACCTATAAAGCAATTATTCTCATGTAAAAAGCTGTGCTATATATTTTCTAATTTTTTGGTATTCTTGAAGATGTAGATTTGGAGAAACCTGCTAGTCATGTAAGCCCTATTTATTAAAATTCTTGTGAGATTTATTATTTGTCTATATTTTAATATTTATTACAATATTTATATTATAAAACATATTTTTATAAGAATGTTTCAAAAACAATTGACACTATTAATATTCTTGAAGATGTAGATATGGAGAAACCTGCTAGTCATGTAAGCCCTATTTATTAAAATTCTTGTGAGATTTATTATTTGTCTATATTTTAATATTTATTACAATATTTATATTATAAAACATATTTTTATAAGAATGTTTCAAAAACAATTGACACTATTAATATTCTTGAAGATGTAGATTTGGAGAAACCTGCTAGTCATGTAAGCCCTATTTATTAAAATTCTTGTGAGATTTATTATTTGTCTATATTTTAATATTTATTACAATATTTATATTATAAAACATATTTTTATAAGAATGTTTCAAAAACAATTGACACTATTAATATTCTTGAAGATGTAGATTTGGAGAAACCTGCTAGCCATGTAAGCCCTATTTTTTAAAATTCTTGTGAGATTTATTATTTGTCTATATTTTAATATTTATTACAATATTTATATTATAAAACATATTTTTATAAGAATGTTTCAAAAACAATTGACACTATTAATATTCTTGAAGATGTAGATTTGGAGAAACCTGCTAGTCATGTAAGCCCTATTTATTAAAATTCTTGTGAGATATATTATTTGTCTATATTTTAATTAAGAGAAAATATGCTTCACAAACAATAGCCAATGATCATATATATACAGCCAATTTATCATTCTTATCAAGAAAGATCAAATATCAAGATAAATATATTTTAAAATTAAGAAAAAAAATGAGCGCCTCTTATAAGAGGGAAACTATAAGAAATAAGAAGATTATCGATTTAAAATCAATTATTAAACAATTGAAGAATAAAAATTTAATATGTGGTGAAGGGGAGGATCAATTGGAAATTTTTTTTACAGGCATCCATTACGTATGCCACATGATTAAGTTGTTGAGAAATCTTCTCGGTGATAAAAAATTTTAATTTATAATAATGGATCAATAATAATTAAATTACTATTAAAATATATATTTTTATAAATTAATAGATAATAAATTGTAAATATATAGCTAATCTTCACAATTTACAAGATAAAGAAGGACTTCGTGCTGCTAATAAAATTAATAAATCTCATATTGACTATCACAAACAAAAAATGAAAGTACAATTAAAAATACTACAATACTTATATTTTTTTTAAAGGTTAAACTTGCTGTACAAAAGGTATTCTTTTGGCACAAGAGCTAAAGATTGATGGGTTTGAAAATTGTGAGAGCACAGTTGACTTTATTCAAATGATTGATCAGTATTAAAATATATTAATATTTTAAATAATATTTTTATAGAATGTTTGACTTTTTAAATACACGGAACATAGTTGCTAAAGGGTTTAAAAAACCACTAACTACAAATTCACTTTCTTATTATGAAAATTTTTTTGAGATGTGCATTAAAACTTTAAAATCCTTAAAGTTTGAAAGTGGAAAATACGTTTATAGATCAAAAAAAAAGTCTGCATTATAGGCTTAATCTTGTCAATGAAAAGCATTTTGGGAATTGGGAGGGAAGGAATTATTATTATGACCTAACCCCAAACTCAAGTATTTTATTTAGCATTATATATATTTTGTATATTTATTGCTTTTCATATTTTAGATATCTCTTAACCTACAAAACATCTCAAGATCATCTAGAGCTCTTCTTTAGCTGTTTACGAAGCAGAGGAGGTTTTAATAATAACCCTTCTGCCTATCAATTACGATCAGCTATAAGAGGCGTTATGATAGCAAAGATGGGAGCCTTATGCACAGGTAATTGTATTCCACTCGATAATACAAATTTTTTTTGTGGAGATTATCAAGATAATGATAATGATGATGACAATATACAAGCTATAGATTTTTCTTTTATAGATGTTCCAGATATCCAAAAATTATCGCCATTCGTTGATAACATCGCAACTTATATATCAGGATATATAACACGTAAACTTATATTCGAAGATAAAGTAAAGTGTTATATATGTATTTCTGCAATGATTGTTAAAAATTGTAAAGATCAAGAGAGCTATAATTAAAAACAATCAGGGATTAATAATTCCTTCCAGAGATGTATCTAGATTATGCCAATAATATGCTGAAAGTGGTTTCCGTACATTTGAACATAATAATCAAATTAAAAGGCCTTGTATATTTAAACGTAGTATCTTTTGTGATTTCAAAAGTGATAGAAACAAATATTTTTGATAATCTGGTTGATCACATGCTAGATCAAGAAGAAACATCTAGCCATTATCAAAAATTAATTAGATTAAAAGTTGAACGTTACATAAACATAAGATTTTATCATTTTGCAGATAAACAAAATAAAAATGAAAATACCAACATTCGTCAGAAACTGACCAAAACCATTCTATTTAAAGGACAATAAATATATCTATATAATCTTTTTTAATTTAAATGATATTAGATATATATTGTAACTATATATATTTAAATATAAATAATATTTATAAATCCTTTTTGTAATTCATGAATATTATTTCTATTTATTAATTTATAATAAACAATTATTGATTTTCATCATAAGATTAATAATCTCATAATATTAAGTTATGAAATTCTTCAAAAAATAAAAAGGTAAGATTAAGCTAAATTTATCTGAAGTCTTAGAAATGTTTTAATTTATTTTTAATCTATATTTTTTTTATTGATAAAATAAACTGGATAATATAATATAAGGAAAAATAATTTTTTATTTGCAATACATAATTTATCCTAAGATATATCTATTAAATCAATATGATCCAATTAGCACAACTGATTAAAATATTAAATTCATATTGTATTTCTTTAATAATATAACATATTTTTTATAATATATATATTATTGAGAATCTGAAGATTAAAAATTTACTTTATATTTAAAAAAAAGAAATACCTCTATTTTTAAGATTCAGGATCACAACTTTAAAATTGAGAGAACTTTACATTTATTATTTAAGAAAAATATTGGAGAGGATGCCTAATATTCTGGATTTCTTTATATTTTACCTTTTTATTAATATCATAATGTAAATTTTTAGCTAGAATTCTTTAAAAATTAACTTATGTTTAGATGTTTAAGCCAAACAATATGAATATTTATAATAAAAATCCTGATGATTCAGTTTATCACCTTGTATGATTCGAAATATTAAAAGGGCAAGTAAAGTCTCATATTAAGATAAACATAAATTTAAGCAATGATTTTAAATATATCTACCTTATTAGATATTTTAAGAATAGAATAGAAACTAAAAACAATTATATTGTGTCTTAAGAAAAACAAATGATAAGTGAGGGAACTTTATTAGATACTTTATATTCTATGTATAAAAAAATGTTTAAAATATAAATTTTAATAATTTAGTCATATAATTTTAAATTATTTGAATTTGGTCTGCTAAATATATATCTTCTTGGAAGAGTAGCCTTGGAATATTTGTGGGATAGGATCCTTGATGGTACCATTAATGCAGATGGATGTGGATTTAAATTCTTTGTCAAGTATCATAGGAAAAATTTCAGATATAGTAATAAATTAAGCTCTCGTTTAAAATTTTAATAATGATTTCTGTTATCAAAATGGCGGGTCCAGCTGTTTTGCTTTTAACGACGCTTAAAAATGCATTTTAATGAATGAATCGTCAGTCTAGGTATATTATATGTAATTGGAATGAATCGTCAGTCTAGGTATATTATATGTCATTGAAGCATACTTAATGGCAAATTTTTTGAAGTACTTCAAGATGATCATAATAAAGAAATTCATCGTGACTTTGGTATTGACGAAAAGGTTATAGCAACTGTTACAGATAACGGCTCTAACTTGAAAGCTTTCAAGAAGTTTGGATATTCTATGGAAGCTGTAGAGAATGACTTTGACATCAATGATGACGAATGTGTAGAATTCGAAATCATTGAAAGTATTATTTAATACTTCTTTAAAATATATTATGATATTGTAAATTTAGTAAAAAATTTTATTCAAATAAAATTATTTATTTGTTTATTTAAGGGTCTAAAGAAGCCTCAATAACATTGCCATAACACATTCGTTGTTTGTGCTATACGATAAGTCTAATTGCCACAACAGATGTCGAGAGAGCTATTAAGGAATCTCTTAACATTTCTAAAATTCATCATCCTGCAATAGCTAAATGTACTAAGCTATGGAATGCAAATAATAGGCCTAAAACTGCAGAACTTATCAAAGCAGTTTTAGGAAAACAATTAGTTACACCTGTAGTAATACCAACTACTAATTATAAACAATACGACTACTAATTTATATTTCAATTTATTTTTGATATCAAATTTTTATTTAGTTTTTCGAATGTTCTCGATTCTATTTTTAATATGCAATATACATAAATAATCATTTATTAATTTATTACATTTCCTTCAAACAATTTAAAGTTAGATTTCTTCAATAAACCTCTTTGTAGGTTTATGGTTTCTTGATGAGCAACGTAATGTGGTATTTGTATTTGTGTTTGTATTTGCTTCATTCACTGGCACAACCATTTCTGTAACTTCCAAAGAACTTTCATGATTTGGGATAACTAAACGATTTCTTAACTGATCTGCATGCTTCCGTAATGTTTTCCCGGAAGATTCAACAATATAAGAATAAAGTCCTATTCTTTCTTTAATTACTCCCTCTCTCCAACCATTGGTATTTTCATTATTTAACCATATAGGTTGTGAGATTTCAAATTCTCTTTCCTTTGAATGTAAATCATGATGAAGGCTTTGTTTATCATTAGCCCTTACTATTTCGTGTTCGGCATTTGGTCGGATCCAATCCAGACTTGTTTTCAATTGCCTCCCAAACATAATTTTAGCAGGAGATCTCCCTGTGGAACTATGCTCTCCCAATCGGTAGGTTGTTAAAACCTGTGTCATAGCTTCTTTTTTGGGATCGCTAATTGAATCTCTCGTTGCATAATACCCACCTTTCAAAGTTCGTACTGTACGTTCAGCTAATCCATTAGTTTTTGGATGATAGGGTGCCGAACGTATATGACGTATGTTATTTAAATCACAATACCTACGGAATTCCCCTGATAAGAATTGTGGTCCTTTGTCTGACACACTGTACTTGGGTATTCCAAACCTAGCAAACCATTTATTTAGTCGTTTTATCATAGCATCAGCAGAGGTATTCTGCATTAGATCAACTTCTAACCATGGTCTATTTTTCTGGCATCCAGAACATATTTTGATAAAATTTTCTATATCAACATCACATCTGGGCCACCAACAATACAATCTAAAAATAGATTTCATTACATTTTCCCCAGGATGTCCCCAGTGAATCATTCCTAACACTGCATTTCTTAATTTATTAGGAATAACCAATCTCCCATTCCATTCTATAATATCACGATTGACAGAAAGCTCTTCCCGTCGATTATAAAAATTAACTATTTCTTTATCTTTATGACGATCAAAGTTTCGCCAATATGTATTGCTACTTTTTTTAATATTATTAAATCTTGCTTCGACTCTTTTCGTAGAATATTTTCTGACAATTGCATATCATCTAAATTAATACTTCGAATATCCAAAGCATGTTTAGAATCTTGATTCTCTTCCGAAATTTCTTGGTGTTTATTAATCAAATCTCGAATTCTAGAATCTAGTGTTATGCAACATTTTTCTTTTTCAATATTGTTGACCAAATTGCGTACTTGTTTAATCATAACCTGACGAGGCATTTCTAAATTGAATGCTATAATCCATGGTAATCCGAAAAGAGGCACCCCAGTTGTATTCATTATTACCACTGGTAGAGTCCTTGTCTGTGATCCAATCCTAACATTGACTTGGGTCTCGCCCTTGACGTCTAACGGATGATCACCATATGCAGTCAATGGACTGGTTGGCCTAATTTTTGGTCGCCCAATACTTGTCCATATATCAATTCCTATCAATGACGCTTGTGCACCAGTGTCAAAATCAAATTCAACATCTAACCCATTTATCTCTGCAGTTAGTTTTGCTCGATTCTCTCGATTTTGTTGAATCTTCCAAATATTATGAATAGAATCACTTGATGACGCTGCTCTTATATAATTTAAATTCTTTGATTTACAGCAAACTGCAAAATGACCAATTTTTTTACATTTATTACATGCCGCATTTGTAGCTGGACATCTCACTTCTCGGTTATGAATAAAACCACATTTATAACATTTAAGTTTATTATAATCTTTATCATTATTATATTTGTATTTATTATTCTCTTTATTAAATGTATTATTATACTTGACTTTATTATAGCCTTTATCAATTGTAGTCGTCGTTTTTATTGGATGTTTATAATTATTATCATTATCATTTCTTTTGTTATTAACATTTATCTTATTAACAACTGGCATATTTTTATTTGCCATTTCTTTATCTGCTCGCTCAGAAGCTAATGCCAGATCAAGAATAAATTGAAAAGTCAGTATATTATTATCTCTATCAAGACCGTCGGGATATAGAGCTCTAAGATCTCTTTCCAATCCCGGTATTTCCATGCCAACCATAAACTGATCACGTAAACGCTCGTCAATATCATTAAGATAATGACAACGCTTGCCAATTGTTCTAATTTTATCTGCAAATTCAGTTATGGTTTCAGTTGTTCTCCGTCCGTAATCTAACGAAATCAAATCTAGAAGCAAAAGTTGTTGACCTCGGTTTAAATAGTTTAAAACATATTGACTTAATTTCCTTAAAAGATAAAGTTTCGATCGAATCAGGATAACAAAAACGGTCCACCAACTCAATATTCTTATTGCCAAAAAATGTTAAAAATATATCTTTATATTGACATTCAGATGGGCTTACGTTTTTTAACCGAAAACTGGCTTCCCATTGAGAAAAATATCTGTGGATAGAAGTATCCAACTCGAATTTATCAAATTTAATCGTAGTTAAATCCGCTTTTTTTTTTGAATCTCCATTTAAGGAATTATTTTCTCCATTTAAGGAATTATTATCTCCATTTAAGGAATTATTTTCTCCATTTATCGTCGCCATTTGTAGTAATACCAACTACTAATTATAAACAAACTACTAATTTATATTTCAATTTATTTTTGATATCAAATTTTTATTTATTGTTTTTCGAATGTTCGATTCTATTTTTAATATACAATATACATAAATAATCATTTATTAATTTATTACACACCCTGTTGCACTAGATGGAATAGTTTGTATGATAGTCTTCATAGTTTATTAAAATAAAGGCGAACTTCCTAAATTATGTCAAAAATTAGAATTTCCTAAATTGAGATATTGAAATTCAACATTTACAAGAATATTGCAATATAATGGCCCCATTGGCTATAGCGATTGAAATACAGAGTGAAATCAACTGCTATTATGGAGAATCAGCTCCAATTTTGAATGTCGTTAAAAAAAATTACAAATTTAATTCAAACCATTCTACAATTTTGCAAACTATTAGCTATTGCCATAGAAAATTATTTAAAAAAAAGACTTAAAAATATATATGATTTTGATAACAATTTTAAAAGTGCATTTTTGGCAACAATTTTTCATCCCTATTTTAAAAATCGTTGGATTGATGGTGAAAAAGAAAAAAATACCTTCAGGATCTGTTATTACATGAAGTTTTAATTGTTTTTAAAAATAATATTGAAATTAATACTTCAACAAAATCTTCAATTGATGAAGGTGATGATTACTTTTGCCTTAAAAGTACCACATCCAATTCTAATAATTCAATAAATGATATTGAAATAGAGGTCCTAAATTATATGAAAGATGACAGGCGGAGTATAAATATGTTAAATAGTTATAAATATATAAAAGATATTTATTAATTATAACACAATATTACTCTCCTCAGCCCCCGTTGAAAGATTATTTAGCTTTGCTAATATGGTTAATAGACCAAATCGTCAAAGATTGAACGATAAATCATTTGAAAAATTAATAATATTAAAAAATAATGCTGATTTATTATTATTTACTAATTATATAATTATTAAATGGAATATCGCATTATCTTTTATAATAAATTTGTTATTTTCTACAATTTATTTTAAATATTTTTTTATAAATTTATATTATAGATAAGAAAATAAAGCTTTATACATTTTGATTTTGACTATTTAAAGTTTTTAAAAAAAGTATCTTGTATCTTAGATACTTTTTTTTAAAAATACAAGTATCTTGTATCTTATTGAAATTTTTCTAAAGTATCTAGTATCTTGAATACAAAATTTTATAAAGTATCTGTATCTGTATCCGAATACAATTTTCTGAAAATTTGCCCAACCCTGCCTTTTAAACATTTTTTTAAAAAAATTAATACATTTTCTGGGTCAAAATAATTTATTGCCTAACAAAAACTTTTCGTATAACAATTCATTTTTAATGTGAGCTTTTTAACTATGAACAACTAATTATACACTATAATTGATTTTTATAAGAACTAACTGAACACGTTTATGATTTTTATTTAAATTAAATAAACACAATGAAGAGTTTATAATTTTTATGAAAACTTAAAATGCTCATATGTAAAAATAATAGTTAATTTTTATCAATTGTAGACAAAATTAGAGATTAGCATAAAAGTAAAGTAACTAATATAAATTATTTTATTAATCAATAATAAAATTTATTTAATACAAATATAAGAATAGTCATATTGATATATATATATATACGCGATATCACAAACTTATCTAAAAATAGGCACAATATAAAAATTATTTAATATAAAAGATAAAACATGGTTAAAGTGACAAATTGTAATTCATATTGTAAAATATGAAATTAATAATGTCCCAAGTGGCCTTTAGTATACTTGGATATTGGTAGTAATATAATATCGTGCCACTATTATAACGATGAACGATATGCTGTGAAAAGTTTAATAGGAATTTATATAAGAATAATAGTAATATGTGTATATAACATAATAATTGCATGTCGGTTGAGACGAGCCAAACGCCAGTCAATTATAATTTATTGTAAGAATCCAACTTGCCCTAAATAAGAAGGAAAGAAGAATCAAGTTAATGTAGATTTCTATGTCCCGAATAATAAATAATAAACAACACTATTTATGAGCTTTTAAAATATTTATATTCACGATTTTGACTTATAATGCTACAATTTAAATTATAATTCTAAATATAAAATGACTTTATTAAACAATTTTTTGTATAAAAAATATAAATATTATATGATATAGTTGTTATATTTCATAATCAATTACAAATCATGATTTTAATAATTATTTGGTAAGCCATATTATATATCATATTTAGAAAAAATATCAATAAATTGAGCAATATAAATAAAAGGCATAAAAGGTAAATAAAACAAATAAATTAACACGTGGGTTGAGAATAAATAATTATATTTATTTAATAAAAATTATACTAGTTGGGCATAAAATTAAATTTTCTTCTTAGTTGTTATATCCTCTTTTTATTAATTTTGTTTTTTTAACTTTAATAAAGTTCTCATTTGATTCGCCAATTTTTCTCTTGCTTGATTCAATTTTCCTATTGGTATAATCGCTTGCAACTGTTGAAAAATACTATCAGAGGTTTTCCCTTCGTATAACTGAGGTGGATCAAACGTATCACTAACCTCTTTGATCATTTTGCTATATTTATCGCAATAATCATTCCAGCCTTTGATTAAAAAATCGATATACCGAAATGATTTATTTTTTATAAACGGAAAGTTCTCAAGTATTTCATTTTTTTACAACTTAAAATGTATATAAAAGTCTTACCGTTAGCGTTGAGGGAAGCGATTTGAAAAGGCCCCAAGAAAGCCCATCTCAGGGATAATCCCTCCGACATTACTTTATCAACATCTTGAACTGACACGATTCCGCGCTTAACAAAATTTGCAAAAACAATTTGTCGTATTTTAAATACATATATGCAATATGTATAATATAAAGTAGACCTATTCAAAAACGAAAATGAATCAAATAATTTGCTATTCGCATTTGTACGAATTATTTATTTTTTAAAAACATTATAAAATGATTCACACAAAAAAATTCTTAAAATAATCTGAAAATAAAGAACATGCGATCAAGTTATTACGAAATTAAAATGGATATTAATTTAATTTATAATGTCAAACCAATTTTTAAGTCAAAGAGTTCTTCTTATTGTTTCTTCTTTATAAGATCTGAGCTTTATGACAGCAAATTAGTTCCAAATAAGAAAAGTATTTCCTAAACAACTGATGTACGACTTGTTAATCACATCACCCATTAGATTCATAGGGTTTAGGTTTTCTGATTAATTCGATTCGAATTAAATCGAATTAATCGAATATTTTGCTGAAAAAATGAACTCTTTTAGTAATTTGTGGATAACTCGAATTATTAGATACAAATTCGTTACTATTATTCGTATTTAAATAGACTTAATGTAGAGCAGAAAAATATAGTTATACCAGAATTTTAATAAAATAAAAATAACCAAGATTCAAAAAAAATAATTAAGAATAACTATCAATTGCGTGAATATACATTAACGAGATTATAGCTCTCATTCAAGATGGCGTATTGAAGTCGATTGACTATGAATCCAGGAACTTCCTTGATTAAGACTATGGGTTGTTTTCCCATGCCACTCAAAAGATCTTTCATTGTTTTTATAACATCGAGGTCAGTCCAGGGTGCTGGTACGATTTCTACTATGGGCACAATATCCACGGGGTTCACCTGTTCACGTTATAAGTATAAAATTAATTAACTTGAGTGCTAATAATATTAATCAATATTACAATAACAAGATAGGTGCATTTTTCCAAAAATTTTTTATTATGTTAACAAAAAAAAATAAAAGAAAAGGCAATAAATAGGAAAAGTTAAAAATAAAGATACTTGTCCAAATATTTATATTAATTTAAACTTAGGGTTGCCAGAATTCCTTGGCTGAAAACTCTATTTTTTTATTCTCACTTAGGCATAAATCATCGCCACGCTAATCTATAATTTATCACAATATTTATGAATATTCAATTTTTTTCAAAATATTTTATTTTCCTACATAGTTGCCCAATACCGAGTATCGGGAGGATACTTTTTATTATTAGACGCTACTAAATTATTTAACCCGTATGCTGTGCCGATATTAAAATGACCTTTTATAAATGTGTATATCTTAGAATTGGCATCAGATTGGCAGCTAATTATTTATGCATAAAATATTGGAATATCGATATAATATTAAACCTTGTTATAAAACATAATTGTTATAAAAGGGCGTCAGAATTGGATGATCAAAAATTTGTTCTGGAATGGATTGTAAAAAAAATTGTTAAAACCCGATCCAAAGCATCGGTTCATTTCATTTGCCGATGCTGACTTTTCCTTATCTAAGATGGTTATGTATTTAAAATTTACTGTCTTGGCAATTCTAAGATATTCACATTTATAACCATATCATTTTAATATCGGCAAAATTATCGGGACAGTCCGACTTTTGTTAGTTAGATAACCTTTTGATGCAATTTTACCCTAAAAAAAATGTTTTCTTGCAAAATAAATAAAATATTTTTATAATTTTTTAGATCGTTAATTTTTAGACCATTTTTATTTTTTATTAATAAGAGTTCGCCCCTGCTTTCCCATTTTTTCAGACTGATATTTTTTTAAAAGAAATGTTTTTATTACTTTTTCATTCTATTCTAATACCTAAAACGTATTATTCGTTATTCGATTTGTATTTTACGAATAAGAAAAACATAATTATTTGATAAAAATTTTCGAATCGAATACTAATAGCTCTATTATTCGATTCGATTTGTATATTTGTAGGTGTATATGTATTTTAATAAATAAAAAAAATCATCCTATTCTCTGTCTTATCAAGCGTTTTTATAAAAAAATAATTATTTAAAAATTAGTAATTTTCATTTTATTTCATCATTGGCGGAAAGCACTATATGGAAATATATTTAGCCAAGAGGGAAACACTGATAATTCAAAATTATCGGTGCGAGTTGTTATTCTACTTAAAAAAAAGAAAAATAAGATATCATCCAATATTAAAAATATACTTGAAAACGTTTTAGCAAACGCCTATTTGGGATTAAATATTGCTAGATATTCTAGGATAAGATATTTAGAAAATTGAATATATTTATTATAATGCTCAAATTACTGACAACCTTAGATACAAAAAACAGCGAATACTATAAAATGAGAAAATTTTAATAAAAGGCATTAACTCGGCTCAAACCGGCCAATATAAAAGCTCTTCAGTCTAATATGCTTTTAAATAATTAATGACAACTCCGATCAAAATAAAAGCTACTATTTATAAAAAAAACTAATAATTCCTACACGTCTAAAACTTTTAGACAGTTAAAATTGGTTAAAAACCAATTCCCGATTGTCAAAGATAGAATTCCTGAAGCAGTTGAGTTAGTAAAACATACCTAATTCGCCTTTGATATTCTTTGTCTTAAAAACTTGGATTTTTTTATGATTTGACGACCAATGCTTTGAAAAAGGTCGTAGCCAAATTAATATATTGTTAGTGTTGATCCTAAATATTTGGCAATTTTTAAATTATGGGCTTGTGTTGCATCCATATTAATGAAATTATGAATTTCCCTGTATGGAATTAGTGTAATTCCATAAGGACGTATATTGTCAGCAAATAGGCTTGAAGGTTCTAATGTGATTCCGAGATCTTTAAATAGTATAACCTCTAAGAATTCGTATCTCTGATCCTTAATGAGTTGATTGATTGTGGATCTAGACAAAGGTGGAAACTAGAAATAAGGTAAACAACAGTTTTTTATAAATGGTAAATCCCAATCTTTTTATCTTGTAGAATTCGAATGGACTTTGTCCATTCCATTCTAGACATACTCAAAAAAGGTTCTAGGACTGCTAGCAATTAGTGCCTGTAGGTGGCTTGCGATGAAAGCGCAGGTTGAGATAGATAATGGATACCTTAAACAGAAATATTAATTTTACATAAAAATTAATTAATATAAAATAAGATTTTATTTTGTGGTAATTTTTGAAAAAAGTAGATTCTCCGCATTTTTTTTGAAGGAATGTGGAAACCCTAGTTCACTAAAAAAATTCCCCTTAAATAAGTTAAAAAGAGTAATATTTACCATTATATAAAAAAAATATGCGTTTTATTATTGAATTTATAACCGGGTGGCACACAATAAATCTTTTCTTGTGTTTAAGATCCTTCGAGAGAATAGATGGCAATAGACTGCTAGTTGAAGAGGATAAAATTTGCTTGACAGTCATTAGACCATCAACCTCTTTGTACACTTTGCGTTTTAGCTCCAAATTTTCTGGCACGCATTCCTTTGATAATTATAATTTAATGAGACATATTTTAAAATGAGTATAAATCAGGGTTAGGAATCGGTTAGACAAATATACGGTAAATGGACAGTGTTTGACTCGTCAAATAATCAAAAATTATATTCATAAATAAATAGAGTTGGTTCAATTGTCTAATATGGAGGTCTGCAATGGCCATAAAAAAAAATTTTAAACATTGGGCCTTATATTTATTAAAAATATTTTTTTTCATTTTATGACATTGCATATTTTATAAGTTAGTAAAAAAAATATAAAATAAATTAATAAAAATCCAAAAAAAAATCAATCAAATAATTTTTAAGCATTGGGCGGGTATATAAAATTTCTAAATAAATGGGTTGATATGTTAAAAAACCAAACCCGACCTGATGGACATACACTGATCCATTGGGGTAGAATGCAAACATATGTAGGGCTACTTCTGTATCGACATTTTTGCCCCCTTTCATAGCCCTCACGATCCCATAGGAATTGCTATATATAAACTTAAAATACTCCATATATCAGCCTATACAATATTGATTCCATTAGTAAAAGAGGTTAAATCTCTTTTCAAACTTATAAGTAAAAGAAGTCCTATAACATATTCTCGAGGTCATTTAAAATTAAAGAAAAAGTATATCTATGAAGTAATCCAGTTTAATTTCAAAATAATCAGACTCATGGCCGCTGCCATATAACGACGAAACCTTCAAATATTTTGTTTAAATGCTTTTGTTAAATTCTTTTATTTATTTATTTTAATTTTTTAATGCTTTTTCAAGTACCATTATATTTCAGTATTTTAAAGTAATATATTTCCTTATATAATTGGGAAAAAAATATTACACTAGAAAGAAAAATGAAGTTGAATAAAAAATCTTCAAACAGTGCAATTCAATGAGAGTACAATCGAGAGGTTAAAAGACTGGGAAGGTGTAGGGGGGTTTGTGTTTGTTAAGGAATTGCAAAATTTTAAAATTATTAATAACTACCCTCTTAGCAGCAATCCCGATTCTAGGCCTATTTAGGAGGAATTAGAAACTGCCCCTCCCCCTCCAAAAATATTTCCTAGTTCCTGAATATTTTTTAGATACATTTTTTAAAAATAAGAATGTAATGGGAGAGAAATAACTGTTTTTTAAAAATAAGAATGTATTGGAGAAATAACTGTAACCTATCGGTTTAAAAAAAACTATTCATGTCTTCTGATGCCCTTATATTGTGATGAGGAAGGTGAAAATGTAAATGTAGTTAATTTGGTGGAAGAGAAAATTCAAGATGCCAAGATTTAGAATAAGGGAAATGCCTAAGCTTGCAAAAACAAAATGGATTGTAAGAATTCTTATTGCAAATATTTTGCAACTGAAATCAGTTATCACCAAATAGGCCAAGATCTAGTGGTGTTAAAAAGTCCGAATTTGTTCGATAAAAAAACGGCCAGATAAAAATTATAACCAAAATAATATTATGTAAATCTGGAGATTTTGTTCATAGATGGCAGAAAGGTTTGGACATCCATTTGCAAAATGACGAGGCCGACATAATATTATTTGGCCAAAATCTTAATCGGGTCGTTTTTTAAAATCGACCCAAATCCGGCCTTTTAACAACAATATTGGTAAAAGACTGCTACTAATAATGGAAGAAGAATTTCTTTAAAGTTTTATAAATACGTATAGGTTGAATAATTAATTGAAGCTGATGCAGTTTTTTGCCTTCCTTGCAAGATCTATAACTTAAAGAATGGTGAATCTAATCTATAATGCTAAAATGGATTTTACCAACTGGAAAAATGTTCTTGTATACAGGGGCCTTGAGAACATTATAATTGCAGAATACACAGAAGAGGGTCATAAGGCTAAAAGATTTTTATTATTTTTTTGTATATACTAATTAGGAAATTTAAATCAGATAGCCATTTTAATTTTCTAGGCATAAAAAAATTAAAACCTTTATTGGCAACCTATATTACTGAAGAGGGATTAGTAATTAAAATTGAGATTGTTAAAATTATTTGTTAAAAGTTTAGAAAATTATAAAGATTGTACATCAGATTTTGACAAATTTATATACCATTATAAAAATGCAAATGTTTTTCAAATATTCGGTATCAGTTTAGATCATCCACATCAAGTTGTGACAACTTTTAACCATTAAAGAGAATTATCAAATCAGATATACGTTCTAGTAGTGATATAAAAAAGGGTAACTTGGTTTTATTAGGACATCGAAAAACATAACCGATAATTTTGGGAAATGTTTTCAAGGTATTTAAAAATACATCTCAACCGTAATTATATAGTTGTTGCTTTATCTTTGTTAGTTTCACACTGCTCAATCATTGACATAACACCAATTGTAATATAGTTATATATATTTTCTAAATTGCATATATTTTATAATTGACTCCCTAACAAGTATTATACAAGCACAATTAAACTATATCAATGTTTTTATATAATATTTGTAAAATCATTAAATCAACTTATTTCTTTCCAGCTATAAGTCAATTCCTATCATCCATCTAATTTTATAAACATATTTGATAGTTGTATATATTTATATCTGGTATTTTTAAAATTCGTTTATTTCAATTTTGTTTTCAAATAACTTAAATATTTGTTCTATAGTGATGGAAAATTTTTTTATTTGCCCCCCCCCTCTCAAATGGGTGAAGCCAGAATCAGGTCTGTTTAGTAGCTTCCAATCAAAAAGATTCTATTTACAGAATATATGATGCAAAAGGATGAAGCCTCCAAAAGTCCACAAAAATGGGAGTTAAATGTGGAATCGCTTTCATCAAGTTTCAACTTCAACTAAATCAGAAACATATGGGGAAATCTAAATGTTACAAATATCCCCTTTATAAAGGCAGATTTGTATCAACATATTCAAGAAAATAGCATAAAATAAATAGTATCAAAGATTTATCAACAGTTAATGAAATCTTATAACAAATAGATATCATTCAAGCAAACAGTGATATAAATATATTTTAAACCTTATTGTGCAAATTCCGACATGACTGAAAAATACGTATTTTAAAAACCCATGGGATTCTATTATAATGTCTTAATTACTAAAAGCTCATTTAAAAATTATATGCCACATAAACTAGGAGCCATTATTGGTAAGGGTATGAGTACTTAAAAAGCTAAATTTAAGTGGATTTTTAGAAACGACCCTATTAAGATTTTAGCCACGTCGAGATTTGGCAAATAGAAGTTTAAACCTTTTTGCCATCCTGAGAAATCTCCAAGCATGTATAATATTATTTTGGCTAAAATCTTAATCGACTGTTTTTAAAAATAAATCGGGGCTTTTAGCTACACTAATTAGTAGAAATAAGTTCTTCGAATGATTTAAGTTAATGTGGTACGTACAAGAAATGAAAATTGGAAACATAGGAATTTCTTATATTAATAATAGTCTTCTATAATTTAAAAAAAAAGTAGCCTGAAAAATAAACCTGAATTAAAAAGGCATTGTTAACAGCTTTTGCTAAATCAGTGAAAGCAAACACTCTTCCTATTATCTTTTCAATATACATATCATTTACAATAACATTTAAATCTTGTCTAATAGTGTCAGTGCATTTTTCTCCAATATCCTTTAGATCTTGTTTGATACTATCAATGCATTTTTGGAGTTGGGATTGATCAACGTCAAAAATATGAATTGTATATCCATTTAAGGCAAATATCCAAGCAAAAGATTTGCCTATTATACCGCTTATTTTATTTTATTTAAGATAATATAATAAAGAAAATTATTTTTTCGGGCAGTGGCAATATTATATATAGAATCGGGGCGGGGCCATTATTAATCGTTTAAAAAAATATCGGTCTTTATTTTTCAAAAAACCGATCCGATATTTGTTTTTGATTATTTTATGATTTTATGTATCAGCCATAAATGTTTTAAAGTGAATTGTAAGCCGGATTAACTGTACTTACCTTTTTTAATTTAATTTATTTATTAATTAACAACCATTATAACACATAAAAATTACACCAAAAGAAACGAATTTATTAATCTTTTAAATATATGATATACAATTACCAAAACAACTAATTTATATAAAATTATAAATTTCACTCTTTTTATTCAAAATTTCTCAATTAATTTTACAAATCCAATTATCCTTAATTTTTCTATTCAAATTAAATGTTTCTATAACATTGTAAATCATTTAATACGCGTCTCACATAAAAATTACACCAAAAGAAACGAATTTATTAATCTTTTAAATATATGATATACAATTACTAAAACAACTAATTTATATAAAATTATAAATTTCACTCTTTTTATTCAAAATTTCTCAATTAATTTTACAAATCCAATTATCCTTAATTTTTCTATTCAAATTAAATGTTTCTATAACATTGTAAATCATTTAATACGCGTCTTTGACAATTTTAAATATATATTTTTTTTTCTTTTTTTCGACTTGATTATCGCTACTCACAACAATAAATATTGTCCATATTTTTTAATACATTACGCATATGTTTGGTTAAAGAGAAACGAAAAATTTCTAAGTGGTTCTTGTTTTGCCCACAGTTTACAATATTTATTTTTTACATAGTAAAAAATAAATTTTTTATGTCATTTGGTTGAAATGGAAGGGCATCGTGAATAAAGGATGATCTTTAAAAAAATTTGTGGATCGTTACAGCCCTATTATTTAATAGTTAATATAAATAACAGCAAAAATAAACCGTTTTTTTTTACAAAAATGATAAATAATTATTAACCCAATTTTATGTAAAAATTTAATAATAGTTGAAATCAAGAACCAATATAATATGATATCAATAAGAAATCTTGGGGGGGGGGGATGCATTATAACTATAAATTCTTTTAAAACTATAACTGTTGCGGCAAATTCTTATATTTTTTAAAAACTTAAAATTCTGATTATATTTAATATAATTGTGGATATGATAATTGACTAATTTCTATCATTAAATAGTAAATATCAAGCAGATATATAATTACCTCGCTTGTCTATTAATATTGTCACTTTTATATAAACTAAGGGGACTAAAAAGGGCTAGAGAAAATATCGTGAGTAAAACATTTTTTGGGGAATTCCATGTCAAAATTTTTTATATCTTAAAGATATACTTATGTTTGATTTTACTTTAAAATTTTTAACGCATTGATTGATACTTTAAAATTTTGTATATATGTCGTGATTAGCTACCGAACACGAGGATAGACAGACAAGAATCAATCCACACCATATGGTTTTGGAGATGCGGGAAAGTTCAAAAATGATTGCTGATGATTATGATTATGGAATGGAATGAGGATGTTTATGATTGTGTTATTATGTTGTTATCGAATATAGATAGAGATGTAAAGGTAGGGAAATTTCCCGGGAAATATATTTTCCTCGAGAAATCTCCCGAATTTTTCCTTAATATAAATATAATAATTTATTGGAAATATTTTATTTCAAAACTTATGATTTATAATTTGATTTATTATATCATAAATTTTAAAATAATTTATATTTTCCTCGTGAGTCTTTAAACTTATTTTTTTTATTAGTGCACCTCTTCAAATCTATATTTTTAAAAGTACAAAACAAAGGTAAAATGTTAAACATTATATTCTCATACATAATATTATGATATATTATAGAAAATTATTAATAATTAATGATATATTTAGATTTGAAATATAAGGACAGGCGCGTATGCAGGAATTGTGTGGGGGAGGGGGATAATTCAATTTTTTAAAGATAAAATTATTGTTATTTAAAAATATAAAGCATAAATTTATTAGGACTAATAACTATTTCTAATATACTATTTTATTAATGTGAATTATAAAAAATTAAATATATAAACCGGCATATAAAATAAATGACCCAAAATAGAAATTTAAATTTTTTAAGCCTTTAAAATTTATATATAAAAAGTATAAAAAGTATAAAAAATTTAAATGTTGGAAATATAAATTAATACACAAGTTTCTTAGGAATAATTGTATTTTGTATGTAATAACTTATAGAGTATTCATGAAAAATATACAACACATTAAAAAATAAAATTGCACAAAAAATATTATTAAGAAACATATTATATATTTATGATGTAAAATTCAATCTTCGTTGGGAATGAGCTAATTTTTCAATTATCTCATCCGTAATTGGCAAATTAATTGCGATATTGGAAAAATTATGGGTAATTTAACAGAATATAGTTCAAAACAAGGTTTCTATAAAGGAGCTGGCATATGGGAGAACTCAATCCATACCAAACTACTCATATGGTGGAAAAGGTTGTGTACAAATCAACCCCTTTGTCAAGTGGCAGTAATATGTTTTTCGATACCACCTTCAACCTCGTCAGAAGGAGTCTGGTCAGCATTTGGGAAAATTCAAAAATGAGAAATAGAATAAAGAAAGAAAGAGTCAAAAAATTAATATCAATCAGGCATAACATACATTAAAAGGATTACATAAATGCATTCATGTTAAGGATTTCGATTTATCAATATCAAGTGATAATTATGATATTTCAACCACATCCCATGAAGATGTTGATGCTATTTCATTAGCTTACATAAATTTTAAATGTAATTTATAATACATGCTACTTGTATAAAAAATGAAATGTTTACAGTGTTTTTTTGTCTATATTGTTTAAATATTTTATTTTTCCTTAGTTCCCCAAATTTTATAAAGTCATTCAATAAAAAAAATTGAAAGGTTTAAAGTGTATTTTGTGGTTATTTTTTAAATTTCCGTTATTTCCCCTGAATTAATTATCCCGGAAAATTTACATCTCTATATATAAATGATTTAATTTGTATAAATGGTTTATTTGTTCGCAACATCAAGTCCAAGTTATATATATATAGCAGGGGAGTCACTAGCCTTTACAATTTCAGGGGGCTCAAAATTTCTTTTAAAATTATTTATAAAATTATCTTTTTTTTTAGCTAATATTATCCCAAATTACCTCTTTTTTAAAGCTAACATTTTCAAAATTTTGAAGGAACTCTTCAAATTTTTCAGCGGTCTCGAGCCTCTGCCCCTCTCCTTACTTTAATGAAACTACTGTTATATAGTTAAAAAATTGTTTATTAGGATCATCAAACATGTCATTTGAAAATTTTATTTATTTATTATTCAATGAGTTTATTATTAAAACGAATCTAAAACAAATGCCATATAAAAAAACAATTAATGATTATAAAAATAATGCGCATGATATATGTAGAAATTTAAATCAAACAACTTTATTAAAATTAAAAAAACAAGAGATCGGTTTATTTGCATTGCTATATGAACCACGAATAATGCAATCACTTTGATGAATAGCCATCGTAATGGCTTGTTTAAAGTAGAAGGCTTTATTATGATAGCTACTTATTTGGCTTAATTGTCTCCCTAATAATGTGATAAATTTAAGGAATCCATCATCAAAAATACCAAGAGTATTGGTGATAAATGGAAAAAAAATTATGTTGCGATGTCTGTTTATTAGTTTATTTTCAAATCAGCTGAATGTGCCAAAGCATTTCTATTGGATGCCGAAAAATCGATGCATGTGTAATCCCAATCTACTGGAAGAACCAAGGTATTAGGTTGATAGAATTGGGCCTTCTGTAGTTGGCTATTCAACAAAGTAATTGCATTGCTAATCATGGTTACATATAGAAATGAAAATCGATCTCTTAATTAATTTTTCTCCAGTTGTTTGTTTTAAATTTTCATATATATGCGCTATATTTTTATAATCGTTAATTGTTTTTAATATGACCTTTCATTTAAATAAAATTATAATGTTTCTTTTATAATATAATATAATTGAATCTATGATTTATATAGACTTAACCCCCCCCCCCCCTCATTTACAGCAACATCATAGATAAAATCAATAAAAATTTTATATATTATACGTGACGTATTATATTTTATTGGATAAAATGATTATTAATGTTCTTACATTATATTCTTTAAATAATATATGATATAATAGGTTCTCATAATAGTTTAATGCCTTTTTATACTATAAATGGTGTATCTTATTAGATTTTAAATAATTAAAATGTTCATACATTATATTTTCTAAATTATATGATCTTAATGGTCCCCATCAGAATATTTCTAATGTCTGATTTGTGAAAGAGGCTTTGGGATGCGGATTTGGCTTTGGGTCATGCAAATATCTAACATAAAAATATTACATAGGTTATTTTATTGATTAATGCCTTTTTATTATCAAACAATACATTTAAGTATTGAATTTCATAATGTTACCCGCATATCGGGATTTTATGGGGTGGGATGGGTAAAAAAAACTTAAAGTAGTTTTATTATAAATATATTTTTCAACAAATAAGCTATACAACAATTTACTTGCTCAGCAAATCGTCCATTAAAATTTTATAAATGCTATCTGGTCATTATGAAAAATATTTTTAATATAAATATCATATATTTAAATTATTTTAAATTTAAATTTATTACATGAGTTGCCCAGCTAATAAAAAAATTTTCCCAGCCCAGCTTGCGGGTTGAGCTGTGTATAATGCTTAAAATACATAAATAATTTTATTGATTAATAATAGGGAAAAATCAATCAATAAGATAACCTATGTCATATTTTTATGTCAAATATCTGGACTCAATCCAAAGTTTATCACACATCTCAAAGTTGATAATGACTGCTACTAACGCCCGTGATATTTAGTGAAAAAACTAAATATCACACCCTCGTTTATTAAATTTGTTTAACACCATGTTCCCGCGATAATTAAAATCCTCCATTTTATAAAAAAAATGGATTTTATTTTCTAAGCTATTTTTGATACTTCTCTACTATAAATTTACTGATATGGAAAGTACAGAATAAGAAATAAAGGTAAATAAACAATTTATTTTTTATATATTAATTAAATATTCTCTGAACCCAGCTTTCAGCATTATTGTTTTGTTTTATAGAATATACAGATTTATTTTATATAAATTATAATATAAATAATAGGTATTCTGGTTAGAGCAAAATATATTTTGATTCCACTTCTCTACTTACATAAATTTTCTGCTATGGAAGGCACAGAATTAGAAAGTATAAAGGTAAACTTTTTATAAATCTAATAATTAAACATGATATAAAGATATTTTATGCTATTCTATATACTTTGTCAGTTGAATTCAGTCCAAATGTTATCAATTTTATAAGCTAATTTCTGGCTTAGTTAATAGATTTTATAATATATTTTACAAATATCTTACTTCATTATGAGAAACTTTAATTCTATATTAAGTTATGCAATGAACTATTTTTTAATCTATTAATCATTATTGTATAAAGTCTGTTGACATCAATATGAGGTATAGAGATGTTTAAATTTTTAGAGTCCTTTGCATTTGGTTAGTTGTAATATACACTACTATACATTTTAAATTTATTTTAGTGAATAAACTTGTTCATAATTATCAACCTGTCAAAATTCCATTTGTTTTCCAGCCAACAAGAACAGAATGGGAAAAATATCATTCTGATAAATTAGGCCTGAATTTGATTGTGTCACAAAGTACTCAAAATCATTATTTATTAAGCTTGGGGGATCCTGATGATATTGATCCAATTATAAGTGATGGAAATTGCTTTTTCAGGTATTTTTTTAATAACACTTATAGAATCTATTCTAAATATTATTATAGATGTCTTAGCAAGGAAATCAGCAATGCTGAGCATCATCATGAAATGATCAGGACTATTCTGATTTCTTTTATGCTTCAAAAAAAGCACATCAACTTCTTTAGAGGGTTCATAGGGGATAGCACAATGGATTACTTACATTGTGAAGAACAAAATGGGTTGCAATGGTACATGGGCAACAGATATTGAGATTTCCTGTGCTGCAACATTGCTTCAAACTAATATCTTTGTTTTTTTAAATCATAAATGGCTTTTATTTTATCCATTATTTATTATTCCTGATATAAATAAATTTATTGGTTGTATCTATATAAGAAATTTAAATTATCATTATAGTTTATTTTTATCATGTAAATAATTATCAATTTATTTATAATTTTTTATATTTTAATAAAAAGTATTATCTAGTCAACTAATTGTATTTGTGCATAAAGGTTTATTTGTTGAAGCCTATTTTTAACATGTAAATAAATTATTATCAATCCATTTCAATAACAGTTTTAAAATTTTTTTATTGTTTAGCTCTTCAAATTAGGTATAAAAAAACCCCACATAATGGGCAAGATTAGGTGGGGTCTATGTAATTCCTCCCAAGTTCCAAATAACCATTATAAGTGCTGAATAATCAAACAAAATTAAATTATTTTGAGATATATACTTTACTTACAAATATTAAGATAAAAGATCCATACAAAAAATAAGTAATAACAATTTTTATACAATTAGCCTCATACATACCCCCCTCCATGCTATAAAGATTAAGTTTTTTTTTGTATTTATCATTTTAAATTATTTTATGAAAAGTAAAGAAAAATAGTTAGAATAATATATTATTAAATTTTAGAAGGTTAATTATCAGTTTTGACTATTGGTCATATTTATTAAATGTAAATATCTCATTTGAACAAAAAATGCAAATTAATGCCTTAGAAGTAGAGGCTTAAAATCTTAGAAACCAGATAAATGTAAAAAATTGTAATTTTTATTTATTAAAAAAACTAGAGTCTTTGAGATTAATGTATGGCAATTAAAATTTCATAAATTAATATTCTTTGATTAAATATTAGGGTGTTTTTAAAAAAAACTTGGGTTCAAATTATTTTTTACAATTAATAAGCATAATCAAAATGTATTTATTGCATTTATAAACCCATATTCATATTTTTTTTAGTTTTTCAATTTGGATTGTTTGCTATAGAGATTGCGTTGTGCATACTTAACTTAATTTTATAAACTTATGTTAATAAGTAGGTCTTCTTGGTATAATTACTTTATATTAGTTATTTCCTAATCCTTCCAAGCTTCCTAAATTTATATCATAGTTTTATTTGAAATATCAGAATTACACTGGGCTATTATTTTTAATATAATTCAACTGAAATTATTTTATGAATGATAAAAATATTTGAAAATATGGATTAGTTTATCCTCTTCATTGTTACATAAAAATATTTAGATTATTAATATAAAATATTACATTGGTAGTTTTTCTCAAGTAAATAAATATTATTATAAAAAATGGAAGAATTAAATTAAACACATATTTAATAAACGAGGGTGTGATATTTAGTATTTTTACTAAATATCGCAGGTGTGATATTTAGTTTAGTTTTTTCACTAAATATCACGGGCGTTAGTAGCAGTCACGGCCCTCAAAGTTTGTCTAGGTGCCAGGCATAGAAATGAATAAAATGTAATAGGATCTTTTTAGATAAGTAATTATTAAAAATATAAAGAAATATTATTAAACATTTAGAAGAAGAAAATGAAATACACCATTTTCATATTTTTTTGTATTTATATAGAATACTATAAGTAATGTTTGTCTAAAATATCCTTAAAATCAGAAACTATTTTTCTGTATGAGGTTTTTAAATATTGTTCTGGGTAAGAAAATTTATCAAATAATATTTTAACACTAAATTTATTATTTACTACTAGTGCAGTTTAATTAAATAACACTCATAGAGTCGGATATCTCCAAAACCTGGGATTCGAACCAAACCCGAAGAAGTGAACCCGGGTTTTTAGAAAAAAACTCTGAACCCGAACCGAACCCCATTTATAAAATTTTCAAAACCCCGAACCAAACCCAAGAATTTTATTTGAACCCGGGTTCAATCGGGTTCAGTGTATTATTTAAAATCATATATTAATATATGTAAATACAAATATTATATTTTCAAATTTCCAATTAAATGAAGTGTTAATAAATTTTAAACAACTTAATTCATTTATGCCATTTTTAAATTTATTCTCGATTCCTATTGGAGTGTTAAAAAAATTTAAACAATTGAATTAATTTACGCCATTTATTTTTAAATTTTTATCTTATTATTCTTAAAGATTATTAATTAGAAGAAAATGGTTAACAAATCAAAGTAAAAATTATTATATTGTTAATTTTAAAAATTCTAAACATCTAACTTAAAAATTGTTAAATGTAGGGCAGTTTTTGTGAACTTATTAAAATGATTTTAAAATTTATATATGCTAATCATTTATTTTTGGTTCAGATTAATTTTTACAAGATATTAATGAAGTGCATATTATAAATGAAATTAAATTTATAAATATCTCTTTTTTAATTCTGAAATCATTGCTATTTAAAAAAATTGTTCTCTTTTTATAGATTTAAGATTAAAGATAAAGTCATATTTGATAAGCATTTTACCCTTAATACAATAGAAAAAAAATCAATATGTTCATATTGCAAAGTAAAAATGTCTGGTAATCACTTGTCAAATTTAGAAAGACACCTGGAAAGAAATCACAACAATGAATATTTAAATTATTTAAATGAAAAAACCAAATATCAGGAATTGTTATTGGCAAAAAAACCTAAAATTAATATAGAAACCTTTTTTCCAAAAAAGCATATAAGTATAAATATATCATCTAATAATTTGATGAGTTCTATACTAGAACTTGCTACTGTAAATGGCCGGCCTTTATCAATTATTGAAGATTCGGGATTTCAAAGAATCATAAATCCACTCCTATCTGGGCTCAATTTAGTTATAAACAAAGAAAATTTATCCAGAACTATTAATAAAACAGCCCAATCAATTAGAGACAAAATATCGAGAGAGGTAGAAGGAAAATTAATAAGTTTAAAAGTTGATGCAGTTCAACGACTAGATAGGTCAATTCTTGGTGTAAATATTCAATTTATATCAAAGTCCATTATAAATTTGAGGACTCTTGGAATTGTAGAGCTGAAAGAGAGATGTACAGGAGAATATATAAAAGAGAATATATTAAAAACTTTACTAAAATTTAAAATTAATATTGAACAAATATACACAATTACTTCTGATAATGGTTGTAATTTTTTAAGAGCTATAAAGCTCCTGCAACCTGAAACTGATTATGATATAAGGAGTGAATCAGCAGATGAAGAAAATATGGATGTAAATGTATATAAATATGATATTGATGATATACAAAATACTTTTTTATCAACTATTATATCCTATCCGCTTTATAGTGTACGGTGTGCAGCTCACACACTTCAGCTGGCACTTCAAGATGCTATAAAATTATCACCTATTGTGGAAACCATTGCAAAAGCTAGGAGCCTAAATTTAAAATTAAGACATCCCACTTACCAAAAGTTATTAAAAAATATGAAACTCCCTAAGCCTGTGTTAGATTGCCACAGATGGCATTCAACCCATGATATGTTAGAAAGGCTGATTTTACTAAAACCCAATATCGAAGATTTTTTTTCAGAGCAATCTGATTATTTATTGACTGAAGATTGGAAAGAGATAATAACGATTGTTGAAATTTTAAAACCGCTAAAAATCGCAACCAAACAATTCCAATCTGAACAGTTAACACTGACAGATTTTTATGCAGCATGGTTAAGATGCTGCATCGAACTGGAAAAAAATCCAAACCATTTTGCTCAATTACTATATTCTTGTCTTAAGAACAGAGAAGAAAGGTTTATAAAGAACGAAATTCTCTTAGATGCCATATACCTGGACCCAAGGATACAAGGTTAATTAAAAGCTTAGTAAATTAATTATTTTAGATTTATATTAAAATTGTTATTTTATGGAATATTTAAATATAAACAATATAAATCCTTAAATATTACAGGTATTACTTAGTGATGATGATAAGATTTGTGCGAGGCATCTTGTCAATTTATGGAGACGAATTAAAAGCTTAACAACGCCGATTTTATCTGATGATATAAGTTCCGATGAAGTTATTGAACAAGAAGATGATTTAGAGAAATTGATACAACTTAAAGAAAGGCAGGAGAAAATACTTAAAAGAGGGCCAACGATTGCTGAGAAAAGTATTGGAACAATAATTACTGGATTTAGCGATTATAAAAGATTAGATAAGAAGGAAAATATTTTGCATTTTTGGGAGTCTGCTAAGCTGGAACCCCCTGAATTATATATTTTATCTAAAATCTTATTTGCTGTTCCTGCAACCCAAGTTAATTTATCATATTTTCACATATAAATACATTTAACATAGGTTAGCGTTGAAAGATCTTTTTCACATTTGAAATTCATTCTTTCACCACATAGATCGAGGATGAGTGAACAACTCTTGGAAGATATTATGCTAATACGTTGTTGCGTTATATACTTTTTGTTTTTGAATTTTTTATAATCTAATTTTTATTATTTATATAATCTAATTTTTGTTATTTGTTATAATCTAATTTTATTTTATAAACGGCGTAACCTTACTTTTTTAATATTATTTTACTTTTTTGTATTTCGTTTATATTCTAATTTGGACTTATAAAAAATGTATATAATAGAAGTGTGAAATGGAAAAAATTAGTATTAATAGTATTAATAAAGTTAAATATAAATAAACACCTTTTTACCTTTGTGCACATATTCATGTTACTCTACATGGTGCTCCAGTTTTGGCAAAAGAAACTCGCCTCATAGAAATTTTTTTTTAAAAATAAAATTTTTTTCCCTTTGTAAATATGGTTAATAAAAAAAATTATAAAATGGTACAAACAATTCTATATAAGATGGATAAAAAAAAGGGTAAGTCATTTCAAAATTATTTTCATCAATTATGTTCGCCTTCAAAGTACTAAATGTACCCCATCAAATTTCCATCTACGATATTCTATTTGATTTAACTTATAATTGCGATGTCAACTTTTCTAGGATAAACGGTACGGAGAATGTACTGTTTGAATTTATGAATTTAAGAGACATGATAAATTGCTTTGAATTATTAAACGGGAAACACTATATTTATAGCGATAGTGATTTCATTGAATTAATTTGTATATTCGTTAAAACATAAATAGTTATACCAAAACTTGAATTAATAAAATAATAAATGTTATAATTGCTTATTTATGTGTCTTATTAATTAAATATGGAAATTAAACAAGAATTTACACATAAGATCCCTAAGTTAGTGGGTCCTCTTACTGAAATTTATTTAGACAGAATATTAAATTACTTTTCGACCAGTACATTATCGGACTCTATTAAAATTAATACTTTGCTTAATAATTTATCAGACGAAGTTTTTGACGACATTAAGGCAATTTGTTCTGATACCGATATTTTAGATCTTAAAATTGTGATTAAAAAGTTAACCTATCTTTTACCAGCGCTAAATTTAAATACTTTAATTAATAAATTTAATCTTCTTCAACAAATCTCATCAGAGAGTTTTATGCTGTGGTACATTAGAGTATCGAAACTTCATAAGAAATGTAATTTTTTGGACGATAGTAGATTAAAAGAGAAATTACGGACATCTACCTTAAACGATAAGATTAAATACAAATTCTCCAAAAATTTTGACCTTACATTGAATCAGATGGTGGAATTAGGGGTGAAATTGGATTCTAGTAATATTAAGTCGGAGGATAATGATATAAGTTATATAAATAAGGATATCAAGTCCGATAAAGATAAAAATTTTTGCAGTAGAAATGATAATAATTTTAGAAATAATTATGATAATAGATATAGAAATGGGAATTACAATAATAATTTTAGATACAATTATGGTAATAATAATTCGCGATACCACGATAATTATAACTATAACAATTATCGCTATAATAATAATAATCAATCGAATTATGGTAGAAATAATACATGGTATAATAATAATCAAAGAAAACAAATCCAATACGGTGACGGAAATCGTAACAATTACCAATCTTATTACAACAATCAGAGAAAGCAAATACAATATAACAACAACTCAAATAATTATAGAAGTGGCGACGAAAATAATAGAAAGCAAATACAATACAATAATGATTACAACATGAATATTGAAGAAATTATTGAAGAAAAAGGCGACTCTACAAAGAACAAAGATGATAATGATTTTAATGTCAACAATTTATCTGGCGATATGATTAATGACAAAGATAACGCTTTTATGACTACTTTAAAAGTGAACGACATTGTTACTTGTATGCAAGTGGACACTGGATCCAAATACACTATCATACCTCATGGTCTAGCTAAAAAACTTGGTATTAGAGATCTTAAGAAATCCGAGCTACAACTCACTGCTTATGACGGGAATTTAATCAAAATCATAGGAACTACTCAAGTTAAAGTGACTTATGATGATATTTCCAAATATTTACAAGAGGTAGTCGTTGAATCAAGTAAAAATGCCTTGTTGGGACGTACGTGGATCAATGCTTTCAAAAATATTTTAAATAAATTTATAGCAAATATTGACACTAATTACGAAGATGAAATAAAAAAATTGATTAAAGAGTGTGAATCGAAATTGACTAATGGGCCAATCATCAGAGCAAGTGTCAAGTTACATTTAAGAAGTGATGCCCAACCTAAAATTATACCGCCTAGACGTATTCCTTATTCAAAAATTAATCTTGTTAGTAATGAACTTAAAAAATGGATACATGATAAAATTATTGAGCCGGTGAATGATGTCCGATGGGCAAGTCCTGTTACCGCTGTCTACAAAGATGATGGGAGCATTAGGCTTTGCGCTGATTTTAAGGACACTGTAAACCCAGCTCTAGAAGACTTTAGATACCCTCTACCACGAATTAATGATCTAATTGCTAAACTTTCGGAAGGAAAGAAATTTACGAAGATTGACTTTAAAAATGCTTTCTTACAGATACCAATTGATAAAAGTTGCAGAAATATTTTAACCATATCTACGCATAAGGGATATTACCAATTTACTAGACTTCCTTTTGGGCTTAAGACCTCATCTGCAATTTTTCAACAGATTATGGATCAAATCTTCGGTGACATGGATGACGTTATATTTTATATTGATGATTTACTTATAACTGGAAAAAACGATGAAGCCCACCTAAACAACATAAAAAAAGTGTTTGATAGAATATCATCGTTTGGGCTAATACCTAACTTTAATAAAAGTGTGTTCTTTAAAAACAAAGTGAGGTTCCTGGGTCATGATATTGACGCTAAGGGGATTCATGCTAATCACGACAAAATTGAAGCAATAATTAATATGCCAGAACCAAAATCAGCTGCTGAATTATCAACATTTCTGGAAATGGCTGGCTACTATAGAAAATTTTTGAACAATTTTGCGGAAATTGCCGATCCTCTTTATAAGATTGTCAGTAAAGAAAAATGGGCTTGGAACCTAGAACACTCTAAAAGTTTTAATGATCTAAAGAAGTTAATTAGTCTTCCACCTGCTTTGACATATTTTAACCCTGAATTACCTATAGGGATAGCCACTGACGCATCAAAATGTGGTTTAGGAGCTGTACTATTTCATATTGAAAAAGATGGTAAAGAAAAACCTATAGCTTTCGCGTCGAGAACTTTATTAAAGTCTGAAATGAACTATACCAATATTGAGCGTGAGGCTCTCGCTATAATGTTCGCTATAAAGAGATTTCAGGAATATTTAATCGGCACAAAATTTACAATTATTACTGACCATAAGCCTCTAGTTCACATCTTCACCAAGGGTCTTAAGGATAATAGCACCATGTCGTTAAGACTCCAGAAGTGGAATATTACATTAGGAGGATATGATTTTAATATAAAGTATAAAGCCGGTAAATATAATGTTGTTCCTGATTGCCTTTCAAGATTACCACAAGAATGTCGTGATGAAACTATTGAAGATGTAACCATAATAAATGAATATGAGGATTTACCTATTAACTTTGATCAAATTCGTGATGAAACTTTGAAAGATACGGAATTAAAACAAGTCATAAATGATATTAATAACAACAGATCTATAATGAATAATATTTATAAAAACATTGAATTGGAATTAAGTATAATTAAGGATTGTCTTTACAAAATCAATAAAATCATAATTCCGTCTTCTATGAGAAAAACTATACTACAGTCATTACATGAAGGTCACTTGGGAGCAGGAAAAATCAAATCCTTAGCCAAAGATTACATGTGGTGGCCTGGTATAAATAATGATATCGTTATGGAAGTGAAAAGTTGTGACGATTGTAATATATATCATGATAATCCTATAAAGATACAAAAACCATGGGTTTCGGCAACCAAACCGTTTGAAAGGATACATATAGATTATGCGGGTCCGTTTTTCACAAAAAATTGGTTGATAATAGTCGATGCCTACAGCAAATTTCCAATTATTATTCCTGTTAAAAATATTACGACTGATGTTACTTTAAAAGAAATCTTTAAAATTATTTCGCTATACGGAATACCTGAAACTATAGTTACTGATAACGGCACTAACTTTACGAGTAACGATTTTGAAAAATTTTGCAACAATTTTGGTATTAAACATGTGCTTACATCTGCTTATCACCAGCAATCCAATGATCAGGTTAAACGCATGGTTAGAACGTTCAAAACACATATGAAAAGGAATATTAAAATAGACCCAGATATCGCACTTAGCAAATTTTTACTTAATTACAGAAATACGCGTAATGATACTACAGGAGTTACACCATCACAGAGAATGTTTAATCGAGATATTAGAATTAAATGGGACTTATTAAAACCGATGGAGGAGAAGGAGAATAAAATTCTTTTAAGGAGGGAAGTATGGACAAAAATATAAAAATTACTGATAATAACGATATAACACCTATCTCTAGACCTGTGCGAATTAAAAAAAAACCTGCTTAACTTAAAATATAAAATAAATGTTAAATTGCATAAACTAAATTAAATATTAAAACGCTTATATTAAAACGCTTATATTAAAACGCTAAAAATATAACAATCTTATTGATTTATCATTCTTCATTTATTCTTATGATGAACTATTATTTCTTATTCGCAACTTATTTATGATAATAACAATTTCGGAAAAATGATAATAACAATTGAGTACTATCTAACAAGCTATGATTAATGGAGACAATTTACGATATGGATATCAAGCTTGTGATCAAACAAACCAACGTGCAAAATCGAATTGATCAAACCAACGATTGGGACAAGCCAACGTTATGATGATTTGTGATACAACTTGATTACAAAAATGATAAACCACTTGGACAACATAGACCTTGTGTTTAAAAAAAATTTTAAAAACCAAGTTGGTCAATCTTAGTAAAAATGGAAACTGGGCCAGGCAAAAATTTTGCTGGGTCAAGAACTAAATTCCCACTGGACATGGTCTGGAAATTTTACCATTTGTAGACCACTGGTTTGTATAGTAAATTTGTTATAATCAAAATTCAAAAAGCCTATATTTTTATTGATTTGACATGGAATGACCCTTTTATGAGGTAGGAAAGCCCACCTTTTTAAATAATTCATATTAATCCACTGCATTGGACTTATTTTCAGGTCCCTTGATACAAGGAAAAAATAAAATATCTGATTGATCTAATATAATATTTTTTCTAATATCCATGCCTGATCAAACCAGGCCTAAAATTTTATGATTTTATTTAAGCTATAAGTTCCAGTCTAATCCTATTTTTTATATTAAATTGTTGAAAAAATGGTTTTTTTAGTTATATTTTTAAAATATATAGTAATAAACATTAAGAAAACAAAAAAAACTAAAATTTTGTCCAGGTTTACAGACAATCATGCCAAAGCTAAAATCTAAGCTGACAATTAATATTTCTAAATGGCTTGATTTTAGGCCAATTTTTTAAAATAGCTAACTTACTATTTTAGGCAGAGAAATTGAGTTAGCCATTTTTAAAGGCTTAAATTGAGTCATTTAACATTGACAAGTATAATAGAATGTCTGTCTATATCTGACCAACTTGAGTTAAGCTAGATAGATCTATGAACTTTAATTTGTCCAAAACTTTAAAAACAAGCATTAAATTTAAGAAAATTTTATAAAAAAGTTTTGGCTACATTTTTTTCCATTAAAAAAAAAGGTTCATCACATGTTTTTCAATAAAATTTTTAAATAACATTTTTAGATGTATTGGACTCGGGATTACCAAAAATAATTTTTTTACAAACTGTTTTGCTAAAAAAAAACCTAAGCCAGTTTAGGCTAACTTCTAATGTAAAATAGAAAAGCTATATTAAAGTGTTATAGATTGGCAATGGGCAGGTTTATAGGTTAAAAAATATAAACATTCAGTAGACATGTTAAAAACATTTTAATATACTGTGTGAGTGGGGTTGAAGCTTTTTGAGAAATGAGTAGTACAAGCTTATTAAAAAATTAATCTTTTAATTCATATAAGTACAAAATAAATAGCCTTACCAAACCAATCAAATATTTTGGCAGGCCATAATTTAAAACAATGAGTGAGGAGGTGTTTGCATTAATTGTAGACTTCTAATAGGTGTATACATAATTTTTAAATAAATTTTATTGGTAAGAGTAGGATAACCTTTGACCAGGGTATTAAAATACTTTTTAATTTTTGGAGCAAGGAGTGTAATGAATAATTATTATTAGCTTTAAGAAGGTTTTTTTTATTTCTCACTTCTAGTTAGGCCAGTGAGCCATGTTAAGTATTATAGATAGTAGATATTGTATGAATATAATTTAAATATATTTTTATACATAAATTTCATTGAATAAACATTTAATCAACTATTATGCTTTATAATTCAAGACTTAACAAACTATACTATAAAAATTTGATAATCTTAGATCATTTACCATAAATAAAAATTGTAAAACTACATTCCAATGATAGTTATAATTTCATTTTTAGCCTCCATTTAGAAAATATTAATATCCAACAATGCAAATCATATATTATACACTGGGGAGTCATCCCACAATTAAGTGGGCACTCCACCACTCCTTAGAAGGCAAATTTACCCTACTGTCTGGGCCCGTTTAATTTAAGAGAAATTACGGTACCTTTCGTGAATAAGCAAAGATTCACTAAAAAAATTGGCAGCAATTTACCCTACTATCAGGGCCCGTTTAATTAAAGAGGAATGACAGTACCTTTTACGGAACAGCAAGCATCCATTAAAAGGTATAAACTAAAAAATAAATAAAAGATAATAATAGAAGGGGGAAAAAAGGAAAGTATAGAAGTATAGGAAGATAGAGAAATTTGGATTTTTAATTAAAATTTAATTATTTTATTTTAAGTATTGATAACTAAAATAAATGTACAATATTATTAATACAATTATGTATAATGAGATAATGTTTATATAAATTATTGGAATTAAAGAAAAAGGAGATAAATTAATCAAGAATAGCTTGATTTAGCTAAAATTTCAAATCCGATTTGTTTTGAGATATATTAATCAGGAAGAGGTTGCTGACATTATTGAGTTTTAGAATATATAAGATGTGGCCATACCAAGAATTGTGGTATAAGCAGGGTTGCCAGGTCAAAATTTTCAAATTGCGGGAGAAATTTAGTATTTTGCGGGAGAAATAAAATTGCGGTAGAAATAAAAAATTTGCTACCGGGATTTTGAATTGACTTAATTATCCGCCTATTATTTTTTATAATTAGTTTATGTAAATACAAATTCGGTAACTATTTTTCGAAATAAAATAACATCTTGATTTATTAAAATATATTAATTTAAAAAAAAGAATGTAAACAAGATAAAATTTTATAAAAAAATAAACGATTTTAATTTTACAATGTAAAAAATATATTTTATGCGAATGTCCCACAAAACATCCGCAATTGGAAATCTTCCTTGTGTGTGTGTATAACATTATATGGATAGGCGCTAAATTATCACGTATCACGTTTAAATATATAATAAGGTAATATTGTACTCATTTCAATGATAATTATATTTATTATTGTTCAATCACATTATTATAATCAATGCAGGAGAGTGTATCTACATCCATTGCAAAACAAAAATATTCTCCAAAAATAAGAAATAATACAGATGCAACTGCAGCAATTGTAATTACTTATCTTGTAGTACAACATTCACAGAGCTACTTATCATTACAATGTAGGTAGAATCTTTCCCCATAATATTTAACGACTCCAAGATAAATGAAAACTTTACTTGTAGAACAAAAATGAGCAAGGATATCATCAATGTTTTAGAACCTGAATTCAGGAGGTCAATTCTTGACGATTTGAAAGATGGGCATACATATGCAATTCTAACAGATGCATCTAATAAGGGAAATATAAAAAAAAATTTTTTGATCCTTCGCTATTTTAAAAAATTAAGGACGTATCAAGAAAAAATTTTTTCCCCTCAAATAGTGAAAAATCCAAAGACATAGCTAACCATATAATAGTAAATATAGCAGATTCTGGATTATCAATAAATTACATGTCAACTTTATGATCTGATAATGCCTCAGTGAATTTGGAAAAAACCAGTGTATATACAGAATTGAGTCAGCACAATGTTGGTTGCGATATGTTCCTAATACCCGCCATCCATAGAATTTTAAAATTTAATAAACCTTTAAATATTTCTTAAATAAAGATTATAAAAGCTGTCCTAACATTTTGAAAAATTTTTTCAGTAATGAATGGCAGAGGTATATTTAGGAATGATTTCACATGTAGGAAATCTACTACATACTGTTAATGTGCAGTTGCAATCAGAAGAATCTTAACAAAGATTCACAAAATTATGCTGCAGATGTGTTAATCTTTACAGTTAAAAATGACAATAAATTTTATGGCGCCATTGCTAAAACTATATTAAAATGTTCAAATATTTTAAAAATACCGATAGACATTGATGTCTTGTTTGAGGATATTGTAATGCTCTCTATTTTTGATTTACAATGTAAAAAATATATTTGTTTTATCCGAATATATAAATAAAAAAATATGGAAAATTAAATATGTTAATTATATATTATTTGAGATTTAAATAATGGAACTAAACGTTTACAGTCGTTATTGAGATATTTATAAAATTCCTGGCATAACATTATAAATTTGTTTAACCATTAGCTAGGCCTCTAATGTTGTTAAAGCAATCCTTTTCCCAGGCAATCCTCATCAGGCTAAAAATGCTCTCGGATGAGACATTAGAATGAGGTAAAGACATGCTCGCAATTTTTTTCCAAACATGTTGATTTAATGTTATTACGAAAAAATTCTACCCGTTTCTCCTCTGCTTTTAGACAATCTAACTAAGTATTCTGGCGAATCATAAAAAATAGAGAGAATTACAATCTCCTCAAACAAGACATCAATGTCTTTTGGTATTTTTAATATATTTATTAAATTACAAAATCCATCAATTGACAGTTTCTGTTCCAAGGTCATAATATTTATACATTTGTAAATAGAGTTATTAAAATCAAATTTTGATCGTAAATATTCTAAAATTGTCTTAATAAAAATATCTGCTTCATTTAAAAATGTAATAATTAGAGTATTATTTGAACATTCAATATTTTTAGCAATAGTGTCATAAAATTTATTATCAATTTTTTAACTGTAGAGATGAACAGAGCTGTAGCATGATTTTGTGAATCTTTATTAATAAAGAATATTCTGATTGCAACTGAATATTAACTTCATGAAGTAGATTTCCTACATGTGAAACTAATCCCAAATATGCTTCTGCTATTTCATAAAAAAAATTTCAAAATTTTAGGACAGCTTTTAAAATCTTTATTTAAAAGGTATTTTTTTAAGGTCTGTAAAATTTTAAAATTCTATCGATGGCTGGTATTAACGATAAGCATCTGATAGGTACATATCGCAACAACTCACATCATTCTAAGTCAGAGCACTCCACCAACCCTTTTAATTCATTAACTCTTATAGTTGATTAATTAAATTCGTTAAAACATCTCATCATAATTATTTCGACCTCCACATATAGTGCCTTCTTGCAAGAATCATGTAGTATATGGCATATACAGTCAATTGGTAATAATTCATTATTGTGCGGCTTCAATTCGGTAAATACACTTAGGTTTTTGCCAAAATTTACAGAGGCATTATCAGCGCAGAAAGCGGACATGCAATTCATTGATAACCCTGAATCAGATATATTTATATTATGTGGTTAGTTACATCGTTGGATTTTTCACTATCCAAGGAAAAATATTTAACAGTTTTATTGGAATGTTCTTATTCTTGTTGAAATAGCGAAAGATCAAGGGAAATGTTTTAATATTTCCCTTATTAGATGCATCCGTCAGAATTGCATATGGATGCCCATCTTTCAAATCGTCTAGAATTGACCTCTAAGATTCAGGTACTAAAACACTTGTGATAGTGCTCATTTTTGTTAGGTTTGCACTTATATTGGAGTCGTTAAATATCATGGGAAAAAGATTCGACCCACATTGTGATGATATAGCTCTGTGAATGTTGAACCACATGATAGGTGTATACGATTTCCGCAACTGTAATTGCATCTGTATTATTTATTATTTTTGGAGAATATTTTTGTATTGCAATCAATGTTGATACACTCCTTTGTACTGAAGAATGAAATGATGTTGATTTATTATTGGATAAAAATAAAACAGGATAGAAAGAAATTTATAAACTAGACATGTTTTTCGAATAAATATTTAAAATTTATTTTTAAAATATAAAAATAATCAATTACTGTCTCTCAAAATTATTATTTATATATTAAAAACTTTTTAAAAAAATTGCGGTAGATTTTTGCGGGAGATTTCCAATTGCGGTAGTTTTGCGGGAGAGAAATGTCTGCGTGTAAACTAAAAAACTGCGGGAGTCTCCGGCTGTTGGGGGGAGACATGGCAACCCTGGGTATAAGTAATATTGTTTTTTGTCTTAGGGGATTTATAGGAGATTGCATCTGAAATGGTACTATGGTGATAATGTCTGAGAGTATGGCATAGAAGTTCTAGTTTTCTATAGGTAAGGAGCCTATAAAGAGGAAGAATGTTGCAAGTGTTCAAAAGACTAAAGTTAGAAATAATAAGAGGATATTTAATGTCTAAGATGTTTTTTAAAGATTTGTTTATAAAAATTTGAGTTTTATGCAGATTAGATCTGGAATTATCCCATGTTTCAATTCCATATGTTAGTGATGAGAGGATGAAGGATTTAAAAACATGAATTTTGAATTTGTTTGAGATAAGTTTCGAATTCCAGAATTTATTGAGAGAATAAAATTTCTTTGTGGCAGATTAGATATTAGGATTAATTGAACCTTTAGAGTTGATTGTAATACCAATATAATTTAACATGTTTTTGAAATGAATAATTTTATTGAAGTTAATTTTAATATTCATGAGTTGAAGATTGGAAGATATTGTAATTAGAATGTGATTAATGTAATTGAAATCTTCGGTAATAATACAAATATCATCTGCATAGCATAACCAATTGACATTTTTAAAATCACAGGAATTAATCAAGTCGCTAATTAATAAATTCAAGAAGTAAGGGGAAAGGCAACCATTTAATTTTAAAGAAAGGGGAAATTAAATAATTATGTTTAATATGAATTAGACTATTTTCATAAATAAACATAATAATTTTAATAAAATGAGGGTTAATTTTATATTTAAAAAGGATGTGCCATAAGAATTGATGTTTGACTGAGTCAAAAGCTTTGGAAATGTCTATAAAGATAATAAAGGCGTCAGTTTTAAAAATATGAGCTTTTTCGAGTCTGATCTTGTTAAACATGGATTATTATTTAATTATAATGGTTGTTATATAGCGAAAATTTTTGTATGTCGCATTCATTTAATTTACACAATTTATATTAACTTTACTTAATGGTTTCATTGAATTATTTAATAGTTTTTTTTATATATATAAAGGATAAATTTATTATAGTTTTTCAGTTAAATTGTAGTTAAATATTTAAAAAATATATTTATTTAATAAAAGTTTTAAATCTTTTTGTAATATCTTGCTTTACTCCCTTCTAACCTTAACAGATCTTTAGGGCTGTAATAAGTTCTATTGTATTGCGTCCAGCTCTATAAGAAGCTAAAGATTTATGAATATTGGTTTCGATATTATTGTTGAGGATGAAGGTTGTAAGAATTTTATAAAGGGGGATGAAAGAGTAATACCTCTATAGTCATGGATTAAAGAAGGATATGGGATTTTGGGGAGGTTAATAATAGTGGATTTGCACCAGTCGAGAGGAATGGTAGCTGATTTCCAGATATTGTTTAAATTAGGGAAAAGAAGATTAGTTTCCGGGAAGGCTTTTAGTAATTGATTATGAATATTATCTAAATTGGCTTTGTTTTTTCATATTTTTGATAATGTTAATAAATTCTTGTTTATATAAAGGAAAAGGAGTGTTTATTAATAATTGGAGGGAAGAGAGAGATTTAGAATGGGGAATTTAATTATTGAACAGGGATCTATAATGATCGATAAAGATATTTAATTGGTCAACTGAAATTTTTATTATAATCTTGCCTACTTTCAAATTATGAATTTTTTTGTCGTTGGATGAGGAAATAAATTTTAACGTTTTAAAAGCGTTATATAAATCATTTGAAAATTTAAATTCAGAAATGAGGTTAAGTTTAGATGAAATGTAATTCCGTTTATCCTTTCTGATTGACTTTTTAATTTGATTTAATATGGATTTGATAAGGGGCTTCTTTTTAAGTTTTTTGCTGGTAAAGAGTAAATAAGCTGAGTAGTATGTGAACTGTTCCAATTCAGATATAAGGTTTTAGTATTTAAATGTAGATTAGCCATGTTAATAATGGAGTTATGAATGGTATGCCATGGGTTATTGTTAGATATTAGTTTTAAATCATTATGGAATTTATGCTAAAGGAGGAATATTTAAATTATTGACATTGTATCTTTTATTCAATGGGTATGAAGGTTGTTTTGAAATGGATATGTTGATGTTTCTCAAGAGAGAGGATTTTATGAAAAGATTAAAGAAATAGGTCTATGATCAGATAAAACAAAATCATTGAGAATAGAGAAATTATGAATATATGAGGACATTTTGATACTAGTTAGGAAAAAATCTAATTGGCTTTTTGAATTGGATATGTTAATGTTTCTCAAGAGAGAGGATTTGATGAAAAGATTTAAAGAAATAGGTCTATGATCAGATAAAACAAAATCATTGAGAATAGAGAAATTATGTATATGAGGACATTTTGGTACTAGTTAGGGAAAAATCTAATTGGCTTTTATATGTTGAGTTATATTTAAAAAAGGTAAAATAATTATTTTTTTGTTTGAAGAAAGTATTAATTATTTTTAAGTTAAATTTATTACATAGGTCTATATTAAGTTTACCATCTTTGTTGGTATTTTGTTCTAATGCAGAGAAGCCAACAGTTTTGTTAATATTTTCATATTAAAATCACCACCAATAATAATGAAATGATTAGGACTAATGTGTTTAAGGTAATTATTAAGAGAAAAAATAAAAGAAGGATAATCGAAAAGTTTGGCAGGAGTATAGACATTTATTAGATAAATTTTTTACCTTTAGTGTTCAAGGTAATGCTGGCTATTCTGTCACTTAAAGGTACAAAGTTTGTTGTAAATTTTAAAATTGAATTTTATGATGAATGACACACCATTGTGATTATTAGAATGGTTGGAGATAAAGATTGTATAGCCTCTTGTTTTTTTATTATGTTATAATTGATTAAGGTTTATTGAATCATTATTATACTAATATTTTAATTTGAGGTGTTTTCTCTATCATTCCTTTCGACTGGTGCAAATCCACTATTATTAACCTCCCCAAAATCCCATATCCTTCTTTAATCCATGACTATAGAAGTATTACTCTTTCATCCCCCTTTTATAAAATTCTTACAACCTTCAAACTCAACAATATTATCAAAATTATCGAAACCAATACTCATAAATCTATAGGTTCTCATAGAGCGGACGCAATACAATAGAACTTATTACAGCCATAAAGATCAGACTCGAAAAAGCTCGTATTTTTAAAACTGACACCTTTATTATCTATATAAATATTTCCAAAGCTTTTGACTCAGTCAAACATCAATTCTTATGGCATATCCTTTTTAAATATAAAATTAGCCCTCAATTTATTAAAATTATTATGTTTTTATTTCTTTAAATATTTTAATTTTTGGAGCAAGGAGTGTAATGAATAATTATTATTAGCTTTAGGAAGGGTTTTTTTTTATATTTCTCACTTCTAGTTAGGCCAATGAGCAATGTTTTGTATTATAGATAGTAGATATTGTATGAATATAATTTAAATATATTTTCATACATAAATTTTTCATTGAATAAACATTCAATCAGCTATTATGCTTTATAATTCAAGACTTATACTATAAAAATTTGATAATCTTAGATCATTTACCATAAATAAAAATTATAAAACTACCTTCCAATGATAGTTATAATTTCATTTTTAGCCTCCATTTAGAAAATATTAATATCCAACAATGCAAATTCTTAAGTAATTTTAATCTAATGGTCTGCTAAATTTTGATGAATGACATAATTATGACAAGACTGACGTAATGATTAATTAAACATATCTAAAATAAAGCTATTTGTAATTATTAGTAATATTTAGAATAATCATAATTCTTAACTAAGGGTATAGAAACACATGCCTATACAAATTCTAAACTAGTTTATCGATATAGGTAAATTTTTTTACCAACATATATTTAATACGAAGGATAAATTATCGATACTTTATTTGTAAATAATTCATTAATAATTATACAATGCATCTATAAAATAGTAATACATATTGTATCAATATTAGCAAATATATTGAATATCATTATTTATTTTAACAATGAAATATTTTATTTCCAATGATTTATCGATCCCCACATATAAGTAAAAACATTTTTAGCAATATTGAATTGAACAGATACATTAGTGGGAGTATCTAAAATCTTCTATTCAAAAGATTCTCTTTAATATTCATGTATAAAAAATTTGATAGATAGATAGATAGATAGATAGATAGATAGATAGATAGATAGATAGATAGATAGATAGATAGATAGATAGATAGATAGATAGAGTAGTAGATAGATAGATAGATAGATAGATAGATAGATAGATAGATAGATAGATAGATAGATAGATAGATAGATAGATAGATAGATAGATAGATAGATAGATAGATAGATAGATAGATAGATAGATAGATAGATAGATAGATAGATAGATAGATAGATAGATAGATAGATAGATAGATAGATAGATAGATAGATAGATAGATAGATAGATAGATAGATAGATAGATAGATAGATAGATAGATAGATAGATAGATAGATAGATAGATAGATAGATAGATAGATAGATAGATAGATAGATAGATAGATAAAAATTAAAAAAATCAAAATGAAATAAATAAGAATATATTTTTTTTCTATATAAATTAAATGTAACTCGAAAGAAAATAATTATCAATTTTATCTAATATTTTTTAATTTGTAGGATGGTTAACACTCATGATAGTGAAGAATGTAGTGAATGATAAATTATGGAAATAAGTTCCCCTGAATCAAATCTCAATCTTAAAATTTTAGATGTAAACGTTTTTAAATAATTCAAGTCAAATGAATATGTATAATGTCAAACCTGTAAACACAAAAAAAATGATAAAGGGTTTAACATAATCCTCTACAAATATTGTTAAACATATTAAAGTTTATTATTTATATGATAATTTTAAGTTGTAATAATTATATATTGATTTTTTTTAAATTAGAAATATCATTCTTGACATTTATACCCGATATAAAGCAAACTATACAATAATACAAAAAAAAATTAACCCGTATATTTGCGTGATTTAATGCCATTAATAAAATAAAACCAATAATTATACAAAATTAAATTGAAATGGATGAATGGAAAAATTTATAAAATTATGAAAAGCAAGCGGAAGGTCCAAATCTTCTGAAAAGATAAGGGAGATAATAGGTGGTAATCGGCTAAAATTTCCATGCATGATCAGGTTGATAGAATAACTTATATGATAGTATGACTTTACTGTTAAAATATAAATCATATTTTAATTTATTATTTGAAACAATTGATTGTCCCATTATTAAAGAAGCAAATATTGTTTATATTGAGGAATATTGTTAAGACAAATTACAAGAGCAGAGTAATAAAGAATTAGTGCCCATAATATTTATAGCAGAGACCTGCAGAGGTACCATTTGCATGGCCCGGCCCGGTTTTAAATTTTTTAGACCCGGCACGGATATTTAAAAAAAAAATTTTTTTACGGCCCGGCCCGGATTTAAAAATTTAAGGCCCGGCCCGGATATTTAAAAAAAAAATTTTTACGGCCCGGCCCGGATATTTTTTTAAAAAAATAAAATATTCGACCAGGTATATACAAAAATTTACCTATGAGGTATTTTACCATATTTTTCAGCGAGTATTATCGCTTATTATTTAAAAATACATGTAAAAAGCTAATATTTTGAGAATATTATATTGAATTTATAAAAATTATAAAACTGTTATTTATAAAAAGGGATATTTTGAGCATATACTATATTTTATATTGCATTTATAAAAATAAAACTAATATTCATAAAAATGGTAATAATATTTGTCATATACTATATTTTATATTACATTTAAAAATATAAAACTAATATTTAATTTATAAAAATGGAAAATATTTTGAGAATATAATATATTGTATTTAATTTACTATTTAATTTATAAAATAAAAATAAATCGCTATTTAAAAAAATGCATGTATAATAAATAGTATTTTGAAAATATAATCTAATTGCACAATATTAATATAATTTATTTTATAATATAAATTTTTAACAAAAAAAGATAATTGTATTATATAATATTGTAAAAAAAGTTATGAAAAATGTTGGATTAAAAACTTTCATGACTCAAGGTAAATATAATAAGCAATAAATCTTTGACAGTTTGCAAAGTAAAAAACCAGCATGATTGACGAAACCCTATACTCAAGAAAGATATTAAAAATTCAAAAATTATCATGAAGAAAGAGAAACATATCTACCTTTTCAGGTCGAAGATTACTTCTTCTTTCTTCAAGAATGCTCCCAGTAGTGAAAAAATTCCGCTCACAGCTTGCACTTAAAGCAGGAATTGCCAATTTTGCTAAAATTGGAAATTCGCTTTGATGAGCCGCCCACCACTCTAACAAATTATCCACTTTAAATGTTTTATCTATTATTTATGTAATTATAATATTCATCATCGGGTATTGACATATTACCAGAATTACCATCACCCCATTTGTCATAAAACGATTCAGTTTGTTTAACAACAGACATAATTTGACTGGTCGATGGTATTTCATTTACTTCCTGAGCCTCTTGTAATTTAATATAATCTTTTATATAGTTTTCCGTCATTTTGCGATCTGTCCCTGACTACATACGTAATTGCTTGAATTTGGGACAGAGAAAAAGAGAAATAAAATGATACGTGTGTAAAACAAATTTTTCAATTAAAAAATGCTTTATATTAAGTAAAATCAATTTTATTTCTCCTTTTCGCTTTGAAAGGTATTACAAACTTTAAGAAGTGATATTCCTTTATTTGATTGTTTTGGTAAAATATATTCTAAAAATTTAGATATGAATTATAAAAAAATATATTAATAATACTTGAATATTGGGGCTTATTTAAGATATTCCTTTATTTGATTGTTTTGGTAAAATATGTTGTAAAAATTTAGATATGAATTATAAAAAAAAATATATTAATACTTTAAATAAATTCGCAGGAAATTAATAATTAGATCGATCTGTGGGTTGTTAGGTAATGTTAACCATCACCAAATATTATATTAATCATAACTATAATATAATATAATCTTATAACCATTAACTCATAATGTAAAAATTTTTATAAAAAATATTAAGGCCCAGCCCGGCCCGGGTTTAACAATCTTAGGCCCGGCCCGGATATATTTAAAAAAATTTTTTTTAGGCCCGGCCCGGATATGTTAAAAAAATTTTTTTTAGCCCCGGCCCGCCTGGGTATATTTAAAAAATTTAAAATCGAGCCGGGCCGGGTTTAGGGCCGGGCCTGCCGGTCTCTGATTTATAGTTAAAAGAGACTTAGGTAATATTAAAAATTTATGCAATATTGTTTACCTTTATTGAAAGTTGTCCCAGATGGAATTGACAAAAGATTGGGAATTTTTTTCTTCTAATGATAATGAATATAACGAGGCTTTTTGGCATTATTATCACTATATTTTAAGATTCGAATTGTCGGATGATAAAAAAAAATACTTTTATATTATTAAAAGAAACCCCATATATAGTACCAGTAGTATATAATCAATCTCAAACTATAACACCAAGTTTTAATATCTAATTTGGAAACTGTTGGTCATTTTTTTTTTGGTGAAACAAATGTTGCTGAATTCAATAATGCAAATAACATTGAAATGAAAAATTAAAATTATTTTAAAGATCATCGAAATAGATTAGAAATGCTATAAAAAATTTTTAAAATATAATACTGCAATATCTTAATCAGCGCCATACGAGCCCCCTGAGATTGTAAAGGCTAGCGACCCCCTGCTTGAACAACCAAAATAACAGACCATTTAAACAACATGCTCTCACATCTCAGAAGAGGGAGAATGTTAAATAATGGAATTTATTTTTTATATTTAAATTTGTATTGATATTTTATATAACTTTAATTGGTATTATTTGAATATAACCTTATTTAATATGTTGATGAAAATTTACGATTATTTTAGCTTGTAACATTGCTTATGTTTAAAATATTTTTGTAATATATTTTGATACTTTTTATTTTTGTTTAATATTTAATATGAAAGATATATATACCTTATTTTTTGATAATAGTTTTTTAGTTTTTTTTAGATTAATGTAAAAATATAATAAACTCAATAAACGCAATTTCACTTTTCTTTCGTTAACTTTTTGCACCATATTAAATTTTTATTATTTGAATTATTTTATAACCCTATTTAGATAAATAGATTCATTTATTAATTGAAAATTAACATGTTTAATAAATAGCCGAGTTCAAAATCACTAATTAACTATGTTAATCATTTTTAAATATATTGACCATGCCTCTTTCTAAAAATATTTCCAACCTCCAAACAAGTATAAGAAATTTATTTATAATAAGTAAATTAACATATAGTTGATAATCCTCCATTATATAGAATTGGTTACATAATATTAGGTAAATGGCAACTTTTACAGACATATTTGACAGTTATAAAATATTTAATATTATAATAACTTTCAGGGGCGTCGCTAGCTTTCACACTCTCAGGGGGCTCAATTAAAAAAGCCCCCATACCTTCCAATTTGCGGGCCTTCGGCCCGCTTTTGCCCGGCCTTCGGCCGGATTTTATATAAATATATTATACTTTTTAAAAATTTGTTAACTCTGAACAATTATTCTGATTTTCAAATTTTGTCATTTATTATATTATGCATACAAAATAAACTGGTATATAAAAAATCACCTAATGCAATAATATAATTCTTACTTATATTGACATAAGGTTATCAAACTAGTATAAATCTCTGTAACCATTTTAGACAATGTTTTATAGAATGGACTAATAAGGAAAAATTTATAGGCCTAAACCAAATCAACAATTTTTGAAGGAGAGAGTATAAAAAACCAATCCAAATCATAAAACTATATGGTGGTTAGAGCTTCCTCTTAGATGACATTATAGAAGCTAGATAAGTAATTGAGAAAAATATTGTGAGATATTAAATTTCTAAAAGTATCTTCCATTTTAAATGATATATAAACGACTACACTTGACCATTATTGTTTATCTAAAATATGCAATTATATGCTCTCAGCCGTTATAGTAATAAACTTAAATTAAGTAGCTACACAAATAATAGATTATGGTTAATTTGCAGTGATAGCCATGACACTCACGATGTAAACTAATAACAGAATTTATTAAGTTGGATAAATTGATAAAATAAAAACACTAAAAATAATTAAATATATTGAAGCCTGGAGTTATTTACACGGCAATGCCATATTAGAAATGAAACATTTTCTAACTATAATTACTTAATTGAATTATAAAAGAAATCGTTCAGTGGGCAGTCAAAATAATTTATTTTTAGTTCAAGGGAATATTAAGGAGCCATTAAAAAAAATATTTTTGCTTCAGTGGGCTATTCTAATTTTTCAGGGGGCTCGAGACCCTGCGCCCCCCCCTAGCGACGCCACTGATAACTTTACTAATCAATGCTTTTGATATTAAATATAAGTAACAATTTGCATTCAATTCTTTAACGCCATCTATTTTTTTAATAAAAAAATATTAATTATCTTATTTATTCCACAATGGATGTAATCCTTATTTTATATTTTTTTCTTATCTTATTTTACGTATTATTAGAAAAGCTATTTTTTTCTTCTTTGAAAAACAGTTGAGTTAAATTTTTAATATGAGTATATTTTTGATATTATTACAAACTACTTTAATTTTAAAACATAATATACCAACTAGAGGGGGTGCGACAATAGTATATAAAATCTTAATTGCTTTCATCATAACCCTCTGTTCCTTATTTTCTAGTTACTAGATGATTCATTTCTAATATGACATCCTTACCGTGTAAATAACTTTCTTCCAAGGATTTTTGTGTTTTTATTTTATCAATTTATCTAACATAATAAATTCTGATATGAGTTTACATCTTGAGTGTCATGGCTATGACTGCAAATTAACCAGCACCTATTATTTGTGTGGCTATGTAATTTAAGATTATTACTCCTGCTGCTGATAGTATTTGATTGCATAATTTAGATGAATAATAATGGTCACTGTCTAGTCGTTTATTTATCATTAAAAATGGAAGATAATCTTTTTAGAAATTTAATATCTAACAATAATTTCCTAGATCACCTATATAGCTTCCATAAAGTTATCTAAGAGGAAGCTCTAACCACCATATAGTTTTATGATTTGAATTAGTCGTTTATATTTTATTCTTCAGAGTTATTGGGTGGTATGGGAGATGAGCCTTTTGAGATTGTAAAGGCTAGTGACGCCCCAGGTTCATGTCGTTCATTGTCAATATATCACAAAGTGAATATATAGAAAACATTTCCGGAAGAGTATACCATAAATCAATAACAAAAAGGGACGATTCAATCAGTATCATGAACGGTTCCAGACATACCAACGGCCGATGCAATTAAAATGGACGATTTGATATATACTATAGTGGGTCAATGGCACCGATACGATAATGGAATGAATCCGAGAATTGTAAATTTCAACTTCAAAGAGACCATATAGAGATGGACACTCGGCGTATGAAGGGTGGGCGTGTTGCAGCTGGCGAACATATTAATTAAAAAATATATTGTATGAAATGTCAAATTGATATTATAAAATTTATTAATTGTTTTTTTAGGATTTAATATTTTTGAGGATTATTAATATTTGAGGATTATTAGAAATAAAAAGGATATTGGAAATCAAAAAGGTAGTTTTGTAATAAAAATTTTAAGCAAATAAATTTATTTTAAAAAATTTAAAATAATTTTATATATATCAAGCTGATTTTTACAGTAGCGTCACTATAGGGGGAGGAAGCAGGGCTTGCGCCTCCTGAAAAATTTAAGGTGCCCTCTCATAATTTTGATTTTTTTTTACAACTAAAAATAGGAAGGTAAGTTAACTAAAAAATAAAAGGTAATTTTTAAAATAATTTTAAATTTTTTTTGAGTCCCCTGAGATTGTAAACTTGGATTTTTATTTAATAAATTATCATTTAATGTAAAAAATTATATATTATTAATAGATGCTGAAAAATATGAATTTATAGTTAAAATATGGGTAATTTAATGATTTTTATGATGTTCGAATTGAATGGGGACAAAATATAAAAAATATTGCTTATATATTTTATGCACTAATAATATGAGTTTCTGTTCGTAAATAATGGCAAACCCTGTAAAAATGGATTAATTTTTATTCTTTATGCTAAAATATTTATCAAGGTTTTGGTTTTATGGATGATTTTTTTCAAATAATATTCAATATTTATTTATGTATAAATATAAAATACCTTGGATTAATTAATTTAATAAAATAATAAACCATTTAAATATTTTTTTATAAATCTAAATTCTTATATATGTAAGATACAAGATATAATATAATGTAAAATAATTTATTAATTAATTTAATAAATAATTTTTTTTATTATTATAAGAAAATTAAATATATTTTTATTTATAATTATTTCTATTGAAAAATAGGAAATTGATATCATTTAGGATAAACAAATGAAAACATCAATTTTCGATGCCGTTATATGTAACGTATCGGGCTAAAATGACGATATATTAAAATTTCAAAAGTATGATCGATACCATTAGATACACAAAATCGTAATGGATACAATATTGTCGATACAGTATCGCAAAACCTTTAAAAACACTGAAGGATATAAAATTAAATTTTTTTAATTTTTATAGCAATTTCATTGTGAAATTTTTTTTTAAGAATTTTCAATATTATGCAAATTGACCCTTCCCTCTCCGACAACCACATGCGAAGGGCGAAAATTTTTATGTTAAAAAGGTATAAAATAAATTGCAAAAATGAATCAGTCATAATATTTTGTTCAATTCATCATTAATTCTAATTCTAAAAATACAATTATTCATTTTAACTTATAATATATGATTTTAAAAAAAGGAATCTTGTTAGATGATAATTTTAGAAAATCTGTTAATATTGATATTTGAATTTATAAATATTCAAATTGACTTCTCTTATTTTTTTAACTTGTTATCGCAAAATATTTTTGTATTCTTATTTTTTGTTAACCTTATTCTTATCTTTGTAAAACTTATTTTAAATTTTTATTTTGGAAAAGCCTTCGTGTTATGTAGCTATTCAAATATATTATATAAAATATAATATATAAATACCTTATTTTTATTGTTACTAGAGGGACGATGTAATTTTAACCTGATAATAAAGTGTTAATAAATTCAAATTTAATGTATGCCTCTTACTTTCTTATAAAATCGTTTAAAATTGTCTATCCCTCGACCAAACAACTCTAGAAGTATTTGGTTATATTTACTTGCTATCTCTAGATGTAAACTCCTTTTAACTTCTATTTTTAATGTATGTTTACAAAAAATTTCTTTTTTTAATTTTTTGATGTATTCTAAATTATATTTTTAATATGTTTTTTTATACATAGTTTGCAAGTTATTCTTAATTTACTTTATATGATATGAAGTAAATCATTTTTAATTCCAAAAAATCTTTTTTTTAGATAATGATAAATTAAGACTTTTGTATAACAATAATGATATAATAAATATTACAAAAATTGTACCCCAAAAAGCCTTTATAATTATTTTAAAAGCTTAACTTTTAAATAAGCAGCTGAATAGTAATTGAACCCTAACATTTTAATTTTTAGTCTCTAAATGGCAAACGAACCTGAACTCTTACAAATAACAGCTCGAACCTTTGCTACACATTGTGGATGTAAGATAATTTTTAACACCTTTATTGTACTCAAACTATGTTTTCCCTATAGACATTTTGCTCTTTTCGCCTAAAGATTTTTCGCCTGCAGATTTTTTGGCCAAGGAGCGCCAAATTGCTAATGAGTGCTAACAAGCGCCAATGACTGTTAACAAATCCCAAATGTTGTCAACAGCGCTAATGAGTGCTAACTAGACCTCGCAATGGCGTTTGTTAAGACTCTTTGGCGCTCCTTAGGCGAAAAAGGTATAGGCAAATGTCTTTCGACTAATTCCCGGTGCACCCATTTATATTCATAAGAGTTAATCATATTTTTTAACAAAATTAATTAATGATGGGCCGGGTATGGGTCTAAAATAAAAACTTGGGCTTGGGCCTAAAGTTTTATAATATTACAAGCCGGTACGAAATAGTCAAGATTTTGTTAGGGGGAGGGAAGCACTATTAGACTGGGTTATCCCCGATAAATTATTTGTGACCATACTTATAATTTGGCTCCTGTAGCTTGGATATTCCCTTGCCGTGGGACTACGCTCCTGTTGAAAGTACTAAAATTAATTCATTAAAATATTTTACAAAATAATGGAAAACTTCTGAATCACTTCACTTAAAAATAAGGGTACACTAATTCACTTTTTAACAAAAAAATTCTCATCACACTCTTTGGAATATTAGCTAGTATTATATAAAGGAAAAACGAGAAATTTATGTTTAGGATTAATGATTTTTGTCCCAGTTTACGTCATTTTTACGATATTTTTGGTATATTATAGAGTAGCCGTCCATCAATAGTATTGCATATTGTTGATTGGTCGGAAATGAATAATATGATAAAAATAAATAAGAGGATTAATATTTTCAGAGGATATATTTTTTTTTCGATAATAATCATTATGTGAAATTATGGAAATTTACATAAAATTTGTTAATTAAATTTGTTTTTACATTTAGTTTTAATATTTGAAATAAAAATAATTGAATTTAAAATAATTATTGTAATAAATTTTAATAAGATGTTAGTAAGAATTGTAAGAAAGTAGGATTAAGATATTTTTTAATTTAAATGTTTTCTTAAAGATTGTGTTAATGGGTTACTTTGAATTATCTAGTTAATTTAATATGTTGCAAGTGTGCCTGATCTTGATTTAGAAAAGCCTATTAAACAATACCCGTTAAAACTAACTATGCCATGACCATTATCTTTATTAATCATGATTAATATTTTATTTGTGTTAGATAATAAATGAAGGTTTAAGATTTAACCAAAATATTTAATCTCTAACATTTACAATTTTCAACTATATTATATATTTTATTATATAATGATATCTAATTTTAAAATGAAGGATTTTTTTTTTATAATTCGGACTTTTCAATCAGAAATCGTGCCTTTACTTTTATTAGTTGTATCTTCGGCGTGATGTCCATCAAGTTTAGCGGGTGGAGTAGCAGGAGTATCCCAGTTAATAAAAGGGGGCCAAGGCATGTTAAAAGGTGGTCTAGTGAATATTGTGATAACGGGGCGCCCTGGTGACGTGGTATTGACTGAGGGCCTAATTGTGGTTGCGGGATTTCCGGTAGTTACGCCGGACTGCCCGGATTGCATTCGTCTTGTGCTATAATTAAATTATATTTATTTATAAAACTAATATAATATATTTATATATTACCTATTAAATTATAAAACAGATATCCAATTAAATTTTAAATTTAACATTTAATTTAACATTTAATTTAATTTAAATAAATTAAATTATATTTAGAATGTTTTTGTAAATGTTGTAGATTCTATTTTATGTAATATAATCATTTAATCTTAGGCTAATATTCAATTTTTAAGTAGGATAATTTTTATTGTTAACAACAGTATAAATGATATTTAAAATAATATTTAAAAAAATAACAATTTGTTAAATTATTATATAGTACATATACCTTTATCAGAGTTTGAAACATTAATTTTCACATATGATTTGTGAGGAAATTTTTATTTTAAAAAAGTGTAAGAAAAATATGAGAATATTTCATTATTTCATAAAAATTTGAAAATAAGAAAATTTTATTTCAATATTTATATTTTTTAAAAAAGTTTTTTTATCTTTTAATATTTTAAAACACGAAAATTTTTTTAATAGGCACTATTTAAAATAATTAGTGTAAAGATAACTAGTTGTTAATTTTTCAAAATTTGTTGAATAGCTCATTTATTATCTTTTCATGAAGATTTCCCAAATTTAAACCAAAGAAAGAAAGATCTTTTCTTTTCTTTTCTTTTCTTTTCTTTTCTTTTCTTTTCTTTTCTTTTCTTTTCTTTTCTTTTCTTTTCTTTTCTTTTCTTTTCTTTTCTTTTCTTTTCTTTTCTTTTCTTTTCTTTTCTTTTCTTTTCTTTTCTTTTCTTTTCTTTTCGAGAAGAGAAGAGAAGAGAAGAGAAGAGAAGAGAAGAGAAGAGAAGAGAAGAAAGAAAGAAGATTTTGAAAATAATATATTGTTAAAGTCAAATTAAAAATTATTAAGCTAAAATTTTTATGAATAATAATTTATAGATGTTATTCCCATGCAATAACTTGTGAGATAAAAAATTGGTGCAATTATTTTTTTATGTAAATTGTTTTCATATTACTTCTATTTTTTTATGCAAATTATTTACATTTTATTTTTTGATTAAAATTTGTAAAAATTTATAATAAAAATTTTATATTAAAAATTATGCCTTAGATTAATTTTTAAATTTAACGGTAATATTTATTTTTGAAATAATGCAACAACAATTAGCTGTAATTAGTAACTTTTTTAAGAATGTCACTCTCAACTATAAAAAGCACGACATGTGTTTTTTTTATTAAATAAATTATTTTGTGATAAAATGATTATACCTAATGAACATTGCAATTAATTTTGAAGCTGGAGTATTTTTAGAGTGGCCAACGTGGGCTAAGGCCAAATATTGCAAATTATTGGATTTGGTTGAAATATTGATTCAGATGGCGTTCCAGAACGAAGTATATAATTGTATTCTCAATAATATGTAATTAGAGAAAAACTTATTAAGAAAAAAGCATCTGTTAAAAAATTTATAATTTATAACAGTATGCAATATAAGTAAGAAAAACAATTGGAATAGGTATCTAAATTAAAATGTGCTAGACATCTTTATAATACATAAAGATTTTTTACCCGATTTACCCTGCCCTTTATTTAAATTTTAACCAGTGCAATTTTTATTTAGTTTCAAAAAACGTTGATCAAAATATATGCTTAAAATTAAAAAAATATAAATTTTTTTACAAAAAAATGCATAAAATTAATAATAAAATTTTTTTACCAAAAAGTGGATATACTAGATTGAGCAAAAAAATATTTAAAAAATAAAATAATTAAAATTTAACCAATCATATGACAGATAAATAAATAAAAGATAACCAATGATAATTATGACTCACCACAAACCAAAATTTTACCAAATTTTATTGATTGGTTCGAAAACTCTGCTAACAAATTTTCTTGGCGTTTATTAATTAGAAATTGATCACCCCCCCCCCAGCATATTTGACTGTTTTCATAAATATCAATATAAGCTAATAAAAATTTTACCCCCCCCCCCCTCCCCCGTTAAAATTTTGCAATATCAATCAGAGCTTATGTTTGCTGCTAGTTGCATTAATAAATTATTTTCCTATCTAGTGTTGTTATACGGCTCGTTTTAAGCCGATTTTTAAAAACGTCTAACACAGTATTTTATCCAGAAAAATATTACTCAAGCCTGAAAATTTTGTTAATAGAAGGAGCAAAGGGATATATAGTATCGAAATTTCGAGGCTTAGTCAATATTTTTCTTGCGAAAATATTGAGTTAGCCGTTTTTAAAAATCGGTTCAAAACGAGCCGTTTAACAACATTATATATACCACACTACTTTGTAAAACCAAATTTAAATTTGGTTCATATTTAAGAATGAATGTAGATTAATATTTTCATAATATTTATCTAGACGTTGAATCGAAAGCTAAATCTTGTGAAATAACACTAATAATTAAACCTCGTCTAGCACCTAAGCAATTGATGTAATATAAATGTTGATTAAATTGATATAAATATCAATTTTCATTCCATTCTTAGATACTTTTTTTATCGCAAATTAAAGTACGGGTTTTAGATAAAAAACAAGTCTTTAGCAATCTTCAAATTTTATTACCTAATGACACTTCTTCGTTTTCTGATGCCACTATTGGTAAAATTAAATATTTAGCAAAATTTATTCCTATGATATTGATACTGAAATCAATATAATCAATGAATTTGATTCGTGGTATAAATATTTATACGTTGGCTATTTTACCTAAGCATGCTATTGATGCGCTCAATCAATATCAGAAACCTTGGCTCAATTTCCAATTGAAGTTGTTTTATATTCTTGCATATTTGCCTATTACAGCATGTACGAATGAAAGGACCTTTTCTAACTTGAGAAGGTTGAAAACTTGTTTACGGAGTGCTACTTCCGAATCTCGGCTAAATGGGTTAGCTCTGTTAAATATCCACATAGATTTGGTTCCAACTACAAACGAAATTCTTGATGAATTGGCAACATTCCCACGAAAATTAAAAATCACATTATAATTATAGTATTTAATCAAATTTTTTGTACAATATTGTATTTGATAAGAAGTTTAAAAAAACTTATTTTTAGTCAATATTTTATACACACTACTATTAGTATTTTTAATAAATTTTTTTAAATTCTATTTATATTGTATAAGAATTTAAGCTGAGGCTAGTTTTTAAAGTTAATTTTATAAAAAAAAAATAACCGTAAACTTTATGTCAATTTTATAAAAAAAAAATAACCGTAAACTTTATTTCAATTTTATATTTAGAAAAAATTTTATTTAAGGCTGTGTCCAAAGTATCAAAAAAATTTAATCGCGCAATTTGCGCAAATCTAGCGAAAAAAAAATATAAGCCATTTTTAATGGAAAATTAAAATGTTGACCTAAATGATTTTTTCAAATTTCTATAAATACCAAAAAATGATTTAGGCCAAAATTTTAATTTTCCATTAAAAATGGCTTATATTTTTTTTTTCGCTAGATTTGCGCAAATTGCGCGATTAAATTTTTTTGATACTTTGGACACAGCCTAATGTAATATTCCTAACTTATAATAATAAAAAATAGGGTTATAACCTTTATTTCTTCTTTAAATATCCATAGCGCGAATTACTAAATAAAAGCTAAAAATATTAATGTAATTATTATTGAATTATGAATAATTTAAAAGAATAGCTCAAAAAAAATCCACCCCCACCCCTCCTATAGAAAAATCCTGGATATGCCACTGATTTGTTTACACATATTTCTTAATATATTTCTTAATATATTAAATAATATATTTTTATATTTTTTAATATTGACCATCTTGTTAAAAATATGAAAATTTACATAAAAATTAAATAAAACATTTAAAAATTATTAAAAATAAAATAATCAAAGTTGTTATAGAGTGCCACTACATTTTTTCAAAAAACACCTGGAGCGCTGCTATTTTTCAAAACTTGATTGAGAACCCTGAGCTAGCTTTATTTAGGGATGGAGCGGAGGAGTGCCGTTCCTTTAATTTTATTTTATAAATTGTTTAAAAAATAATCTGAATTAATGTATCTGTTGAATACAGTAAAAATGATATATGGTAAATTCCATGTCAAATCTAACAAATGCCAGATTTTCTATCCAACCCCTTCAGATTTTTCTAAAATTTTTACAAGAGTTTGTAAATATTATAAAATAAAAAAAATAAAATTTTTGCCTCCAACTCTAAACAGGTCTGTGATACAGCTCTTTAAATGTCAAATAATGGGGCATTTTGGGCTAATTGCACTCTTTTTAATTTAAGATATCTTTGGATATAATTATTCTAGAAGAGTCATTTAAATTTCTTGATAGAGCCTAATGGTAAGCCTTTAAAGTTATATAATGATATTGTTAAATTTTTAAATGCCAAAAACCGGAACGGATCATATAATCAAATCAGCATTTTTCTCTCCCAAATTTTATATACAGATATAGGACTAATCAATAAATATACAATTTTCAATTTAAGCCGAGCTCAGATTTATGAGATAGGATTTTAATAATTATTCTATTGCTACTTTCTATAAATATTTGATAATGATCAATAATTGTAATATAAGTTAAAAGCTGTCAAATATTTTATGTTTAATATTTGAAAGAATAGTTATTAAGATCTGGTAAAGTATTTTTTGGGGCAAAAAGGAGGGGGGAGGTCTCTATCTTATTGTTTGATGAATTGAATTTTTCTCCTCATAAAAATAACTACAAAATACAAATAAATTTTGAATTATAATTTTATTGAAAACAATACTTAATTTTACAAAAAAATTTACTTTTTATATATTGTAAATTGAAAATTTTCACAATACGAATATAATTTAACTATAATTTTATTTTATTTTTTCATATTCATCATCTGAAGAAACGTGAAGTTTTTAAGAATTCATTTTGTTAAATTACATAGAATAAACGAATTATACATTTTATATTGTCATATTTTTTATAAAATTACATTTTTTTATTATCCTTTCTTTTAACAATAAAATGTTCTTTTTATATCTTTTTGAAAATAAATAAATCATCAAAAAATAATTAACTTAAAAGTTATAAAATACAAAAAATATAAATTGTCAATTTTAGCCAAAATATAAAACCATAAAATAAATTGATTTTAAAGTTAAGAATCAAACACATTGTAACGATAAAATAAAACGTTAATACAAACTAAAGATAATCTCGCCAAAAGGTATAAAAAAATAAAATCGATTATCCATATGCGAATTAATTCCTGTTATATTTACTTAACTAAGATAAATTCAAGCTATTTAATATTTGATTCTCATATGGATGCCAAAGCTGCTAACCTTTTGGTAATGTTTGCTATTGGCTATTATGAAGAAATTTTATTCCGCGTTGATTCCAAAATCAAATTAATGATGGCTTAGATTATGGTTATTTTAAAATTCTTATGAGTTATTTGAAATTTTGATTTAAAATAATTAAACATTTTAGTTGAAAATAAAATTTTTAAAAATTGATCCTAAATCTGTAAATTTATTGCCGCTTAATTTTAGAATATAATTCCTTAAGATTTTATAAAATGAGTCTTTTCTTCGATTGGTACTTCTCTCCTCTAACCTTTATTGATATAAAATGGATTTTATCAGGCCGCATACGACTATTTTAATTGGAATTATAAAATTTTCCAATAATATCTAAAATATAATCTCGAAAAACATTCTAGGCTTTATAATATTCAGGTTGGATAAAACACCTTTTTCCTTGGCCAATTTTTTTTGCCATCCTTGCCATGAAATTTATCGTAGAAAATTCTCCTTGCTTTTAGGGTCCAAGAATTTGGTAAAGCCGTCAATATCTTAATTTTACATTTCGAGAATGTATTTTTTTTGCTTCATGATTTCACATTCATCGTTAATATTTTAATTCCATTCTGAAGTAATTTTCAAAACATCTTTTATAATTTTTTTCTGGATTTTCAATATTTTTTTTAAATAGGATATCTTTTTTTTCCCTTTAAGCGTTTCTTCTTAATTGATGTCTCGCTTATTAATGGTAATAAATTATTTAGATGTTCTAGGGCAGCGTTGAATGCTGAAGGAAATGTGCTACTGGTCGAAGCATGTAATTTTTTACATCAGTTATTGCATATTTTATCGTTAATTGTCAATGATTTATTCTGATTAATTATCGCAGGAAGTACATTTCTTAGGCATCACACCGTATATGTTAGTTTATCCAAATTGAATGGATTTAATCTACTGTTTAAAAAGAAGAAGAAGAATGCGAATTTTAGGAACTAAGCAAATATATCACATAAATTAGCAAATCCCCCCCCTTCCCCACCTTTTACGATCTTTTATTTAAATACATAAAATAATAAAATATTTGTAAGCTTTAGGTCCAAATATATTATAATGAATGATTTATTAAATATTTATTAAGAATTTTTATAATTGAATATAGATTAAAATGCTATATTTTCTGAACCTATGTTCGGCTAAATTTGAAATTTTAATTTATTAATTAATCCTAAAGCTACATATAATAAAATTTTGAAAGAAATAAGACTTTCAATTTTTATGAATTTTGAATTTTTATAAATTTTTAGATTTTTTTTATAATTTGGACCTTTTACTTTTTATATTTCTTTATATGAGCTTAGACCTTTCATGGACATGGATTTTTTTAGTGTTTGCAACGATACGGTCTCGTCCGTTTATCTAAAATGAGACCAGACTATAAATTTTTATTCTGCATGAAATTCATTAAAAATGAAATATGTTAAATTACCAAGATTTTAATTATATCATCAAATCATTTTTATTATTTTATTTACAAAAAGATTAAACCAATACAAATTTATTGAATATAATTTAAATCAATTTGATTATCATATTTGATTAGTTTTTGTTTTTGAATGTGAAAGATATTTGGTTATAAAATAAAATTGATTTATAAATAAATATTCTAATTATCTTCTAAAAAATCAAAAATTATTCCATTTTTTACCCATCCAATACCAATACAATATTTCGTTAATCTTGGGTTTTTATTGTTTTCAGTCTTAATCATTATTATAAATAGGTTTATTTGATGAAGTTTTTATTCATTTATTTTAAATTTTGAGCTCTCAATTTGATATATATTCATAATTACTTATGCTTGAAGAATTTTAAATATCTGGAGACATATTTTACATGTTTTCCCAGAATCATCCTTTCAAAAAATTTATATAACTCTTTAACATATTACAAATTTGAATTTGATCGATTTTTTTCATTTGCACTACTAATACTATTTTCTAAATCAATATTTATTCTTTGGCTGAGGGTGGTGTTTCAATAATATTATCATCTTTTATGATTTCAATTTCCATTTCTAATTAATTGAATTACTTGACGAATGAATGAAAAGGAAGAATAAAAAAAGTAATCGATAAATAAGCTATTATAAAGTGTTAGGCATTAATATTCATGTTTTATGTGTTAATGAACATGATTAACTAAAAAGCAATTCATAGTAAACTTTTATCTTTTTTAATCGGTCTTTGGTCGGAGCGATCGGACTATGGGAATGTGATGTAGGTCAGGAGCGTCTCGTCAGTCCCAATAGTCAGATGAGACCAAACTGGACCGGACCGTCGGTCCGACAGGATCATTGCAAACACTAGATTTTTCTATAATCAAAATTATTAGTTTACTAAATTGTATTTGATACTTATTTTCTGTATCAATGATTATCTTCCATTGAAATATACTTAGAATGCATATTACTCAACAATTTTTCTGGGACATGATAGTTTTGATTGTTAAATCATAGAAGAGAGAAGAGCGGAAGTCATTGAACCAAACCATTTTTGTCTTTTAGAGGGTTTTAAGATAATGATAAACAATCTAAAATAAAGGAATAGGCTCCCAGAAGAGGTGATATTATGATTCACATCTCTGTGTTTAAGGAGAGATAAATAAGTGGATTTATTGAAGTGGGGGCTAATTTGTGAGCCGAGATAGCCAAACGAATGGCACCTTAATCATCTCCAGTATTGTTTTATTTTTGTGTGGTTGCAATTATTTTGTTTATTTATAATGACTTGGTGATAAAAAATTAATATTAAATAATTTTAATATATTTGGAAAGAACTCTAAAATATCTAAAGCTTTTCTTGGAGGATTATTTATAATTAATCTTTCATACCAAGATTTAAATTTAGAAATTAAGAGGCCTTCATAGATATTTATATGCTAGAAAGAAAATTTACCAAATATTTAATTTTTACAATATCAAGATTTAATGTATCTTCAAAAGGATTTATTGGTAGTATATATATATATGTAAATTAGATAGAGCCATTTTATCAATCACATATCGCTCTTGATTTGAGTCAAAAATGTATCCAAATATGGAATAACAACTGTTATTTAGAGTTCACATTAACATTAAACCTATTTGTTTAGGTTCAAGTCTAGGCTTATAAATCTTAAAATCATATATAATTTTCTTTCGCCTCAACACTCACACAAATCTCTTGAAATAGTCGATAGTATCTCTTCTTTTTTCCAAGTGATAATATAATATTATTCGTGATTCTCATCTCATACTTTAGCCAAATCCATTAATTTAAAAAAGAAATACTGCAAAAAATATTGATGTAATTAAATAAATTATTATTACATTATAATACAAGAGATTCCGCTGTCGCAGTGAAACCATAGGCGTAGTCTATATATAAGTGATAAAATATTTTCACGATAGGAGGTTAATTTTAACAAAAAAAATAAGTCTGGAACTAATATTAAATATATTTTTATTAGTTTATATAAATTATAATAAATTACTTGTATATACATTAATATAAAAGCATGGTAATAATTTATTCCAAACAAGTATAAGAAATTTATTTATAAAAGTAAGTAGACATATAGTTGATATTCCTCTATTATATAGAATTGAATTAGTTACAAAATACTAAGTAAAATTCCACTTTTACAGACATATTTGACAGTTAGAGACAGCGTCTACATGACAGGATTTTCATTGGATGCAAACCCCTTTCAAAAACATTTGCCTACCTCCCTAAAAAATTCCCACCGGCTTCGGCGGCGGTGTCTCTTTATTTTTATTTTGACCTTTATAATTATATTGATACTCTTTTCAGAGAATTTATAGATAACTTTTAATCTATCTCTACCAACTAATTTTGTGATCATAAAGAATTTATTTTTTAGATAATAAATTCAATCAAAACCTCCATTATTTACAATGAATTAATTATTATGCCATTATGATTTAAAAGGATACCAGAAAGTTTTATTTGGAAAACAATGTGTATGATTGTTTGCAATATATAGATTTGGTCGATAATTGTATTATAATAATTCTATAATAAAAGTATTAATTTTTACAGCAATAAATTTTGTCTTATTTCATCTCAAAATTTAATAGATAACTCCCCAAAAAATTTATCCTACCCCATTAAAGCAGCTTACCTCCTACCCCCTCAACAAAAATAGGATGGAAACTGTTCCTACTCCTCCCGCTCATGTAGACGCTGGTTAGAGAATATAATACAGGTTATGTTGTATTCCATATCAAATCAACTGAAGATTCAACCCGTCCCTCTTCGAATTTTTTTAAAATTTGTATGATGGTAGTATATACACTAACTAGCAATAATATAAAATTTTAATTCTCAACTCAGCTTATTTCATGAGATATGGCCATCTTTAGAAACGCGAAAAGTTCAAAATACACCATATTTAATTTTAAATATCTCAAAAAGTAATTAAGCTAAAGGTATAATTTAAACTTTATTAAATAACTCTAGAATAGCCCTTTAATATGATATAAAATTTATTATATTAAAAATAATTTTATTACCAAAAACCGGAAATAGAAAACCGGAAATGGTTATAAACTAAAAATTGCCCTTTTTTTTCTTTCAAATTTTTTTAACAAATAGACATTATATATCTTAATATTTGCACAAAATCCTAGATTGGGACCATTACTGGGCCAATAGTTATTACGCTTTAAATATAAATAGTATGGCTTAAATTCTGTATTATACGAAATGAGTAATTATTTTTTTAACAAAAAGTGATAATATTTGTGAATAATAGTATTAAAACTGAAATCCGAACCCCATCTTAAGATTTATATTCGCCCCCCCCCCCCCCCAAAAAAAAAATTTCTTCTTAAATTCGAGATTTTTGACTTGGCAATTCTATGAGTGAATTATGTAGATTATTTTCTTTGCCGGATAAAAAATTATCTTTGTGATCGTCAGAAATATATTTTCATAAAGATTATTTTCTACTTACAGTGAAACGATACACATGTTTAAATATACTATAAAAGGGGGTAAACAAAATAAGATTTTATTTTTATTAGAATAAAGATTGAAATTAAATATGGACAAGCAATTAATTAAGAAGATTTATAGTTGATTAATCATTATAAAAAAAATGTGTTAAAATTTAATTCAAAATAAAAAATTAAAATACTTACATATTAATTATTTTTAATTTTTCTTAAATAATAAAAAAAAATGTTTAATATAGAATCTTTATTATCCAATAGTAATACTAATTTTTCCAATTTAAATGAAAACTCCCAATCTTCGTCGAGAATTCAAAGACCAAAAAGAATACACAAATATTGGAATAAAGAAAAATTAGATATAGTTACTAAAATGTTATCAATGCCAGAAAGAGAACAGATGAAAATTAAAAACATTGCAAAATACGTCGAAATGTCTACAGCATCAGTTCATAAATTTAGACGGGACACATTCCCAGATATAAATGGAGAACCTTTAAAAGAATATAATATTCAAAAAAGAGGAAGTAAAAAAAAGATACTTCCATAATTGAAAGACTCATCATAAATTTATTGATGGATAATAATACTCTTACTATCCAGCAGATAATAGAAAATTTACGTCCTGGTAGTCCAAAAACAAAACCACAATTAGTAAATATATTAAAAATATTGGTTGGTCTAAAAAAAGGGCTGGCAAGGAGCCTGATAGAAGAAATACTCCCGGGGCTATTAATATTCGTCAAATTTATTGTGCAAAGATCTTAAATATCCCAAGAGAAAATTTATATTTCTTAGATGAGACTGGAATAAACTTGCATGTTGTACCAATCTACGCCTGGGCGCCATACAATGTCCGTCCAATGATAAAAATCCCATCCTCTAAGGGTAAAAATGTAAGTATCCTTTGTAAAATCGGAATTGGAGGGGTAATTCATTATAAAATAATAGACGGAGCTTATAATGGGCTATTATTCCGTGATTCTATGACCGGAGCTTATTGGTATCCTACCACCAGATGCAATCATTGTAATGGATAATGCATCTATCCATAGAAGCCATCTTATCGATTCTTATAAAGGTAGGATTGAATACCTACCACCTTATTCACCTCAGTTAAATCCCATTGAAAATTTTTTTGGAGTTTTGAAAAATAAATTTAGAGCAATCAATCCCCGCCCTAATTCAAGAGATGAAATTGTTAGGAATATTATTCAACTCTTACACGGATTTATTCCTTATGATTTCACTAACTTTTACAATCACATGCAAAGCTATTTGGAGTTGGGTTATCGCGGGCAACTGATTAATTAGGTAATCTTTATAATCGATTTGTATTAATAATTATAATATTAACTCTTTTAATTTCTAAAAAGGTACCAACATCAAATTCGTGGAACAATGGAATATTTTGATAAATTATAATTATATTTTTTATGTATTAATTATTTTATCGAAATTATTATAAAAGTTTATAGTGTTATCATATTTTTATCGAAATAAATGGATATACAAAATAGATTACATTTAAGAAATTCTAAAATATTTTCAAATATTAAAAAGACTTTTTACAAAAAATGATTTAGAATTTTAAATGAAATTTAATCAAATATCTTACTTGAGCATTCTCAAAGAAAATAAAAAAAAAAATTCATTTTTCATCACAAATTATATATATGTAACACATTTCTTTTTATAAAGATTAATCAACTATTAATCTTCTTAATTAATTGCTTGTCCATATTTAATTTCAATCTTTATTCTATTAAAAATAAAATCTTATTTTGTTTACCCCCTTTTATAGTATATTTAAACATGTGTATCATTTCACTGTATAATTAATTATCAAATAAAATAATTATCATAAAAATCAAATTCAATTCCAACAGCAACAGCCGTCATTTTTATTGATTAATTTTATAAAGCCATTTTTCTAAGAAAATTAAATTATCGGTATTCATTATGCAATTTATTTTTAATTTAAAATAATAATATAAAATTAATAGTTATCTTTTATTCCTTACCAAAAAAATTTAAATGTCTAGAAAAGTTATTTCAATTCCAGTAAAGTGCTGTAATCCCTTTAGAATAAAATCTCATTCAGTAAGTTACGATCTTAGAAATGTTTTACAATGGATGATAGAAGTGAATTCTAGCTTATCAATTAATCAAAAAATTTGTATCTCTTGCCGGAAAAAATTAAAAAAATATTCAACAAATCTGATCTCACCTTTTACTTCTACGATCCCGATCACATTACCTTCTATTTCTAACTTACCTTCTACCTCAACTATTAATGAAACATTTAGCGATTCTGAACATGATCAACCAAGCAATAATCCCGACTCTTATACAGATTTTAATACTTCAATTTCAACTTTAAATGAAACTTTGCCATTTTTAGGGGAGACACCTATTAAAAAGAAAAGGTTAAATGAAAAAAAATATCCTGTAAATAAATTTTTGAAAATTCAGGGAAAAATCAAAAAAGTTTTTAAAATAAATCTAGAGGATCAAGCAAAAAAAGATGAAGCCGAAATCATTAATCAACTGAAAGAAAAATTTGCTACAAGTTCTCGCAATGAAAAAATACAAATTTTAACAGTTTTACCAAAATCTTGGACTCTTGATAAAATTGAAAAGGAATTTTCAACCAAAATTTTATGGCCTGGACAGCTAAACAATTAGTTGAAGAAAAGGGTGTTTTGTCAAACCCAATATAATAAAACCAAGTAGAATAATTTCGGATGACATTGCAAATAAAGTAATAGAATTTTATAATTCTGACGAAAACAGCAGACTTATGCCAGGTATGAATAATTTTATATCAATGAAAGTTAATGGAAAAAGGAACCAAGTACAAAAGAGATTAGTTTTGTGTAATATAAAAGAATTATTTACCAATTTTAAAGAAATAAACAGTAATATAAAGATAGGTTTCAGCAAGTTTGCTATCATGAGACCAAAAAACTGTATTTTAGCAGGCAGGTCTAGAACGCATACAATGTGCATCTGTACAATTCCTCAAAATTTTAAATTAATTATAATTGGGGGTAAATTAAATCAGTTAACTGCAAACCAGCATAACTATCCATTTCCTCCCTTAAAAGATTATAAACATTACATTGCACAAAGTCTATGCAATCCAGCCCAAGCTTGCTGTTACTTAAAGAAATGCCAAATGTGTCCTGGCACTTTGGAACTTAAAGAAAGATTACATTTATTGTTTGATAATAATGCCATAGATTATATTACATTTAAACAATGGTTGGCGGCAGACCGTACCACCCTCGAAACGTTAACTAAGTCTGCCAGCGAATTTGTGGAGTATTTGATTGAAAAATTAAATATTTTAATTCCTCATGCATTTATTTCTTCGGAACAATCTTTATTTTTTAAGTCATTAAAATCGAATTTGAAGGATGGGGAATATCTAATAATATCCGATTTTGCAGAGAACTACGCTTTTGTAGTTCAAGATCACGCTCAAGGCTTCCATTGGACTAATAATCAGGCAACACTTCATCCATTTATGATTTATTACTGCGAAAGCGGTACCATCAAACATATAAGTTACGTAGTTATATCAGATTGTCTTAAACACAATACTTGTTCCTTTTATTTATTTCAAACAAATTTAATTTAATTCTTGAAAGCAAGATTTGATAAGATTTCAATAATTTATTATTTTTCTGATGGAGCCGTTACCCAGTATAAGAACAAAAAAAACTTTGTAAACCTCTACAACCATTATAATGATTTTGGGATCAAGGCAGAATGGCATTTTTTTGCAACTGCACATGGCAAAACTCCTTGCGATAGTTTAAGGGGAATTACAAAGAGGTTGGCTGCTAGAGCAAGCCTGCAACGTCCTTATGAAAATCATATATTAACTCCTATGGATTTATATAATTATGCGAGAATTAATATCCCGGGTATTAATTATACATTTGTCAGCAACGTTGAATATTTAAGAATGGAAACCAATCTCTAAATTAGATTTTTAACGGCCAAACTAATTCCCGGGACACAAAAATATCATTCATTTATTCCAATGGAAGGAAAAATGAAAGTCAAACGTTATTCCAATTCATTAGATAATTTAATGTATGATATTATTTAATTTAATATGTTTATAACAATATTAATTTCCCATTTGATATTCATGTAATATAAATACTTAGCTAAATAAAGTTATAAATATTTTTACAATTATTTTCTCTCTAAAATAAAATCGCTAAACTTATATGTTAAATGTGACATAATGTCTACTAGTGGGCTCACAGCCCGAAACATTTATAAAAAAAATATAATCGGCCCGATCATAAAGGAATTTTCTTTTTATTTGTTTCGTAAATTACTATAGATTTGGTATAATTTAGGATTTAAGCCATACTATTTATATTTAAAGCGTAATAACTATTGGCCCAGTAATGGTCCCAATCTAAAATTTTGTACAAATATTAAGAGGTATAATGTCTATTTGTAAAAAAAATTTGAAAGAAAAAAAAGAGCAATTTCTATTTTATAGCTATTTCCGGTTTTCTATTTCCGGTTTGTGGTAATAGACTTTTTACTAATAAAATAATTTTTATATCATAATAAAGGGCTATTCTAAAACTATTTAATAAAATTTAAATCACGCCTTCAGCTTAATTACTTTTTGAGATATTTAAAATTAAATACACTGTATTTTGGAATTTTTGCGTTTCTAAAGATGGCCATATCTCATGAAGTAAGCCGATTTGAAAAGTAAAATTTTACTTTATTATTAGTTAGTGTATATACTACCAACATACAAATTTTTAAAAAAATCGAAGGGGGTCGGGTTGAGAATCGACTTTTTTTGGTTGATTTAATATGGAATAATTTTAACAAATTACTAATCAATGCTCTTGATAATAAATATACCAACAATTTGCATTCAATTATTTAATGCCATCTATTTATTTTAAATAAAAAATGATATTAAAAATTAATCTTCATATTACCCACCAGCGTCTACATGACAGGATTTTCACTGGATGCAAAGCCCCTTCAAAAACCTGTTACCCCCCTAAAAATTCCCGCCGCCTTCGGCGGCGGTGTCTCTTTATTATTATTTTCACCTTATTAATTTATTGATACACTTTTCAGAGAATTAATAAAGGACAACTTAAATTAATCTATCTCTACTACCAACTATCGATATTTTGTGAATATAAAGAATTTATTTTTTAGATAATAAATTCAATTAAAACCTCCATTATTTACAATGAATTAATTATTATGGCATTATGATCTTGCTAAAATATCTAAACCTTTTAAATTACATTACAAAGGATAGCAGAAAGTTTTATTTGGAAAACAATTTGCATGATTATTTGCAATATATAGATTTGGTCGATGAATTGTATTATAATAATTCTCTAATAAAAGTATTAATTTTTACAGCAATAAATTTTGTCCTATTTGATCTCAAAATTTAATAGATAACCCCCCCAAAAAATTTATCATACCCTCATTAAAGCAGCCTACCCCCTCAAAAAAATAGGATGCAAACTGTTCCTACCCCTCTAGCTCATGTAGACGCTGTTACCCACAATGTCTTTAAAAGATATTTTCTGATGTCCTTATCAATATTTTATAGTTTTCTGCAAAATATATAATTCACTCTATTGGTAAAAATTACTTGATTGTCATATGATAATTGATAAAATTAGATATACTTTAAATCTACAACATATAATATTCCACTGTTTGTATTGTGCTTTAATTTTTTTATTTAATTTATGATTTAATTTTATCAATAGTTTTATAATTATATTTTACTTTTATTATTTTTTATTATCAATTACTAATGTCATTTATTTTTAAATTAAAAATATATATAGAAATAAAATTAATATTAAAATTAACATATCAAATATAAAATAAAATAAAACAATATTATATAAAAACGGAGGTGGGACTACAAGTTCCCCAAAAACATGAGTAATTATATTTTAAAATAGTGATTTGTAGTTTTGTTTTAAAAAATAGAATTCTTTTGGCTCTGATGTAAAGGCTCTTGTCTTATCCCCTATATTTAGAACTTTAAAGTTCCGCTTGGCATATGTCCAAGGGAAGAGATAACGATCGGTGTAAAAATATAATTTGTGAATTTGGAATATTTAATTGTTTTTTTTTCTCTGCTATATCAACCGGATTAGAATTTAAAATTTTTGGGAAAGATGATACGCATGTGAAGTCCCAAATTAAGGATTTCCCTAAAGGCCAAGGCACGGAAGTTAAGCCATCTGGTCTTAAGTTATCATCTAATGATAAATTTGTAGGCTCCAGGATGTTTGGTAATCGAGCCCTGGTAAGAGAACGGTTAATAGCTAAATTAATTGCTGCATGCCTTGCATGCCTGCCTTGACTATATATACAATTTAGACCATATCTCCCTTTTGAGTAAACTAATATTTTACATTTGATGCATGTATGTGGTTGAACAATGTTACATACAAGTCGATGGCCTATGGCAACTCTTAATTGTTCATCTGATAAGAGGTTACCTAGGTTACGACTTGGCAATGCTTCCAACCATTCATAACCACTAGTACAGTCAGCATTCTGTAGTAGTTGAAAATACTCCAAAGGGGGGTTTTATGAGATTATTTAAAAAAAATTTTTAATTAAAGGTTCGAAACTAGATTGGTGTGTTAAGATTGTTGGTAAGACAGCTTCAGGTGGAGCTAAAGATACCCAGGCTGTCAAGGCTGAGTTTAAAAGGTTATCTTTAGGAGAGATAAAAGAAGATATCATGGCGTTATTCATCAAACGCGATGCCAAAAATGAGGAAAGAGATATAAGATTTAAAGGATATAAATCTAAACCCTCATTTTCGAGGGTAATTGTGAGAAACCCCAATTAAAATCTTCCAATTTAATATTTAAAATGAACACGATTAATAATTTCATTATTTAAAAAAAAGGAAGAAAATCTAAAAATATGTAAAATCTTTAGTAAAAATAAATATATTTTTAAAAGAAAAAAGCTCTGGTGTGAAGGAATTTCGTTTAAAATAGTTTCAAGTCCTAATAAGCTTTCGAAAAATTTTTCCACGAACACCTCACAGTTGGAAAAACTGCATAAAGGTGAGCCTAGAAGATTAATTTCACTTTTTTAAAATGATTTTAAAGATAAATAATTAAAATTATTCACTTCATAAAAAATTATATTTGATGTATTATATTATTTAGTAATTTTATGGATTTATTATTAATAATTAAAATACGTTTCATTTTTATCCTAAGACATCTTTGGCTTATATTCCCTTTCTTATAAAGCATTTTTGGTTCACTTTTTTTATATATAAATGCTTTTTTCTAAAAATGTATAAATTATGATGAATAATTTTATAAAAAATATCAACTTTTACATTCTTTTCAAATTATTGTTTAAGATATATGCATATATTATTTGGGGCCAGGGAGTGGGGCGAGGACTAAGGGGGATATTTTTTATTAGCTTAAAATGATATTCACAAAGATAAATTTTTGAAGGGGGGAGGTAATTTTCCTTGACCCCCCCCCCCCACCTGGCTATGCCTATGGAAACTAATAATGTTGTTTCAAATAAAATATCTGATTCAAGTCATTCTTATATTTCTCTTCTAGATCCGAAAATTAGTAACGATATCGAAGGCTCAATCTTTTTAGGTATGTCTTTTGCAGTTTCTTTCTTGTAGGTAGTAGGCAGTCTCAGAAATTATTTTATTCAGATCTACAATCTAGAAATGTTGCTTAGTCATAGTTATTAAGAGATAAATTAAATAGATTTTTTTTGGTTGTTAAATTATCTTGCATCCATCAATGTTTAGGGTTTTAAAAATGTCATAAAATATACTTCAAATTTTTGTAGAGGGAATGTATATATAATTTTTGTTAGACTAGAATATAACTATAATAAATAGAATAATTACAAAAATAATATATTCATAGTATAATTATCAAGTATGGCAGGTGACAGGTCATGTGGTTCATAATTCTTGAGTTGGGCCCAATGACATATTTATTTGGTTGAGCCATAAGATAGGATAAGTGATAGGTAGTCAATCGTATGATTTTCGAAAAACTTTATCATGCCGTTTGCTAATCAACCTACTATAAATATTACAGAACTAACAGTGGAGAATGTTAAGTTTTCTATTGAAGACACCGATTTGAGGTATAAATATCTACTTTGATCAGATATATTGTTAATTTTACAGCATGGCTAATAGCTTGCGACGAGTATGCATGGCAGAAGTTCCAACTTTAGGTATTTTAAATATATCTCATGTTTAGAAATCTATTTTAAGAGATATAATTTTTATATTTAAAAATAATAAAAATATCAAACCATTTTGATAGTTTTGTTAATTTGGGTCAATTATTAAGAATGGCCCCACTAAGATTTATTTATACTATCTAAACCTGAAGTTTTGGTAAATAGAGATCCAACCTTTCTTCTATCTATGAGCATCATATTATTTTTCTAAAATTTTATGTGGGCCATTAACAATACATTTGGATATGTAAAAAATATGTATTATCTTGCATTTTATTTTTATACAAGCTATTGATTGGGTACAAATTGATGCTAATTCCTCTGTTTTACATGATGAGTTTATTGCACATAGATTGGGGTTGATACCTTTGACCAGTGATGAATTAGTCGATAAATTATTATATACAAGGGTAATGTTACCATTTTTGAGCCCATCAAACTTTAATAATTTATTTACAAACTTATAACTATTTGATCATTAAGCTATTCAATATTTTAATATACTGTTAAATCAAATATATTATCAAATTATAGGATTGTGATTGCCAAGAATTTTGCCCAAATTGTTCTGTTGAATTTACTCTAAATTTTAAATGTTTGGATAACAAAACAAGACTTGTAACTTCTGCCAATCTTTTATCTATAGACAACAAATGTATTCCTGTGAGGATTTTACCTTTTTTCTTATAATATATTATTTTTATCAAGATTCAAAAAATAATATATTTCAATTATACTAGCTTTACCTTTAACTTAAATTATTTAAATATATAATTTTGTTTACACAATTATAAAGGTCACATCAAAAAACAGAGAGGATGAATCTAATGAATACGGTGATATTGATGGTAGTTCCTATTTTTATTTATGATAAATTGTAATTTTATATGGAAACTATTAAATTAATTAATTTAAAGCCTTAAATTTATAAAATTTTAATCTATTTGAATACAAAATTATTACTGATTATAAACTTAAATAAAAAAAATTAAACAAGATATATTGATAGTCAAATTAAGAGTAGGACAAGAACTGAAATTGAAAGCATATGCCAAAAAAGGATTTGGGAAAGAACATGCCAAATGGAACCCCACTTGTGGAGTTGCCTTTGAATATGACCCGGATAATGCCTTGAGACACACACTATACCCCAAACCAGAAGAATGGTTTAAAATTATTATACCAAACATTAAGAAATAAAGATTTATTAAATTATCAAAAACTAAGAATAGATCAGAAAATTATTTATAGTAAAGGTCAACAGTGTCGTGACCTGTTTAAGTGAATAAACCCAGAGTTATTAAAATCCATTCTGCCTGCAGCTGACATCTATTTTTTCAAAATTATAACATTCTGACAACTGGACTACTGATCTTAACTAATTATAAAATGAGAAATAAGTAATATAACATAGAGCTCTATCCTAGAATTTTTAAAATATTGTAATATCAGTAATATATTTGCTAATTGACTTTCTCTACTAACTCAAACCACCTTTCAAGTATAAACTTTGCAAATATTTAGCACACCATTACTCATGGTAGGCATAATCAAATGTGAATTTAAAAGTGCATAATTCATATTAGATTTGTTTAAATGAACCAAATAATTTTTATTTATTCTTATAATATTATGAAATAATTCACAAGAAAATAATTTAACAGAATTTTAGCCTAATATTCTTACCAATAAAATAGCTGCTAGCCCTAAAAAGTGAACCAAAATTGAACTGATCCTAAAATCAGATCAAAAATTTATCTAACTTATCTTTGCATATTATTTTCTTAAAAAAAATATATTGATATTTTATGTTTTTTAGGCCAAAGAGTGAATATTCCGAATTAGATGATGACACATGTAAATCTTTTATTCATTTAATTCTGGAAATATAATTTTATATAAATTTCGATATTTTTTATAAATTTTATATAACTTGTTATTAAAAATTGCTAGATCAAGCTGAATATGACCCTATGGGAAAACCAAACAAATTTTATTTTAACATCGAGTCTACAGGAGCTCTCAAACCTGAAAATATAGTATTGTCAGCAATAAGCACACTAAAACGGAAATTGACAGATTTGCAAACACAATTAGCACAGGAAATACAAACAAACGCTCTCGCTATCAATTAAAATGACAAAAATTTTACCATTTATTATTATTACTATTAGTGTTGAACTTTTTATTCAAGGATTATAGGAAAATAAAGTTTATATAATAATTTTTTTTTGGATTCTAATTCAAGAATATTTTTTTTTGCCTTATCCTCGTATCTTTTATAAAAAGCCGTGTATTATGTTCCTGCACAAGTTGCCATTGTAGGCCGTGATAGGGTGGTTTTTTTTCTGGGAATAGGAATTCCAATCTGATCATAATCTCTTTTCCCATTAGTATTCTATTGCTTAATGTTTCTTATCTTAAAGCATGTAGCTTCTATCGATTTTTCTTTAATTTATTTTTTGCATTATTTTTTATTAGGCGTCTATTCAAAAAAAAATCATAGAATAATCTTATGCATTTCGCAAAGGATTAATACGCTAATATTTTTCTCCCCCGAGAACCTTTTTTGCTCTTATGTTCCAATTTTATGGCTGGAATGAAACCATGAATTGTCATTATCGAACCCGAATCAGAACCCTTTTTAAAAATTTAGGATTTTAGAATTTTGTTTTTATATTCATTTTCAATATTAAAAGTATTTTTTTCTTGTAGCCATTTTTATTTCATTATATGCAAAAATATTTTTGTTTATCAAGATTTTGTAAATATTTAACTAACAAATAATATATTTTTTAAGATTGTACATATTACTTTTTTTTGATGAATAAAATAAATAAACAAATAATTGTATTCATCCTATCACAATGACCATTTTCCAGGTTTAAACCTGTTTTCCCCCTTCATCAACTTTTACGGTCTGCAATATTACTATTTATTCGTAAGGCCCCTTATTCTCATGCCATTCGTGTTATCACCTTCATCCACGTTTCTTTGGTCTTCCTCAAGGCTTGATCCCGCCAAAACACCTCAATCTATTAACACTTTGATTCTATTCCAATCTATTTTTTTTAGCAATTCCTTGTTTTTCTCGCTCTTGAAAATATCCCATACACCTTGCTCTTAATGAATTCTCGAATTGAATAATTTTATTCTTGTTATTTAGAATTGAATAGTAAAAAAATATTCGAATATTATTCCAGCAATTATTTTTGTATTTCGTATAAAATTCTGTAGTTTATGGTTAATTCCATATTTTAAAATTTCCATCATCTTATTTAATTTTTTTAGGAAATAAATGATGATTGTAAATTTTTTTATCAGCTCACTAAATGTTTCAAGGTCAAATTTATACCACTGAAATTATATATGGACTGTCCTATTAAATTTTATCGATTTAAAAGGCCAATGATAAAGCTCAAAAGCCTATTATTACTCTTATAAAAATATATTCCTTCTTTATTGATAGATCTTTAGAAGAATGTATTAGTAATCTTGAATTACAAGTAGCTATCTAGAAAAATTATGTATTATTTAATTTAGCCAAGTATATCGGCCTTTGTGGCTTTTGTACTTGTAATATTTTAATCTAAGTCGAAGATTTTGTACGCGCAACATTTCGAAAAATGTTACAGACGTCCATAGGCTTCAAGAAAAAGAGCGGGGCAAAAAAAAGCCTATGCCCAAGAACTACAGTATAAGTTTATTTACCTTAAGGGTGAGTTGAGGCTGATTTTAAATTTAAGTTTTTTAGTTAAAGCCATGAATAATTTTTAATAAAATTAAAAAATTTAGTACATATCAATTGAATTACGATATAGAATATTTACAATAGTTTTATAAAATAGAATATTATATTCATTAAAGTTAAAATTAATAATTGATTTATTAACACATGTGGTTAATTTTTTTATAATTAAAAAAGGAATATACTTTTATAAGAGTAATATAATAGGCTTTCGAGCTTTATCATTGGCCTTTTAAATCGATAAAATTTAATAGGACAGTGCATATATAATTTCAGTGGTATAAATTTGACCTTGAATCATTTAGTAAGCTCATAAAAAAATTTACAATCATTAAATAATGGCAAAAATAATAGAATGTCTGTCGCTGCACTAGATTTTGTTTTAGTGTACTGTAATTTGTTTTTATTAATTTTATTATTAACTTTTACATTTTAATTTCAGCTATTAAACTTCTTAAGCATTTGTTATCAACCGAGAATAAAAATGATATAAGTTTCATAGCCATAATTTGTCAGGTCGAAATTTGACCTTGAAATATTTATTGTTGATAACTCACTTTCCTTTAATTTTTTTGACATTCCGTTTAAAGAATTCGGAGGATCAATTAAGACACTAAATATTGGCTTTAACAATGATTGCTCGAATTTTAAATTTTGGCAAAATGCCAAAACCTTTCTATTTTGCCTACAACTCACGAACGGTTTAATCCGCTGGTATGCGGTTTAAAGATTCTGGAGGATCAATTTAAGCTCTACACTTTGGCATAATTTTCGGTATTTGATCCTCAATTTTTAAAAAAAATTCCGCTAACTTCACGTTTTTAAAACCGTTATAACTTGGTTACGGTTAGGATACGGATACGCGGTTTGCAGATTATTAATTTACATATTGAATACTACATAATTGCCAAGTTTCAGATTATGGTCTTATTTATTTTCGGTTTTGGCAAAGTGCCAACACTTTTTTATTTTGCCCATAACTCATGAACGGCTTATTCCGCTACTTTCCGGATAGAAGATCAAATAGGATCAATTAACGGGCTACACAATGGTATAGCTTTCGGTAATTGATCCATAAATCTTCCGCCAGTTTCAAAATTTCACACTTTCCTTATTTTGCTTATAACTCATTAACCATTGATTCCGCTGATGTTTGGTTTGAAGATCAATTAAGACTCTAAATATTGGCATAGGTTTTGTTAATTGATCCTCACATCGTTCGGCCAACTTCACGGACCTGGAAGGGGTGAGGAGAGATTATGAGTGGTTTGCCTTATTTATTTGGAAGTAGTTTAAAGCCCTCTCTTTAAAGGCGTTTCGCTAGTTTACATTTAAAATATAAATTATATTTTCCTATTAAAATATTCGTCCTCTTTAAAGATATTTCAGAAGTTGAAATACATTGGTCTATAACTAAAATTTAAGTATTAACACGTGATATGCAGCATAAATTAATAGCGTACACTCCTAGATTTAACAAAATATTCGTTCTCTTTATTAATTTTTTAAATATTTTATAATAGTTAAAATGCACCAGTCTTTAATTAACGTTTAATCATGATCGCATACAAAATATTCGACCTCTTTAATAATTTTTTAAATATTGTTATGTTTAAATCAGAGTGTTGCAGGCCCGGATTTAGAGCCGGGCAGTATTTTAATTATTTTAAATATACCTGGGTCGGGCCTGCAAATTATTTTTAAAAAAATCCGGGCCTGACCGTTCAAATTGTAGATCTGCAGGTCTCTGGTTTAAATGCACTAGTCTTAAATTAACGTTTAATCATGATCGCATAATAGGCAGCAACTAATTTGCCATTTTAAATATATTAAACTTCACTGGGAAAATTTACTTATCTTAATTGTTTAATTCATGAAATCTTACAAGTGTAATTTCCTCTTAAATTAATACAATCTATCACTAAATTGAATTAATATTATTATCAGAGGCCTAACAGAAGTACCATTTGCATTGCGCAGCCCGGATTCTTTTTTAAAAAAAATTTTGGCCTACCAGATTTTTTTTTGGCCGGACCTAGGTTTTATATTTTAGGACTGGCCCAGATTTTTTTTAAAATAAATTTTTCCGTCTGGCCCGGTTTTTTGAAAAATATATTACATTTTGTTCTTTATAGCTAATAGTGGCGATTTAAAATATACATCCTGGCCTAGGTATATAAAAAAATTTTTTTAGATCCGCCCAGGTATATTTAAAAACGATAATTATAATTAATAAATTTATTTTATACTAAATTAGTGAATTAACTTATAAAAATAATATTTAATCAAAATATTCCACATTATATATAATATTATATATTGATGATCTGTTATTATTAAAGACAACGTTATTATTGATAAGATGGCAAAAATGGAAGAGGTCTGTAAAGAGAATTTTATAAATTTTTAAACAAGGGAAAGAAGAAAAAAGATAACATTTTTGAAAATCTCAATTTTATTTAGATTTCTTTGATTCAAAAAAATATATTATTATAAAAAAATCTCCAAAGCAATATTATAAAAAATATTACCTTTTTCTTTCGATTACCAAAAAATAATTTAAAACATGTCATATATATTAAAAAGAAGCGCGGGAAAGTAAAGGTGACAGAAAAGGTTCCATGAGAAACAATTATGGTAGTCCTCCATATAATTAAAATATTTTTTGGACCTAACATTTACAAAAAAAGATGAAATCTGAATTGCTACACCAAGTTAATTACTACATACTTTAAAATTAATTATTTATTCTGAGAAAAATTGAATTAGATATTTATTTTTAAATTGTATGAAATATGTGAAAATAAGATAATAGATTCAGATAACTTTGGACAAGAAATGAGTTAACTAAATAAGGTATTGGTGGAAATGAATTCCATAGATTGTTATAAAACACTTTAAAATGACAAAAATAATCTGTAAAATATCAAAAATATATTATATGTAGTAATATTTACTTCAGGAGCGACATATTTTATTATATATAGCAATAGTTGCTTCAGAAGAACGTAGCATTTGATATATGTAGACTGATTATAAAATAAAGCGGGTTGGCCGCCGAAAAAAATAACCTCAATAAAATTATATACAAAGGTAATTAATAGAATCTGGGCTATTATTCGAATGATTCCTGTGTATAGGAAAGTTTTAGACAAGAGATTGTGCACGATATGAGATACCTTTTGAATTATTTAGGAGTGAAACTCCGTCATATCTGACGGCAGCCGCTACATATAAGGTACAGGGATATTGACGTTACAGGGGGTTTTCCATCATTGAACAATATAAGCCAAGAGGAAATAAATCATATAAAACTCATAAATATAGTCGACAGGAAATGAATTACATAAAATGAGCAAATAAAATAATATAATCGTTATATTTAAAAGGTGACAGAAAATTTATACATTAGTAAATTATTAAAATTTATCTTTACAACTTGGTTTACTTTCTGAGATGTGCTCGCCTTTAAAAACCGAAAATCCAGAATACAACCCCCATTTAATTTTTAATATCTCAAAAAATAATTTACTTAAAACCATGATTTAAATTTTATTAGTGAAATAGAAAACCAAAAATAGCTATAAAATATAAACTGTCATTTCTTTAAATAAATCGATATTCAGTTTTAGGGCTAATGTGTTATTTTTTCAAATTTAAATCATTTTTTTGAGCGCGTTTTTAAAAATAGATTTTGCTGAAAATGTATAATATGTAGAAAACCAAATGCAAGTTATAACAGTTTAAATATTTCATTATCCAAAAAATTTATTACACTATAAAATGCATTAAAATATAATAGATAAAATTCATGACATATAGTCCACGTTTAGAAGTTTATGGGACAAATCAACATTTAGTTGGTTCAAATTCTTTAGCACGTAAATATTTTCCTCCTCGTTTTTCCTCAGGCTCAATTTTTCTGGACCAAGGCCGGTAATATTGCACAACTTAAAATTAAAGTGTAATAGTTAATTATATTATTTTTTAAATAATAAATAAATATATCATAATAGTTTATAGATTATTATTGTTTTGTAAACGATTTTATTTATAAAATCATCATTTAAATAGAATAAATAAAAATAATAGTATATGACCAGAGAAACGTCAGTCTTCATATATATTGTTTATATTCGTAGAAAAAATAAAGAATAGTTATAAAATTACTATATCGTTAATGAAACGTTTCTCATCCAAGTAATGGTTTGATAGTGTAGCAACTCCTTTAGGATTCTCTCTCAGCAAAGTATATTTACGATTAACGTCTTTCAAGTCGCCCCCATTTAAATGTATATTAACGAATTGACATAAAGGTGATTTTGCTTCAACTAATAGCGATTGCACACCAATCACCTTTTCACTAATATCCCCCGATACTCTTTTAATATGGGAGGCATCTGAATTGATACTTTTCGAGCAAACTAGAATATTTCCTAAACACTTATGCTTAATTTCTTCAGAAAGCGCTTTTAATATGTCATCGTACATAAATGCCCAAGGGACGATTGAAAATGTAGAAGCTTTATTAATATTTTCGGGAAATATTTGGGTTAAAACGCTCGAGTTTAGTTCTGAATATAAAGATTTTGGATTGATACGAGCTAACGAATTTTGAGGTATATTGGGAAAAAAGAAAAATATATCCAACTTATGACCCCAAGAATTTGCGATGGTACGAATCTTAATAGAAAAAAGAACCATAATAATAATTAAGTAAGTTTATATTATATTTAAAAAATGTATGTTTATTCACTACTCCTAAATTTATTCCAAAGGGTTAAATAAAACAATTGAAAAATCATTCTACAATATTGTCGTGCGAGTATGGTCTATGTCCACTACCAAAATTGTTTTTTCAAAATAAATCATTTTTCCGAACTATTTCAAATATCAACAAAAAAATATGAAAAAATTATCTATAATTATTTTTATTCACATTATTATATTGTTTTATGTAGTAATTTGTATAAAAATTTAGTATTATAGCGTTCCATATTTTCTAGCCTTTTCAGGAAGGATGATATGAATTGGAAACCACTTATAAAATATTAAAATTAAATATATTTTTAATCATTCCAATTTACTACACAAGTTATATAATATTTATATTTGAAGCAGGAGTTAATCAAATATGACATATATTATTTTTAAATTTTGCAATGGTAAAATTTTAAAAAGATAAGATTTTATGTTTTTTAAAGCTATAAATTTATTAATTGTTAAATCTTAATGCATAGTCATCTTGGAATGTTAATAAAACTTTAAATAAGTTAGTAAGCAAAAATATTTTAAGAATTGTCGATCACATTTTGAAGGAATTTTGGATCGGCTATTCTTCTAATAATTTTTTATTATAAAAAGTTTTAATGTTATATCGATATTCTAAGATGTCTATCTATAAAAAGTTAGCTGACAATTCTGTGATATACACATTTATAATCCAGCCATTTTAAGAGCGGAAAAAAAATCGGTGTAGTTCAAATAAAATGTATTGTAATCATTTTCAAAAAATGTATAAAATTTTCAGAATCAGCATTTATTAAGCTTTGATTCTGTATATTTCTGATGTCAATTACGGTATACTAAATAAACTGATATGAATGCATTTTCATAAATACAAAAATATTGCTATCATGCTAAACTTATTAATAAATGTAGTTAAGAATAGATCGAGATATATATAAGTTAATTTTCTTAAGTAATAATTATTGTACAAATATATTTTGCAGTAAAATTAATATTTAAGTTTCCAAAACACACAACATGGTAAATACTAAATAACTATATGCTGGTTTTATGTAAACACTAATTTAAAAAAATATAAATGCAAGGCGATAAAAAAAAGTTAAATTAAAGAAAAACTTACATTTTTTTCTATACGGTCTTTAGTTAATGTTCGAGAAGTTAATATGACAGCTTTATCAATAATATCATAATCGTATCTTTTTTGCTTGGCTGAATAGATACAAAACAAAACGTTAAAATATTTGACGTACGGTTGTTGCAACGTTTCTTTTTCATCAAGGTTGCTATTAGATATGTTTAAGCAACCATTTGTAATATTTTTCGGAATATCAGGTGTCACCGATTCTAGCTTAGTGTCTTTTGAAATATCTTTCGCGATTAAATTAGAGGGTCCAACTATTGCCAGATGTAAAGAACACCCTTTGATCTTGAGGTAATTATAGAGCAAAATTGAATTTTGTTAATTTATAGAAAAAAATAATAAAATTTTATATGTTTACTAATAAAACAAATCTTCAACTGATTAATAGTGGTCTATGTATACTTTCCATCAAAATTATTTTTTTTTCCAATAAATCAGTTCTATCTCCTACTATATTGTGCAGACTTACAGTAAATCTATAATTAGAAAGGTTTGAATATCCTCTACATAGGATAATTGATATTATTGATAAGGTTGAAAAAAGTTATTTTCGAAAATAGATTTTTCTTCAGCTTATTTGCAAATACCTGTTTCTATAGAAACTTTAAAATTTCTAACAGTGGCTACTCAAAGGTCTATTTCAATTCAATAGGTCACCGTTTATGACAGTTTCAAAATTTCCAAAAAACTAAGGATGAAATATTTTTTGATATATAAATGGGGCTAAATATTATTTATTAACTTATGATAAAAATGGAGAATATTTAATCGGTAGGAGTTTTGATATTTATACAAATCACAAACCTCTTGTTAATTTATTTGGGGCACATCCGGTGAAATTATACATGTCACCAAGGCTACAAAAATAGGCCTTGTGATTAGCCGGTAATGAGTTCAATATAAATTATAGAAAGGGGAAATATCAAATAATTCCTAATTGATTATCAAAATTAATTAACGAAAATACCGTTTTTAAGATGGGGATAATGATCATAATGATCAAAATAACATCAATGATTTTGATATAATTAAAAAAATTACAATGGTAAACACAGACCTTATTAAAATTATTGATGTATAAAGTAAGAATTAAATAAATTTTACTACTGCAACATATATCAACAATAAAAATGTTAAATAATAATCTGGAATGTGATATCTAAAATACATAATTAAAAATTGTTCTATTTTTTTTAATTTTTAAATAACGAAAATGTATCATATCCATTTAAAATTTAAATATTTTTTTATCTTAAATAAAAAGTTACTTATTTTAATGCAGATTTTAGTTATGGAACATTTTTAATTTATTTATTGAAGATAAAATTATTTTTTTTATTCCGTGTCTATTTCAGAAGTATAAAAATAGGTTTTCTGAGTATTTTAGGGCAAGCTGTTAATATTTGATTAAATATTAATTCAAAAAGTCATCACCAAAACTAATGATTAGGATAACAAAGGTTATTTGAAGAAAATTAATTAAACTCATACAAAAATCAATTTTACATGAACAGTTTCTTCGATTATAATCCTTTCCTTCTCAGAATTAGCGTATTCATCTATAGGTTTAAAATCTCGTTTTATAGCGTCCGTTATAAACTCCAGATGTTTGCTTTCGGTATTCAATATATCAGCCATATTTATGAGCGGATCATCCTTAATGAGCATGTAATGTATGGTTACTTCATCGAGCGGTAAGAGATTGGCTCGTTTACGCAATTTTTGAATCCTGTTGACGACTTCCCTATTTATTATACATTTATCATAAAAACGTGTCCTTTGGTAATGATAAGAAACTGATATAATATATTCGAAAATATTATTAAGTAAGATCAAGCTTACTTCAAAATTTAAAATTAATCTTAATTCCACATGACTTTAAATAAAATCTGAACCTGGCATATCCTTCTTTCAGCATATCAGCGTCAGGTGATATGTCCAACAGGATGAGTAGATCACCCTGAGAAGAAGCCTCGTATTTATTCTCGATATTAGAAGCCATTTCAGAATCGGAATTGCCATTGGAATGAAAAGAGTATAAAATTCTGATCTCGTTCGGAACTATATGACAATTGGGTATGAGTTCGATGGAGCCTTCCTTTTGTAGTTTTATTATGTCGGTTTCGGCTATATAATGTATTAGATATTAATTTACATAAAAATGATTTTTAAAAAAAATATTATCTTCAACTTTCGTCGTCTAGAAATATGAGTTTAAAAAATATATCTAAAAAGAATTTTTGAGGAATAAATTTATTATTCAATTTTTTTAGGATTTTATTTATTTTTTATTAGGAATTTGAAATATCATTATTCAAAAGTGCATCAGAAGAGAAATCTCGATAAGTCCTCCAAAAATTTAAGACGGTCTGCCTCCTCCCATGATAACCTCATTTAGAAATTTCTATACATTTTTGTATTTCTTCAGTTATATTTCTCTTTAATTTTTAAATTTTTTACAAATAAATATATGTTTAGCTAAAAAGTGTTTTGTGATAAAAGTTTCACTGTGACTAGATTACGAATATTTAACATATTCTAAATATTATTTGAAAGATAAAGAGTTACTTTTGTTATTACATTTCAAAAATACAGTAATATTTTTGCAAATATTTAACTGGTAACTAGTTACTTTAAAAAGTTGTTTGCTTAGTAAAAAAAAATATTTTAAATTTTTTACAAGATTACTATTTTTAGCCAATTTTATAAATATTTTTTCGTCCTGCCCCCCACCCAATTTTTAAATCGAGGCCTCATAAGGCTTACTGGCCAATCAGTCCCTGTCATTAATATTAGATGATAATATTTAAAAAGGTCAAAATATCAAGTTATTATGGTCAACAATATCATATTCCGTATACTCTCCAAAAGCCATAAAGACATCAATTAAACTTTTAAGAAAAAAAATTTTCACATATATTTATATATATTATATGTAATATTTTTTCTACTAAATTCAAAACATATATCATTTAATTTTAGTGATCCAAAGGGTCAAATTAATTAAATTTGTAAAACAACTCATAAATAATTTTTTTTAAAATAATGGTTTCATAAATATTAAACTAAACTCATAGCCTTGACAGCGTTAGCCAAAGCTTTAAATTGAGTCTTGTATTTGGCTCCTAGCAATTTGTGGTCGGGTTCCGCCTTCATGCCAACTCCATAAGCGGTTTTATCTCGGGACAGGGTCACCTTTTTTATATTTAGTTCTTGGATGACATACTGCCTCAGCGATAAAATCTCTTTCTCGAAATCTGGGTCATCGTGTATTATAACCACTTCGTTCAGCGGGTACTTTTTAATGGTTGGGTTATTTTTATGAAAAAATTTAGTGAATAAGACTTTATATAGCATTAAGACTAATAGTTTTTTGTAGTAATCAATTTTATTCGATCAAATTGAACCTGAATAACAAATAAAATATTTAGTATTTGATAAACTAATTAAAGGAACATGTTTAAAGTGATGTTGCATTTTAGCAAGGGTGAAGGCAAATAAAATCAATTTGATTTTAAATTGAGATATGTTTCTTTAAACATCTTTATTATTGTTGTTATTATTAAGCCTAACAATGAAAGAAATGCTTTTTATAAAGTTCAAACAATAAGTAAATGAAAATAATTTTTTCTTAATTTTCATATAATTATTGAATTAAAATATTTATGTAAAAATAAACTTTAATAGGCATATTTTTTCGATCTCTTATCAAGCGACCTAGCTCTATTACTGTTTGCATGCATTCAACCGATTTTTCAATATCTTTGTTGATCATTTTCAGGCTAAATAAAGTAAGTAAATCTTTATTTGATGCATTATTCCTTGATAATTCTTATTAAAAAAAATTCAAATATGTACTTTAAATGTTAATTAGTATCGCGTTAAAAATGTTTTTTGAGATATGGATGAAAGAATAAAAAATGAACATGGATGGGAGTTTAATTAAAAATGAGAAAGCTCATTCTGGAATTTCCATGGAACAGTACCAGAACGTTTAGAAAAATAATGAATCTTAACATTTAATTTTTTTTGTTTTTTAAAATTAGTTTGCTTTCAGATGATAATATTTGAAAATAAAATGCAAGATTTTTATAAAAGGACCAATTATATGGATTTAAGTCATCATTTTCTTTATTATAAATTTAATATTATATAAAATATAAGGTTTATATTTCAATGGACAATCATGTTGCTAAGTTAGTGATGGAAGGGATTTTTTTTCCACATTCAATTATTTTAACACACTCCACAAATATAAAAAATAACGTTTTAGTGAATATATGGAATGCTTATAAATTTAATAATTGACAATGATTAATAAAATAAAAATTAATTTAAATATTTGCCCAAGAATTTTCCTGGAATTGGAAGGGAAAGTAAAAAATACATTTGCTCAGACCCCTAAAATAAAGTCCAAAGCCACTGAAAATTTCATGTATAAATAAAATAAATATCGGAGTAATAAATACAAAACTAATAAATTAGGGAATAAAAAGCAGCATTATAAAACGGCCACTTTAAAGGGGATTGGGCACATCATTCTTTCTATTTCATTATCATAAATTAATAACAATTTTATACCAAAGCGCAATAAAAATAAAAGAATTTGTTTGATATTCAAATATTTTATTTAAGATTTCCACTATAATATAACTATATAACATTAAAACCATAATTTAAAAAAGAAAATAGATGATTTTTTATAAAAAAAGGTAAAAATAAAAAAGAGATCAACCCAGAGCTGTGAATATGCAAGTGACTTTAAGAACAGACCTCTAGTGGAATATTTTGTCTAATATAATATCCTTCATTGGTGGTACTAATTCTGGGTATTCCTTCCCCATTTTCTTCAGTGGAAAGGCCTCATCATCATAAATTCATAAGCTTTATAAGAATTAGAGTTACAAAATCGGAAAGAAATATTTGGCTCAAGTCCACCAACGAGGTAAATAAAATATATATAAGTCTGGCGTATGGCCCGATATTTCTTCCTTTTTTGCCTGATTATACAATTATAAAATGAATTAAAAAAATAAGCTAAGTTAAAAAAAATCAGGAGGTGGCAAATATTTACTATTTATCATTATTTCGAAATAAATTAGATAAAAGCTATTGATGAAAATTTAAATTTAATGCATAGTATTGAAATAGGTAAAATTTGTGTCTAATAAAATAAATAATTTTGAAAATATTGAACCGTGGTCAGGGCCAGAACTCTGATAATAACGTCGCTAGAAAAGGGAAAAAGCTAATTCACCAGAAAATTAAATTTGATATTTATGTAAAAGGTTTCTTCAAAATTACTGCCATGACGAGAGGTAACACATCAAAAGATAAAAGCAAACTTGGTTTTGGGTAGCATGAGATGATGTATGCTCAAAGTGCGTTCGCCTTGTTCCGTTTGAATAACTTTCCTCAAATTTTGGTACATGTATTCCGTGAGGAATGGAGTAAATGGAGCCTGGTTTTTACATAATCAAACAATGAAAGTAACATTATATCATTATAACAAAAAAAGATATATCGTCATAGAGAAGAATTAATTAATTTCTGAAATTTAAAACAAAATGCGTCTAATTTTTTTTAAAATATATCGTTATACAAAGTATAATAAAACTATTGATTGTAAAAAATAATCAATATTATGTTACCATCATTCTACAAAGACTGAATATGACTGTGAATAAGGTATCTAACGCCAATTTACAGTCCTCATCTCCATTTTCTCCCTTAAGCCTTTTCCTATTGAATCTAACGTACCAATTTGTTAAGTTATCAATGAATTTCATAAGTTTTGGAACTACTGTGAATAAGTGATATTCTGTAAGCAAATATATTATGAAGTTGTATTCACTTAAGATATATTTGATTAAAATATATTAGATAAAGATATGTTTAGATAAAAATCCAATTAGGGCAATAGAGATATAGAAAATATGGTCAGTCGTATTCATATAAATCAGTGCTCACGTCATTAAAAGGGTGCACATGGGTTCAGGCCTCCTGAAAACCTTGAAAAGCTTAAAAATTTTGCAACTTTTCTTAATATAGTACCTCTTTTGTGCTAATTTTAGATAGAATTTTCTTTTTTTTTGTTCATTTTAGAGATTTTTGCTGATATTAAAAATTTTAAAAAAATGAGCCCCTTCAAGTTTAAAAATCGAGTAAAATATATTAATAAAAAAATAATCAAGATAAATGATATTATATCAAAGAGCCATTGAGAGTGCAATAACTCTGTCTTTTAATTATAATAAAAATTATATATATTCATGCAAAAAGATTAGGAAATGGTATCTTAAATATATAAGAAAATAATATCTTTTTTTTAAAACTAGGAACAAAATTATGATAAATAATAATAATAAAAATTTAACTTTCCATTTCGGTGTAGAAATATTGAATAAGGCTATTTGTGTAGGACAATATCCAAAGGTCCATTATATTGTTACTAACTTTAAATTCCGAATTGCCATCGCTAAAGGTGTAGGTCAACCCAGTGCACTGGAAATTTCGTTAGGTATGTTATAAAATTAATTTAGATTTAATTATTAAATTATCAGAAATATATTCTAATTTTTAAGCTAAAATCTTTGAAAATTTTTTAAGCATGAAAATTACAAAAGACATCTATCCGCACCTAAAGCTCTGCAAAGTCTTTTTTTCACGGTCTTTAACCTATTAAATAAATTTGTGTCCGAGCCCGTTCTGAGCACAAATATTTTGTTTCAGCCAGACTAAATTGGAAAGTTTAAATATTATAATATCAAAGGAAAATTTAAAAATGAAATTGTTCTTAAAGTTGGATTCATTCTATAAATATAAAAATCTGAGGCTATTTAATTGAATAGATAAAAAGAAAATTATTAATGAAAAATTCCATACCTGTTATAACAGAGTAATATTCTAAATTTTATTTTGGCTAAATGTAAAATATAAAAATTTTATCTAACGATAGAAAATAATGCACATAAATAATAGCATTTTTTAAGTAGTCACAATACAAATCACAATCATAGGAAATTGTTAATTTGAGAAATGGAAATTATGAACATGAATAAGTGATATATGTTAAATCAAAAATCCCATGTTACTCTGATTGGCTCGATGAGACAACTATTTAGGATATTCGGGCCTCCCCGAGCCTGAGAAAAAATTCTTCAATGTTGGAGCCCTACCCAAACTGCTCGGGCTTTGGACGAACTGTACAGGGCTCATCCGCATCTAATAATCAAGATTTAATTAAATCTTAAATTATTATGTTTATGAAAACTTATTTCTCCATAATCCATCTTATCAGATCTACTAAACGGATTAACGAAATTATAAGTTAGTGTAAAACATGATAATTGATAATCACACAATAAACATCTAACTACCATTAACTCAATGACTATTTTGTACAACTATAACTGCTTGGCCACGTCCTCGATAAACTTTTTATTACTCTATAATCAAAATTTAATGATATCTTAATTCACATATTCAGCTGTTGATTATTATTATTGTCAATGAATACTTATTTCTCGATAATCTATCTTATTCGATGTACAGAACAGACTTACCAATATATGAAAGTGTGAAACCCCAAGATAATTAATAATCTACAATAAACATCTAGCACCTTTATTCCATGACTTATGATCAACTTCTTTAGAAAAAACACTGCTTCTACAATTAAATACATCAATATTGTTTTCTTATATAACCTTTTAATTACCGTACTCTCAAGATGTCCATATTCCTAAAATTATGTCCAAGAAATAAAGCATATCTTTATGTTGATCTTTGATTTAAATTATTAAGAAATCAATACAATTTACCACCCAAGGTGATGGATATGTGTATTTTGATATATATTGCATAAAAATTTTATACTTTTGAAAATTAAGTAAATTAATGATTTTGATAGCGTAAAAAGCTTAACAGTGGCTAAGACGAGTTTTGAACTCTCGACCTTAACATTGCCCAAAACTATAACTATCTATGGGTTCATCCCCTTTTGAGATAAACACCCCTTAATAACGTAATAACCACACCCCCCCCCCCACCTCCACTTCCACAGAAATTTCACAATGTATAAATGACAAACAATAAAACCACTATCTTATGGATATGTAAGTTCATAAAACTAATCAATGATACAAAAAAAGACCAGTGATACTGTTACTGTAATGATATTATAATTGTTATATACATCTAGTAAAATATATTATGAATGGATTGCGTCCGTATGATTGTGATTATGTATATGTTAGCGTCAATATGTTTTTTCCGGCGATGTGTTATTTTTACAACTTTAAATCATTTTTTGAGTCCGTTTTAATAAATTTAAAAATCGGATTTTACCAGAAATATATTCTATGATGTTTGGAATACCTCTCTTATGAATTATAGACAATTTTGCCGTTAACCTTTGAATCATTTATAATTTATATAAAAAATATATAGAAAATCGAATATAAATTATATTAAGCTTAAAAGTTTATGAAAAACTTGTCTGAAATTCTTAGGGTAAGTATTCCAAACATGATGGAATACATTTCCGGTAAAATCAGATTTTTAAATTTTTTAAAAATGCGCTCAAAAAATGATTTAAAGTTGAAAAGATAACACATTGACGCTAACATATATCAATATATATATATATAATAGATTTTATAAAGTCGGTCATTGAAGCTTGTACTAGATACCATACATTTTATAATATAATTTTATTTTTTAGTTGTAGATTTAATCTTTTTTTATTATGGATTAAATCTGGCCATGCTTATTATAACCTGCAACACTTTTGATTACTATTTAAAATAAAAGACAGAAACCTACTAGCCTGATGTGTACCTTAATCTGTATGACTTTTGTTTAGATTCTCAAATTCACTATTCTAATAGGTTCTTATAATGACGAGCCACTACATGGACCGGGTTCTCTATTCCGTCATCTAATCCTCTCATTTTATTTCTGACCAGCGTACCTAATATTGTAAAAATTATAGTCCCCTCCCCGTCCCGTACAATATAAAGGATCTACCATGAGGATTTTTAATTCAGAATATACAAGATCCTTTTCTACTTTAAAAAAAGAAAAAATCTATCATAAATGAGAAAGAAATAATACTTGTAAAACTAAATAAAAAGTATTTTGTGAATTTAAAATTTTTTTATATAAAAATCTATAATATACAAAATGGAAAATATTATTCAAACAATCAACTTTTTGCCAAAGCTCTATATTTTGGACCAAGAATCGGTAGGCGTTGTACCATGGCAAGAAGGCTTCCTTGAGTATATCAAACACGTGTTCCTCTTTGAATTTCAGAAATTCTCCTCTCACTACCGGAGAATTGATCAAGTAAAGCCTGAATAATTTTTCCCCCATTTTAAATTCAAAAGATTTAAAATGTAATACCTCTTTAATCAAGGAGTGTATATGTCGTAAGACTTAGAGCACTTAAGTCTGATAACAAATTCTGTCGTAAAAAATTAGAAATCATTCATTTCCAAGGCAACAAAATGCCAGGGAATTATGCAAACATCAGTTTTAAAAAAAAATTCTTATATCTTTAATATAAAATAAATACAAAATTTCATTAATTTAACACTTTTTTAAAGCTTCAATCAAGTTCAATATTAAAATAAATTTTTATAAAAATGATACTAATTAGACTATCTTAATAATAAGTAGGGCTGTGCCGATCCACATATTTTTTACCGATCCGATATTTTCCGATATTGGTTCAAACCCGATCCGATACCGATCCGATATTTATATTAATTTTTTACCACCCCTCTTTGAACTAAATGTAATTAATAAATCAATATTTTTTATGCATAAAAGAATTATGCATAATTTAATTTTTTTATTTCAACAATAATTTTAAAAAAAATATATAATAATATATCCATTTTATGTTGGTTTATAAAATTGTAATATTTAATATATAAAATTATAATATATTAGATTTTTTTTAATAAATATAAGAGCCTATAGATTTTCAGGCAATAGGCTTCTACGATGAGGACTATCAATATCCCATGCCGTACTGAAGGCAGACTCAGATGGGACACTTGTTGCTGGAGGAGCCAAAAATTTACGTGCAAGTGTTGATAAAGTTGGAAATTTTACAGCATTAACTCTCCAATATTCAAGTGGATTCACTGGGGATATAATATTAATATCATCAATGTTATTCGAGTTTTCTAAATAAATAACACAAATATAAAATTAGCATTTATAAAATAGTGATCTTTTGTTGATTTTGAAAAATCACCCAAACAAATGGGTCAATCATAGCCCAACCAAGCAATATTTAAATTAATATGAAAAATATATTGTCATACTTTCTATATATAAAGATTCTTTTAAATATTCCTTGATTTCTATTAGGTATGGCAGGTCATCATTTACATTACTATCGATTTCATATATTACTAGTTTTTCTTTGATTTTCAATTTATAAGCATCCCTTAAATTAAATTTGCATTTTTTAATGTTATGTGGAACATTTTTCTCATTGTCATTACCTAAGTTAACAATAAAATCTAAATTTATTTTAAAAAATATAAAACCTGGCGAATCTTTATTAGAAATTGGAAGTTGAACATTATCATCACCTTTAAAAAAAGACTCACATGCAGTCCTGAGCTTTTCTATGTATGATATGTTTTTTGGCAAAAAGAAATCCTTATATCGAGGATCAAGTAATGTTGCGACAACATAATTGTCATCATCATAAATATCAAAAAACCGAGTTGTTAATTGATTATTAGTGGTATTCTTCATAGTCTGCACACCTCTATCTGTGTCCCCATTAATTGTTAATTCACTTTTCAGAATTTCAACAAAGGGTATAACATTGTTAATTGAACATGATTCCGTACTTATTTCTTTTGTTACTCTCTGAATTGGTTCAAGAACATCAATTACCCTTTCTGCTAATTCCCACTCATATAATGAGAGATTTCCCAAATTAGGATTATCGATAATGAACAGCTGTACCGCCCTTTTTTGTTCTATCAATCTTTCGAGCATATAATAGGTAGAATCCCAACGGGTGGGCACATCCTGGATTAATTTGTGCTGGGCTAGACTTAATCGAATTTGGATTTCTTTTAGACAATTTTGTGCAATAGAAGAATGTTTAAAGTGTCCTACTATTTTTCTAACCCGGGCAAGCATGTCAATAATAGATCTCTGTGATAAAATTGCTGCCTGTGCAACCAATTGCAAACTATGTGCAAAACACGAAACGCTTTGAAATTTCCCATTTTTCATGGCCAAAGTTATATTGGGTGCATTATCTCTAATGATTAGGTGTATTTTATTTTTCTTTATACCCCAATAATTAATAATTTCATCTAAAATTTGAGCAATATTTATTGCTGTATGCGACTCATTAAATGTTTTAACATTTAGAACTCTATTAATTTGTTGAAAATTTTGGTTTATATAGTGGCATGTTAATGAGATGTGAGAATCGCTACCTAAATTTCTAGTCCATATATCTACCGTAAAGGATAAAAAAGAATCGTCAACCAAAATTTCTTTACGAATTTTTTCGGAGAGTTTTTCATATATATCCGGAATAACTCCTTGCGAAAAATACTTTCTATTGGGAATTTTGTAATTTGGACATAAATGATGTAAAAGCCTTTTAAAGCCTATATCCTCCAAGATAGAAATCGGCTGGTGGTCACACGCTATCATTTCCCCTATAAATTTAGAAATTATTATTGATTTAGGATCAGAATGTTTCCAAATATTAGTTTTATTAAGAATGGCTGATATTGTTGGCTGACTTTCAGGGCTCTTTTTTTTAAAATTTGATTTGTTTTTTTCTAATATTTCTCGTTCTTTTTGTGTTAGCTCTTCGAATTCCTTTTGATGGCAACGATTCAGATGTTTCCTAATGTTAGTTGTATTGAACGAATTTTTCAGTATTCCTCCCCGTGAAATTAGAATTCCGCAGATGACGCATTTTGCAAAATTACCTTCATCTTTATCAAAATATTTCCATAATTCAGAAACCATATTTAAAATAATTTTTATTTAAAGTATAAATAATAAAATTGGTGTTATTTTTTTAAAAAATTAAAAATAAATAAAACTTTGGGTGTTCCTTTCTATTTTTATAAAAAAACTTGTAAAATCTATTTAAAAAAATAAATAACATTTGCATTGTTTAAAAAAAAATTATTTATAAAATATTATTAATGTAAAATAGAAACTCGAAAAAATTTATTTTTTTTAAAATATTTAAAAAAAATTTTTTTTATTAAAAAATAATAATTCAAAGTTTCATTACTCAAAAGTTTTATAAGAATTGCATTTTTAGTAAAAGGATCGGATCGGATCGGGTTTTTTACAGGTATCGGGCCGATCCGATATTTTTGAAAAACGCCAAATATCGGGACCGATCCGATCCGATATTTAATATCGGCACAGCCCTAATAATAAGTAACTTTTATTTACTATTATATTGTCGAACTCAATCTATTGCCTTAATCCAAATACTTAGACGGAACGTTCCAGGGAAGTTATGAGAACGGAACTTGGGAAAGATTATGCCCTGGAACGTTCGCAAAACAGTTTTGGAGCTTTCAGAAAACAATATTAAAAATTTAGTTTATTAATAATTAACAAAATCGTTTTTTATTTTCTTAATTCCAGCTTGCTGCATATATTTAGCATTATTATGTGATTTTTAGAATTAAAATTATATTTAAAAAAATTTGAATCACTATTTGAAATAATTTTAACTGTTTTATTATAAAATATTGTATAATAAAAAATTTAAATTTAAATGCGTAATATTGTTACTAAGTTAGTGTTTAGAGGTGATATTCAAATTTATATTAACACCATGGCACAAATATAAATGATAATATTTTAGAGTATTAATTAAGACTAAAGTGTAAAATTGGTACGATATATAACAAAGTAGAAATAAAATTAAATATTTTTAAGAATGCGTTTCCGAAACATGGAATTGAACATATTTTTTTGGCCAGAATGGGAGCAATACAAAAATGCATTTGTTCTGGATCCCTGACTTAATCATTTAAAGCGCAAAACAAAATCTTCATTTTTTAGAAAATCTGAAATATTGAGCTGGGCGCATAATTATGAATAATTTTTTTAAAATATAAGTTGCAAGAATTTTCGACTTGATTCCCAAAAAGTCTCTGAGTAAAAAAGTAGCAACGCTAAAAATATAATATTATGACTCTTATATATCTTATTTGATATTTTGGTTTTATGACATTTCCTTGGCTTGTTATAGTATTAATCTGGACTTAAATCAAACTAAAAAATGATTCCAACCTTAACGCATCGGCTCCATATTTGTCGATAAGATGCATGGGGTCGGGATAATTTTTCTTTCTTTTACTCATCTTTTGACCATCACTTCGGTTGCAATTAATTTTGTTTTTTTAAAAAGAATTATTATTATAGAAGTTTGGTAAAATAAAAAATATTCAGAGGGCATAATTACAAATGAGAATGCCCAATTATATTATTAATCAAATATTTTTTATAAAATCTGATCTTTAAGGATATTTTGATATTAAAGTCAAAATATAACGAGGGGAAAGTAAACATGGTTTCTAAATAAAGCTATTATATAAACATTAAACGGCTAGAAAATAATACATTATAAAATACTAAAAAAATGGAATACTTAAATTCAATTACCTAGCAAGTACTAAACCATTAGCGATCAAATTTTTGAAAGGTGGTTGCCCAAACAGCAAAGTCGACAGCACGAGTAATGTATAAAACCTAAAAAAAAATATATTTCAATGTTCATCTGATTAAAGACATTTTTATAATATTGGTTAATATTGAAACCTATTTTGATATATACAAAAGTGATATAAAATTGATCCTTCAGGCTTATGAATCATTAAGTTCAAAAATTTTCTTTTCTTGATTTTCCATCTTGTTTTTCATATTTGAAACATGAATCTGAATAATGAAAGGATCGCGAGTTTTAAATCAAAACTAATTGGTATCTGGTCTGTGAATCGTGTTCAATTTATTATGATCTGATTTAAATCCTTGCCAATTAAAAGAGGGAAAATAGCGCATTAGTTTGGAGAAAAACTCTCTTGTCAGTCGAGTGCAATTAATGTGGAATAAAGAATAGAGGATTAGAAGAATAATAATCCTGAAGAAATTATGATAAAAATTAATAAGGATGATGATGCAATTTGACAACTTATAATTAGGAAAAAATCAAGGATAAATAGGATCTGCCATTTTTTCTTTTATAATTCGCTATACTGTAGAAGCTTTTGTAATTTTCAACAAAAAAAAGTTTTACCATCCCCTGGTCTGATCTATTCCTTCGGCTATAAAATCGGCGGGGAAAAAATGGTTTTGAAAGTAGGCCTCGCTGATAAAAAATGGCATGTGCTGTTGTGCGTAAGGCATAGACCCGGATTCGAACCAGCAATCAAACACGTCATTCACACGTTTGAGTGGAGGATGACCGACCCTGAGGCTAGGAATGTGGATGGAGTCCACGCTTTGAAAATAAAATCAATAAGGTTTATATAAATAAAAAAAGATCTAATTTTTTTTTCATCTTACCTTGAGATGGGTAGGGTATTAAGTAGCACCAAAAAATAATTAGATACGTACTTGTTTAAATTAAGAGTTCTAAATATTCAAAAAAAATGCAACTTAGACGAAATAACACATCATGTATACTAGAGATCAACGTGGCCTGGCCCATGATTTATACCAATTTTTTATCACGTAATAATTTTTTAAGAGAGAAAACGATATAAATTTGCCTAATTATCAGCTCTAAAAACATTTCAAAACTTTGGCCCATCTTGTAAAAATATTTTGAACAATTGGTTCAACCTAGCCCAAAATTTTTTTTCCAGCCTGCCCTATGAACCGAGCTTTTGGGAGGTGTCAACCTCTAATGTACCCAAAAATATGCACGGTGGGCCAACGTACAAAAATTATCGAACTGGGCAACTCGTGCAAAATATTTTTCGGACCTGACTGCCCAGGAATTTTCGAAACCTTGAAAAATGTAAATTTATGATTTTTGCTTCACAAGAAATAATAACGGGCTGGTTTATAAAAATTTCGGGCCATTCTATCTTTATAAAATATTTTTTTTCACAAGTATCAATCTTTCAAGAATATGTAACAAATTAAATATAGTTAGATGCTAATTTGAAAATATAATAAAAACTCAATTTAAAAAATAATAATTATAACATTATTAATTAAAAAATAATAATTAAAACATTATTAATTTGGGATAAAATGTTTATCTTGACAAAAAACATTTATATGATATAATATATCTTTTTAAGTTTAAAATTATTTTGTAATTAATCTTAAACATTAGGTGAGAGTTGGGTAAATTTTCTGCTGTCTCTCTCTTCATTTAAAAAAAAAAGATTAACATATGTCTACTTTTCCCTGTGGATATCCTTAAAACTTTTTCCTGTTATCGATTCGAGCTCAGATATAGAACCAACGCAATACGTTTCTTGACCATCGTCACTAATCCACAAAGGAATAGGAGTTCCCCAATATCTATTACGAGATATAGCCCAATCCCGAGCCTCCTTGAGCCAATTGGCGAAACGTTTTTCTTTCACAAAATTGGGAACCCTATGAAAAGGAAGATAAACATGTAAATAAGTCCATGCCATCGTGAACCAAAGATTCAATCCGGTTTTCAATTTTTTTTAACCTTCATGCTACACACACAAACGTATGTGATATGGGCCGATAAAGGGTAAAAAAAATTCACAAAATGTAATTCATAATTTGAAATATTCCGGACTCAATTATCCATTGATTGCGTTCCTTCCTTACCAAGGATTTTATTTTATCTCAATCAATGAAAGTTATTTGATTTAACTTATAGACAAATTTTATTCATCGGAAGGAAAAAAATAATTAAGATTTACCAATAAGTCTGAGCGTTATTCTCGAGTAGCAAATGCTTGAACCTCTCGACTCTGACAAACCAGGAAGGGACCGCTTTGTATATCAAAGGTGTGTCGGATCGCCAACAAAATGGGTAAGTGTGATTAACCGTTGCTTGCAGGAATAGTCTTCCATCATCTTTGAGGCGTTTTATGATCAATTTATCAGCGTCCTAACACAAAAATTTAGAGAAAAAAAATTGATACATTAAGAAATTCCCCCAAAACTGAATTTATATAAAAATCCTTTTAGTTTTAGATTAATTTTATCAAAAATGTAATTAAATATCTTGTCAATTAGATCTGAACCTGATCAAATTAAATAATTCCGAAATCAAAACCTCTTTTTAAAATATCTTGGAAATGGAACCTCTCTATAAAATTTTCTAGAACTCGGTTCTAACAAAATTGTATATAATATAGTTTAAAAAATCTTCTTTTGTGATTTATTAACGGCATTTACGAGTTTTAAAATATTACAAAGTTCATTTAGGTTTTAAAATTTCTCGATATTTTGAAAAAAAAATTAAGATAATAAAATAAGCAAAAGTGTATATTATTTTGATTAAATTTGTTTAAAATATAACAAAATAGCTCTTGATAACAAAAATAAAGTCAATTAATCCAAAACTGATTTTAGGAAGTTATAAAAGTATCAATTTGCCTATTTTAGAAATTTAATAAAAATATCAATTTGCTCCTTTTAGAAACTTAATAAAAGTTCCATTCTATTAATGTTTAATAAATTATAACTATCTTTGCTTCTTAATATTCAATGTATTACAAAAAAATGCCCATTTTAGTATGACACCTTCCGCCATTTTTAAGACAGGCATTTCTCTTATAATCAAAGGTCGACTTGACTTGTTCATTTAAGACAAATTTGATACTACAATTTAAGCACGATGACGCCAAATGTTATAAGACACAGCAAAAGTTGTTTTAAGCTTGATTTTTCTTTGCACCTTATCTTCATTTGATGTCAGTTTTATTTAATTAAATAACTCAAATTTTTTTTTAGAAAATGATATTTATAATTAGGAGTAAGGATAGGGCTATAAATTTTTCTTTACTGCAGATGTTAAAAGAAGGTAAATGTATATACAGTTATAATATATGTTGTAACACATTTCCATATATGTTTAAAAACATTCTTATATAAATTTTTAAAAAATTTATGCATTTGAAAAAAAAAAAAAAAATTATTGAAAAAAAAAATATTATTTTTTTTAAGACGAGCCCAAAACTTGTTTAAGTTTTATAACTTTAAGGATGACTACTAACATTAAGGTTATGAGTATTTTTTTTAAAAAAATGTTAAAAATTTTCGAACATAGTTTTTTTGATGTTTTGGACGCAAGTCAAGAGGAAAAATGAGAATTTAAAAACAAATTTCTATAAAAAAATTTTTTTTCTTATTAGAAATAAATTTATCTAAAAAAATTTATAATCTTTTTTTGAAAATACTTATATATTTTTAAGTAACAAATTATATTATTATTTTAATTTTAGTTATCTAAGATTGGAAATCAGGATATGAAATCAGATTAATTTCTTAATAAACAGGCAAATTAGAATTTAGGATTTTGACCAGGGATGTGAACCCTTCGACAAAAAAAAGGGTCCAGGTCTGGGTTCAGGTACAGTAATAAAATTTAAAAAGGGTCAGAGTTCAAGGAACAAAATAAGACCTTTTTTCATTCATTCATTTATTATAATTCTTCAATATATACACATTCATAATTTACAAATAAAAAATATAAAAATGAAATAATTTATATTTTAAATGTTTTATTCAATCGCACAATCATAGTATTTTTAAAATATTATCCTTGAGATTTCCACGTAAAGTAGACAATATATATTTCAAAGATAAAAATTCACGTTCTACCCTTACCTAAAATAGATAGTTATCTTTATAAAATTATTGTACTTGTGTCGCCGGTACAGCTATGAAGATTCTAGATAAGATATATAATTCTGGATATATTGAAGAATTTTCTTCCCAGAATTTTAATATTTATATCCTTATTTATTCTCTTAACTTCTGAGAACTTTACTATTAAAGATGCAATAAGCATTTTTCGATCCTCCTTTCTATCTGATGATAATTTGATTTATTTTTCTCTATCGAAAAGTAAAATTTCAAGATCATCAATGGTGCTATCATTATTATTATCACTACAACCAATAGGTATTGTCGTAGCCTCCAATATATTGTAAATAATGGAGTTTTGCGTGTGCCATAAATCCTTAAGATGGGCTTTAGCCATTTGTTTTGCTCAATACTCAAGTAAACTTGATATCGAGGGTCTATATATATAGAAGCATATATAACACTATTTTGTAAATATTGTTGCTCTCGAATTATGTTTTCTAATATTTCGTATGAAAAAGGACTAGTATATCTTTCTAAATCTAATCTACATCTAATCCATATGTCATAAAAATCAGAAACATAATTGTTCTGATCGTAATCTTAATGTTGTTATTTTTAAAGGAACTAATACACTAGTAAGGTCCTTTATTTGGCACCAATCATTTTCCGACAAAATAGCTTCACATGCTACTATAATAAAATCATTACAGAAATCTTTCAAACTTAATAATCGTTCTAGCATCCAACAAATTGAGGATCAACGTGTTGTGCAATCTAATATTGCCATTGACTTTTTCATAGATTACAATTGTGGGAGTTCTTAAATAATGATAGTTTAAAGTGATTGTTTCTTAAGCGTCATTAATAGCCAATATTGTAGAGTAAGGGCTGCACATTTGATGCAATATTGTGGGGAAATATATTAATAAATTTACAAAATAAAATATTATTACCTACACTAGAAAAAAATTTATGATATCAATCTCTAAATAAAATGGAAGTCCAGGAAGAAAATTGAAAGAAAAACGCGAAGATAAAATAAATGATTCCGCGAAAAAATGTTAATAAAAAAATTTATATTATTTTTTAAAAATTTTCTATTTTAAAATTTTTTTTATGACACCTAGAATCCTCCACTTTTAAAAAGGGTCCGAGTCTGGGTTAGGGTACAGACAAAATACGAGGGTTCAGGGTTCGGGTTCGGGTTCACATCCCTGATTTTGACTTCATTTATTTGTTTAGATTTATTTTTATTATCAATTCGAGACACCAAAATGAGAAAACCTTTTATTATTTATTTTATGTAAATAAAATATTAAAATACAAATCAATTATAAATTTAATCATTTAAAGGAATGCATCGAATTCCACCTTATATAAATTTTGTAGTGAGAATAAAATTGAAAAATCATAATATAAAATAACTGTTCAAAATACACGTAGTCGCAATAACTCCTATTTTATTAATTTGTTTGGGGTAATTTGATCTGTATTGATTTTTAATAACTCTATAAAAAATTTCGATCGGATTTAATTGTGGCGAATAAAGTGGCAGAAATATGATATTTTGATTATTTTTACTTATAATTCTCGCTCGGTAACTAGAAGCATTATTCATTATTAATAATGAATTCGATGGTAAAATTGTCAACTCATTAAGGTAGGTTTTGAATTTATAGCCATGAAAGCCACATCTATAATGGTATATTTTTTCCGTCCATCTATTCCTATTGTGCATATTATTGATATATTTTTTCATTTGGAAGGAGGTAACTTAACAGATGGCCTTTTCCCCAAGGTGCTCACCCATTGTGCGAAATAATATTAGTATTAAACCGTATTTCGTCTAGGAAGAATACATTTTCAAAAGAAATATTTTTCATTTAAGTTCGAATTTGAATTACGTCTAAGAGTTTCTTCTATGAGTTCCTTTCCTACCCTTTCCTGGCTCCGTCCCATTGATTTGAGTCATTTTGAAATAGCACTATTTTTAAATATGGCGACTTTTTATGGTATAGTAATCATTACCAAACAATTCAGTAATATTAGAATAAAATTCTGTTATCCTTTTTCTTTCGACCACTATATTTTATTATGTAATTATATAAAGGGTCATCGTAATATTCAGGGAAAGCTTCCCGTTTAGAGCGTTAAACTGAACCAATAGAAAATTTTAAATTATCAGTATTTGTCTTTGTAATGGGCTAATCATCAATTTGTTTGCTCAGTCATAATTTAGCCAATTTAATTATTTTTTGCACCAATACCATTTTTTTAAGGATCTAAATTTGATGGGTCTAATAAAGATTGCTCGTGAATATTTGAATAGTTTTCACATCGGTTTGTAATGTCAGCTAGACATCCAAGAACCGATAGGATAGGTAAATAACTTTAGTATCTATTCGTTATTTCAGATAAACCTCCGAGAGAATATGATGTCTCATGAGGTTCATCTAAAATTATATCTAAAATTTATAAATAATCGAATATTAAATTAACAAACCTGAAACTTGAGATAGATTTAAAATACTAGCTATAGTGAAATTTGACATTTGAAAAAAATAAAAATTTTTACTAAAAATTTTAAAAAAAATTATTGGAAGTTTTTATGTTAGGCTGCGTCCAAAATGTTTTTAAAAAATCCTTAAAATTTTAAAATTTTCGCAAATTAATAACAAAACACTTTGGACATATTTAAGTTTTAAACAAATTAAAATAAAAATATTTTAAATGCTTGATATGATTGAATTATTAGTAATTTATTATATAATATTTGAAGATAGGACTGAACATAGTGATCATAATTCAGGTTATATGTTTTTTCAATTTCCTCCCTCCTTTTCAACAGAATCTCTGAATTTTAAGTCATTTTTGTACCAGGGGTTCCTGTGCACTCTTATGCTTTCCATAAAATTATATTCTGATACTAAAAAATATATTAATATAAGCCTATTGTTGTAACATTATATATTTTTTATGTTTATTTTTGAGATTATTGATTTTTTATGTAATGTTGTCGAAAATATTATTATTTTATAATGTTTTTAAAAAAAAGATATATATTTTTTTACATATACAAAAATTAATAAAAAGATTTCGAAAATTGTAATTTTTTTGGATTTGAAATTATTATATATATTTTAATTTATAAAAAAGTTTTCGAAATTGTAATTATTATTTTTGTGAAAAATTTTAAAATAAAAGAATAAAAAATGTTTGCCTAATTATTTGTGTTTAGTTAATGTTCCATCAGGTTCTCATATCAGTAGTTACAGTAATTTTACTATTTCCTCAAATTCTCTTATCATTAGTTGCAACAGCTATAAACGTTTGGGTTAATAAATTTATAAAAATTAACAGTATTAAAAATTGTAATCACTAATTTTTTATAAAAATTTCAAAAATAAATCAATTTTGAATAAATACCGAAAATGAAATCGGAAATCATTTTTTTTACATTAAAAATAGCTTATGTTATTTTTTCATTAAAAATAGATTGTTATTTTTTTCTTCAAAATTTATTTTTTTATTTATTTATATTTTTAAGATTTTGGACGCAGCCTTAAAAAATTAAAATTATCACAAGTTTAAAAAAATTATTAGAAGTTCTAACGTTCCAAAATTACCAAATGTTTTTAAAAATAATATGTTTTTCTCAACATTTTTTTCAGATTTTTAAAAATGATGAAATAAGATAAGATAACATAACATATATGGAAATGTGTTACAACAAATAATTTGAAAAATGAAGCATTTTGGCTTCATTAATAAACCACATATACCACTATAAATTATAAATTTGTATAAAATTTACCTTGACATACATCCCTTTGAAGTCGGTTATAAAATCGGTATATTTACCACTGTCATCGACCGGACACACTATATCCTCGTCATCTTTACTAATAAGGCCCCCTTCTATCGCTACTCTGTGATCGTCCTATTAATTGTTATTTTTAAATAAAATAATAACTGGAAAATAATATCATATTAAGTCTTTTTTAAAACATTATTTTATAATCAATTACTTTAGAAAAGTAACTAGTCGTTGTAAACAATTTAAAAAATTATGAGTAATTGTAATAAGTTTTAAGTAACTAAAACCATTTAAAAAGTATAACTGGTATTTACAATAGAGATCTGCAAATCATGGCTATATTTTTATAAAAATTTTGGGCTGGGCCTTAAGTTTTTAAAAATGATATCATTATTTTTTGTCAAATAAATTGATATATTTTAAAATTGTTGCAAGAAACAAGTCGCTAATATTTTTTATTTTTAGAATATTACAATAAAAAAAAAAATCGTTTTGGATTAGGGAGGGTAGGATACATTTTTTAAAATTTCGGGCTAGGCCGGGCTTGAAAAATTAGGTCCGATGCAGATCAAGTACTAAGAATGTGAATCGTACAAAAGGTATGCCAGAAACAATTTCATGAATAGGATATAAGTAACCAAATGTGACGGATTACTCGATATCACTGATTAGTGTAAATTGTAAAACATTATACATATTGATAGCAGTCATTCTAAAATATTTAGAAAAACATTCAATAACAGATTCAAAAATTTAATTTTTATCGCAAATAAAAATATCCTGTATGTAGCATAATTTGTCGATATTCAAAAAATAATCTAGTTCAGATCTTAGCTCATTTATAAGCTTTTTATTAATTTTAGGAAACCTTGATGCCTCAGTCAATATTGAGTTTCAAAAATTAGAGTTGCTGATTAAAAAAAATAATGTACAACAAAAAAAAAGTTTTAAACTCATAAATAAAATAATTTCTAATAATATACCTCTCCGAAATAAGGGGCTTGTTGAACTATACCAGTCCCAGCATCTTCGGTAACGTACGTATCGTTCAATATTTGGAAAAATCCTCTTTTCTTTAACTATAGCATTTATATATTTTTTTTTATTCTTAAAATAAACAATAACAATTCAGTTATATTCCGCTTAGCAAGCATTTTTCTAATGGTACCAGAAATTTAAAAGTCAAAAACTGTAAATTATGATACCCACATTTAAATGGATAAAAAGCATGAGTTACATATCGTACCTGTGCTAATATCTATAGTTGGGTAATGGCAAAATACCAGCTAATTCGGCTCATTCTTCAGGCGCTTGCCGGAGAAAATCCGTTAAAATTAAGGTGTTTAAATTTAAATTAGTTCCTCCAAATTTGAGCTAACACCTTTATAAAAAAACGCCGAGGCCAAAATGATAGTTTTCGGCTAAAAATTTGGTTTAACCGATTTTTTGGCCGGCTAAAAATATAGTAAATACCCAACTATACTAATATCTATCATTCATGATTTAAATAAACGTTTAACAAAAAATTCTAGTAATTAAGGAAGGATTATTACGTTACTTAAAATTCTTTTTTTAAAAAAAATTACTGTTAATAATAGAGTGGGGGAAAAAATGGTATTAAATTGGTTGCAATTTTCATTATAAATTTATATTTTATTCTATTTCATTTGAACATGTTGAATTCTTATATCGTTAGTTAATTTTGTTAAGGTTCAATGTTTTATAAGGGTTATAAATTGTGATTGTTAGAATTAATAACCCCTCGTTTATATTTAACCAAGATTGTGATTGATTTTTTGTTATTAATTCCAAAAAAATTATTTGGAACTTTAATTAGGAGGTAAACACCGATAAAATGATTAGCTTACGGTGATTAAGATTTTAATCAAAACAATATTATGTAAGCTTAGAGACTTTGCTCATAGACGGCTAAAAGGTTTCGACCTCTATTTGTCAAATCTCGAGGCTTACATAATATTATTTTGGCTAAAATTTTAATCCCGTTTTTAAAAAAGAACTTGAATCGGGTTTTATTATTAAACTTTTAGATCTTAACGCCAGATAATAATTTTCTTAAAAAAATATTAATATATAATATAATATACGTGAGCGTAATATGGGAATAAAGGGACGTAGAATTTGCCTTTAAGATGATCGCCGGTAAATCTAGATTTATAATTAATAAATGAAACTCATAAGTTCTTCAGAGAAGGAAAATATTTAATACTTGTCGTTTTCAGCATTATTTGTTTTTCAAATTATACCCTTACTATTCTGGTTCTTAAAAAAAATTTCCCAACTCCTTACAACCGGAGATCATATATAAATTAGTCTAGTTAGTAATAACTTGTAAAAAAATACTTTTTTTCCATGTATGTTTCTGGTTTTATAATTCCGGTTCTAAGTATACATTCAATTTTATGTCACATTAAACAGCCATTATTTAAACAAGATTTCAATCGCTGCCATAGCTTAATTATTATATAATGTTATTTTCCGTTTTTAAGACTCCATATCTCAGAATATAACCGGAGTTTGGAAGTAAAATGTAATATTTTTACTACCATTACACAAAATCTTTAAAAAAATTGAGGTGAGTCTAATTGAATTTTATTTTTGATTAATATAACGTTAAAACTATTCTAATCGAATGATATTTTTTTTATAACTTTGTACTCTTAGGTATCCTATACTTTATTTTATATCAACAATAGATGTTTTATATTGTGCAAAGCAACCCGCTACCATTATCATAAAAAAAAATTACAAATTTTATAAATTAAATGGGAATTTACTTTGTATGTTAATTTTCTAAAATTACGCAACGAATATCATCAATAATTTAAATTAAAACCCAGTTGCACTTGTATATAAAAAAATCTTTTTTTTGACAAAGTCTAAAAGACGCGACCTGACTTAAGGGGATAAAGAATGGTTATGACATAAGTGATGTTAGAAAAAAATGTTAAACTTGTCCAAAATTTTGTATTTTCCCGGTTTGAAGAAAGTGGGTAAACGTGATTCACCTAGGATGTACATTTTTCCACTCGTTTCATCTAATATATAACATGTAAAATTAAAAGAAGTTTGGCATGATTAGGGGTAGTGTTGTTAAACGACTCGTTTTGAATCGATTTTTAAAAACGGCTAACTCAATATTTTGTCCAGAAAAATATTACATTTTATTTAAAGATAATTTGAAAGCTATTGTCAAATATGAGCGAAAAAAAATGCTTTGTCCTTTTACCAAATAATATAGGATTTAGCGTATAATTTATATTTGTGGTAGAATAGAATATTATTCTTTTAGGTATATTTCGTAGGGCAATCTGATCATATATTGGATTGAAATCGGATCGGTTATTTTCGAAAATATGGGATCGGATCGATATTATTTAAAAACCGATCCCATTTTTTGAAATAATAAAAAATCGCATTATGGCCTGTACACTTTTTATAAAGTGAATGAGTGAGAGTCAATGGTGATTTATTGATTTCATTCTGCAAATATCTATTATAACTTTGTTTATTAGCATTTATATTTTTCATTCCAATATTTAAGAGAACAATATAGAATTAAAATGGAAAAAAGTTTTGGAAGCTTATTTAATAAGAGAGGATGGCAGAGGAATATTCTGATTACATTTTAAAAATATCAAAATCTTAAAGTTTTAACAAGCAAATTTTTAATTAAAACATTAGTTCGATATCAGATCAGCTTTTAAAAAATATTTTCATTATTGGATTGATGAAAAAGATATTGAATCAAACATCCATACTATTTAGTTTAAAAACTTGAAGTTACAAAAAAAGATTATATAAAGCAGGGATTCAAACCGAAACAAATATCGGATCGGTTCAGGTTCAAATAAAAATAACGGTTCACGGTTCAAGTTCGATTCGTAAAAAATAAAAATATCGGTCCGGTTCGGTTCTGACCTCTAAAAACCGGTTTAAACACTTTTGTATTCAAACCTATATTTGAATTATGTATAAGAATATTTTTTTTCATAAAAACACATGCATAAAACCTTCATTTTTATTAATTGCACATTATAAAATAATATTTAATTTATAAATGTAACAATATATATATCAATGATTTATTTTAATGTGAACAATATTTAACTATTTACTTAAAAAATTTTTATTAGGCCACACAATGAATATATTCTCAAGATTAGTCTCACTCAAATTACATTTATAAGGAGATAGTATAAATTTAATTGGTGAAAAACATCTTTCCACACTAACCTGAGTAGCCAGCACTGCCAGTATGATATCTGACAATTTATATTTGTTCTTCTTTCAAACATTTGATTGTCATTCTCACTATCCTCCATAAATAATTTTACCATCTTAATGATTTGCCCCATTGTCAGTTGTTATAGTGTATATTTGTAGTTTTGATTTCATAATCATTTAATAATTTTATTAAGAGGAGTTTTAAATTTTCTGCAGTGGGCAGTTCAAATCTTTCATTGCTAGTGTTCCAGAACAATTTTTGCTTTTTTGAATATACTGAAGATTAATCCCAATAATGGACCTGTCTATATGAGTAGCACAGCCAATTTTTAGAGATAATAACTTATCATTTATTTCTTTGATTACTTTTGCCGAATACTTAAGGCTAATTCTGCAACATAAGATTGAATATTTTGAAAATTAATTTTAATATTATCCATGCCTTCTAATAAAGGATCAATAATTTTTTTAAAAACCGCTATCATCGATTAATTTAAATGGTCTGCCATTAAAAGTGACAAATTCAGTACAAGCATCGATTATTTTTTTTTTTTAGTTTTACTATTTGTCACAATTGGAAGTATTTGGATTGTGAACTTAAGAATCTAAAATATAAAATAAAAATATATACTAAAATATGATTCTAAATCTTAATTAAATAAATAACTATAATCAAACACAAAGTGAAAAACATAATCAAAATAAAATTAATATAAAAATAAAAATTATATGTAAAAGTAAAAAATTAAAAAGTCTTCCAAGCGGAAAAATAATAGTTCATCATCCCACTTGTTAAAACTCTTTAAGTATGAAAAATCTACAATTATCACGCTTTTCATCTCATTTACATAGACGGGGATCTAAATAATAACTTTTTAATAAAACATAATTTTTGTTTGAATATTATTACAATTTGAATAATGTTTTTTTTTGTAACGCAAAAATGCAACACTCTTTTAATGCTTTTTCTATCGTGTGTTGGCTTGATGACATCTTAAAGTTTTTTTATTTTATTAGGCTTTTGTTGTGATATTTTGTTAATTCTATCGAATTCTATAGGGTGGTTTTATGTGACGCTCAAGATTTGCTCCGTGATGGCCTTTCATATTTTATTTAACAATCAATAATATTGCATTTTGATGTGTCATTTTTAATACTATATGTAAATAATTTATATATTGGTAATTTTTCTCTATGCATTATAATTTATATGCTTAAAATACTTAAAAATGTTGTATAATGGCAATATACTAAAGTTTATAAAAATTATGACTGACACTTATCAATCAAATGTGATTGATAATAATATTTAAAACAATTCGAATATAATTAAAATTTTTGCAATATACTTACTCTAGTAATAACTTGCACCTTATTTTATAAGCATAAAATCATGATTTAGCTCGAACTGGTTCAGAGGCATTTTAGCAGTTCGGTTCAGGTTAGGCTAGAAATTTTTTAACGGTTTAGGCTCGATAAAAATACCGGTTTTTAGCGGTTTAATGGTTTGGTTCAGGTTCGGTTTGGATCTCTGATATAAAGTAATATTTATTGTTACTAAAAAACAAAATATTGTTTACATAATTAAGCATATGTTGTGAACCCTTTGAGATTATGATATTAAATGGATTATTAAATTTGGATAAAAACCTTATTTAAGATGAATAATAATATTAATTTTTTACATAGGTTATAATATAAGCATTAGTTTGGTGAATAAGTAATTTGTAAATAGAGCTAAAAATAAATGCGTGTATATAAAATCCTACCCAAAACTTTGACATAAACTAAATTCGGATTCACACAGAGAAAACAATTGGAAATCAAAGTCCAGGGTGTAGTGGTCCAGGCTAACAAACTTACTACTTTAATCATTTCGCCTTTAATCTTGTCATTTAGTGAAGTTTCGATGAGAGGAAAACTAATGGTTATAGCTGGATCATTGACATCTTTGTAATTAAGACCAGATTCAAAATTGGATATGGGTGTATGACAGGCAGTTGAAAAGGGCATAACCTGAAATTTTTATACAAAAATAAAAAATAGACAGAGTGTTGTGAAATGGTAATTCAAATCAGCTATTCAGCTTTTAGACAGAAAAATGGCTAAATCACAAATTCTAAAGCACAATAGCATTTTTTCATTATCACACCTACATTTTAACATTATTAAATAAATTTAAGCAAAAGGGCATGCTAAAAAAAATGTGCTCTAGGAAATGGCCTAAAACAAAAAAAATCCTTTCTTGATTTATGGCTTGTTTCTAACCATTTTTTTAGCAATGGCTCAGAAGCTGATTAACAACATTACACTACACTTTAGGTTAATATATTTTAAAATATTAATATATGGTTTAAAAATACAAATATAAAAGTTCATAAATTATTGGCTAAAAGTTACAGGTTTAGAGTGAACCTACATCATACCTTACTACAATATTTCTTTGTAAGTAAAAGGTTAATGCTTCAGGAGATCTGTCAGGAAATTATTTAAAAATTATAGATAAGTCATGAGCCAATTTGATATTTTGTTAAAAGAAAAGCCGACAGTCAATCAAAAATTTGATGATATGTGCATCTATTTAAAAAAAAATTATCTACTCGATATCCGAGAGTCGGAAAGAAAATCATACATTTTTAAAACGAATACTATTACGAATATCCTCAAATAAAACTTTTAAACCAAATTTAATATTTTATTTTTTGACTAATAAAAAATAATAATTTTATTATTTTAAATTTTAGCTATCGGTATTTCCCAATTCGGTGCCCTGATGCATTATATAAATTTAAAATTTTTGTTAATACCCTTAATTTAAATCAATTGTTTAGTATGTCACAAGAATTAATATTTTTAAAACTAGCTCGCTCCTCACTTTTTCTGATAGAAGGTAGTTCTGAAATCATATTATGATAAATATGCTTTAATTAACCCTTTTTCTAAGGATAAATCAAATGTTTATAACAAAATATCGCACAAATCAAATAAGCAATCTATCATTTTTAAAATGTTTGGTTATTTGATAAAATTTAAAAAAAGGATTAATTATATCTAAATTAGATTAGTTTATTATAGGACTTGCCGATCCACAATTTTTATTCACGGATCCGATTTTACTAAAAAAACCAATCCGATAATGATATTAATTTATTTTACCATACATTTTTTGTATCAATGTCATAAAACTATTTTAATAAAAATCAACTAACTTTAACGAATGATTAAGTGTATTTTATTTTTTTATTTTCCAAAAGTCAATAATCTCATTTAAAATATTTGCAATATTTATGAATGATAGTGTTATTGAACAACTCCATTTAACCGATTTTTAAAAAGGCTATTTTAACCAAAATATTATTACCTAAATTTCGAAATTTCGTCAATACAATAGTTTGCCATCTGTGGGCAAAGTCAATAAGCTTGAGTAATTTAATTTTGCTAAAATTTTGAGTTAATTATTATTAAAAATTGTCGAAATCGAGCCATTTAGCAACACTAGCTGAATGCGACTCGTTAGATATTTTAAAATCCTTTTCTTGTTGCACACATTATAACAAAAAATAGTGTAAAGTTTTAAACTATTTTGTTAAACATTACAACAAATAAATTGTATTTTAGTTCCTCTTATTAATTTATTATAATGAAATTATTTATAAGATAAAATTATAAGATTATATATACAATCATAAAATTACTAAAAACAATTTTAAAAAAATTTCGGATAGGATCGGTTATTCAAAAAATATCAGATACGCTAAATATTGGTGCCGATACCATCCACGATACCATCTGATATTTAATATCAGCACAGCCCTAGTTTATTATTATAGTTTTTTTTATAATCCACCATCCTGTAAGCCAACATTATAATACTTTCACCGACATATTTCTTATCCAATCTTCTAACCCCCAAATATGTTTCAAATTTAACAAACAAAGAAACCGAAGGCAATGGAATACGACTTATTTTATATCTACAACCAATCTCTTATCCATCAATCATGGTAAAATCCCAGATCTGATTCATTTGATAAAATTATGTTTTCAGATGAAAAAAATATGAATGATGGGTAACAGACCATTTAATTCATAATAAAACAATCAACAGCTTTAGTAGAGTATTTTCATCATGGAGTGTATTCCAAACTTAGGAATCGTTTAGGAAAACTAATTTTCTTTTAAACATTTAAATTCAAATACCAATAACAAGTACATGATGTGCAAGTTAGACATAAAAAAATAGATCTTTTAATTTTAACATCTAGATTTTGGAAGATATCATAATTCTCTTATAAAATTTTAAAAAACAAATAGAATATTATTTTTGAAATTGTATTGTATTTTAATTTTTATTGGCCAACCCTAGTTAATAGACAGTAAAAATATAAAATATTTTACAGATTTAGGCCTGCCCCAGATTTTTCAAGCTTTGCATAGATATTTTTTAAAAATTTTTAGAGTGGCCCAGATTTTTTTTATATTTATTAATTTTATAAAAAAATTTATTCATCATAATGTTAATATTTTTAGTAGAGACCTGCAGGCCTGGCCCTAAGCCCAGGCCATATTTTAAATTTTTAAAATATACGCAGGCCAGGCCAGGCCTGAAATTTTTTTTTTTAAATACCCAGGCTGGGCCGGGCTATATTAGTCAATTAGATATGGTTATAATGACTATATATATAGTTTGAATAATATAATGTTGGGTGAAGGTTAACACTAGCTAACACTCATAGTATCTATTACATAATATAATTATAGTTTTCCTGCCATGGAATTAATACGCAAAGGATAATAGGTAATAAATACATTATTATATAATATATGTTATATTTTTTATTAATTAAAATATCAGTTTTATTTTTTTTATAAATACAATTAATATAGTATATTCTCAAAATATTATTTACACAAATTTTTTATTATATCAATTTGTAATATACTAATTTAGAATAAAAAATAAATAAATATGTAATATGTAGTGTTGTTAAACGGCTTGTTTTGAGCCGATTTTTAAAAACGGCTAACACAGTATTTTATTTAGAAAAATATTACGCAAGCCTAAAAATTTTGTTTATATAAGGAGCAAAGGTCTAGACTAGACATATAGTATCGAAATTTCGAGGCTAGGTCAATATTTTTCTGGCGAAAATACGATTTTAAAAATCGGCTCAAAATGAGTCATTTAGCAACACCAGCTAATATGCTTGTTTATTAAATGATAATACTTGCCGAAAAATATGATAAAATACCGAATAGGTGAATTTTTTGTATATACCAGGTTGAATATAATTTTAAAAAATTCCGAGCTGGGCCTAAAAAAATTTTTATTTTTAAAATCAGGGCCGGGCCCGAAAATTTTTTTTTATAAAATATCCGGGCCAAGTTGGACCTAAAATTTTTAAACTGGGGCCAGGCTGTAAAAATTTTTGAAAAAAAATCCGGGCCAGGCCGTGCAAATGATACCTCTGCAGGTCTCTGATTTTTAGGCCATAGGTTGTAAAGGTCTGGCTCAATTATACCATTTTATAAGCTATTTGGAGTCAGGAACCCAGGTTAGGCTTAGGTCTCTGATATTTATTTATTTTTTAGTAATAAACAAATGGGTAAATTTTCAAAATATAAACTATGAAATATATTATTTAAATTAAACCTTAAACCCCCTATAAATAAGTCCTTTATTATAAAGCTGTTTGAAGACCCACCAAACTGACTCCATAAACCAAGGATACAAAGTTTTGTAATCATTATCAAAATCTATCCAACGTCCAAGCCTATTTATACAATATCTCCATTCATTTGAATATTTCATTGCTATACTTCTACAATGATGATTATATTTGTCTATTCCCATCTCTAAAACTTGTTCAGGAGATTTTATATCAAGAAGCTTATCTATCTCATATTCCTAATAAATTAGAATATTTTTTTAAAATAAATCATAGATATATAATTTTACACATTATATTATATTTTTTTAAAAAATTCAAAGATTTTATCAGTTTATAAATAATCTTTATCCTATCTAAAACAGTTTTTTAATCTTAACATATTATGTAACTATGTCAAGAATTCATATTTTTAAAATGCTGTATTAAATATTTATAGATAAAACTAAATACTATAGGTAATCCATGGCAATCCCATCCAAATCTTCTATCAACATGAAATCCATTTTGATGAGCAAATCTTGTAATTATATCTTTAATCGTGCCAGCTAAGATATGGCCATAATGAGGCATTCCAGTGGCAAAAGGTGGTCCATCATAAAATCCATATCTTAATAATTATACATCTTTAAAATTTGGGAGAAAATATAAACTTTGGCTTATCTTTAGATTGTTCTAAACTTATTTCTAAAGGTTTAACTTCACTCCAGTATTCTAAAATAAGCTTTTCTTCAAGAGGGAAATCTATACTTTGAGGAGGTTGAAACATTTTTTTTAAATTTATTTGCCAGCACCTTAAAAAATTTTAAATCCGAAATAAGGATAGATGTAATAATTGCATCATAGGGCCAGGCCTTCATGCTTGCATAGGGCTTGTATGTGGGGAAAACCCTAGCAGCTAAAATCTACAAATGTGATGTAGGAGGGTGTCTTTGTACTTTTTTTCTGCGTGGTTATTTTTCTGAGCTAATTTTGGCTCCAGTATATTGTTTTGTTTGGCCTGTACAAACATTTGTATTTTTGGGGAAAAGATAAGGTGTAGATTGGGTGTAGATGATATTTTTGTGGGTTTTTTGAGAGAACCATAAAAAAAAATTTTATGACACAGAATCCTTAAATTTCTGTGGTCTTTATTTATGGGAAGTTGCATAGGTATTATATGTTCTATTACACTGCAGTAGTTCCGCTCTCCCATTTAATTGAAAGAGGGCAAATAGGTAGCGAGATATTGTCGTAGGTGCAATTTTTGGATATTCTGTTGTAATATTATCCAGCCCCGGAGCCATAGGCGTAGCCAGGGAGGGGGGCAAGGGGAAATTTTTCCCTTGCCCCCTTCAGAAATTTATCACTTTTTGTGAATAACATTTTTAGCTAATAAAAAATATCCCCCTTAGTCCTCCCCCCACTCCCTGACCCTTAAAAATGTATGCATATATCTTAAACAATAATTTGAAAGAAAGAATGTAAAAGTTGATATTTTTTTATAAAACTATTCATCATAATTTATACATTTTTGGAAAAATAAATTTATAAATATATAAAATGAACCAAAAATGTTTTTTAATAAATGAAATATAAGTCAAAGATAAGTCTTAAGACAAAGGTGAAATGTATTATAATTATTAATAATAGATCCATAAAATTACTAAATAGTATAATATATCAAATATAATTTTTAATAAAGTGAGTAATTTTAATTTATTTATCTTAATAAAAGTAAAATATAATGATAAAACTATTGATAAAATTAAATCATAAATTAAATAAAAATATTAAAACACAATACAAACAGTGGATTATTATATGTCTTAGATTTACAGTGTATCTAATTTTATCAATTATCATATGACAATCAGGTAATTTTTACTAATATAGCGAATTATATATTTTACAGAAAACTATAAAATATTGATAAGGATATCAGATATCTTTTAAAGACATTGTAGGATGAATAATATGAAGATTAATTTTTTTTACTTTAAATAAATAGATGGCGTTAAATAATTGAATGCAAATTGTTCCTATATTCATTATCAAGAGCATTGATTAGTAAAATTTGTTAAATAATTAACTGTAATATACTCTCTAATTGTCAAGTATGTCTGTAAAAGTGGAATTTTACCTAGTATTTTGTAACTAATTCTATATAATAGAGGAATATCAACTATATGTCTACTTACTTTTTATAAATAAATTTCTTATAATTGTTTGGAATAAATTATTACCATGCTTTTATATTAATATATATACAAGTAATTTATTATATTTTATATAAACTAATAAAAATATATTTCATATTTGTTCCAGTATTATTTTTTTTATTAAAATTTGTAAAAATTATGACTATATATAGACTATGGTAACCCTTCCGAAGGCCCGCCAAAGGGAATCTGGGGGCGAAGCCTCAGTAATTTTTTAATTCCCTCCCCCTTCGGAAAATCCTGGCTAGGCTTTTGCCCCAGAGCTTTGTTTTTTCTTAGCTTTTTGACCACTTGTTATTTCATTCATGGAGAAACCAAGCGAAAGTGGGGCGAGGTTTGTATTTATGTTTGTTGGTAGAATTGTTTTCCGTGAGTGGAAGACTATCATATAATGTCATAATGCAATTTGTTAATCTTGGTCAACAATTACTATTCCATTACCTAAAAATAGAGAGCAGTTTCCTATGCGTCTTTTTATTTTTTTATGAGTATAATTTGAAATTCAATTGATATGAACATATTCTCAATTATTGTTAGTAATCATTAAAGCTTACATTAAAGATTTTAAACTTAAAATTAGCCACCATACACCCTTAAAGTAATTAAATTATTTTTGCAGTTCTCATGTATAGGCTTTTTTGCTCAATTCTTTATGTCAGGGGCGTCGCTAGCCTCTACAATCTCAGGGGGCTCAACTAAAAAATTTTTATGGGGGGGGGGGGGCTTTGCCTCCCATACCCCCTTTATTTGTTATGTATTAATATATTATACTTTTTTTAAATTTGTTAACTCTAAACAATTATTCTGAATTTCATATTTTGTCATTTTATATTATGCATACAAAATAAACTGGCATATAAATAATTAAAACAATACAAGACATTTCTATAATAAAATTTTTTAATAAAAAATCTATTTATTACAGTATAAAATATTTTCGATTGCTGATATAAAATAATTTGCGTCTAAAGAATTATAAGTGATAATAAAGATTAATTAATTCATACATATTCCTCAATTGATAATAGTTTTTAAAAACCACATAATGCAATAATATAATTCTTAGCAACTTACATTGACAAGAGGTTATCAAACTAATATAACTCTCTGTTACCATTTTACACATTTATAGAATGGACTAATAAGGAAAATTTTATAGGCCTAAACCAAATCAACAATTCTTGAAGAAGAGAGTATAAACGACCAATCCAAATCATAAAACTATTAAGTGGTTATAACTTCCTTTCAGGTGAAATGAGGGTAGCTAGATAATTAATCGAGAAAATTATTGTGAGATATTAAATTTCTAAAAGATTATCATCCATTTTAAATGATATATAATATATAAACGACTACACAGTTGACCATTATTGTTTATCTAAAATATGCAATCATATGCTCTCAGCCATTGTAGTAATAATCTAAAATTACATAGCAACACAAATAATAGATGTTGGTTAATTTGCAGTAATAGCCTAGACACTCACGATGTAAACTAATATCAGAATTTATTATGTTGGATAAATTGATAAAACACTAAAAATCTTTGGAAGAAATAATTGTGCAAATATATTGAAGCCTTGAATTATTTACACGGCAAGGATGCCATATTAGAAATGAAACATTTTGGAACTATAAATTAAGGACTAGAATGATATGATGAAACAATTAAGATTTTATATATTGTCGCACCACCTCTAGTTGGTATATTATATATTAAAATAATAGTAGTTCGTAATAATATCAAAAATATACTTGTATTAAAAATTTAATTCAAAACTGTTTTTTGAAAAAGAAAAAAATAGCTTTCCTTACGTAAAAAAGAAAAGAAAAGATATCAAATTTATTACATCTATTGTAGGATGAATAATAAAATATTTAATTTTTAAAATTATTTATAACTAAATAGATGGACTTGAAAGCAAATTGTTACTATATTTATTATCAAAAGCATTTATTAGTAAAATTCATTATAACTAGTAGAAAGCCGGTCAAAAATGACGGGGAATGAGATTTTTATTCATTTTTTTATGATAGATGTCATGCCAGATCCAAGCTCACAATATTAGGAAGCATATAATTATTAAAAAGTTTATCCAGCCCAGCTCAACCCTTAATAATATGTTAAAGATATTCCCATGTCAGGTGCAAGCTAATATAAATTTTGAAGTTCCAAGCCCAGTCGTATCCAATATAATTTTGAAAATTTTTTCCCACCTCGGAGATAGTTAAATTTTAAATTGATTTATCATCACATGAAGGTGAATCATCTAATTTACCAATTAGTTTAAGATGTAAAAAAAACATGTGAATTCCGTATTAAGGGAAACTGGGAAGGCCTGGGCAAACCACTTATTAGAGAATCATGACAAATAAAATAAAAATAACCGACTCTTATACTTTTTGGTAATATGATCAATTATAATTATATATAAAAAATAAATTGTTGTTTATTATATAGGGTTATTGTGAGCTTTTCGGATAAATTTAATGTATGTCTTACATTTCCCAAATTATTTGTCTATATTTTATGTTAAGTAAAAAAAAGGTTATCTATTTAAATAACAAAAACGCTATTAAACACTAATGAAACTTATATGCAAATTATATATATATTTTTTAAGAAAATATTTTTTATTGACATATAAATTTAGGCTAATTTTTTTTAAATAATGAGGAATAATTATTATGTTGTGTATTTGATAAAATTAAGAGCAAATCCTTGTTGACATTTTTATTTTTGATGGAAAAGGCGACAAAATAAATCTGGAAGGTTGTCTGAAAAGGAAATAATTAATGTACAATTTCATATCATTTAGGGTTGTAGATGAAAGTAATGACGGATTACCGAAGCAGTGTACAAAACACAATAGGTCCTGATAAGGATGAGTCATACGCCTATGCCTTGGGATACTGGTAAAAGAAGAACGCAAAATGATATTTCTGTTAATGTCAGCATTAGTAGCCCCCTCTAAAATAGAATCATGAACGACAATGTTAACTCAACCATAAAAGGTAGTAAGAATTGTTATAAAGGCCACGACAGAACTACTGCATATTTTTCAATTAATAAAGTTGATGAAAATGGCCGTATTGCACATTCAAGTTTGAACATTCCTCTAAATAATCATGAAAGTTTCTCAGAGATTTGGATAAAGTAATATTTATATTAACTCCTAGTGAAGTGAATGATAGTACAGAATTAAATGTTTATATTTGTTAAAAAATAGGCGGAGGCATAGGAATTGTGGTAGTGATGATAGTATAATTTGGAGAACTGGGTGAAAATAAAATAAACATAGATATAAAACATAAGATAAAAAAATAATAAACCTCCAGATGAGTTCATTTCAAGCGTAGTTCTTTATTATTTTGTCTACCAGTAACTCTAGAACAGGTAAGGCGTTTGTTTAATCGTCATTATTTTCTTTGCTTATCTTTAAGAGATTCATCATGTTTTGTAGCAATGTGAGGGATTAAGGTTGGGTTAGAACATTAAAATTCTGTAAACCAGTAGATGGATCAATATTAGATGCATATATCTAATAGTTGGAGGGATATCATCAAAAAATTTTTTTGGGGGGTGGGCTTATCAAGCCTATTTTGATATTCTAAAGGTATATTTTGCATTTGTGCACTATTAATGGCTGATATATCAATATTTGAACAATTCTAAAGAGGAAATAAGATGGAGATAGTTTTATAAAAAATAAAAAAATTATCGAGTTGAATTTATAAGGTAGGAATAAAATAAAATACCATTCGGAGAGATCAATTGGCAAATTTTTTTTAAAAAATAGGATCCTTGTAAATAAGTATAAAATAATTTAAATAATATATATATACCGTAATATGTATTTTTTGGAATAAATATAAAAATAGAAAACCCCGTTTAGTATTTTTTACTGAAAGAATAAAAAGGAGTAATGTTAAAAAGGTATGAACCTTAAGAATAAATATATAATTTTAATTGAATAAAAATAAATATTGTAATATATAATGATTTTTTAGAATAGATATATCATATATAAAAATAATAATAATAAAAATAATTTACTATGTATATTTTTTTGAGCATTATACAAAATAATCAGCAGGAATAATAGAGCAATGGTGGAGACAAAATGCTTAGCTTTTAAAAAAGTAGGATCCTTAAAAATTGTTATATTATTTTAGTTAAATTTTAAAAATGTACTTTGTATAATTTTCAGTTAGACAAAATATTCATCAGAGATAAAAGGGTATATTATGCCGCCCGAGAAAATGGATAGCCTTAAAAATACGTAGGATGCTTAAAATAATATAAATTTATTTAAATTATAAAAAAATATTCGATTTTTTGGAATAGATATAAAATCATATATAAAATTATTTATAATAAAAATAATGTACTATGTATATTTTTTTGTGAGTTATACAAAATAATCAGCAGGGATGGTTAACCTCTCTAGAAATAGTGGGAATATTATCCATCAGAAGCTTAAATAGATGTATTCTAGAATGAAAAGTATAAGCATTTTTAGTATATATAGATGAATAACTTTATTTTGCATTTGGTAGATTTTATTGGGCTTCACGTCATATGACCCAGTATAATTTTTTTGCTTGAATATGAGTTGAATTAAGAATTGAATGATATTTATTTTATGATAAGCCCAGCCTTCGGCTGGAGTGTGTAGCCTGAGGTAGGGAAATGAGAGAAAATTAAATGGAAAGAAAATAGGGAAATTAAAAGGAAAGGAAGGTAAAGATAATGAAAAAGGAAATTAAAAAGTGAAGATAGGAAAGGGAAATGATGAGAAAGGGGAAGATAATAAAAGAAATTAAAAGGGAAACAAAGGAAAAGGGTAGTATTTTTTAAATTTTGATTTTTCCCATATTGTTTGAGACTGTTGTTAAAATAATGAATGTTAGTGATATCTTTAGTAGGGATACATATGTTGTCGGCATAGCATAGACAGTCTACATTTTGTATGTTCCTGAAAACTATTCTTTGAGTTAAAATATATATCTTTATAAAAATATTAACATAAGACTAACATTTAACATTAAAAAATCCCAATCTAAGTTCAAGCCTACAATATCTGGGAAAAATATCCAAGCATCCAAGATTTAATAATTTAAAATGATTTTCTCAAGCCCACCTCAATCCCTAATAATTTTGAAACCAAGCCCAGAGATAATTAATGAAGGGGAGATCTCTGATTTACCAATTAGTCTACGGGTAAAATATAATACTTTATAAAAATATTAACATAAGACTAACATTTAACATTAAAAAATCTCAATATAGGTTCAATACAATATTTGGGAAAAATTTCCAAGCATCCAAGATCTTAATAATTTTAAAAAATTTGTCAAGCCCATTTCAATCCCTAATAATTTTTGAAAACCAAGCCAATATTAATTTTGAGAAATATTTTTTAAGCCCAGTCCAACCTTAATAATTTTGAAAAAAATTTCCCAAGCCTAGGGATATTAAATTTATTGAATTAACTCAGTTATGATATATAAAATATTAATAATTTGTAATATTTAATAAATAATGTATTACTATGACAATTGGTTTTAATATGGCCTCCTACAGTTGCACTAATTTTGAAAAAAAATCATGTGAATTGGTTATAAGGGAAACTGAGAAAGCCTGAACAAAGCACTTATTAGAAAATCATGACAAAATAAAGTCTGACCTAATATTATTTATGTTTTTTTTTACATTTTAAACTAATGGGTAAATCAGATATTTACCCTTCATGTGATGATAAATCAATTAAAAATTTAACTATCTCCGAGGTTGTAAAAAATTTTCAAAATCATATTGGATACGACTGGGCATGGAACCTCAAAATTAATATTAGCTTGCACATGACATGGGAATATCTTTTACAAATTATTAAGGGTTGGGCTTGATAAACTTTTTTATAATTATATGCTTCTTAATATTGTGAGCTTGGACCTGGCATGACACTATCGTAAAAAATGAATAAAAATCTCATTCCCCGTCATTTTTGATGGACTTTCTTAATAATTTGTAATATTTAGTAAATAACGTATTACTTTCCTATATATAAACATTGGTATAAACTCAAGACTTGATCAATGGACATGGGAATATTTTTTACAAATTATTAAAGGTTGAGCTGGGCTTGATAAACTTTTTTATAATTATAAGTTTCTTAATTATATGCTTCCTAATATTGTGCCTCCTACAGTTGCATTAATTTTGAAAAAAATTTCCCAAGCCTAGAGATATAAAATATTAATAATTTTTAATATTTAGTAAATAATGTATTACTTTTTGGTTTTAATATGGCCTCCTACAGTTGCATAGAAAATTTAAGTTATAGAATCATCTGTTTGTATAAAATAAATAAACAAATAATAAATAAATACGTACCGATGACATGACGTAACGATGACATGACGTAGCGATGACATGACGTAGCGATGACATGACGTAGCGATGACATGACGTAGCGATGACATGACGTAGCGATGACATGACGTAGCGATGACATGACGTAGCGATGACATGACGTAGCGATGACATGACGTAGCGATGACATGACGTAGCGATGACATGACGTCACGATGACGTAATGAGGACATCGGAAAATTATAATAAAGATATTAGCTGTAATATATTATAACTGTCATATACGTCTATAAAAGTGGCATTCTATCTAATATTTTATAAACAACTGTATATAATAGAGGATTATAAACTATATGTCTACTTACTTACTTTTTATTATACTTATTTGGACCTTGAAAATATTTTTAGGAATAGGTATAATAATAAAATTTAAAAATAAATATACAGTTGATTAGTCATTGTGAACTCTGCTAATTACAATAAAAAAATTTTTGGTTTTCAATTGATAAATGATTATATTTATTTAATTAGGGTTATAAAATAATTTAAATAATAATAGTCAATTAAGCTTCAACTATTAATGCTAAATTAATATTTAGTGAGTGATATTGATATTCTATTTTTAACACGCGATTTGGTTGCTAGCTGATATCAGGGGCGGACTGGAGACGCTACGGCCTCGTGGGCATTTTTTTATAGCGGCCTCATTTATATGGGGGCTTCGCCCTCTTCCCTTATATGGCTTCTTCGATTTACATGATTTTTATTACTTCTTATTTTCAAAAATAAGTTCAAATGATTTACATTTTTAGTAAAAAAAAGAATATTATTTTTAATTTATTTTTAAAAAATGCACATCTAAAATCATATTCACTCCCAATATAAAATAATATTCATTGCACATATATATTTTTTTATATTAGATTTATAACGATATTCCACTATAAAATCAAATCATACATCACATGTTAAATATAAAAAAATACATACTTAATATATCAAATCTATTAATTTTACACATATAGTTATTGCAGTTATACAATATTACAGCGTATAAAATTGCTGCACTTATAAAATCAGGCACTGATCATATTGTAAATAGATATTAATAAAATTCAAATAAAAGAATTAAGGAAATATATAATTTTTACGTTAATAAATCTCTCATTAATTTTGAACCTTTACTCAAATATACAAAAATATCTTCTAGTTCAATCTGCGCCAATGGTTCTCATTCAACTGACATCACTAAAAACGCTTCTAATTTTTCTTGGTCAATATTAGATCTCAGCTTATTTTTGTAATTTTTAATTTACTAAATGTTTTCTCGCAATTAATTTGCGTAAATGACAAAGTTAAATGTATTCATATGCCAATAAATTAGTGTCACTTGTATGCATATTGCATCTTTTAAAATTTCATACGCGCATATTAAACATTTGTTACACTTATTATCACACTCTAAGTTATTATGATATTGTAATATTCCTTCTTCTTCATTTGACTCCTCACTTGTTCATACGATCATCTTCCGTTTCATTTATTCTGCTACCATATCTTTGAATACACTGGCAAATGAACATTATTTGTTACGTAATTTAACACGCAATATATATATCTTTACTATTTATTTCATCAATATAGAAATCCTGAAATCATACTTCCCTACTCATAGGATTTTCCACACATTTTAAGATGAAATTAAAAATTATTCTATCTGCTGAATATCCTCAGCAATATAAGATTTGCAATCTAAATTTTAAATAGTTAAACATTTTAAAAGGTGGTATATCATTAAATTATTTTTCTGGCATCCCCTTCCTTTATAGCCTGGCATAATTTCCTTCTTTTTTCTTTTTTTCTCTTTAGCTTTCACCTTTTCTGGTGGTAAGCTCCTTCAACATCTCTCTCCACTTTATGTTATTCATGCAATCTCTTTTATCTAATTTATACTTCTTTAAATTGGCTCTAACTTTATGGTTCATTGAAGTTTTGGCCTTCCTCTTTTACGTTTGCTCATCACTTCCAAGCTCTCAACCTTATTTCCTATGTAGTTCATAGGCCTTCTAATTGTGTGCCCATACCATCTAAGTCTGTTTACCAATAACTTAGTCTACCTTTAAACTACTTAGTATTCTTGTACTGCGCACTTTATCCTTTCTTGTTACCCCAGCAATCCCTCAGCATTCTCATTTCCATAGTTTGTAGACTTCTCTCGTCTGATTCCTTGGTTGGCCATGTTTCCGAACTATAGAGAATAGTTGGTTGTATTATGGAACTGTAAATTTTTCCCTTTAATTTGTGTGGGATTCTTTTATCAAATAGCACATTTAACCACCCTTGATTAATTTTACTCTTTATCTCTTTTTGCCGTTTGTTTGTATAGTGGAGCCCAAATATTTGCAGCTTTCAATTGCCGATATCTGCCATTCATTTATATCAATACTCTCTGTTTCATCTCCTCCTATCACCATATATTCCGTCATTTCTCTATTTACTTTTAGTCCGTGCTTTTTTAGGATATTTATCCAATTCACTAATCTTTCTTTCATTTCATCCTTGGATTCGGCAAGTATCACAATATCATCAGCAAATATCATATTCCACGGGACTGTTTGAGGTAAAGATTGTGCTAATACATCTATTACTGTAATGAAGAGTAGTGGGCTGAGAGCCGATTTGATGAATTCCTTCGGCTATTGTGAAGCCTGCTGAACTGTTGTGCTACGGACCATTGTTGTATGGCCCATATACATATCCTGTATTATTCTTATATATTTTTTGGGAACCTTTTGTGGCGTAGCACCCACCAGATATGTTTTCTGGGATTCTATCAAAGGCCTTTTCTAGATCGAGAAATTTTTTGTAGCTTTCTCAACTTATTTTGGCCAGATAAATTATTCTGTTTCACCCAGGTATCTATCCTTTAATCTGATTCACCGACCTGGATTTTATTTGATTTCAATGAATTAAGAACAAGAAATGTTGGCTATATTATTTCTACAATAAATCAATGTATAAAAATGTAATATAATGAATTAATCAAAACTTAGCTTTCACTCTACTCAAACGGTAGCGTTTTTACTTCATTTGAATAAAAGCAAAGAAAAAAACGAGGTAATGATGTATAGCGTCAAGCGACGTTACTGGTATTTTATGCATTAAATTATAGTAAACGACATGACAATTGTCAAGGAATGTGATATTCAAATCATAGAGATATCATTAAAAATAAATAAATGATAATAGTAAATAATGTGAACATAATAATATTTTTTTTTTCTAATCGGCTTTTTTGATATTTTCCTCTGATCGGTCTAAAAATCAACATTTCTCGCGGCCTCGTGGGCAAAATGCCCACCTGGTCTTATGGCCAGTCCGCCCCTGGTTGATATAGTGAAAATATAATTTATATTGATTAATTCATTTAATCTAATATTTAAAATAGTATTTATTGCTATACTTTTTTGAAAACGCTAGCGGTAGCGATAGCGCGCTACTTTTTTTGCAAAATATCGGTAGCGTTAACAACACAGGATATCATAGACTTATCCAGCATTTTATAATGGGGAGGGGGCTATTAGGTAGGGTTTTTCCACCTTAAATTTTATTGGAGGTCTTTAGGTACACTTATTGTAAATTTGGCTATATTATATTTTTATAAAAATAATTTTGGTTTCACCTATTTTTTTATAAAAATGCTTTTAAATCTAAAATTTTGTAGAGTTGTTATTTTTAAAATTTATTAACTTTTACTAATTTTTCTTTCAAGTTCTTCTTATAGTGATATATTGTATATATTTTTGGAGGAGAAGTGGAAATACTATTTTAATTAGATACCAGAGTTGAAATTAGTTTGATAAGCGCAATAGATTTTAATAAATTTTTGAATTATTACAAAAAGCGTAAGAGCCAAACAATTAGACGGTAGTGTAGTTAAAGTTTCAGGTTATTATGTACTAAAGCTACCTGGAATTAATAATAGTTAGCGCTATGGATTGCAACTTTAAAATTGAGCCAATTTTAGGTTGGAGCGACATTAAAACCATCGGTCCTGATTGGAAATCTTTTGAAATTGTCTCGGAGATCAACATTTTAAATAAAGGAATAATAAAGATCGATAGCGAAAAGACTAAGTTACCTAGTTTAGAAGTTAAACAAGAGTTAATCCTCGATAAACTTCGAAATTGATCACCAAAAATTGTGAATAAATATAGAACCAATACAGAAGAGAAAAAAGGCTAAGAGATATAAAGTTAATAGAGGTAACTCAAGTCGAGGTCTACAAACAAAGAATAAATAAATTAGAAGCTACTGAGATTGTTGAAAAGAAAGGTGTCATAAAATAGATAATATATTAAATAGATACAAGGAAGTTTTTAATGATGAATTAGGAACATTAAAAGATTTTGAGTTAGATATAAGATTAGTGAAAATTTACCAACCTAAATTTTGTGTCATTTGAAGATCACTGTTTCAATAAATAGAAGAAATAGGTAAGGAACATGGCTGAAAGAAAGAATAATAAATCCAGTAGTTCATAGAATATGGACGATATCGTTGATCCCCATTAGAAAACCTGAGTCTGAGATTATGTATAGACCAGTTAAATACCCGTTACCTAGGATAGAACAATTATTAGCAAGTCTAAAGGGAACAACAATTTTTTCGGATATCGATTTTTCTAATGCATATCTGCAGATTAAGGTGTGAACAGGGTTGCCAGATCAAAATTTTCAAATTGCGGGAAAATTTTGGTATTTTGTGGGAGAAATATGAAAATTGCGGTAGAAATATAAAAATTGCTAAAGAGAATTTTGCGGGCCTTCGGATCGAATATTGAATTGACTTATATTTTTGATAATTACTTTATATAAATATAAAGTCGGTAACTATTTTTCAAAATAGGTAAGTATAGTACGAGACAATTTTTTTTTAAATACTATCTTTATTATTAAAATATATTAATTTTATAAAAATACAAACGATTTTAATTTTACTATGTAAAATATTAAAATGATTTTATAAAATATAAAAAAAATAGGGATAATTAAAATTATATTATTACTTACTTAAATAATTTATATTTAAAATTCAGTTAAGCTATTATATTATTACTTACTTAAATAATTTATATTTAAAATTCAGTTAAGCTATTATATTATTAAATACTTAAATAATTTATACTTAGAAGTTCAGTTGTATATCTTAAGGCAACAAAAACAATTATATAAATAAATATATATTTTCATTTGACAATCACTTGTTTTTCTCATATATAATAACTTGAATTGTTTTCTTTTTAAATTATATAAATAAAATACCAAATTACTATAACAACCATTCTAGATTAAATATTCAAGCCTTATAAATTCTCTTTCATTAGCCTATATTACATCCTGTGCGAACATTCTAATAACCATTCTACTTTAAATATTCAAGCCTTATAATTATCTTTCTCAATATGGTGGAGGATAGGAATGATGTAAAGATCACGAGTATTTTGGAGTTGTTCAATACAAAACCGGACAGACTTGAGTCTTTCAGAGAGTATTTCGATAGACTGAAAGGGTATGGTTCGGGGCTCAATCCTGAATTTTTGTCGGTGCATTTTATGTTGAATTGTCGTAATGAAAAGCTAAAAACAAGGTTGATTGAAGAAAATATTACAGAGATTAATATTATAGAGGACATTGTCAAATTTGAATCGTTGGAGATCAATAATAATAAAACATATGTAGAGAAAGATTCTTGGAGAAGAGAGGATAGAACCGATTGGCAAGGCTATTCGTCTTGGAAAGAGAACAAGCAGAATTTTAAGGCCAGCACCAACAACAACAATTACAACAACAACAGCAGCAACAACAACGGCAGCAGCAACAACAACAACGCCAGCAGCAACAACAACAGCAGCAACAACAACAACAACGGCAGCAACAACAACAACGGCAGCAGCAACAACAACAACAACAGCCATTACAACAATTTCAAAAAGACGGAGATGATACAAACCCCTTATAATTTAAGGCCAAGAAATGAAATTAATTTTATTAATGATATTATGATTGACCTTCAAGTTAATAATTATGATTTTTCTTTTATGATAGATACTGGTTCTCCGGCGTCATCCTTGCCCATGAAAGAGTTTGAAAAGCTTACGAAGGATGAAGTTGTTAATACTAAAGAAATAGGAGATAGGGTTAATTTTTTAACTTTTTATAATCCGTTATCGCTTCGAATAGGAATTGGTTGATTGTTCAATGACAATGACTTTGATAACCTTAAATTTAAAAGAAATGACAATGACTTTGATTTATTACCTTAATTTTAAAAGATTTAAATTTTGAGAATTAACTTTACGCAACTCCGTTTTTTTTTTCAAAGTGAGATCAATCAATTATGGCGTGGGGGTATTGTCACTGAGAGGATCAGTAATGTCATTTTAAATTCAAACTTTCTAAGGTCAAAATTATTCATTTAGATCATAATGGTTCTTTAATTATAATTGTTTTCTATGATAATACGCTTTTCTTATATTTTTTTATCACCATCTCCAAATTTTTTTTTTATATTAATTTTATTCCAAATATATTTATTGTTTTATAGTGTTAATTGTACCTATCGATAGTGTAATTTATACCTTTTGTAAGGGTAATTACATAAAAAACTATCATGTATAACTTTGGTGCCAATTCCCCTTGATACATATATTTCATTCTTAAAAATAAATTACCTCTCGCATGCCAAACGACTTCTTTCTTTCCCCATTTTGTTGTACCATGTTGTGTTTTCAAGACTTTAATTTTTTTTATATATATATATTTTTTTTTGGAGGTGGTGCATGTTGCATCTGCACTATTATAATAAATTTTTTTTCATATATTTTAATGATTGTTTTTTTTTGATTAAATAATTTTCTTCATTATATAAATTTTATTCCAAATATATTTATTGTTTATTGGCCACCTATAGTGTGAATAGTACCTATTGATAGTGTAATTTATACCTTTTGTAAGGGTAATTACATAAAAAACTATCATGTACAACTATGGTGTCAATTCCCCTTTATACATATATTTTCATTCTTAAAAATAAATATAAATTATCTCCCGCATGCCAAGCGAGCGTTTATTCCCTATAAATTGTAGTTTCTTTCACTTTTTATTTCAATATTCATTTTTTTATATTTTTTTTGGAGGGAGTGCATGTTGCATGTGCGCATGTGCGCTATTATATTATTACTTACTTAAATAATTTATATTTAAAATTCAGTTAAGCTATTATATTATTACTTACTTAAATAATTTATATATAAAATTCAGTTAAGCTATTATATTATTAAATACTTAAATAATTTATATTTAAAAGTTCAGTTGTATATCTTAAGGCAACAAAAATAAATATATAAATAAATATATATTTTCATTTGACAATCACTTGTTTTTCTCATATATAATAACTTGAATTGTTTTCTTTTTAAATTATATAAATAAAATACCAAATTACTATAACAACCATTTTAGATTAAATATTCAAGCCTTATAAATTCTATTTCATTAGCCTATATTACATCCTGTGCGAACATTCTAATAACCATTCTACTTTAAATATTCAAGCCTTATAATAATTACCCTTTCTCATTAATATTAATTATATTTTATTTGAGATTTAAATAATGGAACACGTTTACCGTCGTTTTTAAGATATTTATAAAATTGCTGGCATGGCATTTATAATTTTGTTTAACCATTAGCTCAGCGTCTAATTTTGTTAGAGCAATCCGATTTCTTTCCTTTCTCCAGGCACTCCTCAAAAATGCGCTCCACTACGTTTACCGTCGTTTTTAAAATATTTATAAAATTGTTGACATGGCATTTATAATTTTGTTTAACCATTAGCTCAGCCTCTAATGTCTGTCGCTAGAGCAATCCGATTTCTCTCCTTTCTCCAGGCAGTTGAGGTAAGGGGAAAACATACTCGCATCTTTTTTCCAAGCATGGGGATTTATCGTTATTACGAAAAAATTCTACCCATTCCTCCTCTGTTTTTAGACCATCTAACTTTAAATATCCTGGCGAATCATAAAATATAGAGAGAACTACAATCTCCTAAAACAAGACATCAATATCTATAGGTATATTTAATATTTTATTAAACCATCAATTGATGGTTTCTGTTCCAAGGTCATAATATTTATACATTTGTAAATAGAATTATTAAAATCAAATTTTGATATCAAATATTCTAAAATTGTCTTAATAAAAATTGCTTCTTGTAAAAATGCATTAATTAGAGTATTATTTGAACATTTTAATATAATATTTTTAGCAATAGAGACATAAAATTTATTATCAATTTTTAACTGTAAAGATGAACCAGCTACAGCATAATTTTCCGAATCTTCATTAATAAAGATTCTTCTGATTGCAATTGAATATTAATAGCATGTAGTAGATTTCCTACATGTGAAATCATTCCTAAATATGGTTCTGTCATTTCATCCTCGAAAAAATTTATTAAAATAATCAGGGCAGCTTTTATATCTTTATTTAAGAAGTAATATTTAAAGGTTCGTAAATTTTTAAATTCTATCTATGATAACCACCTGATAGGGACATGTCGCAACAACTCACACCATTCCAAGTCAGACCATTCCACGAACTCCTCTTTTAGTTGATAAACTAAATTCGTTTAAACATTTCATCACAATTATTTCGACATCCACATAATACATTCATTGCCTTCTAGCAAGAATTATGTAGTATATGGCATATGCAGCCAATTGCTATTAAGTCATTATTGTGCTGCTTCAATTCGGTAAATACACTTTAATTTTTGACAAATTTCACAGAGGCATTATCAGCGCAGAAAGCTGACAAGCAACTCATTGATAACCCTGAGTCAGCTCTATTTACCATTATGTGGTTAGCTATATCGTTGGGTTTTTTACTATTCGAGGAAATTTTTTTTAACAGTTTTATTGAAATACCCTTATTCTTGTTGAAATTGCGAAATTTCCCTTATTAGATGCATCTGTTAAAATTGTATATGGATGTCGATCTTTCAAATCGTCTAGGATTGACCTCTTGGATTCAGGTTATAAAACATTTGTGATAACCTTGCTCATTTTTGTTCTACCACAAGTAAAGTTTAAACTTATATTGGAGTCGTTAAATATTATGGGGAAAATATTTGACCCATATTGTAATGATAGGATAGGTTTATATGATTTCCACACTGTAGTTGCATCTGTATTATTAATAATGTAATCAGCATCTACATGAGCGCGAGGGGTAGGAACAGTTTGCATCCTATTGAGGTAAGCTTTAATGGGGGTAGGATAAATTTTTTGGCGGGTTATCTATTAAATTTTGAGATGAAATAGGACAAAATTTAATGCTGTAAAAATTAATACTTTTATTATAGTATTATTATAATACAATTCATCGACCAAATCTATATAATGCAAACAATCATACACATTGTTTACCAAATAAACTATCCTTTTAAATGTAATTTAAAAGGTTTCGATATATCAGCAAGCTCATAATGCCATAATAATTAATTCATTGTAAATAATGGAGGTTTTAATTGAATTTATTATCTAAAATAATAAATTCTTTATTATCTAAAATAATAAATTCTTTATTATCTAAAATATAAATTCTTTATTATCTAAAATAATAAATTCTTTATTATCTAAAATAATAAATTCTTTATTTTCTAAAATAATAAATTCTTTATAATCTATATAATGAATTCTTTAAAATCTAAAATAATAAATTCTTTATAATCTATATAATAAATTCTTTATAATCTAAAATAATAAATTCTTTATAATCTAAAATAATAAATTCTTTATATTCACAAAATATCGATAGTTGGTAGTAGAGATAGATTAATTTAAGTTATCCTTTATAAATTCTTTGAAAAGAGTATCAATAAATAAATAGGTGAAAATAATAATAAAGAGACACCTCCGCCGAAGGCGGCGGGGATTTTTTAGGGGGGTAGGCAAAGGTTTTTGAAGGGGGCTTGCATCCAGTAAAAATCTTGTGATGTAGACACTGAATGTAATTGAACTATAATAAATAAAATAATTATCAATTTCATTGAAATCAGTATAATATTATTTTATTATATATTAAATTTAACCTGAACGTGATAATTAAGCGCCAAGCCCTATATTGTTATATACAAACACACTGAAAATGATAATATAAAGGTTGGCAGGGAGTAAGGAAGATAAGACAAATTTTTTTATTTAATAAATATATTTTAAAATGTTTAACTACAATATCACTAAAAAACTATAATAAATTTATCCTTTATTATATAAAATAAAACTATTAAATAATTAAATGAAACTATTAAGTAAAGTTACGTGATACGTGATAAAAGCGTTTTCGCCCTCTGGTTGTGGATACAACAGAGCTACGCTAGGTTTTCCTCAAAATCCATCAAACTGGATAGTTAATTTAGGGGAGAAAAAAAAATGAGGAGCCCTTCACACGTTTGTGGGCAAGCCGCACGTACTTGTACGCGCAACAGTCCGAGAACTGTCGCTTAAACGTCTATAGGCTAATCAACAAAAGAAATGGGCAAAAACAAAAGCCTATACCCATGAACTGCCAAAATAATTTAATTACTTTAAGGGTGGGTGGTGGCTAATTTTAAGTTTAACATCTAATGTAAGCCTTGATAGTTACTTAGAACTAATTGAGAATATGTTCATATCCATTGAGATTAGAAATTATTCATGAAAATAAGGAAAAGCTAAAATGGGTTTACCACAAATTGTTTAAAAGGTGAAAATTCCAGTGAATAGGCAAAAACTAGTCAGTAATCGGTTTATGACTATCCAGCAACGAACACCACACAACAAACGGTTATTTTTTCCTTTTTCCAGAGAAACAAAAATACTCTATGGAGTGATAGATAGATTATATAGCGAAAAAGGTCTTTGATAGTGATAACGATATGAGAGAAAGGAAACTATGACGCAGAAATAGGAACCAGCTCCGTAAGTTTTAGGAAAAGTTTTAGGAAAATGGAAAAGTAATTGTTGGCCAGGATTAAACAAAAGGCATTTTGGCTTGATTGTTATATGATAGTCTATCATTCACGGAAAGACTCTACCAACAAAACATATTTACAAACCTCGCCACCCCCTGTCGACTGGTTTCTCCATAAATGAAATAACAAGTGAACAAAGACTTAGAAAAAAACACTAAGAAAAAGCAAAAGCTCCAGGGCCAGATAATATCACAGCAGAAAATCCAAAAAATAACTAGCATCTATAACAATATCGCTACCTATTTGCCCTCATTTAAATAGAAAATATGGGAGAGCGGAACTACTGCAGTGGGATGGATCAAAATCCTACCTAAGTAACTACCCAAAAACTAAGACCACAGAAATTTAAGGCTTATTGAGCTATAGCCATCACATCCTATAGCATGGAAAAAAAGCATATCGCCCACACCAAAAATACATAAGTATATACAGGCCAAGAAAAGAAAATACTGGATCCAAAAATTAATTTAGAAAAAAATAATCATGCAGAAAAACTAAGTACAAAACCCCCTTCTGCTTTACATTTGTGAATTATAACAGAGCTATTGATAATGTTAACCATGCAGTTTTTTCAGAAAATAAGATAAATAAAAGCTGAAGTCAGTGGAGTAAGTAATTCACAGAAAAGGTGAAAGACAAAATCAAGAGGTAAAATTGAGAGATGAAGAAATTAAATAACCTGAAAAATACAGAAAAATTATGAGAGGTTTAGGTAATTCGATTTAATTTTTAGTAGTTTTTTTATAGATTTTTTGTTTTTATTTAGCCTTAGGAATTGCTTCAAATTTAAGTTTAGATCCATTATGTCCTTCAAGGCTCTGTAGAACCATAATGTCTTATATTTGCAATATGTTTTCCCATTAAAGGAGTATAACCAATTAATGGCATCAATAACAAGGCTATTGTTGCTATGATTTCTTAAAATATGGGCAAAGAAAGTAAGACGTTTCTTTTTTAAAGATACGTGAACCTGAGTATGGTTAGACTTCTTCCAAAGATTTTCATTTGAGATAATATTAGGGTAGAAGATTCCATTTATTATTCTATGGCATTTATTTACAAACGTTTGTAATTTCCTAGTTTCGGTCTTGGTAATCTCCCATGTATCACCGCCATAAAAGAGAATCGGGATGATGGTTGAGTTGAAAATACAGAGTCTTGTGAAAACGGATATCTCTCTAGCTTTCCACAGTTTAAAAAATTTATAAAAAGCCGCCCTAGCATTTTGTAAACGAATTTTTAGTTCTTCTTTACAACTACCTTTATTGTCAATGGTTACGCCTATATATTTAAAAGATTCTACCACCTTAACCAACTTTCCCCCCACCACCAAATTATTCAGAAGAGGCGCCTGGGACGAGGGCATTATCACTGTTTTATCAAAGTTAATATCCAGGCCAACCTTAAGACTAAAGGAGTTTAATATAGCGATCAAATTTTGGGTTTCTTCCAAACTTTTTGTTATCAAAACTATGTCGTCAGCATAAGATATCACCCTATTTTCCAAGAAAAAAGACTGACTGGAACTTAATTCTAAGAGATTCGCAGTAGCCAGCGTATCTACTATGATTTTATTCATAAGTATATTAAACAAAAGCGGGGAAACACATCCTTGTTTTACCCCTTTTTTTGTCCTAAAAGATGGAGAAACCTTATTATTGATTTTTAAGGAGGCAAAAAGACTACTATAATGTGTTTTAAGGATCCTTATAATATTAGAGTCAATGCCACATTCGGTTAAAATCTTCCAAAGCGCATCATGGTTAACATTATCAAAAGCACGTTTAAAGTCGATAAAAATAAAGTAAAAAGGTAATTTATACTTCTGACATTTCTGCATTATAATCTTTAAAGCTAATATTGGTTCGTTTATATTTCTACCTGGACGGTAAGCACAAATGTATTTAGACAAAAGGTTTGGTATAGAGGAAAGAATGCGATTTTTTAAAAGAACCATAAAAACTTTTGATGCAATAGACGTGAGAGCGATGGCTCTATAATCCTTGAATTTAGATGGATTTGGAATTTTCGGGAAGTTGCAAAAGATAGTCTTATTCCAATCCGCTGGCATCATCCCAGTCAACCATATCTTGTTAAACAAAGGAAGTAAGAACCGAGAGATCGTTAAGGGAGCTGCTTTCAGATGTTCTCCTGTAATGTTATCTGTACCCGGAGATTTATTATTCCTAAGCTTCTTAATAGCGGCCACAATTTCCGCCGATGAAAAGTTTGCGTCCAATTGTCCAGCATTTTGACTAGTGGATGGGATTAAGGTAGGCCTCCTAGAATCAAAGACTCCCATATAGTGGTCAAGCCATAACGCTATCTGTTCGTCGGGGTCAGTAATTAACCTATTATTATCCAGTCTTATAGTTGGAAGTGTCTTGAACACTTTGGCTTTACAAAAATAATTTAGTTTCTTGTAGGCGTCGAAAGTTCTATTTTCCCTCATATCCCTGTCTATCTCAAAAGCCTTTTTAGCAATGAAGATCCTTCTATCTCTCCTTAGGAGTCTATGAATTGAGGTCCATAATTGACCATCGCGCTCACCTCGTAACTTGAGTTGAGCTATCATACGAATGGTGTCCTCGGATAGCCATTCCTGTCTTGGTGGAGAAATGTTGATGTTAGGGAGATGGTTGTAGGCATCAAACAAGTTGTTTTTGAAAGACGCCCAACATTCTTCGACAGATTGAGACTCCGACGAGGATAAGAAAGTTGCCTCCCTATCATTTAAGAATAGATCGAGCTGTAGTTTGACTGCAGGGCGTTGCAGGTGTGTTGCATTTTCTTCCAGGACAGGTATCTCGGCTGGGGTTGAAGAGAAGGACGCCGAGAGTTTCCCCATAAATTTTTCACAGTAATACTGGCTCTGATTAATTTATGATCAGAAATATTAATATTTGGCATTACTTTTACATCGATAAACCAACTATAGATGTTCGAGATGATAAAATCAATCTGAGACTTGATATTATTTCTACTGAAGGTTAGAATATTTAATTCACTGTGTGAAAAGAAAGTATTTTCGACCTTGAGGTTTATACTCCTGCACATCTCCAATAACTTTCTGCTGTCATCACTGTTTAATTGAGAGAGAGTTGCATTCCCAATTACCCCATCTCTAATAAAGGAGTCATCTTTTCGATCCTAGTATTTAAATCCCCAAGGATTATCAAATTACGACTCCTAGGAAGAGAGTTTACAATGTTTTCGAGGTCATCAAGGAATGCGAGCCGTTCGTTTCTTCTAGGCGGGGCATAGACATTAACTAAGATTGTTTGCCTGAAGCAGGTATTCAGGTATAGTAAACAGCATCTCTCCGAAATGGGCACAAATTTATCCACGTATTTGCATATATAAATGGTGTTAATTTAATGAATGTAAGATACAAAAATTTGCGCTAAATAATAACCATTATAATAAAATAATAATCCATATTTAACATTCCACCCTCTACAGGAACCCCGCCTAGGTTCTCTTTAGACGTAAATCTTTCGTGTTCAAGGAGTTACCCATCTATTTTGTTCATAAAATCTGTCATAGTGTCGTCTTGGCAAATGATAGTTATTTTGGTTGTAAAATCTTATCTTGCCTTGCTCCCTCCAAATCTTTAAAAAAACGGTTTAGTATGTGATTCGACTTTGTCATCCTTTTGTTAATTATTATCATAATTTGTTATTGAATAATTTTAGAATATATGTGTTATTAAATAAGAATCGCCGAACAATCGTAATAGAATTAATTTAATGAATATCGAATTTGAATAATTGAAGCAGAATATTGAATATTTGAAATGAAATAAATAACTGGTCGCGTTTTATTTTAATTTTATTATATTATAAATATTGCGTTTTAAATTATAGCGTTTTATATAATCATTTTTATCAATATTAAAATTCAATTTTATCTTTTTTCTTTTTAAATATCTTCAATTGTAGCGTTTTATATAATAATTTTTTTATTTTTTATATATATTTTTTTAATAAAAGATTATAAGATGATATGTACTTTACGTCTGTACATCCATCTCTCTCTTCAGAAATTTTAACTTATTTTGAAATAATAATTATTCATAAGATTGTTTTTAGTAAAAAATAATTTTTTGAACCTCAAATTTTTAGAAAAAGATCTCTTCATCACATCCTTGAGTATTAATCTAGGATGAAGACGTTTAGATTTTATATGACTTCTCTTAGTGATACTTTTAATTGTCTTCAAATTTATAAGTTTCAATTTTTTTTATCGCATTTAGTAAAAGTTTTTTTAATTTTATTATTTTCTTTAATCTTTGTTTCATTGTTTTCTTTAATGTTTATTTCCTTTTTTTCTATAATCACGAATATTTTTTATTATATCATTTATCTCTTTTAGTTTATAAGAATCTCTTTCATTTTGAATATTGGGTTTTAATTCAATATTTTTCAATTTTTTGATACTAATAGATTTACATTTATGATGATCATTTCTTTTATAATAATGTGTTTCTTTATCTAATTTTCTATTTTTATAATAATTCTCATTATTAGATATACTAAAATTTTTATTAGAACAATTTTCTTTTATTTCTGTAGCCGATTTATAATTACATAAATATTTTAATGTACATAATGCTTCATCATAACTTGAATCTAACTCTCTTGGTAACGTTGCTTTCATGACCAAAAATAAACCATCTGGTAAATTACATATTAAGCTTAGAGTATTCTTACTATCACGAAATATTAAATAATCTTCCAATTTGCCTATGGACTTTGTTTTATTATTATTGTCCCATATAGGTTCATTCATAATTTAGAGATTTATCATTAAATATTAAAATTACTTTTCACTTTTTCAAATTAATCATTACTTACATGTTTTTAGAATGAACATAACATTCCAGAACTTTTTTTTATCTAGTTATCTAAGTTTCAGTAGCTAAAATCATATTGTCTATCAAGAAATTTGACTGTTAATTCATTATTAAGCAAATATTTTTTAAGGTTATCTAAGTATTCATATATGTTCATTATGACTGATTTATATTTAATTTACTCAGTTATTTTATTAAGTATATTGGAATTTTATAACTTTCCTTCCTTTTTTTTACTTGGATTTAGAATATTTTATAAATCATCATAGGTTTTACTACATAGAATTCATAACCTATTGTCTAACTATCATATTGGTTCTTCATATTATAATAACTCCATTATCCATGATAGCTTCGTCTAGTTTGATATCTAGTTTAACAATTCTCCTCATAGTTGATTGACCCATTTGACCTAAATTATATTTAGTAGAAAAAAATAAATTTAACAGATTTTAAAATTGTAAAACCCTCCGCTGCCACCATATAAAGGTTGGCAGGGAGTAAGAAAGATAAGACAATTTTTTTTATTTAATAAATATATTTTAAAATGTTTAACTACAAAATCACTAAAATACTATAATAAATTTATCCTTTATATATAAAATAAAACTATTAAATAATTAAATGAAACTATTAAGTAAAGTTACGTGTGATACGTGATATATAGCGCATCGCCCTCTAACGTTGAATACACAACAGAGCTATGTTAGGTTTTCCTCATTTCCATCTAATTGGAACAATTTAATTTGGGTATAAAAGTAAAAATATGAGGAGCCCTCCACACGTTTGTGGGCAAGCCGCACGTACTTGTAGGCACAACATTTCGAAAAATGTTGCTTAAACCTCTATAGGCTTTAATTTAAAAGGAGTGGGACAAAGAAAAAGCCTATACCCGAGAACTACAGTATAATTTAATTACTTTAAAGGTGGGTGATGGCTGATTTTAAGCTTAATTTCTTTAGTGTAAGTTATAATTACTATCAATATTGAGATATAATGTTCATAGAATCTGTAAATAAATATGATTAAAATAAAATAATATTTACCGTTCTATCACTTCAAATTTTCCAATTAAGATATATCTTAAGTAAAGTTAATATAAATGGTGTTAATTTAATGAATGTAAGATATAAAAATTTGCTCTAAATAATAACCATTATAATAAAATAATAATTCATGTTTAACAGATAAAATGTGAATGAAATGAATGATGTTGATTTATTATTGGTTAAAAATAAAACAGGATAGAAAGAAATTTCCAAACTAGACATTTTCGAATAAATATTTAACATTTATTTTATAGCTATAAAAATAATCAATTACTGTCTCTCAAAATATATTATTTATATAATAAAACATTAAAATGCTAAAAAGAAATTGTGCGGTAGATATTAAAAAATTGCGGTAGATTTTTGCGGGAGATTCCCAATTGCGGTAGTTTAGCGGGAGAGAGATGTCTGCGTGTAAACTAAAAAATTGTGGGAATCTCCCGCTGATGGGGGGAGACATGGCAACCCTGGGTGTGAATGAGAAAACACATAAAATATTAAAATTACAATTTGTTGGGATTTTTTTTAATCTGTAGATGTATTGCCTTTTGATTTAAAGTATCAGCTCCAATTTTCCTATGGAGGATGGTTACTATATTTCAAGACTTAAGTAGAACCCTGTATTATTTGGCAATTTCCTGGTATCAGGTAGTTCAGGTGTTTTTGGATTAAAGGAAGTGACATATTTAGGATATGTGATAAAGGGAAATAAACTGCCTCCCTTACAAGATACATTTATAAAATTACTAGCATGAGAGCACCGAGTAATAAGATGGAATTGCAAGTGTTTTTAGGAGATACAAATTATTACCATCGTTTTATACCAAATTTTGTTGAGATGGCTACACCGTTGTATAAGTTGGTAAAGAAAAATATAAAATTTGAAGGGAGATAAAAATAAATGAAAGTTTTGAAATAAAGATGAAGATGGTAGATGAACTTATTCTGATTTGTTTTAATGAGGCGTTAAATATTATATATTAGTAGTGGATACACTAAGGAATGTAGAGGAGGGACTTTATTACCAATAATTGATAATGTTGAGAAACTGGTTTTAAGCTGTTGGCGGATATGTTTAATAAAGCAATAAGGAATTAATGATTTCACCGAAGTTGCAAAATAGTTGATATTGGTTGGTAACTTCAATTTTGAAATAAGATTCAGAGCAGGTAAACAAAATTGTTTAAGATTTATTATCAAGACTTGGGGTTAAGGACATAGAAAACAAAGATATAGAGCACATAATTAATAGTTGGGAGCAGTTTAACTTAGAAGGATTAAATAATACCATAATAAAAGCTTTGAAGGTAGATACTCGAGAAAGGCCGATCAGAGGCGCGTACGCCGCGATGGGGGGGGGCAGGGGGGCACCCCCCCCCAGCCAAAAATGCAGATGCCGGATTATATTATTCAAAAATATTATTGTTTATATTAATTTATATTTGTTAATATTTATTCCTATCTCATATATATAATTAATTACATTTATTTATCACATTCATCCTAAGTTATTTTATCAATTAATTTCGATTTTAAGTTTTCCTTGGCATAATATTTACCTATTATTTACAAATTTCTAGTAGCGTAATATTTATCTAAATTTCTAGTCAAATAATAATTATCTCTGAAACTCCTTGTCCAGGGAGAAAGAAATTGCAAACTTGTCCAACGAGATTGAGTTTCCGCCATCAAACAATAACAGCTTTTATGGAGTTAGAAGAGCAGATTATTAATGCTTTTACTGAAATATCATAATGACTTGAAAGAAATATTTCCTCAGAAGCAAGAAAATTATTGGATTCAATACTTATTCTAAATTTTTTTCTCATTAGAATGGATTATTTAATTATATAACTATTTTATGTAATACTTTTCAAAAATATGACAAGATGAGAATAGCGGAGAGCAATTAATTAGAACTCAAGGAAATTAGAGCTAATGTTGATGAAGAATTATCATATTTTATATGTTATTGTTGAGTCAAAAGCAGAGCTATACGTATTTGAGTATTATAAAACAAATGTCCCCTTTCCTAGATGTATTTATAACCCAAATAAATGAACGGTTTTTAATTCATCATGCAGCACTTACCAATCTGTAGATATTACTTCCACAAAAGCCTTTCCAACCTTTTTCAGAAATGATAGAAAAAAATAAATATTTGTTAGATTTTTATCATGAAGATGTTAAAGTATTTTATGATACCTTATTAGCTGAATAACTATGATATGAATAAAAGATATGGTTGATATAGTACTAAAAAATGCCATGGATGCTTTGCGTTATTTCAAACACATTTTAGATTATATTCCCAATGTATTAAAATGGTTATATATATTAGCAACTCTTCCCATTTGTAAACTAATGAGAGAACATTCTCTTTTTTAAGAAGAATAACAGAGTCTTATAGAGGTACCATTTACAGGGCACGGCCAGGATTTTTTTTCAAAATTTTTTTCGGCCCGGCTTGAGTTTTTTTTAAAACAAATTTTCAGGCCCGATTTTTTTTAAATAAATTATATTTATTTTTACTTTTATAGCTAATAATGGCGATTTCAAATATTTGGTTTTATAATATACAGCCCGGCCCTGATATTTTTTTAAAAAAAAATTTCAGGCCCAGCCCGTGTGTTTTTTTAAAAAAAATTTTCAGGCCCAGCCCGTGTGTTTTTTAAAAAAAATTTTGGGCCCGGCCCGAGTATATTTAAAAAATTTAAAAATACGATCCGGCCCAGGGGTCGGGCCTGCACTCTGAAAAACATACCTAAGAGGTACAACTTCTGAAAGTAGATTGAATGGTTTGGATCTTTTGAATATTCATAGGCATTTAACCCCGCAAGGATGAGATAATTGAAAAATTAGCACAATCCCAATGAAGATTGGACTTTACATTGTAAATATATAACATATAAAATACAATTATTCGTAAGAAACTCTTTGTGTATTAATTTTTATTTCCAAAATTTAAATTTTTTATACTTTATATATAAATTTTAAAGGCTCAAAAAATTCAAATTTCTATTTTGGGTCATTTAAGTGATTCATAAGATGATTATATTCATTTTATATTTTATAATTCACATTTATTTTATAGTTTTTCATATGCCGCCAGTTATATCCGTTTAATATTTTTTAATATACATTTATTCTATAGTTTTTTATATGCCGGTTTATATATATATAATAATTTTATAATTCACATTAATTTATATGCATTAATAGTTATTAGTCCTAATAAATTTATGCTTAATATTTTTAAATAACAATAATATTTCTTAAAAATTTTTATTATCCCCCCCCCCCCCCAGACCAAATTCCTGCGTACGCGCCTGGCCGATGACTATAGAGCTGGTAGATAATATATCCAAGCAAAATGAAGAATCAATAAGAAGAGTATGTTTGAAGAGAAATATAAAGTCAAAAGACGAAAAAATAGAAAGAGTGAATTAAGTATAGAAGGCAATTTATAATGAGAGGATATCGTTTGATAATTCCTGATTCGTTAGATATTTTAACTAGTAAGAATGTAGAATATAGCCGGAGAGTATATTGTAAATTTGGTTACCCAAAATGATTAACGAGATAGAAGAAGTAGCTAAATTGTAATATATGTCATGTGGACCAATGCACCATCGAGAAATAAGGAAGATAAATGGCCAGAGACCACCATTCCATGTGAAAGAATACATGCAGAATTTTTGGAATATGAGAAGAAAAGACATTTTATTATGATAAACTGTAGGTTGGAAATGGATAGATTGTCAGCAGATTTCAGGTTTAACAACAAAAGTAGCTTTGGAAAAGATAAAAGATTTTGTGGGGGAAATATAGATTTATGAAAACATTAGAATCAGACTATGGTCCAGCTTTTAAATGTAGAGCATTTGGTAAATTTTGCGATATGTGGAAGGTTGAGCATTTATTTTTGCCCCCACATTATCCAAGATCAAATGGACAAGCAGAAAGAATGATAGCAATAGAATTAAAGACAGAAAACATTAATATACAACAACACAAAGACGTCCAAAGGAAAATCTATAGCAAAGATATTTTTAGCAAAAAAGACAAGAAGAGAATTGGATTTCTTAAAAGAAAGAGTGAAACAGAAAGAGCCTATATGTGGTGAAAAATTTACAATCGGTGGTTTATTGTGGATACTGTTGTCTGATGGTCCAATAAAATGGGGGAGGGGAGTGAGGAAAAAGGAAAGTCAAGGTAGAAATTGATGGCTAAATGGATACAGGGCCGAGGCATGCGAAGCAAATAAGACCGAGGATGGAGATCAATTTAGATAGATTAATAGGGTAATGGTTGGGTTTGCTAAAAGGAAAAAAGATATAGATTGTGAAAAAGACAATAAATTTAGGTTTTTTATAGAAAAACGAAGTAAAAAAACAATAAATTTGGGTTTTAGAAACGAAAATATAGATTGTAAAAGAGACAAAAAATTAGTTTTATTATAGCGAGATATACAGAGGAATCAAAATGAGATAGGAGAAAGAGGAAATAGAAGAGAGAAAGGGATAGTAGAATTCATACGTATTAATATTATTTTTATATGGCTTCTTATATAAAAGGAGGAAACAAAATATTGAAGATAGAAATCAGGGAAGTAGACAAATCTAGGGAATCCATGAATTGGTTACAATTGGAGAAAGAAGAAGTAGCCCCATTATATAGAGAGATGGCTAAGTGATCGATAACTAGAGAACGTATCAGAAGAAGCGAAGGCCTTGGATCAAGAGGGCCATATTTTCAATAACGGATAAAACGATGTTGGGCCTGTGGGAGAGAACATCTAATACGAGATTGCACAGAACCAGCGGTAGCCGTTAACAATAACTCGATACTTGCGGTGTAAAGTAGGCACAATCGAGAAGAATTAAGTTGGGAATATAATTTGTTTTATAAAGTGCAAAGATTTAATGAACTGAATGTTTTTTTTATAAATAAAATTGAATATGCCGTATATTAATTAAATTTATAATATATTATGTTATAGTTGGGTAAAAATTTAATTTTAGTTTAGATAGACATGTAAATTTGTATTCTTATTATGATGTAAATTTCTTATAATTTAAATATTTTTATTAGTAAGTTAATTATTAAAAGGGCGATTATTATCAGTGATTAATATATATATAGCAATTATAAATTATATTTGTGATCATTTTTTTTATTTTAATAATAAAGTTAAAATCAAAATTTTTATTCTATTAATCGTGTTTATTAATTAATTATATTTAATGCTAATTTAATTTCAACACCAAGTTACCACTAATTAGAAAAGTAATGTAATATTTCGTGAGAATTTATAGAAAAGATTGTAATGAATATTAAACCGAAGCGCCACTGAGTGCGAGCACAGGGGCTCGAGCCCCCTAAAAAATTTGAAGAGCCCCCTCCCCTCTAAAATTTTTTTTAATAATGTTAGCCTAAAAAGGGTAATTTTAAAAATAATTAAAAAAAAATTTTTTGAACCCCCTGAGATTATAAAGGCTAGTGGCGCCCCTGATATCAACTATTGGAAAATTAAAATTAATAACGGTATCACGTCAATTCGGCGCGGAAAATTCGGCGCATGACAATTCGGCGCAATGTCAATTCGGCGCTGCGATAATTAGGCGCAACGTCAATTCGGCGCGGCATCAATTCGGCGCGGCTTCAATCCGGCGCGTATCTAATACAGTTGCAATTTATTTTAAATTTATTAGTATAAAAAAAGGATGATTAAATAGAAATGATTTTGAATGTTGGTCATATTAATTAATTCTTCGTATTTTTTTTTACAAAAATCTCAATTTTATTTACTAAATGTGTAATATCAATAAAAAAAAACAACCAATATTTATACCGATTTCCTTGCTGGACCAATTTACCACATTATAAGGTAGGGGAGACTGGGGTTAGTTGGACCGATTTTTACAAAATTTAGCTCCTGATTTTTTTAGATAATATAAAAAATAATATATGATTAGATACCTCTTAAAACTATATTCTATAAAGGTACCTTATAAAAATTTTAAGAATATAATCATTTTTTTAAAATTTAACTTATTGAAAAAGTAAAAATTATATCCAAAAAGCCCCAATAGCGGGGTGAGGCAAATTCAAGGGGCTTCCTTAATCATTGGTTTTTTTAGCCATAATAAATTGAAATGCATTTTTATTTCTTAATAATGATACGTATAGAATAATTTTATTGTTTTATTGTTAAAAATATCATAATACTTATAAATTGAAGCAAATTATATATAAAAATTGAAACTTAATTTAGGTTAATTTAATAAACATTTTGGACATAAAGGAGATATTATAATTTCTTAGCATAAATCCTAAATACCCATCATAAACAGCCATGAAATTGCCTTTTCAAGATTTTGTAATTTTTTTTATTAACTGCCATAATTGACGTGTATGGTTTAGCAAGCCCTGCTAGCTCTAAATTTCTAGATATAATAAATACTCATAAAACTTTCCCAAATTATAGAAGAGTGTTTAAACTTTGCTATAAAATTTAATTTACATATAAATGATTATATATTTTAATAAAATTTCTGTCATGTAAAAATCTTTTGAAAATTTTATCAATATTTTATTTCTTAAATAAAATTTTTAATAATTATTTCAAAAGATTTTTTGTCTATAGACGTAAACTAATAAAACTATATTATAATAAAATTTTAACCTTCTGTTGTAATTAATTTTAAGAAGATATTAGTGGTTTGCCAAGCCCCTGATTAGTAGGCAATATTATGTAAGCCTGGAGATTTTGCGTGAACCTTTATCTCGATAAACATTTTGTATTTTTTTCATTATTAACTGCCATAATTGACGTGTATGGTTTAGCAAGCCCTGCTAACTCTAAATTTCTGGATATAATAAATACTCATAAAACTTTCCCAAATTATAAAAACTTCATCAATATTTTATTTCTTAAATAAAATTTTTAATAATTATTTCAAAAGATTTTTTGTCTATAGACGTAAACTAATAAAAACTATATTATGATAAAATTTTAACCTTCTGGTGTATTTAATTTTAAGATGATATTAAGTGGTTTGCCAAGCCCCGGTACCTAACCCCAGTCTCCCCTATTTTGATTAATAGCCAATATTATGAAAGCAAGATTTTGCGCTAAATGTAAGAAAAGTTTAGACTTCTATCTCTAATCATTATGGCTAAAATCTTAATCGACCCAAATCGGACGTTTAACAACACTAATGTTGATCCAATAAAATTCAAGATCAAGACTGATTCATTTTTTAGATTTATTAAAAATCCTTAAAATAATTCTATTAATCATTTTAAATATATATTATGTTTAACTAATTTTTTCTATTATAAAATAATCAAAAACGAATTAATGCACAATTTTTTTATTTATATATAAAATGACTATAGAAAATACAAATATACTATATAAAACAAGCCAAAAATATGTTTAAAAGAACATTTAAAAAAAATAGATAACATTAATTTGTTTGTAAATTAAAATTATATGCGATCCCCCTTAAATAATCATTAATCGGGCGATTTACATAGTCAGATACAATTAATAATAATATTTTCAGCTGTATCCCGATACACCTTTCTTGATCTCGGGGGTTGCGTACCAGAAATATATTGTTCAATTTTTGCTTCGGTTAACAATTGTTCTAAAAGTAGAGCATCTAAAAATTTCCAAATAGAGGGATGGTGCGATGATAGCAGAGATGAGAATGCTCTGTGCCAATCTTTAGAAAATAATTGCAAAGTAAATTATAAAAAATATTGTGTAATAATGATTAAAAAGATAGCAAATTTTTAAAAAAAATTACCTTCAACTGCATTATTTGTCTTTGGGATTCCCTCCAATGTAGCAGCGTATTGATTCCAAAGGGGAATTGGAAACCTTGGTTCTTGTCTATCTCCATTACGAAGAATCTTGCCAATCCAGGTGGCTTCGTAATATGTTATAAGTTTGTCCAAGACACTTTCATTGTCTTGATAGAATTGTGTGTGTAATAGCCCATAAAAGGCATCAAACACGTCCTCCACGGGAACAAATGCAAGTGACACCATTTGTCTAATTTTTATAGACCAATCACTTCTCGCATCTCTATCTAAATAATGAGATAATAATTCGCTATCACTTTGGATGTGCCTCCAAATTGTTGAGTCATAAGAAAAAAACAGCCTCTTACTGTTATCGATGGAAATGAATGTGTAAAGGCATTTATTTCAGCCTGCTCAAAATCGATCATTACCGATATAGGATTTACATTGTTTTGTAATCTTTTTATCTCACCCAAGACCCTTATGTATGTAATGGGTTTTATTCGGTAATAGCGCAAAAATTGTGGAATTGTCGCCGCGCCGAATTGTCGCCGCGCCGAATTGTCGCCGCGCCGAATTGACGTTGCGCCGAGTTGTTGCCGCGCTGAATTGACGATGCGCCGAATTGACGCCGCCCCGAGTTTTCTGCGCCAAATTGTCGTGCGCCGAATTTTCCGCGCCGAATTGACATGGAACCATTAATAACCTATAATGAAAATAATTATATGTAAAATTAAATGCCTTTTAATGATAATAATATCTTCATTTATTCAATCAGGTAAATCATAAATTTAAAACAATAAAAAATAAACGTGCAAAAATTGAAAAAATAATAAAAAAGTACAAAACATAAAAATATATTGTAATAAAAAATGTAAAAACTTTCTTCAAAATTAACATTCTCCATCTTTCTATTACATTAAAATTAAACAAATTGACATAGTCTTTACTATTTATTTTCTCTAATAAAAAACGATTTAGTATAATAATAACGTAATCAAATTATAATTCACAAAAACTTTATTTTAATATGTAAAAAAAAGAGATAAATAACATTTACTCACAACAATCGTCTCAACTAAACATTATTAAATATTAAAAAGGTGGAATTTATTCCAAATACTCTTCTCCCATCCTAAATCTATTTACTGCGATGAGCAAAGAAAAAATTTGTGTATTTGGATTACCAAGAGCCAGAGTTGTGCATTACCGCGAATACTTGTATCTAAGATACAAGATATAAGATTCTTTTGTATCAGTTCCTTTATTCTGAAAAGAATCTTGTATCTTTTTTATTTTCTTGCCAAAAGATACAGATTATTTTTATTATTCATGTTTAAGAAATTTACATATCACCGAATATAACCTTATTTTCTTCGTGAAATCTTGTAATAATCTTCTTATTTTTTTCCGCCATATTTTAAAAATATTGGCAACCAAAATTAGCTGGAAAATATATAAGATTAAGATAGATAGTTAAAAAATAACAACACAAAACAAAATAAGTAAAGAATATATTTTATATATAAATGTAACTCTATAGAATATAATTACCAAATTTTATGTAATATTTTTTATTTGTTGTTAATTAACTAACACTAATGGTAGTGAAGAAGAAGTTAGTGAAATTATGAAAATAAGTTCCTCTGGATCAAATCCCAATCTTAAAATTTTAAATGAAATTTTTTTTAAAATAATTCAGTTCAAAACGAAAATGTACAGGCTGAATGTCAAACCTGTACAAACAAGAAAATTATAGGGTTCAACACACTCCTCTACAAATTTTGCTAAACATATTAAAGTATATTATTTATATGATTTTATGTTATAATATAATTATATATATATAATATTTTTTAAATTAGGGATGCCATTTAGGCATTTATACCCAATAAAAGTTGTATCTAAAAGAACAGATGAAACCAGCAAATTTCACCACAATTTGAGTCGATTTTTAAAAATAGCTAACTCAATATATTATCCAGAAAAATGTTACATAGGTCTGAAGATTTTGGTCATAGATGGCACAAAGAATTTAGAAATCAGGTTTAGGCAATATTTATCTGGCTAAAATATTGAGTTAGCCTTTTTTAAATATCGGCTTAAATCGAGTCGTTTACAAACACTACTCAGTGTTTAAACATTTCTAAAAAAGAACCTCAGTCTAAACAAAATATCCTTAAAATCTTAACTTCACTGCAGACCTAATATATAATTAAAAACTTACTAAACATTTCCAAATTTTTTTAATTCTTCTCAAATTATCATGGAGATGAGTGTTTCCCAGAAATTATTTAAAATTACAAAATTAAAATCTTTTGTTAGAATACATAATTAAAGTTAATTTTTCTATAAAATCTAGAGGACCTGATCTATTCTCTCATTACCCTTTCAATCATTTTATTAATTGCATCTTTTATCATTGATCGAGTACTAATTTTCAATCTAATCAAACTAACTGAGAATTCGCTACTTAATTTCTCGTTAATTAATTGGTCTACAAATGAAATTATTCAGAAAGCATAATAAGGAGTGAATATTTTAACATAGTACGAACCACGTAATTCTTCGATGATTAACAACATTCGACTATGAATATACTCTGATTCCTTGAGACAACGGCAGGAAAAAAGATACATTGGGTCTTCAGACGCCCATTCTCTTAGCAATTACTATCCACTTGGAATTGCGGAGAGGAAGAAAGGTTTAGAATATTTTTAATAACACATACATTCCATTAAAAAAATATTCTACCAAATATCATATTTTAATTTTCAAATTATTCAAAAAAGTTATGGCCATTACCAATATGATGACGAAAACCCATAATTATTCCTTTTTTAAAATATTTATTTTTTTTAAATGCCCATATTTGCTAATTTCGTTTTTTTAAATATTAGTCACAATTATATTTTGTAACTTTATAGTTTTCTTATTTGAAATAAATAAATACGTTTGAATTTTTTTTTATAAATTATGGATCGAAAATAATTAATTTAATACCCCCTGCCCCTCAAATTGAACTAATGCATTTGCGTCATTCCCTTAGTAGGAACCACAGTTTCTTATTTATTTATAGATTTAAAGATATATTTAATTTTCGCGTCAATAAATAATTATAATATCTGACATACACTCTAATTATTAAAAATTTTATATGTAAAGTTAAAGTTTTGATTCTGATATAAATATAACTTTTCTATTTGAAGTTTGAAATATATTTTATTTTTAAAAGGAAGAAAACATATTCTGTTACCATTTTTTTGTGTATGAATTATTTATGATCAAGTCAAGTATCAATTCTTCTGAATACTAATATATATAAAAAATGCACTTTTAAATCTTATTATCAAAATTTATTTTTTTCAAAAAAAATCTGAGATCTATAGTAAAATATACACATAAAATCAATCAAGGATTCTGTATTTCACATATCAAAAATATTGCTTCCCGTACTGAAGGAAAGGATATATTTATAGCTCTTTGTTTATATGATGGTAAGGTAGTTCATTCAATTTTTAATATTAGATCGAGAGTATATTAGACGTGGTTGTAGGTTCATGTAAATCAAACATGAACTATCTTTATGATTTTGTTTTGATAAAATTGTTCCTTATATTTTTTTATCCATAGTAATAAATAGGTATTAATATTAATGAAAGCGAATAAAGGTGTCATTATCATTATTATTTTTTTTCAAAATATCGATAATAAATTATGATAATAATTATATACAAATCTATTTAATAATAAAAGAAGTCTAATTGGAATTTAGTATTTGTTTATTACCAAAGGTATGATTAATTTTGATTATTCTCACTTGTTATTTTTAAAATTAAAATTCAATTTAAATTTAATTGATTTACATGTTTAGTTTTACCCAATAATTCCAAAAATACCAAATTTAGGCACTGGTATCGCTGAATCTTATTGAGTTTATGGCGTGCCATATTTTCTCAAATAAAAAATATTTTAAGTATGCTAAACATACTTTTGTTTCTCCTAGTATTCTTCTCTGATGGTTATAATATAAATCTAACATCTATTATTTAATTTAAACATTTCGATCATTTTATTTTGTGGGAATGATAATAAATTATTTAATCTATTATAATTAATGATGGGATGGTGATTGTCCAATAACTATAATGTTTGCTTTTCATATCTTTCTTCTTTTTTTTCTGAAAATATTTATATTAATAAAATAAAATTCACAAAAATATATATAACTCTCCAAATCGGGTATACATAAAATAAATAATGTACTTTTATGTATTTAATTTAAAAATAAACTAATTATTCACCACTTTTTTTAAAAAAAGGAACATTCAAATTAATTTATTTATATTTATCTCTAAAGACTTTATTACAAAAATTATTAATAAAAAATATTAATTTTTATTGGGCATAAGTTAATTTTTTTTTAAATATAAAAATACCAATACCAATATAAAGGGATTTTATCAAAAAATCTTATATTAAAATAAAATGATAATTTCTTACAAATCTGGGTTAAAGGTAAAAATGATTATATTTCCAAATTTATTATGTAGTAATACAATACAATATATAACATTATATAAATGTATCTAAAGTATATAATCGGAAAAGGTTTTATAAAAGAATACAATTTTGATTTTGGACGCACCCATAATAATAAAAATTTATGAGTAAAATATCCTGAGCTAAATAGAAATTAAAAATAAGACGAAGCAGACCAGGATTGCCAAGTAAAAATTATCCGATTGTGGTAAATCAGGGCATCCAATAGAAAGAGGGAATTGAATTCCTTGCTTTTGAAATTTCTTGTTTGGGCTCATATTTCAGAAACATTTTTTTTTTTAAATTTAGATTTGAGTGTGGGAATTTTTATAGTATATTTCGGATTTCCAATTTGATAGTTGTGTTGAGTGTGGTAGATATTGGCTTTTAAAAAAAATCCTGGTAGTCTACTAGTCAAAGTGGTAGACCTGGCAACCTTTACCAAGGCACAGCCCATAGGCATTGCCACGGGAGGGGGCAAGGGGAGGAAATCCCCTTATTTGGAAATTTGTCTATTCTTTTGAATATCATTTCACATTAATAAAAGCTTCCCCTCTGCACACCTTCCACCCCTCCTCCAAAAATATATATTCCAAAATGCCTTGATTGTTGATGGATATGTCTAAATTTATGCCTTCGGTTTGATACATAACATGAGACATTTCCAAATACATTATAAAATAGGTATGATAAATTTAAAAATATATATTATGAGAATTTAATATACTAAATCTCCTTATAACGCACTCTTATAGATTCAAAATCATTAACATTATGGGAATAACTTTTAGGTTGAAATTTGTTTGGCATTAGCAAAATTTATACTTACTCATTAAATTAAAGATAAAATACAGTAAACTTCTTTTTTAGAGGCCTTCAAATTATAAGAGAGAAAAATGTATATTAATTGAATAACGTATCGTATACTGTAATGAAACCTATTTTGCTTATTTTAAAAGTAAACTAATATATACCAATAAAAATTGAAATATAATTTTTCAATTGAATTTTGAAGAGATTTTAGATTTAAGATTTATTTTTGTAAATTGCCCTGAAATAAAAAAAAATATGTTGAATTTATATTGTATATATTCAGTGTTGTTAAAAGCTACTTTTAAAAATAGCGTGCTATAGTTACAGCTGTTTAACAAAAAAGGTAGCACGCCATTGCTACCGTTAGCTTTTCAAAAAAGTGACATGCTATTAGTTACTCCAAAGAAAAGTAGCTGCTACTTTAGAATTTTCTTAAAAATATTTTTACATATCTCTATTTCCACAAAGAAAAAATATGACTAAAATTTAAATATATGTATAATTTATTTCTTTTTAATTGCATCTCAATAATAATAACATTTCCATATTGTCATCCCAGTCCAGAACGACAATTATAAAGTATAATCTGACGAAATAATCGTTCAACACTAGCATTCGAGTGATGGCAATGCAGTATTAAATTTAATATACATATTTTTCTATGAGAAAAATCATCAAAAATATTTATTTGAGTATTTTTAATAGTATTATTATTTAGTTCAAAAATACCATCTTTATTATAGATGGCGTTTTTGATCTGGCTAGGGTCAGTCTAAAATTATAAAAGTAATAGTTAGAATAAAAATGTATGGGCAAGTGATAACTTTTTATCGAACCAATTTCTCTCAAAATTGGTTAAAATGTGAAAGAAATTATTTAACGTTTTAATAAAATTTATAAATATCTTAATAGATGAGTGGTTTAATTTTAAGCATATTTAACATCCAGATATTAATTTATAAAATATTATCATTGAATAAATGAGTCTGATGATAAAAAGAGATATTAATTTTTAAATAATTCTTGAATAATATCTTATGGTCATTTTAAACATACCATGTTTAAACTGGACCAGAATATCAACTTTCACATAAACTCATCTTGCTCAAAAATTATTATAGATTCAGTTTTGATTCAAATTTTATCTTAAAGATTAAGAATCTGGCTACATATTCATATTAAATTTGTTTGATAAATTACTTTTAAATATTTCCTTGTTGAAGCTACTACTCCTGTTTGATGATAAAATCTTCCGGCACATCTTTCGAAAGAAATTTATAATCTGTGTTAATTTTATTATAAAGTAAAACATTTTATAAATTCAGCAAAAGGAAATTCCATATTATTATCATTTTTCAGGGAAATTAATTAATCGATGTGATCTTTACCAAGATTATCTTCAAAATCAATCTCTATTGTCGACATTTTAAATTATTCCGAAAACTAGATTTATAAATAATGCAGCTATTTAAATATAAATTTAAATTTCAAAATTAAATTAAATAAAAAGATTAAGATTTTAGAATTAATAATAAATTTATTTTAATGATTTTTATGTGTATTTATTATATAAAATTGAAAGTAGCGAAGCGCGCTACTTGGCCTACCAAATTAGTAGCTATCGCTATCAATATTTTTTAAAGAGTGCTCTAAACTACCTCTACTAAAAAGGTAGCGCCCTACTTTAACAACACTGAAATATAATATATGTCAGAGGTCTTCAAGGCCAGGCTCGTTTAGATCAGTTAATAATTTTTGCACATTTTGCCCGGCCCGCTAAATATTTTGTCAGGCCCGGTCCAAAATTTTTAAAAAATTTAACCCGGCCTAGATCGTTAAAAATTTACAAAAAGTACGCTGGTCCGAATTTTTCTACAAATTTCTGGCCTGCAGATTTTTAATATCTATTCTATATTATAATCTATATCTAATTTTCTCTCAATGTCAATTAAGGCTTTTATTTGATATCTCCCCTGGATGGCTATATATTTCTATAAAAACCATTTTATAAATCATTATGTTTGATATCTCTGTAGTGTATTTATTATTTGATCATTTATTTAATTTCTCGTTAATTAACTAATACTATTTATAGATTTAGCAATTTAGTTAAACAGCTCTTAAAATAAACATAAATAAGCATATTGTAATATTTTTTCAAATAGTATTAATCAAAATATAGCTTAAACTTATAATTCAAAATATATCAAAAAATGTCCGAACTGCCATAAAAATTTTAGGAAATGGCCATCTTCAATTATTTTTATATAAAATAGTGAATAAAATTATATGAAATCATCTTTATTATATTAAAAAATAGAATAAAATTATATTCTTATTCATATAATTAATAATTAATAATTATATTTTTATTAATAATTTAATTATCATTCCTTCCTTCATTCAAATAAAGTATTTATCTCCATCGTTTTTATTATTTTATTTAACATTTTATTTTATAAGAAAAGAAATTATTAAATAAAAGTATTTTTAAATTTTGGTAAGGGGAGGGGGGGGGATAGAAGTGGAATTTTAAAATAATCTGTTAAAAAAATATTCTTCTTTTTTATTTGAGTTTATTATCAAAAAACGAATTTAAAACAAAGGCCATAAAAAAACCATTTAAAAATATAGCACATATAAAATTTAAAACAAACAAACATACAACAGGATAAAAATTAAAAATTAAATTTAAAAAAAAACAATTAAGATATAAGTTTTATTACATTGTTATATGGAACCATGATTAGTAAATTACTTTTATGAGCAGTCATCGTAAGGGCTTGTTTGAATGGAAGGCTTCATTACGCTCACCAAAAACACCAAAAAAAGTATTGGTGACATGTGGGATGAAAATTACGTTAGCTCTATCTGAATATTTGTTTATTTTCAAAATTTCTTCCGAATTAAGTGCTGAAGAATTTCTATTGAAACGCGCCGTAAAGTTGAATGTGCAAACAAGAAGACCAGAAGGCCAAGGTATTAGTCTTATATCATAGGGTCTTCTCTTGTTGTTTGGGCATAAGTGATTATGCTCTAGAGTATTTTGGATGCTGTCTCTTTTAAGAGCTTTAGACATTAAATTATTAATGTTCGCATGAAGTGGGAGGCGCCATTTAGAATATCTAAAATGCAAAGGTTGGTGTCCTTTAGAATCATATGGTAAAGAACATTTAGAAGCAAACGATATATCATAGCCAAGACGAAGCGAAATAGCTATACGAAGTTCTTAGTGAGAAGAAAACTGATATTTTTGCTTGGGATAGCTGACAGCCATTTGTAGCCAGATTTATAATTTAGAATAGATTAGCTGGGACATTGTTTCTAATGAATCACTAGATAAGATATAATCAACGAGTGGGACACTAAGGGAATATCTCACTCTTTCCGAAGGATAGATGTGGGTCTGCTAACGCTAGGTGGACAGGTCAAGATCATGACCAATATGGATTACACTTGAAATGCTTAATCTTGAGATAAATGGAGCTAGAGAGAGGAGGTATGGAGGTGGAAACCAATCCCGTCATCTTACATGGAAGAGAGGCCTGGAGTCACGATTTGTTTGAAAATTTTATATTGACAATACCCTCCAGCATTGTGCGTATATGCAACTTATGTTTGAATATATGATCTTTATAATGAAAGATTGGGGCTGACCTCGGCATATATGATCTTGGGTATGGTAAGCTGGTAATTCATTTAAAATTGGTTGTATTTCTAACAAATCAGAGTAGGTTTTGCTAAAAAAAAGTATTAATTGCAGCGGCAACATCAATTGGAGAACCAAAATGAGTAAGTTCCTGGATGGAAGTAAATTTAAAAGAGAGTGGGATAATGGAATTTATGAGAGAAAATTCGATTATGAAATGTTAAGATATAAACCGATTATTAATAATGTCCGAAATGGTGCTTATTAAAGAGATGTCACCAACTATGAAACCATTATCTAAATACCAGGTATTTAATAAAGACTTTAAAACTTGGATCGAATCTATTAATGTCTGAACACAAAGGCAAGATAAGAGTGGACCCAATAGGTCACCTTGTTCTATACCTTCATAAAAAAGAATAATTTTGTCATAGAATTTTAAATATGTTGGCTCGGAGTAATGCAAAATGAAATTGGTATATTCTGAATAGTTATTGCAGAATATGGGAATAAAATGATTATGTTTAAAAGAGTTAAAGGCATTATTAAGATCAGTTTTAAGGAAAATTAAATTTGGATCTGCATTAACTAGCGACATTCGGGCTGCGTGTGCTGCAGCCTCAGCTCCACCTTTGAAGCCAAACCCCATTTGATTAGTGATGATATTTCTGATTTTAAACTTCTGCTAACTTTTTTTTAATTGTAAAAAATTCTATATAAATAGAAAATGTGTATAAAAATGTTATGAAAGCCAGGCCCGGCTCGAATTTTTTTTATCTAATTGCCTGGCTTTATTTTTTTTAGATAAAACTTACCTGGCCCGGCTATGTGTTCGGGCGCGCCGGGCTTTCCAAATCTAGAATATATACTGTACTTGTAAGAAACCTGCTTTTTAATACTAATAATGAAAAGTAAAATAAGTAGTTATTTATATTATAATCAATTTGGTTTGATTTTTTAAGAGGTTCCTATTTGAGGCTTATTTGTTTTACAGTCCACCTCTATTTTATATTGTAAGTAAAAACCAATATTAAAAATATAGTTATTTTCTTATAAGTGCTCTTAGTCTGAGAAATATTATGTTTTTTAATTTTAGAAGTCTATTTAGAAAATAACGGAAATAGTAAACAGACTTTATTATTATAATTATATAGATACTTTTATAGCTTACTAATAAAATATATTAAATTAATAAAATATATTGTGAATTTTATTTCTAGAAATTAGATGCCAAAATTTTTTAAAAAAGATTGAAGGGTCTGCCACAATGACGCCAATATAGGGGATATTTTATTTTTGTGAGAATTTTTTTAAAAATATTTTCATATCAAAAGCTTAGCTAGACTTTTAGGATGGGGGAGGGGGGGAGAGGGGGGAAAGGGGATTAGATGATGTATGAAATAATTATTTTAAAAAATAGTCTATATCTTATTTTTAGATTTTTTAGACGCATCACAAAAGGAAATATAATATTTTTTCGAAATATATATTTATAGAATAAATACCTGTCACAATATAAAAATTGACGCCGTTAGCCTTTTGATTTAAAACTACCGGCATCTCGAAATTTCATATCTTGAAAAATTGTTTCAATTTTTTATTTAATTTATTGAAAACACTAAAATTTAATAATTTATTTGAAATAAACTTTTACCAAACAAAATATTGAATCAATTTTAATTATTGTTTATAAAAAAAATTTTTAAATTATAAAAGTAGATCTTTTAAATTTAATTTAAAGTAAGCCCAAAGCCTAAAAGCATGTAGCCGGGATGCATAATTGTGTTTGGATAGAACTGATAGTTTACAAAGTTCTAATTTCCTATTTTCTTAAAAGAATCTCCCGGTGAGGATGGAGGTAAAATAATAAGCTACATCCTTGTTTTAACCAGGATTTAATAAAATTCCTGAAGGGCATTTAAAGATTTTTTCACCCAAAATTTGGGAAAAAGAATAGGATTTTAGAAGGTGAAAAATTTTTTTATGCGTAAAAAGCACCATACATTTTTTTAATATAATTTGCTTCAGCATCTCTCTTGCAATTGGACGGGTGTGAAGCATTTTTTTTTGTGATAACCATTCATTATATTTAACTTTTGAAACCTAGGGTCTAACAGTGCGGCTAATACCTTGTAAAAATATAAAATATTTTAATAATAATACTATACTATTACCAAGCGTGTAACCAAGGGTGGGGGTGGGGTAATCCCCTTATTGCAAATTTGCCTCTTCTCGTGATTATCATTTTAAGCTAATAAAAATTTCTCCCTGCACATTCCCCACCCTCCTCTTTCCAAAAATATTTACAATATGGCACTATGAGGAAGAATTTGAAAGAAAAATTAGAGAAGTGAATAACTTTTTTAAGTAACGATTATAAATCAAAATATTTAAAACACATTTATGAAAATAAATGAAAACCTAGAATTATTTTTATTATAAATCTAACATAACCAAAGGCCTACAATCAGTAGACCTAAAGATCTCCAATAAAATGTATGAAGAAACCCCACTTACCCCCTCCCCCCTCTTAGCAGAATCTCGATGCGCCTATATAATTATTATCTAGAGTTAGAAAATTCCTGGGTGTACTATCATCAACCCTTTCAACACCATTATCATCTGAATCATTTATTTCAATTTCTGATGAACCATTTTTTTCCAAAAATTTATTGTTTCTATATTGAGTATTTGAGGACGATTGTTGATTTTCTAAGATTAAGTTATGCCGAAGTGATATAAACATTTCTACCTTTTTATTTCTTGCTTTAGAAAATTTCTAAAATATGACCATATACGTTTTACTAGAATAGTAGGAAGTTTTGATAAAATTCTTTAGGCAAGTTTAAATAATGATTGGGCTATACAGAGTCCCTTCCATCATGTTTTTGGAGTAAGATATCTCACTCCATCCCAAATTCCAGAGTTTCCATAATCTTTTGCTGATATTCGTCTAGGTTTACAATAATCAATCCAACATCTAAATTTATAAAATCGGAATAAAATTTTATTATTGATATCCCATGATCAATCTCAATATCACCAAGGTTATCCTTTATAAATATGGGATCCAATAGATTAGCAGAAAAATGGATTTATTTGCAACAAATTATTTGCAACAGAATTCCCTTCTTTTTTGAATAGATTTCTATCCTTAACTTTTCTCTATATTGCATATTAATATTATCAATAGATTTTTTAATATTAAACATCATTGAATCAGGTACTTCAGAAAGTGTTGACTTGTCAGATTCGAGTAATGATATTTCAGCATATATTGGTTCAAAAATTTCTCAGATCTTATTTATTTGCCACCAAAAATTATCATCATCCAGAATTTGGATTTTAAGGGTTCTACAAAAATATTATGGATAGCTATTTCTTGATTTTTAGATAAACTCTTTATCATTAGTATTGCACCACCCCACATATTGGTCTTGGCAAATTTAGTGTTGGATACCTTGTCTCTCCTTAATTAAATGATTGTCTTTAATTTCTTTTATTAATGTTTTAGCCTTTTTATATATTTTATTAAATAAATCTATAGTCAATATATCTTTGATTAATAAATTTAGTCCATACTGACAATATTATGTAATTCTTACCCCAAACATAGGTGGTATTCATATTCATCTAACAGGACACTTCTTTTGACATTCGATCTTAAATCCGTGACCATTTAAATTTTTTTCGATCTTAAATGAATTGGCAGAAAATATATATAATAAAAGAATTTAAGTATAAACTATATATACAGGGTGGCTCAAAACATCACGTTTTGGAATCTTTAAAGCTGTAAAACCGTCATTCGTTTTTTAAAAAATGAAATTGCGTATTTTATTAAAAAAATATATAAAACTTAATATCCTCAAATTTTTTTAGGATTAGATTAAGTTAGCTATGAAAATTTATATTCAAAAATGTTAAATTTTATAGTCGTTATACCAAAATTTAGATTAATCTATTAATAATATGATGAACTATTTACAGAGTAAATTAATGTGATCTAATTCAACAAGAAAGTTAAATAGAATCCCTTATAGCTTGATTTATATACTGTGTTGCTTTAGTTTGATTCTAGCCACATTAATTATATTTTTCTCCTGATGGTTTTAATTTTACGGCTCTACCCCCTTGTTGCAGAGGGTGATTCAATTTTAAGCAAAGATTTTATATCAATTTTTATTCATATGGCAATTTGCTAAATCACGACCATATTTTTATTAAAATGCAATAATGCCCATTTTTATTCTAATATATAATAACGGAATCCCGCCGTCGCTTTTGATATTCTATCATACCCCATGCACAAAATTATCTAATTAACTTCAAAAAAGAAATAGAACCATTCGAACCCAGATCAATATGGTAGATAATATACGTACTCGTTGACTAGGCCACAGAGGTTACTTGATTTTTTTTGTATAAAAGGGAAAATTACGATGCTACCTAATATATTAGCAAAATCACATAAATAATCAAGCATCATCATCCTTACAAAAGTAAAAGTAAAAAATTAAGTCTTAGGTTTAATACAACTAAATTAAAAAATTTATTAGCAAAAGTTTGAATGAATGCCCTAGGACTAACAAATGTGAACACGTTCCTTTTTTTAAATTGAAAATGAACGTGTTATGTGTTTATTTTGTTTGACAATTTTACAATCGCACTATTTTGCATTGACAATTAGGAATAAGGTGTCCAACTCAAGGAATTCTACCACAAGGGGGGGGGTAATGGTGCCAAATCATCACTGAAATTGAAGGGAGGCAGGAGGAGGGTAGAGGTTAGTTATGATTTCGTTTGCTAATTGAGGATTAGGGTTACGTGGTTATGAGAGTATAGGGGTCAATCATCGCTGGCTTTGTGGGGTATAGATATCTCAGGTCAGCCTCTATAGAATAATTTTATATACTTCTCTTTTCATAAGTATAGACATGATAAGGGTCATGAGAACGTCCACATCGGAAATATGTCTCTTTTCTAACATATCATTATAAGCTTATAAAAATGATTATATATCTGGTCGCTATATAATTTAAAAGAAAAATAAATATATAAGATATAAGATATTTAAAATGATAATTATAATTCAAAATTATCGGAAATCAACATTTTAATCCTAAAAGAAAAATGAAAATCTAAAATTATTTTTAAAAAAGTAACACGGGTATGCCAATACTTGCAATAAGTAGGTCCAATAGTGCGTACAAATTGAGCGTTTCAAACAAAAATCATGCATTTTAATTTAATCGTGCAATTTTGTCAGATTATCTTTCGGCTCTAGGAGCCATTTTTAAAAACAACCTGATTTGCTTTTTTATCACTTTTTTTATAATTTAATGTTAGAATTTTTTCCAAATTAGCAATACTCCATTTTTTAATATAAAATTTAAAATCCTGCCTCCATTTAAAGAAAGTATGTGTTAAGTTTAAAAAAAAAATAGCACGCAAACGCTCAATATGTACTCACTATTAAGCATTAGAATGACATAAATCTCCTTTATAAATATCCTGGCTACACCTATTTGTCTACACTATCAATATTTTGTAAAATGTATACTATTTTTATAAATTGAATCGCATAATATTTTTATATTATAAATATTTTTACAATTTCATAATAATCATAAATATTCTATTGAATTTATAAAATCAATTACTATTCGTATTATATTCTTAAATTTTCGTAAGTATTTGAATTTTTTTTTGTAAATATTCAAATTTATATTTTTTATTTGGGATTTAGGTCACTGAATATTTATATTTTTTGCAATAGCAATAGTCGCATGATTTTGATTATATTTTTTGTTGTGCTGAATTCTTTTTTTGATAATATTAAGAAAATAGTTTATAAGGAAAAAGTAATATAAAAATGTGAGACAATTATGATTAAACTAGATATAATACAAGGAATCTAATAGGGGACAGTGAAAAACCATTACACTTAAAAATCATTAAATTTTATCAATATTTTACTATGATAATGCAAATTAACTTTTTTTAAAGTTAAATTTATAAATATTCTACAATCGTTTCAGTTTAATATAATGTATACTCAAGCGCGTAAGCAGCGGCGGAGGGCAGGAAACAATCCCTTCCCAAGTGAAAAAATCTTGTTGCGCCTAATTTGTAATTCCTACATCTTATGGTCTCATATATATTCCAATTTATCAATTATTTATCATTTATAGAAGAAATAAATTCGCTACTAATTTATTCTATGAATTAATATCGATTTCAAATTTTCCCCGACTTTATATTTATCTATCATTTTAAATTTCCCAAATCATTTGAAACTTTTTCACTACAACTAAATAAAATATTTCAAAAATGACGATTGAGACAATGAAAATAGTTAAAAGCATTATATTGGAACTTAAGGAAATTAGGCGACGAATTTTATAAATTATAAGTCATTGTTGAGTCAAGAGCAGAGCTCTGAATTTAATATTTGTCTATCTCAACTCGCAGCAAGACAAGCCCATTGTTCCAATATTAATATAAGGTCAGTCGAAGAATACTATAAAATAAATATCCTTTTCTCCCTCTTGGATACTTTTATAACTCAAATGATGAAAGGTTCTTGATTAATCAGGCAGCACTTACAAATCTGCAAATTTATTAACGCTATCCTTCCAAATCCATTTTATATCTTGTTAGAGAAAAATTAAATATTTAGCAGATGCGAGGATGTTTTTGATGCATTACTAGATAAATGCAAACTATGGTATAAAAGGTTTCCAAAAAAATGCTATAGATGATTTGCATAATTTCAAACACATTTGAGACTATTTTGTTATTGTATAAAAATTATTATACATTTTTTTAAATTCATATAAATGCAGAGCAATAATTCTTGAGAATATTTTTATGCATTAGTTTATGTTTCCAACATTTTTTTAAAAATATAATTAAAATTTATATATCAAATTTTAAATGCTTAAAAAATTTATACTTTTTTTTACAAAGTTCTTTTTCGGGTCGGGACATTTATTTTATAATGATGCATAATTATTTTATATTTGAATTTGTATATTAGAAATTTACAATATTTATCACACTAGTCTTAATAAATTTATGTAACTTAAGATATTCTTACACTCCTAATTTTTACAAAAATTTATAACCCCCCCCCCCCGTTCCCTACATCAGTTAATTCTTGCTTACGTGTATGTGTATACATACCTACTGTTAGTTTGGAACTCAGGGAATATATTTTTTTATGACCTAATTACAATAATTATTTTAATTTTAAATCAAAAACAAATACTAAAATAAATTATATAAAAATGCTGTAACAGGTTATGGAGTCATTAGTCACCAAATCTTTTATTATAGATAGCAAACATAATATGAATGGGTATTTGATGGCTACAATAACGATAATATTACTCAAATAATTTTAAATAATGACATGTTTAACTTATTATCATCCAATATTGGATATGTTAACCAGGGATGTGAACCCAACCCTGACCCTGAACCCTCGTATTTTGGCTGAACCCGCCGGAACCTTTTTAAAAGTGGAGGGTCCAAGGGTTCTAGGTGTCATAAAAAATTTTAAAATTATAAATATTTTTTTAAAAAATAATATAAATTTTTTAAAATTTTATTAACTATTATAAACTTTTTTGTGGAATCATTTATTTTATTTTTGCGTTTTTCTTTCAATTTTCTTCCTGGACTTCCATTTTATTTAGAAAATATCATAAATTATTTTCTAGTGTAATAATATTTTATTATGTAAATTTATTAATATGCTATGTTACAGAAATATGTTGATTATTTTGAAAGTGAATTATTTTGTAGTACAAGAAATAATATTTTAATTTAAATGATAATGCACAACACGTTGGTCCTCAATTTATATGATTCTAAAACGATTATTAAGTTTGAAAGATTTCTGTAATGATTTTATTATAGGAGAATGTGAAGTCATTTTGTCGGAAGATGATTGATGCTAAATAAAGGACCTTACTAGTGTATTAGTTCCTTTAAAAATAACAATATTAAGGTTACAATCAGAACAATTATGTTTATTAGATTCCGATTAGATTTAGAAAAATTAACAGTCCTTTTCATACGAAATATTAGAAAACATGAAAATTTAAGAGCAACAATATTTGCAAAATAGTGTTGTATACGCTTCTATATATTTAGACCCTCGATATCAAATTTTATTGAGTATTGAGCAAAAATAAATGGCTAAAGACATCTTAAGGATTTATGGCATAAGCAAAACTCCATTATTTACAATATATTGGAGGCTACAATACCTATTGGTTGCAGTGATAATAATAATAATGATAGCAACACAACATTGATGATCTTGAAATTTTACTTTTAGATAGAGAAAAAAAATCAAATTATCATCAGATAGAAAGGAGGATCAAAAAATGCATATTGCATCTTTAACAGTAAGGTTCTCAGAAGTTAAGAGAATAAATAAGGATATAAAAATTTTAAAATTCTGGGAAGAAAATTTTTCAATATATCCAGAATTATATATCTTATCTAGAATCTTCATGGCTGTACCGGCGATATAAGTACAATAATTTTATAAAGATAACTATCTATTTTAGGTAAGGGTAGAACGTATTTTTATCTTTGAAATATATATTGTCTACTTTACGTGGAAATCTCAAGGATGATATTTTAGAAGATATTATGATTGTGCGAGAATAAAACATTTAAAATATAAATTATTTCATTTTAAAATTTTTCTGTAAATTATGAATATGTTTATATTGAAGTATAATAATAAATGAATAAAAAATAATCTTATGGATCCGGGTCCTTTCATATTTTATTCCTGTACCTGAACCCGGACCTGGATCCTTTTTTTTGTCGAAGAGTTCACATCCCTGATGTTAACAGATGGAAATGATAAAAATTAATTTATCATTATCAAAATTTATTATTTATTTAATCTCTTTAATGTTAAACATATAATATATATGAACAAAATTATATCATTTCCTCCATAGTTCATCCTGTTTTAAAACTCGAATTGAATAATTAAAAATAAACTAGTATCATATTTAAAGAAATTCATAGAAAGAAACCCAAAAAATATAGAGAACTGAGAAACCACTCTATTCTGAAATCCCTCTTTTTTTGACGAAGATTTAGTGTATAGAGAACTGAGAAACCACTCTATTCTGAAATCCCTCTTTTTTTGACGAAGATTTAGTGCAAAAATAGGATTATGGTTGTCTATGCAAAACAAAAGATGAAACACATAATATTTTCCATAAATTTCCAGAAATAAAACCTTTATTTGTCAAAAATAGCAATGCAATACCATTTTTAACTCGTTTTTTGCATAACTAATTCAATGTTAACTACAGAATAATCTTCTTATCGGATGAAAGATTTTGTTAATTATTAAAAATTTAAATAATAATAATTTTTTAAATCGTATTTTATAGTTTTATACTTTTCCACAACATCTACAAATTAAAAATATTGAATACAACAGCTAACATGGTGTTATTATATTATGTATTTATTTATCTTAAATATTATTTTATACATGATGAACGAAAATGCATTCACGAATTTGAACACGTTCCATTTTTTTGCCAATGAATGACAAACGCGAGCGCGAATTTATTTTTTTGAAAATCTTTACAATATTACCAAATATAATATTTATCCAAATATTTTTAGTCGATATTTATATATTAATTAATTAAATTACTCCTTAGTACTCAACTAATATATCTTAAATATGAATTGAATGAGGAATTGCTAGAGAATTTTAGAATATACAAATGTTTATTATTCTATTTTTTTTCTGAAATCCTGATGTGCGATTCTATTTCCATATTTCTATAATTTGAATCACGTTTTAACAATGATATATGACTTTAGTCCACTTGCTAAAAAAACGACAATTTATTAAAATACAATATGACCCATATATTTTTGAATATATATTAAAGAAATCACTTGGCGAATCCGATTTACTATATTACCCCCCCCCCCCCCATGGACGGGACCCTCTAGTTTTCTTGGAAAAATAACATTCTCCTTGCTGAATTCGAACCCAGAACTTTCAGAGTGTGATACACGCACTGACCGACTAGGTCACAGACGTACTCGAAAGCATCAAATTTTTTTGTATATATGGATAAAATTACAACGCCATCTAATATTTTAATAAAGAAAATAAAAAATTAATAACGTTCAAGTTATGCATCATTTCCTATTTATTATAAATAAAAAATATTAGTGTTTTATATATCCTTGAAACAAAGAATATAATACATTATCAGCCATAATTTTAAAGTCCAATAATTTGGGTTAGACTTTATTGCTAATTCTCCCTGCTAAAATATTATATCCCAAGATCTATCCAAATTATAGAAAACTTAAACGAAAAAAAAATATGGGGATAAAATATATTGCTCGAAAAATTTTCAAAAGTTGGAGGGATCTTTGATAATTTGTAACAAATTTAATTATAAAAAAATCTAAATTTTTCTTAAAAAGATAAATGTGTATAAACTCTGAGAAATATAAATATTATTCTCCAAAATATTATTCTCTATTATATCCTCCCGCACTTTACAAATGGACGATAAAATTTGAATAATCATAAGTAAGAATAAAGACTTCCATAATTGAGCCTCTTACAAACCCAACTTTAATAATGGCTAATAAAACTTGGCATTTGGGAAAAAAGAATTATCAATAAGTCCTTCTAATATAAATTTATATTAATTGGAAATACCGCATTTATTTTTGCCACTTTAAGTGACAAGCAACTTCTGTATCCATTAAACTTAGTTTCTTAAAAGCTAGAGATTAGATAACTAGAAAGCGTAAACAGTCTAGCAAAATATATGAGTTTAAAGATGGATACTATATGACTTTTAAAAGAATATAATTGCAAACATATATAATTTTCATTTGTTTAGGACTATAATATAAAATAGGCGTTAGAAAGAGACATTTTTAATATGCACAACACCAAGTGGCATAGCCAAGATTTATCCGGGGAGGGGGGGGTTGCCCCAAACCCCCATTTGCCTGAAAAAGTCTGATCAGATATTATTGATTTCAAAATATATAATATCTCTTTATATTATCTCCGTTAAAGTTGATAAACATATAAGCACTAATTCTAAAATCAATGTTTCAGATTTTACTAGTGCCTAAGAGTACTTAACTAGTAAGCTAGTGTGAAGGAAAAAATTTATTAGAAACAAAATTTTGACCAATCTTATGGTTAAAAAACGGAATGCATTTATTCTAATTTTATCAATTTTTAGTGCTAGTTCTTTGGTAGACAGTATTATAACGAATAAAAGATATAAGTGAAATAAGAATAATTAAAAATGGGCATCCATGTTTAAAATGGAAAATTTAGAAAGGACTAAATATTTGGTTTGCGCTAATATTTAGTGCCTGACTATCACTTATTAATTCCTCAAACAATTTTGAGAATCACGAATAAGAAATCGGGTTATAAACAAAATGAAAACTAAACTATGACATGCTTTAAAGGTGAAGTGAGCCAAGTTATTGGAAATACTGATTCTGAAACTAATACTAAACCATTAAATAGTGCTTTATTAGTATACATTTAGCTTTATTATGTTGGGTAGACAGGTCAAAGAGGAAATAAATTATAGGTATGGAACAGAGAATATAGAAGTTCTAAATATCTGGTTTACATTAATATTTGGTGCCTTATTTATTAATTCTTCAATTAACGCAAGTCACTACAAAAATGTAATCGATTTCCAGGCCAAATAAAAGCTATGATATCAACGCCTTACGCGTGTAGTGAAGTCACTTTTTCGGCTCGCGTTCCAATGTTAAGCCGATTTTAGCGATTTTGTATCCTTGTGGAATGTTATATGGTAGATCGGATCGACCACATGATCCCAATAATATATATATTCAAAATTAAGTGAGCCTTATTACATTTGACAAAGTTTGGGCTATATCAAAATAATATATACATAAAAAATAAAATAAAAATATTTTTTTGAAAAAAATTTATAATAAAAATATGTTTAAAAAAACGTAAGATACTTCTAGGTAATGGCACCATGGATAATTATATCAGAGACCTGCAGTGGGACCATTTGCACGGGGATTTTTTTTTAAAATTTAAAAATTTTTAAGGCTCGGTCCGGGTATATTGAAAAAAATTAAATTACCATCAGTCCCGTGTACCCGGGCCGGGTTGGGCCTGTAGGTCTATTATATCCTACTCTATTTCTAAATGATTAAATGTTAAGTATACTTATCTTAAAATTCGAATATATTATAACTTTTAATAAAAACTATTTTCAACGATATTCTGTCATTAATCGATAATTAATAGACAAAAATAAGACATAGATGAATAATATAATTAGCATTTCTTTAAATAAATCATTTTTATTCATTTACTATTCCAAGTCTTTTTAATTTTATCTATAATAAATAATCATTGAATTTTTTTTAGTAGGCTGATTTTGAGTGAAAGCCTTATATTTGATATTTTAAATTTATTATTTTATTTTGTTAACAAAACTTTAAACTTTTGATAAGCGCGGCAGGGGAGAGTTATTCTTCTGATCTACTATTGATTGGCACATTTTTGTAATGAACGATATCTAATTAATTTTTAGTATATAAAAAAAAATAATTAGAATGATATTGTGCAAAGAGTGCACAGATTATAATTAATAATCATGCAGTGAAATCTTCATTTATAAGGTGCCCATATTTTAGTGGGTGGGCCCTCCCCTTTATTATCGATAGTATATTTTTTGAAAAAAATGTATGAGTTAATAATAAAAACTGTAGACATAAAAATCAAAGCTAAATAGATATTATTTTAGATATTTAGGTAATTTTTTAAAAACAAAACAAAAAATTTGAATTGCTATATTTTCGTTTATATATTTAGGGAGTCAAAAAAATAATATTTATTAACATTTTGAGAATCATAATAAATAATTAATGAGATTCTTAAAAAAAAATTGTGACAATTAACTCATACGTCTTTTCATCTGGGTGATTAATATTTAATATAACACTAAATAATCATAAGACCAAGTGAAAAATTTCTCCAAGAGGCCAGGGGAAAAAATCTTTTAAATAATATTTTAACGGCCGCCAACAGACCTACCAGAAATTTGAGTAACCTTATTGTCAGCCAAGAAATATTAAATCAACAAACCCAGGACTTTTATATAAAAAAAACTTAAAACTAATTTATCTGAGACTGATGCGATAAACATTCTGACTCATTCAAATAAAATTGTTATTTTATAAACGGGCTTGAAATAATTTATATCATTGTATAGCCGAATCATTGAGCTATAAAAAAATATATCCTAGCTTTTACCTCTCATAGTCCGTGTCCTAATTAAGCTTTTGTAAAATTCGATACTACGCCATCTTATTCCATGACTTGGGTATGTGGCAATACAACTGGGATTAAAAAAAAGAAGTAAACGCCTATAATTTTTAAACTCTTATAGCCAAATATTTTTTAATTGGTCAAATGCATTTTAAATTGACACACCTCTTATAAAAATTTATTAAATATATATATAAGCTAATCGTAATTATGGAAGACGGGTGTGTTAAGCGATAACGGGGTAACAATGTGGTGTGAAGATATATTTTATATCTAATTTTTTACCTATGTTCATCCATTTAAAAATTTCCTGTTTGGCACATTTTTCCTGTAAACTGTTTTTTACCCATAAATTATAAATTTGCTTTTAGCAAAATATATGAAGGCTCATAATTTAAAAATTAGTATCCAAGTTCCCTTCCATAAAGTTATAGTTATAAAATTAAGTTTATCGAAAGTTTATACTAGAAGTCGCGCAATAACGATTTGTATTATATATCGCCTTATGGTAAAGTTGTAATGTGTAAAATGGTTGAAATATTTCGTTTGATTCTGTAAAAAGAATAATTTTTAAATATTAACGTCTATACACCATACAAAAAGATATTTTTGAGCAAAAAAAGAAAATAAATAAATGTTGTCTCATTTGGAATTAAATATTAAAAAATAGTCACAAAGGGGAAGAATAATTGAAATGCACGATGACTAGTCTTTTGCATCCCTGTTATTGTATTGATTAGTTTATACTTAAAAGTGATAAATATATGTCAAAATTGCAATATGGCTACATAAAAATCTATAATTTGTTTTGTTTTCTTTCAAAATATTATGGTAAAAATGCAAAATACAAATCGTTTTACCTCGGTTCCTCCTACTAATAAATTGTGTTTACGTAAATTATGGTTCTACCAGCATAGGTGTCATGCTTAAAATTTTATGTGATTCTTTATAATTTTCAATTAATATTTTATGAAAAAATTTAAATTCACTTTTAATATTTGTCATTTACCCCCCCCCCCCTTCTAACTTTCTTCCAACCCCAAACCATCCTCCTGAAATGCAAAGAATCTATCATATAATTAAAAAATCTGAGCGACAAATTTTTTACAAAAACAAAAATTCTAGTAAATGAGGGCTAAAACATTTACTGGCCAATATTAGTGGTTTCCAGACTTCATAATAAATGAAATAAATAAAAGATGTATTTATTAAATTTAAATATATTTTCTGTAAAATTTATTATTTAATTATAGGAGTATAAGTATCACCCCATTCTCCCTACCTTCTTTTATGTTCACTCTAACATTTTAACTATCGTTCATTTGTATTATGCAGTGAGAAAAAAAATGCGCCTAAAACACACAACCTTAAATGAGATGTTAATAAATACTCCAATAAATTTTTCGTTCCAATAATACAGACCTATTGCTTTGGCATTTGAAGCCATTTATATGGGTTTATTGTTACAGCTTTTCTTTCAACATTAAATATCTATCTTAATTTCAAAGTTAAAAAATATTCCAAATTTTTATTCAGATTCATATTCATTTCTCTTATTTATTGGGATAAAATTGTCATAGATTCAAAACAGGATTTCAAGATTAAAAAATATTCCCAATTTCATTCAGATTCATATTCATGCCTCTTTCTAATTTGGGATAAAATGGTCCAAATGTGAAGTTTTTTTTAAAATTAAAGATCAAAAACTAAAAACAAGGAAAAATTAATGGAAATAGTACTAGGTAATTTCAAAAGTTTCTTTTAATGTATTTCCCCTATTCAGTTAGGTTTCTCCTCAACTGTAGTTTATATGTGACTGATCTTGAAATAATTTAATTACTAATTAATTATACTCATTTTAATTTTGTATATTTATTTAATTTGTCGTTTAATTTCATAAAGAATTTGACAATGACAATAAACTTTATCGTTTTAAAATAAATTGCACTATTTATATCTGGTAAAGGCAGTAGTAACCAATTCATAATTTAATTAGATTACTCCTTTTTAAAAAAATTACTGCCTATTTGGAAAAAAAGAATTAACGAATACAATGAATCATTTTTTGTAGTCCTATAGGTATGAAAATATTAGATTCATTTAGACAGAAAAAAAAAGAGTTTGATCTAACCAATGACGTAACATCAGAAGTTAATGATCTGCATCGGGCTTAATATTTCAAACTCGGCCCAAATTTTCTTTAAAAATATTGATCGATTTTTTTTATTTACTCCGAAAAGTCATGTCAGAAATTAAAATCACACGTCAGCCCGGCCTGAATTTAAATATAGAAAAATTTAATATTTTTTTTAATTGTAAAAATAATACAAATAAAAATATTGGCGCCTTGTTTATTAGAAAAATTGTAAATATATCAATTTATTTCATAATAGTGAATATTTTATTTTAAAATTTAAGCCCGGCGCGATTTTTTTAAAATAATATTAGGCTCGTTCTAACCCGACACGATTTTTTTCATTAATAGATCTGACCTGCCTGTGCAGATTTCTTATTAGGAAATACCGAAATAATTAAAATAAATATAACCCAAATATACTTTCATATATTTCTTTTGGTAAAGGTTTTGTATATAAAAAATATTTGAATATTATTTCAACAAAAATAAATTAACTTTTACAATTATCGATATTATAAATATTTGATTCATAGCCGCTGCAAAACAATATACAAACAGATAATATAATATTACTGGCTAATAACCCGTCAAGAATGAAGGGCTCGAGGGGTAATTAGTTAGTTTTTCTTCTTACTTTTATGATAGTTGTTACCTGTTATTTGAAAATAATATCTTTTTATTCTTTATAGCCCACTCCCCTTCAGGTCAGGTCCCCAGGCTTGCAAAAAAAATTGTCTTAGGTCAATGTCTGATCCATAGTTGATAATAGAATTTCCAAGCGTCCAAGCTGATAATAATTTTGAAAAAATTTTCCCTAAGCCCAGTCAAATACAATTCATAAAAATATTTTCCAAGCCCAGCCCCACCCATAATAATTTAAAAAAAATTTCTCAAACCTGGCCAATGCGTAATAATTTTGAAATTTTTTTCTCAAGCCTGGAGATAGGTAAATCTCTAAAAACCATATTCATTTTTTATTCTTTTTAATCCCACTCAATCCTACTTCAGACCAAGACCAACTCATTAGAACTAATAGTGAATACTATTTTTTGAATAAAAATATATTTAAATTAGCTTTTACCTGAGACCCATATAAATATTATGCCTAATATCTAATATAGAAATATTCCCAACAGGTTCATGCTCATAATCATGTTGAGAAATTCTTCTCAAGCCCGCCAAAGACCATAATAATTTTGGTAGTTAATAACTGAAATAAAATATGTAAAAGTCATAATTCATTTAAAAATACAATCAGAATATGAAAGTTGCATGAGCCTTGGTTTTTTGATCAGGCCTAACTAGCTATGTCTGCAAAAAAAATTTTCAAGCCAATGTCTAACCCATATTTAAAATTCAAAAATCTTCAAGCATCTCTATTTAAAATTTTATCTAATATGATTTCCATCACAAATTTAAATTTTGATATTTCTAATACTCTTAATGCTCACTGTATTGCAACAATTTTACCTCTTTTTCTCCTAAATTTTAATATATTTATAAAATTTATTAATAATATATATTTAGTATCATACACACAAACTAAAAAATTACCCTTCAACACTGTCAGCTCTATATGGTAATAAACGGCAAAATTTTAAAAATATCCAGCTATTAATTAATATATATATAATTAATATTTTAAATTTAATTATATTCCAGTTGATGCATGCCTAAAGCATACGCCTTTGAAACAGGAGGTTTGTGGTTCGACCCTCGTAGATAGCAAAAAATTAATTACATTATATAGTCTCCTTAAATTTTAAATACATTAGGGAGATACGAAAGATCGTGTTTTGATTATGGAGATTATATATATTAGATAAATAAAAGACCATAAAAATATAAAGTAGAATATATATTACTACATGCATCGAATAGAATTTTAAAAAATAGGGTAAAAAAATATATGTTACATGGGAAAAGGATGAAATAACAATAATTAATATGCCAACAATTCATAAAAGGGGGGGGGGAGGAGTGGGTCAATATAGTTTTCCATGTAATTATAATTTTAATTTAAAAAACTATAACACTCTATTACGCTAATTGATATTAAAATTGTGATATAATTTTTCGCAATAATGGGTTTACTTCAAATATTATATTACTAAAGATCTTAACAAACTAATTTAATGTATATAATTTCCTAATATGGATTAAAATTTTATATTACTAATACAATTAAATACTAAGAATTTTTTTTAACAAAATAAATCTATTTTTTTAAAAAAATCAGCAGCTCTTCTTCTTTAAAATCCCATGCGAGCGAAGGAATATAGGACAATTGTTTTCATGTCGTGTCCAATCATCAATTTTTCTTTTACTAGCGGCTCTTCGTCTTTAGTAACATACCATACTTCGTCTTAAGTACATATCATGCGAGCGCAGGAATTATACGGGGCTCTCCACAGATTACAATAGGCTGGTTCCCTTATCCTTCCACCATGTGGGGATTTTAAGGATTGAGTTAGACAAGAATTAAAGGTATTTAGTGGTGGTAAAATAATAATCTTTATCACAATTTATCAGTTATATATATATATCTTTCGGTAAAAGTTAATTGTATAGAAAAAACTTGAATATTATTTCAACAAGAAAATAAATTTATTTTTACAATTATAGATACATTAAATATTTGATCTATACCCGCAAAACAATATACAAACAGATGATATAATATTATAAATAAAAAACCATAAAAATATAAAGTTGAATATATATAATATTACTCACCATCCATGATTTATTTTTAATTGTGATAAAATGAATAAGTAAATTTTTTATAAATTATTTATTAGAAATTTTATTAATTTTCAAACATTTGTCACTTTCTGAAGTTTAATAAAATGACTTGAGGCACAAATTCGGACATTTTCCAAATTAATTTCTTCGACTCTATCCTAATTCGACTCGACTTATTTTTGATACTTATACTATGTTTTGAACTAGGACACCCTATTTTGGTTTATTTTAAAGTGTTTGGTGGCATTGTTATTTTTCGTATTTTTTAAAATTTTTCATATAACTTTTTAAACTATTTAGTCAAAGTTAAATATCCGAATCGAATAATTTTTTATCTATTATTCGATCAAATTATTCTTATAATTTTAAAGTTATTTTTATTAATTGAAATAATTTGTAAATATTCTAAATTATTCATAAATATCTGAAATTATTCTTAAGCATTTAATATGTTCATTGTTAAACTTTTTATTTTTTTTTACTTTTTCCCCACACATCTATAAATCACTTTTTTGAAAATATTTTTATTATTTGTATGAATACGAATTATTCAAATCGTATGAATATAAATAATATAATTTATCAATTAGAAAACACGAATAATATAAATATTGATTCGTATTTTATGTGTATACTGATTTCTATCAAGCATAAATTAACCAATATGTATTGAAATTGATTTCAGAATTTGTCTCAAATCGAAAATTCCCCTATCTATTAAATTAAAAATATACCACTTTGTGTTATGTTATACTTAACCCCTCCTCTCTCATATGACCAACTAACCTCCCATTTATAAAAAAAATTCAGACACCCCACTATATTATCCCCGAAATGTTTTTTTCCATTATGCTCTATTATCGATTTATTCAATCACAATCCAAGATAAAATGCGAATTTTTAATTTCGCATCAGAGTATAAAAAAAAACAATTATTATAATGTTATTGACCACAGGTTTCTGCAATTATTCTCAAATATTTTAATTACAATGGGAAATTCAATTTTTAAAATTAAAAATATTACACTAACTTAAAGAGCTTTTGAGAATTTATTTTTTTCAATGGATTATTTCCCAATTAACTGTCATTTTTATTTTCACACTATGAGGCTTCAAATGATCTATATTTATAAATTATATAGGCCCTACAAATAATCAATGTGATCTTAAATTGATTAATATAAATCTTATAACTTTTTTTGTAAGGGGGGGGGGGGGTAAGTATAACTCGCAGGTTAAAATATTAATAAATAGTAAATAATATATTGTAAAATTTCAGTACAAATAAATTGTTTACATCATGCAGTTTTGTTTAAAAAAAAGTACAGAAATCATTGATAGATTTTGAGTTTAAAAGAATCAATGTAAAATAAAATAATTATTTTTATCTTCGTACTTAAATTACTTCAATAATTTAATATTACCGATTTACTAAAAAAATATTGACTAATTTTTACCAATAAAATAATTAAAAATATTTTATAATTTATTTGATCCTATACATAAGTCTGATAGATATTTGGGAAAAATGGGAAATCTGAGCAGCTCTGAGATATATAATAGAAGCATCATTGAAAATGCAGTTTACAAGTCCTCCAACACAGAAATCGTTCTAACTTATCAGATGACATCTATATTCACTTTTTTTGGATTGATCGGTAATTTTCTCTATTTCCTATCCACTTTCAAATTGACACGCAAACCTCATTATTACATATATATATATTTTGTTCTCAGTTGCGACTTTCTGGTCACCCTAAACTTTATATTCTGGCCTTTCCTTTTTTACATAAAAGAGGGAAACATTCATTCCAATTATTTTATAACTTACATATGCCAAGTGCAACCGGTGTTCGTCGAATTTTGCGCTTCGAACGTCAATTGGATAACTGTCGTAGTTTCTGTGGATAGACTTATTGCCATACATAAACCATACGATTATGGGTCAATTTTCACAATGTCTCGCATAATTAAGGCGTGCGTGGGAATAAGCTTATTTAACCTTCTCCTCAATATACCAAGATATTGGGCATTTCAGGTATACGAATTATATAATGATGGAAAAAAAGTGTACAGGCCCATCCAAAACATCAACCAACTTACCTTCTGTTACGACCAGTTCTGTTGTATAGTCATGTATTTAATACCCGTACTTGTTTCAACGATAGTGAATGTGTTACTTATATTTAAAAACAAAGTTGGAATTAGAGTGCATCCTTCTTATCCATCCCATCCCTGTACGAGTATTGTATCGCCAACGACTCTAAAAAAGAATTGGAACTTGGTGAGAATAAAGTCATATTTAGTGGCAATAAAACGTTCCAGTATATTTAACAGAAATACCCCAACTCTTGGAACACACCCAGGTGAGGCATATAATAATAATGTCAATAATAATGGGAAAAGGGAGAGACCTATCAATCGTTCCGATCTCCCTAATCATGTCAACAATGGTCTTTTTAGTATTAGCTCTAACTCGGGAAACATTCATTTCGTTTGTTCAGCTTTACACCAAAATAAATTCTTCAGACATTTAATATTGAATCCATTTACAGATAGACCAGGTAAAAATTCGAACAATGTAGCAACTGAAAATATCTCTAACGCATTGACAATGATGCCTTCTCAGATATCATCGCATATTTATTCGATAAAAGAAATAAAGAACTCTCTCTCTCTGCGGAATAAATATTTATTGAACAACCAGGCCGCCATGCTCATATTGGTGCAGAGTTCGTTACTCTTCTTTTTCAACGCGCCTTTTGTGTGTTTCGTTCTGAAATACAAGTACTTTTGGAACAACTCCTTTTCCTCCCAGATATACGAAAAACAAATAATTATTCATTTTATCAAACATCTCAACCCACTCTTAGGGGTTTACGTTAACATATTATTCGATAAAAACGTAAGGGCCATATTTTACGGTTACATTAAAAGAGCGTTAAGCGCGGTAGCATTAATGATTAAAAAGAAGCTTAGTATTACCATTTAGCAGGTATGGTAATGCAATTTCATGATAACCTATAGTGGTTCTCAAAAAATGAATATAATATTTCTAATTGGATTTTTTTTTGTAGTTTATAGACAAACATTAGTATCGTGTTAAAATTTTCATGCATTCTGAATAAAAAAAATAAAATTATAATAAAATATATATATCGAAATAATATAATTTACAATTTTTAAGATATAAACAATCCTCGCTGAAAAATTAAATGTTTCAAAGTAAGGTGTCGGTAAGAGTTTATATAATAATAAATGTCATTGGTTCTTTTTCCTATTTTCCGTCATTTTTAGATCAGGCTCCGTATCGTCCATAAATGTAATTGATGCCTCATCCATTCTCTTCTTGTCAACCGGGTAAAGCCACCGTTGGTATAAATAACACAAGAAAATTAAATCGTCCCTAAAACAGGCTATTCTATGAGTAGTAGGCATAGTTATGATGAAAGCGAACAAATCATCGATGAAGGTGTTGAAGGCCTTGTACATGAAAGCTTTCCAGGGTAGGTGGGATACCGATTTTAACTTTGATTGTTTTTGACCATTTCCGTGAAAATAAAAATTAAAAAATTTCTAAAAAGAAGAATAAAATGGGTAATTTGGGTAGTCAACCATAATTTATAAATGGGTAATTAAATCAAATTGGAAGGTTTTTTAACATGACTACATTACTTTGTAATTTATAATCAGTTGAGGGAGCATGAATATGAAACCGAATGCGTAAACTCCGTTCACCATTGAATTGATAAGCCAGGAATACCAACTTTAACAAAAAAAAATTACAATTAAGTTGACCTTAATATATTATGGTATTAAAAAAGATTGCCTGCCCTAGTTTTATCAAAATTTAAAAATCACAATTTTTACATATAAAATATTTTCGTAATTTTACCTATTTTTTTCTCCGATTAAGCTAAAATGGTTTTTCTAAAGATTTCAAAAAAGTATATAGCATCAAATGAACGTTTTAAACATTCATAGTTAATTTTTTTGCTCCTTTTCTAAATAAAACTACCCTATCATTCTACCATTGATATCGATTATCACAGCGGATGTAAGCAAAATAAACCTTTTGTGAGGGACATATAACAAAGAATAAATAGCTCCGCAGGTAACCAACGGGTACATCAGATAAGATAAGTATTGCATAGCTTCTTGGTCGTACTGTTGAGTCAATTTTTCGCCCGACATTGATGCCATTTTCTCAATACGTAAACGATAATACTCTAATTTGAGTTCAGTAGTATTTTTTGCAAATTTAAATTTTTTTAAAATGCCTTTCTTATTTTGTGATATATATTTCAGTAATAATGATACGTTTTGTGTAAAACACATTTCCATATATTTGTAACAATCTTGTTATAAAATTGTTTTTCTTTTAAATTTTATAAATATGTTACTTTTGCAATAATTAGTACAGCAAGTTAATCAATTTTATAAGAAAGTTGTTACAAATATATGTATAAATGTTTTACAACAAATCATTATTACCATATTATATTAAATCTTTTAGCGAATCAACATTATATGGGATAAAATCTTATCAGTTGGTCTCATCAGTATTATAAGTAGGGCTCGAACTCAAAACGAGAATTTTTTATCAAAAAAAACAAGAAACAATTAAAAGCAAAAAAAATTTCCCTACCAATTTTCATTAATTCCGTAACCTTAAATAATAAGATAATAAATGTCGTTTGTATTGAGATATGGAATCCATTGGAATTAATTTTGTATCATTTACTGAGGACCAATTTTAAATTTGAAAAATCTGATTTAAGCGAAATGCATTCCAACATGCATAGGGCATCCACAATGTGAATTTCAGATAAGTTTGCCAGGAACTTGATGAAGTATTATTAATATTACAATTTTTATATAAATTTAAAAAAAATACATAATAGTTTATGTTGTAAATTGTCTGATTTTTAGAGAGGCAATATAGTTAGGTCAAACGGCTTGATTTGAGCCGTTTTTAAATACGGGTAACTCGATATTTTAGCCAGAAAAATATTGCCTTAACCTCGAAATTTCGCTAATAGATGTCCAAATCTTTGTGCCATCTATGACCAAAATCTTCAGGTTAGCGTAATATTTTTAAAGCAGCTCGAATCGAGTCGTTAACACTAATAAGCATGCTGGAATGAATTTCCGGTTAAATTCAATTTTTAAAATCTTCCTCAGTAAAGGATATAAAATTTAGAGAATACGAATCCTCATGGATTCTATATCCAAGACGTATAATATTGTAAAAATAGTTATTTTATTAATTATAGAAGAAACATGAAATATAATTAGTTTTTTAAAATGATGAATGGAAAAAAATAAATAAAAGTGATGTTTTTAATCGAAATAAAATTTGTGTATTATCTACTACAGTGTTGATTAGATTTGATGGAAAACATTTCCATATTTTTTAATTTATTTGAAAATAAAATTATTTTTGCAAAATTGTTAAAATAACATATTTATATATTCTTATCAATTTTTACAAGTTAAATAATTTTATTTACGAACGAATAAAAAAATATGGAAATATTTTAAATTAAATCTGCATAAAACTGTAAGTTTACGTTAATTGGCGTTTTTTTTAAATATAATGATTTTATATTCAATTGTATAGCTCCTGATACATTTCCCAGTAGGGTAAAGATCAAAAAGGTTCGTTTATAAGACTTACTCTATTAATTGAATTTTCTATTATATACAATGTGAGTTTTTCAACTTAAGGGTCTTAACTTCCAAAATTAGCAAAAATAAAATAATTCTGTCTAAAATTTGCAAAAAAATTAATTCTTTCTTAAAATTTACTAATAAATCTATTTTTCAAAGGGCTTTACTAATAAATCTATTTTTCAAAGGGCTTTACTAATAAATCTATTTTTCAAAGGGCTTGAGCTCCTATTTATAACGTAATTGGCGTTATCATTAAAAAAAATTATATATATAAAATTTTGATTTCGGATCTCAAAAATATTTTTAAAAAATTTCCGATTCAAGCTTTTTAAATAATTTATAGTTATTCCGAGAAATGTTTTAAGCGAGTCATACAGTATTGATTTTTTTAAAAGGAGTTGATTATTGAATCCTATTTTCATCATGTTTGTTCTTGTCTTTTTTTAAAAATAAAATCACACAATTTCAATAGATTTGTTAGGAAATAAACTAGTGTTGTTACACGGCTCGATTTGAACTTTTTAAAAACGACTAACTCAATATTTTAGCCAAAAAAATATTGCCTAACTAGGCTTCGAAATTTCTTTAATAGATGTCCAAACCTTTATACCTTCTATGAGAAAAATCTTCAAAAAAACATCAGAGAAAAATGAGGATTTTAAGATCTAGGGTCTGGAACCGACCCAAGTTCAAAGCACACCTTCAATCTGCACCCTAGAATATTTTTAAAGCTCTGAATCCGGTCTCGAACCTATATTTATAAATAAACCAATTTCTTGGAGCAAGAAAAATATATTATTTTGCACCATTTTATTTGATATCAAAGTATTTTCAAATTATACAATTTTGTTTTCAAATTTCATGTAACATCTTAAAATAAATTAGATAATTTTGACCATTTGCTTAAATTAAAATCGAGTTCTTTATAAAACATTGATAGTGTTGTTTTTAAAAAAATTCTCATTTGTTTCTAATGGATTCACTCCTTCAACCTTTTTATTTCCTAAAGATTTACATAAAAATGTTCTTTTAGCCATTAGTCTTGCATATTGATCTCACGTTATTAAGTATAAGCTAAGTTTTTTAAAAATATTTTACTTTATGTAAATAGAAATTGAACACTTCGAAACTATCAAACCTCCTAAACTTTTATATGCCGTCTTGAAATTATACAAAATAAGATTTTTGTGCAAATTTTTTATCCTGTCTAAAGGTAGAAGAAATTAAACTTAAAGAAAATATTTTATATACTCTCCTCATTAAATTTCAAGATTTTCAATAATCTTGATAAAACGAAAAAGTTACAAACGAAGGCATCGCAAATTAGATGAGATTAAATAAAAAGGTTGAATGATCATATAAAAGCCGGACAATTAAATATTACTTAAATCAGACTAAAAATTTTGTTGACGAATACAGAACATTGATAAATTTCACTATGTTAAAATAAATATTTTAATTGGGCAAAATATTTTAAATTACTATTTGTAAAAAATATAAAAGTTTTTGAATTTTTTTGGAAAAAAGTATATCTTAAAATTGAGGTATAAAATATTTTATAAGATGCAAATCCATCTCGCAGAAATAGTCGTTCACTTCTTCAATATGCAAAACTGGATTGAAATGAAAATATGCTAAAGTAAAAGTTCCATAAGGTGATCTCTCACTGGAACGGTTACATTCAGTAGCATCACTATGGGAGCGCCAAAATAATTCTTTTTATTATAAGTTAGCAAAGAAAGAAGGTAATTTTAGATAATATTAGCTTAAAAAAAGGTAATAATTTTGAAGATAATTTAAAAAAATATTTTTGAGCTCATTGATATTGTAAAAGCTAAGGACGCCCCTCATTACATTCTAAAAGGATTGGAAGGGATGATCTGAATTTTAGGTCAAGAGAAGGAAATAGTCATATTTGTAAATTTTACTCTATATCATTTCAACGAGGCAATTATTTTATTTTCAAAATATGATTGATATTTTTTTAAAGAGAGGGGGTCATTTTAATTAGATTAATTTAAAAATACAAAATGCCATCATAAAATTTTCAAACGAAAATAAAAGTTGACATATAAAAAAAAGTATAAATATAGAATATCATCTATTATATATCTTGTTAAATAGTCTGACTAATTATTTTATTATTTTGTAAAGGTATAAATTTTTGAAAATATTTCTATAATTCAATCCCAGATCACAGAAATTCAATATTATATATTAAAACGTATTTATCATGTTTTACAAGTTACCCCCTATCGTAATTTTTTTTAAATTACTAAAAAAAATTTGTAAATTTGGGATTACTCGTAAAAACAAATATTAAGAGTTTTTATGAAAAATAAAAATGTAGCTTGTTGAAAATGGGGATAATCGGCAAATCTTCAATTTTATATCTCGATGATATGCCTTAAAAAAATCAATAAAAAAATAAGAGATATATCACCATTAAAACCTTTAAAGATGATCATTTGTGTTGACAATAAAGCCTCTGATTCAATCATTATAAGACCCCTGCCATGATCATCTCTTGAGTGAGATCGGTGAGAGGCGCTCTTACGTAGTCCACTGGATCTTACGCGTTTTATTTTATTGCTATGCATATAAAAAGAGCGTAGTCTTTTTATATATAAATACATAAGGTCACCCTACTGCTGGGTAAAATATTTATGTAATGTAATTAATTATTAAATGGATAAGATTTAGGTTTATCATAATACTAATAGTAATAATATCAATATGATTTTAAAATCGTTTTCGATTGTGAAGTAAGTAGAATAGAAATATGATAATTTCTCTCAAATAAACACTTATTTGTGAATCAAGTGTATATAATTTGCTAAAATATATTAATTATAATTATTCCATTTTGATTTAAATTCGAGCATGTTTGCCATAGGGGTGAAAAAAATAGGCGAAAAAAAATATAATTGTTTTTTTTTTCGTTATCCCCAGTTTGTCATGGATTATGAAATTATAATTCCATAAATTCTAACGGAATTTTAGAGAACAATAAGATGCTTAGTTTTGAATAGTATACCATGCATGGGACAAATTACTAGGATCCGACCTGACCTGCTTTTTTCGGAGCGCCCCACAATTTAAAAAAAATGGAAACAATTCTATGTAAATCTAGCAAGCAGTAATCGGCCAAATATTGACTTAAAAATTGCCGGGGACACGACCTGATTTGCGTTATAAACATTTAATAAAACCAATCGGTGTAGAAAACTTAATGAGTAAAAGGCAATTTTTATAACCATTTTTTAATGGATGGTGTTTTATCGTAATTAATTACCAAAATATAATCTTGCTAAAATGCTTATAGTCTCTCTATATGTAGCAATGAAGTGAAGCTTGAAAGACAATGCCACCCCCCCCCCCCCAACCTCTAATGAGTTTCTACGATTGATAAATAAAATTTTTCCAAAAATCTCTAATGATTTTTAAATTTTGACCTGGCAGGCAACTCAACTTGAGGCGTATCCTATTTTTCTGAAAAGACGATTAAGGAAAACTGAAATAAAAAAATTTCTGTTTTTGAGATAGAGATAATTGATAAATTAATATGAACTAATAAGGAACAAAATATTAGCGCAACACAGATATTTACAGTGTTTCTATATTTTCCTTTCTTAACGATGCCAATTTTTTTCTTATTCTTTTGCCAATTTATTCTTAATACTTTCTATCAAACGGATTAAAGCACTAGAATATACTAAGCTAGTGCTCAATTTATTTTTGAACGTGAACGCAAAATTAGCCAACATTTTGTCTTTTGATAATCTTTTTTTCTTTATTTAGCTACAAACTTATTTAATAACTAAATAAATATAGACTTCGGTAGTAGAATTACTAATTCAATTGTTCGGACAACAAAATGGTGCTAATGATAAATAAAAATGGGACCCCTCATGAAAAAAGCCTTGGCTAAAAAAAACTCATATATTATTTTAATTTAAATAAGAAAAATCGTCTTTTCATTTTAAATCCTTTTTTGATCAAAATAGAGTGGCAATGTTTAGTAAATTTCGGGTTAGTTATGCAATTGATTAATTAAAATAAATAATGAATTTATTTAATTTAAACCAAGATTTAGGAATTAATATGAATATCCGGAGATAAACCTAGAAAAGGTAACTAAACGATGAAAAACAATAATCTTAAGTCAATTATATCAATTTAAAAAAAATAACCAATACCTAAGCAAACAATAATTGATGATTCGCGCAATCTAAGTAAGAATAATAAGTTATAGATTAAGTTTCAAATAAGAAGGATTTAAAATAAATTCTAAGATAAAGACTTCGTAAAATAATTAATGTTGATTATAGCACTTGCATCTAAAACATTTGCCAAAAATTAGAATTAGACGTTATATAAAAGTCCCTCTCACCCCCACTCCATTTAAATTACACTCAAAATACGCCCTATTTTTTAACAATTAAGCCCTATTTCGATCGGCATTTAAGTCAACCAATTTATAACAAAACTTTAAATATGTGAAATGTTTATACAATTTAGAAATACTATTTATTTAAGTTAACGGCTAGGTTACCTGTCAAAAATGGTGATGAATCAGAACAGAAACATGTCCTAATACTAATAATAATATAAATCAAATGGTTTAAAGTAAAACTCTTAAATAGAGTCCACAGAAATTTTGCATCATAATAATAATTTAGTTAATAAATGTTAATTAATGCTGTTTTTGGGAAAAATTTATTTTATATGGCACACATCTGAGGGTAAGTTGGCCATGTAAGTTGAAGGACACTGTAACTGTCTTAATTGGACATTTGGCGCCTCAATTATTTATATGCTATTTAATGATATTTTTACAGAGCATATCAGGATGAGTCCTCCCCTTGGTTATCCGAAATTATGAAGAAAAGTGGATGAGATAGTTACTTATGTTTCTTAACCCAGGATCCATTACAAGGGAAATTGGCGAAAGGAGAGGGGGCTATATAAAAATTCAAAGAGATTATATATTTTATAAAAATAAAAAATGGCGAGGGAAGGCAAGCGCCCTAATCCTCCTGGCAATACATCTCTGTTTTTTTATGACATTTATTCGACAAACCTTTATGCATGTTTATTAGACTGCAAAGTTGCTTATTACAAGGCGGCTACCCGGCTGGATATTTTATTTTTGCTCATTTTATGTCCGATCCGGAATTTTTAAAATTTAGTTGTTTAAATAATTTGGGCCTTATTATGTTAATAATTTAAAAGGGAAATTGAAAATATGAGTAGGAAATGAATATTAAATGCTTTATTATATAGTTTTTTTAACTTATTAATATTTTTAAATGGCCTCCTGGTTTTATGAAAAATAATTTTTTGACTGGCTCGAGTCTATTTTTTTAAATTTACGGGGCTCTGGTCTGGGCCTGAGATCTCTGATATTTATAATATATATTAGGCATGTGCAAAATCAAAACTTTTTGGCTCTAATTAGCCCGCGGCCTGGTGGCAAAATTCTTTGGATTACACCCCCTAATTTGTTAAAAAAGCATATAGGGCAGAAATATCAAACTCAAAATATTTATTTAATTCTCTATTTTAATTTCATGTAATTTTAAATATTCGGCAATAACTTTGATAATTTTATTCCATTTAGTAATAGTAAATATTTCTCACCTCCTTTTTATTATTTAAAATTCATCATTTTATAGTTGTAAATTCAATTAGGCAAATAAAAAGGAAGAATAGAAAGGAAAGCGGGCCAACACCGCAGGACTATTATATATTATGTAATATTTCGTAACTTTTAATAATACACTGAGGCATAAATGACTAAATTTTGTCAAAAAATTAAAAAGTTTTCAAACATTATTACAAGTACAATATAAGAACTTAGGTTTGGAATGAATCGGTAGATACCAATCCCTTCAGAAAAAATATCACGCTCTCTCCTTTTTATCACGAATAAATTAAAATTTTATTTTACTTTAAAAAATAAAGGAATATTTACGAAGGTAAGTTCCCCACGAGCCTTCAAAATAGCGTAAAAGAGGATTGGAAAGAAATTATGTTTCTCATCCATTCACTTTCTAATGTAATTATTTTTCACATATTCTTAAATTATAATAGAAAGTAAAGATAAGTATATATATTGATTAAAAAATGAATGTCTCAAATCGTATTTAAAAAATGGCAGATAAAATATAACTGCTCATATAAAAAATGTAAGTTTTAAGAACTTAATAACTCTTAATTTTTAATTAGCTTTGAGGCCGTCAGGGCTAAATCTGTCTGTGCAGAGTTCTATCTATTATCTTCAGATTATCAATAACTAAAAAATTTCTTCCCTGGTATATAGTGTTTGAGACGCTTCCCGTAAGTTGTATAATCCCTAGGAACACATCACACATTTGAAATATGGGAAAATGTTTTATCTTTTCTACTTAACGTCGATAAATCAAAAGATAAATTTATAAAATTATTTCAAACCTTTGTCCCAGGATATCCTAAACTTGAAGGCCTTCAAAAGTTTCCATATTTCTATCAAGGAACCCACGCCAGTAGGGATAAGAATGATTAAGCTTGTCTTCTCATTGCACAGATATAAAAATATGACAATTTGACTGAAGCATCTCCACACAACTTCAGTAAAAAATAAATATACATTGAATAAATTGTCTTAAAAAGTTGAATTCTGAATTAAAATAGTACCATTTAAAAAACTTGGTAGGTATAATAAGGTTATAAATAATGTAAAACGTGAAATAGTTAATTTATTTAACAATATAGTTTTATATAATTTATAATAACATATGAGCTAAAAAAATACCTTTAATGAATATAATGATAATAAAGAAAGGGATAAAATTTTATATAAATATATTAAAATAATGAAAGATTCAACCAAGCAGATTTATTATATTTAATTCCCTTTCTTGTTATATCATACAACATAGTGCCTAAAGCTAAAATTTGTTTTAAAAGAATATTAAAATATTTTAAGGTAACTGTAGGAGTTCGGAAGAATTTATGAATATAATTCCCTTGAACATGAAAATGATTGCGAAAAGGGGAGACCCGGAACCCTCGGAACCGAGACAAATCTAAAAACCGGAACCCATTTTAAAATTTTCGAGTTCTGGTCCCAGAATCGATTCTAATAAAAGTGAAAGTAATTTATGCATATTGTCGTATCGTCATGAACTGAGTAGTTCAAAATTCATAGTGAGTCTTTGCTGTCAAATCAAATTTTTGAATTTTAAAATCTCCTCAGTAAATGAGTTAAAATTTCAATCCCAAAGAATTCCTATCCCAATACGAAATATATATTGTATAAAATGTTTTGTGGTTTGTTTTAGAAGATTTATTTTAAAAAAATTTATTGCTATTTGGAACTGAAATTAGAACCTTGAACCGTTTCAAATTTAAAAGGAACCACAACCACTTTTTTTTAAATTTAAACCAGGAGCCCTTTTTCGTCCAGGTTCTAAACTCTAGTGACAATTCTTTTATATTTCGAATGTAATATACATATTAATAAAAATTGATTTACCTGTTCGGGTAGATATACCCGTCATAGAGTTCCTGTGACGCCAAAAGTTGATATCATTTTTAAAAGCTAAAGTATCGAAGAGCAGCTTTTTTTAAAAAAAGATAGGGAAAATTTTAAATAGAAATAAATTCATATTAGTTAGAGATTTACAATGTGTTGACTTTCACATACAAGCCCGCCCATTGTTTAATAAATTACTAAGCCTTTCGCTTATGTGGGAAAAAAGATTCTCTAGTGCTAGCATGCCTTTTGGTTTAAAAATGTTGTATGTCAGCCCGTTGTTTAAAAATAAACTGATTGGTTTTGTTCCTATTAATTATGTTTATTTTATTTTAGTATATTTCCTTTTTACTTAAACTTATAAAATATTTTAAAATAGGTTAAACCATCTACCCGTCATTCATTGTTTAAATTACTTATTTGGGTGTCGGTAGGTTAAAAAACGACCGTTGCAGTCCCCTAATAGCAGTGGTTTTAGTGATTAACTATAAAATCATACATTTGATCGCTGGCTGGGCCTCTAAGATTGGGGGAAGGGGGAGGGCGATGATGCGTCATTAATCAGAGTATAACTTAATCCATTTAAAATTGAATCATTTTATATTTGAATCAATAGGAGGGGACTCGGTGCCATTAGATTGGGAGTTCTACAGGGATCTGCCCAGCGTCAACGATATATCTTATTATTTATAGAAATGTTAAAGAGTTAAAGGTGCTCAAAAAAAACGTCTTGCTCAGATTTCAAGACAACTTTAGGCTGACTTTTTTGCCCGCTCTATGATGCCATTGCATGGTCATGTATTGTGGCATGATAATTTAAGAAATAAAAATAATTACGACATTAATTAAGATTACTACAAAATAATTTATTACGTGAAAGAACGCGATAACGAAAGTTAGCAGTAGCAAAAAGATATTGGTGTCCACGAAAAGCGAATTTATTTCATCGGTATCTTTATCGGTGAAACCTGAGGAACATAAATTATTTACCATATCATAAATATGATTATAATAATATATTTTAAGGGTAATAGAGAATAATGGTCTAGTTCAAGTTGTACCATGGAACAAATTAATTTTGTAAAAGGTGGTTCGGACTATTTAAAATTAATCATCCGTTTGAATTTTTAAATATCCAGATAGCCAAAAATGAAAAATATATTTATTTAAAAGCGGTAAATCCTTTTATAACTGAAAAGAATTATAAATTAAAAAAATTTTTGGGCCAGAATAAAAACGAAAAAAAAATTATTATTTAAGTTGGTTTATTTACTTTTTTTTCTTCCTTTGTTTTTAAATATATCGAAAAATATCATATAAAAAAGGGGGATGGGAGGGCGAGATAAATTTTTTTTTAAAAAAATGGAGCAACTTCATTTAACAATACCTAAATTTTTCATAGAATCTGCCGATCTTTCTATGGTAGTAAATAGTCTTAGTTTGCCAAAACTTGTAGGTTTTATGTCAATCGAAGTTGTGGCGACACTAGCATTAACCGGGTCAATGATATCGGATATAGGCTTTAAATAAATAAAGATTACGTTTTTCTCTACTTATTTTAATCTTTTCTTTTTTTCTGTCATATAATTTATTTATAAACTTTGTAACGTTTGATCAGCCCATCAACATCACTCATACAAGCTATAGGAAGATATTCCCGTTTTGAGTTTAACCTATTAATAATAAAGAAGGTACAATCAAATCATATAAATATGTAAGCTTAGCTAGAAAAGTCTATATCAATATTGAATTTATTCAATAAATTAGATGAGTAGATAGTCTTTTTTAAAAAATTATGATGCCTTAAAATTATTTTAGATATCATAACATTTAAAAAAAAATGAGAAATCGTCAATTACGGTAAAAACTACTTCTCCAATGCAATGAACTCTAATTTGATTGTAGACAGTATCCAAGTATAAAAGTACCTAATAAATTTGGCGATTTCTAGAGGAATGCGAGTCGTTTTCAAAGGGCTAGCATCATTAACCACGTGAATGGTTAGCTGTGTCAACACATAATTTATCAATTCATCTTTTGATAAAGGATCGGAGGTTGGTGTACTATTGGTTTTCTTTACAAAAAATATTTTTTAATTAGTGAGTTATTTTTATCAAAATAAGCTAAATATTATTAAATTTATTGAATGATAGCATAATTATGGTATTTATAGGAACGGTCAGATTAGCTTGAACTCTTATTTCATAAATAAAAGTAAAGGATATGGCATAAAAATTGAATGAAGTGTTCGCTAATCAAATTTTATTCTAAAACATTTATTGAATGTGAATAACCATGTCAAAGAAATCTAGCATAAAAAGAATATATTTCAATGAACGTAGAGATGAAAGATCTAATAATCCTATAAATATTCATAAAATTGAAATATTTTGGCCAATAATTGACTCTAAAAATAGAGGCCTCATTAGTCATATGCAATATTTTTAACCAAATAAATTTTGACCAATTAATAATGAGAGTATCTACGATAGTGATCTGCATCGGGCCTAATTTTTCAAGCCCGGCCCGTTTTTTAAAAAATTTTGCCAGTCCGGCCCGAATTTATTTAAATATAGAAATTAATTCTTATATATAATTACTCAAAATAAACGATATATGTTATATGGCGTCTACTTTCTATAAATAAAATCACATATTTTTATTTTACATGAAAAATTCATCAAAATTGATAAATTTAGATATATTTTAAAAAAAATTTAAGGCCCGACCCGGCCCGAATTTTCTTAAAAAATATTAGGCCAGGCCCGGTTTGCAGATCTCTAATCTACGAAACAATATTTAGTTTAGTTTGCTAAGATATATGAAGATAAAATTTCCAAAGAAAATGTAAAATTGGAAGTAGTTTCGCATAAAAAAAATTGTCCAATTTGTGTTTATTATTTGCTGCATTTAAAAATCTCCATACTGTAGCATAAACCATTACAATCTATTTCTTGCTCAAGAATTTGTATAAACATTATCATAACAGTTACGCAAGTAGATATTACCCTCGTCTACCCACTCCCATATCAAAATTCGCACAAATTAGTAAAATTATTTTTAACCTATCGTTTTGGCTATATTTTTGTCAAATATATAAGAAATAAAAAATCCTGTAATTAAAATACACGTTTAAAGGAGAGGCTGGATAAAGACGGGAAAATATATAAGCATAGGTCGCCCCCCACCTCAAAAAAATAAATAAGGCAGCTATAGACATTTGTAAAAGATGCCATATCGCCAGTCCACCCCTGTATATAATTTATATTTTTATTAACTTTAATTTAAAAATAATGTAGTTGTTTTAAAGCATTTTTCTATAAATATAACATTTTATTATTCAAACAGTTCAAAAATTCCGGGATGCTCCTGGAGTGAACGAAATAAAATTTTAGAAAAAAAGTGATCAAAATTAGTATAAATTAGAGCTCAGCGCAGTCGGGTCCGAAAGTCCGTTCCGCAGGTCGGGAAGAGATTTTTGGTTTGGGCCCACCTTTAGTATAAATATCATCGATCCTTTAGTTTTAATACCTGCCAAACTAAAATTACCAAAGTGGCAGACATAATTAAATGAAATATTTGATAATTATAGAATAAAAATAATTCATATGCAAAGATTATATATATATATAATTTGGTAGTTTGTCCAAGACCAAAAATGATTTTCTAAAGTCAGAAACCAAAAATGTTACTTTAATTTTTAAACAATATTTGGTTATAATAAAATTAAGATAACAATAAATAGGTATAGCAAGTTGAGGTTCTGATGTCAGAAAAGTAAATTTGACTAATCTCAATCATAAATGTCCTATTCCTAGAGCTAAACCTAATGCTTTTGCAAACAATATCCTTAGCGTCATAAAATTTGTTAACTCGATATTGAAGGACCCAAAAGTGCTCGAATAATTTTTCTAGGAAAATTCAATCGCATCAAGTGTTAGGGAAAAAATATAAATATTTCGTTTAAGCTTCATAAAATAATGTTTTGAACACAGAATAAATTTTTTTTTAAAAAAAATGATAAAATTGATTATTTAGGATGATCAGTTTAAGAAACATTTTTTTAAAATATGATTTGAATCCAATTAATAAACTATACCTTGGATTTCAAGAGATTAAAGGTGCCAAGTGGAGGGGGCATCCATTTATTAATCTTGTAAGCAAATTTGTATGAATTTTCTGAATAATATGGGTTTTCATTATGAGGAACCAAATTTAAGTGTAAAAATAAGTCGTCTCTTATTCTGAAAGTGGATAGTGCCTTTTGGATATCTATAGGTCTGTTATCATTGATAAAAAATAATAATGTAAAGATATCATATATATTTAATTTTTAAAAAACAATCAATTACCTACATAAATTAAATATTTTCTTAAATAAGAGAGGATCAAATATAACTCTGTTACAATAAAAATCTATTTTCAAAAAGTATTCTTTAAATATATATATTTAAATACTTTTTTCTAATTTTTTATGTAATTGTCATTTAAATGTAATATACATTTTTTTAAATGTTTTTATATTTATTTTAAATTTGCACAACCCTGCCTTCAGGCCTAGCCTGGAGCGGATGATAAAATAATATGATTCTAAAAATACAAGAAGAGCTTAAAAAAATATAAATTCACTTCTGAAATATTATGGCGTGCGCTGCTTTTTAACCGAGGTCACAATAGTGGGGACCAGAGCACCGACATAATTATTTAATAATATATATTTTTTAAATTGCTAATTGAATTTTTTAAAAAATGCTAAATTAAAAATAAAATATACACTTTACAGATATATCGGCATATTTTTAGCTTTATTGAAAAGAAAATAATTATATTTCTAACTCAATAAAATAATTTTTTTTAAATTTGCTGTACCGTGCTAATTACTGGAACACAAAGAATATTTTGACTACAGAATAGCATTTCCCGAAAAGAATATGGCATTCTTGTTCAGTCTAAAGGGGAATCATAATTTGTGTGTTGTATAATGTTAATTTACTAACCTTGTCAAATAATTTGTATTTGATATTTCCTCTTAGTTTTCAACCTTTCTATTTACTAATCCAATATCAATACTCTATAAGTTTAAAATATTTAATAATGAATTCAGACAATGTGAAATTTTGCTCCATATATTTACAATTTTTAATTCTTAAAATCTTGGGTCTAGAAGAGGAGCCAACCCCAAGATAATTTTCAAATAAAAAGTAATATAAAATATATAATATAGATTGCAGATCGCAAACAGGAAATCGTAACGTTAGTTATTTTTAGCATATTTTTCTTCTGTGAAATAATTTTTGAGCTATCATTATCACTTAACTATTAATATGTTTCTATTTCACTTCTTAAAAAAATGCCAACTTCAATGTAGACCCCTTTTGTAAAGATAAAAATTCAACTGTTTCTTTAAATTTCGAAAAAAAAATTAATAGTTACTCTACAAGATCCAATTCATGGTATGAATGTTTAAGATAATGCGTTCCAATTCTTTTCAAAATATTATTAATTCACTATTAGACTTTTATTAGCTCCAGATATGCTTTCAACTTTTAAGCATATTTTATATACTATGCCATCTGGTTGGGACATTTAATTTTATCAATTTAATTTTAATGTTCTTGTTTTAAAAATCATTTTATCATCATTGTCTGTGGTTACATTGCACATCTGTAATGTTTTGATTTCAGAATCATCTAATACTTTTATTAGAAAGTATTTTTGATTTTCGAAGTTGGCTATTCAAAAATTGATAACAAGCAAAATCTATTATAAAAATCTTAGTGTCGTTAAATAGCTCAATTTTGTAGATTTTTAAAAACAATTAACTCAAGATTTTAGCCAAAGAAAATAAATTGATATTTTTCTATAGATGGTAGAGTTTGGACAGTTATTGGTGGAATTTTAGGTGTAGGTAATAATATTTTAGCTAAATTAATTTAGTCATTTATAAAAATTAAGATTTTTAACAAAACTACATTTAACCATAAACATTTCGCATATTTTAAATGAGATAATTAACTTTTGGAGAAAAAAACAAAACAAAATACACTTAACAAAGTTAGTTGGTTTACCTAAGTTGGTTGGATTTTTTTTATTAGAAAAATATTCATTTTTTGACATTAAGTTCTGTAAATAAAAATTAATGTAAATATTGGATCAGTATACTTTATTGGATCAGTTTTGTATTAATATTGGAACAAATTTGGTTGATGAAAAATTTGTAGATCAGCAGAGCTCTAAATAGAAGATAAACTTCAAATTTGTAGATTAAGCATAATCTTAATTTTACTTAAATAAATTATTAATTCACATTTATTATCAAGAGGATCATAATTAAGGTGCAGACACATCCAGAAATAAATGAGATATCATATTACCAATTTACAGTAAATTTAAAAAATTATTGTACAAATTTCTATGACCAAATGAAAACCTATAAGAACATTCTATATTTAAAAAGTATGAATTTCAAGCTTTTACTTTAAGGTTGTGCATAGAAATAAAAAGCCTGAGGTATGATAATTAAAAATATGAATTAAATTAGGCTATTTAATCAATATTAAAATATTGACATATGTGATTATACTTGTATAAAGATTCATTTAATTGTAGACTTAAATTTGTTATAAGTATAGATGACTTATCATAACTTTTTTGATTTGATAAAAAGATAAATATCTAAAATTTTTATTTAGATTTATCATTAGAAAACATAAGAATTACATTATAATCCTTAATGTGAGATTTTAAGGCTTTCATGCATATTCGTGGGTCTTTTTTAATATCAGTATTTGAGCAATATTCAATTTGAAACATATAATAAAAGGTTAAGATGGAATAAAAAAAGTAAGCCGTAAATGCCGATATAATAAAATTTTTGGTGGATATCATTCTCGATTATAATCTGCGTTCTGTAGAAAGAACATATGGTGGTACTCATGATAGAATAAATATGTTATATGTATAATTTTTTTTTTTTAAAAAAAAATACTTATGTCATTTATTTTTAAATTAAAAATATATATAGAAATAAAATTATATTAAAATTAACATATCAAATAAAATATAAAATAAAACAATATTATATAAAAACGTTATTTAAACATTACTCAATTATTTAAACCATAATATTCATGAATCTTGATACAACAAAATTTAAATTTTTAATTTAATTTTATAATTTTTATTTTTTTTAAATAAAATTTTTGGAATTTTAGAAATAAGTCATTCGTTCATATATATCCCCTCCCCCCTCTAAAATTGGTATGTCAAACATTTGTAATGCTTGCCATAGAAATATAACCTTGACCCAAGCTATTTTTTTATAAACATGGGCCCAGGTCAAAACCATGTATAAACTCTGGTAAACCCCCTTCAAATGAAATTTTGTACAACAAAATTGAAACAACCCCCATTGTAACTCAAAATTTTTTTCCTGATTCTGATAATTTTTTAAAGTGGGAAAAGCCACCAACCTTAATCCACCTACCCCTTAATTCAATATCTTTAATTTCTTATTTTTTAACAACACTTATTATGGAAGTTAATTCAAATTTAAATTCCCTTAAAGCTTGGGAGAATCTTTTAACCTTTCCCTTTAAAGTCTTAATTAAATCTACAGATAAAAATAAAAAAACTATTTTGCATGATATAAAATATAAAATAGACCATTTTTATGACTTAGAAATAGAAAATTACGTTCCTGATGTAAGGGCTACATCTGATTTTGCCCATAAATGCATAATTATATCAAAAAAAAGGCCAAGGGGACGTATGTGGAGCTCTTAAATTAGCTTCATCTAATGATAAATTGGCTCCATTTGATGAACATACTTTTACTTTATTAAAAGAATTGCACCCTCAGGTTTTTCCTGAAGATCTTCCCATCCCTATAAAATCTAATTTAATCGAAATAGGTAAGGTAGAACTAATTAAAAAAATTTTATCTTTTAATAAAAACTCTGCAGAGGGAATTGATGGTTTTCGCCCTTCTTATTTCCAATTTTTAATTAACCCTAAAAATCCTTATCAAGATTCATTTGTAAATTTATTGGTAATACTTAGTGAAAATATATCGAACAATGATTTACCTAGTCAAGTTCACCAAATTCTCTTTGGCGCAAGATTAATTGCTTTTTCTAAGCCTGATGTTGGAGTTCGGCCAATTGCAATAGGGTCTTTTTTTAGGAGACTATTAGCTAAGATAATCGTTGAGCGCATCAAACCTGATGCTTCAAAAATGTTCCTAACTTATCAACTAGGCTTTGGTATTAAAGGGGGATGCGAAATAGCCGCTCACTCTTTTCGCATATATATCGAAGATCCTCCTCCAGACGCCGTAGTCTGTATGCTTGATTTTAAAAATGCTTTTAATTCTTTATCCAGAAAAGCATTTTTGAACATTTTTTATTAAAAATTCCCAGTTTATGCAAGATTTATTGAACAGTCTATGGCTGTAGAACCCCTCTCAAATTCGGGGAATATACAATTCCATCTTACGAAGGTATTCAACAAGGAGACCCTTTGGGCCTCTGATCTTTAGTTTAGGTATACATAACCTAGTTCATTGTTAAAATCCTTTTTTAATTTAGATGTAAACATATGGTATCTAGATGATGGTACCATTTGCGGACCTTCTAAAAATATTCTTGCAGCGATAGAATATATAGAAAAGAATTCTCAAAACATAGGCCTTAATAAAGCTAAATCTAAAATATGCTTTTTAAATTCAAATACTCTCAAAGTCCAAGGGTTTAAAATCATTTAAAAAAGTGAAATTAATCTTCTATTTTTCCAACTGTAAGGTGTTCGTGGAAAAATTTTTCGAAGGCTTATTAGGACTTGAAAGTATTTTAAACGAAATTCCTTCACACCAGAGCTTTTTTCTTTTAAAACAATATTTATTTTTACCTAAGATTTTACATATTTTTAGATCATCTTCCTTTTTTTTTAAAATAATGAAATTATTAATCGTCTTCATGAATTTTTTAGAAGTTTATAAGAAAATATTTTAAATATTAAATTGGAAGATTTTAATTGGGGTTTCTTACAGTTACCCTCGAAAATGGGTGATTTAGATTTATATCCTTTAAATCTTATATCTTTTTCCTCATTTTTGGCATCGCGTTTGATGAATAACGCGATGACCTAAAGGTAAACTTTTAGACTCAGCTTTGACAGCCCGGGTATCTTTAGCTCCACCTTAAGCTGTCTTACCCACAATCTTAACACACCAATCTATTTTAGAACTTTTAATTAAAAATTTTTTTAAAATAATCTCATCAAACCCCTTTGGAGTATATTCAACTATTACAGAATGCTGACTGTACTAGTGGTTATGAATGGCTGGAACCATTACAAAATCGTAACCTAGGTAACCTCTTATCAGTTGAACAATTAAGAGTTGCCATAGGCCATCGACTTGGATGTAACATTGTTCAACCACAAACATGCATCAAATGTAAAATATTAGTTGACTCCAAAGGGAGACATGGTCTAAATTGTAATATATAGTCAAGGCAGGCAGGCAATGCATGCAGCAATTAATTTAGCTATTAGTCTTTCTCTTACCAGGGCCCGAATACCAAACATTCTGGAGCCTACAAATTAATCATTAGATGATGGCTTAAGACCAGATGGCTTTACTTCACTGCCTTGGTCTTTAGGGAAATCCTTAATTTGGGACTTCACGTGCTTGTCTTCTTTCCCAAAAAATTTAAATTCTAATCCGGTTGATATAGCAGAGAAAAAAAAACAATGAAATATTTCAAATTTACAAATTATATTTTTACACCGATTTTTATCTCTTCCCTTGGACATATGCCAAGCGGAACTTTAAAGTTCTTAAAAAATATAGAGGATAAGACAAGAGCCCTTACATCAGAACCAAAAGAATTCTATTTTTTAAAACAAAACCTACAAATCACTATTTTAAAATTTAATTACTCATGTTTTTGGGAAATTGTAGTCCCACCTTCGTTTTTATATAATGTTTTATTTTATTTTATATTTGATATGTTTTTAATATTAATTTTATTTCTATATATATATGTATAAATTAATATTATTATCTTATAAATTTTGGTAATCACCTTTTTTAAATATAACGCTAATATTAGCTGATGATTAAACTAATATAAAGTGATATTTAAATGATAAAAACAAAAGACACATTTTAGATATTTAAAAATACTTTGAACAAGTTCGGTTTTAATTTTTAAATGCAAAGTTATGGAAAAGCATTATCTCATATCATTGATGGTAAGTAATATATTACTTCTATTCATTTATTTTAGTCAGGTGCTATAGCTGGAACAGCTGTTGATACAATATTATTTCCACTTGACACGATTAAAACGCGTCTGCAAAGCAATGCTGGATTTTTTAAGTCTGGAGGATTTAAAAAAATTTATTCAGGTATAGGAGCTGCTTTTGTTGGTTCTGCGCCCACTGGTATATTTTTGTTAAATTTACAATTAACTTATTTTTTTGTTAGCTGCAATATTTTTTATCACATATGAATTTTGTAAAAGAAATTTAATTTATCATAATTACATTGTTTTAAATTATATGATGAGTGCGGCAGTAGCTGAAAGTGTATTAAATAAACATTAATTACTATGTATATTGAAATTTTTTAGGTTTCATGCATTATTAGAGTCCCCATTGAAGTTATAAAGCAAAGAAGGCAGGCTTTCTTCAGCTTATCAAATGATAAAATAATCAGAGATATATTGTTAAAAGAAGTATTTAAACCTAATATAATTTTGAATTTATAATACCTAAGGGTCTTTTAGGATTTTATCGAGGGCTATTACCTACTATACTTAGAGAAATTCCCTTTTCATTTGTTCAATATCCTCTTTGGGAATATTTTAAAAAAGTAACTTATAGTTATTTTTAATTTATCATTATCAATTTTATGTAGAGCCAGAAATTTAAAATAACTTCTGAGTATAATTTTGTGGATGCATATACAAAAGGTGCTTTGGCTGGTTTCTATAAAAATTTATCATCTCCATATCAAAATTTGTTCTAGGTGGTGTTGCAGCAGCATTAACTACACCATTGGATGTAATTAAAACAAAAATCATACTTGCCAAAGTTAAATACTTATTTTATATGTATAAAAGAATATTATTTTATAATCAGAAAGACAATTCCCAAATATCTATCATTAAAATCTGCAAAGACATAAACTTAAATAAAGGATTTAAAGGGTTTGGAATATATTTTTATAGTTTGTTCCTATTTAAATTTAGATATTTTGCTGGTCTGATTCCAAGAATAATGTGGATATCCATTGGTGGGGCAATATTTTTGGGCACTTATGAAATCACTTCTAAAAACTTTGAAAAATATTTTAAAAATTATTAATTTATTTAATTATATTGTCTTTATGAAATACCTCATTGGAAAAATTGTGATCATTGTTAAATTAATATAACAAAATTTTACATTGCTTATTATTCCAATTTTGTTTTTAATCAAATATGAGTAGTATATTTAGGATTTAACCTTGGTAGATGAAGGGACGGTGTCAACTTTTTTCAAAAATATGAGTTAAGAGGCAATAAATTTTAATAAATATTATTTTAAATTAAATTTTTTTTAGAAAATCAAAATAGAGTTCAAACAAATTCAATTTGGGCATTGACTAAGCTTTTTGTCCAACTTAGGGAGTTGCCTAAAATATATTTTTAGTTTAGCAAAAAGTGAGAATGTTCAACCATTTGCAAATAATTTTTGAAAATAAAATGTTATCTTTGTTTGTTTATTTGATACAATGTTTCAGGCACTAACGTAGTGGGGGGGGGGGCAAATTCAAATCCCCCCCCCCCCCCCCAAAAAAACAAAAAATGCAGATGCCGGTTCAAAAATATTATTGTTAATATTAATTTATATTTGTTAATATTTATTCCTATCTCATATATATATTTAATTAAATTTATTTATCACATTAAATCTACTAAGTTATTTTATCAATTAATTTCGATTTGAAGTTTTGCTTGGCTTAATTTACCTATTATTTTCAAATTTTAATGGCGTAATATTTATCTAAATTTCTAGTCAAATAATAATTATCTATAAAACTCTTTGTCCAACAGGGAGAAAGAAATTGCAAGCTTGTCCAACGAGATCGAATCTCCGCCATTAAGCAGTAACAGCTTTTATGGAGTTAGAGCTGATTATTAATGCTATTACTGAAATATCACAATGGCTTGAAAGAAATATTTCCTTAGAAGCAAGAAAATTATTGAATTCAATACTTATTCCTTTTGAGATACTCTTTTATTTTCCAAAATTCAAACTTTTATTTTCTTTTTAAAACCAATAAAAAAAAATCAATAATATTTTAATAATAATAAATAAACAAACATATGCCTAGAACACCTCCCTTATTTTTAAGAGGGTTCTCAGGCTACTAAATATATATATAAAAAAAATATTACACTTTATAATATATAAAAAAATATTACACTTTATAATATATATTGCTCCTCTTTATTCATTAACCTCATTTATACCCATCTCTGCGAATTCTTGTTGCACTTCTTCAGCCACGTTCATTCTAGTAGCAAAATTGATGGGTCTTTTCCTTTGTAAGGCTTGTTTTTTCATAAGTGTCTTTTGTACTCCAAAATTTTTCTGATTCATAAGTACTTGCTTAGGCAGGCTTACATTATAACGATCCAGAGTGTTAGCACGGGTAAAATTCGAATCATTGACAACTTTATTTGTATTACTATCATTATTATTGATAACATAAGTATTGCTAGGACATTGAGCCGCTTTATGCCCCTCACTTCCACAGGCAAAGCAAGTTAGACGGAATATGGGTTTGTTGAATAATGGTTGAACATTCATCATCCTTGATCTATGAAAAGATGGTTGCACATTTATTGTTGGTTGGTTTGGTAACTGACCATTTCTCCCAAGTTCCTCCTTTCTATTTGCCAGTTCAGTCCATGCACAGGCTAAAGCAGTCCCTGCTTGCGCTTCATTGATCTGCAGGATACTAGATTTTAAGCTAACGTAATACGTATTCATATTATCAAACAATTTTTAATTAATAAAATTATTTACTAAACATCATTAACTTTTCTTATTCATTCCAACTCATATTTAATTATTATTTTCACAATATAAATTAATTTGATAAACAAATAACATTTTTTAATCCACCTCATTATTTATTTCAAAACATATATTTTCCAAACTTCATTAAATCAACCTCTTGCTGCATAATTTCATTTTTTCCATAATATTCCATAAGTTGTTTAATTTATTTTTTCTTTTTATCGATTCTTTACCAAATAAATTGATTTCTTATCTTAACATTCTATCAATTTAAAAAGTTAACACAATCTACATTACTATAAAATAATTTCCCTTTTCAACTTTTCCTTTTATCTCTCAACTGTTTTTTTTTAACACAAGAAAAAAAAAACTATTAACCACGATATGCTTCATTTCACTTAATAACAAATATTTAATAAAACCAAAAAAATGACTTGCAATATACATTTTTGTTAAACCAAACGAATTATCAACATATTCAGTTATATTATCTCATATACTAAGACAATTCTTACTTTTACCTTTACATACTTCTAACTATTCAATTATATATATACATATATACCAAACTATATCTCAGTTTTTTTTATGATCCTTAAACAAATATTTTAATAATCATAACTCGAACCGAACAAATATTTTAATAATCACAATTCGAAATGACCCGAACAAATATTTTAATAATCATAACTCGAAATGACCCAAACAAATATTTTAATAATCGAAATCGACTCAGATATTCCTGTCCCAATTAATTTAATAATTAAAATGGTTTAAAATATTTAAATTAAATATAACCTTTTATTCTATTCTATATTTCTAAATTCTATATATATATTTTTTATTCTATTCCACTTATTTCCCCCTTTTTTTTAATTGATCACCATGCCTCATTTCTACACTTTTATTTTCCATTACTACTGAACATAATTTATTCTCCAAATTCTCTATCACCACTCCTTTTTCCCATTTTTTCCCTTTTCCATACATTCTAACCCAAACCAATTGATTCACTATATACTTCACCTGTTTTTCCTTCTCCTGTACCTCCACAATTTCTCCAGGTTTCAACATATCCAAAAACATATTTATTTTTCGACCTAACAATTTTTCCGCAGGCGATTTACCATCTTTGCCTTTAGCATTATTATAATACAACTGCAATATCCATATTTCACTTCGGTTATCTTTAGTTTTCATTAACCAACTTTTAACAATCGCCACCATCCTTTCCGCCTGTCCATTCAAACTAGGATGGTACGGTGGTGTAACTATATGATTTACATTTAAATTGATACAAAAATTTTTAAATCCCATACTAACAAATGCTGGACCTCCATCCGATACCATAACTTTCGGTATTCCAAATCTCAAAAATATTTTTTTACAAAATTTTATTACAATTCCCGTGGTTAATCCATGTACCTCCACGAATTCTATCCACTTCGAAAACGAATCAACCATTAAAACAAATTTTTTCCCTTCCCACTCGAAAAAGTCCAAATGAATTCTTTCCCAAGGTTCTTTAGTTCTCGGCCAACTACTATTTTTATCTCTAGGGGGCATATTGGCACAGGAATTACAAACCTCACAATTTTCCCCTAATTTATCAATTTCTTCATTCATCCCGGGCCACCATATGTATTCCCGTCCCCATTGTTTCATTTTCGTAATTCCTTGCGCATGTAAAACATCTAAAATTTTTCCTCTTACATTACGAGAAATAACCGCTCTATTTCCTCTCATAATACATTTATCTACTATAGTTAATTCCGCTTCCACATTTTTAAATTTCTTTCCCTGATCACTCCATGGTTTTTTCCCAGTAATCCACAATTTTACCAAATTCAATTCTTTATCCTTCATAGTATATCTCTGAATATCCTCCCATTTGGTGGGACTACCCTTTAACACTTTAGTTAATATCCTGATAAGAGCTTCCTCTCCATTTTCTTCATTAATTTTCCCCTCTTGTTTCTCATTAATGATTTCTAATCTAGACATAATGTCCGGCAAATGATTCTCTTTTCCCTGCCTATACTTCAACTCCAAATCAAAACTTCCTACCAGCAGTAACCACCTTTGCAACCGAGGCGACATCATTAACTCCTTATTATCTTTTTTGAAAAGATGTATTAAGGGTTTATGATCTGTGTACACTACAAATTTCCTCCCTATCAAATATTCCCTGCATTTTGTCAATCCAAAAATAACTGCCAAAGCCTCTTGTTCTATCACCGAATATCTTGTTTCTACGTCTCTGAACACCCTCGAAAAAAATATTACCGGTCTCTCTATTATCAAATGCAATAAAGCTCCTCAAACACCTTTATTCGATGCATCTACCGCCAAAATAACCTACCATTCACTGTTAAAACACACTAAAATAGGCTCCTTGCTAATTTGTAATTTTAACCATTCAAACGATAATTCTTGTTCATCTTTCCACTCAAAAGATACATTTTTCCGTAATAACTCATATAAGGGAGCTGCTACCCTTGCAAAATCTTCAATAAATCTATGGTAATAATTTACCATTCCCATAAATGATTGAATCTCCGCCTTATTCGTCGGCTTTCTCATATTTGCAATACTTATCAAATTTTTATCCAATGGTTTTACCTCTATTCCATTTATCTTATGTCCCAAATATACCACTTCGGTAACTCCCATAACACTTTTTTCACTACTCGCACGCAATCCTTTAATTTTTATTCGTTCAAAAACCTCTTCCAACCTTCTATTATGTTGTTCTACCGTTATTCCCGTAAGTAATACATCATCCATATAATAAAAAACACCTTCTAACCCTTGGAAAACCGCGGCCATTGTCCTTTGAAAAATTGGTGCCGAAACACTTAATCCAAATGGCAATCTACAAAACGTAAACAATCCTTTAAACGTCGTTATGGTCAACAATTTCCTCGTAGATTCTTTCATAGGTAATTGCAAATACGCACAGGAAAAATCTATTTTTGATAAATACTTCGCCCCCTTTAAATTCGCTAAAATCTCTTCAATTCTCGGTAACGGATACTTTACTTCCACAACCCATGGATTTAAAGTTACTCTAAAATCCGCACAAATCCCTAACTTGCCATTAGCTTTCCTCACCGGAACTAATGGAGTCGCCCATTCGCTATATCCAATGGGACAAATTATTCCATCTCTTAACCAATTATCCAATTCTTTTTCCATTTCTGCTCTCCACTCAAAAGGTACCCTCCTAACAGCACAATATTGTGGAATATATCCTTCTTTCAAACATATATCTACTTCATAATCTACTAAACGTCCCAATTTTTCATCAAAAATTTCTTTATATTTTTCTTTTAAATTAATCATGGCCTTCTTTAACAACACTAAATCCTCGTTATTTTCATTTTCTATTTTTTTTCTCACCAATTTCACCGGAAAATTTTGTGCTACAAGCAATTTTTCCCTTTCCCAATTCAATTCTTTGTGAATTTCATCACCATTCATATAACTATCCTCCAATCCCATTTTTCTTGGAATCAACTTTTTGTCTACCTCAAAACTAAAATTTTCATCACTTGTTTTCAAAATATTATCCATTTCTACATCCACAAAAATATCATCAACATTCAAATCAATATTTTCCTCAGAATCATATATTACAACTTGTTTATAATTCATACACTCAGGCTCCTCCTGAATCATTTTTTTATTTATAATTATTTCATTTCTCTGAATTTCCTCAAAATCATTTCTCAAATTCTTAATTTCCTCAATTTTTAATATTTCAATTTCCGAAATTCCATTTATTTCATTATCACAAATTTCCTGATTATCATTTTCCATATTTTCCACTTTAACATTTTCTAAAATTTCAATTCCCACTATTTCATTTTCTACACATTCATTTTCCCGATTTTTCATATTCACCTCCTTTACAGATGTTTTCAATACTTCAATATTTTTATCATTCTTTTTCCCTTTAAATATATTCAAAAATTTACTTTCTAATCCAAATTTCGATATCCAATTCCATCCCAAAATCGCACCCACCTCTTCTTTTATTATCCACAAATCCAAGAACTGCACTTCCCCATTCATTAACACCGGCAAATTCACTTTTCCCAAAACCGAAATAACAGTTCCATTTAACTGCTTAATTATCATTTTATCATTTATTAATCGCTCATTCGGCCATAAATTCGAAAATTCCCTATACCCCATTACCGATATAGTTGCTCCCGTATCTAACAACATTATAATTTCCTTATTTCCCACATTAATTTTCACGCGCGGACATTCATCATAATTAATATCTTTTTTCATCGAAACTGTCATAACACAAATTTGTATATTCGCCCTGGGCCACTCATTCCCCTTATTTTTCATCACTAATTCATTACTATTTTTCTTTTCTTCAATTCCTAAATTATTTTCAATATTTAGTACATTCCCTAATAATAAAATTTTTCCCTTGTCTACTGGGTTTTCCGATGTAATAACCCCATATATTGATTCCTGTCCACCATATAGTCATGTGACCGGACAATATCTCTAATGTCCAATGTTACGACACTTGAAACATGTTACATCTTCGACCTTCCTTTTTTCATAGATTTTTTTCCCCTTTTTTTATATATTCTACCGCCGGAAATGCTTTAGAATCTTCTTGTTGATTCTTAAAACACTTATCATGACCATGACCAAAATTTCCACAATTTCCACAAGCTTTTTGAATTTCATTCACCAATTTATACGTAGGAACATAACATTCCTCAGTTTTATGCCCTTTATTTCCACACCTTTTACAAATTATAGTTAACACATTTGGATTTCTCCTTTCATTACATCCTCTACTTATATGTCCAAACTTCCCACAATTATAACACTTTTTATTTTCCCTTTCATCATTCCCATACACTCCTTTTCCTTCACTTTTCTTTTCCAATTCTTCTATTTTAATTTTCATTTCTGTCATTTCTGTTCTCAACATCTCTTTTTCCCTTTCAATCAACTCCATTTTTTCCCTTTTCCTTCTTTCTTCCATTTCTTTTTTCTCTATCTCTTTCCTTTCATTTTCCCATTCTTCCCTCATTTCTCTTCTTATTTCTTCAATATTAATCTCCTTTTTTTTATGTTCCATTTTTCCAATTTCATTTTCCTTTTTTTTTTCATTTTCTCCAATTTTTCCATTTTCTCTTTTTTCAGACTCTCTAACGAAATCTGTTTTATTAATATCAATTTCACATTGACGATATCTGTTTTTAATATTTCCTTTTTTTCATTTTCATTTTTCACCATATATATTTCATTAAATAAATTTTCAATATTCCTCTTAAATTCTTCAATTTTTTTATTTTTCTCCCTTTCCACTTGCTCTAACATTCTTACTCGATTTATATCTTTATTTCCATTTCTTTTCTTATACCAAAAATATATTATAACCCACAATATAAAAACCACTAATATTCCAAAATACATTTTTAACGGCTCAACATTTTTGACCTCAAAATAATTGTTGGTCTTAATATTTTTGCGATTTAGCATTTCCTTAAAATTATTTTTAATTTAAACTCTTAATTTTTAAATTTCAAATTCTTTAATTCTATAATAAACTTATCAATAACTTTATCAAAAAAATTTTAACTGACTTAAATGATAAAATATACAATATCGAAATTATTACGAAAATCCCTAATACACAATAATACATAAAATTTCAACAAAAATATAAACTTTTACCTTATTTTTACGAATTTCCTTTTTCCTTTTCATAAATCTTTGGCCTGTTTCGTAATAGTAGTTATTGTTGTTCCGAATTAATTTTTTTTTTATACAGGTATCTTTTTAAATTAGAGGCACCACTTTTGAGATACTCTTTTATTTTCCAAAATTCAAACTTTTATTTTCTTTTTAAAACCAATAAAAAAAAATCAATAATATATTTAATACATTAAAAAAATCAATAATATTTTAATAATAATAAATAAACAAACATATGCCTAGAACAATTCCAAAGTTTTTTTCTCATTAGAATGTATTGTTTAATTATACAACTATTTTATGTAATACTTTTAAACATGACATTGACTTGATTAAAAAGATGAGAATAATAGCGGAGAGCATTTTATTAGAACTCAAGAGCTATTCATCATGCAGCACTTACAAATCCACAGATATTACTTCCACAAAAGCCTTTCCAACTTTTTCAGATGGTGATAGAAAAAAAAAAAATTTGTTAAATTTTTATCATTGAAGATGTTAGAATATCTTATGATGCTTTATTATCTGAATAACTATGATTAAAAGATTAATTATGGTTGATACAGTCCCAAAAAATGCTATGAATGCTTTGCATTATTTCAAACACATTTTAGATTATATTCTCAATGTTTTAAAATTATATATATTAGCAACTCTTCCCATTAGTAAACTAATGAGAGAACATTCTCTTTTTTAAGAAGAATAACAGAGCCCTGCAGAGGTACCATTTGCAGGGCACGGCCCAGATTTTTTTTTAAAAAATTTTTTGGCCCAGCCCGGCTTTTTTGAAAATAAAATTTTCAGGCCCTGCCGCATTTTTTAAAAATAAATTATATTTATTTTTGATTTTTATAGCTAATAATAGCGATTTCAAATATTTGGTTTTAAATAAAGCTTGGCCCGGATATTTTTTCTAAAAAAAGACCCAGCCCAGGTGTTTTTTTTTAAAAAAAATCGGGCCCGTCCCGAGTATGTTTAAAAAAATTAAAATACGATCCGGCTCTGGGGGCGGAGGCCTGCAAGTCTCTGAAAAACATACCTAGGAAATACAACTTCTGAAAGTAGATTGAATGATTTGGATCTTTTGAATATTCATAGGCATTTAACGCTAAGAAAGAGATAATTGGAAAATTAGCTCATAACATACAAAATACAATTATTCCTAAGAAACTTTTTGTGTATTAATTTATATTTCCAACATTTAAATTTTTTATACTTTATATATTTTAAATGCTCAAAAATTTCAATTTTGGATCATTTAAGTGATTCATATCTTGGTTATATTCACTCTATATTTTATTATTCACATTTATTTTATAGTTTTTCAATGCCGGTTTATATATATATTTTTTTTGTAATTCACATTAGTTTAAAATTGTGTATTAGAAAAGTTATTAGTCCTAATAAATTTATGCTTAGTATTTTTAATTAATAATATTTCTTAAAAAAATTTATTATCCCCCCCCCCCTCCCCATACAAAATTCCTACGTACGTGCCTGCAATGTTTTATTTGTAGGTCTATAATAACATCTTCAATTATATTTATTTCTTTTAAATTATCAGGTTTTTTTCTAATAAAAAATATTTTAATTTTTAGATGATTTCATTTGCCTCATTATAAGTAATGATATTTCATATAAAAATTCCTTAGAGTATGATGATTTAAAAATTTAATAACCTTAATTTTATTTAATTAATGATTTCTTTATTAATTTTGTTATTTGACAAGAATAGTTTTAAAAAGATGTTATTTATAATATAAATGAATCTATGCAGCAAAAAACAACAAGCGTCTAAACAAAAAATCAAAAATCTGTCCACTTTTCAAAATAGATAGTTGCCCAATTTATCAAGGGATTTTCTAATAATAATTAATAGGAATTTTTTGGGACTCAAAATATTTGTCAAATTATGGAATTATCCTGAGCCCAGAGTATACAGGTTTGACTGTATAAATAAAAGGGAAAAGGTAACAACACAAAATCGTTGTAAAATACATTTATTTTGTTTTTTCTCACTATTTTTTTAATTATTTAAAGTTTATCATTCAGATAACATATTTAATCCTGTTTATAAATAAATACAATTGTTTTGGAGGGATAAGATAGGGTCATTATCATATGTTTCTTTCATATGCAGTGAGAAATATGATTGAATAAGTATTTCCCAAATATTGATTATTTAATAAATGCAATTAATAAATTACAATTTTAGTGAATTACAAATAATTAGTGCTGTAAACATTTCTAAAATAATCGAACGCGTTCAACGTTCATTAACAAAAATCGAACACGTTAACGTTCGTTCAAAAATGATAAATTTTTTTTAAAATTTATTTAATATAAATAAATGACTTATATTTTTTAACACAATATATTAGCCATGTTAAAAAATAATATAGTTTTATTTTGATAATATAATTATAAATACAATATAATATAATATAGCAATTAAAAAGATATTTTTATTTATAAAAAATTTTTCTTATTAAATTTTAATAACAATTGTTTTTCAAAATTTTTATTTGATAGACAGGAACACTTGTCAGTTAATAGGGCATTAGCTATACTAAAATGCGCTCTACAGGGGCAGGTGAGGGTATTGTGGTATTATACTTAACAGCTCTTTTAACGTGAATAATTTATTAAAAGCATTTACTATTTTGCCCTTTGCTTCAAAAAATTGAGATAAGTTATACTCGTCAAAAAATGGATATCTCTAAATTAACAGTTCTTGCATTATCAATTCTAGAGTTTTTAATGTTTATTTCAATAACGCTATAAGTTTATTTTTTATAGGTTTTTCTGTGAAAGTTTTATCCATGGACATTGAAGCTTAAACATTGGTAAGCAGAGGGGGGGGCAGGGGGACAAATCCCCCCCCCCCCAAGCCAAAAAATGCAGATGCCGGATATATTTTTCAAAAATATTATTGTTTATATTCATTTATATTTTATTATATTTATTCATATCTCTTTCTTTTTAAATTTTTATATTATTACCTTTTTCATTTACTAATATATTTTATCAATTAATTTCATTTTCAAGTTTTCCTTGGCATAATATTTTTCTATTATTTTTAAATTTCCCGGTATTATATTTTTTCACCATTTTCAAATTTCTAGTCATGGATATTAGACTTTTTTTAAAAAACACTGAAGATAGTGAAAATCATACCTAAAGCAAAAAAGTATTGTATAATAATTTAATAAAATTTTAATTTTTAAAATATTTTTAGCAATTAAAACCCCTCCCATAATAACAAATAATGAAAGAATTGTTGAAACAATAATTGAGTCAGGATATAGAGCCATCTAAAGGTTAGTTATTCTAAAAATACATTTGGGCAGTTTTATAATAACTTAGCTGGTATTATTTAATAAATAATAATTTTAGATATTTAATTTAGTAAAAAAAATGAGATTGCAACAATGTGCAGCAATGATTTTTTTAAAAATAATTTTAATTTGCATCTCAATATTTAGACATAAACTTAAAACTAAAATCTTTCTACAAAACTAGAGTATCCCCAAACTTTATGTGCTAATCGAAAGTTAAAATTTCAAAATAGCTATTTTACTAGATGGTTATGGCTAGCATACTCTATCCGAGACAGTGGAGCTTATTGAAAGATATGTGTCCTGTTTGGACCACGATATGCTGGCAGAAATCTAGTGAGTTTAACACTCTTGTTAAGACTCTTTTCATCAAATACAAAGATGCGGGAGAAATTTTTGACAATCATCAGAAAACAAATTATCACAAAAGCTGTGAACTGATGATTTCGTCAAAAGAATCAATTCAAAAGGGGGATATGATTCCCATTTCATCACTTATTGATAAAAACAGGGTTAAAATCGCAAAAGAAAATAGTTGTAAGATAAAACTAACTATTGAGGCCATTTTATATTGTGGCTTGCAAGGCCTAGCACTACGTGGCCACAAGGATTCAGGAAGCTTAAATTTTAATAATAATGATAACGAAGATAATTTTAGTGGACTTTTAAAATTTTTTAGAAAAATTGATTGCTGAAATCAATTCTGCCCCATGCTTCTCAATTTTGGCAGATGAGACCACGGACATTGCTGGCATTGAGCAGATGTCATTGTGTGCGCGATTTGTAGATACTCATCAGGGTTGGGCAAATTTTCAGAAAATTGTATTCGGATACAGATACAGATACTTTATAAAATTTTGTATTTAAGATACAAAATACTTATATTTTTTTAAAAAAAGTATCTAAGATACAAGATACTTTTAAAAAACATTAAATAGTCAAAATCAAAATGTATAAAGCTTTATTTTCTTATCTGTAGTATAAATTTATAAAAAAATATTTAAAATAAATTGTAGAAAATAACAAATTTATTATAAAAGATAATGCGATATTCCATTTAATAATTATATAATTAGTAAATAATAATAAATCAGCATTATTTTTTAATATTATTAATTTTTCAAATGATTTATCGTTCAATCTTTGACGATTTGGTCTATTAACCATATTAGCAAAGCTAAATAATCTTTCAACGGGGGCTAAGGAGGGTAATATTGTGTTATATTTAATAAATATTTCTTTTATATATTTATAACTATTTAACATATTTATACTCCGCCTGTCATCTTTCATATAATTTAGGACCTCTATTTCAATATCATTTATTGAATTATTAGAATTGGATGTGGTACTTTTAAGGCAAAAGTAATCATCATCTTCATCAATTGAAGATTTTGTTGAAGTATTAATTTCAATATTATTTTTAAAAACAATTAAAACTTCATGTAATAACAAATCCTGAAGGTATTTTTTTTCTTTTTCACCATCAATCCAACGATTTTTAAAATAGGGATGAGAAATAGTTGCCAAAAATGCACTTTTAAAATTGTTATCAAAATCATATATATTTTTAAATCTTTTATTTAAATAATTTTCTTTGGCAATAGCTAATGGTTTGCAAAATTGTAGAATGGTTTGAATTAAATTTGTAATTTTTTTAATGACATTTAAAATTGGAGCTGATTCTCCATAATAGCAGTTGATTTCACTCTGTATTTTGTCAATCGCTATAGCCAATGGGGCCATTATATTGCAATATTCTTCTAAATATTGAATTTCAATATCTCTTAATTTAGGAAATTCTAATTTTTGACATAATTTAGGAAGTTCGCCTTTAAATTTTAATAAACTATGAAGACTATCATACAAACTATTCCATCTAGTGCAACAAGGTGTAACTAATTATTTTCCTAAAACTGCTTTGATATGTTCTCCAGTTTTAGGCCTATTATTTGCATTCCATAGCTTAGTACATTTAGCTATTGCAGGATGATGAATTTTAGAAATGTTAGGAGAATCCTTAATAGCTCTCTTGACATCTGTTGTGGCAATTAGACTTATCGTATGGCACAAACAACGAATGTGTTGAAGCAATGTTATTGAGGCTTCTTTAGACCCTTAAATAAACAAATAAATAATTTTATTTGAAAATTTTTACTAAATTTACAATATCATGTAAATTTTAAAGAAGTATTATATAATACTTTCAATGATTTCGAATTCTATACATTCATCATCATTGATGTCAAAGTTATTCTCTACAGCTTCCATAGAATATCCAAACTCCTTGAAAGCTTTCTTAAAGTTAGAGCCGTTATCTGTAGCAGTTGCTATAACTTTTTCGTCAATACCAAAGTCACGATTAATTTCTTTATTATGATCATCTTGAAGTACTTCAAAAAATTTGCCATTAAGCATGCTTAGTATAAATTTATTGTTATAATTTTCGGTTGAAGAATCATCTGAAGACGAAGATAAACATATTATTCTATTTTCTTCTTCCATAATTTTAAAATAGACTGATATAAAACGATTCAAATATGGTAGTTCTAATTGTTAGAAAATTGCTATATGACGACCAACGTCATATATCAAAAATTATCTTAAAATTTCTAAATTTTGATTAAATTTTTTATTTAAATCTTAAAACAATATCATTTTACATTTTAAGGCTATTTAAATTAACCAATATAAATTTTTTTTAAAGTATCTGTATCTTTTTGAATACAAAGTTGGTTAAGATACAAATACTTTTAAATAATATGTATCTTAGATACTGGATACAAGATACTTTCCAAAATTTTAAAAAAGTTACAAATATCCGTGATACTGCCCAACCCTGATTATATTATTATATTTTATTTATAATTATATTATCAAAATAAAACTATATTATTTTTTAACATGGCTAAAATATATTGTATTAAAAAATATAAGTTTGTTTATTTATATATTAAATTAAATTTAAAAAAAATTTATCATAAAATTTTGAACGGTTTTATGAACGTGAACGCGTTCCTTTTTTTTGAACATGAACTTGAACGTGAAAGCGTTCGATTTTTGTCAATGAACGTTGAACGCGAACGCGTTCGATTTTTTAGAAATGTTTACAGCACTATAAAAATATAATGTTTCTATAATATTTTTTGTGCAATCATTTTTTAATGTCTTATATATTTTTCTTTTACATAAAAAATATAATTATTCATATTTCCAACATTTAAATTTTTTATACTTTATATATAAATTTTAAAGGCTCAAAAAAATTTAAATATTGATTATGGGTTATTTATTTTATAGTCATTCATATCCTGGTTATATCCACTTAATATTTTATAATTCAGATTTATTTAAAGTATTTATATGCCGCCGGTTATATCCGTTTAATATTTTTTAATTCAAATTTATTTCTATATAGCGATTTATATATTTAATTTTTTATAATTCATATTAATTTAAATTTGTATATTAGAAATAGTTATTAGTCCTAAAATTTATGCTTGATATTTTTAAATAACAATAATTTTATTTTAAAAAATTTTAATTATCCCCCCCACACCAAATTTCTGCGTACGCGCATGAGCTTGAATATTGGATGTATAATTGCAGAAATAACATGTTGATCTTCATATATATGTTCAAATCTTTAAAAAAAATAAATATGTAATTAATTTGATAATGATAGGTTTAATACTTTTTATTAATCCCATTGAATAACGCGTATATCATTAGTTTACCATAATTTAGGCCACTAATTTTTTTAATTTTAAAATAACTATCGTTATTGTTTGGATCAAATAACCTTAAATGCTTTTTTTCTTCAAATTTAATGATTTTACTTAGTTCTTCTTATATTATATAAAATAAAATAATTTATATTACAATCAAATGTCGTTGTAAATTGGAACTTGAAGATTTTGAAATGGTATAATACTTTTTGGGCACATTTTATATTTGGTGAGTATTGAATTAGTTCTTTCAATATAGAATGTTACTGTAAGGCCATGGTAATGTTAATTCATCTGATTTTGAATTTTAAGAATCAGATAATGATGATGAAATAATATCAATTATGCCAATCTATTAAATAAATTAAAATATAAACAATAATATTCAAATTAATAAATTATAATAATGGTGTGTTTAAAAATTGAAATGTGAAAAGGAAAAACAATTGTTTATTAAGACTTTTTTCTTAAAAAATTCGGATTAATATTAAATTTTCAAATAAATAAAAATAAAAAATGTTTTAAAAAATTGAACGAATGTTAAATTCGAACGCGTTCGTCATAAAAAAGGAGCGCGTTCACGTTCAAAGTTCGTCAAAAATAAAAAGAACGCCGTTCAAAAAAACGAACTTCGTTCACGAACATTCACAAATAATTATTAACTTTAATTTGTTTCATTATATTTTTATTTGAGGCAGATTTTTTAAAATGATATTTGAGTTTTACAAAAAATTTAGATTTTAAGAATCATTAAAAAATTAACATATTTATGAAAATTTTTTATATGTTAAATTTTTAAATAATGAACAAACTTATAACTAATTAAGATTGTTGCAGATTAGGGTTAGGAATTTTTTTTTGATAAAATAATTTAGTTATACAAATATATTAAATATAAATTACAAGGATCTACTAATGCCCAGTATCCACATCAGGCCAATACTCATCCTATCGATTGATCGTTTTTACTTTTGCCAATACTAGATTATTCAATTTATATTAAATATGTATTTAAAATTGGGAAAATAATATTTTAACTCGCTGGCTCTTAGATTAAAAAAGTTAAATGATATAGTAATGTTACATTAAACAAGAGTTTTTTATTCAAATATATTATATTATTTATGCCATTATGGTTTATTTTTATATGATGATTTCACGCTTTATCCCAATTTTTAAATAAAGTGTTTCTAAATTTCAATATAGTGTCGCGTGGTAAATTTTATTATTTAAATTGAATAAGAAAATTTGAAAAAAAGAATCCAAAAATATCGTAGAAATTAATTATTAAAATATAGTATATGACGCCATCTAGCGAATAGAATAATTTTATTTTTTTACTTTTATAAATGAATAAATTTATGAAAATTTTTTATAAAGGTATCTAGGCGAAAATATCTTATATAATTTCCTAAATGAAAATAAAGTTATTTCTTTATATAAGAAGTTAGAAAAGCAAGATGAGCAGGGATTTAAAATATAATCATATTATTATTCAAAATTTATATTATATTATATCACATTTTTATAATGAAATTGTTAAAATTTTTAAGTCCAAGTTTATAATAATTTTACTCAATTAATTTTAGACTCTTGAAAAAAAAGAAAAAAATTTATCTTAAATTTTGAAAAAGGTTATAACAAAAAATTTGATTCATATTTAATTAAAAATAACTTTATCTTATCTAGCACGTTGGTCATAGATCTGCCCAAAATGAGCGACGATAATTATATGAAGACCTACCCTTCATATAATTATGCCGATTTTTTTCTCAAGGACACCAACAAAACTTGTACCCAGGTGAAACTAAATAAGTGAGTGGAACTAACCCAATACCGTTTTAGTAGATAATTTGATTTGCTAGAGAGAAAAATATAGAATATGAAGAAATAGAATAGAAATAGAAATAGAAATACTGTTTAAAGAAAAAAAATTCCAAATACAATATTAAATTAAATTAAATTAAAACTTTAAGGGATACTTTATCATTTTACAGATAACCAATTGATTATCATGATGTTTTTTTAGTTAAGAAATTAAATTTTTCTATTTATAAATAATCTAAAAAATTTTTTTTTATTAATAATTTATTTTTAAAAAAAAATTTCACAAATTTTTCTTTTACAAATTATAATTAAAAATATATATTAAAAAACAAATAAGCATATATTAAAAATAATATATATAAAAAAATTATGTATATATTAACATAAAAGAGAACTGATAGAAAAAAAATTTATTATAAAAAAAAGAGGTATATATCACCCTAGAAAAGAGTGAATGCTTAAAAAATTAGACTGGCAGATTTCCAGGGCTGACGAAGGTAAAATCCTTCATTGAGGTCCCCTGAGTTCTGTCTCATTTTTTTCCTATGGCTTTAATGAAATTGAGAGCATCACTTCCGAACTTGCCTAGGTATTGGTAACGATTGGAATAAACCTTTGTTGGTGAAGCAAGCATATTTGTTTTTTTTAAGATTTCGGCCTTTTCGATGGCAGAAAATGGGAGGTTAGACTTGACGGCTAAATCGACACAGGTATAGTCCCAAGCGAATGGGAGACCATTAGTCCAGGGAATGAGAGATCGTTTTCGTTTGAGAGGCCCACTGGTTCGAGAGTGGATAGAATATTAACTTTTTTAAGAGCAGATAGGAGAATGTTGTTAATAGATTTATGACGCAGTTGTCGTCCATGGGAGAACTTGCAGTGCAAGGGATGTTAAGCTTTCAATTCGATGGGATGACCACAGTCGATGCAAGAGGGAACCACAGCACTACAGCCAAGGCGTTGGGCTATGGAAATGAGTAGCTGTTCGCCAGTCAAAAGGAGGCCAAGATTGGAACTGATGGCTTTCAACCATTCGTAACCTGAGCTTGCATATAAAAATTATTGGGATTATCCTCTAAGGGCCTGTTCGAAATTAGGTATTCAACGGAACGGGCGATCAGAGAAGCATCCCAGTCTTTTTGAATACTGAAAGCGGGACTACAAAGGGTGGGTGGGCAATTGCTGTCCCAAAAGGTGAAGGCTTACGAGAGGTCAGTATCTAAAGGAGTGGATCCATTATCGATGATAGATTGAGCAGCAAAACGAGATGAGATATTAAATTTTATATTAGCAAAGAAATAAGGTATGTAAGTTAAAAAAATATAACATTCTGTTTTTGTAGTTGCAATCGCTATGAAGCACTAAATATCAATTTTAACAAATTTAAAAAAAAATTCCTAATTGGAAAGAGAAGGGTAGTGCGATTAAAGGAATATAAAGTTATTATATAGATGAAAATATTCATAGAGAGATAAAAGCAATTTTTTATCCCATGATGAGATTGCGCTTCATAAAATCAAGAAACCCCACCCCCTCCCACCAAGTTTTATGAGAAAACTGCTTCACAACCCTTACCCCGTATTAAAGCGGCCTGCTTGCCCACGCCATTAAGTCTTCTCTTCTTCATCATATTAATCTTAAAACTTGGTATCTTTAAAAACGCCTTATCCTTACATATTGCTTTGCTTTAGTTAGTCATGGTCTGTCTCTAGTTCGTTGAACCGTAACTTCAGAATCGAGAACTTGCCTATTCACGTTAGTAAATTCATTTATTTAAATTATACTAAATGCCCATGCAACTTAGTATAATTTTTTAAATCCAAACCGGGTTCAAAAATGAAATAACAAGTCCGGATTTATTCTACTCAAATTTTCTATTTCTATCTTAACAATTTACCAAATTCAGCTAATAAAATAATTTTTTTTTAATAAAAAGCCAGCCCAGTTGTAAATTGTAAAAGCTAATTAAGCATTCAGGCTGGGCTTAAATTTAAAAATTAAATTATATATATAATTTAAAGTAATACAAAAAATCTTTTATTTATGCTTGAATCGTCTCTCCTTTCCTATCCCTTAAGAGATTGACATACAACAGGAGTATGCATGGTACAAGAACAGTATATTTTAATATGGATTTTTCTTTGCAATATTATATTCATTTTTTGCTTTTTTCATATGGTAACATATATTTAGATAAATTAGAAGCATAAATATCCATAGAATATATTCGGAGCACAAATGATAAATCAACGAACAACTAGGTTGTATAGCTCCTCCCACCTCCCGTAATCTTATAAAAATTATTTGATTTGATACATTTTATATTTATATTCAAAGCATCCTATCTAGTGAAAGTTCACAATCCGGTCCTAGGTCTTAGACCACAACCAGACCGGTTCTTTATTAATATTTTAATTTGTTTCACTACTCAATTTATATAATTTTGTAGTAAATTTTTGTACATATTTTATTTTATAATTGCTGTTCTAGAGAGGAGTTACTTTAGTTTTTGCGTTCTTTTTTAGTTCATTTTTATATTGCGATACTACAAATACGAAAAGTTTATCAAAAAACATTTTACTTTTGAATTAAATATTTGAAAGGCAGACCGGTGTTATATTGTCCATAAAAAAAATTGAACTGCATAAAAAATAGATGAAGCAAGTTTTCCAAAATGTTTAAACGTAGTTTTATTCTTTACATATATTTCTATGGTGGAAATTAATATTTAATTTTTTTAGTTTTTCATTAATATAAAATTTAATAATTATGAAAAACATAAGGGGGGTACCTATTTTCCTTTTGCGTTGCGTATCATACCATTTCTTTATTTTTAAATTCTAAGTAAATAAATGATAATAGGTTGTCAACTATCTTAAATTTACCAGGTTCATCTATATTACATATATCGGTCTAGTATAATATTTTTCTTGTGATAATCAATTTGATTGAATCCAGATAAAAATTTCTAAATTATTATAGGGTATTTTGGGTACAATTGTATGTTGTGATCTGCATCGGACCTAATTTTTCAGGCCCGATTCGGAACGGATTTTTTTTATTTGTCCCGAAAACCCTGACCCGAAATAAAAATAAAGATTATTTGTCCGCCTGGCCCGAATTTACTAAAATATAGAAAAAATAGCACCTTTTTCTTGCAAGAATATTAAAATATATCAATTTGTTTCACAATTTAATATCTTATTTAAAAATTTAATTAGGTCAGTCCTGGCCCGAACCGAAATTGTTTTTAAAAATAGGCCCAGCCTGGCCTGAAACCCGTACGGGCAGAGCCGTGATTTACAGATCTCAAATTGTAGGTATTTTTATGTTAGGAATTTATTTTCTTATAAAATTAACTTATTTATTTTTTAGTTCTCTATTTTTATCCCTACTTCATACCCAAGTCAATTTCAATGGAGAATAAATATTAGCAGCAATGATATTTATCTTATAAACTGGTGAAATCTAAAATATTCAAAAATTTATAATTTATTTAAATAAAGTTACAAATCTTTTATCGATACCGTAAGAGACTTCAAGAGTTTATCAAAACTCTAAATCTGAAAATCACTTATACCTTTAACGTTTGCCTAATATTTGGAGTTAAAAAACCAACACAATCAAGGATCTTCAAAATCTTTGCCAAAGCTCCATAATCTGAAATTTATTTATTTCAAAAAATAACGATTATATTAATTTGGCGATATCCTCTAATAAATTTAGGTTCCTGGAAGTTAAAGCGTATATGTTGTATGGTATAACATATAGATTTTAGAGAAAATTTATAGTAGGATGGAAATGAAATTTTGATTTCATGCATTCCAATATCGTCTGTATTTATTAAAAAAACTATATTCTCTCCATGGTTTTTTGAATTTAAAGAATTGAGAGAATAAAAATTATAAAAACTAGGTTCAAACATTTAATATAATTAAATAGTTTCACAAATGTATATAATATATATCATTTTTAATTGTATTCAATAAATACATTAAGATTTTTTTTAAACAATTTATACAACTAAAATTAAAGGAGTAGAACACCTACACCGATCCTGCTCCCGGGTTTTGAGGCGCCGTTCTTTAACAACAACCGATAAAATATAAGATATCTTAAAATACTTTAAATTAGTATAATAAATATGAAAAACGTAAAAATATATGCCGCGAACTTAAAATTAGTGTTGTTAAACGGCTCGATTTGAGCCGATATTTAAAAAATGTTAACTCAAAATTTTAGCCCAAAAGATATTGCCTAAGCTTATTGATTTCGTTAATAGATATCCAAACCTCTGCCATCTATGAGTAAAATCTCAAGGATAGCGTAATATTTTTCTGGATATAATATTGAGTATTTTTTTTAATATGTATATTTGTGGATTTTATTTTTTAATATCTCTTCCATATTTTATCAAAATTATAATAAGTATTTATAAAATTATATAAAAATACTAAATAGAAATAAAAATATATATAAGTATCGAAGGCTCTAAAAGGGCTTAATTTAATAATGAGTATGTTACTAAAAAACAAGTATAATTATGTTTAAAAATTTCAAGTTGAAGTTCTTGTTTGAGAAATTTAGATTCGCGGTATTCGTTTGTTATTTTAAATATTTTCAGCGATAAAATTTTAAAAAAAGGTATGTTGACTGGGAAAAATTGCCGTTAGTTGATATGACAATTAACTCAATAATATGAAATTATTGAATTTTGAATATTTATTAATTTTTTTATTCTCCCCGGAAGTTAGAGGTTTAGAATTAATTGAGGAAGAAAAGAAGAGGCACACCAATAAGGGATTTGCTGTTGGATACAGGTTAAACCGTCGGGTCTGAGGCCATCCTGTAATGAACGGTTAGTTGGTTCGAGGATGTTGGGAATTTTTGCCTTATTAAATGCATTATGGATAATTTTGTTGATAGCTTTATGACGGAGATGGTGACCTTGACTACGGGTGCAGTTAAGGCTGTGTTGGGCGTTAGGATTGTACGGGTAAGTTACATTGGTGGCATGTGTGTGGTTGTGTAAGTGAGCAATCAAGTCGAAATCCTATAGTAATTCTCAGTTGTTCGTTGGTTAAGAGAGTATCTAAGGTTTGGCTTGGAAGTGCTTCGAGCCATTCGTGTCCTCCATATTTATCATTGGATTGTAATAATTGTATGTTGTTAATATCAATATGGTTATGATAGGTACTTTTTTAGGGGTTCAATAATAAATTTGTTGGATATTTCGGTTGGAAATGTAAAACCGTCTGCTGTAAGTCGATTCCAAAGTTCGATTGCTGCGGTTAAAAGATCATCATTGGGTGTTATAAATGATGAGATCGCTGAATTGAGGGATGGGCGATTTGAGATTAAAGATAGGGACAATAGTTCTAAAGTAATCATGTCGATACCACCTAGTTTAGCAGGTAATTGGGCAAGGTGCCAATTAAAATCCGATAATGAGAGGTTGAGGATTCTTTCTATAAAGGTTTTTAAGCGAATATCATGTTGATTAAAAAAGTTGAGGCGGTAAATGAGGAGGATGAGTAGAAAAGATCGAGATTTTAGATAAATAAAAACATTTTTATAATCAATAAAAAAGTTGGTGTGATGGAATGTGGTTATAAACTTTTCAAGGTTTTGCATTTCAGAAAATGTTTTATCGATAATTTTTTCCGATATATTATTATTTAATAATGGGAAGCTCAAGTTGAATATCTTCTTTTCAATAATGTGTAATCTTTAAAAAAAATCAGAGGGTATCTCCGGGTTGAGGAAACATATTTCTGTTTTGGTTTTGTTTAATTGTAAACCGATTTTAATGCATCTGTTTCGAGATGGCTAAGGGCTTTGCTTATCTGATGTGAATTACCGCATAGTGTGCTATCATCTAGGTACCATAGGTTAAGGTCGAGGTCGAAATCTAATTTAAGATCTTTCATCATGTTTTGAATAGCTAAGCTGAAGGGAATAGGGCCGAGGGGGTCGCCCTGTTGTACTCCCTCTTCGGAAAAAATAATGTTACCATTAAAAATAAGGGGAGTGCTATTCTTATAGCAAATGTCTACGAAGCGCCAATATTGGTCGTAAAAAAATTCGAGTGCCGAGGAACGCGAAATTGTATTGAAGGCATTCTTGAAATTTGTAACCACTTAAATGAAAATATATTATCGACAATATGGAAAATATTTTATTTTTTAACCAATCTCGAAACATGATGTTATCCACTTCCTAACTATAGGTAAGCACGGGGCGTAAAAATCCCCTTACCCCATCACATGGTGAGTCCCACGATCTTGAATAAATTTGATTGTTGATTAGGCAAAAGAAAATTACAAGGCATGGTTGAGTGTGATTAAAAATTTTGCTTGAATCACGGAAAACTTTTAAAAATTAATATATTTTAAAAACCAATCTCGTTACTTCTTAAACATTTTGCAAGATTTTTTTCCTAAGATACTAGAAATTACTTTAACAGACTATCGAAAGCAGGATTTATTTTGTTCAAGAATTTTCATAAGTTTAACAAAAAAATGAATAAATTATTAAACCATGTCCTGGTTCGTCTTATTTCTAAACAGTAGTCTGTTTACCCGGGTATATAGCGTCCTCTAAACAGCCTAAAAAGAAAAGGTTTAAATTGACGGAAAGGGTAAAGCGTCTTTGTGAGAAAAATATATAAATAAATAACAAATAATATTTATTTAGAGTAAAAACTTATATAACAAACCAAAATAATGTGTGCCCATTCAAAATCTGCTTAGCCTTGGCTAAACATAAATAAGTTTCAAAAATAAGACGAAGCATGGCATGGCCTTAAAATTTTTCAAAATTTCTATTTGAAGAAAAACTCATTCTTTTTATAATAGTTTTCAAAATTTGTCAATATTGAATCTTTTGTTCCATTTTTTCGAAAAATTAGCCATTAAAATTTTATCAGCCCCCGCCAGTTCGGTTTCAATTGAACGATTATTTTCAATAGACAATCATAGTTAAATAGGAAAAAGGCAAGCGCAACTAAAATAAAAATAAATAATGGCATTCATTTTTCAATATAAATAAAGATTTTGATTTATAAAATATGACTTGATTAGTTAATTCTTAATTCCTGCATATAGACCATTTTATTTTATGTAAAATTATGAAAATAAATAAGGCCCAATAATATTTTTAAGTGATACATAAATTTTTAGACATGACAAAAATTTTGCCTTTTCTTGAATAGGCTGGTCGGGCTAAATTGTTTTAACATAAAACGTAAATGGGCGTGAAATTTTTCTCACTACCAGCTGTCATTGCAAAAACTTTGATTTTATTGTATAAAATATCAACTTTAAATAACATTGCCCCATTATTTCACGTAGAGCATTTTAAAATATTATTCAATTTGGACATTGGGTGGAGGGGTATATTTAGTGTTTTTTTATCCGGGTTACTTTTGTATGGGTCTTTTCTGACCGATTATCATTCCAAAGATAAAAATAAAATTTTTGTGATAAAGGGTTGTCTGAGTTTCACTATCAAAATTCTTTTAGAGATACATCTCTGTAGAAATAAAAATCTTAATATTTTCCAATACAACCGTGCTTGTATATTATAATACCCCCTTTCCATCGTCCGCGCTTAATGAGCGGGTGTACACTATAGCAAATGCAGTTCTGAGGGATAAATGATCTTTAAAGCTTGAAAAACAACAATCACCATTAAAATTGAAAAAAAAATTATAAATATATTAATAGAATTATAGTAATAATAAATTCTGTGCAATTTATTTGAATTTTATAGTGCTGTAAACATTAATTTAAAAAAGAAGCACGTTACGTTTGAAAAAAGGAGCACGTTACCTTGTTATTCGAAAGTAACGCGTTACTCTTTACTTAAAAAATACTAAATATTACAGCTCCGTGAAGTTGGCCGAACATTTGGAAGCACTAACGATGAATCATATGTCATTTTTTAGTGCTTCGTTAGTGCTTGTTAGTGCTTCAATCCGTATAGTAGCCGAATTTAAGGAAAAAAGTTATAAGCAAAAATAAAAATTTGTGCCAACTTCACGCTTAAAAGTCGATTGGAAGCACTAACGATGAAACTTATATCATTCTTTAGTGCTTCGTTAGTAGAGGTTAGTGCTTCAATTCATTTTGTAGCCGAATTTAAGAGTAAAAAGTTATTCACGAAAAAAACAAAAATAAACAAATAATGGCGACGTGCCAAAACAAAAACTAGAGTAGTAATTAACATCCGGTTTCAGCCATTATTTAGTGCTTAATTAGTGTATTTAAATTCCGTTATTAATTTACTTAACCGCCATAAAAAAAGTTATTAGCTAAATAAAAATTATGACTTCACGATTTAAGCATGAAGTTGGCCGAACTTTTGGAAGCACTAACGATGAAACTAATATCATTCTTTAGTGCTTCGTTAGTAGAGGTTAGTGCTTCAATCAGTTCCGTAGCCGAATTTAAGAATAAAAAGTTATTCACGAAAAAAACAAAAATAAACAAATAATGGCGACGTGCCAAAACAAAAACTAGAGTAGTACTTAACATCCGGTTTTCGCCAGTATTTAGTGCTTAATTAATGTATTTAAATTCCGTTATTAATTTACTTAACCGCCATATGGAAAAAAAGTTATTAGCTAAATAAAATTTATGACGTCACGATTTAAGCGTGAAGTTGGCCGAACTTTTGGAAGCATTAACGATGAAACTTATATCATTCTTTAGTGCTTCGTTAGTAGAGGTTAGTGCTTCAATCAGTTACGTAGCCGAATTTAAGAATAAAAAGTTATTCACGAAAAAAACAAAAATAAACAAATAATGGCGACGTGCCAAAACAAAAACTATAATAGTACTAAACATCCGGTTTTCGCCATTATTTAGTGCTTAATTAGTATTTTTAAATTCTGTAATTTATTTTGTTAACCGTCATATGAAAATATTGTAACACGCAAAAGAAATTTTTAGAGGTCAAATTTCGGCTAGAAAATTATGAAAGCACTAACGATGAAACATATATCATTCTTTAGTGCTTCGTTAGTAGAGGTTAGTGCTTCAATCAGTTTTGTAGCCGAATTTAAAAATCAAAAGTTATTTGCGAAAAAAAGAAATAATGGCGACGTGCCAAAACAAAAACTATAATAGTACTAAACATCCGGTTTTCGCCATTATTTAGTGCTTAATTAGTATATTTATATTCCGTAATTTATTTTGTTAACCTTTATGGAAAAATTGTAAACGCTAAAATAATTTTTAGAGGTCAAATTTCGGCTAGAAAATTATGAAAGCACTAACGATGAAACTTATATCATTCTTTAATGCTTCGTTAGTAGAGGTTAGTGCTTCAATCAGTTTTGTAGCCGAATTTAAGAATAAAAAGTTATTATCAAAATAAACAAAATACAAATTGTTCCTTTTACAAATTTTTATTTTATTCGAAAAAATTTTAATATTTTTATCAAAAATTTCAGTTATATTTAGATCTCATTATTCATAATATAATTATGCAGGAATTCAGTTACCCTGATTCAATATAGCAGTGCCATATCAATACTTCAAATATTCTGACACATCTCTAGAATCTTAAGAAAAGAATATATCAAATTGATTATGTTTCTATAGATAGATATCAACATGTATACAAACTCTTCTCTAAAAATAATCAAAAAAACTAAAAAAGTTATTAATAAAAATGCAAGTCCAACTACACTTAGTGGTCGAAAATATAATCCTCAAGCGTTATATCTTTTTATTGGAAAACTGTTACTCGATAATATAAATAGATTGTGGAATAAGAGTAGTATATTTTTATTCGAATATTATAGCTACAATATTGATGGAAGAATAAAGAAGGAAAAAATTATAAAAAATGTATGTTATAATTTTCAACGAATAAGCGAAAATAAGCATATAATCAATAAAACATTCTATAACAAATATAAACAAATACGAATATAATTGGAATATAGTTTAAAACACCTTTATGGCATAATTATAAATATTATTTAATTTTTTAATGCAATATAATTTTATTTGAATTGTATAGGATAATCAATTCACAATTTCTGTTGTCACAAATTCCATAATTTATTTAGGAGTCGTTTAAAATCATTTGATTTGATAAGCTCCTGCCAAGATAAAAACATTCTTCAACCCTAAAATCATATATTATTCATTTGATATTTTAAAATATACCTTATTGTATAGGATTAGGAAACTTCAGCAAATACCCTATAATATATAAGATCGGTAAAAATATCCTATATTTTCTAATTTAATAATTCCAGTACAACATTGAACTTTTACGACAAATTAAATTCTTTCAAAACTCTAGCAGAATATGGATTTAATTTAAATATATTTTTGCATAGGAAGTGTCAAGGGCTTAATTGTAAAAGCTATGTAATGAAATGTTGAAGAATATTAATGGTTATACTTTATTTTTATTTGTATTATGATAACTAATTATAACAGTACTACCGTCAAGAAAGACGGGCGCATTGAATTTTCGCCTAAAATTTTTTACCTTTTTATTTATAATTTAAAGCCAAAATAAGTTATTATTGTAAGATGAGTGTTTTTAATACCTACCTTATTTACCCCATTAACTAATCACATTCACTCCCCACCCCGTGATGGTGGGAGTTAGAATTTAAGAGAGAGATGGGAAAATAAGATTGACTAAAAAAAGGAAGAAATAAAAAAAAGAGACAAAGGTATGAAAACAGAACTTTAAAAAAAAAATTAATATTTTATACTTTACGAATTGATGGTTATATTTTCAAGCAACTCACATTGTTTATAATTGTCAAATCACTTAGAAGCGCAATAAAACATTGGCACATTGCAGATTCACACATCAAATTTTTAATTAGATGGAGTATTCATAGCGAATCAATGTAAATATACATTTCTGATACATTCATCAAATATTATTAAATTTTCAGTGATCATATCGTATCAAAAATAAGATACATTTCCGATTCACTCATCAAATTTTTAATTAAATTGATGAATCATAGCGAATCAATGTAAAAATACATTTCCGATACATTCATCAAATTTTTTTAAAAATTCAGTAATCATATTGTATCAAATATAAGATACATTTCCGACACATTCATCAAATTTTATTAAATTTTCAGTGATATATCGTATCAAAAATAAGATACATTTCCGATTCACTCATCAAATTTTTAATTAAATTGATGAATCATAGCGAATCAATGTAAAAATACATTTCCGATACATTCATCAAATTTTATCAAATTTTCAGTAATTATATCGTATCAAATATAAGATACATTTCCGACACATTTATCAAATTTTATTAAATTTTCATTGATCATATCTAATCAAAAATAAGATACATTTCCGATTCACTCATCAAATTTTTAATTAAATTGATGAATCATAGCGAATCAATGTAAAAATACATTTCCGATACATTCATCAATTTATATTAAATTGATGAACCATAGCTAATCAATATAAAAATACATGTCTGATTCACTCAAAAAGAAAAAAATTATTTTATGCTATGAACTAAATATTTTTAAAATGCCTCAAAACCTTAAAACTTTCGCAAGTTTAATGAAACATGTCCAAAATTTTCCATTAAAATTTAAAGTTTTAAAATTATAAATTTACTTGTTACATTTCGGAATACATATTTTTTTAAAATTATTTTAATGGCAGTAAAAAAAATTATAAAATATTTATAATAGATTAGATTAATTAATCACATGTGTGGTTAATTATTTTAGTAATAGAATAAAAATAGTAAATAAAATATGCCATTTAAATTATATTTAAGAATATTTATTTGTGTTCTTTTTTTTATTTCGTGAATTTTCTAAAAAAATTGAAATACGAAATCTATATCAAAAGTGTAATAAATATGGGGAGTGAATGTGATTAGTTAATGGGGTAAATAAGGTCGGTATTAAAAACTCTCATCTAACAATAATAACTTAATTTGGCTTTAAATTATAAATAAAAAGGTAAAACAATTATAAATCATTTAATAAAATAGCTTAAACATATGACCCGGCCGAAGGCCGGGGGAAAGCTGGCCTAAGTACAGCTAAGGGAGATTAGGAAAAAATTCCCCCCCCCTATAGGAAAATCCTTGATACGCCACTGCTTCGATATTAAATCGGTACATACGTACAATTTTAAAAACTTTTATAATCATGCATGATTTTTTGGAACTTGGTTGTCGGGGACAACCAATCAATTAAAGTTAATACAAATTTATACCTATTAATTTAAATATATTTTTATCTTTTCTCTATTTATATAAAAATAAAAGATGCCAATTTCCGAACACTCAAACTCAAAACTAAAACGAGAATACAATTTTAAAATATAATATTTTCTCACAAAATTAACATTATGTATGTTATAATTATTATTGTATGTATTGTGTTTTTACTTGTCATTATAGATTATTATATACACAAAATAAAATATTCAACTATATTTGAAGAAGAAAAAAATTTTAAATTTATATTTTCTAAATTTAAAAAAAAAAAAAAATTTTATTAATTGGTTTGGGATTTGTAAACTAAATTTTTTTATTGGGTTGTTGCTATTAAGTATTGATATGGCACTGCTATATTGAATCAGGGTAACTGAATTCCTGCATAATTATATTATGAATAATGAGATCTAAATATAAATGAAATTTTTGATAAAAATATTAAAAATTTTTCGAATAAAATAAAAATTTGTAAAAGGAACAATTTGTATTTTGTTTATTTTGATAATAACTTTTTATTCTTAAATTCGGCTACAAAACTGATTGAAGCACTAACCTCTACTAACGAAGCATTAAAATGATATAAGTTACATCGTTAGTGCTTTCATAATTTTCTAACCGAAATTTGACCTCTAAAAATTATTTTAGCGTGTTACAATTTTTTCATAACGGTTAACAAAATAAATTACGGAATATAAATATACTAATTAAGCACTAAATAATGGCGAAAACCGGATGTTTAGTACTATTATAGTTTTTGTTTTGGCACGTCACCATTATTTGTTTATTTTTGTTTTTTTCGTGAATAACTTTTTATTCTTAAATTCGGCTACGGAACTGATTGAAGCACTAACCTCTACTAACGAAGCACTAAAGAATGATATTAGTTTCATCGTTAGTGCTTCCAAAAGTTCGGCCAACTTCACGCCTAAATCGTGACGTCATAATTTTTATTTAGCTTATAACTTTTTTTTATAAGGCGGTAAAGTAAATTAATAACGAAATTTAAATACACTAATTAGGCACTAAATAATGGCGAAAACCGGATGTTTAGAACTCCTATACTTTTTGTATGGCACGTCGCCATTATTTGTTTATTTTTGTTTTTTCGTGAATAACTTTTTATTCTTAAATTCGGCTACAAAATGGATTAAAGCACTAACCTCTACTAACGAAGCACTAAAGAATGATATAAGTTTCATCGTTAGTGCTTCCAATCGACTTTTAAGCGTGAAGTTGGCACAAATTTTTATTTTTGCTTATAACTTTTTTTTCTTAAATTCGGCTACTATACGGATTGAAGCACTAACAAGCACTAACGAAGCACTAAAGAATGATATATGTTTCATCGTTAGTGCTTTCATAATTTTCTAGCTAAAATTTGACCTCTAAAAATTTCTTTTGCGTGTTACAATATTTTCATATGACGGTTAACAAAATAAATTACAGAATTTAAAAATACTAATTAAGCACTAAATAATGGCGAAAACCGGATGTTTAGTACTATTATAGTTTTTGTTTTGGCACGTCGCCATTATTTCTTTTTTTTGCAAATAACTTTTGATTTTTAAATTCGTCTACAAAACTGATTGAAGCACTAACCTCTACTAACGAAGCACTAAAGAATGATATATGTTTCATCGTTAGTGCTTTCATAATTTTCTAGCCGAAATTTGACCTCTAAAAATTTCTTTTGCGTGTTACAATTTTTTCATATGACGGTTAACAAAATAAATTACAGAATTTAAAAATACTAATTAAGCACTAAATAATGGCGAAAACCGGATGTTTAGTACTATTACAGTTTTTGTTTTGGCACGTCGCCATTATTTGTTTATTTTTGTTTTTTTCGTGAATAACTTTTTATTCCTAAATTCAGCTACGGAACTGATTGAAGCACTAACCTCTACTAACGAAGCACTAAAGAATGATATAAGTTTCATCGTTAGTGCTTTCAAAAGTTCGGCCAACTTCACGCTTAAATCGTGGCGTCATAAATTTAATTTAGCTAATAACTTTTTTTCCATATGGCGGTTAAGTAAATTAATAACGGAATTTAAATACATTAATTAAGCACTAAATAATGGCGAAAACCGGATGTTAAGTACTACTCTAGTTTTTGTTTTGGCATGTCGCCATTATTTGTTTATTTTTGTTTTTTTCGTGAATAACTTTTTGCTCTTAAATTCGGCTACAAAATGGATTGAAGCACTAACCTCTACTAACGAAGCACTAAAGAATGATATAAGTTTCATCGTTAGTGCTTCCAATCGACTTTTAAGCGTGAAGTTGGGACAAATTTTTATTTTTGCTTATAACTTTTTTTCCTTAAATTCGGCTACTATACGGATTGAAGCACTAACAAGCACTAACGAAGCACTAAAAAATGACATATGATTCATCGTTAGTGCTTCCAATTGTTCGGCCAACTTCACGGATCTAAATATTACATATCAATTTTTCTTTTTATATTTTCCCATAGTTATTGATTTATTTATTCTTAACAACAATTTATTTTCAAAATGTTGATCATATGAACAAGAGTTGATGGAATTTATTAAAAATATTTAAAGAATGATCTTTATTTTCAAAAAATCTTATTAGATTAACTTTCCAAGAATCCTCATTCAGATACTCATAAAATTTTTTTTTGGAATTTAATATGAATTCATATTTTTACATTCTTATGTTTTTTTAGATTTGAGCTGCTAGACATTGAGGTTGAAATATTTGAATTTCCTTTATTTATGTAAAAAATGTTTTATACTCAAGCCAAAACAAAATTAAATCATGTTAATCTGAAGAAATAAGTACTTTTGACATATATTCATTATAAAATAAATGATAATATTAGAAAATATATATTAAGATACCTTGATTGATTTAATATAAGTTAACAATCTTGACTATATAAAATTCAACAAAAATGTATATATAAATAAAGAACTTTTGGTGGTTGATCTGAATTAAAACTCGGCTTAAATTATTTAGAAAATTTAAAAGATTATAATATATAATAAACTATTTATTTTCCATATTTAAGAAAATGTTTATAGTAACGGCGTTATCTTAAAAAGTAACGTAAATATAACGATGTTACTATTTTGGGGGAGTAAAACGAAATCTAACGAAATTACTTTTTGAGTAACGTCGACGTAGCTTTTCGAAAGTTAAAACGATATAAATAAAATTTAAAAAAATAAATCCCGCCTTCCTCACTTAAATTTAAGACAAAAAAAACCTACTCTCTTTTCGTAATGAAATTTTTTTTAGTAGACGTAAAAAGAAAATTATGTGGTTTTCCCCATTTAAAAAGAAACACAAATTTTAAAATAAATGAAATAGATTTCGCCCCTCCCCCCACCCACCCCCCCCCATTTTCCCCCTATTAATAAAATGTAAAATACTTGTCCAATTTGAACAAAGCAAAATATGAAATTAGGACGGATGCGAGCTAGTGATATATTATATAATCGGATTTTTTTAAAATAAATTTCATTCATTCATTTCGCTGGTCTATTTAAAATAAAATTATAAACTATCTCATAAATAAAAGTTTATAAAATATTATTTGTATTTAAAAAAAACAGCCAATCGGATTTTGGCAGACTAAGTCTATTAATTATAACCAAAAATTAACTAAAATTGGGTTGGGGTTTTTTAAATAAATATTTAGTTTTTTTTAAAAAAATGTCTAGATAAAGAAATTTTTTAATAATAATAAAAATAATATAATTTTTTTTTGTGTTGCAAAAAAACGGAATTAAAGTTTTTATTTCGAATTTTTGAATATTTAAATATTAACATTTTTTTAATTTCGATAAAAAATTATAGTATTCATTTTAATTAACTCTAATAAATATAAATGAATATAAAACCGATTAAATTACTACCTGAATTATTACTAAACATTTGTCAACTTATAGGACTTTGTTTTTTGAATAGTCAAAAAAATAACATAAAGATGGATTATACTTTAAAATTAGATTCCAGCTCTACATTAAAATGGGCTTTCGATTCTGAAATTATTTGGTTCGAATTGATTTTGAAAGGTTCTAATATGATGATGAAAAATTATTCTCTCAATTTTAGGGCAAATGATTTAATCGAAGATGGTGATCAAATTTATATCTCAATCGCCAAAGATGGAACTGTCTATTTAGAGGTAAATAATTTTTTTTTATAAATCATTTATTTTTTATGCTATGATATAAACAAAATCTTGGACAAAATTTTCATAGACAAGGACAAGTTTTGAAAAAAATATGTCTTTATTTTTCATCTTTATAATGGATTGTCATGTATTTGGTTTGCCAAATATAATTTTAGGCAAAATATAATACATCATATCAACGCAATTTGAGCGAAGAAGAAGGGATAGTTGATAAAGAAAGTTCGCTTTGATTGTGTTTTCAATAAGGGGGGGGGGGCATCCCTTAGCAAATTTGGCAGTTTTCATAAATATCGTTAACTGATATAACTTATACCCTTGCATTTCTTTCACTCCCCTTTTTTCCTCTAAAAATGAGTACATAACGATGTTTAAGCGACGCGTGATTCGTTGCTAAACGATAACATAGCTATATAACTTAACTTCCAAAGCGAGGTCGACCTTTCAGAGAAGGATTAGTCGTGTTTTAAATTTTTTCGTTTTGAAAAAACCTGTTGGTTGGAAAAGCCCTAATTTAAAAAAAATATTACTAAGCTGTTTTTTATGGTAGCACAAACCTTAAGCGATGCTTAGATTTTTCATGTATTTTGCAAGCTACACGATGTCGCGCCAATTTTGCATCTTAATATTACTTCATACAAAAATAAATTAGCTTTGGACATAAGGTAAAATAAATAGAATCCTGCATTATGATTCGCATTTCCGGTAATTGGCGGTAAATTAAAAAGATTGGTTTCCGATTAAGGTTCGGCTCACTCGGGGTCCCTGCTTTAAAAAAGAGTTTATAATTTTTTTGGTTATTTTATCTTATCAGACATGTAGTCATTTATTTTAAAAGTATTTGCCATATAAATTTAATTAGGACAGAGCCTAAAGCGTGCCTAATTTTTATTTCGCTTATAGCTGGCTTTTATTTATTGACTGGAAAAACTATGCATTACGATTATTTCTATAATTTTCCTACTAGCAGGATGTCAATTTTGACATTATTAATTTTGTCAATAAAATTTTTCTTTAAATTATCAACCACATAAAATATCAGACTTCCAAATTGGCTGACTTTGAGCTTAAGGAGTGATATTATAGTTTATCGGTTACTTTTTTATAACTGCCGAAATTGATTAAAAATAATAAGTAAGGCACTAAATATTAACGCAAACCAGAAAATTATAACTTTTTTATAACTCCGTTCTGGCATGATGCTAATTTTGACCATTTTTTTTTACTAATAATTCTTTTCCTCTTTAAATCATCTGCCATACAAAATAAAACAAAATATACTTATAAAGTATTACTTAATGTTTTGGTATAGGGTGTTTTCAAATGATTGGCTAATTCCACGCTAGCGTGACGTCATAGTTTTCATTTTGTATGTAACTCCGTTTCTTCTCATAATTGACTGCGGAATAAAAAAATATATTCAGATAATTATAATTTTTTTATATATTATCCATTCCATTCATTTTAGCAGTTTTTCTTTCTTTTTTCTCTACTGTCTACCGAACGAATTAAATTAATTTACATTTAAGCACTAAATATTGACAAGTTTGTCAAAATTTTGTTACAAATAATTTTTACCATTATACTGGCTAGGCTACTATACTGGTTAAAGTTAACACACAAAACATTGGCAGATTTTCGAATTAGTGCTTCCAATCAGTGGCGTAGCTAGGAATTTTCCTTAGAAGGGGGTCCATACATATAAAAGCTGGAGGCTTCTCCCCTCCAGACCCCCTCTAACGGGCCTTCGGCCGGGTTTATCTTACAAATCATAACCATATCTTCGATAATATATAATAAATATATTTTTTAAATGCATCAATAATATGTTATTATAATTTATTAGATTATTCACAATGACTTTATAATAATACTATCCAGAATAATTTCAATAGTATTATAATATCCTTCCACAAACATCAAAACCAGAAAAATATAATTCATATAAAATCACTTTTATATCTTTTGAACGTATAATCTAAAAAAAATTTTGCTCGGGGAGGGGTCCAAACTCGAAAACCACCCCCGTAGCTACGTCACTGCTTCCAATTGTTCAATCAACTTTACGGAGATAATATAGAGATCACGGAAAAATAAGTAATAATTTTTTATAGGGGGGAAGGCCAGTCAAAACAGAGTTTGGGGCTCAACCCTCCCCTATGGAAAAATACTGGCTGCGCCACTGCACTGATTCTATGCTATATTGAGTTAGTTGGAACCAAGAAAATCGTTGAAAGTATTGATTCAGATCAGAGCCTATAATAATTATGTCAAATGTTGATGAGAAATTTCCTAAATTATGTATTCATCTCAAGCGAGGGCTTTATAAATATACCTCTACTTACAACAAGCCCATCGTTCACGTATTACTATAGGATGAGTAGAAGAATTTTATAATAGCTCTTTATCCCAATTTGGAATAATTTTTTTTTAAGTGAAAGCATCTTAATCAATCAGTAAGAACATTTTTTTAATATATTCAATATTTCAACCACTACACTCATTTTCTACTTGCACAAATGAAAGAACAACATTTTTTGAAGAATACAAATTAATCTCGTACACTAACTTACAAAATAGATTGAATAGGTTAATCTAAATATTTACATAATAGGGATTCGACAAAAAATACTGATGATTTATAGTTTATAAAAAAATAAATGGAAAAAATGATATAGCAAGATTGTCGAAAATTCATAGGTTAGATATTCTAAACATGGGGGAATACATTTTTGGTAAATTGGATTTTTAATATAAAAAACGCGCTCAAAAAAATGATTTAAAGTTGAAAAAAATATAACATTGACTGAAAAACACATTGACGCTATCATATACATATACATTAGAAATCTGCAAATTCCGGCCAACTTTTTAAAAATGATATATTCCGGACTAGGTAGGGTGATTCCTACATAAAAAGTTTCGGTCATACCAGATGATTTATATATAAAAAATCAGGCAGGCCTCACAAATATCGGATTTTTAATAAAATTTTAACCTGAGTGGTAGTGCTGCAAAATCGTTCCATCTGATTTGATTTTTAAAAACGGCTGATTCAATAATTTATCCAGAAAAATATTACGCAAGCCTGAAGATTTTGCTCATAGATGGCATAAAGTTTTGAACATCTATTAGCGAAATCTCTAGTTTTGGGTAATATTTTTCTGGCTAAAATGTTGAGTTAGCCATTTTTAAAATCAGCACAGATCGAAAATTAAAATTTTGATATATTTTTTTGCATTTTCAAGCTAATATTTTGATTAATACTATTTTGAAAATAAATTACAATTACTTATTTCTTTGTATTTTAAAAAATGTTAAATTACTAAATAATAATATAGTAAATTCATCAAAAATTAAACAAATTATTTATGATAGGATCCAATTACAAACACACAATACAGATATCATGCACGAGGTTGTTGTAGAATGAAATAGATAGCCATAGAAGCGAGATATAACATAATTGACATTGGGAAAACATTTAGATAAATATTAAAAGTGTAATGGCAGGAATAAAAAAAATTTAACATGTAGGGGTGGACTTTTCGAAAAAATTTAATGAGCTGACCAGGCAACTTATGTAAAAATATTTACTAGATTGGACTTTGCAGATCTCTGAAAAATATTTTTATACATTCATTATTTCTAACATTTATATTTTTCTAAAATATAAGGGCCATATTTTATAATGTACATAATTTGAAGTCAGCCATTAAAGGGCATTAGACCAAAAAAATAACTTTTTTTAAAAAATGGCAGCTGTGGCTCAGATAGTTTGAGATCTGGAGTGAAGGGCAACCAGAACCCTGGTTCGATCCCCTGCGTGACTTGTTCATCCTGTAACTAAATGCTTAGATATGGCCAGGAAATAAAATATTGGTCGTTGTTTAGTAATTTGTTGAACAACGACCTAGATCACCAATATCATTTACCGTCCGTTCTGGCTTTAAAAATTAAAACTTTCTTTAAGATGTTCGGTCCATTATATTTTCCAATTTTTAATTTAAAAAAATCGTTCCGAGAAACTGTCTGGAATCTCCGGAACAATATTTTTTTTATTCCCTTGGTTCTCTAAAAATATTGCAATCCAAAAATCGTTCCGGAGCATTTTTCGAGTCCCTGAAAAAGGCGACTTATTCGAGCCACCTTAATCTGAGTTTATAACTGTCCCAATTTCATTCTTTAGTATATCATTCATTTCAAATCATATGAATAAGAATAATCAGCAAAAACGATATTTCATTCTTTAGCAAATATTTCAACTGGACAGGTTTGATTTGCTATCCTTTTATAATAAAATTTTTTTAAGTACTCTCTAACCTAACTAACGTATAATAATTTTTTATAATGGGGGAAGGAAAGTCTATTATCATATCATATTTCCTCCTATCATCGCCCTTTTATCCAAATAAAAAATTTTTATAAAAAAATATTTGTTTTTTTTGAAAATTTTAAGATGCTGCACAATTTTTGATGAATATTTAACACATGGATCTTTTTTTTAAAATACTGTTATTACTTTTTAATGATTACTACAACCATTACCAAATCTTTTAAAGAAAAATATATATTTATGATAAAAAATTGATTAGCCTGTTTAATGCGAAAAAATAATGGTGATTAATACGTTTAAAAAACCTTTATGTTCACATTTTGTATATCTTATTATTAAAAAATTTAAAATTAATTCCATTTTGTAAGTTTTATGGCAGACCACACCGAAAGCAACATTTGAAGTAAATAACAACTTTCATTACCCTCCCCTCCCCTCATCACTTTATCCGCACTTATTAAAGTCATACACAGGTTGAAGTGTTCCTTAAAATCAGGCTTAGCGGAAACTCGTGAAATAATAATTAAATTGAAAGGGTGTACCATATTTAAAGTGTTTACTTGAGTTTAATTGTAACGCGGTAATATCAAAGATCTGCCTGCAGAGTTCAAATTTTCAAACCTAGCCGGGTTTTAATTTTTTTTCTCCATAAAACCTTGACTTTAAAAAAATATTTATTTAAACATCCTTGTGCTTTTAGACGTTGTGTGGCACAAATAATACTCTTACACCTATTTAAAGGTAAATTGGTTTGTATAGAGGATCACTTAATATATAAATTGAAAAATACAATATTGTTATATTTAAAATTGTAATAATTCGTCATATTAAAATTTTAATTAAATTAATAATTTAAATAATTTATCTGAAATAAATTTAATTTACATATATTTATCGAAATTACTTTTATCGTATAACTAGTTGAATCAAAAAGTAACACTTGAAATTAATTACTTTAAAATAGTAATATACTTTTCCTTTCTTAAATGACCCTCTTCTTTTTTAATTTACTCTTGTCCTTCTCTGATTGGGAAACCCTGTATATACATTTTTTTACCTATTGATAACAAAATTACTCATTCTTTCATTGTTATATACCTTAGGATCGGCATATAGTGAATCGGATGACAATAAAAGACCCCAGCCAGGATTACAGGTATTACAGCAAATTATCCCTTGATAAAATATCTATCCATTTCTCTCGCAATATATATACCTGTGATGCTAACGATATCATCTTTACGGTATATTTAAATTATAATAAATTTTCAATATGTAGGGAAATAATAACAAAATATGAACCAATACCAATACTATAATAAAAATAGTAACGGTTGATAATACCACTTTATACCAAAAATTATAATTATTTATTTAAGAAAAAAGGAAACAATTTATTTATAGATTAATTTGTAAAAATTAAGGAAATAGATAAGAAACTTTCTTTCTTATCTGCTTAGAAATTCGTATGTTTTTTTTTATAAATTCGTGGTTTTTTTTAAAATTTATGAAAGTTAATTATCATTTTTTTGGTCTCTGAGTAGAGTAAATATTATGATAAGAGACAAAATACTCTAAATATTAAAATGGAAAAGTCTTGCATAGCCATCTTCAAGTCGTAGCCTGGTTTCACATCATTTTTATTAAGAATAACTATGGGGTCCAGGCGCATAGCCACAAGGGCAGTTTTGCGGTGGTCGACTACCCTTCGGATTATAAATATTTTTTATATTTCTTTATATAAAAAAAAATTGTTCATATTTTTGAATTGAATTTAATAACTAATACTTTTTTTCAAATTTATTTTATTCAAGGCCATATTCCTCATAAAATAGAAATTTCTTTGAATAAAAAAAAATATCTTAAATTACCTTAAAATATAACTTATGATAGTGAGGATACATGGTTTCTTTTTTTTTGAAAAGTAGCTTGGTATATATGTTGTGGCAATGTTTTTTCGGCAATATGTTATTTTTTCAACTTTAAATCATTTTTTGACCGTCTTTTTTTAAATTTAAAAATCTGTTTTTACTGAATTGTAGACAATTTCGCCATTAATCTTTGAGTCATTTATAACTTAAATAAAAAGTCTATGGGAAAAATAAATTAAGCGCATTGATGGAAAAAACACTTCGCCGCTAACATATACAATAATAAATTTATGACGGCCATCGATTTGGGCCGATTTATAAAAACAACTAACTCTATATTTTAGCTAGAAAAATATTGCCTAAACTTTAAGTCGATAGTCCGAACGTTTGTGTCATATATGACCAAAATCTTCAGGTTTCCATAATATTTTTTGGATAAAATATTAAGCTAGCCGTTTTTATAAATCGGCTCAAATCGAGATATTTAACAACACTTGGAAATATATTTAGATTTATCAATTTTATATTGATTTTTTTATGTAAAATAAAAATATTAGATTTTATTTATAGAACTAGACGCCAGAAAACATATGGCTTTTATTTTGAGTAATTATCCGGTAATTTTTTTTAAAAAAATTTCGGGTTCGGGCAGGGCCGGGAAAACTTTTTTTAAAAAAATTTTGAGCTGGGCTTGAAAAATTAGGCCCGATGCAGATGACTACATCTAAGAATCATAAAATTTTTTAAAAATGTATGAAAAGGAAATGGAACCTTATTATAGAAGAAAATTATCTTGTAAAGTGTGTGTGTGACTTTTCCAATATTTAAAAAGTATTGTAATTTAAGTTTTAAAAAATTAAAACAAGTAAATCAGAGACCTGCAGAGGTACCATTTGCAAGGCCCGGGTTTAAAAACTTTAGCTGCCGGATTTTTTATAAAAAAATATTTTAGACCCGACTCTGAATTTTTTAAAATTATATTCGACCTGGTATATACAAAAAATTCACCTATTCGGTATTTTATCATATTTTTCGGCGAGTATTATCATTTAATAAGCAAGCATATAACCTAATGATGTTAAACGGCTCGTTTTGAGCCGATTTTTAAAAACGGCTAACTCAATAGCCGGAAAAATATTGAATAAGCCTCGAAATTTCGATACTATATGTCTAGACCTTAGCTCCTTCTATGAACAAAATTTTCAGGCTTGCATTTTTCTGGATAAAATACTGTGTAGACGTTTTTAAAAATCTGCTCAAAATGAGCCATTTAAACTACATTACATATTTTATTTTATTTTTATTCTAAACAGATATTTAGTATATTACAAATTGATACTATAAAAAATTTGTGTAAATAATATTTTAAGAATATACTATATTAATTGTATTTTTAAAAAAAATAAAACTGATATTATAATTGGAAAAATATTTTCCCCCTTTCAAACTGGCCAAAATTTTTTCTATTCGCGGTAACGGGTAAATAAAAAATATAACGTATATTATATAATAATGTATTTATTACCTCATATCCTTTGCGTATTTATTCCTTGGCAGGAAAACTATAATTATATTATGTAATAGATACTATGAGTGTTAGCTAGTGCTAACTTTCACCCAACATTATATTAATCATTATAATCATATCTAATTGACGAATATAATATTAATAATTCATGTTGTATAAATTTTTTAAAAAAATGTTATGGCCCGGGTAGTTTAAAAAAAAATTTCAGGCCCGGCCCGGGTATATTATAAAAATTTAAAATACGGCCCGGGCTTAGGGCCGAGCCTGCAAGTCTCTGAAGTAAATTAAATATATTATGAAAAATGATTTTGTTAATATAAAAATAAATAAAACCTTTTTATTATTATTATTTATTTATTTTTTGAATATTTTTATTTTTAATCCATAAAAAGGGGGAGTTTAAAAGTAACCCTCATCTGGTGACGGCATCTTTAAATAATTTAAGATTGTAGTGTAAAATTTCGAAGCTGATTTATGCCTGATCAAAAGGACCCACGAGATTCTTATGCGAATTAGTTTGATTAGGGATTTAGGCCCTTTCCCAAATGAGCAGTTTGTTGATACCACAATGGGTATAAATATCAGAGACCTGCAGTGGTACCATTTGCATTAAAATTATTTCAGGCCCGACCCGGATTTATTTAAATATTCCGGGCATTATTTTTACCAGCCCGGTCTGGGTATGTTTTAAAAAATTAAAATACGGGCAGGTCTCTGATAAATATATTGGTGTCAGCTAGATGTGAATATTCTTGGGATTTCTTTCTTTCCGATATACCTAATGGATATAATTATTTTTATGGGGGCGAAAAAACGTGTTTTTTTCTTTTTATTATTTTATACAAGTGGCTATTCATAATAAATTAATATATTTTGTCTAATGTTTGTGTTAAAAAATTTTTATTTTTTCATAAAGGAGTTTAAACGAATACTTTTTAAATATAATAGGTATTAGCGCATTAGAATTTTTAAAAATGAGAGAGATAGCGAGATTTTTTAAAAGTGGCCTTTAATAATTTTTCTTGGGGCTATTTTATTAGCCATTTACTCACCAATTTAAAATATTTATAATATGGTCAGAAATTATGATTATTTAATATTATTTTTAAATAAATAATATAAGGATAGGGTCAACTGGAACGGATTTATAAAAGTTTATTAAACCTATTATTATTTTCTAAAATGAAGGGTCTATTCTATGTAATGGGATATTTTTTTTCAGTATTAAGTTTTTTTATGTTTCAATTTTAGTATCACCAAAAAAAATGGGCCTCGTCAAACAAGTTGGATTGAAAACAAATCAGTGCACGTTGGAACACTTACTTTTTTTTGCTAAATATTTTCTATGTATAAAAAAATTTGATTTAAAATCCTTTACATGGAAATCTACATTATATTTTGGATATATCAACATACACTAGTATTATCTTGGTATAAAAGTTTAATTAAAAACGATTTACAGGAAGATATGCGAATTAAATTAAATTTAAGGATGCTATCATCCTGATCTAATAGATTACAAACTATAAAATTGTAAGTTTGTGTTAAATTATGTAGCCAAAGTTACTATATATGCAATTTGATTGTTTTAATGCTTATTCATAAAGATCAAAAGAATAAATATAATCATTTACCTCCTTCAGGGGCCCCTACAACGGGGGGGGGGTCCGAAGCAACTGCTTCAGTAAATTTGAGTGGGGGTACTTTTTTTTACATCCATCATGATCATGTGATTTCTGGTCTATAAATGTAACAATAAGACCCCCCCCCCCCCGACTTAATATTTAATTTAATATATTGACGGAAATTTTGGTCGATGTTTAGTAAATTTGTTATCCGAAATTTCTTGTCATAAATTATTTTTCCAATTTTAAAATATGCCTAAAAATATTAACCAATATTGACAATTAGTGTTGTTAAACGGCTCGTTTTGAGCCGATTTTTAAAAACGGCTAACTCAATATTTCATCTAGAATAATATTACGCAAGCCTGAAGATTGTGTTTGTAGAAGGAACAAAGGTTTGGACATCTATTATCGAAATTTCGAGACTTAGGCAATATTTTTCTGGCTAAAATATTGAGTTAGCCGTTTTTAAAAATCGGCTCAAAATGAGCCGTTTAACAACACTATTGACAATAGCAAAATTCCTAGAAATTGGATTACTTATACTATTAAAATGTATAAAGTTTTTTGCTTAACATGTCTCTTATTTGGTGGTCCACACGCAAATTCAAAATGGACATGTGAAGGTCTAGATAAATGGCAAAATATTAATCGTGATATTATTCTGCATGAATCTTCACAGGCACATATGATGGCCGATTATGGAAGGCTTTCTCATAATAAAAATTCGATATTAAAATTTATAACACCTCAGAAAGAATGTGTAGATAATAACCGTTCTATTATAAGAATTATAATAAGATGTTTAGATTATTTAATATCCCGTAACCAAGCCTTCTGGGGGAACAGGCAACAAGAAGGCAATATGATGGCCCTTATTAAGCTTATTGCAGATTCTGAACCTATACTAAAAATGCATATACAGCAAAATGAAGAAAGAAAAAAGGATAAAAAAATAAGGGATTAAAAACGAAATTTTATTCAAACCTATTATCATATAATAACATAAACATTCTCATTGAAACCATGAAAAATATGGTTATAAAAAAATTCAAAATGAGATTACATTTAACAGGTGCCTTTCAATCATAGTTGATGGCACATACGATGTTTCGAAATCAGAAGCAATAGCTTTGATAGTAAGATATGTTGAAAATTGTGAGACGCCGAAGCCTGTTGAAAGACTGATTGACATATATTGTAAGGGAAATACCACAGGTCTCGATGTAAAGCATAATATAATATCCAAACTTGGCTCGATGAATTTACCCCTTGAATATCTAGTTGGGCAAAGTTATGATGGCGCCTCAAACATGAGTGGAAGAATCAATGGTGTGCAAGCCTTGATTAGAGCAGAGGCGCCAAAGGCAGCTTTTATTTGGAGTTATTGTCATCGATTAAATTTAATCATTATTCAATTATGCCAATCAATTAAAGAACTTCGAAATGTTCTAGGAATACTAGATGAGATTTATGTCTATTTTAATGGTGTAAAAAGATATGAGGTACTCAAAAAATTTCAGTGTAATGATCTGAAAAAATAGCAACGATTTCTACGCGTCAAGAATACCACTCGGTAATAGTTCCTTATTTATTTAAATTTTAAATGTTTTTTTATTTAGAAGCTGGCTTATAGTCATATAAAGCTATTGTAAATTTTTTTCAACTTTATGGTGCCTTGAGGGTAGCTTTAACAAATTTAAAGGATTCTGAAGATCCTGCCACTTCCACTATGGATAGTGCTATAGTCTTTAGAATAGAAAAATTTGATTTTATCTTATCACTTTGTGTTTTGGATAAAATATTGTTGATAACAAGTTTGGCTTGTACAAAATTGCAAACCATTTCGAAGGATATAGGGTATGCAATAAATCAAATTCAATTGGCAAAAGATTGCTTGATTAATTTGAGAAGTATAATATAAATTATTGTCTTAATTATTTTTTAATCTAATAGATAATAAAACTGAATTTTTGGATGTTTTTTCAAGGGCGCAAAATTTTATGAAGGAGAGAAATCTACATTTTGATTTTGAAAGTTCAAGACTTCAAACATTACAATCCAAAAAGGAGAGGTATATATACTTTCATCATTAAATATAGAAATTTTTTAGCTTTAAAATAGATGTGTTTTATGCTGCACTCGATTTAATTATTATGCAGTTTAACGAAAGATTTAATGATGATTCCATGAAATTTTTACATCAAACATCATTTTTTACGCCAAAGGGATTGGCAGAAAAATCAATTATTAAAGGAGATATCGAGGGTATCTGTGAATTTTACATTTAAATTCAAGTCAAATTTTCAAAGAAATGTTGAAGTTTAGAATTATTTATAAGATGGCCAAAATGGGGAATGTAATTATTACTCATGACCTAGAGGTTCAAGAATCTAAAGATTTGTCAGATTCTGAGAATTGTAAATTTATTTAATTAAAATATTTTTACCAATACATTATTTAGCTTCTTCTGATGATGATGATAATTCAGGGACTTACGATTCAGATTGGAAAAACTATTCATTTATTTTACCTTATCGTTTACTTTTAAATTTTTCTGCTTTCCCTAATTTGAGAATTTTATAATATTTATTAACCATTCCCACAACCTCATGTACTGCCGAAAGAGTCATGAGTAAAATTAAATTAATTAAAACAAAACTGCGCAGTACCATGATAGATTCTTTTCTCAATAATTTAACCATATTATCAATGGAAAAATTTTTATTTAAACAATTAAATACCAGAGTTGTTAAAGTAGCGCGCTACTTGTAGCGCGCTACTTAGCGCGCTATCTTTTTTGGTAGCTATAGCTAATAGCCGCTACTTTTTTAAAATTATTTAATTTTTTAGCGCGCTACTTTTTTTAAAAGTAGCTAAGTAGCGCGCTACTTCGCTACTTTTAAAAATATAATGAATGTAAGTATAAACATAAAAATTTAAATATAATATCATAATTAATTATAATTTATTATTTAATTTTGAAATTTAAATATGTTTTCAATTTTTAATTTATATTTTCAATCTGTGTTAATAATCTAAAATGGCATCGTCCATGGATATCCAAATCCTTGAAAGTGATTCAGATATGGAAGATTCAATGGAAGAAAATGTACTTAATAGCTCTAATAACGTTTTTCCATTCCCTAAATTTGAAAAATTTTTTAAAATAAATATTAAAACAAAATCTGGATTCAAATTCATGTGCTTAAAATGTAAAAAAAATATATCATCAAATCAATCGAGTAGCTATAACCTGAAGAAACACCTAAAGGTAAATTGTTATTTTTACATTATAATAATATTTATTTTATTAGACTGTTCACGCCTATTGCTATAAGGAAATAGAGAAACATATAAAAAATTTTGGTATAGGAGAATCTTCATTCAAAAAGACAAATACTATCCAAACCAAATTAACGGATAATAAACATGCCAATATTTCACAAAAATTGGCTGATAAAGTTATTGTTGATTTTATTATTGACACAGTTCAGCCAGTGTCTTTGGTTGATAATCCATCATTTACTCTGATGATTAAAACTTTATCCCCTGGCACAACAGTTTATGTCGCCAGACACTTATGAATAAAATAGCCGACAACTTCAAAGTGATGAAAGATGCTCTAATAGTAGAGTTATCAGATATATCTTATGTATGTACCATAGCAGATAGTTGGACACATAACAGAAGGTAAAAACTTATTTATATTTATAAATTGATCTGATTAAATATTTTTAGAGCTTATTTGGGAATCACAGGCCATTGGTTAGACCCTAGGACTTTAAAAAGAAGATCTGTTTTTTGAAATTAAAGATGATTTAATAGAAAATCCAATTGATATTTTTTTTCAATCAAAAAATATTGAAATGAATATTTTTGATAATTTTTCATATATTAAAAATTTATATATAAAATTTAATACCCCCTTGCCCTCAAGTGCTAGTGTCGAGAGATTATTTAGTAAAGCAAAGCTTATACTTTCTGATCGTCGCTCTAGACTTGGGGATGATAATATTGAAATGATATTATTATTAAAATGCAACAAATTAAAATAAATATTTATTTATATTACTTATTTTTTTATAATCTAAACTAACTATATTTTTATATTTATAAATGTTGATTTTTATATATTATTTATTATACATTTACATTATAAGAAAAAAAAAATAAAAAAAATTTGTTTCATTTGTTTCTAAATTTTTTTTTATAAAAAGTAGCTTAAAAGTAGCTAAAGCTACTTTTGAAAAAAAGTAGCTAAAGCTACTTTTGAAAAAAAGTAGCTAATAGCGCGCTACTTTTTTTGACAAATAGCGAAAGCGGTAGCGCGCTACTTTTTTTGACAAACAGCTATTACGGTAGCGCGCTACTTTTAAAAATAGCGTTTAACAACTCTGTTAAATACTGATGAAATTATGAATTCTTTCGCTTTCTCTTCCCCTAATTTATCTAAATTATTAATTTAAAAATAATATTTATAAAGTTATATTTTTTGCATTTTATTTATATTATATATTAAAAATTGATGCAATAAAAATTATTTTTGAAATTTATGGGTGTCATAATTATCATTTTTTCTAAGGGGGGGGGCTTTTCATGGGGGTATTCTGCTACATTCGCTCAAAAAGTGTAGGGGCCACTGGCCTCCTTGATTGGTTATCTCTCTCATTGAAAACTAATATTGAATTATAATAATATTTGTATTTATTATTATATTAATAATAATCTTTTTTATAAAGATTTAATATTTTAATTATCAAATTGTCATTAATAACTATGGCTGTATTTTTCTTTCTAATATCATGTGTATAAACTTAGGTTAGAAAATCTAAAATAGTTAATAGAAAATATTAATTATTTACATGAAAGTGTTCCCACGGGTCCTTACTGTTATGAAGGCTCTGAATTATAGAATTCTGCAAATAGATTTTTCACACTTTTAAATATTTTATTTCTTTTCACAATTTTACAACATAAAAATAATAATCAATAAACGCCGATTATTACAAAATATAATATATTTCTTTTTAATATTATTTTTTTTATCAATTATTTTTTATATAATAAATAAATATATATTATAATACAACATGTACCCCTTTTTCAAGGTACTAAATGCCACATTTAACCATAACTATAATTTTAGAATATTTTTTTTAGATTCTTGTGAACCAAAACTTCGCATCATTGAAATTCTCTTGATATCGACGTTGATCGAGACTTCATATCATTGATGTTCTCTTATATCGACGATGAGCGAAACTTCATATCGTTGATATTTTCTTGATATTATTGTATCGTTCATTTCTGACATATACGACGATTTGATATTTGATTAAACGATTGTTTTGTTTGTTATCAAAATTATCCTGGTTAATGAGTCATAGCTTGATTTATCCATTGTATCACTGGTCAGTCATGATCATTCTATTTTAAGCTTGGTATCCTTATCCAGCATTGTTGATTATCATTAAATTTTAATGGTTAATGTATCATAGATCTATTGCATCATAGATCTATTGCATCATTGTAATTTATTGAGTTGATTACAAGAATATTACACAAAGTAAGTAAGTCAAATTTTTTTTAAATGACATCCAAAATGTAATCATTATTCATTCCTTTTTACATTATCCCAAATATATTTCTTCTCTCTCAATCATAATCCTAAATTTCAAATATTAAACACAAAATTTCTGATCCCAATTAACAAAATTTTATTAATTAATCCAAAATGTAATTATTATTCATCCCTTTTAACATTATCCCAATCCCAGATACAATTATTATTTTTTTTCTTTATAACAAGAACTTAATCACTTTAACAACATATTCGCAATACCCCCTTTTTTTTACATAATGAACCATTACACAAAACAACAACCTTATTATTTTCATTTTATTATTTCTTTATTCTCTTACCCTTATATTTCCAATTTCAATATTTTTTTTAATTTGATTATTAGGTATTATATTTATGTCAATTTTATTATCCAAAATATCAGGTTTTTCCTGACCCATTTTATCACTCATAATTTCTTCATTTTTCTGAATTTCCCCAGAATTATTTAATAAATTTTTAATTTCACCACTTTTTAGGATTTTATTTTCCAAAAATTCATTTTCTTTATTATCACAAATTTCTTGATTATTATTTATCATATTCTCGAAAATTTCATTTTTCATCAATTTATTTCCCGAGTTTTTAACATCTAACTCTTTTACAGATTTTTTTAATACTTCAATATTTTTATTATCATTTTTCTCTTGAAATATATTCATCAAATTCTAATCTAAATTTTGATATCCAATTTTATCCCAAAACTGTATCAATTTTTTCTTCTAATACCCACATATTATCACAAATTTCTTGATTATTATTTATCATATTCTCTAAAATTTCATTTTTCATCAATTTATTTCCCGAGTTTTTAACATCTACCTCTTTTACAGATTTTTTTAATACTTCAATATTTTTATTACCATTTTTCTCTTGAAATATATTCAACAAAATATTTTCTAATCTAAATTTTGATATCCAATTTTATCCCAAAACTGTATCAATTTTTTCTTCTAATACCCACAAAATCCAAATTTATTAATTCGTTATTTATTAATACCGGTACATTTACTTTCCCCAATGCCATAATTTCTGAACCATTCAATTGTTTTACCCTCATTTTATCTTTAATTATGTGTTCATTCGGCCATAACTTGTAAAATTCATTATACCCCATCACAGATATTGTTGCCCCTGTATCCAAAAACATCAAAATCTCTTTATTTCCTACATTTACTTTTACTCTTAGACATTGATCAAAATTTTTATTATCTTCCAACTTGAAAATCGGTAAATTACTAATATGTATATTCTTTCATGTTTCATTTTCCAACATATTTTTATAAATCCCATAAGTGTTATTTACATTTCCTTCATTTTTTCTTTCTATTTCATTATGATCATTTATCTTATTTTTATATATATTTTCTTTCAATAGATCCAACTCATTTTTTGATGTAACTCCTCCAAATGTTTTTATTTCACTATCATACAGTCATCCTGCTGTGCAATCTTTCGCATAATGACCAATATTACGACACTTAAAACACGTTATATCTTCCACAATTCTTTTTTCATAAATATTATTCCCTTCATTTTTTCTATATTCCACCGCTGGAAATGGTTTGGAATTTCCCTGTTGATTTTTATAACACTTATCCTGATTATGCCCAAACTTTCACACGCCGCTGTAATTTTTTGTTTTTCATTTAATAATTTATATGCCGGAACGTAACATTCCTCAGCATTATGTCCTCGGTTTCCACATCTTTTGAAAATTACTAGTAACATTTTTTTATTCATTCCTTCATTACATTCTCTGCTTATATGTCCATATTTTCCACAATTATAACACGTTCTATTTTGACCCGTTCCACTATTATACCTTTGATTTGCTTCATTCAATTTTTTATTTCCCATTTCATCTCTTCAACTCTTTTAAGTAATTCTATTTTTTCTTTACTTTCCCTTTCCAAATTTTCTTTCTCAATTTTCTTTTTTTTTATATTTTCAATCTCTATTTCTTTTATAACTATATCCTTTATCATATTTATTATCTCAATTTCATTATTTTCATTTCCTATATTTTTATTTTCCGTATCAATTTCATTTCTTTCTTTTTTAGAATCTCTAATAATCTCTGTTTTATCAACATTAATTCCAAATTTTCTTTTTTTAGAATCTCCAAAGATATCTGTTTTTAATATTCCTATTTTTCATCAAACATATTTCATTATATAACTTTTCCATTTTATCATATTTTTCATTTTTTTCTCTAGCCATTTGTTTTAACAATCTTATTTTATTCGCCTCTCTATTAATATTTTTTCTTTTATACCAAATATAAATACTTAATATTAGACTTAAAACTAATACTAAATAAATACATTGAGACAAATTCCTGATTTCAATATAATTATAAGCTTTTATCACTTTTTTATTAAAAATAATTTTTTTTTAAAAAATTTACCTTAAAATTTATTCAAATTTTTGTGTAATTATAATAAATTTATTAAAAATTTTATTATAAAATCTTTATAATTCTAAATGAAAAAAAAAATATGCTAAAGCTATTATTATTAATAAAATTGTTATATAATACATTCAAATAAAAATGTTTTACCTTTTATTATTATGAATTTTTCCTTTTCCACCGTGATTGTATATTTTATTAGTACACTGCGTTCACTCTTCCCCAGATATCTTCTCCGTTGGTTGAATAAAAAAAATAAACGGCACCAAACTGTTAGAAAAAGGAAAAGAAAGAAGGCACTTTTAAATATTTTATTTTTTTCTGAATTTAACAACATAAAAATAATAATCAATAAACGCTGATTTTTACAAAATATAATATATTGCACAAATTGAACGTTTGCGTTTGCAGTACGTTTTTTAACGTAACTCATCTGTGTTTAAATTGAAAGCAGTACGTTTTTTCTATTTTAAAATTGAAAACATTTTTATTAAACAATATGGAATTTTTTAGTTTACAAGATAAGCAACTAATTGCTTTATATTTACTAAAGAGAAGGAAATCTACGAAGACAAGAAGGAAGACCTCAAAAATATTTATGGAGAGAAATTTATTTTCAGAGTATATTACTATAAAAGCAGATTTTACTCCATCCCAATTTTTCAATTATACAAGGATGAGGAGAACGACTTTCTCCTATATTCTGAATCTCATAAAAGACGATATACAACCTAAGGTGACGAATTTCAACAAGCAATTAAGTGTATATGTATTTTACACAACATTATCATATCCTTGGAGGGCTTACCTGATGATGTTGATCAGATAGGTATTTAAAAAATATTTAATATAAATTGGATAAATCTATATTTTGTTATTTTAAAAAATATATTTACAGATATCACGAACTTGAATGTAAGACCTATGTCTGTTATTAGGGACAATAATGCATCATCTAATGAAGCAAGGAATATCAGAAATTCATTCAAAATTTTTTTAAATTCATAAATGATTTTATATTATTATTTATATTTATTTTATCTTAATATATTTTTATTTATAATCTACATATATTAATAAAAATGCTTAATAAATTTTGAATAATAATTTTTCTATTATAATCACATAAGGTGATGTCAAAAAATTAGCTCAATAAAACATAGTAAATATTTTCTATATAGTCAATATCTTAAAAAATCATACACTATTATTCTTTTTACATTAATTTCTAGATAATATTGCCTAAACTATGGTTAAAAAAAATTGCAAAGGGCTTGTGATAAACATTGGCATATATTCTTAGAAAGGCATCAAATTTTGATCTCTAATTATTGTTTCAAAATTTATAATATATATACTTACTAATTTTAAATTTACAATTCTCCCAACCATGATATCCCTGATATTTTTATTTATTAGATTTTCATAAATGTTAATTCAATCACATTCTTTCATAATTTGATATACTATTTTATTAAAAAACTATATATTTTAATAAAAATGCCAAATGATAGTTAGCTCATTTATATATTTTTTTGAAAAATGGACACTATTAATATTGAATACTACTTTATTTTATATATAAATATATATATTTACAATAATATTACAAAAATATAAATATTTTTAATAAAAAATCCTTGAAGTTCTTCATCTTCTTCTTTATGCATGACACAGTTGTATCATGCTGAGGAAATTCAACTTCCATGCTATTAAAAATATAATTTCTTTAATCTTATATATATATTTATACCTTTGGCTAATGGATGATAAACCATTTAGCACTAATGTAGAATTTGTATGGTCTGGATGCTGCTGATTCCAGACCATTTCTTGACTCTCTAATAAGGCACCGAATTTTTTTGTCACTATGTCGTCCCACACTCTAAATAACATATAATAATTATATAAATGTAAAATAATTAACTTACAATTTCGCATTTGTTTCCATTTTAAAATTTAAAAAAGTTTATTAAATATTTTTAATATATTACAATATGTATAATTATATAAAATCACTAAATAAAATTAAAAATATATATTGGCGAGAAATAAAAACGCATAAAAAAATCAAACTAGTTTGCTTTTTTTTTAACGCTTGCCGTAAAAAAATCCAATTTGCACAACACCATTTAAAATGCATTATTTGCTTTTAAAACGGAGCGTTGAAAAGCTCAATTTGTACGCACTATAATATTATTCTTTTTATCCATTATTTTTTAAATAATAAATAAATATTTATTATAATACAACACTTACTTCTCACATTTGACAATCATATTAAAAAAATTATAAGGTTCCATTATGATACTTTATATATCAACTGAACTGATAGAAGAAAGTTTAAGTGTTCATTTGATATAAAGTTTATGTATTTCAGTTTGATTTGAGAAATCTAAACATTATATGTCAGGAAAATTTTTGCTGAATCTAAACTTAAATATTTCTCAACTGAAATAAAGTGTTCTGACATGTCCCCTGTTCTGTTTTGCTCCAGCCTCTCCTATAAGTATTTTTAGTCATTGTTTCTGAAAAAGGATACTTAAGTTATTTATAAAATCTTCATATATTTTTTAGTTACTCTCAGATCTCATGTTTAACTGAAAGGAAAAAAAAAACTGAACTGGGAAAATGCAAAACATTTCAAGATTGATTAAGAGAAAGAAAATGTCACATATTTTATTTAAATTATCAAAATACTGATGTTGTCCCTTGATTTTTTGTACCTCCATAATCTCGGTCTTTCATACTCTTTCGTGTGCAATTTCAATTTATAAAATTATTAATATTGTAAAAAAATTTAAATGAAATAATTTAGAATTATTTCAAAAATAATTTATAGACCGCCCATGGAGGAAATTCTAGAGCTATGCATTTGTTTACATATTTTATGAAATTTTAATAAATCATCCAATATTTTTTAGAATGATACTCTATATTTGGTTTGGAAACAAGAAGTTAATATGCCCATATTTTCTTTGCATAATCACGTATTGCCCGTGTATCTATTCCATCATACCCCCAATTCCGTAAAATCACAAGAAACACAGGAAGAAAACACGATTGAAAAAGTTCAATTCACCCTTGACCTTTCAGATATCGTAATTTCAATATTTTTTTTATCAAATTATTCAGTTAAATGGTTATATTTCAGTGAGGTAACTCATTAATAAAGTATCAGTCGCCATAAGTATATGTTAATTTAATTTAATATATTTTATTTTAATTTTATGAGTAAATTTTTTATAAATATATACATAATACCCTCATCCAAATTAGTTTGTCCTCGTGACATTTATTTCAGCAATTAAATTATAAAATTCAACATAAAATTTAAATTTATTTTTTTACTTTAAAATTTGAATTGTGTAAAAAAATTTGGACATGGGCAATATGCATATTAGAACTATTGGCGGCCCGAAGTATTAAAAATTTTTCCTTTCCAAAAAATAATTAAGAGCCGGTCTAGAAAAATAAATAGGGCTAGGTCAGGCAATTTGCGCAAAATATTTTTCTGTAAGAGCCGCTAAAATATTACGGGTAGGGCTGAAAAATCTTTTTTGAAATTCTCTGATACATTCATTCTAATATTTAAACAAAAAAGTTTAAAAGCAACAATTATTCCTCTGGTTCCAACTATTTGTGCCAACTTTTCAGGTTACCCTCTTTAACAAGCCGACACCATATTATCAAGGTATATATTGTTTTAAATTTAAGTTATATAGTACCTGTTAAATCTATTGAAATTTTTTGATAAAGAGTCCATAAGCAAAGTACATTAAAGGGTTAAAAGATAATATATATTTTAAAAATGCAAAATAAAAATAACCACGGGAAAATAAAAGATATTTTAAACAGAAATAAACAATTCGAATTTTCCATAGGAGGGAACCGGTCGAAAGACCAAACAGATATGGGTTTAGAGGTGTGTCCCAAAGTTTTTTAACATATTCTTGGATACGTTCTGGCTATGTGCCTGTTTAGGAGTGGTTCCCTGAGTGTATATTAGTCCTTAAGTACTCTCCGTAGATTCCTAGGTATTGTTTGTATTCGAATTCGGTTAATAGCATAGTTTTACCATCCCATATTTTTCTCAATATATACGATTTCAAATATCGAAAAAGAGTTATTGCTCATCATATTATTCATTATCCCCGTTTATCCATAAGATCGTGTTAAAAATATATGGATTTTACTTTTAATTTTTAAGAACTATAAATATATATTTGCATGGTTTAAAATAAAAAAATTTATATTATATAATTTTCTAAACCATAACTACAATTTTTTATATCCCCATAAAAAATATGTAGCCAAGATTATTTAGAACCAAATTTTAATAACTCGAGCAGGACTGAAAAATATTTAAACCAAGATCGGCGGGCCTGAAAATGGGTACATCTGCTAGTCTCTCATTGTTATATTTAAACGATATCTATATTGAAAATTAATATCAATAATAATAACCAATACTAAGGCATCTGGAAGGATGCTAATGATAAACTAATGTAGTCCTATTGTTCTAATATCTAATTATAACATCTAATATATTTTATTTGAAAGCATAAATTATTAGGAAATTTATTCGCGAATCACAAAATAGGATCTGATGAGGAAATCATTCAAAATTCTTTGAAACACGTGGGGCTTCACGGGTGCCAACCTGATTTACAAGGTCATTTTTATACAGATACCTCATATTTGTGTTACCAAAGTACATTTCCACCGAATCTATTCTCATGCAACGAGATGATTTCCGGTTGGGTTAAAGGTGGTGAAAAGGTTAGTTTTAGTTAGATTCATAACATATTATATACACTATCATTTTTAATGTATTTTTTTTATTATACAATAAAAATAAAATAAATGTGCACTTATAATATTAAACAATAATAAATTTTTAAATATTATAAAAAGGTATTATTGTCTGATATATTTTGTACAAATCTTAAGCAAATTAAGATATTCAAGAATCTTATTACTGCGAAAAAAATAACCGAACCTTTATTTATTGGTCGAACCGAATCTATATAAATCGTTTTACATACATAAATTGTAATTTTAAAAAACCATATAATTTGACAAGTAAAAACAATTTTAAGGATAGTTCTAAATCGCTAAAAATTGGGAATCTCACTTATACCTCCTAGATAATTTTAAAAGTAACATTAGAAATAATATTAATAGATCCTAGGAAAGTAAACACATTTATATTTGAATTGAGTGTTTAAAAAAAACCACGGAGGAAATATTATTATTGGTTTCAGAATTGGGAACAACTTTTGAGAATATTGATGATATTTCCCCCATTTTTAGCGATTTTTTTTTAAAAAAAACTCATACAATTAATTACTCCTCTAGCATCTATTAATATTAATATCAAACTTGCATTAAAAATTTTCTAAAAAATATAAGTGAAATTTTAATTATTTTTTTTTTGTTTTTAACAATATTTTTTTTAGCGATTTAGAACGGGTACCGATTTTTATGGAAATTGAAATTTAACACAAAATTTAATGGCAAAAATTTCTACAATTCATAAGGTAGTGAATTTACATATGCTGGAATAATATTTCCAGGTGAATCAGACTTTCCATATTTAAAATTTGCCCTCGTTAAATGATATAAAAGTGAGAGATTCCGAAACATGGATTCCATATCCCAATACGACATATATTCAGGAAACTTGTCTAATTTGGGTTCTTATTAATTCGGGCAACTCCCTAATTTGATTAAAATTTTGAATTCCCAATCAAATTCCTATTAATAACTATTATCTTGATAAATTGGGCAACTGTTTAAGTTGGTCCCAGCGGGGCCCATAAAGAGGTTTTACTGTAATTACAGTTATATATTGTGCTTACAATTGCTCGTCTAAAATATATATTCTTATTTATAAACATCAAATCTTATTTAATTAAATATTGTGGACTTTTGATTTTGAAGCACATATTTCTCATATTCATGTTTATTACTGATTAATTTTAAACATTTATTATGCTTTGTTATTAGTATATAAGTTAGCGTCAAGTGTTTTTTCCGGCAATGTGTTATTTTTTCTACTTTAGATCATTTTTTGAGCGCGTTTTTTTAAATTTAAATATCGGATTTAACAAGAAATGTATTCCAGCATGTTTAAAATACCTATTTTATTAATTGTAGATAATTTTGCCGTTTACCTTTGAGTCATGTGTCATTTATATAAAAAATCTATGAAAAAACTAATATTATTAAGTTCAAAAGTTCATGGCCAAATTGTCTGATATTTATAGGATAGGTATTTGTCAGAATACATTTCCTGTAAAATACGATTTTTAAATTTAAAAAAACGTGCTCAAAAAATGATTTAAAGTTGAAAAAATAACATATTACCGGAAAAAACAAATTGAAGCCATTTCTCAATTCAATAAAATTAAAATATAAAAATTTTACCACCAAAAAAACCTTTACAATTTTTCTAAAACCGTAATCGAACGAGAATATTTTTAAAATTAAGGGTCTGAGCCAAAACCGAAGCGCAACCTATATAGAAAATTTTGCTCTTGAGCTGTAACCGAACCTAACACTTTTTATCAGAGACCTGCAGGCCCGGCCCTAAACCCGGCCCGGGCCGTATTTTAAATTTTTTAAATATACCCGGGCCGGGCCTAAAAAAATTTTTTTTAACATCCGGGCCTAAAAATTTTTTTTTAAAATATATCCGGGCCGGGCCTTAATATTTTTTATAAAAATTTTTACATTATGAGTTAATGGTTATAAGATTATATTATATTATAGTTATGATTAATATAATATTGGGTGATGGTTAACACTACCTAACACCCACAGATCGATCTAATTATTAATTTCCTGCAAATTTATTCAAAGTATTAATATATTTTTTTATAATTCATATCTAAATTTTTACAACATATTTTACCAAAACAATCAAATAAAGGAATATCTTAAATAAGCCCCAATATTCAAATATTATTAATATATTTTTTTATAATTCATATCTAAATTTTTAGAATATATTTTATCAAAACAAATCAAATAAAGGAATATCACTTCTTGAAGTTTGTAATACCTTTCAAAGCGAAAAAGGAGAAATAAAATTGATTTTACTTAATATAAAGCATTTTTTAATTGAAAAATTTGTTTTACACAAGTATCATTTTATTTCTCTTTGTCTCTGTCCCAAATTCAAGCAATTACGTATGTTGTCAGGGACAGATCGCAAGATGACGGAAAACTATATAAAAGATTATATTAAATTACAAGAGGCTCAGGAAGTAAATGAAACACCATAGACCAGTCAAATTACGACTGTTGTTAAACAAACTGAATCGTTTTATGACAAATGGGGCGATGGTAATTCTGGTAATATGTCAATACCCGATGATGAATATTATAATTACATAAATAAAAAAATAGATGAAACATTTAAGGTGGATAATTTGTTAGAGTGGTGGGCGGCTCATCAAAGCGAATTTCCAATTTTAGCAAAATTGGCAAAACGGGTATTGGCAATTCCTGCTTCAAGTGCAAGCTGTGAGCGGAATTTTTCCACTACTGGGAGAATTCTTGAAGAAAGAAGAAGTAATCTTCAACCTGAAAAGGTAGATATGCTTTTCTTTCTTCATGATAATTTGTGAATTTTTAATATCTTTCTTGAGTATAGGGTTTGGTCAATCATGCTGGTTTTTTCTTTGCAAACTGTCAATTGCATTTATTATATTTACCTTGAGTCATGAAAGTTTTTAATCCAACATTTTTCATTATTTTTTTTTACAATATTATATAATACAATTATCTTCTTTTGTTAAAAATTTATATTATAAAATAAAAAATATTAATATTGTGCAATTAGATTATATTTTCAAAATACTATTTATTATACATGCATTTTTTTAAATAGCGATTTATTTTTATTTTATAAATTAAATAGTAAATTAAATACAATATATTATATTCTCAAAATATTTTCCAATTTTATAAATTAAATATTAGTTTTATTTTTTTAAAATGCAATATAAAATATAGTAAATGCTCAAAATATTATTACCATTTTTATGAATATTAGTTTTAGTTTTATAAATGCAATATAAAATATAGTATATGCTCAAAATATCCATTTTTATAAATAACAGTTTTATAATTTTTATAAATTCAATATAATATTCTCAAAATATTAGCTTTTTACATGTATTTTTTAAATAATAAGCGATAATACTCGCTGAAAAATATGGTAAAATACCTCATAGGTGAATTTTTGTATATACCAGGTCGAATATAATTTTAAAAAATTCCGAGCCGGGCCTGAAATTTGTTTTTTAAAAAATATCCGGGCCAGGCCTTATATTTTTAAATCCGGGCCGGGCCGTAAAAAATTTTTTTTTTAAATATGCGGGCCGGGCCTAAAAAATTTAAAACCGGGCCGGGCCGTGCAAATGGTACCTCTGCAGGTCTCTGCTTTTTATAGATAAAGGTTGGGGCTCCTAAATCTATGATTAAAATCTTATTTAATTCTTTTACATATTTTGTTTTGTTTCGCATAAAAAATTTTTTTAAATAATATTTAAAAAAAAGATTTTCCAAGATCGAATAGTTCAAATTTGAATTTAATTTCAAATTTTTTTATATTTTGTATGTATTATTAAAAAAAACATATATAAGGACTTTTATTGGCCACCTGAAGCTGGATATTCTATAGGGGCGCCTGGTGATAGCAAATACGTTTTGTTGGAGGTTTTATTCGATGACACCATCATTAAAAATAAGCATATAGGTATTCTTATTATACTTTAAAAAAAATTTTATATTGACAGTTAACGGTAAAATATTAAAACGATGAAAAGAGAACTAAATAATAAATAATAATAATTTTATATTATATAAGGCAATATAATATTGAGGGTTTTAAGTTTACATTCAATTTCATCTTTTAATATTCAAAAAATCATCATCATTCTAACTAATTAAGTTATAGAATTCCTTTCAAAAGATAACATAACTATTATAGGCCGGTAAGGCTAAAGTCCGCGAGCAGTGTCGGGCAAGAGGATCATAAGACCGGGCCGGAAAACTTGTACAAAGTATATTTTAGAACCGAACCGGAAAAATATAACTAAGGGTCAGGCAAAAACCTGATAGAATTTCCACGGGCCTATTCAAGCCACGCCTTTCTCTAATAAGTACACTCATTAATTTTCATAAAATATTTAGTATCAAGTGCTCTAAAAAGATTTGTCTCATTCCAAATAACATATACTCCTAAATTGAGAGAGAATAATGCTGGAGTATTAGCTACAGGACTAGAACCATCTCAACTCTATTTTATTCCAACTTTAGGAATAACTCTCTACGGCCATTGTGACAGCCATTGCACATCTCAAGTTTTTTTTTCTTCAAAATTTGATTCTATTATTAAACTAAATATAAAACCTTGGTTATTTTCTTAAACCATTTTATAATAACTTTTCTTTATCTTAATGAATAACGCTCTTAAGTATACAATAAGACTTCGTGAAAATTAAAGGACGGTAACATTTTGGTAAGCATAGAAGGTGGCAGCGATGTAACAGATACCCACAGCGTGAAAAGGCCCAGGCCAAATTTTTAAATACACGGGGGCCATAAATATAGGTAGGGCTCTATAAGATTTTTTTGTGTAGGCCCGAAGATTTATGTACGCTTCTGAGAGATTGTTAATATATATTATTTTGATAAGCATCTTTAATGTGATTTTGGCATAGAGGAGTCTAAAATATTACTCATTTTATTACTCAATTAACTTAATTTTCACTATTAAGATTTAAATTTCACTATGAATATTTATATTTATTCATTATTTCTGGTATATCAATTTATTCACAATAATTCAATCCAAATATCAACTTTTAGTACAAATAAAAATATATTTCGCAATAATTTAATAATTCAATTCTTGGCGAATCAATCTTTTTCTTTCTTTTTAATTATCACTCCACGATTAAAATCAACAAAAAATAATAACTCTCTTTTTTTAATCAATATCTATAATTTTTCTAAATATAAAATTATTTAACTGATTGATATTTATCAATCATTTAAAAATAATATCTTAAATATATATGAAATATACGAAATATATATGAAATATACCTCACGTCCGCCTTACAAAAGACCAAGACGTGGAAAAAAAAACGCGGAAAATTAAAACTTTTTACATTTATATGTTCTCTTTTTCTTCCTTTAACATTTCTTCTTCTTCGGTCTCCATAGGATTGTATTTCTTTTGCAAACCATTATTGTTGATCACTTTAGATATGGTTGATCCCACTTTGATCGAATTCTGGCTTGTAGTTGGTATTCCTCCCACTGTCCTAGCTTGTATACCATGTGATCTTTTAACCATTCCATCATAATTATTAGGTAGTCACTGCCTATTTCCATATTGTTTACTTCTAGATTCTATCTCATTTATTTTATTGTAGTTTTGGTACGCTACCTCCGGCTGTACCCTATTATTTTTCTCACAAAAATAACTATGTGTCACTAAGATGATCCTCGCGTTCCTGATTTTATAGCACATAAGTCGGAATATTGCAATCCTTTATTTGATGTCCGAAATTTTGACAGCGGAAGCATCTTTGAATACATCAGATTTAGGTTTTTTTATTCCCAATTTTTTTTTTTTATTATTCTCACATAGATTATTTGTTCGTGCGTCTCAATTTTGTAACTCATCACAAGTTATAGATATTTCTTTTTATTTTAAATAAATACTCAAATTTATTTTAATATAATTAATTAATTTTCTCTTTTAAAATAAAATTACTACTTATTAATTATTTTTTTTTAATAATTATTTTTTTCTAAATACATAATTATTTATATATAGCCCCTATATAATTCAAATTAAAAGAAAAACAATTTTTACAAAAAACACCACTCGTGTTATTTTCTTAACAAAAATATGTTACTTTTCACTTTTCTTTCCCTAAAATAAGAAAATCACTAATTGTTAATTATCATTTTTAATAATCTTTCTTTAGGTATCCCGTCTTTACAGAGAATCTTTTATAGAGAATGCAAATATAGAGAAACCTTTATAGAGAAAACAATTGTAGAGAATGTCGTTTATAAAGAATATCGTTTATAGAGAATGATTTTATAGAGAATTTATTTTGTAGAGAAACTTTTAAAGAGAAAACAATTATGGAGAATGTCGTTTATAGAGAATTTCATTTATAGAGAATGATTTTGTAGAGAATCTCGTTTATAGAGAATGATTTTGTAGAGAATCTCGTTTATAGAGAATGATTTTATAGAGAATTTATTTTATAGAGTAACTTTTAAAGAGAAAACAATTATAGAGAATGTCGTTTATAGAGAATCTCATTTACAGAGAATGATTTTATAGAGAATCTCTTTTATAGAGAATATTTTTGCAGAGAATTGTTTTACAGAGAATTGTTTTAGTGCGAATTATTTTATATGGAAGGATTAATAATTTTATATTGGAGAATTTTACAGTGAATGATTTTATAGAAAATGAATTATTTTAGAAATAAATTTTCTCAAATATGACCATTTACCGTCTAATTCTTTTTTTTTGGCACTTACTAAACCAGATTTAATCTAATATAATTTATTAAAAATATATTTAAGGATATTTATTTGGAAAATCTACTCAATAAGAGGCTAAGGATATTTAATCTGGAAAATCTACTCAATAAGAGGCTAAGGATATTTAATCTGGAAAATCTACCCAATAAGAGGCTTTGAGATTTTTTTTAATTACAATGTAGAATATTTTATTATTATATATATTTGATGCGAAATATCAAATACATTTAGAAAAGGAAAACATCAAAGTAGGCTTAAGAAAAATTTCCAAAAAAGCAATGTCCTACACTATCACTTGGAAAGCAAATTAGACAAAATGTAGGGACTGGGAGCTAGGCTAATCGCCCGTCTGCGTTATGCAACACTAAGCCTAGCCTTTATTAAAATTATTTTATAAATTTATTATGTAACGATATATGACGAGTGATTAACCGAGCTCCTTAGCCGATGCCTAATTTTTGACTATTCGTTTTCGCCTATTTTTATGCTAAGCCTAATTATGCTTAGCCGATTTTTTGGCCTAAAAACCTGGCTAACCGTTTTGGAATTGCCTAAAATTAACCGATTGCGCAACATTAAGGGTGGGTATGTTACACTTATTCAGGTGCATTTCTTGCAAAATCAGATTTTTAAATTTAAAAAACGCACTCAATTAATGATTTTAAATGCAAATAACAACAAAAAATAAAAAAGTACCCATCAAACTATCGCCTTACCAAAATTAAGTTAAGATCACTAGAGTACTGTCTAATATTCACATGGTAGGAGGGAACACTAGAGGGTGGTTGGATCAATTTCTGTCGAAATCATCATAGGTCCGAAAATAATTATATCTGAATTTACAAAATATAAAATGATAGTTCAAACTCTTACCTAAAAATTATACATCGACAAAATTTAAAATAATACACCCTTTTCTCTAAATTGATTTTAGTAAAATGAAAATTTCTTATTACAAGCCGTAAACTCCTATCTGGTTATAAGCAAGTATATTAATATTTAAATTTCTTCGTATCATTAGGACTAATTATTTATTCAAACTTTTCTGTTGAAAGGGGGGGGGGGGTGTTTTTTTCAAATCCCGCATAAAATTTTTGAACTCTATAATTGTCCCATATATAATATTTCTCTATAAAATCAAGATCTACAAATAATTCTCTACAATGTAATTTTCTACAATATAATTCTCCACAAAATAATTCTCTATAAAAGTAATTCTCTTTAAAATCATTCTCTATAAACAACATTCTCTATAAAATCATTCTCTTTGAAGTCATTCTCTATAAAGGACATTCTCTATAAAATAATTCTCTTTAAAATCATTCTCTATAAATTACATTCTCTATAAAACCATTCTCTATAAAACCATTCTCGATAAACGGCATTCTCTATAAAATCATTCTCTATAAATTAATTCTCTATAAAAATTATTCTCTATATAAAACATTCTCTATAAAATATTCTCTATAAACTACATTCTATATAAAACAATTCTCTATAAATGCATTCTCTATAATTGTTTTCTCTATAAATGTTTCTCTATAAAATACATTCTCTATAATGGTTTCTCTATAAAGACGTGGAACCCTTTCTCTTTATTAACACATAAATTATTTACTATTACCCCTATTCCATTCAAATTAAAAGACAATTTTCACGAAAACACCATTCGTTTATTTTCTTTTAAAAAAAATATTTTACTCTTCACTTTTCTTTCCCTAAAAGAAAAAAAATCAAACATGTATGTTATTTAATTTTATCCTCTTTTCTTTTAAAATAACATTAAAAAATTATTTATAAAATGATTTATTCTTTGTTTGTCCCCACAAGTGTACATTCCATTTAGTGATAATCTTCTCTATATCACAATAACATGATATTAAATAAAATTTCTTTTAATTTGCGACTATCAGATTGATTTTAAATAAAATTACTTTTGGCTCACATAGTCATATTAATATTTAGAAAAGAAAATAAATATCAGATTGATTTTAAATAAAATTACTTTTGGCTCCCATAGTCTTATATTAATATTAAATGATACAGATATCAGATAACCCCAATTAAGTATTTTACTTTCATCAGCAGAAGTATTCACTCTTCTCTAAGATGATATGTACCCTCTTTCTTTAAATATTTCTTCTCAGTTCTTCATTCATATATTTTTTTTTTAATATATATATACTTTTAATTATCTAGGGTATATTTTTCATTGTTTTTTTTTATTTGTATAAATTTTACAACTAAAATTATTTAAGTACACAAAGAGTTCTGTCCTAATAAATTATAGGAATTACAAGACTAATTTGATTCCCCTCTTTATTATATACCCTAATAAAATCGTTATGACGTACTCCCACAGTACCATCATAAAATAGTATGTTACATAATTTATTCCCAATATTATGTATCACACAACCTTTCTCCCACTTCTAAATAATTTTCCCTACAGGAAATTTTATATTGGTTTTTTCATAAGATAATATATTGTCAATTTCTTTTGACTTAAGAAAATCTAAGGGTAATCTGGTTCTTCTACCCAAAAATAATTTGGGTGAAACTCCCTCCTTATTCCTTGAATTATTATAATATAACTGGGCTAACCAGACTTCATTTTTTTCTTGTTTCGATTTTTTGAACCAATTTTTCACTATGGCTACCATTCCTTCAGCCTGGCCATTAGAGCTAGGATGATAAGGTGGAGTCAAAATATGTTTAATTTTAATTGAATTACAAAATTGCTTAAAATTTTCACTTATAAAAGCCGGACCTCCATCCGATACAATTATTTTAGGAATCCCGAATTTAGCCCACAATTTTTGTAATAATTTAATAACAACTTTAGTTGTTAATCCTTGAACCTCTTCAAATTCAATCCATTTGGAATATGAATCCACAACCAAAAAATATGATTTTTTATCCAATTCAAAAAAATCAATGTAAAGACGATCCCATGGTTTCTTTGATTTGGGCCACCTCTTTACGGGGCATAACGGCACAAGTATTACATGGAACACATTCCTTTGTAATTTTTTCTATATCATTACCCATCCCAGGCCACCACACATATTCACGAGCCTAAGATTTCATTTTAACTTGACCCTGATGTCCTGCGTGTAATAAATTAATTATTTTAGCACGTAATTTCACCGGAATTACTGCGCTATTTCCCCTCATTACACAATCATCCACCACGGATAATTCTTTTTCACATCTTTGATAAATTTTATAATTATTTTTCTATGGTTTTTTTCACATTAAAAATAATTTTATTTGTCTCAATACTTTATCTTTTAAAGTATATGATTTGAGATCTTCCCAAGTTGTAGGACCTCCCTTTAACATATATGATAGAGTACGCACCAATGCATCTTCTCTATCAATAATCATGTTATCAATTTCTTTTTCCGATTAAATACTCGCGACATTTGGTCAACCCAAAATAATCGCTAAAGCCTCCTGTTCTATAACAGAATATCTAGTTTCCACTTCATATATTCGTGAAAAAAAAATAATTGGTCTCTCTAAACCATCAATGACATGTAATAATGCGCCTCCTACACCTTTATTTGATGCATCAACAGCAAGAATTATCTCCAAATCATTGTTAAAACACACTAAAATTGGTTCCTCACCAATTTTTTTCTTTAAATTTTCAAAAGCACTTCTTTGTTCAATTTTCCACTCAAAATTAACACCTTTTTTTAATAAGTCATATAATGGAGCTGCTATTTTTGCAAAATTATCCACAAATCTATGATAATAATTTATCATGCCCATAAAAGATTGTACTTCAGCTTTATTACTAGGCTGATTTATGTTTAAAATATTTTTTAAATTTTTATCAAGTGGTTTCACTTCAATTCCATTAATTTGATGACCCAAATATACTATTTCGGTGACACCAAGAATGCTTTTCTCTTTACTAGCTTTTAAACCTTTATCTTGAATTCTCTTGAAAACCTCTTCAAGACGTTGATTATGTTGTTCTGGCGTCACTCCAGTTATCAACACATCATCCATATAATAAAATACACCTTCCAAACCCTGAAAAACGGATGCCATGGTTCTCTGAAAAATCGGTGCAGATACACTTAACCCAAAAGGTAATCTACAAAACGTAAATAATCCTATAGGCGTTGTTATTGTCAACAATTTACGAATTTCTTCTTTCAAAGGCAATTGTAAATATGCTGATGAAAAGTCAAATTTTGAAAAATATTTAGCTCCCTTTAAATTTGCCAAAATTTCTTCAATTCGAGGTAATAGATATTTCACTTCCACAACCCATTTGTTAAGTGTTACTCGAAAATCTGCACATAATCTAAGTTTTCCATTAGATTTTTTAACAGGTACTTATGGTGTAGCCTATTCACTATATTCCACAAAAATAATAATACAATCATTAACCCATTTATCTAATTCTTCGTTGATCTCCTTTTTCCACTCAAAAGGAACTCTACGACACGCTAAGAAAATAGGCGAAAATCCCTCTTTTAATTTTAAATCCACTTGATAATCATTTAGACATCCCAAAGTGTCTTCAAAAATTATATCATATTTTTCAACTAAAATGGGTATAGCATTTTCAACTCTATTTAATTCATTAATTTTTTTATCATTATCAACTTCACTATTGATCATATATTGATTTGAATCTATTATTAATTTTGCGGGATATTCACAAATATTATTATTAACTATAGATTCTTTCACTTCACTCATTAATTTATTCATTTCCCTTTCTTTAAGCTTTTCCCTGACTTCATTAACCATTATTTTTCTTTCGGCAATATCTCTAGCCAATTCGCTATCAATTATAAATAAATCCCAATAATTATTTCTAGGTCCAAGTTTGCTAATCCAATCCCAACCCATAATTGTTTCAACATTTTTTTTTACTATCCATAAATCCAAAATTATAGGAATATCATGGAAAAGAACATCCCACTGCGTTTTACCCAAAACTTGGATTTCAGATCCATCAAATTGTTTTATACACATATTTTGTCTCTCGACAATACCATTCGGTCAATATTTATAAAAATTTTCACTAGACATTATTGAAATACTTGCTCCAGTATCAAATAACATTTCCACAATATGTTCATCAATTTTCAAATTTATATGAGGACATGAACTTTGTTCAATTGTTCCCTCATCACTTAATTTTTCAATTACTTTCATTGGCTGAATAGTATTTATTATAATCGAATTTCTAACATAATTAATATTCATACCTAAATTCATCTCAGAATTTAAATGTCTCTGAATCTCATTTATGTTTTTATTAAAAATCTCCCATGGATATTTCCCACTTGTTTGATTATAATAATCCTTTTTATTCAGATTATTAGTTAATTTAAAATTTTTTATTTCATCAGAATGACAATAAAAATTTCCCACATTACAACTCTTTCTATTCGAGTTAAATTTCAATGTATAATCATCATTCCCATAATGATTATCTATTTTATTATATATATACACAAAATTTTTAATAAAACTATATATATCACAAAATTTTATATTCTCTAAATATAATATATCTATTTTTATATGACTCTCTTTCAAATCATATAGTCACTGTGACCCACTCACACTTTGAATACAATGTATTGCAATGTGTCCCATTTTTCCACATCTGAAACACATTCTATCATGGTCTGTATTGTATATTTATGTTTTATCCATATTTGTAATACTAGGATTTGTATATTTCGAACCACTGGACTTATCACTACCGATGTTCGTTGCGGAAATCCACTTTTGAAATTGGCTTCTTTCACCATGCAATTTCGTTTTATATGTCCCACAAAACCACATCGATGACACACCATGTCATTTTTTTCACTTGTTTTAACAGTGACATTATCATTAGTTTTTTGGTCTCTTGCATAGAAATTTTTACCAACATGTCCTTTTCTTCCACAGATTTCACAACTTTCAAATATATTATTATTATTTTTAATTTTTAAGTTGGAAACATCTCTGGACAAATTTTTCATATTTTCTCTCATTTCTCTAATTTCACGTAAAATTAGAGATTCCTCTGTACTTTGTCTCAAAGTATTATTTGTATTATTATTTTTCAAAATTTCTACTGGCTTCTCGATTAAAACCTCAGAAATTTGCTTTTTAAATTCTATCACAATTGAATTTAATTTTTTATTTATAGCCTCCGATATGTCAATATTTTGAGGAAAACTAAATACTTCACCCGTATATAATATTTTCTCTGATTGTTCTTCCGATATAATAATTTTTTTTACCATTTAAATTTTTTAATTCTAATAATATTAAATGTAAACTATTTTTGATATCCTCAGAAATATCTAAAGATTTATTACCATTTAGATCACCTAATTTAATTATTTTATTATTCACTGATCTTCTCTGAATTTTATTAATTAATTGTCTGAAACCAATTAATAATATATACAATATAAAAAAAATGAAAGCTGTAACCACACTATTGGTCACATCCAATTCATTAAATTTTGTATTAAAAATTTTATTAAAATTATTCTTATAAATCGAAATTTTATTAAAATCAGGCTTCCTATGCATAGTAATAAAAGGATAAACCATGATTTCATAAATTTATATCACAAATAAAAAATTTTTATACCCTTAAAATTAAATTTAAAAAAAAACTTTTCAAATTGCGTTGTGTGTAATTTATAATTCAAAAAAAAAAATTCTTACCTTTATATATATCCGGAATTACTATTATTTTGAGGAACCCGGTCCTAGAAATTGTTCTTCCTTTATAATATCTAAAATTCTCTTAACAAAAATATTCACTATTTTGTTTTTTTTTAAATTTTCTTATTTTTCCCTAATGTTCACTGATCCGGGTCGGTCGGTACCATTAAAATATTACTCCTTTTATTACTCAATTAACTTAATTTTCACTATTAAGATTTATATAATTTCACTATGAATATTTATTCATTATTTCTGGTATATCAGTTTATTCACAATAATTCAATCCAAATATCAACTTTTAGTACAAATAAAAATATATTTCACAATAATTTAATAATTCAATTCTTGGCGAATCAATCTTTTTCTTTCTTTTTAATTATCACTCCGCGATTAAAATCAACAAAAAATAATAACTCTTTTTTTAATCAATATCTATAATTTTTCTAAATATAAAATTATTTAACTGATTGACATTTATCAATCATTTAAAAATAATATCTTAAATATATATGAAATATACGAAATATATATAAAATATACCTCAGAGTCAACTCAAATAAGTTTAAAATTTTAAATTAAATTAAATAGAGAATATATTATACTTTTGTTTAAATATTAGGTTTACTAATATTTAAACGTTTTTTTTATGTTCCCCACATCTCTTTCTTATGCATAATTTTTAAGATATCTTACATACTTCTTACTAGTGTTGTTAAACGGCTCATTTTGAGCCGATTTTTAAAAACGGCTAACTCAATATTTTATCCAGAAATGTATTACATAAGCAATTTTTCCATAGATGGCACAAAGGTTTGGACATCTATTAGCGTAATTTTAAGACTTAGGCAATATTTTTGTGGTTAAAATCTTGAGTTAGCCTTTTTTTAAAATTGACTCAAATTGAGCCGTGTAACAACAATACTTCTTACATGGATTATAATATTTCTTACACCCATTACTATGATAGGCAGTTTCATTTAGAGGGTTAGGTAGGATTACGAATACTTGCATTTTTATATTTTATCAGTTAATAAATTAATTTAAATATTAATTAATTGCATATCCTTTGCAATTACTTTTTTAGATCTTTTCTCTCCTATACCTAATAATTGTTAAACCTAGAAAATTTCATTCAATTCATATGAATTAATTATATTATTTTAATTATTTTATTAACTTCAAGAATATCCCTTTAACAGGAATAAATATATATGGCATCCAATACTATACGCATGGGAATGTTGATAACATTTCAACTATGAGACGTAGTATTGGCTCTAACACAGCAAATATCATAATGGCCGATCATAATTATAGGGTAGATTATCAAAGTTTCCGATATCTTAAAAAGGGCATCATACTTAACAAAGTTAATTTTTTCATATTTTTTTTAAAAAAAATTTTATCAGAGACCTGGGACAAAAGTATTTTTGCTTTTCTATTCCGCTCTCATTATGGCTAAAAAATTTCACTTTCCATTTAGAACGCGTTTCTAAAAAAGTACCTTTGAGGGTAATGATACATATCTTCGGTCAATATACGAACAAATTTCAAAATTTATTAACACATTTTTTTTTAATAATTATCTAGTTAGAGCTGTGAGCCAATGAAACTATAGGCGCCCAACGCGATGTTTAAAAAACAAATCGGCATCTGGCGACGCTCCACTCTTTAGCCCGTCTTCGTCAAAGGCGAAGGGAATCGGCTCAACGACATATTTTTTTTATAATTTATACATTAAATTACTTTTTATAGTGTTTTTTGAAACGCTCAAAAATTATTAAGTGGAAATAAAATCTAGTAATACAATAATTTATTCTCTTATCTAACATAAATGCACCTTTTTGATCTCCTACGATACCACTAGCTTCTATGAAGAATTAAAAAATTAACCTTCCAATATAATAAAACACTTCAAAATATCTAAATATTCATTATTAGTAATTGGCTAAAAGGCCTTCCAATCTTGAAAGTGATTGTAACTTATAAGGAACTATAGTGAGGGTCGCGACCAGATCACTGACCTCTTCTAAACTCGTTTAACTATGTGAATATAAATCAGTGTTGGAATACTTATTTGTAGCTTTAGCGAAAAGTAGCGATAGATATTTCGCTACTTTTAAAATCAAATGAAATTGAAATTTGACTTATAATTTTGAAATTTAAACGTTTTGAATTATACTTACACACTTTTGTTTAAAAAAATAAAACTAATTGGATGCATTAATCCAACAAACAACACTCCTAAGTCAAGAAGTAGCAGAAATTTTTTATTGATACGGTGTAGCTTGTCATTGGGTGATAATGCACAGAGTTGGGTAGAACAGAGAGTATATCTTTCTAAGATGCAAAATACATTTGTATCTTTTTGACATTTTAAATAAGATACATATATCTTTATCTAATTTCATACAAATACAAATATTATTTTATATTTTTTGCTTAAAAATTTCAGAAGAGTTTATTTTTCAGGAATTCGGCTTGCTTAAATTTTATTGCTTTTCTATATTTATATTTAATTGGTATTCAATATTATTCTTTTTATTTTGACATACCAACTTTATTGTTTTAATCAAATTAGATAATTTAATTTCTATTTATATTTCACTATCAATTTTGAATTGCCCCTTTTAGACAAATTATACTGTGTTTAAAAATAAGAAGATTTGGGTGATTTCGATTGGTGTTTATTCATAATTGTATAGATCCTTGCAAAATATTATTGGAATATTTTTAATATAGTTGTCAAAATATCATGAATTTGTTAGTGTTTTAGATAATTTAAAAATTTTCATAAAAGAAAGATAAGCTGATAAACTTTTTCATAAAATGTATCAAGATACTCCTGTGCAGATATAAGTAGTTATAGCCTATCGTAGATATATTTTTTAGAATCTATAAGTAAATCTTATTTAAATACCTTGCCCACCCTTAGTACAAGAAATTTTTGTTACCAGACAGTGTTGACTAGAATAGCTGATAATTTTAGAGATTAAAGGGTATTAATAGTAAGAGATTTAACAGATATCTCCTATATCTGCACGACAGAAGAATCTTGGCTTCACAGGAGAAGGTAATAACTTATTTACATTGGGATTTATAATATATTAATATTCAAGAAAAACACGTCTATGAATACTTTTTGTGAGATATCACTTAATTTTATAAAATTAAAAATACCTTTGCTCTAAATAATGTTGGTTGAACAAGCTAAACTTTTCAAAATATTGCCACACAATAAATTTACCTTATTAGGTTCTCTTTTTACTAAAATCTATGTCGGAAGAAGCTTTTAATAAAATCTTTACAAACCTTTCGAAATGTCTGGAATTTTTGAATACCTACACCCATATATTTTTAGGTTCTCTGCATTTATAAAAAAATACTATTTCTGCTGATAAATTATAATTAAATTTTAAATCTTTTTTTAAAAAAATATTAAATTAACAAATTTTAACCTTCCCAAATTTCTATAAAATCTGATGGGCACTTATTAACAGGGACCCGGAGCAAACCGTTATAACAAACCGAACCTCTATTTTGAACCGATTAAAATTGTTTTGCTTTATATAATATAAATTATAACTTAGACCATAATATTTGATAACTTACACTTTACTTTTCTCTAAGGAGTTTATTTAATTTTATAATGGTATTTTTTTCTAATTTTCCTGCAAATCTAATATATTTTCATATTTATATTATTCATAAATGTAAATAATAACTTGTGCGTTATCTTAGCAAAATCATCTATATTTTTGTCTTCCTGTTTTTTATTTTAATTTTTTAAAATAAATAACTAAAAACCTGCAAAACTTTTATAAGTTTTAAAATCTTAACCACCGGAACCTTTATAATTTTAAGCAACTAAACCGTACCAAAACTGGAACCTTTATAATTTTTTGCCCCTGAATTGTAACCGAGCCGGATCCTTTATATATAACGGTTCGAGTTCCTGGTTATTAATCATAAAATTTCCAACTCTTATCTTGTAGATTCTCGATGGCATACTATCAAATCCTACCTTAGATTCGATATTCTTCTTAATGAGAGACTAGGGGGTCATGAATGGCTGGAGACCGTTCCCATTCGAAACCTTAGTAATCTCTTATCAGATAAGCAATTGATATTTACGACTAGGAAGTGACACCCTCCAACTAAGCAATTGCATTGATTGTAACATTTTGGTCATCTATAAGGGGAGGTATGGACTTAACTGTTTATACAGTCAAGGCCGAAACCAATGTCATATCTTAATAAATCTAAAAATTCGGAGCCTAAAAGCTGCTCAGATCCCATACATTTTTGAATGTAATAATCTATCATCAGAAGATAGTCTAAAATCAGATGGATTGTCTACAATACCTTAGGAGTCAAGTAAATCTCTTATTTAGAACCTTACTTCTCCTCTTTCTCTTCAGACAATATATCGAATCCTTTACTAACAGCCAAAACAAAAAAAATATTTAAAATTATCAAGTCATGTGTGCACTCCAATCGTATTATTAACAAGCGGACATTTTTCTACCTTAACATACAAATTTTTAAAACTTTTTTTACTCAAAATCAAAACATTTACTAATGAACCAAGAGAATTTCTCTTTCAAAGACAAAAATGCAAATTGACGTTCAAATATAACTAAGGTTCCTTTTTAAGAACCCAACTAAAAAATAGTTGGCCATGATATTTTAACCGTTTATAATAAGATTTTTATATCATATGCTTAATTTTTTTAAAGTAAATATTTTTAAGTAGTTTATATCAATTAACTTGAAATTTAACTGATTATTTTAAATCTTTTATAAAAGGGCGACCAGATAACACTGACGTGCAATTACGGCTCTTCTATATCTTTACATGGTTTTTATCAAATGGGGCTTTTCTGGGAACAGATGTCTTGCATGCAATTTTTGTATTATTACCCTAAGTTAAAAAACTTAACTTCTTGTAGAACCGAACCAATAATGTCAGATATCAGGGAATTCGGAACTAAAAATGATTCAAAGAATTTATTGTAATTACGATTGATTTAAATTAAATTGTTATTTATTATCTTTAACCTTTAAAAAAATTAAGTCATCAATTTTTTTTAGCGATATAAATAATAAATTATTTGAAAATACCCGGGCGAAGCTAATTGAATTCTACAAACAAGGGAACTTAGTCACACTGTGTAGGAATATTAATAGAAATCCAATTCAAGTTTAATATTTTACAAATATTATTTATTACACGTACAAAATAAATACTTTGAAATTATCTTCAAGAGAAATTAACAAAGATTTAGAAAATTTAACTACTAATATTGTCTCATATTATAAATAATATTTTTATTATATTAAGAATATTATTTTAAAAAATTATTCATAAGAACACTGAAAGATTTGTTAACTACCCAAATATAGAATATATAATGTCCGATTATCCAAGAAATGAAGGATCGTGTTTCGAAAAAAATAATACGGGAAAAGGTAATTTATTTATTTTATAATTTCAAAAAATATCATAAATTGAGCATATTTTTTATTCTAAATACCACCAAAATATACAAATTAGCCCGTGACAGAATTTCTAAATCCTTACAAGAGCCTAATCAATATGGACTAATTTCAAAACGATATTCAAATCAAACTAATGATTCACTTGCTATAAATGATTTGAAGATATTTTCAAATTTGGGAGAGTTTAAATACGAAAAGGATTATAAAGATATTAAGAATAAGGTGGAAAGAAAGGGGGAAATTAATAGTAATAAAACTTCGATTAGCCTTATAAATTTAACATTAAAATTTATAGTATTGTTGTGTTTTCATTTAAACTATTTCTAGTCAATCCATGTTACGTCAAAGCAATAATTAAATATTTATATTATATTAACAATTAACTTTTTATTAAAAAAGCTTATATATATTTATTTTATTTATGTTACATATTTTATCTATATTTATCAAAATTGATTATATTACACTATATATCGTTGAAAAATTATGTTAATTTTTAAAACGCCGTCGAATAATTGCTCAATTCAATAAAAAAAATAGGAGTTATATTTTGTAGGTCTAAAAATTATTATTGACAATTTAGGAGTAGGGCTCTGATTTACTAATATCTCACTATTCAGATATAACAACCAATCGAACAACTATTTTTATTTATTAAACAGGTAAAATAATGCGTTTAAAATATTTGAATCCAATACATTCAATTAGATGAGGTATTTTGGGAATATTTTTTTTAAAAAATATAGCTCAACCCTAATCTATACTTATCCATGGGCGTAGCCAGGATTTTGATAGGGGTAACTGTTAGGTTAGGGATTTCCCATAAATTTTATTGGGGGTCTTTAGGTCCACATATTTCAGGCATTTGGCTATGTTAGATTTAAAAAAATAAATTTGGATTTTACTTTTGTTTTATAAAAATTTTGAATTATAGTAATTATTTATCAGCTTACTTATTTTTCTTTCAAAATATTGTTTATAGCAATATATTAAATCCATTTTGGGGGTGAGGAGGTGAGAGAATTTGTTATCAATGATATTCACAGGAACAGGTAAATATTCGAAGGAAAGAGGGATATCTAGACCTGTGCGCCGGCAAACTATCGGCGGCCGGCGCAATTTTCAAAAAATCCTATAGACGGCCGGCGGCGCGCCGATTTTTAGGCGCCGTCAACAAAATCGGCGCAGTTATAAATTTTTATAACATAAATTTTTTTAATTGCTTATTATTTAAAAAAAACGAATATACATTACTCTACAGATATCTCGGCATATTTTTTAAATTTATTTAATAGAAAACTCATTATAAATCCAAAATCGATTTCGTAATTTTATAATTATCATGTATAAAAATTATTTTATTTAAATATTCGGGATAATAATAATCTCCTTGAATTTAACGTCAATCCAGCGGTAGAGAAAACTCTTTCACTAGGTGTGCTAGTCACCCAAATGCAAAGAATTTTTTGGCGAGCCTGGAAAGATTGGGAAGTTTACTCTTCTTTTCTCTCCAAAAGTCCATATCTTGTGAATATCGTTTTCCAAGAAAACTGTGGCATTATTGTTCTAAGTCACCTAACTTGGAATCATAATTTATATTTGTTGAATGTTTATTTGCCAATTTTGTCAAATAACTTAAATTTAATAATTCATCTTGATCCTCATTAGCTATATTTACTACCTGATTATCATCATTCTCTATAAGTTTAAGATGTTTTATTATAAATTCTGAAGCTGAAAAATTTTGCTCTATTAAATACTTTGACACAATTGTCAATTTTTGAAATCTTGGATCTAAAAGAGAGGCCAATACCTTAATATCTTATATTATTACTTGCAGATTACACACCGAAAATCGTAACGCAAGTTTTTTAGCATATTTTCCTTAAGTGAAATGATTTCAGTACTATCACTATCATTTACTATTCAATTTGTTTCAATTTCACTTCTAAAAAGTAACGCCAAGTTTAAAGTAGGCCCTTTTTGTACTGAAAGAAATTCGACAGTTTCTTTAAATTTTGAAAGAAATGCTAATCGTTTTTCTACCAGCTTAGATTCATAATTTGAGAAAGTGCTTCCCAATTCTTTTCAAAATATTAATTAAATTATTATTCAATCCAGATATGCTTTCTAGCATAATTAATATACTATGCGTGGAATTATTGTCATTGGAATTGCCAATTTGAAAATGGGTATCCGGGTATGGATCAATGCTGTCAAGATCTAACATGTCTGATGTTAAATCGATTGTACTTAGACATTTTTTTGATCTTCCTCGAATTCAAATTCAACCTCTGCAGTTTTATATCTTAGAGCAGTAATAATTTCTCTAATTCTTTTGCAAAAAAATTTCCAGACTATGGATTTTTTCAGAGTTGTTAAAGTATCTAGATATAAAAATGTGGTATCTGTATCTAGATAAATTTTTGATTAAAGTATCTGTATCTAGATATTATTTTAGAGGTATCCATATCTGTTTTTAGATACTTTTTAAGATACATTTTGATATACTTCTATTTAACGCTTTTTTATATTATAAATAAAAATACTTGAATGTAAAATTTATTTTATTTTATATGAGCATATAACTTAATATTAATATATATATATTAAAAAATTATATATATATATATATATATATATATATATGTAAAATATAAAAACTTATATATAAAAAGAATATATAAATATTAATTAAATATTATGTCCAAGTTATCAATAACAAGCAAATTCTGATATTACAATCCATCTCAAGAAATTTGTCATTTTTAATTGCAATGGAATTGGTATTTTATTCTATTATATTAATTTTTAAGATTAATATTGATGACGAAAATGACAACATTCTTCCATGGCCAATTTATAGAGCATATTTTAAAGTAATATCTCAAAATAAAGAAAACTAATCTCTGTTGGTAAAATTTTTGCCATGTCTACCAAAAAATATGCAAATTTCAGTTAGCATTACCTCAACTTGCTACATTGTAAAACATTTAAGGGTATAGATACTAAATAAATGTTTACAATTTTAAATTTTAAGAGAAAACATCAAACACTCTTAATCCAAATAAAAAAGGGGAAGGAGAAAAAATCTATTAAAGAAAATATTGAACTAGGCTCATCGTCCATTGATTTTTTTTCCAAGAGACCTCAGATTTTAACCCAAACCACTTTAGATGATTTAATAACTGATTTTATTATAGATAGCATTCAGCCATTTTCAATTGTTGAAAATCCTTCATTTATAAAAATGATCAAAACATTAGCTCCACAAAAAAATATAATTTGCCGACAGACAGTGGTTGTTACTGAAATCTAAAATATTTATCATATATTATATTATTTTATTAATGATATATAATAACTATTTATATTAATCATATATTATATTAATCATATATTATATTAATCATATATTATATTAATCATATATTATATTAATATCTAAAATTCATTATTTTAGTTATATTTTGATAAATGTGATATCGAGTCAATAAATTTTTTAGATCATTTCATAAATTTTTACAATAGAATCCTAATTTAGGTTTATTCAAACCTTATCTAAGAGTATAATAAAAAATGTATCTGTACATAGATACATTTTAAGTTGTATCTGTATCAAGATAACTTTTTGGAAGCTGTATCTGCATCTAGATAAATTTTTAGACGATGTATCTGTATCTAGATTTATTTAAAAAGTATTTTTAACAACTCTGGATTTTTTATTATCCAGAGTTAGGATACTAAAATTATTTATAGAATTATTAAATGTAGATGCATCCATTTTAAAAATATGTAAAATTATGGTAACTTTTGGAATTTTAGATTTGTGATTGATTGAATTCTATAATGACGTCAATATAATTATGATTTTAAAATAGTAGAAAATAATTCATCAAAATCTTGATTGACATTAAAAAAAATTACAACAGTGATGTTGACGAATTATTAGAATAAAAAGGTATGAAATATGAAAGAAATTTCTGCGCCGCCAATATGAAAATCGGCGGAGCGCCGGCGTGGGTCTAGGGATATCCCACCCTGAGTACGCCTATGCACTTAGGCTTCGCTATATATAAATTTGCCTAAATTTTCAATGATTGATGTAGACAGCTCTATTCTAGATATAAGATTTTATAAAAATACTATATAACTAATATACAAAATAATATTTACAAATTTGATTCAGCGATTATAAAAATAATTAAACTGTGGTACTAGTTAATAAATATGCATTTAAACATAAATCAATCATATTCTAACTTCGGACATTTGTTCTTTCATTTTTAATATCTCTTTCATTCTGAGCGGATTTTTACTATAAAGTTCGATAAAGGCGTCAACTTGGATAGTTTCGATATTGTTAACCTTTAAAAAAAATATTAAAAATTCAGTTTTTATTTAAACGCTTACAAAAAACGCGTTTAGCTAAAAAAAAATTAAAAAAAGCGCGCTGATGACGCTTTTGTCCCGATTAGCAAATCCGCTTTTAAATAAAGTGGGTTATGGATAGATTTCTTTAATAAGGAAAAAAAACATTTTTGATTTGTAAATACCGTGATGCCGATCCTAAAATTCTTTTGTAAGCAGTTATTTTTTGTAATGCTTTGTGGATGGTCATTATCGATTAAGGTAGGAAGGGTGATTGCTTCAGGTGGAACTATTATACCCTATTTTATGAGAGCAATATAATAATAAATATTAGAATTGTTCATAAGTTTTTACCAAAAAATCAAATTGATAACTGATTAAGTATGACTTTTAAATTAACAAAATTTAATCTTTTCTTGAAAATTTTAGTAAACCAACTTAGATTTAAGAATTTACTCTTAAAAAAAATTTACGGCATGTCTGAAAGCAATTGATATGTGATTAGAATCAAGAGTCCAATCATTGTCAGCATTCATGAGTATTCTTAGCTTCATTTCTTTCAGTCTTCGTATAACCTTTAATATTATATATCATAATTTATTTATAAAAGCAGTGTGCGTGTTTTTATAACTCTAAAATGTACTTTTCTAAAAGCAATTATTTTTCCCTTTAGAATATTTAGGAGTTTGTGTAGGAATGTACCGATATTTTATATCGGATAGGATCGGGCCGATATTTCACCCATTTAACATATGGGTTATCGTCCAATATTATAAAATTTTCCGATCCGATACGATATAAAATGGCGTCTTTAACAAAAATAAAATGTTATAAAATTTTTAAAAAAAGTTATATTAAAATCATTTATTTTTATAAATAAAATCGAAATCCATTTGTATGTATATTTTTTTAATAATAATAATCAATAAACATTCTGCCATATTGTTATTTTTTTGCGCATTCTGTTTATAAAAGTGTGCGAAAATCTTCTCAGAATCTGTTTTAGGTGAAGCTGGTGATATTGACAGTTACCATCGCCGCAGGCTTACCTCTGATAAATTGGAAATTTTGGTATTTCTAAAAAGAAATCTTCGATATATTAATGTTAAATATTATTTTAAATATTTATTTCAAATTTCATAATATATTTATTTATTACTTATAATGTATATAGATTAATGTTATATAAAAGTGATACAATAAAAATATTGTATATACTTTTAGATGCAATTAAATTGAATATTAGATGCAATTAAATTGAATATAAAATATAACTGTATAATATATTTAAACGACATAAGTTATAGTATAGTTAAATTATAGATGTTATACTAATAAAAATATATTAAAAATTAAAACCATTGGTATCTTTACAAAATTAGATATGATATCGGATCGGTAATAAGCCGATATCAGTTTAATATCGGATCGGTCTCCAAAAAGTGGTATCGATACACCCCTAGTAAAAATATAAATAATTATCTCATTCAAGGGTGCCCGCAAAAACGTGGAAATGCAGGGACATTTTTTGCTAAAGTTTTTATTTCTTTTTCATTTTTGCTGACTTTTTGTGTGCTTTTCTGCGATTTTTTTCATAAAAAATTATTAGGGGCCAGGAACAACTGTAAACACATTTTTCAAGCCGGGTGTGGTAAAAATAATTATGGGCTAAGTCAGAAAACCCGATAAAAAATTTTCATAGGCTGGCTTAGGCAGATCTCTTGTTGCAATTTACTTGACTTTTATAAAAATATAGATATAATTGAATATTTTTTATTGTTTATGATTCAATGGTGTTATAACGTGCATAATGAAGCAAACCTACCATCACGCATTTTTGATTGAAAGTAGTTCTTTAATCTTTTCAAATGCTAAATTGTACATGTTGTAGGCGTGTAGCTAAGAATTTTCTCTGGGGGAAGGATATTTTTTTAAATATTATAATGATTTATTTTTGGTACATTGAAAATTTATAAAACTAATCATAATTAATCAGCATAAGTAACCTATCTTATTTATAAAAATGACAATTTTGAACACAAATAATATTGGAAAATACAAAATATTTAAAAGCAAATATAATATTGATAAAAAATATTATAGCGAAACTGGTATGTAAATCATGATAAAATAAAATATAGAATTATGCTAACAAAATATTGTTCATAAGTAGAAATTTAACTTTGAAATTGCATCAACCTTTTTTATAGGTTGTTCTTTATTGGAAATTAAATCCCTATCTATATTAAGTAGAGCTAGCTCATTTACAAGCACTTTTAAAATAGGTCTTTATTCTCAGCAATGAAGAAAAGATCCTCTCATTTTTGCTTGTACTAATTGGTATTGTTCCAAAATACTCGTGCTTAAATAACATTTCTCAGATATTATCTACTAGAATTAATCTTTATTACCAACTTTTAAATTAAAAGTAATTCTGAATAAAATTGAGCTTTCAATATCAAGATTTAATATAACATCAGAAGAATTTCTAAGTAATAGTATTTGTAAATTGGATAATGCCTTTGAAGAATTGGAAATAGTTCATTGATTTGTGTTAAAAATGTATCCAAAAGTAGAATAAAAATGGTTAGTTCATATTAATCCATAAATGAGTCCAATATTAAAATGGTTTGTTTGTAGGGTGCAAGTCAAGGCTTGCAAATTTTAAAATATGATTTTGCTCTTGCCTCAACCGACTAATGATGCATAGCGTTAAACGTTATTGATTCTTAATGTGCTTGATTGTAATTTTATCCTTATATACAAAAAGATTTGATCAGGGGTTCGAACCGTACCCGAACCCAAAGAAGAAAACCCGGGTTTTGGGGAAAAAAATTTGAACCAGAACCGAACCTGAAACCCGTTTATAAAATTTTCAAAACCCCGAATTAAACCCGGGAATTTTATTTGAACTCGAGTTCTACCGGGTTCAGTGTATTGTTTAAATTAATATAAGATATTTGTATAATTGTAAATACAAATATTAATAATTTATTTGACATTTTATATTTTCAAATTTCCATTTAAGTGAAATGATAATAAATTTAAACAACTTAATTCATTTACTCCATTTTTAAATTTATTCTCAAAGATTCCTATTTTGTTAATAAATTACAATTAAATTCATATATGCCATTTATTTTTAATTTTAACTTATTCTCAAAGATTATTAATTAAAGGAAAATGAAAGTGAATAAGTTAAAGTAGAAATTATTAATTGGATATTGTTAATTTAAAGAAATACGTCTAAATAAATTTTTTTAAATCTATACATGACTATGCTTTGTATTTTTAACTATATTTCTCCTATAAATAAAATAAAAAATTAATTTTTTATACCAAATTTATGTCAAGTTTTTTAATTATGATTTAAATATAGAATTTTTTTTGATCAATTCAAAAATTCTTAAACCCGAGCTGATCCCGGACACAAACCCGGGTTTAAAAATATTTCCCTGAAGCGAGCCCAAACCGAACAATCCTATTTTTTTAACATTTGATGATTTTTAAAAGGGTCCTAGTTGGTTCAGTACATGTATAACAATTCGATGGTTATGGGTTCAAATCTAGCATGGGCCATGTTTTTTTTAAGCCAACTTGGTGGTTCCATCTATGGGCAGAAGATATATAGAAGATCGAATTCAACCTCATGATTAATATATATTAAAAAATAAATAGGTCTGGTTTAGTAAGTGGTCTAAAGTAGGGCTGTGCCGATCCACATATTTTTCACCGATCGATATTGCTTTAAACCCGATCCGATACCGATCCGATATTTATACTGATCCAATATTTTTTATGCAAAAAATCGAATTATGAATTTAATTGAATTTTTTTATTTCTACAATTAAGACTAATAAAAAAATATATATTTAATAATATATCCATTTTATGTTGGTGTGAATTATAAAATTGTAATATTTATAAAATTATAATATTCGATTTTTTTAATAAAAATGAGAGCCTCTAGATTTTCTGGAAATAAGTTTCTATGATATGGACTATCTATATCTCCTGCCGTACTGAAAGCAGACTCAGATGATTCCGAAGATAACGCATTTTGCAAAATTATCTTTGTCGTTTGTAAAATATTTCCATAATTCAGATAACATATTTAAAAAATTCCTTTATTTAAAGTATAAGTAAAAAAATTGGCGTTATTTAAATTGATTTAAAATAAATAAAACTTTGGGTATTCCTTTCTATTTTTATAAAAAAAACTTTTAAAATACTATAAATCTATTTTAAAAAAGAAATAAAATTTAAAAAAATTATTTAGAAAATATTATAATAATGTAAAATAAATAAATATACATAACATAAAATAAAATAACGGGCATGACTTTTTTAAAAAAACTGTATCTTGACCGGGGACGCGTAGTTTTTTTTTTTAAAAAATAAATTTTTAAAAATTTTACTAAGTTAACACATTTTTTTTAAATCATAAAAAACATTTTCGATATTCATTTAATGAGCTAAATATGAATCTGCATTTATTTTTAAAAAAAAATTGTATCTTGACCGGAAACGCGTAGTTTTTTTTTAAAAAAAATAAATTTTTAAAAATTTTATTAAGATATCATTTTTTTTTAAATCATAAAAAACATTTTTTAACTTATTTTATGAAGCTAAATATGATTTTTAATTAATATTATATAAATTAAACCTCTTTGACCGGGAACGCGTAGGGACGCACAGTTTTCAGGGACGCGTATTTTAGCCACACCCAAAATAACAAAAAAAAGAAAAGTAAAAAGATCGGATAGGGTTTTTACAGTTATCGGCCTGATCCGATATTTTCGGAAAACGCTAAATATCGGTACCAATCCGATCTGATATTTAATATTGGCACAGCCCTAGTCTAAAGTCATATTATTATTACCCCACCTCAACCATCACTTAAATCTCGTAAAATATATTAGAAAACTTTACAATTCACAAAAAACTTTATATTCTTCAAAAATAATTTATAATCTGTATTTTTTGCTATAGATTAGTGACAGTTTAATTAATTTTATATATATGGCATTTTCTAGCAACATGGAAATTAATTTCACTGAAATTAAAAGATCGGTGTCAGTTAGTATCTTTCCTCCTACATTTCTACCAAATTTAAACATCATGGAAATTTCCTATATTTTAAGGCATATTATTTGATGATTCTGCAATATAAATAAAAATTTATGACTATTATATTTCCAAAAATAGTACCTTACGTGATTCAATTAAATCTTACTCTTAAATTAAAAAAAATCTTGCAAAAGATATCTAAAAATAATTTTCCCGAAGGGATCATAAGTTTAAAATAACATATCTTTTTTAAAAATTATTTGGAGGGGAATGGTAAGAAATTGATGGCAAATCCTTATAAATTTTTAAAAATTAAGTCATTACAAGAATTGATGACATGAAGCATGCTCTAAGTCTAAAGGTGCTTGCTTTTTTGATATTTACTGTTAGATTAAGAAAAAAGAGGTGTAGCCCATCAAATAACTATTTCTCATATCTAATCACATGTGGGTTATATTATAAAAATTTTTTAGTAAGCAAATAATTACTGTAAAAATAATTAACAAATAAAATTCATCCATTTTTGTCCAATTTTTAATTAGGTATAAAAATTCAATAATTTACATAATAAATAAGACTAAATAAGACTAACTAAAAAATTACCCCAGATGCAAATGCTGAATGAACATTTTTTGACATGTTGTCATCCTAAAAATTGATATTTATAATTATGATAAAACAATAATATTAACTATTTTTTCTTGCATAAAATTTTCAAGGTTTTCAGGAGAAGCATAAACAGCATATCCTGATGGCAACAAATCCAGATATGCTTTCTCCTTCCAAACTTCGATGATGTCACCTCTTACACCTAGTTCTAAAAAAAATTAATTTAATTAAATTCAATAATCAACCTTCAACTGTTGTAGTCAATATTAGTTTTAATTTACCACTTGGATTTAGAGATATGTCCTCAAGTTGTTCATATACATATTTTTTACGATCTATGGGTTCTTTATCCATACATTTTTGATAAAAATGTTTATCGGGATCAACATGTTTCAACATATAAGTGTTCTAATGAAAGATATAAAATATTAAAATTAATACTTACTCGTTTGGAATATATAGGCACACATGAAACATATTTGTTAATATTCAGGAGTGATTTAAACATCGTTTTTCGAAAAACTTAAAAACCGAACATTGAAATAGTGCTTAATATATTTAAAATCATAAACACAACTTTAAAAATGATAAATATTATATCAAAAATAAATTATTTTTAATAGTAGCTAGAACCATATTATTACACGTTTAAATTGCATTTCAAAAAATTATATTATTAGCTTGGCTATTCATATCGGTTTTCCTGATGTTTCGATATTTTGCATATTATTAACCAATGTAAATTCCAAACTATGTCAAATAAAGATGATTATTTTAATTTAAAATTTAATCTGATACTTGAATCAAAAATTTGTAGGATACTCGAATATGTAAGATTTATAAAAATTATATCTGGGGGATTAGTTGGTATTGGTGATGATAAGTATATAATTATTACACATATTTAATAATGGCTTTAGCTATATACGAGTTTGGGGTGAATATGATAAACAATCAGAGCAATTCAAACTTCTTCTTTGCCAATCAGTATTATGTAAGTATATATATTTTATTTATAAACTTATATTGAAATAAAGCTCAAATATCTTCATTTGAATTTTATGATTCAGCATATAAATGTTTTATTGGTCTATCTATGGGACTTGTTGCAGTATTATATATAATTGATATTATATATTCTCGTTTTTAAGGAATACAAATTATCCCAAAATATGACAAATCTAACCCACATTAGAAATTATAATGGTTAGTTACAATTTGTTTATATGAAAACATTATCTTTAGGACATAAATCAGCAATATTATGCATATTTTATTCAGCAATGAATAATATACTATTAACAGGAGGGCAAGATAAAATTTTATTTTGGCATAATACTACTACTGGATTAACACTTGGAAGCATAATAAACCACAAAATTATAACTGCTTTAGAATATCCTTTTTTTATCAATATTTATTAATATATTGCCTTTTTTTCTATTAAAATTCATATAATTATTAACCTTAACTTCATACAATATATATACTTTTGACTCTGCAGCTAAATTGATATTTATAGGTGACTCAGGTGGAGATATCCATTTGATTAAAATTGAAGATTTACATGGTTACAAACCTTTGACTGTTTTAAAAGAGCATACAAGTTATATATTATAAAAAAAAATTCATTTTAATGTTGAATATAATATCATAAATATTGTAATCTTAGTTCTGCATCATAGCCCAAATTAATTATTTTAAAACATATATTATAAAAATATCCTTGATAAATTTGCTAAATTTAATTTTTTTTAAAGTAGCCACTATATCATATGGTTTAAATTAGTTGGCCTGAATTGTTTGGCTGACCTCAATTTTTTTTATCTAACCCATCAAAAAAAAATTTTACAGTCTTCCATCCTGCCCATATTAATTTTATAAAGTAGTTGTAAGCTTTAAGATAATTAAAAAAAATGAATAATATTCTATTCTAACATGATAATGATAACTGTATAATAATACATAGCGTTAAAATACTAAATTAAAATTATATAAAATAAAATAAATTAAATAAAATATTATATAAAAACCGAGGTGGGACTACAAGTTCCCAAAAAACATGTGTAGTTATATTTTAAAATTATGATTTGGAAGTTTTGTTTTAAGAAATAAGATTCTTTAGGGTCTGATGTAAGGGCTCTTATCTTATCCCCTATATTTTTTAAAAACTTTAAAGTTCCACTTGGCATATGTCCAAGGGAAGAGATGACAATCGGTGTAAAAATATAATTTGTGAATTTGGAATATTTCATTTTTTTTTTTCTCGGCTATATCAACCGGATTAGAATTTAAATTTTTTGGGAAAGAAGATACATTTTAATACATATTTTTCCTAAAATATAGATTTTAAGTTAGTTTGTATTATATATATATTTTTTTTTTTTAAATATAAATTTTTATTTAAACATTACTCAATTATTCTTAATACAACAAAATTTAAATTTTTAATTTTAATTTAACTTTTATTTATATAAATTTTTTTTTAAAAATAAATAACTTTTTTTTTTGAAAAATCACTCATTCATACATACCCCCTACCCTCTTCTCCTTTTTTTTATTCTTCTAAAATGGGTATGTCAAGCATTTGTAATGCCTGCCATAGAAATATAACCTTGACCCAAGCTATTTGTTTTTATAAACATGGGCCCAGGTCTAAACCATGTATAAACTCTGGTAAACCCCCTTCAAATGAAATTTTATACAACAAAATTGAAACAACCCCCATTGTAATCCAAAATTTTTATCCTGATTTTTATGATAATTTTTTAAAGTGGGAAAAGCCACCAACCTTAATCCACCTACCCCTTAAATCAAGGTCTTTAATTTCTAATTTTTTAACAACACTTATTATGGAAGTTAATTCAAATTTAAATTCCCTTAAAGCTTGGGAGAATCTTTTAACCTTACCTTTCCTTTTAAAGTCTTAATTAAACCTACAGATAAAAATAAAAAAACTATTTTACATGAATATATAAAATATAAAATAGACCATTTCTATGATTTAGAAATGGAAAATTACGTTCCTGATGTAAGGGCAACATCTAATTTTTCCCATAAATGTAAGATTATATCAAAAAAAATAGACCAAGGGAACGTATGTGGAGCTCTTAAATTAGCCTCATCTAATGATAAATTGGCTCCATTTGATGAACATACTTTTACTTTACTAAAAGAATTGCACCCTCAGGCTTTTCCTGAAGATCTTCCCATCCCTATAAAATCTAATTTAATCGAAATAGGTAAAGAAGAACTTATTAAAACAATTTTATCTTTTAATAAAAACTCTGCAGGGGGAATTGACGGTTTTCGCCCCTCTTATTTCCAATTTTTAATTAACCCTAAAAATCCTCATAAAGATACATTTGTAAATTCATTGGTAATACTTAGTGAAAATATATTGAACAATGATTTACCCAGTCAAATTCACCAAATCCTTTTTGGCGCAAGATTAATTGCTTTTACTAAGCCTGATGGTGGAGTTCGGCCAATCGCAATAGGGTCTTTTTTTAGGAGACTATTAGCTAAGATAATCGTTGAGCGCATCAAACCTGATGCTTCAAAAATGTTCCAAACATATCAACTAGGCTTTGGTACTAAAGGGGGATGCGAAATAGCCGCTCACTCTCTTCGCATATATATCGAAGATCCTCCTCCAGACGCCGTAGTCTGTAAGCTTGATTTTAAAAATGCTTTTAATTCTTTATCCAGAAAAACATTTTTAAACATTTTTTATGAAAAATTCCCAGTTTATGCAAGATTTATTGAACAGTCTTATGGCTGTAGAACCCCTCTCAAATTCGGGGAATATACAATTCCTTCTGACGAGGGTATTCAACAAGGAGACCCTTTGGGCCCTCTGATCTTTAGTTTAGGTATACATAACCTAGTTCATTGTCTAAAATCCTCTTTTAATTTAGATTTAAACATATGGTATCTAGATGATGGTACCATTTGCGGACCTTCTAAAAATATTCTTGCAGCGATAGATTATATAGAGAAAAATTCTCTAAACATAGGCCTTACTCTAAATAAAGCTAAATCGGAAATATGCTTTTTAAATTCAAATACTCTCAAAGTCCAAGGGTTTAAAATCATCAAAAAAAGTGAAATTAATCTTCTAGGTTCACCTTTAAGCAGTTTTTCCAACTGTGAGGTGTTCGTGGAAAAATTTTTCGAAGGCTTATCAGGACTCGAAACTATTTTAAACGAAATTCCTTCACACCAGAGCTTTTTTCTTTTAAAAAAATATTTATTTTTACCAAAGATAGTACATATTTTTAGATCTTCTTCCTTTTTTTAAATAATGAAATTATTAATCGTGTTCATGAATTTTTTAGAAGTTTATTAGAAAATATTTTAAATATTAAATTGGAAGATTTTAATTGGGGTTTCTCACAATTACCCTCGAAAATGGGTGGTTTAGATTTATATCCTTTAAACCTTCTATCTTTTTCCTCATTTTTGGCATCGCGTTTGATGAATAACGCCATGATATCTTCTTTTATATCTCCTAAAGATAACCTTTTAAACTCAGCCTTGACAGCCTGGACATCTTTAGCTCCACCTGAAGCTGTCTTACCCACGATCTTAACACACCAATCTCTTTTCGAACCTTTAATTAAAAAAATTTTTAAAATAATCTCATCAAACCCCCCTTTGGAGTATATTCAACTATTACAGAATGCTGACTGTACTAGTGGTTATGAATGGTTGGAAGCATTACCAAGTCGTAACCTAGGTAACCTCTTATCAGATGAACAATTAAGAGTTGCCATAGGCCATCGACTTGGATGTAACATTGTTCAACCACATACATGCATCAAATGTAAAACATTAGTTGACTCCAAAGGGAGACATGGTCTAAATTGTATATATAGTCAAGGCAGGCATGCAAGGCATGCAGCAATTAATTTAGCTATTAGCCGTTCTCTTACCAGGGCCCGAATACCAAACATCCTGGAGCCTACAAATTTATCGTTAGATGATGGCTTAAGACCAGATGGTTTAACTTCCGTGCCTTGGTCTTTAGGGAAATCCTTAATTTGGGACTTCACATGCGTATCTTCTTTCCCAAAAAATTTAAATTCTAATCCGGTTGATATAGCCGAGAAAAAAAAACAATGAAATATTCCAAATTCACAAATTATATTTTTACACCGATTGTCATCTCTTTAAGATAATTTGTTAATTTAATATCATAAGTTCTATTTTATATTTTTTGAATAAAATTCATATGCAGTTTATAAATAATTATTATTAAAATATTCTAACATTGTTATCATTTATATTCAATTTATCATTTTTTTATATATTGGTAACTGATAAAATACTTTGTAAACAATTCACTATTACTAATTTAACAAATTTGTTCATAAATTTTGCAGGAAAACATAATTTAATTTTTTTAAATATATCCTCAATTAATCACCTTGTATTGTGAGTTATTTTCCTCTTAGGCTTATTCCTCAAAATTATAATATTTAATTTAAATCAAAAATATTGCAAATAATTTTATAAATTGGAATTTTTATTTTTAAAAAATCGTGATTTTAGCTAATCCTAATAAATTCTTCAACCTCTCCATTATGAGACAAGATTATTAGCCATGTCCTGTTTAGCTAATCCTTATTAATAAAAATGAATATGAAGTTCCAAAATAAATTACCAATATAAAAAAATAAAAACTTCATGGGGTAAATGTTACCTATATAATAATGAGCTTAACTCTTTGCCGTTTCTTAAAACCCGCTTAAATTTAGGTTTTCGACTGTAAACCAAAGCCAATTTGTTATTATTAACTCAAAGCAAAACAAAAGCACTATTTGTTGAGAAGGAACATTAAAAATGAAACGTAAAACTGTTATTTTCCTGCCAGTTTTCATAAAATTAGTATATTAATTTTTACCAGAAAGCATTAATGAGAAAATCAAAAATGCAAATTTTTTGGAGAGATGAGGGGGGGGGGGAGGTGAGTTGATTATTAGTTCAAACAATTTTTCATATTTTCTAATGAATTCTAATATAGGATGCAATCATATATGCATTGATTTATTTTTGTTGTTGAGTTTAATTGTCATCTATCTATAATATAATGGTATTTTAAAGTATAGAACTACCCCCCCCCCTTAATTTTTAGTTTGATGCTTGATTTTTATTTATTTTTTATTTATTCAGGTGAGGTAACACAAATCACTTGGGATCCTATTCGTATGAAACTATATTCGGGTAGTAACGAAGGAATTATTCTTATATGGGACATAGGGGGAAACAACGGGAAAATAATACAACTCGAGGGACACACGTAATTTCAAAACATTCATTATTGAAGCTTAATTTTTTTTAAATAAGGCTAAACCTCTAAAGTTACCATCATAGTCACTTTATAATCGGAGGTTTATAGTGAACGTAAATAATTGCATTTTTGCGAAAAAATAACTAATCTTTTTAAGAATGTATCTAGTAACTATAACAAGTTACCTTTCAAAGGTAACTTTTGACAACACTGCTATATGCAGATTATATTAAATAATATCATTTGTAATATATAATTGTTTTAAATATATTTATCTTTATATAAAAAAAATAGGCAGAAAATTAGCAAAATTATTGTTTCTTCTAAAGGCAATTATTGTTTGTCTTCTAGTATGGATGGAAACATCATAGCCTGGAATATGACGGTTCCTCGTAAAGAGGTTATGTTTTTTTTTAATTGAGCGAATTTGAGAAAGAGTAAAATGTTTAGAAATAGGGTGTAGAGTTTTACAACTTAGGCTAAAGCCATACCAGAACCTTCGGGGGCATGATTTTAAAATAGCAAGCCAAAAATCTAACTATTATTTACAAAGAATTGGATAATTCTAACGTTTCTGCGTTTAAAATTTTATTCGCTTACTATTTCTATTAATTTCTATAATTTTTCTATATTTTAAAGTATTATAGGTATATGTATTATATTTAAAACTACCATGTATAATTTATAAGATTTCCGGAAGAGAAAAAATATTCAAAAAAAAACCTTACTGATTCCAATCACATAGTATAATAAATGCATTATTTAAAATTCATTGTATACTACCCCACCTCATTCATATCACTCAAACCTCGTAAATTAATACTGCCATCTTTATTTGTTAAAGTATTACGATACTCTATCCCAAAGAATTTTCACATATCGAACAATATCAACTACACTTTTGCAATTTGAAAGTATCAACTTAGCCCAATATATTTTTTGTATCAATATCGAAAAATCGATATTTTTATATATTTACAGCTTGAATTTTTAAAAAAATATTTAATTTTTTTTTATTAAATTAATTAATCAGAGTTATTTTACATTTTAAATAAATATTAATTAAAAATTATGATTAAAATAATTAATTTTAAAGCAAAATCTTGATAATTTTTTCAGTACATAGTGTAAAGATTCTCCATTTTTATTAATTTTCCTAATATTAAACAATTATTTATAAAATAAAACACCACCATTCCTTCCAGCAAACCTGGTGAACACTTATTCAGTGTTGTTAAAAATGTTTTTACTGATAGGAAAGGATGTCTTTCCCGTGAAAAAACTTTGAAATATCTTATTGATCAAATAATTGATATTGATGTTAATTTGTAATTATTTTATGAAATATGCATTACTATAATTATTATTAATGTATTTATTAATTAGTAATTAAGTATATCACAAAAAGTATCGATAAATTAATGTATCGTATCGAATACATTTAGGAAAACTATATTTGTATCTGTGTCGTTACATTTCAATAGTATCGTTAACAAGTCTGCAGAATTTTTTTTAACAACAATAAAAACTAAAAATGAGATTCATTTGTCAGGCGATATATTATAAAAAATGTTTGTAGATTAAAAACATTTAAAAATATATAGAACCAATTTTAGAACTGTGCGTTTGTTTCCCTAAAATATTTTTTTTTAAATTGTAACATTGGGGACCTAATAAAGTATATCAAAAATATAAGAAAAAATGAAATTATACTAAATAATGGATACTGTTTTCACTCTATCCCAAATCAGGCTTCTGTTTGGATCAAGAATCAGTAAATAAATAATTTTGCTTGATTTTACTTTTATCATTTCTAGATTTTTTTCTAGGGTTTTTTAGGACTATTTTTCCGCTTATTAATTTATATCTATATAAATATATTTATAGTTTGCTTTGATATGGCCTAACCAAAAATCGATATAGTTAAGATTTAAGATATCGTTAAAATAAGAAACATAAAAGTAAACGATCCTTTTTTTTAAATCTTAAAAATAGTTAGATGTTTTTATTATGAATAAAAATGTAAACATTTGATTTTAAAAAAATAACTATTACCAATTTTAGCCGGTATCTTGGCGTGAAAACGATTTTTGCGAAAATTGTAAAATACCCTTTTTTTGGAATTTCAAATCCATGATCGAGGGGAAAATTATCGGAGTTAGACAGGTTTATTTTTATACAATTCTTATTATTTTTAAAGCAGCTTGATTATTCAGGGTTCTAACTCCACTTTGGTCTAAAATATAGATACACAACCAATATCTTGTTTGCTCATATATTTAGCTTGTGATTACGATTATTATTTATTAATTTCTTAATCTGTTTTACCAATCAAAAAAAGAATTAATTTTGGAAATATTGTTCTTGGGGGATCCACTTCCACCTATATATATTCAACAAGAAAAACCTCTACAAATTTACTTGGAATATGTTTTTCATATAACTATATAAAATATAGTTCTTACTTTTTTTTAATCCAATGTTTTAAATATTAATATTATAAAGGATAAAGCATTATTTTTAACGCGTGGATAAAATTTAAAATTTAATTTTAAAAAATCATTTAGAAGAAATTCAGGATATAATAGTGTTGACTACAGAAAAGATGGCACCTTTGATAATTTTTCCAGTTATAAATACTTAAAATAGCTATGCTTAAACTTGATTAAATAAATTATAGGTATTTAAAAAATAAATTTTTCTAATCATTTAAATTAATTATTATTATTTTTAAATGCCAATATTCTGACCTAAATTATGTATTAATTCTTCACCCACTTTAGCCACTTAAAGTCTGCCACATTTTTATTTCCTTATATATTAAATTGTATCTTTCACTTCCCCTTCCCCATCATCTCTATATTTTGTTCTTAACCTTACTCTACTCCTTTATCTGAATTTATCTTAACAATTTTACACATTGTTCCATACAACATAGGCGTAAATTTTCCTAAGGTTTATATGTCCCACTCCCACCCATACATTTTATTAGAGAGCATTTTTTTGGCATGTTGCATCTTTTTAAAATGCTTTTGCTGAAAAAAAGCATTTTAATCAAGCGTGTCACAAGACAATAAGCATTTCCCAAGAGCTTATTGGATACGCAAAATCTAAAAAATATTGTAAACCGATATTTTTATAATTTTTTTATCTTAATATGTGTATTTTCAAAGATCTTTGAGCTCTCTAAAACTCTTACAAGAATCAAGTCTTCAATAGCTCTTCTTGTGACTGACTGTGGTCATTTTTCAAAGAAAAACACTTTCTATAATGATATACTTGGGGACTAGTGTAAGAGTATAATTTTTAGATTAAGATAATATTAATTATTTAAGAGTACCTCTAAATCTACAAAGAAGATTTTTAGCCCCCCCCCCTGGTTACACCTCTCGATACACCATATATTTTTTTTATTCCCTCCATCACATATTTGGAAAATTTATGCTCGATTTTCCTCATATATAATTTGTCAAAAATAGAACCTTTAAGGAATATAATTAATTCTATTATATATGGCTGTGCTGATATTAAAATGATATGATTATAAATGTATGTATCTCGGAATTGTCACTAAACCATCTTGGAATGTTAACAAAACTTTAAAGTAATTTTACAAACAAAAATATTTTAAGAAAGAGTCAGTATCGGCAAATGAAATGAGCCTATCTTTGGACGGTTTTCCAATTTTTTGCCGATCCTATCTAGAACAAATTTTTGATCGGCCAATTCTGACGCCTACTTATAATAATTTTGTTTTATAACAAATTTTAATGTTATATAGATATTCCGTGATGTTTGCGCATAAAAATTTAGCTGCCAATCTAAATATCGGTGCAGCTCTAATATGAGACTTTTTGATTCTGAGTGCGTCCAACATAAAATAATTTATGATATTTTAAGCACAGTCTGTTTTTTAGAGTTTATCAAATACTGAAATGTTCCTATTCGATTTATAAATTTCTAATCGAACAATTGTATTGTTCGATTTCATATGAATAACGAATAATTCAATTAAATAAATTTCTTTAAAAAAAGCATAAATTGTTTCTTTTTTAGAGACTTTTTTTGGTAATCAATATCTATAAAAATAGATGCTCACAAGATGCAAACGAGCTCTAATACAATTTACATGTTTTAAGGAAATTTTAAACAAGAAGTCTCATATCACAATCAAAAAAATAAATGGTTCAAGAAAAAATAAAAAGAGTGGCTTCAAAAAACTTAATTACTTAAAATTTGCAAATAATTCTAAAATTTAACAAATTATTGGAATATTTTCTAAAATTTACGAATAAATCACGAATAATTTTAATTTATTCTCAAATCACTTCTTTTCATTTTTTCAAAATTATAGCATTATAATAAAATTTTAAAAAATAGATTTGTTATAAAAATAAAATGACTATCTATAAAAAAATGGCGAAATATCTTATAGTTTTCGCCAAAAAATTATGGTTTTTTTTTGAAATAGCTTCCTTCTTATAAAATTGATTTTAGTGAAGTTGGGACCCTATGATTATCAATACTAGTGTTGTTAAATGGTTCGATTTGAGCCGATTTTTAAAAACGTCTAACTCGATATTTCATCCAGAAAAATATTACGCAAGCCTAACCACTTTGCTCGATAGCACAAACATTTGGACATTTATTAGTGAAATTTCGAGGCTTATGAAAATATTGAGTTAGCCGTATTTAAAAATCGGCTCAAATTGAACCGTTTAACAACACTAATCAAGACTATATTAGGATTGTTTACGAAATGGCATCCACGCCCCTAATATGATAAAAGCAAGCAATGATACTAAAGTAAACTAGTTTATTTTAACTTAAAACTTTTAAAATTAGTTTCTTATGTTTAGTGAATTAGCGAAAAATATTATTCAGTTATTTTTATTCTTAGGTAAAAATTGGTATATTTTTTTATGTTAAAATTAGAAATAAATTTTTAGTATTTTAAACAAAAAAATCACATTTTTATGCACTGGATATTTTGACCTGTTACGCACTTCTTATACATCCATTCATAACTCCTTTCTACATGATAATGAAAAAATATAAACATTATTTTGATACTTATTAGAGTTGTTTTTATAAAATATAACTTTTCCTAGTATACCCTTTTATAATATCAAATAAAGCATCATTGCAGGCAATGTGGTAGGGCTTTATGCAACGATTGCTGCAATGAATTGACTATATTACCACATCTAGGCTATGAAATACCTGTTAGGGTTTGTAGCTCATGTTTCACGCATTCCAATCTTCCTCAAACATCAATATCCGATATAAATATAGGAAAAAATGAAATTGTCAATGGATCCATCAGTGGTATTTCATCTTTGAGGTAAAAAAAATTATGCGAAATTAAATACCGTCTAATTCAAGCTTTACAATTTGAGCTACCACTCCGGGCATGTTTTAACAGTGTCTTATGCCTAAAAAGGTATCATGATTAAAAAAGGTTAATAAATCATCAAATTTTTCTTTAACATTTCACGAATACAATTGGTGATGACGCTTGGGTTTGATGGATCCCTACTTTTAAGGATAAACATCTTATATTTTAAATGGGCTTCTGGGCAAACAATGAAAAAAATATAAAATACACATGAGAGGACGAAATTTCAGACCCGCCCAGATTTATAAAAAAATTTATTTTCAAACCTAGCTTATTTTAAAAAAATTTATTTTCAATCCTAGCTCATTTTAAAAAAATTTATTTTCAAATCAGGCATCGATTTTTTAATGGAATATTTTGGCCCGATATGAATTTTGAAAATTTCGTAACATTTTCACCATATTTCGCAAATTTTATCACCTGGAATGAAAAGATTAACGATTTATTCACCTTTTTCTATCATTATTTCTTTTTATTATAATCTTTTTTAAAAAACTGCTCTAATCTAAGTTCGAACCCAAAGCTTTTACTATCCGTGTTTTGTTAAACGCATCTCTCGAGTCTATGTTATCTTAATCATTGTATTGTTTTTTTTAATTTAAAGCCAAAATATAGTCTCTAAAGATATTAAATGGTCTCATTCTTTTAACACGCATCACCCTCTCCTCGCCATGGATATGAATGAAGGTTTGAAGATCTTGGTGACTTCTGGTGGAGATAAAATAATTAAAGTATTTAAGTATAATCGATTCCTGTGGTTCTAATTACAATTTTGTCGAATTATCCCATCTATCTATTTACTTTAAACTAACATTTAAAATTTTGTTTTTTATATCATTAATGATAATTTTTAAAGGGGGTAATTTTGTCTTTTTAAAATGGCTCTTTTTATCAAATTGATCGATGTGCAATTAAAACTCTGTAATAATCTAATCGCATTGATTTAATTATTAAATTTTAATCTTTATTTTATTAGGTATGGAATATTTCTTCTTTGGTGGAATAATTATAAATTATATAATAGTATGTTATGTTTATCTCTTTCAACAAAACTAGTTAATAGATTAAATTTATGTGCAATTATATACGTGATAAATAACATGTTACAAATCTATGTTAGTTAATTATTTTATTTAATTTTGTAACATTTTTTTCAATATTATTTTATATTATATATAAATCTATCATAATATTTAATGTTATCATTATATTAAATGTGTTATTTAAAATCTATTATACTATATTCTTTTTAATAGTGTCACTATATTATATAGTCATAATGAAATGCTAAGTATAGACTAGTTTTTCAGCCCTACTGTAGCATACGAATGTGAAATATAAGATTTCATCAAAATCTCACCCCTCCCCTCCTCAATATAAATGGCAGCAATTCTTATGTTATGAGACCTCTATTTATATTTTGAGGCATATCTGATTTTCCCATGCCGCGGGGATTTCTTTAAAGCATACTTTGATTATACCCATAGTTAATATTAGCACTTTTATTACCAGAACCTCATATTGAGTCACCAGGTTCTGTGCATTATAACTATTGCTTCATTTCGAATATGTTTTGGGCATATTATTTTTAATATTTTTCTAATTTTACTTTCTATAATTTATTTCTTATTATTTTGCATAACCGTCGAAAGAAAGATTCGTAGTAAACGATTCTTATTGTTTAAATCAAATTTTCAATCCTATTTATTATAAATTTTGAAGCTTGCCAATCTTTATTTCTTACATTATTCTTCTCTCCTTCGTTACTGATTATTTAAGATATTAATATAAAATATATATCATTTCATCTTTTTCTTCTTTTTGCAAGAAGTCACCGTTAAAATAAATAAGCCACTTAACACATAAATTAATATACCATTGCAATATATAATATTGATCATATTTTTTAAAATTTACCAATCCTCTGCCCTAATCTATGTTCTATTTAATTTTTGAACTCTTGATTTTCCACTATTTGTGATACATTAGCATTTGTTATAGTGCGCACAAAGTCAACATTTCAACGCAGCGTTTCAAAAAGCAAATAATGCATTCGTTTAAATTGGAAACATTCGTCTTGCATTTTAAATTATTATTAAAAAAACCAAATATCATGTGTTTAAACGTTTTAAATTTAGGCGCAACATTTCGAAAAATGTTGCATAAACCTCTATAGACTTATTTAAAAAAGGAGTGGGGCAGAAAAAGAGCCTACACCTGAGAACTACAATATTATTTAATTACTTTAGGGTGGGCGGAGGATCATTTTTAATTTGAAAATTTTACTATATTAGCACTGGTTTTAGTAAGGAAATTTAAAAGAATACTTCCAAAAGGAGTTGAATAATTTTTGAGATAGGAAACATTAGATAATGATGAGTTGAATAATTGTTGAGATAGGAAACATTTAGATAATGATATATGAGCAAAGAAATTCGAAGTACGCATTCATTTGAGGTAACTTTCTTTGATGCGAAAAAGCTTTTTGATGGATCTTTTGCTATTATTTAGTTTTATGAATTATCTTTTATGGTTTTATACTACCATAAGGATTTGTATTTTGTATATTATTTTCCTTTATATGTGCACAACAATTCTATGGCATCGTGGGCTAGATTATGAACGGAGTTCCTTATTATATGGGCTAGGAACTGGATCCGGCGTTTTTTTATAGTTATGTTTATCGGCGTGTGATTTGACTTTTTCCAAAGATTAGAGTTTGAGATAACTTTTGGATAAAAAATTCCATTTATTGTTAGTAGACAATTATTTATAAATATTGTAGTCGTCTCATTTCTGTCTTATTTGCTTCCCAAATATCACCTCCATATAATAAAATAGGAACTATCGTCGAGTTGAATAACCTCAATCTGGTAAATACCCAGATCTCTTTGGTTTTCCAAACTTTCATGTACTTATAGAAAGCACCCCTCGCCTTTTGTATTCTGATCATCATTTCCTCTTTTCCACTGCCTTAGTTATCTAGTTTTATACCTAAGTACTTAATTTTGTTCACAACCTTAATTGTATTTCCTCCAAATGTAAGATTATCTAGCGGTGGAACATTTGGGGAGGGGAGAATAAAAGTTTTTTTGAAATTTATTTCAAGTCCAACTCTTTGACTTAGGATCTCTAGTAGGTATAACAAATTTTTGGTTTCATCTATACTCTTGGAGATTACAACTATGTCGTCAGCATATGATATTATTCTGTTGACAAAAGATATGGAATTATTAGATCCTAAATCTACAGATCCGCTGCCCCCAGTGCTTCCTTTGTGACTATATATTATTATGTTGAATATTGAAGTGATAGCATGGATACAACATCTTCTAAAAAGTAAAATAATTTTCTTATGAAATTATGTTATTACAAAATGATTTGCTAATTAAATATAGGGCAAGCTTTTTTTGTTTAGAATGTAGACGTTTCATATTGAAAAAATAAAAGTTAATATTTCAATTCAAATAGCTGCGCTTACGTTTTTTTTTTAATTTGCGTTTTGAAACGTTCAATTTATGCACACTTATTTATCTCCATTTCTGACTCAGGCCATAACTTCCCAGGCCCAAGACGTAAATAATAAATATCTAATATTTTTTAATTTATTTAATCTTAATTATATTAATAATTATAACCAATATTTTATTATTGATTTAATTTTATTAAATAATTTAATCTTTATTTTATTAAATAATTTAATCTTTATTTTATTAAATAATTTAATCTTTATTTTATTAAATAATTTAATCTTTATTTTATTAAATAATTTAATCTTTATTTTATTAATGAATTTTTCATTAATCTTATTTTAGTTTCTACCAATTTTAACAAAATATATTGAAAAAATTATATGTGTAAATTTAAAAAATATGTATTGTGTTTTTTAAAAAAAGGCATTTATAAAAACTAATATTATTTTTTTTTTATAACTACGAGTACGTCCAAAATCAAAATTTAATTTAAAAAAAATATATTTATTATTGAATTTGATTTTGGACGTATAATGTATAAATGCGATATTCATTTTTTTGTAAAAAAGATTTTATTTTGTACTCACCCTAATTATCTAAAAAAAATATTAAAAATCTTTCGGGGAGACAGCTAATGTAATTTGCTTTTAGAATAGCTAGAACCAGCCTTTGTCGGAGGATAAAACTTTCTCGGATCCTCTGAGTTTACATATTTCAGAACCTAGATTTTTGACGAATGATTGAGTGAGTTTGTTAAAAATGGCGAATATGATTAGTATGAAAACATTTGGAATTTTTGTTATTCATTTTGATTTAGAATATTGAAGGCTTGGTTGAAGGAATCCCAGTTGAGTAATACATGAATAACCCCAAACTAGTAATTACCCACTCTTTCATAGCATTTGAGTAATCCCATCTAAGAATTTATCGCTTCATCTGTAAAAACCAGCTGGTTCTAGTATTGAAAGTATTTTAAATGATTATTAGTGTTATTATCATCAATTAGTTATGAATAATTAGGAATAATAATTGATCAATTTGGATATTAGAATTAATAGAATAATATATGGAATTCGGAATAATATATAGAATACGGAATAATGTATAGAATAGAATCAAATTAAATTGAATAATCGAATATTTGGAATGATAAATCAATAAAATTATTATATCATGTTTTTAATGTTTAATTTTGGTGTTTTTGTAAATATTTTTTTTATATTAAATTACATATATGTGGCACTTGAGTTATTTATATTTTTAGTCAATGTATTGGTTTATTATTAATCAGATCAATTTGTTAATATAAATGAGGTATTAATTTTTTAATACAAATTTGCCTCAATTATAAATGATATATTATTATAATTATTAGCACTAATAGATAACCCGTCAAAAATGACGGGAAATGAGAATTTTATTCGTTTTCTTACGATTGATGTTATCTTTTATTTAAAAACCATATCCAATTTATCTTTTATTTAAAAACCATATCCAATTTTTATACTTTTTACCCCAACCCCACCGCCCCCCCCCTCTCTTGAAGCAGGCCAAGTTTAACCCATTATTACTAAGTTAATACTATTTTTGATTAAAAATATATTTAAATTAACTTTTACTTGAGACGCATATCAAAATTCTTTATAAAATATTATTGATTACCTATGGCTAATATTTAATATTAAAAAATCCAAAGCCATATCCAAGCCCACAATAATTTTGAAAAAATTTCCCTAAACCCGAAACCTTAATAATTTTGGTAGTTCTAAACAAAAATTTTGAAAAAAATCATAATGCAGTAATCAGAGATCTTCATGGTCCTTTTTTTCATCAGGCCCATCCCAGGCCTCCAAAAAGTTTAGGCCAATGACTGGCCCATATTATATGTTAAAAAATTTTCAAGCGTCTAAGAGCCTAATAATTTTAATTTTTCCCATGCCCAGCCCATTATAATTTTGAAATTTTTTCTCAAACCTGGTCCAACCCATGATAATTTTAAAAAAATTTCCCAAATCAGGTTCAAGTCTATATTAATTTTGAGAAATATTTTCTATGCCCAGGGCGAAGAATCATAAAATATAATATGGGTATGGGGTTAAGAACGGATATTAAAAAATATTATTAATATATGTATTGCCATAATATAAATGAGTATATTTTCAATAGCTAATTTTATTGAGCAGGAACAATGAGAAATAAAAATTATACAAATATTTACTATGTGCAAAATAATAAGTATATATGCAAATTAATATGAATATTGTTTATAGATACATTTTGGCAAGCTTTCTTTCATGTAAGATCCTTGAGAATATAAATTTTTTTAAATATTTAAAAAAATAATGATTTCCCTTTTTTGAATTGAAATTCGGACCTTTTTTTATAGAACCTTTTCCTTTTTTGATCAAACTTTTAATGTGAAATTACAAGTTCTTAAAAGAAAATGGGGATCTAGAATCAGTTTAAATGAAACTTTTCTAAGAATGATAGGAAGATAGGGAAAAGAAAAATAGAAAGAAGCAGAACTGAAAGGAATTGGGAAATGGAAAGATAAACGAAATTGTAAAAAAAATGGGGTAATGGAAAGTGAAATAAAAAATAGAGAAAAAGGGGAAGTGAAAGAAAAATAGATTAAAAGAGAAAAGTGAAAGGAAAGAAAAAATTTAAAGGGAAAGGAGAAAGAAAAATGTAAAGGGAAAGAAAAAGATAAAGGAAAAAAAAAAGGAAAATGGAAAGAAAATCTGGAAAGGAGCAGGGAGAAGATAAGGTAAAAAGTAAGAAAATGGAATGGCAAGGGAAAGAGAAAGAAAAAAGTAAAGAAAAGGGGAAAGTTGGGGAAAAGAAAAGGGGAATAATGAAAAGAAGGGAGGGGAGGTTGGATTATTTAAAAGTCTGATTTAGGTCGATTTTTAAAAACAACCCAATTATTTTAGCCAAATTAATATGTAAGGCTGAAGATTTTGCTCGTAGATGGCAAAAATGTTTGGACCCATATTTTATCTTGAGGTTTATATAATATTATTTTGTCTAGAATAATAATAGGGTTATTTTTGTAAATCGAGTAAATCGACTCAAATCAGCATTTTAATAACCCTATAAAAATTGATAGGTAAAGAAAAAAGGTAGAAAAGGAAAAGGAAAGGATAGAATAAATACAACTTATTATTATTTTTATTGAAGTAAAACCTGTAGAGGAGTCAGATCCTATTAATACCCTTTAGAGAACATATCCAGTGTAATGAATTACACTGTTTGGAAATTTAAACCCATTTTTGGTATCTTTATTATTATAGCATACATATTTAATGAGGGGAAGGGATATCTTTGTTTTAAAAGGAGGTTAATGTATTGTGTTTGTTGTTAATGAAACTATATTCATAAATATTCATAATAATTTTGATTATATGTGTGCTGATTTAATATTTAAAAAGAGTATTTCAGATGGATTGATGACATACTGAGTCAAGGCTTTTGAAATGTCACTAATTATGATATATAGGTTAAATTTATGAAATGTTGCTTTTTCTAATTTGATTTTTAAAGCTATGATCAATTCAATTGTATTTCTTCCTTTATGGAAAGATGCAATGTTATCATTGCTGTTATTATCAATGTTTAGGTTAAATAAAAAGTTCATTAGAATTTTATAAATTGATGATGAAGGGGTTATTCCTATCCATTTGGTGATTTAGGGAAAGGTATTTTAGGTAAATTAATGATGATTGATTTGCAGATTTCAGGAGGTACGTTTGCTGCTAACCAAATCTTGTTTAAAATTGGAAATAAAATTTTTGATGTTGAAATGGGAAATTTATTAAAAGTTCATTTGAAAGATTGTCTGACATGAATTTGTGATTTTTGAAGCTGTTTATAACTTTTATGATAGCCTCTTGTTTTAAGGTAAAAGGAGCATGTGTGTTTAGTTGTTGAGAAGTTAAAGATTTAATGAGAGGTATTTAACAATTGAAAATGTTCCTATAATGATCAATAAATATATTTATTTGATCTTCTGGAGTGTTAATCGTGAGACAACCAATTATTAAGTTAATTTTTTTGTCATTGGAGGATGTGAGAGTATTAGTGAAGGAGTTGTAAGGGTAATAGGAAATCTGTAAATAAAAAAAAGTTTAATAAAAATAATTTGCCTGATTATTGATTTTAAATTGATCTTTTTCTTGGGTGTTGATGATGTTATTTTCAAAATATTTTATTCCTACAAAAAAAATTTATAAATAGGTACCGATGATATGACGTGGCGATGACATGACGTAGTGATGACATAGTGAGGACATCGGGAAATTATAATATGGATGGATATTGTTCTATTTTAAAAAAATTTTAGAAGTAGAAAGACTTTTGTATAAATATTATCTATATTTCTAGACATTTTTTGTAATAAATTTTTTAAATTTATATAAAAATTTTTACTATTATATCTCTAATTTTAAGCAAAATACAAAGATTATTTTTAACTCTGATATAAGTTTTAATTAAGGATATATTATTTTATTACAATAAATATGGAATAGGATTATAAATGTTTTAAATATCTATCAAAAATCAAAATATGTTTGTTATTGATAAAAATAACTTATAAATATTGATAACAAAACTATTATAATTTTTTTTTGATATTGATAAAAATATTTTAAAATAAATTAAATGTGTCCATTTTATTATTATATATTTTATTTAATCTAAGTGGCCCTTTATCCATTTCATTTATGACTACATTTGAAATATGTTTGATATCACTATATATTTTGTGAGAGTTTGTTAATTTGCGAATTTTGTCTTCTAAATATAAAAAGAAAGAAGATTAAATAATAAAGATATCAATTTTGAAACAATAATATAATTTAAAGTTTAACTATTAATTATACAATAATAAATTATACAGTAAAAATATTATAAAATTAAAGTTAAAAATTAAAAGAAAACTAAAAAAAATAAAAAGTAAAAGTAACAAGTCCTTCTCTTTCTATATAAAATCCCCTTATATAGTATAATTATTTGCATAATATATAATAATACTCATCGGATTATAATAATATCTCCTTATTTAAATTTTAAATGAACTCTAAATATTCAACTTTATATTAAAAAAAAACTATTAAAATATATGTATATAAAAAATATTAATGAGAAAGATAATTATAAGGCTTGAATATTTAAAGTAGAATGGTTATTAGAATGGTCGCACAGGATGTAATATAGGCTAATGAAAGAGAATTTATAAGGCTTGAATATTTAATCTAGAATGGTTGTTAATTTGGTATTTTATTCATATAATTTTGAAAGAAAACAATTCAAGTTATTATATATGAGAAAAACTTTGTTGCCTTAAGATATATAAATATAAATTATTTAAGTATTTAAATATATAATAGTTTAACGGACATTTTAAATATAAATTATTTAAGTAAGTAATAATATAATAGCGCACATGCGCACATGCAACAAATATAAAACAGACTTAATATTTATAAACTAATAATTCCAAATTGTTATCACAATCACAACAGAGTTAATCCATGGTTCATGGTTCCCTTTAAATAGCCATTTTGGATAGTCACAAGTAAGAAATTTTTCTTTTGTACAAGTATTTATAGGAAATGTACAAGTATTTATAGGAAATGTACAAAGTATAATGACATATGTCATTGATATTTCAAAAAATAAAAATTAATTTATATGCACAAGAAAAATATGTTGTAAATATAAAATTTATCAGCTTACTAATGCTTAAATACCATAGACTTTCATTTATATTAAATAATTTATTTAAATTCTCCTCTTACTCTCGTTCCGATCAAATTTGTAGTTAGAAGCCCTTTATATTTTGATATACTATAATTAATTTACTAAATAAAAATAATATCTTGAGATAAAAGATATTGAGAATGTTGAGGGCAATAGAAGACTATAGAAAGCCATGATAGACTAACGTAATAATTTGTAAAGGTAACAGTCATAAATATCCACGATATTTTGTCGCATTTCCTTTTTTTGAATAAGTAGATTCAAGTCAGGGGCGTCGCTAGCCTTTACAATCTCAGGGGGCTCAATTAAAAAAAATTTTATGGGGGACTTCGCCTCCCATGCAGGGTTGCCATGTCTCCCTCCATCAACGGGAGACTCCCGCAATTTTTTAGTTTACACGCAGACATTTCTCTCCCGCAAAACTACCGCAATTGGAAATCTACCGCAATTTTTTAATTTCTCCCGGAATTTTTAAAAAAAAGTTTTTAACGTTTTTAATATATAAATAATAATTTTGAGAGACAGTAATTAATTATTTTTATATTTTTAAATATTTATTCGAAAAACATGTCTAGTTTGTCAATTTCTTTATATCCTGTTTTATTTTTATCCAATAATAAATCAACATCATTTTATTCATATAAGTCAGTACAGGGGAGTATAAGAACATCGATTGCAACACAAAAATATTCTCCAAAAATATTAAATAATATAGATGCAACTACAGTTTCGGAAATCGTGTACACCTATCATGTAGTTCAACATTCATAGAGCTATATCATCACAATGTTGGTCGAATCTTTTTCCCATGATATTTTTCCAATATAAGTGCAAACCTTACTTGTGGTAGAACAAAAATGAGCAAGGCTCACAAGTGTTTTAGTACCTGAATCCTAGAGGTTAATTCTAGACGATTTGAAAGATGGGCATCATTCAATTCTAACAGATGCATCTAATAAGGGAAATATTAAAACATTTCCTTTGATCCTTCGCTATTTTAACAAGAATAAGAACATTTCCATAAAACTGTTAAAAATTTTTCCTCGGATAGTGAAAAATCTAACGATGTATTTAACCACATAATGTAAATATAGCTGATTCAGGGTTATCAATGAATTGCATGTCAGCTTTCTATCTATAAATTTTGGCAAAAGCCAAAGTTTATTCATTCACCGAATTGAGGCAGCACAATAATGAATTAATACCAATTGGCTGTATATGCCATATACTACATTTCTTGCAAGAAGGCAATGAATGTACTATCTGTGGATGTCGAAATAATTATGATGAAATGTTTTAACGAATTTAATTCATCAAATAAAAGAGTTAGTGAATTAAAAGAGTTAGTGAATTAAAAGAGTTAGTGAATTAAAAGAGTTAGTGAATTAAAAGAGTTGGTGGAGTGGTATGACTTGGATTGGTGTGAGTTGTTGCGATATGTACCTATCAGGTGGTTATCATTAATACCTGCCATCGATAGAATTTCAAAATTTTACAAACCCTTAAAAAAATACTTTTTAAATAAAGATTCGAGTAAGAAAGGGCAGAAGCATATTTGGGATTAGTTTCATATGTAGGAAATCTACTTCATGCAATTAATATTCAGTTGCAATCAGAATATTCTTTATTAATAAAGATTCGCAAAATCATGCTACAGCTCTGTTCATCTTTACAGTTGAAAATTGATAATAAATTTTATGGCGCTATTGCTAAAAATATTTGTTATATTTGAATGTTTATATATATTTTAAAAGGTTACGCTATTTGAAGTGTTTTATTAAATAAGTAAAATAGGTAAAGTAAGTAAAAGTATATTTAATACAAAATATCACGTATATATATATATAATGAATTCAATCCTTCAGGTTATGTAATTTACAAACGAAAAGTTAATATTATATTCAATTTAAATTCAATTTACAATTACATTTATATTACAGTTCTCCCCACTATAAATTGAATTCATCGTGATAACGTATGGGGGTTTCGAAACTCTTTTTTCAAGATTTGTATACTCATGTTCTGCCTTTTCCACTTCTTCGGTCAACGTAACGGGTATTTCCTTCTCTTGTGTATGATCCCTCAATTGATCTGCATGCTTGTTTTTAACGATCCCCTCTGATTCCACATCGTACAATATTGCGCTTTTTCGTTGTAACACTTTTCCTTCATGCCACCCTGCTGTCCTTTCGTTTGCTATCCAAACTTTTTGCTGCTCTTCAAACTCCCGAGGTTCAACACTTCTATCTTTGTAGTACTTTTGTTTCCATAGAGCGTTTTCCGTCCTTTCTCTCGTTGATAATTGCCACTGATCTAATGTCGTCCTAAGCGACCTTCCAAACATCATCTCGGCAGGGGATTTACCAGTAGTTGCATTGGGAGTATTACGGTGAGTAATTAAAACATTCGCTAAATTTAACTGGTCCGGAGTCCCACATCTCCTTCCTGCATAGAAACGCGTCTTTATCGTCCATATATATTGTTCAGCCAAACCATTCGATTTGGGGCTATAAGGGCCGATCTAAAATGTTTTATATTGTTTTTAAAAAGAAACGTTTTGAATTCAGATCCAGTAAACTGAGTACCGTTATCTGAGACAATGTAGCGAGGTAACCCAAATCTAGCGAAATAATTACGCAGATTATTTATTACACTCGCCGAATTAATATGTGTTAAAATTGCAACTTCAACCCATTTGGTAAAAGCGTCTACGCAAATTAACCAAAACTTTCCAGATACGGGGCCTGTCAAATCAATGTGTAATCGTTCCCAAGGTCGGGTAGGAATGTTCCAATTGTATAATGGCACTTTTTTAGCTCCCGGCCTTCCTTCTTGACAACTCTTACAACATTTAACAAAGTCTTCAACATCAGTATCGAGATTTGTCCAAAAAACGTAATATCTACACAATGATTTCATCCCATCCCAGGATGTCCTCGATGAATCACATATAAAACCTCCTTTTTTAAAATATCTGGAATAATAATTCTATCATTATAAAATAATAATCCTTCTTCGAACGAAATATTATCTTTAATCGAAATATATTTTTTTACAATCTCCGAATAATTATTTATATTATCAATATACCAATGATTTTTTATTAATTTAATAATCTCTTTTAGGTTTATATCATTGCTCGTTTCACTTACTACTTTACTGCGAGTGAAAGATAAATCTTCTATGAAATTAATTTTAATCCTCTGATTTCTTCTTCGAATTTTTTTGTAACATCATTGGTTTTTGCTTTCTCTACCCCCAAACGAGACAGAGCATCGACACATTTCTTATGATTACCTGGTCTATATATTATCTCATAATCATAATTTAATAGCTTAGTCGCCCACCGTATTAAATGGTTATTTGTTATTTTGTTAAGATCTCTTATATCACCTAAAATATATTGTAATGTATTATGATCAGTAACCAAGATAAAATGTCTTCCAAAAATATATTGATGAAACTTCTCGATAGCGAACATGATCGCCGAAGCCTCCCGATCAATTGTGGCATAATTTTTTTCAGCCGCCGAAAGTGTCCTCGATGCGTAAGCAAACGGTTTCTCCTGGCCAGTAAGAAATCGGTGTGCAATAACAGCTCCTAGACCATCTTCGGAAGCGTCACAAGAAATCACGACAGGGATATCGGCTGAATAAGGAATTATTGTATCTTCTTTTGACAGTATATTTTTAACTTTAGTAAATATTTCATTTTCTTTAGCTGACCAAAACCAACCAACATTTTTACTCGTTAGTCGGTGTAAAGGCGCACTAATAGAATGCAAATTTTTAATAAATGCCTCATGATAATTCACTATTCCAAGAAGTGAACGTAGTTCTTTAACATTGGAAGGTGTTTTAAAATTTTTTATAGCGCTAATCTTATCTTCTGTAGGGTGAATTCCGAAACTGTCAATAACATGACCTAAATAAGTGACTGACTTTTCTCCGATTTTAATTTTATCGGTCGTCGTGGTCAGTCCAGCCTTCTCAAATCTTCTTAATACTTCTTCCAAATTAACTATGTGATCGGAATTATTCTCACCTGCAATAATTATGTCGTCTAAAAATACACTAACCATAGGAATTTCCTTTAATAGGTTTTTCATAAAGCGTTGGAATATTATCGGAGCGCTTGTCAAACCAAATGGAATTCTTTGGTATCGTTAATAACCGACATGTGTCGAAATTACTAAAAGGTCCCTACATTCTGGACTAACTCCGATTGTAAAAATGCATCTCTTAAATCTATCGTTGAAAATATTTTACCACCCGCGATTTTATTTGTTAGGTCGACGAAAGTTGGTAGTAAATCGTTATCGATCGCTAGATATTTGTTGATTGTTAAACGAAAATCTCCGCATATCCGTACGGCACCGGATTTCTTTAAGATATTAACCGTTGGCGTAGCCCAAGTGATTGGAGTTATTGTTGGATCCACCTTCTCGATAACGCCTTCGTCTAAAGGTCTGTCCAACTCAGCTTCAATGGTTCGACGCAACGGAAAAGGAACTCTTCTTGCTGGTAATGCAATCAGTAACGTGTTCGGTTCTATTCGGATGACTGCCTTTTGCAGTATGATTTCACCTAATTTTTTTTTAAAAACTGGAGGGAATTTTGAAGCAATCGTATTTAAAGAGGGAACATTCATATTTATTTTATTAATACGAACTTCTTCCGGTAGTTTTATATCATATTCTCTAATGAAAGGCATCCCAAAAATAAGGGAATTCTCCCCTTTAACTACCCAAATAAGTAAAAATTTCGAAATATTTTTTACTTTGACTTCTACGGTACATTTACCTGGTACTTCGATTTGGATATGATTATATCCCACTAATTTATAAGCCGGTGATAGTTGTGGTCTGCCAATACGATTTCAGGTGACCTCATCAATCACACTACACGCGGCGCCGGTATCAAACTCCATAGCTAGCTGCAACCCATTTATCTTCGCATCGATGGTTGCTTTATTTGAAAATGACAGGCGAGGTGTCCGTGGCAGAATCATTTGTATGGCATGGGTTCTACAATCTTTCGCTATGTGGTTTGCCTTACCGCAACGAAAGCATATCACTTTCTTTTGAATAGAGTTAGGTTTGATACTAGGTCTATAATTATTATTAGGAATATAATTGTTACTAAAGTGTTTATTATTATTGAATCTATTGACGTTTGTATAATTATTATTTCTAAAATAATTATTTTTCGAACCCTGTGTTGGCTTATTTTTAATTATTTTATTAGCTTCAGTCTGGATTTCATTTTCCAAAGACAGCGCGATCGCTAAACGCACAGTCTCTTCAAAAGTAATATTGCCTTCGATATACTTTGACCGAAATTCTTTGTCCACTCAGGTAAGCCCACTCTTTATAAATTAACTCCAAGTTAAATAAGTAGTCCTGAATATTTACTTTTTCTTTGACGAATTCTGGAATATGGAATTTAATAGGAACTACTTCCATTGAGTCTTTAACTTTAATAGGAACTACTTCCATTGAATCTTCAACTTTAATAGGAGCTACTTCCATTGAGTCTTTTACTTTAAATTTAATAAATCAAATAAATCTTCTCTAAAAATATCGTCGCCAATGAAGTGTTTTATTAAATAAGTAAAATAGGTAAAGTAAGTAAAAGTATATTTAATACAAAATATCACGTATATATATATAATGAATTCAATCCTTCAGGTTATGTAATTTACAAACGAAAAGTTAATATTATATTCAATTTAAATTCAATTTACAATTACATTTATATTACACTATTTTAATTATATATTATTATATATAACATAACTTTCTTACATTTAATATTATCTTATGGAGGTCAATGTAATTGCATAGTAGAAATTAAATGACATAATTATAAAAAACTATATATAGGAAACAATTTTATAATAAAGAATCTATTGTTTTGACTATCAAAAATGGCGACGAAATAAAAAAAAAACTTCGGTCAAGTTTAATAATATACAGAATTATAAAAAAAAATTCTCTTTATAAAAAAAATAATATATATTTATAAATTATGGATAATTCTCCAGGACTTTAAAAAGGAAGATTGTTCTATCGAGGACTACGTTGATTATATCAATTATATACTAAATGTGAAAAATATTCCTCAAACTGACGCCACTTTAAAAAAATTATTTATAGCTTATGGAGGAATAAACATTATAACTGATATCAAAAAATTACTCTATCCTAAGAATATAGAGGAGGTAGGATGGATTGACATATATAAAATAGCAAAACAATTATATAAAGATGATAGAACTATTTTGGCATCAAGAATTGATTTAGTTAGATTAAGTCGCGGGGCTACTGAATCCGTAATGAGCTATTTAAAAAATATAAAGGAGCTAGCCCGAAGATGCGAATTTGAAGACAATGTAGAACTGAGAATTCGAGATCAATTAATCGCCGGACTAAAGATGTCACAACTGGATAAAGAACTACGATTAAGATATCCAGATACTAAAAACGAAGACCAACCGTTTAAACAAAGTGGTAGAATTGGCTTTAGCGATGGAACAAGCTGACTTAGAAATAAATAATACTGCTAAAATGGTATATAAAATCAAAGAGCTGAATAAACATGATAATAAATAATAATCGGATAAATCAACATGATAAAAATAATCGGCAGTATAATAATAATGATAATGATAAACGGCACTATCAAAAGGATAATAAAGCATATGTAAAAAGAGAACTAGTGCCCGCATTGGCGTACGCAGTGGGGGGGGGGGCAAATCTACCCCCCCCCAAGCCAAAAAATGCAGATGCCGGATAAATTTTTTAAAAATATTATTGTTTATATTAAGTTGTATTTTATAATATTTAATCCATTCTCTTTCGTTTTAAATATATTTAATTACATTTATTTATCACATTCATTTACTAAGTTATTTTATCAATTAATTTCGATTTCAAGTTTTTCTTGGCGTAATATTTGTCTATTTTCTAGTCAAATAATAATTATGATGGACATAAGAAATTTTTTAAACATACTGATGATGATGAAAATCCTAGTCATCTTACAAAAAAGCAAAAAAGTACAAATAATTTTATAACATTTCATAATTAGCCTAGAAGTAAAACATAAGTTTCTTAAAAAGGTAATAAAGATACCTAAGATTAATATTTTATTTAATAATAGATTTATATTCTACCTCTCAAATTTCACACAAACTTTATGTGCTAATTGAAAGTTAAAATTTCAAAATAGCTATTTTACTAGATGGTTGTGGCTATAATTCTCTACCGAGACAATGGACTAATTGCAAGTTATGAGTCCTGTTAGTTAAGTCAACAGGTACAAAGATGCTGGATAAATCTTTGACAATAAAACAAATTTATCACAAACGCGGTGAACCCATTATTTTTTCAAATTAATTGTGGGGATATGATTCCCATTTTATCACATATTGACAAAAATAGGATTAAAATAGCAAAAGAAAATAGAGATCAAGCTAACTATTGAGGCTATACTATATTGTGGATTGCAGGGCCCAGAATTACATGGTCATTTGGATTCAGGAAGCTTGAATTTCAATAATAATTATAATGAAGGTAATTTTCGTGGTCTTGTAAAATTAAGCATTAGGAGATTCTGTAAACAGAATTATTTCTGAAATTCCTTGTCCAACAAGGAGAAAGACATTGCAAAAAGCTTGCCCAACGAGATGGAGTCTTTGCCATCAAAACAGCTTTTATAGAGTTAGAAGAGTTGATTATTATGCTCTTACTGAAAAATCACACCTGAAGGAGATATATCCTCAGAAGCACGCATATCATTGGTTTCAATACTTACTTTTTTTTCTCATTAGAATATATATTATGTATTTTTAAAAACATAACATTGACTTGATTGAAACGATGAGAATAGCGGAGAGCATATTATTAGAACTCAGGGAAATTAGGGCTAATGTTATTGAAGAATTTCATATTTTATATGTTATTTTTGAGTCAAAAGCAGAGCTATATGAGATTAACATTTACTCCCTCGGCTTGCAACGAGGCAAGCTTATCGTCCTAACATTAATATAGGGTCAGTAGAAGAGTATTATAAAATAAATGTCTTTATCCCTCTCTTAGATACATTTATAACCCAAATAGAACGGGTTTTAATTCATCAGGCAGCACTTAGCAGTCTGCAGATATTACTTCCACAAAAGCCTTACCAACCTTTTTCAGATAGTAATAGAAAAAAAATAAAATATTTATCAGATTTTTTTCATGAAAATGTTAAAGTATCTTATGATGCCTTATTAGCTGAATGCCAACTATTATATAAAAGATTAACTATGGTTGATATAGTCCCAAGAAATGCTATGGATGCTTTGCATCATTTCAAACATCTTTAAGATTATTTTCCCAATGTATAATAAATTATATATATTAGCAACACTTCACATTAGTACTGCAACTAATGAGAGAACTTTCCCTTCTTTAAGAAGAATAAAAACATACCTAAGGAGTACAACTTCTGACAATATATTGAATGGTTTGGCCCTTTTGAATATTCGTAGGCATTTGATGCCAAGCACAGATGAGATAATTGAACATAAACCCAATCTCAATGAAGATTGGATTTTACATATAAATTTATAATATGCTTCTTAATTATTTTATGTGCGAATTAATATTTTAATTATATTTTTTGCCGATTTATATATTTATTTTTTATAATTCACATTAATTTAAAATTCTGTATTAGAAATAGTTATTAGTCCTAAAAAAATTATGCTTTATATTTTTAAATAACAATGATTTTATTGAAAAAAATTTTAACCCCCCCCCCCTCACACACCACTGGGTACGCGCATGAGTGCCCGGGTATAATAACTACCATACAAATAATAATAGTAATTGGAGAAAACCATGCTATTTCTGTAATCGGTTTCATGCTATTAGAAATTGTCCGGCCTACGGAAAATTGTGCTGCAAATGTAGGAAACCAAACCATTTCGCCGTATGTTGTAAAGCTGAAGAAAAGATTTACGGAACAAATTACAATAATAAAGAAGACGATTCGGATGTTTTAATAAGAAAAATTTACAAATATGGGCAACATCCAACAATTGAGGTATTAATAAACAACCAAAAAATTAAAATGGAATATGATACTAGCTCGGCAGTAACCATTATTAATGAAATAATATGGAATAAAGCCAAAACTTAGAAGAAAGCACCAACTACATATGGAAATAATAGAATAAAAATTATGGGTGAAGCTGATGTAAAAGTACAATTAAATAATAACATAAAATGGCTTCCATTATTAGTCACACAAACAAATGATGCAGCTCTATTTGGTTTTCCATGGATTATCGAATTTGACTTATCGTTACCAAAAAATGTAAAAATCAATATGATCAACAATAGATATAAATACAATGATAATGGTAACGTTATTGACAAACTATATAAAGAATTTGCTAAGGTGTTTGATAATAAATTCGGATTAATAAAAAATGTCGAACCAGTAAAACTACAATTGGAAGAAAATACAAAACTATTGCACTGCCAGCTAGAAGAGTACCGTTGCATTTAAAAGTAGAAATTGAAAATGAACTGAAACGTTTGGAAGAAAATAATATAATCAAGAAAATAGATCCATCAACAACAAGAGTAACCTGGAGTACTCCAATGGTAGTGGTACGTAAAACTTCAGGTGAACTACGATTATGTGGAGATTTCAAAGTAACATTAAATAAATTTCTACTAAAAGACTATCACATTCTATCAATGTTTGAAGAATTAATAGCAAAAATAGCGAATGAAAATAAATATACAACATTAGATCTCAAAAATGCACACCTACAAATGAGCATTGACGATGAATAGCAAGAATTATTAACAATGGTAACACCAAATGGATACTACCGCTATTTACGATTACCATTTGGTATAGCTACAGCACCAATAATATTTCAACAATATATGGACGATTTACTGGCTGATTGTAAAGATACAGCAGTTTATTTAGATGATGTTATAATCACAGGAAAAAATTATACTGAACATATCGAGAATATAAAACAAGTCCTTAAAAAATTACAAAATGCGGGATTAAAAGTCAAAACAAGCAAAATAAATTTTATGAAAGAAAAAGTATCATATTTAGGATACATAATAGATCAAAATGGAATACACCCTGATAAAAATAAAATAATAGCTATACAAAAATATCCAACGCCAAAAGATAGACATGACATAAAATCGTTTTTAGGTATATTAAACTATTATACACGGTTCATACCAAACTTACATGGAATCATAGCCGAATTACATAATAAAACTAGTAAAAATGTTAAATGGAATTGGACTAAAAAAGATGATGTGTTATTTGAAAAAGCAAAAAAAAATAGTAACAGAACACAATACTATACAATTTTATAAACCGGATCTTGAGTTAATACTAGAAACAGATGCATCAAACCAAGGATTTGGAGCTGTACTCTTGCAAAATGATAATGGTAAGGAATACCCTATAGCTTACACCTCGAGAACTTTACAAGATGCTGAAAAGAATTATTAGACAATCGACAAAGAAGCCAAAGCCATAGTAAACGGCGTAGAAAAATTTCATAACTATTTGTATGGACGAAAATTTAAAATACGAACGGACCATAAACCTTTAATAAAAATATATGGGGATAACAGAGTTAAATGCCTTAACAAACCAAAGATTGTTACGTTGGGCTTATAAATTATCTACATATGATTATGAAATAATGTATAAGAATGGCGCAAATAATATAATTGCAGATGCTTTAACGCGAAACCCAATAGAGAAAAATGATAATAAAATAACAAGTGAAAATAAAACAGTGAAATATATACGAAATCTTACTTATGACACATTAACTCTATCAAGAAAAGAACTTAGAGATGAAACTGCTAAAGATCCAATTTAAGAAGAGTAAAAATATTATTAAATGGTACAAATATACAAAATCAAGCACCAGAATTACAAGTTTTTAGAAATAGAATAGATGATATAGAAAATGATGAAGATATCCTATTTTGGAATGGTCGCTTAATAATTCCATATTCACTACAAAAACGAGTTTTACAGATATTACATACAGGTCATCCCGGTATTACATCGATGAAATCCATTACGAGACATTATATATGGTGGGAAAAATTAGATAAAGATGTCGAAAAATTAGTCAACCGCTGTATTGGGTGTCAAAAACATCGCAGAGATATACCAGAAGTTGCCGTATACCGATGGAATCCGTCAGCACAATCCTGGGAAAGGGTACATTTAGATTTTGCCGGACCACTAGACGGGTTTTATTGGCTGGTAGGAATCGATGCATATTCAAGATGGATAGAGATCGATAGAATCAAAGATACCACAAGTAAAAATTTAATAAATAGATTATAAAAATAGCTTACACGATATGGTGTTCCACGTCAAATTGTTACAGACAATGGTCCACAATTCATTTCAAATGAATTTTACAAATGGTGCAAAAATAAGAATATACAACACATCAAAACTACACCATACCTCCGAGATGTAACGGATTAGTTGAAAGATGCATACAAACTATAAAAAATCGGTATTTTGCTAATAGAGAACAAACAAATGATGGGGAAAAATGCCTTAATGAAGTATTAGTTACATATAGAAATTCCGAACATTCCTCGACGGGCCGAATACCTGCCAAACTATTTATGGGGAGAAGACTAAATACTTTATTAGACTGGGTGAAACCATCAATTACTGAAAAATTAGAAACCTCTATAGTAAAACACGACCAGTTAAACAAAGGCATACATAGAGATTTTGGAGAAAACGAATTAGTTTGGATAAAAAGTCCACTTGAAAAGGATGGCATGAAGGAAAAATCATAAATCAACAAGCAAAATTCTCGTATAACGTAGAAGAAAAAGATAAAATAGTATGAAAACACGCAGATCAACTACTAATAAGGGAAGAAATAGACGAAACCAAATCAATAATACCAATTGAACCAAGTCAAAAAGGAAGGCAACCGCGTCGAAAGCCAACAAAAAGATTAATAGATGAACTTGAACTTGGTAATAAAAAGATTGATAGAGGATCTTAACTTGGTGGGAAAGAAGATATGTTATATTTGAATGTTTATATATATTTTAAAAGGTTACGCTATTTTAATTATATATTATTATAACTTTCTTACATTTAATATTATCTTATGGAGGTCAATGTAATTGCATATTAGTAGAAGTTAAATGACATAATTATAAAAGACTATATATAGGAAACAATTTTATAATAAAGAATCTATTGTTTTGACTATAAAAATATTCTATTAAAATGTTCAAATAATACTCTAATACATTTTAAATGAAGCAGATATTTTTTATTAAGACAATTTTAGAATATTTACAATTAAAATTTGATTTTAATTACTCTATTTACAAATGTATAAATATTATGACCTTGGAACAGAAACCGTCAATTGATGGTTTTTGTAATTTAATAAATATATTAAAAATACCAAAAGACATTGATGTCTTGTTTGAGGATATTGTAATTCTCTCTATTTTTTATGATTCGCCAGAATACTAAAGTTAGATGGTCTAAAAGCAGAGAAGAAATGGGTAGAATTTTTTCGTAATAATAATAAATCCCCATGCTTGGAAAAAATTTGCGAGTATGTCTTTTCCTTACCTCATTCTAATGCCTCATCCAAGCGCATTTATAGCCTAATGAGGACTGCCTGGAAAAAGGAGAGAAATCGGATTGCTTTAACAACATTAGAGGCCGAGTTAATGGATAAACAAATTTATAATATGTCATGCCAGGAATTTTATAAATATCTCAACAAAGACGATAAACGTTTAATACCATTATTTAAATCTTAAATAAAATATAATTAACATTATTTTTAGTTTTCCATATTTTTTTATTTATACATTCGTATAAAATAAAATATTCTTGGTACACTCTCCTGCACTTATTAAAATAATGTGATTGAACAATAATAAATAAAATAATTATAATTGAAAAGAGTACAATATTACCTTATTATGTATTTGTGATACGTAAAAATTAAGTGCCTATCCCTATAATGTTATACACACACACAAGGTAGATTTCCAATTGCAGATGTTTTGCGGGACATTCGCATATAATATATTTTTTACATTGTAAAATTAAAATCGTTAGTTTTTTTATAAAATTTATTTTGTATTTTGAAAAATAGTTAACGAATTTGTATTTATATAAACTAATTATAAAAAATAATAGGCGGATTATTATGTCAATTCAAAATCCGGGCTTCGGCCAGGATTTTGCGATATTTTAGCAAATTTTTTATTTCTACCGCATTTTTCATATTTCTCCTGCAAAATACCAAATTTCTCTTGCAATTTAAAAATTTTGACCTAGCAACCCTGTCCCCATGCCCCCCCCATTTTGTGGGCCTTCGTCCCGCTTTAGCCCGGCCTTCGTCCGGGTTTTATATGAATATATTATACTTTATAAAATTTGTTAACTCTGAACAATTATTCTTTTCATATTTTGTCATTTATTATATTATGCATATAAAATAAACTGGCATATAAATACTTAAAACAATACAAGACATTTCTAAAAATAATATTTTTTAATACAAAATCTATTTAAAATATTTTCGATTGCTGATATAAAAAAATTTTGCGTCTAAAGAATTACAAGTCATAAAAAAGATTTATTAATTCATACACATGCCTCATCAATTTATAATAGTTTTTAATAATCATATTATGCAATAATATTCATAGCAACTTACATTGACAAGGTTATTAAACTAATATAACTCTCTGTTACCATTTTAGACAATGTTTTATAGAATGGACTAATAAGGAAAAATTTATAGGCCTAAACCAAATCAACAATTCTTAAAGAAGAGAATATAAACGACCAATCCAAATCATAAAACTATATGGTGGTTGGTTAGAGCTTCTTTTTAGATGGCATGATGAAAGCTAGATAAGTAATCGAGAAAATTATTGTTAGATATTAAATTTCTAAAAGATTATCTTCCATTTTAAATGATATATAAACGATTACACATTGACCATTATTGTTTGTATAAAATATGCTCTCAGCAGCCTTAGCAATAATCTCAAATTACATAGCAACACAAATAATAGATGCTGGTTAATTTGCAGTAATAGCCCATGGCACTCACGATGTAAACGAATATCAGAATTTATTATGTTGGATAAATTGATAAAATTTAAACACTAAAAATATTTGGAAGAAACAATTATGCAAATATATTGACGCATAGAGTTATTTACAAGGCAAGGATGTCATATTTTTATCAATTTATCTAACATAATATATTCTGATATTAGTTTACATCGTGAGTGTCATGGCTATTAGTGCAAATTAACCAGCATCTATTATTTGTGTTGCTATGTAATTTAAGATTATTACTATAACGGCTAATTGCATATTTTAGATAAACAATAATGGTCAACTGTGTGGTCGTTTATATATCATTTAAAATGGAAGAATCTTTTAGAAATTTAATATCTCACCCAATATATATATCATTGATCTCACCATAATTTTCTTGATTACTTTTCTAGCTTCCATAATGTCATCTAAGAGGAAGCTCTAACCACCATATAGTTTTATGATTTGGATTGGTCGTTTATACTCTCTACTACAAAAATTGTTGATTTGATTTAGGCCTATAAATTTTTCCTTATTAGTCCATTCTATAAAACATTGTCTAAAATGGTTACAGAGAATTATATTACTTTGATAACCTTTTGTCAATGTAAGTTGCTAAGAACTATATTATTGCATTATGTGATTTTTTATATGCCAGTTTATTTATGCATAATATAATAAATGACAAAATATGAAAATCAGAATAATTGTTCAGAGTTAACAAATTTTAAAAAGTATAATATATTAATATAAAACCCGGCCGAAGGCCCCCAAATTGGGGAGTATGGGAGGCGAAGCCCCCCATGTGAATTTTTTTAGTCGAGCCCCCTGAGATTTGAAGGCTAGCGACGCCTCTGCAAGCTGACATAGTGTGAATATAATTTATAAGATTAATCTAATCTAATATGTAAAATAGTATTCATTCAATAAATATTTAGACAGTCTTATTAATTTTAAAAAAAATTAAATCTATATATTACTTAATAAAATTATAAAAGAAATCGTTCAGGGGGCAATCAAAAATATTTATTTTTAGTTCAAGGGGTTAAGATTCCATTAAAAAAAAATTTTTTGCTTAGGGGGCTATTCAAATTTTTCAGGGGGCTCGAGCCGCTGCGCACCCCCTAGTGTCGCCACTGATTGAAGTATCCTAAATACCTAAAATATGTCCATTGTACCTAATATTTTTATAAATTTTATATACCAAATTATTCTAGAAGCAAGGGATATTGAATATTACATTTCTGTTATAAATCTTTAGCATTATAGAATACTATAAGATCAAAATTAGATCAAAATTAGTCAAGTAATCATTGGTCTAGTATTATTAAATGTTTTATTATCAGTTCATTTAATGCATATTAAAATAATTTTAATGTAAGTCTTAAATTTTTATTTATAAATACTTGGAATTAACGATGAACTTAGTTTATTAACTTTTTATATCATTCAAACTTAAAAAATTATTATAGTTGACTAAAAAATGTCTATGGCACTTACCTTATCTTAAACAAATAATCTCTAAAGCGTTAGTTAAAAATTTAATAATTAACACCCCAATAAATTTATACTATCTCTGGACTAACCCCCTGTCATACTCACCTTAAACGCCTACCTCCTACCCTACCCCTTTTAAAATTCGAAGAAAACTCTACACCCTCCCCCCTCGCTCATGTAGACGCTGTCGTTAATAATAGCAGAAGCAAAAAGATCCATAACTACAGAAATCTTAATAACTTCCAATTTACTTCAATGGTGACTTCCATAAACAGCCATTTTTTGCCATTAATTTATAAGTTTTTAAAAAATATTAGCACCAAATATTGACATTTTACAAATGATGCTCAAGAATTTTTATATAAACGTCAATAAATTCAAATAGAAGTTTTAAATATAATTATGATTGCTTTTTAGGAACACAATTATGAATTTTTTTTATTTTAATACTTTATTTTTATACTCTTTTAATATTATAGTGCTTAATTATGATAGAAATTTAATATAAATATTTATTATATAAAAAAAATTATTTGACATCCTTTTCCAATAACGGATAATGTCATTATCCTTTTCAGATTAATTATTAAAAATTAATTGATGTTTATCGTTTCAATAATATTGGCGGCCATGTTTTAAAATTCAAATTTGAAGGGATTTTCTGCCAATCGGTGATCAATCTTTAAAATAATTTAAATTTTTTACCATGATATCAAACAAAAAAAGAAAAATAAAGATTGAACCAAAATCTATTAAAAAATTACAAACTCAGGATATAACATCATTTTTTAATAATTCAAGTACTGTCAATGAAAAATGGATTATAAAAGATTCATTATTAATCTATCAAACAGACCATATGCCTCCATCTGACAAGGTGGCCTGCTTTGACCTGGATGGCACAGTAATAACCACAAAATCTGGGAAAGTGTTTCCTAAGGATGAACATGATTGGAAAATTAATAGTTTAGATGCTACTAACACTGATAAATTTATATCAAAATTGAATATATTATATGAAGAAGGCTATAAAATTGTTATTTTTACTAACCAAGTTAGATAATTGTCTATATATTTATTTTAAGGATTATATAGAAAGGATTGCTGATGAATAAAAAAGGAATTTCTGTAGATTCATTTAAAAGGAAAATTGAATCCATTCTAAAGCATATATTTAAAGAAAATCCTTGCATAGTTTTTGTATCCCTGTCAAATGATTATTATAGAAAACCTCTTATTGGTATGTGGAATTATTTACAAAATAATTGTAATGATAATGTAACCATTGATCGATCAAAATCATTTTATGTTGGAGGTAATTAACATTGAAAAAATTAGTACCTTTAATTTTTTATTTATCTAAATTTTCCATGGTATAAAATTATACAAAATATATTGATTGATATTAATTATCTATATATTTCTGCTTATATATTGTATATTATTGTTTTCAATAAAGATGCAGCAGGAAGAGACTCTTACACTTTCATGCATCAAACAGTAAAAAAAGATTTTTCTTGTTGTGATAGACTTTTTGCTATTAACATAGGATTAGAAAATTTTTACACTCCAGAAGAATATTTCCATGAACAAAGTCATAATGTCCCATATCACTTACCTTCATTTAATCCTAAAGCATTTCTATCCACTTTTGATAAAACTTTAGATCAAAACACGCTTTTACTTTCTCCTCCTGATGCTCAATTAGTTTCAACTAACAAAGAAGTTTTATTAATTTTTTAAAAAAGTGATTAAATTTATGAAAATGACTATATAGTATATTAGCATAATGCCATGACTTTCTGGGGAGGGGTAACCACCCCTATAAATTTTAAAGGCCTTAAGTGTGATATTTGCAGCCTCTGATTTACATTTTTTGAAATAATTTTGTCTTTTAAATGCTTCTTTTTTTTCTTAAATAATCATGATTTAAATTATTAACTACTTTTTTAAAATTGTTCATAGTGTGTATTCATTTTGTGTAGGCAGGTGGGTGTTGTGTAAGGGGGTGATTTTTATTAGCTTAAAATGATATTTACAAAAACTTGCTAATTTACCAGAGGGATTTCCCTGTCCTTCTTGTCTACAACTGTGCCACATAATAAATCTTAACTAGATCTTTTTTCACATATTTTTGAGCTGGACTGGGTAAATTGTGCAAATATTTTTAAAAGTTAGGTCAAAGTTCTTTAAATGTTTTTTAATTACAAATTTTATTTTGCTTTCCCTCATACAAAACTATTATGGTCCAGGCAACCTATACAAGATATATTTAATGGGCCTGACCAAATGATTAGACACTTCTATGGGCCACTTTTGACTGTAGTCAATATATTAAAATATATTAAATATGACTTTATTTAGATTTTAAAAATTTATTTATTTATAAAAATCCATTTTTTTCAAAAAAAAATTAGATGGTAATGATGGTAGGATTCCCTGCTTCAGGAAAAAGCTTCTTTGTTCAAAAATATTTTGAATGTCAAAATGAAAAGTCTCATAAATATATTAGAGTCAATATGGATACACTTAAATCAAAAGCAAAGTGTGAAAAGTTTTGCAAGGAAATATTGTCAACTAACAAAATTTTTGGTAAGGTACTTATTAGAGGTCTGCATTGGGCAGGTTCTTGGACCAAAAGCCCGCCCATTCCTATGTTTTAAAAAAATTTAACCTGCCCGCCTCCCACCCATAGTTTTTTAAAAAATATATACCTGCTCATTTGTCTAAAATTCCTTACCTGCCCACCCGCTTATTAGACTCCGCCCACCTGCCCATTCTTGAAAAAATTTTTGAATTTTCTTTTAATTTATATAAATTATTTTTTATTTTTTTAGATATATTTTCTTTATTCATAATAAAATTTTAAAATAAAAATTATGTTATAAAAAATAAAATTTATATATTGTAAAATAAAAATGAAAAGGGCAATTATAAAGATAAACAATTATTACTAAAATAAAATAATACAATGCAGATTGCAAACCCAAAAAAAGGAAACTTTAAGAGAAAAGTTTTATAACATTCCCATAAAAGGAAATTTTTAAAAGATCTAAATGTTTATTTATTCTAAGAAAAATGTTTATTACATAATATAGTTAGGTAAATGTTCTTCACTTAAAAAAAACGATCTGTACAATAAAAAAAGAAATATTGTTATAGATCATTTAAACAATTATTTTTTTTAGTGTTTTTGAACAAAAATTTTAAATTTCCTTAATCCGCCCGCCATTGTTTAAATTTCTTAACCCGCCCGCCCATATTTTCAAATTTTTTTTAACCCACCCACCTGCCCATTTTTGAAAAATTATTTACCGAAACCCCGCCCAATGCAGACCTCTAGTACTTATTCTCTTTAAACAAATTTTATCGCATAAAAAATAGAGTTGACCAAACTTATAAAAGATATTTTAGTTAATTGGGCCTCTTATTTCATAAAAATTTCTTTCATCACACCATGTATTATTTTAAAAATAAGATATTTTCGCGTTCTCTTTATGCCATAAAAGTAATTTCGGAACGTTCCAAAACTCGTTCCTAAAAAAATATTAATCTTATTAATATAAAATTTTTTCATTCCCCTATGATCTAGCTTAATTATTACATTTATGGACTTTTAAATTTAATTTAAAAAAAATGTTTTTACAATCTTATAATTAGAAATATAATAAGTGATATTATAAATATTATTATATCTATTAAATTAAAATTATCATACTATTAGTAACTTTCCCGGAATCGCCATACATTGTTTATTTCATATTTTGTAATAAATAAAATAAAAATATCAATAAGTTTTTGCTTAATATTAGAAAATACACACAAAAATAAACATAATTATATTGTCAAAAAATATTTTTTAAAAATGTTCTATGATTTTTTATAATGTTCAAAGATCAAACTTTTTGAAGTAAAGACATCTTTTTATGAAATTATTGTAACCCCTTAGTATGAATTGGTACATAGAACCATTTGCAACAACCTTGATGAATGCCTAGAACTGATACTAACATTTAAACCATGATTCCATTGTGACTATCTTTGTCTTAATTAAAATTTCACCCAAATTTCAGGGGTCTGTTTAAAAAGCTTTATTGATCGATTCGATAAAGATTACCAAATTATCTCATTAAAAAGGGAGAAGGAAGATTCATTCTGATTAGAGTGTCGAATTTAACTCTTAAAACCGAACCTATATAATTTGGTATTTTTATTTAACATGAACCGAACTTCTTTTTTTAAAAATTAAAAACAGTTAACCGAACCTTTATAAGCTCCAACCATTTAAATAGGTTTTTTATATATCTAAATAATATAATTTAAAAAAATGTATTTTTTTAAATATTGTTATCATTACATTTATACCTAGGCTTTATTTTTTGAGAATTTATTTTTAAAACTATCTCAGTGTTGTGCAGATTTGATAGAAAATATTCTATATTTTTAATCTCTTTGCAAATAAAAAAAATATGGATGTTTCCCATCTGGTAATGATATATGACGTTAGATCACTTGCTAAACAACAACTAAAATTTATTATAATGCAATAAACCTATATTTTTAATATATTAATGGAATAATCTGATGGGTCCGATCTATTATACCCCCCCCCCCCCCCAAGGACTGAACCACCAAGTTGGGCTTAGAAAGAAACATGACCATTGCTGGATGCTGACCCAGAATGTGTTACACGTGCTCAACCAACTAGGACACAGACGCTATTCGAAAACATCAAATTTTTTGGTATATAAGGATAAAATTACAACGCTATCTAATATTTTGATAAAACATAAAAAATCATTAACGTTTAACGCTATGCACCATTACTCCTTTCCATCTGCCAAACACTATATGTAAGTATATACTATATAATGTGCATTTTTAGACTATTATGGATTAGTTATGTAAATATTATATAAGATATTACTGATAACTTATGATAACAAAAAGTATAGCAATTATTTTTTATCTCTCTTAAAATGCACGGATGAAATAAAGAAACCTATAGTACATTTTGCCAATTTTCTTAAGATCAAAGGAAAAAACATCAATATTTATTCGCTTATTGGAAAAGAAGAATTAGAGCAACCCGAAGTTTATATATTAGCCACAATAGCCAAGTCTGTCCTACAGGTTTCGGTCGAAAGAGCATTTTCAGAATTGAAATATATTCTATCGCCACAGAACAAGAATTGGAAAATTTTATGTTATAATCATAATTATATATATAAATAAAAATTGATAATAATTTTGCGTTAATTTTAAACGCGGTTTTATTATCCATAGTATTCTCTATAAACTTGCGGAGGTACCATTTGCGTGGCCGGCCCGGATTTTTTAAAAATATATTATATTTATTTTTAATTTTTATAGTTAACTTTGGCAATTTAAAAATTCGGCCCAGCCCTGATATTTTTTTTAAAAAAATTTAGGCCCGACTCGGATATTTTAAAAAAGAAAATTTTTAGGCCCGACTTGGGTATATTTAAAAAATTAGAATACGAGTCGGACCGTGTACCCGGGCTTAAGGCCGGGCCTGCAGGACTCTGATATTTATAATAAAATAGTAGGAATGTGCTATTAATATTGGATCGGAGCTGTGTTTCGCATTTTTAATAAATATATGATCGGTTCGATATTTTTATATAAGTTTATGTTAATAATAAATTACTAAAAGGAACAAAAATTTAATTTATTCGTTATGTTTAAAAAAAATTGAATTTTAAGTATAGCCAAAAAATCGAATTTTAAGTATAGCCAAAAATTTGATATTCTTTTTTTTATATTATTTATAATAAGAAATGGATTTAAACACATTTAACGAGTCATATTTAGATAGTGTTGTAAAATGGCTAAATTTAGCCGATTTTTAAAAACGGTTAAATTTCCCAAGCTTGGAAATTTTGCCTATTGATGACAAAAAAATCTGAACATTTATTGGCGAAATTTCGAGACTTAGATAAAATATTTTCGCTAAAATCTTGATATCTGCTTTTATAAATAGGCTAAATAGAACCATTTAACAACATTATTCACCAATAAAAATTGTCAATATTTTAAATGAAATGATTAGTTTATTGAGAATAAAAAAACGACACTGATTCAAATATGGATGATAAGTAAAAATCTATTAATATAGATATCAGTTTTCTAGTCAATCTGTGAGAAAGCTATGGATCGGCACAGCCCTAAAAATGGGATAAAAAATATTTATAGCTTATATATATGGGTTATGGATCCGCAAAAAGTAGACAAAGCTTAAACGGACTTCGGCCCTAGCCTTTTTTTAAAATAAATCGGTTCGGGCTAAGCCTAATATTAAAAAAAAATCGGGCTGGGTTTAAATTTTGAATTATAGTATCACTAAATTTTGTGAAATAAAATATATTTTTTTAAATTTTAATTTGTTTGTAGAATACGTTTTACAATTAAAAATATACACAAAACTAGACGCCATATATCATCTATCTTGGGTATTTTATTAATATAATGTCTATTAAATTATATATATAAAAATACAGAAGGTAATAATAAAAAAAATTATTTATATGAATTCGGTTCGGGCAAATAATTTTTATCATTATTACGATCGGGCTGTGTTGGACAAATTTTCGAGCCAGCCCGAGCTTGAAAAATAAGCCCGATGCAGATTAATATGGGTATCATATTGTTCTGAACCTTTATTTAAAAGTTTTGCCTGAACTGAGCATAAACCTTTATAAAATCAAATTCCCTAACTTATATATTAAAAGGTTTGACATTTTGATTGTCTAAAAAAACCATGAAATTCCCCCAAAAAATGTGATTACGTTTATGTCTTATTGATTATAAGATAACTCTTACATTATATTAAGATATTATTCTTCCATTAATGAAAATTCAGCCGATTAAAAAAAATTTGTTTGACTTGTAAGGCTATGAAAAATTGTATTTCTCTTTTACACTAAACTAGTCTTGTAATAGCCGTTATCACTATAGAATTTTTGGATAAAATTTTACTGATTTATTCTTTGTTATATTTAGGTCGTAAAATAAATATATATAATAGTTTAATAAAATTTTTAATTGGTCCATTATACCCTCCAGGAAGCTAAAGAGTAAAAAGATGGCTTTTGGTTTAATTTAAAATGATATTCTTTTTAATTTATTTTTAATTAAAGCCGAAACAGAACTGACTTCCATGATAGTTGATAACACTAACCCGGACATAGCCAGTAGAAAATCTTTTATAGATATCGCCAAAAATTACAAAATTCCTGTCAGGTGTTTTTGGATAGACACTCCCTTCGAACAGTGTCTTCATAACGAAAAATACAGGCGATTATTGCAACTACCCAATTTTGCACATATAAACGAAAAGACAAACGGAAATTATGGCAATACAACTTTGGACAAACAACATTCTAGTGTTCCGGAGTTAGTTTTTAGAAAATATAGGTAGGTTAAAAAAATGTTTATATCTTTTTTAATTAGCATAAGGTCTGTAGATTGTTAATATTAGCTGACATATCGAGGTATAAGCCTATACATTCTAATTTTATAAGAATCTAAAAATTTTTATACCGTCTTGCCAAACTTGATCTATGAATAATAGAACCGTTATGAATTGTGGAAGAATCGAAAATGGGTTATTAACCGAGTTGTTAAGAGATACTTTTCAAATGGATCTAAATACAGATTTTTCTTATACTTAATATAAGATTCTATTGTTAAGGTTCAAATTTCAAAGTTGAGCTAAAAAATTTATTGAGCTGATATCGCATCTTATACAAATATATATAAATAAAATAATAATTGTTAGATTTTAATAATAAAACATTACAATTTTTATCATTAATGTACTACTGTTTATCTCTAACAAAATTTGATGAGTCAAAACTTGTATCAATATATCTAATATTAAATTATTTTATTTCTTTTCAGAGATTGTCTAGAAATATTGATCTAAAATTTATATTTTTTAAACTAATATAAATAAAATAAATTTTAATATAAAATTTATCATGTTGTAGTTATCTATTGTGCAAATAAAATATATCTGGTTTGTGTAATATAAACTCGGACATATTATTAAATGAATTTAATTCAAATATTATTTTTAATATAAAAAACGTAAAATAAAATATCAAAATGCATCTAAAAATATCAGAGTTGTTAAAGTATCTAGATATAAAGACGTGGTATCTGTATTTAGATAGATTTTTGATCAAAGTACCTGTATCTAGATATTATTTTAGATATATCTGTATCTGTTTTTAGATACTTTTTAAGATACATTTTGATATACTTTTATTTAACGCTTTTTTATATTATAAAAAAATACTTGAATGCTAAATTTATTTTATTTCATATGAGCATTTAAATATATATTTATATATTAAAAAATATTAAGACTACTATAATAAAAAATTATATATATATAAAATATTAAGACTACTATAATAAAAAATTATATATATATAAAATATTAAAAGTTTTATATAAAAAAAATATGTCAGAGTTTATCAATAAGCCAGGCAAATTTTGATATTACAATGCAACTCAAGGAATTTGCCATTTTTATTTTCAATGTAATTTTATTATAATACTAATTTAAAATTTTATTTTTTATTAATGTTAATAATGATGAAGAGGAAAAAGTAATAATCAATGAAGTATCAACAACTTCAGACATTGTTTTACCATGGCCAATTTATAGAACATATTTGGAAATAAAATCTCAAAATAAAGAAAACAAATCTCTGATAGTAAAATGTTTGCTATATCTACCAAAAAATAAGAAAATTTCAGTTATTACCTCAACTTGCAACATTGTAAAACATTTAAGGGTATAAGATACTAAATAAATGTTTACAATTATAATGTTAAATTTTAAGAGTAAAAATCAAACACTGTTAATGAAAAAAACAATTAATACATTGATTAGTTGATGAATTATCAATGTTTACAATTCATTGTAAACGAATAATTTAATATCCGATTTTTTTCAGTACACCACAGCAGCAAATATGATTGTTAATAATCATTTAAATTTTGATACTTAACAAATTTTAAATAATTTTTTCAAAAATTAATTTCGAGATTTTAGTATATTTAAAGAATATCCTGATATAAAATTGTTATTCATAAAAAATACCACAATCCCTTCAAGCGCCCTGGTAGAAAGACTTTTTAGTGTAGCCAAAAATGTCTTTACAGATAAACAAGGAAGCCTTAATGACCATAATTTTGAAAATATTTTATTACTGAAATCTAATAATTATTTATAATCATTTAATCATATATTATATTAAAATCTAAAATTATTTTTGTTATATTTTGATAAATGCGAGGGTCAATAAATTTTTTAGCTCATTTCATGCATTTTCACAATAGGATTCTAATTTAGGTTTAGCCAAAGCTTATATAAGAGTATAATAAAAATTGTATCTGTATCTAGATAACTTTTTAGACGATGTATCTGTATCTAGATCCATTTAAAAAGTATTTTTTAACAACTCTGAAAAATATATGCACTATATCTCTAAAATAGTATCTAGATGTATATATCTTTTTTATATAAGTGTATACTATAGAAACCACATTTTTGTATCTAGATATTTTAACAACTCCGTTTATTAATAAAGATTATTAACAGATCTGGAAATATACATATGAATAATTTCGAAAATAATTCATTTAAAAGAATAAACGACGAATAATTTTTTCATTATTCATATTAATAATTCGTTTTATATATATTTCGAATTATAATTTTTCGACGCTTTAAAATAGGTTTATATTTATATATTAGAACCCTGCATCTAATCTATTTCTATAAACCAAGTTTGAACAAACTTTTACTTCTCCTTTTTAAAAATTAACATACATTGAAAAAAAAAATTCTTAGAACCAAATTTCAAGAACCTACTCTGGAAGAAGGCTTTAAAGAAATTATTAAAGTTAATTTTATTCCAATTTTTCAAAATGATTCTCAAAGGACATTATACAGTCAATATTTATGAAATCGCATGTATTTTGATATACTTAACCATTTATTATAAATTATTTCAAGTACATTAAAACATATTTTTTTTATTTTTCTATTGTTATAAAAATAAGACAATTAATAGCTTATCATTAATTCAAATTTAAGACAACAATAAACGCATTTTGTTGTAATAAAATTAAAAAGGAATTTCTGCCCATTTCATAAAATGTCCAATCGAACAGGTAGGAATAAACATTACGTGGGATTTGATTTTTAGGTTTTGATCATCTATAATTTATATAAAATATAAGCATCATATAATATAATCTTATTAAAATATTCATAATAAAATATGGTTTTATTTTTGATCAGCTCTAAATAATAATACAATCATGTTTTTAAAATTGTGGGTTATTTATTCGATTTTTAACCTTTGAACGTCTCATGTTTTATTTTGACATATAATATAATTAAATATTTTAAATTTTATAAAGCCAATAGATATAATTTGACATCATAGAATATAAATACTTTCGTATTTTATTAAAATTATTAACTAATGTTTTATTTTTAAATTTGATCCAAAAAGGTTTTCATAATTTTATCTTTACCATTTTATTGAAAATGTAATATATATTTATATTATAACCAATATAGAAGGTGTTTTAGAGATTTACATAATAAATAGATATTTGTATTTTTTTTGTGTTACACTATACCTGATGATGTCAAATTCCATCATCATTTTTTTACCTGTGTAATTAAAAATGAAAATTGAAAAAAATTTTGGGCATCTATGGAGTGTATAAATGAATAATTTATAGAAATTTTTTTTTTAATTATTAAAAAGTTGGGCGCCAAAGGGTTAATTCAAAATCAGCTTAACTTTATGTTTGACGATTTAAATTGATCTCTTTTTTTTACTATAAAACTAACATTTCGATTATTTTATTCATTTAAGTTCAAGATCCTGTAATAAGATATAAAAAATATATAAATTTTAACCCGTAAAAAACACCAGGCTTCTGTGAATAAATTTCAGGTAACGTTTGTCGTATTTTTTATGAGGCAATGTTGTTGGGGGTTTGGTAGCCTTGAGCTTGCTTACTAATTTGCGGCAACTATTAAGTATAATATCGTCGTTCTTAGTGGAATAACCTTTTTGAAGACCAAATTTGGTTTTAGAACTGAATAAATCTTTTTTTATAAATTTCTCTTCCATATTATTTTTGATTTTGTGATGATCGTAATCTTTCGTTTTCGTCTTAGATTTGTTAAGTGGACGATTATTGTAGTCTCGTTTAAAGTGTTTTTCAGTGTTATGGGGAAGGTTCTTGCTGTTGCATTTTTTAGGCAATAATTTAGGAGATATATCTTTCATGTTATCACGAAAATCAGAATCTATAATATCAAATTCATTGGATGATGTTAAAGAATCATTATCGGAAGAAAATGATGAACCGTCTGATGCCTCGTTACGATATTTGAGAGAATCCATCAAGTTGCCCTGACTAGTGAGCACATTCAGGTTAGGAATTTTAAGTGAAAGGTTTGTATGAATGAAATTGAGCGCTATTCTAGAGCATTGTGCTCTGTGTTTTTGGAATGGATCGGCTTATGTTTTGATAAAATTGTTATATATTTTTTTTAAAGTACATTTATCCGTTAATATTTAAAACATTTATGTTTTATAAATATCAGATCGGCTCGATTAATATTTAGGAATATCAGTTATAGCCTATATCGTTAAATTGGCTGATCCAGTATATAAAATAGAAAAATTTTAAGACATTATCATTTTATGATTGAATTATGGAAATTAAGAAATACTATATAAATATTATTCCTTAATTGGAATAGCCTATTTGTTTTTTATTTTATTGAATGCTATTGGTTTATTTTTATATTATTTATTAGCTAAGCGTCGTTAAATGCAGATCAGCTGGACCCGCCATTTTGGTAACCCATATAGAAATTATTCTCATGTTAAAAACTACTATTAAATGGATAACTTGCTTCCTTATTATCTCGATGATCAGGCAATTCTTTAATAAAGTTTGCGTGAGACAGGAATAAATTGGCCTCTCGTTTAAAATTTTTAATAATGATGGGTAATCAAAATGGTGTCTCCAGCTGTTTTCATTGATGTACACTTTATTATATTCAATGTCAATTTGGTTTGTGGTTGACATTGTTATTTATTATTTGCAATATTAAAGTTGGTTAGAAATTTTAGTTAATATTATTTTGCAAGTGTTGGAACATGGAATCCAAAATCGAAAAATATGATTTGATCCTGAATTACAGCATGTGATAATAACCAGGCTGTTAATTTTTGACAATTTTACCGTAAATTTATATATATATATCGGATTCAGAGATCTAAATTTTAGATATGGCTGGAATTTGAAAAAAAAATTATTATTTCATTTTCAAGAGCAATCCAGATTTTCATTTTTGATTATTTAACCTAATTTTTAAAATTTTGCAAATTGTTTCTAGGCGAAATTGAAAATATAGGCATGAATATTAAACATTCAATTGTAATATTTTCCAACATTTCTCACTGCTTAATTGATATAAATTAATCCGACACGACTTTTGGGGTCTCGGGTTTGAATCTGATATTTTTTTTCGTATAAATTAAAATTTTATAACAAAAAATGCTGGAAATTAGCAAAGATTGCTTGAAATTCATTAAGTACTCTCTACATATGTTAGAATCAGGGTTGGCAAGTCAATCAATTGACCGGAGGAGTATTTAGCCTGGTCAAATACTCTAAAAAAAAATTTTTTTTAATTAAACATATGTTTAAATAAGAAAAAACGATATAAATACATGTGATCACAATGTTGCGTATTTATTGGGTCCCAATATCAAGAGGAGCATCTTACTAGTAGTGAATTCAATGAAGTATATGATATAATTCAAGAATTAGCCATTTTACAAGGTGATGACCAAAACATTTTAAGTGATATAATTAATTTCAGAATCAAAAGCATGTTTAATAGCAAATTATGTGGAAAACAGTGATTTCCATAAGAAACAATCAATTCCGACCTCAATTTAATAGATTAAACTTTGCCCACCATGCCCATTAAGAGACTAACAATTCCTAGTTCTACTTCTTTGGAAACAAATAGGTCGATTTAAGCTAATATTCTTAGGAAAATAGAAATCGAAAGATCTCGACATCTGGAAAATTGATTAAAAAATATTAAAGAAAGTGATAATATTGAATATGAAACAGAACAAGACTGCTACAGAGAGCTAAACATTAGTTATTGAATGACAATGAATTTAAAAAATTAATATTATAGATTCATTTTATTATTATATTCAAAATAAAGTTAATATTGATTAAAAAAACATATATTTGAATTTGACCATATTTGATCGGTCAAATATGCACAACTCTGGTTAGAATACATTTTGGGCCAAATTAGATTTTTAAAATCGTTCTTGATAAATAATTTAAAATTGAGGGATATTCCAATGAGACACATAACACTATCCAAGGTCAAATGGTTCGAAAAAAAATTTTACCAATATTGAATAAAATTTTTTTAGCTTAATTAGAAAAATTAATTTTGCGAATCAAAAAGTAAAATCATAATATACAAATTAGGTTGCTTTTTTGTTAAAATGGAGTAACATTTCCCCTTGCGAAAACTGCTTGAATTTTGGGGGTAGATATTGAATGAAAGTGTCGTATTAATATTTTTTTGAGAAATGCCATAAATCATTTTTAATAATTCCCCAAATATTATCTATTGGATTTAAGTCAAGAGTATATGCAAGTCATTACCATTACTGTAATAATCGTTTTCTTGTTAGAGAATAAATTCCCCATATGGAGGCTACCATATTTTGAGTGATTTAATAATAGATTCTAATAAATCCCATATCCTTGAGCTTGATGGGAAAGTCTTATTCATAATAACTAAATCTCGCTTTTGTGTTCTTTTACCCATATTACTTTAGGATTGTTGAAACAATAGAATTCCACTAAGTGGTTATTTCATTTAAACTTGAATGCCTACATTCATCCTCTAAGTCCATCACGAAAATATAATTTTTTAGTTTTAACTAAATATCTTCCCTTTTTGCATGTAGAATCGTTTGCTTTAGGATTCAGATTTTATTTTTTTTATAATGTCCAGAATCAAAAGTAATTAATAATCGAAAAAATTTCCCATTGGAAATTTCTTTATCATGTTCTTTCAGAATAAACCTTTTTTGATTTATAGAAGTAGGAATTATATCCATTATCCAATAAAAATTTTAAAAACTAAATATCCTTTATATAATAAAAGCTGCCACATTTTGTGAAAAAATGCACCAATACCAGGAGTTGGAATCGAAATCGCGAATAACACAATATTTGAACATATGTCGCAGCACCTTACCACCATCCCCCACGAGTAATGCTGCAAAATCGCTTTACTCAAGCCGACTCTAAAACGGCTTAGCCAAGTTTAAAGCAGAAAAAATCGACCAACCTGTGAGCGCAAGCCGAAAAATAAGGCTCAACCATGGAGCGCGAGTCAAAAAAATCGGCTAAACCTTGGATTTCAAGCCTAAAAAATAGGCTTACCTTGGAGCTCAAGCAGAAAAATTCAGCTCAGCCATCTCGAAATCTATGTATTGCTCAAAATTGAAACTTAATAAATCCCGAACGAAATTTTTTTTATTTGTCCCGAAAATAATTCCAATATGTGTTAAAATAAAATATTACTTTGTTTTCCCCCTTTATTGTATAATGACACTCATTTCACTGTAATATGAGGACGGTAATTTTATTTCATTTCATCCTTTTCAACTTAAAATTATCAATGTTAGAAGATGTCAACAATTCAAGGAGATCATCATTATGTCTTTAAATAATATAATTTTTATACATGATAATTATAAAATTATGAAATCGATTTTGGATTTATAATGAGTTTTCTATTAAATAAATATTAAAAATTATGCCGAAATATTAAAAAAAAATTATGTTATAAAAATTTATATCTGAGCCGATTTTGTTGACGGCGGCTAAAAATCGGCGTGCCGCCGGCCGTCGATTAGATTTTTGAAAATTGCGCAGGCCGCCGATAGTTTCGTCGGCGCACAGGTCTAAGGATAGGTATTATTTTCCATAGGAATTTTAAACAAAACAGAAAAATATAATAAATTTATAAAAACGCAAAATTATGCTTACCATAGAAATTTAAAATAGAAACACTATACCATCCTTATTTTTCAACAGTCAAATATAATATAAAAGTATAATTATCTATTAAATTCCAATTTTGAGTGATAATACATAAATTTCGAGTTCAAGCCTGAGCCAGTTTTTTCGGCTCGCGCTCGAAGGCTGAGTCGATTTTTTCGACTTGGGCTCTAAGGTTGAAGAGATTTTTTCTGTTTGCGCTCAAAGGTTGAGCCGATTTTTTAGCCTTGCGCTGCTTGAGCCGATTTTTCCGGCTCGCACTCCAAGTTCGGCCGATTTAAGGCTGAGCCGGCTTAAGCGGAGCGATTTTGCATCACTACTCACGAGTTCTTATGAATGACGCATTTTTTTCTATTTATTTCAGAGACCTGCAGGGCCCGGCCAGGCCCCGGGTAGTATTTTAATTTTTTTAAATTTACCCGGGCCTGGCCGTGCCTGAAAATTTTTTTAAAAAGATATCCGGGCCGGGCCGCATATTAAATCGCCATTATTGGCTCTAAAAAACAAAAATAAATAAAATATATTTTAAAAAAATCCGGGCCGAGCCTGAAAATTTTTTTAAAAAAAACCCCGGACAGGGTCGGAAAAATTTTTTTAAAAAAATCCGGGGGCCTTACAAATGGTACCTCTGCCGGTCTGATTTATTTTCATTTCTAAAAATAATTTTAAAAGTTGAGTAGTCTGTTGTATCCACAACTAGAAAACGAAACGTTTTAATCACGTGATTAATATTATGTTATGTATTTTAGTAGATGAATAAGAAATCTTTAAATTTTAAATCAATATTTTAAATGCATTATGATTTTTTTCAAACTTTATTAGTTTACAACTACCATGAATATTACTAATGTTTTTAAATCATTAAATTTTTATTGCTGAAAAACGATCTGATGAAAAATTTAATCACAAAAGTCGCGTTTTATTGCTTTCTCTACAATATCCAGATTTTTTAAAAGATTTATCAAATTTAGACAAGATATCATCTAAAGATGTTGAGTATAATTCTTGCCTATTGAAAATTGAATCCTGTTTAAGCATTCTAAACTCATGTTTTTCAGAGTTAAAAATTACTATTATATCTACTTATAATATATTTTATACACTGTTTGATTTCATCGTGAAAGATTTTTTATACATATATTGATTATATAAGATTTTTAACAAAAATGATTTTGGAATTATAAATAAAATTTGATCATAAATTCAGTTTAAGCATTCTCAACTTCATTTTCAGATATCATAATCTTTGATGATTTTATATTTGAGCAAAATGAATAGAAATCAGAGTTATGATTGAACAGTAGGTATTCTAGTAAAGTCCAAACAGGTATCAAAAAAATTAATGTTACACTCTACCTTTTTTAAACATACTTTTGTATGATGATAGAGTGTATACCCTGGCTGCAAAATGTTTTCCTAATAAATTATATATTAGAAATAAACCTTCAATGAATGGTAATATTTCATCCCAAACAAAATTTATATATTATCTCCAAATATAGATAATAGATTTGAAAAAAGTGTATTGGGAAAATAAGCAAGTATATAGGAAATATGAAAATATCCATAAAATAATCTTTTATAAAGGTATTATACATTTTAATAAATTTTAATAAATTTTAATTCAGAAAAGTAGGTCTAAGATTATTGGCAATAAATTCCTAATGCTTAAAAATCCTGCATCATTCTCAGTTTTTGAAATATTTGATACCTGCCTTTTTGGTAAAATTTTTATATTTCTTCTCTTTTTATATGACTACAAATGTGAGTGTAGTATTAATGCTTATTATAAGATAAGAAATTTTCTGATTCTTCCGGAATTTAATAAGGGATAAATTTCAGATTCACTCATCATACTTGACAGGCTTTCTGCTCGCTAATATAAAATATAGACAGCATATACTTATTAGAGACAACGTTAAAAACTATTTTAATTTTTACTTTCATCAAAAATTTAATATAAAATTTTCTAAAATTGTTGGGTCAATTATAATGTTCTAGATCCATTTTTTCCAATTGTTTAGAAGGATGTTTTAAAAATGTACATAGTCCATTTTTAACAAATAAAGAAGTAGAAATTTTTTATTTACCTGATACATAAGGTGTAGAATGATATCTAAGCAACAGCTTACCTGAAATAATATTCTCAGAAAACTTCATTTTATACCTTTGAAAAAATAAAAAAAAAATTAATTTCATCTTCAATAAATAAGTTGAAAATGTTCTGTATCCATAAAACGTATTATAAAAAGTAATTAATAATGTAATATTTTCCAAAATAAATAATATAATATTAATATAAAAAAATCTTAATTATTTTGTCAAATTCTTATTTTGGATATGAATCAATATAACAATAAAGGGTAAATTTATTGAAAAATCCATTCTACCATAGAAAATTAAAATAACGACCCAACAATGTCTATTTTTTAAATTTTTGACTTGCAAAAAAGTTGGAAATCATTTGATTTGGGTGGTATATTGTGATAAGTTCAGAATAATTAAATTGAGAGAAATCTATTTAACTTTGGGGAATATATTGAGTTCAAGTTCATAATAATTAGGAAAGGGTTGAAAGTATGAAGATTGTGTTGCGAATGTTAATCAGTTTTGGGTAATTTTATTTAAAAATATATTAATGATTAAAATTTGTTGATTAATGTAAAGTTATAGATATTTGTTGTATCGGCTTTAAAGCAATAGATATATTATATGATAGATTAAAATTATGTATATATTGTGTCATAATAATAAAAAAAATATCTTAAGTGATGAACATTGTTTCTATAAATCACAACAATCACTTTGTAATACTGTATTGTTAAAAGTTGATAATTATTGAATAACATTTGTATTAGCTCTATTAAAATGAACAAATGATTAAAGTGATTATTTCCTTTGACCAAGAGAAAGTAAAATTTAAATTAGTAAAAAAAAGAAATACCATTAAGTTGAGCATCGGCATTAGATAATTTCTCCAATTCACTCACTACAATTAAAGGTATCAGGATTGTATATTTATTCTCGAGAATCAAACAATTATCTGTACCATCTATTAAATATATTTTTAAAGAAGAAAAAAATAAATATATTATTTACCAAGGTTATTCTGTTTGAAGATCAATATAGATTTCAAAGCTTCAATGTGATCAATCATGCAGTTTGTGTCGCATACTAAATATTTGGGTTTAATTTCAAATATTGTGTGTTTTGAACCAGAAATTTTAAGTTTTTCAATGATCTGATCTAGGATATTCTTTTTAGTATTTTTATCATTAAGATTCATTGCCAAATTACTTTGGACCTAAAAAAGAGAAAGATTAAACATATTATCCTTAGTGTTTACAGAATTTTCATATAGTATATTAGTTGAAATTGAGCCTTGGTGCTTTGTTGATGACAAATCTTTGAAACATACATACTGGCCTTTATTGTCAACTTTCATAAATGGTGGGTTTAATTTCAGCAATATTTTGGTATAATCAATAATCTATGTATAAAAAAATAAAGCATGATTTAGTGATAAACAATTTACCTTCTTCACTCTAAAAGTTGTATCAGAATCTGATAAGGTTTCAATATTTGGGTGTGATTTATTGATCCTATTAGGATTTTTCATATATTCCAAGGGTGGAAAACCTCTAAACAAAACTTCCTCTAGATTAGGTGCTATAATGCATAACTCTTTATTATTGTTATTGATATCTTTATAATTTTGGTGCAAATTTAATAATTGAGCTAGGTTTAATAGAAAGTCCTTATCATATTGAATTATAGAATTGGGTAATGGATTCCAACAGGTGTTATAGGCCATCCAACCTATCCAGACTGTTATATAAGGTAGTAAGTATTTATCAGATGATGCCTCTAATGTATGATTATGTTGTATTTTTATGTTTGAATTGCAGCCATTACCTTGTAAATAAACCTTGCACACCTTTGCAAACATGGTAAAAGATATGAGTAAACATTTTTCTTGTATAAGAGACATGTTAGAATTTCCCTTCATTTGATGACTATGATGGGTAGCCAAATTAAAGTATTTATCTACAGTGAAAAGATTTATAGCTAATATTTGTAGCAAGTGTAGAGGATTTGAAAAAAAACTTGGTTTGATTATAATTTTATCTCCTGATTCAGGGTAGTCTAATGATTGAGAATTTTTTGGGTCAATAGTATATATCATAAGAATTTCAAAATAGCTCAACATACATGATAAGATGGTGTCAAATTCATCCAAATCTGTTTGGTTGTATATTTTTCCATGTAAAGTTATGAATAAGATGATAAAATATTTTAGGGACAAATTCAAAATGTCTTTATTTTGATTTAAGGAAGTTTTAGGGCCAATACTTTCTGTGACCTTATGCAGAGGTGATAACATCTGACTTTGTAAATAGACAGCACGGGTGAGGTACTTAAGGTAATATTTGTCATCAGGCATTTCATCAAAATTACACCCAAAATAGTTGATCCAAATTTCAGTTTTGTTTTTTGTTAGAAGAGTGTCAATCATGTCAACATTTTTTTCTATTGTATTATTACCCAGAGATCTTAATTTTTCAAGTTTAAAATATGGTTGTATATTAAATGAATTGTATTTTTGCCTGGCATCTTCAAAGAGAGCTAGAAGACTATGATGTGATGTATCGGAATCTTGAGAAATCAAGATATGAGAACGAATAAAATAATAGAGAGTATCAAATGGCATATTCATTTTATGTGAAAGAATGCCTAATTGATTATAAGCATGACTATTCTCTGGTTGTAATTGTATGGCACAATTATAGCAACTAAATGCAGTATTAACTGTATTGATGTCAAAAGATTTATGATACATCATTGTCGATGTAACTGATTTGTTATACATGGATTCCAGATATCTGGCCAAATCTCCTTGTGAAATGCAAAACCAATAGAATATTTGCAGGTATAAATTTTCCAATTTTGGATTAAGTATTGAATTATGGTTTAGCAAGTTAATGATACCTTTAACATTTTCACCATGAATTTTTTTTAACATAAATGATGTATTGCTTTGATCTATTTCATCTTTAAATGTGTTATAGATATAATCTTTATATTGGAATTTATATTTGTTAATGAAAGTTTCCATAATTTTTTTATAGAAATGAATATTTTTGTAAATAAATATCTCTTTAAGTTGAATAAGTTTAAGGGCCATTTTATCGACTATATCTTTATGAGTAGAGATATCATTTAATTTTATACCATCAAATGTTTTAAGAAAATCTTCATATTTAATTAAAACATTATGACATATATATTTCCAATAAATTCTTTCACAAAAGTATTTTTGATAAATGTTGATATCCTGTGTTAATATTTCAATAAGTAAAAATTGTGCTGGTTTCATACATTCAATTTCAAATTCATGTAGGAAATGAGAAATAAATTCCAGTTTGTCATCTTTGGATTTTGAATAGTTTAAACTTATTGATTTATATTTTTTTATTGTAACACATTTTGCTATGTAAATAAACTTATTTAATTTATACATTGAACTATTCAAATTGTTAATTGGATCATCGTAATTATTATTCTTTTTGAAAATTGATATTGATGGCAATACTGGATTTTCCTCTCTTCTTTTCTTGTTTTTTAAAATACTAATAACCCCATTATCCTTAATACCAATTGGGGCTCTTTTACTAGGATCAAAAATATAATCGTCAATGGATATATCCAAATTTTCTTTATTATTGTTATGATGCATCTTAATATTAGTGATGCACTTAAGTCCAACTTGGCTTTATCGATCTTACATCAGAGATTACACATGGACATCGATATATACGACATATGAAAATTTTCTTTTAATGATATGTACATAAAATATTATATCTTTTCTCTTCTTCTTTTCCTTCACTATTTCCATTACCTTCACCCTTTTGTAACAAGGTTTTCTTAATTTCTATATATATATATATATATATTATAATAAATAACAAAGAATTATAAAAAATTCTTACTTTTCAATTCTTGCTCGAGAACAATGGCATTAATATTATAGATTAATCTCGAGAATGATTTAAATGAGTGAATGACTGGCTTAATATCGGAGATTTGCCTAAAGATAGTTAGTCATTTGATCGTAAATTCGTTCGATTTTCTGATTGGCTTATCTAATAGCTAAATTAATATTATATTTTAAATATTGCTAAAAAATCATTTTGAATATGATATATTATATAAATATATAAATCGAATTATTACCTGTTCATATTAATAATGATGTCGTCCATTTTGATCTTAGGACGAAGATACGATTAAAATCTTACTATAAAAGAAGGCTGCATTCTTAGTTGAGTCGGATCCGTTTTTTACATCCATTCCATCAAAAGTCAATCTGATTAAAAATGATATAAATGTTCATAGTACGTCCGTTCCGATGCTTTCCATCTTAAAAACGGATCCGGCAAATTTTAAAGTCAAAATAATTTGACTTTTTGATCCGACAAATGTTTAAAGATCGTAACGACATATAACATTTACTAAAATTTTTATACCAAACAAGGTGGATGCTCAGAAAATAAATTTAATGTATTTAATCGATAGTGTAAAAGAATGTAAATATATATTATAAAATGTAGGATGATTATAAAAGATTCAAACAAGAAAAACTATTTTGTGGTAATCTAGCTTTGCAGTTTGGTCAACCAGATATTAAAACTTCATAATATAATACATGATATCCATAAGTGCTCCTATTTATAATAAATTTAATTCAAATTTTTAATTTAAATAAGTGAGAATAGTCTATCATATTTTACTATTCCATTTGTCTCCTCTTTTTCTATCTTCAAGCCCTTAATAAAAATAACTAAATAGGAATTTTTTTAATTATAATTTTATAGTATCCTAAAAATATTAATACTATCTGTTGTTATATTGTATTAATACTATATTATCTCATGTAGATATTTAGATAAAAAGAAAATTAAGCGTATTATTTTTTTCTAAAATTTGGTTATTACAATGATGATCAATATCTTTCAATAATTATTTATGGATCAAACTTAATTTTTTAATTAAATTGAGCACTTTCAATAATTGGACAAACAATATGATAATTTATTTACCTCTATTTTATATTTTTTAGGTGATGATTTAAATACAAGATGCAATAAGCTAAGAGATTATCTGAATAAAGAATATAAAAAACACTGGATAATCCTAATGGTTCAGCAAGCCACCATATATACCTGCATAAAAATATAATCAATAATTTTTTTTTTAAACATTAACACCCAGTCAACAAGAATCCTCACCATATCAAATTCAATTCCATTATGTGATATAACTTTAGATAAAAATATAGGTATAGATAAAAATATACATACAACCATAAATAAAAAATAATTTTAAAGAAATATTATTGGAAAAAATAGTAACTATTGAGGAAAATAAGAAAGAGGTATCATGTTTTGCTAAATTCTTATATGATGAATTATCATCTCTACCCTCAGTCCACATAAATGTTAATTGTACAATAATTTTTTTGTATTCCAATTAAAAAAATAATATATTTATTCTTTATATATTCTTATTTATAAATAAATATATTATCATTGTTAAACATATTATAAATTTTATATTACAAAACATTGAATAAATAAATTTTAGTTTAAAAAATATAATTTTGCTTTTGCATAATATCAATATTTTTATAATAATTACAAAACGAATTTCTAATGTTTTTATTCTGATCAGTGTATTTTTGATAATCTGTTGGTTCCATAAAGGAAGATCTGAATCCCCAAGTTCAAGATTTGTTATATTTACTTTTTCTTTGGTAAATGATATAATGTAAAATACAACAGGCTTTAATTATGTTATCAAAAATAGGTAAACTAACCTCTACCTTATTTAAAATAATTCAAATATTAACGATTATGGCCACTTGTATGGTATGCCTTTATTGAAATTTTAATTTAAGATGTTAATAATATAAATTTTAATCATGATTTCAAGTAAAAATCCCCTTATTTACAATGAACGCAATATATATTGTTTGTCATGAATACGAGTTTGTTGAGAATGTTTAACTAAGGTCTATAATAAAAGTATTAATTTTTACAGAAATATATTTTGGTTATTTCATTAGATATTTAATAGATAGGCCCCCTACCCAATATATTATTCCTACCCTCTTAAAAGCGACCCCCCCCCACCCCCAACAAAAAAATAGATGCAAACTTTTCCTACACCTCCCCCTCTTAGATAGACGCTAAAGACAATATTCACTTTTTATGGCACATCCTTATTGATAATTTTATATATATATTTTTACCCAGCTGCTTCAAAAAATTCAAAAAAGTTAAAAAATAACGATTATGACAATAATAATTTTTCTATGGTGCATCTTTATTCAAATTTTTATTTAAAATTTTTTTAATAATATAAATTTTTACCCATTAGTGCCAAAAAAATAAATAAGTTGAAAAAATAATTATGACAATTGTCACTTTTTGATGGTACATCTTCCTTTAATTTTAATTTTACATGATTACTAACCCATTTATTTCAAAAAAAACTTTTTAAAGCATTAATTTACTAAAACATCGATCTTTAAAGATCGTTGATTTAAAATAGTTTTAAATAAAAAATCTAGTATTTCAAGATAGTTGCTCAAAATTTTTTTTAAATAAAAAATCTTCAAATTTTTTTAAAAATTAGATTGCAAATGTTATCGTTGCACAAATTTTTTAAATAAAAGATATTCAAATTTTGATATTAAAAGGGAATTAAAATAAACAACATACATAGGTTGCAAAATCAATAATAATTGATCATACTTTTTACATATCGATTATATTTTTACTTGCTGTCAAATGTTTATATAGGCAGAGTTTAAATTACAAAATATTCACTAGAGGCAAACCTTACTAAAAAAAACTTATATCTCCCTTCCTAAAAAATCGTACTCACACGTTATTAATTATAAGTTTTTATTTATAATAGTAATAAGTTTATATTTTTTGGTAACTCACTGAATCATGGGGAAATTTTTAATATTTTTTTTTTTTATTTTTTTTTTCATAATATTTTTTTTAAATATTAAAAAACAAATTTTTTTTTAAAAAAATAATAAATATAAGATCGTTTGGATATTTTTGGTGTAATTTTACAATAAAAACGGATTATATTTAAAAATTTAAAACAGTGTATTTAAAAATTTTAACAAACGGAGTTTATTTAAGAATTTAAAAATACGGAGTATTTTATTTGTGAGAATTTTCATAATTCTTACAATTTACTATTAAATCAAATACTAGATAATTAATCAATTTATTTGAATAAACATAATATATATACAATGATAATATAGATATATATTTTTAAGGAAAAACAAAAATATATTATATATAAATTTATATAATTTAAAATTTTAATTAATTTATTTATATTAGACATATTTTTAGTATTACGAAAATAGGAATATTCACGTATAATTTATAAATGAGAGGAAGATTTTCTTCCATTTCTATAATCTAAAATTACGCCAATTGAACCAAAAAGGTAAGCAAAATTCTTAAAACTTTTAAATAGTGAAACTTTGAATTATTATTACACCGAAAAATTTAATTTTTACCAAAATCCAGACGATATTTATTATTTTTTTATAAAAAAAAATATTAAAAAATATTAAAAATTTCCCCGTGATTCTGTGAGTTACCTATATTTAAATAATCAATATTCTACCATAAACTCTCGAAAAATTGTGAATAGACTATTTCTTTAAATTAAAACACTTCCCATAGTTAAGATTAATGTATTATTATAGAAAAATTGTGAATAGACTATTTCTTTAAATTAAAACACTTCCCATAGTTAAGTTTAATGTATTATTATAGTATATTGCTTCGCATAAATATGAATTTGCTGATAGAATGTTTAACCCTTCTAAAAATATAGCAAAAAATAATAAGCTTTACTTGAAAATTTTTTTTAACACGCACCCTTTCTGTTGTAACATAATTGGCAAAATAATTTTTACAAATAATTATATCAATATATCGTACAAAATTAAAAAAGATTTTAATGTTTATTAGTCTACCCACAGGATTTCACATTATTCATGGTCTACAGTCATTGCATCATTGTTATCTCTATGCTCACGATAGTGTTTAGTTAATTTGATAGAAGATACCTTTAGTCTAGTCTACCATAATTATCCACTAAGTTTTCTATATTCAGGCATTAGCTTATTTCCCAGAGGCATTGTTGAACATCATAATCCAACCATATTAACTGTCACCCCTGCGGTATTTCATAAAATTGTGCTTGAATATCTCTCATTTATAATGGCTTAATAATTTCCCGAATCACTTCTCCCAGTTATATTATGTACCATTAAATATTCTTTATACCTTTTTTAGACATTGAAAATTATTTTATCCCGCATCACTTTACTCCGAATAAATTATATATTATCTGATATATGTCATTAGACTATGACTAATTTTTCTTACGACACCTTGACCAGAATTAAGTTCTCTATAAGTATAAATATAAAATATATACAATCCACATATTCTAAATATATCCTTAATATCAAAATTTTACACTCGCGAGTCGCGATTATAATTATATTTTATTATTGCGCATTGTGCTTCAATTCTTTTTTCTTTCTTTCTCTAAAAAGCAAAATATAAGGATGAACTTGTTAAAAATATTTTTTAATTATTTTGATAATTAGAGCTATCTTAGGATATTTTTATTAGTTGTGAGGGTGAAGCTTTTGAGCCCCCCCCCTCCTTCGATCGAAATTTTGTACTTCTCTGAAATATCCTTCTCTCATCCCTCTCTTCCCAAAAAACTTATACATAATATCACTGTAAGGAAGAATTTGAAAAAATATTAGTAAAAGTAACTAAATTTTTTAAATAACGACTATAATTCTAATTTTTTAGAAAAAAAAGCATTTTAATAATTTTAAAAAAAAGTGAAACCCTATGAATATTTTTATGGAAAGCTAAAATAGCCAACAGCCTACTGTTACATGTTAGTAACTATATATTATTTTTAACGATATATTCGTATTGTATTAATATACTTCTTCATTTTAGATAAGAAGGTTTAAGGTGATCGTTTGATATATTGTATTTTAGTATAAATTTTATCAGTTAACTTTTTGATAATAAAGAATCATTTAAAATCTTATATTTAAATTAAATTCATATTCTAATATACATTATACATTATACAAAGCAATTCCCCTCAACAGAATTCAAATACCCTACTAGTTCCTATCAATTCCGAAGTCCAATACAAGCTAATTTCCCCGCTTGTCAATACTTACAATAAGTGGGACAAAAGATCTCCAATTAAAATTACAAGGAAAACTTAACTTAATAGTGCACCCTATCTTCTTAGCAAAGTCCTGGATATTCTTATGTTAATTCTAAATAGTTTTAGTAAAATATGTAAATCCAAGGAGATCTCGGTCGATGACTGGATAAAAGCAGGCCAAGAACCCATCAAATAAAAATATGGAGGGCAACGCCCTCAAGAATTATACATAAATAAAGTTAATAATAGATATTTTTTAAAAAAATTAGCGTCTTTTAGTATCCTCAGGCTAACGAGTCCCTGCAAAGGGCACATTAATATTGTTATTGTCAATTTTAATGACTCGTAAACATGGACATTGACAATTCCTTCTATAATTTTTATTTATGCCAAATTTTTAGTAAAATTTATATTTTTAGTTAACTGAAATTTTTTTTTTCTTTATATTTTTTATTATAAGAAAATCTTCATATATATTTTTTTTACCAAGATATTTTTTATTTTAACATTTCTCTTATTCACAAGACATTTTATATGTCTTTTCAAATTCTTATTTGAACTTTTATGTGAATGAAAGTGTTTTTTTTTTAAATTACTTACAGATGAAATCATTTTAATCTCATTTATAAAAAATTTCTTCAAGACATTTTCACACGAATTTAACAACACAGGTGTAATTGGTAGATGATATCGGAGTTATACGGCAGGTGTTTTGCATTTTTTAGATAAAATTCAAATTTTATTTTGAATAGCCACATTATTTGCTATAAGATAAGAAAAACTGAAGTTTTATACTTTTATTCTAAGTAGTGTTTTTTACTAACTTCCGATGACCCTGGATAAGATGGCCACGCCCTTAGGGTAAGATGGCAAATATAAAATTTAACAGATAAAACAAAAAATTTTAAAATATTATTTTAAAATTATAAATATTTTTTAAAAAAATTAATCTTCACAGGGCACATATAATATTAAATCCTTCTAGCACATCTTGAGTATGCCCATTCTATTTGGTCAGGGTTGGGCAAATTCAAAAATGGAGGGAATACAAATAGAAATACATTTAAAGAAAGTACTACATTTAAAGAAAGTATTTGAATATAAATACAAATACGTTTTGAACAAATGTATTTAAAGTATAAATACTAAATACCCACATAATCTTTCGCAAAAAATATTTAAATGCAAATATCATTATATTTAAATCAAAATACTTGTACGATCTATCGTAATCTATTAATTATCATTTGTAGATTACGCGTTGTTTTTTTTAAATAATCGATTTCAATATTATTATTTTTTAATTATTAATTATAGATCACGCGTTGTTTTTTTTTAATATTATTTTTTTGATTAAAAAATATAATATTGTTTTATTATTATAATTATTATTATTGTTTTTTTTAAAAGTTGTTAAAAAAGGAAAATTTTTTTTTTCATCATTATATTTCTTTGGATTGAAATTTAAAGAAATTAAAAAGTAAAAAAAATATAGTCATCAAGAATTATTTTACTGGAAATACAAAGTGTAGAAGAAAATTAAAGAAAAAGTAAGATTTTTTTTTGTTGAATAAGAAAAATAGTTGGAGTCTATATAAAAAAGGGGCGTTGAATTAAGCAGCCAAATTAAGTGTTGAACGGTTTTAAAAGTGAGAAATACCAAGTGTTGATCGTTTATAAAGGTGAGAAATATCACATTGGTGCCGTGACCAAAGCCCTAGTGTTGTGAATTATTGAATAAATTTTAAAGAGTTGAATTTGAACAGAATATACAAAGTGAACCCAAGTGTTGTAAATTTTGAATAAATTTTAAAAAGTTGAATTTGAACAGAATATACAAGTAAACCCAAGTGTTGTAAATTATTGAATAAATTTTAAAGAGTTGAATTTGAACAGAATATACAAGTGTGTTGAGAAATTATATTGTAATTGTATTAAAGGTTGTTATATTGTAATAACAGGTTGTAATAATAAATTGGCATAAAACATAGTTGTTTTACAAGGAAATTGTTGATAAATTGATATTATAAAATTAGAGAAGAGAAGAGATTCGAAACGAATTTAGCGTAGAAAAAATTTTGAGTTTAATATATGTATAAGTGTATAATTTGAGTATTTACGTTATTAATACTGTCTTATTTATTAACACTACAAGTTATTAAAATATTTATTTTAAAGGTGATTGTTAATTTTGTGAGATGAAAAGTTTTAAATTTATAAAATACTGGGAGGTGCAATATAATATTATTGGAGCGTTGCTAGTATTAGGTATATGGATGTGTAGTTTAATCCTAGGAAGGAGAACTAGTAGCAATCGAAGTGTTAGGATCAAGGGGTAGACTTTGACGATAGAAGGAAATAATGGAGAGGAGGATGTGATGGGAAAGGTAACTTGGTTACCAGTGCAGGAATTAATAAAGGGTTGGACTGATAGTGAGATATTAGGTTTATCAGAAAATAATTTAATAAATAGACGTGCTGATGAGGATGTATATGGAAAATATAAGTATAGAAATCAAGTGTTGAGATCATATGGGGACAGAGAAAATATGTTGAAAAATAGAACGGAGATGAAACCGAGATTTAATTCTCGAGGGAGGGGAGACGTAACTTGTTATAATTGTGGTGGACAAGGCATATGGTCAGGGATTGTCAGGAAACAAAGTGTTTTGGGTGCGGCAAACATGGTCATGTAGCCCCCTTTTGCCCGCATAAACAAGAAAGATTGAGATGCGCCGGGTGCGGGATATTTGGTCATAATAAAGAGAATTGTAATGTAGATAAATATAATACAAGGGGTGGTTTCCCACAAAGGGGAATGGATCAACAAAATACTCCCATTGTGCGAACGATAGAAAATAAGGGGAGCCAAGAAATAATTCTATCTAAACATAATGAGGAAGGAAGGGCGTTGAATGTGATGTGTTTTAAATGCCAGAGGGAAGGGCATGTGGCTAGAGATTGTTTAAATTGTTGACTATATGATAGTGGGAGTGATATTATTAAAATGGGGCAAGAGAAAGGGTTGAAAAATATAAAATCCAAGGATATCATTGAAAGAGGGGGAAAAGGGGTTGATAAATAAAGAATATAATAGAAATATTGAGGAAATAAAATGTGTAAATATGTTACAAGAAGGAAGGGCGTATGATATTTGTCCCAGAGTGTTGTTAAATTTTAATGGAAATTTTGTATCAATGTTATTTGATACAGGAGCAGCGATCACAGTGATGGGATATGATACATATCAAAGTGTTTGGCCAGATGGAAGAATAAAAAGAGAAGAAATAAAGGTTCGACAATTCAATGGATCAGAGATGACAATAAAGGGAAGAGTCGAGATTGAGGTGATGAAGAGAACAGAATGGAAGTGTTGGATTTGTGGATCATTGATAAAAGGGTTGAAACGGTTTTGGGATGGGAATGGATTATACGCATTGGTCCTTGGTATAGTTTTTGGGGTGTATTTGCGTGGTGTGGTATATTTTTGCCCATTGTAGGTGATAATGAAAATGAAAGTATAATATATTCGTGTAATCAGAGGTTGCCAGGGGTTGATACTATGTTTAATAGAGGAGAGATAGGAGAAGGGGAGGGAAGGTTTGAAATAGGGGAGAATTTTAAGGGGAAAATAAGGGAAAATTTTAGGGGGGAAATAAGGGAAAATTTTAGGGGGAAAATAAGGGAAAATTTTAGAGGGGAAATAGGGGAGACTTTTAGGAGGGAAATAGGGGAGACTTTTAAGGGGAAATAGGGGAGAATCTTAGGGGGGAAATAAGGGAAAATTTTAGGGGAGAAATAGGGGACACTTTTAGGGGAGAAATAGGAGAGAAATAGGGGAGAATTTTAAAGGGGGAACTTGGGGAGAGGATCGCGCGAAATGTCATGCAATGGGTTGCAAAAAAGAGAAATTGAGTTGCGAGGAGAATAGTTAGAGACAGAAAAATTGAAAATTAAAAGGGATATTGAGTTAGGAATGGCTCGAGTGCGGGAAGGAGTTGAGAAATTAGTTAACAGATATCAGGAGATTTTTAATGAAGGGTTGGGATGCTTAAGAGATTAGGAAGTAGATATTAAATTAAAGGAAAATTGTGTACCAAAATTTTGTTGCGAAGAATACCGTTTGAATGGCGAAAGGAGGTGGAAATAGAGTTGAATCAATGGGTGAGAAGGGGCATCGTATGTCCAGTGGAATATAGTGAGTGGGCAACGCCCTTAGTGCCTGCTAAGAAAGCAAATGGGAAGCTTCGGTTGTGCGCAGATTTCCGGGTAACTTTAAACCCGTGGGTTGTAGAAGTAAAATATCCGTTGCCACGGATTGAGGAGATATTGGCCAATTTAAAAAGAAGTTTATATTTTTCCAAAGTGGATTTTTCCAATGCGTATTTACAACTGGGAGTGAGGCCAGAGGTGAGAAATTTGTTAACAATTACTACTCCGCAAGGGTTGTATGCATTTTATAGATTGCCGTTTGGACTTAGCTATCGGCTCCGATTTTTCAGCGGACCATGGCGGCTGTTTTCCAAGGGTTGGAAGGTGTTTTCTATATGGATGATGTGTTAGTGACAGGAGTAACGCCGGAACAACATGAACAGAGGTTGGAAGAGGTGTTTAGGAGAATTCAGGAAAAGGGTTTGCGAGCAAGTGCTGAAAAAAGTGTGTTGGGGGTCACAGAAGTTGTGTATTTGGGACACAGAATTACAAGAAAGGAGGTGAAACCCATAGATAAAAATATGGTTGAAATAACGAATATGTGTAGGCCAAGTAATAAAGTTGAGATACAATCATTTTTGGGGATGGTCAATTATTATCATCGATTTGTGGATGATTTTGCGCAAATAGCGGCACCATTATACGAATTGTTGAAAAAAGGAGCACGTTTTGAGTAGAAAAACGAGCAGGCGTTTGAAGCGTTGAAATGTAAGATTGGAAAGGAACCAGTGCTTGTGTGTTATATCAAAGATTTGGAGGTTGTGTTGGCAGTGGATGCATCCAATAAAGGGGTTGGTGGAGCCTTATTACATTGCATAGATGGGTTGGAAAGACCGGTGATATTTTTCTCCAGGATCTTTAAATCAGCGGAGACGAGGTACTCGGTTATTGAAAAAGAAGCATTGGCAGTAATATTTGGGTTGACCAAGTGTAGGGAATATTTAATTGGGCGGAAGTTTGTTATATATACGGATCACAAACCTTTAGTGTATCTTTTTAAGAAAGATAATAAAGAGTTGATGTTATCGCCAAGATTACAGAGATGGTTGTTATTGGTGGGTAGTTTTGACGTTCAAGTCAAATATCGGCGTCGGAGAGAGAATTATTTACCGGATATTTATCCAGATGTGGAGCAGGAGGAATTTGTGATGAACGAAAAGGGGATGAGAAAGAGAATGAGGAAGAGAATGACCAAGTGATGATTCGAACGGTAGCTGCAATATCCAAGGGAGGACCCGTAACATGGGAAGGGTTGAAAAGTGCTACACTGAAGGATCGAGAGTAACGCGAATTAAGGCGTGTATAGCGGGTAGAAAACCATGGAGAGTTGGGGACAAGAGGTTTAAAAATGTAGAAAAAGAGTTGACAATAGTGGATGAATGTGTGGTGCGAGAAAATCGTGGGGTAGTTCCGAGGAAGTTAAGAGAAGCTGTGTTGAACACGATTCATGCTGGACATCAAGGGGTTGAACGAATAAAACAATGGGAAAAGAATATGTGTGGTGGCCTGGAATGAATGAGGAGATTATAAATATAAGCCGGGGTTGCGTGATGTGTAACTCTTGGGTCAGTATGCCTCGTAGAGATAAAGAAAGTGTTTGGCCGAAAGCTACTCAGGCGTGGGACAGGGTTCACATCGACTTTTTCGATTTTGAGAACAAGATATATATACTTGTGGTGGATGCTTATTCAAAGTGGGTAGAATATGAGGAGGTGAGAGGTTTAACGACGCAAGTGGTGATAAAAACATTAAAAAATCTGTGGGCCAGGTTTGGGGTTGCAAAAATAATTGCTTAGGATGGAGGGACAGCGTTTATAAGTGGGAAATTTAAACTTTTTGTGCTGAAACGGGTGCGAAGCATATATTGGCTCCACCTTACCATCCGAGTTCCAATGGTCAGGCGGAGCGAATGGTGGCGATAGTAAAAAGTTGGTTAAGAAAATCTAAATATCGAGGGGGTGAAATTTGGATAGCGGTAGCGTATTACAATAATAGCAAAAAAGGGGAGGAGAAATCTCCAGCGGATAAATTTTTGGGGCGTCTGACTCGTATGCTGTTAGATTTATTGAAGCCCGCGCCGGATGAGTTGCAAGTGACAAAGGTTAAAGCAAGGGGTAAATAAGACCTGCGAATTTGTAATAGGTCAAAATGTGTGGATCAGAAATTATGGAGGTTCAAGGAAATTGGAGTTGGGAATAATAGTGGAGAAATTGGGGAGCAGATTATATAAAGTCAAGTTTGGGGATGGAAGAGATAGTGTAAGGCATTCCGATCAAATACGGAGGGGAGTGGAACCGGGACGGTTGAGATCGGGAGGAAGTGTTGAGAGAGAAGTTAAATATCAGGACTAAAGAGTTGTAATATATATAAAAAGAGGGGGTGAAACAAGAGTTATATCTTTGTGAATTTGTAATATCTAAGGACAAAGAGATGCAAAACCTGACTGACCAATATAGATGACTAAAGGGTAGTAATATATCAAAAAAGGGGGAGGTAAAACAAGAGTTGTCTCTTGGGGAATTTTTAATGTCCAAGGACAACGAGTTGGGTAATCGTATTGACCGATATAGATATATATATCTTAATGCGTAGGGTTTTCTTATTAAGGAATGTGTAATTAAGGGAGTTGACCAAAATATATCGCGTTGGTCGACAACAATATATATATCTTATTACGGGGTGTTTTCTTATTACGGGTTGTCTAATTACAGGAGTTGAATTAAATATATCATTTCGCTGTATGATAAAAATTGTTGTAAAATAAAAATAAAGTAATGAGTTGAAAAATAAAAGAGATGTAGTTAATTTATTTAAAAATTTTTTTTTTTTAAATTAATTTTGATAATTAATTAATTAATTTGTAGAATAAAAAGAGTTGTGAACAAGGTCGTTGTAAAAAATGGGTTGTTTGTAATTGAACACAAGGGGAAAAAATGTAAAATTTGGGATGTTTGTGGAGAAAGATTTCAAGAGTTATTAAAATTTACGAGAGTTGCAAGTTTTGGCAAAATAATTATGGGGTGTCACGATGTTGTAAATAAAAAAATTGGCGTTGTTTTTAAAATTTTTTTAAGAGTTGTTCTTTTCTTGAAGATTAAATTATAATTTTTTTTTTAAACTAAAGTAATTAAAATATTTTTTGAAATTAATTTTCTTTAATTAATTTAAATGTGTTAGTCCACAAATTTATATATTTACCGGGGATGATCATTAGGATAAGTGTGTATACGCATAATACCGAAGAACGCTTAGCCCAATTCCCTCCGCCGGCGGTCTAATCAAACCCGATGAGAAGGGGACGAAATCCCCCTAGAACATGTTATCTTTGTCAATCAAGGGATCATTTACAAAACAGATGTCCACGAAGACCGAGGAGACAGTTGGAGCGGCAGCCAACAAGAGAATTCCCAGGACCTGTGAAACAAGAGGTGCCAATATCAAGGGTGACGCCCACGGTGACAGAGACGTTGGATCCAGAGGGAATAACAAGCAATGGACCAACCGAAGCGCCGGAGATCGTTGACTTAGAAATGACAGATATAGAACTAGATGCTTTTTTGATGGGAGTTTAGTACCGGGTTGAGGGGGAATTCAATTTTCGGCGGAGGACATATCGTAATCTATTAATTATCATTTGTAGATTACGCGTTGTTTTTTTTAAATAATCGATTTCAATATTATTATTTTTTAATTATTAATTATAGATCACGCGTTGTTTTTTTTAAATAATCGATTTTTTAATATTATTTTTTTGATTAAAAAATATAATATTGTTTTATTATTATTATTATTATTATTATTGTTTTTTTTAAAGTTGTTAAAAAAGGAAAAATTTTTTTTTACATCATTATATTTCTTCGGATTGAAATTTAAAGAAATTAAAAAGTAAAAAAAAAATATAGTCATCAAGAATTATTTTACTGAAAATACAAAGTGTAGAAGAAAATTAAAGAAAAAGTAAGATTTTTTTTTGTTGAATAAGAAAAATAGTTGGAGTCTATTTAAAGTGTTGATTGATAAAAAAGGGGCGTTGAATTGAGCAGCCAAATTAAGTGTTGAACGGTTTTAAAAGTGAGAAATACCAAGTGTTTATCGTTTTTAAAGGTGAGAAATATCACATGATCAAATGTTCATAATGTAAATCTCAAACTAACACATATAACAAATATAACTTGATGTTTGCACAAAAATATAAACTATCAAACATTTAGAGTAAAATACTAGTATCTTTTGTTATACAATAGTATTTTAGAATCAATATACCTTTTATAAAAACATATTCTTATTCTACCCATACAATAAGCCATAAATTTGATGAGGAGGTCAATATAATCCTATGGTTCACAAAAGGTAAATAAATATAATGGCCTTTCCACTTATTTGGTAAAAATGAATTATGTGACTCAAAATAAGGATGAAAATGGAGAAATGTATAAAATAACCGACAGAAATATTCAAAAAAACTCAATATGGTGTTGATTATAACGAAATGAGATGAACACTAAATAAATTACGTAAAATATATGGTTGGTTTTTTCCTTCAGAGGAACTATCCAATTTTTCCTAATTGATTGTATTTGTTTTTTTTAAATAATATAACAAGAGTAGTAAACGCATGATATTACGAAAATTATAATAAAATTTCTTACGATATTATTTATATAAATATTATAAAAACTAAATGAGACATTGTAAAAAATCTTTTAAATAAATATAAGCTACAATTAGAAATAACCAATTCGTTTTTAATATACTGATTATACTAATATATATTTATTTCGTTAAAGTTTCTTAGAAATAGGTTGTATAAGCATTTTATTTATAATGCGCCAAAAATACAAAGTGAGAGATTTTTTACATTAGAAGATGTATTAGCTGCACTAACAACTCCCAAGCAGCTTCTGACAGAGAATGGACTTTTTGATAGTGTTGTTAGATATATCGATTCATATTCGTAGCCAGGATTTTCCTAAGGGTGGGGAATTAAAAAATTACTAGGGCTTCGCCCCCAGACCTTATTTTGGGAGAGCCTTCGGCCCGCTTTTGCCCGCCCTTCGTCCGAGTTTCCTTTATCTATATAGTCATAAAATATTTTTACAAAATAGGAGGTTAATTTTAATAAAAAAAATAAGCCTGGAGCTAATATGAAATATATTTTTATTAGTTTATATAAAATATAATAAATTACTTATATATACATTAATATAAAAGCATGGTAATAATTTATTCCAAACAAGTATAAAAAATTATTTATAAAAAGTAAGTAGACATATAGTTGATATTCCTCTATTATCATTGTCTATTATATAGAATTAGTTACAAAATACTAGTTAAATTCCACTTTTATAGACATATTTGACAGTTAGAGTAGAGAATATATTACAGTTAATATTTTTACATATTTTATTAATCAATGCGCTTGATAATAAATTTAGCAATAATTTGCATTCAATTATTTAACACTATCTATTTATTTTATTTATAAAATGATATTAAAAATTAATCTTCATATTATTCATCCCACAATGTCTTTAAAAGATATTTTCTGATGTCCTTATCAATATTTTATAGTTTTCTGTAAAAAATTCGCTATATTGGTAAAAATTACTTAATTGTCATATGATAATTGGTAAAATTAGATATACTGTAAATCTACGACATATAATATAGCACTGTTTGTATGCTTTAATTTTTTTATTTAATTTTATCAATAGTTTTATAATTCTATTTTACATTTATTAAGATAAATTAATTAAAATTACACACTTTATAAAAAATTAAATTTGATATGTTATATTATTTAGTAATTTTATGGATCCATTATTAATAATTATACTACATTTCACTTTTGTCTTTTTGTAGACTCCTTAACTTTTATTTCTAGTAGACTCTTTTATTTTTATTTCTAGTGGACTCTTTTTAAAAAAATATATATTCGAAAAGATTAAAAAAATTATTTTATAAGAAAAATTATTAAAAAATACGCAATGAAACAAAATCTATCTTATTACGCGAAAAAAATTAACTAAAATCGATATATTCATAAATAAATGATCTAGTTTTCCTCTTTTTCATATAAAACTAAATTACATCCTTGACATTATCTCTTTTTCATATAGAAATACAATATATCCTTGACATTATTGTAATAATAATCTACTAACATAATAATAAACATAATACTATAACAGTCTTAAGACTTATCTTTGACTTATATTCCATTTCTTAAAAAACATTTTTGTTTCACTTTATATATATATATAAATGCCTTTTCTCAAAAATGTATAAATTATGATGAATAGTTTTGTAAAAAAATATCAACTTTTACATTCTTTCTGAATTATTGTTTCAGATATATGCATACATTTTTGGGGGTCAGAGAGTGGGGAAAGGACTAAGGGGGATATTTTTTAGTAGCTTAAAATGATATTCACAAAAGGTGATAAATTTAATTTCTGAAGAGGGGGGGAAGATAAAAAAAAAGTTTTCTTTAAACCCCCTCTTTTATTATGTTAAAGATAAAAAAGTTTTTTTATCCCCCTCTTTTATTATGTGTAAGATGTAAAAGTTTTTTATCCCCTTCTTTTGTTTATGTTAAAATTAATTAAAGTTTTTATCCATCTCCTTTGTGTATCATAAAATGAAAGTTAAAAAATGTTTTTCTTTTTTTTGGTAATTTTTGTTTTAAGTTAAACACAGTGAGATTAACACATATGGCTTTTGTGTTTTCTCTCACTTTACTGTATTTCTTACTTTAGGAGTCCTCAGTAAGGTGATCCGAAAATATGAGTTAGACCGTTGGGTCCGGGAGACCACCCTGCATCCCAAGGTATATTTTGAGTTTCGGGAAGTTTAGGGGGGTAGGTTTTATCCCCAATTATGTACGATAAAACTAACACAACTCGATTCCACAAAAACGTTCTTTTTTTCACTTTGCGCCAATTTAATTTTAATTTATAATTGCGCCTTTTATTTTCCCTATAAAAGGGACGAATTTTTTATAGTTTTGATATACTTATTTTTTCTATAAAATAATTTTGAAAATCTTGATTAATCTTTTTTATGTTTAAAAATAATTTTGAAATTTTTATTAATAAAATATCATGACCCGATCGCAAAGTACATCATTGGCGCCCTGGGGGCTCAGACCGCTCAACATCAACGAATATTCGGCTTCGGAACCCTTGTGTAATTATTTACACCGGTTTCGTTTGCAAACAACGAATATATCCGATGATATAGAGAAAGGTATACTATTTCTAACTTACTGCGGACCAACATTATTTGCCAAATTAAAAAATACGTTCTATCCAGAGTCAATAGAGACCCAAGGGTTTCTAAAAATTAATCAATCAATCGACAAATTCGCCGAACCACCCAATCAAGCCCGCTACCGACTAAGGAATCGAATTCAACATCTCCACGAATCAATAACCCAGTACGCGGAAGCCCTGGTCGAAATCGCCCACAATTGCGATTTAAAGGAGAGCCACGATTTATTTATGGCTACTCAATTTATGTCTGGCGTTTATTCAACAGTAATAAAACGCAAGTTATTATCGCTACCCCCTACTCAGTTCCAAGAATATGTGGAAATAGCAAAAACCGAGGAGCTTATCGAATCCTGGTCAACATCAGACGGAGGAAATTATGATATTCCCCCACCTCAGGATACTCATACACACCTAACATTCAAGTCAAACGCTCAACCTACCCATAGAGACAATTATTCAACCAAAAATTCATCGCATTGGACTCAATACAACCAACAACAACAATACCCAAATCACTCCAACAATTCATCTTATGTGCCCCCGTATCACCAAACCCCACAATACCAATATCCCACGAACAATTCCTCTCAATGGCCCCCATATAACCGGCAACAATATCAAACCCCCAAATGCTACAATTGTGGACGAATAGGTCACTTAGAGCGAAACTGTATGAGACCCGCCCTACAACCCGAAACGAAGAAAGCGATAACGAACAATGTGGTAAATGCAATAGAACAGCTTGAAAGCTATCCTTCAAATCAGCATTCGATAAATTCTTTAACTATAGAAATTATCCCTACAAAAGACCCCCCTCCAAACACCACATCCCTGCTCGTCGACAATATTATTGAAAACACCATACCCGAAGCCTATCGAGCTTCCGTAAAGATTAATAAAATTCCAATAATAATGGAGGTTGATACGGGTTCACCCATTACCATCATAGGAGAGAATTTATATAACGCCCAGTTTAAAAACCTTCATGTAACTAAACCTACCATAAAATTAAATTCGTATTCAGGACATCCGGTTCCTATAGTAGGCACAATAAATACCGAAATAATACATAACCAACAATCGGCAAACATAACAATAGTAATCACCAAAAATGATTACAACCCTATTATAGGCAGGGATGTAATAGAAATTTTTCCCTCAATTATATCAAACATATTCACAAAAAAGAACACTACAAAACTAATCTCAAAGATCCCCTATATTACCGACGATATTCTAAGAGAACTTCCAATTTCTATTAACGTACGTGTAAAACCAGAAGACCAACCAAAATGTATCCAACCTAGCCAAGCAAGCCAACCACTGCAAAATACCATTAGCAATGAGTTATGTCAAAGAAAAACGAAACTTGAATTACAGAGCTTCTATGATAAGCAAATCCGAAAAAGACGATTTCCCGATAAATCGAACAATTAATTACTCTTTTTTTTCCCTCCTCCTCTTTTCATAAATTTAAACGTTTTCCCCAAATATTCAATTTATAAACTATAAATATTTTTTTTTATTTTTATTTTTTTTTCCCAGTCAATATATATCATTCCTCTTTCCCCGTTGCCTATTTAGGGGGGGAGGAGGGTTAATTAGTTTTATAATGATAATTCCGTTATACTTTCTAGGGCGTTCTATTAGTCACTCTTAGTATTTCAGTTACGTATTTTTGTTTATTGTGGGAATTGGTTGTGTTTTTTTTTGTTGGGACGGTTTTCGGAACTCGTAATAATTCTAAAATTTTTAAGCTAAGTCGAGAGCGGGATCATCCCCCCTCCCCGTGGCCTATTTAGGGGGGGAGGAGTGTTAAAGATAAAAAAAAAGTTTTTCTTTAAACCCCCTCTTTTATTATGTTAAAGATAAAAAAGTTTTTTTATCCCCCTCTTTTATTATGTGTAAGATGTAAAAGTTTTTTATCCCCTTCTTTTGTTTATGTTAAAATTAATTAAAGTTTTTATCCATCTCCTTTGTGTATCATAAAATGAAAGTTAAAAAATGTTTTTCTTTTTTTTGGTAATTTTTGTTTTAAGTTAAACACAGTGAGATTAACACATATGGCTTTTGTGTTTTCTCTCACTTTACTGTATTTCTTACTTTAGGAGTCCTCAGTAAGGTGATCCGAAAATATGAGTTAGACCGTTGGGTCCGGGAGACCACCCTGCATCCCAAGGTATATTTTGAGTTTCGGGAAGTTTAGGGGGGTAGGTTTTATCCCCAATTATGTACGATAAAACTAACACAACTCGATTCCACAAAAACGTTCTTTTTTTCACTTTGCGCCAATTTAATTTTAATTTATAATTGCGCCTTTTATTTTCCCTATAAAAGGGACGAATTTTTTATAGTTTTGATATACTTATTTTTTCTATAAAATAATTTTGAAAATCTTGATTAATCTTTTTTATGTTTAAAAATAATTTTGAAATTTTTATTAATAAAATATCATGACCCGATCGCAAAGTACATCACTATTTTACATTTATTAAGATAAATTAATTAAAATTACACACTTTATAAAAAATTAAATTTGATATGTTATATTATTTAGTAATTTTATGGATCCATTATTAATAATTATACTACATTTCACTTTTGTCTTTTTGTAGACTCCTTAACTTTTATTTCTAGTAGACTCTTTTATTTTTATTTCTAGTGGACTCTTTTTAAAAAAATATATATTCGAAAAGATTAAAAAAATTATTTTATAAGAAAAATTATTAAAAAATACGCAATGAAACAAAATCTATCTTATTACGCGAAAAAAATTAACTAAAATCGATATATTCATAAATAAATGATCTAGTTTTCCTCTTTTTCATATAAAACTAAATTACATCCTTGACATTATCTCTTTTTCATATAGAAATACAATATATCCTTGACATTATTGTAATAATAATCTACTAACATAATAATAAACATAATACTATAACAGTCTTAAGACTTATCTTTGACTTATATTCCATTTCTTAAAAAACATTTTTGTTTCACTTTATATATATATATAAATGCCTTTTCTCAAAAATGTATAAATTATGATGAATAGTTTTGTAAAAAAATATCAACTTTTACATTCTTTCTGAATTATTGTTTCAGATATATGCATACATTTTTGGGGGTCAGAGAGTGGGGAAAGGACTAAGGGGGATATTTTTTAGTAGCTTAAAATGATATTCACAAAAGGTGATAAATTTAATTTCTGAAGGGGGGGGGGGTTTCCCTTGCCCCCCTCTGGCTACGCCTATGGCTCTATTTGAGACGATTTCAAACGGCTAACTCAATATTTTAGCCAGAAAAATATTTTCTAAACCTCAAGATTTCGCACGAGGAAAATTTTCAGGCTTTCGTAATGTTTTCTTGGATAGAGTTTTTAAAAATCAGCTCAAATCGAGCCGTTACAACTTACAACACTACTTTTCGATTCTATTAATTATATTCGATAAAATGCGCCAACTATTAATCTATGGCTGAAAGACCAGAAGATTTAAATTTACCTAGCACTGTCGTGAGTCGTATTATCAAAGAATCTGTAATATTTTGCATTTTTTAATTTTATGTTAATATTTAAAAATAGCTTCCAGATGGAGTCACAATATCAAAAGAAGCGCGAATTGCTATTTCAAAAGCAGCAAGTGTTTTTATTTTATATGCCTCATCAACGTAATATATAATACAATCCATAAATTATGTTACTCTAGTGCTAATTCCTATGCAACGGAAGCAAAAAGAAAAACTCTTACAGCTAATGATGTATTATGTGCAATTGAGGAAATGAGTTTTGATATGTTTTTGGACCCTTTAAAAATATCTCTAGAAGGTATTATTATTTTTATATAAAAATAAAAAATTGAATTTAGCTTTTAGAGCAAAGAAAAATTCAAAAAAGCATTCTAATACTAATATACAAGAAAATACATCTAACATTATTAAGGATTTAAATGATAATAATGACAATGCACCATCAACATCGGATATTATGAAATGAGGAATCACTGTATTATGTTAATTCTTTTAGCATCATAAAGATTTTATTCAATTAGCATTATATTAATATTGTGATGTACAATTTTTAATCATAATATTTATAATTGAAATAAAAACAAAATTAATTATATAGACATCAATGGCTTTATATTTATTTATTTATAGATGCTTAGAAGCTATGTTTAATTTATTAATTATGGGGTGTTCATTAAAATGATTCAAAAAAGACTAAATTTTCATTTTCAGTCTTGTAACACTTGCTAGTAATAAATGCTTTAAAATAAACTCAGGTGGTCTCAAAAAATAAATAATTTAAAGGTCATAATTTTTATTTTAGGATTGCTAATTAACCCCTTCCACTTATGACATCAGTCGTTTATTATAAATAGTAAGCAAGATATTCTTGAATTTTTTTAAGAATTACTTTATCTTATAGTCTGGTTAAAGACTGTGAGCCAAGGCAGCTACAGTGTGTAGCTTATTATTAGAGAAACAATTAATTTTTTCATGTGCTAAATTATATAAAATATTAACATATATCAATTTTAAATTTTTTAAATATACCCGGGCCAGGCCTAAAAAAATTTTTTTTAAACATATCCGGGTCGGGCCGGGCCTAAAAAAATTTTTTTTAATATATCCGGGCGGGGCCTAAGATTGTTAAACCCGGGCCTTAATATTTTTTATAAAAACTTTTACATTATGAGTTAATGGTTATAATATTATATTATAGTTATGATTAATATAATATTGGGTGATGCTTAACACTACCTAACAACCCACAACAGATTGATCTAATTATTAATTTCCTGCAAATTTATTTAAAGTATTAATATATATTTTTTTATAATTCATATCTAAATTTTTACAACATATTTTACCAAAACAATCAAATAAAGGAATATCTTAAATAAGCCCCAATATTCAAGTATAATATATTTTTTTATAATTCATATCTAAATTTTTAGAATATATTTTACCAAAACAATCAAATAAAGGAATATCACTTCTTAAAGTTTGTAATACCCCTCAAAGCGAAAAGGAGAAATAAAATTGATTTTACTTAATATAAAGCCTTTTTTAATTGAAAAATTTGTTTTACACAAGTATCATTTTATTTCTCCTTTTCTCTGTCCCAAATTCAAGCAATTGCATATGTAGTCAGGGACAGATCGCAAAATGACGGAAAACTATATAAAAGATTATATTAAATTACAAGAGGCTCAGGAAGTAAATGAAATACCATCGACCAGTCAAATTACGACTGTTGTTAAACAAACTGAATCGTTTTATGACAAATGGGGCGATGGTAATTCTGGTAATATGTCAATACCCGATGATGAATATTATAATTACATAAATAATAGATAAAACTTAAGGTGGATAATTTGTTAGAGTGGTGGGCGGCTCATCAAAGCGAATTTCCAATTTTAGCAAAATTGGCAATTCCTGCTTTAAGTGCAAGCTGTGAGCGGAATTTTTCCACTACTGGGAGAATTCTTGAAGAAAGAAGAAGTAATCTTCAACCTGAAAAGGTAGATATGCTACTCTTTCTTCATGATAATTTGTGAATTTTTAATATCTTTCTTGAGTATAGGGTTTCGTCAATCATGCTGGTTTTTTACTTTTCAAACTCAAATATTTATTGCATTTATTATATTTACCTTGAGTCATGAAAGTTTTTATAATCCAACATTTTTCATTATTTTTTTTTACAATATTATATAATACAATTATCTTCTTTTGTTAAAAATTTATATTATAAAATAAATTATATTAATATTGTGCAATTAGATTATATTTTCAAAATACTATTTATTATACATGCATTTTTTTAAATAGCGATTTATTTTTATTTTATAAATTAAATAGTAAATTAAATACAATATATTATATTCTCAAAATATTTTTCATTTTTATAAATTAAATATTAGTTTTATTTTTTTTAAATGTAATATAAAATATAGTATATGACAAATATTATTACCATTTTTATGAATATTAGTTTTATTTTTATAAATGCAATATAAAATATAGTATATGCTCAAAATATCCATTTTTATAAATAACAGTTTTATAATTTTTATAAATTCAATATAATATTCTCAAAATATTAGCTTTTTACATGTGTTTTTTAAATAATAAGCAATAATACTCGCTGAAAAATATGGTAAAATACCTCATAGGTGAATTTTTGTTTATACCAGGTCGAATATAATTTTAAAAAATTCCGAGCCGAGCCTGAATTTTTTAAATCCGGGCCGGGCCATAAAAAATTTTTTTAAAAAATATCCGGGCCGGGCCTTAAATTTTTAAATCCGGGCCGGGCCGTAAAAATTTTTTTTTTAAATATCCGGGCCGGGCCTAAAAAATTTAAAACCGGGCCGGGCCGTACAAATGGTACCTCTGCAGGTCTCTGACATATATAAATGAACAGAATTTAGTTTTGAGTAAAATGTTCAACACTAAATTATTAAAAATTATTGTTTGGTTTTAATCAGGGTTTAACATTTGCTCAAAATTCAAAAAATATAAAGATATTTTTGTAAAAAAACTTTGAGCATGCTCAAAGAAAATTTTTAAGTAAAATAGAAAATGGTTTATATAAAAAAATCTTCTATGATTTTGAAAAAATATTTTTGGAATTTTATAATGTGATAATCTTTTCGGATGATATAAAACATTTTGGATCTAAAAATTTTTTGAAAAATTTTGAGGTAAAATCTTTTATTTTATTTTTTGACCATAAAATATTTTTTTTAAACAATTTTAAGGTAAATGTGAGAATTGTCATAATACCCATTGTATTTTTTTTAAAATATGGAATAAGTAATATTTATTATTTTAAAAATGTTTTGTCATAAATTTAATGTATCATATTTAATTTAAACTATAAAAGTGACAATTCTAATCTCAGAATCTTTATAAGTAATTTTAGATAAAATAGGTTAGAATTTGAATGTTTTGAGATGGTTTTAATGAATTTAAAGCATATAAAGGTGACAATTGACATAATACTAATTCCACAAATTTTTTAATTAAAAATAAGCAAAAATGATTATTTTAAACATTTTCTGACATAATTTTAATGTATTAATATTTAATGTAAACTATAAAAGTGACAATTGTCATAATGCTTATCTCAAAACCATTAAAAATAATTTTAGTTAAAATAGGCTAAAATAAATATTTTGAACATGTTTCGAGATGGTATCAGTGATTGTAAATCTTATAAAATAAAGGCGATAATTGTCATAATACTCATCTCAGAACTTTTAAGAATAATTTTAATTAAAATAGGCTACAATAAATATTTTGAGCATGTTTCAAGATGGTTTTGGTGATAGTAAAACATATAAAGTAAAAGTGACATTTGTCATACGTAATAACCTTTTAAAATAATTTTAGCAAAATAAATATTTTGAGCATGTTTCATATTTCAATCATAATATACCACATTAGTGGTGACAATTGTCATAATACTTATTTAATTTCACATATTTTTTATTTAAAAATAAGTAAAAATAATTATCTTAAACATTTTTTGTCATAATTTAAATGTATTAATAAATTATATTAGTTAAAATAGTATAGAATAAATATTTTGAACATGTTTATAGTCGGTTTCATTGATTGATATTAAAACCTGTAAAAATAAAAATTGTCATAATCCCAATATTTTTAATTTGGGTTAACATTATATTTTTGGAAAACACTTAATCTTCTGTGTTGATAATAGTATCATAAGCTAAAATATTTAGATGTAATCTGCATGGCGTTCAACTAGAAAGAGCATCAATATCATAGTCGGGGAAATCGGGGTAAAGTGATTGATATGATAACAATGTTAACTTGAATAACTTTTTGAACCCATGAGCATAAAAATATTAAATTTTGTGTGAAGATGTAATTTTATATCTAATTTCTTACCTTGTTCATCTTTTGAAAAACCTTCCTGGTTTGCCTGGAGTGAACCCATATAAACCTTTATAAATATCTAACCTTAACCCAACCGATATAATTATTTTTTGAAGGAGTAAAAAGAACCTTTATAAAAAAAAGATTAAACCGGTTTAAAGCATAAAATAAATAATTCTCATTTTTTTTACATTATTTTCCTTGTAGTGTCATTTCATATTTTACCATATCTCCGTCGTTATTTATAATTATTAAATGATCAATTTGTGTGATCTGATATTCTTAATAAAATATGTATTAATTTTTTCACTATTGCTTAAATTTAATGGCAATCTTTTAACTGCATCATATAGTACTAGAGCATTCCTATTTTCTTAAATAACTAATTATTAGATTTTTGATTTAGTTGTATTTATTTAATAAATTAAGTATAATATCACTACTACCCATGAGTAGTTTGATGGAAGGGTCATTGTTCTTGTATGAATTTCAAAATTACCAAATTTATGAGGTTTTAATTTTATATAATATTTATAGAATTTTGGCATGACATGAGTATATTTTAGGCAGTTCCCGCAACCCGAGTTACTGTAGAAAGGGCCTTTTTGGGGCTAATATCGCCACAATAAACAAATATGAATCCATTTATATTAGAAAATATAGTATTTATACGTTCAAATAATATATCTAAAAATGAGTTATTTTGTATCTTATATATTTTTTCTATATATAATTCATAGATGCTTATAATAAAAATAAATTAGTGATGGCAAAAATTGTAATAAATGTTCTTAATTAAAATCATTATATGATGGTGTTGCTTCAATAAAAAAATTTCTAACCGTAATGAACCATTTAGCTGCTCTGAATCGAACCTTTATAATTTTTTTCTTAAGAACCGTAATCAAAACGTAACCATTATAATTTTTTACATACACAATCGTAACCAAATTTCATTGAAACAAACTGAACCGTTATAACCATTTAGCTGCTCAGAATCGAACCTTTATATTTTTTTTCTTAAGAACCGTAATCAAAACGTAACCATTATAATTTTTTACATAAACAATCGTAACCAAACAGAACCGTTATAAATAACGGTTTAGGTTCCTGCTGGTTTGACATATTTTGCTAAAAAAAAACCGATTACTACCCAAAAATTACCCTCTAGTTTATTTTGCGTTTGGCAAAAAAAGGTTCATATTTTAAGATTTTTTCATAATGTTACTTAAAGTTATAGCTATAAGATATAATTTTTCGGAAGTTTATAGTTTTAATACAAGTCACGCAAAAGCGATTTGTATAATATATATATTCCTTGGGTAAAGTTGTTATGGGTAAAAAGGTTAAAATGTTCAGTATGATTAAAGTTGGTGATATTTATAGATTTAAAAGAGGGGGGGGGGGTATTAACGTCTACTAAACCATGTTAAAAGATATTTTTAGCCAAAGGGAACATTAGTAAATAGTTTTAATTGAAATGCAATTCAATAATCGCAAAGGGAAAGAATAATTGAAATGTACAAACAATGTGCCCTGAATGTTCTATTTTTGATAAAATATTTTACATTTCTGTATTGAATTGATTAGTTTATACCTAAAAATGATGAATTGATGTCAAAATTGCAATATTTTGTTTAGTAAAGTTACGTACGTTTAATTTTAAGCATCAGTGTATATACATTTTACCATAACTCTTATAGTATTATATTTAAAAAAACTACACTTTTGTAGATGAGGTAATTTTTTTTGTTTTAAAATTTTATTGCAGAAATGCAAGATAAAAATACCAATCTTATCCAATCTCCCTTATAAAAAAAACAAAATCGAAATAAAAAACATTAAATAAAGAAAGGAAGAGGCAAAGGAAAACGAAAAGAAATTGTGACGCTGAGTTCTTTTTTATTTTTTAAATCCGATCTGGGAAATCATTTTTATACTTTAACATTTTATTTTTTATACAAAAAACATAAATAAATGTATCCCAAAGTTATAAAAATGTTTTATTGATGGTAGAGGCTGACTCATTAAAATAAATTTTTTTTCTATAATATTAATTCTTTATGAACAAGTATAAATAAAATTAAAGGGAAAACAGGAAAGTTAAAGATAGAAAAATTTTTAATTTTATTTTTATTTAATGCTTCCTAACCAATTAAAAAAAATATTCTTAAAGATATTCTAAAGGAGTATTTTCTAGTCGATTCTTCTGAAAATATAGCGATATGCAGCATATGTGACAAAAAGATGACGTCGTTACCATTAAGATTAATATATTTTTCTAGCAAATCTTAAAAGGCACATAACCTCTCAGCATCCAAACTTAATCAAAGCAGATGAATCTAATAGTGATTCGTCCTTAGCTAGGAACACAGCAAAAGAAAAATTCCAAAAAATTAAGATGGATAAATCAAATATTTAAATCGCACAATAAAGAATAAATAATTATTTTTTATGTTTTCTAATATATAGCACTGTTGAATACAGTTAATAATTTACCCATTAATATAGTGGATTATGAGGGTTTCCATATTTAACTAGATCCTCTGTCATTCTCTACAAATGAAAATAAATACTAGATCATTGGTCGACGAAATATATACAGCATCCGAAATTAGACTTCAAATTATGCATGAATTAAAAAACAAGCAAATTTCTTTCAAAATTGATACAGCTGCTAGATATAATAGATCAATATTAGATATTAAAATATATAAAAGATGGCCAGATAGAAGTGAGAACACTATGAATGATAGAACTAATAAAAATTCATATATTTGTTAACCTAAAGGAGGAAATCCGAACAATTAAAAAAAAATACCAACTTGATTCAAAACAAATATATGGTATCACCGTGGATAACGGCGCCAATTTGCTTAAAATGGTTGACATTATGGCTGGAGATCAATTAAATAATGATTTATCTAATTCTAATGAAAACAATTTGAGCCAAATATTTTTTGACAAGTGTAAATGGTCAGGAAAATTTATGTAATTATGATGAAAAATCCCAGTTTACTCTAATGAAGAAATACCAGAGGGTATTGACATCTATTATGATAGTACGGAAAATATATTAGACAACATTAGTAAAGACTTTTGTCTAAGATGTGTTAGAAGCTCAGCTCAAACCAGAAACTTTAATTAGTTCAGATTTATGGGATACAATCACATTGAGCACTTCTGTCCTTTGCTGTTATTATGCATATTAAAGATATAGCAATTGGTGATTTTTTTGCATCTTGGTTAGAATGTAAAAAGTAGTTAGAAGGTATGGATAATGAGTTATCTAAAAATATGATAGAATGTTTGAACATACGAGAAAGCTTTATATTTCAAAATGATGCTTTTAGAGGCGCTATATGTATATATATATCTCCATTGAAAAAATGAAAAATATCCCTCGTTAAAATATTGAACAGGGTAAATTAATAAAGCCTGGAAACACTTGCAAGTCGTTGACTTACAAAGAAACTCCATTTATTTTGCCTCCCATAAAGAATTATAAAAAATCTCAATTGACAGCTACATCTAGCGAGATTGAAAAAGGGGCCTGTTTAATATGCACTGGGGAATAGCGATATCAAGCTTAAAATAAAATCTCTATTATACAACAAAAGACTGCCATCTAACCAAGATATTTAAAATATTGGCTTTCAAGAAAACATCAAAATACAGAAATATTTAAACTGTCTCAGGTAATTCTCGCCGCTCCTTGCTACTAGATTTCAGTTGAGAGAGCATTTAGTGCATTCGCACTAACTTCTCTAAGGACAGAATTATATAAGGATACACTGAATGATATTTTAATTATAAAGCTAAATCGAAAATCGTTAAATAATGTGATGCTTTAAATTATTATTTATATAATTATAGCTTACATTAAAAATTTAATATATAAGAATTGATATAAAATGACTTGTTTGGACAATAACAATATGAATAGATTTTTTAAAATTAATAGTAGAGGTGGGGTTATTATTCTTAAAGATGAGAAACTCTACAACACTTACGGTTGTTGGATGCAAAATTAGAAAAAAACAAAAAGCCTTTATTGATTTTCTAAATTTTGCAAATTTGGAGTTGATTTATGTAATAAATGAGATTATAATATTATTTTAAAAAAAAGGACATTCAAGGATTATTATGAGAAATTATTATACATCTTAAATGTATAAATTATTTTATTGAATTTGAGTAAACTTTGAATGTATATAATATGACATCTAGATCTACTGGCTATTATAGTCTACCAGTTCTCTTTTTTTTGATAATCAATTTCTTCATAACAAAATTTCTTGTACTAAATGATGTTTTGAATACAATTCATTCTTAATTATTGTTTTAAAAATGGGTGGTAATTAAAAAAAATTTTTTTCCTTTTTTCCAATTTATTTAAAAATATTATTACTTTTTCCCCCAACATTTTAAACATAAAATTACTTTCTTTTCTCTTTATTTATTTAAAAAGAAGAAATTTTCAATTTGCTTCTCAAATGTATGTATATTTTTTTCAACTTATTAAAATGGCTGCTTATATTTAGTCAAAGCTCATGTTGTTAAACAAATTATATTTTAGCCAAAATAACCTTATGCAAGCCTCAAAATTTTGTCAATAGATGTCTAAATCTTTCTGCCATCTATGAGGAAAATCTCCAAGGTTTGTAATATTTTTTGGGTAAAATATTGGACCAGGGGTTTTAAAAAATCGAGCTGTTTAACATCACCGGATGTTAAAACTTAGCTAATTTTTAAATATGATCCTAATTAATTGTTATTTACCTTCTTTTAAAGTATGAGTAGTATTTTAAAATTATTTAATTAATATAATTTATATCAGAGATGCTAGGTCTATACTTATAATATTCTAGTGACATTATATTTTACCTGATGCCAGTGGAAAATACTTAAAAAGGATAATTCACTGTCATCAATTTTAAAAAAAATCATTTATAAACCTTAAACCGATAAAAAAAAGGTGGTGTTAATTTTTTTCCTAACAAGTTACTTTAAAGAAATAACTTAAACAACACTAGTTGGCATTTGGGTGTTTATTTTAATATATTTTTACACTTATTAGACATAACATGCAACATTATATAATAAAAAATAATTTTTATTAAATATCGGCTTGCTCTGCTAAATTTTTTTAACCCATCCATCCAATGTTTAATTTTATAAAACTTGCCCTTTGCATACTCATCTATGTACCGTCTAAAAATATTTTAATAAAAATAGAATGCGTAATTGAATTCTCTAAATAGACCTTACCTAAAATCAATTTTATATTTTTATTTTAAACTGCTACCCAGATTATTAATTAAACCTTAGCAATTAAGAAAAATATGGTCTGCATTATGCCATATATTATCAATTTTTATTTTAAAATTAACTTTAGAGATTGAACAAGCAATATAAAAAACTATGTAAATAAATTTCATTAACATTGAAAGGCATTTTTATAACCTAAAATTTTGAAGTTTGGATATATTTATTATTTTTATAATTGATATTGTAATATAAATTGTATTTTTGCCTTATGATGTTTCCAAAACCAAAAAAAAAGAAGTTTCAAACAGACTTAAAAAACAATAATTTTAAACACCTTAGACAAGATTCAAATAACAAATATTTTGAATTAAAGAAGTAGAAATTACAAAATAATAGATCAGTAATATTTATTAATAATTTTCAAGCTATATCAAATATTGTTCCAATTGAAAGAAAAATTTGGTAATGATAACAGTAAATTGCCCAGTGTCAATACAAGAATACACTAAAAATATCTCTTAATAACCTCAACCACCTAAAGAGCATGTTCAGGCATACCATCAACATGGGAGTGAAAGTGGTGCCAAATTTTGTTCATTGTTATATGCAAATTTATTTAATATTTTTAAAATCAACCTTTACCAAAATATTCAAAAGAAAAAATGGCTATATTTATCAGAAACCCAGATTAAAGATCTAGTTGAAATATAATATGATAAAATTGCATTAGTTTCTTATATACCCAAATTGAAAAAAATTAATAAATTATTTTCAAAGATACAAGTTTAAATATAATAGGATTATAAAAATTAGATAGAACTATATATTTTATTAATTTTTAAGTCAGATTTTTAAAGAAATTGTGTAGGGAGGCACTTTATGTATATTATTAAGATAAAAAAAAGTTTACACCCAGAGTTGGACAGATCCTAAAAAAAGTCTATAAATTTTTTGTAAAAAAGAAGTCTAGATACTAGTATCCAAATGAGATTATCTTAAATACAAAATACTTTTTAATAATGATCATAACCTATTAAATTAGAATAGTTATGAATATAACATGAGAGAAAATGTAAATTTAAATGTTATGAGAGCATTGACTTAGCCAGAATTTTGCTAGGGGAGGTACACTATTAGGTTGATGAAATACCAGATTAACTTATAGCTTTTTTATGGAAAAATAATTGTTTTTTCCAGGGGTGTGTTTATGTATACTTATACTTGATGGTGTCTATGAATGGCTGCACCAGCCCTATCACTAGGACTCTATTTGGTCCTTTTCGAGTATTTTTCACTCTAATAATTTTTCCCTACAAGTATTAATTATATTAATAGGGGTGAGAGAATATTTTTTAATTATAGGTAAGCCTTGAGATTTTGCTAATAGATGTCCAAGCCTTTGTTCCTTCTACAAACAAAATTGTCAGGCTTGAGTTATATTATTCTGGATGATATAGTGAATTAGCCGTTTTTAAAAATGGGCTCAAAACGAGCCGTTTAACAACACTAATTATAGGGGGTGGGTGAGTAACTTGGAATTTTTTATATTAGGGGGAATATGGGTAGCAAGACAAGCTGTTTCTTATAAGTTAATTATAAGATTCATTTTTTTGTTAGGATTGGCAGTAATAAGTTATGAATTTGAGGGCTTTAAATCCTCAATAAATAAATTTATTTATAAGTATCCTTTTTGATCTGTTCATTGGATGAGATGATAATGGAGGGGGAATCATATTCTGGTCTTTTTGCTATAGGGGAGTAAATTTTGATCATGTTATTCTCACTACTTGTGAGTCATAGTGAAATAAGTGTTACTATGGGGTATATAGTAATTATTTTTCTGTCTAGATTGTTCTCTTATGTTTTTGTTTATTTGAGCATCTTACCCATGGATTTGTTATAAGTTAATAAAATTTTGTAAGGAGTTATTGCCTTAAATTATAATTACAAGACTATGGATTCTTATAGTCTGATAGACCAATGGATACTATAGTAAGTTTTTTGTTAGAAAACTTTAGTAAGCATGCCTATAAAGGAAGGGGAAGCCAAAAAAATAATTTAATGATATAACCCGTTTATAAAAAACTTTAAACTATTTAAAAATTAGATTGCAAATCTTATACTGCTGTGAATGAATTGTATGGATCTAAATATTCAATGCATATTAAAATGCCAAAAAAATTATTGGTAGGTTCATGATTTTATAAAAATACAGTATAAAATAAACGCTATAATATGTAACTAAATTTATTTTAAAATAAAATTGTTGTTTTGCGCGATAGAAAATAAACATATGATTTTTATTTATAAAAAATTTTTTTTTACGCGGAATAATTTTTGCGCTTTATAAAAAAATAATAAACAAAAAATGGCGTCGATTATTTAATTATCTTGCGTCTGCTTGTTCCAGTTATTGTTTTAAAAACTATGAATGATAAAATTAACATAAAATCAATAAATTCTAATTTAGAACAAGGTATATATATAAGATGAATTACTCATATTCTATAAACTTTATCTTTCTATAAAAAAAACATTTCTGAAATATTTAGAATTGATTATATTAATCCAAAGATATTTGAAAAATGAATCAACCCCTATTCCTACAGAGGTAAATCATTAAATATATATTCAATTTTTATTACTTTTATAATAGAATTTATCCCTTAGTATAAAGGAATATATAATTTTTCATAGTGTTTTTAGTTAAATTTAGAATATGATGTTGGAAATAAATTTTTTTTTACTGAATCATATTTATAAAAAAAATTATGCTATTTTAAATGGTTTTATAGCATTATTTATTCGTCTGCTATGACTTGATATCAAACCGCTTATTTATAACAAGTTAATATAAAACGATTATTTACAGAAGAATTAATGTTTATAGCTATTTATAACAAAATAAATTAATTTAAAAAATGTAAATACAATATATTGTTTGAACTTTATTTTGTAGTTATTTCCTTAGTTTAGAATTTGAATCGTTTTTGGGATTATTGTGATAGATTAAAAGCTAATATTCCAAATTTTTTCCAAATATCTTGAATTCGTTGTGTTAACTTTTGGTCCTTGAAATATTTTGATAGATATTTAAATGCCAACTTGTCTAAATTTATTGCCGCTGTCGATAAGGTGAGCATCAAAATATGATTTGACCAAAAAAATGGTGACTTTGTATTAAATTATAAATTTTTTAAATTAAGAGAGCGATCATCATCGGATTTTATGGTCGATGATCTTTTTTTGCGTCAGGTTTAAGTGTGTCATCTAATTCTGAATTTCTGTACCGATTTGTATATCATAAATTTCACTGAAAACATGCAAAAATTTAATAATATTTATACTATTTACAATTTGGTAAACTTTTTATTAAAAAAGTTGGAATTGGAAGAGTTACATTACAATATTATAAGAATTCACTTTTCTTTCAAACTCGATAATTAATATTTTGGAAATATATAGCTTATAAAATAGTTTCATAAGATTTATAGCAGAGAATTATCTTTATTAATTATAACTGCCAATACACATTATTCAAAAAAAAAATTATATTTTATGTTTGTACTAATAAATATTTAATGCCATCTAATTTATAAATATTTATTTTTATGTTAACGTCTATATTTTATAATTTCTTATGTTTTAAATTGCAATTTAATCAATTAAAAAATTTATAAGAATATAAAAGTGTTAGGAAAAGGAAGGGGCAAATATATTTTTTTTTTGATCACGCTTAAAAAAATAAACTTATATTGGGCTCCCCCTCTAACTGATATTTTAAATTTTGTATTGTTTATTTTTTCTTATCTAGGATGCTAATTTTCAAGCTGGTCATTTTAATCTCCCCAATGATTATATTCTTCAAATATGTCGAAGATTTTGCAATTATTTAGAAAATGATCTAAGTCCAGCTTTAGAACCCATGAGGAAACATTTACGATCTAATAACACCTTATTTCACACTCTGGAATCTTCAAGTAATTTAAAATTACCCAACTATTTTAAAAAAAAATTAAATAAAAGATGCCGAAAATTACCATCACCCTTTTGTCTACACTAAAGCTTTCAACGGGCGCCCTCCGTGCACATCTATTCACAATAAACACAAAATTCCTCAGCAAAGTATGAATTTAAAAAAAATAAAGATATTTCAAATTGTCTAAAATATAAATAGAATACAACAAATCCATAACTTTTTATAATTTTTTTAAATAAAAGTTCGAGCCATTATTGGACGTGAAATCACGGGAACAGGTCGAACCGAACATATATTACCTACGATTGCTTACCAGAAACATTTCTCACTGTATACCTGTATTTTGGGTCATTTATCTTCCGTTTATTGCGTTTGTTTTGATCGCACAGGCCATTATATCATAACTGTAAAAAAATAATTAAAACATATTTTCTATTATATATTATACCTATTACTTAAAACGGATTATTCGATTCATATTTCACGAATAATTCAATTCGAGAATTGGATCGAAGGGATAATACATTTTTCGCCCAAATAATTTCATATTCATTCTTAATTATTTTATAATATTCATAAATATTGATCGGTAAATGAAAAATATTTGATTCGCAAATTATTCATAAATATTTGAATCTATTTAAAGAAAGAACGAAACACCTTTTACTTATGTTTCCTACTTCAATTATTTCTAAGAAATAAAATAATAGAATAATAAATTGATTTTTAATTTGATTAAGGACGAACAAAATTTGGATATTGCTTTAAATTGAATTTATTTTATCAATATATAATTAATCTTTATAACTATAATTTGATTTTGTTATAGTTATCATCTATCTGCTTCAGCTTATTAATATATTATTTTTTTAAATAAATTTATAAATACACTCTTTTACTTCGATTTTTTATCTACTCTACTCAATACAATTTGTAATTTTTTTTTCTGAAAAACAATTTTTACAAAATTTAATAGTCCCTTTATAAAAACAATTTATAATGCAAGACAGGCGTGTAATCAATGGGCCGGGGGGCATCGCAAATTTGACTGTTTTCATAAATATCATTTTAAGCTAATAAAAATTTACCCCCCCCCCCCATATCCTCCCTCCCTCTAATCAAAAATTTACAAATATTTGAATATCAATTTTCCAACATATTATTCAAACATATTAATAAAATGGAAAAATTTTTAGTCAAAGAGATTGAAATCAAACGGTAATTTATTTTATTATTATATATAATTATTTTATTAAATTCAAAATTATTAGTGAGTTAGAATTAATAAGTATTTTTAATAATATTTTAATTATTAATAAATATCTATAATTTTTTAAATATTTTTCATTTTACTTCCATTATGTAGAACAGATGAAATAGAAATATAAAAGTTAAATAAGGCTGAGCATGAAAAAAAGTAATGTGTCGTCAGACGCGATATTATTATTGAATTCAATTGATCAATCAGAGTTTATCATTGCTGCAAGTTGCAAAAATAAATTATTTTCCTATAGCTCTACTTTGTAGAAATTTACAAAAACCAAATTTAGATTTGGTTCAGGTTATTGATTTGGCGGAAAATATATATGAACAGGTAGATACCATAAGAATGAATGTAGATAAATATTTTCATAATATTTATCTAAACGTTGAATCGAAGACTAAATTTTATGATATAACACTAATTTAATTTCGTCTAGCCCCTAGGCCATTATTGAGATGTAAAATAAATATTGGCTCAACTGAAGAATATTAAAAAATATCCATTTTCATCCCATTCTTAGATACTTTTTTATCCCAAATAAAAGTACCGGTTTTAGATAAAAAAAACAAGTCCTTAGCAATCTTCAAGTTTTATTACCCAAAGATCCTTCTTCGTTTTCTAATGCCACTATTGGTAAAATTAAATATTTAGCAAAATTTTAGTCCTATGATATTGATACTGAAATTGATTTAATCAGTGAATTCGAATTGTGGTATAAATATTTACTACGTTTAGCTATTTTACCTAAGCATGCTATTGATGCACTCAATCGGTGTAAAGAAACCTTGGCTTAATTTCCTAATATTTTGAAATTGTTTTCTTGCATGTTTGCCTATTACAACATTTACGAATGAAAGGACTTTTTCCAACTTAAGAAGATTGAAAACATATTTACGAAGTACTACTTCCGAATCTCGGCTAAATTTGGTTCCAACGACAAACGAAATTCTTGATAAATTGGCAACATTCCCACGAAAATTAAAAATCACATTATAATTATAGTATTTAATATTTTGTATAATATTGTATTTGATGTTTTTTTAAATTATTTTCTAGTCAATATTTTATACACACTACTATTAGTATTTTCAATAAAAAAATTATATTCTACTTATATTGTATGAGAATTTAAGCTGAGGCTAGTTTTTAAATCAAATTTTATAAAAAAAATGACATAAAACTTTATTTCAACTTTACATTTAAAACTTTATTAAATATAATATACCTAACTTAAAATAATAAAAAATGAGCTTGTAATATCCATAAGCGCGAATTAGTAAATAATAGTTAAAAATAGAAATATAATTATTATGAATAATTTAATAGAATAGCTAAAACATAAGACCCGTCCGAAGGCCGGGGAAAGCTGGCCGAAGGCCAGGTAAGAAGGGTTCGGGGGCGAAGCCCCCAAAAAATCCCCCCCCCCCACCCATAAGAAAATCCTGGATACGCCACTGAGGGAAGAATTCATTTCGAGACGAATGTCGCTTTTATGATTAAGTGAAATAGGTATTCCATTTGAATTTTTGAATACGAATACAATAATTCGGTTAATTTTTTTGTAGATATTTTTATTGTTGTTAGACGGGCGATTTGATCCGATTTTTAAAAATGGCTAACTCAATATTTTTCTGGGAAAAATATTACGATATCCTGATAATTTTGCTTATAGATGGCACAATGTTTGAACATCTATTGGCGAAATCTCCTCCAGGTTTAGGCAATATTTTTCCGACTCAAGCCGTTTAATAGCACTGGATATATTATTTATAAATTAATTATTTTGATATATTGCATTAAAGATCACTTTTATCGGATTATTATAATATTGTTATCTTATTTATTTGTAAAAGTAATTTAAGACTAACTTGTAATAAAAGAATATAACATATCTATTTTTAATAGGGGGCAGACGATCATCTGGTAAAAATTTGGGGCGCTTGGGATGGAAGGCTATTGGTTACATTACGAGGCCATTCGGCTCAAATAACAGACTTAGCTATCGATTGGGAAAACACTTTACTTGTTGCTAGTAGTGTCAACAAAATCATCAGAGTTTGGTCTATGTCTAAAAACTTTTGTCCCATAGCTATTTTAACCGGGCATTCGGCCATGATTACTATGTTACAAGTGAGATGATTTCAAAATCTTTTAATTTTTAAGTTGGATTTTTTTAAAATTTTATTAATTATCTTTATTAAGAAATATAAATATTGTTAAATTAATTTTGAAAACCTTAAAATTTTATTTATAAAATTAGTTTTCCCCATATTGTTTGACCGATAAGAGGTACCTTGTATCATCTGGAAACGATGGAAATGTTTGTATATGGACATATAGTTGCAAACAACAAGAATTCGAGTATATATTTTATAATCACATTCAAATTGCACATTTTAAAATTAATTTTAGTCCCATTCCCATCAAATTTATTGAAAGGACTAAACCTGGAAACCAAATGCTATGCTCGTCATTCAGTTCAGGTTTGTTTAATCAATCTATAAATATATAATTTATAACTTAAATAAAAATAATCAAGGCGGTGTTTTTTTGGCAGCCGGTGGTTCAGATCATTTCACGAGGATATATTATTTCGGCAATGAAAGACCCGAGAAAATTGATGAGCTGGAAACACATACGGTGAAACATTTTGTATTTTTTGGAATTTTATTTTTAAATACTCTTGGTTCTGGTTCAAACTATTTTTAATTTAAAATTTTTACTTATTAAATATTTCAAGACGGTTTTATACATATATTCTAGAGACATTGGCATATTTATTATTTTAAATCAAAATCCGTCCAAAAAACGGCCTGGGGGCTGCCACCAGACCCTCCAGTACTTGCTGGCACTTTGTTTGGTTATAAATAATTGTGAGTGTAATCTATATCGCGATTTATTGCACTTACTAAATTTGGCCCATTGTTCTAATTGACTTCTTAAATAAAGTTTCGATAGCTTTAATAAATTAAATATTACTTTTACATAGGCGAAGGTAAAGTTTGCTTTAGCTTAGCTTGCAACTAATTATTGTTTTCAAATCAACGGAACTAAATATTTTAATATATTTTTCTTGCATTGAATGTTTTTATAATTACGATAAGATCCTAAAAGTATAGGAAACAGGAGCAAGTTGGTACAGACACTTCAGTCCTCTCTAATTTGTTTCCTAGCTTTCATCTCATTAAAATGGAAATTTAAACCTAATATATGCCTTATATAATTGGCTGAAAAGATTCCAAAGTATTAATTCTTTTAATTTATACATGAGATTAAGCATATCCAAAAGTAACAAAAAATAAATGGAAAATGTAGAATTAACAAACAAAGTAAAGAAAAATTAATCTATAGATTAATAAAATATTGAATCGAGATTATATTTGTATTGATTGATATATATATAAAAAAGTTAAAATTTAGTGACAAAATGACACCGAAATATAATATTCCCTTTCCCGATTCATTTTTTTTATATGCCAGTTGAATTTAAATAATTGAATTAATTTTCATTTCACGTATAAGAGAGTTAGATTTTATAAGATTTAGTAGTTAAATCGGTCGATTAATTATTAAAGATCTGGCGCCAGTGCTCTCTAAAATATACCAATTAAAAGCATATTTTGCCCTCTTTATATTCTCATACCCGCCTAAATAGTTTACATTTAAGCACGATTTTTTATTAACAAATAATTACTGCAGCGAATTTTGGTCCTAACCAAATATTAAATTTTATCGATCTTAAAAAAAATTGAGCCAAAAGGTTCCAATCTAGACAACTTTTATTGTAAATCATTTCCTAGAGAAGGGTACTTTTATAATTATTTTTAATTAGAAAAATAATTATAATATTTTTTAGGATAGAGTCGATAGCATAAAATTTGCAAATCATTCTCTACGTTTTATAACTGGCAGCAAAGATGGACTGGCTTGCATTTGGACTTTGGTGAACCGGAAATGGATTCCTTTAACATTACAAATGGCCACTAAATTACCGAAGTAAAAAGAATTTGGGAAGCGCTTAGATTAAAATTATTACTATTATGAATTTGATTATAATGATATTATATGTAAATTTAGCATTTAGTTTACAATTTTTTTTTTTGAAAAAAATATATCCTTAGCGCTCCTAAAGAGGATGATAGTAAATATTCTAAATTAAAAGTTTCAATGGTATCATGGAATTGTAATGATAGCCTGGTTTTAACAGCTATGAGTAACTTTAGAATTAAGATATGGAATCCTTATAAAGGCTACTTACTCCACGAATTAAAAGTTAAAAAAAATACATTATTGAAATATGCTTATTTAAAAAAGAATATAAGATAATCGTTATTTGAATATTTTATGGTGATAGTCTTAATGCAAAATTATTATAAAATTACTTGCCCATGAAAGATGTCATTGTGTAATCTTTTATTAATAGTTCATAATTTTTTTTAAGTATTTAACAATTTAAAGCTTACCTAGAGATCTGGGAAAGAAAAGTCAGCTTTAGCGCCATTTTGTGGTTTCACTATTTATGTAACGTAATTGACGTGCTAACCCCAAAGACGCTACATCTGACTCCCATATGTGTACACTTTATAATGAATGTCGTCATACAATTAATTTTTTTTAAAAAATATATATATAATTCAAAGTTATTAAATTATTTTCACTTTAAAGTTTCTAAGAACAATTTTCCTCGTTATCAATTTTTATCAAATTTAAAAAAAAATCGAATATTTTTAAATGAGATTTTATCGGTAAAAAAAAATAAAAAATATGGTCAACCTACTTTTTTATGAAATCGATGATTATTGATAAGGGGAATTTTTTTAGACTTTTGAAAATTCGAAAAATAAATGGTTTTATAGCAGGCGCATATGCAGCGGGAAGGGGTGGGGGGGGAAGGGAAACAAATCCACCCCCCCCCCCCCCCCAAAGCCAAAAAATGCAGGTGCCGGATATATTTAAAAAAATTTTTATTGTTTATATTAATTTACATTTTATAATATTTATTCCTATCTCTTTCTTATAAATATATATTTAATTACATTTATTTATCACATTTATTTATTAATTATTTTATCAAAATATTTATCTACTATTTTCAAATTTCTAGTCAAATAAGAATTAGGATATAAGGAAATTTTTGATGATGATGAAATTAAGAATCCTAGTCATTTACAAAAAAAGCAAAAATATATAAAAGATAATTTTTAAACATTTTATAATATTTACTCTTAGTAATTAAAATCACTCCCATAATAAATACAAATAATGAAAGAATAGTTGGAAGAATAATTGATGATATAATTGAGAGTCAGGATATAGAGCCATCAAAAGGTTAGTTATACAAAATAATTTTTTGGGCAGTTTTTTAATAAGAAATATGCAGTAAAATTAATCAAAATGGGCAGTATTTTAATTAAATGAGCAGTAGAAAAAACATTTGGTAAGTATTTTAAATTTTTGGGCAATTAATTATTTTTCATGGGCAGTATTTAAAATAATTTGGCTGATATTTAATAAATAATTTTTCATTTTTATGTGCTTATGGAGGTTTAACTTTTTTGAACACCTACTTTGAAAATGGATTTAATTATGTCATGAAATTACTTTTCAAAAACATGACATTGACTTACGATGATAATAGCGGGGAGCATTTTATTAGAACTCAATTAAGGCTATTGTTGATGAAGAATTTCATATAAGTTATTGTTGAGTATACGAGTTTAATATTTGTCTCCCTCGACTTGCAAATTGCAACAAGGTAAGCTTATCGTTCAAACATTAATATAGGCTTATTAGAAGAGTATTATAAAATAAATATCTTTATCCCTCTCTTAGATACATTTATAACCCAATTGAATCGGCTTTTAATTCATCAGGGAGCACTTACCAATCTGCAGATATTACTTCCACAAAAGCCTTACCACTTTTTTCAGATGGTGATAAAAAAAAATATTTGCAGATTTTAACTATGAAGATGTTAAAGTATCTTATGATGCCTTATTAGCTGAATGCCAGGTATGGTATTATGGATTAACTATGGTTGATATAATCCCAATAAATGCTATGGATGGTTTGCATCATTTCAAACATCTTTTAGATTATTTTCCCAATGTATTAAAATTATTATATATATATTAGCAACTCTTCCTATTAAAACTGCAACTAATGAGGGAACGTTCTCTTTAAGAAGAATAAAAACATACATAAGAAGTGCAATATCTGAAAGTAGATTGAATGGTTTAGCCCTTTTGAACATTCATAGGCATTTGACATAAAGCACGGATGAGATAATTCAAAATTAGCTCAATCCCAACAAAAATTGGATTTACATTATAAATATATAATATGCTTCTTAATATTTTTTGTGCAATTTTATTTTACAGTGTGTTATATATTTTTTCATGACTACTTTATAAGTTATTACATGCAAAATACAATTATTCTTAAAAAACTTTTTGTATATTTATATCTCCAACATTTAAATTTTTTATACCTTATAAATAAATTTTAAAGGCTCGAAAATTCAAATTTCTATTTTAGGTCATATATTTTATAGTTTTTTATATGCCGCCGGTTATATCCGATTAATATTTTTTAATTCATATTCATTTTAAAGTCTTTTATATGTCGGTTTATATATATTTAATTTTTTTAATTCACATTAATTTAAAATTGTTTATTAGAAATAGTTATTAGTCCTAATACATTTATGCTTGACCGCTAATTCTTGCGTACGCGCCTTTTTTATAGCTAAAAATAGACATAATTTAATAATTGAATATAAAAATTACAATATTCACTTAAAAATTAAACGCAATAATAATAAATGTCTTCTATAGAGGGCCAGAAAATTTTTTTGGGGCGGTCCCTCCAAAATGCTCCATATTCTTTATGACTTTTTTAAAGAAAAAAATTAAATTAAATTCATAAATCTTATAATTTATTTAATTTAGTTGGGTATTATTTATCAACTTTTCATATTGTGCGTGTCTATCTACAATTTACTTTTAAGCAATTGTACCACAAAAATATTGCGAAAAAAAAATTTTGAGCAAAAATCTATGAAAATTTTCTTTTGAAGAATAGAGATTTTTAATCAAAGTTTACCAAAGTATGCCGGAATTTTGTAATTTTCATGCGTAAATTAAATTTTTCAAAGATTTTTTTGTAAATTTTTTTCAAATTGAGAAAATATTGTTTGAAATTAAAGTGATGAGGAAATCACGAAGAGAATAAAAAAAAACTAGATTATTTATCGTGAAAATTAAGTTGGCTCATTCCGAGTTATTAAATTATTTACATTTTAAAAATTTATTGAACGTTTAAAAACAATAATAATAGGTGATTATTAAAGCTACATTATGATAAATTCCGCGATTAATTTTGCAAGAGTTTTGCCCCGGCCCTTTCTGATTTTTTAAAATGAAAAAACACCTTAAGATTCACTAATTTTACAGTATAAAGATGGTAGGGCCTCCTTTGATCCTAAGATTTTGATCATGTCCATATTCTGTCAAAATGGATGACATCATTAATGAATTTATATGCTAGTAATTATTCGATTTATTCATTTATTTAATATATCAGATAATTCCAAGTAATATATAATCTTAATTTTCAACTATAAAATAAGCAAATCAAAAAACTGGATGGATTTACGATCAACTGACTTTACGATTATGGTTAGGCAAATCATAAGATGACAACGTTTTTTACTAATAAGTTTAGTAGCGTCAAAAAATTTAAATTTTCTTGATTTCGGCATGATTAACACTCTTTTTTCTTCTTTAGACATTACTGAATAAATGATAACATGCATATATAATTTATAATGATATCTAGGCTCACTCAGACGACATATTTGTATTAGAACAACATCCCAAAGATCCTAATTTGATGATTAGTGCAAGTCACGATGGGTATATTATATTGTGGGATATATCGTCGGGAATAGCAGTCAATAAAATTTTTAACAACGTAATTTAAAAAATATCTTATATCTTTTAATCATTTTCATTAATCTAATTAAGGTGTTATTTAAATATATTCTATATATTTATTAATAATACGGTTAAACTGTTATTGCAACTTTAAAAATAAAAGAAGCAGTAAACTTAGATTATATAAAGTTAATTCGGAAAATAGGTATATTAGGAGAATTGAATTATAGCTTTGGCTTGAAACGCTATTTATACAAAAGTTCGAAATGAAATTTTGCAAGTTTGAAATAATATTTATAAGTTTGGAATTTTAATCTACTCCGTAAAATGCTATACCATTATATCCAATGACATGTGATAATCGTATTATTAATATGAAATATGACGCAGGACTAATTAAAGTAAGCTGTTCGCCATTTTGATTACATTTGATAATATAAAGTAATTAAGTATTTTGCTATTTGATACTTTATATTATATTTATGTTTAAAATTATATTAATATTATATATAAAACTCTCCTATTTACATTTTTTAAAAAAATACTATTCTTCTTTTTTATAAATAATCATTAATTAAGAATGTCAAGAGTCACGTAAAAGGTCATGTTTTGTTATACAAAAAATAAAAAATATGAAGATAAAATTGTGAAATTATATACTTACTCTTTTTTATTATCTAGTGGAATCAAAATAAAGAACAGCTGACTTTTATTAATCCCGTTACAATGATCGTCATTCTAGTGTTGTAATATTTTCATGTTATTGATTTTGTTTAGAATCGATCTTTAATTATATACAAATTTTGATTATTTTTTTTTCGAACACATAATTCCTATAGATAGAAAATTATGGCCACGGCGCTATATTTGATTGCAAATTTTCGCCACACGGTTTGCTCATGGCCGCCACGGACTCTCACGGTCAACTTAGTATATTCGGTTTCGGTTACAGTGATGCTTATAATAATGTATTATAAGTTATAAATTATTTTCACAATTAATTCGAACATATTTCTAACTTTCCCAATTTGTTATTATTATTGTTTCTCGGACATAATATCCCCCCTCAAATTAATAAAAAAGAGAAAAACTCTTGAAGTTGAAGAAAAACTGCTGCAAATTTAAGGGCTTAATATAAAAAAAAATTATAGGAATAAATTAAATATTTATTTAGTTCCGAAGAGGACCAAAATATATCCAGAAGTGGAACAAAAACATATTGATGGAAGGGGTGGGGTGGATAGTTTAATTAAATTATTTTCTAAGTTTTGAGCACAATAATTTCAGACAATGTACGAATTTTTTTATTTTTAAATAACTAAGTTCATTGTTAGTGATACTAAATTTCTCTCCCTTGATAAATATTTTTGGGAAGATTTATATTAAAATTATTATTGAATATTTATATAGAGATCCATATAAGTATCTATGAAAATTTTAAGGCACCTTAGGCGAATCGAACATTGTTATGCTAATCTCCTTTTGTATGTAAAAAAATATAAAATATACAGTGTCCGAGGGAACAGTTTTTCCACACCGATTTCAGGCCTTTGGTCAGAGATGCTAATAATCATGTTATAGATGAACAAACTCATGTAGAGCCCCACCTGATGCCCCCGCCTTTTTTGGTCGATATAGACGGGAACCCTTACCCTACCCACATTCAGAGGAGAGTGCCGGGTCGTTATAATTGTGTAACGGAGCAATTGGTTCCTAACGTGTTACCCAACGAAAGAGGTTATTTTGAAATTATATTAATTATAAACTTGCTAGTCCATACCAATGTCTTACCCAGACCTTAAAATGATATCGAATCAGGTTTTAACTTAATATAAAAAAAAATTAATTAATATATAATAAACGTTTAAAAAATTACTCGATGATTAAAAGAATTTGTTTATTAGATTTTCGATTTTCTTTCGAATGTGCAAAATTATTTAGAATAGCTCAATTTAAACCTGGGTCGAGCTGTAAAATTATTAAATATTAAAAAAGAATCAAGACAATAACTATTTTTCTTAGAACCAAGCTGACTTGTAAATTGGAATTTTTTTTAACATGGGGCTGAAAATAGGTATAATTGCAGTTCTCTGATTTAAATCATATATATGTTTTCTTACCTTTTAATATAAGGTTTTCACCAGGATAATTTAATTTTTTTAAAACAATTTCTTATTGATTTTTATAGTGCTGTAAACATTTTTCAAAAAACGTGTTCAACATTCATCTTTTTAAAATAACAAATGCATACTTAAACTAAATTTTAAAACAATAGAAATATTTCAATTTAAATATTCAAAATCACACACATCCAAAAACAAAAATATTAAAAATATATTTGTTTTTGGTTTTACTACCCATATTGAAAAGTATAGATGTAATTAGGTAATAATATCGGTGATTAGAATTTGTCTTATGATATTTAAAATTAGGGCTGTGGCGATATTAAATATAGTATCTGGGCTGATATTTAGCCGGCCGATATTTATAAAAACATGATCCGATATTTTTATTGTTTTTGATTATTTTATAATTGATAATATTACCACAATCTTTGCTAGCAGAAACTGCATCGAGGACATGCAAGTATTATACTAATGAAAGAATCGGCCCGAGCTTATATATGTTGGCCAGCAATTAACACAGATATACAGGCTTACTATGAATTATGCCAACAATGCAATATCTAAAAAGAAAACACCCTGACAAATACATAATAACTCCACACACCTCAACATTATTTTTGGTATAAATTACGTGGACCCTTAGATCATATTCTCTAATCTCATCCCCAACTAGGACAACTACCAAATAGCCCAGAAAACGTACAATGAAGGAAATAAAGTATGGATCCACATCCATAATATCCCTGATGGAAAAGGAATAGTAAGAAAAAACCGTAACGAAACCATTTGTACTATTAAACACAGAAAACAAGGATTACAAACCTACCACACAAAGCTAACAAGAAAGCACGAAACACTACATAAAAACTATTTCAAAATATTTTTATATACGAAACTATTTTTTTAAAAAAAAGTTTACATTATAGAAATTACTTATGTTTTATATAATTGAAAAGGCCCTAGTAAAATTTAGGGGGGGGGGGGAGTCCTATTTTTTTTAGTAGTCATATTTTTTTGGTGTATTATTATCTTGGTATTCTGAATCAACCCTACAATAATATATATATATTGTCATATAATTTTCCTTTTATTGCAAATTTTTTTGTTTTGTTTTATGTTAGTAATTTTTACGACGCATATATTTAATAAATAGGAGCTTAGGCAAACTTGGTTGCCTTAAGGGAGGGAGGAGTGTAAAGAAATTTATTATTATTCATAATTTCACCCTTAGGGTTATATATTTTTTTATTGAATGTCCAGTGTTTATGATCATTTTTTGTTAAATTTTTAAATATATTTAAAAATGTAGCAATATGTGTTTTTTAGGATTTTTTTTGTGTTTTATTAAGCTTTTTTGTACTTTTTTATATTTTAATAATCTTCTCACATTATAAACAATTTTTGTAACCCAGAGATCAATATGTATTTTGCAAGTATTTTAAAATATATCAATTTATTTGACAACTCGACCCGAAATTTTTTAAAAATATTAGGCCCGCCTCAGCCTGAACAGAAATGATTATTTTTTAATAGGCCCGGCCCTAAACCCTTACGGCCTGGGTCGTGATTTGCGGATATCTAATATTAATATTGAGTCGAGTTTATAAGAATATCGGATCGGATCGGTAAAAAATTTATAGATCGACATAGCTCTATTTAAGATTTTTCAGCGTGAGGTGTATTTTTAAAGCGAACATTACCTGTGAGTTTTAGACATTAATATAAATATATTTGTATATTAATGTAAACTCAAGGTGAAATGGAAATAATGGATATGCCATACAGCGAAAATGATCAGGATGACCGTAATAACAATGTTATTCCTGGTTCAAATAGTGTCCACGTGGAAACACCTGGAATACCTGATCTTGTCAATAATGAAACAGGTTATTTCTTTTTATAAAGTGTAATAGGTAATGGATGTTTAAAGATGTATATTTCGCTTTTAATTAATTATTATATATATCTATATATTTATATTCATGTTTAATATCTAGTTGACGTAGATATCAATAAAAACTCCACCTCAGACCTCAAATATATAGATGACGCCATCATAAGGTTGTTATTTTTATTTAATGAAAGAAAAGAAAAAGAATGCATAAATGAAAGAAAGAATTTTAAAAATAAATTGATAATTATATAAAAATACTATTTTTACAGATGCCAGGTGGAAAAAAAGAAATCTTGTTCTGAATGGGAAATTCAGGAGTTCACTTACGATGATAATAAACGCAAAATTAGGGCTGCTCGTTTAAATTTTTACTATAGTTCATGCCTTGATAAAGGTTCTGTTGTTGCTTCAACAAATTACACTGTAGATAGTCGAACTGCTAAATCATTCATTGCTAATTCTGATACAATTCCAAATCATGTTAAATATGAAACTAAATCTCAATCAAGTTAATTAAATTTAAAAAAAACAACTAATTTATATAAAATATGGTGTCATTAAATGGGATTTAGCCGATGATAAATTAGAATTTTTGCCAAAGTAATATTAAACCTCGATATTTTGTTAATAAATAAAAACCTTTCTGTTATCTATAAGCAAAATCTCCAGGTTTTTATAATAACTTTTGGCTAAAATATTGGGTTAGCCGTTTTTAAAAATCGAGCCGTTTAACAACGCTAATTAAATCTTTTATTTGTTATTCACTTTATTACTGATTATTTTAAATTCTCATTAACTAGAACCTATAGTCAAACCAGGGGATATTTTAAAAGGAGATTTATTTATATCCGACTCAAAATCTTATTTCAAATCTAGTCTTAACATAAACTTACCTAACCACTCATCCGATAATTCACGCGACAAAAATATAAAGAAGGTCATTGGTAGTGCAAGTATAATAAAGAGAAACAAAAACGCCGCTATGATTAATTTATCTCCATCCCTATCTCCAACATTTGGCAATCACAGTCGCAAAGGTAAATAATTGTTAGATATTATACATGCTACAGTCAATTTACATGCTAGTATGTAAATTTAAAGATTCAAAAGTTTGTGATTAAATTATCTGAAATTTATATTAAGTATTTTACAACTTGTGCCCTTTATAAAATTTAAATCATTTATTTAGCGTTTTTTTTTAAATTTAAGAAAGGATGGAAAAACTAATTTTTTCAGAAATGTATTTTAGCACGTGGTAGAATACCTATTTTATTTATTTCCGACACTTATAAAATATTACACGATTTGACTATGGCAATATGCCTATTGACTGTAACATTCACATATTCTGGATAATGAAGAACTGTATCGATGAATGTGAATAAGTTTCATTTGATGGTTTTTTATAAATTTGGTCTCTTAGAAAATTTAAAACAAAATCTAAAATGAAAATCAAATTTAACAAAAAAAGAAGGTAAATTGAAATCAAAACTTTCCCATACCCCCACCCTTCTCCAATTTTTTAATGATCCTTACCCCCCCCCCTCCTGTGAGAAATCCCTGTTTGTATGTTTGCGATCTGAAATTCTAAAAAAAGGATACATTGCATAATTATTTCATCCACATTTGTTTTCATATGTTTAAATATATTTATACAACCTGACTAGGATAATAAATCTGACATTTTAATTATTTCCTTATCTTAAATTTGTAATTTAATAAGTTGAAGTAAAGCTTTATAAAATTAAATCATTGGGATGGGAGATTCATTATAGTTAGAAATTTAACCAAATGGTTAGTTTTAACATTAACCTACATTTTTAGGGTAGTATTAAACGTTACTCAAAATAATATAAAAGGTTGCAGATATAAACCTATTTCTTTCTTAATGAAACTAATTTTAGAGTATGGCTCATAAAAACCATAAAAAAGTCGAATTTTTTTTGTTTTTAAAATAACTTTTTTTGTTATTTGGATTCAAACCAATTTTTTTTATATTTCAAGTAAGGGAAACTACACTTAAAATCAATGATTCTGTTTAATTCCTTTTTTACGAATAACAAAATTGTTCAATTTGAAAATTAAAATCAAATAAGAATAAGGAAAATATATTATTCTTCGAAATTTTTAATCTATTATTCTATCGAATTATTTTAAATTATTCTTAAATTTACAAAATTATTCATAAATATTTAAAATTATTCATAAATATTTAAAATTATTCTTAAATATTTAACGTGCATGTTCCTTGCGGAAATTTTAACTTATCCACATTTATAAATCACTTTTTTAATATTTCATTTAAAAAATATTTTAAAAGAATTTAATTTTCGAATCGAATCGAATAATGTATTTATTATTCATACGAATACTAATAAGAAATCATTTGATTCGCAAGAATACGAATAATAAAATTATTTGTTTCTAAATTACTAATCGAATACGAGTAATGAAAATTTATCCGATAACTCGACCCGTACCCGGCCCAAGCCTCAGGTCGATTTCTATAAAATAATTTCTGTTCGTGCTGGGTCAGGCCTAATATTTTAAAAAAAATCGAGCCCGGCCGGGGCAGGCTTAAGTTTTTTAAAAATGATATTACATTTTGTTAAATAGATTGATATATTTTAAAATTCTTGCAAGAAAAAAAGACTCTTTTTATTTGTAGGATATTTTTTACAATCAAAAAAAATATTAAATTTTTCTATATTAAAATAAATTCGGGCCAGGCGGACAATTTTTTTGGGATGACTTTTCGGGACAAATAAAAGAAAAATTTGTTCAAAAATGGGCCGGACAGGACAAACTTTAAAAAAAAACTTCGGGTCGGGCTGAAAAATTAGACCCGATGCAGAGCACCAATGCAAATATTCGATTCGTATTTTTGTATGTGTAGCATAAATATCGTATAATATATATAAAATTTTATTTATATGGTCACAGAACATCTGCCTCCTGCTTTCGCTCGAGATATAGACGAGGAGGAAAGCGATAGTACCGTTTATTCTGATTGGGAAATTGAACACGGCGTTTCTTTACCTTCCTCAAAATCTATTCCCATTACCATACCATCCCAAATATCGGGTAGGAAACGTAAGAAACGAAATGATCTGATCGTTACATCGAAAATTAATAAGAGATGCTTTAAAATTGGCAAGAGAAAGATATCAACTCCAAGAAATTTATTAAACAATCATAATATTGAAAAGATCGCTACTTCAACCAGAAATTCATCATCCCCATCTCAGAGTAACTCTACTGGATCATCATCACATTCGTCACTTACTACTACTCGCCGCAATAAACGTTACGATGTTGTCAATAAAATATATGGCAGGAGGAAACGATTAAATCATTCACGAAAGAATTTTACTAAGGGAACAAGGTTGCTCTCTAAACAGAGTGACATTAGTAAAGCTGTGTCTCATATTGCCAAAACAGCTGTATATAATATTTCCGACGATCAAAATAATAACTCAAGGTATAAATATAATCATGTACACTCGCTTAATATCGACCCACCTCACCGTTGGTGCCTTAGGACAAAACGAAACAATAGTATAGAAGCGATGTGTAAGTCGTATTCTGATACCGTCTCTAAAAGATTCGAATGTTCGACGAATTCTAATAGATTAATCCAAGATCCATCGCCTCATTCTCATGCTATGCGAAACAATATCGGCATTCAGCCCAAAGGATACTATTTTCGAAGTCACAGAGAAACCAAAGTATCTTCCATTGATAACAATGAGAATGAAAATTTGGCCGAACCCCCGATTAAAGCTATTAGTTTGATTAAAAAATCTAGCGATATTTCTGATCTCAAAATAAAGGTCAAAAATTTAGCCAGCCTTTCATTAAATAATCAGGGTAATTCATCGTCTTACTACCAACTCAGAAGACGTAAGTTAAACATTTCCCAAAATATACGAAGTAATAATAACAGGTCCCTTAGACCTTCCAGCCGTATACAAAAGTTTCCTAATAAAAGTGTTATTACCAACATAGAATGTAGGAAGATATCCCAAGACAAATCTCCTTTTATAAAGGATTCTCATATTTTCAATATAAAAGACCCAACCAATTTCTCAACTACTGCCCACGCTTACTTCACTCGCGGCAAAATACCCTCCCATTTATATTCGCATCCTTCTACATCCTATAATTCTATTTCCTATCACACATCTCATACAACCCCATCTCACCATTCTGAAACATTGCCTAATCCTCCCGACTGGATGAGCCAAATCACCCCAAAACGGTCACCATTCGTGCCTCAGATAGGAGACGAGGTTGTTTACCTCAGGCGAGGCCATGAAGCGTATGCCAACGCTGTTCGTGATTCGTCTATCTACCCGCTGGAGATTCGTAACCTACCCTTTTTCCGTCAACCCTCGTTGCCTTCCGTAGTTTTCGCTAGAGTCACTGGCCTGCGTTTCGAAATTAAGCCTCCTCGCTTGTGTCGAGTTCAACTAACCCTGGTGGATAAGGATACGGGTTCTCCTACGGGTGGCTCTTTTTCATTTAAGTACCACGATGTACCTGGCGTCGTGGATTTCTTATTGCTCAAACAGACTTACGAGGATTCTCTTAGGGAGACGGAGTCATTCGTAAAAGGAACAAGAATAAGATCATTTATTGATGACGCCTGGTGGCTCGGAACCATAGAAAGTCTGGATGATATGAATATAAAGTATTTTAATTTAAATACCCCTTCACCTCTTGACTCTTCTACTGGATATCCCTCTATGGAATTTGATAATAGTGACTCGTTTTTAAAATACCTGGTGCTTTGGGATAAAACCGGCGAGACTGAAGCCTTGAGCCCGTGGGATATGGAAATATTGCCCGAAGGAGGACACGTTGAATCCGAGGATATAAAAGTAAAATTTATTATATTTATTTTAGTAAACATTACTTATAAATTTTATTTTAATAAACATTACTTTTAAATATATTTTCAGAAACGACAGGGCCTTTTAAATTACATGCCCAAGACGGACGAATGGTCATCCTTTGGGCAGGAGCATGATTGCCAAAGAATAAGCAGGGGATTGGAATCGATATGCTCCTTGGCCATCAGTGAACCCTTTTTAGCTCCTGTTGATTCCGAAATTTACCCCGATTACATTCAAATAGTACCTTATCCCATAAACCTTTATCTTATAAGCGCTCGATGCGCCAATCGTTTCTATAGACGCGCATCCGCTTTGATTTACGATGTCAGACTTATACTAACGAACGCTAACCTTTATAACGAGCCATCAAGCTCTATAGTTGAACGGGCCCAGATCTTGGTTCAATTGTGTTGCGATTTGGTTACCAACGAACGGAGCCGGCCTTTGGCCCTTTATAAAACTCTGACATCCTCTAAGACTTCGACTCGCCTCATGGATGATCGTGCAAATTTGCGAGAGGCAAAACGAATAGATGGCGAGACTTCTGACTTTAAAAATAGTTATAATGCTTCTCGATCAAGGGTTCCTACAAAATTAGCTAATAACTTGTCTTGGAGACAGAAATGTGATATTTTAATGAAAGAACTATTGGACAACGAGGATTCAGAACCTTTTAGAAAGCCCGTCGACTGTTCCGAATACTCTGATTATTATACAATCGTCAGGTATCCTATTGATTTGGGTTCTATATACAGTAAATTAAACCGGGGCATGTATAATTCTCCTAAAGATTTTAGGAGAGATATACGTATGGTGTTCGTTAATAGCAGGGCTTACAACACTAACAAGAGGTCTCGCATTTACAGTATGACTCTAAGGTTATCGGCTTTGTTCGAAGAGCGCATGAGAAAGCTGATCATGGATGACGGAAGTTTAAAAAAAAAGGAAGGTTATTCTTTCAGGGAAAGGAGTTGCATCAATAATTATAACTACCAATATTTGAATAATGAAAACCCTTCTACTTCTAGTTTTACTAGGCACGAGTTATTACGTGAATCCGATATTCAAATACCTTTTATACCCGAGGAGTTACCCACACGCACCATAGATCTTTCTTTACAAAGTAAAAAGATCTTTAAATACTAAACAGTAGGGTTAGGAAGAACAAAAGGCGCAGCTTTATATTTTAAAAGCATTTTTTTTTGGTTTTTAAATTGAAAAAAAATATTCAAAAAATTAAATTTATTTTTTGTTTCTATTCTTTAAAATTTAAAATGCATACTAAATTTTATTTTTATTGGAATTTTTGTGTTTTCCAACACTTGTATAATATATATAGCTCAATCGAACATTAATGACGCATCAAATGATACCGGTGGTATACGTGCTTTTGATGAATCTTATCATCGCGGGAAATTTAAGGGTTTGAGATCAATAGCAGCAGAATCTCGCCAGCATCAAGTGGCCAATGATTTTGCAATCAATAATGACGATAATCCAATTCCGCCTTTTATCTCAACTGATAGAGTAAACTTAAACACTACTATTGCTGGTAAAACTTTAAAGCTTTCCCTCTATATTATAAATAATGTAAAATCAATTTATTTAAAAAAAAATTCATCTCATCTACAATAGGTCAGGAAGCTGACAATGACGAAAGTGATGTTGAATGTCAAAGAGATACTGTGATCACCTCCATATCTAAAATAAAATCGGATTTGCTTGTATCATCTCTTTCAATAACCCCTGAATCAAGAATTGAATTGTCCTCTTTAACGCCAGAAGGTTTTTTAAATAATACCTTTTTAAATAAATTTTATTAAGTCATAGAAAATCAACCAAAAACTGTCATCAAATCTGATGAAAGTTCTAATGTGTCCGATGCTTCATACAAACTCGTTGATATTATAAATAGTGACGTGGCTAAGCCATCCAAAAAATGCGCCCCTATATATACATCAAGTAATACAAATTCTAATAGTAGCGACACTGATGACCGCGAAAATTCCAAAGACCATTATTCTAAACCACCTATCAATATTATTTCTAATGGTATATATTTTCTCGATTCTCATTAGATAACAAATGTTTCACGTTAATATGAATTATGTTATCATTTTAACTAGGGTAGGAAATCAGGTTAAATTTCTGGAGAGAAAACGAGAAGATTACCCCGATACTCTTTTAATTATGTTTAAAAATGTATTGTAAAATATTTTACTAAATTTCTCAGGGAAAAATTAAATTGACATTTTAATTTTAACACATAAAATACTTTAAAAAAATATACTAGGCCCAAAATATCGTCTCAGGAATTCGACAACCGTCTCCCATCATACGCTTGATCCTTTATTGCTGGGAAGCAAAAAAAAATTGCCTTTTAATAAATCTTGTATAAATTATTCGCCCAAATCGGAACCAACATCCACAAATGATGAGCAACAACAAATTACCTGGGAAAACGATGGCGAAAATGGAGAGAGTGATTCAGAGTCAAGTGATAAGGAAACCTACAATAGGTACATAATAAAAACTTCCCAAAATATACCCGCTTCGTCTTACAATACGCGTTCCACTCGATCCACAGGTATAAATAGCGCGGGTAAAAAGGCCGACTCTGATTACAAACGTGCTATTAATTTATCTAAATCACTCGTTAATGACTCGAACACCGACTTAGGGAAATCATCTAATGGTATTGCAGGTAGCGGTCTCTGTAGAAGGTCACTCAGAAAAGCCCCAAAAATCAAATACGATTCTGATTTTGAATATGAATGTTGTTAACCATTAAACCAAACTAATTATTTTAAAAACTTACAATCCTTTTTGGAATGCTAATTATTGAGATGATTTGCTAAATTATATTAACTTAATATTTTATAACTATTTTGGATATAACATGTTTAAAAAATTTGTATTTAATTTTATATAATATGTAAAATAGACTGTTCAATAATGCTTATCAAATTTATATTTTTTAATGATAAATATATTTAAGGAATTCTTACCCCAAAAATATTCTAAGAGAAACCTCATGACATTGCCGCTCAATTTTAAATATTTTATAAGAAAGACTATATATTTTTTTTACTTTTTATATACACCATTAAATTATATGTATGGCTAAAATAAAACCTAATCTGAATGCTTTATTTTTATTACTCAATCAACATTATATTTTGAGATTTTGTCTAAATCTCAATATCAGGATTCTAAATACAATATTCCAAATCAGAACTTATGTTAATTCTTTTTTTAACCATATTTAAATCATTAATCAGTTCAACTTCAACTTTTTTAAAATCAAGAATAATCTTTACTTAAAATCGATTTTTATTTTAATAATATGTAAAGTTTTTACTTTTGCTAATAATATTCTCAGAAATTTAAATAAAATACACAATCAAACATCATTAAAGATTTCTTGTATTGTTTTTTTCTTTTATAATAATTTAAATATCAAACTCTTAGATTTAAATCACCAAATCCGAGAAGCATCTAGTATATAAGAATTTGCATTTGAGGTAAGCGTGGCTTAGCCCGAGGGCAGGGTAAATAGATTTTCGGGCGGGGTCAGAATTTCGCAATTTCTAATGTTAGAATTGGGTAATTTAGGCTTTTTTCCTTCATAAAATATTAATAAGGAGGTAGACCGAGGCTAAATGGCAAATAGGATGAGAAGACAAGCGCCTATAACTATTTAACTCTTAAGTTAAGAGCTAAATATCTCAAATTTGGTCAAAAGAGATATTTTTTCACATACACAAGTTTGCCATATTTTTAAATTTTGATCAAAAATAATTTTTTAGCATTTCTCACCAAATCTTTCCTGTTTTTTTAGAAAAATTAGTGAATCAAATCAAAATACAAGTGATAGATTCTTTGGCTATATCATAATGCCGGAATTTATCGAGTCATATATAGAGGTGTTTACCAGGGTCCAAAATACAATTTAATAATTAAGTGAAAATTATATAATAAAAAATCGCCATAGAACGTATGGAAGAAAATAACCTTTCACTTAAGATTTATTCAACACACAAAAGGATTAAATAATTTAGAAAAACATTAACAAAATCAGGCCTTCAGAAATAACAAGAAGCCAGCAATTATCGCCAAAATAGGTAATTTGATAATTCTCATGGATTAATTTTATCTTGTTAAATTTTATATTCTATCTATATTTAATTCTACACGACTGATCATTTAAGTAGGTGCTATGGTCATTTTTTATTCAGACTTTCAATTCAAATAGAAAATATTATAGGGATGTTCAGATTATTTAGGTGTGATGAATACTTCTGAACCCCCCCCCCCCCCTTCACCGAAAGATGTAAACTATTATAATATGGATGATTAAAATTTCTAAAAATGATTGCTGAAATAAAGTTGTAAAAAAATATATTGGAATAATAATAAGGTTTTCGGTAAATAATTTTTTTAAAATTCCTATTCAATTTTGTTATTCTTATTAATTCGAATAGAATCGATAGAAAAAATAGAATATTTCATTTTGTGTATAATATGTAACATGAATATTTAATGTTTAAATAGTAAATTTGAAACATTTTTCCATTTATTGAGGGTGAATTATATTATTAAGTCAACGATATATTTGTATTTATTCAAGATGAATATGTTTGAATTGAACATTTATTATGCTTGGTATGAATAACCAAAATGAATGAATAATTATCTAAATATTGTCAGAATATAAAATTATTTTAAAAAAATTATTGGTTCATAAATTAATTGAAAATGATTAAAAAGTGCATACAACACAAGGGATTGGACCCTTATGCTTGTATTGATAACATGGTAGAACTCCGCACTCTAGGCCAACTAAACTTAGACCTGCAAGATTTTTATGTTGTCCTCTGAGTCTGAATTGCTTACCAGTAGGGGAGAAAGGTGATTCTTGAGCTCTATCGACGCATATATATTGGGAACGAGTGTAATGTTCTCCTTCGGCCATCAAAACTCCACTATATTCTTGAGTCCATTGCCCAGGACAAAATGAAACCCCGGGAACCATGACCAAGGCATTTCTAGGAGCAAAACATAGAGCGCATGCCGCCACTTTACCCAACCTGGCTGGGTTTAGATAAACAGCTCCGAATATCTTAGACCGACTGTCAAATTCAAAATCGATGTTCAGTTCGGATTTGTAAGGTAAGCACTCGAATCTTGCCCCACTTCCTGGTGCCTCTGAATCGCCAGCTGCTATGGTGCCTGAAATTTTAGTTACGAGCGAATAGAAAAATTATTAATGATAAGAGAATCGCCAGTTGCCTGAAATTTAAATTATGAGCGAATATAAAACATATTAATGATAAGAGGGGAAAATTTAAATTATTCTCTTTACTTAATTAAAATCTTAACAAAAATAATGAACCAATTACATATAAACAGGATAGTATTCAACCTGAATAAACTGTCGTAGTTCCCTCAGAACTAAAACATGAAACGACACCCCATCTAACGAAAACGGATGAACCCAAATAAGATGGTCCAGACTGTGCTGCCCCACATCCACAAGTATCATCCTGGCCTGGTAGTCCAGGTATCCCAGGTGTTCCATCACGTCCCGGTATTCCTGGTATGCCCTCAGGGCCAGCCGGGCCATATGGTCCCATTTTACCTCGGGGTCCGGAGTTACCCTCTTCTCCTGGCATTCCTGGTTCACCCTTTACATTTTAAATGATATAATGAAAGGGCAGCTGTCCAATTTTATATAAATATATATGAATTCATAAGCACTATTTTTTGCTTAAATTTTTATTTTTAAAAACTTTGTCGGAGATTATCAGCAAAAAAAATTGGTTAACAAATGATTCAAATTTTGCAAATATCTTTAAAAAATAATTAAGCAAAATATTTTTTTATTGGGTGGCAATTATTTATAGTATGTTTAAATTGATTATTTATAAGTAAGTTTAAAATTGAAGAGATAGCTAGTGTTGATGTTGAATATTTAATAACAAGGTTTATTATTTTTCTATCGTTTATTTGCTGGAACAGAGGGTCCATTATAATAAGAATATAAGATTTTAAATTTAATGTCGATTTAGATTTATTTTCTTTCTTATAGGATTTTTAATTAATAAAAGCAGTCGATTTAAATATGGTAATAATCATCTCTGACGGAATATTAGTTGGGATCTATTTGATAAATGATGTTAAACATAATGGAAATGGGTTACAACTAGTGGTCTTTTGAAACTTAACTAGTTACATTCATAAAGAGGTAACTATCTACAGTTACTAGTTAGATATTTTTATATGTAACTAGTTACAGTTATATTTCAAAAGTAACTTAATTACATTATAAGTTTCTTCATATTAAAAGAAAATATACAATTTATTTATATAAAAATATAATTACACTGAAAAAAAAATCGAATATAGAATATATTTACACCGAAATATATGCACTGATTATTTTTATAAAAATTCGGGCTTAGTAAATTCTATTTGCCTTTAAGAATAAATTACCTTGAAAATTTCTGTCCAAAAGGAGGTGCTTATTTCGCTTCAAAAATAAGCATCTCTAGTCTGAAAAAACCTTTTACGGGAGGATTTGGTATAAGGACAACATTATATATAATAAAAAGTAATAATTCAATCTCTTTTTAATTAGTTCAGATGATGGCCCAGTATTATTTTGTAAATTTCCCATAGGTTAGCATTTTGATATGGCAGTGTTATATGCTTTCTTATAATGATCATTTTCTAAAAGGATCTTGTTGGTATCTTTGTTTCTACTAAATTTAATGTATGATAAGAAATTCGTAGAAAGGTAATTAAAGTCATTTTAGTTAGTTTAATTTAATTGATATTTTTATATAATATTTAACTAAACAAATATCTTGTTTCATGTACATCTAACTAAAATTTAGTACAATTATTTAAGTCATATTATGTGAAAATAATCTTATAGAGTTTCCATAGCTTGGCAGTGGATTAGATGCTGAAATATATTTTTTTTGGAATATATAAGCCTCGAGATTATAGAGGTTAAAACCTTCTTTCCATCTATGAGCAAATTCTCAGGCTATTATGTTGACTAAAATCTTAATCGGGCCCTTTTAAAAATCGAGCCGTTGAACAATACTACTAAGGTATTTTAACATCTAAGTCTGTTGTTTTGTAATACTTTTAGAAAGATGGCACAATTTCTATCATTATTCTGAATCATTTGAATATCATCCTCATTAAATGACAAGTCAGAGTTAGAATTCATATTAAATTCTGTACATAGGCGTTGCCAGGGGGAAATTTCCCTTCGGAAATTTGTCTGTTCTCATAAATATCATTTTAAGCCAATAAAAATTCCTTTCACCCTCCTCTCTCCCCAAAATATATTCTATATATCACACTATAAAGAAGAATTGAAATGAATATAAATAAGTAAAAAACAATCAACAACTATAATTCAAAATTATTAGAAAAAAGTGGAAAACCAAAATTATTTTTATAAAAATATAACCTAGCCAAAGGCCTGCAAAGGTGGATCTATCAATAAAATTTATGTGGCAAACACCCACATAATAGTGATTTCCCCCTAAAAAATCCAGGCTACGGTTATGATTCTGTATCTGTCTGAATCATTTATCAATATTAACTATAAAAAAGGTCCGCATACATACAGAAAGATATTTAATCAAAATTTTAAATTAATAAGTTTAATTTAAAATTAATTTATTAAAATATAAGATATTAAAATAAAATTGTATTTGAATAATTTAAAAAGTAACTAATTACATTCAGAAGTTACATTCCAAAAAATATAACTAGTTACAGTTATTTTTTTGCAAAATTATAACTAGTTATCAGTAACATTATTTAACAACACTAGTCACAACAAACATTGTAATATTGTGAGATATTTTACAAAAACTGCTAAGAAGTATTGATCAAATCATAATGAAGGAAGCATGGTTTTCCTTGTTTTTTAACGTGTATTTTAATTGATTTTTAAATTTTTATCTGATCTCAGGTTGATAAAAAATTATATGTAAATCTTTTGTTGTAAATTTTATTTAATTGATTTCTCTTATAACTTTTGAATAAAATGTGGTCTTAATAATTGCATATACTTCTTTATATAAAATATTGAAGGATTTTTCAATATCTAAAGAAGAAGAAATGTATGAACAATAAAACGTTTTTTATTTCGAAAAAATATCGAATTTTATAAAAAAAACCAACTAAAGCAAATTTCTCAAAAAAATGATATTTTAAAGTTGCAAAAATTTATTATCGCAAAATTTTACATCAGGTCCAGGTTCCCCGCGAGGTCCCAATGCTCCCGCTCTCCCGCCACTGCCAGCTTCTCCCGAAGACCCAGAAGCTCCCTGCAACCCTCTGTCCCCTCTTTCACCTCTCGGGCCTTTGTTTCCAACTGGACCATCTATGGCTGGTTCTCCATCGCTACCGGTATGACCTTCTGGGCCCTAATATGTAAGGGTTATTCATTCATATCTTTAATTCTTCATTATAAAAATATATTATATTGGTGAAAAATTAAAATATTTTATTATGTATAAAGATTTTGAAACCTTTTATTTTAAATATTTTATTTTTCATAAATACAAAAATACCTAAACGAAATTGAAAGTTGATACATACTACCTATACCTAAATCATATATTAGGTTTTCTTCCCAACAACTTGACAAGTTTTGGTTCATTTATAAGTCAGTTTTTTTATTTTATGTTAAACTTTACTTCATAACCGTTTAATATTTTTTAATATTAATAATTATTCATATTAAAATAGATATTGAAAAATTTTTTTCAAATGTTATAGGAATGATATACAGAGTTTCCCATTCAAAAAAGGAAAAGTCCCAATCAAAAAAATGAAAAGTTTCAATCATAAAAGGAAAAGGTCCGATCAAAAAGAGAACAAGGTCGATCATAAAAGGAAAAGGTTCAATCAAAATAGGAAAATGTCAATCAAAAAAGGAAAAATGTCAATCAAAAAAGGAAAATTCCCAAAAAGAAAGGAAAAAGTCCGATCAAAAAAGGAAAGTGTCAACAAAAAAAGAAAAGGTCCAACCAAAAAAGGAAAAATGTCAATCGAAAAAGGAAAATTCCCAAAAGGAAAGGAAAAGTGTCAATCAAAAAAGGAAAATTCCCATTCAAAAAAGGGAAATCGTAATTTTTGAAAATTTTTTGTCAATTTTTCTTAAATTTTTATTTATTTTTGTTATTCCTTCTTAATTTATATCTAAATTTTTGCGATTTCTTTACGTTTTTTTTTCTTACTGATCTTTTCTCAATTTATTTCTAACTTTTTGCCGATTTTCTTTACTTTTTCTTACTATATCTTCTCTCATCTTCTCATTTTTGATAATTCTTTTGTATTTTTAAAAATAATTTATAAATTTAGGTCCATTTTTTTTAACAATTCTTTACGTTTTTTTTTCATCAAACATACAATATTCTTTTTATGATTTTTTCATTGTTATCTTTTACATACATTTCTACCTTTTCAATCTCTTTAAGACATTTTTAATTTTTATTTTTTTGAGCATTTCTCAATTTTTTTTCTTCTCATTTTTGATAATTTTAAAAATAAGAATTTAAAAAGAATTATTAAAAAAATGGACCTAAATTTATATATTATTTTTAAAAATACAAAAGAATTATCAAAAATGAGAAGATGAGAGAAGATATAGTAAGAAAAATAAAAGTAAAGAAAATCGGCAAAAAGTTAGAAATAAATTGAGAAAACATCAGTAAGAAAAAAAACGTAAAGAAATCGCATATAAATTAAGAAGGAATAACAAAAATAAATAAAAATTTAAGAAAAATTGACAAAAAATTGACAAAAAATTTTAAAAAATTACGATTTTGCTTTTTTGAATGGGAATTTTCCTTTTTTGATTGACACTTTTCCTTTCCTTTTGGGAATTTTCCTTTTTCGATTGACACTTTTCCTTTTTTGATTGAACCTTTTCCTTTCTTGATCGGACTTTTTCCTTTCTTTTTGGGAATTTTCCTTTTTTGATTGACATTTTTCCTTTTTTGTTTTGACCTTTTCCTTTTTTGATTGAACCTTTTCCTTTTATAATCGATCCTGTTCTTTTTTTGATCGGACCTTTTCCTTTTATGATTGAAACCTTTCCTTTTTTGAATGGGAAACCCTGTATTTCTAACTTTTTGCGATTTAGTTACGTTATTTTTCTTACTGTATCTTTTCCCAATTTATTTCATACTTTTTGCGATTTCTTTACTTTATTTTTATTACTATATCTTCTCTCAATTTATTTTTCTTCTCATTTGTGATAATTCTTTTGTTTTTTAAAAATATTTATAAATTTAAGTCCATTTTTTTTAGCAATTCTTTATGTTTATTATATCATACATACAATATTCTCTTTTTGATTTTTTTCCTTATATTGGAATCTTTTACAATTAACCCTTAAAATTTCTTTAAGTCATTTTTAATCTTTATTATTTTACCTTTTCATTTTTTTTCTCCTCATTTTTGATAATTTTAAAAATAAGAATTTAAGAATGATTATTGGATTTAATTGCAATCGCTAAATTAAATTAATCTCTTGGTTATAAAGTACCTTTTAAAAAATAAATAAGTATGAGCTTTAATACCAAACGATATGTAAATTTGTAAAATAATAATCATTTTTAAATTCTTATTATTAAATTTATCAAAAATGAGAAGAAAAAAAATTGTAAAAAGGTCAAAAAAATAAAGATTAAAAATGACTCAATATATTGAAAAGGTTAGAAATGTATGTAAAAGATTACAAAATAAGGAGAAAAAATCATATAAAGAATATTATGTATAATTGAGACCTAAATTTATAAATTATTTCTAAAAAGACAAAAGAATTATCAAAAATGAGAAGAAAAATAAAGTGAGAAAATATACAGTAAGAAAAATAATGTAAAGAAATAGCAAAAAGGTTAAAAAAAATAAGAAGGAATAACAAAAATAAATAAAAATTTAAGAAAAATTGACAAGAAATTTTAAAAAATTACGGTTTTCCTTTTTTGAATGGAAATTTTCCTTTTTTGATTGACAATTTTCCTTTCCTTTTGGAAATTTTCCTTTTACGATTGACACTTTTCCTTTTTTGTCTGACCCTTTTCCTTTTTTGATCAGACTTTTTCCTAAACCTTTGGGACCTTTCCTTTTTTGATTGACACTTTTCTTTTTTGTTTGGGCCTTTTCCTTTTTTGATTGAACCTTTTCCTTTTATGATTGAAACTTTTCCTTTTTTGAATGGGATTTCAAAATATAAATTAAAAATTATTATTATTTTTAATATTACTATTATTCTCATCATCTAATTTTTAACTAATAATTTTTTACTATAAAAAGAACTATAATAGTATTTGGGATATTAAGGTTCAACAAATTCTTCGCCTCTAAATATATATCATACAAAGTTTAAAAAGATTTACATCAGGACCGGGTAGCCCCACGTCTCCATCTCTGCCATCTACCCCGTCAAGCCCATGAGCACCATCCTTGCCATCTTTTCCATCTTCTCCGTTAAGGCCATCTCTTCCAGGGTCGCCTGAAATTCCCGGATCTCCGACCTCAAAATTGGGAGTTCCTTCAATACCGGGTTTACCGGCTATACCCGGTTTTCCATCAAATCCAGATTTTCCATGCCGACCTGAAATTCCGTCCGAACCTGCTTTGCCAGATTCTCCTTGCCGACCGTCTTGCCCTGGGTTCCCGTCTCGACCCGGCATACCGTCTCGACCTGGTCGACCGTCCATACCTGGGAAAGCGTCATTACCGTGGGATGTCCCTCCTGAACTTCCTCTTAGACCCTTTTTTGTAAAGATAATAAATAATAATTTATAGATATAGTATATTAATAGTTGATAAAGATCATGAACTTTATAAAATTTAAAAATTTCAATAAGTATTTAATAACCTTATGAAATATAATACAATCTACATATAGGCAGTATTATATATAAATAATCTGTATAAAACAAAGGATGGAAGAATTTTTAGGTTATTTTCACAAAATAGCATCATTAGAGGTCTGCTAATGGCAAAATTCTCAGACCCGGCCCGACCAAGTGGGAATTTAGTTATTACCCGGCCAAAATTTTTTTGCCCTATCCGGCCGGTCGCGGTTTTAATTTTTTACTAAGGTTGCCCGGCAAGATCCGGCCCGGTTTAAAAAGATTTTAAATACAAGGCCTAAACTAAAATATATGTTGCGGAACACCAAAATAAACAAATATTTATAATCTTGGGGAGTGGTTAAGTTAAAAACACTATACAATAGATTTTCACTTCCATAAGATATCAGAATTCAACAAATATACTAAATATTAAAAAAAATTTGCCCAGCCTGGCCTATTAAAAAAAAATTCAGACGTTCTCGGGCTTGCGGATCTCTAATTTTCATGATAAATGAAATTGGAGTTATAATTTAAAAAAATAAGAATGAAATAATTTTGTCATGAAAATAAAATAGGCAAAATTAATATTCTGCTTTTCACTATTTTAGTTTCCACTTGGAATTGATTGGTACAAGTTTTACCCAAAGACCTGTAAAGGTGAAATTTATGATCTGTTCTGAATTTGAATTCTTTTATTATTTTTAAGCCTGGCCAAAATTTAAAAAATAATATTTTGGGATTGACATGAACTGGGTTCTTAAATTTTGTCATTTAAATAATAATTTCGGCCCTATTGTGTAAAATTATTTTAAATATATTAAAATATGAACAACAAATGTTAAATGATCCATTATATAATTTTCCTACTGGTTAATTGAATTTAAATTCAAACAAATAATGGGTCAGGCACGGTTTTGGTAAAAATAAATATTTATAGGCCCCATCCGGGGTAATATTTTTGGTTTGGTTCGAATTTATAAAATTATACTATTTTATGGCCCAATTTAGGCTGGATTTCGGGCCTGTTCTGATTTTACCTAAATCAAATGTAGGACATCCCATAAAGACTAGGGGAAACACTAGTGTTGTTAAAATATGTAAATACATTTATACTAAAAAAAAATTGCTGTAATATTTTGATGTAATTAAAAACATAACTAGTTATTTTTCAAGTTACTTTTAAAATATGTTAATAATTCATTATATTAATATGATGATTCTCCAGATTTAAAGTTACTGCTTATAAAATATAAGAACGTTTATTTAGTCTAGGGAAGCTTATTTTGGACTTTTTAAAAAGAGATTTTAAAAAAGTTTATTAATATTTTTTCGATTCAAATAAATATTATATATTTTTTTCCAATGCAAAGAAATATTTTATTCCAGTATATAATTATTTCAGTTAATTATTTTTATACATAAATTGTATTTTCAATTAAATTCCTTTCATTCGTTATAAAAATAATTTATTTTCAGAAATATAACTGTAAATAGTGATACAGCAAAATAGTTAACATGTATCAGATGATTGCCGACGAAAAATTGACTGACATAAAATTATTCTCGGACCCCCCCCCCCCCCCCACTTGAAAAATTACTTTAATTTTATAAAATTTAATTTATAATAACTGTGTTCAAAAATCAATTACATTTATTAATTATGAAGAAATTTAAAACCAAACCTTGAAGAACTATGGTAAATCCCGGGCCCATCTTGATATTCCTCACATACTGTTTTCAATACATTTTGTAATCTATCATTATTTCATTATTTATTTCCTGGCGTAATGTTGTTAAACGGCTCGATTTGAGTCAATTTTTAAAAATGTTAGATAAGATTTTTGAAAAAAAAAATATTGCCTAAGCTCCAGATTTTGCTAATATGTGTCAAAACCTTTGCGCCATCTATAGACAAAATCTTTAGGTCTGCTTAATATTGGATAAAATATTTAGTTAGCTGTTTTTAAAAATCGGCTCAAATCGTGCCGTTTAAAAACACTATTCCTTTGTTGTAATTTTGTTTCATTAGCAGATATTTCATCTTTTTATTTTTGAATGAGTAATGGAGAACGGGAATAAGTAAACCCATTCTCATTTTAAAACTATTTATAGATTTTTAAATTTTGTCCTAATATAGTCATTATTATTATGCATCCATAGACAAAAAATCATTTTAAATGATAAACAATTAAAAATTTTATATAATAAATAAAATTTTGGTGTTAAATTCAAAAGGTTTTTGCATATACGATGTTTAATTATTAAATATATAATAATTTATACCCAAAATAAGTTTTATAGCGAAGTTTTAACTATCTTTTATAATTTGAGAAACTTTATTAGTATTTATAATTCCTTAAAGATTGCCATATGATTACCGGATATCATATATCAACTATAGTATTTATTATAAACAGTAATAATATTTAAAAAATGGGGGGGGGGGGAATTAGATGAGACCTAATATAAATGTAAAATACTAATTAGTAATTATCTATGTTTTTCATTGTTAATATATTCCATTTACCGTAAAATAATATCTATTAACTTAATATTTACCTTATGGACTGATTTTCTTATTTCTTTTATTTTACATTATATTAACTTAATAGTTTCTTATATTGGTCGATTAACTGATTATTATTATTATTTTATATTAACCGATTAAATAAATTGTTAAATTGAATTTTATTACATATATTTAGTGTGAAATTTGTTAGATATAGTACTTAAATTTTTTTAAGATAAAATATTATTATAACTTATTTATTGTCTTACTCCCTATCTACCTTAACATTCATCAGAGACCTGCAGAGGTACCATTTACAAGGCCCGGAATTTTTTTCGGCCCGACCTAGCCGGAGGTTTTTAAAAAAATAATTGCAGGCCCGGCCCGGATTTTTTTAAAACAAATTATATTTATTTTTGATTTTTATAGTTAATAATGACGATTCCAAATATTTGGGGGCAGGAGATTTTTTTAAAAAAATTTTCATGTCCGGTCCGGGTATTTTTATAAAAAATTTTCAGGCCCGGCCTGGGTATATTTAAAAAATTAAAATGATTATTCATTAATAATATGAATTTTAGGAATAATTAATATTGAATATTAGGATTAAAAAAAGTGGGAAAAAATCAATTAGTTAAGTCTTTATAAAATTTCTAATTAAAATTTTAATAATTCCGTGGTTGTATTGTTAGATTACCTAAATTAATATGTTAACTCAAAATTCTAGAAGAATGTGTGTTGGCAACTCTAATATCGAAGTGGAATGATAAGATAAATAAGTTATTTAAATCTTACAGCAGGTCCCTTTATCCCCTTTTCCCCATTTTGACCAGGATTACCTTCTCGACCGGGTTCTCCGTCAACACCCGGCTTTCCTGGAGGTCCATCTATTCCGTTTTTGCCTGGCGATCCTCTTTGTCCCTATATTATATATAATTTGTAGTAATTATTTGTTTACATAATAAAAAAATACATGAATTAAATCGTTTTATAAAATAATACCTTTTCTCCTTCCAGTCCCGGTAATCCGTCTCTTCCAGATGCCCCGATTTGGCCAGGAATCCCGTCCTTTCCCTTTTGGCCAGGATCACCATTGAATCCATCAGCTCCTGATTCTCCTTGAAGGCCCTAGAAAAGTAAATTAATAATCTCTATAAATTTTTTTACAGGAGATATTGGTTAAGTATAATAGAAATATATATAATAATGTTCTTTTGGATTCAAATTGAATAGATTAAACGACTTGAAATCAACTTTACTACACATATTCAGTGGCCCCTACAACGGGGGAGGGGGGAAGGAGGGCCCGAAGCAACTGCTTCTTAAAATGTAAATAGGGGTACTTTTTAAAAAAGATAAATTTCATTTTTAGTTTTACCACACCCATCCATAACCATAAGATTTCTTGTCTTATAAAATTATTTTTCCAATTTCAAAATATTAACCAAAAATATGCAAATCCTTAATTAATAATTGCACATGGCATAATATAAGCGATGGTAAATGAACAGATCATATTAGAAAAAGACATGCTAAATTTTAACGATATAAAGAAAGCTTTGAAACAGTAGCATTTGATTAAACTAATTGCAGATTCGGAACCTGTTCAGAAATTGTATACTCAAAAGAAGGAATAAAAAAGAAAGGAGAAAAAATGAAAGGAATTATAATTCAAATTATAATTTATATTGTCTTATAATAATATAAATATTCTCATTAAACCATGAAAAATATGGTTGTAAGAGATTGAATTTAACAGGTGTTTTTCAATTATAGCTGATGGTAAATATCATGTTACCGAATCATAAGCAATATAGTAAGACATATTGAAAATGGTAAAACGACTGGTCTTGATATTAAAAAATATATAATATGCAAACTTAGTTCTATGAATCCAATCTACACCTCGAATTCTTAGTTGGGAAAAGCTATGATGGTGTCTCAAACATGAGGGGAAGGATCATAGGGGTACAGGCTTTGGCTGACTGAAATATCAATGGTAACTTTTATTTAGTGCTATTGTCATCGATTAAATCCAATCATTGTTCAATTATTCTAATCGATAAAAGAACTAGGAAATGTATTAGGGATCTTAGACGTGATTCACGTGTATTTCAATGGTGCAAAAAGCAGTGCTCATGTCAGAGTGATGTAGAGAAAATCGCAACGATTTTTACGCATCAAGAATATCACTCGTTAATATTATCTTATTTGTTTATATTTTTATAATACCTTGAGGGCAGTTTTGAAAAATTTAAAGGATTTTGAAGATTTGGTCACTTCTATTATGGCTAGTGCTATTGTTTTTAGAATAGAAAATTTTGATTTTATTTTATCACATTGTGTTTTGGATAGATAACAAGCTTGGCTTGTACAAAATTGCAAACCATTTCGAAGGATATAGGATTTGCAATAAATCAAATTCAATTAGCAAAAGACTGCCTGATTTATTTGAGGTATATTTAAATTATTGTCTTGTATTATTACTTAATACTAATAAATAGTAACAATAAATTTGTGAATGTTTTTGACACAAGATTTTTTGAAGAGGAAAAATTTACCTTTTAATTTGGAAAATTAAAGTCAAACATTACAATCCAAAAAATATACTTTCATTATTAAATATAATATTTTATTTTAGCCATAAAACCATTAATGCTGCACTTGATTTGACCATTATGCAGTTTAATGAAAGATTCAATGATGAATTGATTAAATTTTTAATCAAACATCATTTTTAACATCAAAGAGAATGGCAGAAAAGATATTCGTTAAGGATGATTTTGAGGATATCTAAGAACTTTACCATTAAATTCAAATCAAGTTTTTGAAAAAATGTCTAAGTTTCGAATTTATATTAAGACTAAAACGAGCGATATAATTATTACACGTGACCTGGAGGTTAAAAACTCAAAAGATTTGTCAGATTCTGAGAATTGTAAATTTATTTTATTAAAATATTTATATTAATACATTATTTAGCTTCTCCTTCTTCTCCTGATGATGATTCTAAGACTGATGAAAGAATACTATTTACGGGATATATTCAAAAGTGATGGTCAAAATGAGATCACTACTTGAACAGTAAATAGTCGTAATAATAAAAAACTAAATATATTTGTATGTAAAGTATTGGTAGAAGATTTTATTGACAAAAAAAGTTTTTAATTCAAAAGAGGCAACATCCTAAACTAAGTAATTAATTGAGATATTAACCAATCGATAAGAAGGAATAAAAGACATTGATTTGAAAGAAAGTATATAAGAAAAAATACAAGAACACTTGAAATTATAGCTGAGAGTAACCATTGTGTTGGTGGTGTAATATTATTTTACTATCTTTTGCCAATTCCTACTATTTCATGTATTGCCGAAAGGGTGTAAAAAAATAATTTACATTCTTTTCGTTGGGGGAGGGGCTACTTTTCAGAGGGGTATTCTATTTCCATCGCTCAGAAGGGGTAGGAGCCACTCACAGAATATACTTAAGATCAGATGTGTATAGGTATTTTAAAAAAAGAATCCGGTTACAGACTCTTGAAAAAATATTTCAGATATAAATACTTATTATATTCATTTTATCTAAATTAGTGTATCTTAGATGCAAGATATATTTTATGAAACTTTTTTATCTGATCGTTATTTATTTAATTAGTTTAGCTAAAAATAAAATCAGATAATATATTATATATTTCTAGATAACAATAATATAATTAGACAAAAGATTAATATTCTTGAGTTTGAATATAAATATCGATAAGCCTTATTTTATTCATGATTTGCCTGATAACGATAGCATTTTTGAATTAAAATATAATCATGAAGATGGATATATTGAATAAATGAGAATTACATTCGCACAATAAGCAACAATGTCCAAGAGGTCAAAGTAATATCTCTAACCTATGGTTCACAAAGAACAATATCTTTTCCGCATAACTACAGTAAAAGAATTCTTTGGGGCCCAATAATAGGAATGAAGAGATGTATAAATCAGAAATTGAGATGCACATAGAGAGATTAGGATATATAATATGTTGATTGTATTAATATGCTGGAAAAAAAAATCCAAATATATCCAATTCTGTGGTCTATTCCTCCAGAGAAACTATCCCAAAGAGTTTTTCGGATCGTTTAGAAACATTATTAAAATTAAAATATAAGAATATTGCGATAAAATAGATATCATTATAATAATAATAATTTTTTTAAAACAAAACTACTATCAACAAAATCTAAATCATCCAAATATTATTTTCATTCTCAGTATACTGTGCCAAAGGGCAAACAAGAATGTTGGACCGTGAAATATAGATACTTATATTTTATTACCCCCCCCCTCCCCTCACATAAAATAAGATCATGATTATTTGAATAAAATGATGAAATAATATTCAAATTATAGATATTTGTAGAAATGATTAAAAAAAATTTAAAAAATCACCTTAAATATTTTAAAATTGATGCCTATTTATTATTAGCAATTATAGACAGATTAGTACTTTTTATGTAAGTAGAATATTGAATTTTCAATAAAGGTTATGATTAAATATGCCAAAAAGTATAAAATGATAAACTAATAAATATATAATATAAATATGAACAAGGAATTATAAAATTGAATTAGCCAATTTGCATATTAAAATAAATATAAACGAATAATAAATATTTATCTTAAAATAGAAAGTTAGGTAAGAAGGAAAAAAAATTAATGCAATAATCCACGAAAAAAATAAGGTAATATAGTGATTTTTGAATCTTATAAAAACAAAAATATAAAAGTATCTGTACCTGTATAAAAAATTTGGAGAACTGCACTTTTTATTTTTATGTTTTCATGGCATAAAAATATAAAATAAAAATCTTTATGCCTTCCCTTCTAATAAATGTTTTTAAAAAATATATACCATGTTGGATTTCATTAAATATAAACATTATTAATAGAAATGTAATCATACCAATTCTCCAGATTCTCCCCTTTCTCCATCTCTTCCAGGTGTACCGGGTGAACCGTCTCGCCCAGCATTACCGGGCAGTCCTTTTCCTCCTGGTCGACCCATGTCTCCGGCTTTGCCTGTTTCGCCCTTTATAAATATGTTTTTACAAATAAAATATCAAATTTCAATAGCAATCATAGCACAAAATTTCGATAATTATTTTTATAGCGATTAAAAATATTATTTTTTTAAACCACAAAACTGTTATAACAATATGCAAATTTAAATTTCGTGTGTAAACTGAGTTGGTGACTATGATGGTGGGAAGTATATGATGGGAAAGGGAGTTTGGCAGAGGAAAGGGTTGAGAAATATAAAATCTAGAGGGAATGTTAAAGGAATGAGAAATATAAATATGATACAAAATTAGACATATTTACTTCCCTATTTCTTAGCTAGCACATTGGGAGTATTTTGACCCATTCCCCTTTGTAGAAACCACCTCTTGTATTATATCTGCTTACACAATCCTCTTTATTATGACCAAATCTTCCGCACCTGGCACATCTCAATTTCTCCTGCTTGCGCGGACAATATGGGGCTATATGACTTTGCCGCATTCAAAACATTTTTTCTCTTGACAATCTCTGACCATATGTCCTTGCCCACCACAGTTATAACAAGTAATATCTCCCCTCCCTCGAGAATTAAATCTCGGTTTCATCTCCGTTCTATTTCTAAACAAATTTTCTCTGTCCCTATATGGTTTCAACACTTGATTTTAATATATTTTCCATATATATCTCCGCCCCCATGTCTATTTACTAAATTATTTTCTTCTAAACCTAATATCTCACTATCAGTCTAACCCCTTATTAACTCTTATACAGGTAACGAAGTTATTTTCCCCATAACATCTTCTCCATTATGCCCCTCTATTGTTAAATAAAATTAAATAGAGATTTCAACTCTTTGTAATGTTAATAGATAAGACAGAATTAATAATGTGAATACCCCAATTATACACATATACATAAATTCAACCCAACTTATAACAAGTTTTAAAATTTGTTTAAATTTACTCCTCTAATAATTACTTAATGCTAATTTATCATAAACTAGTCCTTTTCTTCATCTCCTTTGTTATCAAATAATAAAAATTTATATTTAATACCCCCCCCCAACCCACTAAAACATTGTAATAATCAATTTTGAACACAAAACGAGATATATATATATATACATCATGCAAGCTGGGGCTGCCGTCTTCTCCATCTTTTCCAGGGTTACCACTATTGCCATCTGGTCCATCTACCCCTGGCTGGCCATCTGCTCCAGGTTCTGAGTCCGCCCCAGGGGGACCTGGTGGACCCTATATGCACAACGAATATATTTTAAAAAAAGTTTTGCAATAATATTATTTATCATTTTTAAATCAGTCAAATTATTTATAATTTCATAAAACATGAAAAATACTTTAGGGCCGGGTGAACCAGGTTTAGCATACTCACCGGGATGTCCAGGATTACCAGGCTGCAAAGAATCCTGACCAGGATCGCCCAATCTGCCAGGAGAACCTGGCCTTCCGGGCCTACCACTCACACCTGGCCTACCATGGAGGCACGTTTTACAACCATTATCTTGTTAAATAAAAAAAATATATAAAATCATTTCAGAAAGGGAAAAAGATTCTAAACCGGATTAGAAAATGTTTTTTCATTAATTAAGTATGTTTTAGCAAAATCTTACCTGGAAAAAATAAATTTAATATTTTGAATGTTTGAAAATATTTTATTTTAATTGCAGAGTATCAGTTATGGCCTAAAGATTTGGTTATCAAGGTGTTGATTTTTATAAAATATACTTTTTGGGAGAAAATCATAGTCTAACTTATAAATAAAAACAACAAAAATATCTTACTACTTTGAAAGTTGTGAAAACTTTATATGATGTTTTTTAGACACATAAAATGTTGAATTACGAGTTTTAATTGGTTATAATTTATTTTCTTTAAAAGTGAGATCATATTTTTTTACTAGGCTACTTCTAATTGCATTTTAATGTCATGCATACGTCAGTGATTTAAGAGCTTTCCTACCCCAATTATATTATTCTATCATATATAATCATTATAATGTAAAACAAATTTAAAACTTGATTGAGCTTTTCCATTCCGCCCAGCTCCATTGCTATTAAAACTTTGTGAGGAAGAACCACTATTAACCCTTCTTGCAGAATTTTCAAATGAAGAAACCGATATTCTGCTACTTTGGCCGGATCTAGATCCTCCTCTATTGAAACCGGATTCTGTATATTATAAAATTTTTAGGCTTTATTGTAATAGTAATAAATAAATAAAAAGTAAAACCTATAAAGCTGAACTTATAGCGGATGCAACACCATTTAACAGCTGATTAAATTTAAAAAAATCTTTTAATAGGAATAAATACTTTTTTTATTATTAATTCTCAGATTATCATCATCATTGAATTTAGATAAAATTAATCTCATTAAAAGATTTTCGTCTGTTTAAATCGAGCTGAATGGCGTCCTCTATGAATTCTGCATATATTTTTTTACAATACATTTAAATAATATTTTAATACTCACAATATATTATATCATATTATATTTTTAATTTTATATAAAACAGTGTCCCTTTTTAATTCTAATTGTTTTTAAAAAGACATTGTGTGACTAAAATCGCAATTTTATAACCTATCTCTTCTATTTCGGGGGAAAATGGTCTATATTGAGCCTCTACCCTATCTCCAGAACTTTCCACTTTAGGTAGAGCGTCGATGAATTGCGTTTGCTGACTAGCCTTTTGGGCAAATAATATTTCTTTGCCAATCACTGAAATTTCCACTGGAATTTCAGCCGGCAATTCTATTGGTGTATCTATAATTTTTGTTTCCACTTCCCTTTTATACCTTCTATTCCGGAATACTTCTATAGATTCATAATTGGTCTTCGTTTTTAGCATATCGTTTATAGGGCGTCTTAACCTTAGTTTGCGTGTCCTTCTATCTCGAATTAATTCCACTATCTTGATCTAGTTTTGGATTCATTATTATAATCAACTTATAGAAAGTTTAAAAAAACAATGAATATGAAAATAAATAAGATTTTACTTACATTATTTTTAATATATATTTAAAATTATTATAATAACTTGCAAAGTCGTAGCTTCTGTCCTCAAAAAAGATAGTATTTGTTCTTTTTCTGCTAATCTCATCTTGATCATGATCAAATAAGCATCTTGGTCGTTGTCCAAAGTTTTTATCTTGTAGTTGAGCCATGGAATGAAAGCTAGCCCTAAGAGGGACATGACAATTAGAGCACCAGCCAAAAAGCCTAAAGAATTTGGCAAAGTAAAATTCGAAGAATTGAGCCTTGTGAAACCATATTCACTATCATCTTTTTCAATCGATTTCATATTATTAAATTAATTTTATTATCCACTATATTAATAATATTTTAAAACTTTCTCCTTAAAATAAAACTTGTAAAAATCAAACTTAAAAAAATATGTAATTTAAGACAGTTAATTTATTTTTATTCTTATGTATTTATTATATCATTTTTGTCTAATTTCTTATTTAAAAAAATAAAATAATAATAGCATTAAATTATGGAATTTGTCATCGCAAATCATTAACACAATAATTGAGGCGTTAAAGAGTTATGAAAGTGAACGTCAAATCTTCTTTTTCTGTTCAAAAAAGGTATAAATTTTACATAATCTCATATAATCCGGTTTTCCCTATTAATGTAAATTCTATTTATATTTTTTACTTTTTACCGTTTTTATAATCCTTGATTAAATAAGATTTTCTTTTTATAATATTTCCATGAAAATTATTCATTTTTCTTTTAAAAAATCAATTTGCCCCAATAAACTAATTTTCCTATAATTTTTCTTTTTAATTAATTTTTTAATAAAAATTCATCTAATATAGAGTAAAATTATTATTAGTATTATTTAGTAAATAAAAATTTGACCGTTCGCTAAACCACAACATTTTCGAGAGAATTTAAAAATAATTATGAATATATTTTGTTGAAAATAGTGCTGTCCAAAATATTTTAAAGAAGTCGTTCTCGTTCGTTATTCATTTTTTAAAAAAAATCGAATATATTCATGTTTAATCATAGTCAAAAAAAGGTAATTTTGTTAAACGGCTCGATAAGAGCCGATTTTATTATTAAAAACGGCTAAATATTTTATCCGGAGATATATTGCGCAAGCCTGAAGAATATGCTCATAGATGGCACAAAGGTTTGGACATCTATTAGGGAAATCTCGAGGTAGGCTATAATTTTCAGGCTAAAATATTCAGCAAGCCGTTTTTGAACATAAGTTCAAATCGAGCCACTTAACAGCAGTAAAAAGAGAAACACGTTCAAATTCGTGAAGGCATTCATTCATATAATTATATTAAACGCCTAATAACACCGATAATAGACACAACTATAAAATATGATTTGAAATATAAATTATATAATATTTTTCTAATTTTTTAATAATTGTTTTTTTAAAAAAAATCTTTATCGATATACCATGAGCGTTTCATAATTAAAAAGGAATTCATTTCGCGAAAACGCTTTTTACAGGAGCTGAAGTTGAAATCGCCGTTTTTGTAGAATGAATAAGGATATTATAGGAAATTTATTTAAAATATTTTATGTTTTATATGTGAATGTAAACCAAGCGAGACTGGTTCTTACCACTCCATAACTCGAAGAATTATTTATAAAAGTAGTCTATACCATTTCCTGATTGACTTTTCCTGGTTTTTTCATTTGTTAAAAATAATTTTTATACAATCCTCTTCTAAATTTCGAGTAATTCTTGCTCAGAAAAGAGAGATTACAAGAATTGACATTTTATACTGAGGCTTTTTCAATCCTACGTTTTTCTATAATTTTTTAAAATCTTTTTGTGGTGTAGGAATATACCTAATGAATATAATTCAGCTACAAAATTAATTATAAAATATAGACCATTCTAAATAAGAGTATAGAAGTATATAAACTCGTCAAATAATTGAAGGACACAGTTGAGTAAGTTTTTTTTTGTTAGAATGAATGACATAAAAGATAAAAGGAAACGGCGTTCACCATGTTTTAATAATTTTATTCATAAAAGCGTTCTTTTACAACAAGTCCGACATATTTGGACTTAAGGGCAAGTTCGATCTGTGTAAGTTCGATCTGTGGCTGACTAATATTTATTTAAAATAGTTCCAATTGAACTTGAAGTAGTGGCAGAGTGCGATCTGAAAAAAATTTCTAAATGGTGAAAAACTTAATTATTTATCTGTAAAAGAAAATGGGAAAATTAAAATCACTCGAGGAAAATAGCAAAAAAATTAGGTTTCTTTTCTAGTAAGTATAAGAAAAATATTTTAACTTTTGCCAAAATTTGAGCCAAGAGAATCCTCAAGTCAGGCCTTCCGAAGAATGTTGTTTATTCGGTATATTTCTGAGCAGTTTTTTAATAAATAATATTTCTTAATTAATAAAGTATTTCATTCAACATTAATTGAATTGTTAAATTTTTTATCTTAAATTTTGAGCGAATGTTTTAGTTCCTCTTCTTATCTGAAAGAATGTTAAAAAAATTTGTTCATAAGGAATTTAATATAGCTAAATATTCGTGATTTGGAACAGATTATTTATACTATATCCTTTGATATATTTTACAGCCGTTTCAGCTTCATCGCTCTAAATTACTGCTAAACCAATGACGACGAGTCCTTTCTAACGAATTAAATATGATTCAACTAGAAAATGGATACTGGTTCCTGTTAACTAAGAGGTTATCCCACCCCTTCCGAGATTTCAATAACGCAACAACATGATACCCCCTTCACCCGTTTATTGCTGTCTTTATCTAGTTTTGCTTTCGTCTTTAAATAGGGTAAATATAATCTATTAAATTTATATAAACGCAATATAAATTGCAAATATAAATAGTTATAGATGATGGAAAAGTAGAAAAATTTTATTAAAACTAGTAAAATAAATTTATATTATCGGGCCGCATTTCAATTATTAATTTTATCCAAAAAAGAATGCAATTCAATTTTTAATAAGACTATCTTTCGCTCATCTAAATCATTCTCTAATAGTAATAGGTGTCAAAAATAAATTGGAAAATCAACATTCAAAAATATAACTCACTAATTAGTATGTAACATAGGAAGAATTTGTAAGCACTGACAAATGTAGTAATATTAGGCCTAAATACACATTTTCTAAAAATTTTCGCAGTCCTGATTGTCAGAATAAGGTCACATTTAATTATAAATTATTCATATTCTTGTGTCCAAGTTCATTTTAACCCTCGAAAAGTTAACGGGGTCTAGGCTGCACCCCCAAAAATTAAAAATCTTTAATGACCTGGTTTTTAAGTAACCATCTAATTTATAATCTATATTTCTGCATCAATCATTTTTTTGCATGAAGCAATCTAACCAAATTTGGATAGACATTCTCTTGGACTCGGTAACTTAATTTTAAAACTTATTTAGGGAACGGATCTCAACAAAATTTTATTTTTTAAAATGTTTTTATAAATATTTTTCTTAAATTTTTTTATTTTCCTTCAGTGAATAAGCCGTGTCCTGGTTCGTCTTATTTATGACAGTTATTTCTGTTTCCCAGGCTAAACAGATTTTGAACGAAGACAAAATATTATTTATATATATTTTCGGTGCAAATAAAACAGACGCGTATACTTTTACTTAAATCTAAATAGCCTCTTTTTTTAAGCTGTTTAGAGGAAACTATCGACTTTTAGAAATAAGACGAATCAGGACACGGTCTTGGAATTTATTCCTGCTTTTCTTGAAATCTCGTACTTTTTAAAAGTTCAATTGGACTCGAGCCTATTTTATAAAATAAAATATTGGACCGGATAGGATTCTTGGAAAAAAACGCAAACTATTATGTATTCACAGTTAGCGCGAATTCGAAGCGTTTGCGCACACTGTGATTGCAAGGTTAGTTAGGTCAGTTTTGATGAGGTCAGATCTAAAAAAATATATAGATCCTATGCAGGGCTCTAGTTTTATGATATAAACATTTTTTGGAAACAAACACATTTTTTTGTCTATACCAAAAATTGATTATTATATATATTTATTAGGGGGAAAAACAAAGATATATCGTGAATATTATATAAAGTTGAAGATAAAAAGAAATAGGAAAAAACAAAATTAAAAACACTTTCTTTATTACTTCCTTATCGGTTTAGATATTAGTAGATAAATAGTTTAATATAAGATAAATTTTTTTTAATTCATGAGGGTTAATCATCAAAAATTGAAACTATTGGCCGATGCCGTGAATAATGTCCTTGGTGAATCTCGATATCAAAATAATTTTAACTTTTGAAAATAAGTTTACTAGTATGATTCTCCCCGTCAGACGGGTTTTTATGTATTTTTCGTAAAATATCTAAACAAGTCTTTTATTTATCATTATATATGAAAAAATTGATATTTTCGCATATAGTCTGTGGCCAGCGATGGCTAATGTCTCATGTCAAAAGTGTTGCTTTTATTATTTTCCCATAAATATTTAAACATGCCAATTATTTATTATATGAAAAAAATTGATGTTTTCGTATACCGTCTGTGGTCTCGCTGAGTCCGTTGATCATTCGAATCCAGCAATGGCCATGTTTTTTTCTAAAACCAACTTGGTGGGACAATATATAATCGATCGAACTCGATCACGGTGATTCCGTTAATATATTATTTATTAAAAAATCAATGAGTCTTCTTATATTTTGACAATGATAAAGTTTTGAAATATGGTAAATTAGTCCTACCTAGGCTTATTTTTTCGATTTCTGGATTAAACTTGCCAGATTCCCGGTTTCGGTCGCGCATTTCAATAAATGACCTTCTGTTCTAAGGAAAAAAATACGACTAGATGTCTTACGTTATAGTTAAAATCTCGCAAAACTATCTAAAATAAAATGTCAATTATCTCTATTCAGTCTCAAATTTAAACAATTTTTACTATTAAGATTGTCAAATTTTAAATATTCCAAAAGATGAACTGAAAATTTTATTCATATTTTTGCCGTCAATTCTGAAGAGAATTTCATAATGTAAAAATGTTAACGTAATACATTTTCCAGAACAATTTATCCCATCAAAAAAAATATCTAATGTACTCCAACCGAGCCTCAAACCTAGAAAGATGATCTAAATTTGTATTGTAAACAATTAAAATATAATAAGGGGAACATCATTAGTTTAATGAATACATAGAGAAAAAATTGATCATTATCATTTGATTTATTAAAAGATAAAATAGAATTTGAATTACCTGTCGTGAAATTCCAAAAAAAAAGTTTAACCCTTTGACGCCCAACTTTTTATTAATTTAAAAAAAATTTTTTTTTTTATAAATTATTCATTTATACACTCCATAGATGCCTAATATTTGTTTTAACTTTTATTTTTAAATATACAGTTAAAAAAAATGATGATGCCAAATCAAATCATCAGGCTTTTGTGTAATAAAAAAATACAAATATTTATTTATTATGAAAATGTCGAAAACAATTTCTAAATTGATTAAAACATAAATATATATTACATTTTCCACATTTTGTTCTTGAGTATGCATTTATGCATAACTTGCACCTTTGCCTAGTTTTGCAGGAATCTGGCCAATGACCTATGTTATCATATCTGATATCAGCTATAGAAGCCATTATAGAAGAAAATTTTTTTTTAATCGGTTTATTTAAAGGCCTCCCTGATTTTCTTTTACTAGTTTTTCCTGCCGATAACAATGCTTTAACAATATATGTTTTAAATTGTATAAGTTTCATGATTTTATTCTCCTTTTCATGGCATATTTGCCGTTTATACAAAAGCCATGAATTTACTACACACATATCTATGAGATGAAAAATAATTCTTAAGTAGAATCTTTTTCCTTTGATATCTACTCTATAGCATTCAACAAGCATATTGTGTAAATCGACTCCTCCCATACCTTCATTATATATTTTTAATACATTTGGTCTTGGAACTTCAATATATTCTTTGTTACTCAGTGACCATCTTTTTACACCGACAAATGTTGAGATAATGTGCACAAATTTATTGTCATACCATTTGACAATTATTATATTTTATTTTTTATCAACTTTATATACATAGCTCCCACGACCTTCTTTTTTTAAGTCTTTATCGCATTTTAACTTGCAATCTTTCAAACGATTACTTCTAATAGTCCCTACCATACATATACCTTTTTCTTTTAATTTTTTAGCCAATGCTATTGAAGAAAAATAATTATCGCAAAAGAGTTTATGATTTTGAAATTTCGGGATATTTTAGCCAATAGAAGGACTATATCACCACTTATCCCTAATTCTGAGGGTGTTGGATTAGTTTGCTTTCCCGCATAAATCTTAAAATCATATACAATACCGGAGGAGCCAGCTAATGCAAAAATTTTGATACCCCATTTGTGAGGCTTCGATTTTATATATTGTCTTTCCTCCATCTCTAATTTTTGCATATTATTTTGAATCTCTTTAATAAATGGCCTAATTTTATAACATTTATCATATCCATCTTGATTTCTTGGGATAAGTTGAGAATTATCATTAAAATGTAAATATTTTCGCAATATTTGGAACCTGGTTCGAGACATAGTTTCCGTAATTTGAGGGAACGCTAATTCTGCAGACCAATACTGTCTATATGAAGGAACTTTGACCAAAGAAGAAAAAAGATGTATGTCTATAAATTGTTCTAATTCATTTATATCTAGATTTAGCGATCGATTTATTTTCTGAAAACTGTATAAATTACTTTGTTCACATATATTATTTAGTATATTAATTGAAATAAATAATTTGAAGTATTGATACGGAGTTAATATATTGGCTGCAGTGGAAAATTTATTAGCATAATTTGTGTCCAATTGATGTATATCACCTACTCTCCATTTCATATTATTTTGAATGATATTGTTATCATTAATTTCTCTATCCTCTATCTCGATTTGAAGATTAGATATTGGAGTTGATGAAGTTGAAGGGGAATCATCGTAGAGAGTATGCAAATTAAATTCCTCATGATCTGATTCATCGATATCAGCTTCCGAAATATCTCCCTCCACTATTAATAAATTATTTGGCATCTATAAATTATATAGAATCATTTTAAAAAATATAATAAATGTAAAATTATAATATAAGTCAGAAGATATAGGTCTTATGAACGCCAAATTCAAAAATGGTATGGTCTGATTGGATTTAGAATACATTTTATGGTAAAATTTAATTATAACTATAGAAAACCATTATAAATATAAAACGAAAAAAAATATTTAAAAGTTGTATTCTAAAATCCCATTGACTTATTTTGGCATCATGCACTTTGAGTTGATATAAAAAAGAGCATAGTCATTTTTAATAAAATAATTGATCATAATATTATACTCTTACCTTTAATAATTAATAAGAATTTTAGGAATAATATATATTCTCCACAGAATATGTTTTATTGTCGTTATAAAATCGTAAAATTCAGTAAAATGGGAAGGAAAAAAATTATGAAAATATAATTGGTTCAAATTTAAAAATAAAAAAATATACGTTATTAATTTTAAGAAAATGCGAAAGTATTTTTATTATATTTATATCATATGATGTTAAATTGAATCTATAGGCTTTTATAAATTTAAAATATTTAATTATATTACATGATGTCAAAACAAATCGTGTGACGTCAAAGGGTTAATAAAATAAATTTTTATCTATTTTTTTAATTTAGATACTGATGTAAAAATTGATAAATTTATAATTTAGACTAAAATTTAACATAAATGCGTTACAAAAAAGGTGATAACGTATATCCCGAGTAGTCCTGCTATTTGAGTTTTAGAATATGGCAAGTTTACTCATGAGAAGAGCCCTGCAAAACCTGACCCAACCCAATATCTCGAATCACCGAGCCGGAAATTGTAATTTTTTTGGGATGGGCTGAATCGACAAGTATATTTTGACAATTTTATATTTAATTCGTGATATAAATAAATCATGGTTTTGATTGTATATTTTGCCATTTCGTTCATTTACATTATTTTTTATATTACACTAAAAAATAAATAGATTTTTGGAGTAATTTAATTTTCGGATAGTAAATATAAAATTAATTCTATGTTTTAGGTTGGAATTTTTTTTCGAATATATTTTTTATTCTTGGATCAAGAAAATTTTTGGATTGGTCAAAAATTTTTATAAATCTCTACATTTAGAACTAGCCGGACTGGAACAAACAAGATAAGCCCATATTTCGCATACCTCTTATTTCTAAAAAAACTACCTAGAAGAATTTTTAAGTTATTTTTCTTTAAATTTTAACGAATACAAATGGCCAATATCCAAAAATGATTGGCAGATAACGGATACCAGTCAGCATCAGTTTTGACATCGACTATTCAAGTTAAAGTAAACTATTTGTGAGCACAGACATATTTTCATATTTAAAAATAAATATTTTTTCTTTATTGGTGACAGCCTATATTTTTTTCAATGCTACCAAATTCATTAAAAAGGAACAAATATTTCTCTGGGCTACCAAAATTTTTAACAGCCTGTTTGGCTAAAAAAAATCTAAAATAAGTTGTCTATAGTTGATGAATTTGTTTTAACCAAAATTGTTCCTTTATTACTCATAAGAATATTTACTTTCTACAAATTATTCTCTCACCTTTCGGTGTAAACATTCTAGGTAAATTCTTAATTATAACACAAATAATTGATTTATTCAATATTATTCAATTTTTAATAATTTCATATATATTGTCTTTCAAAATATTCATATCCTTGCAAACAATGGATGTTGAATTAATAAAGTTATCCTTTTGAAAATTAAAATTATTTTCAGTTGTGCCTTCAATGTTCGCATTTTCTAAAATAAAAAATAATTAGTGTCTTTAAATTCATAATAAAATATTTATTAATAAGGAAGGGCATTTAAAAACTGTTCCTATGGATATAAAATTAAAATATGTAATCATAAAATCTTATTTAAATAAAGGCTAAATTTATTATTTAAAAAAACAGTAAAATATATAGAGAATATTTAAACTTGGTTTAATGGTCAAACAGGTCAAACAATTCTGAAAAATCTTATCATCCAATATACAAGTATTTCGTTTCGCATCTACTAATATCTTTAAATAACACTTTTTAGCGAGTTCCCACATGTAAAATAAAATTTTATTTTCAAGGAAGGGTTGTAATGGCATAACGTTATCTATATTGAGTGACACATAGTTCGCGACTGAATTCAGCAGTTCCAAACATTTCTCAACATCGCCTTTCAAATAATGAGCGGTTCTTGAATAAGTAGTTGTGCCAAAATTTAAAAATTACAAAACATTATTTTTTAAAAACTATTTGAGGTGGCTCTATCAGATATTTTCCCGAATGTTTTTTTATGCTTTCATAGACGTGAGAGTTTAAAAATTTTGATCGCATTCATTTTTGATCAGCTGATTAGAGCCTTAAGATTCGGGTCTAAAAATTTTAAAATACTTTGGGCTGGGCTCGTAATTTTTTTAAAAAAATATGGTTGGACTTGAAGAATATAACTTAGAAAATGATGTTTTTTCTTGTTCTATAAAAATAAATGATAATTAGAATATCTGTGATAACGACAAAGCAATTAATGATTTTTATTTTATTTAACTTTATAAAAAATAAGCGTAGGAGAGACTGGGGTTAGGTACACCCCGGGGCTTGGCAAACCAATTAATCTCATTTTAAAATTTAACTCAATATAGTTTTTATTAGTTTACATTTATAGACAAAAATCCTTTTGAAATAATTAATTATTAAAAATAAAATTTTGATGAAATTTTCAAAAGATTTTTACATGGCAGAATTTTAAATTTTTTAAAAAATTTTCTTATTTTAAATTACTAAATTGATAATAAATGCTTGAAATTTAAAAAAAAATATATAAAGATTATGTCCGACTAGATTCATTGAAAGACAAGAGTCTGTGAAACTCTTTATTGAACTATATGATGTTGTATTTGCAGCACTGAAATTTTATATATCAAGCAAAGAAAAAGATTTGCAGGCCTATTAAGCCAAAAATTTTAATATCAATTCAATGTCTTTATTTTTATTTAATTATACATATGATTTTAGTGATATGCTACAAAAAAATTGACTTGGATTTAGGGGAGGTTATGAATAGAGCAAAGGATATTGTTGAAATATTAACAAATATCAGAGAATGTGGATGAAAAATATCATGAAATATATGGGAAAGAAATAGAGATTGCTAATATGTTTGGGATTGAAATTTTTAAACCTAGAGTAGTTTCCAGACAACCAATCGCTCAAATATTGATGCATCTACGATTGAGGACTTTTATAAAACACACATTTTTATTTCAATTAAAGGAAAGATTTATCATAATTTTATTTTTTAAAGCTTTTATTTTGCCGGTTGAGTCTAAACTCTTGATTACACTTGAAACACGTGAGGATATTAAGATAATCTGAGAGTTTTACGTTGATGATTTAGTAGGCTCATATGATAAGTTACTTTGTGATGTAAAATTTTGGTATAAAAATCTTGACAGAATAGAGTATTCTTTGCGACCAAAAAATGCTCTGCAAGCCCTTTCCATGTGTAATTGCACTTTAGATTCCCTGTCTAATATCAAAACTTTATTAATTATTTTAGCTACCTTATCAAATAGTATCTGCACTAATGAAAGGTTTTTTTTCAACTTTAAAAATGTTAAAAACCTATTTAAGAAATGCTACCGGTGAAAAACGTTTAAATGGATTAGCCCTATTAAATATTTATAAGGAAATTATTTTAGATAAAAATTTGATTCTCGATGAATTAACAAAATCTTAGAGAAGTAACCTCTTTTTATAAATTCAAATAAAAAAATTGCAATATGATTATATTCGATTTAATTTATAATCAAATTTTTCCATAAAATGAATTCTTAGTTATAACATTTATATAATTTTTTTAATAACTTTTAAAATTGCTATTAATACTATTTTTAATCAAAGTACTGTGTATTATTTATATTTTGATAATATTGTCATATTTTTTTAAATACCATTATTTGCATAAGAATTACTTATATTTTATGTAATTGTTAAATTATATATTTTTTTAAATAGAGTTTTTATACAATAAAATTTTTAATATTATAATTTGTATAAATATCTACATTTTGAAATTTATTTTAAATAATAAAAATAAATATATGATTAAATAAAGGAATGTTATTTATGCTAAAGTATTTTTATATAATAAATAAAATCTATAATGAAATACTCTCTAAAACTTTGTTATATGCTAATATTTAAAATAATTTTAACATAGCTTAAGATATAAGCATGAGTTTTCATAAAAAATAAGTGCCCCCCCCCCTCATGAGAAAATCCTGGCTACGCCAATGAACACTGTTCTATAATTTGGGAAAGTTATTATAAAGTAATTAGGCTATTAAGGTATATGAAAATTGTAAATCAACAAGGGTCACTATCTAACTTACAGGTAAATTTATCTACATTATTCAACTTATTTTTAAGATATAATCACATTCATTTTATGCAAATTTTAAACAATAAAATCAAATTTTAGCAATATTTATTTAATAATAGAGACCATGTAAATAATACTTTTAAATGTAATTTGTAAATTATATAATCTTATTTTTTAGATTGAATGATGAAGTGTAGTATTGTATAAATTTTATGTAATTTTTAAACAATAAAATAAAATTTTAGCAATATTTAATAATATAGATTATGTAAATAAAAATCTATATGGTAATAGTAAAGAGACTAATATTTCATTTTTAAATTTTATGTTCTAATATTTTAAAGTTATAAATAAATAATCTAATTATTTGACATTTTTATTTTAGGTATTCCTAGATCAAACTTTATGAGATATTACAAGAGATATCAAAAAAGTAGTACTTACTTGTGTAGGACAAAACAATAAACAGAGGATATTCACGGAAGAAGAGGAAAATATAACTAAATATCTGATTCAAGCTAGTCAAATTTTTTGTGGCCTTTTAATTAAATTGGTATTGTTTTTTTGATAAAAAATTAGCCTACCTCATGACAATAAATATGAAGAAAAAATTTCCTAAATATCAGAAGGACAATTCAATGGCTGGCACTTGGGATTAATGTTAAGGAATCCTACCCTCTCCTAAAGGTCCCCTGAAGCTACTAGTAAGACTAGGGCAACTGAATTTAATGAAGAAAATGTTATATACTTTTTTAATTTATATAAAGGTTAATTAAATGATTTGTTAAGTAAATGTTTTACATTTAATATTTAGGCATATTAAAGAAAATAAATTAGAATGTATGGCAATTTACAACATGGATGAAACTGGATTTACCACGTTCAAACCGCATCCAAGATAATTGTATAAAAGAGTCACAAACAGGTAGGATCCATGACTTCTGCAAAAAGAGGTACCTTAATTACATTAACTCTAACTGCAAATGCAATTGGCCATACAATTCCTCTAATGTTTCTTTTTCCCAGAAAAAAAATATTATGACTATTTTGTTAGAGATGGACCATCTGACTCTATAGGTGTATCAAATGGTTCTGGATGAATGCAAGAGAGGATTTTATTATTTTTTTAAACATTTTTCTAAAATACTCGGTGTACTCCAGTGTTAAGTTTTTTATTCCTTGGCAATCATATATCACATCACTCCTTTTCAGCTGTCAAATTTTGTATAGATACGGTGATAATTTTATTTTGCCACCCCACTGCACCCATAAATTACAGTCTCCTGATCGGTCTGTTTATAAGCCTCTCAAAAATATTACGATCATGCAATTGATTTTTGGATGTGTATGCTTCCAGGAAAGTTATTTACAGTTTATGGATGCTTTAGCAGTATCACCTCTCAATGTAGCAAATTTAAAGCATGTGAATATATCCTATGAATTCAGATATATAAGATTATATTGCCTAAGTTTATGGGGATTCTATATGTGAACTTCCTAAAAGCCCAATATTAGAATCGAGCTCGGTCTCTTTTGGTATTAAAAGATATTTTATATATTAATAGAACCTTAGATATATGTAATGATCCACATCATAAAGGAGAAGAGTTTTACTAATGCAGAATGTGCCAAGGATGGGGTTCAAACTTAGATAAATTTTTTATATGTCCAAAATGTTTATTAAAAGTTTCAATTTTTATATATAATTAGCTTCAATTTATTAGTTATTAGGATATTTTGAACAATAAAAATAAAATTATTCTATACTATCAATAAATAAAAATGAATTTTAATTCATTATTGTCTAAAAAAACCAAAGGTTTAGGAAGTCTCTTGATGTGGTTTGCCTCTCCCAGCTATTGGAAAAAGTTTCCACTTTTACAAAAAATAAAATTATTATATTCTTGAAATTTTTTATAAGCCACCTTTATAGAGTATAGTTTTAGGTATCCAATCGTATATTGCTTTTTATATTATCTAAAAAAAACTTCTATTAAAAGTTATCTAGGAGGGTCTCTTACAGTTAGTGGCGCCGAAATTGCTTAAGGGAAACGTGCTTAACAAAATACCTTTTAGGAGATAAAAAAATGATAAGAGCTAGTGATGTCACTACTGATAGTAAGTATTAGTAATTGTTAAATTAAAACTAATTAAATTCCTATGAGTAGTAGTACTCTTATTACTATAATCTTACAAAGTTAGAATATATTAAATTTTATCATATAAAACTTACCCAATAACAAGATTTAAAATCGATACATTGGGAAATAATTTCGCCCAAAATTCAAAGTTATTGATAGAATCCTTCGTGTCCATAGCAGGTCCCCTTTCGATAACATCGACTAATTTATTGTATAGTTCTTCACTCTGCAAAAATGTAATTAAAAAAATTTGATATTGAGTTGGCTATCTTAAAAACCATTGACATAAAACGGCGGGATATGAAATAATTATACATGATTATAAATATATTTAATTTAGTACTGAAAGGTATTAAATAAAATGATTAATGTAATAATTGATTTGTAATATATATTCCTTCGAAACTTGTAACGAAGCATATCTTTTTTTTGTCTCCAAAGTTTATTTATTAATGAATAAATGGTAAGAAATAAATTATCACTATTTTTTATTTGTTAAACATAATTCATCCCTTTATTGAAGTTCAAATGTAGATAATAATAATTATATTTGTTAATTAATTTTATTGAATTATTTTTTTTAAAGTTGAATTTTATATCGATAATTTCATATTTTTATATGAAGTAGATACTTTTAAAAATTATTGATTTTTATTTTTTTTTTGGGGGGGGGGGGGGGGTATAGTTAACCTAACCATATTTATCTTTTAATAAAAGTAGTTAAGTAATTACCTGTTTCAGCTTGTTCGCAAGCATAAAACAAACGCATGTATTGGCTACGACAAAAGAATCCAGAATAAGAGTCTTTTGTTATCAAATTTTTTTAATTAAAATGAGTTGCGAAATTATATATAAAATATTATAATCTTGTATAAAGAATCAAAAAATTGTAGAATATCATGTACTTCAAAATATTCGTTAGAATCAAATGACCGCTCATTATCGTTGTTATTAGATTCAAAATTCTCCTTTATTTTAAGTACCTCCAAATATACAGGTAAGGCTTCCACAAATTTTTCTCTGAGGAACAAAGGATGCCCTATTCCATAAATTTGATTATGTCTAAGCAAATTTTGGACTGTTCGTTTAAGACGCGGATATTCATTAAAAGGTTCGTTTAAGGTCAAAGGTTGAGATATATTGCCGATGTATTTATGGTACAAATATTGTATCTTTTTAAAGTTGGAATTGTCTTCAGAGGGACCACTCCACATTTGGTTGCATATAAGGGTTAGGTAGGAGGAATAACTAAAATGTATTAAATTTATTAATATATAAAAGATATAATCATAAAAATAAAAATTAACCAAGTGAACACATATACTACTCTTATACAAAGAGTAAAACATAATTTGTATAAAATATCTGCATACACATAGATTTTAAGACATAGTTAACAGCAAATAAACGAACATAACAATGCAAGACCAGGCGAGTAAATCTTGGAACATAAAATCACTAGACATGATTACTGATTCAAATTAGTTTCAAAGTCTTTGACTAAAACAAGATTTTTCATCTCCAGTTTATTGTCGAGTTTCTTGGAATTCTCTTTAAGTGTCTCAAGGCTATTATCACTATTAAGCTTATGTTTTTTACTTTTGCGTTGTGATAAATTTTTAATAATTCTTCCATTTTCGATTATCTTATGATTTTGTATATAAACCAAATAAAATAACACAACATAAGGTAGTTTTTAATAAAAGGTTAACGAGAAAGAATTAACTTCTTTTCTTTTTCTTTTAAAAAAAAAATATAATAGAATATCAATAACTTATATAAGAAAAAGAAGATAAAATTTAATGCTAAAAACTAGATACTCAACTTCGATATGTCGAATAGTAATACTTCATTTCATAAACATTATCACAAAATATGGTCTTGCAATACCTCTGTTAACTGTATCGACAGTTTTTCGAAGAATTCATCTAATATACCATATATTTTGTTCGAACCCTCTAAAAAAGATGTTTGCAATACAAGCGTACAGTCAAAATAATCGTAAAGGATCTAATATTTTGAATTTAATAAAATATTTGAAATGGCAAAAGTGATGAAAAATAATAATAAACAAAATATGCTATACTTAAATAAAAACAGCAAATTCATAAAAAAAAATTCAAATATATTATAAAACGGTAATTTATAAACTTTTTGTATAATAAAAAAATTCGAATATTAAATTATTGATTTTTTTTAGATGTATGGCACAAAAATATAACTTGAGATAGGCTTTGGTAAGTTAAATCAACTCGCTGAGCTAACAAATTCGCCACACTATCGTATTTCTGTATTTATAATATTTAATAATAAATCATATTAAAAGAAGATTTTATTAAATTTATTATATTTCTTATTTTTTAGGGAGGTAAAAGAGAAAAAATTTATCAAATCTAATCATAATTTTTTTAGGGAATATAAAAAGGAGAGGAAAAAATATAAAATATTTTCAAGCAAACAAACCTCCAAAATGCAATAAGTCAGTAAAAGATTAGCAAACACGGAGTTATGCGCTTTATTATCATTTCCTTTCCAAATTCTCCACCATTCAACTTTGTGATTTTCTGCCTCCGAGTATATATCTTTATTTTTGCCATTATATTGCGCTTCTTCTAACTTAATAGGGTTCGCATTTTCTTCAATATTGTCAAGAACATTATCGTTTTGTGAATCTTTTCCGGTTATTCCATCTCCTCCAGTAAGATCTTCCCCTTGTATCATGAGTAAGCCTTGATTGTCCGAATGGCACGAAGGCAAGAGTTTAAGCAATAACGTTTCCAATGTAATATAATTATTGACAAAATAAATTTCGTTTTGATCAGTTAATTCTATGGATTTGCAAAGCATTTCACTTTATATAAAAAAGATACATGTATTTGGATTATAAATTCTAAACATCCATAATGTGCCTACTCTGATTATTTCTTAACTCATATCTTTGCCCGACTTTTAAAGCCTCAAAATTTCTTTAAGTATGGAGCCATCAACGTTAAGCGTCAGCATATAATTATCTTTATAAAAATAAATGTGCAAATCATCTAATTTGCATTTTTTTGTCATATGATCAACAGTTTAGATTTTATTATACTTTGTTAAAATAAGCAATTGACTTCAAAAGAAAAATTTATTCTCAATCCCAATCGCATTAGTTGGGGCGTGAAAAATTAAAAACTAAACAAAATAATCGTGTTTATACTCAAAAATATTTGTTTTTAGTTGAAACTCCTGCTGCACCTAGTATATATATATATATATAAAGATAAAAATGACCTCAATTCTTCTTCCGGAGTAAAATTTTTATCGAATACAATGGATCTAATCATACTTGAAGTGTATAAATTATTGAGGTGATATATTAAATCAAAGGTAATGACGATATGATTGTGCAATGTGGTTGGATCCAAGCCTAATCCATTAATGGGGAATTGTTTGATTATAAGGTAAATTTCGTGAAGTGTGGTGAAAGCGCTAATGACTATTTATTTGTAAGTTATTTATGAAGAAAATAGTTTTAAATATTTGTAAAATATTAGGGATACATGTACCAGATCCAATTTTTTAACCGAAACCGAGTATATATTCAACTTATATTGTTAAACGGCTTACTCAATATTTTAGCTATTATCCAAGCTCAAGATTTTACTCATAGATGTCCAAACTAGTGTTGTTAATTTGCTTGGTCGTACGACCCTTTTATGTGCTCAGGCCGACCCGGGGTTCAGACCCGTGGTCGTGTCGTGTAACGATTTAATAAACAAGTTGATAATTAAATATTTTTTTATTGTAATAATAATAATCACTGATAGAAAGCGGGTCTAAGGTCTTGGGGGGGGGGGGGGTCAGGAATAATTTATCAAAACAAAATATCGATATATGGGTAAAATATAATCTAAATGTCTTTAGATTGAAAGTATTCATTTTTTATCTTGATGGGTATGACTTGGTTTTGGAGGTGGATGGAAGGGGGTGGGAGGGGGTGAAAAATAATATTTTTTGATATGGAAATAAAAATATTTTTTTGTAATAATAATATTCACTCATACAGGGAGGGTATAGGTCTTGGGGGGTCAGGTATATTTTTATTAACACAAAATATCGATATGGGTAGTGTTGTTTAATTAATTGGTTGTGTAAATCCCAAACCCGAGGTTTGGGTCTAATAAAATCACTGCGATCTACATTAGCAATATTTATATAAGAAATAAGCCAGCATTAACTCGAACCCCATAAATAATGTTGTTTCAAATATTTTAATTAAAAATTATTTATTAATAATATCGAACTTAAATAGGAAAATCCTGCAAGCAACTCAGCTTATGACTAAAAAAATTTTAATCGGGGCCACTTACTTAGGGCTTGGAAATAATTAAAATGAATTATTATGTAGGTTTGCTTATAGATTATTTCTATACCATCCTGATCTTAGTTCAGAATTAGATACGAACTTTCTGACCGGATTTATTTAATTTCATCAACTAGAGTATGAATATATTTAATTAAAATATAATTTTTATTTTCGGGTTTTTACTTTTTAATAATAAAATTAAAATCCCCTATTTTCTTATGTGATAAAAAAAGTAAATTATATATTTCTACATGATTTTATAATTTAAAATAAAGTTGTGATTGATATTAACGAGTGGCTTGGCGTCTCTAGTTTCTATAAATATAATAAAATATTTTTATTTTACAAAAAAATTCAACATAAAATTGATTAATTTATAAAAATATTTCCGTCAACATTCTCGATGGAAACAGTTATAATTATAAATTTGATGAAAATTAATTTCCATTTTTTTAGATTTCGGAAGAAAAGGAAGTTTTTCAAAAAAATTTCAAAAACACATTTGTTTTCAATTATAATTTTATTCGTATTCCTAAATATCATCATCATCGTCATCGCTTTTCTTATTATGTATAATATAATTATAATAACCATATTAAAACTGAAACAGAAAATAAAATATAAAAATGAAATCAGATAATTACTAATTATCTATTAAATTAGTTTTTCAAACTTCAAAGATATGTATGATATAGATCGAATTTCCTTTTCTATTTATCATATCGTATGTGAGTTAAAGAGGTTGTGAAATATATTAATCAAAAAACTAGTAATTGCCTCAATTATATATGGATCTTGTTTTGTTATTATTTGGTTTGAAGAACGCTTTGAAAAATAATTATTTAAGTTAAATTACAGGAAGTTTTTAAAAAATAACAATTAATAGTAAATTTTATTTTATTTTTGCAATAAAAATTTTTATATCTGAAGGGGTTTTATTTTTGATAAAATCGTCAACATATTTTTTTAATATTAATAATTAATTAATAAACATTCATTGTTATTTTTTTACGCATTCTGTTTATAAAAGTGCGAGATAATCTCTTAAGAATCTGTTTTTAGTGAATTTGGTGATATTGACTTGACAGTTAACATCGCCGTAAACGTAAACTGATTTCTAATAAATAAGTAAATTTTGGTATTTCTAATAAGAAATCTTCGATTTATTAATGTTAAATATTGTTTAAAATATTTATTCAAATTAATATATTTGTTTATTATTTATTATATATATAGATTAATGTTACTTATTACTATAAAAATATTTTATATACTTTTAGAATTGCAATAGAATTGAATATAAACTATAACTGATCATTATAATATATTTAAATAAATGACATAAAAATTAGATATGATATCGGATCGGTAATCGGTCGATATCAATTGAATATCGGATCAGTAATCGGTCGATATCAATTGAATATCGGATCGGATAGGCCTCCAAAAAGTGATATCGGGTACACACCTACTTAAAACCCAAATTTATTAGTTATACCTTTAAAACCCGTGGCGGATCCTGGAAAGTAGACATCCCTTTAAAAATTATGACATATATAATATTGAATATAACTTTAATATAATAAAGAAAAACTTTTTATTGGCCATTTCATCACAAATTATAAATTTACATTTCTTTTTATTATTTATACATGCATGAATGACGTTGAATTTTTATATTGGTCCACATTTAATTACAATATCAATATGTGTTAAAATAAAATTTTACTTTTTTATTTTTTTTCCGTCATGCATGGGTTACTCTTTTTGAATATTTACTGATATTTTTATTTTACCATAAAAATTTTTGATCAAAAGAAAGTCACCAAAAATGGTAAGAAAATGAGAATAAAAAAAAAGCTTTATTAATTTAGAATGAATAAGATTTAATTTAAGATTAGAAAATGAAATTTTTTTTTTACTTTTCATTTATCCGAGCCCCAGGTGTAATTCATAGGTGAGTCTGAACCCCGGGTCTGTGCTCGGGGTTCGTGCTCAAAGCTGGTTTGGTCGATTATTTAGACCTAAACCCCGGGTCTGGGTTTTACACAACCAACCAATTAACAACACTACTCCAAACCTTTGCCATCTATGAGCAAAATTCAGGCATGCGTAATATTTTTCTGGATTAAATATTAAGTTAGCTGTTTTTAAAATCGGCAGAAATCAAGCCGCGTTTAAATACTATCTCTAACAATAGAACAAATATAATTAATCGACAGTATTCAGTATTTTATTCATTTGATGATTTTTTTTTTGTATTATAACTAAGAAAGTACTTTATTTAATAATTTCATTCAATTTAAACAAATGAATATAAAATTTGATTCATATAAATTCTTCATTTAAATATGCTGGAGTGGACTGAGTTTTAGAGTGTTCTAAATCCACCTTTTTGCAAAATGTTTTATTTTGATATATTATTTTTCTGTACTATAATCTTATATATCCACAAAAAAACATCCTTTATTTGCATTATTAAATTGTATTCTCCTATTTAAAATACAAGATATATATTTTTTTTAAAATGCTCTCCTGAACAATTTAAAAAAAATAGATATAGAACACTAGAATATGAGTTCAAAAAAGAACCGATCATGAAGGCTTTTTTAAAAACCGGCTAGATTCAAACCGGTCCAAGGTAGAATCTGGTATATTCTATAAAATATAATTCATATTTTTAAAGAAATATAAAATTACTTATCCATCACTCAAAAAAAATAATATAAGCTATAACTTTTTATACAAATTTTTGTAAATATTTGGAAATAACATTTCGGGTTTCTTTCTCATGAGCATTTACTTCATTTTAATAGTAGTGCTTCAAAATTCGCGTTTATGTTCTATGTTGAGTTTGTTTATAAAAAATATATAAATATATCATTGTTTTAAGTATTTTTGAAAATTTTTTTAAATGTTTTTTTTTAATTTGGAGAAGAAAAAATTTTTTAATAATAAGGAAAAGAGTAAAACATCGGTTGTAATATTTAAAAGAAATATGCATATGAAATGTACCAAGAGATCTATATTGCCTAAACCTTCCAAAAATAACTTGCTTAATCTTGGTTAAACCTTGCGCCTAGAACTTAATTAGCGGTATTGAAAATAAACATTCTGAAAATGAGTGATTGTGATTTCCAGCGTTAGCATCTTTAGCAATTGCCTTCGCAGGAATAAATAATGAAAGACTTTAATTGTAAGAATAATGTTCCTTTTAATAGTGTGTCAATTTTTAATATTTCAAAGAACCAAAATGCCTTCATGCTATAAGAAAAATGCTTTGTTTTGAATTTGATATTGGATTTTGCAACATCCATTATAAATTGTTTAATTCGACTAGTCAAAAAATATTCATAAACACAATGGTCAATTCTAACGAGTAATGATATCTCTCGCTTATCAAAAAAGATATTATCAATATTTTAAAGCCTCTTGGTGGTGTAATAGACATCTCAACTTGATGGTGTTTCTGGCTTAGGTGAGAATTCTTTTTTTACTTTCTGTGGGGCACAAACATGATATAAAAAAAATTTAAAAATTTAAAATCTTTATTAGTATTTTCTTAAGAATCATATACATATATAATTTGTGACTCTAATATAAAAATTTATCGTTTTATTTAAAATCCTTTAACCAAGATGGCGCCCACACAAAAACATTGTGCCTTTATTCCATCTAAATAAGCAAGATAAAAGACACTATGTTTTTGAAAAATAGTAACTATGACATTGATAAATGGATACTATGCGATTAAAAAAGCTATAAATTAGTTGAACTTTCGTTAAAACCAGTTGAGGTAAAATTTTAAATTGGTTTCTGGTTCCAGTTCCTATAAAATTTTAAGAGAAGAGCTGGTCCCTATATTTTTCCTGGACTCGAGGTCCAAACTCAAAAAAACAAACCTGTTTAAAAATAACCACATTTGACAGCACTTATTAAAATGTAAAATAAATAAAATATAATTTTGCATTATAAGAAATTCTGAAATAAAGATATAATTTTTTAAATTTCCCACAATAATTTATGTTCTATTAATAATATTTATCAAATTTAATACCGTTTGAGTTGATTTGATATTCAATGAGGGCCAGCATGTTTGTAGCCTCGACCAGACGAGAATTCTTTAAATCATTAAAAATCGTTGACTTTGTTAAATGAAGGTCAGGAACGTTTGCTATTTTTCGCATCGATTTGTATAATTCTGAATTTATTTTGAAACTAATTTTATTAACATAATCAAAGAATGATCTTACTAAGTCATCCGAATTATATGTTCCTCACTGACAGAGTTTGGACCCTGAACTAAAAAGGGTTCTGGTTTGAGTTCTATTTATTTTTAAAAAATGTTGTTCCCTAAAATCGTGAAAAGTGGGTCCTGATTTCGGTCCTTAAATTTAACGCAATTCCGAGGGTTGGCCAGGTTCTGTTTCCATACTTTGTCGCCAGAATTAGGTATTATTCATAATATTCAGATTACTCATAAATATATTTGTAAAACATTCACAAATACTCAAGTAATTCCTACATATTTATATTATTTAAACATTTAAATAAGATTTATTTTTCTTTCCAACATTGAATAGAAAATAATAAATAAAAAACAAAATGAAATGAAATGCAATGTAATCAGAACATGAGAAAAGTAAGAGAATAATATATGAAAAATGGCTCATTTTTAAGTCATTTATTGACGAGCGATTTTTAAATTTAAAAAATCTCAACTCTCATTCCCAAGAAATGTATTTCGACATTTTATCGAGAACTTTCAAATGACACTTAATTTACATCAGAGACCTGAAGGCCCTGATCGGGTACATGGGCCACATATTTTAATTTTTTTTAAGGGTCCGAAATCTTTTTTTAAATACCTGGATAGGGCTAAATCTGAAAATTTTTTTTAAAAAAATCCAGGCCGGACCAGGTCAATAATACAAAACCCGGACAAAGCCGATAAAAATTCTTGAATAAAAAATCCGGGCCGGGGTGTGCCAATGGTACCTCTGCAGGCCTCTGAACTTTAGGGAAAAAAACCCTATGAAAAAAACCCTGGAAATAAAACGCCTCCTCAAAAATTTCAAACAAAAATAGTATTTTTTTTAAATCAAATTTGACTCTTATAAATAACCCTTTTTGAAATTCTCACATATAACATAGGATTTATTCAACGAGATCTTAGTCGAAGAGTGGTGGGGAATTATTAGGAATGCTTTATCATAATAATATATGGGGGGGGGGGGGGGGTAGTGTAAGAAGGGGGAGGGGGTAGAGCACAGGCCTGATTCTATTATCCCTTCCAAAAAAAATTTTTTGTAACTGTCCCCAAAATTTTTCAAATGTTTTTAAACCACTATCTGTTTAAGAAGTATTTATTCATTTTTACTGAAATACCTAATAGCGCCAACGCACCTCATATTGTAATGAGGAAAGAGAAAATATAAATGTAGTTAATTTGGTGGAAGAATGAAAATGATAAAGATGCCAAGATTGACAAAAAGGGAAATGAGCCTGAGCTTGCAAAAATAAAATGGATAGGTAAGATTTTAAAATTATTCTTATTGCAAATATTACAACTGATTTAAAACAGGTAGACAAGATCTAGACAACGCAATTTTTGTCAAAATTCTTATAGGTCCGCCTAAAATAATTGTTGTAATTGAATTTACAAAATACCCTAACAACTACCTAACTTATACATGGATAAATTTTTTAATTATTTTATACTTTTTTCTCAAGATTGATTCTAATAAAAGTGATTTTATCGCCAAAGCCCCAACCCTGGGGCTTGTAGATTCAATTATTTAAGTCTTCCATATGACAATTAATATTATTATTCCATTATTTTAATGGATAATGTTTTATTGATATAAATATACCATTTAGATAAAAATAATTCATATAAAAATGAGAAAATGTGACATTATTTGAATTGTAAAAAATGTGTAAAATTTTTAATATAGATTTGATTTAAGTATATAATAGTGGCCAATAAATACTTATTTTATATTATTATATATATTCTATTTGTAAGCATAATTTGATTTATTTGACTAGCCCTGATTCTACTAGTCCCTAGTTACTAATATAATTAATACCTTTTAAAAATATATTTAAGCATGATATATGATTATTAAACTTTCGGAAATGCGAAAAGAAGGTTTTACATTTCATATAATGTCAAATTTATTATTTTTATACTCTCCAAATTTTAATGCCACCTAATATTGAGGTGTAAAACATTTTGATTTTTATCTAACATTTTATCATAAAAAAATCTAAATAGTTGAGGGGTGTAAAATATTCTTCCCATCAAATATATATAATACAATGCAATGCTACTACATAATTAAATTTGAAATTCCAAACATGTCTGGTTTTTAAATAAAATCCGCTGAACGCACAAACCACTTGTGCCGATAAGCTCTGGTCTACCCTATCACAAATAAGCCAACATCTAGGGTGTTAAAAAGCCCGATTTGCGATTTTTTAAAAAATGATTAGATCAAAATTATAAACTAAATAATATTATGTAAGTCTGGAGATTTTTCTCATAGATGGAAAAAAACTTTTACTACTAATAATGGAAGAAGATTTTCTTTAAAGTTTTATAAAACGTATAGATTGAATAATTAATTGAATCTTATGAAGTTTTTTGCCTTCCTTGTAATATCTATAAAAAGAATAGTGAATCAAATCTATACCAAAACGTGTTTTACCAACTGGAAGAATGTTCTTGTATACAAAGGCCTTGATAAACATTATAATTGCAGAATAATAGAAGAGGATCATAAAACTAAAAGATTTTTCCAATTTTTTGTATAAGCTAATTAGCAAATTTAAAACAAGATAGCTATTTTAATTTTTTAGACATAAAAAAATTAAAACCTTTATTGGCAACCAATATTACTGAAGAGGGATTAGTAATTAAAATTGAGATTGTTAAAATTATTTGTTAAAAGTTTAGAAAATTATAAAGATTGTGTTACATAAGATTTTGTCAAATTTCTATACCCATATAAAAATGTATTTCCAAATGTTTCAAATATTTTGTAACAGTTTAGATATCCACATCGAATTCTAAGTCAACTTTTCACCGTTAAGGAGAATTATTTAAATCAGATAAACGTTCGAGTAGTGATATAAAAAAGGGTAACTTGGTTTTTAGGGCATGGAAAAAACATAACCGATTAATTTTGGAAATATTTTCAAGGTATTTAAAAATACAACTCAACCAAAATTATATTGTTAATACTTTATTTTTGTTAGTTTTACACTCTCAATCATTGTATCGTAAAAAAATTAGCTTATTAACAAATTATATTTATATAATATTTTTTTTTCTAAAATACTAATTTGTCTATACCTTATAAAGATAAGGGTGTCCATTATAATGCAAATAAAAATATGGCTATAAAGGTCTTAAGTAAATTATATAAACATGGATCCGGGATTCAGATTTTTCATATAAATTTTTAAAAAATAAACAAATAGTGGATTAAAAAAATTGTCCGAGTAGGCATAAATAATATATTTTGGCCAAAATAAGGCGAAAAATTATTTTATAGAAATTAATATCTGATTGATAACCAGCTATTAATTGATTATTTATTTATTTTTTATGAAGGAATGAAAGATAAGGTGTGTAAATTTTTTTTGTTTTAAAACCTGGGTTTTTATTGAGAGCTAAATTGATTATCAACCCCGAATATTTTTTGCACATCTCAAACTCCGTCAAATTGTAATGGCAAAGTGCCATGTTGTACAAAATGGCTAAATCATATTTTTAATATATTAAATATTATGTTGAAAATTAAATCCTCGATATTTCGATGTTTACATGTTTTATAAAAAAAAATAATCTTAAAAATACTTCTAAATTAGTTATTGATTTTTTAAAGAAAAAAAACTAATCTCATAATGGCAGAATGTTCAAATTCAAGTTCAACAGGTAAAATATTTTATCAGGACTAAATACAAAGTATTGAGGTCCCTGGTTATAAATATATTTTAAAAAAGTAAATGTTTTAGTTACATGGTACATCTAATCCAGTATAATTGAAAAATGGGTTTGAATGAGTTGACGAATGACTGGATGTCAATGAATATTTACCAGGTTTAGAAGGGGAAGAACGTTGTTTTTTCAAATTCTTCAAAATTTTCTTGAAACACTCCAACGCCTTGCGGTATTTAGATTTCTATAATTTTCGTAAGAAAGCACAAGTATAAATAAAATTAATGAAAATGTGAGAGGACGGGCAGGTTAAAGCAATTTTGTAAAATAAATAGCTAAATGTGTAAATAATTTTTTCAAACCCCATTGATGGGGGGGGGGGTTAAGTTAAATCTACTTAATGCAGGTATCTGCCCTAACTCCATATGACAGATAATTTAATTTTGGATCTGATCCTTTATTTACAGGGCTCAAATTTAGAGCACAAGATCCGTGCCCGGCCCAACTAATTTATTTGAGTGAGGCGAGAACATATCAGTTAAAATCCGACAAATCTGAGTTAGTCGTGCAGAACTCTACTGGAACAAATAATTCAATTAATAAATCATTTAAATGATGCATAAAAAATAATTTAAGCTTCCTTATACGTGAACTGCAGTTCATTTATGGTTACCTCTTAGAGGTTACCATTCTACAGTTTAATTTTATTTTTTTTCTATAAATGAATGATTATGAAATTTCTAGGAATGTACCGATATTTTTACCGGATCGGATCGAGCCGATATTTTACACATTTTAAAATATCAGTTATCAGCCAATATTATAAAATTTTCCGATCCGATAAAAAATGGCGTAAAAATAAAATATTATAAAATTTTTAAAAAAGGTTATATATAAAATCATTTATTTTTATAAATAAAATCGAAATCCATTTTTATGTTTATTTTTTTAATAATATTAATTAATTAATTAACATTCTGCCATATTGTTATTTTTTGCGCATTCTGTTTATAAAAGTGTGCGATAATCTTTTCCGAATCTGTTTTTAGTGAAGCTGGTGATACTGACAGTCTGAGTTGCTATCGTCGCAGGCTGACCTCTGATAAATTGGAAATTTTGGTATTTCTAAAAAGAAATCTTCGATATATTAATGTTAAATATTATTTTAAATATTTATTACAAATTTCATAATATATTTACTTATTATGTATATAGATTGATGTTATTACTTATTATATAAAAGTAATTTAACAATAAAAATATTTTATATCCTTTTAGAATTGCAATTGAATTGAATATAAACTATAACTCATCATTATAATATATTTAAATGACATAAGTTATGGTATAGTTAGATGTTATACTAATAAAAATTATATTAAAAATTAAAACTACTGGCATCTTTACAGAATACAAAATTAGATATGATATCGGATCGGTAATCGGCCGATATCAATTTAATATCGGGAATATCGGATTTCAAAAAGTGGTATCGGTACACCTCTAGAAATTTCAGTTTTGAAATATTATGGTTCCTAAATAAAAAAAAAGTATACTTGATAAAAGACACAACCCATAATGGCGTATTTTAGTTCGGGAATCATGACATTAAATTCATCCTTAGACTCGCCTTGAGAAGGATAATTGATTGATACTAAGCGTTTCAGATAATTTTCGCAACCTTCCAAGTCATTTAGGTAGAACTTTAGACAGGTTATTAACTCATAGAGCTATCATTTGATTTTCATATCATATTTCGTAATAAATAGATAAACATCATTGAATTATCAAAGTTATTGCTTAAATTTAAATTTATCACATACCATTAAAATAGGGAATAAAATAAATTAATTGCGTGTTCTTCTTTATATGCATTTTTATAAAATTCATCAAGAGGGACTTGAGCCAATTTCAAAATACTAAATAAACTATCCAATTGTTTTTTAAGTTATACCTTTTGATCCTGATTCCATACCCTGATCTTAACACACGTCAATTAATTTTTACTCTATAATTAAAAAAATTTATAAATCACTTATCAAAATCCCCATTGGAAATTTATTCAACTATTACAAAATTCATATTGTAATTAAGGTTGAATGGTTGGAAGCATTACCAAATCGTATGATCAGCAATAGGTCACTGAACTGGATGTGACATCATAATTACATATACATAACATGCTCTTCTTAATTGACATATATTTGGTCAAGGGACTGATATACAAAATATGCAGCAACTAATTCAATAATTAGTCTGTCTTATGAGGGTATAAATATCAAATATCATGAGGCCTGTTAATTTATTATCAGTTAATGGCCTGAGGCCAGGAGTAAATTTTACTATTTTGGTTTTTAGGTAAATCCTAAATTTGAAACCTCATACATATTTTTTTTTCCAAAAAATGTTAAATCAAATTTAGTTGATATTGACAAATGTCAAAATAAAAATAATGAATACTCGAAATTAACTCATTATGTTTTTTAAACCAATCATTATCTCTTTCCTTGAACACGTTGTTTATGTAGCTTACATAAAATGATTGATAGGAATAAAATTTTCATACATTCCTCTATATTTTAATTCTATCTCTATCAAATATGGAGGATTAATTTTCTAAAAAATTTAAACTGATGGGGCATAGAACAGCTAACTGCCATCCTAATTATATTCATCATATCCCATGATTTTGGCCTATCTGAAAATTTCAAAAACAAATAATTTGAAATTGGAGGTAGAGTTAAGTAATCTTGGCCAGTGTTGGTAGCGGTAGCTTTAGTGAGCTACTTTTTTTAGAAAATAGCGATAGCGGTAGCTCGCTACTAATTTACTACTTCGCTACTTTCAATTTTACATAATATACATCTAAAATTATAATCCTTTTATTTAATTTAATTTTGAAATCGAAATTCATTATAAATCTAGTTATTAAAAATGTGTGAGATTGTTGAAGATAGCAAAATTTCTTGAAAAATGAGAAAAATATAAATTATCCTTTCCGAAAATTCAAAAAATACTTTTATCTTGAAGAAAAAATTACTACTGGATATCGGTTTCGATGCAAGATGTGTTGCAAAATTTTATCCTCAAATCATACAGGCTTTAATTTGAAAAAACATTTAAAGGTAATATATTAAACAAATTTAATATCAATGTGTAGGCTAATCCTTAATTTTTTAAATAAATTTAAATCAAAGACCAATCATTTTTTTTATATATTCAAAAATTATATCTAAATTATTTAAAACATTTTAAAATAGTTATTTTAATCATTTTTATGTACTTATCTCCTACATAATTTTTATTCTAAGTATTACTGTTATAATTTTAGACTGTTCACACCTCAAATTATAAAGAGATTGAAAAATATCTCAAAAGTTTTGGGGTAATGGAAGAAGATACATCCACTTCCAAATCAAATTTAATTCAAAGAAAATTAAGCAATTTGGATTCATCTACACCAGGTGTATCTCAAAAATTGGCTGACAAAGTCATAATGAACTTTATAATAGATACTGTTCAACCATATCCTTGGTGGATAATGGTTCTTTTATAAAGAGGATAAACACTTTTTCTCCACATACCAAGATATTTTGCCAGCAGACATTGATGGCAAGAATTTTGGATAGCTTTAAAGAAATGAAAGAATCTTTAATATTAAATCTATCAGTTGTCTCCTACATCTGTACAACAGCAGATTGCTGGATGCACAATAGAAGGTAAAAATGTTTATTTTCTGATTTATAATATGATATTCATATTTTTAGAGCTTATTTAGGAGTGGCCACACATTGGATTGATCCAAAATCTAAAACGAAAATCTGCAGCATTAGCTCTAAAAAGAATAATTGGCTGTCAGACTTATGACACTCTAGCAAATACAGGATTTAAATTTATTATAATTTTTTTATAATATGATATAAATATAGAGGCCAGGTTACCTTAGTCTATATATAGTCTTTGGGGAAGATAATAACAATACTTGTAATATTCATGACAATAATATTGAAGATGGGTAACAATTAAAGGAAGATTATGATGAAATAATGGAGTTTGAGATAATTGATGTTCATGACATCCTTGGTTTTAAATTATTTTATATTTAATTTTTCAGCAATATAAAATAAAATTTATAATATTATAGGATCCTCAATAAACTCTTCTATGTTACCTAGCCACCATCGTTGTTCCTGCCACAACCTAAATTTAGTTGCGACAGTGGATGCTTAAATGAAGATTTTAAGAGTATCAAGATCTGCATTTTCTAAATGCCAAGCTCTTTGGAATAAACAAAATAAGTCATCTAAGATGTCTGATATTTTCAAAAAAAAATTAGTACATTTATTGACACCAAACACTACAAGATGGAATAGTGTTTACAATGCTATAAAACTTTTAGCATTGTTTCTAGATGAGAAAAAAATGGAAATGAATTATATATTGGATCAAATAGGAATACAGTATTTTAATGTGGAGGAGCATACTTTTATTAAAGAATATACTGAAGTATTTTTAATTAATAAATAATTTTATATTATATTTAACCATTTTAATTTTTTAGGTTATGCAATATGTTGCTGCCTCACTTAAAATCTTGGAAGGGCAAGATAATATGAGGATGGGATATTATGTTTCCACACTGAGTATATTAACTACCAAGCTCAAAAGAATCAATAATCTAAAATTTTGCCAACCACTGGTAGAGTCTATGCTAAAAGGCATTGAGAAAAGGTCAAAACTTTATCTTTATTTTATATTATACAATTATATAAAATGAATGATTTATTGCTTGATAAGCCATAATTTAAATTGGCTTAATTTACAACACAATCTATAATATTAATATATAGTATTAATATAAAATTCAAAATTAATATATTATTATTACCTTGTGTATAATAATTATATTTTTAAAATCTTTATTTACCATAATTCAATGCTATTTTAATAATTTTTTATAAATGAATTTAAATCTCAGATAAATTTAAATTTTGAAAATTAAAAAGGTATTCTTCTTTTTTTATAATAAATACAATCGCTTTATATAAATTAGATTTCCAGATCTGTATGATGATGATAATGTAATAGCTGCTATCGTTCATCTAGTTTCAAGTTAAACTGGCCATACATTAATTTGACTGAATCTAAATGGCAACTTGATAGGCTGATGGTAACGTTAAAAAATGCCATGCCTAACCACGATACTAATACTATAGCAAGATTGAAACCGCGGCCTTCCATATACGATTTTTTTGAAATAAATAATAATATTATTGAACCTCTATATGCTTTTTTTTAAATCTAAAAATACTCATTTAAATATTTTTGATGATTTTTTTCATATAAAGTGTGTTTATTAAATTTCATACTGCGTTGCCCTCAAGTGCTAGTGCTGAATGATTATTTAGTATGGCAAAGCTTATACTTTCTGATCGTCGCTCTAGACTTGGGGATTTTATTTGTGGAAATGAAGTCATGTAAAAAATATATTTTAAAAAAATCAAAATAGCGTAAAAAGTATACTTTTGTATAAAAGTAGCTAATAGTGCCCTACTCATTTGAAAACGGTTTAACAACACTGATTTTGGCGATAGCTTTTTTTAAAACTCTACAGATAACATTTGGTTTAATGTATTTAATTATTTTTATTGTTACTATTATATCATTTATTTATCTTCACAGTCATGACTATCATTTTCATCATTAATACACTCAAGAAAAACATAGTTTGAGATTTATCTAATTGTAAAAGCAGATAGGGAAGATCTCTAAATAAGCTGGTCCAGCCTGAAACTTAAATTTTTTGAAAGGTTTTTAGAACCAGCTTGCCTGGTTAGTAGAATATTTCTGCATAGTTGCTTAATACCATAAATTTGCTTAATTGTAAGCTTTAAAAAAATTTGCAAACTTCTGGTCTGCAAAAATATTCTTCCCAATTTGCCCTACTTAGCCTAAAAACTCTTTGCCTGGCAAGCTAATATGTCATGTTGACCTGTGGAACAAATAAAAAATAAATGGAAAAACTTCAAATTTATTTTATTCTTAAATATTAAATACAACGTTTACTCACAATTTTCCCACTTTTGTTATGTTACATTAAAAAATGTATTTTGCTAATGACCCTAGAAAATTAAGAGCAAAAACATTAAAGGAATTTATAATATAATAATAAAATTTATTATCCTTTTTATAAAGGAATGATTTCAGCAATCATTTGATAAAACCTCTAGGAAGAAAATTTTTTTTGATCAAGCAACACCATAATTTAAAAAAACACCAAAAAAATCAATATTCCACATTTCCACCCAACTCAATAATTTAAAAAAATTTTACCATAATATTTGTTTTTTAATATGATATAAGAAATGATAAAAAAAATTGTAGAAAAGCATGATTTAATTTAAAATTATAAAAGTATTTTTAAACCCTTTTTTTTATTCTAAGCCAACTCAGACCAAAAAAAATCAAAATTTCCCAATCTGATTCAACCCATTTGAGATTTGCAGACCTCTACAAGAGAAACTTATTAATGATTTAGAAAATTAACTCTTTTATACATTATTAAAATTAGATATCACAATCAGACCTACCAAATAAAGATGGTGCATGAATCTTATTTTTGGATAATAGGTATAAATTAACAATAAATGCACTATTCTGACTTTATAAAATATTTAAAATAATCTACAAAAAATAATGATTACTTTCACATAATATAGGTTGTTTGAATCTAATTTAGAAGAAAGTCCCATATACAAAACTCGTTCTGCTTTATTTAATTCCCCTATTTTATAATAGGATAAAGACTCAAAATATAAATTTTTGCAATAATCATTGAGGTTATATTTTAATGATGTTTTTCTTAATCTTCCATATAATATTCCGGAATCAATATAGTCTTGATTACAAAAAAAACAATAAGCCAGAATTTTTGTTATATCCATCTTCTAATTAAACAATCAAATTATAGTTAGATTATATCTTACTTTTTTTTTGTCATTATAATAAACACTACTCTTAACATAATCAATTGCCTCTTGATATTTGTTTGAATGTATCTATTATATATATAGTTTACTTTCTGTAATAAAATATTTACAAGTTGAAATATCTTTGCCATTGATTCAAAAATAATCGAAATTGGTAAAAAATTCGATGTTTCTAAAATTTAAAGATTGACATCATTTAACCTCAGATAGATTATTGACACTTAATAAAATGGGTCTGCCTATATAATTAATTTTGTGTTGCAACAAAATATAAAAATGTACAGTTGCTTTAGAATAGAAACCCTAATAAAATACACAAATAACATTTTTCTATATTTGAATATCATGATTAAAAAAAATGTCAATCCCAGTAGTGTGATGCGAGGGAAACTAGTAGTCATATAACCCCCCCCCCCCGCTATTTTTTATTTTAACCCGAACTAAGCCCCTCGTCAATAATTTAATTATTTTTCAAAATTGTTAAATTTGAATATCTTTAAAATTTTTAAAATTATATTTAATTATATTTATATATTAATTAATTATTTTTTAAATTTAAATATTAAAATATAAATTGTAGCACAAAAATATAATGAATATTATTATTCTTCTTATCTTTATTTTAATGAACCGACTCGTTAAAACATTTTATATATAATTATGAAACGTAAAATAATTTTTATAATATTTTTAATAACTTATGTGATATAGTCGATAAACTATTAGTAATACTATGTCAATTCTTGAACTAATAAATTAAATATTATATATTTGATTATTAAATAGTAATATGTTTAAATTTTATATCACGCACTCGTTAAATTATATGTATTTTAATATTCTAATATTTGTAAGAGATCATATGTTTGAAAATATTGTGACTTTAATATTTAATAGAAAATAGCGTCAAACTTGAAGTGAATATTTGATATATTTGGCTGATCTAAGCTTGCTTCCAAATGTGGATTGGACTAAGCAGAAAGAGGGAAACATTTATTGTACAGAAGCCTAAGAAGCTACTCTACCAAAAAGTTTATTGAAGATTAGGATTATTTGTATACTATCAGCAGCAAAATTCATATTTAGGCTCTCCACTACTCAAGATTCCAAATTTTTTTATAAACTATTAATCTATGGCTGAAAGACCAGAAGATTTAAATTTACCCGATAATATATTTTATCTGGATTCATATGGAATATAATGACCTGACATGATGATAAGAAAGTTAAAACGATGTGTTTTACCCAATACGCTAAAATAAAATAATGGGAAAATCTAAAAAGAAATATAGAGACGATCAATTCTCGCTATAAAAAGAAGTGTATAGACGATCAATTCTCGCTATAAAAAGAAGTATATAGACGATCAATTCTCGCTATGAAATCATTTAAATGAGCGAAAAGAAATACAAGAATGATGCCTAAACTAATTTTACTATCAACGCCGTTACATTTCTAACATTTTTTTTTCACTATATAGTAAGAGGATAATTTTCTAATGAGCGATTGTGTTAGCTGTTTAAAAATTGACTCAAATCAAGTCGTTTAACAACAATAGTTTGATCTTAGGACAAATTGAAATGAGATTGATATGCAATTTGAAGAAAATTTGATTGTGGCAAGATTGAAAAAAGCAGGGGCTTCGCTAGCCTTTACAATCTTAGGGGGCTTAACTAAAAAATATGGGGTGCTAAGCCCTTTATACCCACAATTGCGTATATTAATATATTATACTTTTTTAAAATTTGCAAACTCATATTTTGTCATTTTTTATATTATGCATACAAAATAAACTAGCATATAAATAATTAATACAATAAAAGACATTTCTATAAACACTATTTTTTAATACAAAATCTATTTATTACATTGAAAAATATTTTCGATGGTTGATATAAAAAAAAATTTGCGTCTAAAGAATTACAAGTGATAAAAAATATTAATTAATTCATACATATGCCTCAATTGATAATGGTTTTTAAAAACCACATAGGGCTATATAATTATTTGCAACTTACATTGACAAAAAGTCATGAAGCAATATAACTCTCTGTTACCATTTTAGACAATGTTTTATAGAATGGCCTAATAAGAAAAAATTAATAGGCCTTACCAAGTTAAAGAAGAGAATATAAACGACCAGTCCAAATAATTAAACTATATGGTAGTTAGAGCTTCCTCTTATATGACATGATGGAAGCTAGATAAGTAATCGAGAAAATTATTGTGAGATATTAAATTTCTAAAAGATTGTCTTCCATTTTTAATAATATAAAAACGACTACACTTGACCATTATTGCATATCTGAAATATGCAATCATATGCTCTCAGCAGCTATAATAATAATCTTAAATTACATAGCCACACAAATAATGGATGCTGGTTGATTTACCATAGGCGTAGCCAGGGGGGAGGAATGCAACGGGAAATCCCACCCTTCTGAAATTTATCACTTTTTGTAAATATCATTTTTAGCTAATAAAAAATATCCCCCTTAGTCCTCCCCCCACTCCCTGACCCTCAAAAATGTATGCATATATCTTAAACAATAATTTGAAAGAAAGAATGTAAAAGTTGATATTTTTTATAAAACTATTCATTATATATTTTTAAGAAAATAAATTTATAAATATATAAAATGAACCAAAAATGTTTTTAATAAATTGAATATAAGCCAAAGATAAGTCTTAAGACAAAAGTGAATTGTATTATAATTATTAATAATAGATCCATAAAATTACTAAATAATATAATATATCAAATATAATTTTTTATAAAGTGAGTAATTTTAATTTATTTATCTTAATAAAAGTAAAATATAATTATAAAACTATTGATAAAATTAAATAATAAATTAAATAAAAATATTAAAGCACAATACAAACAGTGGAATATTATATGTAATAGATTTACAGTATATCTAATTTTATCAATTATCATATGACAATCAAGTAATTTTTACCAATATAGCGAATTATATATTTTACAGAAAACTATAAAGTATTGATAAGGACATCAGAAAATATCTTTTAAAGACATTGTGGGATTAATAATATGAAGATTAAATTTTAATATTATTTTTTACTTAAAATAAATAGATAGCGTTAAATAATTGAATGCAAATTGTTTCTATATTTATTATCAAGAGCATTGATTATAAAATTTGTTAAATTATTAACTGTAATATATTATCTAATTGTCAAATATGTCTGTAAAAGTGGAATTTTACCTAGTATTTTGTAACGAATTCTCTATAATAGAGATATATCAGGTTAATGATGCTTGGTACCTTAAGGTACCATCTATCAAATTTGAATTTTGTTATTTTTCATTTGGATAGGCACTACCAAATATATAAAATCGTAATTTTTGGAAAGCCTCTATGGCCTAGTCGGTTAGAGCTTCGCTTACTCATCCCATGGTCACGGGTTCGAATCCCGATAATAATTATGTTTTTTTTCTTATTCTAACTTGGTGGTTCCATCCTTGGGAGTATGATATATAGGAGGCCGGACTCGACCACGTGATTCCATATTAATATATTAAATAATAAGTCTTATTACATTTTAATAAATTTTGGTCGTTATTTAGCAAATTATGTTGGTATTTAGAATATTTCCTTACATTCACTTGGTAGTAAGCATCATTAACCGATATATCAACTATATGTCTACTTACTTTTTATTTGGAATAAATTATTACTATGCTTTTATATTTATGTATATACAAGTAATTTATTATATTTTATAGGAACTAATAAAAATATATTTCATATTTGTTTCAGGCTTATTTTTTTTATTAAAATTTGTAAAAATATTTTATGACTATATATAGACTAAGGTAACCCGGCCGAAGGCCGTGCAAAATCGGGCCGAAGCCCCGCCCTATAGAGTAACCCCCCCCATTAGGAAAATCCTGGCTACGCCTATGTAATTTACAGTTATAGCCATGACACTCACGAGGGTAAAGTGAAACAAAAACCCAAAAAACCTTTAAAAGAAATATGCAAATATATTGAAGCCTTGAATTTACACGGCAAGGATGACATATTAGAAATGAAACATTTTGTAACTATAAAATAAGAAGAATGATATCATGAAAGCAATTAAAATTTTATATATTGTTGTCGCACCATCTCAAGTTGGTGTATTATATTTAAAAATAATAGTAGTTTGTACGTATTAAAAATTTAACTCAAAACTGCTTTTCTAAGAATAAAAAAATAGCTTTCCTAAAAACACGTAAAAAAGAGAAGAAAAAAAATTTATTACAAATATTATGGGATGAATAATAAGATGTTTAATTATAATAATTTTAAATAAAGAGATGGCGTTAAATAGTTGAATTTAAATTGTTACTTATATTTGTTATCAAAAGCAATGATTAATAGAATTTTAAAAATATTAACTGTAATATATTATACTGTCAAATACGTCTGTAAAAGTGGCATTTTACTTAATATTTTATAAATAATTATATAAAATAGAAGATTATAAACTATATGTCTACTTACTTTTTATAAATAAATATCTTATATTTATTTAGATTTGGATCTTGAAAATAATTTTAAAAAGAGACATGATAATTAATTTTAAAAATCAATAATATAGTTGATTAGTGATGTTAAACTCGGTTAATTACAATTTAATTTGTTAATTTTCAATTAATAAATGATTATATTAATTTAATTAGGGTTATATAATAATTTAAATAATAAAAGTTAATTAAGATTATTAATTAATGCTAAATTAATATTTAGTGAATGATATTGTTATATTTTTAACACAGAATTTGATCGTAAGTTGATCAATGATATTGAAGTTGACATAGTAAAAATATAATTTATATGTATTAATCTAATCTAATAATTAAAATAGTTTTCATATAAAAATTTAGATAGTCTTATTAATTTTTAAATTATAAAATTAAATCTATATATTACTCAATAGTGTTGAGCCGCTGAAAAAAAGAAGAAATAAATTTAATAATTTTCCTTGGAAAAAGAAGGGAGAATGAAGGAGGAGAAGATGCCAGCTAATGACGAACAAAGAATGGAGGATATTCAACTATTTTTATGAATATGAAACCTTTATAATTATTTGGATGTGAACATAAATAAAATATGGTATAACATGAAATTAAACAATGTGTTTGTCCTTTGGTAATGTTTACTGTTGTTACTTATTTAATTATTAAGAAAGGATTGTTTGGATTGTTAAGTTGTATTTTTGAGAGTGAAGGTTTGAGAGTAAAGGGCATCATATATTTATATTATTTTTCAAAAAGTGTTGCCAGCTGACCAGGATCGACAACATATGGATTTAGGTACACAACGCAAGTACTAAAAACTATACAGGGGTAGGTGAGATTAAGAGGTGAGTTTAATGGTTTCTATAATTTTATCTTAAATATTTATCTTAAAAAGCTTAAGATAGAAAGTATGTAATGAGTATTAGGATTGAAAATTAAAATAAAATGATTAATTATTGGTTAATGATATTTGATTCATTTTGGCCCATTTAAGACAATAATATTTGTGGTATTAGATGTCTTCATGTTGGCCATTTAAGACAATAATATTTGTGGTATTATATGTCTAGATGTATATTTTACATCCAATGTTTGACAATAAGTATTGTCTTATTATTTGGTACGCCTTAGGACTCATTGAATGGTGTTATTTCCGTCATAGGAAGATAAGACCTCAAGATCAGCAGGACAGAAAGGATTGCTAAATATTTAAATATTGGAAATTTATGGAAATATATATAGAAATGGACTTTTGTAATAAAGTATGTGTTATATAATTATGAATTTTGGGTTTTTAAAGGGATGGACATGTGGGATAATTTATTATTAATTAATGTTAATATATTGTATATGTAATTCAGTTTCAATTAAGGTTGATATATTATTAAGTGTTCTATTGAGGGTGAGTTAATGTTGTTCATTTTGGAGTAATTAACCATTTTTATGAAATAGGATGTAATGGTGGGATAATTTATTATTAATTAATGTTAATATATTGTATATGTAATTTAGTTTCAATTAAGGTTGATATATTATTAAGTGATCTATTGAGGGTGAGTTAATGTTGTTTATTTTGGAGTAATTAACCATTTTTATGAAATAGGATGTAATGTGAATTACACATATGATGTATTTAATTATGAATGATAATTTAAAGGAATTGAAGTATGATCAAGTCAGAATAATATCTATAATGTTATAGGTGGATAGTTATTTTGATTTAGTGCCTGCATTTGATATATATATAAATTGGGTATGTATTTATATGATATATTAGATGATGTGTAATATTTTTTTTTTTCAAATTATGAAATCTTTATATTTAATATATATATATTTTTTTTAAATTATAAAATTTTATAAAGAGTTTTAATTATTATATTATTTTTATGGTATGCAATGATGTGAAGGGAAAATATTTTTACAGATAAGGTCAGCCCATGTTGATGGGTATGCCTTGAGGTGGGAATATTGTTTAGTTTGCATACTGGAGAAAGTTTTTTTTTGTAAATTTATGCTGCATATTACATTTTTTTATCTTTGTAATAATTTTATAGATCACATTTTACTATTTATTTTATGAACATTTTTTTTTAAAGAAAAGACTCAAATTATTTTATATTGTGAAGGTATATTAAAAATTCTTTACATATATACTATATAGCCCATTATATTCTCAATTTTTGTTACTTTGTTTCTACATTTTTGTGAATTTGTGCTAATTGTGATGGCAGAGTAAGATAGAAATGGTATATTTTTCTTAGGATACTTAGTAATTCCTAGGTGGAAAATATTCTATTTTCTACATATTATATATTTTTCCTCCCTATAAAATATTAAATTTATTTATATACATATGTCTTGTAATTATATTTAAAATCTTTGTTCGGCATTTTCACAATTATTTTTAATACCTAAAAATGGATTTATCTATTTTAGGGAATATTTATAAAAATGTAGCTTTGATTTTGTTTACATGACAGAAGGACAATTACATGTGTTGAAATTGCATTTCACACATAGACCATGTGTTCACATTACAGTATTATATGTAAAATCATTATTTCCTAATTACCATTAATCATACCCAAATAATGTATATTATAGATCATATTTCCCAAATGTCTTAAAATGAATGAATTATTATGTTTTGCTGATATTACATTGTCCATATTAATGTTCCATAGATTATAAATGCAGAAACCCCAATGTACATGTCATTATTGATAATATGTGTTTTCGCGATTATATATTGAAATGTATTGGAGATATTATATTATAAATCATCATAAGGGAAGACGATTTGATAAATTCCCTGAACGTCTTCAAGGCGTCCCGATACAATTCAAAGAGGTGATTCGATACAACACCACCACAGAGAGAGGGACACTGGGCTTGTGAAGGGTGGACGTGTTGTAGCCCCTGAAAAAAAGAAGAAATAAATTTAATATAATATACTGAATGTCAGTCATTTTATGACATGAACAATTATTTTTTCTTGGGAAAAGAAGGGAGAATGGGGGAGGAGAAGATGCCAGCTGGTGAAGAACAAAGAATGGAGGAGATTCAACTATTTTTATGAATATGAAATTTTTATAATTATTTGGATGTGAACATAAATAAAATATGGTATAACATGAAATTAAACAATGTGTTTGTCCTTTGGTAATGTTTACTGTTGGTATTTATTTAATTATTAAGAAAGGATTGTTTGGATTGTTAAGTTGTATTTTTGAGAGTGAAGGTTTGAGAGTAAAGGGCATCATATATTTATATTATTTTTCAAAAAATAGAATTATAAAAGAAATTGTTCAGGGAGCAATTAAAAAAATTTATTTTTAGTTCAAGGGGGTATTAAGAAGTCATTAAAAAAAATTTTTACTTCAGGGGGCTATTTAAATTTTTCAGGGGACTCACCTGCGCGCTACCTCCTAGCGACGCCACTGTGGAATATTAATATCACTCATAATGACTAAATATTAATTTAGCATTAACATTAACAGTTGAAGCTTAGGTTTTATTATTTAAATTATTTTATAACCCTAATTAAATAAATTAATTATTTATCAGTGACGAAGCGTCCATAGAAACAAGGGGGGCATTGCCTACCTTGAAATTTTTCATACAAAATTCTTAAATAAACTTATTATAATCTTTATACTATGCTAAATAAACTAAACTGACTTTATTTTTACTATATTAAGAAATATTATTATTTTTACTACGTTAAAAAATTTAGTATTATATTTAATACATTAAAAAATTTACTATTATATTTACTACGTTAAAAAAATTATACAAGAGGGAAGAAAATTTAATACTGCTTATTTTTTTTAATAAATAAAAAAGAAAATTATGCCATGGTATTGTATAATTTTACCATTAAAAAATAAGCATTGAGGAAGCAAATAAAAAAATGCTTATTTTTTTTAAAATAAATAAGAGAAAGAAATTTTTTTATATTTTTTTCCTCACCTTTTTAAAATAAAAAATTTTTTCGTTTTTAAAATCCTTAATTAATGTTTAATAATTGTAATTGTATTATTGAAAATTTATTAACATTATCATTTAGCTCAAGAAATTTTGATGCGAAATAATTGAATATTGAAAAAGGAAGACCAAAACCAATTTTACAAAACTTAAAAAATTAAGCAAAACTTGCATCCATAATTTTTCTATCGATAAATAATATGAATGGCTCACTGGATGTGAATTTTATAGTTCTCTATATTGTTGGTCATGCCTATTATTCCCAAAGGAAAAATATGTTTGGAATGATAAAGGATTTTCGGTTATGAGTAATTTTTTAAAGGAAGTTAAACTTCATGAAGAATCAACCGCTCATTTACAGGATTCAATTATAAACATCTGGCCAAAATCGTATTGAAAATATGATAGATTCGATGCGTAAATATCAATTGAACAGCGTAATTCGAAAGTCAAATCAAATAGAGAAATATTGAAAATATTGATCAACTCTATATGTTTTATTGGAATTCAGGAGCTCGCATTCCGTGGTGATGAATCTTCTAATTCAGTAAATAGAGGAAATTATATTGAGTTTTATATGCTGGCGGAAGAAAATTTACTATTGAAATATCATTTAGAAAATAGTATAGTTTTATATTGGATTATCAAGCGATATTCAAAATGATTTAATAAATTCCATTTCATATGTCTTACACTAAAATTTTTTAGATGAATTAGAAGAAACGGAATTTATATCAATAATATTAGAAAAAACAACAGATATCAATAATAAATCTCAACTGGCTGTAGTTCTTCGATATGTCTTTAAATAACACATTGTATGAAACAAAATATTTATTAAATTTAAACGACACTTATTCTCAATTTTTCGACTTACACAAGCTGGAAACCGAATTAAAGGTAGTGTTTCGGGATGATGAATTTAGAAAGAAAAAGAATGTTAATGAAATATTTGAATTTTTAATATGCACCGATTTGATGAAAAGTCTTAAAGTGTTTTTTAAATTATGCAAATTCATCTTAACTTTGGCTTCAACAATAGCAAGTGCAGAACGGAGTTTTTCATCTTTAAAAAGAATCAATCAATTGCAGAAAACAGGATGAGTCAAAATTCGATTATCGAATCTATCTTTGATTTCGATTGAAAAAAATTATTAAAAAATTTAAATTCTAGCGATAACTTTTATAATGCAGTACTTGATCATTTACTCAAAAACAAAGACGAACTAATTTATAAATCTTAATGTTTTTATGGTTTAAGTTTGACTAAAATATAAAAATATTTTTGATTGCTTCCCTAGTAGTAAACTTGACGCTTCGTCACTGTCATTTATTAATTGAAAATTAACAAATTTAATAACCATGGCCATGCCTATTTCTAAAAATATTTCCAACGTTCAAGCAAGTATAAGAAATTTCTTTAAGTAAGTAGACACATAGTTGATAATCCTCTATTATATATAATTGGTTATAAAATATTAGGCAAAATGACACTTTTCAGATATATTTGACAGTTATATAATTTACTACAATTAATATTTTAATAAACTTTACAAATCAATGCTTTTGATAATAAATATAAGTAACAATTTACATTCAATTCTTTAACGATATCTATTTATTTTCAATAAAAAAAAATATTATTAAATATTAAACATCTTATTATTCGCCCCACATTGGATTTAATCCTTATTAGATATCTTTTTTTCATTCTCTTTTTTTAAGTGTTTTAATAAAGCCATTATTTTCTTCTTTGAAAACCAGTTTTGAGATAAATTTTTGATATAATTACAAACTAATCTAATTTTAAGATATAATATACCTAGCGTCTACATGGTATAAAATTTGATGGAGGCAAACCCTCCTACAAAATCTACCTGTACCCCCCTAAAAAATTCCAAAAGGAATCTTTTAATAATCTCACAACAGAATTTTATTTACTTCCTTTAGGCTGAAAAAAACAATAACATATCTAATTCCTGCAAATAATTAATAAGCAATTGCAAAGTTGTTTGGGTCATTCCATTGGGATTTATCATTAATTAGGAAATATAAATTAGGAATCTTCAATAACTTTGGATGTTTGCTAATTTATTAAATACCCCCCCCCCCCAAAAAAAAAAAATAAATTTAGAATTAATACCTACTCTTCAAAAATTAATGTACCCCTTAGACCTTGAAAATGCCAAGAGACATTTGTCTCCTACCCACCCCGGCCTAGACACTTTACCAACTAGAGATGGTGCGATAATTATATATAAAATCTTAATTGCTTATATCATATTCCTCTAGTCCTTATTATCTAGTTACTAAATGATTCAATTCTAACATGGCATCCTTACCGTGTAATTAACTATTTCTTCCAAAGATTTTTAGTGTTTTTATTTTATCAATTTTTCTTACATAAAACCAGCATTAATTGCGTGGCTATATAATTTAAGATTATTACTCATGCTGCTTAGATTGCATAATTTAGATGAGCAATAATGGTCAACTGTCTAGTCGTTTATATGTCATTAAATGGAAGATAATCTTTTTTAAATTTATATCTCATAATAATTTTCTCGATTACTTATCTAGCTTCCATAAGTCATTTAAGAGGAAGCATTAGCCACAATATACCCTTATGAATTGGATTAGTCGTTTATATTCTCTTCTTCGGAGTTATTGATTTGGTTAGTCCTAAAAAATTTCCCTTATTAATACATTCATAAAACATTGTCTAAAACGGTAACACAACGTTATATTAGTTTCATGAATCACCTTTTGTCAAAGTAGGTTGCTAAGAATTAATTATTCAGAGTTTGCAAATTTTAATTAAAAAAGTATAACATATTAATATAAACCGGCTGAAGACCGGGCAAAAAAAAGCCAGCAAAATAGAAAATATGGGGGCAAAGCCCCCATAATTTTTTTTTAGTTGAGCCCTCTGATATTGTAAAGACTAATGACGCCCCTTATCATAGCCAAAGAATAATAAGTTAGAAACTTTGAACGTTTACACGTTTCTCTTAACCTCACATGTGGAAAAAACGTCAATCAAAATATTTAGATCGGTTTACATTGTACTGTATCATTGTAATTACAAAAACAAAATGGAAACTGAACCCGCCTTGCCTATAATTGAAGATGATTTTAATGAAGATATTGATATGCATAAACCCCCAACGACTCCTATAGAATATCTAAGACGTGTCAGGTTACTAAAAATCTTAGATTATCGTCAAACATTTATTAGGCATGAGGCATCAAGTTGTTCACAAGTTATGATAGCAGACATCGATACCACACAATTTGAAAAAAATATAACCTATAATTGCCAAAATTTAATGGTATCTTTATAAATTTTTTATATACTATTTTTTTTAGAGTGAGTACAATCCTACAAATCCACAATTTATTCCTTCTAATGAAAGTCAGAATGACATTATCCAAGATTTTGGCCTAATGAAAGAAGTTTTTATAATATATTAATTTAAAACTTATTAAAAATTTAGAAAATAAGAAAACTAAAATCTAAACAAATATTTTTAAAAAAACATAAAAGACATATATTGGTATATCATTATAATACAAAATATAATGATTACACATATTTCAAAGCCTCAAAATTCAAATCAAGATTGGTATCTATTCTGTTTTGGCAAGCCTTTAAATGAAAATGACAAGTGTAATGAAGTACAGAAGCATATAACTCCTACTCCTCCCTATCTAAGCCTAATCTTATCATTTAGACATGTAATTTCTATTTATGTTAAATTATATTGTAAAAATATAGCCACTAGTTCTAAAATTGTTAGGTTATTTAAACAATTGGATAGAAGTTGATGGTTTTGATTTTAGCAAGGTATATTTATATATTGTGTAAATTATGAGAAAAATTAATTGAATTTTTTTATAAAATATTATATTCCACTAAATATTTTGTAACTATTTTAAAATAATTTAGGGATCTTGGATATATGCATTGGTGTCATTATTGGAAAAACCACTATCTAGGGATGCTTATCATGCTCTTAGATCATTAGTCAAGTTGTTAAGAAAAATAAGATCAGAACTGGTAAACATGGTGCTCTACTTAAATATATATTTGATTCCTATCTACACACAAATACAATTAACTTTATTTGTAGTTTAATATGATTGCTCCAATATTTTAGGTATAAAGAAAAATGTAGGGATATAAAAAAGTAAATAAGCATCTGTAAATCTTTAAGTGAGAGATGCAAGTAAATTATATATGTTATATTATATCTTTATGATATATCCATTTTTTTACCTTTGGGATTTGAAAGGCTTTTCCCCCAAAAATGTTTAATATCTTGGTTTAAAGTAAGAGTGTAAACAATATACATTCATTATTTACAAAAAAGTACAAATATATTTTATTTATGTCTAAAATATTTCATATGATTAGTATTTCTAAGAAAAATCTCGACCATAAATTTGGAGGATATAAATCTTGGCATTTTTACTGAGGTTTCTTGTATGAATTTAAAATTTTCATCCAAGTATTATTTTTTTTATATTATATACACAATCTCTTTGAGTTTTAAAATGAGGTCTTTTATTTAAATTAAAAGGTAAACTTTTTTTTATTTTACTTGTTAAATTCATCTGGAAACTTGATTATATTATATTGATCAAATTTAATCCAAGGTAATGCTTTAGTAGTTATGTCTCTTAATAATTAAATAAAATTTAAATCATAAAACATAGTTTTTTTTAAACATTAAACATATGCACACTTGATATTGTTTAATTTTTATAGGATAGCAAAGAAAACATCCTTTTATCTCCATTGAATGTCCTAATATGCATTATTACAATATATTTTGGACAACGTGATTTGGCAGATGATCCAACTCTATAATTTTTGGCTAAATATTAGAACAAAGTTTAGACAATTATATTTTTATTGTTCCATAATAGTTTAAAAATTATTATATTACATCATTTCAATTTGGAAATAATATATATACGCATATGGAAAAATAAAAAATATATAATATTTATTTTTTAAATGCAATTTCTATTTAATATAAATATTTTTTAAATGCAATTTCTATTTAATATAAATATTATATAAATAAATTTATTTACTAAAAGGGTGAGATTGTTATAATATAGATTTTTTGTTACAATTCTAAGTTAGGTAAGATTCATTTATTATTTCTATGATTTTGGTCACATTTTTATCATCATTTTTGATTGTATTAATTTTTTTCCAGCTATCTATATCATTGCCTTTTGGTAAATCTATCAAATTTTCTAATCTTTCTATAAGCGATTGCAAAACTGTTTTATCTTCTTGTCTCCCTAGTTTCCATGCCATATCAATGGCAATTTTGGAAATGGGAAAAATGAGTTTCAGAGCATCACAGTATTCTTTGGACTTTTCCATGTTTTTTGAAATAGCAATTGTATAAGATACCTGGATAAAAGTTTGTAGATTGTTAATGAGTAGGTCAAAGGATGGAGTTGATGCCTTGCTAGGAGTGTAGACATTAGATCTGATATGAGCTCTTAAAAGAACAGATAAAATTGCATTTAAACTTGATATCAGGGTATCCCAACATAATTGATAGCTTTTGATTGCTCTATATGCCAGGCTCAATAAAGCCATAGTATAAATTAGTTTGCTAGTATTGGGATCTAAATGTTTTTTTTTTGATTTATTGTAATAAATATTTTAGTTTTTTAAAAAAATAATGTAAACATTTAATCATTAGTTGATAATTAAATAAAGTTGGCTTAATTTAGAAATTTGTGCTGGTAAGCCTAAGTTTTTGTGTGAATTGCCCAATCCAAAGTACCTGGTCCATTAAAAAAAATTTAAGTTGCCCAATATATTTTTTTTGTATAAATTTAATGGCTTTTTTAAGGACAAACTTCAGATTGTGCCAATTTTCAGTAAATCTCTTTAAAGGGACATAACTAATGTTGTGGGTACAACAGAAAAGCCATTTACATGTTAGTAGACAGGCCACACATAACATTTCGAAAAACAGTTATAAGATGGCCATAGAAGTTACTATTAAAATAACTATGTTACATTTATAAAAATGTAACTTTAGTCTAAGATTCCTGTAAATTTTTAATTTTAAATATGGGCTAGAAATTGGCCTGAAAATTTCTTTTGAAGACATGGCAAGGCCTGATCAAAAACCAAGGCCCATGTAACTTTCATATTCTGATTATATTTTTAAATGCATTGTGACTTTATATATTCAGTCCTCAACTATCAAAATTATTATGGTCTTTTGCAGGTTTGAAAAAAGGAATTTTTTTAATATTAGGCATAGGTGTAATATTTAACACAGAATATTTATATGGCCCTCAGGTAAAATCTAATTTAAATATATTTTTATTCAAAAAAATACTATTCACTCTTAGTCTTAATGGGTTGGCCTTGGTTGGGGTGAGCTGGGTTAAAATAGACTAAATGGTTTTTAGAGATTTACCTATCTCCAGGCTTGGGAAAAAATTTTGAAAATTACTATCGGTTGGCCAGGTTTGAGAAATTTTTTTTATAAAATTATTATGGGTTGGGCTGGGCTTGAAAAATATTTTTATAAATTATATTGGGCTGGGCTTGGGGAAAAATTTTCAAAATTATTATGAGCCTGGACGCTTGAGAATTTTTTTATTATTAATTATAGGTCAGACATTGGCCCAAAACAAATGTTTTTGCAGGCCTGGGCTTGACCTGATCAAAAAACCAAGGCCCATGAAAATCTGAATTTTGATTGTATTTTTAAATTCATTATGATTATTTAAATATTTTTTTCAGTTCTCAACTACCAAAAATATTATGATCTTTCATTGGGCTTGGAAGAATTTTTCATAATTAATATGGCTTTGGACTTTGCCTGAGAATTTTTTTAATATTAAATATTAGGTATAAGTAATCAGTAACATTTAACAAATAATATTGGTATTATCAAGTAAATGCTTTAAATTTATTATTACTAAAACCATAGCACTTAGTTTTAATGGATTGAAACTGGCCTGAAGGAGGGAGGTGGTAAAAAGAATAAAAATTGGATATTATTTTCAAATAACAGGTAACATCTAGCATAAAAGAAAGAAGAAAATTTTTATTCCGTCATTTTTGACGGGCTATCTACTAGTATTATAAATGACATATCATACTGGCAGTGCCAGCTACCTAAGTTAGTGTGGAAAGATGTTTTTCAACAATTAAATTTATATTATCTCCTTATAGATGTAATTTGAGCAAGATGAATTTTGAAAATATATTAATTGTGCGGCTTAATAAAAAAAATTTTAAGTAATTGTTCATATTAAAATTAATCAATGATATTTATTTGTTACTAGTTGATAACCCATCAAGAATGACGGGAATAAAAAAATCATGAACTATTACACGAAAATTTTTTTTGTATCTTAATTAACCTTCAAATTTATTGGAATTAAAATGCTCAAATAACTACCCCAAGTAATTATTAAAATATCAACTAAAAAAATAAAGATATATTTTATTTAACCAATCAAAAAATAAATATATATAATAGTGGAAAAATTTATGATTTCCATCAATCTTACCCTCTCAAGTATAAGATTTATCTTTAGAAATAAACTAAATATTTTAATTATAATATTTCACACATTATTATTTAAAGTCAAATGGACTCTATATACCTATTTATTTCATGGAATTAAAATACTCAAATACCTAAACTATGTAACTATGCCACAATATGCCAATCAAATTCACTACTCCTTAGTACATATTACATTTTAAATTTAACAAATAAATTTAAATTATATTTAGCCAATTGAACATTAAAAGTTATAACAAAACTTTTCTCTCACCATTAATATGTGATATCTGGAATACCAATTTAGCACCAAGTAAAATCCAACCTTTTAAATTAAAACGTCGTCAATTTCCTATTCTCCCATCTTTTGTTATTACTATTAATAATAGTCAGTGTCAAACCTTCGATCATGTAGACATCTCAATTATTTAAAAAAATAATTAATCAATTCTCAAATTAATTATGGTCAGAGAAAAAAAAAATAATCAAATTTTTAAAAATGACAAATTAGTTTTTAAAAAAGTTTATTATTTACTCCGTTCATATAAAAATATGTACATGAGATATTGTGAGAAGAACATAAATAAATATAAATTATGTTTTAAATTAAAGAAATAATTTTATCTTCTTAAAAATTTAAAAATGGTTAATTGATATTTTAATAAATACTTACGTTAATTATTTGAGCATATTTTGTAGGTACAATCATAACTTTAGTATTTTTTGAGAGGTACATTTGCTTAACCCGACATTAAGTTTTCCATGGTATAAAACAAGTAATATAAACCTACATGATCGAAGGGTTGACACTGAATTAGAAAACAGGTAATATAAACCTACATGATCGAAGAATTGACACTGATTTAGGAAATTGACGACGTTTTAATATAAAAGGTAGTTGGATTTCACTTGTTACTAAAGAATTTGAACAAATTGTTGGTTTGTATAAATGTTTATATTTTCCATGATAATCTATATATATAATATTAAATTTTATTTATATAATAATTTTACTTGACAGGGTAAGAAATAATTTTATCTTCTTAAAAATATAAAAAAGGTTGTGATCTTCTTAAAAATCGTTAATTAAAAAAAGATAGTTAATTAAATAAAAATGGTTGATTATTAATTAATAAAACAAAGAAAATAAATTTAATTTAAACCAATAAAATAGAAAGAAAATAAATTTAAACCAATGAAATAAGACCTTAATAAACCAATAAAAATAAAGATTAATAAGCCAATAAAAATAAAAAATAACAGCAAAATAATAACGTATATAAGAAAGATAATATTACAAAATTTAATATAGAAGGTGGCTGAGCGGGAAGAACACTTGCCTTTAAAACGTTGTCATGGGTTCGAATCCCGTTATATACAAAAAATTTTCTTAAAATTTAACATTAGAGAGATATAGTCTCCATCGATTTATTTAACATTAAGAAGATAGGAAAGGTGATAGGAAAAATAAAAATTAACATTAAGAAGATAGGAAAGTTGATGAGAAAAATAAAAATTAACATTAAGAAGATAGGAAAGTTGATGAGAAATATTTTATGTAATAAATAAAAACATTCTTCCCTATACATAATTCGAATGTTAATACAAAAGTGTTTAAACCGGCTTTTAGAGGTTCGAACAGAATCTATATTTTTATTTTTTAGGAACCGAACCTGAACCGTTATTTTTATCCGAACCTGAACAGTTATTTTTATCCGAACCTGAACCGTAATTTTTATCCGAACCTGAACCGTTATTTTTATCCGAACCTGAACAGAACCGATATTCGTTTCGGTTTGGATCCCTGGGTATTATATTGTAGTATTAAATTATCTATGTGATACATTTTGTTAACCATATTTGAATGAGAAAAAACATAAAGAAATTGACACTGTAAGGATCGAAAGAGGATAATAAATTTATTATCATATGAGTAACATATTGGTAAGAACAAATTTTAATGAAGATAAAATAAGAAATATTATATTAAAAAAAATTAGGGAAATAAAGGATATTAACAATATTCTAATAGTTAGAAAAGTTACTTATTAAATTAATATTTATAAAAAAATCGCTTAATTATCGGCATTTTAAGAATGGAGCGATTTGAATGTCGATTTAAAAAAAACGATTCATTATGCAAGCCTCGAGATTTGACAGTCCAAACCTTTCTGCCATCTATGATCAAAATCTCCAGGCTTACATATTATTTTGAAGGGGCCATTCTCAAAATACGACCGAAATCGGGCTTAACAAAATTATTATATTTAAATGATTCTTATTTTTTAAAATGATGAATACTAAGAATTCATATAAAAGGAAACCTAAAATTTTAAATAAAATATATCCTAATCAGCTGTTAAAAATATATTTTTTCGGACCGGGTCAAGCAAACAATTTAATAGGTCGGCATAGTGGATATAAAAATTCTCTCGGAGAGCCGGACCTACAAAAACAGGCCGCATGCAGGGCTCTATAATTCATAAACACATTCAATTATATATTTTTAAAATTATTTTAAAAAAGTTTTTGTGCTAAAAAAATCTATGAAATTCTATTTGTAATTTCTTATTCATCTATATTACAAGTTTTAAAATGTTTCCTCCCGATTTTAAATTTAATATTTTTTATTTACAAACCTTGTATTAATCTTTGTATATTCAAAACGTTTTTGAGTACTATTAGAGCGTTATTATAATCCGAGGTCACGATGAGTCGTAATGCCAATTCTTTTTCCGGCCCCATAAAAAAATGGATAAAACCAGGGGAATTAAATATTTCGGTCACTTTTGTTAATTGATGCAAGTATGTTTCAAAAGCACGACTTCTATGGTAAATTGTCTACAATATTAGAGATTTTAGTGAATTAAAAATTGTGTTGTTAAACGGTTGGCTTTTAAAACTAACTAAATATTTTAGCCAAAAATATTAGGCATGCCTGGAGATTTTGTTCATTGATGGCAGAAAAGTTTGGAAATCTATTAACAAAATGATATAATTTATTAGTTTCACAGTTTTATAATTGATTTTACAGTTTTAAATCAATTTGTTCAGTTTTTAATTCATGTTTTTAAGGTTTCAAATCAAATTATTTTCCAGTTTTTGTTAAATTTTACCGAATGTTGGATGGTTTTGGTGTTTAATAAAATATTTCTCCTCGTCTAAAATAAACACTCTCATATCTTTGTTGTGAAGGGGCTAAGCTAACCGCTAACGAGGTCCATGAGTTTGGTATCAGGCCTTAGCCTGAACCGCGTAATTCGATAAAAGCTAATAGAAACTTATTAGTTGCTGCGCTGCTCAGCAACTTAATCTGTTAGATTTCGCGTAGTTCGGTAAAAACTAACAGAAATTTATTGACTGCGCGAATTATATGTTAGATTTTACCAAATATAGTGGGATTGGTGTCTAATTAAATTAGTAAAACTGCAGATTTAATAAAAAAGCTGTGGAAATATTTATAAAACTGGGAATTTAAAAAACTGAAAATAATTTTAAAAAATTATAATTTAAAAACTGTGTATATAATTATTTTTATAAAAGTGTAAAAAATTTAAAAACTGTAAAATCATTAAAAAAATTGTGCATTTTAATTTAAAAAACTGTGCATATAATTTGTTTGCTTAACAAAATCTGGAGGCGCGCCTAATATATTGGCATCTTAATTTAAAATCGGCTAAATCCAGCCATTTCACAACATTAATTAAAAATATAAAAAATATATTGAGAACTTACATCATATTGAAAATTCCCCAGTAAAAATCTTTGCGGTAAAAATATTTCATTTATAGTTATAAAATTGGATTTTTTTAATGAAGCATGTAAAAAGCAAAAATCGGTGTATCTCCTCTCAATACTCCCCTTTATTTCTGGAAAATTTGGTCTATTTAGTATAATTGTATACACCTATTAATTTATATAAAATATAACATTAAGAATAAGTCGTACCAATATTCATATCGATTATAAGATTGGTGCCAACATTCAATTTATAATAAAGAGGAGGGGAGGGGCGTACCTTCTTTTACTATTTTTATACACATTTTATTTAGAGTTTATATTTGAACTAACCTAACCCTTTTTCATAGCTCCTAAAAAGAACGAAAGCGCAATAGAATAGAAGTAGACACCCATATATTGTACTAGGGTTTCATAGAATACTTTTTAACACTAGGATTCTTTTTGCAAGATATTATTCAAATAAATAAAATAAAATATCCTACATAGATATAGGATAATATAATTAATTTAAGTCGGAAGTTTTATAGCAGTATTTAGAAAAAAAGGAGAGAAATTTCTTAATTTTGCAAAAAGAGAGCTGGTGCTTAATCAGTGGAAAATGCGATTGTTAAGAGGATTGATTCAGCATATATTTCCTTATATATTTATGTATTCTAATAATTCCATAACTTTTTAAAAATAAATATATCATATGCTTTGTGTGCATTATAATAATTCCATAACTTTTTAAAAATAAAGATATCATATTCTTGTGTGCATTATAATTTATAATATTTCAAAAAAGACAAGTGCCTATCTATAGCCCAACATAATGGGAACACATCTAGTTTATTTTTAAAAATAAAATAATAATTCAGGGAATTATATTTGACCAAATTTTAGCATTTTCATAAAAAAATTAAGGATATTAATTTTTATATAAAATTGAGATAAAAAATGAAACATGAGGATTTTAAAACACTACATTTATTGAGCCACTAAATACATGATATTTCTCTATGCACTTCTGTTACTTGATTTGGACATCTCTCAATTCCACTCTTTTTGTTTGAGTATACACAATTCCTTTGTATTGGCAGGAAAGAAGTGATATCAATTAAATGTGTATCAGGGTTTGGGCAAATTTTCAGAAAATTGTATTCAGATACAGATACTTTATAAATTTTGTACTTAAGATACATGATACTTTTTTAAAAAAACATTAAATAGTTAAAATCAAAATGTAACAAGTTTTATTTTTTTTAATTATAATATAAATTTATAAAAAATATGAAAATAAATTGTTAAAAATATTGTTATATAATGCGATATAAAGATATTTTTTTAAAAATTGTATATTATATAATAATGAAAACAATATCAGAACAAAAAATTAATTAGTAAATATCTATAAATCAAAATCATAAATCAGATTATTTTTTAATATTATGAATTTTTCAAATAATATGTTGTATATCTTTGACGATTTGGTCTATTGACCATATTAGAAAAGTTGAATAATCGTTCAACGAGGGCAGAGGATGGTATAATTTAGGACCTCTCTAATTCAATACCATTTATCACATTATTAGAATTGGATGTGGTACTTTTAAAATAATCATCATCTTCATCAATTGAAGATTTTGTTGAAAAAATAATTAAAGCTTCATGTATTAATAAATCCTGATGATTAATTTTTTTCTTTTTCACCATCAATCCAACGATTTTTAAAGTAAGTATGATAAATAGTCACCAAAGATGTGCCTTCAAGGTTATTATCAAATTCATATATATTTTAAATCTTTTATTATAGAATTTTCTACTGCAATAGCTAATGGTTTGTAAAAATGCAGTTTGAATTAAATTTGTGATTTTTTATAACATTAAATATTGTAGCTGATTCTCCATAATAGCAGTTGATTTCGCTTTGTATTATGTCAATCACTATAGCCAATGGAGACATTATGTGGGAATATTCTGTTAAATATTGCATTTCTTAGTTTTGGAAATTCTAATTTTTCATATAATTTTGAAAGTTCGCTTTTAAATTTTAATAAAGTAAGGTGATCAAACATGGTATTCCATCTAGTAAAGCATGGTGTAACTAATTATTTTATAAAACTGCTTTGTCAAACTCTGCAATATTTGTGACATTCCTTCTGCAGTAATTTTATTATTTGTATTGGTGTGTTCATGTTGGGTGGGTTACTTGAAAAAATTTCCCATTTAAAATACTTAATTTAAATTTATAATTATATTCTTCTATAGGAGAATCATCTGACAAAGATATTATTATATCTTCTTCTTCAATCATTATTTTAAAATAGATGGATATAAAACGATTCAAATAAAATATGGTGTTGTTTGCAAATTGCTATATGACAACCAACATCATATACCATACATTACCTTCCTTAAAATATCTAAATTTTGATTAAATTTTTTATTTAAATTTCAAAATAATATCATTTTAAATTTTAATACTATTTAAATTAACCAATACAATTTTTTTAAAAAGTATCTATATCTTTTTAAATACAAAGTTGATTAAGATACAAATACTTTAAAATAGTTTATATCTTAGATACAAACATCTGTGATACTGCCCAACCCTGATGTGTATTGCCTTCTTAACCTAATCATAGTTATTGCTTAATGCACAAAAAAGAATAGATAAACGTTTTCATAAAAAGTATCTTGTATCTAAGATACTCTTATTTAGCAAGGCAAGTTTTTAAAATTAAAGATATAATTTTTATAAAAAAATCTACCAATGGCCTGCAAAACTTTTTGTAAGAAATCCTGATTCATTAGTAAAGTCAATATACTAATAAAACTCATATATTGCATATTTTTCTAGTTGTATATTAATATTTGCAGAAAAATAACATTTAGTAAATTTTTTTTTTACCTGACATTTGGACCAACTCAAACTTAGTTTCCTTTTTAAGGGCCAACAATAATTTATTAATGAGAATTTTAAATTAAAAAACATGTAGTACAAAAAAAAATTTAAAATCTAGTTAATATATTTTGGCATGATTTATTTTATATTAAAAAACAACAATGGATATATTGGATCATTTAAATATGCACTATTTAATTCATATTAGAATAGGCTGACATAAGATTAAGGATATAATTATGTAGAATTAGTTATATTAAAATAAAAACAATTACCACAAATTTTTCCTTGTTTTGTTTGATAATTTTTGCATAATCAATATTAAAAGATATTTTTTGATGATCTAATGATATATGGTCAAGAGATTCAAAAGAATTGGCTTGGCTTACATTAAATTCTAATTAATAAATAAATTTTATTGGAGAATAATACATCATAATTTATAAATATTTCAAAATTCAATATTACTTTCAATTATAAATTGATCATGATGATTAATTTCGTGAAAACACAAATTTCCCCTTATATCTTGATTAATTCCTAAATTTTTAAAATCAGAGTTATCTTCAAGGTTAGAGGTGTCCAAGGAATCATTTAGTGTTATCATAATTTTAAAGAAAAGTTTATTAAGAAACTGAACAAAATTTACAAATTTGCGAAATAATTAATTTTTACTAATAATAAAAATATATTGACACTTATTCATCATGTCACCACCAATAAATACTTAAGTATTCATTTGCTTACAATTGCATTACTTTTGATTAGTAACATTTTATTTTTCCATTCCATTCAATATTACCATGGTCAATAAAAAACTCTTCTCGTTGTCTGTAAAAACGATCAAGCTATTGAACCTTCTAATGATCAAAACTTGTCAAACTTTTGTGGAATGTCATGTTATATTTTAATAAAATGTATAGTCCTATAATGTCATTTCTATTTATCCTATGGATCTCCAAAGCATGTGCAGGCATTTTAACTTCCAACCAAACACATTGGCGTAAGCAGCGGGGGGGGGGGTCAGGGGGACAAATCCCTTCCCCCCCCCAAAGCCAAAAAATGCAGATGCCGGATAAATTTTTCAAAAATATTATTGTTTATATTATATTGTATTTTATAATATTAATCCATTCTCTTTCGTTTTAAATATATTTAATTACATTTATTTATCACATTCATTTACTAAGTTATTTTATCAATTAATTTAGATTTCAAGTATTTCTTGGCATAATATTTGTCTATTTTCTAGTCAAATAATAATTATGGACCTAAGAAATTTTTTAAACATACTGATGATGATAAAAATCCTAGTCATCTTACAAAAAAGCAAAAAGTACAAATAATTTTATAACATTTCATAATTAGCCTAGAAGTAAAACATAAGCTTCTTAAAAAGGTAATAAAGATACCTAAGATTAATATTTTATTTAATAATAGATTTATATTCTACCCCTCATTTCACACAAACTTTATGTGCTAATTGAAAGTTAAAATTTCAAAACAGCTATTTTACTAGATGTTTTAAGTAAAAGGTTAAGCAAATTTGTTTTTGTAATATAAATTTTAATTTTATTAACTAATTTCTTTTTTTCTATCACAATCTATTTATACAAAAATATCAAACAAAATTAATTGAATATATTAAACAATCAATTTAAATAATATAAGATATTCAAATGATATAACGTTAATATATTTTAAAAATAAATAAATATTCAAATGAGCTAATCAACATTCCCCCTCTTCTACAAAGAACAAAGCTTCTTCTCAGCAGTCATCGAGAGCTTGTTGTCCTAGAAGTTTTTCCCGTTTCGATTTTACTTGGTTTTATCTTGGTTAGCGCATAAGTCTCAAATGTTCTCGTAGGCTTGATTCTATCACGTAGGTTTGATAAAATCGTTTATTAGAGTTGCGTGAGTTTGTACGTTTTTTGTAGGCTTGAATCAATCGCGTAGGTTTGATAAAATCGTTGAACGTTATCGTTGGCTTGATATCCTTATCGTATGTTGTTCACATTTCTCAAAATTGTTATTATCATATTTCATAATTAATCCAGTCGAATATTGGAATTTGGAATAAATCGGAATATGTAATTTGGAATAGTTGATCAAATCACATATATATGAATAATATGCACGAATAAAATTTTGAATTTCGGAACAATAAAATATGTAATAAGGAATGATAATTTATGGAATAAGGAATAAAATTTTAATCCAGAATAAGGAATGATAAATCATAATGATTATTATATTATTTTTTAGGTGTTAAGTTAATCATAGCGTTTTATACCTTTAGCGTTTAATGCGTTTTATATTTTTAGCGTTTTATATTTTTTGCGTTTTACATTTTTTAGCGTTTCATATTTTATAAGCGTTTAATTTTATAAATTTTAAGCACGTAATCTTTTAAGTAATCAGGTTTATTTTTACTTCTTATTGGTCTAGTAATTGGTATCTTAATCTCATTCTTCGTGTCCACACTTCCCCCCTTAGAGGAATTCTTAGGGTCAATTTCATAATATTTTAAACTGTAGTAACATTCTCTTTCCCTTAACTGATCAAGATGCCTTCTTACTATCCCTTTATCAGTATAAACTTGGAACATGGTGTTACTCTCTTTAAGCTTGATGCTGCCTTTGCACCACGTATCATCACCCTGTTTCTTATACCAAACATAGTCTCCTATATTAAAAGTTCGATTTCGTGGTAACGATTTGTTGACTTCATCAACTTTATCCTCCAAAGGTTTTAATAAATCCCACTTTATTCTAATGTCGCGGTTAAACATTCTCTTGGACTGTGTAATTCCCGTAGTGTCATTCGGCGTGTTTCTATAGTTGAACAAAAATCTGTCCAGTGCAGTTTCTAAGTCAATCTTTATATTTCTTTTCATGTGAGCTTTAAATGTTCTCACCATGCGTTCGGCTTGTCCATTAGATTGCTGATGGTAGGCCGACGTTAGCACATGTTTTATACCATAATTGCTGTAAAATTTTTCAAAATCTTTGCTAGTAAAATTGGTACCATTATTTGTAACAATGGTCAGGTATACCAAATAGTGAAATAATTTTATGAATTTCTTTTAACGTGAATTCAGTCGTAATATTCTTTACCGGAACTATAACCGGAAATTTACTGTAAGCATCAACAATTATCAACCAATTCTTTGTAAAAAATGGACCCGCATTGTCTACGTGAATCCTTTCAAAAGGTTTCGTCGCCAATACCCATGGATTTTGTATTTTCTTTGGATTGTCGTGAAAAATATTACAATCATCGCAACTTCTAACTTCCAAATCAATGTCGTTGACCATACCAGACCACCACATACGATCTTTGGCTAAGGATTTAATTTTACCTGCTCCCAAATGACCTTCGTGTAACGCCTTCAGTATGTTCTTTCTCAGACTTGATGGAATTATTATTTTGTCGCTTTTGTACAAACAATCTTTAATGATACTTAGTTCGTATTCAATATTTTCATAAATTTTATTTTGGATAGGCACATTATTTCTTATATCGTTAATAACTTGAGATAATTCAAAATCTTTGGACGTTTCATCACGTATTCGGTCAAAACTAATAGGTATATCGCCAAAGTCATTTATAATCGCGATATCACAATAACGTCATCATCAATTACTTGTGGTAGTCTTGAGAGGCAATCGGGAACAACATTGTTTACCAGCTTTATATCTGATGTTAAAGTCGTAACCCCCCAAAATTATACTCCACTTCTGTAACCTTAATTACATGGTGCTATTATCTTTGAGCCCTTTGGTGAAAATATGGATTAGCGGCTTGTGATCCGTTACAATAGTGAACTTAGTCCCTATCAAGTATTCTTGAAATCTCTTGATAGCAAACATAATGGCCAGAGCTTCACGCTCAATGTTGGTATAATTTATCTCGGACTTTGCTAACGTTCTCGAGGCAAAAGCTATTGGCTTTTCTTTGCCATCTTTTTCGGTGTGAAACAAAACAGCTCCTAAACCTATTTTAGATGCATCAGTCGCAATTCCGATGGGTAATTCAGGATTAAAGTACGTTAAAGCTGGAGGAAGACTAATCAATGTCTTTAGATCATCAAAACTTTTGGAGTGTTCCAAATTCCATTCCCATTTTTTTTTGTTGACAATCTTGTATAAAGGATCATTTCAGCGAAGTTGTTCAAAAATTTTCTGTAGAAACCGGCCATACCTAGAAACGTTGACAATTCCGCGGCTGATTTTGGTTCCGGCATTTTAACGATCGCCTCGATCTTGTCATGGTTGGCGTGGATCCCATTGGCGTCGATGTCGTGTCCTAAGAACCTTAGACTTTTTTTGAAAAATAAGCTTTTTGCAAAATTAGGCACTAAGCCATGAGATAGTATTCTTTCAAAAACCTTCTTTATGTTGTTGAAATGAACTTCGTCACTACTTCCCGTTATTAGTAGATCATCAATATAAAATACGACATCTTTCATGTCACTGAAAATTTTATCCATAATTTGTTGAAAAATCGCAGATGAAGTCTTTAACCCAAAAGGAAGTCTGGTAAACCGGTAGTACCCCCTGTGTGTAGATATAGTTAATATGTCTCTGCAGGTTTCGTCGATGGGAATTTGTAGGAACGCATCCTTGAAATCTATCTTGGTGAACTTCTTCCCTTCCTTGAGCTTAGCGATAAGATCATTTATTCTTGGAAGTGGGTATCTGAAGTCCTCAAGGGCTGGGTTGACAGTGTTTTTGAAGTCGGCGCAAACCCTAACGCTCCCATTATCCTTGTAGACAGCGGTTATCGGACTTGCCCATCGGACATCTGTTACCGGCTCAATGACTCCATCTCCTATCCATCTCGTAAGTTCTCTAGTAACAGCGTCTATCTTTGAATAAGGTAACCGTCTAGGTGGTATGATTTTCGGTTTGGCGTCATTACGTAGATATATCTTGACATTCCCTTTGTTGATCGGTTTTTTAGTCAGTTTAGATTCGCAATCTTTTATTAATTTCTTTATTTCATCTTCATAGTTGGTATCAATGTTTGCTATAAATTTGTTCAAAATATTACTAAAGGCATTAATCCACATACGTCCCAACGCATTTTTATTAGATTTAACGACCACGGCTTGCAAGTGTTTGGTGATACCTTCGTAGGTTACTTTAACTTGAGTGACGCCAATAATTTTAATTAAGTTTCCATCATAAGCTGTGAGTTGTAGAGTGGACTTTTTAAGATCTTTAATACCTATTTGTTTAGCCATATCATGAGGTATAATTGTGAATTTAGATCCAGTATCGACTTGCATTGTAACGGTAACATCGTTTATTTTTAAGGAAGTCATAAATGCATTGTCATTGAGTTTATGCTCGGTTAAATTGGTGATATTAAAATCACTATCATTATTATTTTGTGTAACATCATTTTTATTTTCCACAATCTCTTCAATATTCATATTGCAATTGTTGCTATTACTTTGGGCTCTGATCATGATATTGTATTTGTTTTCTTAGATTATAGTTTTTCCATGTATTGTTTCCACCATCTCTATTATTGTTATGCCAGGCATTATTTCTATCATAATTGTTTGAATTGCTATTATCGTGCCACTTGAAGTTTCTTCCGTTATAGTTTGAATTGTTGTTGTTTTGCCAGGCATTGTTTCTATCATAATTGTTTGCATTATTGTTATTGTGCCACATGGAGTTTCTTCCGTAATAGTTTGAATTGTTGTTGTTTTGCCAAGTACCTCTACCATAATTGTTTGAATTGTTATTGTAATCTTGCCGAGTGTTGTTCCTACCGTAATTGTTTGAATTATAGTTAAAATCTTGCCGAGCGTTGTTCCTACCAAAAATGTTTGAATTATAGTTAAAATTTTGCCGAGCGTTGTTCCTACCAAAATTGTTTGAATTGTAGTTGTTTGAAGATTGATTATTACTAAAATTTCTAGAGTGACCCTCGTTATTTCGGAAATTACTGTTTTGGTAGTTTCTGCTATTTATATCACTTGGCCTAAAATTATTAAGATTCCCCTTACTATTGAAAGTTTTAGAATCATTTTTTATAAAATTTTCGTTTTTATCTATATAATTTGTATCGCTAATCTCCGGCTTAATATTGCTGCCATCTAACTCAACTCCTAATTTCATCATCTTATCTAAGCCTTCGTGCTTATGTTTATTTAACTTCCTTCTGATATTATCATTTAAAGAACAAATTAATTTCTCAATCATTCTCGTATCGTTATCAAAATCGCATTTTTTATGAAGTTTTGAAATCCTAAAATAAATAGTATGGAAGGACTCATCGGCACCCTGTACCGCTAAGTTAAAGTTTTTTATATTAACATTCATGTCCTCACTTGGAATTATTAGTTTTAATTTACCAAAAACAATATTAAAGTCTTTTAACTGTGCTTTAGAACATATCGACGTAACTTGGTCTACAATCTCAATTGGTAAGCTACATAGTAGTGCCCTAACTTTAGATGAGTCTGACTCGATATGTCCCTCAAAATATGTTTCAATTAAGTTAAGATAAGTCTCAGATAATTTTCCTGATAACTTGGGAAATTCGGGAACATATTGAGTGTGTGTAAGAGTTAATTTTTCGTCCATGATAAAATTTTATTTAAATAAAGTAAACTTTCAATTTTTAAAATCGTAAAAGCAAAACATTGTAGTCCATTAAAATCAAATTTAAGTTGTCTAAAAAATTTTAATTTTAATCAAGAGAATGTGGTCCACTAAGTTTCAATATAGTTTATCTATAAAAATTCTAATTCAAATTCGTAAAGAGGATTTAGTCCACTAAGTTTCAATATAATTTATCTGTGAAAAATTTAATTCTAATTTATAAAGAGGATTTAGTCCACTAAGTTTTAATTTGAATTATCTATAAATATCAAGACTTGACTCGTCACAAAGAATTTCATACCTTTAAGTTATGAAGGAAAATTAAAATTTTTATTAATATTCTATAGACTGTCTGTTAAGCATCGCGTAAATTTTTATTTAATAACGTAACATAGGGAAAATTTTCTATACCCTATAAATGTAGTATGTCAAATATATAAAGCGTATAATGTTTGCAAAGATATTTAAGATTTAACATTTAATTTCTAATATTCCGTAATTGCACAAAATATAAAAATGAATTTATTTTCATCAAAAACGTAAGGCTTTCCATTAAGAGACATATAAGTATTAATCATCTCTCGGAGGGTTTTAAAGTAAAAGTGAATTTCATTCGTCCTGTTATTTCGGACATAAGAGAATCTACTGCATCCTCCCATTTCCCTCAACATCTTATCAATAATTATGCAGTGCGGTATGTTAAAAGCTTTGAAACAAAACATCCTAACGTAGAAATTGAAAGATTTTGATGAAAAACTATTTTTTTATCATATTATTCTTTTATTTATATATATATATTTTATTTTATTTTTACCTTTTATAATTTTGTAAATTTGGATAAAATTTTGACTATTGAAAAGAAAAGTCAAAAAATTTTATTTGTCCTTTTATCATCTCCAATATCGAACGACGAATTTGATAAGTAATTCCTTTACTTTTTATTTTTACAAAAGAAATCGAAAGAAAATTATTTTCAAAGTAAGAATATATTTTAATTTTTTAAACTTTTATTATATATTTTTTTTTTTAAAAAGAAAAAACGAAAAAACGTACCACCGTAACCAGGGCACCATTTTAAGTAAAAGGTTAAGCAAATTTGTTTTTGTAATATAAATTTTAATTTTATTAATTAATTTCTTTATTCTATCACAATCTATTTATACAAAAATATCAAACAAAATTAATTGAATATATTAAACAATCAATTTAAATAATATAAGATATTCAAATGATATAACGTTAATATATTTTAAAAATAAATAAATATTCAAATGAGCTAATCAACAAGATGGTTGTGGCTAAAATTCTCTACCGAGACAATGGAGCTTATTGCAAGTTATGAGTCCTGTTAGTTAAGTCAACAAGTACAAAGATGCTGGATAAATCTTTGACAATAAAACAAATTTATCACAAACGCGGTGAACCCATTATTTCTTCAAATTAATTGTGGGGATATGATTCCTATTTTATCACATATTGACAAAAATAGGATTAAAATAGCAAAAGAAAATAGAGATCAAGCTAACTATTGAGGCTATACTATATTGTGGATTGCAGGGCCCAGAATTACATGGTCATTTGGATTCAGGAAGCTTGAATTTCAATAATAATTATAATGAAGGTAATTTTCGTGGCCTTGTAAAATTTCAAGCATTAGGAGATTATGTAAACAGAATTATTTCTGAAACTCCTTGTCCAACAAGGAGAAAGACATTGAAAAAGCTTCTCCAACGAGATAGAGTCTTTGCCATCAAAACAGCTTTTATAGAGTTAGAAGAGTTGATTATTATGCTCTTACTGAAAAATCACACCTGAAGGAGATATATCCTCAGAAGCAAGCATATCATTGGTTTCAATACTTACTTTTTTTTCTTATTAGAATATATATTATGTATTTTTAAAGACATAACATTGACTTGATTGAAACGATGAGAATAGGGGAGAGCATATTATTAGAACTCAGGGAAATTAGGGCTAATGTTATTGAAGAATTTCATATTTTATATGTTATTTTTGAGTCAAAAGCAGAGCTATATGAGATTAACATTTGCTCCCTCGGCTTGCAGCGAGGCAAGCTTATCTTCCTAACATTAATATAGGGTCAGTAGAAGAGTATTATAAAATAAATGTCTTTATCCCTCTCTTAGATACATTTATAACCCAAATAGAACGGGTTTTAATTCATCAGGCAGCACCTAGCAGTCTGGAGATATTACTTCCACAAAAGCCTTACCAATTTTCAGATAGTAATAGAAAAAAAATAAAATATTTATCAGATTTTTTTTCATGAAGATGTTAAAGTATCTTATGATGCCTTATTAGCTGAATGCCAACTATAGTATATAAAAGATTAACTATGGTTGATATAGTCCCAAAAAATGCTATGGATGCTTTGCATCATTTCAAACATCTTTAAGATTATTTTCCCAATGTATAATAAATTATATATATTAGCAACACTTCACATTAGTACTGCAACTAATGAGAGAACATTCCCTTCTTTAAGAAGAATAAAAACATACCTAAGGAGTACAACTTCTGACAATATATTGAATGATTTGGCCCTTTTGAATATTCGTAGGCATTTGACGCCAAGAACAGATGAGATAATTGAACAATAAACCCAATCTCAATGAAGATTGGATTTTACATATAAATTTATAATATGCCTCTTAATTATTTTATGTGCTAATTAATATTTTAATTATATTTTTTCATGAATACTTTTTAAGTTATTACATACAAAATATAATTATTCCTAAGAAACTTGTGTAATAGTTTATATTTCCAACATTTAAATTTTATATATAAATTTTAAAGGCTCAACTCAAATTTAAATTTCTATTTTGGGTCATTTATTTTATAGTGATTTCTGATTTATATGCTGGTTATATTTACTTAACATTTTATAATTCACATTTATATTATAGTTTTTCATATGCCGCCGGTTATATCCGTTTAAAATTTCAATTCACATTTATTTTATAGTTTTCTATATGCCGGTTTATATATTTATTTTTTATAATTCACATTAATTTAAAATTCTGTATTAGAAATAGTTATTAGTCCTAAAAAGATTTATGCTTTATATTTTTAAATAACAATGATTTTATTTAAAAAAATTTTAATCCCCCCCCCCCCCCCCCCACCAAATTCCTGCGTACGTGCATGACCAAACATATATGTTGATAAACCCATAAATCGCCATCTTCCCGCCCAAAGAGTCAAATAATTATTCCTCAAAATCTTAGATAGTCTTTATATCTCACTAAAAAATTCTAAAGATTTCTGATCAGTTCTGATTAGGCCATACCTTCGATAGATAAATAGACAAAATATTTTAATTCCAACTAGAGGCGCTAGAGCCTCATTATCAATAATAGCGTAAGTTTTCACTGACTAAAGGTTTGGACGCAAATGAAATAGGTTTCATTTTTCCGTCTGCTAATTGATGCAAAAAAACAGTCTTTAATCCTAAACAAGAAACGGCACATTCCATTCCATTTAATCTTTGTAATGATGCAGCTGCAGCTTTACTATTTCGAATAAAATGCTCACAATTGAACTCATAAAGGACATAAGTTGTTTTATATTTCTAGGGCTTGTTTCTCATAGAGTGGCTCACCATCTCTCGGTTTGAATTGAATGTAGTCCGATTTATCAATAATCTTAAAATGATACTAAGTTTTGTAGGAATAAGACTTTTGTCTTTTTGAGGCAATCCGTCTGTATGCAAATTGTTTATGTGCTCTTGCCTGCATCGACGAGAGTTTTTAAAAATGTAACTTGTACCTAATCTTTTTATATAAGCACCTTTTCATAATAACAATGTGACCAGTGTCTATATGGCCGGAGGAGGGGCAGGGGATCTCCAAAATATATTGACATTGGGGGGGGGGTATAGATTTGGGGGAGGGGGGGGGGGTGGATATTTTTTGAAGGGGTAAGCATTATTTTTTATAGGTATTAATTTTTGGGGGGAAATTTTTGACTTGAATTATTCTTTTTAAATCAAATAATTGATAGGATTATGATGTTTATCTTTGATTTTATTCTCACAAATATCAATTAAAAAGAGGTCTGTCTATTAACAAATAATAAAAAATTAAATTTTTTTTTTTGAATTTTAAGCTATTTTCTTAATTTTTTTACCACAATATTTTACAATTTTGACATAAAATATTTAATTTTCTAAAAGTATAGATGTTAAAATATATAATTAATTTTAATAATAAATTTCAGTCCCATCCTATATATCAGTTAGGAATATAATAAATCATTTAAAAACTTAGCAAAATACTTTAAACTAGTAGATAGCCGGTCAAAAATGACGGAGAATGAGAATTTTATTCGTTTTTTTTAAGAAAGATGTTACCTTTTATTTAAAAATCATATCCAATTTATATTATTTTTAAACCCCACCCCCCTTCATTTAGGTCAAGTCCAAGCAATGTCATTGAGTTCAACCCATTAGGACTAAGAGTGGAAGCTATTATATGAGTCAAAATATATTTAAATGAGCTTGTACCCAATACCAAAATTCTTTGTAAATATATTACTGATTACATAAGACTAACATTTAACATTAAAAAATTTCAAGCCAGGTCCAAGCTCATAATATTTGGAAAAAATTTCCAAGCGTCCAAGACCTTATAATTTTTTAAAAAAATTTCTCAAGCCTAGCTCAACCCATAATAATTTTGAAAATTTTTTCCTAGCCCGACCCATAATAATTTGTAAAAGATATTCCCAAGTCAGGTGCAAGCAAATATTAATCTTGAGGAATATTTCCCAAGCCCAGTCCAACCTATATTAATTTTCAAAACTTTTCCCAAACCCGGAGATAGTTAAATTTCTAAATAATTTATCATCACATAAGGGGAAATCTCGGATTTACCAATTAGTGAGTTAACTCCTTTTATCAAAAAATTTGATAAGGGCTATCTATATCTTTATATTAAGTACAAAAAAAATGCTATCTATTTAAAAAATGCCATTCAATACTAATGAAACTTATATGCAATTTATTTATATATTTTTTAAGAAATGTGCTTTTCTTGCCATATAAATTTAGGTAATTTTTTAAAAAAATGATGAGGATTAATTATTATTTTATGCGTCTGGTAAAATTAAGAGCAAATCCTTTATGACATTTTAATTTTTGGTGGAAAAAGCGATAAATCTGGGCAGTCGTCTGCAGAAGAAATAATTAATGTATAATATCATCCCATTTAAGGTTGTAGGTGAAAGTAATGAATAATGACGGATTACCAAAGCAGTGTACAACACCGCTTTAGATATTATGAAAATTGTAATTGTAGAGACTACAGAAATTTTAACTTTAGATGTAATAACTGTGAATCCCATGATAAGAGAAATGTTCGTAATAAAAATTTTAATAAATCTAATAATGAGAATTATTATGAAAATAAAAAATTAGACAATAAATATGATAAAGAAACACATTATAATAAAAGAAATTATCATTGTAATTGTAAATCTCTTAGTAACAAAAAATTGAAAAATATTGAATTAGAACAAAATATTCAAAATGAAAGAGATTTTTATAAACTAAAAGAGATAAATTATATAATAAAATTTGAAATATTAGTGATTATAGAAAAAAAGGAAATAAACATTAAAGAAAACAATGAAACAAAGATTAAAGAAAATAATAAAATTAAAAAAACTCTTACTAAATGCGATAAAAAAAAATTGAGACTTATAAATTTGAAGACAATTAAAAGTATCACTAAGAGAAGTCATATAAAAACTGAATAATACTCAAGGATGTGATGAAGAGATCTTTTTCTAAAAATTTAAGGCCCAAAAAGTTATTTTTTACTAAAAACAATCTTTTGAATAATTATTATTTCAAAATACTTTTTAAATTTAAAAATAAGGGCATAAAGTTTAAATTTCTGAATAGAGAGATGGATGTAAAGACGTACATATCATCTTTTATTAAAAAAATACATAATATAATATTGATTTTTTTAAAAAAATAACGCGTTAAAAATAAATAAAATGATATATTATAAAAAACGCGGAATCAAAAAATAAATGATATATTATGAAATCTATTATCTAAAACGCAAAATTGAGAAACGTAAAACGCTATTATCTAAAAGGCAAAATATATATAATATAAAATAAAAATAAAACGCGACCAATTATTTATTTCATTCCAAATATTCAATATTTGATAAATTTATTCTAATTCAATTATTCTTAATCAAATTTGTCATTCGTTAAATTAATTCTATTTCGTTTACTCGACGAATCTTATTCTATAACGACGTTATTCAATAATATCTTCATTCTAAAACCATTCAAAATCTTCATATATGTTTAATAACAAATAGTGATAATAACAATGTTAAAAATTGATAATAATAACCATTGAGATATGAAGCTTACGATTTAAACAAGCCAACGATTAAGACGACATATGCCACAACTTGACAATCAAAATGATAAATCATTTGGACGACAAGCTTGCTATGACAGCTCAGATGGATTGTGGGAATGCTTTTCAGAAGCAGGGGAATGTTGATTGATTGACTTTTATTTAATTTAAATTGTTATTATAGCCTTTAACTATATATTTCGTTTAAATTGTTTTTTTATAATACATATATATACCTTATTTTTATATTTATTTGAAGTATCATTTTAGTTTTAGAATAAAATTATTATAAATTAAAATCTCCACCGTTATCTTTCACCACTGTTATCACCTATATAACAATAAAAAATAAGATTCTAGGTAAACAAATTTTAACTATATTCTTTAATTAATAATTAGCAAACATCCAAAGGTATTGAAGATTGATTATATTTTCTTCTCATTCAATGATCAATCCCAATGGAGTGGCCCAAGCAGCTCTTCCATCTTCGATTGATTATTAGCAAGAATTAGAGATGAAAATTTCAAATTAAGCCTATTTATTATGAAAGAAATATTAAAATGCACACATGAGGCTTGTATCGAAATGCAGGCAGTTGGTAATAATTTGGTTATGGTAACCAAAATTATTACCACACCCAAAAAATAATTTACAAAGACTAAGAGGTTAATAATAATTACTATCTCTATTAATATATTCTTTTTAAATTACATTACATATCTAATAGTTGCTTAAAAAAGAATAATGTTATAATTGTTATGTATAATATGAAATCAATATTCAAATCAAATTAGATAAAATAGAATTAAAAAATTATGTTGAACAAAAAAAAACAGTTGAGTGAAGTTTTATTAATTATTATTTAGCTTTATAAATATAAAATGGAAATATTTTTCCCTTTATAGGTATTGCAACCCTTATATAGTTCTTCATAAAAATAAATTATATAATCATTTATATATTTATTTTTATGAAAATAAAGTGATTATCAACCAAATAATGAAAAAATTGCATTACCGTATATATAACTTAATTTATACATCCTCATGGCTTATTTTTAGAAACGATTAGTAACAACAAGTTGATAATCACCAGCGTTGTTAAAATATAATTTTAAAAGTAGCGCGCCATCACCACTATCTTTTCAAAAAGTAGCGTGCTATTAGCTACTTTTATATTTTTTTAAAATATTTTTTACACATCTCTATTTCTAAAAATAAAATTTATGATAAAATTTTAATTATATTTATATAATTTATTTATTTTATATTTTATCTCAATAATAAATTAATTTTTCAAACTATCATCTCACTTAGAGCATGGCATGGTTACTGATTGGCCAGGTCACCACCCTTTAACTTTTTATCTTTTGAACCAATTTCTCTCAAAATTGGTTAAAATGTGAAAGGGTTGAAATAATTATATTTAGCATGTTTTGATAAAATTTATAAATATATAAATATATGGCAGTGGCGTATCCAGGATTTTCTTATAGGAGGGGGGGGGGGATTATTTGGGGGCTTTGCCCCCAAATCTCCCTTACCTGGCCTTTGGCTCCCCAGCCTTCGGGTCTTATGTTTTAGCTATTCTATTAAATTATTCATAATTTAATAATAATTTTAACTATTATATTTCTATTTTTAACTATTATTTACTAATTCGTGCTTATGGATATTACAAGCCTATTTTTTATTATTTTAAGTTAGGTATATTATATTTAATAAAGTTTTTTTAAATGTAAAGTTGAATAAAGTTTAATGTCATTTTTTTTTATAAAATTTGCTTTAAAAACTAGCCTCAGCTTAAATTCTCATACAATATAAGTAGAATATAATTTTTTTATTGAAAATACTAATATGTATAAAATATTGACTAGAAAATAATTTAAAAATTAAGTTTTTTTTAACTTCTTACAATATTATACAAAAATTTTTATTAAATACTATAATTATAATTTTCGTGGGAATGTTACCAATTCATCAAGAATTTCGTTTGTCGCTGGAACCAAATCTCTGTGGATATTTAACAGAGCTAACCCATTTAGCCAAGATTCGGAAGTAGTATTTCGTAAATATGTTTTCAACCTTCTCAAGTTGGAAAAAGTCCTTTCATTCGTACATGTTGTAATAGGCAAACATGCAAGAATATAAAAGAACTTCAAAATATTAGGAAATTGAGCCAAGGTTTCTTTACACCGATTGAGCGCATCAATAGCATGCTCAGGTAAAATAGCTAAACGTAGTAAATATTTATACCACAATTCGAATTCACTGATTAAATTTATTTCAGTATCAATATCATAGGAATAAAATTTTGCTAAATATTTAATGAAAATATTCATCTACATTCATTCTTATTGTATCTACCTGTTCATATATATTTTCCGCCATCAATAACCTGTAGGGGAGACCGGGGATGGTTGGGACACTTTTCGTTCAAACCTTAATATTTTAATATTAATAGACTAATCTTAATAATTAAAACATTTTCTAAATCCCAGAAGTATAGGCTATTTGAAATAATTAATATATATTTTATGAAGATTATATTTTTTTAGAAAATAGAATTAAAAAAAAAATTTTTTTTTGTCCCAACCATGACAGACTCTGTGTACGTTGGGACACGCATATGTGATAGTTGGGACACTCGTGAAATAGAGGTCTAAATAAATTAAATAATTTAAAATCAGTAATCCAATAAGACTAGAGACTATGACACATATGATTTTATTGATAATATTGTAATTCATAATCAATAACTATATAAAAAAAAGGAAATTTATTTTGGAAAAAAAAAATTGTAAAAAAAAATTTTTATGGTGAAAAATAGGATTATCACAATGATATCATTGATAATCCTATTTCTCAAATTAATAATAAAATGTTCAATTAATTGAGAAAATTATCATAATTAGAATCTATAAACAAGTTAAAAAAATTTATTTAATATTGTGAATACTGATATTCATTTAAATTATGAGAAACAAGTTTATAAATTTTAAGTTTGAAAATGAATATTTTAAATGATTGATTATTCACAATACCAAATGATTCATTATTCACAATGCTAAATTAATAATTTTAAATGATTCATTATTAACAATACTAAATGATTCTTTATTCACAATACTAAATAATTCATAATTCACTATGCTAAATTAATAATTATAATGATATTCATTATTAACAATAACAATTTTATTATTAATTTAGTATTATGAATAATATATAATTTAGTATTGTGAATAAAGAATCATTTGGTATTGTGAATAATGATATTATTTTAAATGATGAAAATCTCATGATAAGAATAAATAAATTTCATTAAGCCTCTAAAGGAATAGAATATAATTTTACTTTAATAATTGCATATTAAATATTAAATTAAAATCTAGTAATTAAATGCTCTTATTTACCTTTTATTTGGTAAGTCCATAAAATTTTTTAGAGGATTTTAATATATAATTAGCTATTTTATCTTCCTCCACTTTATTAAAAACACATTTGTGATTTGAATATCCCATTGTGGGTATTACATTATTTTCATTTTTCCTCTTTTTTGATAAATATCTTGCTATATTAGATTTTGGAATGCCTAAAAAATATATATAATAATATAAATAATCTTACCTGTAAGTAATGATAACTTTCTGACTGAGGCTGTTGGATATAAAATTAAGGCGTTTTGATACTTCTGTACAAAAGATTTATCTTTCCTTTTTATTGTAATTCCGCATCACTAGTAAATGATAAAATGAGCTAAAATTGCGTATCCCAACTACACTATGACCAACTATGACCGAGCCCACTAACTTTATAAATATCATCCAAAATTATATTAATTCATGTTTATTGATTCTGAAAGTTTGCCAGATTGGAAAATAGGGTTTAAATTTAAACTTTCCTAAAATTTATTTATTATGATTTATAGAGCTTTATTTATAAATATAAACGATAAAGTTTGCAAATATTTTTTATTACTTTTGGTATGCCAAAACATATTTTCTTCTGTAAAAATTAAAATACTAAATATTTTTCAAATCTTTTTTAGCCAATCATGTATGACGTAATTATCTATGTTAGGCTCAAATTTCCAGTCTTATAAAATAATAGCTCAAATTATAATTAGAGTGTCCTAACTTTCCCCATTACTCAATGTAGGGGAGACCGGGGTAAAACGATAGGCATTTTGCATATTTGCCATAAAAATTTTAAACAAGAGTCAAACACAACAAATTATAAATCAATGTGTAGCCCCATCCCTCTTCTACAAGATAAAAAAAAGTGTAGCCCTCTATCTATAATATTTTAGGAGCTATGATTAGTTATGTAAAACTACTCATTTTCGCCATTTTACCCTGGGAACAGGGTAAAATAGATAAGCACTAGGGTAAAGTGGTTAAAATAATATTTGACACATATTTATTGTTTTATTTAACAAATATTACAAATTTAAGATTTATTTATGATTTTTATTTAAAAACTAATCGATACAATAAGGACATGTAAAATAATTATCATAATTAGCACATTTAGAATGTGCCCATTCAAGGCACATTGTACATTTTAGCCATTCATCGCCCTCGCGACTATTTTTATAGTTTTTATTACAAATAACACATAAACAATTATTTTTTGATATCTTTTTTTTTCTCTGAATTAATAATTTTTTTTTATAAGGTGTAGATGTTAATATTTCTGAATTCTTTTTTTTAGATATTTTATCCGATGAAATATTGAATAATTTTGGAATAGGTATTATAGATGAAGGATAGAATACTTTATTATAATTTTTTGAGCATGATGGTAACATATCATGATAAGGTTCATCAATATCATCTGGAACATTTTCGTTCAATAATATAGATAAATCACTATCATTATTTTGAGTCACTGTAATATTTTCATCATTATTTTCAAATTCAATATTTGAGCTAGCATTTGAATTATTACAGCAGATATAATCTTGTTCTGTAAATATATTTAGTTTAAAGGAAATATGCCACATGCTAACAACCCATTTAATATATTATTTGGTGTCACTGCCCTTGGTATTTCATTTTTTAACACTCCTGGAATATCATAAATCTGAAATTGTTGCCCACATGATTTCTCATCCATGTGTCAATAGCTCCATTATAAAACTTTTTCAATGGCCCATAAACTGCTTTGTCTAATGGTTGGAGTTTATGCGAGCAATGTGGTGGAAGTGTTAGAATAACAATCCCATTGGAGCGACAATAGTTTATAACGGAAATTGAACAATGAGAGCTATGGTTATCTAAGATTAATAAGACATTTTTCTCATTGGATGCACTAGAATATTTTTTAAAGTGTTCCAAAAAAGATAAAAATTCCTCCTCTTGCATCCAACCCGATGCGTTTCCCACACCCTTAGATCCAATAGGCCCATCACGAATAAAGTGATCTTTGTATCGTTTTCTTGGAAAAATAAAAAATGGTGGAATGCTATGGCCTATAGCATTGATGGCTAAACATATTGTAACTAATGTTCCTCTTTCTCCTGACGTTATAGAGCCGACTTGTTTGGTACCCTTCTGTGCTATAATTTTTGCAGGAGTTTGAACGGTGGTGAAACCACTTTTATCTGCATTTCATATATTATGTGGTTCAAAGTTATAAGAATTATATAGCTTAATTAAATTTTCAAAAAATTTATTGACATTTGTGGGATTGAAGCCATATGCTCTTGCTAGACTAGTAGCTTCAGGGGTACGAATCGAAAGTTGGGAATGTCGTTTTCTAAACCCCATAAACTAGTCCTCTCCAGCCATACCATTAGTTGTCCAGCTTTCTGGGAAAGATTTGCCTTATTCTTTAGCAAGCTGATATGCAAATCCTCTTATCTTGTTTATTTATAAAATAAAACAATTTCATTTTAATAATTAACAATACCAGTTCCATAGAGTTAAAATGATATATAATTAATTAAATAAATTGAATTAATTTCATAATTTTAATAATGCTCAATTGGTAACTTTAATATTAAATATCAATATTTATTTGATTATAATAAATGAATGAATGAAAAATTTAATGTGAATAATTTTATATTTTAACCGTTTTACCCATAACAGCTTTACCCCTAGGTGACATATATTATATATATCGTTATTGCGTGACTTCTAATATAGCTAAAGATGTCAGATAAATTTTATTTTATAGTTAATACATTAAGGAACATGTGTGCCAAATTTTGAATCCTGAGGATATGTAAATTTTACTAAAAGCAAAATATACTAGAGATTGATTTTTATATTTTTTGGGTAAAAAACAGTTTTTTGACAAAATATATAAAACCAGGTAAGTTTTTTAAAAGATGAACATAGGTAAGAAATTAGATATAAAAATACATCTTCACACCAAATTTAAGGTCTTTATACTCAATGGTTAAAAAGTTATTCGCGTTAACATTGTTACCCCGTCAATCGCTTTACCCCGGTCTCCCCTACCCCGGTCTCCCCTACCAAATTTAAATTTGGTTTTTGTAAATTTCTACAAAGTAGTGAGCTATAGGAAAATAATTTATTGATGCAACTAGCAGCAATGATAAACTCTGATTGATGAATTGAATTCAATAATGATATCGCTTCTGACGACACATTACTTTTTTTCATGTACAGCTTTATTAAACTTTTGTATTTCCATTTCCTCTATTCTACAAAATGGAAGTAAAAATGAAAAATATTTTTTATTAATAATTAAATATTATTAAAAATACTTATTAATTCTAACCCACTAATAATTTTGAATTTAATAAAATAATTATATATAATAATAAAATAAATTACCGTTTGATTTCAATCTCTTTGACTAAAAATTTTTCCATTTTATTAATATTTTTGAATAATGTTAATGTACTCACAAGGAAAGGAAATTTTAATAAAATTTATTTATAAAAAATAAGTTTTATGTTGGAAAATTGATATTCAAATATTGTAAAATTTTGATTGGGGGGTAGGGGTAAAATTTTTATTAACTTAAAATGATATTTATGAAAACAGTCAAATTGCCCCCCCCCCCATTGGTTACGCGCCTGGATGGGTGGTTAATTTTTAAACATGTTTAACATCCAGATAATAATTTATAAAATGAGTCTGATGATAAAATGATAATTTAATATTAATTATTTACTGTAATTTTTCTTATGGCCAGTTAAAACATACCATGTTTGGACTGGGCTAGAAAATCAGCTTTCAAATAAATTTATCTAGTTCAAAAGCCACTATAGATACAGCTTTGATTCAAATTTTATTTTGAAGATTAAAGATTGGGTACACATTGATATTAAATTTGTTGGACATTACTTTTAATTCCTCGTTGAAACTACTTGTTTGATGCTTAAACCTTCCGGCACATCTTACAATAAAATTTATACCTTATGTTAATTTTTTTACCGAGATCAAAATATTTTGCGAATTCAGGAAAAGAAGACTCCTATAATCATTATTTTCTAAGGAAATTACTTTCTCGATATGATCTGTCCAAAATTATCTTCAATATTAATCTCATATAATCGACATTTTAAATGATTTCGCTAGATTTATGATATAGATTTAAAAAAATAAATTTCAAAATTAAATAAAAAGAATATGATTATAGAATTAATTTTAAATATATTTCAATAATTTTTATGTGTATTCGCTAGTTTCTATATTAGAATCAAGCTACCTCTATAACTATAATTTTTTTCAAAATAGCACGCTAAAGCTACCACTACTGAAGAAAAGTGCTATACTACTTTAACAACACTGATAACACCAATAAAAAATTAATTGTTATTTCTAGCCTAAATAGGTCTGAAAGGATGTAAATATAATTTTGTTGTGAGATTATAAATGGTAGCTTATTATAATATTCTTTTTATTATTACCACTATAGCATTGTGGTTTGGAGAATATCATAGCCGAAGACTGTCGAATTATTTTTAGGGGGGGTTGGGGTAGATTTTGTAGGGGGTTTGCCTACATCAAATTTTCTGCCATGTAGACGCTGAATGTGATATTATATGAACTTTAATTTTACCAGTTATATTCATACATAACATATAATTATGTAAATATTAATTTTGTGTTTAGGGTGAATAATAATTTGGAAATTGATAGGTTATTGATAAAAAAAAATTGGACTGTTTGTTATATATTAACAGGTCAATAAACTCTGATATTTATTATTATTTATGTATTTTTGTTATTAGAATACACGCGTAAAAATGCATAAGTTTTTAGTTATATAGAAATGAAATAAAAATAGTTATTTAATTGCATTTTAAATACGAACACAATATACAAATTATTATTAATTTATAATACAAAAATGGCACAATTAATTAAAACTCTAACAGATTCAAGTCTGTGCTCCAATTATGCGAAATTTACATCCTGGATAAGCTTAAATGGTGAGGGGAGAATATAAATCCAAAACCTGCTGGGCCTAAACAATTGAGCCCAGCTGAAGGTCTCTGATGCAACGATAGAAATATATAGTTATAAAAAAGATTTACAAAAATAGCTATTTTTTTATTTATATAAAAATAAAATATTTATTGGACTTATCCATATAAAACCCTCCAAATAATGTATCATAAATACCATGCTTTTAAAATTAGAATCATAGTGGATGCAATACGACACAATTTAACAGCTGTTTGAGTTCTAAAATATTTTAAAGGGATCAATATCTCTATATTATTAATATTAATAATTCTTAGGACTATCATGATTGGAATTAAAATAAAAAGCAATTAAGAAAAAATTAATTTTAATAAAAGATTTTAAAACCGGCTGCTAAGTCGTGTATCGCATCCACTATAACACAGGCCATAGCAGCCATATCCGAATTCCTTTTTTAAACTTTAAAATCGAATTATTTATAATAAAAATATTTATAATGATACGAAATGAAAGTTACAAGAAAAGTCATAATATAAAATGCTATAAGTATGATAATATGATAAATGGGGTCCAGGGAAGTTGTGAATCCTTTTTGCAAATATTCTCCACCATGTTTAATCAAGCAAAAATATTGGTTCTTAATAAAAACTTCTCTTCTTTTCCGTTGATTTCGTGAGTCTATTATATTTTCATAATTAACCACTTGTTCATTAACATTTTCTTGGTTAGAATTTTCTAAATTTTTTTCCCCATTAGTGTTGTAAAGAGTCTTGTTAGCCAATTTCCTCGTTAATTCAGATTCCGACATAGTCATATTATCTATGATATCATAATAAGAAGGTTCTATCGAACTGACTAAGTTATCGTTTAATTGGTTATATAAAATGCAGGTCGATTGACAATTCAAATGTAGGTTGGAAAATTCGTTGATGGCTAGAACGTGTCCTGCATATCGATATACTGATAGATAGGTCAAGTAATTCAAAATGTATGGCAGATGATTATATACCCTTTTAAAGATAAAACATAATATGTTTTCTAAATTTATGAACAAATTTACTTTTTTAAAATAGTTATACATTTTTCATATAAACCACTAAATCCGAAGTGTATGAATAATTTTATTAAAGTAACTCAATCAGAATTTTTTTCATATTATTATTGAAAATTTTAAACATAATTAAATATTTGCAAATAAACATACAATCGAAATCAAACCTCCTAAGAGAAGATTCCTACTATTTATAGTTATGTTAGTGCGGTTAATTATACTAACCATCTTAAGAAGTATAATAAAAAATATTATTGAATACCTTAAAAATCCCGAAGACGAAATAATGGATATGATCAATAAGAATAATCCAGTTTCAAAGACATTATATAGATCTTTGCAATGATTCATTATAAGAATAGTTTGTATTTCAACGAATGAACATACGACCAATAAAACGGCGGAAAACATAATATATTTTTGAGGTTCTGGATCGAATCCGCTAAACCTACAAATTCATATAATTTTACGCATAATAATAAATAAAATAATTAATAATATAATCACTACCTTATATGGTGAAACTTATACTTTATTTGGGCTTATTAATATGAGCAACTCTCTAAATTGAACAAAATTTTTGGACCCCGGACCTATTAACAACCTATTAATTATTTTATAAGTTAATAAAAATGAGTAACTAATTTTAATTAGCATAATAATATCATAAATAAATTTTAGCAAAATATATTTTTTTACCAGTAAATTATTGAAGAACCTAAGAACGAAGATAATATATTGATCGGCAATGAGCTTACGGTTAGATAAAGAATAAATACACCCCCACCGTACATTCTAGATTTGTTCTCTCCCAAAAAAACCCTTCTATGTTCATCGACTGGAAGTTATTTTTTTAATTTAATTATCTGTTTATTATTAATCATAAATGATCATATGTTATATTCAATATCTATTTAACTATAATTTTTTTTAAAATTTTGACCGACTCTCACTATTGCTCTTAGAATTGGCTTCAAGGATAATTTTTTTAAAAAAAAAAATAAAATAAATTATCATATAAATATTGTACCATAATTAACTGTGTTTAAAAGGGATAGTGCCGATTGAATGAACAAGATGTAAAACAGAGTACCAAGTCGGCTTTGGAACCCACTTTGATCATCTGTCCTATGGTCTAAGTTAATAGTATCTATTCGAATTCTAAAAATCAATAGTACGAATGTGCAGATTGGGAATAAGAAGAGGCGGAACGAAAGGGATGGCCAATTTCTCAAAAGATTTAGATAGTTGCGACTATATATCATTTGAAATGCGCATGAATAAAAATTGGTAAAATTATAACGGAATAATATTTTTATGATGACATCTAACAAAAGTGAAGTATCTATTTATATACAATTATTCGTATACTAGCATTTTTTTAAAATTTAAATTTAATATAAAAAACTATGTACATTCAGATTTAATTAAAACCCCGGAAAAATTAAAATAATATTTAAAGACATATCTGATACTAATTACAGAGTATTCCATTCAAAAAAGAAAAGTGACAATCATAAAAGGAAATGGTTTAATCAAAAAAGGAAGGATAAGGTCCGATCAAAAAAGGAAAAGTTCGAAAGGCTTAAGAAAAAGTCCTATCAAAAAAGAAAAAGTGTCAAACAAAAATGGAAAAGGTTCAATCAAAAAAGGTGTCAAACAAAAAAGGTAAAATGTCAATCAAAAAAGGAAAATTCCCAAAAGGAAAGGAAGAGTGTCAATCAAAAAAGGAAAATCGTTATTTTTTTAAATATTTAAAAAAAAAATTATCTTGTCAATTTTTCTTAAATTTTTATTATTCCTCCTTATTTTATTTCTAACTTTTTGCTATTTTTTTTCTTTATTTTTCTTACTATCTTTTCTAAAATTATTTTTCTTCTCATTTTTGATAATTCTTTTGTCTTTTTAAAAATAATTTATAAATTTTCCGTTATTTTTCTTCACTTCTCTACTCCATTTTAATTCTTTTCTTATTTTCATCATACAAATGAAAGAGAATTACAAAAAAGAATTAACAATAATGAGAAGAAAAAAAATTGAGAAAAGATCAGAAAAATAAAAATTAAAAATGACTTAAAGAGATTCAAAAAGTTAGAAATTTATGTAAAAGATAACAATATAAGGAGAAAAATCATAGAAAGTCAAAATAATGTTAAGTATGATTAAAAAAAAAGGAAAGAATTGTTAAAAAAAATGGAGTAAAGTAATAAAGAAAAATAACAGGGAAAATTTATAAATTATTTTTAAACAGGCAAAAATGTATTATCAAAAATGAGGAGAAATATAAATTGAGAAAAGATAATAAGAAAAATAAAGATTAAAAATAACTTAAAGATATTGTAAAAAGTTAGAAATAAAATTAGAAGAAATAATAAAAATAAATTAAAATTTAAGAAAAATTGATACAAGAAAAAAAATTAATAATTTTTTTTAAAAATATTTAAAAAAATAATGATTTTCTTTTTTTGAATGGGAATTTTCCTTTTTTAATTGACACTTTTTTTTTGATCAGACTTTTCCCTAAACCTTTTGGACTTTTTTATTTTGATTGACACTTTTCCTTTTTTAATTGGACCTTTTCCTTTTATGATTGAACCTTTTCCTTTTATGATTGAAACTTTTCCTTCTTAATTGGAACTTTTCCTTTTTTGAATTGGAAACCTTGTAATATAATAAGATCCAAAAATTTATATTAATCATAAGTAATTTCCTCTCTTCTACATTATATTTCTAAAATAATTCTTTGCATTCTCCTCAGATATTCACTCTCTCCATGCTCTAAAAAACGAATACTCATCGTTATTGGGATTTTGATTTCTGACAAAATTCTTCCATTGGAATACACATATTCAATGAGATTAAAATAAGGACTGTAAGATGGTAAATATTTGCCCTCTTCTTTCTATCGATTCCCTAATTTTATGGTTATGATGAAATTGAACATTATCCATCAAATCATATTCATCATGTAATCTTCTTCAAAATGATATAACATTTTATTTACAAAGTTTCTAAAGTGTATAACGTTGCAGGGGTCATCAATCACATCGAATCTGAATATCCCCGCAATATTGAGAACAGTAATAATGATAGTATAATTTTTGTCTTTACCCTTGAACATTTTAATAAACTTTTTATATATTTGTGAATATCCATAAAATCGCCTCATTGATATTGAAAACCCGCTCTCATCTTATTCTTCTTCTTCTCCATACCAGCTCTCACCGGTAAAAATAAATTTTTATTTCATATAGGCTTCACCTACATACCAATTCGCGTATTCTTTGCAAATCTCAATATTTGATTCTGCATTTTCTCTAACTGAACCTAGTGTAACTCATTTTAAAGCAATACCTAAATCCTGAGAGTTACCTTGATATCATATTTTTTGACATTTCCACATCATATCTTTCTTTAATCCTTTCACATAACCTTATTAAGGATGTAATACAATCAATATTTATGCAATTTAATATATATTCTTCCTGTTCTTGATTCATTTTCTTTGCTATGCACATGAACCTCCTTTGGGTAAACTATATTTTATTCTATTTTTGAGATGGGAGTATTTAATATTTTTCACTAATTTATAGCTTACTTTAAAACATGTAGCTACATTTTTGATACTATCCTTTTTTTAACGCGTCAAATTAGAGCTTTGTTATTATTTTTTACCCTTGTTTTTATCATATCTTCATGTTTTTATTCTTTAAACTTAAAAAAAATATGAATGACAAAAAAAAAGAATAAAATGCTTTAGATTATAAAATTTACCTCATTTTTATGTTCAATTAATCATAAATCAAAGAATATAGTAATAAAAATAATTACAAAAAAATTATTAACTTGCTCAAAAGTATTGAATGCTTTGCATAAATATTAAAATTTTAAAAATAAGAATATATTTTATTAATTTACATATTGTTTGGTTTTATAGTTCAAACTTATCTAATTTTAAAAAGGTACCTTATAACCAAACAATTAATTTAATTCATCAATTTTAATTAAATAATTTGATGCAAAAAATTCTAATAAAAAAATTGTCGGCCAATGAAAAATAAAAATCAAATGAAAACTAAAAATAATTACTAAAATGAATGATCAAAAATGAGAAGAAAAAAATTGGAAAAAGATCAAAAAAATAAAGATTAAAAATGATTTAAATAAGATTGAAAAAGTTAGAAATTTATGTAAAAGATTACAATATAAGGAGAAAAAAATCATAAAAAGTCAAAAAATTGTTATGTAGGAAGAAAAAAGAGGAGAGAATTGTTAAAAAATGACATAAAAAAATGGAGTAGAAGAAGTGAAGAAAAATAACAGGAAAAATTTATAAATTATTTTGAAAAAGACAAAAATGTATTATCAAAAAAATGAGAAGAAAAATAAATTGAGAAAAGATAGTAAGAAAAATAAAGATTAAAAATGAGTTCAAGAATAACAAAAAGATAGAAATAAAATAAGAAGGAATAATAAAAATAAATAAAAATTTAAGAAAAATTAACAAGAAAAAAAAATTTAAAAAACGATTTTTCCTTTTTTGAAGGGAATTTTTCTTTTTTGATTGACACTATTCCTTTCCTTTTGGGAATTTTCCTTTTTTGATTGATACTTTTTCTTTTTTGATTAGACCTTTTTCTTTCTCGTTTAACACTTTTCCTTTTTTGAATGAACCTTTTCCTTCTTTGATCGGGCCTTTTCCTTTTATGATTGAAACATTTCCTTTTTTGATTGGGATTTTTCCTTTTTTAAATTATAACCCTGTAATATATATCATCGATAAACTAAGTTTAAAAAAAATGACTTAGTAGTATTCTATACCATAATAAAATCCAGATGATATTTGCCGCATTCGGTTGAGCGTCGATAATAAATTGGCATTGATTACCTTGATTTTTCAAATTTATAAAATAAAATTCTCTTAAAAATATAATATAAAGAATAGTAGATCTAGTTTTTTTTAATACTCATAAAGAAAATGCAAAATAATAAACAAAACGATTAGCTTGTATAAGTAAATATAATTTGTTTTATGTATGTTATCGGCATTGTGCTTTATTAATACATAGTGACTTTTGACTTGCATTTTTTCTTAGCTGATGTTTGAATTTGAATGTTTACACTAACTTCCTAATGCTTGATTTGTATTCAACATTAAAAATTTAAATTTCTTAATATTTTGGGGACTAGTTTAAATTGATTAGTAAAAAAATGGGCATATCAGATTGATGTTCAAAAAATAGATTTTGTAAAAATATTTCTATAAAGAAAACATAAAAAAAAATTTTTTTAAAAAAAAGAAGCTAATTACGTTGCATCCTTTTTTTGACATTGGCTTTAGTTTCATTTTTAGATAGATGGCATCGTGATATGTCCGACATATTAATAACCTTGGATTGAGCCTTTAAGGATGATATAGTTTCATTGTCACTCATTACATCTTCTTCCAAGTCATCGCCTTTGTATGCCTTGTAACATTCTATAATTTTTTCCAAGTTTACGGATGTTTCTAGAAAGCGTTCGGTAGAACGATAATCAATACTGCACAAATATACTTCGAATTTGATTACATTTTTTATAAAACAATATACATTGATTATAATATAACCCAAAATTTGAAGTTAAATGACCAAGGTCTAAAAATTTCGATTGTCACTTCTTAGAATTAAAGTTGCGTAAAAACTTAACCCTAGATAAGCCCATTACTTACAATTTTCAATTTTTTAATAGTTAATTCCGTCACCTTAACAGGTTCTCTAGGCCTTTAAAGATATTGCCAAAATTTAATTTAGCTTTGGAAAAAATGGCTCATTGTTGAGATGGTTAGGATGTGATTTCTATTTTAACCATTATAAATATATAGGTTAATCCATAAATATATACAGTACATTTTGTTAGTATTAAAAAAGTATAAAAATGAAGTATGCTCACGATAATAATTCAATGGATTTTCAAACTCGGGGCAATGAAATCCGATAGCGTTAAAATAATCATTCACGATTTTCACCGGTCCTATAAAATTATTTTTAATAACAAATTTATAATATATAGCCTATTATACTATATATATAACATAAATATAGGTATAGTGGAGGCTTAAGAAATTTTAATATTCTCTTAAATATCATTTTAAGCTAATAACCTCACCCCCCCTCCCCTTAAAAAAATGAAAAAATTAAAAAAAATAGAAACAAACATTGGCGTACGCAGCGGGGGGGGGGCAGGAGGACATATCCTCCCCCCCCCCCAAAGCCAAAAAATGCAGATGCCGGATATATTTTTCAAAAATATTATTGTTTATATTAATTTATATTTGTTATTTATTCGTATCTCATATTAAATATATATTTAATTACATTTATTATCACATTTATCTACTAAGTTATTTTATCAATTAATTTCGATTTCAAGTTTTCCGGCGTAATATTTACTTATTATTTTCAAATTTTTAGTGGCGTAATATTTATCTACCATTTTCAAATTTCTAGTCAAATAATAATTATTTCTGAAACTTCTTGTCCAACAGGGAAAAAGAAATTGCAACTTTGTCCATCGCGATAGAGTCTCTGCCATCAAGCAGTAACAGCTTTTAAGGAGTTAGAAGAGCCAATTATTTGCTATTACTGAAATATCACAATGGCCTGAAAGAAATATTCCCTCAGAAGCAAGAAAATTATTGGATTCAATGCTTATTCCAAATTTTATTTCTCATTAGAATGTATTATTTAATTATACAACTATTTTAAGTATCACTTTTCCAAACCACGACATTGACTTGATTAAGAAGATGAGAATAGCGGAGAGCATTTTATCAGAACTCAAGGAAATTAGGGGTAATGTTGATGAAGAATTTCATATTTTATATTTTATTGTTGAGTCAAAAGCAGACTATACGTGTTTAATATTTGTCTCCCTCGACTTGTAACAAGGCAAGCTCATCGTTAAAACATTAATAAAGGATCAGTAGAAGAGTATATCTTAAATACAGATACATTTATAACCCAAATAAATGAATTTTTAATTCATCATGCAGCATTTACTAATCTGCAAATATTACTTCCACAAAAGCCTTCCCAACCTTTTTCAGATGGTGATAGAAAAAAAATATTTGTTAGATTTTTATTATGAAGATGTTAAAGTATCTTATGATGCCTTACTAGCAGAAGAACTATGTTTATAAAATTAACTATGGTTGATATAGTCCCAAAAAATTCTATGGATGCTCTGCATTATTTCAAACACATTTTAGATTAAATTCCCAATGTATTAAAAGGGTTTATAAACTCTTCCCATTAGTAAACTAATGAGAGAACTGTTGTAGCTGTTGAAAAAAGAAGAAATAAATTTAATATAATACATCAAATGTCAGTTATTTTCTGACAGGGAAATTAAGTTTTTCTTGGGGGAAGAAGAGGAGATGATGAACACATGATGGGTTGATGGGAAAGGATTCTTTTGTTATCCATTTTGGGATGAAGAGTTTGGATTAATTCGAGAAGATGTCAGCGAGGAACTAATAATGGACCTTTGGGATATGAAGAATTAGATAATTAGATATTTATGATTTGTAATTTTTTTAATAATGTATAGATATTGTTGTTGGTGTTTTTTTAATAAAGAAATTTGAGTCGTATTCTTATTTTTATTATTATGAAAGGATGGCTTGTAATATTGGTGCCGTGACCAGGATCGGATCTATCTAGGGATTAATGTGAAATCACAACGCAAGTACTAAAAAAAAACTATAGTGAGATTAAGGATTGGGTTTAAGGATTTCTATACTTTTATATTTAACTTAAAAAGGTGTAAGATAGAAAGTATGTAATGAGTATTAGGCAGAAATATGGAAATAAGATCAGGAATTTAAGACAGTAATATTTGGTATATTATCTTATGTCTAGATGTATATGGTACATATAATTTTGATCATTATTTGGTATGCCTTAAAACTCATTGAATGGTGTTATAGGTATTCCGTCATAGGAAGCTGAAAGACCTCATGAACAGCAGGACAGAAAGGATTGTTAAATATTTAAATATGTGAAATTTATGAAAATATATATATGGATATAGACTTTTGTAATAAAGTGTGTATTATTTAATTATGCATTTTGGGTTTGTAAAGGGATGAATATGTATGGGATAATTTATTATTAATTAAGGTTAATATATTGCATAGGTAACATATGATATATTTAACTATGAATTATTATTTATAATGTTAATATATTGTATAGGTAACATATGATATATTTAATTATGAATGAGAATTTGAAGGAATTGAAGTATGATGAAGTCAGAATAATATCTATAATGTTAGATGTGGATAGTTATTTTGATTTAGTGTCTGCATTTAGTGTATATATAAATTGGATAGGAATTTGTATGATACATTAGATGGTGTATAATATTTTTTTTTCCAAATTATGAAATCTTTATATTTAATATATATATATTTTTTTTAAATTATAAATTTTTATAAGAAGTTTTATTTGCAATTATTATATTATTTGTGTGGTATGCAATGATGTGAAGGGAAAATATTTTTACAGATAAGGTCAGCCCGTGTTGAGGGGTATGCCTTGAGGTGAAAATATTGTTTAGTTTGCATACTGGGGAAAGTTTTTTTTTTTGTAAATTTATGCTGCATAATACATTTTTTTAAATCTTTTTAATAATTTTATAACACATCACATTTTACTATTTAATTATGAACATATTTTTAAAGAAAAGACTCAAATTATTTTATATTGTGAAGGTATATTAAAAATTCTTTACATATATACCATATAGCCCATTATATTATCAATTTTTGTTACTTTGCATTCTACATTTTTGTGAATTTGTGCTAATTGTGATGACAGAGTTAGGTAGAAATGGTATATTTTTCTTAGGATACTGAGTAATTCCTAGATGGAAAATATTGTATTTTCTACATATTATATATTTGTTCCTTCATATATAATATTAAATGTATTTATATACGTATGTATTGTAATTTTATTTATAATCTTTGTTCGGCCAAGTTTCGCAATTATTTTTAACACCTAAAGATGGATTTTTATATTCATTTTAGGAAATATTTATAAAAATGTAGCTTTGTTTTTTTTCACATGATAGAATGAAAATTACATGTGTTGAAATTGCGTTTCACACATAGACAATGTTTTCACATTACATTATTATATGTAAAATCATTATTTCCTAATTACCATGAATCATACCCTAATAATGTATATTATAGCTAGTAGTTCCCAAATGTCTTAAAATGAATAAATTATTATGTTTTGCGGATATTACATTGTCCTTATTAATGTTCCGTAGATTATAAATGCAGATACCCCCATGTACATGTCATTATTGATAATGTCTGTTTTGGCGATTTTATATTGAAATGTACTGGAATTATTATATTATAAATCATTATAAGGGAAGTTGATTCGATAAATTCCCTGAACATCTTCAAGGCGTCCCAATACAATTATAATGGGCGAGTCGATACAATTCAAAGAAGTGATTCGATACAATTCAAAGGGGCGATTCGATACAACACCACCACAAAGAGAGGGACGCTGGGCTTGTGAAGGGTGGGCGTGTTGTAGCTGTTGAAAAAAAGAAGAAATAAATTTAATATAATACATCAAATGTCAGTTATTTTCTGACAGGGAAATTAAGTTTTTCTTGGGGGAAGAAGAGGAGATGATGAACACATGATGGGTTGATGGGAAAGGATTCTTTTGTTATCCATTTTGGGATGAAGAGTTTGGATTAATTCGAGAAGATGTCAGCGAGGAACTAATAATGGACCTTTGGGACATGAAGAATTAGATAATTAGATATTTATGATTTGTAATTTTTTTAATAATGTATAGATATTGTTGTTGGTGTTTTTTTAATAAAGAAATTTGAGTCGTATTCTTATTTTTATTATTATGAAAGGATGGCTTGTAATAAGAACATTCTCTTTTTTAAGAAGAATAACAGAGGAGGGCACGGCCTGGATTTTTTTAAAGAATTTATACTGCCCGGCCTGAGTTTTTTTTAAAAAATTTTCAGGCCCGGCCCGGTTTTTTTTTAAATATCAGGCCCGGCCAGGATTTTTTAATAAATTATATTTATTTTTGATTTTTATAGCTAATAATAACGATTTCAAATATAGGCTGTTTTAAAAAATACAGCCCGTATTGGGTGTTTTTTTAAATTAATTTAGGCCCGGCTTGGGTGTTTTTTAAAAATAATTTCGGGCCCGGCCCGGGTATATTTAAAAAAAATAAAATACTGTCCGGCCCGGGGGGCGGGCCTGCAGGTCTATGAAAAACATACCAAAAAGTACAACATCTGAAAGTAGATTGAAAGGTTTGGATCTTTTGAATATTCAAGGGTAATAATGTGAGTTAAAAATTCCTAGGAACTATAAAAAGCATACATATATTATAAACATAATGTAAAAAATATAACCAAGATTTTGACTTATATAATTTATACTTTAAAAATCATTTATTAGAAGTACTTACCATAATAAACCACTTCTCCACGACTAAGGTAAATAATGTTGTCTATAAGAAGGTTTAGATCGGACCTCGCCCTTTGCAAAGACATTATAACTATTTTATTTCCCTTTTTGCAATATTGCGATAGTTTGGTTAAAATCGTGTTTGCTGGAAAATGATCTAGATTAAGCAACGGGGTTTCCAAAAGAATGATAACTTGAAAGATGGGAAATAATTTTTTGTAAGTCGATATTTCAATATAAAAGGAGATATTAGTTTTCAAAATAAGATATTTGCAGATATTTACCGGGATCGCTAACTAAATGAACCACGATATTGAAAACCACGCGTTCATATTCGGTCAGATTTTGTAAAGATTTTTCCATAAAGGTAGTCATTTCAAACATTTTTACTAAATCCAAAATCTATTATTCAAAAAAATAAATATTTTAAAGATCAATATAATACATATTGAGAAACAAGTTAATTAAATAATACAATACTTTATAATAAATCATATTGAAATCGCTCTATAATATATATATATATATATCAAATTTTATAAAATAAATTTATTACAATTACTATTATTCGACAAAAAATTCAAATAGAAATTTTTAGACACAATTATGGTTCCTTTTTGGGGACTCAATTATAGAATTTTATTTTTAATTATATAATTATAATTTATAAATTATAATATTTTTAATTAGGTGTTATGTGAAATAAATAAATAAAAAAAAAATAAAAAAAATTGGTATTTAACAATTGAGTGACATTGGTCCAACTAATTTAAAATATCTTAAAACCTTAATCTAAAATATAAAGGCTATGTCTGTATTTATTATATATATACCTATATTTATTCAAACCTGGCCATGAGTTTCGAAGGGAAATAAAAAATAAGAGTGGTAAATAATGTCGACCAGGCGGTCTGTAATTTTTTCCTAGTTCTGAACCCGCCTCATTTTTTAAATCATATTATTTTATGGGCCTCTTAATTATATATGGACAATAATAATTGCTCACCCTTCTATTTATATGGTAACCGTCTTGACAATTTGATATTTTGAGTTTACCATTGTAATTCAAAACCTCTCTGGCGGATAGATGGCTGAAGGGCGTAATAAATGTTCCATTGCAATCTTGAGATAAAAGCTCAACATTTTTGGAATAATATCCCGTATTCGTTAGATAGGAGTCATTTTCACGCTTGATTATCGTTCCTATATCACAAAAATTTATTTCGTTCAGTTCGGCCCCATCAAGTGTGATATCTCCTAGAAGCATTCCAGAAACTAGGCTTGTGGTAAGCGTTATAGCAATACTGTTTAACAAACATGATTTGCCTGAACCTAGAAATATGGTATTATAATGGATTTATTTTATTGACTGCAACTTGTCTAATTTGAATATAATTAAGTATAAAAAATTTTTTTTAAAAAATTAGTATAGTCAATTTCTAATTCTGACATTATTTTTTAAAATTAGTAGAGTTTTTCAGAATATGAAAAGTTTAAATTAGGGCAAGTAATATAATATTAACTAATGGCTACCTTGCGTTCCTAGTAAGACCGTAACCTCCCCGCTCTTTATTTCAAGATTAATGTTTTTGAGTATTAGCCAATTTTTTGAACTATCTTCTTCATTACTTAAGCTGGTGAATAAAAAATAATGTTTTAAATTTATTAAATAGTTAAATATTACTAATTACTTTTGATTATGAGGCTTTTCCAATACGTAATTTAAATTACGAATCTTCAATACATGTTGCTTAATATCTGTTTCATCACTTAGCATGATAAAAAAAATTAAAGGTGAAAAAATGGAAGATATTTATAAAGGTTTAGTTTTTAAAAAATATTTTTTAAAAAATAGAAAAGAAAATGATTGAATATCTATAACTATACATTTAAAATGCACAATTATGATTGACCCTACTTTTTTTTATGAATCGAAAAGTAAAGTTCGAAAACATGAATAGATAACTAGCGAAGTCATTGTCAATTTTAATTTGCGATTGTTAAAATTCGCGAAGTTAAAGTAAAATAAATAAATAATAATGATTCATTATTTAAAAAAAAATGATTCTTCTAAAAAGAAAAAAAGTTTAGCATTTAAAAAAACCAGTAGGTCGTTCGCTGACTTTATCAATTAATCTGGATTCGTAATGGGGTACGATACTATTTAACCGGCCAGCGCTTTTAAAAATTTTTTAATTAAATCAATTTTTCTTTTTTAAATGAATAATTCTTAGATTATTATTAAATTTTCCTGTTCTCATAAATATCACTTTATGCTAATAAAAATTTCCCTCCTACACACCTTTCAACCTCCTCTCCCCCCAAAAATATATATAACATATCACTATAAGGAAGAATTTGAAAGAAATGTATAGGTTAATTACTTTAAAATAACGACTATAATTCAAAATTTTTAGAAAAATAGCATTTTTATTTAAAAAAATTGAAAACCCTAAAAATTTTTTAAAATAAATATAATATAAAAAAAGGCCTACAATAAGTGAACCCTTAGATCTCCAATAAAATTTGTGGAGAAAAACCAACCTAATAGTGGTCCTCAAAAATAAATAAGTTTTGCAGGATTTGGATTCCATATTACATTCATAGGTTATCGTTATATAATATATTTTATAAGCTTAAATAAGATGTTAATTTATTTTTCAAGTGATTACGCTAATGTTATCATTTATAGGGGAGACCGGGGAGCGTGCGAGCCCTGGAAGGCGAACGTCAATAAAATTAAAACTACTTAATAATTTTGAATAATTAGTATCTCATTTCATTTTGATTTTTCAAATATAAAAATGATATATATTGCAATTACTTATTGATAAAGCCATCATGGAAAATAATTATAAAAAATTAGTTAAATTTATTGATAATTTAAACAAACAAAGAATGGATTAAAATTGCAACGGACATGCGAAAATGAGCATTTAAGTGGGACAAAAACCCATAAACATTTTTAATGCATTTATTAGATAATTGTATATTGTAGATTCTTTCACTTTGAATGGATGCAGGAAATTTTAAATCTTGTTGTTTCATTAATCTTGATTTATATATTTTTACTGTTGTGTAATCTAAATTTGTTTTCTCCGTACCGGTTAGCAAGGAATGATTTTCATTAAATTTATTATTGATCTCATCATTTATTAGTTGTTTCATCTTTCTAATATGATTTCTTACCATATTCTAATTTCAATAAGCTAAAATAAATTTTAAAAATAACGCTCAAGAAGCTCATATGAACCCTCGAAAAGTAGCCTCATACTTTCAATATCTTTAAAATTTAATTTTATGCAGTTTAAATATTTTTTATTCAAATAAAGAATAATTTTATATAGAATAGAGTTTAATATTTCATATAAGATAGTTATTGTATAATTAAAATCTTTATTATTTTTTATTTTTAATAAATTGCAACATTTAAAAAAGTTGCTTTTGAAGGGTATGAATCATGTGTTATGAAAATTTTATATGGGATCCGATATTATAAATGTTAGAGCCGCATATGCATAATGGAGTTATACATATTTGGTTAAAAAACTAACCAATAGAATTGAGTATTATAGAAGATCATAAGGACCTCGGGCTCATAAGATCCCCGGTCTACCTACTATATATTTTTTTTACTAATTGTAGTAATTATGATAATTTTTTGTTAAAATTTTAGTTAACAATATAATGAAGTTTTGTATAGGGAAGACAGGGCTAAACGTTAGATAGGGTAGAAAGGTAAACGTCTGTAACTCATTTCTAGGGCTAATTGTTTTGAATTTGGTCAAAAAATCTATTTCTATATACTATCTACCACAAATTCATTAAGTAGTGGGGGCTCATCATTTAAAAAAAAATAGATCGAATTTTTATCAAGTTTTTATTTTTTACTATTTTTTTAACTTTGAAGCAAAAGTACTAGTTCGAATGTTATAAAATTTGTACGTCATACTCCTCAAATATCTAATGATTAAACTTAGTTTTAGGTTTTACGTTTACCTAAAAAATTTCTTAGAACGATTTAAACCATTTCACTACCCTCCTGGTGCAAAACGGCAAGAGGTATAATGGCAAACTTGTAAAACAATAATTTTCCAGGGCAACGATCCCCCAAAATATTTTAAATGAGTTTTCTAATTGTTAAATCACACACTAAACCCTTCCGATTATATTTGTTATGATCATTATAGAGATGAACAAACCATTTTGGATGATGTTATTCCTAATGATACCCAAAACGCTGATTCAAATATCGGAACAGTTGATAACCGTATAGCCAACTCACTATCTAATTATGGTAGCATAAAATTCTACAAAGGGGAATGGGCATGATGCAAGATAGTCATTGTAATATAATAGGAGTGGAAGGGAGCTAGAAGGAAATAGGGGTGGGAAAAAGGTATGAGGTATAGTTTTTGCTACGCCATTTAATTTTTTCCATTTTTTAGCTAACAAATATTTAAGAGTTGGAGGGCGGGGGCGGGGGGGGGAGTGTAAAGAAAATTGCAATGGGGGAAAGGGTAAGGAAATATTGTCATATGCTTAGGCCTATATCAAGACTTTATATCCTAATAGGCAAAATAGAAGGAAAAAATCGTCATAGATTATTATTGCATCTCCATATGATTGTTTTTTTAAATGCAAAAAAGATTTCATAAAAAAGATGTAGAATTGTGTAATGTGCTATTAGATTAACATTAAAAAGCGTTAGATATGATCTAGAGCACTAATGTCCTTAATGAGCACATTATATTTGTGCAAGAAATGATCTATTTTATGTGTGCGGCTTTTATAGTGAAGACTAATTTTTCAAAAAATATTCATAATGCTTTAATTATGTATATTAATCATAACAAAAAAAAATCAAAAATGTAGTGCTAAAAACAACACTTTTACATATCAATAGCCAAACCTCGGTTTTTTATGTAGTCTAATGATGAGACTTTCCAATAATACAATTCGTTTAATATAATAGAAATAAAATTTTATCGAATTGTAAAACACCGCCATATAATCCGGGTCTTCCCTACTATCGCAAAATTTGATTTGAATAATTATCGGGAAAGAATTGCAAACTAGAATAAGGTAACCTATTAGATTTGAGTAACAATAACTAGTTATATTCAAATAAGAAAACTATGCTATGACAACTAGTTACGTTGTGGGCAAGAGTTTAATTAGTTATTTTTGAATTAAACAACACTAATAAATAGATGGAATCTTTTTACGATAATTTCGCCCAATATTCTCGCTTCGTAGACATCTGCTATAAATAACAATAGCCTCCTCTCATTTTTAATGGTAACATTATTTTTTCCGAAGAGGGAGTACAACAAGGCCACCCCCTCGGCTCTATTATCTTCTGCTTAGCTATCCACAACATGATAAAAGATCTTAAATAAGATTTTGACGTAAAGGTACCCAGATGATTGCACACTATGCGGTAATACACATCAGATAAGCAAAGCCCTTAGGCATCTCGAAGCAGAATGCATTAAAATCGGTTTACAATTAAACAAAACCAAAACAGAAATATATTTCCTCAATCCGGAGATACCCTCTGATTTTTTTAACACTATTATTGAAAAAGAAAATATCCAACTTTGGGCTCCGCATTACTAAATAATAATATATCGGAAAAATTTATCGATAAAACATTTTTTGAAATTCAAAACCTTGAAAAGTTTGTTAACTATATTCCATCACACTAACTTTTATTTATTAAAAAATGTTTATATCTACCTAAAATCTCGCATCTTTTCCACTCATCCTCCTCATTTACCGCCTTAAAATTTTTCAATCAACATGATATTCGCTTAAAAATCTTTAGAATCCTCAACCTCTCATTATCGGACTTTAATTGGCACCTTGGCCAATTACCAGCTAGACTAGTTGGTATCCACTTGATTCCTTTAGAACTATTATCCCTATCTTTATTTACCTTACGCTTATCCCTCAATTCAGCGATCTCATTATTCATAACTCCCAATGACGATCTTTTAACTACAGCAATCGAACGATTGAATCAACTTACCCTAGACGGTTTTATATTTCCAACCGAAATATACAACAAATTTATTATTGAACCCCTAATAAAGAACCTACAAAACAGTCTAACCATGCTGATATTAACAATATACAATTATCACAATCCAACGATAAATATGGAGGGCATGAATGGCTCGAAGCACTTCCAAGTCAAATCTTAGATAATCTCTTAACCAACGAACAACTGAAAGTTACTATAGGATTTAGACTTGGATGCTCACTTACACAACCACACACATGCCACCAATGTAACTTACCCGTAGATCCTAACTCTCGACACTGCCTTAACTGCACCCAGCAATCAACAAAATCATCCATAATGGATTTAATAAGCCAAAAATTCCCAAATCGAACCAACTAAATTTCATTATAAGATGGCCTAAGACCTGATGGTTTAACCTGTACCCTCAGGTCCAACGGCAGACCCCTTATTTGGGATGCAATCTGCGTCGCTTCCTTTCCTTCATCAATTAATTCTAACCCTTTAACTACCGGGGAAAATAAAAAAATTAATAATTATTCAAAATTCAATAATTTTATATTTCAGCCAATAGTCATATGAACTAACGGCAATTTTTCCCAGTCTACATGCCCCAAACGAAAATCGCGAATGCATATTTCTTAAACAAAAACTTCAACTAGAAATTTTTAAACATAATTATACTTGTTTTTTAGGAATAAACTCATTATTAAATTATGCCCTTTTTAGAGCCTTCGATACTTAATTTATTTTTATTAGTAATTTTATATATTTTTATAAATAGTTAGTTATAGTTATTATAATTTTTTAAATATGAATAAAAAGTCTATTTGTATTTGTTAAATAACTAGTTAAGTATTTAAATGTCAAATGTGTTGTAATTGTGGTAATATTCAAATTTACTAGATTAAAAAAAACGAAAGATAGGCAAATTACTTTTAAAAAAAATTACGAAGCCGAAAGATATTCAAATCTACTCAAGAAAAAAGAAATAAATCTCGATGCAAATTGAGACTATGTAAATGTTGATTAAAGAAAGGTAATGGAGAAACTATGATGCGAAAAAGAATTATTATTTTTTTGTTTAACTTAGATTTTAATTTTTACTTTTATTTTTCTTATATTAATTTTAATTTTCTTTTATTTTGATTATGTTTTTCACTTTGTATTTGATTATAGTTATTTATTGAATAAAGATTTAGTAGCATATTTTAGTATTTAATTATATTTTTATTTTTTTAGGTTCCAACTCTTCTCAATATGACAACTCTCAATTGTGACAAAATGAACAGTTATCTTTAAAGTTTTTCAAAAGCAAATAAATCTGCATAAATACATAATAAAATATAAATTGTGAATTTTTTTAAAAATCAACTAATATAAATAATCATAATGACAACCTTTCACCTTGACAATTTAAAAAAAAAAAAATTTACATAGAAAATTACTAAAATACAGATAACATTTATTTTGACAATGCATAATATTTTATAACTATACTTATATTCGCAAGGTTTTCCTGTAGTCATTACAATTCAAAAGATCTCTAAATGTTAATGAACTTATCAATATCACATTCTATTTTGTTAAAAAAAAATTTAAACTATTAATTTCCAACTAATATGGGTATTAATATTTATAATGTAGCAAATAATCGTTTCATGCAATATTGACCACTAACTTTTGGTATTATATTCATTCAGCTGTAATATTATTATTTTTAAAAAGGTCATTATCATCAAAGTAACAATACAAAATGTTTTATAATTATTGTACTTACATTTATTTAAGCCTTTTTAAAGTATTATGTACTTTAAAACGACATTTGTTACATCAAATGGTATCATTAAACAATTTCAATTTACGAAGTGAGGCAATGACACATTTATAGATAATGTAATATTTATTATATATTTTTTAAATTTATAATTTTTACTAAGTAGAGATCTGTAAAACCAGGCCTCCCGTTTCGGCCCGTTAAGGATTTTTTCATAAGTTTCCCTGACCGTCAAATTTTTTGCCCCGCCATTACATAATTAATATCGACATCTAATTTTTCCAAATTTAATCAAAACTCTTATATCACTCCTGTATAACTATCTATTTCTTTAAATAACGAACTTTTTATAAATCAGTTGTACTTGATATCTTTATTGTGTGCTTGTAATTGTATCTTATTAACAGAGACCTATAAATGTACTATTTGCACGGCCCGTCCCGGATGTGATAAATTTTTTTGGCCAAGGTTTTATGTTTTCAGGCAGTCCTTTCTTTTAAAATTTTTTAAAAAAAATTATCGCCCAAATTTCTTCTTAAAAAAATTTATTTCGGTCAGGGTGTGTAAACTTTTCTATTTGGTTATTAAAAAAAATTTGAAATATACCTATTCAGCATTTACGGAGTGTTTTTCAGCGAATAAATCCATATAATAATGATAACTTTTCAAATGATCTTATCTCCCCATTTGTAGTATTTCAATTTGTCGATAGTAATTCTATTTCCTGTTTCTCTATTAATTTAATATAGTCTTTTATATATGTATCAGTCATTTTGCGCTCTTTCCCTGGCAACATATATAATTGCTTGAATTTGGGATAAAGAAAAAGAGAGATAAAATGACACTTATCTAAAATAATTTTTTCCCATCTTTGTTGCTTTTAATTTGATTGAATACCTAAAATGATTAGTTGAATAATTAATTTGAAATATTTTACTATAAATATTTCATAAGGATCGAAAAAATGGAAATAGAAAATATGATTAATGAATGTGATATATTGTTCTATGATAAACAAATTTTAAATGTATTTTATTTATTTTTTAGTCTTTATAAATAATAATAGCGATTTATCGACAATGCTAAGGTATTTAAAATTTTTTTTATGTCCGGTTCGGATATATTCTAAAAAAATATGGCCCGATTGTATACCCTGGCAGGGCATAAGGTCTGCAGTTCTCTGATAAATAGCTTGTTATATTTTTTGTAAATTTACTGTATCATTATTTTAGTATTTTAGTTAGACAGCTTTTAAAATACAAAGAAACACAAGCAAATCGTAATTATTTTCATATTGTATTAATCAAAATCAAAATATTACTTGAAATTCAAAAAAATATATCCACATTTTAATGCTCGGGCTGGCCTATTGCCTAATTTTTAAGACCAGACCAAGCTTTTGGACTGGCCGGACCGAGCTCAATATCAGAAGGATTGGGAAAGGGAATGAAATAAGCACCCGACATATCCATCATTTTATATCACACCCAAATGAATTACTATATAATCTTTACCACTTTTTAGTAGAAAATTATGGGGGAAAAATTGTGATAAATTTGTTCTTTCGTGTTAAATGAACCTAATGGTAGGGTTATTCTAAATCTATCTATTTTAATTATAAATATTCTTAAACCTGCATTTTTTTATAAGTAAACCTTATTCATTATTATTAAAAAAATTTGCATAAGCCTCACGGTCACGTTAAACAAGTTTTAGTAAAAATAATCAACCTTTAAAGGATAAAATTATAATTAAACTCTAATATATAAATAGGCACGTCGAAATATAAATTTTTATTAAAATATTAGAGTTGTATTTTTTTTATAGAACTATAGCTGTAAACTTTACTTCAAAAAAGAAACGCGTTACCGTTACTCGCTACCTTATAAAAAGGGAACACGCATTAGCCTATTCAAAGAAGTAACGCGTTAATCGTTACTTAAAAAATGAAATTTTAAATACAAAATTTTTTTTTACCATAAATATATAAAAAATAAAATAATTCATTTTTGTATTAATTTTTTATATATTTTTAACAATTTATTTTAAAAATTTTGATCATAAAACAAGAGCGCTAAGTGCTCAAGAAAGATTTTGCCGTGCTAAACACACGTTCAACTAGAGCAGAGGAGGGGAGGGTTGTATTATATTTAATAAATAAAAATTTTGATTGGGGGAATTTATTAAAAATTAAAGAATAATTTTCATTCAAATCCTCTTCCAATTTTTTTTATCTTTATCAAAAAATAATCTGTACATGTGTTATATTTTAGAGGAATCAAGGTTTTCTTTTTTTTGCAAGATCTTTTCTCAAACAGGAAATAAGTTCAAACTTCATTCCTTCGCATCTAATTTTACCAGAGTCAATTTGATTTAAATAGCGAGGGAATTATTATAATATATATTCATCTTTATATATGTGTTAGCATCTATTAAAATAAAATATTATCAAAATATAAATTGTAAACAATATTTCAACTGTATACCATCTTTGCCTTGCAGGATTGCATTAATAAGTGGCTTAAAAAATAAAATTATTTAAAGTCATTTTTTTAATTTTTAATATTATAATAGTTATTGTGGAATGAGATATCCCAAATACTCTAAAATTGAAAGAGCCGTAGCAACAGGTTCCATAACCTTCTAATGATATATAACCTGGGCCATAACTACTGGGGGAAGCCAGGGGTGGTCAGTCCCCCCCCCCAAAAAAATTCCCGCCCGCACCCCCCTTTTTCCCTAAATTTGAACATAATTATCACTTATTAAATTTTACCATTAACAAAAATCTAAATAAAAAATTAATTATAAAATATCCATTTACGTCGCCCAAATGATGAATTTGGGCAAGCATTAATTGGAAAAATGGCTGCAAAGAAGGGACTTCTAAAACATGAAAGCTAATTTCAATTCAATAACACTATTTTTATGATAAAAAAAAACGCTAAATTATATTTGGACAATTATATATTATTATTCACCCGTTTTACTTATAATTTAGATGGCATGATAAAAATCTTAATATATATAAAGACAATGAGATAACAATAATTTTGGCCAGTCAACAAATTAACGATAATCCTTATTATCTTAAATCAATATTTATTTAATGCTATTTCTTAGCATACAGGAGATATCTTTTCAGGTCAACAATAATTACGATGCTGCAAAAGATGATAACATAATTTATTCTTTCGGACTATTTATAGCACTGTTAAAATCCTGAAATAAATAAAATTATGAAATAATTACCCCAAAATGCACAATATACAACACCCCAAATTCAAAATGAAGTCTTATCTATTATGGCAGATATGGTGCCTAAATATATTTCTGAAAAATATAACAAAGGTGAGATGCCTTATTTTTGTATTAAGGCTGATGAAACAATATATGTATATATTGTAAAAACCTTAGCTTAATTATTCGTTAAATTTTTTGTGGAGAAATCCAAGAAAATTTAATAGGAATTATTAATCTACAATGTCTTTCTGCTGAGCATTACTAGTTGTATTTTAAAATGAATTATTAATCCATCGAATGTAATAAGCCAAGCATATGAAGGTGCAAGCGTCATGTCTGACAGAAATGGATAATACAAACCCTACTTCAAAAAAAATATTAGTTAAAAAGTGTCTAATATAGTGCATTATTATAGTATATTGTTTGGCATGAATATGTTTACTGATAGAACCTCTAAATTTACAAGGATAGCAAAAAGTGATCCAGAAATTATTTTATGAAAATAATGTCTACGATTGTTTGCAGTATTTAGATTTGATTGATGTTTAGCAATATCATTGTATAATAATAGGTCTATAATAAAATTATATAGCAATATTTTTTGCACTATTTCATCTAAAAATTTAATTGATACCCTCCCCCCCTCTCCATAGATTATTTAACCCCTACTCTACCTCTCTTATTGCTTACCCCCTATTCCCCTCAAAAATATTAGATGCAAATTGTTCCTACCCCTACCGCTCACGAAAACGTTGAGTGTAGAAAATGAGACCTTTCAAAAGTCGTTGATATATGATGATGGCTGTTGAGTAGTATTTATACAATTCTTTCAAGATTATATTTTTTTTATACATAATATTTACGATATTTCAAAAATTTTATGTTTCTTTAACTTCAGCAGCTATTAATTCTTTTGCTATTTTCATTTAATGATGTTCCGTTTCTATATTTAAGTTTAAAAATGATTCTAATGGGACCATTTTATCTAATACCAGGGTCGGGGGGAGGGGCAAAATATGATAAAAGATTATTATCATCTAGTGTACATCTATCTAAAACGATCTACAAAGTAAAAAGTATCAATAATTTCGTAATAATTCGCTTTTAAAGAACTCTAATTGGAGTCCTTTTCACAATCAAATTGCAATTTTGTATCGAATAATAAAATCTTGAAGATTTATAGGCATTTTACATACCCTTGATAATTTTTGAGGGACAAGATTAATTTGATCAAATTTCAAAGCCTTTATCCTTATAAAATCAAAAAAATTATCACTTCTTTTATTTTTTAATCAGTGGAATCAATACAATTTTTGTATCCATTATATTAAGCACCTAACCTACTGACTGTAGATACTTATTTAGTTTATTCTATTGTTATATTAATAACTCATAAATTATAATGGCCAATATAATGTATTTATATTAACGCGTTGAGATAAAAGACCAGAGGTTTCGATTAAATTATGAGTGGAAACCTCTGAGTTAAGAGTTCTATTAGATAAGGTAAAATAATACTTCTCCAATAGCCTCAATATTTTCATAAATAATACTAGATATATCTAAATGACTAGTCCACCTCTGGTCAAAGATAGTCTTAAAGAGAATGGCCTGCATATTTAATACGTTAAAACGCCTAAAAAAATTATACAATGCATTAGCTAAATTTAAAATAATTAGAAATGATAACAATATTATTATAATTTTGACCCATAATATGCAACTTGTGGTTTTAGCAATGTTGTGGGGTATTTAATTGGATTCATGTTCTAAAAAATAACTCTTTTATTTTCACAATATTTTGTTAGTTAGCAGTAGAGCATTAATAATTTAAGTTATTTTTTTTAAAATTTATGAAGGAAGTAGCATTGTAGTTAAAAATGTGTAATTAATAATGTTGAAATATTGGCGCCAAATTATTTTTAGGGGGGTTGGTATATGATTTTGAGGAGGGTTTGCATCTAATGAATATCCTATCATGTAGACGCTATCTACAAACAGAATTCTATCGAGCACTAGAGAATCGATGAAAGATCGGTATAAACAAAATTTAGTAATAATGGCTTATGGAAAAAATGAATACATAATTTATTTATTCATTTATGTTGAAATTTAAAAATAAAAATCGTCATTTACAAATTTTTAAAAATAGCAAAAAATTCTATGAATGTCTAACTATTTATTTTATTTTAAAAGAATATTGACTCCCCCCCCCCCCCCAAGTAAACAGTTGCCCTTCCCCTTCCAGCTAAAAATACCTGGCTACGGCCCTTTATATACCATACAATATTCATCTATGCATGACTTGTCATTTCTGAAAATCCCAGTAATTTAGATATATCACACTCGACAAATTTGTCATTCTCCTTAATATCTACTAATTTCACGGAGTTATAGAAAAAGTTCCATCTTGTTACAACCAGTTTAATCAGATATCTTCCCCATTTTTTCCAAAATGGCTGCAAGTTTTGTGGGTGCCCATGATTATTCCACAATTAAAATATTTGAGTTGGGGCACATAAAAAAATCTTGACTAAAAATTTAATAACAAAAATTTTAAATAAAAGAATTTGGTGGTTGATGTGATGTGAATTAAAAACTCGGCTTAAATTATTTATAAAACTCAAAAAATAAATAAAATTAATTTTATAATATAAAATATGTTTTTTCCATATTTTTTAAGAAAAATTTAAAGTAACAAGTAACGTTTTGCGTTACCGTTACGCAAAAAAATAAATGCGTTACTCGCTAACTCTAGACTTTACAGCACTATATAATATTTAAAATCTATCCCCCCTTCCTGCCCTAAATTTAAAAGCTCATCGGGCCAAAGATTCTTACGGGACATCTACAATTTATTTTATATGTGTATTATGATTGTTCAAGGACTCGAACCTTCATATACATTAGAGGTGATAGTGGTTAAACATTATAAAGACTATGGACAGTTTTGGAATTAAAAAAGAATTTTTTTATTTCAATTTAAATAATTTGTTAGGCGTGCAAAATTTGAAAAAAAATCTGATTTTGCTGGAAATGCAGAAGCAATTTTATAAGGAACTTTTGAAGAAACACATGTTGGAATACATTTATTTAAACTTAAAAAACGCGCGATTTAAAGTTAAAAAAAATAATACAAGAAAACACCTATCAAACTATCGCCTAAGCAGGCGCGTAATCAATGGAGGAGAAAGGGGAAATCCCCCCCCCCCCCATTGCAAATTTGGTTGTTTTCATAAATATCATAATATCATTTTAAGCTTATAAAAATCCCCCCCCCCCCCCCCCCCCCCCCCCAATCAAAATTTTACAAATATTTGAATATCAATTTTCCAACATATTATTCCAAAATATTAATAAAATGGAAAAATATTTAGTCAAAGAGATTGAAATCAAACGATAATTTATTTTATTATTAGATATACTTATTCTATTAGAAAAGTTATTAGTCCTAATAAATTTGTGCTTAGTATTTTTAATTAACAATAATATTTCTTAAAAAATTTTATTATCATAATTTTTTAAATATTTTTCATTTTTACTTCCATTTTGTAGAACAGAAGAAATAGAAATACAAAAGTTAAATAAGGCTGAGCATGAAAAAAAGTAATGTGTCGTCAGAAGTTATATCATTATTGAATTTAATTGTTCAATCAGAGTTTATCATTGCTGCTAGTTGCATCAATAAATTATTTTTAGCTAACTGCTTTGTAGAAATTTACAAAAACCAAATTTAGATTTGATTCAGGTTATTGATTTGGCGGAAAATATATATGAACAGGTAGATACAATAAGAATGAATGTAGATACATATTTTCATAATATTTATCTAAACGTTGAATCAAAGACTAAATTTTATGATATAACACTAATTAAACCTCGTCTAGCCCCTAGGCCATTATTGAGATATAAAATAAATATTGGCTCAACTGAAGAATATTATAAAATATCCATTTTCATCCCATTCTTATATACTTTTTTATCCCAAATAAAAGTACGGTTAGATAAAAAAAACAAGTCTTTAGCAATCTTCAAGTTTTATTACCCAAAGATCCTTCTTCGTTTTCTAATGCCACTATTGGTAAAATTAAATATTTAGCAAAATTTTATTCCTATGAGATTGATACTGAAATAAATTTAATCAGTGAATTCGAATTGGGTATAAATATTTACTACGTTTAGCTATTTTACCTGAGCATGCTATTGATGCGCTCAATCGGTGTAACGAAACCTTGGCTCAATTTCCTAATATTTTGAAGTTGTTTTATATTCTTGCATGTTTGCCTATAGTATTTTAAATAAAAAAATTATATTCTACTTATATTGTATAAGAATTTAAGCTGAGGCTAGTTTTTAAAGCAAATTTTATAAAAAAATGACATTATAACTTTATTTCAACTTTACATTTAAAAAAAACTTTATTAAATATAATATATCCAACTTGAAATAATAAAAAATTTACTCGTAATATCCATAAGCACGAATTAGTAAATAATAGTTAAAAATAGAAATATAATTATTATTAAATTATTCATAATTTAATAGAATAGCTAAAATATAAGACCCGGCCGAATGCCGGGGGAAAGCTGGCCGAATTCCAGGTAAATGGGGTATGGGGGCGAAGCCCGCAAAAAATCCCCCCCCCCCTATTGTTAAGGAACCACTAAATTCCGAGTTGAATTTATGTTCAAATGAGAATTCTCATGAAACTGATGTTTCAAATGAGATTAATATTGATCAGTCAATTAAAACATATGATATTTTAATGACTGAGAGATTAGTCGAACCTCGTCCTTGTCCAAGAGTTATCGTAAGAGTTGACTCGAGGGATATTGACATGTTGTTCGACACAGGGGCTAGCATTTCTATAATGTCTCGAAGAAATTATTTTAAGTATTGGCCTAAAGGTAAGTTCGAGAAAGAATCTATGTGTGTCAGACAATTTGATGGGTCTGAGATAATAGTTTTGGGAAAAACTAAATTGGGTGTAATTCTTCATGATACCACATTTTTCCTAGATTTATGGGTAGTAAAGAAAGATGTGGAAACCATCATGGGGTGGGATTGGATTGTTCAGTTAGGTCCTTTCAGTAATTATTGGAATATTTTTGCCCTACATAATGGTTCGGCCATAATTAACCAGAAAGACCAAAATATTGCTTATAACGCTCGAAAAAATATCCGTGAAATAGAAGGGAAGGATTTAACCATAAAACAAAATGATTCAACCCGTAATTCTGATAGGTATGTAAAGTCCACGGAATTAATGGTTGAAAACAACATTAGCATTGATAAAACCCCAGTGGTTGCTATTGGTATTCCTGAATTACATAAAATGAGTGAAAATATATCTCGTTTATTGAAGAAGTATGAAATAATTTTCGAAGACAAATTAGGTTGTCTTAATGATTATCAAGTAGATATAAAATTAAGGGAAGGATTTGCACCTATTTTCCTAGCGTGTCGTCGAGTCCCTTTTGAATGGAAAAAGGAAATTGACGAAGAATTGGATCAATGGGTTAAAGATGGTATCATTGTTCCAGTGGAATATAGTGTATGGGCAACCCCGTTGGTACCGGTTAAGAAATCAAATGGTAAATTGAGACTATGTGCTGATTTCAGAGTAACCGTTAATCGATGGGTAGTAGAGGTTAAATATCCTTTACCCCGAATTGAGGAAATTTTGGCCCAGTTGAAGGGAGCGAAATATTTTTCAAAGGTTGATTTTTCGTCAGCCTATTTACAATTACCTTTGAGGGAGGAGATTCGTAAATTATTGACGATCACGACTCCCAAAGGGTTGTTCGCTTTTTGTAGATTACCATTTGGATTGAGTGTGTCAGCGCCTATTTTTCAGCGCACCATGGCGTCCGTTTTCCAAGGACTAGAGGGTGTATTTTATTACATGGATGATGTGCTAATTACAGGGATAACGCCTGAGCAGCATAACCATCGTCTGGAGGAAATTTTTAAAAGAATTCAGGGTAAAGGCTTGAGAGCCAGCAAAGAGAAAAGCATTTTGGGTGTAATGGAGGGGGCCGTAATTCCTTATAAATTACGGAGTAAAATTATGAAATTATTACACGCCGGTCATCAAGGTCGAGACAAGATGAAGTCTTGGGCTCGAGAATATGTATGGTGGCCTGGTATGGGCAAGAATATTGAACGGATTACCAGGAAATGCGTTCCTTGTAATGCCTGTGCTCCTATGCCCCGTAAAGAGGTAGGGCAATTTTGGCCTAAGACTTCATCTTGTCTCGACCTTGATGACCGGCGTGTAATAATTTCATAATTTTACTCCGTAATTTATAAGGAATTACGGCCCAGGTGTTTCTATATTTTTAATCATAAATTTTTTTTTTTAAAAAATAAGTTAAAGTAAATTAATTTTATATAAAAATTTTAATTTTGTGACTCAACACAAAACTGTTTAAAATCTTCACTGACAAAGGCGGGACCCCCGTCAGACAGTATCTTGTCCGGAAAACCGAACCGAGCATATAATTCTCTTAATTTTTTAACAACAATTTTTGTGGTATATCCATGTACTTCTGCATATTCTATCCATTTAGAATACGAGTCCACCACTAAAAAATATGTTTTTTTATCCAGATCAAAGAAATCGATGTGGATACGTTCCCAAGGTTTCTTTGATTTAGGCCAAAATTGCCCTACCTCTTTACGGGGCATAGGAGCACAGGCATTACAAGGAACGCATTTCCTGGTAATCCGTTCAATATCCTTGCCCATACCAGGCCACCTATAAGAAAATCCTGGATACGCCACTGCGCCTAAGTTTAAGTTAAATGAATATGTGATTTGACAGATTAAACTGAAAGGAAATAATATACTCTTAAATACAACTTCTTACGAATACAGTGTCTCAATTTTCAAAATATCTTCTTAAATTAAATTATAAAAATGGTCCAGGTTAAGCTAAATTAAATTATATGGCATCACAACATAACGTGTTAAGAAATATTTTCCTAAATTTTGATATAATTTATTGCCTAACATTATAGTGCATATATAATTTTAATATGGTTGACTTATAATTCATCAATATTATATAGCTTCTATTCTAAGTTATTTGAGGCTTCTATATATTTTTAGATGAAAAATAAAATAAAATTAGAGACGCTATTTATCGAATAAAATATAAACAAAAAATAAATTATGTATTAATAGCGATAATTGGCGTCATAATTTTTGCGCATTATGTATTTTTAGATTTTTTTTAGTACATATAAAATTTTATTCCCAATTAAATTAAACTGATAACAACTATATCCATATAATAACTAGTATTTTGATAAATAAGTTTTTTTAAACAAAATATAATTAATTTTTTTAGGTGCTGATAATAGTTTCTGCTCTTTATGGAAATTCATTTTATGAAGAGAGAAATAAAAAATTTAAAAAAGTATTGGCCTATCTTGTAAAACTGAGATAATAATAAACACCCAATCTTATTTTGGCTGACCATATATATTGTAAATTGAAACTTAAACAATGGGATGTGATGACCTCGATTTCAAGTCAATAAAAATAATTAATTATAATTGACACTCTATCTATATAGTATAAACAAATAAATATAATTAAAGGTTTTAAATTTCGTAACATTTTGTATCAATTGAATAGTGTATAATAATATAATATATTATATAAAGTTTATTGAAAAACTGACAGATGCCCTTAAAATTAATTAATCATTGATAAGGTATAAATATCAACCTATATTTGATTGTATTATAGTGATACTTATAAGTTTTAAACTAAAATTTCTTATGTCGCGTGGCAGTCTAAATTAACATCGTAGTTCAAAGTTATAAGATTTTAATAAAAAGTTAAATATTTTAGATTTTGAAATCGAAAAAAAAACATCTAAAGATTGCATATATCAAATCATTTATTTTATCTATACTATATAGAAAAAAAATTTTATTCTTCAACGGTCACCGTACCTTATAGTTCCAATATCTTATAGTGAAAAAATCAATATATTCTTAAATTTTATATATAATTAAAATGATAAAATTTAAAATAGATATTATGACTTTTCTTTGTGTAACTCAAAATTTAGATATAAATTGAGTTATACATTTATAGAAATGTTGATCTTGTTATATCAACATCATAAATTTATCTCTAAAACTTCAAATCGATCATTGATAAAAAACTTAAGTAGAATTTATACTATAATCAAGCTACGAATAATATTTCATTATTTTTTTTCGAAGGCATCATACTTATTATGTTGGACATCATTTAATATTTTTAATATTTGATGATCAAATACCATTATTTTTTATAATTATTTATTTTTAATACTGATTATAAAATATTATTATTAATTTTAATAATATAAAATTCCTAGCCCTTTAAATTTAATTATAAAAATAATGGATATAAATATTATAATATATACTTTAATTTTTTTTTAATTTAGCGAATATTTACATCAAATCAAGATTTTCGATTTTATAAATTTGTGTAAAAAAAAATTAAAGACAAAATCATTTTATGACTAAAACTCAACTTCAAAATATTAATTAACAGAATCTATCCACCCACTCTAACATTTTTAATAATTCTTATATGGATCGATATTCGTATTATTCTCCTTTTCCATTTGTTCCTTTTTTTGACTTAAAAATGTGATTTTACAAATTTTTTTTATTTAATCGATAATATTATGAAAAATTTTTTTTTAAAAATGGCGATTTCATAAAAAGATTATCTATAAGGGAAGTTAAAATTTAAAAATTTTATATATATCCATAAAATTAACTGAAGAAAACAAAAACCTAATTTTTCTACAAAGAAAAAGTGGAGCCAAGGCTCGGATTAAATTCGGTTAGGAAGGACAAGAGAAAAAATGGTAAATAATATAATTTTATGACAAAAACCATTTAAAAAAAAATTTAAGTCCCTAGAAAATTGAAAAGGCACTCCAAAGCTTACGAATCCGTAGAAAAACTGGATGACATGTGTCTAGAAGATGGATTTGATAGTTGGAATCTTAACTTCAAAAAAAGACACTCTAAAACTTTGGAAAATCTTCTTGATGACCCTATAGAAGTATCGGAAAAGGAGACCAACTTTTTAAATGAAATGCAAACTCCGAAATCCCTCAAAGACGATGATGCGAGTAATGAGAGGCTTCCATCAAACAAAAAAAATGACGATTACATGGTAGCATTAGATATGAAAATAAATATGTTGTTTTGCGACAAAAGACGTAAAAATATTCGAGGCATCAAATCTTATACAACTAAATTTTTTATCGATTTATTGCGCGACTCAAAATATCTTGAAATGCTATATAGGCCCAAAAGTTTTTCAATAAAAACCGACATACAGTATTGGGTAGAAACGATGATAAACAAAATTGAACATTTAAACTTTAATATTCCTCAATCTTCTGCTATCATTATCCAAAAGTTAAGGGAATCATATATGAATTTTAAGTGTGAAATTTGCGGTAAAAATTACGCTAGTTCTTCCAATTTATCCCGTCACAAAAAGATCCATCGAATGTTGGTGTTATATCATCACGATGAATTTCAAAATAATCCTCCAGCTCTTGGTAGTACGTTATTTCTGAGATGTTCATTGTGCGATAAAAATTACAACAATCAACCGGCTCTTGCCATGCATTTACTCACACACGACAAGGAGAACAAAAGGCACCAATGCACTATGTGTAATAAAGCTTTCAGTAGACTTTGGCTGCTCAAAGGTCATATGCGGAGTCACACCGGAGAAAAGCCTTATCCTTGCTTGAAATGCTCGAAATCATTTGCAGATAGATCCAATCTCAGAGCCCATTTACAAACTCATTATTCGGTCAAACAGTTCGAATGTCATATGTGTAGTAAAAGTTTTGCGCTTAAATCATACCTTCACAAACACAAGGAGATTTGTTACAAGAAACCGTAATTTTTTTAAATATTTTTTTTTTTACTAGGAACTTGGTGCAATCAATTTAAAAATAAGTATCTTATATTTTAACCATCGCTGGATAATTATAATATTAATGTAATATAATACTTATTTTTAAAAAACCTATTTATTTTACCAATATGGCTAGAATTATACCAAAGATTGAAATAATTGTAATATATTATATAATATTATACTATAATATCGCTATCATATAAAATTGTCATTTAAAAAAAACATTTTTGTAATTATTATATTGATTTTTGCATCGTTGTCATGTCTCGTTCCGTTTAAAAATTTTTTTTTTGACCACAAGAATACTGAGGAATAATAATGGGCCGAAAAGTGCAATATACCAAAATAATTTATATATTTTATAAAATTGTAAAAAATTTCGCTGTAATATATTTAATATTTATTTTTTGTTAAAAGTAACTTTATATATCCAATTGGAGGGCTTAAATCTCAGCTCATTTACTATTATATACTTAATTAATATATGTGATTTGGCTATATTTTTTATAATGATTTAAAAATAACTATATTCTAATATTTTGGCTACACTATTAACATTATAATCTGTTATATGAATTTATGTGAAAGTTTTTTTTAAAAAAAATGTATATTAAATTTTTAGTGACATTATTAAATAATAAAAAAAATGACCCCGATTTTTATTAATAAAAATTTTATAAAGCGTTAAAAAATGGCAGATGTTTGATTAGCTCATATGATATTTAAAGCAAGAATATTATGTAACACGTCAATATTTATTGCGATTTTTATAGGTTAGGTGTTTGTATCCTCTTAAAAACTAAAGAGAAACATATCAATAATGATGAATTAGAATCAAACCGAATCGTATTTGGATTTGCACAAATAATATTAAAGTCTAATATATGCTGCATTACTTGCATGTGAGTTCTTATTAAAAAATTTCTAATTGTTTTACTATTTTATTTATTTTATACAAATAACGAATTTAAAGAAATGATTGGCTCAAAAATCTTAATTTTGACAAATCGCTAGCTCATTATTATTTATGCGGTGTTGAATTTAAAATTTTGAACATGTAATCAAAAGTTTTGCTCAAATCTTAGGTTAGGCGTGTTGAAAATAGTTGTGTTTCAATTTAATTATGATTATTTTATTTTAAACAATAGGTTATAATACATGATTTTTTCAATATTACATGGCTTAAAAAAAATATTTGTATTAATTGGTTTCTAACATTATAAGTAGGTTATATTATATAACTCTTTTGTATAATATTTTAATTATGAAATAAATTAAGCCTTTTAATAAAATAAATGTAAAAATTATCTTAAAAATTTCAATATCAAAATCGTTTAATAATATTGATATAAATAATTAATATTTTACCTTTAGTACATTATGCAAAAGAGAATATAAATTCGAGTGAAGATATTTTATAAATAAGATTATTACAAATATAATTTATATACGAGATGCATTTTATAATAGAGAGTATAAATAAATATATAATATTCAAATATTTAACGGTTAACGCCGTTAATTTTCATTGGAAAGTTTTAAAAAAATAGTTGGTTAAATTATCATTACACCTGCTTGTTAAAATGACTATTTTAGTCCCATTTTCATTAAGATTATTTTTTGAGAATATAGTGAGTTGACAAAATATTTTCTTAGTATTTATAAAGTTATATACTTTTTGTCGCGAGAATTAAATGGTTTCTAGAAACAAAATTCCCAAAATAATAGCTAAAATAATGATTAGGTAAATTTATAGAAACATATTCACGATTAACATATTAGAAATTAGTTTTATCAAAACACTGAAGTAACCAAGAGGGGGGGGGGTGTTCCGCTACTTAATAAATTTACTATATTTGTAGTTATACTTTAGATTACGATAGGAATAGATCGGGGGAAAATGGGAGGGCAAGGGGAAATTCTCCCCATTTCCTTTTTTTAAAATTCCTATATTTTTATATATCAATTTCACCTATAATTATTATTCAATTCAAATACAGTGAGATTCTAAATTAATTTTATTTAATGTTTATTCGATAATAAAAATTAATTTTTGAAAAAGGTAAAATCATAGTCTACGTTTTCCTTTCCGGTACGACGAGGATTATTTTTTCTGTTATAGTTTAAAGTTTATTTATATCTAAATAAATAAAATATACTTAAAATTTTTCATAAATATTTCAAATAAGTGATATCATATGGATACCACCTCTACCAGCCATAATTATTTTATAAAAATATATAAAGGTATAATTATAGTTTTAAAATTTTACGATAAGAAAATATTTACCCCGGAATACGTATCACGTCAATACCGCGAAACTTTTACCGCGAAATGTATTATCGCGAATGCATTATCGCGAATGCATTATCGCGAATGTCGATTACCGCGAAAAGATATTATAGCGAATGCATTACCGCGAATGCATTATAGCGAATGTATCATAGCGAATATATTAGCGCGAATGCATTACCGCGAAAATATTATAGCGAACGCATTACAGCGAATGCAATACCGCGAATGCATTATCGCGAATGCATCATAGCGAATGTTTTATAGCGAATATATTAGCGCGAATGCATTATAGCGAATGCATTACAGCGAATGTAATACCGCGAATGCATTATCGCGAATGCATTATCGCGAATGCATCATAGCGAATGTATTATAGCGAATATATTAGCGCGAAGCGAATGCATTACCGCGAAAACATTATAGCGAATGCATTACAGCAAATGTATTATCGCGAATGTATCATAGCGAATGTATTAGAGCGAATACATTACAGCGAATGCATTATCGCGAATGCATCATAGCGAATGCAATATCGCGAATGCATTACAACTAACATTATCACAATGCAATAGTGATTTATATTTGACAAAATTATATTTAACCCATTTATTAAGTTCCAAAAAACCAGAGAACCAGCTTAATTGTCTATATTTATTTAAAGTAGCGTTTTAAAATTATTTACCTCTAAAACACGTCACTTGTTATTTATGAAATTCGTATTTTATTAAAAAATATGTGGAATTTGGTATGCTCAATTTTTTTAACGATTAGATTAAGTCGTTTTTTACAAAAGACCCTATTAATAAATATTTTAATATTTTATATTTTAAGATTGATTCTAGTAAAAGTTAATTTTTGCCCCAACAAGCCCCAAACCCCAGGCTTGTAGATTATATTGGTTTATTAAGTCTCCTATAGGATAATTATTATTATCAATAATACACTATTTGTATATAAATAATTCATAAAAAATTTCAAAATGTGATATTTTATTTTAAAAAATGTTTAAGTTTTAATGAATTTTTTAATTTTTTTCCAATTCTTTTAATTATCAACCACCAGAAAAGGTGAAAGTTAAAGGCAAAAAAGTAATAGCCAATGATTACTTATTATATCATATTCTTAAGCATAATATAATTAATTCGGCCTAATTCTACTAGCCCCTAGTTACTGATATGTTTAACCCTTTCCAGCGCTAAAAAAATATGTTTATAATTTTTAAAATTTTTTAAATAAGATTAGATGAAGGGGAACATTGGACTAAAGCTAAAAAATTTCTGATGCCCATAATTAGGGGAGACCGGTGTTATAATGAACCCAGGGTTATAGTGAGAGTGGCTTTATGAGTATTAAACTCTAAGAGATAATTTTTTACCAAAACTATATACTTATATATTGCAGGCTATAATTTTTATTTCTATCGGACCGCTTGAAGAATTTTTATAATGCTTTATATCATTCGTACCTTCAAAAGTAACTTTTTACACTTTTACTATTTTTCAAAAATAAAGATTAATATAGAATTTTACCACACAAAAATCATCTTATATAAAAGAAAAAATCCTATTTTATAGAATAACAATTTACCCGAACAAAATTGATAATATAAATACTTCAAAATATGATCTTAATCAAAGTGGTGCTACTGGGGCTATTTTTATGGGGTTAGGTCGAACCTTTTTTTTTTGCTATTTTTTAAAAATTTGACATGCATAAAAAGCCAAGGAGAGACCAACTAAAAGAAAAAAAATCGAAAAATGTTATTATATGATAAATAATTGTTTGGTATACAAATAAATTATATCAAGCATAACAATCAAGACTGCTTTCAATGTCAGTTATTAGTTACATGGCTTTGCAATTTTATTGTTTTTTTATTTGCAAAGATTGTGAATGTTTTAAATGATTTTATATAACACTTTTATGTTTTAAATCATTAAATATATCCTAAAAAAATATATAACTTTTATATATGGAAAATTAAGCAGAGTTTATAATAGCCTCGACCAAGGGCTTGTTCGTCCCCGTGTAGGGTTCACTCGGTTAGCAAAAAAAATTCCAGGAAAAATGATATTTTGAAAAAATTATTAGAGATGTATTTTTGAAATTTAAACATATCATAAAACTAATAGAGCTGAACAAAATGAGATATTTTTTATTAAAAATGATAAAGTACTTATAATTTCCTTAAGGTTTGCCTTTAGGATTCGCCATAACCCCGTTCTCCCCTACAAGTTTTCAATAAATTAAAAAGAAAAAACTTGATGTTTAATATTTAAAATGATTAGATGAAAAAGAGAAATCTATTTTATTACTTAGAATCTTTTTTATATATTTTGAGTCAAAAAAAGATAAGCCTTAGCCTTAATTTCAATAAAAAAAATGTTTTTAGAGCCAATCCCCATTTTAACTTAATTTTCAGATTCAACTAAGTCAGTCGAAAAGTCGATAAATATAAAATTGTAACTTTCTTGAAACTCCATTCGCGATATGATAATGCATTCTCTATAATGCATTCGCTATAATGCATTCGCGATAATTCATTCGCTATAATGCATTCGCTATAATTCATTCGCTATAATGCATTCGCTATAATGCATTCGCTATAATGCATTCGCTATAATGGATTCGCTATAATGCATTCGCTATAATATATTCGCGATAATTCATTCGCTATAATACATTCGCTATAATGCATTCGCGGTAATATATTCGCGATAATGCATTCGCGATAATTCATTCGCTGTAATGTATTCGCTATAATACATTCGCGATAACATTTTCGCGGTATTACATTCGCGCTAATACATTCGCTATAATATTTTCGCTGTATTATATTCTCTATAATGCATTCGTATTATATTCGCGATAATGCATTCGCTGTAATGCATTCGCTATAATATCTTTTCGCGGTAATCGACATTCGCGATAATGCATTCGTGATAATACATTTCGCGCTAAAATTTTCGCGGTATTGACATGTAACCCCCGAAATAACATTATCTCCGCACTCCCCCATCTCAAAAATTTTAAACAAAATTTCACAACATTTAATAATCATAAAGCCTGATATCCGTGCCTTCTTTAACCGTGCGTTCAAAATGCTTTAATGTTAAAAGGTGGGAATAGAGTTGTTAAGCAGCTCGATTTAAGCCATATGGCATACTAAATATTTTAGCCAAAAAAGTAGTGCATAACCTCGAGATTTATCTAATAGATGTCCAAACCTTAGCATCCATGAAAAAATAGTCAGGTTTGCGTAATATTTTTCTAAAATAAATATTGAGTTCGCCGTTTTAAAAAATCGGCTTAAATCGAGCCATTTAACAATACCAGATGGGAACCAAAATTCTCACTTTTAAGATTTATAGTGATTTAAAGGTAGTTTATAAGAGGTGGCCCTGATCTAATGCTACTTTACTCTTATGAAATAAATATATAGTTTTAAAAATTTGTCTCTTCTCGTATTCGCTCACACATACACCCTCCCCCACCCCCTCCTCCCAAAATAATATATCATTATAAACGATCATTTGAAAGAAGTATAAGCAAAAGTTAATAATTTTTTTAAATATGACTATCAGTGGTCTGCAAATTATAAAATTATTAGAATCGGCCTTATGGGAATTTAGTTTTTGCGCAGCACGGCCCGGTCTCAATTTTTCACTAAATTTCCCGGCCCAGCCCAGTTTCATTTTTTTTACTGCTTAAACAATAAAAATTTAAAAACCTGGGATGAAGGAATGGAGATGCTATTACTTTTTATTTCTATGGATACATTCAACTAAACCAAAATTTTTTAATAGCCTTGAATACATTTACTAAGAAACCAAAATACTTCATATTCAACAAATACTCTGCACTCTTCAAACTCTACATGGAAAACAAGGAAATTTTATACAAATCCCTATATTATTAATACTAATTATCTATTCCATCAATTCCTTATAGCAAATCAAATAATATATGCCTTTTTATAAATACCCTTTAAATTTAGTGCTTGGTAAAACATATATTTATTGACCCCTTTAAAATCACAAATATTCAAACAACGAAATCTCAAATAGACTTACTCCAGCATTTCATAATATATAAATAATAAAGAGCCTATAGATGCTGCGCACTCAATAATTCATCATTCTAAATGAAGGAGGTGAAGATGAAAGCCCAAATTAATTAATAAAAATTAAAAATATTTAGAAGATTGTCGTACTCTGATTTTTACATGTTTTAAGATATTTATAATTAACATTTTTGAAAGTATTTTTAAAGAATTTATTTTTGACATTATTATTATATTTATCGTATTTTATTATGAAAAGAATGAATAAAATGATAGAAAATGATACGTTAAAACATGCCCCACAAAAGGATAAGATGTTCCTTGTGAATATTTCACAACTCAATAATTTGCAATTTTTTAAATTTAGATTTTAAAAAAATATAAGATTTTTCCTTATATCTACAGTAGATAAATATTTAAAAAATTAAAGAATGTTGAAAATTATTTTCATAAGTCTCTTCTTCTCTTTTTTATAGCCCCTTAATTTACTAAAGACAATATAACTCCAGTCTCCCATACTAAAATTTTTAGCTCATACCAATTAACCGTTATGTAATATCGTTTCTAGCACACCTGGGTTTTTATGAATCCAGTAGAGTATTGAAGGGTTAGATATTTTAGCATATTTTTACTACATATTACAATATTATTAAATTTAAAAAAATTCTTTTTTTATATTGTAAAGTAAACTTGAAATAATGACAGTTTATTTTTTAATTTAATTTTTATATTTTTGCTCTCTCTTTACAAATAAAAATAATGAAATTTCATAAATATCGAAATTTTTTTTAATAATAATCGGGGACAGTATTATCTCGGAGCAGGTATTTCCTTGTAAAATGGTTCTAAAAATTTTTGACAAAAATTTGTTAATGAAAATTTTTAAATACAAATTTAAATTTCAACACCAATTAATTTTTACCTTTTGTGCATTATAACACTTTTATTTTTGAATATATGTTATAGAACGCTATGAATTTCTCTAGGACCAAGAATCACAATATAAATTTTTTATTTGTCATTTTTTTCATATTATTTAACAATTTCATAATTTATTCTTTATTTCTCGACTCAAAACCACTGTGAAAAAAAAAATAAAAATACTATTTCTCGGATCTAACCATGGTACACTCCGCTAGACTCGCTCTTACACTCTGTTTCACAGAGAGCAAGACTCGTTGGCAGATCGCCTCAGACGACACACTAATTTTTAGGTGATCGCAACGGGAGAGAAATATGACTAAAATGAAACGCAAATTGAAATATAAAAGGAAAAATATTAAAAACGCGAAATTATCCTTTACCAAATTTCGGATTTAAATTTGACAGAAAATAAAAGTTATATACTAAATTTAACTTAAAAGACTAAAATAAGAAAATCTATAGTCCATTATTTCCTCTTTATGTGCAAATCTAGCAGCTTAGGTATTATAAATAATTTTAAAAAAATTGCTTAATAAATTAATTACTTACCTGAGCCTACATTGTTAAACATGTAGAATTGAACCGGTTTTTAAAAATGCCTAACCTGTAATCATAATCAGATAAGTAATACTACAACTAAAGATTTGCATATAGATGACATTACCTTTACCTTAACATACACCTAATAATAAATTTTTCGAACCCTGAACAGCACCCCCAAATATCTATTAAATTTTACCGGCTAATAAAAATACTGGTTGGAGAAGAAAATAAAATAACAATACAAAGTGGTGACATTTTCGAATATTTACTTTATTTCAGTGGCGCCGACTCCGCGGGGCGATGGGGTCATTAGACCCATTTATTAAAATAATCTATAAAATTGATTGACTTAATTTTCTTTGAAAAAATATATGACACTCATAAAATTTTTATGCTTTATTTGATAAATGTCTCTATTTAGCAGGTCTTGAGTCAACTTTAAAAAGGCTAAACAGAACTATTAAGCGAAAACTATTAACCGGTTTAAACTTAAAGGGTAGCTCAATTTTGAAAAAAATATACTTTTGTCACAATGCTAAGCGATTTTTTTCGGCTGTTAGGATTGAATCGATTTAACAATCCTACAGGCAAATATTAGAACGATTTTGACAAAATCTTTTAAATAATAATTTGAAATTTTTAATTCGGTAGGTTGGTCAGTGGCGTAGATAGGAATTTTCCTTAGAGGGGGTCCATATATATAAAAGCCTGGGGGGATTCGCTTCCTAAACCTCCTTATACGGGCCTTTGGCCCTTTTGCCGGCCTTCGGCCGTGTTTATCTTACAAATCATAACCATATCTTCGGTAATATATAATAAATATATTTTTTAAATGCATCAATAATATGTTATTATAATTTAGTGGATTTTTCTCAATGACTTTATAATTTAACTATCCAGAATAATTTCAAATATCCTTCCACAAACATCAAAACCAGAAAAATATAAATATTAATGGTATTTATTTGATATAAAGTCACTTTTAAGTCATTTGAATGTATAATCTAAAAAAATATTTTTGCTCTGGGAGGGGTCCAAACCCGAAAACCACCCCCGTAGCTACGCCACTGGTTGGAATCAATCTACTTTGAAATAAATAATATATTAGGATTCTTTATATCAAGTTCTTTGGTGTCCTTCTACCAGAGAGTCATTTTTTTATTGATTGATATTTAAAAAAAAATTACGTGATACGTGATAAAAGCGTTTTTGCCCTCTGGTTGTGGATACAAAAAAGCTACGCTAGGTTTTTCTCAAAATCCATCAAACTAGATATTTAATTAAGAGGGAGAAAAATGAGGAGCCCTTCAAAGTTTGTGGGCAAGCCGCACGGAATTATACACACAACAGTCCGAGAACTGTTGTTTAAGTTTAAAAGTTATAACAGAAGAGTTGGGCAAAACAAAAGCCTATACCTAAAAATTATATATAATTTAATTAAGGGTGGGTGGTGGCTGATTTTAAATTTAATTCTTTAGTGTAAGCCTTAATGATACAAATAAATTAATAGGATAGAGAAATTAAAAATAGGAATAAATAAAAAGTGGGGGACAAGAGAAAGTACATTTAAAGTTTAGAGTAAACTAATAAATAAATAAAAAGGATTTGATAATGAAAAAACTTTTTTTGGGAAAGGTAAATTTATGTAAAAAGTAAATAAAAAGAGTAAACGTCAGCGTCTACATGACAGGATTTTCACTGAATGCAAACCCCCTTCAAAAACCTTTGCCTACCCTCCTAAAAAATCGCTGCCTTCGACGGCGGTGTCTCTTTATCATTATTTTCACTTATTTATTTATTGATACTCTTTTCAAAGGATTTATAAAGGATAACTTAAATTAATTTATCTCTACTATCAACTATCGATATTCTGTAAATATAAAGAATTTATTTTTTGGATAATAAATTCAATTAAAACCTCCATTATTTACAATGAATTAAATATTATGGCATTATGAGCTTGCTAAAATATCTAAACCTTTTAAATTATATTTAAAAGGATAGTTTATTTGGGAAACAATGTGTATGATTGTTTGCAATATATAGATTTGGTCGATGAATTGTATTATAATAATACTATAATAAAAGTATTAATTTTTACAACAATAAATTTTGTCCTATTTCATCTCAAAATTTAATAGATAACCCCCCAAAAAATTAATCCTACCCCCATTAGAGCAGCTTACCCCCTACCCCTTCAAAAAAATAGGATGCAAACTGTTCCTACTTCTCCCGCTCATGTAGACGCTGGTAAACGTAAATAAAGTAGTGTTATGTAATAATATTTATCATGTGACGGAAAGTTTGTCTAATGCCTAGATGATGCAGGTTTAAAGTTTGGGCATTTATTTTTCAAGCCAAGTCTGATTAACTTACTTTAATCAAAGTAAAACAACTAACCTGACTAATTGCAGAATTTTACTAAACACACTACAGAGCTATAGGCTAAGATAAGTCTACATTATAAAAAAAATGGCTAACCAAAAATAATGTTGTAATTTAAAAAATGAGCATTGTTTAGAAGTTTTATCTGTATTTTAACTTTTTATACAATTCCAATTTTAAAAAAATTAAAGGTATTTATAATTCTGCTTATTTAATTGACATCAAATTGACATATGTTATTCGATAATAGGCCATTTAGGAACCGCGCCATTTAGAATTATTTTGGTTGGAAATAAATGCGAAATCGTGGTAGCATGATTGTTTTTGAAGGTTGTGATTTGTCTGGTAAGTCAACGCAATGCAAGCTATTATATGAAAATCTTATAATTAATAATATTTCATGTGAACAAATTAGGTTTCCAGGTAAATATGTAAATTATTTTTAATTCAAACTTTAATTATTTAAGATAGAACCACCTATATAGGTCAATGCATTGATTCATATTTAAATAATAAAAACGACCTCGAAGATCATGCAATTCATTTGCTATTTTCTGCCAATAGATGGGAGAATATGTAAATAAATTTATTATTTTATAAAATACTAAGATTAGGAAAAGGATTGAAGAATTATTATTAGCTGGCATAACTGTCATAGTTGATAGATATGCCTATTCTGGTGTTGCATTTTCCTCTTCAAAAATGGTAAATTTGTTATTATTTTAATGAACTTCCAAATTTTATAGAATATATCTATAGATTGGTGTAAATCATCCGACACAGGGATGATAAAACCAGATATTATATTTTATATAGATATAAACCCGGAGAATACTCAAAATAGGTTAAATTTTGGAATTGAAAGATATGAAAGCCTTTTATTTCAAAATTCTGTATATAATCAATATTCGAAATTAATTGAACCTGATTGGAATGTATCAAACATTATTGCAATTTTAATAATTGTTATAATTTTAGATTATTGATGGAAATAAAGATATCCAGATTATATCTGATGAAATATTTGATAGAGTTAAATGTTATTTGGCAAATGAAAAACTCAATGATAAGCTGGATTTACTATGGGTGGAATCTAATAATTTTAAATAATATATCCTATATTTATTAGACTTTTATAAATGATTATACTATTTATGAATTACATCACATTATATATGGAAATTTTTACTGATTAAAATGACTTAATATGCACAAATATGAATAATATTGATTTAGATGAACCTAGTTAGTGTAAACTAGAGGTCTGCAAAGCATAGTCTACTTTGATCCTTTTTGCACAAATTCCCCAGCCAGATTATTAAATTTTTTGCCAGGCATTGTTTGATTTTAAAAAATTTTACAAAAAAATAACAAGTTATTTCACTCAGGTCTCTTTACCAATAGGACCCGTTTTATTGTTATCTTTTCTGGTTTTAATATCACCCCAAAATTTTACAATAAATTTTAGTGACTTTCCATACATGTAATCTTTATTGGCTTCTATATTAAGGGATAATTTCTTCATCCAGACTTAAATTTTCTTGAGTATCATAAATTGTTGCAGATTTTGACCAATTATCTAAAAATAAAGTATTTCCCTCAGTTTTATAAATAAGGTGCCCATAGTATCTTTATCTGATATTCGGTATTTTAGTCAGATATCCAATATCTTTAATTCACGTTTGAAGATTTATGGAATTGTATAATTCAGAAATTGCGAAAAATTCTTTGTTTTCTTTTTGTAAAATCCTATTATCTATGTATTCAAATTTATCAAATAATCCAATTTAATAAATAAACATTTTACCAACAATATAAAATAATAAATAAACTAATAGATAACAGTGCCCAAATTTTAATATAGTTTAATTTATTGAAAACGACTTTTAGATATTTTTTTAGATAAAATATGATGAACCTACATCTTCATCTTGATTAATAATGTGTCTAGAGTTGTTTTTAAATGAGAGAATTTTATGAAAGCTATAAATATTAAATAAAATTGAAATTTAGATATAGTTATTTACTAATGTTTGAAATGGAACATACAAATATTTTACCCTATAACTTCAAGAAATGAATACCTCGGGGGCTTATATTTTAAAAAGTACATATGAGTTATTAGTATATTTTTTTGAGTTAAAGTTGCTCGAAAATAATTCATAAAATATTATAACAAAAATATTATATAAGATAAGATTGTTTTTTGTAAAAATGTTTTTAATTGAATTATAAATATATTGCTCTATGTGTTGTTTAAAATAGGTCGGCTTTATAAATAGATCGACTGATTGGATCTTTTCTAAAAATGATCAATATCGGCGTCGACCCGATACAGATATTAATATATGTCGTGCAGCCCTACTTTTCTCTAATACGTTTAAGAAGACTTAAAAAACAGGAGATCCAACGTAGCCATACTTTTCTCTAATTAAACGTTTAAGAAAACTTAAAAAACAGGAGATCCAAAGAAAGATTATTTCAATAGTCAACATATATTCCTCGAAGTCTGCCGCTAGAACTACTTTAAATTTGAATATTTAAAAAAAGATAGGAATTATATTAAATGTTTTTTTTTAAATTAAGGAAATGTATCGTTTTCGATACTTTAGATACCAGAAAATATTGTATCAAATAAATAAAGTATGGGAAAACTTAAGCATGAAGTAAATCCTAAGAAAAGATTTTTTTTAATTTTCACTCATTAAATTTATTTATATATTTTGTTATTTATTTTAAAATTGTAAATTAATAATAATTCTTATTTTAATATAAGCGATAATTATTAATGACATTCTTTTAATTTTTCGTACATATGCTTGGTGTGTAGCAAATTTATTGGTTCGTATTTATATAATATTGGGAAATTGTGATTCGCGTCATTTATGTTGATAAATTTGTCCGTTGAAGCTGGGTGATGGTGTAATAGTTTCAAGCATTTAGCTAAGTGAAATATCCCGCTTAAATTTATAAGTTTTCTTTGGAAATTAGTTATAATCTATATTTTTAAAAATTAGCAAAAAAAAGTAAAATATAATAAATTCAAATAAAATTATTTTAAAAAATTATATTTAAAAAAATAAGGATATTTTAGAAGAAGGAAACGTAAATAAAATTGGAATTAAATCATAGTTGTGAAAACAGATCGAATATTCAAAAAGAAAAGATTAAAAAACGCTTTTTTTGCTAAAAAAAATGATTATAAATATAAAGAAAATGAGCAACGGGTGGGCGTGTCTTTTTGAACCCACTTTACAATGGGCGGGCGAGTTAGAAATGTTTAAACAATGGGTAGTAGGGTTAAATCAAAATAACGAAAAGAGGGCTCGCGGTCTAAAACCCGCCAGAATATTATAAAATTTACCTGATTTTTCTTTAATTTAAGAATACTGTCTTTAGCTGCTTGAACGCTCAATTCCTAGAGAATATAAAATAAAAATATTAAACCAGTAAATTTGCATTAATTAAAAACATGTTGATATTTATGCAAGTATTAAAATTCCCATATGATAAAAAAAAATTTCTAATTCCATTTATTTTAATAATTATGATTATAATAATTGTTAATATCAAAACAAGTTGCTAATACTTTGTTAAAATTTACAAATTTTTGCATGTAACTCATAATTTATACCTTGAAATTTATTACTAGGAATAATAGTATTGGATTTCTATTCTGGTTATATTAGAATCCGAAATATAAAATCTAATTTATTGAAAAGATTGATGCAAATGCAAAATAACACTATTTTAAATATAAAATTAGTAACGATGTAACTGATCTACCAAACTCGTGAGTGAATATGGAGCAATTTTTAATTAATAAGCTCGGACCGAAATTAAGAACATATAAAAAAAATAATTTATTTTAAGGCTGAATTAATAGTGGAATCCGATCCAACACGATTTAAATGTTGATTGATTTTTAAAATCTGTTTATGAGATCAATTTTCCTTTATTAATATTAATTTTATCTTTAATTCTAGCAATATTGATTTCAATAAAGAAAATTAATCCCATATAAACATATTAAGAATCGATCAGCTGTTAAATCGGGTCGGATAGTACCATCATTGAGGTCAAATAAACCTTAAATTTTTTTTTATCCTCTTAGTTATGTATAATAAAAATAAGTAAAATCTTGTTTAATTTGTTACTTCAAAATCAGCGCAAGAAATTCCGGATATTTGGGTTAGTACCTTTTAATATGTAAGGGGGGGGGGAGTTGAAAAAAATATATATAATAATTGAAAATGAAATGTGTTTAACTTTTATGCAATTTATATGCAGTTTTAAAAGTAAATTATAATTTATTAAAAAAATGCTCGAATAATTACATAAAAATAATCATCACTTTTTTTCCAATTTATTTGTGAATTTATAGACGCTGAATATTTCTTATTTTAAAATTGGGCACGTTATTGGCAATGTGATTTTCCGGCAAAGTATTATTTTTTCAACTTTAAATCACTTTTTGAGCGTGTTTTTTTTAAATTTAAAAATCAAATTTTACTGGAAATGTATTCCATGATGTTTGGAATACCTACCCTATGATATTGAGAAAAATTTGCCATGAAATTTTGAACTTAATATAATTTATATTAGGTTTTTTATATAAATTATAAATGACTCACAAAATTCTCTACAATTCATAAGATAGGTATTTTAAACATGCCAAATAACATTTCCGGTAAAATCAAATCGTTAAATTTAAAAAAAAACACTCAAAAAATGATTTAAAATTGAAAAAATAACACATTTCCGAAAATATATTGCAGCTAGTAGACATATTAAATTCCTAACTCGAGAGTTTGTACTAGGGATTTCCAAGTGTATTAAATTGGGTAGAACAATCCTAAATTGAAATGTTTTATCAAAGATCCTATTAGGTGGGCAAATAAATTCTTTATATTCTTATTTTTAAAATCTGGTAACTGTAGATACAATTTACAAATGATATTGGCTTAATTATACATTAAACTAAATGCAAACGATAAATTTCAAAAAAATAAATCGTCTGCCCAAGTACCAGATAAATTTTAATTACGGCTCTGAACCTGCTTATAACATTTTCCTACTTTTTAACGTTTTTAAAGTTATTAAACCTTAAGAAATGTTATAATAAGAAAAGGGGTTACATTAATATTTATATAAATTTTGTTACATCATTAGAAATATTAACATCCAAAATACCGGTACCATCCGTTATTTTAACTTTTAGCGCCCAACACTTTGCCTCGGTGCGTTCTAATTTTGATAACAAAGTATGGATAAACCCCTGGTTGGTATTATTTTATTTAAATATCAAAAATAAATAATCGTATTTCAGAAATTATGGTATATATATATATATAAAACAAAATTAAGGGCTAAGCCCAAACTCAAAAAAAGGTTTACATATTTTAGCATTATCTGTCCAGAAACTAGGGTTGGCAAATTGACCGAAAATATATTTGAACGGTCAAATATTCTAAGAATGTTATTTATTTGATTATATATATCGCATAACATAATTGTGGTCGCGCATCATTTTAATAAATGTACGTTGACCAACGTTTAAAAAAATAAGAGCCATCTTAATAACAGCATATTATTCAATCGTGCTATGATCCAATATCTTCTTAACCAGAAGAAGAAAAAATATATATTTGAAAATAAGTGATAAAAATCTCAATATAACTTCCCACAATGCTACCTACTTATTATATGGCCAATATCAAGACCAAATTTTACGAATAATGAATTCGATTATATGATATAATATAATAGAAGGAACTAGAGTTTGAAAGAAATCTTTAAAAAAAAATTGACCAAAAATCTTTGAACCTTTATTTTGAAGAATAGAGATTTAAGTAAATCTTTTGTAATATTTATGCATAAAAAAAATGTTTAAGATAAAACCAAAAAATATTTATGTATCCACTTCTACAGATCCAAACCTATCTCAGGCCCTTACCTTTTGGGACAGCAACAGCTTGCCCACTTCCTACCGTCCAGTCTCCAGTATTCAAAAACTGGGATGCTCCTTTGATCGCCCGTTCCGTTGAATACCACGTTTTGAACAGGAGCTTCGAGGAAAACCCAAATAACATAATATTAAATGGAGACACTGGCTATGAATGGTTGGAAGCCATCGCCAGTTTTAATCTTGACCTCCTCATGATTGGTGAACAACTAAACATATCCATAGCTCTTCGCGTTGGCTTGCATCGATTGTGGCGAGTCAATCGAATGCCTACCATCCCTTGCAATGTAAGTTCTCCCGGGGATACAACCCCGCCATAAATCCATTAACAACATTCTCCTAGCTGCCCTCAAAAAAGTTAATATCCTATCCAATCTTGAACCAGTGAGCCCTTCAAATGAAAACGTTCTACGCTAGGGTGTGACATCTCGTATCCACTGGACAAACGCTTCCCCACTGCAGATTTCGAGAGAAATCTGCCGGTCAATTTCCTAAGCATTCACTCTTTATAGGGTGATATGTAACTTTTTAAAAGTTCTTTTAAATGTTTTTTTTATAATTTTTATTTCATATAATTTATAATATATTCTTATTTGTTTTTTTTAAAATTTATTTCATTTTGATATTGTTTATGTTGCATTTTATTCCTAAATTGAAACTGCTTTTTAAATAAAATTATTCTTTATTAAGATTTTTTTTAAGAAAATAAATATTTTGGTCAAAAATATATTTTCAAACTCTGAAAGAAACTAAGATTTCTGGCTGATAGAAAAAATTCTAAATGTAAAAGTGGTATCTAAGCAAAATATGTGGAATGCTATAGAATCTATAAATATTAATCAGATGTGCGCATCAAGCTAGTGGAATGGACTTTACTCACTTTGTAAATTAAGGAAAGAGGCAAATAGTAACCCTTTCAAATTCAACTTCTTAAAAATTAAATTAGTCCGTTAAGGTTAATATTCAAGAGCCGAGATTGATTTAAATAAAACTTTGACTATTGAAAAAATAGATATATAACTTGAATTTGACCGTTTATGACAGGTCAAATATAATGCTAAAATTGCAAATTTTGTTTCTTAGTATTTGGAAGTAACTTTAAGTTAAAATATTAAAATCTTATAGCCGGATATTAAAATAATCCCTAATAATGGGAAGGGCATTAACGACTCGAAGATGCTTTAACTAATACAAAAAAACGGCACGTTCTTTAGTGTAAGTACAGTCATATTCATTTTTAATTAAATCTTTATAATGGATGGTAAGTAAAAGGAAGTTACACGTGCACCTTATTATTTTTTAATTTCATGTGATGAATATAATAATGATAGTGTTCCTTCATTTTAATCTATTTACCAAAAAGAGTTTATAATACTTAACTTTAATAGTATAATCTTCAAGTAGCACTGAATTAATTGAATCCCTAGACAACCAGTGTTTAACGTCAAATAAATATCGAATATTGTAGGATATCGCATTTCCTTATATTTTTTATTAAAAAAATTTAAAAATATATATATGTATATCTAGAGGAACATTTTTTTTACCAAATTTTTGTGAATCTTCAATTTTGGCGGATTCTTTTAAAGATGGTTCTGAAAGTCTCTTTAAACTATGAATTTTTTTGGCGGGAAGCACCTCCTTCAAACTATTATGAATTTTTGTGGAGATTGATGGTGGGGATTGCGATATATGGATATCTATCTTTTTTTGGTGCATTTGTTTCATTAGATCATATTCAGTTAAACTTAAAATATCATTAGATTTAAAATTCTCATTGTCAAATACATCATTAGAAGGATTATTTAAAATTTTGTTGTCAACTTTGTTATTAATATTTGAGGTCCTGCTTGCTTTTTTGACCTCATTTTTATTAATAACTTTGATGATATTAAAATTATTTCTGTCATTACATATATCGGTATCGGTATTTTGGCTATGGCAATAAACACAGATATCTTCTTCATCTCCAAAATTGGGTTGAAGAATGTTTGGAAGTTGAAATGATGTGTCATCAAGAAATATTTGGTGATGACTTGAGTCAGATTGAGACTTATTCATATTTATTTCATCAATATCATATTCTTCAGGTGATAAATCTAAAGTTTTATTTTGATTAGAGTTAGGTGGTGCGATTGATTGTCTATTATCATTGACTAGCATTGCATTTTGAAAGGATTTCTTGAATGAATTTGTGTTCTTTAAGATAAAAGTGCCTGTATTCTTTAAATTGTTTAATGATGTGTATTTAACTAATTTATCTTTATTAAAATTTACACTAATTTCAACCTCATCTTTTTTATTTTGGGAAAATGAGATTGCTGGATTTATGGGCAATGAATCTGCATTATTAAGATATGTTTTTTGTATTGGTGTTTTATTAAGTGATATCTTTAATTCTTATTATAATTTGGATATATATTTCAAAGATTATAATTATAAAAATATACTTTTATTTGTTTTGAACAAATTATTTACATCCTCATTATTACTAAAATCCACAAAATTAGAATAAGTTGTTAGAAGATGAGTGCTAAATAGAATTATTAGTATCAAAGCAATTAAACAAAGATTACTTAAAATTAGTTTTATTGGTATTGGTATTAATATCTGAACATATTTGATTAACTATACCACCAATAAATATAAAATTTTTAGGCTTAATTAAAATATTTCCAAATCTTATATCAATTTCACCATGCAATACAGCTTTTGAACCAGGTTCAAAATTGTTATCAATATAAATAGGGTTATATTCAAAGGCCTTGAAAATTTGAAACCCATCAGTTAAACTAAATAAAAAGATTCTAGAAGTTGGAAAATAATTCTATTTTAAACTTTTATATATATATATATATAAGATTTAAAATAAACTTTATTAGCTTCTTTCATTTTTTTAATATCATCTTCCTCCTCTTCACAAAATTGGTTTTCTTTGGCAAAAAAATAGTCATCTTTATGAGTTTGGGAATATCCTGACCTTCCAATATCTTTAGCCCATAAAATCTGAACAATGTGATATCCTTTAAGTTTTCCCTTGGGCATTTTTATAACGTCTTTAGGGAATGGATACATTCTAGCATACTTATCAATATCAAATGATATAGTTATATCATTTATCATTGCTTGTTCAAATATAAATTCAACAAGAGAATCTTCATTATAATTAAGCTACAAAATAAATATCATAAAAAATTTATTCAAACCTGTCTTTCTTGTATAATCTTATTTATCTCATTCAGCCAATTCCTATTAATGAATATATTTTTTGTTTCATATATATTTAAAATTTTCTCAGTAATTAACATATGGATATTCGTCTGCTAGCACACATGCCGCCTTAATTTGTGACCTTATGTTAATGTAGTTACTTCTGAAGACTACTTTCCAGACCACAACTGTTAAGAGTAAAATATGACAAACGTAAAAAAGATTAATATAATTTTTATAACGTTAAAAAGATTAATATAATTTTTATAACCTTAAAAAATTAATATTATTTTACTATATTAAGAAATACTATTATTTTTACTACGTTAAAAAAGTTATTATTATTTTTACTACGTTAAAAAATTAACTATTTTTTTACTACGTTAAAAATAATATATATGAGGGAAGCAAATTTAATATTGCTTATTTTTTTAATAAATAAAGAGAAAATCATGCCATGGTATTGTATAATTTTACCATTAAAAAATAAGCATTGGAAAAGCAAATAAAAAAATGCTTATTTTTTAATAAATAAAAGAGAAAGAAATTTTTCCATATAATATTTTTTTCTTTACTTTTTTAAATAAAAAAATTTTTAGTTTTTAAAATCCTTAATTAATGTTTAATAATTGTAATTGTATTATTGAAAATTTATTAACATTATCATTTAGCTCAAGAAATTTTGATGCTAAAAAATTGATTATTGAAAAAGGAAGACCAAAACCAATTTTACAAAACTTAAAAAAAGAAATCAAAACTTGCATCCATAATTTTTCTATCGATAAATATGAAAAATATGATTGGCTCACTGGATGTGAATTTTTTAATTCTCTATATTGATGGTCATGCCTATTATTTCCAAAGGAAGAATATATTTGGTATGATAAAAGATTTTCGGCTATGAATAATATTTCAAAGGCAGTTAAATGGCATGAAGAATCAACCGCTCATTTGCAGTCGATGATTCAATTTAAAACATTTGGCCAAAATCATATTGAAAATATGATAGAATCGATGCGCAAAATATCAATCGAACAGCATAATTCTAAAGTCAAATCAAATAGAGAAATATTGAAATATTGATCAACTCTATATGTTTTCTTGGAATTCAGGAGCTTGTATTCCGTGGTGATGATGAATCTTCTAATTCAGTAAATAGAGGAAATTATATTGAATTAATTTATTTGCTCGCGGATGAAAATTTACTATTGAAACATGGTTTAGAAATTATTGGACTATCAAGCGATATTCAAAATGATTTGATTAATTCTATTTCATATGTCTTACACCAAAAAAATAAATTCGTCGAATTGTTAGATATTAGTAGATTCCAAATAATCAAATTTTCCCAAAATATTTATTAGATAATTTAAACGACACTTATTCTCAATTTTTCGACTTACACAAGCTGGAAACCGAATTAAAGGTAGTGTTTCGGGATGTTGAATTTAGAAAGAAAAGGAATGTTAATGAAATACTTGAATTTTAATATGCACCGATTTGTTGAAAAGTTTTAAAGAGTTTTTTAAATTACAAATTCATCTTAACTTTGGCTTCAACAACAGCAAGTGCAGGACATAGTTTTTCATCTTTAAAAAGAATCAAATCTTATTGCAGAAACAGGATGAGCCAAAATCGATTATCGAATCTATCTTTGATTTCTATTGAAAAAAAATTATCATCAAGTCTGGTTTGATTATCAGGGCTGAAGCTAGAGGGTTCCAGCGTAGAGGGATATGACCCTTATATATAGAGAAAGCTATACATTAGTTCCAGGGTTGGGCAATATCAGGGGCGTCACTAGCCTTTAAAATCTCAGAGGCTCAAATTTTTTTTTATTTTTTATGCAACAAATAATATAAGTAGAATAATACAAGATATTTTTAAATATTATATTTTTTAAAACAAAATATTTATCCATTTATTACAATAATAAATATTTTCGATTGCGAATATAAAAATAATTTTTGTCTAAAGAATTACAAGTGATAAAAAAGATTAACCTCAATTGATAATGTTTTTTAAAAACCACACACAGGGCGATATAATTCCTACCAACCTATATTGAAAAAAGGTCATTAAACTAATATAACGTTCTGTTACCATTTTAGACAATGTTTTATAAAATTGATTAATATTAAAAAAAAATTTCTAAACAATTATCTTCCATTTTCAATGATATATAAATGACCAGACAGTTGTTGCTCATTTAAATTATGCAATCATATGCTCTCAGCAGCAGAATTACATTGCCTCACAAATAATAGATGCTGGTTAATTTGCAGTCATTGATTGAAGCCTTGAGTTATTTACACGACATGGATGCCATATTAGAAATGAAACATTTTGTAACTATAAAATAAGGAACAGAGAGATATGATGAAAGCAATTAAGATTTTATATATTATTGTTGTACAACCTCTAGTTGGTATATTATGTCTCAAAATTAAAGTAGTTTGTAATGATAACAAAAATACACTCGTATTAAAAATTTAACTCAAAACTGTTTTTCAAAGAAGAAAAAAATAGCTTCCTCACAAATACTTAGTAAAAGATAAGGAAAAAAATATAAAATAAGGATTACATCCAATGAATAATAAGATATTTTATTTTTAATAATATTTTTTATTAAAAATAAATAGATGGTATTAAAGAATTGAATGCAAATTGTTACTATATTTATTATCAAAAGCATTGATTATTAAAGTTTATTAAAATATTAAATATTCTATAACTGTCAAATATGTCTGTAAAAGTGGCATTTTACCTAACATTTTATAACCAATTCTATATAATAAAGGATTATCAACTATACTACTTACTTTTTATAAATAAATTTCTTATCTTGTTTGGAGGTTGGAAATATTTTTAGAAAGAGGCATGGTAATTAAATTTAAAAATGATTAATATAGTTGATTAGTGATTTTGAACTCGGCTAATTACAATATTAAATTTGTTAATTTTCAATTAGTAAATGATTAGATTTATTTAATTAGGTTAGGATTATAAAATAATTGAAATAATAAAAATCAATTAATGTTAATGCAAAATTAATATTTAGACATTATGAGGGTTATTGATATTCTATTTTTAACACAGAACCTGATTACAAGCCGACTTAGTAAATATAATTTATATGTATTAACCTAATCTAATAAATAAAATTGCACTCATTTAATAAAATTTAGATAATCTTATTAATTTTTTAATAATAAAATAAAATTTATATTTATTAATCTATTCTAATAATTAAAATAGCACATTTAATAAAAATTTAGATAGTCTAATTAATTTTTAAATAATAAAATCAAATCTATTATAATATTTAATAGAATTATAAAAAAAATCGTTAAGAGTGCTATCAAAAAAATTATTTTTTGTTCAGGGGGATATTAGGATGCTATTAAGATAAAAATATTTCGCTTCAGGGGTCTATTCAAATTTTTCAGGAAGCTATAGCCCCTGCGCCCCCTCCCCTAGTGACGCTACTTGAGCAGTTATCTCAAAATCATTGCTACTTTTCTTCAGTTTTTCTTAAAAAATTTTTTTTATAGAAACATTTTTAGGAAGAGGCATAAATACATGTATAAATAAATGATTATATTTATTTAAATAGGGTTTTAAAATAATTTAAATAATAACAATTAAACTTCAACTGTTAATGCCAAATTGATATTGGAACATTATGCATGGTATTGATATTCCATTTTTAAGATCGAATTTGATTGCAAGCTGACATGGTGAAAATATAATTTATATGTATTAATCTAATCTAATAATTAAAATTGTATTCATTTAATTAAAATTTAGATAGTCTTATTAATTTTTAAATAATAAAATTAAATTTATATATTACTTAATAGAATTATAAAAGAAATCGTTCAGGGGGCAATCAAAAAAAATTATTTTTAGTTCAAGGGGATATTAAAGAGCCATTAAAAAATAATTTTTTTTTGCTTCAGGGGGCTATTCAAATTTTTCAGGGGGCTCGAGCCCCTGCGCCTCCCACCCAAGTTACGCCACTGGGGAATATCGCTGATATTTGTGTCGATTCTAAAATTTGGTAAAATCTTGTATCTTGAATCTAATATACGGATTATTTATCTGTATCATAATCAACTTTGTATTCAAAAAGGTACAAATACTTTAAAAAATAGTTAATTTATAATATTAACATTTAAAATGATATTTTTTTAAATCGCTTTATTCATTACAATAACACAGTAATAGGCTAAAACTGCAGAGGTTATCAAATCAAAACCATTTAAGGAAAACTATTTTTACCATGCTCTACGCGATGAAATAACATGTTAGACAGCTTTTCTAGTTTATTAAAATTTAAAAGCGAACTCCCATAATTATGTGAAAAATTAGAATTTCCAAAACTAAGTTATTGAAAAGCAATATTTAGAAGAATAAAGCTATATAATATAAAAATCGTTAATGATTGGCAAAATATTAAGTGAAATCAATTGCTATTATATAAAATCCCTTATGTCATTAAAAACCCACAAATTTATTTCAAACGGTCTGCTTGGCTATTGCAGTAAAAAATTCTTTAAATAGAAGATTTAAAAATATATATTAATTTGATAATAAGTGTTGTTAATTTGCTTGGTCGTAAAATTTACGACCCAATTTTGTGCTCAGGCCTGTTCTGAGCACGAACCCTGAGCTCAGACCCGGGGTTCTGACCCATGGTTTAGACACAGACCTGAGATCTAGATCCGGGGTTCAGACCCGGCACAAAAACCATTTTATGAGTAAAGGATTCATAAATAGAATTTATTTTCTTGCTAAACATAAAAAATGTTTTATGATTATTTGGATTTGCCATGTCTGCTATATAATTATAATGGCAATATATGATTTATTATTTAGAATAAGTTGTTAAAATTTGGAAAATAAAATATATAAAAATTTTATTTTAAATTAAAAGTGGGAATTTCAGAAAAACTATTGAATGGGACAAACAAAACAACTTATAATAAATCACAATATAATAAATTGTGATAATTTATTTTGCGGGAGAATTATGAAAATCGAGTTTGTAAAAAATGGCTTAGTTACCCCCCACCCCCTCCTCATTAATTCTTAAATACTTTATAAATATAATAACAAAGTAAGTTACGTGTTGTAATATTTTTCAAAGAAAATACATGTTCGCATATTTTTAAGCGTGGGGATTAATATGCTTTTAGATCTTATATTTTGGAAAATCATAGAAAATAGAGAGCATAACAATCTTCTAAACAAGATATTAATATCTAACGGTATTTTTTAATATATTTATCAAATTACAACATCCATCAATTGATAGTTTTTGTTCCAAGGTCATACTCTGGAAATAGAATTATTAAAATAAATATACAAAATAAAAATTTAAAACAAAATAAATATATAAAGAGAGATAAAAGATAAGAATAAAGTAAAGAGTGAAAATAATTATAATTTATTTTTTATATACCTAGACGATTTTTTTAAATTTTATATTTAAATATTATCTCTTTCCTGCCTCCCCTACCCCCTGCCTTGATGAAAGAAAAAAATATTATTTACTTTTCTTTTCTTTTTATTTTACTTTTTATTCCTTATTATTTTCTTTCATATTTTTTTAAAAATTGCTAAATTATTTTAAAAAAATAGAAAGTAAATTTTTTATTTTGTATTTTCCATTTTAATAATTCAATTTTTATATACAATTTTTCATTGTAATAACTATAGTTGTACATTTGCTCAAAATAAAAAGATCTTCAAAGATCTCAAAGATCTAGATCTTTGAAGATCGTAAAATTTGAAGATCTTTTATTTATAAAAAAATTTGAGCAACGATCTTCAAAGATCTTGAAGATCGTAAAATTTGAAGATCTTTTATTTTTTAAAAATTTTGTGTAACGATCTTCAAAGATCTTCATGATTTTTATTTTTTTACCCCTTATCCAGATGTTTTTCAATTTTATTAATATAATATTTCTTTTATGTTTTATATCTCTCCTCCTGCCTTGATGAAAGAAAAAAATAAATTTTATTTAAAAAAAAATATTGACACAGCATGTTTCTAAAATTTTTGATGGCTTTATTATTAGATTGCAAAATATTAAAAAAAGAGTGCCTACAAAGAATATTTTTTTTGATTGATATAAGAGTTTTTAATATTATCATTGAAAAGTGAAATAATTTTTATTTATTTGAATTGTAAAAAAAATATTTAAAAATTTATTGAAAAGCTTCCTTTTCTTCCGAAATTTTTTAAAAAAAATAAAATTATAACTGTTTCCAATGAGAGTGTAGGTAGTGTTGCATATTATATAATAGTAAAGATGTGCTAAACCCATATTTAAAAAAAATTGGGTTTGGGCTTTGTCGGTTCTAAAAAAAATTTTTTAAATTCCGGCCAGGTCGGGTAGTGCCTTGGAAATTTTTTAAAATAAATATAAATATATGAATAATTATAAAAAATTAATTTTTGCTGGCTGTGCTGGTAAAATTTTTTTAATCGGGTTCGAGCCGGAAACATTTTTTAAAAATTTTGGGTTGGGCTTGAAAAATTAGGCCCTATGCAGATCACTATAATACATTATTATAATATATTTTCCTCTCGCTAATTAATAAGTAATTACTATGTTTAAGATAACACATTTGCATTTTATATATCCAGTAATAAATTTTTATTTCATTTTTTTAAAAATTTTTAAATCAAAATATAAATCTTTTTTTTTTGTGAGTTTTAAAAATAATTTCCGGTATTGAAAAAAAGGAATCAAAAAAACAGACCGGTCTATGGGTCTTGGAAACTTTCTTAGAAAGTGTGTCAGCATACCCTGGCTTAATAAATTAGTATCGCTATGCCAATTCCCCTTACTACTAGTTCAGAATGAGGTGCTAACTTTCTTTTAATTTCATCGCTATTTTTTAATATTGATTTTTTAAATAATTTTAGAAATGTATCTATTGGACATATATATTTGATATTCAAATTTAGCTTATTTTAAGGGTATATAATATGACAAATATATCATATCATTCTGATTTTATTGGTGGTTTTTATGACATTTCCTAGACATCTTGGGAAAGTGTTAATTTTGTTTTACTTTTATTTTTAAAATCGCAACTTGCTATTTTATATCGTTGTAAATAGTAAAAGCATGACTTTTACTTAATATTAAAGTGTTGTTAATTGGTTGGTTGTATAAAACCAGACCCGGGGTTTGGGTCTAAAAAATCGACCAAACCAGCTCTGAGCACAGACCCGGGGTTCAGACCCGGAGTCCAGACCCGGGGTTCAGAACCTCATTAAGATAAATTATCCTTAATAAATAATACGAATATCCAAAAGTATTCTAATTATCTCAATCAAATTTAGGAACTAATGTTATCAAATATATATGTCCAAAAAAACAAAAGCAATCCTTTATTTTTTTGGTTATATTTTTTTTTCTATTTTTCTTCCATTATTTGTAATATAAAACTTTTAGATATTTTATGTCTTGAATAGCCGCGAAATCCAAATTAAAATATTTTTCAATAAATTAGTCTTTTAGTCGACTAAATTTAGTTGATTAACATCACTGCCCATATTGATATATTGTGATGATAAAAATATTCCTGACCCCTCAAAACCTAGATCCGCTCACAGAAATAATAATTATGATTGCAGTCACAATATAATTAAATTAACTGTTATTTGACGCCCATAGTACTTTGTGTTGCTAAAAAATATTCCTGACCCATCAAGACTTAGAACCGCCCCCTTAGAATAATAATTAAGATTAAAATCAAGATATAATTAAAACACCTATTATTTGATACCCATTTTATTATTTTGTGATGATAAAAATATTCCTGACCCCCTCAAGCCTTAGATTAGCCCATCAAGAGGAAACACTTGTCCTCCTATAGATCTTTTGATTCGCTCTCGATTGATATATCTATTGAACATATATACTTTCCTAAGTTCAACAAAAAAATAACTATAAGTTTTTGCTCCAGGTCTGAACCTCCGGTCTGTGCGCGGGGTTCGTGCTCAAAGCTGGTTTAGTATATTTTTAGACCTAAATCCCGGGTCTCGGTTTTACACAACCAACCAAATAATAACTAAAATTTTTAGCCATTGTTTCTTACCCCTACCTTAAAAATAGTTGGATCGATTAGGAAAGAAAAAAAATATGCCTTCCGGATATACACGAATCTTTAATTATTTTTAAAATTATAATGAAATTAATATGTCATCAAATTCTTCAAATGATGAAAATGATGATTATTTTTATTTTAAAAGTACCACATCCAATTCAAATAATTCAGTAAATGATAATGAATTAGAGGTTTTAAATTCTAAGAAAGATGACTAGTTCAAAAATAATATACTAATTTATTAAAATAAAAATATTTAATAAATTTAACACAATATTACCATCATCTGCTCCCTGGAACTATTATTCAGCTTTGCTAATACGGTCAATAGACAAATCGTCAAAGGCTAGACGACAAATTGTTTGAAAAATTAATAATATTAAAAATTAATACTGATTTATGATGTTGATTAAATTTTTGTTCTGATATTGTTTTCATTATTATACTCTATAATTTTTAAAAATATATATTTATATGGGCATGTCAAATCACATTATTTATAAAATATTTTTTGGGATATTATTTTAAGCACATTTATAGAGATATAAAACAAAAATAAACATTTTTCAATTCATATTACTAGCAAATTTGATCAATCAAATATTAAATAAGTGGTCGGGTTTGAGTTCGGCAATTGGTGAAATCAAAATATTCTTTAAGAAAAAAATAATGCTTAGCACGTAAATTTACACATATCAAATAAAGATTTTTCTATGGATAACGCCAGAAATATAATATTTAGTCATTGTGTCGGTTATCGGTCAAAACTCGATATTTTAAAAATATTTTTTGAATAACGTTTTACATGTATTTATATAGAATTGAAATATTTAGAGCAGTGGCGGTAGGCAGTTCAACCTTCGGGGAGGGGAGGATCGACTGAGTTTGATGGTCCTGGATTTTCGGAGAAGGTGACAGGGGGACCTGATTTTGCCTGCAATCGTACTAAATACTACATAAAAAAGGGAGTGAGTACCATCGGTAATTCATTATAAGGCGACCACAGTCCCTTATAGGGTCGTTTACATAACCCTGACGGCAACCACCACCCTGCAGGTTGAGTGCGGATTTCGTCCTAATAAAAGTTGAAATTAAATGGAACGGCATTCGCCGCACCGCTGGATTAAATAGGATCTGAGTCCTAAAATTACATTAATCAATAAGGAACGACATTCGCCGCACCGCAGGATTAGTGCAGATTTAAGTCCTAAATTAATTTGATAAATAAGGAACGGCACATGCTGCACCGTAGGATAAGTGCGGATTTAAGTCCTAAATTAAATTAAAAGAATAAGGAACGGCATTCGCCTACTACTGGATTAGAGCGGATTTAAATTTACCTAATCGGGAGTCATCATAGTCGATGGTATATGAGGTAAGTAAAATCTAGTTGCCAATGATTTATTAACTTTCAGTAATAAGTAAAACAAATTTTTCGTCGTAGTTTACATAAAAAAACTAATGAACACGATTATTTTCACCTATATATATATACCAAAAGTGGGTTGATAACAACTTGACATAAAAGATATAACTATTTGCACAATAAAGTTGTATTATAATAGATTTTACACTTATTGGCCATCCTTAAATCTGGCTTGGACCAGTTTCAAGTGGGTTTTGGTCGATGGGAAAAAAATATCATAACAAGGTTTTATAAATTTTAATGTCGCATAAAAAAAAAGAATGCAAAGAACAATGATATACAAAAACAAAAGGGATAACTAATGACAAAAAAAAACTTGGGGGAGAATTGGTAAGAAAAAAATACTGTTTATATTCCTTTTTCTTTAAACACACGCGAATAAAACAAAAATGAACATTTTTCAATTAATATTACTAGCAAATTTGGTGCATACAATATTTAATAAGCGATCGGTTGTGAGTGTGGCAATCGATCGAATCACAATATTTCTAAAATATTTTTTAGGATAATGTTTTACGCGTAAATATAAGAATTGGAAACAAAAATGAAGCGATTTCGATCGATAAAACACCACCATGTACCTAAAAGTGTGCAGTTATTTTTCGATTCTAAACCCGCCCATAAATTAAATGTCAAAGAAACATATCATTTTTTAAATTTTTAGTTTTCCACATTTATCTACACCCAAATACAAAAAAACGCTAACCAATCATTCGGGTTTCCTAAAATGACACTTTCATATTTATGCATTTAACGCTTTCTTTTGGATATATATTTGTTAAATTTTAAAATTGGATAATAAAATTTGAAATCTAATAAGCTAGTAAATATAATTTTTCCATTAATATTATATAAAATAGAATTATATACTATTGGATATTTAATCTCTATTATTATTTAATAAAAAACTGATTTAAATATATTTAAAAAAAATGCTTCTGAAAATTATTTTTATAATAATATTATATAATAAAATTTTGATTAATTTCTTTTTAGTATTATAGTTTTCGCAATGCAATTTAGTCATACCATCTTTATCATCTTATATTTGTCATTTTCTACAAATATTTTCATTTTTTTATAATTTTATATTATAAGCAAATTTTGTTAAAAAATAAATTGATAATTTTGATTTTGTCCAGAGTTGGGCAGATCCTCCGAAAAAGAATCTAAATACAGGTACAGATTCTTTCTGAAAAATGAATCTTAGATACGGATACTAGTATCTTTTTCAATATTAAAAAGATACAAGATAGATACTAGTATCTTTTTCAATATTAAAAAGATACAAGATAAAAGATTCTTTTGCCTAATTAGTGTATCTTAAATACAAGATACTTTTAAATTATCATTATCAATTAAATTAGAATAGTTTATAAAATACAGTTTTTATTATATTTGTAAAGAAAACTTATGCATATAATAAGAATATTTACAATAATTAATAAAATATTTACAATAATTAATAAAATATTTACAATAATTAATAAAATATTTACAATAATTAATAAAATATTTAATGATGAGTTAATTATAATAATCAAGCATTTTAATATTAGTAATAGCACATTCTTAGCATAGATATGGAAGGGAGACTAGTATTTTTAATGGGAGTTTATTAATTTGCAAAAGAGTATTTAAAACAGATTCATTATTTTATAAGATAATCAAATTTTTCAAATAATTTATCATTAGACCTTTGCCGTTTTGCCTACTTAACATTGTGCCAAAACTAAATTATCATTCAATTGGGATGAAGGTATTGCAGTTTAATATTTATTAAAGGATAATAGTTAAGCATTTATAATGTATTTCGACTTTATTTAATATAATGTAAAACCTCAAGTTCAATGTCATTTGTATTATTGAACTCAGCAATTTGTTTCAACAAAAGAAAAATAATCATCATTTTATTTATTAGATGTTAAATCTATCGGTATTATAGTTTGAGCTTGATTATATACTCTGGTACTACATTTAGGGATTCTTTTATTAATATATTTTGAAAGTATTTGTTTTTATCATCTGACTCAATTCATTCTTAAAATATGGATGTGATATTGATGTCAAAAAAGCCTCATTATATTCAAATCATAGGAAAATATTTTCTTAAAATCTATTGCCCATACCACCTTAGGCAGCTTTTAATAAAGGTAACAATATTGTAACCTTGAATATTTAAGATAACCTATGCCCCTTTTAACCACACATAAATAATATACTTTAAGATGTTTAACTAAATTTGTGTTTAACCATTTATGATTTTTTTGTTTATACGGGTTTTAAATCTAGTTTGTACATTGTCTTTTTTTAACTTTTATTTTTAAAAATTTTCATACAAAATTTTAAGATTAGGATTTGATTCATGGGAACTTATTTGCATAATTTAACACTACCATGAGGGTTAATCATCCTAAAAATTAAAACAATGTTACATAAAATTGGTAATGATATTCTATCGAGTTACATTTATATATAAAATATAATCTTTACTTATTTCGTTTTGGTGTTGTTATTTTTATCTATCTACCTTAATATGAGTTGTAAATTTTCCAGCTAATTTTGATTGTCATTATATTTAAAATATTGAAAAAAATAATGAAATTAATACAAGATTCTCAAAGAAAATAAGATATATACTGTGATATGTAAAATTTTAAACATGAATATGAAAAAGAATTTGTATCTGTGTCTTTTGTTAAGAAAATGAAAATGATACAAGATTTTTTTCAGAATAAAGGATCTTTGATACAGATACTAGTATTTTATTAAAAATGTCAAGAAGATACTGAGTACAAGATACAAATCCTGTATCTTAGATACAAGTATTCGCGGTACTGCCCAACTCTGATTTTATTTAGAGTTTTTAAGATAGTACAATATATCTTAGATACTTTTTTTAAAACAAGATACAAATGGTTAAAACGAGAGATTTTAAATAATAAATGCATATACAAATTATTAAGATATATCTATAATTAATTCTAGCATCTTATTTTAAATTAATATTTAGAAATCTACACAATCTAGTTTCCAATATAATTTAAAATGTCATCGATAGAGATTGATATAAAAGATATGGGTGCAGATAATATATACAAAGTTAATTCTCTGTACAATGATATGTAATTTCCTTCATGAGATATCGCACAAAATTTATTCTCGAAAAAAAAACAAGGTATAAATATCATTGTAAGATGTGCCAAGTAAATTTTATCCTAAATAGTAACTTCAAAGAGGAAATATTTTTATATCCTCAAACTTAAAAATATAATATGAATAGAACATAGATGAGTTTATGTGATAGTTGATTTTCTAACCCAGTCTATGACAATAACATATTTAAGAATTTTATTATAAATTAAAATTACAAGAAATATATTAGCATCTCATTTTATCACTTAAGGATTATTATGTACCTAACTACTCGTATATATAATAACCATTTTTTGTCCCTTATCTGTGATACATCCTCACTGATATTTTAATTTAACATGTTTAGGATATATTTTTTTAGCTATTTCCTTTAAAAAAATTTGAAAAAGTTCAAAAATAGCGATTATGACAATTGCCACCTATCTATGATACATCCTCACTGAATTTTAAATTTAACATGTTTAGAATATATATTTTTAGCTATTTCCTTTAAAAAAATTGAAAAAAGTTCAAAAATAAAGATTATGACAATTGTCACCTATCTATGATACATCCTCACTGAATTTTTAATTTAACATGTTTAGAATATATATTTTTAGCTATTTCCTTTAAAAAATTAAAAAAGGTTCAAAAATAACGAATATGACAAATGTCACCTATCTATGATACATCCTCACTGAATTTTTAATTTAACATGTTTAGAATATATATTTTTAGCTATTTCCTTTAAAAAAATTTGAAAAAGTTCAAAAATAGCGATTATGACAATTGTCACCTATCTATGATACATCCTCACTGAATTTTAAATTTAACATGTTTAGAATATATATTTTTAGCTATTTCCTTTAAAAAAATTAAAAAAAGTTCAAAAATAACAATTATGACAATTGTCACCTATCTATGATTCATCCTCACTGAATTTTAAATTTAACATGTTTAGAATATATATTTTTAGCTATTTCCTTTAAAAAAATTGAAAAAAGTTCAAAAATAACGATTATGACAATTGTCACCTATCTATGATACATCCTCACTGAATTTTTAATTTAACATGTTTAGAATATATATTTTTAGCTATTTCCTTTAAAAAAATTGAAAAAAGTTCAAAAATAACGATTATGACAATTGTCACCTATCTATGATACATCCTCACTGAATTTTAAATTTAACATGTTTAGAATATATATTTTTAGCTATTTCCTTTAAAAAAATTTGAAAAAGTTCAAAAATAGCGATTATGACAATTGTCACCTATATATGATATATCCTCACTGAATTTTAAATTTAACATGTTTAGAATATATATTTTTAGCTATTTCCTTTAAAAAAATTGAAAAAAGTTCAAAAATAACGATTATGACAATTGTCACCTATCTATGATACATCCTCACTGAATTTTTAATTTAACATGTTCAGAATATATATTTTTAGCAATTTGCTATAAAAAAACTCAAAAAAGTTCAAAAATGTCGATTATGACAATTGTCACTTATCTATGATACATCTTCACTGAAATTTTGATTTAACATGTCTACAATATATATTTTTATCTAATTCATTTAAAAAAGTTCAAAAATAACCATCATAACAAATGGCTCTTTTCTATGGTACATCTTTACTTAAAAATTTTAAAAAATAACTATGATGGAATAGTTAAATCAGAGCGTTATAATTTAAAGAAGCTTTAAGAAACTTTCCCGCCTATAATATTAATATCTACTAAATGTTATTTGACTTTTGGTCGAAAAAAATGATCTAGATATTTGGTTAGGTGAAAAAAAGCAACCCTAACTTTAAGGCGTCTTTAAAAAAAAGGATCCATATTTTGGGTCGGATTGAATAAAACGACCCGATGTTTGAGTCTGAGTCAGAAAAACGACCCAAACTTTGAGTTGGAGTCGAAAAATACGATCTAAACTTCAAGTTGGAGTCGAAAAATACGACCCTAACTTCAAGTTTGAGTCGAAAAATACGACCCAAATTTCAAGTTTGAGTCGAAAAATACAACCCAAATTTTGAGTCGGAGTCGTAAAAAACGACCCATATTTTGGGTCGAGGTCTTTTTTTCGGCTTGAACTCGGGTCGAAGTCGAAAAAAACGACCCAAACATTGAGTCGGAGTCGAATAAAACGACCCGAGCTTTGCGTCGGGGTCGCGACTCGCGGCGTTTTAACAACACTACACGCTACATTGTGATTAAGGGAACACGCGTTACTAACTATTCAAAAAAGTAATTGTTTACTCGTTACTTAAAAATTAAAATCTTATTTACAAAAAAAAAACATTTTCCCTATATATATAATAAAAAGGGTATGATTAAATACTGCATTGCTAAACTGCATTGCTAAAAAGCAATTAATCATAATCAATCTTTATATAATATTTTTTTAAAAATAATTTTTATAAACATTTTTTAATGTACATAAATAAAATTGAGATTAAATATCAAATAATTTATAATTCTATTTTTACGTAATATTATTGGAAAGAAAATATATTTACTAGCTTATTACAACTTAAATTTTATTTTTCAATTGCAAAATTTAACAAATATATATCCATAAGAGGGCGTTAAATGCATAAATATGAAAATATATTCTTAGGAAACCAGAATAATTATTGGATAGCGCTTTTTTTATAATACATGTGAAAAACCTAAATTTTTTTAAAAAAATATAGGTTTCTTTGACATTTAATTAATGAGTAGGTTTAGAATCGAAAAATAGTAGAAAATTTGTAAGGAACATATTGCTGGCGTTATTGATCAAAATCTCTTCATTTTTGGTTTATACGTGTATATTTAGGGGTTAAACATTATCCTATAAAATATTTTGAAAATATTATGATTTGACAGAATGCCGAGCTCAAAACCGATCACTTACTAAATATTCGATCGACCAAATTTGGTATTAATATTATTTGGAAAATGATCATTTTTGGTTTATTTATCTATAAATACGTGTAAATCATTATCCGAGAATATATTTTCAAAATATCGTGATTTGACAGATAACCGATTTAAAACCGGGCCAATGACTAAATACTGCATTGCTGGCGTTATCCAATTAAAATACTTTATTTTTGGTTTAAGGTATTAAGCATTATCCTAAAGGATATTTTGAAAATATCATGATTGACCGAATGCCGTTCTCAAAACCGACCACTAACTAAATATTAGATCAAATTTGATAGTAATATTAATTGAAAAGTTCATTTTTGTAGTGTAACGAAACGTTAAATCTAACCGAAGGCTATAATACGGTCGATAGGACGAACTCTTGGACAATGAGGAACGCTCCCCTCACCCGGAGGAACGTGTCTTACCTCCCCCGCAATAACATAATCTTTAATACTTGATAGCCATTGGCACTAATACATTATATAGCAATCATAAATTGATATAGTACACATATTTTTGTAAATAATACATCAATATAGGGGGTAATAGTCCGCCAAACCCAAATACTTAATTTAATAAGCGCCGATAACCCCCTATATATGATCGATAGATCTATTTGCTAAGCATTGTAAAGTCGATAGACTTAACTTGTCTTAGGGTCGGAAATTTATTAAGGATATCCTCCTCGGGTGAGCAGAAATAAAGTTATATGCATATAAATGCCAACACAAGGTTATAAAATTACTTTTTATCAAACTTGAATTAACCTTTTTAACTCACCATATATACCCTTAAAAATTTCCGACCATTTTGTAATAAGCTATGATTTAAATATAATGTAAACTTCGCAATATTTTAGTTTACCAAATTGTAACCAATTGTATTATATTGATAATTGTTTATATCAATCGTCTTTACTTTAAAATTGTAGATATATAGTTTAAATAAAGACAATTAGAAAAAATTATAGATATATAGTTTAAATAAAGACAATTAGAAGGGCCTAACAAGGCCTCAGCTTTCCAAATTAAATATGGCATGAAATCAGACAGTTTAAAAACAATATGATTTATAATTATATAATAATTTAAAATTTTAACGGCTAATATTTGAAATTATTATTTATTTGTTTTTTATTTTTTTACGTACTTTCACTTTTCATTTATTTTAGCTTTAGGAAAATGCCAAAATATAATTTTATAAAAAATTTTACAATTTTAAATTTCCATGAAATTGAAAAATACCAAACATTTAGGTAATCTCGACGGAGGTGGAGGGAGGAATAATTTTTTGTAATATTGTAATTATTTTTTTGGAACATTAAAAATTTATTATAACTAGTAGAAAGCCCGTCAAAAATGACGGGGAATGAGATTTTTATTCATTTTTTACGATCATGCCAGGTCCAAGCTCGCAATAATAGGAAGCATATAATTATAAAAAAGTTTATTAAGCCCAGCTCAACCCTTAATAATTTTTAAAAGATATTCCCGTGTCAGGTGCAAGCTAATATTAATTTTGGGTTCCAAGCCCAGTCGTATCCAATATAATTTTGAAAATTTTTTCCCACCTCGGAGATAGTTAAATTTTTAATATCATCACATGAAGGGGAATTATCTGATTTACCAATTAGTTTAAGATGTAAAAAAAACCATGTGAATTCCGTATTAATGGAAACTGGGAAGGCCTGGGTAAACCACTTATAGAGAATCATGACAAATAAAATAAAAATAACAGACTCTTATACTTTTTGGTAATATGATTAATTATAATTAAATATAAAAAATAAATTGTTGTTTATTATATAGGGTTATTGTAGCTATTCGGATAAATTTAATGTATGTCTTGCATTTCCCCAATTACTTGTCTATATTTTATGTTAGTAAAAAAAAATGCTATCTATTTAAATAACAAAAATGTCATTTAACACTAATGAAACTTATATGCAAATTATATATATTTTTTTTTAAGAAAATATTTTTTATTGACATAAAATAAATTTAGGCTAATTTTTTTAAAAAATAATGAGGAATAATTATTATGTTGTGTATTTGATAAAATTAAGAGCAAATTAATCTGGAAAGTTGTCTGGAAAGGATAATTAATGTACAATTTCATATCATTTATGGTTGTAGATGAAAGTAATGACGGATTACCAAAGCAGTGTACAAAACACAATACGTCCTGATAAAGATGAGTCATATGCCTATGCCTTGGGATACTGGTAAAAGAAGAACGCAAAATGAGATATATGTCAATGTCAGCATTGGTAGCCCCCTCTAAAATAGAATCATGAACGACAATGTTATCTCAACCATAAAAAGGTAGTAAGAATTGTTATAAAGGCCACGACAGAACTACTGCATATTTTTCCATTAATAAAGTTGATGAAAATGGCCGTACTGCACATTCAAGTTTGAACATTCCTCTAAATAATCATGAAAGTTTCTCAGAGAATCGGATAAAGTAATATTTATAATAACTCCTAGTGAAGTGAATGATAGTACGGAATTGAATGCTTATATTTGTTAAAAAACAGGCAGAGGTGGCACAGGGATTGTGGTAGTATCATTTGGAGGCAACTGGGTGAAAATAAAATAACATAAATATAAAACATTAGATAAAAAAAAATAAACCTCCAGAGGAGTTAATTTCAAGCTTAGTTTTTTATTATTTTGGCTACCAATAACTCTAGAACGGGCAAGGCGCTTGTTTATTGTCATTATTTTCTTTGCTTATCTTTAATAGATTCATCATGTTTTGTAGCAATTTGAGAAATTAAGGTTGGATTAGCCTAGCTAGACAAATAAAGAAATCAGGCAAAAATATAAATAAACATTATTATTGAAATAAAACGAACATTAAAATTCTGTAAACCAGTAGATGGGTCAATAATAGATGCATATATCTAGTAGTTGGAGGGATATCATCAAAAAAAATTTTTTTTTTGGGGGTGGGGACTTATCAAGCCTATTATGATATTCTAAAGGTATATTTTGCATTTGTGCATTATTAATGGCTAATATATCAATATTTGAACAATTATAAAGAGGAAATAAGATGGGGATAGTTTTATAAAGTAAAAATAAAATAATTCTCAAGTTAAATTTATAAGGTAGGAATAAAATAAAAGACCATTCGGAGAGATCAATTGGCAAATTTTTTTAAAAAAATAGGATCTATGTGAATAAGTATATAATAATTTAAATAATATATAAATACCGTAATATGTATTTTTTTCGGAATAAATATAAAATCATAAAAATAGAAAAATAGAAAACCCCGTTTAGTATTTTTTATTGAAAGAATAAAAAGGAGTATTGTTAAAAAAGGTAGGAACCTTAAGAATAAATATATAATTTTAATTGAATAAAAATAAATATTGTAATATATAATGATTTTTTAGAATAGATATAAAATCATATATAAAAATAATATACTATGTATATTTTTTTGAGCATTATACAAAATAATCAGCAGGAATAATAGAGCAATGGTGGATCCGACAAAATGCTTTTAAAAAAGTAGGATCCTTAAAAATTTTTATATTAATTTAGTTAAATTTTAAAAATGTACTTTGTATATTTTTCATTTAGTTAGACAAAATATTCATTAGAGATAAAAGGGCATATTGTGCGGCTCGAGAAAATGGATAGCCTTAAAAATACGTAGGTTGCTTAAAATATTATAAATTTGATTATAAAAAAATATTAGATTTTTTGGAATAGATATTAATTATATGCTTCCTAATATTGTGAGCTTGGACCTGGCATGACACTATCATAAAAAATATATAAAAATCTCATTCCCAGTCATTTTTGATGGGCTTTCTTAATAATTTGTAATATTTAGAAAATAATGTATTACTTTCCTATGTATAAACATTGGTATAAAAGAGAATCATGACAAAATAAGGTCTGCCCTAATATTATTTATGTTTTTTATTTACATTTTAAACTAATTGGTAAATCAGATATTTACCCTTCATGTGATGATAAATCAATTAAAAATTTAACTATCTCCGAGGGGGGAAAAAATTTTCAAAATTATAATGGATACGACTGGGCTTGGAACCCAAAATTAATATTAGCTTGCACCTGACACGGGAATATCTTTTAAAAATTATTAAGGGTTGAGCTGGGCTTAATAAACTTTTTTATAATTATATGCTTCCTAATATTGCGAGCTTGGACCTGGCATGACACTATCGTAAAAATGAATAAAAATCTCATTCCCCGTCATTTTTGATGGGCTTTCTTAATAATTTGTAATATTTAGTAAATAATGTATTACTTTCCTATGCATAAACATTGGTATAAACTCAAGACTTGATCAATGGACATGGGAATATCTTTTACAAATTATTAAGGGTTGAGCTGGGCTTGATAAACTTTTTTATAACTATATGCTTCCTTAATTATATGCTTCCTTAATTATATGCTTCCTTAATTATATGCTTCCTTAATTATATGCTTCCTTAATTATATGCTTCCTTAATTATATGCTTCCTTAATTATATGCTTCCTTAATTATATGCTTCCTAATATTGTGCCTGCTACAGTTGCATTAATTTTGAAAAAAATTTCCCAAGCCTAGATATTAATAATTTGTAATATTTAGTAAATAATGTATTACTTTTTGTTTTTAATATGGCCTCCTACAGTTGCATAGAAAATTTAAGTTAAAGGATCATCTGTTTGTATAAAATAAATAAATAAAATCAACAATAGTAAATAATGTATTACCTTTTGGTTTTAATATGGCCTCCTATTCCCCATCATTTTTGATAGGCTTTCTTAATAATTTGTAATATTTAGTAAATAATGTATTACTTTCCTATGTATAAACATTGGTATAAACTCAAGACTTGATCAATGGACATGGGAATATCTTTTACAAATTATTAAGGGTTGAGCTGGGCTTGATAAACTTTTTTATAATTATATGCTTCCTTAATTATATGCTTCCTTAATTATATGCTTCCTTAATTATATGCTTCCTAATATTGTGCCTCCTACAGTTGCATTAATTTTGAAAAAAATTTCCCAAGCTAGAGATATAAAATATTAATAATTTGTAATATATAGTAAATAATGTATTATTTTTGGGTTTTAATATGGCCTCCTACAGTTGAATAGAAAATTTAATACGAAGGTTAATCTGATTTAAATAGCGGGTGAATTATTGCTGATAATATTTATTAATTGAAATAAAATATTATCCAAATATAAATTGTGAACAATACTTTAACTGTATTCCTTTTATCTTAGCCTTGCAGAATTGCATTATTAAGTGGCTTACAAAATGATATTATTTAAAGCCTTTAATATTATAAAAGTTATCGTGGGTGAGATTTCCCAAATGCTCACTCTCTAAAATCGGAATCTAGGATAATAATTCCTCGGAAAAAAAATCCCCGATTTTTAAGATATCAAAAATTACAGAATTAATATAATAAGAGAAAAAATTCCCTATATAAACATATCCACCAAATAAAAATCCTCAAATAAAATATTTAAAAATTTTGAGAAAATCAATTCCGGGGAATTATTTTCGAAGAATTATTATTGGGGATTTTCTTTCCGGGTAATTATTTTTCGCTTACCCTAAAATCGATAGAACCATAGGAACAGGTTCCATTATCTATAAAATCATATATATATAGCCATACAATAATAATCTATGAACAACTTGTCATTATCTGAAAATCTCTTGGATTAATTACAAGATTCGTCACATTTGTGACCATTCTCCATAATAAGATTATATTAATTTCACGGAGTTATAGAAAGAGTTCCATCTTGTTACAACCATTTTAATCAGATATCCAATTTTTCCTTTAAAAATGTCTGCAGTTTGGAGGATGCTAATGTCTATTCCACAGGTTAAAATATTTGAGTTGGGACACAATTTCCACTTACAAAGTGTAAACTTTGTACCCTTAGTTCTCTTTTTGGTGTAAAAAATGTTTCATATTAAAGACAAGGCAAGCTTTACTCATCTTCACCTGTAGAAAATATACAATTGCTATAATATTCTTTATAAAATAAATTATAATATTAAGAATATAAATTTACATACATTAATTGATTCAATATTAATTAGATTAACAATGAATTAAAAATTCGGCTTAATTCATTTATAAAATTTAAAAAATAAATAAAAGTAATTTTATAAAACAATAAAATATGTTTTTTTCATATTTTATAATAAAAATTTGAAGTAACGAGTAACATTTTGCGTTATCGTTATTGAAAAACAAATGGCGTTCCTTTTCTTCGCGCTAGTAACAACGTTACTTTTTTGACGCTACTACTTATTTATAAGTAAAAATTATAAATACTAAAAAAATGTATTATTATATCAATATAGAACGTATTTGTGTTGGTATCGATGGAATTTGTACGCTATCTAAATTGCTAGCAAGTTTGATAAATATAAACCTTAAAAAACGACCATTTGATTATATTTTTTATTTAGTTTTTAAATATAAAGCTTTCCCTGGGTGAGATCTTTGTTCTGGTAAAATCAGCCGGTCAGGATTTGAAAAAATTATTTAACTGCCTTCAGGGGTTGAATAATTTATTATCATTAAAAAATAAGGTGATTGATGTCAATGCTAATTAATATAATGAGTATCAACCTGATACCTATGCTCAGTATTGATACAGTTGTCAAGTTCTAGTGCAAAACCTGACTTGTTTCTACCATAATAAGTGTTCAAAAAAATATTACTAATTTGGTAGTGCCAAACCTGACTTGTTTCTACCATAATAAGTGTTCAAAAAAATATTACTAATTTGGTTAAAACAAAAAAGTCATATATAATATATACATGTTAGTCAATTCATTCAATCGGCTAATAAGTAAATTGATACTTATATCAGTCAATGCACTTTCCACAGGCGCGTACGCAGGTATTTGGTCTGAGGAGGGGGGGATAATAAAAATTTTTAAGAAATATTATTGTTATTTAAAAATATTAAGCATAAATTTATTAGGACAAATAACTATTTCTAATGCACAATTTTAAATTAATGTGAATTATAAAAAAATTATATATATAAACCGGCATATAAAAAACTATAAAATAAAATGTGAATTAAAAAATATTAAACGGATATAACTGGCGGCATTGAAAAACTATAAAATAAATGTGAATTATAAAAAAATTATGTATATAAACCGGCATATAAAAAACTATAAAATAAAATGTGAATTAAAAAATATTAAACGGATATAACTGGCGGCATTGAAAAACTATAAAATAAATGTGAATTATAAAATATAAAGTGAATATAATCACCATTTGAATCACTTAAATGACCCAAAATAGAAATTTGAATTTTTTGAGCCTTTAAAATTTATATACAAAGTATAAAAAATTTAAATTTTGGAAATATAAATTAATACACAAAAAGTTTCTTAGGAATAATTGTATTTTGTATGTTATATATTTACAATGTAAAATCCAATCTTCGTTGGGATTGTGCTAATTTTTTCATTATCTCATTGCGGCGTTAAATGCCTATGAATATTCAAATGATTCAAACCATTCAATCTACTTACAGAAGTTGTACTTCTTAGGTTTGTTTTTCAGATGCAGATCCGACCCCGGGGCCGGACAATATTTTAATTTTTTTTAATATACTCGGGCCGGGCCCGAATTTTTTTTTAAAAAAACACACAGGCTGGGCCTAAAAATTTTTTTAAAAAAAATATCCGGGCCGGGCTGTATATTTTAAAACCAAATATTTGAAATCGCCATTATTAGCTATAAAGGTAAAAAATAAATATAATTTATTTTTTAAAAAATCGGGCCGGGCCTGAAAATTTATTTTTTTAAAAAATACCATGGCCAGGCCGAAAAAAATTTTGAAAAAAAATCCGAGCCGTATCCTGCAAATGATACCTCTGCAGGACTCTGTTATTCTTCTTAAAAAAGAGAATGTTCTCTCATTAGTTTACAAATGGGAAGAGTTGCTAATATATATATAACCAATACATTGGGAGTATAATCTAAAATGTGTTTGAAATAACGCAAAGCATCCATGGCATTTTTTAGTACTATATCAACCATATCTTTTATTCATAGTTATTCAGTTAATAAGGTATCATAAGATACTTTAACATCTTCATGATAAAAATCTAACAAATATTCATTTTTTTTCTTGCATATCTGAAAAAGGTTGGAAAGGCTTTTGTGGAAGTAATATCTGCAGATTGGTACTGCATGATGAATTAAAAATCATTTATTTATTTGGGTTATAAATACATTTAAGAGAGGGGACATTTGTTTTATTACTGATCCTATATTAATGTTTTGACGATGAGCTTGCCTTGCTCCAAGTCGAGGGAGACAAATATTAAACACTTATAGCTCTGCTTTTGACTCAACAATAACATATATAATATGAAATTCTTCATCAACATTAGCTCTAATTTCCTTGAGTTCTAATAAAATTTTCTCCGCTATTCTCATCTTAAAAATCAAGTCATGTCATGTTTTTGAAAAGTATTACATAAAATAGTTGCATAATTAAATAATACATTCTAATGAGAAAAAAAATTTGGAATAAGTATTGAATCCAATAATTTTCTTGCTTCTGAGGAAATATTTCTTTCAAGCCATTATGATATTTCAGTAAAAGCATTAATAATCGGCTCTTCTAATTCCATAAAAGCTGTTAATGCTTGATGGCGGAGACTCGATCTCTTTGGACCAGTTTGCAATTTCTTTCTCCCTGGACAAGGAGTTTCAGAGATTAGAAATTTAGATAAATATTACGCTACTAGAAATTTGAAAATAATAGGTAAATATTACGTCAAGGAAAACTTAAAATCGAAATTAATTGATAAAATAACTTAGTAGATGAATGTGATAAATAAATGTAATTAAATATATATATATGAGATAGGAATAAATATTAACAAATATAAATTAATATAAACAATAATATTTTTGAAAATATAATCCGGCATCTTTATTTTTGGCATTGGGGGGGGGGGGGGGTTGCCCCCTACCCTCTCCCTGCTGCGTACGCGCCTTTGCATAAATTAGATATGACAAAAAGCTCATGATGAATTGTCTCAAATTTATAGAATAGGTATAACTAGACATATCTATATATTTGATTAAAATCAGACTTTTCAAGGTCAAAAACCCCTAATAATTTACTGTGCTATGGAGATCAAAAAAATATTGAAGGTAATTTTTTTTAATCAAATATGATCCCACTTGGCCAGGGATATTTAGTGCCACATTCATGCCAGACCTAGGAAACACAACCCTGGGCATGTAGGTCTCTGCTCTTTTAATATATGAATTTAACAAAAACAAGATAGAATTTCAGAAATAAATAACAACTTAATAGGGTTGCGCAGATAGTGCTGTTAATTTTATCCAGAAAAATATTACGCAAGCCTGAAAAAGATGACACAAAGGTTAGGACATTTATTAGCAAAATCTCGAGGCTTATACAATATATTTCTGGTAAAATATTAAGTTAGCCATTTTTAAAAATTGACTGAAACTCTGCAGGGTTTAGAACCATTCATAAATTTTTCACCAATCCAATATTTCCTGATATTACTTCAAACTTTCTTAGATATTTTTAATGATTCTTTTTTTAATCTAGCTTTGAACAATCATCTGAAAAAATAAGCTCTGTTGATATATATTCTTTATAAAATTAAAGAATATAAATTAACAGAGTTGTTAAAGTATCTAGATAGATCCTGTATCTAGATATAAAAATGTGGTATATGTATCTAAATAGATTTTCGATTAAAATATCTGTATCTATATATTATTTTAGACGTATCTGTATCTGTTTTTAGATACTTTTTAAGATACATTTTGATATACTTTTATATAACGTTTTTTATATTATGAACAAAAATACTTGAATGCAAAATTTATTTTATTTCATATGAGCATATAATTTTTAAAAAATATTTATTTAAAATAATCGGGTTAGGACCGGGCCGGTCCTAATATTTAAAAAAAAAATTCGGGCCGGGTCGGGTCGGACCTTGGAAATTTTATTAAATATATCTAAATTCATCAATTTTATATTGAATATTTTTATGTAAAATAAAATTTTTTGATTTAATTTATTGAAACTAAACGCTATATAACATATGTCTTTTATTTTAAGTAATTATAAAAATTAATTTCTATATTTAAATAAATTCGGGCCTGGCTGGACTGGTAAATTTTTTTAAAATAAATTTCAGGTTCGGGCCATGCCGGCAAAACTTTTTAAAAAAATTACGGGTTCGGGCCGGCAAAACTTTTTAAAAAAATTACGGGTTCGGGCCGGCAAAACTTTTTTAAAAAAAATTTCGGAAAATTAGGTCCAATGCAGATCACAAATATAGATATTCATTAAATATTATGTCAGAGTTTATCAATAAACCAGACAAATTTTGATATTACAATGAAACTCAAGAAATCTGCCATTTTAATTTTCAATGGAATTAGTTAATTTTATTTTATTATACTAATTTTAAAAATTTATTTTAGATTAATATTAATAGTGATGAAGAGGAAGGAAGAAGTAATAATCAATGAAGCATCAACAAGTTCAGACATTGTTTTAATGGCCAATTTATAGGGCATATTAAAATAAAAAAAACAAATCTCTGATAGTAAAATGTTTGACATATCTATAAAAAATACGAAAATTTCAGTTAGCATTACCTCAACTTGCAACATTGTAAAACATTTAAGGGTATAGATACTAAATAAAATGTTTAAAATTGTAATTTTCAATTAAGAGAAAAAATCAAACACTGTTAATGAAAAAAACAATTAATACAAAGATTAGTTGATGAATTATCAAGATCTTCAACTGATAACAAATAACCTGCGGAAAAAAACAATTAATTTAATATATAATTTTTTTCAGTATCCCTCATCAGCAGATATGATTGTTAATAATGATTTAAATTTTGATACTCAACAAATTTTAAATAATTTTTTCGAAAATGAATGCCCAGATTTTATATTTTAAAAGAATATCCTGATATAAAATTGTTATTCATAAAATATAACACCCCAATCCCTTCAAGTGCCCCGGTAGAAAGGCTTTTTAGTATAGCTAAAAATATATTTACGGATTAACGAGGATGCCTTAATGACCAAAATTTTGAAAATATTTTATTATTGAAATCTAATAATTATTTATAATCATTTAATCATATATTTTTATATATTATATTATTACAGTGGCGTGGCTAGGAATTTTCCTTAGAGGGAGTCCATACATATATAAGACTGGGGGGCGAAGCCCCCCAGACCCCCTTTAACGGGCCTTCGGCCTTTTTGCCCGGCCTTTGGCCGGGTTTATTTTAAAAATCATAACAATATCTTCGATATTATATAATAAATATAGTTTATGCATCAATAATATATTATTATAATTTCGTAGATTATCTCAAATTATCATTCCACGAACATCAAAAATATAAATATTCATGGTATTTATTTGATATAAAGTAACTTTTAAGTCTTTTGAACGTATAATCTAAAAAAAATATTTGCTCTGGGAGGGGTCCAAACCCGAAAACCACCCCCGTAGCTACGCCACTGTATTATTATATTTAAATCTAAAAATCATTATTTTAATTTTGATAAATGTGATATCTAGTCAATAAAGTTTTTATCTCATTTCATACTTGTTGTAAATGTTAGAATTAATTTGCATAAAGATTTCTTTTGGATTTTGTTGTACTTTATATGTAATTTGCATAAAGAATTCTTGTGGATTTATTGTTATAACGCGTGATAAAAAGATTATATTTGAATAGTTATGATTAGTTATAAGAAGATTGAAAAGAGTATAAAAAGGCAAATTTTTACGATACAAAGGACTTTGATTTTTTTAAAATTATTAATTTTTTTAATTATATTTTATTTTATTTTTTATGATTTTTACTATTATAATTTTGAATAAAGACTTAAAGTTGATTTTATGATTTCGTGATTCCTAATTATTATTAATTTCCTTTTTATATATATATTTGTTTTCTATTTTTATATTTAGGTTTTGATGCACAATGACAAACTTGTTGTTGTGACAATACTTACAATAGAATCCTAATTTAGGTTTATGCAATTAAGAGTATTTAAAAATTGTATCTGTATCTAGATACATTTTAAAATTGTATCTGTATCAAGATAACTTTTTAGACAATGTATCTGTATCTGGATAACTTTTTAGACAATGTATCTGTATCTGGATAACCTTTTGACTATGTATCTGTATCCATTTAAAAAGTATCTTTTAACAACTCTGTAAATTAACATACAATGATAGATTCAATATTAATTAGATTAACAATCTTGACTATAATATTTAACAACAAAAATGTAAAAAAATAATTAAAAAACTTTGATAGTTGATTTGGATTGACTTAAAATAATTTATAAAATTTAAAAAATATATAATTTTCTATATTTAAAAAAAAAAATTAAAGCAACATTTGTATTACCATTACATAAAAAATAAGAAAAACATTAATCATTACCTTTTGAAACAAATAACATTAATGAATGACATTTCTTTTCCTCAAAAAGGTAATGTCTTTAGCAACAATGTTATTTTAATTGACCTTACTTTACACTACTACTACTTAGATGAGAATATAATAAATTGTAAAGTCTTAAACATTATGTAATAAAAATAAGAATTTTAAAAGGTTAATTCTTGTTCTAAATTTATGTGAATTGAAGAGCAAGATAAATGCTATTTTTATAAATATTTATATTTATTTCCTAAATTAGTTATCAAAGATTTTGAATAATTATTTATTAGTATTTGTGTATTTTATTTGATAATTTTTTTTATATGAGCAATAATCATTTCATAGTTCCTTCTTTTCTTTAAAATTTTGATCCAATTGTGTAGCATATTTCTATAATTATTAATGAGATAATAAAAAATATTTTAGCTAAAAACAAACTTTAGAGCCCTTTCCATAATAATTTTCATTTTCTAATGTAACAGAATCACAACGATCTTGTTTAATCAAAAATTCTTTTCCATCCCATGCTTGTTCACCATTATTAAAAACAAAGATGGCTCTATCATTTTCAATCATATATCTTGTAAATAAAGAAAATAAAAATGATAACTTTAAAATATTTTAAATTATATACAAATATCATAATCTTGAATAAGAAATTTATTTTAAAAAATTAATATAATAAATTTATTTGTAATTATTTATCATTATGAGCATAACTTGGATACATCATAATGGGCATTATATAAACTTGAATGCCAGATACTAGTTATCTTATCTGCTTCATTTTTAGTAGGATTTCCTATATATTACCATTTAATAAATAATATAAATATAAATAGAAACCTGAAACAGTTACAAACATCATCACAGTTTTTCCTTTTTTAGATTGCTTAAGAACACTTTGAGGATCACTCATATTTAAATTATTCATATTAATTGGGATCGGAGGTTGCTTGTACATAGGTTGTTCATTTAAAGGTATTTTATCTTCATCGTTCTCCTTATGTGACATGTTTAAATATGATAAAATGTATTACCTCCCATTCATCAGAGAGTTTTTCAAAATCTAGATCGTTGTATTCTGAAATACTTTTGTTACTTTTGGTTTTTTCACCTATATTATAAGTCTGAGATAATATTTTTTGTAAATTTAAAATAAGCAATAAGGTTAGAAAAAGACTCATGAAAAATAATTCCTGTTTAATAGATAATGATATGGCAGGTCATATGTGACATATATAAATTCTCTTACATTTGTCAGATAAAGTCATGCCATGGTATTTATATTTGAATACAAATATACTAATGTTTAAAGCAGACGAAACAATGGTAATAAAATAAAAAATTTTACAAACATTGAATTAAATAAAATTTTTATTTATATATTTATTTTGACGCTGTGCCGTTTCTTAATGACCTTCCTAACAAATTGAACTGTCCTTTTCAGGAATAAATTTATTTCACTTTTATTTTTCTTTAAACAAATTGACACCGAAACTTTAATTAGTCTATTTATAGATTTCTTAAACAAAAGTTATATTTTTAACAAAATTATAAAAATCAAAAATTACAATTACAATTTCAAAAAAATTAAAAATTAAAAATTATTCAAAAATTAAAATAATAAAAAAATATAAAATACAAATTATATTTTTCAACAAAAAAAAATATCCTCGACTCACCATGAGTCTTCTCTTTCTTAAAACAAATAATTCCGCGTATATTATAATATTAATCCGCGCCAACAAAAATATAAAATAATTTCACGACAAAAAATAAACAACAAAAATAATATTATGACACCTCCACCCTTCCCCACTCCAAAGTTCCTTATTGGGGGGGGGGGGGTAAGGGTCTGTAGTCTCCAAACAACTCGTCTAACTCCCTCGTCCTCACCCGACCTCCAGAAATTCCTCCTCCGTTACTGCCTGCCTTCCGGATGCTTCCCACACCACAGGCTGCCTCTGCGATGACATGGAGGGCTATTCGAAGGTTCCCGATCTACTTGGTGGCACCGGCCGTGACGGCGGCATCGGCCTTGTCGCCATCATCGGCCGGGGCGGCGGGGTTACTCTCAATATATCCGGTCCTCCTTGTGGTTCCATTTTTCGGGGCTGGGACCTTCCCAATTTTACATACATTTCTTGTCTCCTTGGCAATTTCCTTGAGGGCAGTCCCGCCGCATATGCCCCTCCACTCCGCATCGAAAACAGGGTCCTCTGTTCACCTCCCACCTCGTCTGTGTCACTAGTCGGGGTTTCGTACTCCGAGTCGGAGAAGTTCCTGGATCCTGATCTTTGGACCTCATTCTCCACTCACTCACCAATGGCTACATGTCGTTGCTAATTATAGTCGTTCGAAGCATATGCGACCCTAAGTCTATGTAACTGATACGACAATAATAGGTTCATATATAAATTTTATTACCCCTACTACCCTATACCGTATTTAACCTCACCACCATTAATATATATATTTTTTGGAATTATAATTTCCTACAATATGATCATTATCTAAAAATATATATATTTTTTTTAAAAAACCTTTGATTAAACCTTACCTCAATTTCATTTCCTTCAGGAAATTATGGAAAAAGAAATAATAGACATTTAACCCTTTACTAAAAAAAAATACCTAAAATTTTATTTCCTCAATTCCAAAAACTACGGGGAAAAAAAATAACAGACTTAACCCTTTAATACAAAAATAAAAAATCTAAAATAATAGATACTTACCGATTATCTATAGGCATTTTATTTGAATCTCTCAATAATAACTCCAATATGTTATCGAATACTATTTATAATCTTAATTCAAAAACCAAACTGATTTTTAATTCAACACAAAGTTTAATGAATTTTAATTCAAACCAAACATTTTCCATTCCCTTCAACAACCATCCTTTACAAATAAATCAATTTCTCGTTTTATTTTATTAAAACTTTCTTAATATTACTAACATTCTCTTAACCTTAATCTTGCTCCCTTTCGTTAAACATAAATCACATTTAAAAACAAATTTTCTTTACCAGAACAACTTTAATACAAATTTATATTTTCAAAATAAAATCTGATCCAATTTATATTTTCCCCTTTTTAAAAAAAAAACAAAACAAAAATGCAATCTGATCCCGTTTTTATTCTCATTCTTATTCAAATTTTACAACCCAAATAAAAAAGTTAATCTTCCATTTATACATTAATTAAGCTTACTTTAAACCATTTTATATATCTTATTATTATTTTATTTTTTTTTACACTCTTACCAAGTTTGACCAAAACTACAAAAATGACCTATACACTCCTTAAACTTACCAAAAAAAAATAATTTTTGTTTTATTTAGTTCTTAGTTTTATAATGTTTCTACAAACATGAAGTCTGCAATAAAATATAAATAATATTCATTTATAAAATAAAATATAAATTTTGACTATAAGAGTACACTATTTTGCAAAATTAAGAATCGAATTCGCTAAGTAGTCTAAGACTTTCAGGATAAGAGGTACTCTTACACATCATATTTCTCCTAAGAGATTACAAAATATTTTAAGGAGGAATATATTAATAAACAATTAAATAATTATGAGGAAAATGTTACCAATTTTTCCTTATAATTTGATTATAATACACAATTTATTTATTATATTTAAAAAAAAATGTTATCAATTTCTTCCCCTACCATTTGATTTAATATAATATTATACAATAAGGAATAATATACTATAATTTAATAAAAAAAAATGTTATCTCCTTCGGGAGCCAAGGAATCCGCCGATTTCTCAATGACCTTGAAAAAAAAAATTCTGGGTCATTCACTGCCTTTTTTAACTCAGTCCTCTACTTCTAGACCGTAACCACACTCCCTACAGCATATTGACAACTTTTTCTCAACCGGCCCCCAACTCATATTGAGCCATTTTTCTCCACCCATATTGATTAATTTTCCTCAACCGGCTCTCAACTCATATTGAGCCATTTTTCTCCACCGGCCCACCAACCCATTGAGCCATTCCTTTCCAAAACACATTATAAAAATTCTTTTTTTTTAGCCTCATAATTCTACCTACTTAACATAAAAAGACCTCTGACCGCTACTGCCCTGTTCCCATTCCCCTTCTTAACTGGTTAGCATGTCTGACCACAACTTTTCCTTATGAGAACTTTATACAGTACAACATTCTACTCATTTTTCCGACCACCGCTCCTGATTCCCATTTTTTTCACTTCCATATAACCTGGCCCACACGGTATGACCTACCTCAAACTTTCTCCCACTTTCCTGTTCCGTTTGCACACCTTCCTTTTCCTTCCGAGGTCTCAATGCGTCCAATCCAATCCATGTTCGTCGCCCTAAAAACTTTTTCGACGGCGAAAATTCAGCCCCCTTCCGGCTATTGTCATAATATGCCACCGAAATCCATATCTCAACTTCTCCAAATTTGGCCTTCCTTAACCAACTTTTCACTACTCCCACCATTCTCTCCGCCTGCCCATTTGAGCTCGGATGATACGGTGGCGCTAGCACATACCCCACTTTCCACGCAAAATTTTTCAAACCCTTCTGCTAAAGGCCGGACCTCCATCGGACACAATGACTTTTGCCACCCCGGATTTCGCTTATAAAATTTTCAATTTTTTTACAACAATTTTCGTTGTTAATCTACCTAAAACCTCAAACTCTACTCACTTGGAGTATGCATCTACTACCAGGAAATATTCTTTCCTATTAAACTCAAAGAAATCTATGTGAATTCTTTCCCAAGGCCCCGACGCTTTTGGCCATGTACTTTTCTTATCCCTCGCCGGCATACTCGCCCAGGAATTACACACTACACACTGTTCTCATTCATTCCTGGCCACCATACATATTCACGACCCCACTGCTTCATCCGTTCTACCCCTTGATGCCCCGCATACAGCATGCCCATTACAGCTCCTTTTAGCTTATTAGGTACTACCGCTCTATTTCCCCGTACTACGCAATCGTCTAATACGGTTAACTCTTTTTCAACATTCCTGTATCCTTTGTCTCCTCCCCGCCATGGCCTACGCCCCATTAGACACTCCTTTACCCGACACAAATCCCGGTCTTTCATTGTTGCTGGCCAAATTTCCTCCCATAAAATTCTTTACATCGCCCTTACCATGGCCATTTCCAATTTCTTCTCCCCCATTGTCCCACTTTTGTCTTCAATCTCCTCTCCGGCCCCACATCTTGACATAATGTCTGGCAAGTAGTTTTCTCGTCCTCTTCGATATTTTAACGTTAAATCAAAACTTCCTACCAACAACAGCCACCTCTGCAACCACGGAGACATCATCAACTCTTTGTTATCCTTCTTGAACAAATGTATCAAAGGTTTGTGATCCGTATAAACAACAAACCTCCGTCCAATCAAATACTCTCGGCACTTGGTCAGCCCGAAAATCACTGCCAAAGCCTCCTGTTCGATTACAGAATATCTCGTTTCCGCCTCCCGGAATACTCTGGAGAAAAATAATACGGGCCTCTCTATTCCATCAATCTCATGTAATAACGCCCCTCCTACTCCTTTACTGGATGCATCCACCGCCAGAATCACCTCCAACTCATTGTTGAAACATACCAAAATGGGCTCTTCTCCAATTCTCTTCTTCAGACCTTCAAATGCAGCATCCTGCTCCTCTCCCCACTCAAATCTTATTCCTGTCTTCAGTAATTTATACAATGGCGCTGTTATTTCTGTAAAATCCTTGACAAATCTATGGTAATAATTTACCATTCCCACAAAAAAATTGTACCTCCGCCTTGAATTTCGGCCTTACCATACTTCCAATTCCAATCATATTTTTATCTAGTGGTCTAACCTCTACTCCATTAATCCAATGCCCCAAATATACAACCTCTATTACTCTTAAGACACATTTCTCTCTACTCGCCCGTAATCCCTTTTCCCGGATCCTCTGAAATACTTTCCCCAATCTTCTATTGTGCTGCTCTGGCGTAACCCCTGTTATTAATACATCATCCATATAATAAAAAACTCCCTCTAATCCCTGAAAAACTGCTGCCATCGTCCGTTAAAATATAGGTGCCGATACACTCAATCCAAACGGCAACCTTCTAAAAGCAAATAGGCCCTTCGACGTTGTTATAGTCAACAACCTCTGCCTCTTCTTTTTCACCCTTAATTGCAAATACACGTTCGAAAAATCCACTTTCGAAAAATATCTACTCCCCTTTAAACTGGCAAATATATCCTCTATCCTGGGTAACGGATACTTCACCTCCACCACACATGGATTCAACGTTACCCGGAAATCCGCACACAACACAACTTCCCATTGGCCTTTTTTACGGGTACCAAAGGCGTCGCCCATTCGCTGTATTCCACCGGACTCACTATGCCCTCCTTAACCCACCGATTCAACTCTTTCTCTACTTCCTGCCTCCATTCAAAAGGTACTCTACGCACAGCACAATATTTTGGTACGCATCCCTCCTTCATCCGTATATCCACTTCATAGTCCCACAAACAACCCAACTCTTCACTAAAAATTTCATCATATTCCTGGACTAACCGCCCTACTCCTTTTTTCACAAATTCCAATTCCCCCACAGACTCCTCTGGTCTAATTATTTCTCTTCCTTGTTCTTGCAACTCCTTTCCTTGTAATTCTCTATTTTCTATACCTTGCATCCGCGGTCCAACTATTTCCTTTGTTACTGTTGAACACCCTCCCATTTCCCTATTCATCCACATTTGACCTTCTCTCACTGCCTCTAGACGATCCTCCATTGTCATCCCTTCACTTTCTCCCCAAAACATGGATGTCCCCTCATCCACTTTTATATTGTCTCGGTCTTTCATCCATTTACCATCTCTCCTGTAAATTTCTTCATCCTCCTCGACCATCTTTATAATATCCTCCCTGATGCCTTCTTTGACGGCCAGAAATACTCCCCACTGTGCAAATACTCCCCAAAGATTATACTTCGGCCCAACACTCGTAATCCAGTCTCATCCCATCACTGGCTCTACACTTCTATTAATTATCCACAAATCCAATACTTGGTGCCCGTCACTCCCGACATCGCCTATTTTCACTTTTCCCATCATCTCCATCTCGGATCCATCAAACTGCCTCACTTGAATCCTCTCCCGAATTATTGTACTATTCGGCCATAGTCTTCTAAAATCTTCATATCCCATTACCGAAATAGCTGCTCCCGTATCAAACAACATGGATATCATTTTCCCATTTATATTAAACCACACGTTCGGACTCGGAAGATATACTTGTTCCTCTCTACCCTCTTCCCTCAACATTTTCATAACCATTTCTCGCCCCTCCGCTCTCCCCTCCTTGGCCTGAATTCTCTTTTCCCCACAATCATATAGTCATCCCCTGTCGCAATCTCTCGCCCAATGCCCTTCTTCACGGCACTTGAAACATATAAATTTGCAATCGGCCCCCCATTTCACCTTTTGTTGAAACCTCGGCCATACTCCTCATTAATAGCATTCGAACTCTCTCCTCTTTGGGGAAATCCTCCTCTGAATTCTACTCTTCCCACTATGCAATCACTATCCGCATGTCCAAATCTTCCACATCCAACGCATCGTAATCTCTCCCTTTTACCCGGACAATACGTCGAAATGTGACCACTTTGGCCACACTCAAAACATTTAATGTCCCTACAGTTCATGGCTATATGCCCTTATAACCCACATTTATAACATACCATATTTCTATTTCTCGGACCTTCCGTCCTAATCAACCTTGTCAATTCTCCTCGACCTTTATATATTCCTATTCTTCCATCTTCAATTCCTTTTTCATTACCGCTCCATTTTAAATCCTCATTACTTGCCCATCCCTGCAACATTTCCTGCACGGGCAACCACGTAACCCTACCATATCTATCTTCTTCCCCGTTATGTCCTTCAATCAATAACGTTTGCCCCCGTATCCTAATACTTCTATTCCGGCGTTCTCTCCTGCCGAAATATAAACTACCTAACCAAATCAGCAATACCAATATCGCTCCTAATATATTATACTGTATCTCTACATATTTAGTTAATTTAAAACCCTTCATTTCACTTAAGAAAAAAATTATTAATCCAATTATTGGGGATAAAATATATCTAAATTAACTTAAAAAAAATATTTCTAAATTAATTAATTTATATTAAATATCCTAACAAAATAAAATATATCTCAAAATATTACCTACAAAAAGTTAATAATTAGCTTAACTAAAAAAATCTTAACTACCTGAAGAGTTAAACAATATGATACAATTAATACCGAAATAATACAACAGTACATCAGACTCTTTAAACCCTTTTATACATAACTGTAACCTAAATTACAATTTTTCCTATCCCTGTTACTAATCCCAGTACTCTACCGAATTTTTCTCAAAAAAAAAATATTCCACAGAATCCCTGTGACTTTAGCAACAACCACGGTACTCTACCGATTTTTTCTCAAAAAAAAAATATATTCCACAGAACCCCTGTGCCTTTAAAATATAAATTCAATACCACAGTTAACCCACTGTGCCCTTAACAAATGTTAAGTTTTTCCTTTTTATTTTTTATACCTAAAAAAAATTATATATAAATATAAAAAATAAAACTTACCTTTTATTTGTTTGCTCACGGCACCAATTTGATGCTGTGCCGCTTCTTAATGACCTTCCTAACGAATTGAACTGTCCTTTTCAGGAATAAATTTATTTTACTTTTATTTTTCCTTAAACAAATTGACACCGAAACTTTAATTAGTCTATTTATTATTTTTTTCTTAAACAAAATTATATTTTTAACAAAATTATAAAAATCAAAAATTAAAATTACAAATTTAAAAAAATTAAAAATTATTCAAAAATTAATATAATAAAAAAATATAAAATACAAATTATATTTTTCAACAAAAAAAAATATACTCGACTCACCATGAGTCTTCTCTTTCTTAAAACAAATAATTCCCACGTATATTATAATATTAATCCGCGCCAACAAAAATATAAAATAATTTCACGACAAACAACAAAAATAATATTATGACATTTATTAAAATTAACAAATAAGGAAATCCAAAACTACCTCCCTTATCCCCTCTAATTCAATTCAATTCAAAAAGAAAATGTTCAACTACTTCTTTCCCCCTACAATTTTGATGACGATCATGCACTACACCTACGGACAGTAGTGTCACTAATGGGGTGCATGCAGGGGCTCGAGTCTCTCAAAAATTTGAATAGCCCTCTGAGAGAAATATTTTTAATGGCTCCCTAATAGCCTTCTGAACAATTTTTTTTAGAATTCTAAATGTAATAATTATTTTATATAATTTATATGGATTTTATTATTTTAGAAATGCATTCGATTCTCATTACAATATGGAATTATTAGTTTTTTATTTTATATTAAATAGATACTAAATACGACATTAATAAATAAAAATCATTTATACGCTTAATAATAGTGTCCAAATATTAATCAAGCAAGCTTAATTGATTTTTATTATTTAAATTATTTTGTAACCCTAAATAAATAAATATAATCATTTAATAATTGAAAATAAATAAATCCTATTTAATATTATGCTTTGTTTTAGCCGAATTCAAAATCACTAATCAATAATATTACTCATTTTTAAATTTAATTTGCTATACCTCTTCCTAAAAAAAATTACTAAGATCCAAACCAGTATACGAAACTATTTTGTTAAAATTCAAAGTATACTGAGTTAAAACATCTTTTTATAATTAATTTTATATTAGCTAATGAAGAAAGAAGAGATTGAGGATGTTTTTTTAGAGAGTGAAAGTCTCGTATACCCCTTATTAGTTTTATTATAGGGGTACTTCACTTCTATTCTGACGCGGAGCATTGTGTTGCCTAGTGATGTATGCGCAACAAGTTACTTGACTTTTTAATCCGTGACGAAGTTGGGCGATATGTTTTTTTCACCCCTCTCTCCCCTCTTTCAAAAAAATGAACCAAATTTTTTTAATCATAAAATTAATTCGATTTACAAAAATAATGTTATGGTTTAATTCTGGAAATTTAACATAAATATATATTTTTAAAAACTTATATTCGAATTAAAATTTTAAAGGTGCCAAACGATTTCCATATTTCTTATATCCGGGTATTTATATTGCCATTTGGATAAAATTGTAAAAACCATTACAACCAATACAAATCTGAATACAATTACTTCGACCTTTTAGAACCCTCCTGCATAGATTGTTCCTCCATTTACTAGCCAACTGTCAAAAACTAGGGCCGCCATATTTATGATGGTCAAGGTATTCAAGATGTTGTAGGATCATCTATAATATATATAAAAGACGTGTCAAAGTCATAGTGTCACAATTTATAATATATATTTAAAAATCATGAATTTAAAAAAGCGTCTGTGGCCTAATCGGCAAGAGCGTCGCTTACAAATCTGATGGCTTTGAGTAAGATTATTTTTTTTCTTAATCTAACTTGCTTATTCCATCCTTGAGGAGATGATAATATCTATCTATAATATTTATAATAATATAATTAAAAGCCATGTCACAGTTACAGTGTCACAACCTAATAGCCAATAGTATTCTTTTAAATGATATTTGTCCAATAAAAATCATCATAGCTATTCAGTTCAATGATAATATCATACCATATCAAACATTCATTTATTTAACTACCATAACATATAAACTAGAATTCTTAGGCGAATGATAGGTATTGTCTTAAGGTGGTATCTATCAAATTTGTATTTTGTATATTTTTCATTTGGACAAATTTATTTATAATATATATTAAAAAATCGTGAGTTTTGAAAAGGGTCTCAAATCATCAAGCGCATAGCTTATAAATCCGATGGCTTTGGGTTCGAATCCCAGCAAAGATCATTTTTATTTCTTAATTCAACTTAGGATAGGAGGCCGGACTCGCTTGATTCTGTTATAACATATGTTAAATAATAAGTGTCTTATTACATTTTAATCAATTTTGGTCGATATTAATTAGGTTGGTATTTAGAAAATTGCTATACGTTGATTTGGTAGTATCTATCATTAACTGAATTCTTATAGGTGAAATATTCATTTAAAAGTATAATTTTTATCTAATTTTATTTTGATAAATAAAATCTCAAAACTCTGGAGAACATTGTACAAGGAGAGCATTGTGCCTTCCATTATAAATATTTCCACAATCTAATAAATATTTACATTTTATACAATTTATAACTTTGTTACAATCCTTAAAAAAATTGAAATTGGGCCAAGCAAAACTTGGGATTGGCATTAACTAAATTCTCATTGGGCCTGAAAATGTTGTCATTTGCAGACCTCTGGTGGTAAATGCATGGGAAAATAAAAGTGGCAGACGCATATCATTTATAAATGGATTCTTTGGCAGAGGTAAAATCCATTATTATCTGCTGTTTCCGATATCATCCTGACTAGAGGTCTGCAATTGTTTGGTGTACTTGCCTGCTCATTTATTTAAAATTTTGTTTATCTTGCCTGTCCAATGTTTAAAAATTATTATGGTTTATTTGGCTCTTTATGTAGTGTTTTTTTACTTAAACTTATTAGTTATAAAATAAAAAAAATAATATCTAATAATAAATAGAAGGTTGCTCATTTTGCCTGAAATATACTTCAAATTCACCTATACATTGTTTTAAAAATATTTTTCAACCCTCCCACTCACCAACCCAATATCTTTCAGCCTATCCGCAGAATTAGAGAGTCTAAGTTAGGCAAAATTCATCCAGCAAGTTTTAGGTTTTAAATTGCAAATGAATGTATAAAAATTCATTTAGGAATATTTTTTATTGAGCACATAAATATAATTTTTACAGATTTTATGAAATGAATATAATGAAAATTCACATGTTCCGATTATATATTTATATTGAAGGTAATATATATATCAGAGATCTATATGCACCATTTGCACAGCTTGCCTTGGATATTTTTCGCATGGCCCAGTCTGGATTTTTTAAAAATATATTATATTTATTTTCAATTTTTATAGATAATAATGACTATTTAAAATATATAGCCCGACCTGAGTATCTTTAAAATATTTAGGCCCACCCCAGGTATATTTTAAAAAAATTAAAATATGGCCTAACCCCTTAACCTGTATCAAAATATATTTTGTTATGATAAAGATCATCTTGAAGAATGAATCCATATCAGGAGAAGATTCAAACTTATTAAAACTCTGTGGATAACAATTTACCAAGTAGTACTTTGTAGCTTCCATTGTTAATAAAAAACCCTTAAGGAAGGATCCACTCCCACAATCTAATGAATATTTGCAATTTATATGATTACTATCTGATGTCTCACATGAATGACAAGGAATTAGTATTCTCCTTAATTTGATGATGGATAAATCAGAAATAAGCCTATATGAGGTATGAACAGGGTTGCCATGTCTCCCCCCATCAGCGGGAGACTCCCGCAATTTTTTAGTTTACACGCAGACATCTCTCTCCCGCAAAACTACCGCAATTAGAAATCTTTCGCAAAAACCTACCGCAATTTTTTAATTTCTCCCGCAATTTTTTTAAAAGATATTTTAACATTTTTAATATATAAATAATAATTTTGAGAGACATTAATTGAGTATTTCTATATTTTTAAAATAAAGTTTAAATATTTATTCGAAAAACATGTCTAGTTTGTAAATATCTTTCTATCCTGTTTTATTTTTATCCAATAATAAATCAACAACATTTCATTCATATAAGTCAGTACAGGGGAGTATATCAACATCGATTGCAATACAAAAATATTCTCAAAAATAATAAATAATACAGACGCAACTACATTTGCGGAAATCGTATACATCTATCATGTAGTAACATTCACAGAGCTATATCATCACAATGTGGGTCGAATCTTTTCTCATGATATTTAACGACTCCAATATAAGTGCAAACCTTACTTGTGGCAGAACAAAAATGAGCAAGGCTATCACGAGTGTTTAGTACCTGAATCCTAGAGGTCAATTCTAGACGATTTGAGAGATGGGCATCCATACAATTCTAACAGAAGCATCTAATAATGGAAATATTAAAATATTTCCCTCGATCCTTCACTATTTCCCATTAATGAGAAAATTTCAATAAAACTGTTAAAATTTTTCCCTCGGATAGTGAAAAATCCAACGATGTTGCTAGCCACATAATATTAAATATAGATGATTCAGGGTTATCAATGATTTGCATGTCAGTTTTCTGCGCTGATAATGCCTTTGTAAATTTTGGCCAAACGTTACCGAATTGTGGCAGCACAATAATGAATTAATACCAATTGGCTGTATATGCCATATATTACATAATTCTTGCAAGAAGGCAATGAATGTATTATCTATGTCGAAATAATTGTAATGCTTTAACGAATTTAGTTCATCAACTAAAAGGTTAATGAATTAAAAGAGTTGATGAAGTGGTCTGACTTGGAATGGTGTGAGTTGTTGCGATATGTACCTATCAGGTGGTTGTCATAATACCTGCCATAGATAGAATTTTAAAATTTTACGAACCCTTAAATATTTCTTTAATAAAAATTTTAAAAGCTGTCCTAAAATTTTGGAAAAGTTTTTTGAAGATGAAATGGCAGAAGCTTATTTGGGATAATTTTCACATGTAGGAAATCTACTTCATGCAGTTAATATTCAGTTGCAATCAGAATATTCTTTATTAAAAAAGATTTATAAAATCATGCTACAGCTCTGTTCATCTCTACAGTTAAAAATAGATAATAAATTTTATGGCGCTATTGCTAAAAATATCATATTAAAATGTTCAAATAAGACTCTAATTAATACATTTTTAAATGAAGCAGATATTTTTATTAAGACAATTTTAGAATATTTATAATCAAAATTTGATTTTAATAACTCTATTTACAAATATATAAATATTATCAGTGGCCCTTACACTTTCTGAGGGATAGAAGCAGAATAACCCCCTTAAAAGTACCCCCCCCCCTCGAAAAAATAATTAATTATTTTTTGACACTCATAATCAAAAGTAATTTTTATTACATCAATCCTTAATACATAACATAAATAAAGTGTAAAAAAATATACACTTTAAAAATATTTTTTTAAAATTAATAATTTAGATAAATTAGGGGAAGAAAAAGCGAAAGAATTTATAATTTCATCAATATTTAATTGTTTAAATAAAAAATTTTCCATTGATAAAGTGGTTAAATTATTGAGAAATGGATCTTTCATGATGGTACTACGAAATCTTGTTTTAATTAATTTAATTTTACTCATGACTCTTTCGGTAGTACATGAGGTAGTAGGAATGGTTAATATATATTTATATAAAATTGTTAAATTAGGGAAAGCAGAAAAATTTAAAAGTAGAAGATAAGGTAAAATAAAAGAGTATTTGTCCAGTCTGAATCGTCTCAGAATTATCATCATCATCAGAAAAAGAAGCTAAATAATATATTAGTATAAATATTTTAATTAAATAAATTCACAATTCTCAGAATCTACTTTAGATTCTTTAACCTCTAGGTCAAGAGTAATATTTACTCCCCTGTTTTAGCCATCTTATAAATATTTCGAAACTTCAACATTTCTTCAAAAATTTGACTTGAATTTAAATGATAAAATTCACATATATCCTCGATATCATCTTTAACAATTGATTCCACCATTCCCTTTGGTGTAAAAAATGATGTTTGATTTAAAAATTTTATTGATTCATCATTAAATCTTTTAATAACTGCATAATAATTAAATCAAAAATCAACTGCAGCATAAAACACTGGTTTTAAAGTTAAATAAAAATGATGAAAGTATATACCTCTCCTTTTTGATTGGAATGTTTGAAGTCTAGATTTCAAAATGAAAAGGTAGATTTCTCTCCTTCATAAAATCTTGTGCTTTTGAAAAAACATACAAAAATTCAGTGTTATTATTAATTAGGATTAAAAAATAATAAAAGACAATAATTTAAATTATATTTCTCAAATTAATCAGGCAATCTTTTGCCAATTGAATTTGATTTATTGCAAACCATATATCCTTCGAAATGGTTTGTAATTTTGTACAAGCCAAGCTTGTTATCATTAATATTTTATCCAAAACACAAAGTGATAAAATAAAATAAAATTTTTCAATTCTAAAGACTATAGCACTAGCCATAGTGGAAGTGGTAGGATCTTCAGAATCCTTTAAATTTGTCAAAGCAGCCCTCGAGGCATCAAAAAGTAGGAAAAAATTTACAATTGCTTTGTATGATGATAGCCAGCTTCTATAAATACAAAATAAACATTTTAAATCTAAACAAATAAGATAATATTACTGAGTCGTATTTTAGATGCGTAGAAATCGTTGGTATTTTGTAGGTACATTACTCTGACATGCTTTGGGCACCTCATATCTTTTAACGCCATTAAAATATACAAAAATCTTATCTAATATTTTTAAAACATTTCTTAGTTCTTTAATTGATTGGCATGATTGAACAATGATTAAATTTAATCGATGACAATAGCACCAAATAAAAGCTGCCTTTGACGCCTTCGCGCTAATCAAAGTCTACACTTCATTGATTATTCCACCATGTTTGAGGCGCCATCATAGTTTTGCCCAACTAGGAATTCGAGGGGTAGATTCATGGAGCCAAGTTTGGATATTATAATACAGTTGTATTTCCTGTACAATATATGTCTATCAGTCTTTCAACAGTAGGCCTCTAGCTATTTTCAATAAATCTTACTAAGCACCTGCTAAATTCAATCTCATTTTGAATTATTTTTATAATCATATTTTTCATGGTTTCAATGAGAATATTTATGTTATACATGATAATAGATTTGAAAATTTAGATTTAATCCCTTATTTTTTTTTCTCCCTTCTTCTTTCTTCATTTTGTTGTAAATACATTTTGACAACAGGTTCAGAATCTGCAATTAGTTTATTAAGGCCCATCATATTGCCTTCTTGTTGCCTATTGCCCAGAAGGCTTAGTTATGAGATAAGAGTTCGTATTATTATTCTTATAATATATCGGTTATTGTCCACACATTCTTTCTGGGGTATTATAAATTGTTATATGGAAAAAAGCTACTATTACAAGGCTTTTCTTTATATTGTTAAAATTAAGCCCACCATGTCTTTTTCTAATGTGGTCTGTCCATTTATCATCTCTTATATTATGAGATGTGTAATTTTTAATTAAGCATTTGTATTTTTTTGGTTAATATTTTTGGGCATATTTTAAAATTGGAAAAATAATTTTATGACAAGAAATCTTGGATAACAACCTAATTTACTAAACATCGGCCAAAATCTCCGTCAATACATATTAAATTAAATAATAAGTGGGGGTGGGGGGTCTTATTATTATATTCATAAACTAGAGATCACTTGATTATAGATGGATGTAGCAAAACAAAAAAAAAATTAAATTTTAAAAAAAAATTTAACAAAAAAATTTTTTTTAAAAAAGTACCCCCACACAAATTTTTAGAAGCAGTTTCTTCGGAGCCCCCCCCTTCTCCCCGTTGTAGGGGCCACTGAATATTATGACCTTGGAACAGAAACCATCAATTGATGGTTTTCATAATTTAATAAATATATTAAAAATACCGAAAGACATTGATGTCTTGTTTGAGAAGATTGTAATTCTCTCTATTTTTTATGATTCGCCAAAATACTTAAAGTTAGATGGTCTAAAAGCAGAGGAGAAATGGGTTGAATTTTTTCGTAATAACGATAAATCCCCATGCTTGTAAAAAATATGCGAGTATGTCTTCTCCCTCATTCTAATGCCTCATCCGAGCGCATTTTTAGCCTGATGAGGACTGCCTGGAAAAAGGAGAGAAATCGGATTGCTTTAACAACATTATAGGCCGAGCTAATGATTAAACAAATATATAATATGTCATGCCAAGAATTTTATATCTCAATAACAACGGTAAACATTTAGTTCTATTATTTAAATCTCAAATAAAATATAATTAAGTTTTAGCAATGACGCCATAAAATTTATTGTCAATTTTTAACTGTAAAGATGAACACATATGCAGCATAATTTTATGAATCTTTGTTAAGATTCTTCTGATTGCAACTAGACATTAACAGCATGTAGTAGATTTCCTACATGTGAAATCATTCCTAAATATACCTCTGCCATTCATTATTGAAGAAAATTTTCAAAATGTTAGGACAGCTTTTATAATTTTTATTTAAGAAATATTTTTTTAAAGGTTTATAAAATTTTAAAATTCTATCGATCGCGGGTATTAAGAACATATCGCAACCAACATTGTGCTGACTCAATTCTGTAAATACACTCTGTTTTTACCAAATTCACTGAGGCATTATCAGATTAGAAAGCTGACATGCAATTTATTGATAATCTCGAATCTGCTATATTTACCATTATGTTAGCTATGTCTTTGGATTTTTCACTATTTGAGGGAAAAAAATTTAATAGTTTTATTGAAATTACCTTAATTTAAATGAAATAGCGGAGCTTATTAGATGCATCTGTTAGAATTGCATATGTATGCCCATTTTTCAAATCGTCAAGAAATGACCTCCTGGATTTAGGTCCTAAAACATTGATTATAACCTTGCTCATTTTTGTTCTACAAGTATAGTTTTCATTAATATTAGAGTCGTTAAATATTATGAGAAAAAGATTCTACCAACATGTGATGATAAGTATCTCTGTGAATGTTGTACTACAAGATAAGTGATTACAATTGTCGCAACTGTAGTTGCATCTGTATTATTTCCTATTTTTGGAGTACCTTATTATGTAATTAAACGTGATACGTGATAATTAAACGCCTATCCCTATAATGCTATACACACACGGTAGATTTCCAATTGCGGTCGTTTTGCGGGACATTCGCATTAAATATATTTTTAATTGTAAAATTAAAATCGTTTTTTTTTATAAAATTTTATCTTGTTTACATTCTTTTATATTTAAAAAAGATCTGGTTTTTTTTAATAAATTAATTTATTTTAATAAATCAAGATGTTATTTTATTTTGAAAAATAGTTACCGACTTTGTATTTATATAAACTAATTATAAAAATAATAGGCGGATAATTAAGTCATTCAAAATCCCGGCCGAAGGTCGGAACTTTTTAGCAATTTTTATATTTCTACCGCAATTTTCAGATTTCTCACGCATAATACTAAATTTCCCCCACAATTTGAAAATTTATACCTGGCAACCCTGGGTGTGAATCAAATTGATGAGAGTTAATTCCAAAATTTTCATTATTCTTAAATGTTAATGAAGTATATATATACTTATTGCATTCAATATGAAAAAATATTTGAAACGTGTTTGAATATACTTTTTTTTTATTTATATTAATTTCCTTATTTTTTTAATTTTTATTATTTATGTACTCAATAAAAAATTTAATCTTGCTAGATGAGGGTTTTGTATATTGTTATCATGTAAACAGATTTTGGACTTATTAAAATGATGAGTCTTTTTAAATTGGCTTCAAGAATTTGAAAATAAATTATTTTAGGAAGAGCGTCACAGATGGTTCCATCATAAATGTTGATTGATCATATATTTAAATAAATTTAAATAATTAATCTTAAATTTAAATAGTTAATCTTATATTATTAATTGATATGTTTGATATAATTTAACTATTTCAATTACCATAGTCGACTTTGGTTATTAATTTACTTATTATTCACTAAACGTAATTGTAAACATTTGTTATATTATATATTTTTCAATTAACTTTTATATATATATACTTATATATTTTTAGTTCTTTTAGACATAGAATAATAATAAAATATTTTAAAAAATAATTAATTTGAATAGCTTACTTTATGGTGCCCCGGTTACGGTGGTACGTTTTTCGTTTTTCTTTTTTTTTAAAAAAAAGTACTTTTCTTTCGATTTCTTTTGTAAAAATAAGGAGTAAAGGAATTACTTATCAAATTCGTCGTTCGATATTGGAGATGATAAAAGGACAAATAAAATTTTTTGACTTTTCTTTTCGATAGTCAAAATTTTATCCAAATTTACAAAATTATAAAAGGTAAAAAAAAAAATAAAAAATAAAATATATATAAATAAAAGAGTAATATGATAAAAAATAGTTTTTCATCAAAATCTTTCAATTTCTACGTTAGGATGTTTTGTTTCAAAGCTTTTAACATACCGCACTGCATAATTATTGATAAGATGTTGAGGGAAATGGGAGGATGCAGTAGATTCTCTTATGTCCGAAATAACAGGACGAATGAAATTCACTTTTACTTTAAAACCCTCCGAGAGATGATTAATACTTATATGTCTCTTAATGGAAAGCCTTACGTTTTTGATGAAAATAAATTCATTTTTATATTTTGTGCAATTACGGAATATTAGAAATTAAATGTTAAATCTTAAATATCTTTGCAAACATTATACGCTTTATATATTTGACATACTACATTTATAGGGTATAGAAAATTTTCCCTATGTTACGTTATTAAATAAAAATTTACGCGATGCTTAACAGACAGTCTATAGAATATTAATAAAAATTTTAATTTTCCTTCATAACTTAAAGTAGTATGAAATTTTTGTGACGAGTCAAGTCTTGATATTTATAGATAATTCAAATTAAAACTTAGTGGACTAAATCCTCTTTATAAATTAGAATTAAATTTTTCACAGACAAATTATATTGAAACTTAGTGGACTAAATCCTCTTTACGAATTTGAATTAGAATTTTTATAGATAAACTATTGAAACTTAGTGGACCACATTCTCTTGATTAAAATTAAAATTTTTTAGACAACTTAAATTTGATTTTAATGGACTACAATGTTTTGCTTTTACGATTTTAAAAATTGAAAGTTTACTTTATTTAAATAAAATTTTATCATGGACGAAAAATTAACTCTTACACACACTCAATATGTTCCTAAATTTCCCGTGTTATCAGGGAAATTGTCCGAAACTTACATTAACTTAATTGAAACTTATTTTGAAGGACATATTGGGTCAGACTCATCTAAAGTTAGGACACTACTATGTGGCTTACCAATTGAGATTGTAGACCAAGTTACGTCGATATGTTCTAAAGCACAGTTAAATGACTTTAATATTGTTTTTAGTAAATTGAAACTAATAATTCCAAGTGAGGACATGAACTTTAACTTAGCGGTACAAGGTGCCGATGAGTCCTTCCATACTTTTTATTTTAGGATTTCAAAACTTCATAAAAAATGCGATTTTGATAACGATACGAGAATGATTGAGAAATTAATAACTTGTTCTTTAAATGATAATATCAGAAGGAAGTTAAATAAACATAAGCACGAAGGCTTAGATAAGATGATGAAATTAGGAGTTGAGTTAGATGGCAGCAATATTAAGCCGGAGATTAGTGATACAAATTATATAGATAAAAACGAAAATTTTATAAAAAAATGATTTTAAAACTTTTAATAGTAAGGGGAATCTTAATAATTTTAGGCCAAGTGATATAAATAGCAGAAACTACCAAAACAGTAATTTCCGAAATAACGAGGGTCACTCTAGAAATTTTAGTAATAATCAATCTTCAAACAACTACAATTCAAACAATTTTGGTAGGAACAACGCTCGGCAAAATTTTAACTGTAATTCAAACAATTTTGGTAGGAACAACGCTCGGCAATTTAACTATAATTCAAACAATTACGGTAGGAACAACACTCGGCAAGATTACAATAACAATTCAAACAATTATGGTAGAGGTACTTGGCAAAACAACAACAATTCAAACTATTACGGAAGAAACTCCAAGTGGCACAATAACAATAATGCAAACAATTATGATAGAAACAATGCCTGGCAAAACAACAACAATTCAAACTATAACGGAAGAAACTCCATGTGGCACAATAACAATAATGCAAACAATTATGATAGAAACAATGCCTGGCAAAACAACAACAATTCAAACTATAACGGAAGAAACTTCAAGTGGCACGATAATAGCAATTCAAACAATTATGATAGAAATAATGCCTGGCATAACAATAATAGAGATGGTGGAAACAATACATGGAAAAACTATAATCTAAGAAAACAAATACAATATCATGATCAGAGCCAAAGTAATAGCAACAATTGCAATATGAATATTGAAGAGATTGTGGAAAATAAAAATGATGTTACACAAAATAATAATGATAGTGATTTTAATATCAACAATTTAACAGAGCATAAACTTAATGACAATGCATTCATGGCTTCCTTAAAAATAAACGATGTTACCGTTACAATGCAAGTCGATACTGGATCTAAATTCACAATTATACCTCATGATATGGCTAAACAAATAGGTATTAAAGATCTTAAAAAGTCCACTCTACAACTCATAGCTTATGATGGAAACTTAATTAAAATTATTGGCGTCACTCAAGTTAAAGTAACCTAATAAGGTATCACCAAACACTTGCAGGCCGTGGTCGTTAAATCTAATAAAAATGCGTTATTGGGACGTATGTGGATTAATGCCTTTAGTAATATTTTGAACAAATTTATAGCGAACATTGATACCAACTATGAAGATGAAATAAAGAAATTAATAAAAGATTGCGAATCTAAACTGACTAAAAAACCGATCAACAAAGGGAATGTCAAGATATATCTACGTAATGACGCCAAACCGAAAATCATACCACTTAGACGGTTACCTTATTCAAAGATAGACGCTGTCACTAGAGAACTTACGAGATGGATAGGAGATGGAGTCATTGAGACGGTAACAGATGTCCGATGGGCAAGTCCGATAACCGCTGTCTACAAGGATAATGGGAGCGTTAGGGTTTGCGCCGACTTCAAAGACACTGTCAACCCAGCCCTTGAGGACTTCAGATACCCACTTCCAAGAATAAACGATCTTATCGCTAAGCGGAAGGGAAGAAGTTCACCAAGATAGATTTCAAGGATGCGTTCCTACAAATTCCCATCGACGAAACTTGCAGAGACATATTAACTATATCTACACACAGGGGGTACTACCGGTTTACCAGACTTCCTTTTGGGTTAAAGACTTCATCTGCGATTTTTCAACAAATTATGGATCAAATTTTCAGTGACATGAAAGATGTCGTATTTTATATTGATGATCTACTAATAACGGGAAGTAGTGACGAAGTTCATTTCAACAACATAAAGAAGGTTTTTGAAAGAATACTATCTCATGGATTAGTGCCTAATTTTGCAAAAAGCTTATTTTTCAAAAAAGTCTAAGGTTCTTAGGACACGACATCGACGCCAATGGGATCCACGCCAACCATGACAAGATCGAGGCGATCATTAAAATGCCGGAACCAAAATCAGCCGCGGAATTGTCAACGTTTCTAGGTATGGCCGGTTTCTACAGAAAATTTTTGAACAACTTCGCTGAAATGATCCTTTATACAAGATTGTCAACAAAAAAAAATGGGAATGGAATTTGGAACACTCCAAAAGTTTTGATGATCTAAAGACATTGATTAGTCTTCCTCCAGCTTTAACGTACTTTAATCCTGAATTACCCATCGGAATTGCGACTGATGCATCTAAAATAGGTTTAGGAGCTGTTTTGTTTCACACCGAAAAAGATGGCAAAGAAAAGCCAATAGCTTTTGCCTCGAGAACGTTAGCAAAGTCCGAGATAAATTATACCAACATTGAGCGTGAAGCTCTGGCCATTATGTTTGCTATCAAGAGATTTCAAGAATACTTGATAGGGACTAAGTTCACTATTGTAACGGATCACAAGCCGCTAATCCATATTTTCACCAAAGGGCTCAAAGATAATAGCACCATGTAATTAAGGTTACAGAAGTGGAGTATAATTTTGGGGGGTTACGACTTTAACATCAGATATAAAGCTGGTAAACAATGTTGTTCCCGATTGCCTCTCAAGACTACCACAAGTAATTGATGATGACGTTATTGTGATATCGCGATTATAAATGACTTTGGCGATATACCTATTAGTTTTGACCGAATACGTGATGAAACGTCCAAAGATTTTGAATTATCTCAAGTTATTAACGATATAAGAAATAATGTGCCTATCCAAAATAAAATTTATGAAAATATTGAATACGAACTAAGTATCATTAAAGATTGTTTGTACAAAAGCGACAAAATAATAATTCCATCAAGTCTGAGAAAGAACATACTGAAGGCGTTACACGAAGGTCATTTGGGAGCAGGTAAAATTAAATCCTTAGCCAAAGATCGTATGTGGTGGTCTGGTATGGTCAACGACATTGATTTGGAAGTTAGAAGTTGCGATGATTGTAATATTTTTCACGACAATCCAAAGAAAATACAAAATCCATGGGTATTGGCGACGAAACCTTTTGAAAGGATTCACGTAGACAATGCGGGTCCATTTTTTACAAAGAATTGGTTGATAATTGTTGATGCTTACAGTAAATTTCCGGTTATAGTTCCGGTAAAGAATATTACGACTGAATTCACGTTAAAAGAAATTCATAAAATTATTTCACTATTTGGTATACCTGACCATTGTTACAAATAATGGTACCAATTTTACTAGCAAAGATTTTGAAAAATTTTACAGCAATTATGGTATAAAACATGTGCTAACGTCGGCCTACCATCAGCAATCTAATGGACAAGCCGAACGCATGGTGAGAACATTTAAAGCTCACATGAAAAGAAATATAAAGATTGACTTAGAAACTGCACTGGACAGATTTTTGTTCAACTATAGAAACACGCCGAATGACACTACGGGAATTACACAGTCCAAGAGAATGTTTAACCGCGACATTAGAATAAAGTGGGATTTATTAAAACCTTTGGAGGATAAAGTTGATGAAGTCAACAAATCGTTACCACGAAATCGAACTTTTAATATAGGAGACTATGTTTGGTATAAGAAACAGGGTGATGATACGTGGTGCAAAGGCAGCATCAAGCTTAAAGAGAGTAACACCATGTTCCAAGTTTATACTGATAAAGGGATAGTAAGAAGGCATCTTGATCAGTTAAGGGAAAGAGAATGTTACTACAGTTTAAAATATTATGAAATTGACCCTAAGAATTCCTCTAAGGGGGGAAGTGTGGACACGAAGAATGAGATTAAGATACCAATTACTAGACCAATAAGAAGTAAAAATAAACCTGATTACTTAAAAGATTACGTGCTTAAAATTTATAAAATTAAACGCTTATAAAATATGAAACGCTAAAAAATGTAAAACGCAAAAAATATAAAACGCTAAAAATATAAAACGCATTAAACGCTAAAGGTATAAAACGCTATGATTAACTTAACACCTAAAAAATAATATAATAATCATTATGATTTATCATTCCTTATTCTGGATTAAAATTTTATTCCTTATTCCATAAATTATCATTCCTTATTACATATTTTATTGTTCCGAAATTCAAAATTTTATTCGTGAATATTATTCATATATTTAATTTGATCAGCTATTCCAAATTACATATTCCGATTTATTCCAAATTCCAATATTCGACTGGATTAATTATGAAACATAATAATAACAATTTTGAGAAATGTGAACAACATACGATAAGGATATCAAGCCAACGATAACGTTCAACGATTTTATCAAACCTACGCGATTGATTCAAGCCTAAAAAAAACGTACAAACTCACGCAACTCTAATAAACGATTTTATCAAACCTACGTGATAGAATCAAGCCTACGAGAACATTTGAGACTTATGCGCTAACCAAGATAAAACCGAGTACAATCGAAACGGGAAAAAACTTCTGGGACAACAAGCTCTCGATGACTGCTGAGAAGAAGCTTCGTTCTTTGTAGAAGAGGGAGAATGTTGATTGATCATATATTTAAATAAATTTAAATAATTAATCTTAAATTTAAATAGTTAATCTTATATTATTAATTGATATGTTTGATATAATTTAACTATTTCAATTACCATAGTCGACTTTGGTTATTTTTAATTTACTTATTATTCACTAAACGTGATTGTAAACATTTGTTATATTATATATTTTTCAATTAACTTTTTATACTGATATATTTTTAGTTCTTTTAGACATAGAATAATAATAAAATATTTTAAAAAATAATTAATTTACTTCAATAAAGATACCAAAAATTTATATATTCTATTTACATATTATGTGTTATATTCGTCATTTAGATATGATTATATATTTATATATTTACCATTAATATAATAGGTGTTGGTTAACTTCCTAATAGATTACTAACATCACTTATCTTTTCACGACTTCCTTGTAATAAGATTGATATATAAAATGTACTTTGTGATTGAATTAATAAAGTGAATAAAATATAAATGATTACTAAAATTACAAAAATATTTGAATAAAAGAGTTCCATTTTCACACTTTCATTTCAGATATATAAAATTTATCGAATAATTATTTTACAAATTAAGATAATTGTTTTTTCGACCACAAACATTTAAAATATTAGTAGGTTGGGGGGATAACATTATAAGTAAACAATTGAAGGGCTATAAAAATATAATAGACCAATCATATTTTCAACAAAAAAAGCTAATATTTATAATATTATTTTTAAAAATTTTCATGAACATTTTATTTTACAAAACATTTTGAGAACAATTTCCATTTTATAAAAATATATTTTTGGCTTATAAAACTCAAGGTAAATTAGTTTTAAAATTTTTTGATAAGAAAATATTTACCCCGGAATAACATTATCCCCGGTCTGTACCATCTCAAAAATTTTTAAACATGATAATTTCACAACATCTATTAATCATAAAGCCTGATATCCTTGCCCACTTCTTTGCCCCTGTGTTCAAAACGCTTTAAATGTTTTTAACATTTATAGTGATTTAGGTAGTATTAAAGAAGTGGACCTGACCTAATAAAACTTTGTTTTATTTTATTAAATTTATGAAGGAATTATATTTTTTTAAATTCCAATATTTTTGTATATCAATTTCACCTATAATTATTATTCGATTAAATTGAATTGAGACTTGAAATTAATTTGATTTAATGTTTAATTATTCGATAATAAAAACTAATTTTAGAAACAATTTAAACCATAATCTTTGTCTTAATAATGTGCTTTATGAACTATCTAATAGGTATTCCCGGTTTAAACTAAATCTGAATTTTATGATTTTGAAATGGTCATTGTTGGTTCTATTCAGTTAAATCTCATTATATTTTGAATCGAGTTATGTATTTTATAAATATATATCTTATTTTATATTAAGACGCAACTATAATTATGAAGTTTGCCAAACTAATCACTAATTCTGAAGCTTTCGTTTTTTAGAGCAAAATATTATATTTCTAGCCATGACATCAATATGTAACGGAAAATATGGAATCACTAAAATAATTATAATAAAAAATTGAAATATTTTTTATGTTTTTAATTTGAAAAGGGATCTAAACTGAAACTTGAAATGTAATGTACCATTAAACCCGTTATTATCTACAGTCCTTAAATCGAACCTCAATAGTTTATAAATTTGTTACATGAACCTGATTCAAACCATAAAAATGGTCTGTGAAGCTGTTTAAAATTTATGTAATCCTGACTGTTCTAAAGATTAATAGCAATCACTTTTGATTGACAAGTATCATTAGTTTTTTTTAAGATATTTTAAAATATTGAAATTTTAATTTTTGACGATTATATCTACCAAAATTATAATGTAAAAAGGATCTCAATCTAAAATATATTCCTAATAAATAAAATTTGACAAATATTTTAATTGCATATACCACTCATAAATATATTATATGAAATGTTTATTTGTTTTAATTTATAAAATATGTCAGTTTGATTGCTTTTGGTTTTTTTTTATCATTCATAGAGATTAAATAAGAAAATGTACTTCTATATTCACAATTCTAATAATTGTGTATTTGTTTGGTTCTAACCGGCTTTTAAAGGTTCAAATCCGACAGATATTATTAACAGAAGTGGTTATTTTTAACCAACCCTAAGCTGATATTCGTAAAGGTATTAGATTCCTTAAATATTTAAATGAGCATTGAATAGTTATTAAATAAAATTAAGTAATAAAATTTTACAAAAAATTAACTTTTTATCGTATTTTGAAATATAAGACAACGATATCTTTGTAACGTTGCTACTTTTATTAGCATAAATAAGTTGTCAAATTGACTTGTAGCATTTTGGAAAATGTTATACCAAAATAAGGTAGGCTGGTTACAATGATAACGATAGGTGATTATATTTTTTACTAAACGCTGGGTTAGGCGATTGTTTAATAAGGCAGAAAGAATATTATTACTAATTGTATTAAACTTCTACACTTCAAATAATGAAAAGATCATATATCGATCCAATATAAGATCTATCACTTTCAAGGTATAGGCTCCTTGAGGGATGCCCTAAATTATGTCATCATTAGGAAGCGTTCTCTTTTTCAAAATTTTTTAATTTATAACAAGAATTAATTTTAATGATGTTAACGCGTTCGTGATTTTTTAATAAGTTGTTTCCTTTATCAAGTTTAAATTTTTTCAACCAGCCACTTTTTCTATCTTATATAGTATAGTTTATTAATTTGAATTCATACCTATGGATACTAAAATAGTTGTTATCATTTATAATATTTATTTTTAGTGTGATTATTTGAAATTTGTTTTTATAAGGTTTAGTTGAACACAATTTAAAATATTATAAATTTATGTATTTTATAAATAATTAAATTTTATATGATATATAAAAGTTTTTATATATTAAAAATTAATAAGAAATTTTCCATGGTATTATTTATATTAAATTAAATATTAAAATGAAATTTTTAAAAATAATTTATTCAAAAAGTTTTGAAAGAACGTGAACCCATTCATGAACGTGAACATCTTTCTTTTTTAAAAGGTGAATGTTGAACGCATTGATTTTTATCTATGAAAGTTGAACGTGAACGCGTTCAATTTTTTAGAAATGTTTACAGCACTAATTTTTAATGTTAATATATATATTGAAAAAATGTTGTGCCTAACATCTTTTGGGAAATATAAATTTCCTTATTCAATTACTTTTTATTTTTAGTGCACTTTTTAAATGCAAGTAGATAATTCTGAGATTATTTTATAGAAATGGAAGGCAGAAATTATTATTTCTAAAGTGTGAATTTTTATTATTTTAAAATAATCAAAAAAATATGCAAATCCTATCCATTATGGGTGGGATAAAATGTGTCTTTATTTCAATCAAAATTGACATAATACCTAATTCTTTAGGGTCAGCCTTATTAATTTAAAAAATCACCGTTCAAAGATCTTTTTAGAAAAAAAATATATATATCAAATTTTCTATCAAAATTTTTTATTAAAAACTATCTTCAAAAAATATTTTTGTAATAAATTATTTATTTTTACCCTCATTGCACCGTGTAAACCTGAGGCAACGTCTTAAATTTTTTGCTATAAATATTGTTATAATTGATTTTCGCGCTTTGCATATTCTAAATAACATATATATATTTTATAACAAAGACGTCAAACATTTTTTTTTCTATCAAATATTATACATTTAATTTTCACTTTTTATAAAATTTTTACCTTGGAAATTTAAATTTATTTTTCGTATTTTGATTCGTTATAAATCATTCAAATTCTAGTGGAATTCTATAAATATTTGAAATCTAGTAAAAATAATATCATTTTATATAATTATTACATTTTTATAAATTTTTAAAATTAATTATTTCTAATAATATGGTATGTTAACTGAGGTTAACATTGCGCATTCAGATGATTTTTGTTATAATAAAATGTTTATTGAAAATTTTATCAAATAAATTTATAGCTCAATGACTAGTGATATAAATTTTAGAATTGTTGCATAATAATATATTATGCAACATTGAACACTTTTCTCCCTTGTTCAATAAGAATACCGGTAGATAGTGAGGATTCTCAAATGATTGATTCATCTGATGAAGAATTATAACATGTGAGGCTCACATGTAACTTTAGTATTTCATATGCTATAATAAATATTTTTAGGGGTAATTGAATCAGATGATTCGGATATTGAAAGCGATGACTCTGACTCAAACCATCCAGTTGATGGATTGTCAAGACGACAAAATATATGGAAAGCTTCTTTAACTAATATCCCAACAGCAGCATCAGATTGGAAAGGCAGTTTACCTTCGCCAATAAAATTAAAAATCCGATATACTACTTCAAATTTTTACTAGGAAATATACATCCTACAATAGTACTACAATCTAATCTATATGCAATTCAAAAAGATATAAGCAGACCCCTTAATATATCGTTAGATGAATTAGATCAATTCATAGGAATTTTGTTCTATATGAGCATAATAAATCTGCCAAGAGCTCGTTTATAGTGGATGGCTAATACTAGAATAGCGAATGTGGCTAATATTATGTCAGTAAAAAGGTGGGAGTTCATAAAATCATGTTTTCACCTAAATGACAACACGAAAGCATATCCTTTTGGGACTGAAGGGTATGATGTTCTTCATAAAATACGACCTATGCTGACGATCACAACAGATATTTTAAACGAAATTACACTAGGAGAAAATCTATGCAATGAGCAAGTTGTTTTTCAAAGGGCGAAGTAAGATGAAACAATATGACCCCCAAAAACCTAAAAAGTGGGGTTTTAAATTTTTTTATTATGTGGAAATGATGGTATTATTTATAACTATGATATATATATATTGGGAAGATTCTCCAAGCCGAAGGTATACCAGATATAAGGGCTTGTGGGAATTCAGTTCTGCGCATGGTTGTCGCAGCCCTATTGCATTAAAATTATAAGTTATGCTTTGACAATTAATTCTCTAGCATAAACTTACTGGTTATATTAGCGCAAAGGGAAATACGTGTATCAACAGTTAGGACAAATCACATCAAAAATTACTCCGACAGATCAAGAGATTTAAATAAGGAAGAAGAAGTTTTGTTGAAAGAAAACAGTGATCAATGGAGTCGATTTATCTGTTATCAAATGGTTTGACAATCGTTCCGTTTATCTAATGAGCAGCTTTATAGGGGCCCACCCAATATCTGACGTGAAAAGATTCGATGGAAATAAAAGAGCATTAATGTGAAATGTCCAGCCATTTTTAAAAATTACAATAAAAACATGGGTGGAGTAGATCTAATAGATTCCCTACTAGCATTATATAGAATTCATATCAGGTCCCGAAAATGGTATCACCGAGTAGCTCTTCATACATTTGACAGGATGCTTGCTAATGCATGGCTATTATTTTGGAGGGATTGTAACCTGTTACAAATTCTCAGGAAAGAGCAGGAGTCGCTCCTAACTTTTAAAATATCAGTTGCAGAAGTATTGTGTAAAGGAAATAAAAGTATTAATTCAACAACGAGTTATAGATAGACGAATATCGGTGCAATCTAAATATATAAAAAGTGTAAAAACGGTACAGCACAGTGTTTACCAAATTTGAAAAAACCAATTTGCACATTGGCCGAAGTATAATGACAAAAGGTCAGGTGCAAATTACCAGGATGTAAGGGCATTACAAAAGTGGCGTGCGACAAATGCGGGGTATCATTATGTTTTATAAAAACTGATTTTTTTGCATTTGTATATCATTTTTATACATTATATAATTTACGAGAATAAAATGCAAAAATGAATATATTTTACCCTTATATGTGCTTTGTGTTTCTAGTTAACATATTCCAAAAAACTTAGAAATATTCAAAAATTTGGGGAAAAAAATTGTTTCCTTCTATAGATATAGAGAGTAAAAAAAATAAGTATTATAAATTTTTCGCTTTAATTGGTATAGCGTGCAATAGAGGGTTTTAAAAAAATGATTTCAATTTCAAAAGTAAATAATTATACGATATCAAAATAAAATATATTTTTTAAAAAAACAAATTATATAAAAAACATTAAAAAGAACTATAAGAAAGAATACATTTCATTAGCTAATCAAATTATATTTGGAGCTAACTTGATTGCTTTTGAATAACCTAATGGTGGCATCCGCCCAATCGCAATCGGTTCATTTTCAGACGCCTGATAGCTAAAATTATAGTAAAAAAAAATATAATCCGATACTCATTCCCTGCTTGGCAAATACCAATTTGGATGCGGAACTAAAGGAGGCGTAGATATAGCCTCACTGCCTACGAATCAACCTCCAACATCCACCAATAAACTCCGTTTTATGCAAAATCGATTTTAAGAATGCTTTCAATACAATTTCACGTTCCTTACTCGAATCTTTTTTCGATAATTTCCCCCAATACTCGCCCCCTCATTTTTAATGGTAACGTTATATACTCCGAACCCCCTCGGCCCTATTCTTTTCTGCTTAGCTATCCGCAATATGATGAAAGATCTTAAATTTGATTTTGATCTCGACCTAAACATATGGTACCTTGATGATGGCACCCTTTGCGGTAATCCACATCAAATAAGCAAAGCACTTAACTACCTCGAAAGAGAATGCTCTAAAATAGGTTTAGAATTAAATAAAATTAAAACTGAAATTTGCTTCCTCAACCCCGAGATTCCCTTAGATTTATTTAAAGAATACACTATTATCGAAAAAGAAGATATCCAACTCTTGGGCTCCCCATTACTTAATAATAATATACCCGAAAAAATTATCTATAAAACTTTTTCTGAGATGCAAAACTTGGAAAAGTTTATCAATCACATTCCATCGCACCAGCTTTTTTACTTCCCAAAATCTCACATCTCTTCCACTTATCCTCCTCATTCACCTCCTCTAAATTTTTCATTCAACACAATATTCGCTTAAAGACCTTTATAGAAAGAAGCCTCAACCTTTCATTAACAGACTTTAATTGGCATCTAGCCCAATTAACCGCTAAACTAGGTGGTATCGACTTGATCCCCTTAGAGCTACATTCCCTTTCTCCATTTATATCAAATCACCTATCGCTCAATTCTGCGATCTCATCATTCATAACTCCCCATGATGATCTTTTTCAGCAGAAATGGAAAGATGGAATCTCCTAACCCCAGACGGGTATACATTTCCTACCGAAATCTCTAACAAATCTATCATCGAACCCCTAATAAAAAAATTCGAAAATAGTCTTAACCCTACTGAAATTAACGATATATAACTATTACAAAACAACGATAAATAAGGCGGGCATAAATGGCTCGAAGCACTTCCAAGCCAAACCTTAGATAATCTCTTAAAATGACCAACTGAGAGTTACTATAGTCTTTAGACTTGGATGCTCGCTTACACATTCACACTCTTGCCACCAATGCCTCAGACCCGACGGCTTAACCTGCACCCCCTGGTCCAATGGGAAATCCCTTTTTTGGGATGCAACCTGCGTATCATCCTTTCCTTCATCAATTAATACAAACCCTCTTACTTGTGGGGAAAATAAAAAAATTAATAAATATTCAAAATTAAATAACTTTATATTTCAGCCAATAGTCATTTCAACTTAACGGCAATTTTTCACAGTCTATATATTTTTTTAAAAACTTTATCACAAAAATTTTTTAGCATAACAAACGAAAATCGCGAATCCTTATTTTTTAAACAAAAACTTCAATTGGAAATTTTTAAACACAACTATACTTGTTTTTTAGATACATCTTCATTATTAAATTAAGCTCTTTTTAGAGCCTTCGATACTATTAATATATATTTTTATTTAGTAATTTTAAAATACTTTTATATAGTTGTTTTGATATTTTAGTGTTTTATCATTTTTTTTTAAATTATACCAATATCAATATTATCAAAATAAAATTTTAAAATATGGCAAAAAGAATTTGAATAAAAATTAAATGAAAAGGCTAATATTAAAATAATCAAAGAGTATTTTGGTTTAAAATAATTTCTATTTTACTGTCAAGTATAGTTAATTAATAGCTGAGAATATTTTCAATTTAAAAACGCGTACCAATAAAAATTTGATAGGCATGCAACGGAAAGAGGGTGGAGGGAATATGAAGCAACTGCTTCAAGAAATTTGAAAAGTGATACTTCTTTAAAAAAAATTTTTTAAATTTTTACAAAATGTTCTCAAATCATATTATATATATACAAAATATGAAGACAAAAGAAGGGATATAAAACAAAATGGATTAAAATCTAATCTATATTCCAATCTTTTATAGTAATATAAATATCATGAAAGATATGGTTATAAAAATAATTAAAAAAGAAGTTGAATCTAACAAATGATTTTCAGTTATAGTTGATGGTACATATATGTTCCATAGCTTTATTAGTGTTGAAAGATTAATAGATTATATATTGTATGTGCAACACGACTGGGCTTGATAATAAAAAAAATTTAATATGAAAAATTAGTTACATGAATCTATTTACCCCACGAATTCTTAGTTGGGCAAAGCTATGATGGTGCTTCAAACATGAGTGGAAGGATCATAGGAGTACAGGATTTTATTAAAGCTGAGATCTCAAAGGCAGTTTATATTTGGTGCTATTGTCATCTACTAAATCTAATCAGTGTTCAATTATGCCAATCTATAAAAGAAATAAGAAATGTTTTAGGGATCTTAGATGAAATTCATGATGGTGTAAAAGATATGCAATGTTCAAAGTATGTCAGTGATGTGATGACAAAATCGCAACGATTTTTACGCATCAATAACAATACTTGGTAATATCATCATATTTGTTTAAATATAAAATGATTATTTTGACAAATTTAAAGGATTTGGAGATCCTGCCACTTCTCCCATGGCTAGTTCTATAGTTTTTAGAATAGAAAATTTTGACTTTATTTTATCACTTTGTGTTTTTAATTAAATATTGTTGATAACAAGCTTGGTTTGTGCAAAATTGCAAACCATGTTGAATACGGTTTGCATAAATTAAATTTAAATGGCAAAAATTTGCCTGATTAATTAAATTATAATTTAAATTATTGTCTTGTATCATTTTTTAATCTTATTAGATAATGACACTGAATTTTTTTTTCAACAGCATTTTATGAAGGGGGGAAATCTATCTTTGATCTTGAAAGTTCTAGGCTTAAACATTACAATTAAAAAAAAGAAAGGTATATATCCTTTCATTATTAAATATAATATAATATTTTATTTTCGCTCTAAAACTAGTATCTATTATGTTGCACTTAATTTTATAATAAAGCAGTTTAATAAAAATATTTAAAGAATTGATGAAATATTTAAATCAAACATCATTTTTTTACACCAAAGGGAATGACGAAAAAGACATTGTAAAATGTGAGGATAATTTTTTTTTTAAATTCGAGTCAATTTTTGAAGAAATGTCTAAGTTTCGAAATATATATACTATGGCTAAAAAGGGGGATGTAATTATTATACATGATCTAGAGGTCAAAGGACTTTAAAGACTTGTCAAATTCTGAGAATTGTAAATTAATATTATTAATATATAGTAATGCATTTTTTAGCATGTTTCTGAAACTCATAATTTAGACTGGAGAAACTATTCATTTACTTTCTTATTTTCCTGCTTTCCCTAATTTATCAATTTTATCTAAATATACTATTCCTACTACCTTATGTAATGCCAAAAGGGTCATAGTACCATTACTGACCTAAATATTTGAATCATTTTATTAATGGAGCAAAATTTATTTGAAAGATTTAATATTGACGAAATTATAAATTCTTTCGCTATCTATTCCCCTAATTTGTCTAAATTATTCATTAGATTATTGTAAATTGAGGTTGGGATTCAAAAAATAATTAACTACTTTATTTGGAGGCCGGATATTCTGCTTCCATAGCTTAGAAGGTGTAGGGACCACTGGTTACGACTTAATTTATTTCTTCATTCTTCAAATTTGAACTAAATTATAATAAACCAGAGGTTGATCTGTTAGTTTTTGGCTAAAGGATAACTTTCCTTAAAAAAGAGATAGAATAGATTCATGGGCGAAAAGATTAACAAAAGGTTAGGGAGATTATTGAATGTCTTTTTCTGAATAAATTTCTCAGAAGAGGGGAGAGAGGGGGGGGGGGTCATGTCTTTGCTGAATTATATTCATTTTCAAAATATTCTTACTTCCCACATCTTTTATATTTGTTTTAATAAAATTGAAATATAATTATACCCACTATGTTCATTAAGATATTTCTTTGGACACAATAAGCCAATATTTAACCCACAATATTCTCCATTTTTTTTACTCCCTACCCCTTTAACGATTTTCCCCATTATGCCCTTAAAAGATGTATAGAGGCAAATCACGCCTACACCGTTTAAAAAAATTTTTAATTGATTTTTCTTAGTAATATAGTTTATATTTCCAATTTAAATATAGTGAAGCACGTGATGAATTGTAATAGGAGTAAAATTAGAGATATAAAATTGCGCTAAATATAAATACCTGAAGAAGGTTGAAGTTAAAAGTCTAATGCCAATCACTTTTTGTTCTTTACAAACAAAGGTTTAATGTATATACAAATATATATTAATTTTACCATATATTTACTTAGAAGTGGGAGTTCCACATTCAAAAGATTTTGACCCCTTTTCAGCAAGACTTCTTAGGTATTTCTTGATTTGAAGCAAAAGTATTCTATCAAATTTATTAAAATTAAGTGATATATTTTTTCTTGATTAAAAGTAGTTATATATGTAGAGATTTAAGTTTGTTTACCCCCCCCCCCCCCAAGGCTATATAATGGCAAATAAAAGAATTAAATTGCAAAATATTCAAAAATTTACAACCCAATTTCATGGATGAAGATTATGAATGACAATTATCAACCCCAGTGATAATAGAGGAAAAATCTGGTCAGAATATCTTTATTAATCTAAAATAGCATATTACTCTCTTGCTGTGCAATACGATAGCTGTTATTCGCAAAATCGCAGAAATAATTTTAAAATGAAAATTTAGCTCCGTGAAGTTGGCAGAACGACTTGAGGTGCAATTGACAAAAATTATGCCATTATTTAGAGTCTTAATTGCACTTCTATCCGGACATCAGCAGAATGAACCGTTCGTGAGTTATGAGCAAAATAAGGAAAGTGTGAAATTTTGATGCTGGCAGAACGACTTGAGGTGCAATTAACAAAAGTTACGCCATTATTTAGAGTCTTAATTGCACCTAATTGCACTTCTATCCGGACATCAGCAGAATGAACCGTTCGTGAGTTATGAGCAAAATAAGAAAGTGTTGGCATTTTGCCAAAACCGAAAATAAAAGAGATCCTTTTTTGAAACTTAACAATAATGTAGTATATGATTTACTCTTCAATATTCTCAAACCCGGATATCCGTATGTATAACCGTAACCGAGCTATACCTATTTAAAAAACGTGAAGTTGGCAGAACGACTTGAGGTGCAATTAAAAAAAATTATGCCATTATTTAGAGCCTTAATTGCACCTAATTGCACTTCTACCCGGACATCAGCAGAATGAACCGTTCGTGAGTTATGAGCAAAATAAGAAAGTGTTGGCACTTTGCCAAAACCGAAAATAAATTAGATTACCTTTTGAAACTTGGCAATTAATTAGTTTACAATTTGTGCTTTAATATTCTAAAAACGGGATATCCGTATCATTAACCGCAAGCGAATAATATTTATTTATCTGAGGAAAATGAAGTAGGCGGAATTATTTATAAAAAGTGAGGTGCAATTAGAGATACTTATGCCAATGTGTAGCCCTTTAATAGAACATTAAGAATCTATAAACGGCTTATCAGCAGAATTAACGGCTAGTGAGTTATGAGCAAAATAAGAAAGTGTTGGCACTTTGCCAAAACCGAAAATAATTAAGAATAACTTTCGAAACTTGGCAATTATTTAGTATAAAATTTGTGCTTTAATATTCTCAAAACGGGATATCCGTATCATTAACCGTAACCGAGTTATATTTATTTATTTGAGAAGCGGAAATGAGCGGAACTCTTAGTAAATGTGAGGTGCAATTAGCGATTCTTATGCCAGTGTGTAGCCCTTTAATTGAACATTAAGAATCTTTAAACGGCATATCAGCAGAATTAACGGCTAGTGAGTTATGAACAAAATAAGAAAGTGTTGGCACTTTGCCAAAACCGAAAAAAATTAAGAATAACTTTCGAAACTTGGCAATTATTTAGTATTCAATTTGTGCTTTAATACTCTCAAAACGGGATATCCGTATCATTAGCCGTAACCGAGTTATATTTATTTATTTGAGAAGCGGAAATGAGCGGAACTCTTAGTAAATGTGAGGTGCAATTAGCGATTCTTATGCCAGTGTGTAGCCCTTTAATTGAATATTAAGAATCTTTAAACGGCATATCAGCAGAATTAACGGCTAGTGAGTTATGAGCAAAATAAGAAAGTGTTGGCACTTTGCCAAAACCGAAAATAATTAAAAATAACTTTCGAATCTTGGCAACTATTTAGTATTCAATTTGTGCTTTAATACTCTCAAAACGGGATATCCGTATCATTAACCGTAACCGAGTTATATTTATTTATTTGAGAAGCGGAAATGAGCGGAACTCTTAGTAAATGTGAGGTGCAATTAGCGATTCTTATGCCAGTGTGTAGCCCTTTAATTGAACATTAAAAATCTTTAAACGGCATATCAGCAGAATAAACGGCTAGTGAGTTATGAGCAAAATAAGAAAGTGTTGGCACTTTGCCAAAACCGAAAAAAATTAAGAATAACTTTCGAAACTTGGCAATTATTTAGTATTCAATTTGTGCTTTAATATTCTCAAAACGGGATATCCGTATCACTAAAACCGAGTTACATTTATTTATTTGAGAAGCGGAAATGAGCGGAACTCTTAGTAAATGTGAGGTGCAATTAGCGATTCTTATGCCAGTGTGTAGCCCTTTAATTGAACATTAAGAATCTTTAAACGGCATATCAGCAGAATTAACGGCTAGTGAGTTTTTCTTATTAGGTTGTTAATTTTTATATTTCGTTCTTCCGATTAGCACCTTTCTATAGAAAAATAAGAATGGCATTTACATTTGTTGTAATATGTACTTGATATTTAATTTGCATAAAGAGTTTTTTTGGATTTATTATTATAACGGGTGATAAAAATGTTATATTAGAATAATGAAATTATGAATATTATTTATAAAGAAGATTGAAAAGAGTATAAAAACTCCAAATTTTACCATTCGATGATCTTTTATAATTATTAACTTTTTTGTATTTTATTTTTATTTTTTTTTATTAATTTTTTTATTATTTTTACTTTTATAATTTTATTAATTTGATAATGTTATAATTTGGAATAAATGAGTAAATTATGATTTTACGAACTTAATTTTTTTTAATCTTTAATTTTTAATTTTAATTTATATTAATTTATTTTGATTATGTTTTTATCTTATTATTTAATAAAGATTTAGTATCATTTTAGTTCTAACCTTTCTTTATTTGACAACGGTTTTAATCTCCCAATTCTTAATTATTCTCAAAATGTTACAACATTTATTAAATAATTTTATTTTTCAAGTTTTTTCCGATTATTATGTATAAAATTAAAATAAGGTTTATAAAAATCAGGGACCCGGATTGAACGAACCTTTATAAATATCTGAACCGTAACCGAACCTATATATTTATTTTTTGAAGGAGTAAAAAGAACTTTTATAAAAAAAAATTAAACCGGTTCAGTTTTTATATTTTAAAAATGGAAATAATTTAAATATCCAGAATTATTTTGCTCTTATAGTAATGGCGTTTCCCGTATCTTAAAAATTAGTTATTATGAATCATATAAATTTTTTTAGAAAAAAATTGAGAAAACATCAGAAAAATAAAGATTTAAAATGTTAAAACAAAAATGGGTAGAAAAACTATAAATTGAAAAAAAAATTTAGTTTTTTCCGGGGGTTTATTTTCTATGGGGTTTTTTTATTCTGGGATTTTTTTTCCCGGGGTTTTTTTCAGGGAGGTTTTTTTTATATATAAATTTTAGATGCATTAAAAAAAAAATTTATTTAAAATGTAAAAAATTAATAAATATTTTTTTACATATTTATGAAAAATTTTAAAAATTAGTAAATGTTCTTTTACTATAAGTTATAATGTGTTATAGTCTATATTTTTTTATTTTTTATTAAATTTCCAACACATTTCTTTTCAACTATTAATCTTATTAATTAATTGCTTTCAATTTGTATTAAATTAAAATAAAATTTTATTATATTTATTTACCCCTTTTTATAACATTCGTTTCACTGTATACCAAAACACATAATCAACGTGTTTCATTAAATCATAACTATAACACTGTAAAAGGTAAGACTTTTTGAAGTGATCTTAGTTTTGTTGTTGTTTATTTTATTTTAAATTTACCGTATGATATAATTAGATCTTTCCAACAAAATCATTTTAAAATACCCCCCCCCCTCCATCTTATAATGATTTTTAAGCACATGTGGTGAATTCAGTCAGTATTAAAATTATTTTAAAATTTTTTTATAATTAAAATATAAATTTTCAACGTTCTACCAACTTCACGGAGCTGACTTTCAAGTAATAATATAATAAATATATTATATTTATATTTATTATTTAGGTTATAATGGCACCAGGTAAACAACCTGCCGTGCCATTAAAATTAATAAAAGCCTTATTCCAGAAATACAAAGAAGAAATATACATGACTCCATTGTTCGTCAGCTGAAATTTGGAAGACCCTTAGCAATGAACTGGAGAATTTGATGAGTCCAAAATCACTATACATTTATGCTAAGCAAAATAGAAATAACTCATTAGATGATTTATATATCCAGAAAGAGGTAAATATATCATTATTTATATCTATATCTTTTGGAAAAAGTCATTGTGACTTCACTTTTTTTACTTTCATTTTAATTCACTACATATAACGAAGATGCCTGAAATTTAAACATTAAATTTATTACTCATAATATATTTAATAATTTCTCGTCTTAAATATCTAAATCTAGGTATTTTTTAATAAATTGGAATAATTTCTTACTAAGTCCCTCCCTCAGTTATTATAAATTTTAGTGAAAAATATATTAAATAGATTTTGCAAAAGTAGGCCGGATATCGAGCCAGAACCAATACGTTTGGCGAATCATTATTTTTAAATTTTATTTTTTGTAAAAGTGAAAATTTTGTTCAACAAGCCCCGCTAACCTCAAAAAAATATTATTGACATTATATGAAACTTAAGACCATCTCGCACATCAGAAAATTTTAAAGTTATATACAGGGATGTGAACCCTCCTGCTAAAAAAATGGGTTCTTGGGTTTGAATTTAGTTAAAAATCTCATTGCATGTTTATTTTATAATTTTTAACATATAAATTTAAAATAAATAAAATGAAAGTTTATATCTTTTTTTAAAAAAGTTTAAGCCCGAACCCTTGTTTGGGTTCAACAGAATATTGGGGTTAAGGAGGTTTCGGGTTATTCCTGGTTATATATATTTTAATATTTCATTAGAATATATAAATTATATTAACTAGCGCTAGTAAATTCAGGGCTATGTGGGATTATTCTTTATATTTTTATATAACATAAAACAAGTATTTAGGAAAAAATGATTAAAAAATTTTTAAATTTATTTAACTTCTGTTATATTTTGTTAAATCTTTTTTATATAGATAGTATATTTAAGTCAATTTTATATGAAAATATTTAATGACACATGTTGACGATAAAATTAAAAAATATTTTGTTTGTAAAAATAATTAAAATAACATTTATTTTAAAGCCCCTGGTTTGGGGCAAGTTGGTTCAAAAATTATTTTTACTAAAATAAGAGTATTTTTTTTATTTAATATAATGTCAATTTTATTTTTTTAAACTATTCATATTTTAAAACCATCTAGTTTTGGAGTGTTAAAACATTTTGATTTACCTAAAAATCATAAAAAAATTTAAATACTGAGGGGTATAAAATATTTTTTACTTTATATTTTACTACATGATTTATATTTTTTGTAAAATGACACGTCTATATTATAATATCGGAACTAGAGATCTGCAAGGTCTAATTCTATTTAAAATAATCAGGTTTGGGCCGGGTCTAATATTTTTAAAAATAATTCGAGCCGGGTCGGGTCGGATCTTGGAATTTTTTTAAAACACATCTTAATTTATCAATTTTATATTGATTTAATGAAAATATTTTATTTTATTTATTGAAACAAAACGACATATAACATATGTCTTTTATTTTGAGTAATTATAAAAACTAATATGTATATTTAAATAAATCCTAGCCGGGTCGGTAAATTTTTTTAAAAAAATTTCGGGTTCGCCGGCTAAACTAAAAAAATTGCCGGGTCGGGATTTGAAAATTAGGCCCGATGCAGATCACTAATCTGAACACAAAAACATCATAATATTTTAATAATGATATTTAAATTTATTTTATTATCCATAGGATAAATTCTCAAGTTTATCTTCCTCTGGTAGTGATATTGAAGATGAGGGGAAAAAAAGAAGGATATATTTGAGATTTCATTGACAAGTGAAGATTGGAATCTCATATATCCAAATCCCGATCAACCTAGCAGGTTAAAAAGGGGATGGACCCACATTTTCGAAAGGAATATTTCGAATCAAATAAAAATACCCTGTTTATGGGTTTTTAAAAATCATTATGTATCGTTTAATTCTATATATTTGTTAAAAATTAAAGCTTTTTGTAAACAGTGTTCAGCAGTGTTATTGATTAAAAAATTAAATACTTTAAATAATATATATATAAAATTTATATGTGAAATATTTAATTTTAAATTAAAACAGCATGATAGTAATTATAAAAGACCGCTTAGTGGGACAAAAAGGGAAGAAGTGGCTAAAGAATTACAAACTGATTTAGCTTTAAACTGGCGTGTGAAAAAAGCAAATGAAACAATGAAATATGGTGAATTAGAACCTAGAACTTTATATTCCTTGGATGTCCTACGTAAATGCAAACAATCCATTTCTAATAAATATAACATTAAATCGGATAGTGTAATCAATCAGTTATTATATCTAAAATATACTCAACCATATTTACCCAGTATAATCAATATATCCTGTGACAAATTTTTTATGCACTACTGGTTACCAGAACAAATGATAACTTTTAATAAATATTGCCAAGATACTAACGTATCCATACTACAAATAGATGCTACAGGGACCTTAGTAAAAAAATTAAGTCGACCTTATGATCAAACATCTGGGCATATTTTTCTATACATAGGAGTAATCGATTTAAAAGTAAAATCTGGGCAAATACCTGTAGTTCAGATGTTATCAGAAGCCCATGATATTAACCACATTTCACACTGGCTGAATGTATGGGTGCATAGAGGTGCTAAAATACCTAAAATTGTTGTAACTGATCATTCTTTAGCTTTATTGGGGGCTGTTGCCAGATCGCTAGCAAATTTTATTGATCTTAAGTCATATATTGAATATTCATTTAATATAATATTAGGTCAAAAATTGCTGACCCCTAGGATATTTATTAGAATAGATTATGCTCATTGTATCAAACTAATAAGTAGATGGCCTAGTTTATATAAAAAACCTCGTTTATTTAGAGAATTTTATATAAGTTCCGTTGCAATGCTAATAAAATCCGCTTCCTTTAAAGAGGCGGAAATATTAATAGAATCCATCCTCATTGTATGTAATAGTGAATTTTGTGGGATCGAAACTTGTCCTGACATTACGCTGAATGCTAAAAAAATATCTAAAAAATATAATCTCTGGAATAGAAGATATAGACATTAATATATTAGATGAACTCGAGGAGGAAATATCCATTGACTTAAATGTATCTAGTAATATAAATTACTGGATAGAAAGTATTAAAAATAAAGCCATATCTAAATGTATCATATCATATAAAGATGAAAATTATTTCTATAACCCAGAAATAACTATAAACTTATGTAATTTTTTAAAGACCTATCCTTTATGGTCTAGTATTATGCAACAACATTATAATTATGGACAAGTTACATCTTCTACATCAAATGTTGAAAGTTATTTTAATAATTTGAAAAATAGAACATTTAAATCCGTAATGTAACCTATTACTATTGATAAATTTTTCTGTAAACATTTTGATGAGATAAGAGGATTGCTTACTATAGCTGAAGCGTCCCGAATCTCTAATATAATTAAGGAAAAGGATACTGTAAAAATTATTATACCACAAGAAACAGACAATTCACAAATTTCTAAATTTAGTAGTTTAAATGAGGGAGAAGTGTCTGATGATGAATATCAATTAATTGAAAATTGGAAAGGTTTAGTAGATCAACCATCTATAAAAAAGAAACGTACTTCATATTATGGAGCACATTGCCCTGAAATATTACATGTAATTGAAGGGACCAAGATTAAATTAGGTATGTTGAAAAATGGGAATCTTACCACAATAAAGAGACCTTTAAAACTTGGATCTAATAGATATATAATCAGTAATACATGCCCTATTGATAGTTTATCACAAGCAGTAGCAGTAGCCTACTGCGATAGCAAATTATATAAAGCTTTTTTGACAATTTAGAAAATAGTATATTTAAAGAGTTTATAGAATATTTTGTTTCGCATGGGGCCAATATTAATACATATAAGATAAGGTGTGATTTATTATTAAAATTATTCGATAAAACTAAGATTAGTAATGGTATCTATAGATTGTCTTGCGAATCAACAATATATTATATTATAGAAAAATGCTATAAAGATATATATAGTGTAACCGATATTTTTAAATGTAATAATAAAGAATGTTTACGACCGGAAAATTTCTTAGAAATAATATGTTTACCAATAAATTTAAATATAATAAATAATACAGGTTTTGAAAGTTTGGATATTGCAATCCAAGATGCTTTACCTCTTTTAACATACTGTAAATCCTGTAAAATGCCGGACCCTTTATCTTTAGTCCATAAGTACCAATTTCATGAACATGTTATAATTGACACTACAGGCTGTCAAAGTTCTAAATTAAATAATTTCCCTAGATTTATAAATTTAGGAGATACATTATATTTTTTAAGAGCTCTTATAGTATTTATACCTCCTGCTGTTTCTTCAGGGATTGGTCATTATATATGTTATTCCAAGCGGTTAGATGGAACATGGGAAATATATAATGATCTCTCAAAATTAATTATATATAAAAATAATGATTGCCAAGATGATGTTATATGTCATGCTATTTTATATACCATATGAATCATTCATAACATATCATCCATTGTTGGCATTCATTACTAATATATTTATCATGTTAAATTTAACCTTCTGGAATAACATATTTAATGACCTATTTGTGAAGAAGCAGGAGATATAAAAAAATTAAACAACTAGATATCCCGTTAATCTATTTAATTTTGAACTTCCACCACACCTACTATTTTTATTTATAACTTATGTATTAGGGATATGGGATACAGCATTTTAAGTAATCTACACAATGTTATCTGAGATTATGCATCTTGAATTAAATATTCAATCTTTATAAACATCACATTGGTAAGTATGATTTATAAGAAATTCTCCAGTCGTTACATTTAAAAAATCGGTACAGTATAAGTATGTTTATAATATAATTCTATAATATTGTTGATTCATAAGACAATATAAATAAATCATTACTCCTTAGGGTTATCAAACAATTTTAGTATTAAATCACAATTTTGCGAAAAATAATATTCTATCTTTGAATATATTATTTCCTAAATTATCAAAAAACATTTTATATGATTTGCTACAGCAGGCAATTGCTTCTGCTTGTTATTAACTATTAATAGGACATGTATTGATGATTATATCTATGATTTGTGGTAAGATTTATATTTTAAACAAATTAATTTAATCTTGGTAACCTTTAATTAAACGTAATATTTAAGAGCAATGCACTTAGGTTTTTTATGGATTAATTATCTGCCAACCCTTCCCATTTTTTATTAATACAAATTCATCGACACCTTTATCCTGAATAAAATTTCATTGCTATATTTAAAAATTTGTAATATTTCTATTTCTTGTGGTACATATTTTTTCTATCTCCTTAATTATATAAGAGATGCGAGATGTCTCTGCGACAGTAAAAATCTCTATTATTTAATCTAACGGTTAATTTTATCAATTGTCATGCATAAGCAACAATTACGAATTTAAATCATCTAATTTTAAAATTAATTTAATAACTTCCAGCATTAGATGGCTGTAGTTTGTTCATAATAATAATGTGATTGCATTATCTGGATCAAGGACAGATCTTTAAAAAATTTCATAAAATACGAGGTTATAGAAATATATTTCTTCTTTTCATATGAACATTTAAATATAGCTTTATTTTTAATACTTACTATTCAGCAATGAAGATTGCTAGATATATCTTATAATCAATTATTCTTTCATCATCATGTTCATTTAATATATTAAAGTCTCCAGAGATTACATTTTTAAAATATTTATTAGCATTCAGTCAGGACAAATCTTAATATAACAAAATTCATTATTCAATAAGGAAAGATTCTATTAACATTCTTAAGTTTAGCAACGTAAAATTCTCTAATTAAATATTACTTTTTATATAAATAGGGTAATATATTTATTAATTTGATACATCGAGATTTTTTTCTAATAAAAATCCTAGGAGTATGATGTCATAATATTATATATTATAAATTTACACTATATGACTTTAGATCAATAAAATTTTCTGGAGGTCTAGAGTCAATCTCCAATAAAGTTAAGGGATCATCAGTTCAATTTTTTGTAATTTACCTCCAAAATGTACCCTTTCATGCAGCTTTTTGGAAGTATGGTTATTATCCTGGCTTTTCATAATACTTGCACTATGGCACATGCCCTGATTTTTATTTTAAATCTATTATATATATGTATATGAAAATATTCCTAGATGTTTAATAATATGGTCAATTTATTTTTACTAAGGTATATGAAATCTATTTGTATGAGCAATATTTATTTAAAGTTATCATCTGTTTTTGTAACCAATAATATAAAAATAATTTATCATAGGAAAAATTGATTATAATGGGTAAATATAGTTTGTGTATATTTTAGATATAATAATTGGTATAATTGTAATCCCATTTAATGATAGTTTTGCCTGCGTATTCATATGACTTCTAAGGAATATAGATTACTGGTTTCGAATTCAATATTTCATGGTTTGATTTGTTTAACACATCAGTTTCGAACTAAATCTGACTTAGCACTTAGTTCATTTTTATCTCAATAAGCGGTCTATTATAACGATAATTATTCAACATTTTAAAACAATAATTCACACATAAATTATATATATATAATATAAATTTTTTTAATCCTTAACACCTCTGAACTGAACACTGTTTACAAAAAAGCAAAAAAAAAGCAAAAAAAAAAGCAAAAAAAAAAGCAAAAAAATAAAGCAAAAAAAAAATCAAAAAAAAAGCAAAAAAAAAGCAAAAAAAAAAAATAAAAAAGCAAAAAAAATAAAACAAAAAAAAATAAAACAAAAAAAAATAAAACAAAAAAAAATAAAACAAAAAAGATAAAAAAATTATAAAAAATACGAAAATAAAACCACTAATTCGCCAAATTTAAAATCGCCAAAACATCATTCACACCTTGCAGATTCGCCCTCAGATAGGGTCAAGGCCTGTTTGCTGACAACTGAGGGTAAATAAATTATTCATAATAAATCAATTTATTTTAAATTTTCAAGCTGCAACAATACCAAATCTAACTTCCTATTCCATTAAAATGTAATTAAATAATTTTTTGGAAGCAATTAAATTTTTTTATAGCCGATCTCTCATTTACACCTAGCACATTTGCCCTCAGAACATATTAAAAAATGGATAAAACAAAAAAGAAAAAAACACAAAAAGAAAAAAAATGATAAAAAAAACAAATGAAAATAGAAAAAATGATAGAAATAAATGATAAATCAAAAAAAGAAAAATATGAAAAAAAGGAAAAAAAAAATATAGAAATAAACAAAAAAAGAAAAAAATTAATAAGAAAATACAAAAAAATACATTATGATAAATGGAAAACAAAACTGAAAATGAAAACGTAAACTTCCTAGATGATTTTAAACACGGAATGAGAATTTAAGAACCAAGTATTATATAGTTAAAATAATTTATAATCTTTATAGATAGCTTTCTAAGGGATATTACACAATATCTGTAAATCGAATTGAATAACCAGGGATATTACACAATATCTATACATCGAATTGAATAACTGAGAACCAAGTATTATATAGTTAAAATAATTTATAATCTTTATAGATAGCTTTCTAAGGGATATTACACAATATCTGTAAATCGAATTGAATAACCAGGGATATTACACAATATCTGTACATCGAATTGAATAACTGAGAACCAAGTATTATATAGTTAAAATAATTTATAATCTTTATAGATAGCTTTCTAAGGGATATTACACAATATCTGTACATCGAATTGAATAACTGAGAACCAAGTATTATATAGTTAAAATAATTTATAATCTTTATAGATAGCTTTCTAAGGGATATTACACAATATCTGTAAATCGAATTGAATAACCAGGGATATTACACAATATCTGTACATCGAATTGAATAACTGAGAACCAAGTATTATATAGTTAAAATAATTTATAATCTTTATAGATAGCTTTCTAAGGGATATTACACAATATCTGTAAATCGAATTGAATAACCAGGGATATTACACAATATCTGTACATCGAATTGAATAACTGAGAACCAAGTATTATATAGTTAAAATAATTTATAATCTTTATAGATAGCTTTCTAAGGGATATTACACAATATCTGTAAATCGAATTGAATAACCAGGGATATTACACAATATCTGTACATCGAATTGAATAACTGAGAACCAAGTATTATATAGTTAAAATAATTTATAATCTTTATAGATAGCTTTCTAAGGGATATTACACAATATCTGTACATCGAATTGAATAACTGAGAACCAAGTATTATATAGTTAAAATAATTTATAATCTTTATAGATAGCTTTCTAAGGGATATTACACAATATCTGTAAATCGAATTGAATAACCAGGGATATTACACAATATCTGTACATCGAATTGAATAACTGAGAACCAAGTATTATATAGTTAAAATAATTTATAATCTTTATAGATAGCTTTCTAAGGGATATTACACAATATCTGTAAATCGAATTGAATAACCAGGGATATTACACAATATCTGTACATCGAATTGAATAACTGAGAACCAAGTATTATATAGCTAAAATAATTTATAATCTTTATAGATAGCTTTCTAGGGGATATTACACAATATCTGTAAATCGAATTGAATAACCAGGGATATTACACAATATCTGTACATCGAATTGAATAACTGAGAACCAAGTATTATATAGTTAAAATAATTTATAATCTATATAGATAGCTTTCTAAGGGATATTACACAATATCTGTACATCGAATTGAATAACCAGGGATATTACACAATATCTGTACATCGAATTGAATAACTGAGAACCAAGTATTATATAGTTAAAATAATTTATAATCTTTATAGATAGCTTTCTCAGAGATATTAGATAACGTTATGATCTTTTCCCTGATCTCGGGCCTGCCCGTACCTACAACAACAACCTGGCGATTGGATGAAGTTTGAATCAATTCCACAGATTTCCTATGAAATACCCAAGTGTACTTAAACCGAAAGGACCCAACAGCAATTACTAATTAATACGCTACATCCCCGCGCTTATAATAAATATATATATAGCGAATATAATAAATTACCTATGTTTTTTCCTTTTCTGAATAATGATTTCATTATGAAAGGTTGGATATTTTTACTGTTTCAGGAAATCGCAAAATGTAAATATGATCACACTTATAATTCATCAGGTATACATGAACAAACCCTAATGTTATTTATTTTGAGCTCTTAAAAACGAAATAGTCTATAGAAAAACCTATTTCTCAAAACCAATTGAAACGCGAATGAATATATATCCCAAAAGTATTTAAATAAGATGTTTAGAAACTCTATATTGAAAATTATCCCAAAGCAATTCCCCCATTTATATCAATTAGGGGGTCATCATTGATAGGCTCCTGAAAAAAATATAGGCCTTCCTGCCCCATATTCATGATATAATTTGAACCCCATTTATACAAAAACCTCAAGATCTCAAATATTCCCAACTGAAAATAGTAGAATATTGATTTTTGGTAACGCTAAAATTGATGTCATCCGTATCAACAATATATATGGACGGAAATTTTTGTATAGTTCCTAGATTATATGTTCAGCTCTATACATTGTAAATAATGTATGAAAATGTAATGATCCCAGTTATACAAGGGAGATATATATTCAACTTTTTCTCAATGTCAAAAATTTTGGTGCTTCCGGCAATAGGACGCGACTGCTATGTCTGTTCTTAGATTTTATTTCCAAATATAGTGAAAGGTTAATTTTTTAAATATTTTAATCTAAAGTATTCAAGATGCTTCTATTGAAACTCACAATCTATTCCTCACGTGGCTAAGTGTAACTGCATTATTCGCTCATACTATATGGAAAAGGTATAAAAACTTGAAATATTTATAATCATTAATATTTTTCAATATTTAATTTAGGTATCATGTAGATGGCCTAACACTAATAACTAACTAGCTCGAGGGATTCAATCATGTTCTTAAACCTAAAACACTTTAGTGAAATTCAAACGCTATATATCTCATACAAATTCATATAAATAATATATAATCTTAGATAGCCTGGGTGATATTTAGTAATAGCGTAACTTAAACGCTTAAATTTACATAAATTGTAATTAAAACGACATCATGTCTGACTAAATAAATATATATACCGCAATTATAACAAATTATTCTTTATTATTGTGATTAATATAATCTACATTGTTCGCATTATGTAAATATATATTATATCTTACCTATGAAATTTTTGGCGATTTAAATAATAAAGCGACTAGTACAAAAGTCATAAAGGCCAATGTACCCATTTAAATTTTATATTACTGGTATCAGAGATAAATAATAAAATATGTGTGTCGCTGCCTAGATTGTCAAATTATAAAAATTTAATAGTTAATCACAAAATAATGGCAAAAGATGTATGTCGTTATTCTTGATTTTGTCTTAGTGGTGACGCCATTTTTTATTTAGCTATTAATATTTTAATTTTGGCTGCTAAACTGTATTTCTAACGGAGGACAGATGAATAATAGAAATTTTAACTATTCATTTCAAAATTTGAGGTTTAACTCGGTTACTATTAGTTATACGGATATCACGTTTTGAGAAAATTAAAGCACAAATTGAATACTAAATAATTGCCAAGTTTCGAAAGTTATTCTTAATTTTTTTCGGTTTTGGCAAAGTGCCAACACTTTCTTATTTTGTTCATAACTCACTAGCCGTTAATTCTGCTGATATGCCGTTTAAAGATTCTTAATGTTCAATTAAAGGGCTACACACTGGCATAAGAATCGCTAATTGCACCTCACATTTACTAAGAGTTCCGCTCATTTCCGCTTCTCAAATAAATAAATATAACTCGGTTACTATTAGTGATACGGATATCCCGTTTTGAAAATATTAAAGCACAAATTGAATACTAAATAGTTGCCAAGTTTCGAAATTTATTCTTAATTTTTTTCGGTTTTGGCAAAATGCCAACACTTTCTTATTTTGTTCATAACTCACTAGCCGTTAATTCTGCTGATAAGCCGTTTATAGATTCTTAATGTTCTATTAAAGGGCTACACATTGACATTCTAATTGCACCTCACTTTTTATAAATAATTTCGCCTACTACATTTTTCTCAGATAAATAAATATTATTCGCTTGCGGTTAATGATACGGATATCCCGTTTTTAGAATATTAAAGCACAAATTGTAAACTAATTAATTGCCAAGTTTCAAAAGGCAATCTAATTTATTTTCGGTTTTGGCAAAGTGCCAACACTTTCTTATTTTGCTCATAACTCACTAGCCGTTAATTCTGCTGATATGCCGTTTAAAGATTCTTAATGTTCAATTAAAGGGCTACACACTGGCATAAGAATCGCTAATTGCATCTCACATTTACAAAGAATTCCGCTTATTTCCGCTTCTCAAATAAATAAATATAACTCGGTTACTATTAGTGATACGGATATCCCGTTTTGAGAATATTAAAGCACCAATTGAATACTAAATAATTGCCAAGTTTCGAAAGTTATTCTTAATTTTTTTCAGTTTTGGCAAAGTGCCAACACTTTCTTATTTTGCTCATAACTCACTAGCCGTTTATTCTGCTGATATGCCGTTTAAAGATTCTTAATGTTCAATTAAAGGGCTACACACTGGCATAAGAATCGCTAATTGCACCTCACATTTACTAAGAGTTCCGCTCATTTCCGCTTCTCAAATAAATAAATATAACTCGGTTACGGTTAATGATACGGATATCCCGTTTTGAGAGTATTAAAGCACAAATTGAATACTAAATAGTTGCCAAGATTCGAAAGTTATTCTTAATTATTTTCGGTTTTGGCAAAGTGCCAACACTTTCTTATTTTGCTCATAACTCACTAGCCGTTAATTCTGCTGATATGCCGTTTAAAGATTCTTAATATTCAATTAAAGGGCTACACACTGGCATAAGAATCGCTAATTGCACCTCACATTTACTAAGAGTTCCGCTCATTTCCGCTTCTCAAATAAATAAATATAACTCGGTTACGGTTAATGATACGGATATCCCGTTTTTAGAATATTAAAGCACAAATTGTAAACTAATTAATTGCCAAGTTTCGAAAGTTATTCTTAATTTTTTTCGGGTTTTGGCAAAGTGCCAACATTTTCTTATTGTGCTCATAACTCACTAGACGTTTATTCTGCTGATATGCCGTTTAAAGATTCTTAATGTTCAATTAAAGGGCTACACACTGGCATAAGAATCGCTAATTGCACCTCACATTTACTAAGAGTTCCGCTCATTTCCGCTTCTCAAATAAATAAATATAACTCGGTTACGGTTAATGATACGGATATCCCGTTTTGAGAATATTAAAGCACAAATTTTATACTAAATAATTGCCAAGTTTCGAAAGTTATTCTTAATTATTTTCGGTTTTGGCAAAGTGCCAACACTTTCTTATTTTGCTCATAACTCACTAGCCGTTAATTCTGCTGATAAGCCGTTTATAGATTCTTAATGTTCTATTAAAGGGCTACACATTGACATTCTAATTGCACCTCACTTTTTATAAATAATTTCGCCTACTACATTTTTCTCAGATAAATAAATATTATTCGCTTGCGGTTAATGATACGGATATCCCGTTTTTAGAATATTAAAGCACAAATTGTAAACTAATTAATTGCCAAGTTTCAAAAGGTAATCTAATTTATTTTCGGTTTTGGCAAAGTGCCAACACTTTCTTATTTTGCTCATAACTCACGAACGGTTCATTCTGCTGATGTCCGGATAGAAGTGCAATTAAGGCTCTAAATAATGGCATAATTTTTTTTAATTGCACCTCAAGTCGTTCTGCCAACTTCACGTTTTTTAAATAGGTATAGCTCGGTTACGGTTATACATACGGATATCCGGGTTTGAGAATATTGAAGAGTAAATCATATACTACATTATTGTTAAGTTTCAAAAAAGGATCTCTTTTATTTTCGGTTTTGGCAAAATGCCAACACTTTCTTATTTTGCTCATAACTCACGAACGGTTTATTCTGCTGATGTCCGGATAGAAGTGCAATTAAGACTCTAAATAATGGCGTAACTTTTGTTAATTGCACCTCAAGTCGTTCTGCCAGCATCAAAATTTCACACTTTCCTTATTTTGCTCATAACTCACGAACGGTTCATTCTGCTGATGTCCGGATAGAAGTGCAATTAAGACTCTAAATAATGGCATAATTTTTGTCAATTGCACCTCAAGTCGTTCTGCCAACTTCACGGAGCTTGAAAATTTTACTATTTATGCCGTGTTTATAGTAAGCGCATATCGCTTGGGATCGCCAGTGAGTGATGAGATAGGATATGTATATTCTGTAAAAACATGAAATTATTTGAAATCAGCCATTGAAAGGCATTAGACGAAATGTGAGACATTTTAAATTAAATATTTTTACGGGCGCCTAATAAGCCGACGAAATCAACTAGAGCTGAATTCAATAAATGCAGATTACCTTTAATTCGCATTATCGTCATTGGTTTTATAGCAATATTACATATTTGAAATAAAAAAACTAAATTCAAGAGGAAAAAAACAAATAATGGAAATTCAGCAGTAATTATGTGGTAGAAGTGAACAATTACAACTGTTACTTTTTTTAGGGATGCGCATATTTTTGATAGAGAAGCCTAGGGTGTGTAAGAACCACTGACGCGTGAATAAGCTCATACGAATTTAAAAAATAAAAATCCGTTTTTTCTAAGCCTTTAAAAGAATTCTTAAAATTTTGTAGTTTTTATTTTCTATTGGACATTTCTGTCCATTTACTAATTATTATGTAAAACATCTGCATTTTTAAAAATGGAACTTAACTAGTACTGATTTGTACACGAGAATTTTATTATTAAAAATTAAAATTATTCTCATAATACATTCTATTCATGATTGATAAATTTGAATAAATTATAAAAGAAAACTAATTGTCCTCGTTCTTCTTTGAAGAATTTTACAAAATATCTCACTTTAGTCTTCAAAATATTATAAACTGATTAATTATTATAATTAAGACAATATTGTCAAAGAATATTATCAAAATAACGATAGAAATATTTAACTAAATTTAAATGAAATTATAAATAATACAATTACTATCAAATGAAAATAATAGAAAATTATTTATAATAATGTACAAAATTAAAAAATTTAAAATGCACAATTCTTATATAAAGCGAATAAGTTATAATAATAAAAATATATAAAAAATAATATTTTTTTTTAATAAAAACTAAAATTGAAAATATAACATGATTATTTAATCACTGAAAAGGTTGCATTATTAATTATAATAAAAGATTTCAATGTCAGAAAAGAGATTTTTTAAAAAAAAAAATTATAAAAGTCTTATATATATTCTTTTATTTATACTTCCTAAGAAAAAATTTAAATATAACTTTTTTTTAATAGGTGGTTACAAAAAATTAAAAAATATATAATATTTTAAAAAAAATTAAGGATTGCACGTTCTATACATCATAGCCTTGTCATTGATTCGCGGCAAATACATTTTCATTAATTTGTTAAGCTCAGAAACCTCTTGGGTCAAGTTTTTATAGACAATATCATGTTGGTCCAAGTTTTTTTGTAAATCTAAATTGTTAAAAATTATAACAAAGTTAAGATTAATAATTATTATGTAATAAAAATAAAATAGTAACTAATAAAAAGGGCTAGGATGTAGAGAATACGCTACAAATTTATTAAATGAGATTTTTAATAATCAGAAGGACCTTAAAATTTAAGCAATAATATATTTTTAAACCATCCATCTCCTTGAGCTTAGAGATAGTATTCTGAGATAGCAACTGAGCTTTAAATTTGAGGTCATGAGCTTTTTTCATCAATTCATTATCTTCGTCCATCTCCTGTGATATTTTATGAGAAGCTTCGACGTATTGCTCTTCCAAATCCTTGTATGCCTATATATTTTTAAATGGAATTGGATGTTTATAAGTAAACTAGCAGATATCCCTTCAAGAATGACCCATGAATCATAAATTTGACTATTTTATGATGCATGGATCAGAAATTTACCTTTATTTTTATGAGAGATGATTCCGATTCCATTATTTTATTGAAATTGTATATAATAGTCCCTTAAACATGAACAAATACTCAGAACATATTTGTAAATATACTATTTCTATGACACCGTTTATATAATATCTCATCTTTTTAGCTAAATTTGTAATTTTTGATAAAAAATTTAATCTTGCGAGGGTTTTCTTTTGCATACCTTATTTACGATTTATTACCCTAAAATCCCTCACCCATCAGGATCAGGATTAAATACTTAGTATCATAAATTGATACTAATGTATAAAAATGAAAGATTTTTTATTGTTGATATTAAGACCAAGAAATTATTAAATAATACCATAGTATTTTTAGAATGTTCCAATTATTTTTTCATATTATAACAAATTTTACAAAAATAATGGAAAATTTCTGAATCACCTACCACTAAAATAATAATAAATTTCTGATTCCCCCATCATTCTTGACGGACTATCTGCCAGTAATTAATATAATCATCTATACATAATATAATATATCCCTTATCTTGCTGGAATTAGGAGATGGTAGAAATTAAAGTGATACCAGAAAATAAAGTATATATGAAAATGTGATTATTTTTTAAGGCGAGATTCAACAAGATATACATATATATCGTAGTCTGATCATAAGTAAATATGATCTGGAAGAAGCAATATAAAAGAATTGTATATGTCAGATAGTAAACTAAAAATAAGTAACTAAGAATTGAAGTATATGTTAGATCTATGGTGAGCTAAAAATAAGTAAAAATATAACTATTTTACTATAGGTTGCATCTTTGATATATTAAATCCAGTTAAAATAAAATTATCACTCTAATCTTTCTCAGCAAAATTAATTATAAATTACGTTAAATTTATTTTCTTTTTTTCTTTCTAATCTCTGTAATAAATAAAATGAAAAATCCGAAAAAAATAAATGCTTTAAATAAGATACTTATAGATGGCACATACACATCTATATTAATTTAGAGATCTGAGCCGGCATCGGGTTCAGTTCAGGAAACAAAATAAACTAAAAGGGTTACTGTTCAGCTGCTAAAAATTATTAAGGGTTCTGGTTAAGTGACAGTAGAAAATAATATAAAGGTTTTTTCGGATTTAAAATCTTAATAATATTTTTATCAAATTTGTCCTAAATAAAAAATATAGAACATTACGAATAAAGTTATAAAAACCCCTAATTTGTCAGTTTCGTAAAATTATTTTAAGCTAATACCCCCCTCCCACCTCTCCCCAAAAAATGAATATGATGTTATTATAAACCATATTTAAAAAATAAAGTTTAATTTTTTTGACGATATATCGTTGATTGTAATTTTCGTAACACTTTTAAGATTTAAAGTAAAATGAAATGATTAACTTTTTCCGCCTGACTACTTAAGGCGTCGGCCTGCGATGATTGTTTGGCAGCAGTCGTGAGGTCTATATTGGATTTGGTTACATAAGATTTAATACCTTTAAGTCTGAGTTTCAAATCCTCTATCCTCGATACCGATTCTTCTAACGATCGTTGGGTCGGATTAATGTTCGCCTTCATCTGTGATATTACGTTTGTTAGAAGATAAATGTGCACAAGTAGGGAAAAAAGTTTTTGTACATTTTGAAAAAGAAGCGTTTATAATCTTTAATCCCTATTCTTGCTATTGCAAAAATAAAATTAACCCTTCAAAAATTTTTTTAAAAAAAAGGTTGGATTATCCTGACAAAAATTTATAACATAAATGTAACCACACTTTATTGTAGTATTTTTTAAATAAATTTTGAGTTTAAAATTCTCATTTATAAAAAAAAATTTTAAAACATTTCATGTGAATATAATTACATTTTGTAAATTTCTGGTTGTATTATCGATACCAATCGATATTCTATCCAAAAGAGTTTGTGCTTTTTCCATGCTCGATTTGCTCTCGTTCAAATCCGACTTAACTTTCTCGGCCATCTTAAGTATTACGTTAGCGTGCTCACTGAATAAATTTATGAAAATTTACGTATTATTATTTTTTATTTTGAGTCACTTTAATCAAAATATGATTTATAATCAAATTTAAATATATTATTTATCTCAAAACACACATTTTGGTGTTGGCAAAATAGACCAAAATCTGATTAACGTGAACATCAAAGATCTGGTTAACTCTGTTCTATAGAAACAAATCCTGATTTGATTTAAATTAGAGATGTACCGGTATTTTTTATTCAGGCCAATTTTTCTTTTTTTTTAAATATCGGTTATCGGCTGATATTATTAAATTTACCAGTTGGATCTGATAAAAATTAAATTTTTTTAAAATTTATTAATATAATAAAATATATAATTTATTTTTAATGATCTTAAAGTTAATCATTTTTAAAATATACTAACATTTTATATAGATCATGAACTAGATGGGATTCTCTAATACAAGATAGAAATACATTTGAGACAAAAAAATATTACAATGACTTTACTATATAAATAAATGATTTATTAATATTTATATACTTCTACCTTGATAAATATAACTAAATAAATAAGTCTAAATAAATAAGTCAAAATAATAAATTACAAATTTGATAATAGTATATATTTTTTAAATATAATAGAAAATAACAAAATCAGATTAGTAATATTGGATCGATAATCGACCAATATCAATTTAATATCGACAATATCGGATCGGCCTCCAAAAAGTGGTATCGATACACTTCTAATTTAAAACTTGAAATTGTGCTGTTTATCATGATAGTCAAACAAAAATATAAATAAGTTTAGCACATAGGGGAGCGTCAATAAAAAAAACTTTGCTTTTGAAGCCTTGGTGTTGAGTTCGGTAGCCCTGTCAACATCGGCCTGAGTCGATGTGAGTATTTCATCGATCTTAGTCAAACTCAAAATGGTACGGTTGATCTCGTTGGCTAAGTTAGTAATTTCATAAGGACTAAGAGATATGTTCATCTTCATGACCTTTTATAGATTTGAATGTTTAAATAAAATATGGTAAGGCCTTGTCTAAAATTTATCTAAGTTTGAGCGAACTCATTTGGATTTCTTTTATAAGATAGACTGGTGGATGAATAATAATCAATCATGTATACTATACTACATTTAAAAATTTTTTAAAAAGTTTCGGATGAAAATACTAAATATAAGAAATGTAAATTTAAAAAATTTTATATTAAAGTGGCTAAATTCTTTCCAGTCCAAATTTCAAATTTGTAGATTATGCTGTGCCGATATTAGTTATCAAATAATCAAATCGGGTTTGATACTTATCGTTTATAACCCGATTTGAATGAAATGAATAAATGGTAACTAAAATTCAATTTAAATGTAATGTTTTTTATAAAAAAAATAAACTATGTTTAAAAGATAGAGTAAGTAAAAATGTGATATTACCCACAACAAAAAGAGGGTTTAAAATATTTTAAAAAATGCACTTTCGTGATAATGCAACGAATATCATCTTAACTATGGAAAAGGGAAAATTTTTATAGTTTTTTTTGTTTTGCCCGTAATTTACATTAAGCTATTATTTTGGATAGCAAAGAATGATCGTTAAGATAAATGGTACATCAAACTCGATATATATCGGATAAGTTTTGTATGAATTCCAATGAGATCGGTGAATATAATATATATATCAATGGATTAAAAATAAAAAAGTTTCAAAACAGGGCCGAGCCTATAAATAAATTATAAACTGGGATATTCCAAATTAAAATTATATCAATCAGTTATAAAAAGTGAAGGATGACATTCATTCACTTCTCATATTTTTAATTTCTCAACTTTTAAAAACCTCGATCATAATTTAAAAAAACCGTCATGACTAAAAAAATTATTAATCCGAGCCTAGTCAAGATTGAATCTCTGTAGGTAAATTATATTTGTTCCTACAGCCTGAAAATATTCAGTTTCTAAGTTGAAAATATAAATATTAAAGAAATGTTGAAAATTAATATTTTTCAAATTATTTTAAGACATGAAATATCAAAATTTTGATAATGTACTTGTAATATAAAATGATCAATTAATTTTCTTTATTTATGGTAATTCGCGAAATTAACTTCAAAATATTTCAAATCAGCGAATTTAGAGATTTATTCCAAGACGCTATAATTATCACTATTTTTTCAACTATTCAAAAATAAATTATATCCAACCTCTTGGGCTACGGTCTCTATTTGAGCAGGGGTGGCGTTTTGATAACTCAGGAACCGATCGGATTTGTTAAGCAAATCTTGCAGTTTTTCGATAGAAGTTTGAGAAGAGTTAAGAGCTTGCCAGGCTTTGTTATAAGCTTTCTCCGATATTTTCAAAGAATTTTTAGATTTTTTTTCAGCTGATTCAACCTTTTTTAAAAATAAAAAATATTTCCATTTAGGTTTCGGAAAATTCATAAAAAAAAGGTTAAAAGGCAGTCCCTTTGTTTTTTCCCTAATTCATAAATTTAAATATGATTTTACTATATTTAATTATTACATAGTTATTGGCGTTAAAGTGTTTTTGTCATAACCTATAAATTTCCCATAAGTATTTAGTAAAATCTTATAATAACAATCTTGTTAATAATCAACGAAATATTAAAAGACTCACGTTCTTCAGCAAATCGCGGGCTTGTTCTTTTTTAGTGTCTAGTAGGATCTTACTTTCCTTGACAAGTTCTAGTGCGTTAGCCGATTTGGTCGCGGCACCGTTATCGCAACTCAGCCCACCGCATTTCCCCCCGCAACCAGCCCCTCCACAAGCCGGGTCACAAGGCATAGAGTTCCCATCGCAAATCTAGTTTACCGTGTATAATCATGGTATAAATATGAAATGTGTATTGTAAAATATATTTTATGAAAACTATGTATAAACAATAAACTATAAAAAGTGAAAAAGAAAGATGTACCAGTGTATTGAGTTCTCCAATCTTGGAGTCCCTGAGCTGAAAAATTTTTGAGTCGAGGTCAGAAATATTTTTTTGATTGGTTTTAATACTCAATTCAAGACTATCCTTGCTTGTCTCCTTCAAGGCTTTAATCTTAGCCCTGATCTCTTTTGATTCGTTGCAAAGTTTCATGGAGGCGGTAATGTTATGTTTTAAATCTCTCGTTTTTTCCCACGATTCACGGATAATTGAAAACGCGCCTAGGGGGAGTGGATATAAAAATAATTTTTTTCTCTACAAATATAAATTTTAAGGAATATTAGATTAAGATGTAAGTAATTATTTTAGATTACGAGAATTAAAATGGAAAACAATTAAACAGAAGCTATATATGTTTAATTAGTTATTTCATTGGTATAAAAATTAGAGATCCTACTTTTTTTAAAAAAATTCGGGTTCGGGTTGGGCCTAATATTTTTTAAAAAAATTCGGGCCAGGCCTTGAAAAAAATTTTAAAATATAATTAATAAATTGGGTCCAATTTTTTTTTGTAAAATAAAAATATTTAATTTCATTTGTAGAAACTAGACGCCATATGGCATGTATCTAAAATAAATATATAAAACTTTTAAAATTTTTTCTAAGGAACAAGGCGGCAACAATTTTTATTTGTAAAATAAAAATATTTGATTTTATTTAGTTACAAACTAGGCGTCATATGTCATGTCATATATCTTTTATTTTGGGTATAATAATTAAAAAATTTTATTTTATAAAATTTAACTATAATTTAAAAATGGATTTTATTTTTTTGAAAAATCATATAAAAAATGGAACATTTATTTGTAAGCCCCATTTAGGTAAGCAATATATGGGAAAATTTTGAAGACATATTTGATGATAAAAACAAAAAACTTGATTTGTCCAATGCCAAAAACGTAATAATATATTACAATATAAAAGTACATCTGGAAATTCTTATTTAAGATGTCACAAGTGCGTTAAGAATGACGATTCCTCTATTCCTAAAATAACTAGATATATTCAAAAGAAAACCATAGATATAAATTCTTCCTTAACTAATAAAAAGAAAATATGTGATACCATGATCTATTATTGCGCCAAGGACATGCGTGCCTTTGATTCGATAACTAGAGATGACTTTATAAAAATGGCTCAAAATTTTATTCAAATTGGCTCCATTTACAGTAATATTGACTGTAGCGAAATTATTCCCCATCCAACTACTTTATCGAGAAATGCTATAGTTTTGACGGAGCTCTGCCACCACTGATATGTGGACAGATTCCTTTAAAAAGTTTTCCTATTTAACTGTTCAATTCATTATATCGAAGGTGAAACCTTATATAAACATGTTTTATTTACGAGTAAGTTTAAAGAAGAGAAAAAAAACCGAACCGCCGCGAACATACATAAGGAAATGCTACAAAATTTTGCTGCAATTGGAATATTTCCCGATCAAGTGAAAAATATAATATTTATCTGATCAAAGAGATAATATAATTAAAGCCCTAGAAAAATACACCAGATTAAATTGTAGCACACATCTGTTAATACAGTTCTTCGAAATACCTTTAAGGAACAATCTTTGAAAATTATCGCTTCTAATATATATCAAACCCTTATTTCTGCTAAAAAATTAACCATGTATTTTAAACAAAGCGGCATGAATCAATATTTAGACAAAACATTACAAGATATCGAAACAAGATGGAATTCGAAATTATATATGTTGAAATCTATTTATAACCAATATGATGACATCGTCAATTTTTTATCATCCAAGGGAGATATTAATAAAATGGAAAACTTGGAGAAATCTATTTTAAAAAATTTGATTGATATTTTACATCCTTTTGATAAAGCTACTAAAGAACTAGAAGGAGATATTAATTCTACTTTATATAAAGTACTGCTATGCTTTAATAATATTCTTCACGAGGATTTAAATGATACTTTTCAAAATAATGAAATAAAAACCAATTTAAAATTTTTTTTTATTATCATTTAAAATCGATATTTTGCATAAAATAGCGACATTTTTATGCCCTAAATATAGAAAATTAAGAATGTTATCATCAATGAAATATTAGAAGTAGAAAATTCAGTCAAAAATATAATTAATTCTGAAGAATATTGTAAACCTTCAATTGATATTATAGATTTGGATATACAAGGCGTTTCTCAAATTATGGAAAGATCTAAAGGTACATTTAAAATTGTTCTATTTATCTTATTTTTATATATCAAACAATGAATATGAAAGATGGGAGGACAATGAGGAAAAATTTGAAAAAAAAAGAAACAGATGAGCTTGAAATTTATAAGAATTTGAATACAAAAGAGAATATAGAAAATATAGATCCAGAAAAAGATATATTAAAATGGTGGAGCAATGAAATTAGATTACCAAAGATGATGAAATTGGCTAGAAAAATTCTAGCTATTCCTGCAGCGTCCACAACGTCAGAGAGAACTTTTTCAAAGACTGGAAGGCTATTAGAAGAAATAGACTGTCTGAAATGTTGATGCTTTGATATTTTTAAATGAATCTAATATATAGTTGTGTAATTTTACATTATAATTATTATTTGTTTGTTTTTAGGTATTTTTGATACTATTTAAAATAAATAATTAAATACTAAATAAATTGTCTGTCTAGTGTCTACTAAGAAAATACAAAATGTTAAATATAAAAAATAAACTATAAGCTAAAAAAAATTCATTTCTATCGGGCGGACAAATAATTTTTACTTTGGGATGAATAAAAAAAATTCGGGTTCAAGCCAGGCCGACAAAAATTTCTAAAAAAATTCGGGTTCGGGCCAGGAAAACTTTTTTAAAAAAAATTTCGGGCTGGGCTTAAAAAATTAGACCCGATGCAGATCACTAATAAAAATAGTGTACCTTCTAAATCGGCTTCCTGTATTCTAGTAGTGTTTTCCTCCAAAATCTTGGTTTCATTTTTGAGAATTTGAGCCGATTTTTGAATGTTTTTGAGCTTATCACTGGAGGAGCCGATTTGTTTGGATATATCGTGGTTTATTTTGATCAATTGGTCTATGTCGTCAGATCTGTCTGACAATTTTTGCCTTTTCAAAAAAATAAATTAAAATATTGATAATTTAAAAAGATTATGCTGAAGTTATAATATAATAAATTAAAAAAATATAATACAAGAAAAAATAAAGAAGTCGCGTACTGATCTACGAAATTCTGGCCCACCCCCTAAAGTCGGATTGGACTGTGCTAGTTCCTTGTTAAAAATGAAAGAGGGGGAGGCTTCTGAAAAATTACACTTTAAAACAAAAATAGGTTTTAAAAGAAAAGCCTTTTCAAACCTCAACTCCTCTATTTTGACCGATATGATGTTGAGATCCGAGGTAGTAACATTCGCTTCCTTCAACATTGTCTCTATGTCCCTAATCTTGTTTTCCATCGCAGTAAAGGTTGATGTGTAAGTCGACACCACACCCTCATCTTTGACCTGTGAGGCCTTCAGCATAAGTGATTCCGTTTCAACTATTTTTTTCAAATGAAAATATTTATGAAAATTAATTTAGTTTAAAAAAAATGAAAACTAATTTCCGTCATTTCTCGTTCAATCAAAATAAAATTAATGATTGATCTTTATAAAAGCTAAAATATATAAACTTGAAAGTAAAAATAAGAAGATATAAACAAACGATATGATGAAAACCACTCTGGACTCTTAATATAATTACTTCGATATCTTAACTTTTTTAAAAACCAAAATTAATGCCTCTGCATCATCCATTAGTTAGTAAGCGCGAAATGCCCTGATATCGTACAAGCGATGCAGAAATTTATCGCTAAATAATATCATAGTTGTAAAATTTTACATTATTTTTGTTAACCATGCATCGCTTGAGTAACATCGCGTTATTTTTATTGTAAAGTAAACGGGCCTAAGTCATATACTTATTTTAAAGAATATATTTCTTCAAATTTAAATCTTTAAAGGAAGGAGAAAGAAAATAAATTTTAAAGAATGAACAGAAAGTAAATATAATAAAATAAAAAGTTAAAAAGAAATTTTTTTAATATAACTAACTCAGAAGTTCTTTGATAACACTATCCCAATCGCCAAAACACTGCCCGCAATATTTACAATAAGGTACTTGTCCAATCGTGCCCCGATCGCACATGTCGCATTTAGCACCCGTCATACCTGGCTGACAAGAGCATTTCCCTGTTTTTCTGTCGCATTGATAACTCGTGGAGCCCTGATCATTGCATTGGCATGCTAAACAGATTGCATATTTTTTTTTAAATAAGAGATAATTGTATTCACTTTATATATTTTGGTAAAAGATAAAAATGGCTAAGGACCTAAGATTTTTATAAAATTTATATGCATCTTGGGTTAAGTAAAAATAATTTGTCATTCCTAAATTTGTATTTTCTTATGACCATATTTCTTTTATAAATTAAAACACTTCATAAACGTAGAGAAAATCTGCTTGATTATCTATACACCCCCCCCCCCATAATCCCTAATAAATTTATACAATAAATCACTATAAACAATAATTTGAAATAAAAATACTCTACGCCTTTGAAACTCTATAGTTATTCAAATAAAGATTTATGTTAAATGTGATAAATTCAAAATGTCATAATATCAACTTACAATAGCATTTAACTTTAGGATCCCCCCAAAAGTTGTCTTCACAGTCACAACAAGTTCTTCCTCCAAACCCGGGTTTACATCTGCATTGGCCATCCAACTGATAAATAGATTATATGATATAAAAATTATTTTTAAAAAAAAGAAACTCTGAATTTTGATCCACTAAAGTCGCTTGATTATTAGGGTTCTAACTCCACCATTCATGGTTGAAATTGAGTTAGAATAAAAATATACTTCTTACAAACTCTTCTACCTCATTAAATTTTTAGCCCAAGGTATGTATGAGTAAAGATAAATATGGTGACTTTGAGTGAGCTGTAAGAAATTCTTTACTTTTTTTAATAATAGATAGTAGTGATCTGCATCGAGCCTAATTCAAGCCTGGCCCGACCCGGAATTTTTTTTATAAAGTTTTGCCCGGTCCGGTCCGAACCCGAAGTTTTTTTAAAAAATTTTGCCGGCCCGGCCCGAATTTATATAAATATAGAAATTAATTCTTATAATTACTCAAAATAAACGATATATGTTATATGGCGTCTATTTTCTATATATAAAATCACATATTTTTATTTTACATAAAAAATTCAACATAAAATTGATAAATTTAGATATATTTTAAAAAAAATTTACCCGGCCTGGCCCGAATTTTCTTCGGGCCAGGCCTACTTTTGCAGATCTCTAATAGATAGTATTGTAAATATTAATAATAATTTAAGAAAATATGTTTGAGTTTAGAATTTTTTTTATAAAGATTATTAATAATTATGTTTGATGTAATCATTATTAAGCCATTCTCTCTAATATATTCTTAGATTGCAAAGAACATAAAGAATGTTTTATTAACAAAATATAAAAAGTTTATAATAAAATTGAATAAGTAGCTACAGGGGTGAACAGGTGATGCGCCTTGTTTTTTCTAGCGGCCTCATTTTTGTGGGAATAGCCCCCCCCCCCAATAATCCCATTTTTGGCAAAAGTGGGTTCCCTAGATTTATTTTCTATGCATGGTTTTTTACTTTGGATCAAAACCTTGTCCTAACAATGAGTTACAATTATATTGCATATATTTTTAATAAAGAGAAAAATACTAGTATTGTGTAGTTGTGGTCTTATGGGAATAATAAGGTGCTGAAGAATCTTATTGAGAGTATGTTTAGTATTGATTACACTTTGTATTGCACTTGAAGTTATTGCAATTATCTATGCAATATTTTCATTATAAGACTTCACAATCTTCACTACTAAAAATAGTATCATAATTTGTATTTAACCTACTCCGACTATTAAATTTTTGCAAATATAGATAAATGGAAATAATTCCTGTTGTAATTTTAAATTAGATATATTCGTCAATTGTAAAACTTTCACCAAGGCCTTTTCAAATTACTTTTGATATTTATTTCATCAAAATGCCTCGGATTCAAATATTGCACATTCGTTATAAACTCGTATTCGCCGAATAAAGTTCAGTCAAACTTTTTATAATTTGAATAATTATAGGGTAAAATAATTTAATCCTAAGAGCAAATCGAATCATGCGAGAGTCATTGTTGCATTCGTTGCTGTGTATGTTGCTTGTTCGATTTATTATATTTTTGTCATTTCATTTTGTATCTAGAGGCAATCTGGCAGCTTTGAATTATAGATCTTTACATTTAAATTTCTAGCCATTTATAGAATTATTATAAATGGATTGTGAATATTATGCAACTTCAATGATTCTTCAAGTTGATAAAATATCTTAATTTCTTGAAAATATAAAATTGCTCCCATTATTTCAAAAAATTTTTTTTTTAATCAACTCTTTTTAGCTTTTTAAATAGTCACCTCCTTCTTTCTTTCGAAGGTGCTAAGCTTACCAGTGAATTAATATTTTATTAGTATAAATAAAAGGCCTATGCCAAGTTGATTAAATTATTCATTCATTTTAGTTATTGTACCTAAAGTTTTATTTAATTCCAATGAGCACAAGATTTACAATAATAAAGATAAATGAAAACTTTCATTCAAACGGAAACGGATTTTTTTTGTAAAAAACAAAAAAAACATAACTAAATGATACTCATCTAGGAAATTTATGTTATAATATAATATATAAAAAATGAATAAGATAAGAGAAAAGACTTATATGATAAAAGATATTTAAATTAGAGATCTGCAAAAATAGGCCCTCGGGCCTAATTCTTTTTTAAAAAAATCGGGTTTGCGTCGGGTCTAATATTTTAAATAAAATTCGGGTTGGGTCGGGCCTTGGAAATTTTTACAATATATTTAAATTTATCCATTTTATATTGAATTTTTTATGTAAAATAAAAATATTTGATTTTATTTATAGAACTAGACTAAAAATTAATTTCTATATTTAAATAAATTCGGGCCGGGCCAGTAAATTGTCTTAAAAAAATTTTTGGATTCGGGCCAGCAAAACTTTTTTAAAAAAAATTCGGGCCGAGCCGGGCTTGAAAAATTAGGCCCGATGCAGATCACTAATTGAAATTATGAACATTATTTTCTTCTAGTGGCCTCAAATATCAACATTTCTTCGCGACCTTGTGGGAAAAAAGTCCACTTGGTCTTATGGTCAGTCTACCACTGAATAGCAAATTAGTAATAAATATGAATAAAAAATAATGATATAATTGATATGGCAGCATCCAGGAAGCTAAAGCATATTCTTTAAACCTATCTTTTATATATATTATTTGATTAGAGAATAAAACATACTTTCTGCATTGCCTGTATTACTGTTAATAAATGCAGTCAATATTATATCCAAAATTTATCGCTAAAACCTGAAGCAGACATTCTTTTATGATATACTGTGGCTTCCCCACATTTTAACAAAAATGTTAAAACCATCGGTCTAACAAATTTCGTTAAATTTAAACTATATGCTTACCATAATAATATAGAAAGTTTTAAATAATCCAATCATTTATTTGATAAGAGAATTAAACATACTTTCTACATTGCCTGTGTTACAGTTAATAAATGCAGTCAATATTATAACCAAAATTTATCGCTAAAACCTGGAGCAGACATTCTTTTATCATATACTGTGGATTTCCCACATTTTTACAAAAATGTTAAAACCATCGGTCTTTCGTTAAATTTAAACATAACTCTATAAACTTACTATCAAAATATAGAAAGTTTAAGTAATCTTTAATCATACTATATACAATAATGCAACCAGCAACCATAAACGATTTACAAATAAGAACTAACAATTAAAACGAAAGTAAGTCAACAGGTAAATGTTTAGTTGCATTGCCTATTTAAGTTTAATTATTATAATATTCTATTAAAAAATATTAATGATGCTCATAAAGATTTAAATTCTATAATTTAGTACATATATGTATAATAAATTAACCAAATTGCATTGATCGGTGTTGCTACTCTCTTTGCAACAATCGCAGGCCTGACATCCTTTACCACTAGCTATATTCCAAAAAGCTGGAAGACATGCGTCACACGAGAGACCTATGACATTAGGCAGGCAAGGACATTGACCACTCAACTTATCGCACACGTAATTTTGAAGTGACTTCGATTTAGAGGAGGAAGAGATATTAAAATTGTGTGAAGGAATGGACGAAGAGATCAGGAAAGTATCGGTGCCTAAGGGGTTACAAACGCAAGCTTTTTTATGGATGGAAGATAAAAATTAATTTAATAAAAATGTGAATTATGGTCTAAAAATTTATGCAAGCTCCAGGTCTGAGAAAATCAAAAATAAGAAACGCAATTTTGTTTTTGGTTTAATTTTTTTAAATGAAATGTTTGGTTTTAGTTTATCTTACTCACCCACGCAGCTCTGTTTTAAGGCGTCCCCGTAGAAGCCCTCCCCGCACTGTTCACAGTTGAAGCCGTGTGTGTTGAAGCCGCAGTTGGTGCACTCTCCAGTATCAGAATTGCAAGAATTACCCAGAGTTATGGAAGCTGGATCAGTGTTCCCATTGCAAAAGCAGGGCCTACAAGCTCCACCAGGTAGGGTAGGGCGACCGTAATGGTTGGGTGAACATTTTTCACATCGTTTGCCTTAATTTAATTTTTATAAAATCAGAGAGATTGAGTCGATGCAATTAATTATATGAAATTTTTAGAGGAATATCGTTAGTAAAACAAAAATATTTTTATCCATAATAGTTTCTTTAAAAAAATTATTTTATATTCATTATTTTTTTAAAAAAACGACTACAAACGAAAATGGTTTCTAATTTTAGAAGGCAGTGATATTTTTGATTTTTATAAGAGACTCGACTATGCTGCATACCCTCGTATTTGATTTTTTGAAAATTGTTCAACGTTAATGCTATTTATTATAATAAAACTTCATAAAAATGAATTTAAAAACATTTCTAATTTCTATTAAAAGGGTATGATAAACTCGTTTATATAAAAAAAATTATTTTAGAAACAATCGACGAATGTAAATTATGTATTAGAAATAAATGCAAAAACAAAACAAATATATAATTTTTGATATATACCCGAATAACCAAGTTTGCACCTGCATACCATTTCTCGGGTTCCAGGGTCTAGGTAGCACGAATCGGCAAACTGATTGTCACTAGCCAGGCCAGGACACATGCAAGGCCGACAAGGGATGTTGACTTGAATGCGAGGATCTCCGTAAAAGTAAGGGGCACATCTGATTTTATTTGTGCAATTAAAAGTAGGAAATATAAAAGCCCTATAAAATTTAAAACAATATTAGTAAATAATTACACTTTAATATATAAAAATATTATAATATAAACGCGTTTTTTTAATAAATGAGTTTATCATTCTTTTTGTTTTAAATATAAAGTTACTAATTTTACCTAAATATTAGTATAAGTCTGATTAGCGAAACATATTAAAACTGCCGAAATTTCTCAAAAAAAGGTTTTTTAAAACTTAGTTAGAAAATAAAAATTTTGCAAAAAGATACTAAAAAAATTTACTAATCTGAAATAGGTGTTTGAAAAAAATATATAAGTCTGTTGGTAAACAAATTTCGCAGTGGATATTAGAATACATGCTCCATCATGTCTATGATTGACGTTTACATATTTATGCACGTCTTAAAATAAATTAAATTTTTATAATACGATATTTTTCATGAATAAATAATTATTACTATCAGATAATTTATGGCATTTAAAATTTAATTTAAATTAATCTTAGTTCAAAATAATTATTCATTATTGCTTCAAAATAAAATCTTTTGGTAGACAAGTATAAAAATAATAAAGTATATGTGAATGAATTATTACAATTTTAGTGTATAAAGACGGGGAACATTTATTATTTAAAAAAAAAAACATTTTATAAATAACAGCAAACTAGCAATTGTGATCACTATATTTTAACATTAATCCATTGCCTATCCTATACCATACTTTAATATAATTAACATTATTGGGTTAAATTGTGTCAACCAATAATACAGTTTTTTTATTATAGTTATAGATAAACTATAATCAAATAAACCTTTCACAGTGGGGTCCATCTGTGCTGTCCCTACATTTACCACTGCAGTCTCCCGTGTTGATATCGCACTCTTCGGCGTGCCCATTGCACCGACAGGGTTCACAGTTAGGAAATTTCCAATTGCCGGCTTGACACGAATCACAATGAGTTCCTATAACCCCAGGTATGCATTTACATTGACCGCTTGAACTGTCGCAAATAGGGTCCAACGAACCCCGACCATCGCAGTTGCAAGCTAAAAATAAGAGTATTTTATTACATTTTCTGAATGATTTAATTAGTTTAAAAAATGTAAACATAGAATGATAGATACTTGACTAGAATGGTGATCGCAATCCTTAAGTATCACTAAAATAATGCAAAGATCAATTCACGGGAAAAAAATATAATATATAGGATTAACATAAAAATAATAATTAAGTTAAGATTAGAGGGCAAAATAAGGCTTATTTTCAAATGCATAATTCTCAAAATAACCATTAAAAAGTGTAACATTAGTCATTTAGCTTGCATCGGTGCAGTATTAAAGAAATCGAAAAAACTCTTTATAAAATATTAAAAAGCTATATAAAAAAAACAATTCAAAGAAAAGCAAACTAAACTTACAAGTACATCCAGCAGGTCCGAATCCGTAAGTCCCAGGAGCGCAAGCGTCACAACGCCGACTAATCACATTGGGTTTGCATCTACATTGACCACCTGAAATATCGCACACCGAGCTGACAGAACCGGTGGGGTCACAATGACAATCTAGATTCATTTTGTGTAACATTATAATAACAAAATGGTTTAAAATAAGTATGAAGGTTTTTTCAACATTTAATTTTTTGTAAATTCAGATGGCCCCTGGTGCCTTTTCGAGTATCATGATGCAAAAAATGCATAGTTCAATATGGCATCTCATCATTATTTAAATTTTTTTATAAATTTATAAATGATTATATCTAAATATATTGGAGAAAAAACCTTTTCCTCTCCCGTGCATAGAAAGTGCTAAGCTACAACGATATTTTTTGCAAGGTTCTGGCAAATGCTTCTCTCTGAGCGCCTGATCCGCTATGGTAATATAAGCGTCCCTGCACCTGTATCTTTCGTAATCAGTTCTAAGTGTTTCAAGTCCGGGACTTATTGTTGAAGAACGATTAGTGACTTGGGGCGATCTGAAGAGAGGGATCGATTCCAGAGTAGGAAGGAAAGTTATCTTAAAATAGTTTTTATTTTGTTTGGTAAAATATAATAATTATCTTTAAACCTACTACTTTTATTTTTATATATTGCATTTGTTATTTTAAAATTTATAAAATTGGATAATCTTTTTTAGTTAAAATATAAAATCTGGTTTGATTAAATAATAGGGTATTACATTTCTAGACAATGTTGTGATTTTATAAATTTTACAATACATCTAAAAATTATAAGATTACTGGGACCAGAGATAATACTTTTGTTTCTTTAAAAACTAATTTTTCTTATTATAAAATCCCATATTAAATATTAAAAAATCATTTTATAAAATTTAATTAAATAGGTAAAATAATGAATATTTATTATTAGGGATATACCAATATTTTTTATCGGATCGGGAAGATATTTCACTCATTTTAAAATATCGGTTATCGGCTAATATTATAAAATTTTCCGATCCGATAAAAAATGGCGTTTTAACAAAAAAAAATGTTGTAAAATTTTTAAAAAAAGTTATATCTAAAATAATTTATTTTTATAAATAAAATCGAAATCCATTTTATATTTATTTTTTTAATAATTAATTAATAAACATTCTGCCATATTGTTATTTTTTTGCGCATTCTGTTTATAAAATTGTACGATAATCTCTTCAGAATCTGTTTTTAGTGAAGCTGATGATATTGACAGTTACCATCGGCGCAGACTGACCTCTAATAAATTGGAAATTTTAGTATTTCTAAAAAGAAACCTTCGATATATTAAGGTTAAATATTTATTTCAAATTTCATAATATATTTGTTTATACTTATTTTATATATAGATTAATGTTATTACTTATTATATAAAAATAATTTAACAATAAAAATATTTTATATACTTTTAGAATTGCAATTGAATTAAATATAAACTATAACTGATCATTATAAAATATTTAAATGACATAAGTTTATGGTATAATTAAATTATAGATGTTATACTAATAAAAAGTATATTAAAAATTAAAACCATTGGTATCTTTACAAAATACAAAATTAGATTTGATATCGGATCGGTAATCGGCCGATATCAATTTAATATCGGGAATATCGGATTCCAAAAAGTGATATCGGTACACCTCTATTTATTATATGTTATTACCGAATCAATCAAAACGTGAGCCTCTGGCGTTGCAGATGTCGTAAAATGTGTAAACTCTAATTTGACCACATATTCAAAATTGCTTTGAAGACAATAAGGTAGAGCTAATACCGCGTATCTAACATCTTCGAATTTTTATTTGAATAAATAAATAATAAAATAAATTTTTCAAGAATTATATTAATAGATTTTGATGTTGGGGAATATTTAAAATCAATTTTAAGGTCAACATTAATTAACTCCTCCGGAGATTAGTGATTTTATAATTGTAAATTAGCACAAATACTCACTTTTCTGCAGGAAAGTAACTTGAACAGAAGGTTGCGAAAATTCTGAGCAATAATTTTCTTCTAATTTGTTATCAATGCCCGAATGTTGCTGTCTAGCATATTGCACCGTATTGTATATGAAGGAAGCTAAGGGATGTTCTTCCAAAGTAACTACCACCTCTTCCCAATCCTTATCCATCTGTTGTATATAAGATAAATATTTAATTTTCTAAGACTTAAATATCGATCTATAAAATTATGTTTATTTAAAGTTTTTTCTCGCCAAAATTCTATAAAAACATTTATCAAAAAATGTTCCATATATTAGCTATCTCTACAGTTTTACCGAAGTTTAAATTATATTCCTATAGGAGGCTAAAAAAATACCAACCTTTGGAGGTTTTACAAAAATAAAGATTTTTTTTTATTATAACCGGCAATTCGTATCTGATGATCAATTGGTAACTCATGGGCTGAGCTATAATATCATTAATAACAAAAGTCAATGAGCCACCTTCCCTGACTCGAACAAATCCTTCTCCGGTCCATGTTATTATAGATTCACTATCGCGTTCGCGTTTTATAACGGTGGTGTACTTTAAGAAAATACATTTAAAAAATAGAAAATCATGAAAAATAATGTAAATTTTCATTTATTCTATATTTCTTTTTATCAATTCGTTTCTTTTAAATAAATCTTATGACTTATAGACTACTTCCAGACAAATCTTTTTTTACACGGTGTTTAGTCATATTTTCAGCAATTTCTTTTATTTCCAAGCATTTTAAAATAATATGTCAGATAAAAAAATTTTCTTCACATTTTTTAAAAAAAGAAGCATGTTTCAAGGATAGGTGCATCTCAGATGCTATTTAATCGTAAATGAAAAATCAAAATGGTAGGAAATTTATATTATTCAAAATAATTTATTCGACATTATTATTCCTTCTTTTGAAAATAATAAATAAAAATTTATGGAAACATGCCCAGGAAACTGTTTTTGAAAAAGGTTTGGAAGTGGGCTAAATATTTTATCTTTTTACATTGATGGATTTCAGAAATATTGTTTTTTCCTTCATTCTATCTTTTAAAAAATATATAAGTTTACTTGATTCAAATTCGTAGACACACTCTCCCCTTGAAGTGTAAGCGAATCCAATTCCATACAATATAAACCGGGCGGAGTCGAATCGCAACGTCTTCCAACCACCCCAGCTTTGCAAGAGCACTGACCATCTCTTTGTTGACAAGTCGAAACGGTTGAGCCCCCCGCATCGCAGTCACATGGTTCACAACCTTCCGGCGAGTCTCGACTGAGCCCGTAATATCCTGGCTGTTGTGGTGGAGGGGGGGGGGGGGGTAAATAGTGTAATCGTTCAAAATTTCAAGTTATTACATATTTAATAAAATTGTTTTTCAAGTATATAATTTAACATTATTCTTTTAAAAAATACACTATCTAGTATTACCAAGCAGGATTCACAATCTTTTCCAGTCACGTGAGCTTTGCAGTGGCATTCGCCCGTACTTTTATCACATCCCAAATTGTTTACCGTTCCAATAATGAGACATGTACATGCTATTTATTTAAATAAAAAAAAATTTATCTCTTATTAATCACTCCAGTATAAATCCTTTGCCTCAAATTACTCGTGCGTGGCACATAATTTTTGAAAATTAAAATGACAAATGGAACTTAATATTTTTTTAATGAATTTTCTTATCTTTTACGCATAATAAAAAAACTTCAAAATATTTATTTTTTCTAGCTATTTCATAATTATAAAAAATAGGACGTAATTCAATAAAAACCACTTGAAATCTAATAATATAACGGTAATCGAGGCTGATCTTTTGTTTTTAAATATGGTTTGCTATTTATAATATCATTTTAAATAATAATAAAATATTCATTTAATATATCGATTCAGTTTTTAATTAGAAGTTATTGTTGCATATTAAATGGAAGTGGCAAAGAAAAGTCTCTGCTGACTTAAAATTCATTTCAATATATTATTCGAGGATCAAAGAGAATAATATTATCTAGAAAAGTAAAAACTGATGAAATCGATTTGTTCTAGTTTAAAAGAATAAGAGAAGAGATAGGATACTAGAAGATATCCCTAATAAGTAGAATTCGGTGCTCGAAAAACTTGTAAATTTAATAGAAAAATTCATAATAAAAGGGTAAATATTTTCGATTAATACTTTGTCTAATATTCTACCCTGTTCAAGAAACAACTATTAATAGCACTAAGGAAAAAACTTGATTGGGCAATTAAACATCGCACTTTCGAGTAATGAAAGAGTCGATCCCAGTAAAATCGATAGTGTTTCGAGGACTTTCAATTAAAATTCTGCCCATTTATGATCTAGTTCTAATAGTTCTGGGTAGAGTTCTAAATTCTGTGATAAAGAGTCTTTTCATTTAAAAAAAATTCTATCAAAATAGATGGCATTATATAATTTTTTTAAATTTAAGGCCCGGGTGGAAATTTGAACTGATTTGTAGGGACCTACTAGATGTTAGAAATACTTGAGCGAATTATTTTGAATCTTGTTCCATTTTTGATGTAGTTTTCAAAATGTCATTCAGATGCAATCGTATATGACCAGTCTAATTCTCTTCAGTATATTTAAAGCTGAAGAGGGTCCATGTTGGTGGATAATTTAAATCTTCACCTCTGCCATTTCACTTTTATTTAACATTAATATCATCCAATTGAAATAAAATCTATCATGCAGCTTAATTTCATTTTCTCATAATCATTATTGTGGACATAAGACAAATACATTTTTTACCTAAAGTTGTATAGTTAAAATTCGTTGAGAAGTAAGTTTTTTAGTTTGGATTTTGCGGATCCCTCTAGAAGGTTGAAGAAAAATGTCATTAATAAAAAAATCCTGCCTTGGATTCATCGGAAAAATAAAATATTTTTAACTTAAAAAGACGAGCTGCATAATCAAGCTTCAGTGTTTCGGATATAATTAAATAATTTACATGTCCTGATTTGTTTTTTAATATGCGACGATTTGATTGATTATCTGATAAGAATCGGTCCAAATTTTCAGAATAATCGCAAATTCATTATTTTTTAAATTGATAGGGAAAGCTAGTTGTGTCGTTACAAAAAAGTGGGCATTTTGCCGAAGTGTTTCCAAACATAAATTGAAATTTGTTAAGAGTTTCTAATGTGGTATCCAGTCATTAAATAAATAACTTATTTTTCATTTCATTTTTTTATATTTTAAAATCCAGAACATTCACCGCACCCTAGATAATCTCAAGGTATTGGACTATCACATGTGAGGGAAAAAACTTCGAGTTTATTTTTTATTTAATAAAATATTGTTTTTAATTTGCATAACGGCATCTATATATTCTATTTTTTTATTGGGGATGTACCGATTTTAAATATGGGATGGGTCGAATTATACTTTTTTAGGAATATAGTTGGTCATCGGTCGATATCGCTATTTTGGCGATTACTATATTTCAGTTAAAAAGTATTTATTACACATTAACCTTATAATTAAAATTGTTTAGCCCATTTACTTTATATGTATGATAGACATTTTTTTTTTATAAAAAAAATCGGATAGGCCTCTAAAAAGCTGTCAGTGACAGATCATCAAAATATGATATTGTTAAAGGGCGTGAATTTTTTGCATATGAACCCTATTGAAATTATATAAGAAATTACTAAGAGATAGTTTAAAAAAGCATTGTACAAATACAAAGCTAGATATAAAAAAAATGTATATTAATAAATATACGATTACGAACACACATATACATCTATATATATCCAAAACAATCACGCGTTATACAAAATGGAAGCTGTCCGATCGGGGCCGTATACCGATATGAGAAATTTTAACATTTAAATTCAGCCATAAGCATCACCCATATTTTAAATATGATTAACTTTCGAGGAATAAAAAAATAAAATACTCTTAATCATTCCATTCGTGATGATGCATCAATTATCACCTTGGCCATGAGAAAAGGAAGATTTCAACAATTTCCGTTTAGCCCATAGTTTATAGTTAGGTATTTTTTTGTATAAAAAATATTGACTTTACTGACATTGATTCAATTGTTGGTAAATAAAAATCTACATATCGGTACGATTTAACAAGAATACCGAAATATAGGATATGAACGGTGAAAAATTTATGGATAGGCATACCCTAAAAATTGATATTTAATATTCAGATAAATAAGGTACTAATATAAATATAGCATAAATATGAAATAAAATTACGACAGAGACTCATTACCAACTAAGTTCCAGTTAATTGTGGGCACTCTAGAAAAGGGTCATAACTAATTCAATAACTTTATGAAATATTTTAAAAATCACGTTTCTGCGTAATTCTGAAATAACTAATTAGAAGTTTTTTACAATAATTTCACTATAGGTTCTAAAAAATCATTTTTTTTAAATCTAAAATTATGTGGCATGAGAAAATTAAGGTAGTCATATTTGATTTTTTCTGACTGTATTTATTTATTTTTAGTACTTTTTCGTTTTTCTAACCATGCATTCATATTTAGAGCGAATTCGCGGCGAAGCATATAAAAATACACAAAAATACAGCATATTTTGTATATTTAGCCGTGAATTTGTGCTAAATGTGGATTCAGGATAACCCCCCATTCACAGTTAGCGCGAATTCACGGCGGATAATATAAATATAGAGGGTATTTATATAATTCGCCGCGAACTCGAGTCAACTATGAATGAGGGGTAAAAAATAAAAATATTAGTAAATTTCATATTGTTCATCGAGCTGGCACTTTTTTTAAAAAAAAAGACACTAAATACAAACCCCCCCCCCTTCCCCAAAAATATAAAATTCAAAATATTTTATTTCATCATTCGTTATTTGTTATATTTTTTAAAAATATCAGGTAATTTTCATTTTTTAAATTTTATTATTAAAGATTAATTAAATTTTATTTTCAGACGGCAATGTGTTATTTTTTCACCTTTGATTCATTTTTTGAGAGCGTTTTTTTAAATTTAAAAATCCTATTTTACCGAAAATTCCTATCTTATGAATTGTAGACAATTTCGCAGTTAATCTTTGAGTCATTAATAATTTATATAAAAATCAGCAATATAGTGATAAAGGAAAAAAGTGATAAATCGTTGCTTACGCTAAATGACCATTAGGAAATTCGTAATCAATCTACATTTTCTTTGTCATATGAGGTAGGCAAAAACATTTTAAAAAATATGAAAATGAGAATATTGATTATATACCTTCACATCCTTCCGGGTTATCAGCGTGCAGCTTCCAATAACCGTCTTTGCAGGTATCACAGGCTGGACCCTGCACAAAGCGTTTACAATGGCATCTGCCGGCCACAAGCTCAAGAGCCGTGTCCTCGGTCGAATCGCATTGACCTTCGTTGAGTGAACCATGTTTATCGCATTGACATGCTAATGTTATTAAGCATTTGTATCAATCATGGAACTTAAGATTTCCTTATTTATTTATTTTCTCATTTCGAAATGCTCTTATTTATGCGTGCGACTTCTTTCTTTCTTTTAAAGCTAGGAAAAATTTTAAAAAATATTGTCATTTCGTTTTATTATTAAATCATTTTTTGTTTAAGATTTATTTTTCCCCCATTTCTTTCCTTACAATTTCCTGGTTATATAAATAATATAACGAATGAATGTTAACCTCTACATATATCGGTCCTATTGAGAGGCAGATTAGGAACCCTGAAGTATCCAGGTTTGCATTGTTCGCATTTGTTCCCCATTGTATTGTGCGCGCATTCATCACAAATGCCCCCACTTACGTAACCCGACTGTTCGTATACGCCCGAATCGAAATGGCAACGGTCCGCATGTAAATTGCATTCGCATCCTTGAGATTTCGTCAAATTTGTTTATTTTTAAAAATTATCATTACTGTGGCAAAAAAACATGGTACATATTCGAACCCAGATCTAGATGGTAGATGATATGTGCCCTCATCGACTGGGCTACAGACGCGACTCAAAAGCAAAATTTTTTGATTTATTTTTTTAAATGTTTCCCGCTCTTATTGTTTTAATTTCTTGCTGGATTGAAAAAAGGTTAGAATAAGGACTAATCAGGAATCCTTCGGTGGCGATTCGAAATCTCCTTCTAAACCATTTATAGAGAGTGGTTTTTTGAATTGGAGAATTGCTTTTTTACTAAAAATTGTATACTAACATCTATTATAGTATCTAATAATGTTGTTAAAAAGCCCGATTTGGGTCAGTTTTTCAAAATGGCCCGATTAAGATTTTAGATAAAATAATATTATGTAAACATCGAGATTTGGCAAATAGATGTCCACGCATTTCTGCCAGCTATGAGCAAAATCTTTAAACTTGCATAATGTTATTTTAGTTATAATCTTAATCGGGTCGTTTTTTTAAATCGACCCGAATCGGACTTTTTAACATCACTAGTTTTAACCTACCTTGTTAATTTCGTAGAATTTTGCCATAAACATTTGAACTGCTATTAATTTTTAAATTATCAATTTTTCATATAAATTTTAAAAAAATATAAAAACATATGAGGAAATTGTTTGAAATTAATAGGGTTATAAATACTGGAAATCATTCCTGGAACTCAATGTTTAGAATTGAGTTTCCTCCAGATAAATTTACCATACATATATATTGTAGTAGGAGTCTACCAAATTCACCAGGATTTTATTTTATTTTTAACAGACCGGATGTTACCGGAATCGTATTCCAGTATGTTATTGAATAACTACCCTATTAATTTCAGATTCATCATATAAAAAAAATTTATATGAAAAATTAAATATAAACATTATTATAAACTAAGGATAACTTAAATGTTTATGGAAAAATTGTCTGATATTTACAGGGTAGTAATGTTTGGACATAATTAATTATTTCAGAATTAAAGAACACCTAGTTATAAATGATCTAAGTTTAAAATATTTGCCAAAACTCCCTAAGACAATATCCTTTGTCAGATTTATTATCAGCAAATAATGATTTTTTAGAGACCTGCAGGCGTACACGGGTCTGGCTTAAATATACCCGGGCTGGGCCGGACCTGAATATTTTAACCAAATATTGAAAATCACCATTATTATCTATGAAAATTAAATCTGGGCCAGGCCAGAAAATATAAAACCCAGGCGGGGCCAAAAATTTAAATTTTGATATAAAAAAATTATAAAAACTCTTGCAAGCGTTGGTCTCAGTGCCGTGAGCGGGCTTCCAGGGGACGTCGTTGTGAAAATCTTCGCAATGCTCACAATTCAAGCCTTTAGTGTAATGATTGCACTCGCATCGTCCATAAACCTAAAGAAAAAATCATTTTATAAATGAATATTTATATGGCTTCACTTATTCACTATCACTCGCAAAAAAGTTCATTCACAAAGATAATTATCATCAAAAAAATTCAGAATAAATTTAAGAGCTTTTTGGGCGAACTAAAAAATGACTATGGTGGGTGTAAAAAGTAAAAATAGAATTAATTTTACCATGTTAGGTATTTGGGCTTGGCCGGTTAATGGTATACACCTGGATGCGTGTCCGTAACAACTGCAACTGCCTCTGACTACCATATCGTAGAGTGCATAATAGTACTTTTCCCGTACTTCTTCCCTATTATCCAGCAGGTTATCACCCAGTGTATGAAGCCGCGTAAAATTAATTCTGAGATTCGTCATTTTGAGCAATTCTTGTACATCTTGACCGTACGGATTGATGAGATCTATGTAAGGAGGTCTGGCCCTGTGTATAACCTTTTTGGATGTTTTATTTGTATTTTTATAAGACAATTTTTTCTTATTTGTATATTTATATTTTTTGTTTGACCATAATATACAAAAATTAACAAGCCTATAATTATAATTATATTAATTTTAAATTGAGTAAATAAAGAAAAACTAATGTAAATTTGTGTTACCTTGTAAAAATAATTATAATAACTAAACTTTTGTATGTAAAACTTATAAATGGGCAGCATGTCTCATATGTAGGGCTATGCCGATTCATATATTTTTTACGATCTGATGCGATATTTGTTCAAACCTGATCCATTGCCGATCCCGATCCAATATTTATATTGATTTTTTACTACTCCCTCCCCCCTTGAACCAAATGTAATTAAAAAATCCATTTTCTATGCAAAAAATCGAATTATGTTTTTTAATTTTATTTTATATTTAATAATGTATTCATTTTATATTGAATAATATATATGTTGGTATGAATTATAAAATTGCAATATTTAGAATATAAAATTGTAATATTTATTATATAAAATTATAATATATTAGTTTTTTAAAATGAATATGAGAGCCCCTAGATTTTCTGGCAATAAGCCTCTACGATGTTGACTATCTATATCCCCTCCTGCACTAAAGACAGATTTAGGCAAGACACTTGTTGCAGGAGGCGCCAAAAATTTAACTGTAAGTTTTGACAAAGTTGGATACTTCTCAGCATTAATTCTTCAAGAGTCAAGTGGATCCACAGGGGATATAATACAATATCAATGTTACTAGAGTTATCTAAATATACACATAAAATTAGCGTTTTTAAAATATTAGGTTTCATACAAACCCAACCTTTGGGTTTGAAAAATTAGATATGACCCAAATAAATGAGTCAATCATAACCTAACCAAGAAATACTAAATAAGATATGAAATGAAAAATATGTTATTACACCATCTAGATATAAAGATTCTTTTAAATATTCCTTGACTTCTTTCAGATTTGGCAGGTCATATACATTACTATCGATTTCAATTATATTATTTGTAATTAGCTTCTCTTTGATTTTCAATTTGAATAAATAAAATTTAGGGGGTTTCCATTGCTTTAAAAATAAATTAAAAATTTTTTAAAATAATATTTAGAATCTTTCAATTTTTATAAAAATAAATAAAAAATCTTTTGAAATATTATAATAACGTAAAATAAACTATATAAATATATATAACTAAAATAACAAAAAAGTAAAAAGATAGCTCTGTTTTTTACAGATATCGACCCAATCCGATATTTTTGAAAACGCTAAATATCGGTGCAGATTCGATCCGATAGTTAATATCGTCATAGCCCTACTAATATGAGAGTTTAGTTCATTTATAATTTGAAAAATGCACCTATCAACATAACGTTATGTATAACAATGTTGTAATCAGAAAAATAACAATTTTTAAAAAAAATATATAAACGATGAATTTTTGTGATACTTACAAAGAAATCCACTTTATTAAAAATATGAATCATAATATATTGTTAAAATGATATAGAATTTTTAAACAATATATAAAAATATAATTTAGAAACTTTCATTACAATTACTTAATATTTTTTTTAAAAAAATATATTACATGTATAAGCAAAGTTTTAAATCTGGACTAAAAAGGTTCTGGTTTCGGTTTCTTTAAAAAGTAGTTTCAAATTAGGCACTAATATAAAAAAAAACTTGGTTTTTAATAAATAATAATAAACTAATAAATTATAATATGTAAACCTCCCCCGCGGTCGAAGGAGCCACGTTGGAATATCTACTGATGCACACGATATCTGATACCTTTTTTAAAGGGCCCAAGCTTACTCCGGGAAAGGAGGACCGGCAATCATAGGCGAAATATCGCACGACTTTCCAGGTTTTACCAAAATCGGAAGATTTTTCGACCAGCATAGCAGCTGGCCGGAAAGTCTTGAAGGTCATTATCAAATGAGTAAAATGAAATTCGGCTTCCATGTCTAGACGAATGGAGGCGTTTTCTACACCTGGGCATAATTTTTAAATAAGATAAAAAGGACTTTAATGAATTTGATAAATAAAATTGAGGAAACTGAACTAGTTCCGCAACACTATAATAAAATTAGTTAATTATTGTAGGGTTAAAGAAAATAACCATTTTCGGCTTGCCACCAGGCTTTTTTCCTGAGTTCAGGGTTAGGCGCGGAAGAGATAACGTTTTGAATCCTATGGCTTATAGGATTATAAACAGGATGATATGGCCTTCGAGAATCGCAATAAAAACACTTTTTATCGTCTTCCAAGTGACTGACTATACAATATCTAGCATTTATATATAAATTTCTTTATAATAAATTCATTAATTTCGAAAAGTAATTATTTCTTCGTAAAAGATATTTATCTAAAATATTCTAAACATGTTGATATTAGATGTTAAGAACTGTATTTTAAAATATAACCCATATAAAAGGTAATAAAAATTAATATAATTGCTTTCAGGCAACATAGGTCACAATTAATATAATGATATAAAAAATTATTTCTGCAAAGTAATGTCTAAGCAAGTAATATATCGAGTAACGGAGTTCGATTATCAAATGAATGCAAGAGGAATACGAATATATTATACAACAAAACCTTGATCTCTGATTGGCACCGCAAGTGGAAGTGGAAGAGAGTTGGTTCTCTCGGCCAATGAGCAAATCGCCTGTGGCGGGGTAGCAACTGCCTTTCCCGCATGAACCATCATCATTGAACCTATTGTACCGTTGCTGAGCCAGTTTTGCGTATGGGTCTTGGTCTGGTTGTCCATGTGTTTGAGCATTTACAACTTTTAGTAGAAAAAAGGACACGATATTATAATATAAAGTAGTGTCTATATAATGATTTTAATAAATAAATTAGTTAGTTTATATTCAATTTAATGTAAATAAAATATTTTTATTAAAAGATGTTCAAATTCCTATTTTTATATGTTTTTATAGTTTTTCAATTAGTATATAAATAAAAATTTAGTCCACATTATTTCAATTTTTTACTTTCATAGAAGTGGGCAGCCTAAACGTGGTTTTTTGGACCGGATGTATAAAATATTTTTACGAGACCGACCGTTTATGCTTAGAATTAAAATTCCTGTCCCTTTTAGTCATAAAATAATTATACGTGCCAGGCCGAAAACCCTTTTCAAAAAATTCCACGAGCCGCAGGCCGGCCCGCGCCGACCTCTACATCCTTACAATATGGAATTAAGGCATATGTATAAATAATTATATAGATTCTATATACATATTAATTAAATGAGGTCATGAAATTCACAAATAAAGCAATAATATTCTTTCTAACTTTTTGTGACTTTAAGAAAGATTTTCAAATTGTGCTTTTTATTATATCTGAAAAAATGCTTAACAAACTTTGTCTCTTTGACAATAGTAATCATTTTTAAGCGACTTGCAATTGAGAAAAATTGTTAATATTTTAAACGACCATAAAAGCTTGATATTTAATTTCTTTATTTATTTCAATGTATGAGATTGTGAACCTTCTTATGACCTTTTTTATAAAAATTTTATTCCTATCTTATCTCAATTTAGGTTAGTTTAAATAACAGTTATTAAATTAGGGGAAGTAAAGTTGAGATTTCTCTTAATCAAATTATAATCGATCATTTGGTAGGGTGTGAAACTTCTTTCCATTTTCCCCTAGGAAGTACTCTTCTAAGCTCAATAATGTGAGTAATTAATCCCACTTATTTCCAATGTTTTCTCTAGTTTTATCGAAACAAATTGATAATTAGAATTTATCTTTGACATGGGCAAAGCAATTAGTGTCGAAAAATGAATCTGCATAGCTCTACCTAGTGTCGTTAAACTGCTCGATTTCGCGAATTTATAATTTTGTAGCCAAAGGCTCGAGGTTTCACGAATAGATGTCCCAACCTTTCTACAATCTATGAGCAAAAACTCCATGTTTTCGTAATATTTTTTAGCTAAAATATAGGGTTAGCCGTTTTCAAAAATCGAGTCGTTTAAACACTAACTCCATTATACACTACATTGCAAAGCGTATCAAAAATAGAGATGCAAGGGGGGAAATTCATTTAGTTTGTTTCACAAACTTTTATACTGTTTTTGATAAAATATATCTTCAAATTTCTTCAAAATTGTTCTTTTCGTATTTTATATGATTATGATTAATTGATGAAAATTTACAACCATGTCTCTGATATAAATAAATCGTGTTTACTAAAAATAAACAAATGTAACGGCTAATGAATGCTTATAAAAAATATCGGTGAAATTAAATTTCCGATTCCGATATGGAAATACCGTATAAAAACGGGTTAAAAAGCCTTCCACTTTATTTTTTCTTGCAATCATAAAAGATATCTCGTTTTATAGTATACTCAGTGCAAACGTTAAGGATACATAGACAAATGAAGGAAATCGTGTAGAAACTATACAGGTGATTTTATGCTGTTTATTCTAGTTTATAATATTAATTCAAAAGCTATTAACAACATCAAAAAATAAATCATGGAAGAGCATGGAGAAATATTCTTTATTGGCGTTAATAACTTTTTAAACTTTTAGTGTTAATTTGCAAATAAAGACACACTTATACATTTTAAACAATAAAATAAAAGGTGTTTTTAAGTTTATCTTTATAAAACATCTTACACTGATTATGAGACAGGTGATTATTTTTTAAATTATGTAACTTTTTAAAAATTCATGAATTTAAAAAAAAAATTTATACAATATTAACATATACAGAAGGAGAAGCACACGTAGCCTATCCTATAAAACCTTAAAATGGTCTGCAATGTCATAAAGGACATTTAAAATTATTGATTTTAATTTTAATGTAAAATTTAGTAATTATGTAACTATAGGAAGGGCCAATTCCCAATGCTTCAGAGCGAAAGATTTTTTGAAATTAATTATTCTTATACAATTGGATAAGAAAAATTATACATATATTATTCATTCATGCATAAGAACAAGGCTGAGATAAAAAAGCTCTGAATTTAAAAGGATTATATACATTAAAGGTTCGGTTCGGTTAATGTTATAGAAAAATTGGGTTTTAAAATTTTAATATATATATTAAATTTGAATTATTTTTATACACAATACACACCATAAAACAAAGTATAATAAATATTTAAGATTTATCAATCAATAAAAATAAAGTGTTATCAATAAGGTATTAATGCTGGTATGTAGTATATAATTCTTAAGACAGTTTTGATCTTCGAGCTTTCACTATTGTAATTAAAAGTTTTAAAATTTTTTTGACAATTGTGAAATTGAGATATCTGTTTACTTTATGGTCAACCTTCTTAGTTCGTTTACAAATATACCGCTCAAGAAGAAATTCCTACCAACTGAATGCAAGTTCAGGAGAAATCATTTTTACTTGGACAAAATTATTTCCATGATGATTTTTCAAGAAATTGCATATAAACACTGCTATTGACTACATATAAAATCTAAACTTGAAGGCAAACTGCTTAAATAAATTGTAGTTAAAGGCCGGTCCTAAAAATTTTTAAAAAAATACCCGAGCCGGGCCGATTTTTTATTTTGGAGATGTGCTAGCACAGGCCGGGCCGTATTTTTATTTTTTAAATACCGGGCAGGGTCGGCCCTAACAACAAAATTTTCGATACCCGGGCCGGTCCTAAATAATTTTTTTAAATAACCAGGCCGGCCGAATATTTTAAATCGCCATTATTATCTATAAAAGTTAAAAATAAGCGTATCATATAATGTATTATATTCATTCACTTATTGTTTTTCCTATTTCCATTTTTTCGATCCTCAGAAAATATTTATTTTTTAAAAAAAATGGGGAAATATTTCATAAAATACCATATTTTTAGTGTTGTTAATGGTCTCGATTTGAGCCGATTATAAAAAACGGCCAACTCAATATTTTAGCCAGAAAAATATTGACGACTAAGCCTCAAAATTTGGCTAATAGATGTCCAAACCTTACAATGTATGAACAAAATTTTCAGGTTTGTTTAAAATTTTCCGGATATTTTGAGTTAACCATTTTAAAAAATCCCGTTTAACAACACTACATATTTTTTTAATTATAAGAATTTTGGCCCAAAAATTATCACTATAAATGCAGTAGGGCTCTGCCGATATTTTCATGCCTAATGAATTTTTATTATACTGGCAAGACTCGGTCAGTAAAATATTTTGCACAAGATACCCAGCCTGTAAAAATTTTTTAACTCTGATGGATTGATATTCAATTCAAAATTTATGAATAGCCAAGGTTACCAATAAACTAATTACCTAGAATTTAAATATACTGTTATCTTAGGGGGAAATGAAGTGTATTTTTGGCAATTAAGATCAGCAAAATAATTTAAAATCCGAGATTATAACCTGGGACGTGAACCAAGTCTGACCCTCGTGTTTTTGCTGAATCCAAACGCTTTTTAAAAGTTGAGAGTTAAAGTTTCAAAAAAAATTAAATTTAAAATAAATACAAAGAGATTTTTTTGTGGAATCATTTTCCATTTTCTTCGCATTTTTCAAAATTTTGAGTTTTTTGCCTCCATTTTATAGGTAAAATTTATTATGTTAATTTTGTGCTCTGAAACCCTGATTTTTATTTTAAATTTTTTTTTGAACTCGGACACGACCCCAATTTTTTGTTGAAGGGTTCACAATAACCATATACAACACACACACTCATAAAAAGTAACATTTATGAATTTATGAAGCCCTTTGTACTTAAATAAGATATCGCGATTTTGAAGATCAGCATTTTGAAAAGAAGTAGACATACAATTTAATTGAAATGGAATTAATGAAGTGAAGACATATCATTTATCATAAAGGTGAAGAAAAATGACTTAGTTAAAACACAGGATCTTCTTTTTTTTCTCACGGTTCGGAAAAATAATTAATTATTTTAATATACTTAGTTACAAATTATAATAGATAATTAATCAATATTTTATAACGTTATAAAATATAAAAGGCAATATATCTTCTAGATTCAATCAAATATTGTTACGAGAATGATAGAAAAAGGAAGAAAAAATAAATTCATTTTATTATATTTTTTTCGATTCAAGTTAGTTTATAATTTAAATAGGATAAAAAAAATACTTTCTTTTCGGACCTTACTTATTTTTTTCCTCACATTTGTTTTTTTTCTCATCTTAATTTGTTTTTTTTAAGGCAAATAATAATTTATAAGGAGAAAAATTTCTTGGATAAAAAGACAAGCAAAAATATCTGAATTTTGCGAAAATATTTGAAAGGTTAATAAAATGGGAAAAATGTGCCTATTTATCATCTATATTTTTACCCAACATTCATAATTAGATGAATATACGGTAAATAATATAACTTCTCTCCCTGAAATAAGAACGCTAAAATTCGTAATGTATAGTGTTGATCGCGCAGTAGGTTTTGTATGATTAAATCAATTTAATTTAAATCGCAAAATTCAATGGTAGTAGTTTTTTTGAATAAAAGCTATGATTTAAATCAATTCTCTATTCGTTTTTTTCTCAAATAGAAACATATTTTATAGCTCGTTTTACCAGCTTAGTTGCTAAATTTTATCATTATAAAATGATTTTATATTATTTACCTTGAAATTTTTAATATATACTCCAATGAAATTATAGTATTGTTTAGATTTAATGAGATGTAAAATATTCATTCAATATTTTGCTGATACTAATATTAATTAAAATGCAGTTTATTACAAACGTTAACTCTAGTTTATAAATAATTAAATAAATTAAAACAATCAGCATCATTATAAGATCAAAATTTAATTTATTAATTATATATTTATAAGACAAACAAATTATTATTGCTAATTTTACAATAAGATTATTTTAATGAAAAAATGAAGGCATGTTGAATTATTCCGGGTTATTATGAAAATTTGATTTAAATCAAAAAAAATCGTGAAAGTCGAACTTCTAAAAATAACAATTCGGGTCTGATAACAGTCGGACCTTCAAAAAGTTAGGGCAGATCGGTAAGGCAAATGACTTTTAAAAATTTATTGGGCTGGACCGGAACTGAAAAAATATGGCGAAAACCTCCATACTATATATTTTTCTAAATAATTAATTATATCATTACTTCCAATTAGTAAACGAATATTGAGTATGAGAAATATGGCGATAACGTTGTGAAAGGCGGCGTACGAATAACGAATAGAATTTTTGAGTCTTTTCATCGGTTGGAAATCAAGCCCCTTCTTTTTTTGTTTGTAAACAATTATATTTATTTATTTTTAGGATCCTTTGTTAAAACTAGGATATATAACGGAATTTGACGATTGGATATTGGAGATTCATTGCTTAATTTTTTTTGTATAATTGTGGTTGAATAAACGACTTGTATCCGTTTTTTGAGGAGTGGTGGGGGTTCCGATGAGTATTTTTCACTTTGGTAATGTCATTTTGAATAAAAATTCTAACTTTAAATTTAAAAAAAAATTAATATAATTTATGAAATATGTATTGTGATTGTTTTTGATGGCCCTTTTTTCTTATCAGAAAAGTGTATTCACAATCACATACATAATGTAGCAAAAAAATGAGAACAATTTTAATGTTGAGTAAACATTAAAATAATATTATTTTTTTTAAATGATAAAATTGCTTCGTGCATTTTACAAGTTATACTTATAATATAAATAAAATAATTTATGCAAATAATAATGCTGGCTAATGCATATTGATAAATTTTATTTAGTCCGTAAGTCTAATAAAATGCATATTGCACTAAAAACTTTCTAATTTGGGCCTTAATCTGAGCATTTGTTCGATTTGAATAAATATCATCATTGATGAAAATAGTTACCAATAATCAGAGTGAACATTTTAGGTCCTTTCGGTGCTCATATTCGATAGAGGTTTGTTCCAGAAACATTTTTTCTCCAATTTATTAATTAATAATCAATATTAAAAATAATATCATTACGTTTACGAATAATGAATATGCAGTTTAAATCACCATATTTTAATAAATGTCAATAACTCATAGATTACGGGATTATGAGATAAAAATTATAAACCGATAATTTTATTGATATAAAAAATCTAAAGGGCAAAAATATCCCCAACGAACTAAAATAAAATACCCCAAATGGTACTACTATTTACGACCAGAGTGGGAGGGGGAATTGCATCATTAGGGAGGGGGATGTATTATCTTAGTCAACATAAATAATCAGAATCTAATTATAATTGAATCATTATTTTGGTCATCGGAGAAGATTCGAGTCAGTAAAGTCTAGAGGTTCCGTTACCCATCTGATAATATATAGCCATTTCCGGTATTTTAATTTTTATTTAAATTGGAATATTCTATCTAGTTTTTTGTCCTGCATAGTTCACAGGGTTTTCCCAAAAAAAACGCAAACTAGAAACAAATAATTAGAATGTTCTCCTTATCCTTCTTCGTTTTCCGTTTCTCCTTCTTTCACATAATAAAACAAACATCTACAAAAAAAATGAAGTAGATAATAATATTAATACATCATAATTCATAATGAGATAAATACAATCGATTTATCCTTAGCATTGAACGTGAATTATGAGAGGGGAGAAGAAGAAAAGTAAATTAGCTATACATTTTATATATTATAATAGAGAAGTAGATAATTTAATAATAACATCTGTCCAACTCCAATGTATTTTTTGTATTATTACTTTTTTTATACTATTATGTAAAAAATATGAAAATGTAATGTAAAAAGTAAATTTTCAATATGGTGTAATGGAGAAGAATATATTGCGTTTTTAAAAAAAGATTTGAGAAAATTTATCATATCTTTACCTAAGAAATGGGAATAAAAATAAAATTATTATTTATATACTCTTCTCTTGCTTTGTCGTCCGTTTCATTTGCAAATTTATTTGCATTACAAATTGAGGCACTTTCAAAGAACAGAAATTAGACTTTGATGATCGAGCTCTGGCCTAAAATTTTTAAAAAATTCAGGCGGGCTTGGGCCAAAATAAATTGAATTTGCAGGGTTTTATTTTGATCATAAAATTTGTTGGCGTGGTGATGGTGAATATCGTTTGAATTTAAAATTAAATTGTTAAATGTTGTGTAACTAGTTTGAATTTGAGCACCCAATACAGAGCACTTGCTACAGATAGTATTATATTTATATTAACTCAATTCAAAAGTAAATAATAGAAGTGGAAATTGCATGCATAAATTATTATATTTTGTATGTGCATAAGTAATGTAATGTATAGTAGTAGTGTAGTAAATTATTAAAACATATCTATTTTTATTTTCCCTTTTAAAAAAAAAGAAACAATCAAAAAAAATGATATCCCTATCTTATCAATAGTAATACTATTACAATTTACTTGTAATAATTAAATATAGAGTATGATATAATAATTGCCTTTGAAATCTTTGATATTACATTTATAAAATAAGTAAAATTATATGCAAAAATATTAAGATAAGTGACCAATAGGGTTTATAAAAAAATTTGACTTAATAAACACCGCGGTAAATATAATTTGGGATTAAATCAAACATGGTAGACAAATAAAACATTTTTTTTAAAAACCATATTTTACCCCATAAGAATTTTTTTTGTAGTTACTCTAATTGTAATACAAATAGACAAATCATTGAAGGTTAATTTACAATAGTAGGACAAAAATACTACAAACGGATTATAAATTGTCAGGTAATAGGGTTAATTTAATATAGATTAATTCTAGGATAAATATATGAATTGATATTTTTTTGGGCCAAAATATTTTGCAGCACGTAGTTTTGTCTGGGGCATCCTTGCCAGGGCTTTTTTCAGAATTAATCGACAAAGTGATCGCCATTAGTGGTTAATAAAATTAACGGTGCTTCCTTTAGTTTAAGTTGAGTGCGAATTTCAAAAATTTCTAAACTTATTTCATTTTATAACGTGAAGAAACTAAACTTAACAATTAATGTAATATTTAAATTCATGAAAGAAAAAGAACTTACATTCTCCATATTTGAAATTTTTTTGCATTTTGGGAATGTAATTAAACAATGTTTTTAATTATGATCAAAATATAAAAAAATTTTCATTGTTCAGCCATCTGTTACATTGTTTCAAAAGCATTTATTTCAAAAAAAAATAAGTAACTTTTGAACCATTTTGTTAAAGTAATGAATCCAAAACCCGTTAAATAATATAATTAATGAAAGTACAAGGAAACTCTCATAAGGGATCCCTCGAGTGCGATTATGTTTGGATCCACATAGATGGCCTTATCAATATATAGAACAATTTTTAATAGGGACTGACCCAAAGCGGTCAAGATAAGGGGATAGTGATTTTGATGATTTCTGTAAAATTATTTTCAGATAAAATATGGGAAGGAAGTTAAACTTTTATTTATAGGTTTATAAAAATAAATTAAAAAGATGATTTCTGTAAAATTATTTTCAGATAAAATATGGGCAAGGAAGTTAAACTTTTATTTATAGGCTTATAAAAATATATTAAAAACATTTTTCAAACATTTACTATAAATATAATTATGTGTTTTATTTATTTTTTTATAGGGGGCAAAAAAACACATACACATGCTTTTTTGATAATATTTTATTTCACAGTGTTTTAAATATACTAATTAAACTTGTCTAATTTGAGCAAATTGAGTTCCAAAAATGTTTTGTTCAAAATTATACAATGGTCCAATAGGTTAATCGATAATTAAAATAAGAATCAATTGAGAAAAGAAAGAAAAAATTTTGTTCCACTTTTTGTAAAAGGACTCGCCTAAGGTTAAATAAAAAATAATTTTACAGTAAATTAATTTCGAAAATAGTTATGAGATGAATAATAATAATAAAAAAAAAATATTGCTATTGGGGGAAAAACAGAGGAGCCATAAATTTAATATTTTATGATCTCAATCAATCAATCCAATCGATGTTAATTTTTTTTAAATAAAATAATAAAGCCTAACTTCATCCTTTTTTCTTGGTTAAATTAATAGTCAAATGGTAGAATAAACCACTTGTAAGGTGATGACAACGGATTCTTAATAATCCCCGAGAAAACAAAGATGTTTGAGTTACGAAAACAGTCCGAAGTCAGGTTCCAAGATGGATCTGCCACTTAGGCTTATCATTTTTTTAAAAACGTATGTGCCGTCGAGGGCAAAGATTGTTCAGAATTCAGGATTGCTTTTTCTTTTGAGAATCATTTTCCAATTACATTTTTTTATATTATATGTTTTGCAAGTTTTTTTATATAATAAAATTATATTATATAGCTTCTAAAAAAAAATTACTACTAAATTGATTCCGATTTCAGAGATTTAAAATAAATCAGGGACCTGCAGGTCAGGTCCGAACGGTGAAATGGGCAGGTTTAAAAAATCGAAATGGAGACTCATATTTTCAAAATTTTACAAAAAAAATTGGAGTTGAGCTTGAAAAAAGTTCTGCAGATCTCTGAAATAAATAATAAATCAAAGTATCATTTTATACGGCATCGTTATACATTAATTCAGAATTCGGGATTCTCATATGCCACTCATAAAAGTATATAGGATTTTCGTAAGGGAGGAGAAACATTTGAGTGGCTTTTTCGCCATTAATAGTTTTAGGGCTCCTCCATTTTTAGAATAACAATTTGGTTTTTCACCTTTTTTTCGGAATTATTTTTAAAAAATTATTAATGAATATATTTCTTTATAAATGTCAATTGGGAAGATCGGGGTATAAGGAAGTCTTTTATTAGCTAAACATGATAAACAAAAACAGGCAAATTATGGATTGGATAGTTTGGGTACCAACAAAAATTGACCTTTTTTATCGTCATGGTCATTCTTATATAGATTAAAAAAATTTATTTTATTAGTTAATTTTTGTATTTTCAAGTTATATTTATAGTATTTTTTTAAATCATTTTTTATTTTATTCAATGTGGTGCAGACAGGGGGTCTGAAAAATGGGCCCAATAAAAATTTAATAGTTCTAAAACATATTACCACATACTAATTTTTTTTATGTGAGGGCTCGAACTGGAACCTTTGGTGAGATTTTGTATACTGTATCTTATTCGCTGGAAATGACTAATACTATTATAAATACTGTATCTTATTCGCTGGAAATGACTAATAATATTATAAATTTTGAAGAGTTATATTGAAACAATTATAAGATAATTAAGTAATAATAAATAATTTATCAAAATGAAAATATTACTATAAATTTTTTTAATTACAAATTTCACACTCCATCAAACTTCAAAGAAGACTATAATACCAACCAACAACCTATAATTAGTTTTACTTTTACATAGTATAGTACTATAAAATTATAACAATCAAAACCTACAAATTAACTAAGAACAATGTAGTCAAAGGTAAAAATAAAGTAAAAATAATATATATTTCAACGATATTTAAAATCAAAATATAATGTAATATTTGAAAAGAAGTCCATTTAAAAATAGAAGCTTTACACTGTTAATTCTCCTAAAATTAAAAAAGGTATTTTGATTACTATACTACGTTTATATATAATAAATATAAAGTAGATGGGACCGGGGTAAAATTGGCATTTTGTATTTATACCATACTATTTTGAAACATTAACAAAACAGAACAAATTATATATTTAAATGTAGTCAAATCCCTCATCTACAAAATAATAAAGTGTCCTGTAATACTTTAGGAGATGTGATTAATTATGTGAAGTGTGCTTTTTCACCATTTTACCCCATACCTATAGGGTAAAGTGACTAAGCATCAGGGTAGAGCGGTTAGGTAAATTGACTAAGCATCAGGGTAGAGCGGTTAAAATAAAATTGAACATAACTATATTGTTTAATTGAATAAAATATTGCAATTTTGACATCTATTCAACTTTTAGTATAAATTGAATCAATACAATACCGGAATGTAAACAATTATATAAAAAATAGCACATTTTGAGTGTGCCCATTTTAGAAAAGTCGTATATTTCCATTATTCTTTACCTTTGCGACTATTCTTAAAGTTTTATTCCAAATAACACAAACTATTTATTAATATACCTTTTTGCTTAAAGGTCTCTTTATGGTGTAGACGTTTATATTTAAAAATTATCTTTTTACATCTTAAATCAGACGGAACATTTTAAGCGTTTTACCCATAACAACTTTACCCCAAGGTTTATTATAAAATCGTTATTTCGTGATTTCTAGTTTAGCTATAAATTTCCGATAAATTTCATTTCATAGATAGGACTTTAAGGAATATCTATTTGTCAATAGCAATAAACTAAGGTGATAAATTTTGGGTAAAAAACGGTTTTTTGGCTGTGTAAATCCATAAAAGTTTTCAAAAAATGAACATAGGTAAGATATTAAATATAAAATACACTTCACATTAAATTTAATATCTATATGCTCAAGCGTTAAAAGGTTACTCGGGTTAATATTGTTACCCCATCAATAGCTTTACCCCGGCCTCCCTTATTCAAAAGTGGACACCTCTTTATAAACTATTTTATGTGGTGTAGCCTATAGGTCTGCATTACCCAATGTTTTAAAAAAAATTTAACCCGCCCACCCAGCCCGGCCATAGTTTTCAAAAAATATATACCCGCCCGCCCGTCCGCCCATTAGTCTAAATTTTTTTCCCCGCCCGCTCATTATTTATAAATAAATTTTTAACCCAAGCCCGCTTATAAAATTTAATTATGAACATTCTTTCATTTTTTTAAGCATCTAATAAAAATATTTCAGCATTACACCTCTACAAAAAGTTTATAATTTAGGAAATTAATATAAGTATAAAAATAATCAATGTAAATTATGGACAATTTATTTAATCAAATTGATATGAAAAGAATATAAATTTAAAATTAATATTATATGTAATTATAATGCAAAAATAATAATGAATCGACATATTTGGATTCAAACACGTTCTTCTTTGTTCTAAAAATCTTCCAGCAATGCTAATTCCGCGTTCGGAAGAAGCACTAGAAAAGTTTTATTACATTCCCATAAAAGGAAATTTTTAATAGACAAAAATGTTTATTTATTCTAAGAAAAAAGTTTTATTGTTGTGTTTATTACATAATATAGTTAGGTAAATGTTCTTCACTTATAAAAAACGATTGGTACAATAAAAAAAGAAATATTGTTATAGATCATTTAAACAATTATTTTTTTTAAATTTTAAATCTCCTTAACCCGCCCGCCCATAGTTTCAAATTTTTTTAACCCGCCCGCCTGCCCATTCTCGCAAAATTTTTTATCCGCCCATCCGCCCGCCCACTTAGATAGGCGGGCAGGCCGAAACCCCGCTAAATGCAGACCTCTATGTAGCCCTCCTTGCCAAAATCGGATTAAAAAATCTTATATATAACCATCTTTATTATGTTGATCAAAAAGTTACGCAAGCACACTTGAATGGTTCTGGTCACTTTAGGAAGATTAAATATTTTTGCATGGTATGTGAGTATACCTGCCATAAAACCCGCTAAAAAATTTCTGTCTGGAAAAAAAACAAATTTTTAAAAGATTCAAAATCCGGACCGAGCCGATCTAAAAAAATTATATAAATTAATCAGTGAGAAAATCTTATAATGGAGCGGTGTATTCATTTACTGTTCATATTTTCAATTTCCCTTTGCAAAAGAACGTTATTTAAAATAATATAATATTAAAATTTCTGCTCGTGTTGGTAGCGCGAATTTGTGGCAAAGAATACAAAAATACAGAATATTTCGTATACTTCGTAGCTAATAGGCACTAAATATGAATTCAGGGTAAAACAATCAAAAATTCGGACTTAAAAATTTTTTTTAAGCAACATTCATCATATATTGTCAACAAGATGAGAAAGTCGAGTAAAATCTTTTAAGCTCATTCGTTACAATTTTGGAGTAATATAAATGATTATTTGTAGAAACCAATGATATAAAGTTAGAAATAAAATTTGCAAAAAAAATTTGTCAATATATTTGAGCATGATTTATTTTATTAAGAAAATTAATTTCAATTATTCGAATTGAATACAAATACTAGTACGAATAATGCACTATTCAATTCGAATTCGTTTTTGAATAGGCCTATTTTGCAGTATCTATCTATAATATGGAAATAGGTTTGCACTTTAAATTTTTCCTTGGGATCAGTAATGAATGGGGTGGGTCATCGTAGTCGAACCTGTGAGCTTATTAAAAATTCTAACTCAAATTTCAACAGCAGAATATGAAGCCTCTTTAATAATTCCTCATTTTTTTTTATCGTTTCAAAAAAAAATTAGAAATAGTTGGTTGATTAAAGAAACGCCAAATTTTGAATTAATTTTTTACAATAGTAATATAAATACAGTAAAAATAAAGATAAAATTAATTTCTTAAGCAAATTGATTCAAAATTCTTAACAAAACATGATTAAAAATGACTAATTATATAGAAAATATTTCTAAAATTTTTTTGAAGCGAAAAAAAAAATGAGGAATTATTAAAGAGGTTTCATATTTTGCTGTTGAAATTTGAGCTAGAATTTTCAATAAGCTCACAGGCTCAACTACGAATGTTATGATGACCTACCCCATTCATTACTTATTCCAAGGAAAAATTTAGAGTGCAAACCTATTTTCATATTATAGATAGATACTGCAAAATAGGCCTATTCATAAACGAATTCGACGAATAGTGCATTATTCGTAATTTAATTAGAATTATTCGGATAATTGTAATGAATTTTCGTAATAAAATAAATCATGCTCTAATATATTAACAAAGTTTTTTTGCAAATTTAATTTCAAACAGAAAATTATTATAATCTAATAATAAAAATATGTAATCAATAATTTGTGACAAAAAATATATAATCAAGTTATAGATAAAATTAAAATGTATATTATTAATTTAATTTATAATTCTACGTCAATTTTTAAGGCAAATAGTTTTTCTTTTATATGACATGCGATTTTTTGACAACAAATTAGTTCCAACTGAGAAAAGCCTTTCACAAGCAGTTGATGCTCCTTGTATATATAAGTAATCCCTTACCATTTTCGAGAGTATGGGGATTAGATATGCATTAACCTTCCACCACATTATGAGTCAGTATCACTCTTTGCTCTTAGCTCACTCAGATAAAAATCTATTTCACACTGTTTGTTTGAGTTATAATTATCCGCTTATAAAATAAATCATATTTATTTAAATGGGGGATAAATTAAATACCTGTTTAGCTGTTATAAATCTCTTTAAATTTGTCCGTTAACATGGATATATCAATATCATAATCAGCAAATATTAATTTAAAATACTCCAATTTAAGCCTGGGATCTAATATTGTGGTTATTATTGCATCAACAGCCGTTAAATTATAGTAGCCAAACAATTTCATATACTTCTTTAAAACTATTGTTAAAGGATTTATGGAAATAAGGTTTTCCATTTTTTAAGTGTTTTCAAGAATTATAATATAAGGTATAATCATATTATAAGTAGGATAATTATCCCCATATATATTTGTTTTAACTCCCAATCCTCCTATATGTTAAATATTATTCCCTAATTGTAAATTAGTTTACCTCTGATGTTTGTTTTTCTTGAAGAATTTTAATATTAGTTTATTACTTAATTGACTTATTTTGTTATAGCAAGCTGTAGCAATAAGTCTCTTTCAATCGGTAGGTGTAATTCCACCTTATTTCACAATTTAATTTAGGTTTTCAAAAAATTTAAGGGGGGGAGGGAGTTTAGTACTACATATATTTTTTAATTAATTTAATTTTTTAGGAGGATTAGAATCATTTTAAATGTTTCTTAGTTTTAAAATAGAAGCATCTAAAACTTTTAAAATTTCTTTAGTAAAATTATTTACATGGGCAGCATCGGATGTGCCCTATTTGTTAATGGATATTTTAAAGAAAATGTATCAATAAAGGTTTATTATTAGTTGCATTATCCAAAGTTATAGTAAAATTTTTATTCCCCAAATTAAAATTTTTAGTTATTTTAACAAAGGTTTTAAAAATATTTTCACCTGAATGGGCTTCATTTATTGGAGCATCATTTAAAATTATGTTATTTACTTTGTGTTGGGTTAGTCCAAGTGTCAGATGAAAAATTAATCTGACTTTTATTCTTGGATATTATTTCCTTTACCAATTGTTCTTCCTGCAAATGTATTATACATATGCATTTTAAGAGTATAAGAGCATATTGATTTTACAGAACAATCAAGGTCAGTTAAAAATCTTTTGTATTAACAGTTTTAAAAGGTAAATTATTATTTACAAATAACTTTAGCAAGTTATCTTTAAAATTAATTTTTTAGATAAAGAAATTGGTGAAGTAGGCTTTAAAAAAATGTCAATTTTATTACCCTTTTACTGAAATGTGAATGCAACCTATTATAATGATTAATAAGGGGGAATGTTGTTTTCCTTTATATTTTATAATGCTCTTGCTGCAAAAGCCATTCACAATGACTTTACTTTGGTTTTTGGTAACAAATCAATTGTAAGGAATTTGTTAATTTTCTAACTTTTATGTTAATTTACAAATATTTTATGTTAATTTTCATAAAATATTCTTGATAAATTATAATAAAAGGGATATTAGTATAAATAGCTCTTGTTGTACAATAACATGTATGTTTCAATTAAATATTTAGATATAAAAATTATTTTTAATAAAACTGCAATTCCACAACTATTTTGATATTTTATTTAATTCGCTAGCTTTTTCATATATAATATATTAATTTTCATATAATATATTTGATAGCTAATAATAAAAAGATATTTATACAAATACTAAGCAACTTCAAATAAATAATGTACAATACAATTTTAGCTTCAAATCAACATTTTTTTTTACTGCTCAATATTATTTATATACTGCCCATTTTGATAAATTTAATGCCCAAAAATTAATAAATATTGCCCAAAAAATTAATTGATGATAATAAAAATACTGTCCATTTTGATTACAGTGTTGTGATGATTTAATGAAACATGTTGACAACACTATAATTAACTGCCCAAAAATCATAGCCTTAATCAAATAGGTATATTTAACAAGTTTGCCAAATTTTTGTGATCCTTCCCACAAAAATGACTTATTATTTTTTTTAAATATAAACTTTACTTTAAATTTTTTAGGTAAAGGGATTTAAAGATAACTATAAATATAGTGTAAACCTAATATTATTCTATATTATTTTAGGTCCAACCTAGCTAAAGTTTGGTAAAAAAAATGGGTGAAGTAAAGCCCTGCAAGTTGGCAAGTTTAGCTTTGGCCTAAAACTATTTTTGCTCTGGCTTATTGAGCCAAGCTGGGCTTGAGAGTAAAAAAAATTAAGCCAAGCTTAAAGAATATACAATATTATAGAAAATAGTATTTTCACTTCTTTTATTAAAATAAAATGATAAATAACAATTTACTGGGATTAGTACAAATCAATTAATAATCTTTATTATTTTATAAAATGTTTAATATAAATTTTTTAATTACAAATTTTAGACCTGGTGAGGTTTGGCCTAAAATAAAATTTTAAGCCAGGATAGGTCCCAAAAATCGAATTTGTTGACCAAAGGCTTGTCAAAAGAGTGTAGGGGCAGAGGACGATGCTTTCCAACCCTCTGCCCCCTAGAAAAAGATCTGATATAAATTTTCTGAATGTTCAAAATGTACAGAAATTTATGTTATTGATTAGAAAAAAAGACAGAATTTCTAATATGTAATTTTATATTTAAAAATTCAGATGATAAATATATGAAATAATCACAAAAATATCTTGAGAAATATTGCAATTACATATAAACTGGTATTTGTTAGTAAAAAAAAATATATGCAATCTATTTTGAATAACCAACTCAATTTATATTCTGAAGTAATACTTTCTATACAAATTTTTATAAGAAAATGGCAATTATTTGTTTGAGTGAAAATCGATATAGTAGTTAAAATATATTTTTAATATGTTAGTAAATAACTATTCAATTAGTATAGACTGCTTGAAATATCAAAAACTTCTTATTTTTTGGACTTAAAAACCTTGTGAATTTTTAAAACCAATAAATTAATATTTTACTCAAAAAATAAAATCTTACCAAAAATGCAAATAGACCCTCTTTTGGGAAAAAATTGAGGTTTAATAAATTGGCTATATCAAGGTTTTAATCAACACTAAAAGAGAGAAATAAAGAGGTATAATATTCTTCTACTGATTGTAATAATTGAACCTTGGATTGTTTTGAGTATATCATAGACCTGTAGACCTGACCCAAAATTCAGCCCACAAACATAACCCCTCCAGAATTTGTCAAAAAATAGTATGATTTAAAAAACCTGAGGTAAGTTTAAAAAATTTTAAAAATGAAATATCAGTACTGAATTGGGTCATTTTTAACAATAAATTTATTTATAAAAAGTTGGAGGAGCATTTAATATTCATTTACTGTGCATATTTACCATTTACATTTGAAGACCTTTGCAGAATAGATCCAAATTTATTCAAAATAAAATATTAAAAAAGATTATCAAAAATAAAAATTTGGGCTAGGTCAATAAAATTTTTAAAAAAAAGCTTAAAAATAATTTATTTTTAAGAAGTAGGCTTCTGGAAATATCAAATTTACAGTTGCTTTGGTCTCAGCAATTGATAATTAATTATGTTCTTCATATTTGCCAAATCATTTAAAGTTCTAAAATACTTTCCACAATTTCTATATCAACTAGAAGTATAAGAGATTGCATAAAATACTAGTATAATTAAATTATTTGTTGATAAATTCTAATGCAAAAAAATTATCTAGTAGAATAAGAAATTTTTTCAATCCCATTTTGTTGATAATAAACTTTTCTAACTTTATACATGAAAGCTTTTTTCATGGGAGATTTACCCTCCTGCCAACCCTATCCTGACTATTTACATTAGTTTTAATTATCTGACTTTTAAACATTAAATAATGAGGCAAAATATTCAAAGCATTTGAATCATAAAAATAATTTTATTTTTTCAAAAATTAAAATAAAATTAATATATATATTAATCTAAAAATTCTATTTAAAAAATCTTTAATACAATTGAATTCATTTCTTTTGTAATTAGAAAATTAAAAATAATAGGAAATTACCTTTATAAGATATCACAATTCGGTTCACAGCTTTAAAATTTAAAAAAAAAATTTAAAAAATCAAAATGCAATATATGGATAGATACATATTTAGAGAGTGAGATTTTGGGAATTGTAATAAATTAGTAAAATATTATTTATAGATATTATATATAAAAATAGAATAGAATATTCGAAAATTAATTAATATAAATTTGATGTTAGAAATAAATTGAAATATAAATTAGTAGTCGTATTGTTTATAATTAGTAGTCGGTATTACTACAAATGGCGAAGATAAATGGAGAAAATAATTCCTTAAATGGAGATAATAATTCCTTAAAGAGAAAATAATTCCTTAAATGGTGATTCAAAAAAAATAGCGGATTTATCTACGATTAAATTTGATAAATTCGAGTTGGACACTTCAATCCATAGATATTTTTCTCAATGGGAAGTCAGTTTTCGGTTAAAAAACGTAAGCCCATCTGAATGTCAATATAAAGATATATTTTTAACATTTTTTGGCAATAAGAATATTGAGTTGGTGGACCGTTTTTGTTATCCTGATTTGATCGAAACTTTATCTTTTAAGGAAATTAAGTCAATATGTTTTAAACTATTTAAACCGACGTCAACAGCTTTTGCTGAAACCATAACTGAATTTGCAGATAAAATTAGAACAATTGGCAATCGTTGTCATTATCTTAATGATTTTGACGAGCGTTTACGTGATCAGTTTATGGTTGGCAGGGAAATACCGGGATTGGAAAGAGATCTTAGAACTCTATATCCCGACGGTCTTGATAGAGATAATAATGTACTGACTTTTCAATTTATTATTGATCTGGCATTAGCTTCTGAGCGAGCAGATAAAGAAATGGCAAATATAAATATACCTGTTATTAATAAGATAAATGATAATAAAAAAAGAAATGATAATGATAATGATAATGATAATAATTATAAACATCTAATTAAAACGACGACTACATTTGATAATAAATACAAATATAATAATGATAAAGATTATAATAAACTTAAATGTTATAAATGTGGTTTTATTCATAACCGAGAAGTGAGATGTCCAGCTACAAATGCGGCATGTAATAAATGTAAAAAAATTGGTCATTTTGCAGTTTGCTGTAAATTAAAGAATTTAAATTATATAAGAGTGTCATCAAGTGATTCTATTCATAATATTTGGAAGATTCAATAAAATCGAGAGAATCGAGCAAATCTAACTGCAGAGATAAATGGGTTAGATGTTGAATTTGATTTTGACACTGGTGCACAAGCGTCATTGATAGGAATTGATATATGGACAAGTATTGGGCAACCAAAAATTAGGCCAACCAGTCCATTGACTGCATATGGTGATCATCCGTTAGACGTTAAGGGCGAGATCCAAGTTAATGTTAGGATTGGATCACAGACAAGGACCCTACCAGTGGTAATAATGAATATAACTGGGGTGCCTCTTTTCGGATTACCATGGATTATAGCATTCAATTTAGAAATGCCTCGTCAGGTTATGATTAAACAAGTACGCAATTTGGTCAACAATATTGAAAAAGAAAAATGTTGCATAACACTAGATTCTAGAATTCGAGATTTGATTAATAAACATCAAGAAATTTTGATGATAAGATGGGACATATACGTGATTTTGCAATGCGAATACATTTAAAGGATACCGCTGTACCAAGATCGTTTCCAGCCCGTAGGGTACCATTTCCACTTCGCAAAGCAATTGAAATGGAATTAGACCGATTAGTAGCTGCATGAATTATCGAAAAGATTGATTCGACTATAACCAGGGTACAGTGGTCAACGCCAACCGTAAATGTACGCAAGAGTAATGGCGATATTCGAATTTGTGCTGATTTCAAAGTTACACTCAATCCGTGTTTATTATATGACCATCATGTTATTCCTACCTTAGACGATTTGTTAGAGAAAATCCAAGGTGGTGATAAATTTACCGTGATAGATCTGAAAGATGCGTATTTACAGATGGAAGTAGAATCGAAATCCCAGGAACTACTAACGATAGTGACTCATAAGGGCTATTTCCGTTACCGACTATTTCTTTGGATTGGCAAGTGCACCAACTATATTTCAAAGATATATGGATGAGTTACTAAAAGATTGCCAAATGACTGGTGTCTATTTAGATGACGTAATTATTTCTGGTCGAAATGATGAGGAGCACTTAAATAATTTGCGAATAGTGTTAGACAGATTACATGCAGCAGGTCTTAAGGCGAAATTAACAAAAGTGAGATTTTTACAAAAATCGGTTTCATTTTTAGGGGTGATAATTGATAAATTCAGTATACATCCTAACCCGGAAAAGGTGAAAGCTATCCGAAATGCACCAAAACCTAAAAATATACAACAACTTAGATCTTTTCTAAGACTAGTTAATTATCATGAACGTTTTATTCGCAATCTACATTCTAAAGCGGCGCTATTACATAGATTAACGAGCGTGAAAGTACCTTGGCAGTGGTCGAAAGATGAACAAAATTCCTTCGATGAGGTTAAGAAATTATTGTCATCCGAGGAAACGTTAATTCCTTATAAGGAGCAGTTGCCTATAATTTTGGAATGCGACGCATCTGATTCAGGATTAGGGGCTGTGTTGGTACATCAATTAGTAGACGGAAGGACAAAACCTATTTCATTCGCGTCACTTACTTTATTAGAATCAGAGAAACACTACGCTCCGATTGATAGAAGCTCGAGCACTTTTATTTGGTATTGAAAAATTTCATTCATTTATTTATGGTAGAAAATTTTTACTTCGAACTGATCATAAACCATTAGAGCGATTATTTGGGGAAAAACGCGATTTACCTAAAATTTCTAATAATCGTTTGACACGTTGGGTCTGGAAGATGGCTTCTTATGATTTTAAAATAGAATATAGACCTGGTAATAAAAATGTAATCGCCGACGCATTATCAAGGCTTCCGATATTAGACACGGAAGAGAATCAAGATTCTAAACATGCTTTGGATATTCGAAGTATTAATTTGGATGATATGCAATTGTCAGAAAATATTCTACGAAAAGAGTCGAAGCAAGATTTAATATTAAAAAAAGTAGCAATACATATTCATCAAAGTTGGCGGAACTTTGATCGTCATAAAGATAAAGAAATAGTTAATTTTTATAATAGACGGGAAGAGCTTTCTGTCGATCGTGATATTATAGAATGGAATGGGAGATTGGTTATTCCTAATAAATTAAGAAATGCAGTGTTAGGAATGATTCACCGGGGACATCTTGGGGAAAATATAATGAAATCTATTTTTAGATTGTATTGCTGGTGGCCCAGATGTGATGTTGATATAGAAAATTTTATCAAAATATGTTCTGGATGCCAGAAAAATAGACCTAGTATTCAAGAAGTACCTCTATATTCTTGGACTGTTGGGAAGGAATCTTGGGAGCGAATCCATATTGATTTTGCTGAACCAGTAGATTCGCGATATTGGCTAATAGGTGTCGATTCCTACTCCAAATGGTTAGAAGTTGATCTACTGCAAAATACCTCTGCTGCTGCTATGATAAAACGACTAAAAAAATGGTTTTCTAGGTTTGGAATACCCAAGTACATTGTGTCAGACAATGGACCACAATTCTTATCTGGGGAATTCCGTAGGTATTGTGATTTAAATAACATACGTCATATACGTTCGGTACCCTATCATCCAAAAACTAATGGATTAGCTGAACGTACAGTACGAACTTTGAAAGGTCCATATTATGCGCCGAGAGATTCAATTAGCGATCCCGAAGAAGCTATGACACAGGTTTTAACAACCTGTCGATTGGGAGAGCATAGCTCCACAGGGAGATCTCTAAAATTATGTTTGGGAGGCAATTGAAAACAAGTCTGGATTGGATCCGACCAAATGCCGAACACGAAATAGTAAGGGCCAATGATAAACAAAGCCTTCACCATGATTTACCTTCAAAGGAAAGAGAATTTGAAATCTCACAACCTATATGGTTAAATAATGAAAATACCAATGGTTGGAGAGAGGGAGTAATTAAAGAAAGAATAGGACTTTATTCTTATATTGTTGAATCTTCCGGGAAAACATTACGGAAGCATGCAGATCAGTTAAGAAATCGTTTAGTTATTTTAAATCATGAAAGTTCTTTGGAAGTTACAGAAATGGTTGTGCCAGTGAATGAAGCAAATACAAACACAAATACAAATACCACATTACGTTGTTCATCAAGAAACCGTAAACCTACAAAGAGGTTTATTGAAGAAATCTAACTTTAAAATGTTTGAAGGAAATGTAATAAATTAGTAAAATATTATTTATAGATATTATATATAAAAATAGAATAGAATATTCGAAAATTAATTAATATAAATTTGATGTTAGAAATAAATTGAAATATAAATTAGTAGTCGTATTGTTTATAATTAGTAGTCGGTATTACTACAGGAATTATATCTGAATCTGACCTAGGGTTGTTAATAGATATTCAATTAATACTTTTATTTGTCATATAATATTGTTAGAACCTTAGTCCTCCCCCCACTCCCTGACCCTTAAAAATGTATGCATATATCTTAAACAGTAATTTGAAAGAAAGAATGTAAACGTTGATATTTTTTATAAATCTATTCATTATAATTTATACATTTTTGGAAAAATAAATTTATAAATATATAAAATGAACCAAAAATGTTTTTTAATAAATGGAATATAAGCCAAAGATAAGTCTTAAGACAAATGTGAAATGTATTATAATTATTAATAATAGATCCATAAAATTACTAAATACTATAATATATCAGATATAATTTTTTATAAAGTGAATAATTTTAATTTATTTATATTAATTGTTGCATGTGCGCTATTATATATTTAAATACTTAAATAATTTATATTTAAAGTTCAGTGAAATTTATGTTTATATCTCAAGGCAACAAAATATATATATATATTAATATATATTTTCATTTTGTAATCACTTTTTTTTTCTTTCATGATAATAACTTGTTGTTTTCTTATTTTTAAAATAAATTATAAAAACATATTGGGAATTCCTCCGTTACTTATTAATACAATCACATACATTATTCTATTCTATTCGTATAATATTCATTATGGTGGAGGATAGGAATGATGTAAAGATCAAGGTATTATTGAAGACGTTGGATCTGAAATTTCTTGCGAAGAATATTATAGATGAAGCTACAAAAAATATAAATTATTCGAAACATTGGATAAAGAGATGGCTGTGAGTATCATGGATAACATTGATAATTTATCATATCAACAAATGAAAGATTTAGTACAAAAGAAAGTTGAAAAGAACAAGATCACGCATACTTTGGAGTTGTTCAATACAAAACCGGACAGACTTGAGTCTTCCAGAGAGTATTTCGATAGACTGAAAGGGTATGGTTCGGGGCTCAATCCTGAATTTTTGTCGGTGCATTTTATGTTGAATTGTCGTAATGAAAAGCTAAAAACAAGGTTGATTGAAGAAAATACTACAGAGATTAATATTATAGAGGACATTGTTGTCAAATTTCAATCGTTGGAGATCAATAATAATAAAATATATGTAGAGAAAGATTCTTGGAGAAGAGAGGATAGAACCGATTGGCAAGACTGTTCGTCTTGGAAAGAGAACAAGCAAACTTTTAAGCAACAACAACAATTACAACAACAACAGCAGCAACAACAACAGCAGCAACAACAACAACAACAGCTGCAGCGACAACAACAGCAATTACAACATTTTCAAAAAGACGGAGATGATACAAACCCCTTATAATTTAAGGCCAAGAAATAAAATTAATTTTATTAATGATATTATGATTGACCTTCAAGTTAATAATTATGATTTTTCTTTTATGATAGATACTGGTTCTCCGGTGTCATCCTTGCCCATAAAAGAGTTTGAAAAGCTTACGAAGGATGAAGATGTGGAGTTGAAGAGTTGTTCGAATAAATTATTCTTTTATGAAGGGTCGCCTATCACAGTCATTAAAAGTTATTATTGTAAGGTCAAATTTCTAAATACGATTATATATTTAGATTTTTATGTTTTGGAAGGGGAGGGACCACCTTTATGTGGTCTAGATTGGATCAAAGAATTTGATTTGTTTAGATTTAATTTTGATTTTAATACTAAAGAGATAGGAGAAGGGTTAATTTTGTAACTTTTAACAATCCTTGTAAAAATAATAACAGATTTGATAGAGGGAATTTGGTTATGCAGTCAATGTTTATTAAAAAAAATTGTTATGATTTAATTATGATATTAATAAGTTAGTTAAAAGGTTTGATTGTGTTTTTAATAATAAAATAGGTAAAGTAAAACATTTAAAAATAAATATTTTGTTAAAAAATAATTTTAAACCAAGATTTTTGAAGGCCAGGAGAGTACCCGTTTGAATTAGAAGAAAGTTAGATAACATTCTAGAACAATGGTTTCAACAGGGCATAATAACCCCTGTTATATTTTCCCAATGGGCGACACCATTAGTTTTGGTTAAAAGGAAGGATAATGCTTTGAGAGTTTGTACTGATTTTAGGGTCACTGTTAATCCACAGTTAGAAAGGTTTGTATATCCGCTGCCAAGGATAAGTGACATTATTGCTAAGGTCGGAAAAGGTAGATTATTTTCAAAAATAGACTTTTCCTCGGCTTATTTGCAAATACCTATTACTAAATAAACTTCCAAATTTTTAACCGTTTCAACACATAAAGGTCTTTTTCAATTTAATAGATTACCTTTTGGACTTACAGTGTCGACTGCTTATTTCCAAAAGACCATGGATGAAAAATTTGCTGACATTAACGGGGTTATGTATTATTTAGATGATTAATTAATTTTTGGTAAGGATAAGGAAGATCATTTTAATATATTGAAAAAGCTATTTCAAAGAATGATGGATTTTGGTTTGATTGGAAATATTAAAAAAAGTGAATTTTGCAAAGAGAGTATTAAATATTTAGGTTATTTGATAAGTGACAAAGGTATATAGCCAATTAAAGAAAAGATTGATCCGATAAGTACTATGACTGAACCTAATAGTAAGAAAGAATTGCATTCGTGGTTGGGTCTGATGAATTATTATTCAAGGTTCAAAGGTTTTTCTAAATTGGCATCTAATTTATATGAATTGCTTAAAAAGGGTAAAAAAAATTATTGGGGAATTAATGAAAAAACTAGTTTTGATGAGATTAGAGAAAGATTGTGCAATGCACCAATTCTTGCACATTATGACAGAAGTAAAAATTTATTTATTTCTACTGATGCTTCTAATAAAGGTATGGGTGCTGTTTTATTTCATGTTGAAGAGGATGGTCTTGAAAAGCCGATTGAGTTTATGTCAAAAGCATGGAAGGGTGCTGAGAAAAGATATTCGATTATTGAGAAAGAAGGATTGTTGATTTTGTGGCTGTTAAGAAATGGAGGGAATATGTAATAGGGAGGAATTTTAAAATTTTTACGGATCATAAACCTCTAGTTAATTTGTTTGGAACAGATCCGGTTAAACTTTACAATATGTCGCCAAGGCTACAGAAATGGGCTTTTTGTTTAGCCGGGTTTGATTTCGACATTAATTACAGGAGGGGTAAAGATCAAATTATTGCTGATGGTTTATCTAGGTTAATAAAGGAAGATGTTATTTGTTTTTTTTAATATTGATAATGATTTAAATGACCAGAGAATTTTGAATAATTTAGATATGATAAGAAGAGAGACTGTGGAAGATTTAGAACTTATCAAAGTTAAACAATTTATTTTGAATGAAGCGAGAGATTTCACAAAGATTAAAGTATATATGGAGCTAGGTAAGTTGTTGTTTATTAAAAATGATTGCATTTTTAAGGGAGAGCAGATTGTTATTCTCCAATCGCTAAGAAAAGAGATTCTAAATGTTCTTCATGAGGAACATATAGGTTTGTCTAGGATGATTGATATTATGGAAAGATATTTTTGGTGGCCCGGGGTTAAAAAAGACATCAAGGAAATAATTTTAGGTGTAATATGTGCATGTTAAATGCTCCAAAATTACCAAGGGTTAGAAATAATCATTGGGTAGATCCGAGCAAACCCTGGTATCGTATTTTTATTGATTTTTTTGGACCCATTAAGAATTATTATGGATTAGTAATAATTGATGGTACTCTCGATGGCTTGAGATTATCAAGGTTAAAAATATTACTACTAATACCACGATTATGGTATTAAATAATATTTTTTCTAGATTTGGTTACCCCGTAGAGTTGGTTTCTGATAATGGACCAGCTTTTAGGTCGTATGATTTTAAAAAATTTTCTATTAAAAAAGGGTATAACACATATATTTACTCCTGCATACCATCCGTCTTCAAATGGTATGAAAGAGCGGTACGCTCAGCTAAGGATATGATTTATAAATTAGGTGGTTGGGATGATAGGTTATTGGAAGAGATGTTATTGAATTATCGCAATACCACTCATTCAATAACCAAAACTTCACCTGCTTTTAGATTATTCGGCAGGGAACTAAGATAGAAATGGAGTTTTTTGAAGGACAGTGACTGTGATATGCGACCTAAAATTAAAAGAATAAAGTTCAGAGAATTAACATTTGGCAATTCTGTTTTTTTCAAAGTGGGCTCCAATCAAGAATGGTGTGTGGGGATTGCCATTGGGAGAATTAGTAACGTCATTTGGGAAATTCAGGTAGATGATAAGTTTCTCTTTGTTCATATTGATAACATTAGAAATTATTAATAGGAATATATTGCATTATATTTTTACTTTTTTATTGTTGGTTGCAAATATTAAAGCATCATTCATATTCTATCTTTCCTAGTTGTGATAATTTTGATTAATAAGTTGCATTGTTAATATTGAAAATAATTCCCCCTGTACGCTCAGCTAATCCACTGGTTTTCGGATGATAGGGCGTCAATATTGCGTATGTTATTTAATTCACAGTACCGACGGAATTCCTAAGATATGAATTGTGGCCTATTATCCGATACGTAAACCAATCTCTCATTCCATTCTATAATATAATGATCAACAGATAACTCTTCCTGTTGATTATAAAAATTAACAATTTCTTTATCTTTATGACGATCAAAGTTTAGCCAACTCTGCTAAATATACATTGCTATTTATTTTTTAAATTAAATCTTGCCTCGACTCTTTTTGTATAATATTTTCTGACAAATGCATAATATTTAAAATCTCAAAGGCATGTTTAGAATCTTGATTTGATTCTCTTCCACATTCAATATCGGAAGCCTTGATAATGCACCTGCAATCACATTTTTACTTCCAGATAATTTGTGAAATCAAGAAGCCATCTTCCAAGCCCAACGAGTCAAACGCTTACTATAAATTTTAAATAGATCGCGTTTCACCACAAATAATCGCTCTAAGGGTTTATGGTCAGTTTAAGTAACCATAAATATATGAATAAAGCCTTTTAAATTCAAATAGAAGTGCTCTTTATCAATCTGAGTGTAGTGTTTTTCTGATTCTAAAAAACGTGACGCGAACGAGATAGGTTTTGTACTTCCCTCTATTAAATGCTGTTACAACACAGCCCCTATTCCTGAATCAGATGCATCGCATTTTAAAATTATCGGCAACTGCGCCTTATAAGGAATTAATGTTTACTCGGATGACTATAATTTTTTAACCCCGAAGGAATATTGTTCTTCTTTCATCCACCGACGTTACTTTCATAGATTGGCAATTATTTTCTTGACCAGAAATAATTACGTCATCTAAATGTGCACCGGTCATTTGGCAATCTTATAACACCTCATCCATATATTTCTTGAATATAGTGTGTGCACTCAATCCAAAAGGCATTCGTCCATAATGAAAGTAACCATCATGTATCGCTGACGTTAGAAATTTATGAGACTCCTCATCTGCTTCTATTACGCATCCTTTAGATATATCACGGTGAATTTATAACCCTTGAATTTTCTCTAACAAATTGTTTACGGTAGGAATAACATGGTAGCACAATAAATACGGATTAAGGGTAACTTCAAAATTAGCACAAATTCGAATATCGCCATTACTCTTGCGCGCTAAATATAGATCAATCTGTCTGATAATTCCCACAGCCACAAGTCTGTCTAATTCCATTTCAATTGCTTTGCTAAGGGAAATGGTACCCTACGGACTGGGAACGATCTTGGTATAGCTGTATCTCATAAATGTACTCGCACCGCAAAATTATGAATATGTCCCATCTTATCACCGAAAAATAATGTTTTCTAACAAATTTACGAATTTAGAATCCACTGCTACGTAACATTTTTATTTCTCAATAGCAAGATTCAATGTTTTAGTTTGGTTCAACGAAACATCACCTAAATCCGCATTTGTTTTATCTTAATTTCATGAGGCATTCCTAAATTGAACAGTACTATCCATGGTAATCCGAAAAGAGGTACCCCATTAGTTTACATTATTACCAAAGGTAGAGTCTTTATCCGTGATCCAATCTTAACGTTAACCAGGTCTCGCTCTTAACATCTAACGGATGGTCACCATATGCGATTATACATGGCTTTATTATAGATTTTATCAAAAGTATTCGTTTTAAATCGATGTTCATTATTATTTTTGTTATTATTATTTATTTTATTGACAAATGGCATATTCTTATTCTCCATTTCTTTGTTTGTCAGCTGAAGCGGCCAGTTCGGAATAAATTGGAAAGTCAATATAAAATTATCTCTATCAAGATTACAGGATATAAAGCTCGAACTATTTTCAATCCGCATTTCCATGCTAACCTAAAACTGATCAAGTTCGTCAATATCATCAAGGTATTGACAACGCCTGCCAATTGTTCTGATTTTATCAGCAAATTCAGTTATAGTTTCAGTTGATCTTAGAAGTCTAACAAAATCAAATCCCAACGCAAAAGTCGTTGAATTCGGCTTAAATATTTTAAGACATGACTTAATCTCCTTAAAAGATAATGTTCCAACAGAATCTGGGTAGCAAAAACGATTAACTAGTTCTATGTCAAATATATTTCTAGAATTGTCACATAAAATAAATAATCATCGTCTTTTAATTACATATTTTCAATCAAATAGAATGTTTCATTTTTTTAAAATAATATAATAATTACTAATATAATACGATTTTTAGATATATTGTAACATGGTTCAATATATGTGGGCCTTAGTGTATATCAAGCCCCTGTCTATCTGCCTCCTTCCCTAGCGACTCTACTGGGCTCATATAAATATTCAGAGTTTTTACATTAAGTTTCCGATTTATTATTTCCATAAGTCTGACTATCTGCTCAAAGCGTGATATTATAGTTTTTATTGCATTTTATTGATATTTAGAAAAAGTTACCCTAAGGTTAACTTAACAGCATTATATAGTAAATTAGATCTTATAATTTATAGGTAAGAGTAATAAATGTTGATGCAAATTCAATATCTAGAACTTCTAACATCAAAATTTAAGCATGACGCTAATTTTGTTTTTATTCTCCGAATGACCTTTCATTTTAAACCCCAAATAGATTCATGCACTATACTAATTAGGCCTTGCTTATTGGCAATATCAGTTTCAGAATTAGTGCTACCAAAACTGGGGTTCTGTAGATGTTTTAGACAACTAGTTTTATTTTTTGATTCGCAAAACTGTCGAGTAATTAATATTTAATAGGCAGGCACTAATATTAACCAACGCATATTTATTTTTCTGTATTTTCTATTGTGGCATGATGCTAATTTTAGTAATTTTAAATAAATATAATATAAATTAAGAACTAAACATTGATAAACTTTTTAGAATAAATTCAGTGCTTTTTACTATTAAGGTTGGTCAAAATTTTTTTAGTAAATTATTTTTTACTTTATAATGGCTGCTGTACTGGTTAACGCATTGACACTAATAAAGCACGAAACATTGACATATATTTTAGAAATTAGTGCCGCCAATTGTTCAGCCAACCTTAACGGTGATGATATTAAGATATTCCTTATTTCTCAAATGCAAAATAAAAATAAATATAATCACATAAAAGAATGTCAATTAGTTTACATTTAGTTAACTAAAACAACATATTTAGTTAATTATGTATGCCAAAAAATGGTGCTTTCACGTACTAATGTAAAACTGAAGAAGATAACGGGCCTCCTGTATCTTCTGAGAAATATGATACTGATGATCTTCCCATTATTGTTTTTCCTTAGATCTAGGGTGGCATACTATTATTTCTCATTTTTCTTGTTTATTTTTTCTAATAATTAGTTACTTAAAATCCATACGATACATATATTGATAATATATTTTTAAATTTCCCTCCTTAACGTCAGACTTGTACCTATATTATACCTTACTCTAAATTTTCATGATTTGTGATCTACTGCCATTTTTTTTCATCGCTGTTTGTTTTATCGTCATTAATAATTACCAGATTTCACCCTTCCCGGTCAAATTTTGAGCTAGGACAAAGTCTAGTATTAAAAATCATCATATATGAATAGTTATCAAATTGAGATTTAAAATATTAATCCTAAATATTCAAAGAGGGAGTAAAATTATAGGGTATTTACAATTATACTATATGATTTTTGTATAAAATGATAACTGAGCATTACTAGATTTTAAAATGGAATAGTATAAAAGTATAGTGCATATTGGCACTATTTTTTAATATATCTTGAATATATTAATGACGATACGTTTAGTTTACTGGAACAGGTTGTTAAAAAGTCTAATTTTTCGATTAAAAATTTAGCCAAATAATCCTATGCAAGCTACGAGATTTGGCAAATGGATGTTCAAACATTTCTGCCATCATCTATGAGCGAAATCTTAAAGTTTATATAATATTATTTTTGGTTAAATCTTAATCGGGCTATTTTAAAAATAGACTCAAATTTGACTTTTAACAATACAACAAAATGAAAAACATTTATTATTTTTATTAGTCAAATCCAAAAAAAAAATAAGATTTATAAATAAGCGAAATTCGTCTTAGTTTTTAAGTAAAATTTTAATCTACATTTTGCGATCGAGTTTATAATCTTTTGAATTCAATCTTGCCAATAATTGAATTAACTGCAAATTAATGGTTGATTCCTCCTGCCGTTAGACTACCTTTGCCAAAAATCCTTTATCATGCCAAATATATTTTTCCTTTGGGAGTAATAGGCATGATAAACAATATAGAGAATTAAAAAATTCGTATCCAGTGAGCCACTCATAATTTTCATATTTATCGAAAAAAAAACTAGGAAAGTCTATTTTGATTTCCTTTTTAAAGTTTTGCAAAATTGGTTTTGGTCTTCCTTACGATAATTAATTTCTTTACATCAAAATTTTTTTGCCTAAATTATTTTTTAAATAAATATTCAATAATACAATTTCAATTATTAGACATATTAAATTAATTTTTGTTTAAAATAAAGGAAATTTTTTATTTAAAAAAAGAAAAGATAAAAATATAATACAAAAATTTTTTTTCTTCTTGTTAAATATATATTTTAACTTTTTATTTTTCTTTTTAAATGAAATGACCTTTTCGCAATTCTTTCTTTTTCGTTTTTTTTTTGAAATAGATTTATATAACCTTTTAAAAACTTATATGTAAAAAACTTACTTGTAAAAATGTATATAAAGAACTGTAAATTTTCAGTGTAGATAGATATAAAAAATAAAATAAATTTAAATTTTTGGTGTCTTCCATTAAAATTTATTAAGGTGGCAGAACTAGAAGAAAGAGGATTATGGAAAATGATGTTAATTTAATTCTAAAACACATAAGAGATGATTAAAATGTAAAATTAAAAATAAATATAATAAAATTTTAATAATAAAATATTTTAATTATCAATAAACCTATATGGGACAATAAGAATAAAACAAAATTCATAGATGAATTAGAAGATATTTAATATACCATGAGAGTAAAGATGTTTTGAGTTTAACATTTAATCTACCAGATGACTTATATTTTCTTATGGACGCAATGTTACCGATATATGTAGTGTTGTTAAACGGCTCGATTTGAGCCGATTTTTAAAAACGGCTAACTCAATATTTTATCAAAAATAATATTACGCAAGTCTGAAGATTTTGCTCATAGATGGCACAAAGGTCTAGACATCAATTAGCGAAATTTCGAGATTTAGGTAATATTTTTCTAGCTAAAATATGGATTTAGCCGTTTTTAAAAATCGGCTCAAAATGAGCCGTTTAACAACACTAGATATATGGAAGTTCAAGTTATGATGAAGCAATATATATATTAAAATGTTTTGGTAATTATAATTTTAAAAGTCAAAATAATAAAAACTAGAATAAGATTGAATTATGTAAATTAATACCAAATGTTAAAAAAGAAATAAATTCTTATAAATTAAAAGAAATAAATCATATGATAACAATTGAAGAAACAATAGTGATTAAAGAAAATAATGAAATAAAAATTAGAGAAAATAATAAAATAAAAAAATTTATAATTAATAAAAAATTAAAAATTAAAAAAAAAACTTTAAAAATAAAGAAAATTAAAACAAATATTAAAAAGAGAGGCAAGGTGATTAAATATCTTGATGTTGAAAAAGTTTTTAAGAATATGATGATATGGAGATCGTATGTTGAAAATGGAAGGAGAAAGAGAAATTTTTTTATAAAGAACAAGTTGAAGATAAATTATGATATAAAAAAATTGTTTAAATTGAAAAATAAAGGAGTAAAATTTAAAAATAAAAATAATTAAATAATAAATAAAAAATTATTATATAAAACGAGACAATTCCAAATATTCTATTATTCTATATTCCAAATTCTTATTCTTATGAATGATTTCTATAAATTATTTATTCCATTATCATTTCAATTATTCCAAAATTATTTTATTTGAGATATATTTATCATAATATATATTTACAAACATTGATAAATAAATAAAAATGATAATAAATAACGAGATGAACAAGCTAATGGATGATGTTTAAGCGAGTGATTAGACGATAACAAGCTAAGAACAAATCAATGAAAAAGATATGACTGAGGCTAAACAACGAACATAATATCAAATGAAAATTCTACAAAGCTGAAAAAATTTTTAAAGGGGGAAGAAGTGAACAAATTCAAGTTCAAAAGCGAGAATATGACTTACGACATAGAAAATGATTGTTATAAATAAATAAAAATTTTGTAAAAAAAAAATATATATAAATTTTTGAAAGAGAAATGGGATGATCAATACAAACAGCAAATCAACAAGCAATGTTCAACCAACGATGTTTCACAAACGATGTTCAATAAACGATTCAACAAACGATAATCAGATGGTCAAACAAACAATCTCAAGATATACGAATAAATATAAATGACAAATGGAGCAATTGAGAAACAAAGACTGGAACTGAAGATAAGAAACGGAGGAAAGAAGACATTAAAAAAAGAGGGAAATGTTAAATATATTTTGAAGGACAAAACTTTTTATTTTTCTTTTTAAATGAAATGACCTTTTCGCAATTCTTTCTTTTTCGTTTTTTTTAAAAATAGATTTATATAACCTTTTAAAAACTTATATGTAAAAAACTTACTTGTAAAATTTTCCGTGTAGATATATATAAAAAAATAAAATGAATTTAAAATATAAATTTTTGGTGCCTTCCATTAAAATTTATTACTTCTCTTATACAGTGAAGGGGGGGGGGGTATTTTTTACCAGATGTTAAAACAAAATAAATGATATTATTATATTTTTATTTTAATCATACTTAAACATTAATATATGTTAAAAAAATATTAAACAACTTTTTTAAATGTCACACTTAAAAAAATATATTGTCATTACATATTTTCTTTTACTTAGTTAAAGATATTTTATGTAGAATAATTTTAAAAATAATGATAAAATATTCATTTTAGATCTTAGTCAAAATCTTTTATTTCTGAAAATAGTTTTTTTTCTCCCACTCTATTTTATCATGTTTGAGTTATAAATTATTAAATATTTTATTCAATTCATATATTACATATAAACAATATATAATAAGAAATATATTAGTAATTTCACAAATACATGAATATTGATTATATAAAATATGAAATATTTAAATGGTAGTTCATAGACATCCCAAATTTTCTGCTAAGTAGTACCTATTTAATTAAAATATTAAAAGTTAATCGTAATTTATTATATAAATAGTTTACTTTAGTCAATTGGTAGTCTACAATAGCCCAGCTCCAAATAGTAATTTGTCTTTCAATATTTGAATTGTCCTTTATTTTTCTCCCTCTTTGTTTAAGAGTGAATTCTTTTAAGGGATCACCAATAATTTCTGGGAATGTATCCAGTTTTATTTTATGAATCGAGGCTTTCGACATATTAACAAATTTCGCTATGTCCTTAATCTTAATCTGTTCCTCCTCTGGCATAGCTAAAAATTTTATTACCATGTCAATCTTTTCTTTGTTCCAATAATGGTATGTTCTTTTGGATTTAGGAATAATGGAGGAAGAGGATGATTTGTATTTTCATTAATGATACTAGTAGTTAAAGAAATTATTTGTGGAAATGTTAGAATATGATTGATAATTTTCCATCTCATTCTCATCTGAGATGAGCAAGGAATAATTTACAGCAGTAAGTGAGTGGGAATAGAGGAGAATTATTAAAGTTATGAGATATTAAACATCGAAAAAGTAATTAATTAAATTAAATATGAAAATTTTAAAAAATATTGTAAATACGCTTTTTATGTAAAATTAATTTTTTTTAAATTATACAAACTTCAAGTGCGGCATTTTTTTTAAAAGAGTTGTTTAATATTTTTTTTAACATAGATTAAGTATGATTAAAATAAAAATATAATATTATCATTTTATTTTGTTTTGTTTTAACATCTGGTAAAAAATATCCCCCTTTCACTGTAATATATTTAAAAATTAAGCATTTTTATATTTGCTTCTTCAACACTTATTTTTTAAAACGTTAAATTACACAGTACATTCACATGATTTTCTTTCTATTTATTAAAAATATAAGCAATTTTATATTTGGTTTCTAAATGTTATATTTATTAACTCAATAAAAGAATTACCAAAAATATATCGCATGTGCATAAATTTTTTCTATTTATTTATTTTAAAAATAAACAATATTAAATTTGCTTCCCTTATTATATATTTTTTTAATAAAGTAAAAATAATAGTATTTTTTTATATTAATATTATTTTTTTAACGTTATAAAAGTAATATTCTTTGTCAATTTTTAAAAACAGCCCTTTTAAGATTTAGCCAAAAGAATATTATGTAAGCCCTGAGATTTGGCAAAATAGTCGATACCTTTCTGCCATCTATGAGCAAAATTTCCAGTATACATAATATTAATATGATTAAAATAATAATCATGCCATTTTTAAACCCGTTACTCTTTAGTTGGCTGGCCACACATATCTGAAGGCAAAAAAATGCTAAGACTGTCATTTAAACGTCTATAGCCGATGAAAATAAAGTGAAAATCTTTTTCTAGAACATATAGTCAAACCCGAATAACTGCGACACATTTGAACTGAAAAAATTTATTTTTCGCACTTATTCAATTTTTTGCAATTAACCGATTTCTATTTAAAAATATATTTTAGCATTATGCCATTGTAGATTTTAAAAAAATGGCATATTTTTTTCGCATTTTAGAGTTTTTATTAACTATAATATGATATTTTAATATGTTGATACAATTTGTTTAAAGTGAAATAAACATATCTTAGAGATATATAACAAAAATAAATATTTATAATATAAAATAAAAATATAATAAAAAGGTCAATCACATTAATAGTATAAGATATAGATATATATGACAATCTCAAATTAAAGTTTTCTATATGACCATATGATGCATTAACAACCCATATGGTTAAAGGTAACACTCAATTTGGATTTCGTTTACCTTTCTCACGTTTTTTTAAATGGCCAGAAAGTCATGAATATGATTTATATAAAGAGACCATTGAACTTTCAACATTACATAGGAACAAATTTAAATCTTTTAAGATAATAGGCTCACATAAATTTATTGATAAAAATATTTCTAATTTAACTTGGTGTGATATATGTGGTGTGACCATTTTCGGAATCAATACTAAAGCTAATATGTGCATGGGTAATTATAATTTATTAAATAAAATATATTTTTATTGTTTCTAATAAATAAAGATAATGTCCTTAAAGTTTTTTTTAGATTTTATTACTCCATATGTTAAAAAAAACAATGCCTATACTCTTTTTTATTAACAATTTTATTCTTTTCCTCCTCCAAGCCACTGTCAATATTAATCCCACACCCCCTACCCCCAAATAAAATTGCCCTCCTACCCAAAATAAAAAAAAATCTACTCTCCTCTCATCCCCCCTCCAATCAATCTACCCCATTGCAATGACAATTCTACATTATGCCCCGACCATCCCATGGTAGAAGTGTCTAGCAACCTATAATTAGGAAATTTTGCATTTTAGCACCCCTAAGAGCTAGTGATATCTCTGATTTTGATAACACTTCGCTTATTTAATATATTATTTAGTTAACTGACTTAAAAATATAGTTGATTCTTCACAATAATATGTCCTGAATTATATTTTTGTAAATTTTAATTGCATATCTTATTTGCTTTAATTAAATCAGGGTTGTGCATTTGACAGTAGGATTCGGTTAGATCGATGTTTGACTGGTCAAATATAATCATATTCAAATAAATGTTTTTTAAGACAATATTAACTATTTTATATATAATTAATGAATCTATGTAATATTAAATAATATTTTTTTTAAATTCTATAATTAACGTTTCATTTTCAGTGGCAGAGTATTGTTCTAATTTATATTCAATTTTATCTTTTTTAAAAATATTTTTAATCAATCTTAGGTTATGATATACTCTTACCAATTTTCTGGTTATCGAGATCTTCAATCGATTTTTCTTCATATGAATATTACCCCAAACAGACCAATTTCTATCTGAAAAAGAAATATAACTATGAATTGTTAGTAAAATGTTAGACATTTTTCTTAATGTTCAAGGTGAGCAAAGCTTATTCCAACAACTTGAGTCCGAATCTGATTGTTTCTTATGAAAGTTACTGCTTTCCACATATTTTAATGTCTAATTCTTTTATCATATAAAATGTTTCATCAATTACTAAAAATAATCAGCAGTGTGAGAACATGTATCAAGATTGTTTTTTCTTTTTCAAATGTAACCTTATTTTTTTTTTCTTCAGGTGGGGAAATAATAGAATCATGACATGATTGAATTATGTGTTTTCTAAATTAAGCATCTCATTAATGAAGGTACCTTAATCCCTTTTCACTTACAAAAAAAAATAGCTAAATGTTTATAATAATTTCATTTAATATATTTTTGATAATTTATTTCAGATAAATATTGAACTTCTTCAACCACTGCTTTCAGAACTTTCTTGCAGATTTGTATTTGCTTTTACATTTTATTGACGATGACCATCTTGTTTGAATAATTATAATACATAAATTGGCAATTATTAATTTTCTCTAACCATGCTTCAGTAGCATATAATTAATAATGAGAAATATTTTTTATTTTTATATTTCAAAATGAAATTTTAATATTTTAATATTCTTATATAATAATGTAAAATTATAATTAAACCTATGCCTTGATAATGCTAATATATTTTTAAATCAATTGTATCCTAATTAGATTGATAAACATGGTTTAAATTCATATTAGTTAATTAAATCAATATATTATTCACCTATAACATTTTAGAGTATTTGACCAGGTACTCCTTCAGTCAATTGACTGGCTTGTCAAGCAACCCTGAATTAAAATGTGTTCTTAAAATGTTTTATTTTATTATCATTGATTTTTTACTCAAATTTCTTTTTTTAATTTTTTTAAAATATGAATATTAACATTTTATTACATATGAATCTATACAATTTAAAGTGTTTATAAATGCCTTATAATATATTTTTTCTCCTAATGTACAGTCAGCCTAACGTTTTTTTTATAAGGTTAAGAAAATCTTATTTTTATGTGCCTTGCCTCTATAATTTTTTTTAAATTATTTATTTTCATTTAGCAAAGTTTTTATTTTCTGAATAAGGTTAATCATTTTTATTTTCACCCATATTTTTAAACGTTTCAAAAAAATTAAGTTTTGGAAACATAAAGAGATCAGAGAATAAATAACCAAAATTTTAACATAATTTTATAAATCTAACAATAAAATATATACAATTTCATGATATTTAACTCTTTAAGGCTTAACTTTTTTAAAATAAGTATTTTTACAGAATATTTATTCAGTAAAATTATTATAAGGTAATTTTTTTAATAATTGAAACACCTTTTGTTCATATCACAATTAAATAGAATTAAAATTATAAAATAATACTATATTTTATAATTAATATTTTTGGTTTAAATTATTATGGCATCATATTTTTGAATATTTTATAATTAATATTTTTGGTTTAAATTATTATGCCATTACATATTTTTGCATATTTATCTTCTTTTCTGCAATATATATTTTAAATTTGTTATAATAATAATTTTGAATATTTAGTAATAAATGACATTTAATGATATCAGAGTTGTTAATGACATTTAATGATATCAGAGTTGTTAATGACATTTAATGATATCAGAGTTGTATATGATATTTCCTACGTACAGACTCATGGCCAAAAATATATCTAGATGCTAATATATTTTTTTCAAGAAACATTTAAATGCATTTTTACTATATGTAAAAAATGTCAAAATTGAAAATCTATTGCTAAAACTTATTGAAGGGAACCAAAGATTTTTTAATTCAATTTGATAATTTATTTATTTATATATAATTACTAAAATTTGTCATTCACTGAGACATTCCCGTTTATCTGTGCACATTTTTAGCCACAATAAAAAGTCTTTAAACTGGTGCTATATTTCAAGCAAATTATTTAATTTGATTATTCGTATTTTATGAATATGAATAACAAAATTATACTGTTCAGAAAAGAATATATTATTTATTTAATAATATTTTGCCAAGTATTTGATAGAATTAAAATTATTTATATAATTAAAATTTTCATATAATTTGAAATTGTTCGTAGTTAATCAAAATTCTTGAGAAATTTTTTTGGATACAGCACACCTTGAACTTCTTTCTTACTCCAAAAATATTTATTACTTCATAGCCCCTGAGAACCTATCCCTGCTTCGTGAAAGAATGATATATGAAGACAACTGCCCCCACACGTTCACATAGCCGAAATTTTTCTACACATGGTATGTCGTGAGAAACGGAACATGAAATATGAAATCATTGGACATATTATTATTATTGAAAGCGAAAAAGAAAAAGCATTTCTAAAAACAGACTAATTTATTTTAAATTGAGCAATATTATGACTAATACTTGTTGAATACAAGGTAGGCCATCTTAGACGACAAATTTTTTTAAAATTTTATCAAGTGCTGATAAGAAATCTATAACAAATACTATATTTCTTTCATATATAGTTATATTTCTGCTGTGCATCATCAAAGTCATGCACGTATCCAAGGTGGTACAAAAATTTGTCTATACTCTTAAATATCATTTAAAACTAATAAAAATCACCCCCCTTCTCCCCCCCCCACCCAATAATGTATATAAATATATCACTATATATAATATAGATAAGAAAAATAAGTAAAAGTTAATAATCGTATTTTTATATATAAAAAAAATGAAAATCGAAAATATTTTTGTAAAAATATAATATAACCAAAGGCTTACAATAAGTTGGTCTAAAGACCTCCAATAAAATTCTAAAGACCTCCAATATTTTTTTTGGTTTCGATGGTATATTCATGAGTTAAAAAATTTGCTTAATTTTGTTAAAGCTTAAAGCGTTAAAAATGAAATCTCTAAATTTTTCTCAAACTCCGATAATTAATGATCAGCCGAACACTAATATATTTTTTTTAAAGATTCCACTACTTTCAAGAAACTGGTTAGCTAAAAAAAATAAAAACATGAGATTTTACAATATTTATCCAGATGCTTCCTATGAGATAAAATTTTTTTTAAGCATCCATAAGTTATGGTGGTATTTCCTCTTTAAAAGTTCGATTTTATAACAAATAAATTTTCTGTTCTTTTTATTTAAAATCGATAACGTTTTTATTAACGAAAACATGAATATTTTTTGTTTAAAAATTATTGATTTTTTTTTTATTTTCGCCACTTGTTTTATGTAATTTTTTTCCCCCATATAATATGGAATGTTTTAGGTTAATTTTTTTTACATCCTAATTTTTTGATTCCGGTTTATCCAGGCTAGCTTCGAAAAATGATATTGCGTTTTAAAGAGGAGCTCTTCAAAGTTATTAAACACATTTTGTGGAATTTTAATTACTTAGGTAACTTATCCATAATATTTTAAAAATAATACATTACAGCAGAGTCTCTATAAGGTGAAAAAGATTAGGGCTGTTAAACAGCTTGATTTTTAAAGGCTATCGCAATATTTTAGTCAAAATATATTGCGCAAGCCTCGAGATTTCGTCAATAGATGCCTAAACCTTTCCGCCACCCATGAGAAAAATCTCCAGGCTTGCGTAATATTTTTAGGCTAAAATAGTGGATAGCCTTTTTTTAGAAATAGAGTCGTTTAACAACACTAGAAGAGATCGCTCATAAAATTTAGACAATAGAGAGATCCTGATCACCTTATCGAGGCAATTCTTTTTAGGGATTCACTGTATTTAATTAATTTAAGTAATATAATTACATTGATAATTTATTTTAGACTGCAATTATACTTGTCACACGGCCTGCAAATCTAACTCGTTCCTTCCATGTGAACCCTCCGATAAGTCTGCATCGACAAACAACGTTGATAATTTCCAAAATTTTACACAAGAAAAATTCCACTATGCCGTGCTAGAAAAAGAAAATTGCAATGGGTCGCACCAATGCGTCAAATCCCAAATGGCCGAATCCTTTCAAATCGATGATAATTTACTATCAAGCCCATCATGGCAACATTTTCCCGATCACCATTTAAACCAAGACACCATGCAAAAAACAGTTTTTATAGTGCAGGAACAGCCGGCCTCAAACTTAGCTCCTAACGTATCCATAAATATCATGCAAAGCGATCTTGATACAAATGATTTCGATAAAGTACTTTACGTTAGAGAACAATTTAAGAAAAATCTTATTCATACGCACAAACGTTCCAACTCAGAATCATGCTTATCACTACTTCCCAATAATTATCGTCCTCCCTCTTTCACTCATTCCCTTCTATCTTCCGTTCATTCCTCGAGAACCTCTATTTTATCGACTGCTAATTACTACCACGATCCCGGCACGATGCTCAATTTTTCAAGCTGCCACTCTTTAGAAGAGCCCGTCAGAAGTCTGCAATCTTTGAACGATTTACAATGCTTAGATTACGATGAAATCATGACTCATTCCTATGTTAGTTTCGATAGAGCCGATGACACCCCTATTCTGGAGGAAGGGGTAGATAATTCTTACGATTGCATGCATTTAGACCCCTCTACACCGGATTCTTTTGAGGTTGTTTATAAATATATTTTAAAAATTGAAACTTGTTTTAACCTTGTACTACTACTTAGTATTTGTCTCATTGTCTGAAACGAATATGAATTCTTTATAAATAAACCTGCGCCATACCACCCCCGGATATTAAGGAGCGAGGTCATTCTATTTCATAAGAATCATTGAAAAATTAAGCTAATTTTCTTAAACATCTTTATAGATGCACATGAAAAAAATTTTGCAAGGTATTTTTATTTAAAAATGGAGTTTTTATTTTAGCTAAGTTATATATTACATGATGTCAAACCTGGAAAATATTATTTTTCCTATGGTTAGGACTGGGCAAAAAAAACACTATTCTTGGTTTTATTTTTAAAAATGGGATAGAAATAAATTATGTCAACATATCTGCCATTTGCGAATATGAGTAATGATACGTTTGCCCTTTTTACGTAGTCGATATGCTTTAAAAAAAGAAGATTAGTATTTAATATTATTTTTAATATAAATTAGCACGACGACAGTTCTGTAAAAAAGGGATCTAAAGGCTTGTATATAACGATAGGCTTTAATTTGCTGAGACCTATAAACGTTTTAACCGAGCTTAAACACCAAACTTCCGAAGAAATTATCAATACATCCTTACGTTTCGATCATCAACAAATGGACCAGTCTATGAATTCTATAGATGATTCCGGTTATGACGGGGTAGTATGCGAAAACGCAGCAGCGGAATATTCAACATTTTTTCTCCCTTCCAACATTACGAAATCGATTTTTATCACAGAGTATAAATAAAAAATCACATCTGTTTACTTTTTCCCTCCCCAACAACAACTTTTGTTGTAAAAAAAACAATTACATTTTCATAATTTAGAGTTCATATTATCAGGGGCAGATTGGGAGGCTTACTCTCAGAGGGGCGCCAAATGGCCAATTATCGCATATTATTATGGAGTGAAATTAATCATTTTCTTTTAAATATTACGAATTAAATTCCACATTTGAAAATACGTTCGTATTAGGTCTATTCAAAAACGAATCAATAAGTGCATTATTCATATTCGATTCGTTCTATTCGTGTTTGTGCGAATAATAAAATTATTCAATTCAAATTATTCGAATAATAATTCATTTTTTTTTGAATATTATATAATAATTCATACAAAAATATATTGATAAATTTTTAAAATATTTTTTACGGTACTTAAAATTTTAAACCGAAAAAAAATGATAGTAATCTGATTATGAAGAACATGCGATCAAGTTATTAACGAAATTAAATTGCATATTAATTTAATATATAATGAATGCCAAGCCAATATTTAAGGTAACAAGTTTTTATTGTTCTTCTCTACAAGACATGCGATATTTCGAAGCAAATTGGTTTCAATTGGGAAAAGTCTTTCACAAGCAGATGATACACCTTATTAATCACATACCTTTTGTAGGTTATCAATAGAAATGACAATTATGATTAAAAAACATATTAATATTCCAAATCTCAAGGGTCCAGTATTAAAAAATGCTGGGCCAGATAATTTATACACAAAAATCTCAATTATCTGATTTTTCGTTAATCTTGATGGGACAAGCATTAAAATTTATATATATTTTTGAATCTCAAGCTAATATATTGATTAATACTATTACAGGTCTGTCCGCGCAACTTGTGCAAGAAATCTTAACAAGCCGGAGTTTTGCAGATCTCTGACTCCGAATATATTCCTATTCGAGCAAATCAGAAATGAATAATTTGCTATTCGTTCATTATTATTAGATTTGTTTTTGAATATGCCTAGTTCATACTAAGATCGCCATTATAATATATCAATTTTTATTTTAGGAAAACAACAGCACTAAATGTGATAATAAAGTTTTTATTCAAATTTCGCATCGTTGACAACCCCCGCAAATTTTATCTTCATGAAAAAAAAGTTTCCCCTTCTACCGGAAAAGGTTCATAAATTGATCATCTTTAAGCTTTTTGGCTTAAGCATATTATATTAAAAAAACTAATATGCAAAGTATCTAGCCAAAGTATTTATATTAATTTTAATTTATAAACCTATTTCGTTTTGAAGATTTTCAGTGTCAAACCATTTGATTTATCGGTTTGGGTTCAGGAGGAAGAAAATATAAAGGTTTAGAGGAATTAAATTTTATAAAGATAACCTTTATTGAAGATTCAGTAATTATTATTTTTTTATACAAGGTACCAATTATTCATAAATTATAATTTATATATTTCTTTTAATACAATAATTCAATTGCATAACCTTTCAGACATAATCAGGGGTGTATTGCTATAGATCTTAAGCTCCCCCCCTGCCGCCAAAATTTTATAATATTTTTTCAAAAGTGTTAAATTTGAATTCTTTTTCTTGTTATTATTGTTATAAAAATAAAAAAAATTTATATAGTCAAAAATTTTTTTCATATTTTTTTATAGCTACATAGAAGATAGAAAAACAAAAGTTTTATTTTTTAATATTTTTATGTTCATTATTTTTATATAAATTTTTATAAGTCACCGCCGCTTCTGCTTTGATTAAAGTATAGAGTTAGTTTCATCACCAAAACAAGTAGTGATGATAAATAGCTCCATTTTTAACCAATTTTGAGCGAACTCTAAAAAAAGGGCAAACCAAATTTTTAAGCGAAGCTCAATCTTGATAAAAATATACTTTGCCACAAGTCTAAGCGAATTTATTCAACGGTTAGGATTTAGCCGATTTAACAACTTTACAGACAAGAAATAGACCAATTTTAACAAAATCTTTTAAATGTTAAAATAGGAATTTAAACCATCAGGCTATTCGGTGTCCTTTTGCCAATTAATCATTTTTTTTATTGATTGATCCATATATAAAAATATAAATCATTAGGAACATGTTGACGATAATATTATATAATATAAGTAAATATTTACAGATATTGCTCGATTCAGAAATTTTACTTTTAAAAAATCTAAAAACTAGTAAGATATAGACCAATTTACAATTTCTCTAGAAATCATCATGCAGTCGCGTCTAATTGATAGCTTTGAGGGTAAACTTGAATTTTAATAAAATTTTATTTTATTTTACAAATTCTTTCCTATATATATACACTTTATTCAAAAAGAAATTGTCCTAAGAACCTAGATGCGCAATTTGACGAAAAACAAATAAAAAGATATGTCAAAAATTCAAATTAAATAAATATCTATAAAGATATTCCTAATGAAAATCTTTAAATTCCCTAATGTGTATATACTTATATGTTCTTAAATATTATTGGACCTTCGATATTGAAATGGATTCCAGAGCATATATCAAAATATTGAAAAGGAATTATCACGGGCGAGTGAAATCTTTTTAAAGAAAAATACTGAAATGAAGCATATTTATATATATCCTAATTTGTAGATATTGGTGGTATATAATTTGTTACATTATTTTTAAAATATAAAATAACGAAAGAATTATTCACATTCGTAATAAAAAATAAATCAATTATATATATCCTATTTTTTGATAATATATTTGGAAAAATCATATCTCCCCCTCCTCCGCCAAGTTTTAAAGCAATACACCGCTGGACATAATACAATGATGATTATGTAAATCACGGATAAATAAAACATTCTGTTTTCATTAATAAATAACCCAAATATAATTTTTAATAATAGTAAAACTATTTTATAAAATACAACCTGATCATTTAAAAAAACATATGACTATGATTACATCACTTGCCCTTTAGAAAACCGACTCCTATATACCTTGAAATTGGTTAGACCCTTTATTCCATATTCTCATTCCAGTTTCTTTATTCACTGCCAATTTGATTATTGTCTACCTAGAAAGCAGTCTCGGGACATAATTTAACCATATGATTACCTACACACCCCATCTCATCCGTCCTGGCATCTGATAAGGGTCCGTTCTTTCCCCTCCCTTATCTTCGCATATTCGTTCATTTTTCAATACATTCTTATTTCTTCTTCCCTGGCGGCATTAACCCATCTTCTCGATTACTTTCAACCGTCTATCTCTAAAATCTCTATCACCTTTTACCCCAGCCATGTAAAAATTGCATATATAACCTCTCTTTTTTTTTCCTTTTTTCTACTTCTCCTTCTTTTTATTTTTATTTCAATTTTATAAATAATATTCTCATCCTTTCGGGACTCCGTTGTTGAAATGTATATCACCTTTTCTTACCCTTTCGGGGATCGGGGAACACACCCGTTGTTGAAAAACAATTGAGATTTCTTTATTCCATTCGTGTTTAAACTCCTGGTCCCTTCTGTTTGATATGTCTTCTTTTATTTTTACGTATTATAGGTTGGAGAACAAGGTGATATAGATCGAATTTAGAGAGATCGACTGAATCGAGAAGATGAGTTAGAGCTTCCAGGTAAGAAGCAGCAAGAATAGTTGAAGAAATGTTGAACAAGACACAGAAACGCGAAGATCAAGAATGATGGAAAGAACATAACCTTGCCCTATACCACAACGGGAGATGCTAGGCATTTGAAGGTAATCATATTGTTAAATTCTGTCGACTGATTACGCAGTATATAATAATCAGATGTTTGCAGTGAAAAAAGACTTACGACAGGGAATAGAAGGTATAGCCAATCTCCCTGTAATAGGAGTCGGTGCAAGGGTGTTGTAATCATATTTTTTTGTTTAATGATTATGTTGTATTTTTAATAAGATAATTTTATTATCATTATATGTTGGGTTATTTATTAACATGTTAAAATTGAATGTTTTATTTATCCGTGATTTACATAATCAGATATTGTATTATATCTGAATAATTAATTATTGTATTAAATGAATATGTAAAAATTTATGATTTAGTGTAAAGATGGAAATTAAAATTTATTCGACACCATTTTTTATTTCGCATTTTATAAATTAATAAAGTTATCAGAACCCTTTCGATATTTATTTAAATTTTAATAAAATCATTATTTAAAACTATGATTAATTAGAGTAATTGATTAAATAACCTTTTAAACTCACTTGGATGGCCAATTGATACATAAAATATTGGACCAAAGTAAGTTCTAGAAAAGTAAGGAATACTAAGAAAACATTATTAAAAGACATCGAATCAATTTCCTCCTAGTGCTAGTATAGTTCCTAAGGCATCCTTAGTCAAAAAGAACCTTTTTCGAAAAATATGATTTTTGAAAAGTGAGATATACTAAAAAATAAAAATTTCATTTTGTAGCTCTACTAAAAAGACTTTTAGTAAATATTTAATGATTATTTTAAATAATAATGGAGTTTTTATATGTTATAAATTTTGAATCTAAAGGTTCCACATGTTTAGCTATTTTTCTTTATTTTAATTTTATAAAAAATTCTACTTTGATCTTTTCCACTTTCTTTTGTTTCATATTTTTTTTAGTCATTAGAGATATAGCTAATTAATTTAAAAAATATTATTAGCCAAAGCTATTTAAAATTGACTGGCTATTAGTCGTAGACATAAAAGCTATAATTATTTTTGTTGGCGAAGCTTTAACTTAGTCCCCACTTAAAAATAAACTTTTTTATTTAAAAAAATGTAAATTTAAAATCAGGGATATGAATTCTTCTACAAAAAAAAGGGTTCAGGTCCGGGTACAGTGATAAAATTTAAAAAGGGTCCGCGTTCGGGTTAAGGGAACAAAATAAGACTTTTTTCATTCATTTATTATTATCCTTCAATTATATACACATTCATAATTTACAAATAAAAAATTTAAAAATGAAATAATTTATATTTTATTTAATCGCACAATTATAATATCTTCTAAAATGTCATCATTTAGATTTCCACGTAAATTAGACAATTTATATTTCAAAAATGAAAATCCACGTTCTACGCTTACCTAAAATAGATAGTTATCTTATTGTACTTCTGTCGCCGGTACAGCCATGTCGATTCTAGACAAGATATATAATTCTGGATATTTTCTTCTCAGAATTTTAAATTATTTTTATCCTTATTTATTCTCTTAACTTCTGAGAACTTTTCTATTAATGAATGCAATCGGCATTTTTTGATCCTTCTTTCTATCTGATGATAATTTGATATTTTTTCTCTATCTAAAAGTAAAATTTCAAGATCATCAATGTTGCTATCATTATAATTATTATCACTACAACCAGTAGGTATTATTGTCTCACCAATATATTGTAAAGGAGTTTTGTGTATGCCATAAATCCTTAAGATGGGCTTTAGCCATTTGTTTTTGCTCAATACCGAGCGTCTAAATATATAGAAGCATATACAATAATATTTTGCAAATATTGTTGCTCTCGAATTTTTATGTTTTCTAATATTTCGTATGAAAAAGGACGAGTAAATCTTTCTAAATCTAATTGACATCTAATCCATATTCTATAAAAATCAGAAACATAATTGTTCTGATCGTAATCTTAATGTTGTTATTTTTAAAGGAACTAATACACTAGTAAGGTCCTTAATTTGGCATCAATCATCTTCCGACAAAATAACTTCACATGCTCCTATTATAAGATTATTACAGAAATCTTTCAAACTTAAAAATCGTTCTAACATCAAACAAATTGAGGATCAACGTGTTGTGCAATCTAATATTGTCATTGACTTTTTCATAGATTTTAATATTCTTACAATTGTGGGAGTTCTTAAATAATGATAGTTTTAAAGTGATTGTTTCTTAGGCGTCATTAATAGCCAATATTGTAGAGTATGGGCTGCACATCTGATGCAATATATATTTGTGGGGAAATCTATTAATAAATTTACATAATAAAATATTGTTACCTACATTAGAAAATAATTTATGATATCAATCTCTAAATAAAATGGAAGTTCAGGAAGATATTTGAAAGAAAAACGCGAAAATAAAATAAATGATTCCGCGAAATAAAATTTTATATTATTTTTTAAAAAATTTTTATATTATTTTTTAAAAAAATATTTCTATTTTTAAAATTTTTATATGACACTTAGAACCCTTGGACCCTCCACCTTTAAAAGGGGTTCGGGTACAGACAAAATACGAAGGTTCAGGAGGGTCCGGGTTTGGTTCACATCCCTGTTTAAAACCTTTTTTTTAAGAAGATTTTGAATATAATTTACTTTTTGTTTTTTATTATATATAATACAACATTAGTTTACCTCAGGAAAATAGCAGATACCGAAAAATTATACTACATAGCAGATATGCATCGGCTGACAAGCGTGCATAAGAGTAAAAGTGAGGATTGCGCACATATTCCTGATACGGCATTTGTCTTAAAAGATCACATTGAATCGGAAATATTAGTAAAGATCATTTGATCATGTTTTACTTAATATTATAGCACTTTTCAAGGAAAGCACCGTAAATTTAGAACGCTAGTAAATCAGAAAACTTCATAAGGGAATTACGTCCAACATTTTATATAATAATATATTTTTTAAATTTGATGGAAAATTTTTTTATATTTATTTATATATTAGTGGGATTCATTTAGCATTCCGGAGTTGCACAATTTTGTCAAAATTTTAGACCAAGAAGAAAAAGTGAGCATAGACAATATCAAAAAAACATATCTAAAAAAATACCAGGCATTAAAACAACTTATGACAGTATAATAGACGGTGAAATAAACAAATCTTTTTATTTAATTTTTTTTATTGGTTCAAAATTGCTTTTAAATGTAAAATTGTATAATCTATTAGGCGATATTTTGTAAAATTCAATCAAGAATCACTTATATTTAATTATTTATTATTGAATTTATAAACTATATAGCGCTAATGCATTCACTTCTGTTCCCTACATTATCTAAAATGGTTCTCATATTGCCCATTTTTATTAAAGTCATTATGCAATAAAATAATTTATAATAAATCTTAATATCCCAGTCTTTTGTGAATGGGAAAATTCGTTGATATTTAATCATTGAAAAATTTTAGATTCTAGTGCTGTAACGTTACTTCAAAAAAGAAACGCGTTAGGATGCATTCATAGTGGCCCGCTTTTCGCATACGTAAACTATGCGTAAAATACAAAGTATGTTATTTGATATGATGCATTCATAGTGAAGCTATGCGTTTTTGGATCCGATTTATTTGTCGTTGTTTAAACGTTATGTAAAAAATCAAATACAAGTCATTTTGTATTTTTCGTTGCGGCCGCCAAAAATCCGATAAATTTTGAAGCAATTATAAATTGCGTAACTCATAAATGCCTTTATTATGATAAAAGTCCAATGTATAAAAATCATTAGATAAGCCAAATGCACCAAATATGATAATAACTTAGAATCTATATTTGACGAAATGAGTTTATTATGGTATCCTCCTGTTGAGGGTATGAAATATGTTATAACACCCAATACTATATTATGTTTATTAATTTAAAATATTAGGACCCTTTGATTATGAAATTCACTTATATTAAAAAATTCTGAAATTTAAGATAATTAGAATAAGTTAACAAAATATTATATATAAATTTTCTTTTATTTTTATACAAAAATAATATATTAAAGTTCAGTTGGTAATAATTTTTTATTTATTTTTAACAGCAATTATTTTCAAAATTTATCAGATAAACAAATGCGCCTAACAGAGCTTTCATTGTTTTAAGCTGGTGCAGAGGATGGGAAGGCTTTATTTTATTTAATAAATAAACATTTTAATTAGAAGAATTTATTTAAAATATTTCTTATCAGATCATCTCCCTCATCAAGAATCATTTAGATCCTCATCAATTTTTTTTTCTTTGTCAAAATTTAATCTGAATTCATATTTTTAATATTTTATGTTTTTTTTAGATCTGAGCAGCTGGACATCGAAGTTGAAATATTTGAATTAGGGCACAATCTACACTTTTAGCGCCCTTAATTTTTTTTATTTGTGTAAAAAAAATTTCATACTGAGGTCATGGCAGAATTAGATCATCTTCACCTGAATAAATAAATATTAATGATATATTATTATAAAAATTAATTATAAAATTAGAGAATATAAATTTGATTAATCAGTATAAATAAAATAAAAATGAACTTTTGTGACTGATCTGAATTGAAAGCTCGACCCAAATTATTTATAAAAATATATTAAAATTACTACTGTTTTAATCGGAATCATGGAATTTTCCAAAATCTATAATATAGTCTCGAAAAACACTCCCAGCCTTTATAATATCTGGATTGGACAAAACGCCATTTTCCTATGCTTGCCATGAATTTAGTCGTAGAAAATTTTTATTGTTTTTTGGGTGTAAAACCGTCAATATTGGAATTTTTTCATTTCAATAATGTGTTGTTTTATATCAAATCAATTTTTTTATTATCTTAATGATTTCATATTCGTTATTAAGATTATCGATAAATTTTCAAAACATCTTTCTTGATTTTCAATTTTTTTAAAATAGGATATCCTCTTTCACTTAAGCCTTTTTTCTTAATTGTTGTATCGCCAATCAATGGTAATGGTATCATTAATATAATACTTGCTTTTTAAAAAAATTTGGGTTTGGGCCGGGTCGGCAAAACTTTTTTAAAAAAAATTTAGGGTAGGGCCGGGCTTGAAAAATTAGGCCCGATGCAGATCACTACCTGCCATACATTCCACTTTAGGTTGCACACTCCCTCTAAATGAATTTCTGTCCCATGAATAATAACGCGACCAAATTTCAAATTCAGAAAATTAAAATATCCAGATAAATAGTCATATATCTTAAAATTTCTAGTTTATATATATCTGTATTTTCTAAATTTTAAAATGAACTTAAAAAAATGTTAAGATTTTATATTTAGATGATTATGCAAACTCTTCAATTTTAAGTAGTAAAGACAAATATAAGTGTGCCAAGCTTAGGGAGATTTTTTATTGATTAAAATTAGTGGCGAAAAAGTAATTCTTTGCTCATATTCGATTTATTAGAAGCTGAAATGATGGTAAAGCAGAATTTCGACATGAATTACAAAGAGTTCGCAAAATTTATTTCCTAAGATAAAAACTTATAAATAATATAGATTCTTCCAATAAAATCTAATCTTTTTTTTATATTTGACTCTAACTATTCATAATATTCAAATAAAAATTGATAAAATTTACCAATACTGCATTTGTCCTATATAATAAAAACCTAGATTTGTCGAATATTTCAATAAGTTTTCAAAATTTATCGCCATAATTTTTTAAATAAATCTTTGAATATTTTAGTAAAAAAAATTGTGATTTCATCTTGGAAGATTTTTTATACATGAAAATTATAAAAGATTTAGTTATAAAATTTTACTAAACACATTTGGAATTTTTGGTAAAATTTGATCAAATTTAAAGTGATTTATGTGGAAATAAAGTAAAAAACTAAAATCGCCCACAAGAAACATGAAATAATTTTAATATTTCTGAAGTGTCAAATATTTACGATAAATTTTAAATGCAAAATATTTCAAATTATCCAAATAATTTTATTGAATATTGAATAAAATTATTTGACAAATAATATTTTTTTCCTTATTCATATTTGATTCAAATAGTTTTAATTGTATTTGTAACTTTATCTAAAATGAATTAATTCATTTTAGATAAAGTCCCAATTAATCTCATTTTCTTTATCATTGATATAAATCCCACATACTCACTTTTAGAATATGATGGGTCATTCATGACAATCTCCCAAAAATAAGAAGACTGGATAGGGATTGATAACTATTCCCATTCTCCAACCCCTAAGATTTTGCTGACTATTTTTATTGCAATATTATACTTATGAATATTTTCTTCAAGTCCTATACATTTAACATTATGTTTACATTTACTTGAAAAATAATAAAATTTTATTTTTTCAAACTAAATACATAAAATAATGATGAAAAAACAAATGCACAATTTAAAAACAAATAGTATTTATATTGAATTATAATAAGCTAAACTCTAATGAGCAATCAATATGAATTAAAAATATGATTGTCGTTCAGGATCAATCAAGGAGTCTTGCATAAAATTGAAGTTGCTTTGGAAGGAAGCCAATAGATCATTTAATGTACGAGTATGAGAAGAATTTTCATTCAAATGCTTGCTTGTGACAGTTGAAACATATGGCTTGATAACCTCATTTTGTGATAAAAATGTGCCCATGTTTTGAATATGCTGAAAATGGGAAGGTGGTTTCCCATTTGTATTATGCCCATTGTTAATACTATTTATATTATCATTAGTGCCCATTGAAATGTTGGTAGGAATATTTTCAGGCTTCTCAATGACAACCATACCATCATTATCATCTGATGAAGATGTATCATCATTATTATTTGATTGTATATTATTATTTTTGGCTATTGGATGTTTCTGTTCAGATATTGTGTTATTGATATTACCATTAGCATTTGATTTATATGAATGAAGATATGATTCAAAAAATTTAGATTGGTCTATCTTATCAACCAATGCTTTTAATTGTTGATAAGTAAAATTAGTTTCCAAAAAGTTTTTGGGTTTAGGTGTTATTAAGGATGAAAGATGTTCAGATGATTGATTAAGAAAATCAGAAAATGACAATTTAACTACTTTCATATCAAATACTGTAATATAGAATTTTTCTAAAATATTAAGTTCCACCTCAGTTAGGTTGTTTAAAAAATCCTCTTTGACTTTTGGAATTTGTAAAGCAGACAAAATGTAATATATTTTTAATATATAATATGAAATATTTGATTGGTCTTGATCTTTTTCCATTTTTTGTTTTTTAATTTGTTTTTTGGAATTTCGGGATATTTCATTATTCAATGTAATATATGTTTTATGTAAATCATTTAACGTTTCTAATAATACTATAACCTCTGAATAATGAGATACAGCAGTCTTTTGGTCGTCATTTAATTCGGTTCCTGATTTTTGTTTTTCTCTATAATCATCTAATTTTGCCTTTCGTTTTTCTAAATTTCTAATCTTTTTTTCTAGCACTAATACATATTGTTTATAAGTCTCTGTTTCAATATTTGTCTTATTATCTTGAGGTTTAATCTGTGTTGATGCCATTGATTCCTATTAAATTGTTAAGTATAATAAAAGGAATATACAAAATACTTTTTAACTTTTCTAGATTTGATAAGTTTCAAGGAAATTTGTAAAGATAATTAATTTTGATAAATTTAACAACAAGGAAAATAGTTACTTTCGAATATTAAAGAAAAAAATTTATAATAAAAAATTAGTTTGCTTTTTCCGATGCAAATGGATACAGAATCTTTAAATATGGGTATTCCTTACCTTCAAAGTGTGGAAATAAATAAGTGATCGTTTTCGTATTGGTATTCTATTTTTAAGTTTTTTTTAAGTTCTAAAAATTCTAATTAAAAGTAATTTTAACATAGCCTAAACAAAATTATTAGTAATAAAATTTTGGCCAATACGATAAAAAAGAGAACGAAATTATTCAGAAAATTTTATCAGTTTTTACTTCTTAATTGTATATTATTTCAATCCATTTGGTTTATAAGAATATTTATAAAATATAAAAAGATTGCAAAATTGGCGTAATTCTAGAATAAAAGAGATAAATATATGGTGTGCGTTAATATTGATTTTCTTAACTGGTACTGATCTATGTCTCAGTATATTTTCTCATAAAAACCGAGCTATAAATAAAATGAAAACTATGACATCCGTCTTTGAGGGTAAAGTGAACCAAATTTTTTGACTAATTCTGAAACTAGAGTATTAAGTAGTGCTTTATAAGTACATTTTAGATAGTTTTAAAAAAGAAAATAAATAATTCGTAAAATAAGGAAAAAAAATTGTCAAATTAGCATTATGGCAGAAGGAGAATATAGAAATTCCAAATACATCGTTTTCTTTAATATATATTTCGATATTTATTAATCCTTATATCAATTTCGCAAACCCCAAAATATTAACATAATTATAAGCCAAGTAACTATGATTCCCGCTTTAGAGGTGAAGTCAGCCAATCTTCCTGACATTGACTCTGAAACTCATATCAATATTTAGTGCGTATTCAAAAGTTTTCGTATTTCAACCCGTTTAGAAGATAGATTTGAGATAAAGCAATATCGATTAGAAAATATTAGCCAAGATTGACATGCTAGAAGAAAAATTATAGTTGCACTAAATATCTGGATGAGCTAATGCTTGATTAGTGTTTATTAATTAATCAATCAGTTTAGTTAAACAAAAACTAGTCATATTGCGATTCAAAAATTAATTACGTCTAAATAATAAATGCCTTGATGTTATTTTTTCCCTGTTTAAAAATATTTTTCTTTATAGATGATACATAATATTTTTTTTGGGTTTATTTAATAGATATAGAACTAAAATTATATTTTAAAAAATATGATATTGATATGACTCACCACGTCTACATAGCAGAATATTCGCTGAAGGCGAACCCCCGCCCCCCCCCCCTCAAAAATTTATACCTACTCACAAATTTTTAATTATAATGGTAATCCCTTCATATATTTTAAAAGAGTCACTTTAATCATCGATCCTTTTTTTAAGCTATCAAAAAATTGTGAATGCAAAAGAGTTATTTTATAGAATGTGAATTAAATTAAAAACCTCCCCCTCAGTTACGATGAATACATTTGTTATATATAATGATAAAATGGAGCTTATACTTTTATTATTCTAAACATTTCATCTTATTACATATGATAATCCTAAAAATATATTGTTGCGCTATTATAGATTTTTTTTGATGTTATATTTTTATATATATAGTGTTGAATTTTGACAGATGTGTCCCACCGTCTGAGTGGGGAAAACACAGTCCATGATTGGGGGTCCGGGATGGTCGATAAGGGGATCCAGGGGGCCGGGTTTGGGTATCGATTTTGTCATGAGATCACGCGGACAACGCAGTAATCCAAAAGCCAATACCACCGAATTAAGGTTAAACAAATTTTATTTCAATAGTTTACAAAAAAGAGGAAATTAAATAAAATCATTCATCAAAAAAAAATCACAGTCACGAATTTCATTTTTGGTGGTCTTTATATTGATTAATTAAATAATAAAAAAAAGAAAGTTAATAAATCCAGGCTCATCTCGAAAACTGGCTAGAACCAGTTTTGAGGATGAAATCAAAACAAGCTTGGTATACGTGAACAAAGAAAAAAAAAGATATACATGATAATGAGAAAAACACATCACTTTTAATTGAACAAAGAAAACAAAAATATAAATGGTAATATAAAAACATATCACTTAAACAAAAACATAATAACTATTATAAACTAGTTAAAACACAACATATAGCTTATCAAAATTCTATAATAATATAGATTTTTACTTGAAAGTGTGAATTAATAGCACGGTTGCAGCGGAAAGGCAAAAACGACTGAAATTTAATTCAGGAAAATTAGTAAGATATAAATAAAAAAAACATAAATTAAATTAAATTGGTAAGTAAATTAATTCCCTGGAAAAAAAATTCTCCAGTAAGAATATTTTGCGGAAAATAATTCCAAAGAAAAAAACCACAAGATAAATTTTCATTGTTATGATCTTCAAAAAAATTTTTAGCAGAATTTTTCTTTTTGAAGAAGATAGATTTTAATCAAATATTACCTAAAAATTTAAAAAATTTTTAATAAAAGTTCATATATATATAATCAAAACTTTTGCAATTTCTATGGATAAAAAATATTTCAAAATGACAATTTTTTGAGCAAAAATCTTAATTTCTGAAGATTTTTTTAAAACTCAATATAGTTTTAAGTTTAACAAACCAAAAAGACAGCGAAACTTTTATCACAAAACACATTTTCACGAAACTTTTATTGTGAATGTTTATTAAAGCGGATTAATAATTATAAATAAACTTATATCACGAATTCATATTCGCGTATGCTATTCAGCAAAGTCCATATCAAGAATTTTTCATAACAAAACCCTTACAAAACTCTTTAAAGCGAATACATAACATGGAAATTTTCTTCGTGAATATATAGTACATTTTATAGAGAAGGCGAACCCAAATCACGAAGAAATTATAGCGAAAACATTTTTGCGAATCATATATAGGATATTTATTAACGCTAAGTAAATATCGGGAGAAAGCGCGAAAGCAATAAAGCCTTAAATGATAATAGCGACTATTTTCTTAAAATCAATATTACTAAGAATATATCTTGTTTTATATATTTTTCCAAGCTATTTATCTTTTAAACTGTATCCATATTCTGGGCAATTCAGTTTAATATCTGAACTACGGATTTTTTTGAACAATTCAATCTTAATTCTGAGCAATTAAATGTGAATTTTAAAGTACGAGACTCGATAAATCTGGTGGTAACCGTGATACTTATATAATTTCGAGCGATAGTATAAGTAGTCAAATCGATTTTTGTCATTTAGAAAGAAAACGTGATACCAAATTAAGAGCGATTACAATAGATTATTTTTACAATACTCAAAAAATTATAATAATAACTATTTTTTTAAACGGAAAATGATAAAATGAGAAGTAAATTCATATTAAATGAATCCTTATTATTTTCTAGCAGACTGATAAAAAGTTCGTATGGCCAACCATTTTTGAAGGCAATTGTGAAAATCCTCAATTTCCCAATGTGATATTATATTTTATAAAAACTTATTGGAAATGATTAATAATTTCAATATTTTTTAAAAAAATGCTAGGTTCTAAAATTTGTAAAATTTCAAAAATAAATATTTATTTTAAAAGAAAAGAAACTGATGAAGGTATTTATTATAAAAAATTTTCCTGTCATGATGAGCCTTTAAACTTTTTTCCCATAAATATCTAAATGTTGTGGAAAATATTTAAAGGCGAACAAAAATATTTTAAATTTTATTTTAATTATTTGAAAATGTTAACTTATGATAATATTTTATTTAATATCGGAACTAAGTATCTAATAGGTAATTTAGGTTAAGGCAATGATATAGTTAAGCATTAGTTTATTTTATAATAATTGTCTTACTTATTTTTACCAAAACTGGGTTCGGGATAAGGCCATAATGTTACACATTACATGGTTTAGGATTAATTAATAATATTTTAAAAATTAGATTAAGTTTAACATTAACTATTTTTTATTGTTTGTAATTATTATTAACAAATTTATTTGGAAAATCATTTTTCAGGGATATATTTTCCAGGATTTTTTTTTATTTTGTTGATTTTCTCCAAATTTTTAAATATTTTATTTGGGAAATTTTTTTCGGAGATATATTTATAGGGATTTATTCCTCCAATTTATCTATTTTCTTTTAAGGATCAAAAATTGGGGAATTTTTCTCCTGTAAATTATTTTCTGTGTGAATTATTTTATGTGATTCGCATGATATAACTCATAAATCAATTATAATGCCTTAAAAATGATTTTAAATGATAAAAATTTTTATTAATCTGTTTCCTTAGATTTGATATAAAAAATTTATGGGGGGGGCAAAAATTTGTTTGTTTCCCCCCTTTGGATACGGCCCTAAATTTAACCTTTAATTACTTTTTTAATATTATTTGATCCTAATATATTTAAAAGTATTCTTTATATAAAATGATAAAATATGTCATTCGTTACAATGATATTTATATAAATAGTTCGGAAACAATAAAAAACATTTATTCAACCTACCTATTTTTACTGGTAATGATATAACACTAAATGTTTTATATCTGTTTAGATATAAAAGTAAATAAATATTTTATAATTTAGAATGAGAAAAATTTTATATTTTTATAAATAAGGTATTTAAAATAATAAACGTCAATTTGCATATTAAATCTTATCGAATAATATATTTTAGTTATATTTATTTTAGACTATTAATTTATTATTAAAGTATTTTAATTTTTATAACTTGTTTATATCATAAGAAAATGAATCGAAATTAAGAGTATATAACATTTTCTAAATCATCTTGAATCGTTAGATAACATTCTTGATTAGTTGATAAATTATTCCTAATGATAAAAATTTATGCACATTTAAAATTAATAAATATTTTTTCATTATACAAGCTTAAATAAACTCTCAACTAGTGATCTGTATCCGGTCAAATTTTTCAAGCCAGGACATACCCCAATTTTTTAAAATTAGCCGTAACCGGCTTGGCCCGAATATATCTAAATATAGAAAAAATATATTAGGTTATTATTTTTTGCAAATTTTTTTAATATATAAATGATTTTGTTAATACATGTCTCCTAGCCTTTGCGACATGTATGTGCAAACATAAAAATTAGCTTGAATTAAGTTGGGGATTCCCTTTTTTTTATAAACTTAGTACATATATATCAGAGACCTGCAGGCCCGGCCCTACGCCCGGCCCGGGGAGGGCCGTATTTTAAATTTTTTAAATATACCCGGGCCGGGCCTAAAAAAATTTTTTAAACATATCCGGGCCGGGTCTTAATATTTTTTATAAAAATTTTTACATTATGAGTTAATGGTTTATAAGATTATATTATATTATAGTTATGATTAATATAATATTGGGTGATGGTTAACACTACCTAACAACCCACAGATCGATCTAATTATTAATTTCCTGCAAATTTATTCAAAGTATTAATATATTTTTTTATAATTCATATCTAAATTTTTACAACATATTTTACCAAAACAATCAAATAAAGGAATATCTTAAATAAGCCCCAATATTCAAGTATTATTAATATATTTTTTTATAATTCATATCTAAATTTTTAGAATATATTTTACCAAAACAATCATATAAAGGATTATCACTTCTTAAAGTTTATAATTGATTTGTACTTAATATAAAGCATTTTTTAATTGAAAAATTTGTTTTACACAAGTATCATTTTATTTCTCTTTTTCTCTGTCCCAAATTCAAGCAATTACGTATGTAGTCAGGGACAGATCGCAAAATGACGGAAAACTATATAAAAGATTATATTAAATTACAAGAGGCTCGAGGTGAAATACCATCGACCAGTCAAATTACGACTGTTGTTAAACAAATTGAATCGTTTTATGACAAATGGGGCGATGGTAATTCTGGTAATATGTCAATACCCGATGATGAATATTATAATTACATAAATAATAGATAAAACATTTAAGGTGGATAATTTGTTAGAGTGGTGGGCGGCTCCTCAAAGCGAATTTCCAATTTTAGCAAAATTGGCAATTCCTGCTTTAAGTGCAAGCTGTGAGCGGAATTTTTTCACTACTGGGAGAATTCTTGAAGAAAGAAGAAGTAATCTTCAACCTGAAAAGGTAGATATGCTTCTCTTTTTTCATGATAATTTGTGAATTTTTAATATCTTTCTTGAGTTTAGGGTTTCGTCAATCATGCTGGTTTTTTACTTTGCAAACTGTCAAATATTTATTGCATTTATTATATTTACCTTGAGTCATGAAAGTTTTTAATCCAACATTTTTCATTATTTTTCTTACAATATTATATAATACAATTATCTTCTTTTTGTTAAAAATTTATATTATAAAATAAATTATATTAATATTGTGCAATTAGATTATATTTTCAAAATACTATTTATTATACATGCATTTTTTTAAATAGCGATTTATTTTTATTTTATAAATTAAATAGTAAATTAAATACAATATATTATATTCTCAAAATATTTTCCATTTTTATAAATTAAATATTAGTTTTATTTTTTTTAAATGTAATATAAAATATAGTATATGACAAATATTATTACCATTTTTATGAATATTAGTTTTATTTTTATAAATGCAATATAAAATATAGTATATGCTCAAAATATCCATTTTTATAAATAACAGTTTTATAATTTTTATAAATTCAATATAATATTCTTAAAATATTAGCTTTTTACATGCATTTTTTAAATAATAAGCAATAATACTCGCTGAAAAATATGGTAAAATACCACATAGGTGAATTTTTGTATATACCAGGTCAAATATAATTTTAAAAAAATTCCGAGCCATGCCTGAAATTTTTAAATCCGGGCCGGGTCATAAAAAATTTTTTTAAAAAATATCCGGGCCGGGCCTAAAAAATTTAAAACCGGGCCGGGCCGTGCAAATGGTACCTGTGCAGGTCTCTGATATATATAAAGGGTTCGGATGAATGTATAGCATGATTGGAAAAAATTAATTAAAATGACTAGACCCCATTGATAAGCTAAAGAATTCTGAATAAATAATGTATATACCAAGAGCGCATATTATAATCAAAAAATTTTTTACTACCATGTTCTGAATCTCCTTAAAAAGCTAAACATGATCATTTATTTTTTTAAAATAATGTTATTTACCAAGGGCACAAATTTTAGTCAAAAAAAAAGAAAAAAGTGTATTTTCAAAAACCACTAAGTTATAAAAAATTTACAAACTTATTAATAACATTTTCTAAATCCTTTTAATGAGCTTAATATGATTATGCTTTCATTTTCTTAAAAATAATGTAAATTCATAGAGGGCATATAGTTTAGTCAAAAAAAAGTTATTTCAAAAGCCCACTAAGTTATAGAAAATTTTAAAGTATAATATTAGCAATTTTTGATTACTTTTAATAAGCTATATATGATTCTGCATTCATATTTTATAAATTAAGCTTCTTTGATAGGGGGTGCATAGTTTTCCCCCTTTTAGAGATTAAGTTAAGGTGATATTTTTACCAGGTTAGGTTTAGTTAATACTAGTTTAATAGTTCAGTTTGGAACCATGGTTGTCACATGACAGATAAACATCTGTTGTTATTATGAATATTGATTCTGCTGATGTATTTCTAATCAGTATTGGATACCAATTTTTTGATTCCTTAACAAAATATTCAAAACAAGTAATTTCAATTGGGAATGAAATACTTAAAACCCTATATTCCTTAATAAGAATAGCAAGTGAAAAAATATATATTTGAATTGTTCACTAATCAGGTTATTATAAAAACATGTATAACCAAAGTAATATATTTTTCCATTTATTTATGGTTCCTGTTCACTGCTTATTCATGACAATATTAATGTCTCTATATTTTAATAAGGATTAAAGATGGTGTGGGTAATTAAACTTAAATTCTTTTATATACCCTTTATTGCCTTCTACTATATAATTTTAAAACCCATCAACAAGAAGCCAAACAATGATCATAATAGGAAACATTTAATATGAATAGTACATTCATCTTTTTTTAATTATTTCCCCAATAAAAAAATTTTATTAATTTAAAAATTTTGCATGTATGATGATTTGTAGAAAATAGTCTCCATAAAATTTCATTGTAAGAATTTAATAAAAAACTACTTACTTCAATTATAAAGTTATATTAATTAAGTTGACTTATGAAAATAAAAATTAAGATTTAATTTTTACTCTCTGATACAAATTTGATATCTTTTCTTAGATAATAATTTTAAACCATATTATCTAATATTTATAACATAAAATGTTAATATAGGTTTGGTTTGCTTTTTTAATTTTTTTTAGGTTTGGTTCAATTCATTAAAAAAATAAATTATATAGGGTTCGAAGTCTGGTTCAACACTCTGCTTAGATATACATTTATATATATATTAATATTATTTGCTTTATTACTATTGTCATTGAATTCTTTTCAAAAATAACTTTAGCAAGTCAGTATTTTTAAAAAGAAGTATTTAATCTGGCCTGCCTAATAGATATTTTTAAAAAATAAAGGTAAATTCTTTTAGAGCCTTAAATTTTATTATTAATATTGTTTTCTAAATCTTGATATTAGATATAATTAAAATTTAACTACATCATATTCCAAACATTGAATAAAAGTAAATAGGGTATTTTTTTAACCAAAAAAAAAATACATGAGATAGTTTAAAAATAAAGATTATTTTAAAATTTTTATAATTATTATGAATAATGGATACTTTTAATAATAAACTTAAAGAAATTATTAATAAAAATAAGGAGGTTTTTTAATGTGAATTCCATATTCAGATGCAGCAGATGCCAGATCATCAGTTGTTAGTGTGTATTTACCTAATGGAGACAGAGATGAATGTTTATTATTTCCAGTCAATGTTAAATTAGACAAACGCATTTTATTATGTTGTAGTGCATCATTAGCCAAATCTGTTACAAACTTTTGAGCTGCTAAAGATATCAATCTGATTAATCTAATATCATCAATTTCAAATCCTGATCTAAAAAATGATTTATAAAAATAGAATTAGTATACAAAACTTTTGCAAAAAGTAGGTAGAAACTGCATCAGGAATTAATGGAGTATAATCATTAAGTTTGTATAAAAATTCTGATATAGGTTGCTGATTCATCACTTTATTGATATAACTTTTAAGTTCAGCTTCATCTGCTATTATTTCTAAATTATTATTTGGTTGGCTTTGACTCATTGTGAGGTTAATTTAAAAATGAAATAAGGTACTATAAAATAATTTAGATAAAGGATTTAAATTTAAAAATTTACTGGACTTAATCAATGCTACAGTAACAAAAAATTGACCTATAGTTAATAAAACTTGACGATCACCAATTCTTTTTTCTTCAGCAGGATCAATTTTAATTTTTTGCGGACTAATTTTAAACATCGTATAAGAAGTTGCAACTTTAAAAAAACTGTCAGAGTCACGTGTGACAGTTCAGAATACACCAGTGGCCCCTACAACGGGGGGGAGGGGGGTCCTAACCAACTGCTTCAGTAAATTTGAGTGGGGGTACTTTTTTTTTTTTAATTTTTTTTTAAATTTTCTTTATTATTTAATTCTTTTACTGTTTTGTAACATCCATCATGATCAAGTGATTTCTGGTTTATAAATGTAATAATAAGACCCCCCCCCCCTCATAACTTAATATTCAATTTAATATATATTGACGGAAACTTTGGTAGATGTTTAGTAAATTAGGTTGTTATCCGAGATTTCTTGTCACAAATTATTTTTCCAATTTAAAAATATGCCTAAAAATATTAACCAAAGAAAATACAAATGCCTAATTAAAAATTGCAAATCGCATAATATAAGAGATGATTAGAAATTGGATTACTTATAGTATTAAAATGAATAAAGTTTTATGCTCAACATGTCTCTTATTTGGAGGTCTACACACAAATTCAAAATGGACATGTGAAGGTCTAGATAAATGGCAGAATATTAATCGTGATTTCTGCATGAATCTTCACGAGGCACATATGATGGCCGATTATGGAAGACTTTCTCACAATAAAAATTCGATATTAAAATTTATAACACCCCAGAAAGAATGTGTAGATAATAACCGTTCTATCATATGAATTATAATAATATGTTTAGATTATTTAATATCTCGTGACCAAGCCTTCTGGGGAAACAGGCAACAAGAAGGCAATATGATGGCCCTTATTAAGCTTATTTCAGATTCTGAACCTGTACTAAAAATGTATATACAACAAAAGGAAGAAAGAAAAAGAGATTAAAAACGAAATTATATTCAAATCTATTATCATATAATAACATAAATATTCTCATTGAAACCATGAAAAATATGGTTATAAAAAAAATTCAAAATGAGATTACATTTAACAGGTGCTTTAATAGCTTTGATAGTAAATTATGTTGAAAATAGTGAGACGCCGAAGCCTGTTGAAAGACTGATTGACATATACTAGAAATACCACAGGTCTCGATATTAAGCATAATATAATATCCAAACTTGGCTTGATAAATTTACCCCTTGAATTTCTAGTTGGAGCAAAGTTATGATGGCGCCTCAAACATGAGTGGAAGAATCAATGGTGTGCAGGCCTTGATGAGAGCAGAGGCGCCAAAGGCAGCTTTTATTTGGTGTTATTGTCATCGATTAAATTTAATCATTGTTCAATTATGGCAATCAATTAAAGATCTTCGAAATTGATGGGAATACTAGATGAGATTTATATCTATTTTAATGGTGTAAAAAGATATGAGGTACTCAAAAAATGTCAGTGTAATGATCTAACGATTTCTACGCATGAAGAATATCGGTAATAGTATCGTATTTGATTTAAAATGTTTTTTTTATTTAGAAGCTGTCTATCGTCATATAAAGCTATTGTAATTTTTTTTTCTACTTTATGATGCCTTGAGGGCAGCTTTAACAAATTTAAAAGATTCTGAAGTCCTGCCACTTCCACTATGGCTAGTGTTATAGTCTTTAGAATAGAAAATTTTGATTTTATCTCATCACTTTGTGTTTTGGATAAAATATTGTTGATAACAAGTTTAGCTTGTACAAAATTGCAAACCATTTCGAAGGATATAGGGTTTGCAATAAATCAAATTCAATTGGCAAAAGATTGCTTGATTAATTTGATAAGTATAATATAAATTATTGTCTTAATTATTTTTTGATCTAATAAATAATAACACTGAATTTTTGGATGTTTTTTTCAAAGGCACAAAATTTTATGAAGGAGAAAAATCTACCTTGTGATTTTGAAAGTTCTAGACTTCAAACATTACAATCCAAAAGGAGAGGTATATATATAACTTTTATCATTAAATATAGAAATTTTTTTAGCTTAAAATAGGTGTGTTTGCAGTTTAACGAAAGATTTAATGATGATTCGATGAAATTTTACATCAAACATCATTTTTAACGCCAAAGGGAATGACAGAAAAATCAATTTTTAAAAAGATATGGAGGATATCTGTGAATTTTACAATTTAAATTCAAGTCAAATTTTCGAAGAAATGTTGAAGTTCAGAAATATTTATAAGATGGCCAAAATGGGGAATGTAATTATTACTCTTTAGGGGATACTTTTCAGGGGGTATTCTGCTTCATTCGCTCAGAAAGTGTAGGGCCCACTGGAATACACATTGAATAACTAATAATTAACATGTCTAACAGGTGTCTGTTATTGAGCCTCTTATTGTCAAAATTTTTAAAATATTTTGTCTCGCCAGAATTTTTTTTATCTAAAAAATAAATATCATTTTCTTTATTATTCAATATAAATAACAATATTGGAAGCAAAAAAAGATAAAAAACAATTATTGCATAAACGGGATGTTGTTTTGTCCCTATCATTTACAATCTATATTAAATTTTCCGATGTCCTCACTACGTCATCGTGACGTCATGTCACTCGATACGTATTTATTTTTATTTATTTTTATTTGTTGGTTTTATTTATTTATTTTATACAAACAGATGAATGGAATTTCAAGAATTGATGGTGTACACATACCTAACATGGATTGAGAGATTTGAAAAATCGTCTTTGAATTGATAAAAACAATATTCCTTCAACTTTGTAAATATGAATGAAACTTTTTATTTCACTTAATCCTTTCTTTATTTTTTAGATTACCTTATCAATTTTCATCTCATATTATCAATTACACATTAATGAAATCTCTACAAGACTCAACTTGTATATTTATTTTGAACATACTCACATTTTTTGTCAGTACTTACATTACAATTTTTTATACTCACATTTTTCTTTCATAACCAATAATTAAGAAGATAACCAAGTATATTCAAATATTTAAATATTCTTATCTTAACTTATTTATAATCTCCAATCCTTATAAATAACTCTTTCTTTATATTTTCTCCTCCCTTAATGAATTTATTTATCACTAAATTTTATTAACTCATTCTTTTCTTTCTATCTCTATTATCTATTAACCACTATTTCTCAAAACCTTATCAATTCCATTAATTTAATTTTTAAAATATAAAAATTTATACCTCTTTCCCCCCCCTTTTTTAATCTTATTTTTTAATTACCTTACAATTAATTAACCTTAATCTTAATAACATTACATTCATCATGCTATTTTTTAACTTTTAGAATATCATAATAGGCTTAATAAGTATCCCAAATTTTTTTTTTGATGATAGCCAAACCTTATCAATTCCTTTAATTTAATTTTTATTATTTTTATAATATAATAATTTATACCTTCCTTTTTCCCCCTTTTTTAATCTTATTTTTTAATTAACTTACAATTAATTAACCTTAATCTTATTAACATTACATTCATCATGTTATTTTTTAAATTTAAGAATATTATAATAGGCTTGATAAGTCCCCCAAAAAATTTTTTTTGATGATAGCCAAACCTTATCAATTCCTTTAATTTTTATTATTTTTATAATATAATAATTTATACTTTCTTTTTCCCCCCTTTTTTAATATTATTTTTTAATTACCTTACAATTAATTAACCTTAATTTTAATAACATTACATTCATCATGTTATTTTTTAACTTTTAGAATATCATAATAAGCTTGATAAGTCCCCCAAAAATTTTTTTTGATGATAGCCCTCTAACTACTAGAAATATGCATCTAATATTGACCCATCTACTGGTTTACATTATTTTAATGTTTGTTTAATTTCAACAATAGTTTATTTATATTTTTGCCTGATTTCTTTATTTGTCTAGGCTAACCCTAATCCCTCACATTGCTACAAAACATGATGACTCTATTATTAAAGATAGGCAAAGAATAATGACGATTAAACAAACGCCTTATCCGTTCTAAAGTTACTGGTAGACAAAATAATAAAGAACTACGCTTGAAATGATCTGGAGGTTTATTTTGTTTTTTTTTTATCTTATGTTTTATATTTATGTTTATTTTATTTTCACCCAGTTCTCCAAATTATACTATCACCACTAACACAATTCCTATGCCTGCGCCTATTTTTTAACAAATATAAACATTTAATTCTGTACTATCATTCACTTCACTAGGAGTTAATATAAATATTACTTTCGATTCTCTGAGAAACTTTCAAGGATATTTAGAGGAATGTTAAAACTTGAATGTACAGTACGGCCAATTTCATCAACTTTATTAATGGAAAAATATGCAGTAGTTCTGTCGTGACCTTTAAAACAATACTTACGACCGTTTTATGGTTGAGTTAACATTCTAGTTTATGATTCTATTTTAGAAGGTGTTATAGTAAGCAGGGAGTAAAGCAAGATATTACAAAAAGATTTAAAACTTTTATAAATAAATATATTTTAAAAATATTTAACTACAATTTAACTAAAAAACTATAATAAATTTATGCTTTATATATAAAATAAAACTATTAAATAATTAAATGAAACTATTAAATAAAGTTAATAAAAATGGTGTTAATTTAATGAATGTAAGATACAAAAATTTGTGCTAAATAATAACCATTATACAAAATAGTAATCCATGTTTAACAGAAGGGGATACCAGGCTGACATTGACAGAAATATCGTTTTGCCTGTTCAAACTTGAATGTACAGTACGGCCAATTTAATCAACTTTATTAATGGAAATATATGCAGTAGTTTCTGTCTTGGCCTTTATAACAATACTTACCCCCGTTTTAAGGTTGAGTTAACATTATCGTTCATGATTCTATTTTAGAGGGGGATACCAATGCTGACATTGACAGAAATATCGTTTTGCATTCTTCTTTTACCAGTATCCCAAGGCATAGGCATATCATCTTTATCAGGACGTAATGTTTTTTGTACACTGCTTTGTTCATCCGTCATCACTTTCATCTACAACCCTAAATGCATTGGCATACGCAGCGGGGAGGAAAGCCAAAAAATGAAGATGCCGGATATATTTTTCAAAATATATTTTTTGTTTAGAGTGTTGTGCAGATTTAGTTTAAACAATTCCATATTTTTTAATTCGTTTGTAAATAAAAATTTTAACTTGTAAAAATTGATAAGAATATATAAATATGTTATTTTAACAACTTTTTTACAAGTCAAATAATTTTATTTTCAAATAAATTAATAAATTTGGAAATGTTTTGAATTAAATTTACACAGTATATTTGTTAATATTTATTCCTAACTCATATTAAATATATATTTAATTACATTTATTATCACATTCATAAGTAAGTTTATCAATTAATTTCGATTTCAAGTTTTCCGGCGTAATATTATCTTATTATTTTCAAATTTTTAGTGGCGTGATATTTATCTACCATTTTTAAATTTCTAGTCAAATAATAATTATTCTGAAATTGTCCAGAGAGATAGAAATTGCAACCTTGTCATACGAGATAGAGTCTCTGCCATCAAGCAGTAACAGATTTTATGGAGTTAGAAGAGCCGATTATTTGCTATTACTGACATATCACAATGGCCTGAAAGAAATTTTTCCTTAGAAGCAAAAAAATTATTGGATTCAATGTTTATTCAAAATTTTTTTCTCATTAGAATGTACACCATGTTTTGTAGCAATGTGAGGGATTAGGGTTAGCCTAGACAAATAAAGAAATCAGGCAAAAATATAAATAAACTATTGTTGAAATAAAACAAACATTAAAATAATGTAAAACCGGTAGATGGGTCAATATTAGATGCATATTTCTAGTAGTTGGAGGGCTATCATCAAAAAATTTTTTTGGGGGACTTATAAAACCTATTATGATATTCTAAAAGTTAAAAAATAATATGATGAATATAATGTTATTAAGATAAAGATTAATTAATTGTAAGGTAATTAAAAAATAAGATTAAAAAAGGGGGAAAAAAGAAGGTATAAATTATTATATTATAAAAATTAAATTAAAGGAATTGATAAGGTTTTGAGAAATAGTGGTTAATAGATAATAGATAGAAAGAAAAGAATGAGGTAATAAAATTTAGTGATAAATAAATTCTTTAAGGGAGGGGAAAAAAAATAAAGAAAGAGTTATTTATAAGGATTGGAGATTATAAATAGGTAAGGATAGGAATATTTAAATATTTGAATATATTTGGTTATCTTCTTAATTATTGGTTATGAATGAGTATAAAAAGATTTCATTAATGGTAATTGATAATATGAGATGAAAATTGATAAGGTAATCTAAAAAATAAAGAAAGGATTAAGTAAAATAAAAAGTTTCATTCATATTTACAAATTTGAAGGAATATTGTTTTTATCAATTTAAAGACGATTTTTCAAATCTCTCAATCCCTGGTAGGTATGTGTACAGTGTACACCATCAATTCCATTCATCTGTATGAATAAAATAAAATCAAATCAACAAATAAAAAAAATAAAAGTACCGATGACATGACGTTACGATGACGTAGTGAGGACATCGGAAAATTATAATATAGATATCTTAAATTATTTAATTAGATATTTTGAACCAAATTGTTACTTATTATTTATTCGCTTCATTTTTTAAATTCAAATGATAAAACTTTTTATAAAAATCACGAAAGACGATATCGTGTTAATAATTTCATTTTTTTTAATATTTAATCTCGGTACCCAGCAAGTTTATTCGAAAAAATGGTCGGTTTATTTAATAAGCCATTATATTTATAGAGAAACGTAGGAGTGTAGGTTTTTTACAAACTCGGGAGCCAGAGCTAGCCTTTTAGTATTAATATTATTACATATATTAAAAAATGATCTCAATTAGTGCGGTGTTGATCCATAAATATTCTGCGATCCCATATTAATAGGCCATGACAGAAAATAGTATTTAAGGCTTCGATTTACACGATTTTTAAAATGGGTAAATAAGATTATAGCCAAAATATTAACACATATCTATCTGTTTCAAAATTTCATCAATCGATGTTCAAACCTATCTTAATTCGTGGACAAAATATATAAGCTTAGGTAATTTTTTGGATAAAACCTTATGTTATTGCGTAAACATTCTATTTTTTTTTTAGCTATTCTATCATTCAAAATAATTCGATTTTTTTTTAAACATTTAAATAATTTTAGATATCTCTTATAAAAGAGGTTAATGGAAGCATATATTATTATGTAAAAATAGATGAATAATACTCTCGAACGTTAGTTCTTACAATTTAAAAAAATCACATCATGGTAAAAACATTATGTAAAATATATAGATAAAAATAAAATGTTTTATTCTGTACTTTATCTTATAATCAACAAAGTAGTTAAGATGATCTCCCTTTAAAAAAGAGTAATTAATTATATTTATATCTTAAATTATTATTATTAACATTAATAATATTAAAATATGAATTGTATTATATTAGCCAATGACATATAATAATACCTAGACTGACGATGTATTCATAATAATGCATCTGAAAGCGTCGTTGAATGCAAATCTATAGACCCGCCATTTTGATAACCCTTATAGTAATTATTTTCATATTAAAAACTACTATTAAATTGATAACTTGATTTCTTATTATCTCGATGATCAGGCAATTCTTTAATAAAGTTTGCGTCAGGCATAGGAATAAATTGGCCTCTCGTTAAAATTTTTTAATAATGATATAGGTAACTAAAATGGCGTCCCCAGCTGTTTTTAATTGATGTACACTTTAATGAATGCATCTTCCTAGATATTATTATATGTCATATTAGCATATAATAAAATAGTATATCATTTGCATTCATGCATATTCATACATCTAATTTCAAAATCATACAAACATTAATTTTTTTATGGATTTACACGTTTTAAACCCCTAGTTTGTTTATTGTCAGCTCTAATTGATGTTTTTTGAGTATCTTTTTAATGTATAAACTTAATATAAGATTGATATATTAAATTAATTATTAAAATTTGATGATTTTTAAATATCCTTTTAATGTATAAAATAAATATAAAATTTAATAGGGCGGAATTATGTTTTACTGTGAAGCTTAGATTTAAGGCCATTGGTTCTATAGACAATAAAGGAATAAATGATTTTTCACAGGTTAAAATTTATATAAAATTGTTAGATATATAGATTTTAAGTTTTTGTTTATTACAAATATATTTATTTCAAACGGCAATAACATAAAGATTTTGTTTCTTAACTTAAAAAATCAGTTTATATCATCGTTTTTATCGTTACAATTTACATTTTTTAAAATTTTAAACAAAGAACATTTTATTTTCGTTTTGTGTAACTTGATTATTATTTTATTATTTATTTTATCAATTAATAAAATGGGTATATAATCATCATTTTTCTAACAGAGATGGTAATTTATTTAAGGATACAAAGATATTTATGACGAAACATTCGATTTTTTATTTTTATATTTTCTATGATGTATTTTATTGCTGAATGACTTTGTTATAGTGATATAGTTTTTACGTATTTATGATATGCAGAAAATATTACAGGAATTAATCCCGGATTTATTTTTAGCAAAAATGATTATTAAAATAATAGAAATAAATTGAAATATAATAATTGAGTTCTCGTCAGAATTGCCTGATAAGAACCATTAGTCGGTGGATGAAGTTTATTCACCAATAAAGGCGTCTGTTTTAAATCTGATCGATTCTGAATAAATATTCTGTTCTATTACTTTTGATTTATTGAAAGACATTTAAAGCGTCGAAATCAGTGGCGTAGCTAGGAATTTTCCTTAGAGGGGGTCCATACATATAAAAGCCTGGGGGGATTCGCTTCCCAAACCTCCTTATACGGGCCTTTGTCCCTTTTGCGCCGGCCTTCGGCCGAGTTTATCTTACAAATCATAACCATATCTTCGGTAATATATAATAAATATATTTTTTAAATGCATCAATAATATGTTATTATAATTTAGTGGATTATTCTCAATGACTTTATGATAATACTATCCAGAATAATTTCAATAGTAATATAATACCTTCCACAAACATCAAAACCAGAAAAATATAAATATTAATGGTATTTATTTGATATAAAGTCACTTTTAAGTCATTTGAACGTATAATCTAAAAAAATATTTTTGCTCTGGGAGGGGTCCAAACCTGAAAACCACCCCCGTAGCTACGCCACTGGTCGAAATATATCACGTTTAACGTCATTTAAATAAAAATTTTGATTCAAAATATTTTATCCTGGCAATTAGAAACGTAATGCAAAGGCAACTGGAACATTAGTATCTAAGATATATAGTATAGAAAAGGAATTCAATTTAAAAAAAACAATACAGATTGTAACTAATGCTGGGGCTAATGCCAAAAGAAGCATCAGATTAGGGGATGTATGCTTAGGAGGGCATGGACTTCATAATTTAGTTACAGTTGATGGCATATAAAAAGTTGCCAGAATTAGCGTCTACATGACAAGATTTTCGATGCAAATCTCAAAAATCTATGCCTACCCTCCCCCCCACACCCCTATTATTAATTACACCTTTTTTATTATACGGGTGCTCCTCTCATAAATTTAAAGAGAATAACTTAAATTATTTTAGCTCTACTACCAACTATCAAAATATTGTGAATATAAAAGAGTTATTTTTTAGATCATGAATTCAATTAAAAACCCCCCTCATTCACTATTATTATGAATGTATTATTATAGCATATTGTTTGGCATGAATATGAGTTTGCTGAGAATGTCTAACCCTTTTAAATTACATTTTAAAGGATAGCAGAAAGTTTTATTCGGAAAATAATGTCTATGATTGTTTGCAATATATATTTGGTGGTATTAATTTTTAAGCAATATATTTTTCCCTATTTAATCAAAAAATTTAATCCCCCCCCCAAAAAAAAATGTGTCCTACCCCCCTCGATAAAGATTGATGCAAACTGCCACCCCCCACCCCCCTACCATTTACTTTCATGTAGACGCTGGCCAGAATATATTTTCTTATTAAAATTAGAGAAATTATTTCAGCCTCAGATATTGAGTAGCTGATTTGGAATGTGAAATTAGATGAGTATCGTAAATACCTGCAATCAATTTATGAGAGATGGCATATTGTGGATATTGATGATTCTGATCCATATCTTGATAAACATTTTGATACTTCTGATGAAACTATCAATACGAATTGCATTTCACCAACAAATCTAATTAATAGCATTAAGAATTGCCACACCAGCCGGCACCATATTAATTATGCTAGAAAATATCTATAGTGTTAACAAATGGATATAATTGACGATGAAATAGAAACATATACAAATCAATAAATCTGATTGCTCAGATATCATTTGCCTAAAAAAAATATGCAAAAAACATAGGTTTCCAATTACAACTTAAAGTAATTTATTTTAAAAATATTTAACATTAGATATTAGCGACACTACTTGATCCGAGATTTTAAAATTATATTGTTTCAGAATATTTAAGTTCGAATTCTACATCATAATTTTTAATTAGACATTTGAAACTTTTAGAGCATGATAGAAATGCACAGAATGAGATTCAAATGAAGATAATGGGCAACCATCTATATATCGCTAAAATAGCTCGTAAACATTCCCTTCCAAGCAACGATTATAATAACATTAACATTGAGCAAGAATGCCAAATTTTGCTCAACTAACATACTATACCTAATTAGTAGTGTTGTTAAAGTTATTTTTTGAAAATAACTAGTTACAGTTACTAGTTATTGGCAAAAATATAACTAGTTACAGTTAGTTACATTTGTACAGTTATTTTTCAAAAATAACTAGTTACATTATACGTTACTTTGTATATCATTCATATAACGCATTTATTTACTGAACGAATTTATTTAATATAAAAAAATTATGATATACAAATTATAATCATTTGTTTAAAAAAAATATACAACTTATTTATATAAAAAAAAAGTAAACCGAAAAAAATATCGGATAATATAATATTTATATTTACATAGAATAAAGAGCACTTGATGTAATAACAACATTATATTTAATAAAGAGTATTTTTAAATTTACCACGTATCTTGAGAAAAATACTATTTATTCATGATAATTATAATTTTACTAAATCTGATTTTTAATATATTATATTACTTACTTTATATTTTACTTGCATTCCAAATTTATTTTAATTTGTTCTAATAAAATCAATAGAATATTATTGATACTAGTAGATAGCCCGTCAAAAATGACGGAGAATGAGAATTTTATTCGTTTTTTTAAGAAAGATGTTACCTTTTATTTAAAAATCATATCCAATTTATATAATTTTTAAACCCCCCCCTCCCCATTTAGGTCAAGTCCAAGCAATGTCATTGAGTCCAACCCATTAGGACTAAGAGTGGAAACTATTATTTGAGTCAAAATATATTTAAATGAGCTTGTACCCAATACCAAAATTCTTTGTAAATATATTACTGGTTACATAAGACTAACATTTAACATTAAAAAATTTCAAGCCAGGTCCAAGCTCATAATATTTGGAAAAAATTTCCACGCGTTCAAGACCTTATAATTTATAAAAAAATTTCTCAAGCCTAGCTCAACCCATAATAATTTTGAAAATTTTTTCCTAGCCCGGCCCATAATAATTTGTATAAGATATTCCCAAGTCTAGGTGCAAGCAAATATTAATCTTGAGGAATATTTTTCAAGCCCAGTCCATCACATATTAAGTTTCAAAACTATTTCCCAAACCCGGAGATAGTTAAATTTCTAAATAATTTATCAACACATGAAGGGGAAATCTCGGATTTACCAATTAGTGAGTTAACTCCTTTTATCAAAAAATTTGATAAGGGCTATCTATATCTTTTGTTAAGTACAAAAAAATGCTATCTATTTAAATTACAAAAATGCCATTCAATACTAATGAAACTTATATGCAATTTATTTATATATTTTTTAAGAAATTTGTTTTTCTTGCCATATAAATTTAGGTATTTTTTTTAAAAAATGATGAGGATTAATTAATACTCTGTGTGTCTGGTAAAAATAAGAGCAAATCCTTTATGACATTTTAATTTTTGATGGAAAAAGCGACAAAATAAATCTGGGCAGTCGTCTGCAGAAGAAAAAATTAATGTATAATATCATCCCATTTAGGGTTGTAGGTGAAAGTAATGAATAATGACGGATTACCAAAGCAGTGTACAACACCCATTGCATCCTGATAAAGCTGAGGAGAAGAACGCGAAATGATATTTCTGCCAAAGTGTCAATTTTGGTATACCCCTCTAAAATAGAATCATGAACGACATTGTCAACTCAACCATAAAACGGTCGTAAGTATTGTTATAAAGGCCATGACAAAACTATCGCATATTTTCCCATTAATAATGTTAATGAAATTGGCTGCACTACACATTCACGTTTGAACATCTCTCTAAATATTCATGAAAGTTCCTCAGGGAATCGGATAAAGTATTATTTATAATAACTCCTAATGAGGTGAATGATAGTGGAATTAAATGCTTATATTTGTTAAAAATTAGGCAGAGGTGGCATAGGGATTGTGGTAGTGGTGATAGAAATATCATTTGGAGGCAACTGGGTGTATAAAATAAACATATAGATATAAAACATTAGATAAAAAACAAAATAAACCTCCAGAGGAGTTCACAGTGCCTTATCATCTTGGCCACCAGTAACTCTAGAACGGGTAAGGCGTTTGTTGAATCGCCATTTTTTCCTTTGCTTATCTTTAATAATAGATTCATCATGTTTGGTAGCAATGTGAGGGATTAGGGTTAGCCTAGACAAATAAAGAAATCAGGCAAAAATATAAATATACTATTGTTGAAATTAAACAAACATTAAAATAATGTAAAACCGGTAGAAGGGTCAATATTAGATGCATATTTCTAATAAGTTGGAGGGCTATCATCAAATAAAATTTTTGGGGGACTTATCAAGTCTATTATGATATTATAAAAGTTAAAAAATAACATGATAAATGTAATGTTATTAAGATAAAGGTTAATTAATTGTAAGGTAATTAAAAAATTAGATTAAAAAAGGGGGGAAAAAGAAGGTATAAATTATTATATTATATTATATAAATTAAAGGTGATAAGGTTTTGAGATATAGTGGTTAATAGATAATAGAGATAGAAAGAAAAGAATGAGATAATAAAATTTAGTGATAAATAAAAATGTTTATTTTTGTTAAAAAATAGGTGGAGGTGGCATAGGGATTGTGATAGTGGTGATAGAAATATCATTTGGAGAACTGGGTGAAAATAAAATAAACATAGATATAAAACATAAGATAAAAAAAAACCTCCAGATGAGTTCATTTCAAGCGTAGTTCTTTATTATTTTGTCTACCAGTAACTCTAGAACGGGTAAGGCGTTTGTTTATTCGTCATTATTTTCTTTGCTTATCTTTAATAATAGAATCATCATGTTTTGTAGCAATGTGAGGGAATAAGGTTGGGTTAGCCTAGACAAATAAAAAAATCAGGCAAAAATATAAATAAACATTATTATTGAAATAAAATGAAGATTTTTTGGAATAGATATAAAATAATATATAATACTATTTATAATAAAAATAATATACTATGTATATTTTTTGTGCGTTATACAAAATAATCAGCAGGGAATAATAGAGCAATGGTGGATCCGACAAAATGGTAAGCTTTTAAAAAAGTAGGATCCTTAAAAATTGTTATATTCATTTAGTTAAATTTTAAAAATGTACTTTGATATAATTTTCAATTAGACAAAATATTCATCAGAGATAAAAGGGCATATTGAGCGGCTTGACAAATATCTAAAATAGAAACAAAGAATAATATAAAGAATATAAATGCAATGAACATGATCTAAAATAAAAACAAAAGAATAAATAAAAAATAGAGTCAATATTAGGTTAACCTCTCTAGAAATAGTGGGAATACAATCATTAACTGAGGTTAGGACATGGCTTGTTATCTAAAATAGAAACAAAAGAATAAATAAAAAAAATAAATGCATTGAACTTGATGAGGAGTTATACCACCTGTACAATCATTAAATATGGGTAAGACAGGGCTTGTTATCTAAAATAAAAACAAAGAATAATATAAAGAATATAAATGCAATGAACATGATCTAAAATAAAAACAAAAGAATAAATAAAAAATAGAGTCAATATTAGGTTAACCTCTCTAGAAATAGTGGGAATACAATCATTAACTGAGGTTAGGACATGGCTTGTTATCTAAAATAGAAACAAAAGAATAAATAAAAAAAATAGATGCATTGAACTTGATGAGGAGTCAATATACCACCTGTACAATCATTAAATATAGGTAAGACATGGCTTGTTATCTAAAATAGAAACAAAAGAATAAATAAAATAAATAAATGCATTGAACTTGATGAGGAGTCAATATACCACCTGTACAATCATTAAATATGGGTAAGACAGGGCTTGTTATCTAAAATAAAAACAAAGAATAATATAAAGAATATAAATGCAATGAACATGATCTAAAATAAAAACAAAAGAATAAATAAAAAATAGAGTCAATATTAGGTTAACCTCTCTAGAAATAGTGGGAATATCATCCATCATAAGCTAAAAATAGATATGATCATAAAAAATGAACAAATAAATTACTTCTTCTGATTTCAGGAATTCAAATAAAATGATAATCTCTAAAAATTGGTATCTGGCACTCCGATTTCAGTCAAGGAAAATGATAGTCTCATAAAAAATCAACAAATAAATTACTTCTTCTGATTTCAGAATTTGGTATGAACATCTGTTTAAAAAAAATAATAAACAAATAAATAAATACGTACCGATGACATGACGTAACGATGACATGACGTAGCGATGACATGACGTCAGCGATGACGTAGTGAGGACATCGGAAAATTATAATATAGATGTGTTGATTATGTGACTCTGATCTGAATAAAAATTCAATTCCTTAATCAATTTCTGTAAATGAGAAAATTCATAAATTTAAATAAGAGTAAGACAGAAAATAATTTAAGAAATACTCCAAATAAATTATAAAAAAAAATGTAATATAATAAATTAAATTCATTAAAAAATTTTTGAAATAAATAACACGCCGCGCCGCCGCTAATCTATTATGCGGCTTCAAAGTCAGTTACGCCCTGAAGATAAAAAAATCGCCGCCGTCAATCGTTTCGGTGCACAGGTCTACATCTACATTTTGAATGTATGAATCCAATTTATGTTATTTACTTATAGTATTACTAGTGATACATCCAAATGTATACTTATACATTGTGATACAATTATGAAAGGACATCATGATGCTATCAAAAACTCTTTGAAATTAACAAAATTCAAAAGAAAAAAAAATTTGGCATCAAAAAACAGACACTTGAAGAAACATTTAAAAAACATGAACAGGTACAATATCTTAGAAGGATCATAAAATATTTTCTTAAAGATCCTAGCCTTAATAAAAAAAATATCTTGGACTATTTTCAAAGAATATTCTATACCCTGAATAATATAAATTGTCAGATGTATTAATGGCAATATCAGTTACTCAAGTTAGGAAGAATGTTTTTCAAAAATAAAATTTATACTATATCTGTATAGAAAATTTGTCTGATATGGAAGTTAATAAATCATAAGATATTATTTAAAATGTGTTAGATATATATATATCTGTATTTAAAACTTTTCAAAAAAAATGGTGTTTCTCTTAATTTAATTCTAATGTGATTGTATATAAGAGTTCAACTCAGTTTCAAATGGGCAAACTGAATCGATATTATATTTTACGAACCGTAATTCGTTTTGGGTTATGTTCTTTGTGAAAAATAACTTGGAATGTAACAACAAAAATACGTGGTTACTATTAAAAATATGAATAAATGATACGAAATATTATATGTGTATTAGTGTTCTAGAAGGTATGACTTGTTAAAAACTTTTGCACAAGATGTGTATTTAATTTTTTGCCTGGCATGACCCATTATAATTTTTTTTTTAAATTTGCTGGCCCAACCTGTTAAAATTTTACAAAAGATTTGCTCACTCTAGTTAATGTTTTTGTATAAATTTTCCTATTACATATTTTTAATATCTATATTCAATTTCTTCCCAATGTCAATGAAGGCTATTTTCTTTATAACTATTTCTTTCTATAAAAACTGTTTTATAACCAGTAGTTGATATTTGTATTGGTTATTTATAATTGGATCAGATCACAAATATCTTATTTAATTTTAGTGAATTAACTATATTATTTATAGATTTAGTATTTTATTTTGACAACTCTTTAAATATAAGGAAACAAACATATTTTAATTCATTATCATATAGTATTAATCAAAATATTGGCTTAAAATTTAAAAAAATATATAAATTTTGATGCTTATATAAAAAATTTATGAAAGATTTGAAAGACATTGCCTGATTTTTTTAAATATAAATTATCTGATCCAGCTCAGAAACTCTTTAAATATTAATTGCCCACAGTCTATTATATTTGTTGCCCTTTCCCACCTATTATAATATTGAAAAAAATTTACCCAGCCTGCCTTAACCTAAGAGTGGAGATGTAGATCTTTAAGGTGTATTGCCTGATTAATATTATTTCAATCAATCCATGCAATTTTAATATCAAAGGCAACTCAAATTTATGATCAATAAATAAAAGGAATAAATTTTTTGGCAAAATTAGATTTTAAAATTTAAAAAAGCCCTTAGCAGATTGTTTAGCTATTTTTTTATATCTAAAAAAATAAGATTTTGCTATATATGTATTCCAGCTGTATAAAATACCAACCCTATTTCAAATAATTTTATAAGATATTTCACAAATTTATAATAACTGCTTATTAAATAAAATGTATCATTTATTATATCAGGCCCTCCTGGAGGAAGTTTGTTTAGTGTAAGGAATATATGTGATTATCCTTTCCAACCACCTATTATAAATCTGAGCAAAATGGATATAATCAGTGCCATTAAAAGACTAAAAATGTATAAAGCTACCAGAATCGATGAGATATTTGCAGAACTTTGGAAGATAGATGCAGATCTAAGTGCTAATCTACTGCTTCCCCTTTTTAATGAGATATGGAATACAGGCAACTTTAAGAGGAATAGTTGACATCTATAATACTAAACTTCCCCAAAAATAAGAACCCAATTAGCCTAAGGAATTCAAAGGTATTTAACTGATCCTGGTTACCCTGAAAATGTTTAAGTATATAACACTAGTCAGGATCACAATAATCGATAGGAACCTCTCAAACACTATCACATCGTACAGGAATGGTAGAAACAGGACGGAACTAACCATGATGCTTAAGGTTATTCTAAAGCTAGAATGAACTCAACATCAGAAAAATTAATTAAAATTATTAGAGAAAATGATAATGGAAAATAAATCAGAGGAAGACTGTGTCATAAAGCAAAGTATTAGTTATAACCCTGGTTTAAACAATTCTGATTTCATGCAAAATGACCCTAACATTAAGCAATCATTTATACTCAAAATCTTTTTAATAAAGGGTTTGATATTTGAATGTAAAATGCAGTGCTTTACCAAAACATGTTAATTTATTTTTAATATACTTTATATATAAATTATAAAATTAACAAATATATAAAATAGAGGATATAATTAGACTCTTGAAGGAGGAGCAACTAAGACAATACTATCACCTCTAATAAATAGTAATGGAATGTTTCGTTTTACAGTCTTTGTAATATTAAAAATTAGCAATATTTAAAATTTAAATAAACTTTATAATTTTCTTCATAGGTTTCTTCATCAATTTCAATAGAGGTAACAATTTCTTCAACTTCACTCAAAATCATATTTAAATGATTATCATATGCCTATAAATTCAAATAAATGAAATTAACTTTAATGTATATTTACGTGGAGTCGCCCCCTTATTTCGCGGTCATGCCTCATTTTAACATATATTTTTTCATCCAAACTCAATTTAATCAAATCAAAGGGTTCTTCTATAGCATTAGCGGGAAAAGTCTGTATAAATAATTTTTATAACATATCATCATTTTATCACCTCTTCTTCCTCGGCCATTAAAATTTATCAATAAAAATTTTAGCGTGATTAACAGGTGCCTTGTCAGACATAAGGTAATTTTTATAGTACAACATTTAATCATCAAAAAAAATTTCTTACATTTTGACAGAATATGGATGACATCCTATCTTTTGAAATTCTAAACTATTATTAAAAGCAGGTAAACATGTGATTAATATAAAATATGACAAAAGATTAAAAAATCATGGTTTACAATTTTCATTATATATTAAACCAAGTTTATTTAGTTGTCTTTATTTCATAAGATATATGACCCTCTGGATTATGAAATGTTTTTAAATAAACATAAAAAATCTATAGATCATGATGTTTTATGTAAAATATTCAAAATTCCGATTGATAATATAACTATTATAAAAATTCCAAGAAGCAATATGCAATTTAAGTAGAATAAAACATATCAAAGTTTATAACTAGTACTTTTTAGATTAAATTATTCTCGAATTAAAAATTCCAATAATTATATGAAAGATTTGGTTCAAATTTATAAGAAGTAAAATTATAATATATAAAAAATTAATGTGCATCTTTCATAGATATGAAAGATTCAATGCAACATATATAATAAAAATGCAACAATTATATATAATTGAAATAATTGATCAACTTCCTGTTCAAATTTATGAGATAGATATAAAGCTTAGTGAAGTTAATGAAGTAAACATACACTTATTTTATAATCTTTTGGATTAAAATTTATTAAAGATTGTAAATTCTGGTACCAATTTTAACAAGCATATTAATGAAGAAGATATTAGATCTACCTCAGGAGATCCTCTATTGTTAGATATATTAGAACAACATCATAATTTGACTCTACAAGATAGTCAAGATAAAATTAATGAGTCATTTAGAAGCCAAGATAGACATAAAACATTATTTGATTTATATTATCATCATATGCCTGTAATCTATCAATATTACTAAATTTATTTATAGATTATTTAGGGTAACACACGTGGATATTCTAAATTTCTATACACACCCTTTGAACATTTTGGATACCAACTTATTTTTAGATGCAATAATGTTAGTTTCAATCTGGAGATTGAACCAATCTATTGCTCAGCTGCACTATATGACCTGAATTGTAAAAAGAAAGTAAGCCATATTAAAATATGGTGTTTTTAATAAATCATATTTATAAATGTCAGACCTACAGAGGTACCATTTGCACAGTCCAGCCCAGATTTTTTTTAAGTAAATTTTTTTGACCCAGCCTGGCCTGGATTTTTTTTTAAAAATTTATTACGGCCCACTCCAGGTTTTATATTTTAAGACTAAGCCCGGATTTTTTTAAAAAAAATTTTCATGCTTGGCCTGGGTTTTTTTTTAAAAAAAATTTCTGGCCCGGCCTGGATATATTAAAAAAAAATTAAAATACAGCCCAGCTAGCCCAAAACCTGGGTCAAAGGGTGGGCCAGCAGGTCTCTGATAAATGTTGAATATTAAAAAATGGATATGGCCTGGCCTGGATATATTATAAAAAAATTAAAATACAGCCCAGCTGGCCCATATCCCGGGCCAAAGGTTGGGCCAGCAGGTCTCTGATAAATGTTGAATATTAAAAAATGGATATCATTTAATTGAACAGTGCAAAACAATCTAAACTCATTAAATAATTAGTTACACAGTTTTATAATAATTCATTTCACAATTTTTAAATCAATTTGTTCAGTTTTTAATGAATGTTTTCACTCAAATAAAATTATCATTTCTTCTCATAAAATATAAGCACCACCCCTATCTTTGTTGCATAGCCCTAAGCTAACTGCTAACACAATCAACAAACTTATATCTGGCCTTAGCCTGAACCCTGTTGTTCAGTAAAAATTAACATAGACTTATTGACTACTTCATGTTACTCAGCAGCCTAAAAGTGTTTTATAAAATTAGTATATCTCAGCATCTAATATAAACAATAATTCTTATATTTGTTGCATAGTCCTAAACTAATTGCCATCAAGGTTACGGTTGCCAGGTCAAAAATTTTAAATTGCGGGAGAAATTAGTTATTTTGTGGATGAAATACTAATATTGTGGTAGAAATCAAATTTGTGAATTGGCTTAGTTTGCCCCTTATTAATTCTTACAAAAAATATTAACAAAGTCGGTAACATTTTATAATTTCAAAATAAGTAATATTTTTTAAAATAACATCTTTATTTATTAAAATATATTTATTTTATGCAAATGTATAAATAAGGTTTTGTAAAATAAAGAAAAAAATATGGAAAATTAAATAGTTTATAGTTATAATATTAATTTATTTTATTGATATAAAAACATTTTATTTCATCATTAAAATTAAGATTTAAATAATGGAACTGAACGTTACTGTCGTTATTGAGATATTTATAAAATTGCTGGCATACCATATTATAATTTTATTTAACCATTAGCTCGGCCTCTTATGTAGAGCAATCCGATGTTTCTTTCCTTTCTCCATGCAGTTCTCATCAAGCTAAAAATGCGCTCCAATGAGCCATTAGAATGAGGTAAGGAGAAAACATACTCGCATATTTTTTTCAAGCATAGGAATTTATCGTTATTAAGAAAAAACTTTGCTTTTGGACCATCTATCTTTGAGTATTCTAGAGAATCATAAAAAATAGAGAGCATTACAATCTCCTCAAAATAAACATCAATGTATATCGTTAATTTTAATATAATTATTTAATTACAAAAACCATCAATAGATGGTTTCTGTTCCAAGGTAATATATCTATACATTTGTAAATCAAGTTATTGAATCAAATTTTGATTGCAAATATTCTAAAATTGTCTTAATAAAAATATTTGCTTTATTTTAAAATACATTAATTTGAGTAATATTTGAACATTTTAGTATGATATTATTAACAATAGCGCCATCAAATTTATTGTCAATTTTTAACTGTAAAGTGAACACAGCTGCAACATAATTTTGTGAATTTCTATTAAAAAATATTTTTTTGATTGAAACTGCATATTAACAGCTTGTAGTAGATTTCATACATGTGAAACCATTCCTAAATATGCCTCTTGTGTTTCATTCGCGAAAAAATTTTTCAAAATATTAGGAAAGTTTTTATAATCTTTATTTAAGAAATATTTTTTTAAGGGTTCGTAAAATTTTAAAATTCTATCGATGGCGGGATTAATGATAACCACCTGATAGGGGCATATCGCAACAACTCACACCATTCCAAGTCAGACCACTCCACGAACTCTTTTAATTCATTAATCTTTTAGTTGATGAACTAAATTCGTTAAAGCATTACAATTATTTCGACATAGATAATACATACAATGCCTTCTTGCAAGATTTATGTAGTATGGCATATACAGCAAATTGGGATTAAGTCAACATTGTGCTGTCTCAATTCTGTAAATACATTCTGGTTTTTACCAAAATTCACTGATTCAGCGCAGAAAGCTGACATGCAACTCATTTATAATTCCAAATCTGCTATATTTACCATTATATGGTTAGCTATGTCTTTCGATTTTTCACTAGCTGAGGAAAATTTTTTTAATAGGTTTATTGAAACGCCCTTATTTTTGTTGAAATAGCAAAGGATCAAGGGAAATGTTTTTATATTTCTATTAGATGCTGTTAGAATTGCATATGGATGTCCATCTTTCAAATCGTCAAGAATTGACCTCCTGGATTCAAGTTCTAAAACATTGATGATAGATTTTGCTCATTTTTGTTCTACCACCAATAAAGTTTTCACTTATCTTGGAGTCGTTTTGTATTTAAACGTGATACATGATAACGCCTAACCCTACACTGTTATCACAAACACACATGAAATTGAGAAAATATGAATGAATGATGTGATTTATTATTGGATAAAAAATAAAACATATGATTAAGGTAAGGATAGAAAGAAATTTACAAATCAGACATGTTTTTTGAATAAATATTTAAATATATTTTAAAAATATGAAAATAATCAATTAATGTTTCTCAGGGACTATAGTGAACCGTAACGAACCGTTAAACCATTATAAACCATTATAAATATCTGAACCGTAACCGAACCGATATAAGTATTTTTTGAAGGATTAATAAGAACCTTTATAAAAAAAAGATTGAACCGGTTTAGTTTTTATATTTTAGAAATGGAAATAATTTAATATCCAGAATTATATACACTTGCTCTTATAGAACTGGCGGTTCCTGCTACAAAGGTTTCTGTAGAAAGGGCCTTTTCGGGGCTAAAATTTGTGTTATCCTCTCATCGAACAAAGATGAATCCATTTATATCAGAAAATTTATTACTTATGCGTTTAAATAATATATTTAAAGATGAGTTATTTTGAATCTTATATATTTTATATATTAATATAATTCATACATGCTTATAATAAAAATAAATTAGACGATGGTGTTGCTTCAATAAAAAATAACTGTAATAAACCATTATAAACCTTTACAATTAGCTGAACGAACCGAACCTTTATAAATTTTTTCTTAAGACCGTAACCAAAACGTAACCATTATAATTTTTACATACTGAACCGTAACCTCCCTGGTTTCTCAAAAATTATTTACAAAATGCTAAAATGCTGGAAAAAAAAATTGTGCGGGAGAAATTTAAAAATTGCGGGAGTCTCCCGCTAATGGGGGAGATCTGGCAACCCTGATTAAGGTCCACAATATTTGTATCAATAACCTGAACCACATAGTTCTCTAAAAACTAACAGAAACCTATTGCCTGCTTTGCGCTGCTCAGTAGCCCTATGCATCGGTTATATTTTACCGTATGTAGTAGGTTTGGCGCCTAATAAAATAGTAAACCTGCATATTTAATTAAAAAATTGTGAAAATAATTATAAAAGTGTGACGATTTAAAACTGCATATAATTAGTTCCCTTAAAAAAATGTAAGTGAAAATAATAAGGTCTGCAATATCCAAAAAATTAATAGGTTTTTAAAAATACTTTTTGGATTATTGGGCCTTATATTAATTATTTAGGGCTCTGTCGATATTAAAGATCGGATCGGCATCGATATTTAGCGTTTTTAAATATAGGATCGGGTCGATATTATTGAAAACCGATCCAGTTGGATATTTTTTACTGTTTTTGGTTAATTTATGACTGTATAAATAATTTTTTTATTTTATATATAATTTCATTAAATTAATGACAGGAACTTATAGCCCTAATTTTTTTTAAATAAAAAAAATGTATATGAAAAATAAATTCTTAGAAAAATTTTGGTTATTAAAATTTTATTTACTAAATTAATTCGATAAACAAGAAAATACTTATAAAAATCTTAGTTATAAAATATCCACATAAACATTAAATGAAAAAACAACAAGCAATATCAATCTTTCCTCGATATTGGTGAATTCGTCAGTTCCTGTGATGATTCTTCTCAACCTCTTCTTGAACATGGTAAGTCAGTCAGTTAGCAACATTTAAGATTTAATAAATAATTAGGATAAATTATAGATATTACAAAGTACTTCATGATTATCACGAGATAATACCTATAATAATACATGTAAACTATTAATATAATATTTTAAAAAAATAGACGAAGGGAACGAATACTTTTTAAAAATACCTATTTTTGTAGTAAAGTTTAATATATTATAAATGGCAAACTATCCTGCCAATACCTATCAAATAAAATAATATATAAGAAATTTAAATCGCGAATATTTTGGAGTGTAATTGAACCACTCTAAAAACCGAGAGGTACTTAGGCTATCGCCTTACATTATAATTACTTATTTCCACCCATAATAATTGAGTATAACTTAAGTTATTCAATATTTTCATAGTGCTGTACTTCCAATTGGTTAGAGAGTCAATGAAAGATAGACGAAAACAAAATTTAGTTTTAATGGCATATTAAAAAAAAATAACTAAAAATCAAAATCATCGTATTATATTATAGTAAAATTTTATTTCTTTATTTACAAATTTTTAATAAAAATTTCTGAATGCTTAACTTTTCATTTTATTTCAAAAAAATTGGCCCTTCTAAATAAACTGCCCTCTAAACTACAAATTCCTGGCTACGGGTCTGTGCAGACCTCTAGTTTTTACTACTAAATTCTAGACCGTTATAACTTTATAATGTTGTTTCTTTGTCGCTTTCTTAGGATCAAGCCATATTACTTTTTTTTAAATTTTACTATTATAAATCAAATATACCAAAAAATATAATAATAAAAAGATATCGGAAAACTTTTATTTCGACATAAATTCTGAAAATCTCAATAAGCTAACCACAAAAACCTCAAGGGATGGCTCCAATAGCCCCTATAACAGTTATACAAATTACTCTTGCATTTTTGAAATAAGCCACCCATCTCCAGACATTTATCTGGTTATCAGGTTCGAGAAAATTTTACAACAGGGAGAAATATCGGAAGTGATGGAACCATATCTTAAAAACAATTTAGATGAAAAGGTAAACCCATTTAATTTTTCAATCATCATTAATAATTTTGTACAAAAAATATATAAACCTCTATCACACTTTACAACCTATCATATAATACCATTTTTTTAGACCAAGGATAAAATAAGGAGTAACACAAAGGAAAATAATGAACTTTTGGGTAAGTATCGAATGCCCTTTGCCTGGACAGCCATCAATTTAAATTCGTTGATTTTATATAACTCCGGCGATTATACTACAAAAAATATCAGAAATATCAATAACAACAATAATAGCAGCAAACACGTTTCATTGGAAAGAGGGCTTAGTCTAGACCGGAATCATAATAACTATTTGAGGATCATATCATCCAATTTTAGTCTTGGTATATTCCTCCAAATTGAATGCTTATTTCTTTTTTTTTGGCAAAAAATTAAATGATTATTTTAGAACCCTAAAAATGCAATTTATTCTAGGAGCAAACTCTTTTTTAAATTTATTTTTTTGACCCAACATGATTTTTTTTAATTGACCTGATCCGGCCCTATTTTTATGATCAGACCGGTTTTTGTTTCATTTCTGTTTTGGGACGCTCCTATATATATATATATTTATATATATGTTTGCAATATGATTATTAAAAATCTTGAGTGGGGAAAAGTATTTCACAATCACTTTGCTGTAAAAAGTGGCTAGCTATATAAGCCAATTGGATAGAATGTGTTCGATTGATTGAAACAATCCTTTGCCATTTTTTTGGGTAAAATATTATTATATATTCACCATATCTTTCAAGAATCAACTAACTTATCGTAAATACGCAATCCACGCTCAAATTAAATTTTATACCTGTTTAAAACAAATTTAAATAACATTTGAATGCAATAATTTGGTTTCAATATATGAAAATAACCAATTTTTTAGATATTTTTTCCCACTCTTTCTCCACATCGTTCGCTTCATTTGAACGTTTGTCAGCTTTTATATTACCAATTGAAGGCAACTCCACTTTTTGTCCAATTAAGTTAGGGCTTAAATAAGGTTGTCAAATTTAAATCAAATGGTTTTTAATCGCGAGAAAAATCAGACCGATTTTTAAAAAATATCAATGATTTAAATTAATAACTTAGTATATTTACTAAACTATAAACCGCTGTTTTTATATTTTATCTTATAATTAATTAATCTTTAAGTATATTTTAATCATTTAAAAATCACTTAAAATAACATTGTATCACTCTAATCTAATACCATTCTTACGAATCAGTTTATTCATATAAATTAGAGATTTTAAAATACACATAATCACCCAAATTAATACAACATTGAATGATAAATAAGGATCCTTAAAGGGCAAGCCCTTTTTGTAGCAGATTATACTGTAATAATAAGACAATAAATTTACCCCTCATGGGTCTATCATATCTAGTTTCTCAAGCATACTCACCCTGGTTCTACTCATCATTAATATTCATTATTTTACCTTACAAATCCCACCATCCAATACCAATAAAGATAATAATAATGGAAGCTAAGTTTTTTCAAATATTTTGCTGAAAATATAAATTGATCTTTTGTTTTAATAAAGAATTATATATGACTAAGATATTTGTCTTATCACTTCATGCTTTGCCAAGGCTCATTAGGTTGACATCATAAATTGTTAAAGATAAAACATATGTCTTTTAATTTCATGTCCCTTCTGCAAATTTATATTCCTTACCAAATCAGGTAAACTAACACTTTATTCCCAGATCATTAAGATGTCTTGCATCTGGATTTTTTTTCCATAATCCTTCTTTACCACCATCAGTTTCCCAGCCTTATTTAATCCAGTTCTGCCGATCATAAGTAATTGTAACATTGATGATGATATACATTTATCTGATGACATCAACAATTCAGAGAAATGAAAAGAACTATTTAAAATCTCCTTCAGATAAAGATAACTTTTCACGCTAATTTAAATTTTTTTTTGATCCTAATGTCTTACCTTGTTCTTCATTCATCAAAAAGCAAACCATCCAACCTTCAATGTCCCAGAAAGCAAAATTGATTGAAAAAATGACTCAATTTATGCAACATTAAATCTGCACTAAACATTGCAGTTTTAAATGATGTGTTTGCTCCAAATGACCACCTAACAATACAATTGCTTTTATCTAAACATTTTTCAAGAATATATTTCCACCAACACTGCCACCACCATACAACCTTAACTTCTGTAAGGCTATTCGCACCATCATAGACAACATTAACAACAAATGCAATGTCATTTTAAACATATGGTACTTAGATGATGGAACAGTTGCAGGACCATACGATGTTCCATCTATCATTTCGGATGGCACCTTTATTACTGGGCTTTCCCCTCAATTATAAAAAATGCGAATTTTATATGCCCAACAATTTTTGTCTCATTCCAGAAAACTTTTCTATAGTCGAAAAATCAAACTTTACTCATCTTACTCACCTATTGGAGGCTAAGCAGCAATATCCAAATTTGAGAAACCTGATTAAATTTGACCGACTTCAGAAAATCTTAGGATTTTTACAATCTCATCATTCATTTTTCTCCTAAAGAATTTCCTTTACATTCCAAAAATATTGCTGCCTTTCGTTTTGCTCCTCTTTTCCAATTCCCAGACATGTTACTAGAGTTAGAATTTAAAGTTAAAATCTCTCTTGAATCAATACTCAACTCACTTTCTCGCCCATTTCGTTGATGCACCGTTCTCCCAAGCAAATTTGGGGGTATAGGCTTTCTATCCCCTGCCCCACTGAGTATTGCAGCTTTTCTCTCATATATATAATTTTTTTATATAGCATATATCTTAAATTGTAAATTGTAATCATTTTTAAATCAAAATAAAACCTTCATTCATAAAAAAATTATTATATTAGTAATCAATATTTAAATTGGGGAAAAAATTATGTTGCATTTACCTATCATATTAAATTTATTTACATTATACATCGTAAAAGTTATCAATCAATCATTCATTATTTTATTATATTAGTTTTATGCGGGGTCATATTTTATTGTTAAATCAGACAAAATTCAACAATCCAACCATAACTCATCACCCGCCTCTTCTTCTCGTAACTCTGCTTCTAACATCACCTTCGGTGGGGAGGCTGACGAAATCGATTGCGCGCGTTCTTTCGAATTACAGTCCGAATTTGAGTATTGCCCTCTGTGTACTTGCGAACAAGTCCGAAAATATCGGCATTTAGCCACGTTTAAACCTTTCACTATCACGATGGACTCCGTTTTCCGTCAGGTAACTTAATATATTTATTTGACTGCGACAAACCAAAACATTTTTTGGTACAGTATTTATAAAACGTCTTTATAATGAATACTCTGTGGAATATCTTTCACGCTAGTCAGTTTTTCAGTTATATTCGATATAATTTAATTCTAGCAAAATAATATTTCACATTTTAAAGTAAATAAATGTGGGAGAGGGGGAGGCTTTGATTGGATAGCTAAATATCTTCTATAGGCTTCTCAATTTGTTTAAATACGAGAATAGGGATTTTAGCCGGATTTTGATATTATATATAGCGAATTTCACTATACCAGGCTTTACAATAACGAAGTTATAATGTAATAAAAAAGGGTTGATCACAATATTTGGTATTCATCTATAATTTGAAATTGTCAGTTAGAGGAATACATATACCATTTGCACCGTCCTACCATCTCTAATTTTTTTTCAAAAAATTTTTTCGGCCCTGCCCTGATTTTATATTTTCAGGCCCCCTATTTTTTAAAATATTTATTTTTAATTTTTATAGCTAATAATGGCGTTTAAAATATTTGTTTTAAAATATATAACCGCGGGTCTTTTCTTGAAAAATTTTTAGACCCTGCCCGGGTATTTTTAATAAAATTTAAGGCCCTGTCCGGGTATATTTAAAAAATTCGATTTAGGGCCGAGCCTGCAGGCTTCTAATATATCTTTTTAATTTGAATACTTGTTGGGGCCCAATTGAAATCACATTAGTTTAATGCTTTGGCTAGGGGCATAATTATATTTATTTCTTTTCTTAATTCCGTGGATTTTAAATTACAGGGTTTCCCATTAAAAAAAAAAGAAGTGTCAATCATAAAAGGATAAAATCCGATCAAAAAAGGAAAGGGTCCAATCAGTGTTAATCAAAAAAGGAAAAGTCTCAAAAGAAAAGGAAAGGTGAAATCAAAAAAGGAAAATTCCCATTCAAAAAAGGAAAAGGTCCAATCAATGTTAATCAAAAAAGGAAAAGTCTCAAAAGAAAAGGAAAGGTGAAATCAAAAAAGGAAAATTCCCATTCAAAAAAGGAAAATTGTTATTTTTTAAAATAATTTAAAAAAAAATATTAATTTTTTTTCCTGTCAATTTTTCTTAAATTTTTTATTTTTCCTTCTTATCTTTTCTCAATATTTTTATAATTCATTTTTATCTTTTTAAAAATAATTTATTAATTTTCCCTGTTATTTTTCTTCACTAATTTTCTACTCCATGTTTTATGTCATTTTTTAACAATTCTTTTCTCTTTTTTCATCATACATAACAATTTTTTGACTTTTTATGATTTTATTCTCCTTATATTTTTATCTCTAAAATTTCACTTAATTTTTATTTATCTTTTACAATCAATTTTTTTATTAATATTTTTTGCATATCAATTATGTCTTTACCAATTACGATGTATATAATATGTCATAATTCTCAGAAACATCGGAACTATCTGGGATCATCACTGGATTTAAAGGGATCCCATTAAGAATTCAATTTTTTAAAGAATATCAATCGATAGCTAATCAATAGATCTATTCAATTGCTGGAGATCAATCTCTCCCCCTTAATGGGCAAGGTTAAGTCTGATGGGTCAGGAATATTTAATAGCAAATTTGAATATTTTTTGACTGAAAATATTAATTCTTGGCCTTGATAGTTGGACTTGGTCTGGGGGGCGGGTAAAAATATTGATATAGGTATCAAATAAAAGGTAATTAAATATCTTTTGATTGTAATAATAATTATCATTCTAAATGGGCTGATCGAGATATTGGGAGGTTAGGAATATTTTTATCAACACAAAATATCGAGATGATCAAATAAAACCTAATTTAAATATCTTTTGACTGATAGTATTCATTCTTCGTCTTGATAGGTAGGACTATGTAGAGATGGATGGAGGGAGGGGAGCAAAAAAATAAAATTTTTATCTGACCCTTCAAGACCTTGACCCGCCCACTTAGAGTGATAATTATTATTACAATCAAAAGATATTTTATTTACCTATTTGATACCTATATCAATATTATTTTTTTTACCCCCTCCTCCATCTACCCCTTAGACCAATCCTACCCATCAAGATCAAGAATGAATACTTTCAGTCAAAAGATATTTAAATTAGTATTATATGATACCTATCGATATTTTGTTTTGATAAAAATATTGCTGACTCACCAGACCCAAACATGCCTATTAAGGGGAGAAATTGATCTCCAGTTGAATAGATCTTTTGATTAGCTATCAATTGATATCCTTTAAAGAATTGAATTCTAAAAGGGATCCCTTTAAATCCCGGATAGTTCTGATGCTTTTGAGTAGTGTTGCTAAACGGCTCGATTTGAGTCGATTTTTAAAACGGCTAACTTAATATTTTAGCCAGAAAAATATTACACAAGTCTGATGATTTTGGTCATAGTTAGTACAAAAATTTATACATCTATTAGTGAAGCCTCGAAGCTTAGCAATATTTTTTCTTGATAAAATATTGAGTTAACCGTTTTTAAAAATAGGCTCAAATCGAGCCATTTAGCAACATTACTTTTGAGAATTAAGACATATTATATACATAGTAATTGGTAATGAAATAATTTGATATGCAAAAAATATTAATAAAAAAATATTGATTGCAAAAGAAATAAAATTATGTGAAGTTTTAAAGATAAGAATATAAGGGAAAAATAATCATAAAAAGTCAAAAAATTGTTATGTAGGATGAAAAAAGAGCAAATAAATATTAAAAAATGAGATAAAAAATGGAGTAGAGTATACTAATAATTTAAGAAAATTGACAAGAAAAAAATTTATAATTTTTCTAAGGTTATTCGATTATCCTTTTTAAATTGAAATTTTCCTTTTTTGATTGACATATTTCCTTTTCTTTTGAGACTTTTCTTTTTTTTTGTTTGACACTTTCTTTTTTTTATTGGGTTTTTTCCTAATAGTGCGCACAAATTGAACGTTGCAACGCAGCGTTTCGAAACGCATATAAAAAAACGTAAACGCAGCCATGTTTAAATTGATGCGTTAAGTTTTATTTTTTCAATAATAAACATTTAAATTTAAAACAAATAATTACTACAAGACCTTTCTTACCTAGCAGGGAAAATAAATCTTATTCAATAGAATCAAAAATTATTAGAGACAAATTTATAAATTTTATAAATTATTAAATATTTATTATTGTATAAAATTTATTTTTGGAAATATTTTATATTAAATTATGTTTACATATTTAATTTTTATAGACATTATGTTATTAAATGATATAAATAAATTGAATATTAGGAAAAATTTAATTGATATATCCATTAATCTCTAAAATGATATAAATTAATTGAATATTAAGAAAAATTTATTTGATATATCCCTTAATTTCTTGCATGTTAATTTGGACATGATTCTAGATGTAGCCCATTGAGCCATTTTAAAGCTTAGGGAATGAACCTCAAACTTAAAATAATATTAATTGTATTCTCTTTGATACAATTAAAATTTTCATAGAATTTAAGAATAATTTAATTATTTTATAGTGTAAAAACTATATCTAAATGAGATCTGTTGCTTCTCTAAATAGTTTTTCAATATCAACCATAGTAATTAAATGATATAACTAAATTAATTGAATATTAAGTAAAATTTATTTGATATATCCCTTAATTTCTATTGCATGTTAATTTGGACACTATTCTAGATGTAGCCCATTGAGCTATTTTAAAGCTTGGGGAATGAACCTCAAACTTAAAATTATATTAATTGTATTCTCTTTGATACAATTAAAATTTTCATAGAATTTTAGAATAATTTAAAAATTTTATAGTGTAAAAACTATATCTAAATGAGATTTATCTGTAATTCTATTCTTTTACAATACAATTGAAATTTTCATAGAATTTAAGACATATAATTTAATTATTTTATAGTGTGAAAACTATACCTAAATAAGATTTATCTGTTGCTTCTATAAATAGATTCTCAATATCAACCATAGTAATTAAATGATATAACTAAATTAATTGAATATTAAGAAAAATTATATTGATATATCTCTTAATTTCTATTAAATGTTAATTTGAACACTAATATAATTTGAATGTTAAGAAAAATTAAATTGAAATATGAAAATAGAGACAAATATAATATATAAAAATTTTATTAAAAGAATCTAATGTCAATATAAAAATTAATATAAAATATATTTTTATAATAAATAAATAATTTATATAATGCTATTAAATATGTCAATGCAGATTCATTTGTAAGTGTTGGTAAGGTACCATTTGTCTTCAGATAGTGTAGAAATTTTAAAACCTCAGTTTTAAACAGCACTTGGTTGTCTAGACTCTACAAGGCTATTCATAAAAAGTCCAAATAAAATATAAATTAGCTTTATTGCATCCCAGATGGCTTTTCTTCCAAAATTTATACTTTAGGTTTCACATGAAAATTAACATTTCAAATATTTTAAAATTAACTTTTTGAGAATAAAGAAACAAAATACACTTATAATTTTTTATGAATAGTAAAATATTTTGTGGGATTTATTCAAATATAGATGGTAAATAAAATCAATATAAATTTTGGATCAGTATTGTATAGGCTTTGTAGTAATATCAGAACAAAATTTGAGGGTTGGCACAGCCCTACTCTTTATTTTCTAAGTAGTTATTATCAACTTACCAATAAAATAAATAATAAGTAGGATTTCCTATTTTCTCCTTATTCAGTTTATCCTTGAAGTTTGTCAATTCCAATGCTAATCTTTATATTATTATATTTAATATTCTTATATATTTATACCTGGAAACAATAACTGATAAATGTTCCATAACAATGAAACTTTTTTTATGGTAGTCCAGGATTTCTCAAAATCTTTTGCTTATTTCATCGTTCCATATCTTAAAAATATTATTATATCATTTAATAATTATTATTCTTACAATTTAGAAGAATTTTATCAATTCAAAATTTAAAAAGTTTTAAAAAACGCAAGCAAGTTTGTCTTTTAAAAATAATTTAAAATGAAAAATGGAAATGTTCTCAATTTGAACGAATGCATTTAAAATGCATTGTTTGCGTTTTGAAACGCTGCGTTGCAACGTTCAATTTGTGCGCAGCCTTTATGACTTTTCCTTTTTTGATCGGACCTTTTCCTTTTTTGATTGAACCTTTTTCTTTTATGATTGACCCTTTTTCTTTCATGATTGATACTTTTTATTTTTTGAGTAGGAAACCCTGTATTAGTTTTTTTTTCATATAAAAACGTATTTTACTTCATTTTGATATATTTGGCATATATAAGTTTTAATTAGTTGCTAAATTTTATTTTTATAAATGATTTTTTGTTCTGTTTATTCTGAAATTTGTTGTATGTTATTAAAGATGTTTGAAAAATCTCTCAAATTATGTTTTAAAATGAAAGTTTACATTTTTATATTCTTCAAAATTCCAATATTAATTCAATTTCAAATTCTACTTTATTATATTATTCTAACTTTACAATTTTAATTATATCCTATAAATAAAACTGTGCCTTTGCCGATACTAAATCAATATGGTTATTAGTGTGCATATCTCGGAATTGCTACAAGATAAGCAGTAAATTTTTAATGCATAACTATATTGGAATGGTACTAAAACTTTATATTTATCAAACAAAACATCGGAAAATGAAATGAGCCTATGTTGTGGATCGGTTTTTAGCAATTTTTTGCCGAATCGTTTGACGCCTCCTTATGATAATTTTGTTTTATAACAAGTTTTAATTTTATATCGATATTCCAAGATGTTTGTGCATAAAAAATTAGCTGCCAATTCTAAGATATATACATTTATAAACAGGTCATTTTAATGTCGGCGCATCCCTACTTATAAATAATGATAATAGTAAATAAATACCTTTTTTAAGTTTATAATTTGCATATATCCAAACTATCATAAATATTAAATTACGTAAACATTAATGAGAAAATACATATTACGCTAATTTCATACTCTCTAAAATTTTAAAATAATCAAATATTGTTATAGCACAAATTTTATACAGTCTAACCTGTCTAATTTGAGCACAGCTGGGGGCAAAATTTTTGCTCAACTTAGACAGTTGTCAAATTTATCAAGTTTAACTTTAAAAAATAAACATATATATAATAAATTTATGAAATAAGATAAGATGCTTTTGATTTCTGAATATTATGGACAGTTCCTTTATAAATATTAACTCTTCTCACATTCTTGAATATGTTGATTTATAAATCTAATAACTTAAATTTTTTGATTAATCATAATTCATTATATGTTGTCTATATAATACTATGACATGAATAGTTTTAGAAGGATGATAAAATTGTATATATAAATGAATGAATGCAACAAAAAATGGCCACTTTATAGAAGCTTTACGCAAATGGACAAAAAATTAAATATCTGCCCACCTTTCAAAGGAGATAATTTACCAAGGCATTTTCTAATAGTAATTTTTAGGAATTTTATTGGGACTCAAAATATTTATAAAATTAGGAAGTTGTCCGAATTATCAATAGCCCAAATTAAACAGAACCGTATACAGATTGTATTAAAATTAAATATAAACGGTAAATATTAATGCTAACACTGATAGATGGTAAGATATTTTTTATTAACAATGTTAAATTCATAAATTCCACAAAAAAAGCAGATGTTTAATGAAATAAAAGGACTTCATGTGATTTATGACCTTGCCTTAGGAATTATTTTTTCTAGGTTAACTTTTTTAAAAATTTTATTGAAATTTAAAAAAATCGTGATTTAATTAAATAAATCAATTTTTTTAATATTTTTATATTAAGAAATGCGAACTCTAGTTTTATTAAAGGATAAATTTTTAATATATTTTTCAAACTGTTTTAAATTTTATTTAAATAACGGGTGTAAGATCAAAACTTGTACCATGAACTCTTCTAAAACATTTCCTACTTCTATTTAATTCCATTTCCCTATTTCTATATTTCATCCCCTATTGGATTTTTTTTATCAATTGACGGTAAACTGATCTAAACTCTATTTTTTTGAAGAGTATTTATAATACATTATATTTTCAAAGGAATCTGACAAAATTAGCGACGAAGAGTTGTTCAAAAATCTCACAGACCTCAAAAAGAGCAACTCCTACAACAATCAAAAACACTATGGGGACCCAAACTCATCTATTAACAATTCCATCCTATTCACCGTAAAGAAAGGTGTTAACAAATCAATCATACCACTTAACATGAAGATGGAATTCACGCCCGCCCCGGTTACCCTCGCCACCATCGCAGGAGGTACCAGCGAATTTATCGATAAAGACAATTGTTTCGGGAAAATTAATAATAATTACCAGGTCTCATCACCGAACAACTCGTCGCCTTTGTTTAACTCACAAATGAAACGAATAATAGAATTTCCAAGTCGGCCTCTATGCCATCCTCATCACACTTACAAAAACTTGCTTTACGTTTACCCTAAAAGGGTTAATTTTTCCAATTTCAAGTCTGTCACTACCTCTTCCCGCAATATAGGTACCATTGAGAACATTGAGTGTTTGTTTATATTTAATAAATAAAATAAGATAACCACAAATATGTATATGGATAATTTATAATTATAAGATTCACTTACATTTGAAAAAATGTCCAATAGGTATAAAAGTGGAACTATTGAAATGCGAAGGGGTGAAGTTGAACAACGTTTTTGCGTCAAATAATTCATTATCTAGTGATGATCATCCATCGAATGATTTTAACGGGAATCTCACTGATCACTATACCACTACGGTGCTTTATCATAACAAGTGATTTGTTTAATAAAGTTCAGTCAATTTATTTGAAATTAAAATATAAAATTTTTGATTAGGTAATGATGTATTTGCATTTTTTTATAAGCTTTAATTTGTCTATTCATCGTGAAGGTTTTTGTTATGAATTTTGTCAAATTTTGTCAAGTCTTAATATTTTGTTAATTAATAGATTTTTATTTTTAATGATATTTTAGAGTATTAATAAATTTATATTTATTTGATAATTGATTTAGAAAGAAACAATAAGTTAATAAATTATTTTTTCTTCTAAATTTTATTTTTCCGAATAATTATTTTTCTCCGAGTTAATTTATATTTTTCTTCCTTTCAAAAAATTTTTATCTGCAAAAAATTATTCTTGTTGCTAGGGAAAAGGTAAAAAAGAAAATTATTTTATAAAGAAATAATATATAAAAATAAAGGGGAAAAACTATAAAACCGAAAACCCTAAAGTCTTTAGAAACTGTAAAAGAAATCCTAAAAACCGAACCTTTTATAAAATAGGTAATAAATATTATTATTACAATACAGAAATTATAATAATGATGTTTTTAAAAATTTATACCAAAATTTTAAAACTTTTTTAAAAATATATAACAATAACTAGGAACCCCGACTTTTATAATGAGATTAAAATTGTTCTACCGTCAGAATTTTCGGACGATTCCGATTCGTACAATAATGACGACACCCATTTGCTCTTCACCTTCTTTCATGTTCGCTGTAATTTATCTCCATCTTCCCATTCTTCCTCCCAGGTCGTTCCGCAAGAATGTTTAGGTTAAGTTTTTATTATAAAATCATTTGTAGGATTATTTGTATTTTAAATTGTATGTCAAAGTTGTAGAGATAATGTATAATATCAATATGCATATTTTGGTACTATTTTGCCTGGATCAAATATAAAGTGCATTATTTATATTTTCCTTTTTAAATCATTCAGTACGTGTATATAAATTCACTACGAGTAAAAACAAATATTAAATTTGTTTTAGGAAGTCATATTCACTGAACATAAGGTGCAGACGGGTCATTCACTCTGTAGGCCTAACCCCGTCCGGGTTTTAAAATTATTATTTATTCTCAACGTGTTATAGCTAAAGTTTTTAGAAAAATTATTTTTTCCTCCTAGGTTTAAAAAAGTTTCTTCTTCTTTTTTCGTCAAAATATTGATTTAAAAACCTAGCCCATGCTCAATTACTGGCCTCCATTTTTGGGCAGACAAGTATCGCATATTTAAAATATAAGATTATTTTGTATTATAGAAGAGATTTTATTTTTAATAGAATATTATAACTGTCTGAAAATATATTTATACCACTATTGCTAACATAGATATGATAATTTACCTTGCTTTGTTTTCTTTTTAAATATAAAAATCCATTAATGCTTGCATAATATCATTCTTTTTCTTTAAAATATTGGAAGCATTATATAAGCGCACTGTTAATTTTAAAAAATAAGTTATAAATTTTTTGGATTACTATATACTTATTTCCTTAATAGATATAATTATATTTTGTTTTACTATATATTTACTAAATAGCCTTATTTATGTTTTTAATTGCTTATTATTAACGCTAGGCGAAAGAATTCCCTGCACATATAATATCATTAGTTGCAAAGCTATCTAAATAGCATAATCTTTATTATAACAGGAATACATGCCTTTATAAAAATATTATATGATAATTGGTGAGATTGAGATGGATACATAAAAGGGGCATATGTTAATTAAAGCAGCATAAGTTTTAAAAGTATTTTAAGAATTATCATACAATTCTACCTAGGAAACTGAGGATTCTTTTTTTTTTTACCTTGTTCTCGTTGGAGGGTATTAGGTTTGACTTAAGATAAATATTAAAAAAAACTAGTATATCGATTTGAATTCAGTAAGCAATCGTATTTATACATGTAAAATCGGAATTCTTATTATATAAAATCCATCTTTTAAGGGTGGCAACTCCATATTTATCTTTTTATTCTAGGAAAAATATTGTTATCTTAATAGCCTCTCACATCTTTATCATCTTTTAAATTTAATTCAGTGAGCAATATCCATACACCCTACTCCAATAAGAGATTCAAAGTTTAGTATTAATTTTTACGATACTTTAAAATTTTTAATAAAGTATATTAATATTAACATTTTCTAAATCCTCTTGAAAAGTTATTTATACATGAGTATATATTTATTTTTTAATAGGGGATTCTTAGTTTAGTCAAAGAAAAGTAGTGTTTTTTTCAATATCTCACTAATTTAAAAATAATTTAATTGGAACATTTTCTAAATTACATCAAAGAGTTAAACATTTATCTTAATGAAATAATCCTTAATTAGCAAGGATTATTATTTTAGTCATGTAAAAAAATGTTTTTTTTTACTAATTTACCAATTATTTATATTTAACAATCACATTTTGGATTACTATTTAAACATACTATACTTAGGTATAAAATAAATATATTTTGGTGATTTTGATTTAATGATTGTGTTAAAAAAAAAATTATACGATGTCTCTTGGTTTTATTTATCTTTAATATAAATGATATCATAGAATTTTAAGTCGGTTTAATATCATGTATTTATTAGTGTTTTAGTTCATTCAAAAATATTTAAGATAGTTCCAATTTCTCTGGAAGAATAAACCACAGAATTTAATATATTTCTTTGGAATTTATCTTTCAGGATTTGAAACAATCAACATATACACTCTAAGTAACTCTGTTGATTGGTTTATATCTCCATTTCCAGCTTTATTGTTGGGATACCCACAATTCCTTTATTATATTTGCTTGGGAAAGTGACGATATCGATTTATTTATTTGTCGACTTTATAGTTTAATGCAAGGAATAGATAAACTTTTTTATAAGAAGTATCTTATATCAAAGCTACCCCTATTTCTATATTTTTTAAGATGCTTGTATCTAGTGTTGTTAATTTGCTTGGTTGTAAAATTTACGAACCAATTTTGTGCTCAGGCCTGCTCGGAGCACAGACCCTTGGTTCAAACCCGTGGTCGGACCCTTGGTTCAAACCCGTGGTCGGACCCTTGGTTCGGACCCGTGGTCGGACCCTTGGTTCAGACTCGTGGTCGGACCCTTGGTTCAAACCCGTGGTCGGACCCTTGGTTCAAACCCGTGGTCGGGCCCTTGGTTCAGACCCGTGGTCGGAGCCTTGGTTCAAACCCGTGGTCGGAGCCTTGGTTCAAACCCGTGGTCGGACCCTTGGTTTAGACCCGTGGTCGGACCCTTGGTTCAAACCCGTGGTCGGACCCTTGGTTCAGACCCGTGGTCGGACCCTTGGTTCAGACCCGTGGTCGGACCCTTGGTTCAGACCCGTGGTCGGACCCTTGGTTCTGACTCGTGGTCGGACCCTTGGTTCTGACTCGTGGTCGGACCCTTGGTTCGGACTCAGGGTTGTTTTTATTGTTAGATAATATAGATAGCCCTGCAAGCAAGTCAGTTTCGGGATTAAAAAATTTATATCTGGTCGAGTTATGGTTTAATTTATAAAATCCAAAATTATAGTTTACTGAGAATAAACGGAAGAAGATACTATAAAATTTAATATAAAAATTAAAATGCTTTTTGTTTAAATAAATTTAAATATTTTCAGACTCAGGGCTAAAGAAAGGAGGAAGGTGCTAGTAGTGCCTAAAAATCCAATAACTGAGATAGGGTTTTAGAATAAGTTACAATGGGCTCTAGCTAAATAAAAATTTAATTTGCATAGCCTCTACTTGGGTAAAAGAGTAAACATGTTTTTTTAATCACAGTTAGTGTGGTGATTTTGTAGCGAAATATACAAAAATAAAATTTTTATAAGGAAAACTAAGAAAAATTATAAACCGTATTTATTAATCTTATTCTAATTATAAATAAAAAAGCAATAATTTTTTTTAACCCATGAAAATGAAATATTATTATAATTTCTTATAGCGTGGTGTGTTATATAAATACAGATTGTAAAAAAATAATCACATAATGTAATAAAATATTAATATACAATATCTTTAAAAAAAATATTTATAAAAAGTTTTATTGATGATTTATAAACTGAAAGAGAGAAAGAATTAATATGATTTGTTGTAACACATTTTCATAATGTGAAAAAACATTCTTATATAGATTGTAAAAACATTTTGATAAAATTTTTTTAATAATAAGATAAGAAGAGTTTTTAAACTTTAATGAAGATTTACGTCAAAGTTATATATCGAATATAATTTTTTTATGTTTTGGACCCAAGTTTAAGTGGGAAAATGAGAATAAAAATTTTCTAAGATTTTTAGAATAATTTTTTTTTTAAATGCACATAAATTTTTTTAAATTTAAAGTATTATTACAATATATTAATGTTACTTTTAGTTATCTAAAGAATGGAAATCAGGATAAGAAATTTGATAATTTATTAATAAACATAAGTGAAAGAAAATTCGAATTTAGGGTTTTCAGATAATTCTTATTTTTTTTTGGTTTTAAAATTAAATAAAACTTAAAATAACGCATACCAAAAATCATCGAGATGTGCCACCAACCATTCCATAACAGAAGCCCCGACACTTCAATTTAACTTTCCGTAATTATTGTAAAAACTTGTTGAGAAAAATACATCATTTTTTAAAAAAACTTTTGAAAACTTGAAAGAAAATTTTGAGAAACACATTATATTTTTAAAAACTTCCGGTAATTAACTTACATTAAAACCTATAATAATTCTTTCTTAAATTTGCGACAATTTTAATTTTAAACTTCTATATTTTATAATTTTTTTTAAAAAAACTATATTTCCATTTTTTTAAATGTCAAATTTTACTATCGCTAGTATTTTGAATCTATCTCCAGTTTCAGGTGTTAATATAATATTCTATTATTTACTAACCTAATATATTTTAGGCACTACTAGCACATTCCTCCTTTCTTTAGCCCTGAGTCTGAAAATATTTAAATTTTTTTAAATAAAAAGCATTTTAATTTTTATATTAAATTTTATAGTATCTTCTTTCGTTTATTCTCAGTTAACTATAATTTTGGATTTTATAAATTAAACCATAACTCGACCAGATATAAATTTTTTAATCCCGAATCTGACTTGTTTGCAGGGCTATTTTATCTAACAATAAAAACAACCCCGGGTCTGAACCAAGGGTCCGACCACGGGTCTGAACCAAGGGTCCGACCACGGGTCTGATCAAGTGTTCGACCACGGGTCTGATCAAGTGTTCGACCACGGGTCTGAACCAAGGGTCCGACCACGGGTCTGAACCAAGGGTCCGACCACGGGTCTGAACCAAGGGTCCGACCACGGGTCTGAACCAAGGGTCCGACCACGGGTCTGAACCAAGTGTTCGACTACGGGTCTGAACCAAGGGTCCGACCACGGGTCTGAACCAAGGGTCCGACCACGGGTCTGAGCCAAGGGTTTGTGCTCGGGGTTCGTGCTCAGAGCTGGTTTAGTCGATTTTTAGACCAAAACCCCGGGTCTTGGTTATATACAACCAACCAATTAACAACACTACTTGTATCAGTATTTGAGATATTCTTTAATAAAGAATCTGTAATTTGATTCTATAGCTGCCCAACTCTGATTGGTATAATGAATGGGCTTGTGACTAATACTATCCTATGCATGTGGGTGTAAGAGTTTAGAGCTAGATCAATAAATACATCACCACTTTCATCATGAAAGAAATGAGTCGCGTTATTACGTTATTTTAGCCACTTATCGCATTTTGCAAGTATTAATAAAACGTCATTTCTTTTTATAATTCCACTTTTTTGAAAATCATCAAATGGGAATTTTTGTTTAACATAATCATATCTTAAGGTTACAGCTGGCTCCGTTTAAGCGACGCCCTTAATTTCAATTCAGGGGAAGATTGTTGTTTGCCCGTGTGTTTGGACCCAACACCACCGCGCCACTATCCGTCAATAGGGCCTGAAGTAGCTTTACCTCGCGTGCGCTGGCTCGATAACCACAAGCCCGCCTTCGAATTACGATTCGAACATAAATCAACCCTAAGATCGAAAGACGCTCGCATTAATAAAGTAGTTTTGGATGATAAATACAATAACTCTGCGTTGAGAGGAGCAGGTGCCAGATCTGGAGTGGAAGAGATTAAGGTAAACTGTTTTTCTATATAATTTAATATAAAGTGGCACATCAATTATACCACTTCAATTAAAATAATTTCATTATGATATTATATTTATATCATTCATCAAATAGTTTTTTTTAGTTATGGTTCAAATAAAAATTAATTTGAATTAAGTCAATATTTTTAATATAATTTTTATTTATAAAATTTAATCAGAATAGAAAGATAAAGACTAAGATTAGTCTGAAATAAAAAAAAATTCAAATGAAATATTAAATTGCACTACTATAAATTACTTTTTTAAAAAAATTATTTCTATTTTTGATATAATGTATTAATATAAATTGTTAATTATATAATTTTAATCTCAGTGTAGTAAGAAATCATTAAATATTTCTAAATTTAAAATATTATACCTAAACTAATATTAAACTTAACATTTTTTTTAAATATTTATATATGTTGTTAATTGTTTTTTTTTACAATAAAAAAAGATTTGTTTTTGAAATTAAATAACAGCATTCCAATAATAATGGATTGATAATCACAAGCATCATCCATGTTCCCGATATTGGTGTTTGAATTTAATTTCTTAAAAGAAAACTAGTTTTCCTAAAGTTTGGAATGCACTATGGAAACACTTCTTCTACTGAAGCTGATGATGTAAATGTTTGTCTTAATAATGTAATTTTATCTTAAATTAAATCATTTAGCCACTATTTTTTTTTAAACTTTCTTTATTATTTCACCTGTAAACAATTTTATTAAACGGATCAGGTGAAGCTTGAAATCTTACTGAGAATGATAAGAGTTCAGTGTTAAGGTATAAAATTTGACACGTTTCGTTGCTACTTCAGACTTATCTGTTAAATTTGAAACATATTTAGAGAGTAGATAGGACAAGAAATGTGTCGGTGAAAATAATTATAAAAATAATGATATATTTTATGGATGATGGACTACAAAAACCACAATATAATAATTAAATTATATATTTAATTTTGTCAAATCACCATATTTTAAAAATGATTTATTAATTATTTGATTTGTGTCCTCAAAAAAATTTATTAGAAAATATTTTTCATGATATTATTTAAAAACTAATCTCTAATAGAAAGAGGGAGGAGAGTTAGTTTTCTACAAATGTTTGATTTTAGGAACACGCCAAACAATTGCCAAAAAACTCATAATCAAGATTTTTTAAAATTAAGGGTATTATTGAATGAACAAATATTTTCTCAACATTTTAAAATGGGCTAATGCACCAGGACACCCAGATGAGAAGTAATTATAGCTAAAATTAAAAATAATAAACCACCGTTATTTCTTTATTTGTTTTTCAGTATGCACATTAAAATTTTATTTAACAAACATCATATTAGCTCATGACTTTTTATGTATACAACAATTTCTTGACCGGGTCTCCTGAAACATTAGCCCCTTACTTGCAAGGTAATATTATAATGAGGTAAAAAATTATGATATATTTTTCAGTCTAAATCCGTACTTCTCTAATTATAATATTAGTATTTGATTTAAATCGCGATTTATATGATAAAAATATTTTTAAAGTTACGAAATATGCCAACCCTATTTTTAGGTGAAAATAATAGATTTATGTTTACCCATTAAGTATATTTGAAAAATATATTTTGAATATTATTGCTGGATATTATTACTATATTTTCGTTTCTTTTAATCAAGGAAGCCCTGTTGGCTTTAGCGGCTGTACCAGCTATCGATCTGGCTCCCTTCATCTATCCCTTGTTAAATGTTATATTGAAATGGTTTGTGACGCCTTTAATTAATAAGGATCATTGTGTTAGTCTCACGCCAATCGCCTTTGAAGCCCTAACAAACATACTGCATAACCTTGCTACCTGCGTATATTTTATGCTTAATGCAACGGACGATGAAATTGGCCTTAAAAATATAAGGTTATAGATAGTTATTTATGATCAGCTACCAATATTTTAAAAAGTTATACCTCCTTAAAACTTTTTAGGATATTAGCACTTAGGAAATAGATGTGTTTATAATATATAGATAGTAGGCAAGAAATAAGATATATTTGTTTAATTTAATATATATAAATATATACATTTAAGGTAGAAGGAGAAATAAAGAAACCAGAGATTTAACATTATAGAATTTGAAAAAATTTCTGTGTAAAATAAATATAGAATTACATTAAATATGTATGTGAAAATTTTAGAAATGTTTTAATTGCAACTTGCAATCATTATTTATACAAGCCATAAAGAATCTGTTGGCACTCCCGATAACCCATGGTCACCCTTGACAGGAAATGATAAATGTGATCTACACCACACAACAAATAGGAATATCACCGGATGTTCTTTCGCGTTAGACTTGTTGAATTGTTTCCTTAATAACTTTTCCATTTGTCAAGATAATGCCGATTATCTAGAAAATAACATTTTTCTCAATTCTTTTTCTCCTCAAGGTGACTTCAAGCTCGAATCCAATATACCAACTTCTCATTCCAACAATGCTTTCGGTGGCCCATCTTATGGCACTCTAGGTCGCAAAAAATCATCAAATAGCAAACTCTCTCATACCACCAATCTAGAATGCGAACACTTCCTATACTATCAAACTAGTAAATCCAAAAGCATTAGCGATCCTGATCTGAATAATCAAATGTTGGTTCCAGAGGTAAACAGTCCTAAAAAACGACTACTCCACGAGGAATGCTGTCTACAGTTTGTGGTATCCAGCGGGAGGGTTAAAGAGAAAGCTCTATCTAGCGCTTACTTTTTCTTTGGTCTCATTTTCCGAAGCATGGCCGAGTATTCTAACTATGTCACGTCTAGCTTTCCAACCCAAAATCAGAGAATAGAGATTGATAAAATAATGAACAGAGAAGACAAGGTTAACAAAGACGTCAGATCGAATATATTTTCTCAGCCATTTCTGGATGATCTAGTTTCCCTGGTTAACCTGGTAACCGTAGACGTGTGCACGCGATCCCCTTTAACAAGTGCCCGGGATCTGAACATCAATTTGGCCTATTTTGTTAGAGACCTTCTTTACTTGGTAGAGCCCGGCTTTGTTGCCAACCTCGTTAAATCTTACCACCGTCAAATAGGACTCAAGATACAAACCATATCGGATCCATCCTTTTTGATCGGCGCGAAGCTTGATTTTCTTGAGATTTTGTCAGAACATGAGCATTTTATTTCCCTTAATTTGCCCTTTCATGTGCCCTGGGCAAATGAACTAGAAAAAAAAGTGCCCCCTTCTACGACCTCTTTGTTAGAAAAAGAGTCTTTCTCAACTCATATCTCTTTTTTTAGTAATAATAAAAAGATAGAACCTTTTAATCGACATCATGGAAATGAAGAAAGTGCCCATGATTACAAGACTGAAAATTCGACTTTGGATCGAATGATTCCACTCGAATTTAAGCAGCAACATTACTACATAGGTCTAATTTTGATGGATCTAATGTCCGTGTTAGAGATTAGGTACTCTCACTGTCACAACAAAGCTATTCTTATCATGTTAAAGCTGTTGGCGGCTCACGACTTTGATAAACGATTTCACGAGAATCTTACAAATGTGATGAACGGTGATAATACGTATCCAATGATAGGCAAAGGAATGGGAAAGTTGATAAAAACTCGACTAGCTTCTTTGTATTTCCCTTTTCTGAGTAAATATTGTCTATTTATTTCATATAGAAATAATTTGGTCCTGGCTGAGTCTTTAATTTTTTTTAATATGTGTATCAACATTGACTTAACCAAGCATAAGGGAAAGCAAAAAATTCCTTCCCTCTTAGAAATTTTTTGGAATAATTTTAAGCTAATACATTACCCCTTCACCCCGCCCCTTTCTTAAAAATTGAATAGCTTGACATTATAAACAACATTTTTTAAAAAATGAGTATAAATTAATAATATTTTCAAATTTTGAAGTTTTTCAAGAAAAATAAAAAACCAAAATTATTTCTGACTAAAAGGCTTCAAAAAACAAGCCTAATCTAATATATTTTATGGTAAAGGGCACTCTCTCTCTTAAGAAAATATCTAAGTGCATCTGGTCGAATCGAATTTTTTTTTTATATTGCAAATAATACCATTATTATTATTTTGTCTTATTACTCTTATCCAGATTTATTCATTTATATAAATCCTCTTATACTAAGATTTCATATACATTTTTATTAAAATAGCTATTATATTGAATTCAATTTCTCAATTGTGCGATAATTTTTCCCATTTACCAAATGACAGAACAAAAACCACTAAAAAAACATCAAATCGAAACTCACTCACAAGTAAAGTTCCTATTTGATTATAAAAATTCAAATATTTTGAAATGTACACTTATTCTCTAAATCAAATAGCATTAAACGTTGATTTATTTATAAAATATTTATTTAATATTTACATGAAAATTGTTCTAATTTTGAAATTTACACAAATATTATTTTGATTCAATATGAATTTTATTAATTTAAATTAAAATGTATAGCTTTTTATAATCATTTAATGTCATAAAGTTGAAGGTGAATCTCAGTGTAGCCCTCTTGCCTCTATATTTTTCTCCGATAACTCCAGGCATAGCATGTCAGACGAAATCTTGGAACAATTATTTGCAGGCCCTAAGATAGCTTTAAACGAAGAAAGTACTAAACACATGCTAATATGTTTCTTGTGGATTCTCAAAAACGTTGATAAATCTTTATTGAAAAACTGGTGGTCTGAGCTAACTTACATACAACTGGGGCAGTTTTTGGAATTACTTTATCTTGTTATTCAGTCTTTCGAATACAAAGGGCAAGAGATTGTTAGAAGTCATTTGATCCATAACACGGAGAATCTGAAATCCCGCTTAGAAGATGCTATCATAGGCACACTTAATGCTCGTTCCGAAATGATGGCTAGAAGGAAAGATAGCTCTTGTATCCCTAATTCTTGCATTAATGATCATAATGTAATCTCAACTACTCCTGGACAACTTGAACTTAATCTCAATCCTTTATTATTCAATAAGGTGTCTTGTAATTCTCCCAACACCACTTTACTTAGATGGAGAAAAGATACTTGGAGATCATCGAACATAAGCGATGGTTCTATGATAATTAATAACACCAATATTGTCAACGGGTGTAATATGCTTAACTACGGGAACCTAGAATATAAAACAAACTCATTGTATACCTCTCAAAAAATCATACTCGAAAAAAATTTGTGTGCTGAAACGGCCTTAATAGTATTGGACACAATGGAATTGTTTATACAGGTTGATTAAAATTATTGTGCATTAATATTTTTTTTAACCTTTAGTTTTTGACGCATCATGAATACAATAAAACGTTGATTATGGGGTTGATTAGAATAATACTAAAAATGTTTTCCTGTAATCAAGGTGTCCAAGTCTTGGAAAATATATTTGCTACACAAAGATCCATTGTCAATAAGGTGCAATTTTTTGAAATAAATTATTATACAAGGAGTTTATAAAATATGATTCTAAACCTACATTTATTAAACTTACATAAAGCGTGACATTTTTAATAGTGTAAATTAATAAATATTTCTGTACAACTTTCAATAAAAACGATATAATTTTAATACTAAAATTTTATATGTTGCATTCATAGTATTCGGAACTATTGTTCGAAGAAGAAACTCACACATGTCGCAACTTGTGCAGCCAACTCTTAACTCACGCCTGTTCAAGTATATCAGCCATACGTTCTCAAGCAACTGGTTCGCTTTATCATTTGATGTTTAAAAATTATGAAACGGGGGGTAACAGTTTTGCTTTAGTTAAGACCCAAATAACCGTGTGCCTTAGTTCTCTCGTTGGTGGAGGAGATAGTTTTGATAAAAGAGAATGCAGTGGATTATTATACCCCAGCAATTTAGATTCTTATCTTAGGCGTTCGCTAAAAACACTCTTGACTTATGCGGAACAAGATACACACATGAGGGGAACCTCTTTCCCTCGTCAAGTCCAAGCCCTTGCCTCCACCCTGGCTAGCATTCTGACTGACACAGCCAAAATAATCAAATATCGAACTGATCCCGAAATGCTACTTGATTGCATGCACCGTGTAGCCGATGGTTACAGAGACTCCCCAGACCTCAGGCTGGCTTGGCTTCACAACATGGCGGCTGAACACAGCCGACGTTCAGCACACTCAGAGGCGGCACAATGCTTAATTCATGCAGCAGCAGCGGTAAACGAACGCCTGCAAGCTGCTCGAGACAGATTTTACCTTCCAAGTGGAGCCTCAGCTTATGCTTCCATATCTGACAACGTTATTGCGGATGAATCCGTCACGTCCATCTTCGACTATAACACATCTAATTCGAATGGGAATGAATCTACAGCAACAGATTCTAAATACTTTTCGGAGACCGGGCTTGTGGGTTTGCTTGAACAAGCGGCTAGTTCTTTTTCCATGGCTGGCGAATATGAGCTCGTTAACGAAGTGTACAAGTTAGTGATACCTATTCGAGAGAGGTACGGTGACGCCAAGAAGCTAGCTGGCGTTCATGGAAAGCTTCACGAGATATTTAACAAGATAGTTTTGAGAAATGAAGAAGAAACTAGTGGTATTGGAAATGCGGGTCCTAAGCGTGTTTCTGTTCAATATTTTGGGGCCACTTATTTTCGAGTAGGATTCTACGGGGCTCGGTTTGGCGAACTTGATCGTGAAGAATATATATACAAGGAACCAGCTGTTACTAAATTATCAGAAATAACTGACAGGCTTCTCAGTTTTTATGGGGCGAAATTTGGAGGTTCTGGATTTAACCAAGTAGATATCGTAGAATGTATCAAAGATAGTAATCGCGTTGATATTTCGACTTTGGACCCCGCCAAGGCTTGTCTACAGATAACGTATGTTGAGCCATACTTCGATGTTTCAGAACAGCTAGTTCGTAAAACAGCGTTCGAACGCTGCTATAATGTCAGACGTTTTGTTTACGCAACACCCTTTACTTTAGACGGAAGGTCTCACGGTCGATTGCAAGAGCAGTACAAGCGGAAAACGATACTCACGACTCAGCGCTCGTTCCCTTACATCAAAACACGAATCAAAGTTGTGGATAGAGATCAGATAGTCCTCACTCCTATCGAGGTAGCCATTGAAGACCTGGAGAAGAAGTGCAAAGAATTACGTGAAGCTACTCGTAGGCAAGACGCAAAAATACTGGCGATGGTTTTGCAGGGTTCTTTAGGCCCCACTGTTAACATGGGACCTTTGCAAATGGCTGAAACATTTCTAACACCCGTCATTAAGGGCCTGACAAGGCCGACTATTCACCACAATAAGCTTAGGGTTTGTTTCAAATTGTTTATGCTATGCTGCAAGGATGCCCTTGTACGAAATAAGGCCTTGTGCGATATAGAACAGAAGGATTATCAAAGGCAAATTGAAATCAACTATCAACAGTTAAGTGGGCAGTTGAGTTCAATTATTAATAATAAAATCACTCAGAAATTTGTATAATTATTTTATTAAATAAAACTTATTATTTTCAAACGTATTGGGCATTTAAATTTTTTACATTTGATGTACTATTTTTTTAAAATGTGTAATATATGCACTACCATATTTAGCTAAATTATTAAAATTTAATATTGTAACATGTTAGGAAAAAAAATAAACCATCTAAAAACTTGGTATTAAAAATTAAACATAATTACATTTCAATTTACGATCTGTGATAGCATACTAGGGGCCAGAAACGAATATAGGTTCGGGTTAGGTTTGGATAAAAATAACGGTTCATGTTCGGTTCGTGAAATAAAAATATCGGTTTGGATCGAACCTCTAAAAACCTTTTTGAATTTTAATTATATATTGTTAATTTTGTTGAGTTTCAGAGGGCGTAAAGAAATTGTGACTGACACTTTTCAATCTAAATTGATTGTTTGATAATAATCCATAAAATTTTAACAATATACTAGTACACGGACTGGCGACGCTATGGCCTCGTGGGAATTTTTTTATACCGGCCTCATTCGTTTTACATTTTTAGTAAAAAAAAGAATAGCAAAAGAATAGTATTATACGATAATCATATATTTTATTTTAAAAAAATGCACATCTAAAATCATATTCATTACCTATAAAAAATAATATTCATTGAAAATATATATTTTATATTAGATTTACAACGATATTGCACTATAAATTTAAATCATACATCACATGTTAAATATAAAAAAAAAATGCATACTCAATTGATTAAAACAATTAATTATAAATATAAAATTATTGCAGTTATAATTACAGAGAATAAAATTGCTGCACTTTTATAAAATCAAGCCCCGATCATATTGTAAATAAGATTCTAATAAAAGAATTAAGAAAATATGTAATTTTTACGTTAATAAATCTCTCATTAACTTTGAACCTTTGCGCAAATATGCAGGAATATCTTCTAGTTCAATCTACGCTAATAGTTCTCGTTCAACTGACATCATTAAAAACGCTTCTAATTTTTTTGGTCAATATTAGCTCTCAGCTTATTTTTATAATTTTTAATTTACTAAATGCTTTCTCGCAATTAACCTGCGTAAATGATAAAGTTAAAATGTATTCATATGCCAAAAATAAATTAGTGTCACATGTATGCATATTGTATCTAAAAATTTCATACACGCATATTAAACACTTGTTACATTTATTATCACACTCTGATTTATTATCATATTGTAATATTCCATCTTCTTCATTTGACTTCTCACTTGTGCATGCGATATCATTGTCAGTTTCATTTAATTCTGCTACCAAATCTTTGAATATGGCAAATGAACATAATTCGTTATGAAATTTAACACTCAATATGCCAATTGTGCCAGTCTTTCCAATGTCTTTTCAGAAATACCTTTACTATTTATTTCATCAAAATGTCTTGGATGCAAATATTGCACATTCAAGATAAGCTCTCAATTCGCAGAAAGTAGTTCCGACAAGCTGCTTATAATTTGATCAATTATAGGACGAAATAGTTCGAACCTATAAAGGTCAATCGATTCTTGAGGACGTTCATCTTGGCATTTGTCACTATATATTCTTTTCGCTCGTCCTATTCGATTTTTTAGAGAGCATTTTATACTCAGATACTCTCCGGGAGCTATATGAAAATGTTTAATTTAATTTAGCAGCCATTTTATTGCTTTATTTTGAATCGATGTAATAATCGATGACACAGAAGATTTAGCATCTTATTTCATTTTGCATGCTGGCAAAGTACTTAATTTTTATGAAGATATGACAGTGGCCCCATTATTTTAAAAATTTCCAAATATATTATAGCTGTACTTAGAGTCTTAAATTTAATAAATTACCAAGTTTTTGTCCCAAATTTTGAAGTGCCATTATCGTTATTGGGAGCAAGCTCTCTTTACCATATATCCATCTAAACATGCCAACCACTTTATCTCACCTGTTTTTTGCAGCCTTCTCAACTTATTTTGGCCACATGTCACCCAAGCATCCATCCTTTTATCTGATTCACTGACCTGGATTTTATTTGTTTTCAATGAATTAAGAACAATTAATGTTGGCTATATTATTTCTACAATAAAACAATGTATAAAAATATAACATAATAAAATAATCAAAACTTGATTTCACTCTACTCAAACGGAAGCGTTTTCACTTCATTTATAAAAAACAAAGAAAAGAACGTGGTATTGATGTGTAGCATCAAGCGACGTTATTGATATATTATGCATTAAAATATAGTAAACGACATGACAATTCTCAAGGAATGTGATATTCAAATCATAGAGATATCATTAAAAATAAATAAATGATAAGAGAGAACATAATAATAATTTTTTTCTAATCGGCCTCTACTTTGATATTTTCCTCTGATCGGCCTCAAAAATCGACATTTTCTCGCGGCCTCATGGGCAAAATGCCTACTGGGTCTTATGGCCAGTCTAATAAGGGTTGGGCAGTATCGCGGATATTTGTATTATCTTTTTTAAAATTTTGGAAAGTATCTTGTATCCAGTATCTAAGATACATATTATTTAAAAGTATTTGTATCTTAACCAACTTTGTATTCAAAAAGATACAGATACTTTAAAAAAAATTTATATTGGTTAATTTAAATAGTATTAAAATTTAAAATGATATTGTTTTAAGATTTAAATGAAAAATTTAATCAAAATTTAGATATTTTAAGATAATTTTTGATATATGACGTTGGTCGTCATATAGCAATTTGCTTACAATTAGAACTACCATATTTGAATCGTTTTATATCTCTATTTTAAAATAATGGAAGAATAAAATAGAATAATATGTTTATCTTCGTCTTCAGATGAATCTTCAACCGAAAATTATAACAATAAACTTAAACTAAGCATACTTAATGGCAAATTTTTTGAAGTACTTCAAGATGATAATAATAAAGAAATTCATCGTGACTTTGGTATTGACGAAAAAGTTATAGCAACTGTTACAGATAACGGTTCTAACTTTAAGAAAGCTTTCAAGTAGTTTGGATATTCTATGGAAGCTGTAGATAATGACTTTGACATCAATGATAATGAATGTATAGAATTCGAAATCATTGAAAGTATCATTTAATACTTCTTTAAAATTTATTATGATATTGTAAATTTAGTAAAAAAATTTATTCAAATAAAATTATTTATTTATTTAAGGGTCTAAAGAAGCCTCAATAACATTGTCTCAACACATTCGTTGTTTGTGCCATACGATAAGTCTAATTGCCACAACAGATGTCGAGAGAGCTATTAAGGATTCTCCTAACATTTCTAAAATTCATCATCCTGCAATAGCTAAATTTACTAAGCTATGGAATGCAAATAATAGGCCTAAAACTGCAGAACTTATCAAAGCAGTTTTAGGAAAACAATTAGTTACACCTTGTTGCACTAGATGGAATAGTTTGTATGATAGTCTTCATAGTTTATTAAAATTTAAAGGCGAACTTCCTAAATTATGTCAAAAATTAGAATTTCCTAAATTAAGAGATATTGAAATTCAATATTTAGAAGAATATTGCAATATAATGGCCCTATTGGCTATAGCGATTGACAAAATACAGAGTGAAAAGGTTTGGATCTTTTGAATATTCATAGGCTAACGGCAAGCAAGGATGAGATAATTGAAAAATTAGCTCAATCACAACGAAGATTGGATTTTACATTGTAAATATATAACATACAAAATGCAATTATTCCTAAGAAACTTTTTGTGTAAAGGCTCAAAAAATTCATATTTCTATTTTGGGTCATTTAAGTGATTCTTTACATAAGATTTTTTTATAATTTACATTAATTTAAAATTGTATTAGAAATAGTTATTAGTTAGTCCTAATAAATTTATGCTTAATATTTAAAAAAAACAATAATATTCTTAAATGATAAATGTGGCATACTTATTCATATAAAATGCTCAAAATTATTTCAAGAAAAAATGAACTCGTTACCTCCCAATGTTTGATTTTTATATTCAAAAATTTTGTTTTTTCATTTATATTTATTTGTTAATGGCGAATTAAATTCAATAACAATTTTTTAATATTTTGTGGCCATTTGGGACTGAAAAATAGGAAAGGGGGCTGACATCCTCATTATTACTGGTTTGAACATCGAAATCGTTAGGATTATATTTAAAATATAGGAGCACTAATTTTAACGTGAGAAGAGATTCTGTGAAACTGTGAAAAAAAATTATCATATCTTTTTCTAAAATTTTTGAAATATATAAAGAGATGTTTCAATAAATTACAAGAGTTTAATGTTTTGTCTTATCAAAAAAGTTTCCGCTATCTATTTTTTAAGGGAAATAGGGTATCCTTGATAATCTGAAATACAGGAATAAATAGACACAACAAAGATTTTTTTTGACGTTATTTATGATGTTGGCCTATAGTAATGTATAGTATAGCTTAATGAACCTTAATCTACCAACATTCACTGAACATATGATAGAAAGAAAACTTAAATTATTTTTACATCTAAATCGTTATTTTACATATGTTCAGGGGCAGGTTTCACATGCTAACATAAGAGAATATTTTTATTATATAGATCATAATGGACAAGTAAATTTTTTTAAAATGATATATTGCTACTTGTTTTTGTAGCTATTTTTGGATGATTCAAGAATGAAAAATTTTACATCTTGTTTCAAAGGTATTATTATATTCTACTGATTTAATTTTCAACGATAATACTTATCAAATTTTGCAGATTTAAATATTTATATAAATATTAAATTTACAAAAAATTATTTATAAATATTTAATTAATTCTTGCACTTATCTCATTTCATAGAGTTGGGCAGCTCCTTAAAAAAGGATCCTTAATATAATACAGATTTTTTATATGTATCTTATATACAGAAGGACAATATACCCCCTCCCACAAAGATTCTTTTTAAATGTATATAGATATATAGCCTTAAAATATATCTAGTAAATTTTTATTAATATAAATTTACAATTTTCAACTGTTAAGTTTTTAAATAATTTAACTTCCAGGTCATATGTAACAATTATGTCCACCTTTTTTGCCATATAAATATTTTGAAAGTCAGACATTTTGTTGAAAACTTGATTCAAATAGTTAAATTACAGATAACCTTAATATCATCTTTAACAAATGCCCTTTTAACCATTAAGTGCAAAATTGAGGTTTGATTTAAAAATTTCATAGATTTGTCATTAAATATATTAAACTGCATTATTAACAAATCAATGCAGCATAAAACTTGCTGATTTAAAAGCTTAAATAAAATATTATATTTAATAATGAAAGTATATATACTAGTGATCTGCATCGGGCCTAATTTTTCAAGCCATTTTTTTAAAACAATTTGCCTGCCCAGTCTGAACCCGAATTTATTTTAAAAAAAATTTACTGGCCCAGCTCGAATTTAGTTATAGAAATTAATTTTTATAATTACTCAAAATAAAAGACATATGTTATGTGGCGTTTAGTTTCAATAAATAAAATCAAAAATTTTTATTTTACATAAAAAATTCAATATAAAATTGATAAATTTAGATATTTTTAAAAAAATTTCCAAAATCCCTCCCGACCCAGCCCGAATTTATTTAAAAATATTAACTTTGCAGATCTCTAATATATACTCTCTCTTTTTATGAATTATTTGAAGCCTAGTACTTTCAAAATTATTTCTCAAAAAAACATTCAAAAATTTAGACAATTACTTAAATTATACTTCTCATCTGAATACAGCAATTTATTGCCAATTGAAATTGATTCATTGTAAACCCTGTTTCTTTTGACATAATTTGCATTTTTATAAATAAGCTTGTCATCAATATATCAAAAATATAAGATGATGAAAAAATCAATTTTTTTAAATAAATGATAAAAGTGGCAGGATCTTCAGAATCTTTTTAATTTGTCAAAGCTGCCCTCAAGGCATTATAAAGTAGAAAAAAATTTATATGATGATAACCAGCTTGCATAAATATAAAATAAACATTTTAGATCTAAACAAATAAGATAATAGTACCAAGTGGTATTCTTGAGCATAAAAATCATTGTGATTTTGTCAGTACATTACTCTGACATGCTTTGAGCACTCCATATCATTTCACCCCTTTGAAATACATATGAATTGTCTAAGATCCTAAAATATTTTTTAGTTTCCCTTTCCTTACAGATTGGCATAATTAAATTTAATCGATGACATTAGCACCACATAAAAGCCACCTTTGGGACCAGGGCTCCAATCAAAGCCTATACCCGTTGATACTTTCCTTCATGATCGAAGCACCATCTTGCCTAACTAAGAATTAGAGGGGTAGATTAATGTAATTAAGTTTGTATATTATATTTTTTAAATACTATTACCAATCATGTTACCCATACAATATATAAATAAGTCTTTCAACTGGCTTTGATGCTTTGCCATTTTCAATATATCTTAGTATCAAAGTCATTGCTAGTGACTTAGAAACATCATATATACCATCTATTATATTCAATTTCTTTTATAACCACATTTTTAATGGTTTCAAGAAGTATATTTATACTATTATTCGAAAAGATTAGAATATAATTTGATTTTAATCCAATATGTTTTTTATCCCTATTTATTTTGTATATATGATTTGAGAACTGGTTTAGAATGAGCAATAAATTTTTAAAGACCATAAAAATGAAACAACCAGACATAAATACATTTTTATAAAAGCATCCTGTTATCATTTTTCTATAGATATATTTATCAACCCTCCTATCCCCTTTTAATTTTAATGATCACCTTGTGTTATACCCCCCCCCCCCACCCCCAATGAATCCTGACGTATCGTTTATCAAGTATTTTATTAAAAAAATATACTTGTATTTTTTGCTAAATTTTAACTACTTGAATAACCATGAATTTAAATATAATTTTAAAAATGGGTATATTGAAATTTTTTCATTGGCTATAAATACGATAGAAAGGTCAGGATAAACTCTTTAACATGTGATTCACAAAACAATTTGTTTTAAAATTATAATTACCTAGACGTTAATGAAATATTTTATACGATACCACAAAATAGATAGCATAAAAAGAATTATTTTTTTTTATACACAGTATACTGAGCCCAAGGATCAATCCAGAATGTTGGACAGCTAAATATATAAAAATAATTTTATTCCTTCTATATAAAATAATAATTATTATTTAAGTACAATGATAATTCATATAAAATATTTCAAATCATCGATATTTGTAAAGGTCATTTATGTATAGCATTAAACAGGCAGACTAATACTTTTTATGGAGTTAAAAAATTTAATTTATAAATAAATTTTCAAAAACGTATAAAATGATTAATATAAATAATGGACAATTATAAAATTGAATTGTCTAATTTTCATACGATAAAGTTGATATGTCAAAATTATAAATGAATATTAATTCTAAAATACATGGATAGGAAAAAAACAACAAAAATTGAATTTTTTTAAACAAAAAATAAAAAAAAACTTTATTTTTTAAGGAAATGAAAACGATATAGAATTCATTTGAACAAAAGTATTTTAAGTTTCCTATTAAATATATCAAAAAGTTACAATGTACAAGATACAAAACTGCCCAACTCTGTCAATTTTTTAATATTAAGTTTATCATACTGTAATTTCTGCTATTTTATAATAATTTTTTATTATACAAAAAAATATAGATGTCAAATTTTTAACTTTATTCTTTAAGAGACTTCACAAAAACAATACAGGAAGATATGAGGCAGACTTTCCTTACCTATACATTTGTGCCAACGAACATAATTATGCTAGATGTGATGATATTCCCATAGTTTTTACAGAACTAATCACTCTACCTTCAAATAGTAGCACAAATAAATATGGGTTAATATGCAATAACACGGGTAAAAATTTATGTCAAAGCTTCTTACCTTGTGACATATATGTCCATCCTCTAACAGGGAGGGTTTATCATCCAAGCAATGACCCACCTTTGGTATCTGGAGTTGGTTTGATTAAATCTAGCTTAGCTCAATCAATAAGTCATCATTTTATTCCTCAAGATCATTCATATGATGAAAAGAAAAACAAAACTAGTGACGATATACCTATAACTTCAAAATATTTTGAATGGGAAGGGATCAAACACAAGATGACAGGATCCATTGCTAATGCAGTTGAAAATGAAAGTTTTCACGTAAAAGGATATAGGATAAAAATCGTCAGTTAAAGAAATATAATATTTTTTTAAACCAAATATACAATATCAATATTTAATTTTATATAATATAACATATTTATATAAAATTAATCTTGTTTATTAACTATGTCTTTATTAATTAAACAAACTTTATATATTTTTCAATAAAATGGCTACATTAATATTTTTGGATAAAATAAATACCCTATTGCTATGACTGAATTCAAATATATGGAAGGAAAAGTAGTAAACACATGATTATAATCTCATAAAATACAAACAAATATTTAAAAATAAATATGGGAATGATATATAATTCTTTGAATAATTGAAACTTTTGATAAATTTTACGAACGCCTGAAAAAATAACATAAGAAAAAAATTGGTCAATATCAATAAATATTTTTTTGTATCACATGATGTATAATCAGAATTAGTAGGTCTATATATAAAAATTGAATTATAAAAAACGGATTTAAAATAAAATTTTGTATAAATTTGCTCTATATCGTAGGAATTCGTGTGGTTACACCATCTGGTATCTATTTTTGGAGGCTAAACCCTCATTATCTAAAACCAAAATCCTGTATTTCCTAAACAAATTTTTAGGTAAGCTTAATACATCTCGTAAAAGGCTCCTATTAGATTCCACATCATGGTTCCATTCCTCGGATTCTAATTTGGAATATTTAGATCGCTTACTTATGTGAGATGGGACTAACGAGTGTGAGGATAATGTGAATTGGGGATTCTTTGTTGAGTTATGTCTTTCTATAAATTTTTTGATTTCAGAGATCCAAAAAACGCTGGAAGATAAAGCTACCAAAAATATCCAATCTATTAATAATAGTTTAAAATAAGAGAGTTCATTTTCAGACTTATTAATTAATTTTTGCCAGAATTGCATTGACACTCGGTCAGTATCAGCTGATGCCTTTGATTTTAACCGTTACCCAAAAATGATAATTACCCCTCATAAATTTATGGCTATAAAAATGGATCCGATATTATCAAATTTGTTATTTTATGATTATATATATTAGAGATCTGCCGTGCCGAAAAATGATTTAATCTTTAAAAATCCGATAGGGCTTTAAAAAAATTTAAAATTCGGGCCAAATTTAATTTTTTTTATATATATTAATATCAAGTAATAGATTGGAAAATCATATATAAGGGAGTGTTTACAGCTCATATTTTCAATTTCCCTTTAAAACAATGCAAAAATATAGCCCAAATTATTCAAAATAACGAAATTTTAAAAATTCCAGGCTAGGACATAAAATTATCAAATATAAAAATCCGGGCCAGACCTAAATTTAAGGTCAGACTTGATGAAATCCGGGATTAAAATTTTGATCCCTGCAGGTCTCTAATATAAAGTTATATTATGTTGTATTATTATATAATTTTATAATAAATAATAGGAACTAAAACTTGAAGAAAAGAAGTAATAGCTAAAAATGTGATATTCTTTTGTTATATTATTTAGAACAAGAAAAAAATTTTAAAATATTTAACGAGACACATTCAGCCATAAACATTGCCCACATTTCAAATAAGATGATTAACTGGGTAATAAAAAGAACAAACACTTAATCATTCGTGACAATACACTAAATATCGTCTTGAGCATGAGAAACTGAGATTTTCCAAGTGTTTTTTGGTCATGGTTTACAGTTAGTTATTTTTTGCATACACATTAATTTTTTTATTATATTTGTTGAAAAAAAGATAGACGGTAATTAAAAATCAATGCAAATATCGGATCAGGTTTCAATGAATATCGAATCGGTAAAATTTGTTAATCAGCACAGCCCTAATATTGATAAATTTTTATACCTTCGCCATTTTTCAATAATTATTGCACATAATAATATATATTTATTTAGGTGCCAGTAGGTTGAAACCGGTTTGGGTATCGGATAAAAAAAGTATATCAGTACATTTCTGATTTTTGCAAGGTGAAATGGTACCTCTAAATATATAAAATAATTGGAAAACATGATTACATTATAATATAATACTATTTATAAAAGAGTCGTTTTTAAACCATTAATTCCGATAGCTTCGGTTTGGAAAACCCTTTGAAAGAAAGGCGTGTATATAACGAGTATTTGAGCCAGTATAGAACCCATAACGGAATAAATAAAGATGCGATTGGTAAAAAATCCTATCGAAAATATCGATCTAGTCTAAATACGATATTGATTATAAATTTCTAATATGTATAAAAATAAAGTATATATTGAATAAGGGACACAAAAAATTTTGTTTCTTGAGTTACATGAAACCCTTTGAAACAAAATGGCGCTCTAATTAGTAACTCTCTAAAAGACACTTTGCATAGTAGTAGTTATATAATGATATGTCTTAATTTAAACTTGAGATCGGCAACTAAGTGCATTGAACATATCGAATAATACGAAACAAGTAAATGTCATGGTAGTATCCCGAGGCGTAATCATACCATCCCTCATCTAAATATACATAAAATATTATTGATTTTGAAAATTTTTATAGTCTTCTTTTTATTTAACTAATAAAAATGTTAATCTCAGAGAAAAATTATCATAAGAATATAAATGTAATTTCACTGAAGGCGCAATGTCAAAAATCAGTAATGGATAAATCATGCTAGTAAAAAGCTATGTTAAAATAAAATTAATTTAAAAAAACATTTGCCGATTTTTGAATGACAATGAAATAGGCCCCAATCAAGAGCGTCGGTAGCCTTTTTAAGTTAAAGGGGCTTATTTTAAGAAAAATGAAACTGCAATTACTAAACTATTAATTAATAATAGTGGACATCACTCAAAGTCAGGTGTTTAGAAGTATATAATATGAGGTTACCAAGTGTACATTTAAAAATAAAATTCTCTGACTATTTGATATTATTGGAAAGAAATAAGAAAAAATGATTATGATTAAAATGTATTATGTAAAAAAAATAAAACTTCTCGTAAAAAGACCCATATGGTTCCCGTGACTATGGTAAATGCTGATAGAATAACGTTAAATAAAAGGGCTCTTGTAATCATAGGATCATTCACGTCGCGAGGTGGTTGATTTATGATATATTCGTCGGGAGGTTCGACGCCAAGACTATTAGTAGTGCATGTAATCAGATATATAATGTAAATAAATCAAATTATTTTAGACACAATATCTAATTTTATGAAATAAGCTTAACCCTAAACAAATATGTTTTTGGTAAAATCAAGCAGATCAGATAAAAAATATTTTCTTTAAACATATACAATGAAATAAAATATTATACTTTTGAAGCAAAACCCTAGTCATCTTCGGGCCTTCGCCTATATCTAATCTATAATCTCCACTCCCCCAAATATTAATTCCTATTATTTACAACCCCTCATTATTATATAGGAGCAGTAAAATTATCTGGAAACCTTTGAGCTGGAGGTCCATCCATTATTATATTTATCCATAGTATTTGCATGGCGTTTAAAGGAGATATATGGATTTTGTGGTGCGTATTCGGTGAGCTACCACCATTGTGATAACTTCCTACATAACCATGGTTAGCGTATGACTCATTTCCAAGGGTTAAACTAGAATACGCGAGGGAATTTTCTGGAGATTTTTTACTCATATTTATGAAATAATAATTTTATATAAATAAAATCTTCGGTCCGGATCTTCGAAAATTGATCGGTATTTTTTTGCCGGACTGGTCTCGAAAAATAAAGAGATGAAACAATGCAAAAATATTTAAGTTTCTTTAAAAAAAGTAGCAAAAATGATATATATATAAAATATTAAGGCTAATAAAATTTTGAAAAAGGTAATAAAGTGAGTGGATTGAAAAAGGCGATGTTACCCAGGAACGTCCATAAATAACATAGTTGACAATGCTATAAGCGCCATGGCTGATATCGAAGTACTAAGCTGAAATCGCAAAAAGTTTCTGATATTTTCATATATGGTTTTACCTTTCATTTTTATTTTAAATAAAATATTCCTTATTAAAATTAAATCTTACATTTATTTTGGTATAATATATTTTTAGGGTTATAACTCGTCTAAACTAAATTAGTTGCAAATTTATTGTCCTTTTGTTCAAGCATATCACAAATTTGGAATTTTTACGTCCGATAAAATTTTTTTTTTTTTTAAATTAAATAATAAATATAAATATATGTCATTTATTATCTAACACATTTCATCATTAAAATGTTAATCAGAATAACATGTCATTTTCAATTAGCCTCAAATTTTTAATATTTAAAATAGTTTAACAAATCTTAAATTGGTGGGAAGACCCATCAAAACGACTTTCCCAATTTATGTGTTTTGGTTCTTAAATTCCTGAATATTCCTGCTCCCTCGGCTAGCAGTGAAAGAGCGCTTTCAGCCACTGGATATTAATATAATAATATTGATATGTCTTTTGTTCATCATGCACATTATTTTTATATAATCGCAATAATTTTTAAATTAGATTGTATTTCAACTTTTTTAATATTTAAACTGAATAAAAGTATATTTCCCAATTTAAATATAATGCAACTTAATATAAATATTGATTATATAGTGGCGGTCAAATGAACTTTTATTTAAGGCAATACACATAACTTTTAATTGTTTTTTGGATATTATAATATTCACACTCAAATTTAAAATTTTTTAGTCGGGTTAAAAAATAATTAGAATTAGAGGTCGGGCAAATTTTTTTTATATTTCGGGCTCGTGTTGCGAAAAAATTACTTTGCAGACCTCTTTAACATATGATTCCGATTTAAATAACCAAAATTGATAAAACACAACAAGTATATAAAAATATTTAAAATTACTAAATAAAAATAAATATATATATATTATAAGTATCGGAGGCTCTAAAAAGAGCTAGAATTTAGACTTGGATGCTCGTTTACACAGCCACATACTTGCCACCAATGCAACTTGCCCGTTCAACCTAAACTGCACCCGCAGCCAAGGTCGCCATCTACGGCATAAAGCAATTAATAAAATCATCCATAACGCTTTTTAAAGGCTAAAATACCCAACATCTCGAACCAACCAACCTTTCATTACAGGACGGCTTCAGACCCGAAGGTTTAACCTGTACCCCCTGGCCCAACGGGAAATCCCTTATTTGGGACGCAACCAGCGTCTCCTCCTTTCCTTCATCAATTAATTCAAACCCTCTTACTTGCGGGAAAATAAAAAATTAATAAATATTTAAAATTAAATAAATTTATATTTCAGCTAATAGTCATATCAACTAACGGCAATTGTTCACAGTCTACATATTTTTAAAAAAAAACTTTATCGTGAAAATTTTTTAGCATAACAAACGAAAATCGCGAAACAATATTTCTTAAACAAAAACGTCAACTAGAAATTTTTAAACACAATTATACTTGTTTTTTAGGTACATGTTCATTATTAAATTAAGCTCTTTTTAGAGCCTCCGATACTTATAATATATATATTTTTTTATTTAGTAATTTTAAATATTTTTATATACTTGTTTTAATATTTTAGTGTTTTATCATTTTTTTAAATATTATATTGCCAAATTTGATTAACCAAAATTGGTTACTAATTTTCGTAAGATATCTTGGAACATTTGATAATATTATTTCAAGAATTTGTTGACTAAATTTGTAACTAATTTATTCGAGCTTGGACGAAGTATTAGGAAACAAAGACAAAAAAATTTTTAAAAAAAACAACCAAAAATTTGTAATCAATTTTAAAATATTCAAAGAAAAAAAACAAAATCGATATATTATTTATTTCTCAAAATCATGATTTAAATTTCAAAACAACGTTTTTTGTTATTGATTCTCCTAGTCCACATTATTTCTTTCCAACTTCCCTTTTCTTCCTCTTAATTCTCATTATCTCTCCAATTTAGCTTAAATTGGTAAACATTATTTTTGTTAACCTTCTTCGACACAAATAGTCAAAGTGCTTAGATCACCGTCTAACAACAACATATCAGCGGCTTCTTTGCAGGCATCATTCGTGTTTACAAGAGTGTCTTGCAAATCAAAATTATCCGGTCTTGGCTCATTATAGGGGATTGAATTATTTCCGAGAGAGATATCGGCTAATAATGAATAAAAAACACAATTTTGATAGTTTTAACTAGAGATATAAAAAGCTTGGCCCATGAGCCTAGAAATTTTAAAAAAATATTAAAAAGGGATGACAGGCAATTTATATGTAAAATATCATGCAGGACTTTAAGGTATGAAAGTTATGCAAAATTTTTATAGGTCAGCTTGGTTATTAAAATTTTGAAATATTTTAAATTTCAAGCTAACATTTTGATTAATATTATTTGATAACAAATTATAATATGCCTATTTTCTTGTATTTTAAGAGCTGTCTAACTACTAACTAAAATACTAAATCAATTAATAATATAGTAAATTCACAAAAAATTAATATTTGTCACAGCATTGTCATATTGAAAAAAAATTAAATCATTAACATTATAATTTGATAAGAATTATTCCATTATTTATTAACCATAAAAATAAAAAGGGAGATATATAAAAAATTGTTATAAATAATTAAGGATATAAAAGTTAGGAATTAATGTTACTAAGTGATTATTTTCTCAACAAATAAATCCCTCGATAAAATAGGGGGAATAGAAAACACTCACAATAAATTTGTTATGCCCAAACTAGTGTTAAAAAAAGAACTTACATGGATTAGAAGATACCCGAGGGGAGAAAGACATGACTGCAATACCTATATCAGCCCGCTTGAGAGCCAAGGCATCGTTGATACCATCTCCAGTCATGGCCACCACGTTGCTTTTATGGGTTCGGCCGTCTTGAAGAGCCTTTTATAAGTTTAGTAATAAACTTTTAAGATATTTGGATAATATACATATTGGAAAATTTTGGGGAGAATTACAAACCCTGCCTGAGAATGCTTAAAGTTATTTTTGTAGTTCCAAATAAATGTTTCCCTTTCAACCTCTGATTTTTATTTAGATCAGAAAAAAAATATAAATGCTTTATTCGATGACTTTAAATGAATACAAATAATTTTATGTGGATGATGTAGATTTTTTTCCCCATAGATATTATTCTAAAAAAAAATAGGACAGATTAATATAGGAATCGGATCAACATGAATCAGAATTTTGAAAATATATTAAGTAAAAGTTAATAATCGACGCAGTTTCTTCCGAAAATCTTCCATTTATTCTTTATCTACAATTGTAACACATGATTGTCCTAGAAGTCACCGATCAAAAGGGTTTGCTATATATTTAAGTGTTTATTCTTAATGAGACACGTGTTAACTATTAAATATAAATAACTCCTAAAAATGGTTCAGATTATTAAATATAATATAATTTAAAGAAATAAACCTTAACAATCTTGATCTTATGAATAGGAGAAGTCCTGTAAAATACTACAATTCTTTCAATGCATTCCGCTAATTGTTCGGGCATCAGTCTATCCAATTCAAAACCTGAGAGTAATAAGGAATTATCGTATTGGTTGAAGATAGGGTTGTTTGATAATAAGCCTATTTTAATATACAAATGCATAATTTGTATAAAGATTATAATATCGAAAATATGGTTAAAGGTATAAAAAAATACCATACTTTTCAGTGCACTCTATGACATAGCAATTTTGAAATCATTAACATATTATTTATTACCTATAAGGAATCAGAGATCTTTATAAGCCGGGCCGACCCATAAGCCGGGTATGGGCCTAATTTTTATTTTACTAGCGAGTCTGGGCAGGGTCTGGAGTTTTGATTTTTTTTTAAAATACGCATGGGCCTAAAAAATTTTCAGTTAAATTTAGATATTTTAAAAGAGTTGCTAAGTTAAAAACATATTGCAATTTTTTTTCCTTCTAATAATAAATTTTAATATTGCAAGCAAAATAATTGCCTAAATATACCAAAATATTGTTTATTTTCAATAAATTCGATTTTTTGGATATGGGCTTGGGATAAATTTTTGAACTAATTATGGGCTTGGGAATTTATTTTAATGTTAAATATGGGACTAAATTTTTTTTTATACTGCGGACCTGTAAGACGCATGAAGATATCTGTAAGATTGATCATAATTTAATTTTAAAAAAATATTTAATAAACTTTTAAAGGAAAAAAAAGCTTTTTTAAGGGTTGTTTATAACTGACCATAAACGAACGTAGATTGTTTTCTTTTTCATAAGAAAGAATAATAATTAATGGATAAATAATTTTGCTATTATATGATTGTAGTTATATCAACAAATAAATTCTTAGGTTCCTAAGGCTATAAATACTAATGTTGTTAAACGGTTCGATTTAGTCGATTTTAAATTTTGATCTTAGCCAAAATAATATTATGCAAGCCTCGAGATTTCATTAATAGATGTCCAAACCTTTCTGCTATCTATGAGAAAAATCTCCAGGCTTGCGTAGTATTGTTTTCCTTAAGATTTTAGAAAAACGATAATTTAAATCGATAGGGATAATGGATCTCTTTAAATTTTTTTACAAAATTTAAATTATTGCTTACTAACAATTTATAATGCATGATCTTCTTTTAAAATATTTTTAATGGGTTACGAAAATTATTTTGAATAAATATATTTTAAAAGGTAAGGTAGTGTGCTTAACATATAAATAATAAAATTTCAAACTTTAATTTGCTTGTAAATATAGTAAAATATTATTAGACATTCTATATAAATGTATACATAACCTATATTCCTTGCGACAGAACATGCGGTTTCTTTGGAATCTCCCGTTATCATTTTAACCTATATTGTAATAAAGATTTATGTTTAAAACACCATAATAAATCCACATAATAATCCTTAAATCATTCATTTGATCTTAATTAAGATAAAAAATATTTGGATTCTTAAAATAAGTAATGTAATTTATGATTCTTAATCATCCCATCCATATTTATACTAGGGCTGTGCCGATCCACATATTTTTCACCGATCCGATCCGATATTGCTTCAAAACCGATCCGACACCGACCCGATATTTATACTGATTTTTAATCACCCCCGTTTGAACCAAATATAATTAAGAAATCAATATTTTTTAAGCAAAAAATCGAATTATGAATTTAATTTTTTTATTTCTACAATTAAGACTGTAATAAAAAAAAATATATTTAATAATATATCCATTTTATGTTGGTATGAATTATAAAATTGTAATATTTAATATATTAAATTATAATATATTAAATTTTTTTAAAAATATGAGAGCCTCCCATTTTCTGGGAATAAGCTTCTGCGATATGGGCTATCTATATCTCCTGCCGTACTGAAGGCAGACTCAGATGATTCCGCAAATAACGCATTTTGAAAAATTATCTTTGACTTTTGTAAAATATTTCTATAATTCAGATACCATATTTAAAAAGATTTAAAATAAATAAAACTTTGGGTGTAACTTTCTATTTTTATAAAAAAAAACTTTTAAAATACTATAAATCTATTTTAAAAAAGAAATAAAATTTAAAAAAATTATTTAGAAAATATTATAATACCAAATTAAATCCTATGCAATTCTATGCTGACTAACTTCATAGTGGCTTCGAATGATAAACTTAAAAAAAACCTTGATTCCTATCTTTTGTAGGCTCCCTATAACACGAGGAACATTGCTTTTCACGGGATCCTGTATACCAATATAACCCAAAAATATGTTATTATTAAAACACATATCGTCTTTAATTTCCGATTCGAAGTCAGGATATTTATGAGTGGAGTGACAATTAAAAGCAACACCAAGCACTCTCAAGCCATTTAAAGCCATAGATTGAGATTTTATTGTGAATTTCTGACGGTCGGAGTCTGTCATCGGGCATATTTGGTTTTCATGAAATGCTTAAAAAAATGACAAGTAAAAATAAATTTTTTTTAAAGACGCCAATTAGGAAATGCGATAGTACAATATTTTTCAGGGAAGAGAAAACTCAACTGGGCGTTAAGCGTCCATTTAGAGATCTACAAGGTCAAAACCGTTAAGATTTTTGGAAGGTTTTCAGCCCGGGGTGTTAAGCTTTTTTTATCCGGCAAGTTAAAAGCTTACAAAGGAAATAGTAAATAAATTTTCTTAATTCTGTTATGAAATAAAATATATTTTTATCCGTGGCCCACCCATACCTTAAAATACTCTTCATGAGTTGCTCAGCCCGTTAAGCTTTTGCCCAGCATGATTCATTGTAAAAATTTTTAAAATTTAGTCCAAGTCCTAATTTCTTACCCTTTATAATAATTTTGCAGAAAATAAAAAAAATTTTTATTGCTAATGATAAGATCTTAAAAATAAGATTTTATATTATGCTTTTCGTTAAAGATACGCTTAGATTCAAAAGTCTAATGTCATAACAGTGTGAACCATCTTATTAGAATCTATTGTACTTATTAATAAGAATCCCCTGCTTTGGAAATGCCTCTCTCACATGTGAAAGACAGAGGCTTGTTATGTTTTTTAAATTTAATTATGAATGGTAGTTATATATTCGATATTATGTATCGTATTAATATTATAATGATGATTTTTTTTAAAGCATGTAATTCTACAAAGCTGGAATCCTGGGATGTTCATGAATGGGAATTCATGAAAAGGGACACGTTCTAAGGGTGTTATATCTTATCAATTTACTAAGAATAATTTGACTATTAAAAGATATAGATAAAAATTATTCAAAGATGTCCATATTTATTATTAATAAAGTGCTGTATGTACAAATTTTACCAAAAAAACTGTCTGAAAGAAGATGAGCATCATTAGCACCGTGGTGGGAATTATTGCAACGGTAAAATCGATCGCACTTGGTTAAAATAATCTCGGGGGCACCTTTTAAGGCGATTATTATTATCGGTATGTTTGGGATAGCGTAACTATCTGATTAACAATATTTTGTAATAAAACATGTTACTATTTAAAGGATATTTTTGTGCGATGACCTTTTAAAGTTGGTTTCTTCAAACTATTATTAAAATAGTCCATATATTAATCATCTCTTATATTATGCATTTATACTATAATGATAATGTTTAAAACTTGTAAATATTTACCTTTAACACTGCAAATAACCTGCATATATTTGCGTTCGGAACTGAATGGTATTTCCCGTATCCTTTCATACTTAGCCCTAATGTCGGCCCCATTCAATTTGCTAATCCTTTTAGACAAATCTAAGATGGCGGTCTCAGTTGGGGAAGCGTATGATTCCGAGAAATCGGAACATATGGCGGCGGTCGTGGCTAAATTGCGGGCGGTTTCATCTCGGCTTGTAATATTAGAAAAGTCTTTATTGTCATTTTGTTGTGGTTGGAGGAGTATTTGTCCTTTATCAAGTTCAAATTTCTGATTGCCATAGTTTAGATATGAGTTGTTTGGTGAGTTTGAAGAAGTAAAGGGCGGAATCAAATCTTTTACCTATTTAGTTAAATGCGATAAATAGTTTATATGCCAAACCTATTGGGGCCCTGAAATCAACATGCTTAGATATTAGACTTGCAGGTCCCGGGCCAAAGATTTATAAATCTAGACGGATTAAAAATGTTAAAATTAACTAATCAGTTGAAACCTCAAAATAGCCTTCCAGTAAAATTATCAACTTGGTATTATAATAATTTGATATAATGCAAAAAAACCATAGATTTTATGAATAATAGTTCAGTTAGTCACCTAAAATTATTATCATAATATGAAAGTTTTTTTTAAAGGTTAGAATCATAAAATGTTAATGCCTATGCATATTTCATTACAAAACACTCTTAAAAGAGTTTATTCAAACTTCAAAACAAGGCTCATCTGGCAAATAAATGTCGGTAACAGTCATTCTATTAGTTGTTAGAGTCCCGGTTTTATCGGAGCACAACACATTAACCCTGCCTAGGGTTTCGACAGTAGGCAATTTTTTAACTATGACCTTCTTTTTGGACATCCTTAACACGCCCAGGGCAAGAGTAACCGTAACGACTATAGGCAGACCTTCTGGGATAGCTGCTACTGCTAGGCTAAAAAAATAATATTTAAAATTGAAATATTATTGATATAGGTAATAAGATAGAATGGGAATGAGAAAAATTTAGCAAAAGCTTTTATTTGGTCCTAAAAAATCTCATTGGAGCAAATTGAACATTTTTGGTGCCGTTTAACGCTTAACTTATTAAGGAAATGAGCTGGTGTAATTATTTTTTCATGATAGCAAAAAAAAGTTAAAAAAAAAAATAAAGATAATAAAAAAAGGATCACGTGATCTAGGGAATTTTAAATAAATCGATCAATAAAAGTTGAAAGCAATCACCTTTTTAAACCAATTCTTAATTTTCGTTTGTGATATCTTCGCAATTTATCACCAACATAAATTTTAACTTTTTTTCAAAAATATACGGTAAGATTTTAGCCAAGGAATTTCGAAAAGGGTCATGACATAGAGGTGGTCACTTTAATGGCTTCAGTACTAGTAAGTTAATATATTCTTCCATTTTTGATGGTGGCCTTGAAGCACTATCGAGTAATTTGAAAATGGAAAAAAAATGAAAAGATTAAACCAAAACAACTGGGAAAAAAACGGTAATACTATAATATCCAATTCAATTTATATGATAATTTTCTTCTGGCCTAGAATGGAAATTGGTTTTTTTATTAATACTAGATTACGTTTTTTTATTTATATATAGTATTACATTACCGACTATTTATAAAAGTATTAGTACAGCTATAATATAAAATGAAAATCGAAGCCATCAATGTAAGTGAGAAGAAAAAACAAATAAGCCTATAACTTACAAAATACGGTGGCCTTGCCTTTTAAAAATATTTGGCATGAATAAAGGAAACAAAATACTCTCTTATTTATTTTATTTATCGCATTAAAAAATGGGGAGGAATAAAATTTGTTTAAGCTTTATATAACTCCCATCTCGATTAGATAATTTATTAAAAATTGTTGGAAAGTTAGAAAATATTTAAAGATTACAGTGGCCCCTTCTGAGCGATAGAAGCAGAATACCCCCTAAGAATTCCTCCCCACCCCCTCGAAAAAATGGTTAATAATATATTGACGCCCATAAATTTCAAAAATATTTTAATCCAACTGGATTTTCGGAATGGCGGGGGGGGGGGTTAAGTACTTGAGAACCCTGAGTTAATGGGATAACCATCGTCTAGAAAGAAACTATAAATACCAACTAAAAAAGGTAAATTAATAATTAAAACAAATTAGTGGAAGAGAAAGCGAAAGAATTTATAATTTCATAAATATTTAATTGTTTAAATAACAAAATTTCCATTGATAAAATGGTTAAATTATTAAGAAATAGATTTTTCATGGTAATACGAAGTCTTGTTTTAATTAATTTAATTTTATTAATGACCCTTTCGGCAGTATTGAGATAGTAGGAATGGTCAATAAATATTTATATAAAATTGTTAAAGTAGGGAAAACAGAAAAATTTTAAAGTAGACGATAGGTAAAATAAACGAATAGTTTTTCCGTCTGAATCATAAGTCTCAGAATTATTATTAAAAGAAGAATGCATCAGTAAAAATATTTTAATTAAATAAATTTACAATTCTCAAAATCTGACAAATCTATATATTCTTTAACCTCTAGGTCACGTAATAATTACATCCCCCGTTTTAGCCATCTTATAAATATTTCGAAACTTCAATATTTCTTCAAAAATTTGACTTGAATTTAAATGGTAGAATTCAAATATCCTATCTTTAACGATTAACCTTTCCATCATTCATTTTGGTGTAAAATAATGATCTTTGATTTAAAAATTTCATCAATTCATCATTAAAAATTACTTTGCTAATCGTCTAATTTTGAGATATATTCTTAAAAGCTACCATTTCAAAGCTTATCATTAAAATTAAGCCCAATCTTTTTCTAATGTGGTCTGTCCTTTTATCATCTCTTATAATATATGTGAAATTTATAATTAAACATTTGTATTTTTTGGTTAATATTTTTGAGCATATTTTGAAATTGGAAAAATAATTTTATGACAAGAAATCTCGAACAACCTAATTTGCTAAACATCGACCAAAATTTATTAAAATGTAATAAAAAAACCCCCCACCCCACTTATTATATAATTTAATATTAACGGAATCACGAGGTCGAGTCCGATATCATAAACCAGAAATCAATTGGTTATGGATGAGTGCAGGAAAACAATAAAAGAATTAAATCTTTAAAAATAAAATTTTTTAAAAAAGTACCCCACTCAAATTTTTAGAAACAGTTGCTTCGGACCCCCCCCCTCCCCCCGTTGTAGGCACCACTGAAAGATTATAATAAATTTGGTAAGACAATCTTATAATTGGTTGCTTCATTTTTAAGGGATAGGCGAATATTTGAATAACCTTGAAAGTTCATTTTTGTTTATTGTAGAATAGTGAAGTTCAGGAGTTCGGGTTTCTTATTTAGAATTGGTTCCATGGTTCAGATTAATAGAACTAATCTTACATTTTCTTTATAAGTTTTCAAATAAATATATGCGATATCAAGAAGTTTTCGTTCACTGATATATTATAGACCCTCTTCTTATTACATATTATTTACCATTAACGACGTTAAATTTACAGTATAAGTTTAAACTGTGAAAATATTTAAATGATAAGTTTAAGAAATCCAAATTAATATTTTTATTGTATGTGGGTTTTTATTTTTGTATATTAATAAATTATCTTGACTAGCTTTAATAGTTATAGCAATGCAAATTATTTTATAAAGCACGTGACTTAGTAACTAAGGGAAATATACTATTATGCAAAATGATAAAATCGCTCATGTGTTTTGGGCATATTTTATATTTCCTATATTTACAAATAAATGGAATTTTTCCATTTTATATAATGGTGTTTTATATAGGTATTCAAAACGAAAAAAAATAAGTATGGTCTTTATAAGGACCAATGTTCAGTTTGGTCTTTAGAATTGGTTTCTGGTTCGGATAGATCTTAAACCTGGCGCCAAACCAAATTGGACCGAGACCTTCAGTAATATAGAAATATGAATCAAGTAAAAAATATATTACAATGGCATTACATAAATAAATTGTGCTCACCTTACGCCAATGGTAAACATTTCCAGTAGAGCTCTGCCTCTTATATAGCCAAGTACGATAATGAGTGATATTATTATGATGGAGTAGAAGGATAGCTGTTTGCCGAGCCTATCCATAGAACGCTGCAATGGAGTCTTTGGCACTAGTTCGGCCTTCATGAGTTTGAATATCTCGCCGAATTCAGTTCTTTCCCCCGTTCCTATCACTATTCCCTTAATGGTTATAAAGATTATATACTAATAACTAATTTAAGAAAAGATATTTTAAGGGGCAAACCAATCAATATGACTGGCAGGTTAACAGGTATATGACACTATTTGAAATTTAATTTCTAAGTATAAATCTGCTCAGTGAGGAAAAAATTGATTATATATTAGCCTTTTTACCATGCCTTTCCCGCTCCTAACCAATGTGCCCATAAAACCAATATTTTTCATATGAACGTGGGAAAAATCTGAGGCATGATATTGAGAATCAGCTAAATAGTGTTTATTTAAAAATAATAAAAGCATAAGAAAATTATATAACGAATATAATTATAATACATAAGCGAAAGCGAAATTATATAACGAATATAATTATAATACATAAGCGAAAGCGATTCCATTATTCCAATACTATGATTAATAATAAAATTTTAGAAAAATATTTAATTCTGTATTACAAAATAAAATCGGCTACTAAAACCACTATTAAACCTTCCAATAAAGAAATGCTTAATAAATCTTTTATTCTTTTGCAAAAAGATATTAAACATTTCGTTTATCCATAAATATGAACTTATTAAAATTTAAATCTATAGAATAAAAAAAACAAAACCTTCGCTTTCCACCTCTAGGTGAATGTTCTGATTATTAACCACGTCGCTAATTTTTTTGACGGGGTGAGCCTCTCCAGTGAAACCGCTCTCGTCGACTCTTAGATCTCTGACTTTGACAAGTCGAAGATCGGCCGGGATTCGATCTCCGGCCATGAGCATCACAAGGTCGCCTGGGACTAACTCCCGAGCGGGTATTCTGAGCGTTATAACTTCCGGACCTTTTTCAAAAATAAATGAAATAATAGGGCTAATAAACATATTATGAGCTTAATTACCGAGTTTTATGTTTAACATACAAGGAGGATAAGAATACAGTTAGGGTCAGTGGCGTAGCCACGGGAATGGGGTTTGCACTCACCCATCCCGCAAATCAACAAATACCAATTATACTTTAAAAAGGTTCAAAATAATTTTTAACATTCAAATAAATACCTTAGCAAATAAGATTTTTAATAAAAATTTAGTTATTGTGATTCTGAACATGGATTAAATTTTATTAAGAACTCTCTTTAATATTTATTGCCTTTAACCCATCTCTCAAACCTTTAATTAACCCCCCATCTTAATCCTACATGTTTATATGTATTTCATCGAATTAAAAAATTTACCTGAGTTATCATTAAATGTCATACATTTATAAACATTTAATATACTATCAGAATTTTGTAGCTTTAAGTTTAATTTCTTAGAAAAGGGTATATATTTAAATTTAAAATAGGAACTAAGTAATGTAATATACTTTTGAGTAATTCAAATTTCTTTCATCGATATTAATATTAAATGCTACATAAAGTAATACAATATTATATAGTTATATATTTATCATAAAAGAATGCATATGATAAGATTTTTGTAACATTTTTGTTTATTTATAATCAAAATTTATTTTATTGTAATTATTGAAATATATTTTTAAATGCTGCAATTTTTCAAAAATAATAATGACTTTATGAAATATATTAAACATTTACTTTCATTTCATTCCCTATTATATCCTAAATAACTTAAGCTATATGTTTTTATAAACAATGATTTTTCAAAGTATATTTATCTTTGTCATTTGCAATACATAAACTTGAGTCTATATAATCTCAACTCAATTTATACTTATAAATTCTTAAGAAATTTTGTATTAGAAATCTGTTTTTAAGTATTCTTCTGTTTTCAAAGTAGTTAAGAAGCTTGTCATATTTTTTTTTCTAAAATATAACAACTATATTCCTATAATATATATGGCAATATATCTTAATATAGATCCTGCTTGATAATCAACTTTTAAAAGGATAGAATCCTATCACAACCTTTCTTTAAAAAAGGGATCGAAATCCAGGATCGACCTTATTTAAAAAAAGGATAAATTTCTTTTTTTTTTATTCTCTATGCAAAATTACTCAATATAAAAATAAATTAAATATAGTGTAAATCTTTTGTAATAGAATAATATAACAATATTAATATCAAAATTAGCTTTTAAATCTAAATTATTATAATTCAAATATCCACGTCTTTCACTAAAAACATCTACACAGGAGCACTGATCCTGCTTATGAAAAAGAGGACATCTTTTTTTTTTAATAATGCATTATGAATTTAAAAATAATTGATTTTAAGCTGTCATTTAATAAATTGCATTTATATATAAATACATTAAATAAATAAAATCGAATTAAATTAATAAATCTCGTGAAAATTTTTTTATTCTATATTTTTCTTAATGTATTGGCCCTTTTTCTTTAATTTTTTTAAAAATCTAGACAAAACAATTTATGATAGTAGTGCGTGCACTTAATTGCTTTTATAGATTTAAATTCCACTTTCATTTGTCCATTGATGATTAAGAAAATGTTCTTTTAATGTTAACATTGAGATTGTAAAGGGTATTTGAATATTGTTATAATTAGCAGTTCACTATGTTCAAGTATTTAAATATCATAGAAGCATTTGACACATTTTTGGTATAGTGAAAATTTTGTATATTCCCGCACCTCATTTTATTTGTAATAAATATTAAGGTTGCAAAATAGGTAAAACAACTTTGGTGCATTGAAAGAAACATTTATATTTTTCAAAAAATCTTTTCTAAATCTGACTAGCTGGCATTTTTATTTCCATCCATTGAAAACATTCCAATTCTTATTGAGGTTCTGACATAAGATTTATTAGAGACAATTTCTATATATACATCTTTCATTGCATTTACTAATATTTTTTGTCCATTTTTATTATTTGCTAAAATAATATTTTTACTTTTAATGAAAAATGTTTCATTTTATCTTCTGGTTAACAAATATTTTAAATGGTTTAACATTTCAATAACTGAATTATTTTATTCCTCAATTGATTTAATTTTTTAATCACACATATACATCAAGAATGGGCAGATATGAGTCTAATCATTTCAAAAGCCTTCTGATAATATTTGTAATGTTAATTAAAAGAAGGTACGATTTTAACTTTCATACATTTATAAAAATCATTGGAAGGAAATAAAAAAGCCATCGTATTTTTATTATAAGTTGTTTATAATCAGGTTCAACGAATTCAGAAAAGTATATGACGAGAAAACATTTTTAAAAAATTCATTGAAAATAATAACATGATTTAAAAATATAAACAAACTAGGATGTAGTACCGATACCGCATCTTAAGCCAATCCGATATCATATATGATTTTGCATTCTGCAAACATACCAATCGTTAATCTGTAAAGCATATATCTAGTGTTGCAATCAAAAGTATAAATCTTCATAAAATATATTACGGTTGTTATTATAATTTTTGTCCAATGGGCTATGTTAAAACTAATATAATTATCAAATTCGCAACACTAGATGTATGCTTTAAAAATTAAAAACGATTAGTATGTTTATAGAATACAAAATCAGATATGATAGCGGATCGGTAACCAGATATCAATTTAATACGGAAAACGATCACCTCTTGATTACGGAGATTATATATTAGATATAAAAAATAATAAATTATATATATTTTATTGATAATAAAATTATATTTTAAAAAAATATAAGGCATACAAAAAAGTTGACGTAAATCAAAATATATATTCTGAGCATATATAAATTATCAAGTGGTACAAAATTTTCATATACTCAAATTCACTGCTCCGGGAGATTCGGGTCACAAGCTTGGATAGAATATCGATTTGTTGTTGTAACAAATAAAGACTTTATAAATATCAGAGACCTCTATGATTATAAAAATCTGGGTCAGGCTTAAATATAAAAATCTGGGTCAGAACCCTGGGCTGAGGCAAATTTTCTCAAATAAATTTATAATTATAGAAATTACCATTCCTTCGCCTCTAATATTCCAAATTTTCCTTTAAGAAACCACACAAAATTATTTAAAACCCATTTTAAAAGACCCGGATCGGGCGGTAAAATAATTAAAATTTTAAAAACATGGGCCAAGTTGGGCCTAAAAAACTTTTCATTCCTGAACAGGGCTAGGTCCAGAAAGTTGAAAAGGCAGGTCTGATAAATATGTAAGGCGGTTAACTATTAACTTCCGTGTTTAAAAATATAATCTATAATTTAATCATATTTTTTTATTACATTTCAAAATTAAAAAATAAATTCCACTTAGAAACTATCTTTTAAGTCATATTTGATTATGATTAAGAATTATTTATATAATAAAATTATATTGCATAAAAAGAATTAAGGCATGCGTGGGTTTTAATTCAATTATAACATGACGTCACTTAAGTGGTATGCGCCATTTTTAAAATTTTGGAGTTAACATAACAGTATTAAATCGATAAACAAATACTAGGCATTTAAGAGTTGTTGTTTTGATATTAAAAAAAATATAGGCTAAAAAATTATAACTTCTGTAATTCAACTAATTGTCTATCCATAGCTTAATCTGAAACTTGCAAGATGCGAACTAGTCATGGGTTCGCATCCAGTTTATCTAAAAGAAATGTTAACCCTTGCATCGTCAGACAGACTAAATTAGTATTTTACAACCAAAATGCTATTAAAATTTTGTGAACCACAACACCAAGTGGCACAGCAATGAGATAACAGTCATTTATTTGGAAGGGTAATAATTTTTTTATATGTAAAAAAAAATCGATAATAAAACTTTAATAAAAAAATTTGAGAAGGAGTATAACTTTTAATATAGTTTAAAAAAAAATTTCATATAATCGGACGATATTTTTTAAATTTGCCGTTCCGATATTATCAAGAAAGCGGATATCTATTATTTATTAATTATTAAAATGTTTATTAAATCTAGTAATATAAATTTATTTATTAAATGGAATAGTCGATTTTGTTTTAGAAGGCAAGTACAGGAAAGGTATGGCACTATTGCGAAATCTTGTATTTAAAATACTAAATATAAATACTTTTTTGTATTTATTATGATTTAAAATTACAAATATTTTTAATTTTTTTTAAAATTAGATTATAAATTAAATTATAAAATCCACAAACATAATTTATTTATTTTAAATATTAATATGAGTTAGGGAGAAAAAAGTCGAGATTTTATCTATTTCATCCTATTTTATTAAAATGAGCGACGTTCATGCTGAAAAAGAAACTGAAGAAATAAAATTTTTTTGAAGATGATATTAGATTTCAGTTCTGTCGAGTATTTTTTTTAAATATAATATTATATTTATAAGATATTTTAAGCAGTGTCTGAAGAGCTGAAAATTTGTTTTTAAATATAATATTATATTTATAAGATATTTTAAGCAGTGTCTGAAGAGCTGAAAATTTGCTAAAAGTCGATATTTTTTATTATCTAATCGATGCAGCCTCTATTATTTTGAAAAATCGGTTAGATCGTAGTCTTAAAATAAGGTCCTAATAAAATAATTATCGATGAAAGCGGGTGATTTAAGATAAACATGTATGCAGGACTTTAATTTGTTTTCTAAGTAATGTATATTTTATCGACATATTTAAGGTCAATTCTATTCTCTATAGTAGATATTTTCCTTATAATATTATTATTTAAAAAATTGGATCAATTGATTTGATTCATCGACCAATACCTACTTGATATTGGTTGGATAGGCATATAACATTCTGTTACAAGTACACCTGTACTTAAAACAGTGATTGCAATTTTTATAAAATTGTGTCTAACAAAATTTATTTAAAGCCAATTGTGAATGTGGCGAAAAATAACGGTAAAATTTCGCAATAAATATATATTTAGTTTCAGACACTTGTGGATCATTTGTACCCCAAGCCCTAAAATTATTTAAAACAATAGGGCAAAGGTTACGTTTAATCATAGGTGATCAAAAAGAGGGTTTCTACTACAAAGAATATTGATAAAAATTGCCTATCCAATTATGGGTCATTAAGTCCGGCCGACTTCATCTAAATATTTATTTTTTAAATGATTTTCTTTTTAAATAATTTTTATAGAGATGGTATGTTATATTTTTAATATTTTTTTTATAAACAAAAACTTACCTTATTGTAATCTTTTTAATATTGAATATGAAAAAGATTTTAAAAACAAATAAAAATATTTAATTTGAATTTAAAATAAAAGAGACGCTTATAAATATTTAATAACATTTTTCTGACTTGTATCGATATTTAAATATTTATAAGCTTATTTCAAAAAAAGTTTTTAAAGTATAATCCAGGTTTATCCTATCTCATTAACATTCATAATATTATTTTATAGTGAAGCCTCTAAAAGTGATCCCCTCTACATAATAACTTTCCCAATATCTAGACCTTGTTAGAATCCACCCCCAAAATCATACTAAAATATTCTATATATTATCATTTCTCTATGTTGACTAAAAGCCGTCCTTGGATATTCACTTTTAAAAGGTTTCATTGTATTTCGTCTTATTTTCTTAATTTTAAATCTGCTTTCTAAATCTCATCCCGTCTTCTTGAATAAATTATATTATTTAGCTCATTTCCTCTCTTAAGATTATCGAACAAAAAAATGCCTATAGGCAATGGCAAAACTGAAGAATATTATTTATTAACTTAGATCACCATTTTAAAATTTTTATAAAAATAATCCTCTCAAATTTTTATAGATCCGATATTTTCAGATATTCATATAAAACCGATTTGAAATTTAGATTTTTAATTTCCCATCAGCCTTGAAGTTGAGCCCATTTTTAAAAAATCAACATTTATACAAAAAATATAACTTGAAATTTTCCGTTATTTTTAGCCAAGTCGATATATGGTGCATTATCAAAAATGATTAAATATATTTTGCCTTTTTTTATTCCCCAGCCAAAAGTTGACTCTTAAATATTTTTAAACCATTTCTTTGTTGCATATTATTATATAACAAAAAATGATATCACATTTTTACCTATTATATCTTTTAAAATAAAAAGAATTTCTTTTAAACATAACAAATAAATTGAATTTAGGTTCCTTTTATTCATTTTTGTTATTATTAGGAAATTCAACTTATATAAAAATAAAAAATATTAATGATAATATCGGATAGAACTTTTTTGAAAATATTAGCGCACCCAATATTTAATATCGACAGACAGGTTTCTATTTATTTAAAATCTTTTTACTAATTTCATAACATTGAATATTTTATAAGTTTAATTAAATACATTTAAAATAAATAAATAAAGAGCTAAACCAGCCATTAAAATAATATTTAAACATCGGAAGGGCAGGTTAAAAATTTAAAACAACGCGTGGGCGGACTTGGCTGTTATAACTCTCCCATTGAAGACCTCTAATTTGCACAGTACTATCTCAAATATATAATGATAATCGCAAATTGATAAAAGTAATTATATACAATAATTGTAAAGGCTTAATTATTTTTTTTAAATAAATACTTTAATTAAAAAAATTTCAGAAAAAGTCTTTTCTAAAAATAATAATATTCTAAAGAATATTATTCAAAATAGAGAGTTTAACCGGGCCAAGATAAAGGAGAGGCATAGATCTGCCATAAATAAATTATTACCATTCTCAGTTGAAGGAAAGGTAGATGAATGAACTTTTGTGTAAGATCTCAAGCAAGTGCAGTAGTCAGGCAATAGCTTTGACAATTCCTCCAGGGATTTTTCTGACCTGTACTCTTGAACGAAAGCCACCGTGCTGACTATGATAACGGCGAGGGCTATGGAGACTGCGTCGTCGAACTGGGACATGCACACGCTAACTAGTGCCGAACACAGCAGGAGCAAGATTAAGGGGTTCTTGAACTAGAGAAAAAGAAAATGTTAAAATAAGATGACTTGTTTAGTAGTGGTAAATAAAAATATCATTGGTAAGCACAAGAAAAACGGAAATCAAGTAATGCTTATTCTACTTATTTCTATCTCTAATTCTTTCAAACTAACGTAATAAAGTTAGTAAGAAAAATTATAACCCAAAAAGGTTTTTTAAAATTCCAACGGAGAATATTAGAAAACAATTTTTTATTTATTTTTAAATATACAATACCTGCTCCAAAAATTTTTTCCACAAAGGTTCGGGATCCCCTACGAAAAATTCGTTGTACCCTTGGCTTTTTTTCCTAATTTCGGCTTCGATGACAGTCAACCCCCTGTCCAAATCGGCGTCCAAGGCCGTTGCCACCTGCGAAACACTCATATTGCTAGCCTTTTTGGCGTTCATGTGACGCCACATACTCGGTTCTTTGTTGGTGGGGTTGGTTTGAAACTTGAAATGATTATCTTCCGAATAGTCGGCCGAGTTTTTAACCAGTAAGGATGAAGGTTCTTTGATGTCTCGTTCGATAGATTTGTAGGTTTGGACGTCATCCATCTATGGTTAACGGAGTATAGTGGTGGACCGAATTAAAACTTTGTAGCGTAAAGACGGACAGATTGTTTAGAAAGTTCTGAATGTCAAATTTAAAAAATTCATATAGGTAAATTTTTTTTAAAAGCTTAAATTAGTTTTAAAAAATATATATATTTCTAATAACCATTACAATATTTTATATGTTTTATACAATTTGTTGCTTTTTTAAAAAGTATAGTGTAAAACAAATAAATCGATAATATTTTATTACTTTATTTTATAAAGGGTAAATATTATTATGTGTATATATATTATTTTTAAATTAAAAATTGAGAGCCATCAAATTAAAATTGATTTTAATATAAATAAAAAATTTTACAGGCAATGTTTTACCTATCCATACAAGGTAAAATCATTATAATCTATTGTTGTAAACGACCGCGTTCAAAATTCGTTTGAAAAAAACATGATTTGAAAAGAATTTTGAACCTAAACGTATTCATTTTTTTCTGGACACGCGCTAGTTATTTGCGTTCATTCCATTTTTTAAAATTAAATAGATTTTATTTCCTTACTCAGTTGTTTCCTTCAAAATAATTTCATGGAATCCTTTTCTCTATATAATATGGTTTATAATTTATTATGTTTAAGTTTATAAATTATTTTATAGATAGATCAATGATGTATATATACTACTAGATTGGCGATTCGTCAATTAAGTGTCCATGCATAAAAGAACGCCATTTTGTGGTTGCATGTCGACTAATTGTCTTTATTTATTATTATATGAATGCACATTAATGTTTAATCGACTTGCGAAACAGAAAATGGCGCTACAGTTGGTTTCTATGCATGGACATTTTTAAATGCATTTAATGAATGAATCGCTAATCAAGTAGTATATACTACAACATAAAGATATGTTATATCCTGATAATTCGGACTAAAATTCATGACAAAAACCATTCGCAGCCTTTGCTCTTCCTGTCATAAACCCTCCTCTTTATTTGAAAATGGTAAAATGTGGACTCATGGCCTTCCTTCCAATAGATGTTCCTTGTTAAAAACTTTTCTCTTACCCTCAAATATCTGCATATCCCACTCCAATATTGGCAATACAATTAGGCACGAATGGAAAAAAAATATAATATAACAGCGATAATTAAAGTTGAATGAGCGAAGGCAAAATATAAAAGAGCGATAATTGGTACTGAGAAAAAAACGAATTCATAGTATATCCAATAAGAATAGAATGAATTGAAATGAAAAAAATAGCCCATGAATAATTATATATATATCAATGAAATACCTCATTACCAAAATAAAAATCGAACGCTTAACATGATATTATATATTATCATTTAATTAAATGATTATTTAAAAAAATATATTTTTAGATATGAATTGAACGAACGCGAATGAACAACGAGCGAGCTAAAGGTCTGCAACGGAAGAGAAAAGATTTTAATCAATGGGCAGGTGAGGTAAAATAAATTTAAAACAATGGGCGGGTGTGAAATATTTTTTGAACGAAATGAGGTAACTAGTAGTGTTGTTAAATGGCTCGTTTTGAGCCGATTTTTAAAAACGGCTAACTCAATATTTCGTCAAGAAAAATATTACTCAAGTCTCAGGATTTTGCTCATAGAAGGAACAAAGGTCTAGGCATATATTATCAAAATATCGAGGCTTAGGCAATATTTTTCTGGTTAAATATTGAGTTAGCGGTTTTAAAAAATCGGCTCAAAATGAGCCGTTTACAACACTACTAACTAGTCTATTTATTAAAAATTATTTTTTTTATTTCATAATATTGCATATTTTAAAATAAAATTTAAACTTGGAGCTGACAAGTTAAGCAATATCTTTAGAAAATGGGCGAGCGTGAATTTTAAAAAAAACCACGAGCGACTGGGTTAAAAAATTTTAAACAATGGGCGGGCGAGTGTCCCGGTTAAAACCCGCCCATTGCAGACCTATACAACGAGCATGAACTAATTTTTTTTGAAAAATGTAAAATTATTATAATCTACTTTATTTTTGAACAAAATAAAATCGAATAAGAGTGAACAAAGGTAATCATTTTTTATTGATTAAAGAAAAAAACATTTAATAAGACTTTTGCATGGAGGTGGAGTTATTATCATGAAAATGTGCTTACCTTTACCTTAGCAGGTTCTATCGTTATATAAACTTATAATTCAAACAAGGAAGTTTGAACAAATCAATATAATATTAAAAAAACTGTAGTATCATTTAAGGATTATTTTTAATTTCTGAAAAAATAACAAATCTAAAAATAATTATAGGAGTGATTAAGAAAACATGTAATTTATCAAATCGTAAAATAAATTATTATGCCGTAAGCTAAACATACTCTATAATTGAATTTCATGCGCAATTTTAATCAAGAACTAACCATTCAAATAAATGTTATAAAATGAAAATAGTGTTGTTAAATGGTTCAATTTAACAGATTTAAATTACGATTTTAGCAATATTACGCAAGATTTGAAATTTCGTCAATAATGTGATAACTTTTCTACCAGGAAGATCAAAATTTCTAGGCTTGCAAAATATATTTTGGCTAAAATATTGGGTTGGCTGTAAAATGAGCTGTTTAATATATGTAAAATTATAAGACTGTCCAAAACAAAAAAAAACATTTGATAACTTTCAAAACTTATATGAAAAATAATAAGTAAGCTTTTTTAAAAAGTGTACAGTAGTGCCCTAGACTTATTACTAAATAATGATTGTACATATCAATATAGAATATGAGGCAAATTATATTTTAGATGAGCAAGCATGAAAATCCACCGTAGAGTATAGCCAGTTTTTTTATTGCAAATTTTATGTCTCATAGATTTATATTCAAAATAATTCATTTATTTGAGATCTCTTGTGAATCAGCATAGGCTGCTAGAGCATAGATATCAGCGGTAAAGATTCCATGAAAATTATTTTCTACTTTAAGTTATAAAAAAATGAGTCATTGAGAGTAAATAAATTGAAAGTATTAGTTATTATAAACAAAAATTTATTAAATTATGATAAAGCAGACGATAACATTTATAATGCGAACTAGAATTATACATTAATATTTAGCAATGATTGATTTTTATTTTGGTATCTTTTAACCTTATGAACTAGACTGATCTGGTATGACTATTAAGTTGATGTTATGTTTAAAAAATTTTTTTCAATGTACAATTTAAAAATAAGATAAATCAAATTTAAGTATTATTAAGAAAACATTTCAGCAAAAAAATAATTGGAATGGACATGTCACGTCGGTAAAGCGTCTTAGTGACTCTTTCCCATCCCAACCAATAGAGCATCTAGGTGAAAATATAATACTTATTTGTAGGGCTGTGCCGATATTAAATATCGGATCGGTCCCGATATTTGGCGTTTTTCAAAAATATCGGATCGGCCCGATACCTGTAAAAAACCCGATCCGATCCGATCCTTTTTCTAAAAATGCAATTCTTATAAAACTTTTGAGTAATGAAACTTTGAATTATTATTTTTTAATAAAAAAATTTTTTTTTAAATATTTTAAAAAAAAATAAATTTTTTCGAGTTTCTATTTTACATTAATAATATTTTATAAATAATTTTTTTTTAAACAATGCAAATGTTATTTATTTTTTTAAATAGATTTTACAAGTTTTTTTATAAAAATAGAAAGGAACACCCAAAGTTTTATTTATTTTTAATTTTTTAAAAAAATAACACCAATTTTATTATTTATACTTTAAATAAAAATTATTTTAAATATGGTTTCTGAATTATGGAAATATTTTGATAAAGATGAAGGTAATTTTGCAAAATGCGTCATCTGCGGAATTCTAATTTCACCTAGAGGAATACTGAAAAATTCGTTCAATACAACTAACATTAGGAAACATCTGAAGCGTTGCCATCAAAAGGAATTCGAAGAGCTAACACAAAAAGAGCGAGAAATATTAGAAAAAACAAATCAAATTTAAAAAAAAAAGAGCCCTGAAAGTCAGCCAACAATATCAGCCATTCTTAATAAAACTAATATTTGGAAACATTCTGATCCTAAATCAATAATAATTTCTAAATTTATAGGGGAAATGATAGCGTGTGACCACCAGCCGATTTCTATCTTGGAGGATATAGGCTTTAAAAGGCTTTTACATCATTTATGTCCAAATTACAAAATTCCCAATAGAAAGTATTTTTCGCAAGGAGTTATTCCGGATATATATGAAAAACTCTCCGAAAAAATTCGTAAAGAAATTTTGGTTGACGATTCTTTTTTATCCTTTACGGTAGATATATGGACTAGAAATTCAGGTGGCGATTCTCACATCTCATTAACATGCCACTATATGAACCAAAATTTTCAACAAATTAATAGAGTTCTAAATGTTAAAACATTTAATGAGTCGCATACAGCAATAAATATTGCTCAAATTTTAGATGAAATTATTATTTATTGGGGTATAAAGAAAAATAAAATACACCTAATCATTAGAGATAATGCACCCAATATAACTTTGGCCATGAAAAATGGGAAATTTCAAAGCGTTTCGTGTTTTGCACATAGTTTGCAATTGGTTGCACAGGCAGCAATTTTATCACAGAGATCTATTATTGACATGCTTGCCCGGGTTAGAAAAATAGTAGGACACTTTAAACATTCTTCTATTGCACAAAATTGTCAAGAAATACAAATTCGATTAAGTCTAGCCCAGCACAAATTAATCCAGGATGTGCCCACCCGTTGGGATTCTACCTATTATATGCTCGAAAGATTGATAGAACAAAAAAGGGCGGTACAGCTGTTCATTATCGATAATCCTAATTTGGGAAATCTCTCATTATATGAGTGGGAATTAGCAGAAAGGGTAATTGATGTTCTTGAACCAATTCAGAGAGTAACAAAAGAAATAAGTACGGAATCATGTTCAATTAGCAATGTTATACCCTTTGTTGAAATTCTGAAAAGTGAATTAACAATTAATGGGGACACAGATAGAGGTGTGCAGACTATGAAGAATACCACTAATAATCAATTAACAACTCGGTTTTTTGATATTTATGATGATGACAATTATGTTGTCGCAACATTACTTGATCCTCGATATAAGGATTTCTTTTTGCCAAAAAACATATCATACATAGAAAAGCTCAGGACTGCATGTGAGTCTTTTTTTAAAGGTGATGATAATGTTCAACTTCCAATTTCTAATAAAGATTCGCCAGGTTTTATATTTTTTAAAATAAATTTAGATTTTATTGTTAACTTAGGTAATGACAATGAGAAAAATGTTCCACATAACATTAAAAAATGCAAATTTAATTTAAGGGATGCTTATAAATTGAAAATCAAAGAAAAACTAGTAATAAATGAAATCGATAGTAATGTAAATGATGAACTGCCATACCTAATAGAAATCAAGGAATATTTAAAAGAATCTTTATATATAGAAAGTATAACAACATATTTTTCATATTAATTTAAATATTGCTTGGTTGGGCTATGATTGACCCATTTTCTAAAAAATTCTAATTTTTAAATTTCAAATAATGTGCTCAAAAAATGATTTAAAGTTAAAAATAAAACATTGCTGGAAAAAACACATGAGGCTAACATTGATATAAATATTAAAATGTCTGAAATAAAAAAATTTAAGTATTTAATTTAATAAGTACAAAAGCAAACTTTATAAGAATATTATATTTAAATCTATAACAATTCATTATTGACATGTAAATATTTAAAAATACTCTCCCTTTTCCCATTATGCTGGAAAAAAAAATCAATAAAACTATAACCTTAGCTGATAATTATAAATAAAAAAGTGTAAATTTAAAAAAAAAACTCTATAGTAGAGTATAAAAAGTAGCAAATCAAACTTTTTGGGAATCTTTAGGTGTGTTACATTTTTTTTTAAAAAAATAGAGGTAGCAGTAGTGTGCTACTGCAAAGTAGTGATAGTGTAGTGGTAGCACATTAATTTTAAAAGTTTTATTTAACAACTTTGATTGATATCCAAACTGATACTTACACTATATTGACCAATACCATTGATATCCAAAATAATAAGGTAGTATATTTATATTTATTGAAAATCTATAACTACTCATCAATAATATTATTTTTTATTTATTTATCCTTTTCATAAAATTAAATTTAAAAAAATAAAGATTGGCAACACCTTCTTACTTGTTGGTTTATAAAATTTTTTTAAAATTATTAAGGTTAATTAATATTTTTTAGCTTTGGTCAAGTATTACATCAGTATACACCTCTATTATTCATGTTCATAAATAAATTGAGTCTTTTATATAAATTTTAGGTAGTAAAAAAATACAAACTTATAAAAAAAAATGCAAAATAATTATCACGTTTAAAAAAATAATTAATTTTAATTTCAAAAGGAAAAGATGCCAGAATATAAAGGAAGGGGATGCCAGAAATTTAAATTAGTGATACACAATATTCCATGTTTAAAATAAATGCAATAAATTAAGTAGACATTCCAACATGTTTAGCTTAATGCAATATATTTCATGTCAATATGTTAATAATCGGCCAATATTATCTATCAACATTCAAAAAAAATTGATAAAATGTTATATTAAAACATTTATAGTAAATATCAGTAATTTATAAAACCTTAAATATGTTATCTTTTATCTTAAAATATTTCTTTAATTTATATAAAATATGGTAAACTTCAAAAAGCAATGAATATTAAAATTATAATAGCAATTTAATAATAAATAAAACATTTGAACAAATATTAAATATAACACAGAAGCAATATTTACTTTAACGAATTTGTTTTTACGCATATTAGTTATTATTAATTTGCTGGAAATATTTGGCGTCAATTTACCTGACATTGACATCTGACATAATATATTCTAATCATATAATTTACCAAAAATTTCAAGTATAAAAATTAATACACAAAAGTATTCTCTACTATGCTATGCATGTTACATTGAAACACTTAAACATTGATAACTTAATGCATTATACAATTCACTAAGTTTGTTATAATGTACAAATCAGTCGTAGCAAGAGGGGGATGAGGGGAGGGGCATAGAGAAATCCCCCTATCTACACTCGTGAATATTATTTTAATATTAAGCCAATGTTGCCCCTCACATGTCCCACAACCCCTCTCTTTAATAATGTAGAAAGATAAACAAGGAAAATTTAATAATTTTTTAAACAATTGACTATTATGCAAAATTTTTAGAAAAAAAATTTAAAACCCAATATTATTTAAAAAAATATAGCATATTTAACAGTCCTAGTCCTACAATAAATGGATTTAAAACTCCAATAAAATTTATATAAAAAAGTAACTAAGTAATCCCATTGGTAGTACCCCCCCCTCTATAAAAAAATCCTAGATATGCCTATTATGTAAATTAGCTCACTGGATGTAAATTTTCTAATTCTCTATATAGTTTGCGATGCCTATTATTCTAAAGGAAAAATATATTTGAAATGATAAAGAATTTTTGGATATGAATAATTTTTTGAAGGCAGTTTAACATCACGAAGAATCAACCCCTCATTTGCATTCAATGATTCAATTAAAATAATTTGCAAAAATTGAATTAAAAATATGCTATATTCGATGCAAACCAATTCCGCTTATTTACAAATTTTAATTTTCGTGTGGTGTGACTAATAAAAAAAATAATTAAAACCCAATATTCAAAAGGAAAGAGATACTTATAAATTAAAAGAAATAAATTATATAATAAAATTTGAAACATTTGTGATTATAGAAAATAAGGAAATAAACTTTAAAGAAAATAAGGAAATAATCATTAAAGAAAATAATGAAATAAAAACTTGTATAATTGATAAAAAATTAAATAAAACTGTGAAATATAAAACAATTAAAAAAGTTTTTAAGAATATGATATGGAAATCATATATTAGATATGGAAGGCGAAATAAAATTCTTTTTAGAAAGAACAAATTAAAGATAATTTATTAATATTAAATTTTTATTATTTTTATTTTAAATTTTACTCCCTTGTTTTTCAATATAAACAACTTTTTAATATCATAAATTATCTTTAATTTGTTCTTTCTAAAAAGAATTTTATTTCGCCTTCCATATCTAATATATGATTTCCATATCATATTCTTAAAAACTTTTTTAATTGTTTTACATTTCACAGTTTTATTTTTTTATCAATTATACAAGTTTTTATTTCATTATTTTCTTTAATGATTATTTCCTTATTTTCTTTTAAGTTTATTTCCTTATTTTCTATAATCACAAATGTTTCAAATTTTATTATATAATTTATTTATTTTAATTTATAAGTATCTCTTTCCTTTTGAATATTGGGTTTTAATTTTTTGATACTAAAAGATTTACAATTATAATGAAAATTTCTTTTATAATAATGTGTTTCCTTATCTAATGTGTTTCTATTTTTATAATAATTCTCATTATTAGATTTACTAAAATTTTTATTAGAACAATTTTCTTTTATTTCTGTAGCCGATTTATAATTACATAAACACTTTAATGTATATAATGTTTCATCATAACTTGAATTTAACTCTCTTGGAAACACTGCTTTCATGACTAAATATAATTCATCTGGTAAATTACCTATTAAGCTTAGAGTATTCTTACTATCATGAAATTTTAAATAATCTTCTAACTTGTCAATGGACTTTGTTTTATTATTATTGTCCCATATAGGTTTATTCATAATTTAGAGATTTATCATTAAAAATTTTTAATTATCCTCACTCTTTCAAATAAATCATTTCTTACGTGTTTTTAGAATGATATAAATATTACATTCCAGAACTTTTTTTATCTAGTTGTCTAAGTTCCAGTAGCTAAAATCATATTGTCTGTGGCATTATAGCCCAATTTTATTTAGTTCGTCTAATTTGATATATACCTCATCTGGTAGTCTTCTCGTAAAGGAACCTGCTTTTTCAATGTCCGAGATCTGAGTGTCCTTGAAGATGTCTTCGAATCTACTCAAAAAAAGATCTCCATTGCCTGAGTATATTGGAAATTCAATTTTTATATTAACGTTTTTATTGGGAAACTGTTTAATATTTATTTACGATTTCCTCGAATATGTAGGAACTGCCACCATAAAGTTTTCTAAAATAGATGATTGGTACGAGATTATTTATTTTATTTTATTTTAAATTAATAATTTAATTTTATATAATATATTTTAAAATTTTACATTTTTCTATCAAACTAAAAAATCAGGTTTATATAACAATTTTAATATTAATATATAAAAATTTATATAAAAAAAATCAATCTACACAATTTATAAAAAAATCAATTTATATCATCATAAAAAAAAAGGTTAGTATTAATCGGTCATATCAACAGTCACTAATGTTTATTATATGGAAATCGATAATAAATTTATAAAATCAGTGCATTTCGAAGGTATAGTGTTTATAACACAATCATACTACTTTCTCTATTTGCGTAATTCATAATCATATAAATTAACAATTATACATTATTAAATCCATATAAGAGTCAGCCATTACCAGATAATTCGTTCATCCCCATTGGCTATATGATTCTTTCAAAATCCTAGTAGGCCACTCAATACATTTTTTTAAACTCATACAACTTACCGCTGGGAGAGGGGGAAACTAAAGATCTGAATCCGCCCGAAGTGGCAAGCGGGCGAGCGGGTTAAATTTTTTTAAAGAACGGGCGAGCGGTTGGGCCGGTTTATTTAAACTAATAGCGGGAATGGGGGTGAGTTAAAAAATTTACCTTTTATTTATTATTTAAAATCATTTATGTAAATTTTTTAAAAAAATGCTGCATGAAATTTCAACATATTTCAATCGATATCTGAGGATGTGTTGATGTCGAAAACATGTAGCTTGGATCCACATGGATGAAAATCTGATTTTGCCCTTTTCTCCAAAAGTAAAGAGAATTCAATTAAAGGTATTAAATTATAAATGCAAGTTTGAAATATATAGTATCCATGTCAAAATTAAACAACATCAAATGGGAATTGACTGTTACAGAAGAGAGCACCTTAAATGACATAACAAAATATTTACATCTTAAAGTAGCGATTTTTGTATAATTTAGAAAGATTTTAGACCACTTAGTTAAGTATAAGTTTACCATTCATAAACAATTAATTTAAATTACTTTTTTAAATTTATTATTAATGGTTTCACTTTTTATTTAAATATCTCATTTAAGTAGAGGATATGCTATAAACGGACACAAGAAAAAGATCCAAGCTATCAAGATTAATCAGTGCTTCTTCTGAAAGAGGAATTAACATTGCTGGAAGATTTATTATACATAAAAAGAACTTATGTGAATCCAGAAAATGTGGATTCATTATTATTATGGCATTATAATTATAAATAATATCAATATTAATTTTATATTTTTTACATAAATATTTTATTATATCAAATAAATTTCTTATCCGTAATTTAAATTGAATAATTTATTTTTGCTTAATATAACAATTTCCTAATTTATATAACTTTCTTTGTAGGGATGTAACGCTGAAATTGAAACTTTTTTTAAAATTATAAAAAAATTGAAAGAATGAGCTTATTTAAATATTATGGGCAGATTGGTTTAAATTTTTTTTTATATAATGGGCAGAAAAGTGAAAAAATTTAGACCAATGGGCGGGTAAAGAATTTTATCATGGGCGGGCAGGTATATTTTTAAAAAGGTTGGGCTGGCTGGTTAAATTTTTTTTAAATATTGGAAGGGCGGGCTTGTAGGGAAAACAAATTTAGGATGTTGGGGATTAGGATCCTAACATCCAGATCGGCCTTTGATCTGGTCCCACTTATAAAAAAATTCTGATTAGTTATTTCTTCCCGTGCTTATTTTTATTTTTCATTTTTTGAAATACATAATATCTTTAAATCATCTACATAAATGTTGGTTGAACAATTGGAAACACTAATTCTAAAATCTATGGCTATATATCATGTTTTATTATTGCTTACGAGTGCTTTAACCTGAATGTTTCATGTTTTATTAGTGTCTATGAGTGCTTTAACCCATCTAATAGCAAGAATAGAAGATTAATACTAGAAAATAAATTTTGGCCAACTTACGGTTAAAAATCGACTAAAATTTTTAGCAATATCTTATTGCCTAATTATATATTATAGTCAATGTCTAATTTGGGCATCGTTGGGACAATTTTTGCTCAAACAGTTACCCAATTTATCAAGACTTTTTACTTAAAAAAACATTTTGCCATCTATTATATTCTTAGTCTAGCAAAAAGTGTGATTATGTTAAACCAATTTAAAATAATTTTTTCACTAGTATTAATTCATCAAAATCATGAGTTAAATTATATATGTATATATAGACTTATACAAAATTGAATGTATAAAATTCGTATAAAATTGTTATATACAAAATAAGAATAAAAATATAAAATTAATTTATAAAATCAAATATTATCTTTGTTTATTTAGTTAATATATCTTATTTGCATGGCATTTGATAATGTCTACTTTGAATTTATGAATATTGTGAACATCTTTTAGCAAATTCATTTGAGTAAGATGATTTAGAAATTTAATAATTTAACTTTTTACAAAACTCGTGTTATTTTTTTTCTTTATTAATTTTATTATCTGACCTGAATAGTTTTAAAAAGGTGATAAAATTTTATAATACAAATGAATGAATGTAATAAAAAAATAACAGATACCAACTTGTTAGAGGTAATACGCAAATGGGCATAAAATTAAAAATCTGTCCACTTTATAAAATAGTTGCCCAATTTATCAAGGCGTTTTCTAATAGTCAATAGGAATTGGATTGGGACTCAAAATCTTGAGTTGCCCTTATTATCAAGAGCCCAAATTAGACAGGAGTTATTGTATTTTTATCCGATTGGTATAGAGTAAAAATACAAAGATTCCTAGATAAATAAGAAAAATTATAAAATTAGCCTCTTATCAGAAGGAAAAATATAAAAGAACTAAATATCTTTTGCGCTAATATTTAGTGCCTGACTAGTATTTATTATTTTCTCAATCATTTTTATAAACCAAAATAACCGAGTTAAAAACAAAATGTAACTTTTATGTCCATCTTTGTGAAGTGGTTAAGCTTTTGGTAACATTAATCCTGATGCTTATATCAAACCATTAAGTAGTGTTTAATTAGTGCATTTTTTGGTTTTAATCTGTGTAATATATAGTTTAAGGTGAAATAAATTAGGTAAAATAATAAAAGTACAAAATAACATCACGTCAGAACAGAGAATATAGAAATTCTATATTTGGTTTGTGTTAATATTTAATGCCTTACTTATTAATTTGTCAATCAATTTTGCCAACCACAGAAAATAATTGTATAATAAGGCAATTAAAAATTATATCACGCTTTAACCGTGAAGTCAATCAAACTTCTGGAAGCATTAACCCTAAAATATATATCCATAATGTTGCGTTATTATAATTATATATTTTTGTAATCTAATTTTATTTTTATATTACATTTTATGAATTCAAATTTATCTTTTCAACTTAACTTTTTATTTTTGTAATTCAACTTATATTACTTATTATTTTGCGTAACCTTATTTATATAAATTTCGGTTTAACTTTACTTTTTTTATATTATTTTATTTTTTATATTTGTTTATATTCTAATTTATATTTTATAAAAGGTATAAATACCTTAAGAAAAGAAAAAAGAAATTAGTCAATAAAGTTAATAAAATATATTTTTACTGACTCAAACCTCGCACCATATCGTCACCAACCTTATTCTTTGCATGGTGCCCTTTGGGTGGTGGACTAGAAAAAGATGACTACCTAATCTGCTGAGATGACCATCTAATCTATGACGATTGCTTAATCCATTGAGATGACTCTATTTATATGACTACCTATTGTGACGATTGTTTAATCCATTGAGATGACTCTATTTAGACTACCTATTGTGACGATTGTTTAATCCATTGAGATGACTCTATTTATATGACTACCTATTGTGTTGATTGCTTAACCTATGGAGATGACTACCTATTATGACTCTACCTTGTGCTTAACCTATGGAGATGACTACCTATTATGACTACCTTATCTATTGTGATGTTATGACTACCTTATCTATTGTGACTACCTAAACTACTGAGATGACCAAGAATCAAACCTTAGTACGTTCTTTAATGCAAAAAGTTTCTTTCTTTATGGTGTCCCGGCTCTGGATGTTGGACTGGAATATAATAGCCAGCACCTAACCTAATGTGACAACCTAGGAAGAACTGATATGGAAGTTGAACGATAGGTTATGAATTCTATTTTGTGAGACCAATGATGGTTACTTATTATTCTAATCCACGTAAGAAGTATTATAAATTAAAATTTTATGCCAGGATAAAGGCATGTTATAAATTTTTAAAATTACTAAAATGTAAAATCATAATGGATAATATTGATATTTTTTGATTTCTTGAATGATGACCAATTGTTGTAAATTAACATAAACCTAAAGATGAATTCTTAAATATAATTAAAAATATTAAAAATCCTAAACAAGAAGATAAAACTTAATTTTAAATATGTTAAAATGTAATTTTTAAATCACATGATTGATTCAAATAACCTTCATAAGTAATACTTAATATGATAAATGCCCGATTTGCACTTAACATAGTCGTGTCCAATAATTTCCTATGGGGGGGCGATGGGGGTTTCTGTCATTATTGTAGGTCTAGGTTCATTTTTTGTATACTTTTGGCTAAGTTATATTTTATAAAAATAATATTGGTTTTTCGCATTTTTTTTTTATAAAATTCTTTATTTCTAAAAATTTGAATGCATCGTTATTTTAATTAACCTTTACTTATTTTTCTTTCAAATTATTGTTTATAGTAATATATTGAATACATTGGTGAGGGGAGGGGGACTTTTTTATTAACTTAAAATGATATTCACGAGAACCGAATTCCCGATGGGAGGAAGGCTTTGCCCCTTTCCTATATCTTGATTACTCGCTTGTTATTTTAGATATTTATATTAATAATTTAAGAGGAAATTTAAAAGAAATGAGAGAAAAGTTTCATCTAAATATCAATATAAAAATCTAACATTTTACCAAATCATATTCTAACTACTTTGTACCTCACTGGTCAAATGTAAAATGTTTTTTAATTATCTAAATTAAATTTAAAAGTTGCTTAAATTTTTTAAAACAATATTACTATCATAAAATTTGATTTTCAATATCATTGGGGGGGGGGGGAGAATTACAAACTAGATTTATTAACTTTAATTTAAAAAATTAACAAACATTTATAAATAATCGATCACTTTTAATTTAAGATACAATAGAATTGATTTTTTTAAAAAGGTAACTATTGTTACATTCCCCAAAATACAGGATAAAAGTAACTTTACCAAAATGCAACTGGTTACAATTAAACTGTGCATTTTAATTAAGAATGTGCATATGCGCGTTTTAATTGAGAATGTGTATACTGCGCATTTTGATTAAAAAACTAATAATAATTTTAATAAAGTGTGTATTTTATATTAAAAAATGCCTAAAATAATTTATTCTCATATTGTTTTAATTAGCTCAATGGCGAAATTCAATATATTATCAATTAAATTGTCTATACAATTTGAGTAATGTTTTGAAGTTAAAAAAAACAGGATTTTTATAGAATTTTTTGCTTAGAAGAAGAAGAGCTTGGTGATGCTTTGAAGGAAATATTTTTACGTTTTCTGTATTTGGTTTATTTTACTATTTTTATCAAAAGGGTTTTTGTATTTTCTTGTGTTTTTAATAGATATATTGGGGATCTTTAGAAGACATGTTAAGCATTTTTTTTTTGAATATACTTTTGCGAAGATTTTATTTAAAACATTTCCATATTTTATAATTTATTTGAAAATAAAATTATTTGACTAGCAAAAAATTGTTAAAATAACATATTTATATATTCTTTCAATTTTCACAAGTTAAATAATTTTATTTAAAAAATATGGAAATATTTTAAATTAAATCTGCACAACACTGTAAAATTGTTCATATTATAATGGTTTTTTAGTTTGAAATAGACTTTGAATATAAAATATTCATGCAAATATTAAAAACACTAGAAGGGAACTTGCCGAGGCTGACAAAATTTACTAACTAATTTTCTCAAATAAGGAAATGAATTTTCCGGCTTCCAAAACTTCAAAATATTTTCATTATTATTTATAAGCTATGAAACTACTTTCATCTTTAGATGTTGATGCTTCATCAGAATCATCTAGAAATTCTCTAAATGTTTCATTTAGAATATACTGTTATTTATGTGTGTAGGATAAATTAGAAAAGTTGTAAATGATAGTTGGCAATGGCTTATTCTTATCTTCTAATTTTATAACATTTAGCCTTTTTAAGGTTGTTTTATATCGTCTATTAAAAACTTAAGACTTTTGAAATTCGGATCTAGAATTAAGCCTACCTATGTAGTGGCTGCATAATAAATCTTTCCTGAGAAATGTTCGGTTTTTTAGAGTTTTGATTATTATTGTATCAAATTTAGAAGGTTGACGAAATTTTACTAATTTTTATTTCCATAGATAAACTTCATTTATTATGGGACATGAATCTGCGCTCAGAGCAATCAGTGTACTAAGTATATTTATTATGATCATTATGTGGTAAATCATTCAAAGAATTTCGTATTAAGGTCAGACCATTTAATATATACATAAACCATTGAGAGGAAAGCTTAAAAATTAATATCCCAATATAGAGAAAACAAATTAATACTTAAATATACATATTTTAAAAAAAATATGAATCTAAATGCATTGGAAAAATTACTGTTATTTATACATATATTAAATAATTATAATTTTGTATTTTAGAAATTTTAAAAATTAACAATAAGTTATTAAGTTGTTTAATCTTCCTATAAATTTTAACTGTTTATAATGTGCAAAGGATTAATATATGTATATATTAAAGATAAGTGAAAAAAAAAATATTTATATTAAATTTATTTTTTCCCAAATTTCTATTGCAGAACAAGCGTTGAGAGAAATATTCTTTTCCACTTCTTTCAAATTTTATAAGGCGGGAAAAAATGTTGTTAATAAAATGCGGAAGTTTTTTTTGTTAAAAATTATTCTTTTTTTCAAAAAGAACTAAATTAAATTAAAAAATGTACATTATAATTATAAAATTGTATATATTAATAAAAAACAATTTTGAAACTTAAAATTTCCGTGATTCATGGGGAGTTTATGTACACGCCCAAAATTTTGGAAACCATCCCAGTCATGCCTAATAATTTAAAATTTATTCACACTACGCCGTAACCCACCGGACCCATCGTGTCACTAGTAATTTCACGGCCGCGCCCACCTCTAGTATGGTTAGAGTTTACATCTATTCTTTATATTCTAATGATGGATCATGTTTCCCCGTGAGTTATCAACAAAGTATGAATAATTTCAGCCAACATTTTTAGTAATTATATGTCCAGTTTTTTAATGTCGCACTAATCTTTTTAATTTTGATAGATTGATTTTCAATAATACTTATTAATAAAATCATTATGGAAAATTTATACAAAAAGGTTGAGAAAATTAAAGGTGATTAATTTAATCGAGCATGCTAACCTTGGATGGAACCTTCAGATATTCTAAGAATAATGAATTCTGTGGCTCTACCCTCCAAAGCCCATGTAGAGGTTATGACCATGAGCTCCCCAAATAATTAAAATTTTTAAGGTATTTCAGTGAAGATTTTTCAATAACTTATCGATTATATGCAAAATATATGTGGGCAAAATTATTTTTGGTTTGAATTATAACTGTTTTTGGCGTTTAAGGTAACCACAAGCCTTACCTAGTTATTCATGTAACTTTTCTAGCAGTTTTATCATTGATACATTATTAACTATAAGAAACATTATTTCTATACTATGAAGATTTTAAGAATAACATTCTATAGCAGCATTTTCTAATATATATTTATATTATGATATAAAATAATATGTCAGCAGTAGCGTTTTTGTTATGTTTTTACACTGGGCTTAGAAGGTTAAAACCACCCAATTTACCTAAGCTTTAAAAATAAAATAATGAACTAGGCTGGTCATGTTAAAAATAGGATATGTATATAAGAAGCTTAGAATATGAATTAGGTAATATTTATGCAATATATTATAGTATAATATGTAACAAATATTAGATAATATTAAGCAGGGATGTGCAATTTGACCGATCAAATATAATTCGGTCAATTGACTTATATTTAAAAGCTCAAATATGGTTAAATACGGTCAATCAAGTTGCTTTTCAAGACAATATTAGCTTTATTTTATATATAATAATAAAAAATGAATATATATATAATATTAAATTATATATTTTTTTAAAATTCTATAATTAATGTTTCGCTCTCCGTGGCAGTCTTGTTCTGCAATCGATTTCTTATCTTCGTAAGAATATTCACCCAAACAGACCAATTTCACTCTGAAAATAAGTATAACTAGGAATTGTTAGTAAGATATTAGACACTTCTCTTAATATTCAAGGCGGGCAAAGCATTTTCCAACCATTTGAGGGCGAAATCTGATTGTTTATTATAAAAGATATTGCTTTCTACATATTTTGACTTAAATATACCACCACTTTTACTTCTAAAATTTATGATATCACTTAAAAAACTTTGATTATTATCACCTTGTAAAATGCCTAATTTAGGTATTATCATGCTTTATCAAACTCATTACTAGTAAGATACACTCTTATATTGGGGACTCAATAAATAATCAGCAGTTTAAGCACATGTATTTGAATTGTTTTTCCTTTTTCAGCATCTTTAATTTTTTTTTTCTTCAGGTGGAGAAATTATAATATAAAGCATGATTGAAAATTTTATTTTCGAATAATTATTGGTAATTTCCTTCGGATAAATTTAATTTCTTCAAAAGCTACTTTCAGAGCTTTCCTGCATATTTGTATTTATTCCTTACATTTTAATGACGATGCCCATTGCTTGGATAATTGTTCATAGTAATATAAATTGGCAATCAGTAATTTTCTCAAACCATGCTTTAGCAAAATTAGTATATTTAATTATATATTGAAATCCAATTAAATTAATAATGAGAAAAATTCTTTTATTTTTATTATTTTAAATAGAAATTGTAATATTTTAATATGAAAATTTTATATTTTAATATGAAAATTTTATATTTTAATATAAAATTATAAATAAATCGTTGATGATGCAAATATATTTTATAATAAATGTATCCTAATTAGATTGATAAATATGCAATAAATTAGTTAATTAAATCAATATATTTATTTACCAATAATATTTTAGAGTATTTAACCGTAAATATTCTTTATATCAATGGTCGCCAGTCATTTGACCGATTTGCCAACCCTGATATTAAACATGACTTATGGAAATACGTTCTTTTAAAATTATAATTCATCATTAAATGCATAGAAAATAGAATTTGATATCTCTATAATCTAATTTTGATGGCCCAGGCTGCCACGCCTAGTGTTGTTAAACGGCTCGTTTTGAGCCGTTTTTTAAAAACGGCTAACTCAATATTTTAGACAGAAAAATATTACCTAAGCCTCGAGATTTCTCTAATGGATGTCCAAAACCTTTGTTTCTTCTGCAAACAAAATCTTCTAGCTTGCGTGATAGTATTCTGGATGGAATATTGAGTTAGCCGTTTTTAAAATTCGGCTCAAAACGAGCCGTTTAACAACACTAGCCACGCCCATACTTCCTCAAATCTGGAGATGGCTGACCTTCATTGTGCTGGCTGTGTGAATAATTTGAATTTGAATAAAATAAAATAAATAGAAATGCATTTTTATAAAATAAACGAAGAAAGAATACAATGAACATAATACTAAGAATCTATAAAAAAAAATTAAAACATAATAATTAATTTATTTTGCATAAATTATTTTAGAAATAGGACTCTACCTTAATTTGAATTAAATTTTTTGAAGGTTAAAATGTTTATATGAAGTTTTCTTTAATCGAATACTAATTATTAAATCTATTAAAAAAATATTTAATTATGTTTAAATTTAAATTATAAGAAAATATTTTTTCATTTTCATTTTATATGAATTACAAAAAGAAAAGCGGCAACTTATCCCCTTAGCTATAGAAAAGCTTCTAAAAGGTTTATCCCCTTAGCTGTAGAAAACTTAATATAATTGAATTTATTCTATGCAACTTTTAAAAAAATATTTAAAAAAAATAAATATATATTTATAACGCCTCATTTTTTAAACAAATAAAACTGAATAATTAATTATAATTTAATTTTTAATAAGAAAATAGTATTCTGAACATTTGACATATATCTTTTTTACATTGCATAATTCCAATATATTTTTAGATCTTACTCGATAAATTAAAAAATTTATTTTATAAATCTTATAAATATTCATTTTTACATATAATCTAAAAAACGATATTTAGAAGAGAGCAATTAGGTCTATATAACCAAAAAGTGGGATATTTCCCAACCCACCAGAAATTTGCCTGTTCTTGTAAATATCATTTTAAGCTAATACTCCCCCCCCCCCACACACTAGCTCCCCAAAAAATGTATACAATATATCACTATAAACAATAATTTGCAAGAAAATTAGTAAAAAAATTTTTTAGAATAACGACTATAATTAAACATTTTTTAAAATGATAGGAAGCTCCAAAATAATTTTAATAAAAATATAACAGACGAAGGTCTACAATAGTTGGACCTAAAGACCTGCAATAAAATTTATGGCGAAACCCCCGCCTAATCGTGCTTTCCCATATAGAAAAATCCTGGAAACGCTTATGATCAGGACAATTCAGTCAGCGGAATCCCCAACATCATTTAGGAATTCCAAAGAGTCAATTTATTTGATCACTGCTTAAATAGGAAATATTTTAGTGATGTTTTTAATTTAGGTATTCTTAAGCAATCTTGCCCTAGCGACGACATTGAATATATTTAGATTATATCATAAACTATATAACTCACAATTAAAAGAATAATGTCTACGCAGAGGACAAAATTTTAGGAAGTCATGGATTCAATTTATTTTTTTAAGCCCTTCTTGAATTTTTATGCGAGGCCCGGACTTTTTAATCAATTTATGGCTTGGCCCGGATTGCTGTGTGAGAGTCCGGGATACAGCCGACAGGATTTTGGGAAAACTCTCATAAAATCGGTAAATACAAATGAAAAAAATTGTTAGTTATTTTAAACAGTAGCTAACTAAATCATGCATTGAATATATGTAGAATTTTAAAATTAATTTCAATTTTTTGAGTCAAAAAATATAGGGCACATTGGATTGCATATCGGGGCAAGTAAGACCACTACATGAACTACATAAGATCAATAATAAAAAAATAATTTTTTTTACACCTAAGATTATAGAAAACTTTATTATTTCAAAGATTATAATAAATAAGACTTATAAAAAGTTATCATTTATTACAATGAAGTCATATAATAAATTGATAATCATAAGCTAATGGATGACTGAGTTCATCCTTTACATATTCTTTATTCTAAATATTCTTCAGGTTGATGCTTACGCTTATAATATTTTTCCCAAGTGATATAATAATCTTCATAAAAAATGGTATAACAACTTTATTTTTGCAAACATTTTTTTTCTTAGAAACTTCACGCAGTTTTTTACCTATCTGACGTGGTTTTCTAAGGCCTAAAACGTTTTTTAATTTTTATTTATATGGCGATCTCTTATATATTTTAGATTTTTTCGCTTATCCTGATTTAATCCTACAACATATCATCTTTGTTGTATCTAGTCTAAATATAGCATAAATGTTATATATGCATTTTATATGAATATATTTTTATTTAAAAAATTAGAAAATATCCATAAATTAATATAGTATTGGACATGGAAAAAATGTAAGAACTCTAATAACAAGGATGAAACAAAGAGTGCCCAAATAAATTATATAAAATTACATTGTATTATAAATTAATTCTATCTATTAAAATGTATCGCCGAGTGGCTAATTTATTAAGCGGCGGCTATTCTGTTAATTGACAATCTCCGACAAAAAATAAAAAGAAACCGTAGCCGTTCATATCTCGGCTAAATGGTCTATTAATAATATATAAATTATTTTGCTTAATATTACAGAAATTATTATGCTTAATAATACAGAAATTATTATGCTTAATAATACAGAAATTATGCTTAATATTACATGGATTTTGATAAATATTAGATTTAGTCATTTACAAACTATATATATTTTTCTATGATATATTGGGTATGTTATTTATATTATAGTCTGCCTATTCAGCCATAAAAATGACGAAAGATGATCAAAATATGCAATTTCCGCTTTAATCGATATAAGCAATTTATGATCTGAATGAGTAAAAGTATTTTAGCCCTCTACCCCCCACCCCAGTGCTCTTTAAGGAAAAAATTCTAGTTACGGCCCTGCCATGCACATAGTTCTAATTGATAGTGAGAGACCGAGATTATATGTCTGATGTTTTCTTTTTTGCGAAAAATTTTTATTTTTATTAAAAATTAAACTAATTGTATCATTGGATAGCCACATCATTAGACTACAAAATAAAAGAAAACAGAGCTTTCAACCTTTTATTATGCGTTATCTAGGATTAAATAATAGTCATGTTTTACAACCCTGGGTAAGATGGCAAGTAAAATATTTAACCTATAAAACACAATTTTTTATGCTTATAAATAATACACAATTAAAAAAAATTTGGAATATTTAAAAAACATATTTTATTTCAATTTATTAATTATTTAACTATTCAATTAATAGAAAGACTTAGTATAAAGTCATAAAGGATTATAAAATAAGTTATAATTTTCACAATTATTGGAAAAAAAATATAATATTAGTAGATCACAATTATATAAAGTCATTAATTTTTGCTGTCTTTTATTGATTGAGATCCAAGTTCCCTTTTAGCGTCAACGTTATAATTGGGAGCAAAATAGCCTAAATCTATCCTATGCATAGGATGTTCAATTAGGGGGTTTCGGTATTGATAGTATAAAACTGAGATAGTTGCATTTTATTATGTTTAGGGCTAACCTTTGACGTAAGTAGAATCCCTCGTTGGGATCCTCGGTCCTAACAGAGATCCGTTTTCCCAGCTCCCAGGATATGAGAGCCGAACGATGTTAGAGTTGTAGCGTAATGGTAAGAATGTATAGTTGGCAGAAAGCGATGGCGAATATTTAGCGAGTTTATTCGTCTATGCGTCTAGTAGAGCATCTCTATTTATATTGGAAGGGGCAAGAGGATCGATGCATGAGAATCCCGGGTTAGGAATTCCTCCTTCTTCCAAGGGATCATGGCAGAACCATCAGATTATCTTTACAATAAAGATACACATAAAATAGATAATTACTAGCACAAATACGATAAGCCTCATTCAGGACAAGAGTTTATTATTTGAAATCTTCGCACTTTTCATTGAATAACTATACATCTCTAAAAATGTTACCCTCTTCCCCAATAATTATATTTTTTAATTTAACCCTTAAATATTTTTAGCAAATATAGGAAATTTAATTTTATCCATTAAAATTAGAGAAAAACCTACCCTACCCTCCTTCCACACCTATTTCCTCCTTTCCCTTCAATCCTTATTGTATTTCAAAGACAACCTCACACTATACACCCCCCCCCTCTGTTTTAGAAATACCTGCTATCATTATTAGATAGTGTCGCCTATAGAGTCATCAGCTGTTCTGAAAGTTAGATCCGCATTTTGTGTATCACCTGGAATAACGTCATTCGAAATGGTTTGATCTCTAGAACTATCATTACTAAATAATTGGTAAAAATGATAGAATTTAATGGGTAGAAATATTTTGTGGAGTTGTTGCCCTGGGAAACTATTGCTTCACAAATTTGCCATCCACCTCTTGCCTTATAGCCTAATAATATAGTGAGCTAGCTTAAATGATATAAGCTAGAAAGTCCGGACCAAATTTATTTGGTAGTTTAGACATTTAGAAATATATCCTATAATTTAACAACAATTAAAGGAGTAGATTTGTGCCAGGAACCAAATAAAAAGGTTGGCAAAAAGGCTTAAGTTTCTGATCAATATTTTTTTGATGCGGAGTTTCCATTAGCATATAATAGATAATATGTATAGAAATAAATCTTCCAAATTTGAAAAAAATAGCTCTAAAGATAAAAAGGTGTTTGCCTTTTTACTCCACCTGCCGTATAATCTCGGTTTACTTAGAATTATATAAAATATAATTTAAATTTACTTCCACTATATAAAACTTGACGAATTGTTTAATCAATAATAGCGCGGGGCATCTTCTGCTGTAGTTGCTTTAAATGTCAATCTACTTATGCCAATTTGATTGTTACACGATCTCACTTTAAAATTAATATCGATATAAATATCCATTTCAAGTATAGACAGTACCATAGCGCAAAAATAATCTGGATTGCGCTCCCCGTAATAAATCCGACCTTTCAATAGGTCTAGTTATGTTTTTAAAGTCAATAGGATTGAACCTTTGACTTTCACTTCTTTGGAGCGTATTGCCACTGGATCTCTAACAATAACAAACATTGCTTAACATATTATTAATATTTACTCTTGGATAAACCGAGTTTAATATATTTTATTTTTTCAACAATAGAATGACTTTTATTTTTTATATAATTTTTTTTTGTAGCATATTTTTTTTATATATAAGTTTAAATATTGACCTTGGATCAATTCATATTTCATAATGATATTCATTTGTTGATTTAATATATTAAAATTACTATCGATAAATTTTTTAATGACGGTGAATAAAAATATGGTTAATTGTAAATAATTAGATGTGCCATCTTTTTCCTCTAAAAAAATATGTATGCATTTAAAAAAACGGAAACATGCAGAACAATACGGTGATTTAAATATAGCTCAATTTAAGTCATATTTATGTCAAATTTTTATTTTTTAAAGTATCAAAATGTGATAATTTTGCTTTTATAAATAATAAATAATTTCAAAAACTTCAAGGAAAGACCCACCTACAAGAAAAAACTTAAGGGAAAAAGTACAAAAAAATATATTTCGTCTTTGACCGTATATAAAATTGGATTGCTATTTCATTATTACTGACTACTAGGGCCTTCCAAACCTCGTGAGTCACTGCAGCAGGAAACACTACAAAGGAACTTGGTGGGACAAAGGGAAACTCACCACAAAGGAACTTGGTGGAACAACTATCACATATGAGAATCATTTCATAAATAACTTGTTTAATTTTTTGTGAATTTATTATATTATAATTATTTATAGACAGCATTTTAGAAAGCTTTTAAAATATAAATAAATAAGCATATTGTAATTTGAAATTTAAAAAAAAATATAAATAATTTTAATAATTTATCGAACTTTTATAATATAAGGAGTAATGGAAATAATAAATTTTCTGGAAAGAAAACATTTAGCGATATTAAAATTATATAATGGAATAATCATAATTTTATTTACTGAGAAATAGACCTATTCAAATAATAATCGAATAATTTACTATTCGTATTACAAATAATACAATTTACTATTTATATTTGATTTGAATCGATTGATATCTATCTTGATCATTTATATCTTCATTAAAAAAAGAAAAAACAATTTTTAAAATATAAGGGGTTGCACTCACAGCATACGAATAATTCATTTTTAAAACAATATATTAAGAAAATTTTATTTTAAACAAATCTGTATAATAATCTGATGACAAAGAATATGCGATGAAGTTATTAACATAATTAAAATACATGAGAGATCATTCAACCCCGACTTTTGGTCCGTTAGGAATTTGCACCATTTTCCCGTCCCCTTCAAATTTTACGAAAATTCGGGCCTGGCCGGTTAAATGCTAACAAAAGTAGGTCCTGGCTCGTTAAATTTTATGTACGAATTTTCCGGCTATCACATTTACATTATTTATATTTAGACATGTGCGCCGCGGGTCAAATGCGCCGCCGCCGGTGATTTTGACCACGCCGACGCCGCGGGCCAAAAAATTGTAGGCTTTCAACACGCCGCCGCAGATGTAAAAAATCGGCGGTGTGGCGGCGTGATACATATTTTTTATTATTAATTTATTTTATATATTATTTATGAATTGTAATTATAGGAAAAATATTAAATAATTTTTGAATTATTAAAAAATGCGATTTTATTTTTTTAAAATTTATAAATATTATTTGCTATAAATTTGATTTGTAACAATCCATATAATGCACGTTGGCTCACTTTGGGCAGGTCTGTGACCAACTTGCTAGATAAGATAAGATTAGGATAGTAAAACAGAAAAGGTATTGATATTAATATATATTTTATTATTTTAATCTTAATTTTTATTTTAACTGTTAAGATATTTAATTATTTTATAACATCCCACATTTAGAATTTTTTATGGCATAATATTTTTATTATTAACTTTTTATTATGTAGAAATATGGCATTATTTCAGATACAAAAGATTTACCAGATAAAACAACACTTAGCCGGAGTGGATTAGATGATGTGTATTTATCAATGAAAGCATACATATGTCAACATTTTGTGCTATAACTTTTGATATGTGGACCGACAAATATAGACGGCGAAATTATATTACCTTTAAATTTCACGAAATAGATAATAATTTTAATATTGTATTTTATACATTGGCGACACATCATGTCACTCAAAAACATACCGCTGAAACTATTCTTTCCGAGATAGAAAAAGTTAAAAATGAATTTGATTTAGGGTCCAAGAAAATTCAAATGGTTACGGATGCAGGACCCAATGTAAAGAAAAGTGTTCGTCTAGGAGAATATGACCATCATTTATTAAGGGCATGGATTACATAATCTAGTGACAGTCGATGGAATAAAAAAAGTTAATAAAATAGAAAATCTCATTAATAAAGTGAGAGAAGTTATAGTTGCCTTAAGATTCAAAACAGCGGATTTTGAAATATAAACGATATAGATAATAGAAAATGTTCTGAATCGATATCATATACATCGGATATTTTAGATTTGGATGATAATGATCCTTTTTATGAAGATCGTTTGGGGTTTGATGATGATAGTGAAAATCAAAAATCATATGAGAAAAAACATAAAACCTTAAAATTAAATGTGCCTACACGTTGACATAGTATTTTAATAATGGAAAGTGTGACTGGCAATAACAAAAATCCTATAAATATTCTATTAAATAGAATGGAGAAACCGGATCTCAAGTTATTTAACTCCGATTGGGACTTGGTGCATGAACTTTTAAATTTTCTTAAAACCTTCAAAAAAACTGTTGAATTTTTATTTGTCCAAAAAGGAGTTACTATAAATTTAGCCTTATTATTTCGTAGTGAATTTAAAAATCATTTAATTGTAAAAGAATATGATAGTCCTCCCATAGCATCCATTAAACAAAATATGCTTACTAAATTTGATCATAGATTTCCAATAACCGATATTCAGGTAGTATTTTAAAATACATAAATTATTTTATTTTTATATATTATTTCTCTTTCTTTTATTTTTTTACTTAGGTGTTTGTTAGGAGCACTTTTGGATCCTCGTTTTCAATCAATAAACATAATAAATGAATATTTAAAGGAAAAAATATTACTCCGGTTGAATTTTTATGTCAACACGCTACCTCTCTACGGTCTTACACGGACGAATTAAACGAATGTGAAACGACGGAAGTTGCTTGAAAACTCGATTATCTTAAGTCATTGGCTACAAAACATTCATCTATTCAAAACAATAGCCTGGAACAACAACACTATTTAACTAGTTTAGAAAAAGAATGTTATTCATTATTATCGCCTTATAATTTGATAAAAGATGTCTTCGATTTTGGAAGATAAGAGCATTGGATCTTCCTAAACTTTCAATATTAGCTAGAAAGGTACTGTGCGTTCCAGCTACGACACACCCAGCGAGCGTGTATTTTTTATAGCTGGGCTCACTCTGAACTCTTAAAGATCATTATTATGTCCTTTAAATCTTAATAAAATAATATTTATTCATGATAATTATAACTTAATAAAATCATTAAATTAAAGTTATAAACATAATACAGTATAAATTTTATTTTAAAAGTGTTTCCAATGATAAATTTAATTAAAAAATTTAAGTTAGAAAAATATTTGACGCCGCCGCGCTGCCGCCGATTTTTGTGGCAGCGTCAAAATCGATTCGCCGCCGCCAGCCGATCATTTTTTAAAAAAAGAAACGGCGCCGCCGAAAATGCTGTCGGCGCACATGTCTATTTATATCTAATTTTTTTCATAATGTTAATTAAGACTCTTATCTCCTCTATGGAAATCTGTTTCTACAACAACCGTTTTATGAATCAATTATGTTTGATATCTGTATTGTGTATTTGTAATGGGATCATATGACAAGTAACTTGTTAATTTTGTTGATTTACTATTTTATTTATAGATTTAGTATTTTAGTTAGATATCTCTTAAAATACAAAGAGATAAACATATCATAATTTTTTTCAAATAGTATTGATCAAATCAAAATATACGCTCGAAATTCAAAAAATATGTCAATTATTAACCGGACTGGCCTATTAAAGTTCTATGAATATCTAACCTACTCTCAACAATTCTGCCACTATTTTCTTTATTAAATTATTTCTCCTTATTCTGCATCATATTTCCAATCAACTTTTCCCTCTTCTCTTACATAAGATCTCATCTTCAACTCTACCCCAAACTACTCCTTAGACCTCTAATAAAACGTTGTCCCGTGGTTTTAAAATGAAAATAACTAAACCTAGTCTTTTCTTCAAAGGCATCGTATGTCCTGAATGTGGAAAGGGTCTTTCTCCTCTTTTCTAACAAACACTTTCTATCTTTCCCACTCACAGGGGCGCTCCTACCTCATCCAATAACGCTCAAATATATATATATTAGAGACCTGCAGAGGTACCATTTGCACGGTATGGCCCGGTCCGGATTAAAAAAATTTCGGCCCGGCCCGGGTTTAAAAATTTTAGGCCCGGCCCTGCCCGCATATTTAAAAAAAGTTTTGGGAAGCCCGGCCCGGCCTGGCCTGGATTTTTTAGGCTCGGAATTTTTTAAAATTATATTCGACTTGGTATATACAAAAAATTCGTCTATTTGGTATTTTATCATATTTTCGGCGAGTATTATCATTTAATAAGCAAGCATATTAGCTAATGTTGTTAAACGACTCGTTTTGAGCCGATTTTTAAAAACGACTAACTCAATATTTTCGCCAGAAAAATATTGACTAAGCCTCGAAATTTATAAATTATATGTCTAGACCTTTGCTCCTTCCATGAGCAAAATTTTCAGGCTTGCATAATATTTTTCTGGATAAAAAACTGAGTTGGCCTTTTTAAAAATCGGCTCAAAACGAGCCGTTTAACAACACTACTATTTTTTTTTATTCTAAACAGATATTTAGTATATTACAAATTGATACTATAAAAAATTTGTGTAAATAATATTTTTAAAATATACTATTTTAATTTTATTTATAAAAAAAATAAAACTGATATTTTAATTAATAAAAAATATAACATATATTATATAATAATGTATTTAATCCTTTGCGTATTTATTCCATGGCAGGAAAACTATAATTATATTATGTAATAGATACTATGAGTGTTAGCTAGTGTTAACTTTCACCCAACATTATATTAATCATAACTATATATAATCATTATAACCATATCTAATTGACGAATTCATGCTGTATAAATTTTTTTAAATAATATGGCCCGGGCTGGGTATTTAAAAAAAATTATTTTCAGGCCCGGCCCGAGTTTTTAAAAAAAAATATTTTCAGGCCCGACCCGGGTATATTTTAAAAATTTAAAATACGGCCCGGCCCGGGCTGGCCGGGCTTAGGGCCGGGCCTGCAGGTCTCTGATATATATATATACCTACTTCATCAAATACACCAGATACATTTATGCCCTTCTCTCCTACCTCTCATGAAAACATCATCAATTCCTATAATCTGACAAATCTCACATTATCTCAAGAATTCTTGAAGGTTCCAAAGTGAAAATAACCAAAGCCCTCTCTACCTGCCTACAATCTTAAATAAAGGCCTCTATATATTATTGGCTCAAACTTTTCCCACTTCTTCACTACCATCCAACTCCCAACCCATAGATTCCGAAATTTTTATCCCAAAATACAAGGATGTTCTACTTTAACTTCAAAAAAATTAGGATAACTTATATCCAAATAAAATATCCGCCCTCCGTTTACTTGCACCTAAAGGTGCAAAAGAAACGACGTATTACAATTGACTAAAATTAAAGCACTCTCCTGGAGGTGTAAAGCACTCTCCTGGAGGTGACTTCCTAATGCCTCCGACACCTAAAACATTTCCAATGGATTTCACTCCACCCAAGATGCATAAGAGTATCTTATCCTTTCACCACGACTTTCGCCAGGCTATGATGAGCTCCGTTCTATCTTCTTTCAGGACCTCACATCTCTCAAAGTCCAATCCTGTAAAATTGGACAACATTTTGGAAAATTTCTCACGATGGGCTCGTTCCAGATTAGATTAGACTCCTCCTATTTGGTGTTAAATAAATAACACTCTAAAAGGCAAATAAGGTTCGATCAATCGTAATTCATAACATATTTCGTAGTATTGTTGCAAAACTATATCTTCAAAAATTAAGGACTCTACAGCCACTAATCACCCTAACAACCTGATAACCAAATCGAAGAAGGAGATTGCAAAATAGCCCACACACGCTACTCACATCCATATCCATAGCAATTCTAGTATAAAATCCTCGTAATCGACGTTTTAAGGATTTCAATTCTATTTGCCGCTCTCATTTTTATCCATATACCATTCATTTCCCACTCTTTCTCAATTTTTCCACTTCTATTGTTTCTCGTCTTCTTCTCTACAATTTAATTAGTATCTAGAAGGATCGTGCAAAGCGATCCCTCAGGTTAGATGCTTTTTTGTATAGGCATCAATAAAATGGTTGAAAACGTTTTACCGACTTTGATTTCCCTTGAGTAATTGGTACATAGATTATGGAATACTCTTCAGCCTCAAACCAGGTCTCAAAGGCATCCACTATGAAATTCCACACCCAAATAATAGGACTTTCTCTCAACGAGCAGAAAACTGAGGTCTGCCAAATTTGCTGCTATTTAATTTGATACAGCCGAATTCGAGTCCCTAACCCATTTCGGCTCCCAGTTTGTGGTTTAGAAATCATCAATAACTTCTCTAATTCTTTATCTTCCTTACTTTTATTTAAAAACATCTCCAAACATATTTTTCCTCATCAAACTTTTCTTTTCCTTCTTAAAATCTTTCATTTGTCTAAAATCCTATACGATCTTCGATCCACTTTCAATTTCCCGATTCATTAAATCATTCAAAATTTAGTTAAATCTTAAGCTGAAGAGATCCTTAATCTCTGATTTAATCATAATACATGATTACAAGCATCAACTTCTTGAAAATTTTGAAGAATCGGCTTACAATTATTCCCAACACTTTCCATCAGCATGTTCATCGCTTCCCATTTCTCAGCAAAACCTCATTTGATACTTTTCTCTTTAGGCCTGGCCCAGGTATGTTTAAAAAAATTAAAATCCTGCCGGTTTGGATACCCGGGTTGGGCAAAATTGAATAAAGAAATGGATTTTACATTTATATTTCAATTTTTAATCTAATAATTTTTTTTAAAAAAGTATTTGTATTGTTTGTTTTTTCATTATTTAAATAGTAAGCTAGCTCTCTTAAATTATTCAAATAAAAATAAGTAGTTATATTTCAAATATAAGTATACTTGCCAAACCCTAACTGCAGTAATAATAATAAAATTGAAAAATTATTTCTCCCCAAAAACGGTTTTGAACCCCTAAATAAATTTTGTTTTATTTAAATATAAAACAAATTGTATTGCTGTACTGAGTGCTGACTATACAATACAAGCAAATATTCATTGTTCTTTTCTATCGGTTCTATCTTCTTATCTATCTCCGGCTACACTTTACTTTATTCAATTTATTTCTACTACTTTCCCATTTTTCCTTACTTTGAAATTTTTTTTTTGAAGTTCCCAGAATTTTTTTATCGAGTTTATTGTTATTACTTTAAAAAAAATTAACAAACCTTTAATAAATAAAACAAAAAAAAGCTATTTATAAAATCATTAATTTTTTTTGTTATAAATAATAAATTTATATTTTTTTAAAAATATTATTTGTTTTTCTTTTCTTATGTTTATTTTTAGAAAGATATTTTTTTTTGGGATGCATATCAAAATAATTTATTTTTAAATCTTGTTTTTTCTTGACAAGGCTTCTATAAAAGAATTTAATTTAATTTAATTAAGCTAAATAAAATAAAAATATATAATTCCTACTGGTCTTTCTCAAAAATTTGAACTTTGATAACTTCTTCACAAGGTAAAAGAAAAATTTAAATTATCATTTTATAATCATTATACAAAAATAGAGTCACTATTTTAAAGATAGAAACCCAGAACGAATCAAACCCTTAAACCTTGAACGGAATCGTTTTTTGTACCCATGGTATAAAGTGACCACTTAAAAGCGGAATGATCAATAATCGTTTTTAGTGAGACGATTTATATATGGATTCTCAAATTGTTCATTATTGAAATTATTAAAGTAATAATTAATAAAGAATGATCTAGTATTGTTAAACGGTCCCATTTTGGCCGATAATTAAAAACGGTCCGATTAAGATATTAGCCAACATAATATTATGCAAGCCTCGAGATTTGGTAAATAGACGTTCAAACCTTTTTGATATCTTTGATCAAAATCTCCAGGCTTACCTAATATTATATTGGCTAAAATCTTAATCGGGCCGTTTAACAACACTAGAATGATCTTATTTTAAATAATTTTAAAACTGGATCAGCTGTTTTTTCCCACAACTTCGAATTGTTCGTCACAGCACATCAACCGAAAATCCGGGGCTATAAAAAAAAATCATTTATTTTTTCGAATATCTTCAAAATTTAGGCCTCGTTTATGGTAAGCGCGATGTCATATAAGCGATGCGTAATTCGTCGCCAAGCGATAGCATAGCTATATAAGTCATGATTGAAATTATGTATTTTGTAAATTCACATCGCGTGAATGATGTGGTATTTCGTGCTTACTAACAAGACATTAAGGCATCTAAAAATGTTTTTGTTTAAAATAATTAGTGGGTGTTTTTTTATTTAAAATTTTTTTTAAATGATTCATATGCGTGGATTTTCCAATGTTCTACGGGATTATGGAAGTCATTTCCTGGCTTTCGGTCCTCTTATTTAACATATTTTATTGATTTTTTATGAGTTAATATCAACTAGGATGAGCACAGAACAAATAAAATTTCATTATATTTCTCCAACATTATATCCATAATTTAAAATATTTCCAAAATTTCGTATTAGGGTAATATAATTTTTTTTTCAGTTAAAAGAATATATTAATCCCATCATTAACCCGAGATTTAAATATTGGCAACATGACTATGTTGAGTCAAATACTTCTGTCCAAATAGTTTTAAAATTTCTGATCCTTGGCCAAAATTAAAAAATTAATGTATATTTCCTTTTCTTACCAAAATTTTATCATCGCAACATTTATAAAAAAGCATTAATTCTTTCCATATTATAGTATAATCAAATTTGAAGTATTTCCCATTTTAAGAAACTACTAAATTTTATGTATTATGTGGTCATTAAATTCTTATTGTCGCATCGCACCACCCAAAAGCATTATCGATAAGGAGTGAAAAATTTTTTGTCCATTGCTCAAATTATACAGTTTTTAAACCGTATACTGATTGGTATATGATTTGAAGATATTTTATCCCCCCCCCCTTAGGGTTGGGATAAAATATTGTATTTTAATTTTTTTTAGAGACAAAAAATATTCATACTCATATTCATTCTTCAAATTCTTGTTTTATCTTGATAAAAAAATTGAAAGTGATACCAAAAAATATTTATTTCTATGATATATAATATTTCAATACCAAAAATTTTGGATGCCAAATTGTTGCTAAAATTAAATAAATATATTTCAAAATTATATTTTTGAATCAAATATCTTTATTTATTCCCCCATCAACAAATTAAAAGAGGAAAACACATATTTTTTAAATAATTTTAAAAAAAAATTTATATAAAAATCATAGAAAAAATAAGGAACGAAAGAAAGAGAAAACCCGAAAGAAAGTTCCTTTTGTTTTTAATTCAGGTTGTGTCTAGGTTCGTCTTAATTTTGATACTTAATGCTGTTTACCAAGATTAAACAGCTTTTGAACTAGGGCACCATATTTTGGTTTGTTTCAAGTATTTGCTGGGGGTAGATATAACATGGTGTAATATTGAACGAACCAAATTTTTATAGGATCGAGGTAACACCGATTTATTTATATTAAAAAATAATTATTTTTGAAGAGCGTTTCTGGCTTAATCGATGAGTGCGTTTATCTCAATCCGAAGGTTTTGAGTTTGAAGGATTATGGTTTTTTTTTCTGCAGCAAATTTGGTGGAATAGAGTATGATTTATAATAGATCGGACTCGACCACTTGATTCCATTAATTATAAAATAAATAGGTCTTATTACATTTTTTTAAAAATTGGTCATTATTTAGTAATTGCTATATGTTGACGATATTATATCAAACATTAACCATTTGGTGGCATGGTTATTTTTCATATTTTTTGTAGTCTTTCTAAAATATTTTTCCTTTTACTCGGCTATTTAGTAATAAGTCTAACAAGGGCTAGAGGTCTGCATTAGGCTGGTTTTTGGACCATAGGCCTGCCCACCCATTGTTTTAAAAGAATTTTCACCCGCCCGCCCAGCACACCCATAATTTTCAAAAAAAATCTGCCTACCCGCTCAGTCTAAAATTCCTTGCCCGCCCGCCCATTAGTCCAAAATTTTTTACCCGCCCACCCATTATTTATAAAAATTATTTAACCCAAGCTCCCTATATAAAATTTAATTATGGCCATTTCAATTTTTTAAGCATCTAATAAAAAAATTCAGCATTACACCTCTACAAATAGTTTTACAATTTAGGAAATTACTATATTAAGCATAAAAAAATATTCAATTTAAATTATGGATAATTTATTTGATCAAATAAAATATTTATGAAAAAATATAAATATAAAATTGATATTATATGTAATTATAATGCTAATAATGAATCGACATTTCCTGGATTCAAACACGTTCTTCTTTGTTCTAAAAACCTTCCAGCAATGCTAAATCCTCGTTCAGAAGAAACGCTAGTTGCAGGAATTGCAAATATTTTTCTTGCTAATCTTAGCTTTGGCAAATCTCTTTCTTGTCGTTTCCACCAAAGTAGTTTTAAATATTCAAAAAAGTTTATTTATTTTTAAAAAAAAGTTTTTGATACCAAAAAAGACATTTTAATTTTTATTATCCAAAAAAATTAACAAGAACAATTTTTTTAATTAATATTCACTTAAATGATTTAAGATTTTTTTAACCCGCCCTCCCATGTTTAAATTTCTTAACCTGCCCACCCACCCTCTCATAGTTTAAATAATTTTTTAACCCGCCCGCCTGCCCGTTCTTAGAATATTTTTTACCCACCCACCCGCTCGCCCACCTAGATTGGCCCGCGTGGGCCGACGGGCCGAAACCCCGCCCAATGCAGATCTCTAACAAGGGCATGGCCTCATTAATTTTTTGAATAAAATTATCAAAAATAAAATTAGTAAATATGATTAATGATTAATGATTTTCAAAGTTGTAAAGATACTTTTCAAATGTATAGAAATACAGATATATATTCTAAACATGTATCCACAAATACAATTTTCCCCAAATAATCGATGGTTCTAAAAGGCTTATTATGATTTCTTTCCCTTAACCATTTTTAGAAAAGCATATCAACCAATGTTTGTTACAAATTATTTTTTTTTGTGGGGCTAATGTGATCATTTTAATAAAGGAGGGATTTTATTGAAAATGGCTCAATACCAGTGATAATAAAATTATTTATTAAGTCTTTGGGTTATGCTTTGAGGTCTTTGCAAAAATATCGATGAATTTTTTTTGCTAATGAAGTGGACGACAAGTAGTTTAGTCCCACATTTTCTTTATTTGATTTATTTTCTTCTGTCTTTTTATTTTCATTAAAAGCATATAATGATTTCTCTTAAAATTATAAATAATATATTACTATTGTAAATATCTAGTATTTGCCTTCAAATGTTTTACAATCGTTGCATATTGAAGTAATTCTAACTGAAATTTGAGTATTTTTTGAAAGATGTGACAAGCATTTTATATATTTGAATCCGCTTATGCTAGGCTGTATATTTTTTCAACATCAATAGTAATATTTAATGTTATTCTCATTCATTGAGTAAATTTTTTTTTATTTAGTTTGTTTTTATAAAGAAATAAACTCGCCCATCATAATATTTACTGAATTGAGTTCAGATATTTTTTAATAAAAAAAAAGTTAAAAAAATTATATCAAGTATCTAAAAATATATACAGATACTTCTAACATGTATCATACCTACCATTTCTGTAAATAGATGCTTTAACAACCCAAGAGACCTGACTTATATATAGAAAAGGTCAAATGTTCCTCATCTTTACAGGCCGTAAGGACATAACCGATCTCAAAAGAAAAAACGGACTGCTTTTTTTAATACAATTTTCTTTAAGTTTTGAGATTCATTATTTTTCACACTTCTCGAAATTAGGAATTTGTGTCTATAATTAGTTTTAAAGAAGAATCAGATCCAAAAACCATTCCATCTTTTTTTTCACATTCAACCAAAATAAACCTCAAATTTACTATAAATTTAAAAGATCATCTAGAAGTTATGAAATTCAAACTTATTCGAACCTTTGTATGCAACGCCCCCCCCCCCTACTCCGATAAATGTATGAAAATAAACGATGGGATGAGATGTTTTTGACTTTACTAATATCGGTAATTTTAAATAGAAATCTCTTCTCAGGGGAAAGATATATTTTTTAAATATCGAATATGTTTGATACCTAATTTTTGAAAGCGGAATACCTGTGGAACCATGTTTTTTATTTTCACTCATAAGGGACCTGGAAAATTAAACCATGGCAAGATTTAAAATAAATTATTTAGATAAAGATGATTCATCAAATTGTATTTTTTGACTTTTGACTTGAATAATATTAAAAGGTTTCTTTTTATTTTATAATAATTTTATTATCAGATAAAAAAAATGTCTTTTATATGTATAAATAGTATTTTTTTCCAAAACAAATTCTTAAATATTAGTTGTCAAACTCTTTATGTAACATTTCAAGCGTGAAAAAAATTTTTTTTTTGCAAGATTTGAAAAAAAAACTTTTATATTATAATTTTCGCTATTGACATTGAATATTTTTTAAAAAAAAAATGATAATCACAATTATCAAACAATAAAAAAGAATATTTATTCAAATAATTAGGTAAGAGTAAAATTATGATATCAATATTTTTATTGGTTAAACCATTCATTGCATTTGCACTCATAAATTTTTATAATTCCCAAGATTTATGAGAGATTTAATATCTTATCAAAATTACAAATTTGACTAAAATATATTCCAAAATCTTTAAAAAAATATAATCAAATTATTTATACTAATACAATAACTCGTTTAATTTGAGCTCTTGCTTAATGATGCCTTACCGTCTTACCTACATGGATAAAAAAAATTTTGCGAATAGATTACCCATCCATTATTGGTAGAACATTATTAATGATTAGTATACAAATTCTCGCTCCCGTTCAAAATAAAACTATTTTAAAATTTTTGCGAACTGCATATATTTTATGTAGAATTCGCTATAGGTATATCAGGAAATTTCTTACTTTTTGGTTAATTACATAAATTTTATTGGATTTTTTGGCCCACTTTTTGAAAAAACTGAATTTATTATAAAATAATATTGTTTATTTATGACATATTCTATTCATTTTTTTGGACAGGGGATGGGGGGGAGTGTAGCAGGGTAATTATTAGCATATGATAATATTTATGAAAATTTACAAATTTGTCGTAACCGCCTCCTCTCCCAATAGCTTTTTAAAATGAATAAACTTATAAAAAGCTAATTATATTATAAAATTTTTTTAATGAGATTTTAATCCGGTATTACCCTTTTAAAATTTTGTTAATGAAATTATGTTTATATAAATCAAGTCGATATTTCAACATCACCTTATTTTTTGCGTGTCTCTTAAATCAGTCAAGCTCAGAATCAGAACTTATTTTATAACTGCAAAAAACATAACAAATGTAGCTAATTGATTTTTAAACAATTATAATATCCTTCTTTTTTTTATTATTTAGTTTTACTTTTACTAAATTAAAACCATTACGTCAAACGAAAATGTTAACATTTTACCGAAAATATTTAATGCCATAAGTATTAAAGATATAAAATTTATGAATCGATATTTTTTGTGTCAATACTCAATATCAATATATAAATCTAAATTTTTATAATATACATTTTATGATGTTAATGTTCTTACTAGTATATAATTTTATTTTACGATAATAATTTTTAATTTTTTGATCGGTTTTGGTTCGCAACTTCAGTTAAAGAAATTTTGTTTATTCAGGCTATAATTTTAAGATTTTAATAGGCAAGCCAAAAAACTCATTATCTGTAGGGCTGTGCCAATATTTAATATCGGATCGGCACCGATATTTAGCGTTTACAAAAAATAGCGGATAGGGCCGATCTTTTTTTTATTGTTTTTGGTTATTTTATAACTGTATATATATATAATATATATTTTTTTTATTTTATAAATAATTTCATAATAATAAATTAATGAAAGGAACTAATATACAATTTATTTTGTTTTTATTATATTATCTGCAAACAGAAAAGGATTTTAAAACATCTAATGAGTCAACATTCAGTTAGTGTTGCTGAATGAAGGAAGGAAGGAAGGCATTAACTCAAAATTTTAGCCAAGAGTAAATTACCCATGCTTATTGTTTTTCCCACAGATATAAGAAAGGTTTGGACTTCTATTCCTCAAATTTCGAGGCATAGGCAATAATATTTTAGTTAAAATTTTGATTTGGTCTTATTTAAAAATCGACTAATTCATCTTTATTAAACATTGCAAATATTTTAAATGAAAATATTAGCTTATGAAAAAAAAATAAAGTACACTTAGTCATTAGTGAAAGTTAATTGGTTTTTTAAAGTATAAAATATTGATATATTTATGACATGGTAAATAAAAATCAATATAAATATCGGAATTAGATCGGGTTTATCGGAAAATATCGGATTGAACGAAAAATTTGTGAATCTGCACAGCACTAATTATCTTTAAACTGCCAAGGAAGGCCCCTGCAAGTTGGCATAATTTTTTTTAAAAAATAAAAAATAATAGAGAAAATGATCCTTTTTTTTTCTTTTATCAAAATCATTGATAATTAGAATTTCTCTGTGATAAGGACAATACTTAGTTTAACTTCATAAAAATATATCTAATTTATATATTTTTTAAATACACTTGAAATTCGAATGGTACATATATAGTACATCATCTACTGCTTAGTATAGGTGGGCGCGGGCCTAATTTTTTATTCACGGCCCGCCCGCTCACGATGGTATTAAAAAAATATCACGCCCATTCCTGCTTCCAAAACTTCAAAATATTGTCTTGTTATTTATCTTATATGAATCTTTTAAGTTCATCCTCACAGCTTTCATGGGTGATGTTGATGCTTCATCAGAATCATCTAGAAATATACGGTCTTTTATGAGTGTAGGGTGAATTAGGAAAGTGATAGTTGGTATTGATCATTTAGAATATACGTTTTTTTATGAGTTTAGGATAAGTTAGGAAAGTTATAAATGGTAGTTGGCATCGACTTATGCATATCATCTAATTTTATATCATTTAGCATTTTTAAGATTGTTTTATATATATCATTTTCTTCTTTTATTAAAAACTTAAGTCTTTTGAAATTCGGATCTAGAATTAAGTCTACTATAGTGGCTGCATAATAATCTTTTAAATGAAATCTTGTTCTGTATTTTAAGGTTTTGATTATTATTGTATCACGTTCAGAAGTAAAAAAAAACCTACAAACACAAACTAAAATAAATCTAAAATCTACCCAAACAAATCCTAGAAACTTAACCAAACTTTCTAAAAAACGAATCGTCAAGAATTATATTAAATTATCAAATCAAAAGACAAATAAAACTACAATATAAATCCAAAAATTTTATTCAAAAGAAAATTCATTTCTTTATAAAAAAAAATATCCGTAATTTTTTATAAAAATTAATTAATTAAAAATATCATAAAATCCACATATAATATATTACATCTAATCTTTCTATCCAATCAACCTTATTTTAATTGGTTGATTGGCATTTCGCGTAAAAAAAAATATAAAACGTTCACATATTTACAAATACGACATGCCACCCCTTTATGGGCTCATGGCATGTCGGCATATATATATTTTTGTTAAAAAAATAATCGATATATAACGGTGTTGCATGATCAATCAAATTGCTATAACAAATTTATAAAATTTTATAAAGTCCTTCAATTTTATATAATTAATTCAATAATATCATGATTACCTTGAATATTTCAAAAAAATAGCTAATTTCAATGTGAATGATCCATTGTGATAGTGGATATAACTATGAGAAACACCAATCCGAAAGGAACAATGGATATTTCCTAAAGTATTCAATTTCAGAATCGTCATTAATATTATTTTACACATTAACATTAAGTTGTTTTGCCGGTGATAATAAAATCCTTGTCAAATCATCTGCTACGTTTCCTGCTTCCTTTTTTTCTTTTGCGATATCTTTCATAATAAAGAATGTTCATTGACTAATCATTGATGGAACTGTGATATTCCTTCGTCTACTGCTCAAATCAAGGACGCAGAGAAATATAGCCGGGTAGTTGTCATTGCTCCGATTAGTTGATTAAACGATAATTCATGAGCATTGGCTTGATAATTAACTTGACACGAGTTTGTTAAGACTGTAATCGGTTAATACGAGTTTTTTGGGGAATTTAAAAAAAATAAACAATTTTATAATTTAAAAAAAAAATCTTTTACAAAAAAAATTAAATTAAATAAACACTTTTATAATTTAATTTTCATAAAAAAAATTAACACTTCATACACAAAAACAAAACCAATTCATGATTGCATTCCGAAACATAAACACATTTTAAACTTTTCATATTTCCTTTTACGGCCTTCCACACATACACGGACCATTAAATTATAAACAAGAAAAAAAGGGGGGAGAAAAAAAATAAAACAAAACTTTTTAATTTTAATTCCTCTTTTACAAATGTATTCCTAATACCAAATAACTCAAACACGTCGCACGTGCTAACCAAAAAAACAAATTTTTTTAAAAAAAACTTTTTAATTAATTATATCTTTTTTTTTTGTTTAAAAAAAAAATATTTTCCCAGTACTAATACCAATGTTCAACAACCGTGATTTACCCTATAAGGCTATGAACAAAAATGTATTCACAAAATGAATTACAACTTTTCTATTCCTTTTATTTTTTTACACTTTTATTCATTTACAATACATATATTACCACAATTTCAATCTTTTTTCCTTGTTTATTACCGACAGCCGGAACATTAAACCAGTTTAACTTAACATTACATATACATACATATACTTCAATTTCTCGTAATATTACCGAGATAACCTCCTTATTCAATTTCACTTTTTTACATAAACATCTATCAATAAATTCTAATACCATCATATAATAATACATAAACTCAAACAAAAAGGTTACCGACCGTTCACGTACATTTTACTCCTTCATGCTTTAACTTGGCATAAATATATATATTTACCACTTTAAGATGAGCCCCTCTCCTATTTGATCCTTTAACTTCCCATTCCCACATACAATATGTTACCCAAACCTTCATTTACACAATATATTTGCTCGGAAACGAGTCTAATCCTTCGGGATGCACCTTCATTTTATTTATATATATATTTTCATATTTATATTATCATATGAGGTACCTCAGATTTACTCCCGCGGTCGTATATGATCATTGTGGCGCATAACTGTGCCGCCCATTTCTAATTGAATCAAATTCAACTTTGAACCTCTGTTTACCCCAACAATGCCCTTGGCCCATTTCTTGCCCCTCCCGTCAAACAAACGAGTCCATACTTTTTCTCCAACTTCAAACCTAATCTTTCGGTCCTCCAAAACTCCCTTCTCGTGACTCTCGGCCCTTAGAAAATCTAGGGGAACCCTAGTCCTCCGGCCCAAAAACAATTCAGCCGGTGTCACTCCCTCCTTATTCCTAGAATTGAGGTAATACAACTGGGCCAAATACACCCCATTCCCCTGATTGCCGGCCTTTCTTATCCAATTCTTAACAATTGCTACCATCCTCTCAGCTTGACCATTTCAGCTGGGATGATAGGGCGGGGTCAAAATGTGTCGAATCCTAGACTCCTTACAAAACTGCTTGAAATTTTCGCTAACAAAGGCAGGTCCTCCATCAGATACAATGGTATCCGGCAATCCGAACCTGGCCATTAATGCCCTCAATTTCCTTACAACAATTTTCGTAGTATATCCATGTACCTCCTCGTACTCTATCCATTTCGAATACGAATCTACTACTAAAAAATACGACCTTTTGTCTAAATCGAAAAAATCAACATGTAAGCGTTCCCACGGTTTCCTCGACCTGGGCCATATCTGACCCACCTCCTTTCGGGGCATCGTCGCGCACGAATTACACGGCTCACATTTCCTTGTTATATTTTCAATATCTTTTCCCATACCCGGCCACCAAACATATTCACGGGCCCACGATTTCATCTTCCCTTGACCTTGATGTCCAGCATGTAACAAATTTAAAATTTTACCCCGTAATTTGAACGGAATTACGGCACGATTACCCCTCATTAAACAATCATCTACCACAGACAATTCCTCCTTCACCTTTTTAAAAACTTTACAATCCTCCTCCCAAGTCTTTTTCCCCATTACACATAACTTTATCCTAGTCATTTCTCTATCTCTCAATGTACTCAACTTAAGATCCTCCCAATTGGTAGGACCCCCTTTGAGCATATGCGAAAGCGAACAAACCAGGGCCTTTTCACTGTTTCGAACCTTATCCTTGTTCCCTTCATCATTTCCTTCATTTAATCCTAATCGGGACAAACTATCAGGCAAACAATTCTCTTTACCGCAACGATATCGGATCTCCACATTAAAGCTGCCCACCAACAACAACCAACGTTGTAACCGGGGAGACATCATTAACTCCCGATTGTTTTTTCCGAAATAAGTGAATTAACGGTTTGTGATCAGTAAAAATTACCAATTTTTTACCAATCAAATATTCACGACATTTTGTCAACCCGAAAATCACAGCCAGGGCCTCCTGTTCAATCACAGAATACCTGGTTTCCACCTCACGAAAAACACGCGAGAAAAACAATACGGGTCTCTCCAAGCCCTCTATTACCTGTAATAACGCACCACCAACTCCTTTATTTGAGGCATCTACCGCCAAAACAATTTCCAAGTCATTATCAAAACACACCAAAACTGGTTCTTTTCCAATTTTTTCCTTTAAAATTTCAAAAGCAATCTGCTGTACATCCTTCCACTCATAATGAATTCCTTTTTTCAATAAATCATATAACGGCGCCGCCACCTTTGCAAAATCTTCCACGAACCTATGGTAATAATTGACCATACCCAAAAAAGACTGCAACTCAGCCTTAGTGTTAGGCCGTTTCATGTTCGATATATTCTTCAAATTTTTATCCAAAGGTTTCACTTCAATTCCATTAATCCGATGACCCAAATATTCAACCTCCATTACCCCCAGAACACTTTTCTCCTTACTAGCTCTCAAGCCTTTATCACGAATTCTCCTAAACACTTCCTCCAAACGTTGATTATGCTGCTCCGGCGTCACTCCAGTAATTAACACATCATCCATATAATAAAATACTCCTTCCAATCCTTGAAAAACTGACGCCATGGTCCGTTGAAAAATGGGAGCAGATACGCTCAATCCAAATGGTAATCTACAAAACGCAAACAACCCTTTTGGAGTCGTTATCGTCAATAATTTACGGATTTCCTTTCTCAAAGGTAACTGCAAATAGGCCGACGAAAAATCCACCTTGGAAAAATATTTCGCACCCTTCAACTGAGCCAAAATCTCCTCAATCCTAGGCAATGGATATTTAACCTCCACCACCCATCGATTTACCGTGACCCTGAAATCCGCACAAAGTCTCAATTTACCATTTGCCTTTTTATCAGGCACTAACGGAGTTGCCCAATCGCTATATCCCACAGGAATAATAATGCCGTCCTTCACCCATCTATCTAATTCCTCATCGATCTCCTTCCTCCATTCGAAAGGAACTCGCTGACAAGCCAAAAAGATCGGTGAAAAACCCTCCCTCAGTTGAACATCAACTTGATAATCATTTAAACAACCTAATTTTTTATCAAAAATAATGCCATACTGCCTTACTAGAATAGGAATAGCTTAATTAACCTTATTCCAATCCTCTTTTCCCCCGGCCACAATTTGCTTCTCATTCCCCTCATCATTAAAATCCAACTTGCTCGATTTCTCCATCATCTCCTCCGAAATTTCACAAATTTTATTATCGGTATTATCCAAATTTTCACTCTCTCCAACATCCACTATTACATTATCACTAGTATTAAAAATATTCCAATAATTATTGGGAGGACCAAGCTTGGTAATCCAATCCCAACCCATAATAGTCTCAACATTTTCCTTTACTACCCATAAATCAAGGAAAAATATAGTATCATTAAGATTAACCCCCAATTTAGCCTTTCCCAACACAGCGACTTCCGACCCATCAAACTGCCTGACACACATAGCCTCTTTTTCCAGTTTACCCCCAGGCCAATACTTATAAAAATTCTCCTGCGACATTAGAGAAATACTAGCCCCGGTGTCAAATAGTATTACTATATTCCTATGATCAACCTTCAAAATAACTTTCGGACACAAACATGGTCCATCTAATTTTTCCGTCATTAAAATATCATATGTTTTAATCGGAGAATCAGCGTTTATTTTATCTAAAATAATAATTTCATTGGCATTCTCATTGCCCCTTAAATTCAACTCGGAATTTAAATTTTTATTACTGACAATTACATTTCTCTTACAAAGATTTGTGGGACATCTTTCCCAAATAAAATTCTTAACATCCCTTCTAAGAGAATAACGAACAATATTCCTCGGATATTGTTCCCACCTAAATCGACTAACCTCCCTCTCAGGGAAATTACGAGAATGATTTCTTATTTTAATTCTATCATTTCCCTCATTTCGACTAATAATATTAAATGTTTTATTATACAAATTTTTCCGAACTCTCGGAGCCCCGACTTCTATATGATTCACCTTGCAATCATATAGTCAACACGAATTTCGTGATACTTCCATGCAGTCCACAGCTACATGTCCCAGTCTTTTACATTTAAAACATAATCTGGCCCCATTTAAACTAACCATTTTTACATTAGCATTTCCTATTTCAGGTCTCTTTAACGGAAATCCATCTTTAAACCTTTGCTCTGGGACCACGCAGGTATCCCTTTTATGTCCTCGCCATCCGCAACGATGGCAAATGATCATTTCCACAAATCTTTTATTTCCTGACACTCCTTTATTTTCCTCGTAATCATTAAACTTCTTATTCATATTTATATCACCCACCTGGCTCTTAACCGGACCTTTGCTCTCCTTCATCAACGCATTGATGGCTTCTAACATTTCTTTCATTTCCAGGAGGATCCTATCTGACCTCTCCCCAACATTTCCAGCCTTGATTTCCTCTAAAACATCTTTTAGATTACTTTCCAAATCTGCTATTATCTTCCCATAAATATCCGATATTAAATTAAAATACGTTTCCTCCATTTTCTTTTTATAAACATCTGACACCGCAGTGTCCTTCTTCCAATTGCAATACATGCCTGCCAGTACCGCAGTACCCCTTTTTACCAACAATTTCAATATAATAATCAATAAATACATCATTAATAATATTCCCACAGTAATCAACTGTTTACCTAAATCCAATTCATTAAAGTTCTTATACATAACTTTATAACCCAAATCCTTATAAAAGAGAACCTTATCCCCAAAACTATGCTCCCCACTAGGCCTAAAAAAATAAACCATTTGCTAATAAATTTTTTAATTAATACTAATAATCAATTACAAAAATTTAAATATTTGTAGAAAATATTAATACAGCACCTTAAATAAAAACTTCTCTATCAGAATCGTATAATGGTTAGTACAAATGCGCAGTCAAAAATTTTTAAAAAAATTATATAATTAAAAAATTTTTGTTTTACCTTCTAAACCGAATAACTCCTAGGAAACTATCAGCGTCACAAGACACCACTAAAAAAAAACCTACAAACACAAACTAAAATAAATCTAAAATCTACCCAAACAAATCCTAGAAACTTAACCAAACTTTCTAAAAAACGAATCGTCAAGAATTATATGAAATTATCAAATCAAAAGACAAATAAAACTACAATATAAATCCAAAAATTTTATTCAAAAGAAAATTCATTTCTTTATAAAAAAAAATATCCGTAATTTTTTATAAAAATTAATTAATTAAAAATATCATAAAATCCACATATAATATATTACATCTAATCTTTCTATCCAATCAACCTTATTTTAATTGGTTGATTGGCATTTCGCGTAAAAAAAAAATATAAAACGTTCACGTATTTACAAATACGACAAGAAGGTTAACAAAATTTTATTAATTTTTGTTTCAATAGACAAACTTTATTGAGGAGAATCTGCTCTCAGATTATCCGAGCATTCTTTAAATATAAAAATTTATCTAACTCGCGTATGATGCTGATATCAATTGTGGCTAATCTATTTAATTCTTGCTTGCTAAACAAGTGTACACCTGTATTTCAGAATATGATTTTAAGAAACTCTGTATCATGATATATACAGAGTTCCATCTTGTTATTCTCACTATTACATATTGTTTAAGGGTGTGGCTTAGTTTTCTATTAGCTGTGTTTGAAATATTGTACCATTTTTTTTTGCACCATTTATATTTAAGGCTATTTCAATTAAACAATTGTCAAAAATTTAATGCATAATATTATTTAGTATATGGTATATATATGCTAGCGTTTTGTCATCTTTGAATGCACTTATAAGATTTGCTCCGTTATCACTCACAACTATAATTTATTTAAGTAAATTTCTATTTCTGTATATTCTCCTAAAATTGAATTGACTACACTTTTAATTTTAACGTTTTTTTCATCCATTACCCTTGTGGCCAAAACAAATGTTTTTAATTAAAATCCTTAATGATAATATCTCCTATAATGGTTAAAAAACTTAGATTTTTATAATCCGTCCAAATATCAGTGATCATGGACAACGATCATGCTTTTAATCTTAAATTTTATTTAATGGTATATTTTTAGACCTATAGTATTCATGAGAGTTTTTCGGTTCACAACTTTTATATTTTGTTATCCACATGTAACACCAACATTTATCTCTTGGCCTAGCTTGTAAAATCCCTCACTTGTTGCATTTAAATATTGAAAATCTTTACAAATAAAATATAACTGACTTTTCTGTAAAAAGCTTAAGCAAAATTTAGAATAAAGTCTCGCGATAAAAAACACCTAAACATAAAAAGAAAATAGAACTAACAAAATGATACCGAATGTTGTTTATAAAATGCGGAAGATTTTTTAGTTTTTATTCTTTTTTAAAAAAGAACTAAATTAAATAAGAAAATATATAATATAATTATAAAATTGCAAATTTATATTTATAAAAAACAATTTTAAAAATTAAAATTTCCGTGATTCACGGGAAATTTATGTTCACACCCGATCACGCCCTGGGAAAATTTTAGGAAGGCCCGTCACGCCCAGTCACGCCTTGGAATTTAAAATTTATTCACACTCACGCCATGACCCACCGTGACACGATAGGTCACGCCTAATTTCATGGCCCGCGCCCACCTACTGCCTAGTATATGGCTTCGGTAGGAGGGGGAGGGGTGCAAGAGTTAATTCCCCCTAAAAGTTTTAAATTTTTTTAGATAGCCTTCAATATGTTTGTTCATCCGAAAATATAATCCATCATGTTTAAAACCTATTCTATAGATTCGAAACAATTTTAGAAATTATTACACGTATTTATTATTTACGCTAATTGACTAAATCGCTATGCCTACAAATATACGAATTGAGAATACCTGCATAATTCGTACGGATCGAACAATTCTTTAATCTTATTTTTCATAAAAATATTTTCAAAATAGATTATTAAAATAATAAAGTGATTTATAGATGTGGAAATAAATATAAGCTCCTTAAGGAACATGTTATACTTAAGTAATTTCAAATATTTATAATTAATTTTGAATATTTAGGAATAATTTCGAGTTCGAATTTAACGTTCGTTCAATTTTAAAAACCACTTTTTATTTTTATTTATTTGAAAAATTTAATATTAATCCGAATTTTTTAAGAAAAAAATCTTACATTTTTTAATCAGCGGTTTTCCCTTTTATTTTATTTTACAAGCATGGATATTATTATTTTATCATCATCATTTGATTCTGAAAATTCAAAATCAGATGAATTATCACTACCATGGCACAAATATGATAAATATTATACAGTAACATCCTATATTGAAGAAGTAACTAATTCAATACTTACCAAATATAAAATGTGCCTAAAAGTATTATATCAGTTTCAAAATCTTGAAGTTCCAATTTAAAAAGACATTTGATTGTAGTATTAATTATTTTATATAAAGTAGCCGTTAATATTTTATTTTAGATTGTTCTAAGTAAAAATCATTAAATTTTATATATTATATACATAGATAGAAAATGGTTGAAATCATTTAGAATTTATTTTTAATGTCATTTTTTGAAATTATTATCTAGTCACTATTATTTTAATCAAGGATTTTATATTTTAATTGTTGAACACAATTTGAAGTATAAATTTATATATTTTAGAAATAATTAACTTTTATATTTTTATTTACAATGTTAATATAATTGATAAATTTAGTATTTTTATAAAAATATTTAATATAAAACGAGGAAGAGGATGGATTGTTTTGAAGCAAAGAACAAAACAATAAATGTTTTTAATAAATTCCCCTCATCTGCCCCTGTAGAGCGCGTTTTTAGTATAGCTAATGCCGTATTAACTGCCAAGCGTTCCTGTCAGATGAAAATTTTGAAAAACAATTGTTATTAAAAATTAAAAGAAAATTTTTTTATAAACAAAAATATCTTTTTATTCGCTATATTATATTTATAATTATATATTATTAATAAAACTTATGATTATTTAACATGGCTAATATATTGTGTTAAAAAATATAAGACATTTATTTATATTAAATTTAATTTTAAAAAAATTTATCATAAAATTTTGAACGAACGTGAACGTTGTTCCTTTTTTTTGAAAGTGAACGTGGTTCGATTTTTTAGAAATGTTTACAGCACTAGTATTTATAAATAATTTCGAATATATACAAATTATTCCTAATAATTTATTACACGAGTCGATCGAATAAAAAATAATTCGATCGAATAATAGTTAAAAAAAATTCTATCGAATAATAGATAATATATTTATCTTATTCGTATTCGATTCGAAAATAGTTTGTTTTTTATATTCGTAAAAAAACGAATCTAATAACGAATAATTCTTTTTAATTTCAGGTATAACATATACACACTGAAATAAATTAATTTTAAAGTTTTTTGCACAGAATAAAATTTATATTTTATGAATGCATGTTTTTTTAATAATTACACTTTAAACATATTATATATTTCTAATAGAAAATATTTGATTCTCTTCAAGCTAATCATTGGTTCATTCACATGGAACTATACTCAAATTTTTTTATAGATGTTCTTAATGATGCAAACGTCTATTCTATTTTAAATGATAATTTTTTTTGAAATAATTATCTATACATGAATGTCTAGTCTAAAATAACTTTTATTTATTTTTAGAAAAATTATCAATTTAAAAAAACAATATCTATAATTTTATAATTATACTATGCAGAGTAGTGTAATGGGCAAAAAATAGAGGCGAGTTTGTTTTTCCAAGAATTTGAGGCAAATTTTTTAAATATTTTTTTAATGGTTTATATCAATGCCATTTCATATAAAATATATCAAATAGCTATTTAGAAAGTTACATAAAAATTGATATGTATATAAAATGCCGTAATTTTTATAAAATGCCTTTAAAAATAATTATATTATTATTATATAATGCATAAATTAAAATAGATCAAAAATAGGTGAAAATAAACTACATTATTTGCCATAGCGAATCTTTTTTAATATTAACTACATGCCTTGCAGACATGTTGTAGGAATATATGGAGAATCCCATTGACTGAGAGGAGACTCATTAGCGTTTACCATAATTACACTGGAAATATGTTTTATCATAACTCTAATCTGTGAAAATGATATTCATTAGGTGAAAGCCTTGCACATTCGGATGCTTTATCTTGCATGCTAATCTGTCAAAATGACATTTATAAGTTGAAAGTCGCACTCAAATTCGCCAATTACACGGAATTGTATTAATACAATTTTGAACAATAACGGGGAATTTAGTACTAGTTATAATCATCAATATATTCCCTTATCCCATTTATTGTGAGGGCATAACGAGCTTCAGTCGAAAACATCGTTTAATTTGCTCTTTCCCATTACGAATGTGATGGTCTGCTAGACAGTTATCTTTTTTCTACATATGGCATATCAAGATAAGATAGCTAAAACTATATAATTTAATATAGATCTTTATTTACTAAAATTATAGGAATTAATCCATAACCTATTTTGATTGTCTATTAAGGCAGTATTCGTTGATACCAGAGTGCCTTCTGTTTTCCTTTAGCTTCTCGAGATATTTTCATATGTTCTCCTTTAGAAATCGGAGCCTGAGATGAGAATTTGATTATTCTGTCACCACATTTTGTAATTTTACAGGAGAACAATTTTAAATTAAGTTCTATTGTTTACATTATTATGGTTAACCTTATATTGGCTTAAATTTAATTTATAAATATTTCGGTTTTTTATATAAGTAGGATAGTATAAATATAAAAAATTGGAAATTAACTAATTCTCAGGTTGACATATTATTAAATAAATTTATTAATTTTTTAGGGTTAGGTAAACTGATTGTTCTTGTGTGAAACCTTAAAGACAGATTGGATAAAAATAGAACATCATATAAAGACGAGATCTGATAAAATTTACCATTTTAACCGAATGGACAATCCGTTAAATTGCACAATTGCTAGAATTTGCGGAATTTGAAATGCATATACACCTCGTAGTTATTCTAAACTGCCTTAACAGTATAAAGACTGCTAGCCACCCATGTTATATCAAGTGCCCTTCCAATTTTCAGTAACTGAATTCCTAATTCAGACGCTATTTGATCCAACGCCTTTTAATTTTTGATAGACTGGATATATAAACCATATATAGTATCAATAAAGGCTTTAAAATAATTAACGTCAAACGGTGATTTAAACAATGTCAGAGTATAAGGCGCTTTTCTACAACAGGTTATTTCCCAGTTAGGACATTGGAGCCATCGCTAGCAAAAGAAATCCAATCTTTTGTAAAAAAATTTCAGAAATCGCAACGGATTTAAGAAGATCCTGTAAGGTATAAACTATCCCCTCTGTATCTTTCGATTCCAGTTTGATTAGATCTAGAAATTTAAAAACAGGATGATTATAAGAGGGCACCAAATAATAATTTAGTAATACCATTATAAAAAAAATCAAAACTTTTTAGAAGGAGCGGTGCATGCCTCCTACCTTTTTGAAAATTTATGGTGGAGGACGCTAAGATTTACCCCCCTCCCCCACTACATCCTTGGCCATTAAGAACGAGCCAACATTTTGAAGATCCGTCTTTAAAAATACAAATCTTAAAGCAAAATCAAAAAAATATAGTGGTTTATAATATTTTTTTTATAAGATTTTAGTCAAAATAATATTATGTAAACATCGAGATTTGGCAAAGGTCCACCAAACCTTTCTGTCACATAAGCTGATTTCCAGGATTACGTAATATTATTTTGGCTAAAATCTTAATCGGGCCGTTTAACAACACTAAAAAATTTTAGCGACACCCCTAGCAAAGTACTATCCTTCTAGGATAACATTGAATAGAATATTCATGTATTAATTGACACTCTAATAATTTTTATAGAGTAACTTGAGGGGCTTTATTTATTTTAAATTTCCAACATTCGTAAAAAAAGAAGTGATTCTTCTAAAATGAGCAAAAAAAATATAATTCTATTTAAGATCAGCTCAAAAATAGTGTTGTTAAACGGCTCGATTTGAGGCGATTTTTAAAAACGGCTACCTCAGCATTATAGCTAAGAAAATATTGCCTAAGGGTCGAGATTTGACCAATAGATGTTCAATCCTATGTGACATCTAAGAGCAAAGTCTTTAGGCTTGCATATTTTCTGGATAAAATATTGAGTTAGCCGTTTTTAAAATCAACTCAAATTGAGCCGTTTAACAACACTACTTCACAAAATTGATATTTTACAGGGTCTTGAATCCCTATTTCTTCCGAACGACAAGTTAGTTAAAGATGGGCAGTATTATAATAATAAAGGTGGTGGTGACAATAATTCCAATTTTTTATATAAAAGTTGAAGCGATTAAGGATCTTAGGCTTGTTCGAAAATAATATTTAATATAAATTTTGGCTTTATTAAAAGTTCATTTTTTTTTAAAAAAAAGTCCACAGGCCTTGTTTCTAATAAATACAATTATATTTATAATAAAATTAGTAGAACCCTAAAAAAAAATGTATATTCCATTCACCGCCATTATTAATCTAGGAAAAAATGTCCTTATTTCTTATAAAAGGATTAAAATAATTTTAGACATATTGAGTTAAAAATGTATTAAATTTTTATTTTTAAAAACCGCTTATGTCAAAAAAAAAATTTAATTAAAATTTTATGTTTTATGTATTTGTTTAATCCCTAGGCCATTAATTTTATGTAATATTATGTGTTTTGACAGATTATTTTTAAAAAATGAACGCTACCTTTTTAGGTAGACATACCTTGCCTGGTGGCAGTAACCGATACAGTTTTTATGGGCTAATGATAATACACACCAAGCATATATACTTATCTAGGATTTTGCCAGGGGAGGGGGAGGGAAGCACTATTAGGTGGGTTTTTCCCCATAAATTTTATTGGAGATTTTTAGGTTCACTTATTATAGTTTGGCAATATTCGATTTCTATAAAAATAATTTTGGGTTTTCGCTTTTTTTAATTAAAATGCTTTTTTTCTATTTTGAATTATAGTCGTTATTTTTAAAGTTATTAACTTTTACTGATATTTCTTTCAAATTCTTCCTTAGTGATATGTTATTTACATTTTTAGAAGAGAGGAGGGGGTCTATGTATCGGGGAAATTTTTATTAGCTTAAAATGATATTTACGAGAATAGACAAATTTTCGATCCTCCTTGGATACGCGCCTAACGCCAAGTTTGTATTGTTTTTATAATTTTTTCATAAAATATTTAAACACGTTATTCATTTATATATTTTTAATATATATGAAAAATTGATGTTTCGTATATTGTCTGTGGCCTAGTCAGTGAGTGCGTTGATTACGAATCCATAGAAAGGCACAAATCCAGCAAGGGTCATATTTTTTTGAAGCCCTCCTGGCGGTTCAATACTTGGGGAGATCATATATAGTAGATCGGACTCGACCACGTCATTCCCTGAATGTATATTAAAAAATTAGTGAGTCTTATTATATTTGACAAAATTCGATTGTGTTTTAACAAATAATTTGACCTACATTATCACTAGCCATACCACATAATTAAATTTTATTAATTTGTTAATGTTTGTAAAATAAATCGAATTAATTAAATTTATTTAAATAAACAATTAAAATATTAATTTGTTTATCTTAAAAATTATATATTTTTTTAAAAATACATAATAAACTATAGTGTTCCAAAAGGACACTTTTATTAAATTTAAATTACAAAAAATAAAATAGAGTATAAATAGCGGTTATTCTATAAATAACTAATGGGATTAAGTTTCCAAAAAATAACCTATGATGGAAAAGAGCGATAGAAAATAAAAATATCTTTGAGTTCTGATATAATGGATTTGATTTTGGCATTTATAATTTAAAAATTCCCGTCATATCTTTAAGGGAAGAGATAACGATTGGTATAAATACATAATTAGTTAATTTAGAGTATTTATTTTTTTGTCTCAATTATGTCAACCGGATTCGGCTTAATATTTTTGAAAATTAAGAATGTACATAAAGACTAAGGTACAGAAATGTAACTATCTGTCCTCAGGTCATCCATTAATTGATGATAAATTAGCAGACTCCAGGATGTTTGGTATTCGGGTCCTCATAAGACTACAATTGTTGAATTAATCGCCCTATGCCTTGCTTATATGTCTTGACTCTAGACACAATTAACCAAAACTCACCTTGCAATCAAATCAACCGACTTTTTACATTTTATTCATGTATGTGGTTGAACTATGTTACCTTCAATTCGCTTGCATATGGTAACTCTTAATTGTTTATTTGATAAGAGGTTACCTGGGTTACAACTTGGTAATGTTTCCAACTATTCATAACCTCTAATACAATCAGTATTTTATAGTTGAATATATTCCTATACCTTTTAAAATAACTTTTCCGTGAACATTAACAGTTGGGGAGGGGGAACTGCTTATGGGCTAACCAATAAGATTTATTTCAATTTCTTTAGTAATTTTTAATCCTAAAAGGGATTTTGAATTTTAAAAGGCATATTTCAGATTTATATTTATTTAGAGTAAGGATTATTTTTAGAGAATTTGGCACTATAAATTTGATTCTTACTAAAATATTTTTAGATGGTACCATCATCCAGATACCAGATATTTAAGTCTGAATTAAAAAAAAGTTTTTAAAAATGTATTACGTTGCACAGAAAAGATTCAAAGGGTCTCCTTGTTATATACCCTCCGAAAAAATTAAATATTCCCCAAATTTGAGAGGGATTCTATAGCCATAACATAAGACTGTTAAATAAATTTGCATCCATGAGAAATTTTTCATAAAAAATGTATTTAATTTTTCTGGATAAAGAATAAAAGGCATTTTTATAATCTAGCTTACAGATTATGGTGTCTGATAGAGAATTTTACATATATATATATGCATATTTTCCTTTAGTGCTAAGCCTATTAATATTGTTAAGATTTTTAAAGCATCAGGCTTAATGCACTCAACAATTTCTATGTTATTAGTCTCATAAAATTTGAACCTATTGCAATGAGCCGAACCCCACTATCAGCTTAGATAGTGTAATTAATCTTATATTAAAAAGAGATTGATGAAATTGGCTATGTAAATCTTTGTTTATACTTTTTTACTGAGTATTGTCAAAAAATTTACATATATACTGAAAATAAAATTGTAAAAAAACCGTTAATACCTCCTGCTGAATTTTACTATAAGATAAAACTATTTTAATAGTGCATCCTTGCCTATTTCGATTGAATTAAATTTTTTAGGATGGGAGAGATACTCAAAGGCCTGATTCAATAAAGTGAAAACTATATTTTATCTGTTGGTTTAATTAGGATTTTATAGGGAAAGGATGCTATTATTTAAAAAAAATATCAAAGATATATCAATTTTTTTCAATTTCGATACATATATACTGCAAGCCTATGCTACTATAAATTTTTAAAGTATCTCCAATATCTCTTGATACGCTAAAAATATATCGAATAGAAGTAACCTTGATATAGTACCCTTATGATTTTTAAACAATTTACCCAACCACTCCAAGCTTTTAAGGAACGTAAATACAGCTTTATTTTAAATAGCGGCTATACTTAACAACATTGCTTTTCATTAATCACTCAAATCATTTTCTTAGATTTATAATACCCCTCGGATTATCAATATTTTAAATTATATACATTTTGGAAGACGTTTCATAATATATATACATTCAATAATCTCCTTGTTAATCATTACAAACAAAAATCAATCAATCTCACAAAAAGGATTCAATTATATAGTATCATCATAGCCAATAATTTTAATCAGAAATATGGACAGAAATTTAAAAATATTTTTTAGTTTGAATAGCGAAAATTAATATAAATATTTTTTGATAAAATTCTTTTAAATTTATTAAGCCTTTTGGTTAACATTTAAAAAAAAAAGAAGTAAATTGTCTATTTATACTGGCTATGCACTATAAGGAATAAGGAAAGAAGAAATTATTGTTAAATTAAATAAAGACATGAGACACGGAGAGAATGATATTATGAGATAAAGTAATTTATTTATTATACAATTACAAATAAATAACTGTCTATAAAAAACGAATATGTACAGTAGGGTTTAAAAAAAACTTAGATATATTATTTCGACATGCTCAAAAAAAAATTATATTCAAATAAAAATATTAAAAATTTAATTAAATTTTGGCCTGCTTAGCATACCTTTTCCCTCCCCCTAATTAAAGCTATTTCACTAAAAAGGAATGTCATATTAAATAAAAACCCATGCATGAATCTCGTTCTCTCATATTTTTTTTAAAAAACATTACATATTATTTTGAAACATTTGAGGTCAGGATAACCTCTTTATGAGTGACCGGATGAATCATTTTAGCCCGATTCCAGCTAATCTCTTGATATAAAAACGATATTTTCAAATTTATATTCACTCACCTTTCTATGTTGACTAGAACATAGCCACCCCTTGAATGGTCATCTTGTGGGGGTTTCATTGTAATATTCTTTGAAATTTATCAATCATGTTAAATCAGATAGTCAATTTTTTTTTAATATTATAAAAAATAAACTTTTTGCCAAAGATATGGATCTATATGGGATATAAATTGACATATTATATACTGTGTTTCATGAATATTCATAGTATGAAAATTAAAATTTGTACAAAAAAATTACAAACCATAATTTTATTATAAAAAATATATGATTTAAATATTTATAAAATGCAAAAGGTTTCAGTTATGTTTTGGCTAATATAAGAAGATAAGTCAGTATATTGGAAAAAAATGAATATTTCTATAAATATTTTAATAAGATTTTGTCAAAACTTGCTTAATTTGATAACATTTTATGAATTTTATAAAATAAACTCATTTAATGCTATTTAACTATTACTCAGAGTTGGGTGATAATTTGTATCTTTTGGACACTATTAAGAAATATTATATCTGTATCTAAGATTCATTATTTACAAAAGAATATTATATTTTTTTTATCTCTTTGACAAAGGAGAAATACTTTTTTTAAATATTTTTGTTTAAAAAATGTATTACTCACATTTACATCATTATTTTTTGTCCCCTTTTCATCTATTCTCTTTCCTCCTTTCCCATTTTATTCTAATAACAATAGCATCATCACAACTCCATAACCACCCTCCTTCAAATTCATGTTCTATAATTCTGAAAAATTGTCAAATTAATAAATAAGGTTTAATTTTCTAAAATCTATTGGGATTTTTAGAGCTTTATTTAAAAAATGATAAAGTTTGCATTTTTTTTTTTTTTACCATGCTAAAACATAACCTCCATTAAAATTAATATAATTCGCAAATATTTAAAGCACCAAAATTTGCAGGGGTTGATATTACCTTTCGGATTGAGCGTTAAAATTTGAATTACAGGAAATGTTAGAAGAAAAAACACCTTTTTTTAAAAATATATTTTTAAAATTTAAACAAATTATAATTTAAAATTATAATATAAATTTGAACCCAGATTGAGACCTTTTTCCTATATTTTAGGTTCAGATTGGTTTCAAGCTAAATAATTAAAAAGAGTTGGGTTAAGTTTCGTTCGCTAAAAAACAGGATTGACTTCGGGATCAAACCCTAATTATGATTGATGATATGAGGAAGTAAAAGAATTAATTAATATGTGTAGATCTTTTGTCAATTCCATCATGAGAGCAGAAAATACAAAGACAAATAAATATAGTCATCTAAATAAACTTTTATTCGTTCCTGTAGTTTCAGACACCTGTGGATCATTTGGACCCCAAGTTTTAGAATTATTCAAAACAATAGGACAAAGGTTATGTTTAATCACACGTGATCCAAAAGAGGTTTTTTACTTGTGACAAAGAATATCGATCGAAATTTGCCGATCCAACTGTATACAGGGTCATTAAGCTCCACTGACTTAACCTAAATATTATTTTTTTATATAGTTTTCTCTAGTGTTGTGCTAACTCAATATTTTAGCCAGAAAAATATTATCTAAGCCATGAGATTTCACCCAATAGATGTTTCAAACCTTTGTGCCAACTATGAGCAAAATCTTCAGGATTGTCTAATATTTTTCTGGAGATACTATTGTTTAAAAATCGGCTCAAATCAAACCGTTTAACAACACTAGTTTTCTCTTTATATATATTTTTTATAGATGTGGTGTGTATATTTGTAATATTTATCAGACCTGCAGAGATACCATCTGCATGGCCCAGCCCAGATTTTTTTCAAAATTTATTCCGGCCCGGATTTTATATTAGGCCCGGCCCAGGATTTTTAAAAAATATATTATATTTATTTTTAATCTTTATAGCTAACAATGACGATTTAAAATATACAGTTCAGCCCGGGTATATCTAAAAAATTAAAATAAGACCCGGCCCATGTACTCGGGCTTAGAGCCGGGCCTGCAGATCTCTGATTTTATAATCAAAATTTAATCATAAATAATCCATTTTTTTAAAAAAAGGATATTAAATAACAAATTTAAAAAAATAATTTATTATAATTTGGTGTTGGCTAGAAGTATATATAAAAAATAAAAGAAATTGTTTAAGCTATTTATTAGGGTTAATAGACACTCCCCCCAGATTTATTAAAAAATAGTAGATAAACTTAAAATGTAATAAAACATTTATTAGCCCTTTTTAAACAAAAAAATTGCCTAGACTTTATATATTACTTTTACGCACCCCATAAGGAAAAAGCACCCCCCCCCCCTCCTCTAAAAATGTTTTAAAATTAAATTTATTGATTTTGATTTTATGTTTCATTTTTGTCATTTCACACACATTATCCATGTCCTGTTTTAAAAATAAACTTGCAGTTGCTTGCAGTATTATATTATTTTTAGAATTAAAATCTTAAATAAAGAAAATTAATGACATTTTGTAAAATAAAATGTTTTATTAACCTTATTTTATTATAAAAGTTTGTCAAAATGAATTCAAGTTTGAAAATATCTATTTTTTTTAATTTATATAATAGTATTTTTTTATACTAGAATTTTCATTATATTTTTTAAAAGCCTTGGAATTTTAATTTAACTGGACATGCTTTCTAAAGTTTAAACACGTTTATTCAGATTTAATATGATGATCAATCGTTTTTTCTTAAGAAAAATAAATCTTTTATAAACTAATTTAAATTAAATTTTGTCTTATAATTTTAAATAGATTTTTTATTTTTGTTTATTTATGGTCCGAGCTTTTAAGTTATTATAAATATAGGAACCCGAATCGTTATGTATAACGGTTACGCTCCGATTGCTAAAATTAAGCATCCACTGTTCGGTTTAGCTTTGACGACAAATAAAGGTTCAATTTGTTCATGTTTGATTTTTAGTTTACTTGGAATATAAAATTTACATTGGCGTGCGAATATTTAAATGAATACATAATAATAATATCAAATTATATAAAATTTATAATGGTTTAGTTCGCGCCTTTTAAATTTTTTGTATAACAGTTAGAGAAGTTCCGTTCGGTTCTTCCCAGGTCACCGCATAAATGCAATTGTCATTTGATTTACAATACAATTATCATTTTTGCTTCATCAATAATAATTTTTCCCCTCCCATCTCTATCTCCCAACAAATTTCTCGATTTTGAAATGATATATTTTATTCGCATTACATCAAGTTATACTTTTATAAGTTTGACACAGTCCTCAAACATAACCACGCAGACTTCTTTTTTTTTATTCGTAAAAGAGAATTGTCTTGAATCGTTTACAATGAAAAAAAAAATTGAAATGATTAATTAAGGTTCCCATTCTAAATCGTTAAAAATTGAGAATCTCGAAATTAATATTAATAGATGGTCCATTTTTAGCTATTTTTTAAAGAACTCAATTTAAATACAAGTGTTTATTTCCCCAGTATCTATTAATATTAATTTCAAATTTACTTAAAAATTTTCTAGGAGATATAAGCGAGATTCTCCATTTTTAGCGATTTTTATTTTCGCGATTTAAAACTTATCTCTTAATTAATTTAATAACACACTCAATACTTTTGTAAAAAGATAATGAAACAATTTTTAAATTTTTTCACCATTATTTTTTACATAATAATCTTTAAGGAAATTTGATCTATCAACTAATGGTATAATAGTCGCAAAAAGCCTAAAGAACAGTAAATTTCACTTTTAGAATGGATCTGTAAAAAAAATTTTTTTTATTTTGATATCATCAAACATCAAAAATAATATCGATTTGACTATGTAAGTTGTCGATTTGTATTTTTGAATGCCCCGTCCTGCTTCAGAAAATATTTTTATAATACTTTTAATTGAAGGATGATTTCTCATAAAATATAGTTAAAATGGGACATTAAAGCGTTTCAATTTTGTAATTCGCACGAATCCGACCACAGAATAGTTTTCTTTAAATATAATGGAGGATCTTTAAATAATTGATTTCATTCAATTTTCAGAATTTTAACTTCAAGATCTAATTATAATATAAACAAGAGAATTCAACAACCTTATTTTATAAAACTAATTATCAAGTTAGAATGTTCTTTCACCATTCTATAAATAAGACTGTTAGCTAAAAAAAAAAAGAAGCCAAAATTACTATTTATTTAGATGCGCTCAATAGGTTTTCTCACAAATATATGATTTCTATCGGCCTTCCCGACCACAGATTGGATGCATTGAAATATGTTAGGTCTATTAGCAAACCAAACTCTTAGAAAATTTGTCTGCTTTCGTAAATTTAATTTTAAGATAGAAAAAAAACATTTAAATAAAAATAAAAACCAAAATTTTTTTTTTTTAAAATGTAATACAGGCAAAGGTGCAATAGGTAAGCCTAAACTCTAACATAAACCTAATAGAGAAAAAAAACTAATAGTACCCCCCCCCCTTCCGGCAAAATTCTGGCTACACCTAAGAGAAAAACAAATTAAATGTTTAAAACTAAACTAACCCGATCAATTTTAAATATTATTTTTGTAATATCATCAAAGAAAAATATCATCAATCAATCTCAAAATATGAATAATAATTATTCTTTTACAAAATTATAATCATCAAATCATATTTTATAAATATGACAGTAAAAAAATGAAATTAAATGAATTATTTACATAAGATTAATTAGAAAAATTGATTATCTCTTAATTTATACGATAACTTTGAAAAAAGTAAGAATGTGATCTATAAAATCGGTTTGATCTAGTATAATGATTAATAAACAGTTTAATGATTACCTCCTATATAATGATAAGAAAAGAAGAAAAATAAAATAAATAGTTGAGGCCTGACCTAGAACTATGACATTTACCCCAATTTCCAATTATTTTTGATAGAATATTATTATTAGAAATATTAGTAATTATTATTTTTAGGGTACCCATATATAGCCTAATGAATGTTTTAAATCTTTTTTTTATGATAAGTATTTTTGTATTATGTAACATATTTTGACTTTTGTATTCTTTAATTTTCAATAAGGATTTCGTCCTTAAAGTCAGGATAATTGTTTTGACTTGAACTAATGGAAAGAAGTGATATCAAGTGCTACAATTAGGGTAATGATATATGACATTAAACCACTTGCTAAACAACGACTAAAATTAATTAAAATGCGTAAGATATTTTTAATATATATACGGAATCATGTGGTCGAGTCCGATCTACTATATATCACCCCCCCCCCAGGACGGAACCACCAAGTTTGCCTAAGAAAAAATATGACCCTTGATGGATTCTAACCTAGAACCAAACCGATTTGTCACATACGCTTCTTAAAATCATCAAATTTTTATATATATGTAAGGATAAAAATACAACGCTATCTAATATTCTAATAAAACCCATAAAAATTTAATAACATTTAAGCTATGCATCATTATTCCTTCAATTACATAAGTTTACAAGAGAGGAGGGGCATCTAAAAATTGTAAAATTAAGATTTGAATTTTCTATAAATTTTAACAAGGCTTGAGCCCCCAATAGCATCACCTAGTGGCGCCACTGCTTCCTTCTTTTTTTTACCTAGAATTATTTAGCCTTATAGAACATTTTTTTTTAAAATTCTTATTATTTTTATCTTTCCAATTAATATGCTAACTCAAATTTTCTCTTTCTAATTATGTAATCATCATATGTATATTATTTATTTTTCAGGTTCCTCTACAACATAAGATAACATTAAATAAACTTAATCTATTAATCCTTTTATTTAATCGGGGGCTTTTTTCTATATTTTTACTTCCCCTTGAACGTTTAAATAGCAAGTTTTTCTTAATATTCTTATGCATAACATAACAAGTAAGTGCAGCCTGCCAGAACGTAAATGGTTCTTCATAATTATTTCCCTTAAATTTTTTTTCTCAGTAAGATACTTTTTTGGAGAGCCAAACATGGCCTTGTTGTATATACAATTTACATAAAAACTAAATTTTTAAGAATTATAATAAACTTGAGTATAGAGAACACCTTTCTACGCTTACTTGCCAGTTAGGAAATGTACAGTCGCGTAGCCAGGAATAAGTTTTAAATTTTTCAGATTATATTTTGATTTTATTGAGAGGGTTTTGTTTATATACCTGATTTGCTATAATTACATATGCCAATTGGTTGTATTTTTATTGGCTCAATTTTCATTATTTAATAAATTTCCGATTTTATACAATAAACTAACTGACATTTTTTTTATCATGTAGTGATGAATGAATCCTGTAAAAAAAACTCGTAAAATGATACTTATAGTTTTCCTTTTTCTAATTTTTAGGCTTATTTAGCCAAAATTATGAAACAGGCGCCGAAAAAAAAATAAAAGCCAAAAATTTGAGATTTATTTTTTTAAAAAAAAATCAATATGTTAATGTTAAGAAAAAAAAGGTTAAACAATATTTGTTATAATTTTAATTTACACTTATTTGTTGAATCGATTTTTCTCTCTCTGGCTTAAATAACCCGAAAATTATTCTATCTGTTTGTAAAATAAAAAAATATATAAAGTGGCTCACAATATACGACTAAAACCTGAATTAAAAAGATTGTTTATTAGTCAAAACCATTATAAATTGATTATTAATGAAATACTTTTTTTTAAAAATAATATTCTAAATAGTAAAATGTTACCGTCAATATAAAATTCATTACTTTTATTGATAAATTTTTTTTTATTGCCTTTTAAAAAATATAAAATATTATATTAGAGAAATTATTACTCTCTATATATACGTATAATACAAACGTTACATTTTTAATTAGATCTTTTAATTTAAAAGTTATTTTCTGATTTATTATTCCAATTATCATAAAAATACATTTTATACATAGTGTATATTATATTACACTTTTTTAAATCTTTTTATATATCAAATAAAGATGTCACAAATATTAAACTTAAACACAACCCAAAATCCTAACAGCATGTGGGGATCTACTATTAATAGTAATGAAAGAATCGGTATAACATCATCAAAACTTCCCGAAATTAATAGTCTTAAAAATTTGAATTCCACAATCAATTACCCCATACTATCCTACTCTCCTAATATCGAAGAAATTTGTCCCGAAGATGATGAGTCCATTGACTATAGTCGTGAAATGAAGGATCTCAAATCTCTTAGTGACTTGAACAAGATTTATCAATTTATACCAGTGCAATCTTCACAACCCAATAATAGACTTTCTTTACAGCATCAATTAGCGGTTTGCGATGTCTTCCCTCCTAATCGTAGGCAATATCGTTCTACCTCATTCGCTCTTCCTTCATCGCTAAAATCGTCTTACGATCAACAAGATACTCAACAAAGTAATGAGTATGCTTCATCGGTTTTAGATAGAAGAATGTACAGACAAGAAGATGAAGAAAGTATTTTAAAAAGGCAACCAGAATTGACATCTTTCAAAAAAAGGTTATCATTAATACCCTATAACGTGGCGCTTTACAACAACACTCCTAAAATTAGGACGCTCTCTCCAATTTTATCAGAATTTAAGCATAATCAATCACCCCATCCCAAAACAGGAACCGAGGAAAATACTACAGAACAAATTTTAGGAACCTCTTCTAAACAAGATGGTTACTTTATAGTAACATCAGCAAATATTTCTTCGGAAAATCAAACAGACTCTAATGTTCATCTATTCGAAGCAAAATCTTTATCAGACACGACTATTGAATCTAAATTAATGGAGAAATCAGGTGATGACGACATTTTGAATAGGTCAAAATTATATTCGAGTAAAATTTATAATGATAATCCTGCTTGTACCAAGATTGATGTTCCTGTCATTACTATAGATACAGTATCTACTCCTATTAATTCATTATTATATCCAACATTTCCTCATTTCCATTCTGTCAGCTATTCAAAGCACGATGGTTCAGCTGACATAGTGTATTCGAGGCAAATAAGGAAAGGCTCTTATTCACCCCTGCTTCAAACCAGAACCGATAGATCGGGATCTATTCAATACCCTAGCCCGACTAACAAATTTATCTACGAAAGAACGCCCTCTCTTGAAAAATTATTATCAATCACTTGATATAGTATATTGTATTTAATATTTAATTATTGTGTGATAACAATTTTGTAAAATTTTTGTTTAATTTATTTAAATTAAAGAAGCAATATAATACAAACATTCACTCATGATTATGTGATATTTAATTATCTTTTGATAAAATAAATTATACTATATATTATAATTTTAAAAAGTTAGCCAGTTACTTTTAAAAAGTATAATGTAACTCAACCCGTTACAAGATTGAAACGATTAGAATTTAAGAACCTTTTTTTTAACATTATTAGTAAAAAAATTGTGATATACATTGATAAGCATATAAAAATTTTAAAAAGTCCTCAATAAGGAAACCCTATTTTGTTTTTATTTTATATCTAGAATTTCAAAATTTTGCTTTGTCCACTTATTCAAAAAAAAATTATTATGAGGTAAAAAAAAATAAATGAATATTTTTGACATACAAAATTTAGTTGTATATCTACAGAAATACTAAATTAATAGTTCGAATTATTTAAAATATTTTTACAAGTATAAAATTTTATTAAACTTAAAAAAAATACTATTTGACGAATATATTCTTTTCTTTATTGCTATTCGATTCGAAGTATTATTCGCATTCGTAAAATACGGATTGAATATGAATAATTCGTTTTATGTATATTTGTTTTAATAAATTAAAAGTTTCTCTAAGATTACAACTTAATATGCCCCCCCCCATTACTTTAAAGGATTCAGTCATATATCATATTTTAATATTTTATTAGAGGGGATCTCAGTGTAGCCTTAAGCAGTGTTTTTATCCCTCCATGGGCTCATGACTCTGATTTCCCCAATAACAGGGTATCTTATGACCCCCCCCCACCACCCTCATAAAATTAAACAGCTGTATTTTTCGTCTAGTTTCGACTAATTTATCTTACTCTTCACCGGGATGAAGTATTTATATAAATTATAAATTCCCAAATCCATATAAATCATACAGTATACGCAACCGCAAGGTAATGGTTAGTTCAATTTTCGGTATTGTTTTCACATTTACATAAGAAACTAAATAATATATAAATATCATTATAATAAATTTACAATTATATGCATGTGACATCATTGGATTTGGACATCTTGTAAATTGTTCAAAATTTAATTTATTTGAGCTAAAGTTAAACTTAAAGGGAAAAAGCTCTGATATTTTTTTATATGAGTAATATAAAAATCTATTTGAGCCATAATACCAAAACGTTCCGCTAGTTGCGTAGCCACAGCTTAATGTAACATAAAACTTCTATTTTATAGCTTAAATAAAGTTAAAATTATTATCCTGTGTTACTAATTGGTTCGTAGAAATGGTCATGATTTTAAACTTTACTAATATTTGTCGTTACTACTTCTCTCTTCATTAAAAATATTTTATCAATAATCTTTAAAGTATTTTTTTACAGATTGCACTGTTTACCTAGAGGGGTAAATGTCATTTGCCTCTGATATCTTTCAGAGTCACGCAAGGCAGTAGTCTCTTAGGGGGGTTGGTAAATCTGGGCATGTTGCCTCTAATTGTTTTGAACCCCTGACAGATTTTAGTAATTGAATTGTTTGTTTGTTCTTGTTATATATCTTTAAAACATATTTTATAACATAAAATTATTTACAAGTATATACAAAAAATTAATTTAGCCCATGGCTCAGCTTCATACTTGTGTTTAGTTTTCATTAAATTCATTGTAATAAAAGATGTTTGAACTTGTAGATTATTTAATAAGCTGCAAAACCCAAATAGTTAATTAATTTACGCCTAAAATTAAATATAAAATTAATATGCCTTTGTAATAAATCACATCACCATTATTTCTTAATGTAACCAAACATCGTATTTTTAATATTAATCTTTCGCGCAATTCTCCCTAATTTACATAACCAAATATATAAAAATATATCCTGATACACCCCTATAAATGAGCTATATCAAAGAACCTAGAGGGATAATAGCATTCATAAAATATTTTTATTTGCTTTCATCTGATGTCTTTGCCGGATATTTCTTGTAAAAAAATTTTAAACCTCTCCAAACCTTAACCCAAGGGCCTAGATAGAGTGATGGGTTATTTTAATAACACTCAAAATAATTTTATTAGCTTCCATGATACCCTTGCCTAAATATTTTTTTAGAAAAATGTTTAACTCCCACCACTTTATTACATAAACTAGAAGATATTAGAAATTAATTCTAAAACTAAAAAAATCATGCTTATGCACTTAAAAGTAAAAAAAAAATAGTAAAGATTTCTCAGCGATATATTGTATTTTCTGAGAAAATTAAAATTTTTACTTAGCAAAATCATATTTTGGGAATTCATTAAATATTACTTTACGTAGTTTTAATTCTGAGTAATTTAGGGGAAAAAATAATATATGTTTAAGCACTTACCCACAAGTATTGTGATAAGCATTACATATTTGCTTAAGCTTCAGAAAGTGCTTACCAAAGTTTGGCACTAATATTTTGAATTGGGGAAATCTCTTATTAGATGTATTCGACAAAGACAGTAATGAGTAATGTTATATTCTTTATTTAGCTTATAACTTTGTTCTTGGTTAGTGACTGGCAATACTAATTGATGAATTTATAAATATTAAGTACTCATACATATTGACGTACTCAAGATATCAATTTCGCCCATAGGATCAAGGTTAAAAGAAAGAACTCAATCATTAATATATTAATAAAGCTGAAGTTCCTTGTGTATGATTCTTATAAAATAAGACTTCAAGGAAAAACATAGGACAGGATCGTAAAAAAATTATATTCCAATAAATTTTAAAATCCAAATCTAAGTTCATTAATTATTACATAGATTTATTAAGGTTAAAATAAAATTAAAAACTATCATTGAATCAATCTTGTACCTATTTTTTTTTAAATAATATTCAATTAATAATGCAAATAAAAGTTTCAAAATAAAATAGTAATTATTAGCAGTTATAGCGACATTGACCTCGTGATATATGTTTCGCGAAATAGTTTTCGCTCTTCGCGATTTGGGTTTCGCGATAATGACTTCGTGATAAAAGTTTTGCTGTAATGCTTTCGCTTTAAAGGTTTCGCAATACTGTCTTCACGGAATATTATTCGCTAATGGGGATTTTCGAAAAGTTTCGCGAAAAAAATTTCGCTGAATTGACATCACATCACCATTTATTTCATAATGCAACCAATTTAAAACAACGTATTAAATTCATAAATTAAAAATAATAAAAATCTAAGATCAATGGTCTGATGTAGCTCATCCATCGTTTAGCAAGTCAAAATTACTTGATGGAAATGCTTCGAGAAATTAGTAGCCGCTAATATATGCGTTAATAGATAAGAGTAGATGCCCCGGGTTGACGCCTCGATTTAAGGTATGTAATGGAGTTGCCAAATTTAAGGTTATCCCAGTCCTTCTATCGTGCTGATGAAGGAGGATCGATTAATGAAAGAGATTTCCAGAGATCGATTACCTGCAAAATCAAGGGATTAGGATGTTTTGTATGTGTATGATAGGCGAGAGGATAGGAACGGGCTAATGGAAAGTAACGAGGATGACCTTTTTGCCAATGCCGTGGGATTTGGTTGGTAAGGTAACCTGTAGCCCAGATAGATACACAAATTTAAGAATGAGCATATTTCTGTGAAGAATTTAATATATCATATTGGACGCGAGTAGCGGAAATTATATAAAATCTTCGGAATTAGAAGGTATTTCAATAGAAAGAAAGCTTGGTAAGCAGCAGGATGCGATATTGTACGTGCATGAGAGATATCTCCCGTGAAATGTCGGCAAGGAACTTGATGAATGACTTATTTTTACCTGCTGGAGTCCCAGATGTATCAAAAAGATCAATTGTGTATGATTGAACATAAAATGGTGGTTAAGGTCGATGATCCCAAGGGGACAATATTCACTCTCGTCTGGATTAATTTGTAGTCCCAAACTGCTCTCGCTGGGTTTTATTATCCTGACAATCCATATTTTAATTATATATTTGTATATAGATGTGATATCAGCTTAATATATTTTTTAGTTCACTTTGAAATTTGAATTTTAACAATAGAATCCTAAATTTAGCATTATGCACACCTTACATAAATATAATAAAAATTATACTCTATCCAGATACGTTTTTAGAGTTGTATTTGTATCTAGATTCCTTTTTTAGACTATGTATCTGTATTTATAACCATTTGAAAAGTATCTTAACAACACTGTACATAACCAAATATATAAAAATGTCTCCTGATAGTCTGCGAACAATTCCACAAATACTTATATAAATTAGAATATAATTTATAATAAAACAAATTGGGGTACCCTAAATGGTCATTATGCTATTGATTCAGGCAGCCCTACCCCCCTGCTATTCTATGAAGTTATTGCGTCATACCTCTACCGTGAGAGCCACTTCCTTTGAGGCATGTACTGTCTAGTGCCAGCCAGGCCATTTACTTATTTCAAATATTTCCTTCCAACTGCTCATGGTTCCAATATAAAAGAAAAATAAAAATTTTTCGGAGGTATTAAATTGTGCATTAGAGTTATAAGATTTCTTTGGAACATCTATGAAATTTAATATTTGATTTAAAATAATAAGATAAGGATATGACAGTAATGCTTGATCTATTCAAGATAATCAAATCTTTATATATAATAAATATAGGGGAGACTGGACGAGGGGGGGGGGGGGAGGGGGTCACATAACTTCTCAAATAATTTTAAAAATTTAATAAACGTTTATATTTGGAAAAGTTATTATAGCAAATTCATTTCGTGAATGACGATTATCGCTAGCATCTACGCGAATATAATACAACGAAATACTATAGCGAATAAATTAACTTGAATGTAATACCGCGAAAGTTTTATCGCGAATGTAGTATAGCGAATGCATTATCGCGTATTACCGCGAATTCATTGTCGTGCATGCACTGCAGCAAATGCTTTACCGCGAATGCATTACCGCGAAAATATTAGAGCGAATTCATTATCAAGGATGCATTAACGCTAATGCATTATCTCAAATGAATTAGATCAGTTGCAATATCGGGAATGGAGTTAGATGAAAATACAATTTTATATTTATCGGTCTTTGGACTGAATCTGAAAATGAAGCTAAAGTCGGGCTTGGGTTCTAAAAAAAATTTCCTGAAAATAGCTAAGTTTGATTCTTTTGACTCAAAATATATAAAAATGAATATAAGCAATAAAATAGATTTCTCTAGAATTAGAGTAAAGGAATTAAATCAGTGGCGTCGCTAGGAGAAGAGGGCGGGCAGGGGCTCGAGCCCCCTAAAAATTTTGAATAATCCCCTGAAGCAAAAAATTTTTTTTTTAATGGCTCCTTAATATCCCCTTGAACTAAAAATAAATTTTTTTGATTGCCCACTGAATAATTTCTTTTATAATTCTATTGAGTAATATATAGATTTATTTTATAATTTAAAAATTAATAAGTCTATCTAAATTATTCTTAAATGAATACTATTTATTTATTAGATTAGATTAATACTTATAAATTATATTTCACTATGTCAGCTTGCAATCAAATTCTGTGCTAAAAATAGAATATTAATATCACTCACTAAATATTAATTTAGCATTAACAGTTGAAGCTTTATTGACTTTTATTATCTATATTATAATTTTCGATGTCCTCACTACGTCATCGTGACGTCATGTCATCGCTACGTCATGTCATCGGTACGTATTTATTTTTATTTTATTTATGTTGATTTTATTTATTTATTTTATACAAACAGATTAATGGAATTTCGAAAATTGATGGTGTACACATACCTAACAGGGATTGAGAGATTTGAAAAATCGTCTTTGAATTGATAAAAACAATATTCTCTCAACTTTGTAAATATGAATAAAACTTTTTATTTCATTTAATCCTTTCTTTATTTTTTAGATTACCTTATCAATTTTCATCTCATATTATCAATTACATATTAATGAAATATCTACAAGATACTCAACTTGTATATTTATTTTGAACATACTCACAATTTTTTATACTCATATTTTTCTTTCATAATCAATAATTAAGAAGATAACCAAGTATATTCAAATATTCTTATCCTAACCTATTTATAATCTCCAATCCTTATAAATAACTCTTTCTTTATTTTTTTCTCCTCCCTTAATAAATTTATTTATCACTAAATTTTATTATCTCATTCTTTTCTTTCTATCTCTATTATCTATTAACCACTATTTCTCGAAACCTTTTCAATTCCTTTAAATTTTTATAATATAATAATTTATACCTTCTTTTTTCCCACCTTTTTTAATCTTATTTTTTAATTACCTTACAATTAATTAAACTTAATGTTAATAACATTACATTCATCATGTTATTTTTTAACTTTTGGAATATCATAATAGGCTTGATAAGTCCCCCAAAAAAATTTTTTGATGATAGCCCTCCAACTACTAAAAATATGCATCTAATATTGGCCCATCTACCGGTTTTACATTATTTTAATGTTTGTTTAATTTCAACAATAGTTTATTTATATTTTTGCCTGATTTCTTTATTTGTCGAGACTAACCCTAATGCCTCACGCTACAAAACATGATGAATCTATTATTAAAGATAAGCAAAGAAAATAATGACGATTAAACAAACGCCTTACCTGTTCTATAGTTACTGGTAGACAAAATAATAAAGAACTACACTTGAAATGAACTCATCTGGAGGTTTATTATTTTTTTTATCTTATGTTTTATATCTATGTTTATTTTATTTTCACCCAGTTCTCCAAATTATACTATCATCACTACCACAATCCCTATGCCTCCGCCTATTTTTTAACAAATATAAACATTTAATTCTGTACTATCATTCACTTCACTAGGAGTTAATATAAATATTACTTTATCCGATTCTCTGAGAAACTTTCATGAATATTTAGAGGAATGTTCAAACTTGAATGTACAGTTCGGCCAATTTCATCAACTTTATCAATGGAAAAATATGCAGTAGTTCTGTCGTGGCCTTTAAAACAATATTTACGACCGTTTTATAGTTGAGTTAACATTGTCGTTCATGATTCAATTTTAGAAGGGGATACCAATGCTGACATTGACAGAAATATCGTTTTGCGTGTTCAAACTTGAATGTACTGTACAGTACGGCCAATTTCATCAACTTTATTAATAGAAATATATGCAGTAGTTCTGTCGTGGCTTTTATAACAATACTTACGACCTTTTTATGGTTGAGTTAACATTATCGTTCATGATTCTATTTTAGAAAGGGATACCAATGCTGACATTGACAGAAATATCGTTTTGCGTTCTTCTTTTACCAGTATCCCAAGGCATAGGCATATCATCTTTATCAGGACGTAATGTGTTTTGTACACTGCTTTGTTAATCCGTCATCACTTTCATCTATAACCCTAAATGATATAAAATTATACATTAATTATTTTCTCTCAAGACGACCGCCCAGATTTATTTTGTCGCTTTTTCCATCAAAAATTAAAATGTCAACAAGGATTTGCTCTTAATTTTATCAAATACATAATAAATAATCCTCATTATTTTTTAAAAAAATTATCCTAAATTTATATGTCAATAAAAAAAATATCTTAAAAAATATATAAATAATTTGCATATAAGTTTCATTTGTGTTTAATGGCATTTTTGTAATTTAAATTGACAGCATTTTTTTTTTCTTAACATAAAAAAATATATATCCCTTATCAAATTCTTTGAGAAATAATTTCAGGAATGCAAGACATATATTAAATTTATCTGAAAAACAACAATAACACTATATAATAAACAACATATTTTCTAGATATAATTTTAATTGATCATATTACAAAAAAGTATAAGAGTCGGTTATTTTTATTTTATTTGTCATGATTCTCTAATAAGTGGTTTCCCAGGCCTTCCCAGCTTCCCTTAATACGGAATTTACATGTTTTTTTTCCATATTAGACTAATTGGTAAATCAGATATTTCCCGTTCATGTGATGATATTAAAAATTTAATTATCTCCGAGGCGGGAAAAAATTTTCAAAATTATAATGGGTAGGACTGGACTTGGAACCTCAAAATTTAGCTTGCACCTGACTTGGGAATATCTTTTACAAATTATCAAGGGTTGAGATGGGCTTGATAAACTTTTTTAAAATTATAAGATCTTGGACGCTTTCTAATATTGTGAGCTTGAATCTGGCATGACATCTATCGTAAAAAATGAATTAAAATCTCATTCCCCGTCATTTTTGACGGGCTTTCTACTAGTTTAAATTATTATATAAACCTAATTAAATAAATATTAATTGAAAATTAACAAATTTAATATTGTAATTAGCCGAGTTCAAAATTACTAATCAACTATATTATTGTTATTTAAATTTAATAACCATGCCTCTTCTTAAAATTATTTTTAAGGTCCAAATCCAAATAAAGTGATTTATATATAAAAAGTAAGTAAACATATAATTTATAATCCTCTATTAGATATAATTGGTTATAAAATATTAGGTTAAATACCACTTTTACAGACGTATTTGACAGTTATATAATATATTACAGTTAATATTTTAATAAATTTTACTAATAATAAATCTAAGTAATAAATTGCTTTTAAATATTTAACGCCATCTATTTATTTAGAAATATTTTTAAAAATTTAACATCTTATTATTTATCCCAGAATGGATGTAATAAATTAGATAACTTTTCTTATCTTTTTACGTGTTTTTAGGAAAGCTATATTTTTCTTATTTGAAAAACAGCTTTGAGTTAAATTTTTAATACTAGTATATTTTTGCTATTATTACAAACTACAACTATTTTAAGATATTATATACCAACTAGAGGTGGTGCAACAATAATATATAAAATCTTAATTAATTTCTTTTATCATATTATATCACTCTGGTTCTTATTTTATAGTTACAAAATGTTTAATTTCTAATATGTCTGTTTATGTTTTATCAATTTATCTAGCATAATAAATTCTGATATAAATTAATATAGTGAGTGTCATGGCAATGACTGCAAATTAACCAGCATCTATTATTTGTGTAGCTATGTAATTTAAGATTATTATTACAGCTGCTGATAGCGTATGATTGCATATTTTATAAACAATAATGGTCAACTCTGTAGTTGTTTATATATCATTAAAATTGGAAGATAATCTTTTAGAAATTTAATATCTCACAATTTTTTCCTCAATTACTTATCTAGCTTCCATCATATCATTTAAGAGGATCTAACCACCATATATTTTTATGATTTGGATTGGTCGTTTATATTCTCTTCTCCAAGAATTGTTGATTTGGTTAGGCCTATAAATTTTTCCTTATTAGTCCATTCTATAAAACATTGTCTAAAAATGGTAACAGAGGAGTGTTATATTAGTTTCTTGACCTTTTGTCAATGTAAGTTGCTAATTTTATAATATGTAGTTTTTAAAAACCATTATCAATTGAAGCATATGTATGAATTAATTAACCTTTTTTATCAATTGTCAAAAAAATTTTATATCAGCAATCGAAAATATTTTATACCGTAATAAATAGATTTTGTATTAAATAGAAATGTCTTGTATTGTTTTATATGCTAGTTTATTTTTCTATGCATAATATAATAAATGACAAAATATGAAATTCAGAATAATTATTCAGAGTTAGCAAATTTTAAAAAAGTATAATATATTAATATAAAATCCGGCCGAAGACCGGGAAAAAGCGGCCGAAGGTGCCCCCCATAAATTTTTTTTAGTTGAGCCCCCTGAGATTGTAAAGGCTAACGACGCCCCTGAATTAAATGATTAATTAATTGTTTAAATATGCGTTTAGTTATATTTTCAATTAAATTTACAGGACAGGCTTAGGCCTAAAATAAAAACATGGCTAAACAGATAATTCATCCTCGGAAATTATTTATATTATTCTTTGACAACATGCTTTATGGTGAGGGATTTAAAGTTTTAATATTTCGGTATTTTGACAGTATGGTTATAAATATTTATCGAAAAGCGCAGTTTATATAATTCAAAAATTGTGATTTAGACATTTTTTGATATTAAATTTGTATAAAGTTTTGCTTAATCAAAAAGACAAGGTCAAAATTATCACAAGACATAAAATAATAATTAGCATAATAGGTAGGTTGTCGAATTTAATGGCTACACATCTCAGAGCTTAATTCATATAATATCTGATGAAGAAATTGCTCTATTGTGACTCAAGAATTTAGAAAAACAGAATAATAATTTTCTTAATGGATTCTTGTTAATTTCTTGCTTCCTGACCAGTCTTTTTTCTGCCTATGTGATTATTATAAAAATGGACATAGATCAAAATAAATATAAGTTTAACTAAAATTGAATGAATTGATCATGCCTCATAAATTATTAAAAATATCTTAGCTATTTATAAAACCAATTATAGTATATGTCCATTTCAGTTCTGTTGCTATATTTTATTAAAGCGAATGTCATAAATTTTTGTTGCGATAATAGTGGTGCATTATCAGTAAAATATTTTGTTCTGAAGAGGAGAAAATTTCCTGAAGTAAAATATTTATAATGTGCAATCTTTTTCCTGACTAAACAATGTTGTCTACTTCAAGGAGTAAATGCACAATCCTAAAGAATCGAAAGATGGAAGGTATTTCTTTTTTACATTTTTATGCCTGCATATTTTGTAAATATGCATTCTTTCAGATTAAAAGCTTTGAAAGATTAAAAATAAAAGTTTTAAAGCAAGCAAATACGGATATTAAAATTAATTAAACAAGCTGTAGGAAACTTATATTATCATTTATAATTCGATCTATTACAGTAGAAAGAAACTCGGCATTATAAAAAATATATTAGTAAAGTAAAAAATCTTTCTGAGGAAGCCACTTTATATTATTTATATTAACCATTTGTCAAATATAAATCACTATTGCCTAAGTAATAATGCATTCGCTGTAGCATTAATGATAATGCGTTCTCTGTGTTACATTTGTGATAATGCATTCGCGGTAATACATTTTACAGAAAAAGTTTTGCGGTATTGACGTGATACGATTTTCATAACAGGCTTAATGGTTCTAAAAATGTTTCGCAAAAATATATGCTCATGAAATGATTTAAATTTTAACATGTCAAAAGCAGGGATTTGAACTGTATCTGGAAAACCCTGGGTTTTGAAAAAATTTTATGAATCCGAACCAAACTTGAACCCTTTTTTTGAATTCGAACCGAATCCAGATTTTTAGAACACGGGTTCAATCGGGTTCAGTGAATGTTATATTTCATATATTAAGATATTTGTTAATACAAATATTAATAATTTAAATGAGATTCTTTAATATTTTTAATTTATTTAAATATATACTGTATAAATACTAAAATATAACAGATATTATTTAGTGATGATGATAAGAATTGCGAAAACGCATCTTGTTAATAACCATTTTATCTGATGATAATAGTTCGAATGAAGTTATTGAACAATATAATTTAGAGAAACTGATACAATTTAAAGAAAGGAGAAAATACTTAAAATAGGGCCAACGATTGTAGAGAAAAGAATTGAAACGACTGGATTTGGCTATTTAAAAAGATTAGATAAGAAGGAAAATATTTAGTATTTTAGAGAGTCTGCTAAGCTGCAGCACCCTGATTTATATATTTTATCCAAAATCTTATTTTTGTTCCTATAACTCTAGTTAATTTATCATATTTTTATATAAATATATTTAATATAGGTTAGCGTTGAAAGATCTTTTTCACATTTGAAATTTATTCTTTCACCGCATAGATCGAGGATGAGCAAAAAACTCTTGGGATATTATATTACTACGTCTAAATAAAAATTTAAAATTGATACATGACTATATTTTGTATTTTTAAATATATTTTGCCTATAAATAAAACATAAATTATATTTTTTATACCAAATTTATGTCTAGTTTTTTTAATTATCATCGAGCCTAACCAGGAACCAAACCCAAGTTCAAAAATATTCCCCTGAACCGAATTCGAGCCGAACTCAATTAATTATTATTTTACCTTGAACTGAACTTGAACCGAACCCGATTAATATTTTTGCCGGGTTCACATCCCTGGTCAAAAGTAACTTTAATTTTTTACATTTTTACTAATAAATTTTTTTTTTATAAGTTACTGAGACTAAATATCAACTCTAAATGATAAAGTAATCTCAATTTTACCATGTATGAAAATATTTATAGTAATTTAATATCTTGAAAATAAATATGAAGATCTAGGGCAGGTTTAGGCAAGGTGCATTTAACCCATTTTAAGCAAGTAATTATTTTTAATAAAAAAATCCAACTGTATTTATAAGAACACTCGAAGCTACGAGTTGGTCTAGGGTCATGATGAAGATATTTGACTTATTTTTTGTAAATAATTTGGCATTTTTAAGTGACAGGTTCTTCCGGGCAATGACATTAATACTATAGACTGCCGATTATTATATTTGAATTGGCAAAATTTGAAGTGGCTGGTGGCCATTTTGTGTTTGTATCTTTTACGAAAGAACCATATGATAATTTCATAAATTTCAGGTATATTTTTATTATGTTTATATTTATAATATGTATATATATTCTAATTAAACACCAATTTATTATTTACCTTATATATTATAGTATATATGAATCAAATATAGGTCACTACTGAATATGAAGAAAAGAAAGTTAGATGTGATATCTGTTTACATTCCCTAATTGATAATTCCGCAAACGACAATAATTATACATTAATAAAAATTAAGAATTATGGTGGATTGATAATACCATCCCAAAGCGTGTCAAATTTATGCAAAATAACAGAGAGCTCATTCAGAGCTTTTGAAAAAGTAGATGAAATAACCAAAAGACATGCTGTTAAAAAAATAGAATGTCTAATATTGTCAAAAATATTAGGCACAAATATCCTTAGTGACCTGCAAGATCATATGTTTGATCAAGAGGCAGGGTTAAGTCATTATCAAATTATAATAAGACTTATAATTAAAAGGTATATATAATATTTACTTGATTTTAATAAAAATTTATTTTCAGATACCTGCACATAAGAATGCATCATTTTGGTAATAAAGTAAATCAAAAATTACAATTAAATATCAGGCAAATACTAAATAAGGCTGTACTTTTTCAAGGGCAATAAACCAATAAAAATATGTTATTTAACTTAAATATTTATAGGTGAAGAACAAATTATCTGAAAATTTCTAATGACTTTATTGGTTATAATAAATTAATTTTATTAGACATAAATATAACATATATATATTATTTGTATTTATTATTGATTTATAAGATTAATATTTTCTTTTCGCGATACATATTAATTATAATAATAATACAATTATTTTATTTGATGTAAATATAACATAATATATATTATTTGTATTTTTCATGTATATATTTACATTATTGATTTTTATACTTTAGTGAATTAAATTTAAATAAAGAAATATATTTAGAAATGGATAGTTTATATTTATTAAGGAATAACATAATTATAAGCAAAAATAAAACATAAAAGAGATAAATTATAAAAATACAAAAGAAATCTAGAATTGATTTATATAAAAAAAAATATTCATGTATTTTTGAATTAATCTGGCTTCTAGGAAACCTGCATGTTATTATTTATTATTCATTATTTTGTTACTTTTAGAAGATGCTTTGGAAAATTAAAAATTGATGGTATTGCTCCCTCTCTTAATTGAACATGATTTGTAACAGATGGAATAAATGAATCTGGTGTAAAATGCTTTGAACATAATTTACTATATTTTGTTACATTGAAATTCTCTCTCTTCACAGTCCACTTTTGTAATAATATTTTATCTTTCATAGAAAATCTGCCATAAATAATTTTTACAATAGAATAATTAATTTGAGATATCATACTTATGAAAGGAAATTTTGCTTCTTCAGCAATATACTACCATTAGAAATCTTTTAGTAATTAAAAAATATTAAATTGAATTCTTATAAAAGATATTCATTATTAAATAATAAATTGCATTAATAAAGAGCAGAAATATTTCAAGTAAAATATTCAGTAGTGACCTTTATTTGATTCATATATACTATAATATATAAGGTAAATAGCAAATTGGTGTTTAATTAGAATATATATATATATAATAAATATAAACATAATAAAAATATACCTGAAATTTATGAAATTATCATATGCTTCGTTCGTAAAAGATACAAACACAAAATGGCCACCAGTCACTTCAATTTTTGCCACTTCAAATTTGATTTTAGCATTACGATCGGCAGTCTATAGTATTAATGTCATTGCTTCAGGGTGATATATATATAAAATATAAATAAACCTACTACTGGGGAGAAGGGACTCTCCTCTGATTATGATGCTCCTGATTTATTATAAAAATTTTATCAATGTCAGGCCGTGTCACCGCTCGTTATTTATAAATATCCGTTTGTTTAACAGACTATTTAATTTCCTCTAAACAGCCTAATAAGAATGAGGCTATTTAGATTTTAAGAGTGGCACTCATTTATTTTTCTAAATAAAGATTGTATATATCAGAAGTACTTCTACATAATATACAAATTAAGTGCGTTCAGGAAGGTAACAATGACATTAATACTATAGACTGCCGATCGTAATGCTAAAATCAAATTTGAAGTGGCAAAAATTGAAGTGACTGGTGGCCATTTTGTGTTTGTATCTTTTACGAAAGAAGCATATGATAATTTCATAAATTTCAGGTATATTTTTATTATGTTTATATTTATAATATATATATATTCTAATTAAATACCAATTTACTATTTACCTTATATATTATAGTATATATGAATCAAATAAAGGTCACTACTGAATATTTTACTTGAAATATTTCTGCTCTTTATTAACATTTGCAATTTATTATTTAATAATGAATATCTTTTATAAGAATTCAATTTAATATTTTTTAATTACTAAAAGATTTAAAATGGTAGTATATTGCTGAGGAAGCAAAATTTCCTTTCATAAGTATGATATCTCAAATTAATTATTCTATTGTAAAAATTATTTATGGCAAATTTCCTATGAAAGATAAAATATTATTACAAAAGTGGACCCATGCTGTGAAGAGAGAGAACTTCAATGTAACAAAATATAGTAAATTATGTTCAAAGCATTTTACACCAGATTCATTTATTCCATCTGTTACAAATCATGTTCAATTAAGAGAGGGAGCAATACCATCAATTTTTAATTTTCCAAAGCATCTTCTAAAAGTAACAAAATAATGAATAATAAATTATAACATGCAGGTTTCCTAGAAGCCAGATTAATTCAAAAATACATTAATATTTTTTTTATAGAAATCAATTCTAGATTTCTTTTGTATTTTTATAATTTATGTCATATGTCTTTTATGTTTTATTTTTGCTTATAATTATGTCATTCCTTAATAAATATAAACTATCCATTTCTAAATATATTTCTTTATTTAAATTTAATTCACTAAAGTATAAAAATCAATAATGTAAATATATATCATAAAAAATACAAATAATATATATTATGTTATATTTACATCAAATAAAATAATTGTATTATTATAATTAATATGTATCGCGAAAAGAAAATATTAAACTTATAAATCAATAATAAATACAAATAATATATATATGTTATATTTATGTCTAATAAAATTAATTTATTATAACCAATAAAGTCATTAGAAATTTTCAGATAATTTGTTCTTCACCTATAAATATTTAAGTTAAATAACATATTTTTATATTACTTGGTTTATTGCCCTTGAAAAAGTACAGCCTTGTTTAGTTTTTGCCTGATATTTAATTGTAATTTTTGATTTACTATATTACCAAAATGATGCATTCTTATGTGCAGGTATCTGAAAATAAATTTTTATTAAAATCAAGTAAATATTATATATACCTTTTAATTATAAGTCTTATTATAATTTGATAATGACTTAACCCTGCCTCTTGATCAAACATATGATCTTGCAGGTCACTAAGGATATTTGTGCCTAATATTTTTGACAATATTAGACATTCTATTTTTTTAACAGCATGTCTTTTGGTTATTTCATCTACTTTTTCAAAAGCTCTGAATGAGCTCTCTGTTATTTTGCATAAATTTGACACGCTTTGGGATGGTATTATCAATCCACCATAATTCTTAATTTTTATTAATGTATAATTATTGTCGTTTGCGGAATTATCAATTATGGAATGTAAACAGATATCACATCTAACTTTCTTTTCTTCATATTCAGTAGTGACCTTTATTTGATTCATATATACTATAATATATAAGGTAAATAATAAATTGGTGTTTAATTAGAATATATATATATATATATATATTATAAATATAAATATAAACATAATAAAAATATACCTGAAATTTATGAAATTATCATATGGTTCTTTCGTAAAAGATACAAACACAAAATGACCACCAGGCACTTCAATTTTTGCCACTTCAAATATATTAATAGGCAGTCTATAGTATCAATGTCATTGGAAGGTAAAGTTTGAGAAATTGAGAGCTAGATAATCATTATAAAAAAATTTAAATCATAAATATACCTATTACTTTAAAATATGGAAATATTAGAAATTACAAATAGTAAGTTACACAGACCCCAGAAATACATTCAGATGATATATTTATTTTTCAATTCAAATCCAAGAATAATATAATCATTATTTCATAAAAAAAATAAATTAAAAAGATTGACATTCATTAAAAAAAAATATTATTCTTCATTAAGACAAATACATTATATCTGAAGACAAAGCTTCCTCAAACATGTGATCATTTCTCTCCCATAATCAACAACTAACAAAATTAATTACAGAAGATCCCTTTTGATTGACATTTCATATATATCATTATATATATATATATATATAACAAAATACAAAACTACAACAGAAAGCCGACGATATCATTTATAAATTGTAATACTGAGGACTGTGCGCTGATAGAAAAATTATCGGCAACGGCATTTCACTCTAAAAATTTTTTTACTATAACTATATTTTATTTTTAAAACTTTAAATTTAAACAATAAAATAAATATTTATCAAATAAAACGTTTAAATCTTTATAAAAGTAAGTAAGTTGTAAATTCATTATTTTTAAAAATCCTTAATATTTTGCTGAATCCAAATTCAAACCCTTTTTAAAATTTAGGGTTCAGGGTGCAAGCTTTTTTAAAAAATTTTTAAATTTATATTTTTTATTCTAAACTTTCATTTTATTTATTTTAAATAATATGTTAAAAATAATATCTATAATATATATAAAAACCTTGCCACAAAAATACTGTTACGCTGTTACAGTCACACTTTCATCTATAATATATATATTTAAAAAATCGTTAATTTTGAAAAGCAATTGGCAAGAACGTCGCTTACAAATCTATGGAATAATGGACTTAGGTTCGAATCCCGGCAAAGGTTTTTTTTCTTAATCTGGCAAAATTAATCAAATAGAAGATACGATTCAAAGTTTGTAGCTACTTTAAAATTCAAACTATTAAATAGGTATTCTGATATTTTTAAATTTTTTACATTCTTTTTAAAAATCACTACAGAATCATATTAAACATTCATTCATCTTCCATTACCACAAATAAGAAATAACTGATACATCAAACAACTGAACTGATCTTATATCTATTATGATAATCCTCAAAATCAAATTTAGCCAATAGTGTTCTTTTAAAAAAAATTTGTCCAATAAAAATGATTATAGGGTAATCGGTACAATAGTAATCATGTAACAGCCTCAACATTCATTCAATTTTATAACACATTTTACCATCTTCATAAGGTTAAATTTTTTATAGTTTATATAGTAAACCTACAGAAAACGTTAATATATTGGAATATTCAAGTCTTTTAAAATTGGCTTCAAAGAAATTTAAACTTCAAACTGGGCAGAATAATGGAGAGTTTTAATGTCACAGTATGTCTCTAGGAATTTAGGGGTAAAACAATTTTGTTATCAAAACTATTTAAAGTATATCCATGTTAGGAACTTCTCCTTAACACTCAATCTTAATTGACATGTATATCTAATAAATTAAGACCCTGGATTTTGACCCTTGCTAATAATCTTCTAAATAGCCAATGGATACCACCACAGAGTTTTTATGACACAATCAGGTTGACCTCATATTTGATTTAAATCTATGATAGGAGATCTTTGTTTAAAAGAGTAGTTATGAAGGGTACCATGTCAATTCAGCGAAACGTTTATCGCGAAACACTTTTTCGCGAAACTTTTATCGCGAATCCATAATAGCTAATACTATTCCGCGAATGCAATATCGCGAAACAAATATCGCGAATTTTTTATAGCGAAACCTTTATAGCGAATATATTACCGCGAATACAATATCGCGAAACAAATATCGCAAATTTTTTATAACGAAACCTTTATCGCGAAACCTTTAATGCGAATACATTACCTCGAAACTTTTATCGCGAATCAATAATCGCGAAAATTTTATAGCGAAACTTTTATCGCGAAACTTTTATCGCGAAACTTTTAAAGCGAAACTTTTAAAGCGAAACTTTTAAAGCGAAACTTTTAAAGCGAATACATTACCGCGAAACTTTAATCGCGAATCAATAATCGCGAAAATTTTATAGCAAAGTTATTATCGCGAAAATTTTATAGCAAAGTTATTATCGCGAAACCCAAATCGCGAAGACAATGTAGCGGCAATTATTTCGTGAAACATATCACGAAGATATTATAGAGAATTTAATATCGCGATAATTGCTAATTATGACTAATTTATTTTGAATCATTTTTTTATAATTATATTATTTGAATAATATTTTTTTAATTCACATAGTTTGATTTTCTTTTAACCTTAAAAAATTTATATAATGATTAATAAACTTAGATCTGGTTTATGAAATTTGTTATTGAAATACACTTTTTTTCGCTATCCTATCCTTTTCTTCGAAGTTCTTATTTTATATAATCGCGCACAAGGAACTCAGCTTTATAAATATATTAATCATTGAGTTTATTAGTTAAATCTTGATATTTAATAGCGAAATTGATATATGTATGGGTAAGCATGACTTAATATTGATTAATTTATCAATCAATTTTGGCCAGGGTTAGCAAGTCAGTCAATTGACCAGTCAAATGACTAGATTTTGACGGGTCAATTGAACAGGGGAATATTTGACCTGGTCAAATGGCTCAAATATTCTATAAGATCTGAATATAAAAATATGTTTGAAAAAGAAAAAACGATATAAATACATGTGTTCACATTGCTGCTATTTATTGAGTTCCTAATATTAAGGAGAGCATTTTAATCATAGTAAATTTAATGAAGTATGTAATATAATAAAAGGATTAGGCATACAAGGTTGTTATCAAAATATTTCAAGTTATATCATAAATTTCAGAAATAAAAGCGGCTTGTTTAATAGAAAATCATGGGGAAAGCAGTAACTTCCATAAGAAACAATCAGATTTCAATCTCAAGCAGTGGAATTAGTTTTGAACACCATGGCCATTAAGTGAAGTAACATTACTAATAATTCCTAGATCTACTTCTTCTTATTCAAAAAAAAATTGGTCGATTTGTGTCAATAATATTACTAAAACAGAAATCGATTGAAGATTTAGACAAAATGAAAATTGATTAAAAAATATTAAAGAAAATGATGATATTCAATATAAAAAAATATTTATTTTATTTTAACCATATTTGATTGGTCAAATGCACAACCGTGGTTTTGGCAGTCACTATTCATAAACAGTGTAGATGAATAAAGTCCACAACATTACTGTTTAGAATGTCAATTTTGAATGGCAATTCAAAAATAAATTACATCTAAGTGAAATAAGGGATTTCCCCAATTTAAAATATTTTTTAATCTTATTATTTTACGATCTTTATAGATATCTTTTCTGTTTATTTAGAGGGTAAGTGGGGGGGGGGGGGCGTGATAAAAATTTTAGTATAATATCTCGGCATTAATCTCAATTAATTTAAATATAATATTTTGATATGGATTCTTATTGAAGCTTAAATAATTGTTAAATATAATAAAAAAATAGCTACACTAAAAATTAACAAATAATTAATGACATATTTGATAAATTATAACTATTAAAAAATAAAAAAGTATTGCCGAAATTAAAAAAAAAAATTTTCTCGTCTGGCTGGTGCCATTCCTTTGGTTATAAATTATAAATATTTTCGCCATTTTTTCCTCTTTATTTTGGAGTCTTATAAAATATGTTATCAAGCAGGAGATCTTAAACTTAAAAAATTTTGTTCCACCTGGATAAAGTAGTCTCAGATACTAATTATTATAGATGCATTAATCAAGATATATTTAAATGTCCCGTACGACTTACAAAAAAAAATGGTAAGATAAAAGATAATAAAGAAATACACAATCATCCAGAAAATCCAATCAAAATGGAAACCAAGTAAATAATCAATTCAATTAAGAATGAAGCTTTGAATAATACTATGGAAACTCCAACTTGTGGCGAAACACGTATCTCAATTAAGTGATTCCTTATCAATGGCACTACCATCACCGAATCTTATGAAACGTATAATTCACCGAACGCGGAGTTCAAACAGCTTTGCACCTCCGAATCCTAGCAGCCTTATTGAGCTGGTAATTCCGCATGAATATTCAATTACAGATAAGTATGAGGATTTCATAACTTCTTAGCTTCATGCGAACACTGGTTTTCTGATGGTACATTTAAATCGTCGCCACCTTTATTTACGCAAATTTATACAATTCATGGGATTAAAAATAAAAATGTTTTACCTCTCATATATATATTGACCAATAGAAAGTATTATGAAACATATAAAAGAATATTTACTGTTATAGATGACAACTTAATAGCAACTCCAAAAAAAATTATGACGGATTTTGAAATGGCCAGTGTAAAAGCTTTCAATGAAGTGTTTCCCAATTTGCAACACAAATGTTGCCATTTCCATTTTGGCCAATCCTTTTGGCGAAACATTCAAAAATATCCAGAAATATAAAACAAATGTGGAATTTAATATACAACTTAGAATGATGGTTTGCTTGGCATTTGTGCCACCCTTAAATGTAGTTGAAACATTTGAATTACTAATAAACTCAGAATTTTATTCTAATAATCAATTGTTACTTCAGCCTCTAATTGAAACTTTTGAAAAAGCTTACGTTGGTAAAACGTTTGGAAGAGGCAGACTACCTGTTTGTTTAATATTGAACTATGGAATTGTTAACAATTAACTCTGAACTGGGAAGCGAAAACCAACAACGCGGTTGAAGGGTGGCTTAGATGCTTTAGTTCCCTCCTAACAAGTTACCATCCAAACATGTGGAAATTTAGTTATCTATATATCTATTATTTTAAAATGATTTAAAAAGTATAAAGATTTACTAATAAACTATATAATTTTTCCTAGGCTTAAAAAAACAACAAGGGTTGACAGAGTTAAAAATTGTTCAATATAATTCTGGTGAAACACCCTCTACCACGAGAAAAAAATATCGAAATCTACATGCGAGAATAGTAACAATTGTTTCTGACTTCGAAAATCGATCAAGATTAGATTATCTTAAAGGAATCGCTATTAATATAACATTGAATATTTAATTTTTTAAAATTCTTATCTACAATAATAAAAATTTTATTTGTTTTTATATAATAGTTTCAAATTTTTTATATTTGCATTATTTTTTGTGACAAAAATATAGGAAGGTCTACTTTGGTATAAAATTTAGCTAGCTACATACAGATTCACTCATCAAGATACAGATTTTATGAGAGTATTTACAAATTCTTTCATATGTGACGCAGATTTACAAATTATTTTATATGTGACGCAGTCTTTCTCTACTACATCAATCCCACAATTAAATTTCAAAAATTACTACCTTTCGTCATGCATTATAAAATTATTTTAATACTAATATTCCTAGCCCTTGAGTCATATAGTTGTTTTCCCTTACAAATATGATCATTTTTGATGAGCAACAATATTAGAAAAATATTATTATAAAATAACACGTATTACACTAAAGGGCAAAGTTTAAAACGAGGATTACATTTTCCTTTTATTTATTAAAGCATGTAAATTTTTTTATATTGGGGTGTTTTTGTCCGATGTTTTTTTCCATGGTTATTTTTAACCAGTCTTTGTCCAAATTAGTGATTCTTTTAAAATTTTACAATTCAGTTATATATTTCACAAACAAACTATTGGTTTAGACGATATGATATGGCAATGCTCTATTTCCTTCACATATTCAATAAATAAAAAAATCATTTTAAAAACTTTTTATAATGAAATTTATTTTGTAAGGATATTTATTCTATATGTAAATTAGATATAAAAAAATATGACCTAAAGAGATCTATTAAAATAAGAATACTTGCTATACCATTTCCTATTTTAACTTAAGAAAAGAAGTGCGGAGAATATAATCAGGGGCTTGTATACATATCTATAGATGATATCAACCCTCTCAAATATTTTAACCTCCTACCAAATATAAATAATTAAAAAAAGAAAATACCATTCATCCCTTTCCAATTTTATTCAAATAATGATAATTATTTCATAACTAACTATCCCCCTCTAATTTCAATGATACTCCTTTAATGAGTTAGCAGTTCAACGATATTGACCTTGTTATAAAAATTTGGGAAAAAATTGGTTGAATTAATTTTGTTATATTATAGTTCTAAAATTCCTTAAGGTTATTAATTATTTAAATATTGGCATTTGGTTAACTTTTTTTAATATACTATATTCTCATTTGATTTGATAACAATGTAATTGAGCTTGGGTGGCTTCATGTCACGAATAATAAAAATAAAACTAAAATTAAAATACATCATTTTTTTTAAAATTATTTTTATTTTTTTTGCGTCATTAAAAATTTTTCAAAAAATCCTGATTTTTTTAAATTCCATTTTATTAGAAAAAATAATAAGTAAAAGTGCTTACAAATTGAGTAGAAGCGTTTAGCGGTGTTTTCATAAAAACGTTGTGATTTAAATTGAACTGGTATTATTTTAAATGAAAACTATTTTACGTTTTTTAATTTTTATATTGTTTAGTTAGACTTGTGAAATCAGCAAAAATAAAAACTAAAATAACTGAAGATCTAATGATTTATATCCATAATTTATTCTTCATAAATATTACAAATTTATGTAATCCAATAGAATATTTTGAAATTTTCTTTTGATTAATCATAACTTTGCAGTTATTTCTATTTATTAAAATGCGAAAAGAAGAAAAAGGAGAGATCAAAATATTCAAATGAATTAGTTACTATTATATCAGAAATTTATATCGATGTGCATTATCTAAAAATTGTAATTAGAAGGCATTAATTATCAGTAAAATCTTCTATAATTTTTAAAATAATCTGAGAAAATCAATAAAAAATTCTTAGCTTTCAGTATATTTTTTTATCTATATTGGAAAATATGTATTTCATTTAAATGACAGAAAGCACACTTTAAAATTTTATATAGGGGGAGGGGGTAAAATATTCTGGTAAAAACTTAACCCAAAATGTCCCCTCCATACTTACAACTAGTGTTGTTAATCGGCTTAGCCGAGTCGGCTCGAACAGAGCTCACCCAAATTTTGGGTCGTTTTTTCGACTCTAACTCAAAGTTTTGGTCGTTTTTACGACGTCGACCCGAGTTCAAGCCGAAAAAAACGACTTCGACCCAAAATATGGTTCGTTTTTTTCGACTCCGACCCAAGTCCAAGCCGAAAAAAACGACCTCGACCCAAAAAATGGGTCGTTTTTTACGACTCCGACTCAAAATTTGGGTTGTATTTTTCGACTCAAACTTGAAATTTGGGTCGTATTTTTCGACTCAAACTTGAAGTTTGGGTCGTATTTTTTGACTCAAACTTGAAGTTTAGATCGTATTTTTTGACTCAAACTTGAAGTTTAGATCGTATTTTTTGACTCAAACTTGAAGTTTAGATCGTATTTTTTGACTCAAACTTGAAGTTTAGATCGTATTTTTCGACTCCAACTCAAAGTTTGGGTCGTTTTTCTGACTCAGACTCAAACATCGGGTCGTTTTATTCAATCCGACCCAAAATATGGATCTTTTTTTTTAAAGACGACTTAAAGTTAGGGTTGCTTTTTTTCACCCTTAACCCAATATCTAGATCATTTTTTTTGACCAAAAGTCAAATAACATTTAGTATATATTAATATTATAGGCGGGAAAGTTACTTAAAGCTTCTTTAAATTATAATGCTCTGGATTAACTATTCATCATAGTTATTTTTTAAAATTTTTAAGTGAAGATGCACCATAGAAAAGAGCCATTTGTTATGATGGTTATTTTTGAACTTTTTTAAATGAAATAGATGAAAATATATATTGTAGACATGTTAAATCAAAATTTCAGTGAAGATGTACCATAGATAAGTGACAATTGTCATAATCGCCATTTTTGAACTTTTTTGAGTTTTTTTAAAGCAAATTGCTAAAAATATATATTCTAAACATGTTAAATTAAAAATTCAGTGAGGATGTATCATAGATAGGTGACAATTGTCATAATCGTTATTTTTGAACTTTTTTCAAATTTTGAAAGCAAATAGCTAAAAATATATATTCTAAACTTGTTAAATTTAAAATTTGTGAGGATGTATCATAGATAGGTGACAATTGTCACAATCGCTATTTATGAACTTTTTCAAATTTTTTTAAAGGAAATAGCTAAAAATATATATTCTAAACATGTTAAATTAAAAATTCAGTGAGGATGTATCATAGATATGTGACAATTGTCATAATCGTTATTTTTGAACTTTTTTCAATTTTTTTAAAGGAAATAGCTAAAAATATATATTCTAAACATGTTAAATTAAAAATTCAGTGAGGATGTATCATATATAGGTGACAATTGTCATAATCGCTATTTTTGAGCTTTTTCAAATTTTTTTAAAGGAAATATCTAAAAATATATATTCTAAACATGTTAAATTAAAAATTCAGTGAAGATATATCATAGATAGGTGACAATTATCATAATCGCTATTTTTGAACTTTTTCAAATTTTTTTAAAGGAAATATCTAAAAATATATATTCTAAACATGTTAAATTAAAAATTCAGTGATGATGTATCATAGATAGGTGACAATTGTCATAATCGCTATTTTTGAACTTTTTCAAATTTTTTTAAAGGAAATAGCTAAAATTATATATTCTAAACATGTTAAATTAAAAATTGAGTGAGGATGTATCATAGATAGGTGACAATTGTCATAATCGTTATTTTTGAACTTTTTCAATTTTTTTAAAGGAAATAGCTAAAAATATATATTCTAAACATGTTAAATTAAAAATTCAGTGAGGATGTATCATATATAGGTGACAATTGTCATAATCGCTATTTTTGAACTTTTTCAAATTTTTTTAAAGGAAATAGCTAAAAATATATATTCTAAACATGTTGAATTAAAAATTTAAGAGGATGTATCATAGATAGGTGACAATTTTCATAATCGCTATTTTTAACATTTTTTAAAGAAAATAGCTAAAAATATATATTCTAAACATGTTAAATTAAAAATTCAGTGAGGATGTATCATAGATAGGTGACAATTGTCATAATCGTTATTTTTAAACTTTTTCCAATTTTTTTAAAGCAAATAGCTAAAGCAGTGGCGTAGACAAGGGGGGGGTTTGGGGTCGAACCCCCCCCCCCCCCCCATGGAAAAAAAATTTTTTTTTTTTTAATTTTTTTTTTTTTTTTTTATAAAATAAAAAATTATTATTTTTTTATTGCAAATAATTATATTTAAAAAACGGTTTCAATTTAGAGAAATAAGATAATATATTATATATAATACTATATGAATATGAATATGAATATCACAATGAAATATATTTATAAAAAAACGAGTTTTAATTTTAAATGATCACATCGTTTAAAAATATATATAAATTTTATGAACTAAAATATTAAACAACAATAAGAATAAAGATATATTGTATTTGTAAATAATTTCTGACATAGTTAAATTAGAATATTAAATAACAATAAAGATATTTAGTAAATATTTTCTGGCTTGGCATAGTTAAATTAGATATTTATAAATTTAATTATTAAATATATATTTTTAAATTTAAACTATTTAGATAGTTTGTTTTGTTTGTAAATTTTAAGTTTTTATAATTTTTAAATATGGATATCCGTAAATTTTTTTGTCAACAACAAAAAGAAAAAGGTATATATTAATTTATTTATAAAATTTAAGTTATGTAATTTGAATTAGAAATATATATGGATGTTGCTAGTGAAAATCAGCCATCAGTTGAGTTCGAAGGTAATGGTATTATCAATATGTTTTATTTAAATCTTGCAATTAGAAATACCAGACATACCATTACCACTCCATCTCCATGGGAAAACCAATGATGAGTTTGCTACAAAATCATCATATGATGGTATATATTCTAAATTATTTATAATTTCTAATATTTTTTAATTAAAAATAGAAACATTATGTGTTACAAAAGCATGTGAGCTATCAGTTGATTTGGCTGGAAAATCATCAAATGATGGTATAGTATTTATTTTAATTCCATTTTTTTTATTTGTAAATTATACTATTTTCATTTTGAGTTATTAAAATTTTGCAATGTACGATATTTAGTTATAATTTTAAAGTTAGTCATTTTTTTGTGTTATTTTGCAAAAGGTAGTACATTATAAGTCAAACAGAGTTGAGCAGTATTGAAAACTTGTATCTACAATACAAACAGAGTTGGGCAGGCCCTCCAGAAAAATAATCTAGATACAGATTTGTTGTGAAAAAATGAATCTTAGATACAGATGATTTATCATTACCAATTAAACTAGAATAGTTTATAATATACAGTTTTTATTATTTATTTGTGAAGAACATAATTATTTTTTTAAAATCTTTTGTATATACAATCTTGGGCAGCTTATAATATTTAGGAACTTATTTTCATAATTTAAATATTACTACCTTCTTCACTTCCATGAGTGTAAATCATCCTACAAATATAAAAATATTAATTAAAATTGATAATGATATTCTATAGTAATTTCCTTCTACTTGTATCTGTCTTTAAATTTTTATTAAGAAACTTTGATATCTATCTGAGATACATTTTTTATAATCCAGATTTTTTTCTTGTGCTGCTCAGCTCTTAACATTGAAATTCATATTGAAATATATCATTTAAAATCCTAAAAAAAATATAGAAACACCACACCGTTCTCAAAAAGATGTTTCACTTTACTTAAATTTTCATTTTAAAAATGATAATGAAAAATTGTTAGCTGTTAAAAATATTTGGATACCTGACAAATTTTATAAATTTCCATTGCCCATGGGCAAAAGAAATTTAACCTTTCAAGCATCCTGGCTTAACAAATATAAGTGGCTTGCTTACTCAGCCGATGAAAAGGGCGTGCTGGAAATGGGTTACAAAAACTCAAAACATTGGTAAGTCAGGTGTACATAAGATGGAAAGATGCGCTCGAAAATTTTAATTATCATCAAAAAAATAAATATCATCTTAATTCCTATGAGATAATGGATTCTTTAAAAGAAATCTCAATGAATCAAAGATATCAATATCCAATGTATTGAATAAAGAAAATTTTGATATTGTTACAAAAAATCGATCAAGAATAATTATAATAATCAGGTAATTATAAAATGAAGGAACTATTTGTTCAATTTATTGAATTACCTGACACTAAGTCAGAAACGATTGCTAATCAAATTATTAAATCACTTCAAAACCTGGATTTAAATTTAAATCTACTGAGAGGCCAAGGGTACGATGGAGCTCCCTCGATGAGTGGCCATGTTAAAGGGGTCCAGTCAAGAATTAGAGAGCTTTATAGCACAGCTCTTTATGTTCACTGCAGTTCATATTGCCTGAATTTGATGATAACTGAGGCATGTGAAATTAGAGACATCCGGAACAGTTTACGTAAAAAGATTTTGATTTAATTGAAATTTATTAGATTTTATTATGTATTATAGATATCTTTATATAATTTTTATATATTTTTCAAAATTTAGAAACAATATCGTCGGTTTGTGACTTCTTTACCCCACCCAAGAAGAGGGAGATTTTTACCCAAACGTTCGATGAAATTGATTCAAAAAATTCAAAAAAAAAATTCAAAAGATTTTGTCCCACAAGATTCATTGAAAGACAACAATCGGTGAAGGTTTTCATCGAGTTATATGAGGTTATTTTTGCGGCACTGGAATCATACATATTACGCAAAGAAAAAGATTCCGCAAATGCGGAAAATCTTTTACAGGCTATTACGAAGCCTCAATTTTTAATTTCAATTCAATGTGTTTATTTTTTATTTAATTATACATATGATTTTAGCAAAATGTTACAAAAAATTGATTTGGATTTAAGGGAGGTTATATATAAGGCAAAGAATATTGTTGAAATATTAACAAATATCAGAGATAATGTGGATGAAAAATTTCAAGAAATATATGAGAAAGTAAAGGAGATCGCTAATATGTTTGGGATTGAAATTTTTAAACCTAGAGTAGTTTCTAGACAATCCAATCGCTCAAATATTGATGCATCTACGATTGAGGATTTTTATAAAATTAACATTTTTATTCCACTTATTGATACATTTTTATTTCAATTAAAGGAAAGATTTATAAGTCACTATTTTATTTTAAAAAGCTTTTATTTTCTTTTGCCGGTTGAGTCTGAATTGTTGATTACACTTGAAACGCGAGAGGATATTAAGAACATCTCAGAGTTTTATTCTGATGATTTATTAGGGTCGTATGATAAGTTACTTTGTGATGGAGAATTTTGGTATAAAAATCTTGGCAGAATAGAGTACTCTTTGAGACCAAAAAATGCTTTGCAGGCCCTTTCCTTGTGTAATTGCACTTTAGATTCCCTGCCCAATATCAAAACATTGTTTTTTATTTTAGCTACTTTACCGATTAGTACCTGCACTAATGAAAGGCCTTTTTCAACTTTGAAAAGGTTAAAAACCTATTTAAGAAATAGCACCGGTGAAAACCGTTTAAATGGATTAGCCCTATTAAATATTTATAAGGAGATTATTCTAGATAAAAATTTGATTCTAGATGAATTAGCCAAATCTCAGAGAAAAGTAGACCTCTCTTTATAAATTCAAATCATATAATTGTAATATTTTCTTAGTCATAAAATTTTTATATGTAAAACTTAATTATAATGAATTTTTAGTCATGATATTTTTATACTATATTTAATAATAGTATTGCACCTACAATAAGAATTATTTATATAATATACTCATTTGTATTAAATATAACTGTTAAATTATATTTTTTTAAATTGCATACAAGAATTACTTATATTTTATTGTAATTTTATTTTTTTAAAATATAGATATTTACAATCAATTTTTAAAATAGTAATCTGTATAAAATTTCTAATTTTGAAATTTATTTTTTGTATATATAATAAACACATAGTTAAATAAAGGGTTTATACTAAATAAAATTGTTAAATTGTATTTTTTAGCAAGAATTACATATTTTATTGCAATTTTATTTTTTTAAAATATAGTTTATTTACATTCAATTTTTAATATAATAATCTGTATAAAATTTATATATTTTGAAATTTATTTTTTTATATATTATTAAAATAAAAACATAGTTAAATAAATAAAGTTAATAATAAATAAAATCTCTGCAAAATATTGTTATATGCAAAAATTTAATTAAAATAATTATTTTTAACATAGAATAAGATATATTGAGTTGATCATAAAATTGGAAGGTTTGGGGGAGGCAAATTTTTTTTACATCGAATAGATTGAATTAATATACAATTTACTAAACATTGATAACATTTTCAAAATAATGCTTTCAGTCGCTTATTAATTATAAATTTGGCAAAAATTTTTCAAAACCCCCTCCATGGATCAATCCTGGCTACGCCACTGAGCTAAAGATATATATCCTGAACATGTTAAATTAAAATATCAGTGAGGATGTATCATAGATAAGGGACAAAAAATGTTATTATATATACGAGTAGTAAGGTACATAATAATTTTTAAGTGATAAAATGAGATGCTAATATATTTCTTGTAATTTTAATTTATAAAAAAATTCTTAAATATGTTATTGTCATAGACCGGGTCAGAAAATCAACTATCACATAAAATCATCTATGTTTTATTCATATTATATTAAGTTTGAGGATATTAAAATATTTCCTCTTTGAAGTTTCTAGTTAGGATAAAATTTACTTAGCACATCTTACAATGATATTTATACCTTGTGTTTTTTTCGAGAATAAATTTTATGCGATATTTCATGAAGGAAATTACATATCATTGTACAGAGAAATAACTTTGTATATATTATCTGCACCAATATCTTTTATATCAATCTCTATCGATGACATTTTAAATTATATTGGAAAACTAGATTGTGTAGATTTATAATTATTAATTTAAAGGATTAAGATTTTAGAATTAATTATAAATATATCTTAATAATTTTTATATGCATTTAATATTTAAAATCTCTCGTTATAAGCCTATTTAGCAAGAAAAATATTGACTAATCCTGAAATTACAATAATAGATATCTATACCTTTATATAATCTATGAGAAAAATTGCTCTCATAATATTCTTTTTAATAAAATAGTGAATAATTAACGCCTGAAAAAAAGTATAGCGCTTTATAACATGGTTCAAAGTTAATCCCAGTATCAATTTTAATGTGTAAAACATTTAAGAAATGATTTAAATTGGACAACTTTTATTAATAAAATTTATGTTAATAATATTAAATTATAATTTTAAAAACAAAAAATGAATAATATAAAAAAATTTAGATTTATACCCCTAAAAATAATAAAAAAAAATTTGGAAAGTTAAAAAAAATGATTATTAATCATATCCCTATCCCTAACAATGAAGAAAAGAAAAAATCTCAACAAATTTGCCGTCTAGCTGGCACCACTAAAAGTAAAATAAAATATCTTTTATAATTTTAGAATTTAAATAGTCACTTCACTTCCATATGGAATTTTTAAACTAATAAAACAATAAATTTTTTAAATAAGTATTTGCGATTCCGGATGCATTTTTTCAATTAAAATATGAATTTTTTTAAATATAATTTAATAATTTAGGCGAGCCATATTTTTCATAAATGTAGTGTTAAGTCGAGTTTTTTTAAGTCGTACTGTAATTCTGAGCGTTTTCCGTACCTTTGCATGTTGGCTAAAGATTTTTTGTCGCAGCAAAGTACATCCGTTGAGAGCGAGCGTGTCTTCCCAAGAGGGGTGGACACCGTAACAAAGAAAAGAAATCGCATGGCCTCCGAAACACTTAAACAGTGTTTATGTTTAAATTCATGGGATATCAATATCATGAATAATAAATTTTATACATAATTTTTATATCTATATATATTGTTAAATTAAATTTTTTGTACATTAATAAATATATATAATTTAAATAAAAATATTTAAACTATAAATGTATCAAATATTTAAGATGTTTTGAGCTTAGTATTCTTGTTTCAGGCTGTTGTTTTTTATGAATACTGGAGAATATTAGTGTTTTAATATTATTTGACTAAATTGATAACTAAAATAGTTTTTGATATTAAGATTTAGAATTTTGAACACTTGAGAAAAATTACAAATTAAAATTGATACTGGGATTAACTTTGAACCATGTTATAAAGCGCTATACTTTTTTTCAGGCGTTAATTATTCACTATTTTATTAAGAAGAATATTATGAGAGCAATTTTTCTCATAGATTATATAAAGGTATAGATATCTATTATCGTAATTTCAGGATTAGTCAATATTTTTCTTGCTAAATAGGCTTAAAACGAGAGATTTTAAATAATAAATGCATATAAAAATTATTAAGATATTTTTATAATTAATTCTAAAATCTTAATCCTTTAAATTAATATTTAGAAATCTACACAATCTAGTTTCCAATATAATTTAAAATGTCATCGATAGAGATTGATATAAAAGATATTGGTGCAGATAATATATACAAAGTTATTTCTCTGTACAATGGTATGTAATTTCCTTCATGAGATATCGCATAAAATTTATTCTCGAAAAAAAAAACAAGGTATAAATATCATTGTATGATGTGCCAAGTAACTTTTATCCTAACTAGTAACTTCAAAGATTTAAGAATTTTATTATAAATTAAAATTACAAGAAATATATTAGCATCTCATTTTATCACTTAAAAATTATTATGTACCTTACTACTCGTATATATAATAACCATTTTTTGTCCCTTATCTATGATACATCCTCACTGATGTTTTAATTTAACATGTTTAGGATATATATTTTTAGCTATTTCCTTTAAAATAATTGAAAAAAATTCAAAAATAACGATTATGACAATTGTCACCTATATATGATACATCCTCACTGAATTTTTAATTTAACATGTTTAGAATATATATTTTTAGCTATTTCCTTTAAAAAAATTTGAAAAAGTTCAAAAATAGCGATTATGACAATTGTCACCTATATATGATACTTCCTCACTGAATTTTTAATTTAACATGTTTAGAATATATATTTTTAGATATTTCCTTTAAAAAAATTGAAAAAAGTTCAAAAATAACGATTATGACAATTGTCACCTACCTATGATACATCCTCACTGAATTTTTAATTTAACATGTTTAGAATATATATTTTTAGCTATTTCCTTTAAAAAAATTTGAAAAAGTTCAAAAATAGCGATTATGACAATTGTCACCTATCTATGATACATCCTCACTGAATTTTTAATTTAACATGTTTAGAATATATATTTTTAGCTATTTCCTTTAAAAAAATTGAAAAAAGTTCAAAAATAACGATTATGACAATTGTCACCTATCTATGATACATCCTCATTGAATTTATAATTTAACATGTTTTGAATATATAATTTTAGCTATTTCCTTTAAAAAAATTGAAAAAGTTCAAAAATAGCGATTATGACAATTGTCACCTATCTATGATACATCCTCACTGAATTTTTAATTTAACATGTTTAGAATATATATTTTTAGCTATTTCCTTTAAAAAAACTCAAAAAGGCTCAAAAATGGCGATTATGACAATTGTCATTTATCTATGGTACATCTTCACTGAAATTTTGATTTAACATGTCTACAATATATATTTTTATCTATTTCATTTAAAAAAGTTCAAAAATAACCATCATAACAAATGGCTCTTTTCTATGGTGCATTTTCACTTAAAAATTTAAAAATATAACTATGATGAATAGTTAATCCAGAGTATTATAATTTAAAGAAGCTTTAAGTAACTTTCCCGCCTATAATATTAATATATACTAAATGTTATTAGACTTTTGGTCAAAAAAAATGATCTAGATATTGAGTTAAGGGTGAAAAAAAGCAACCCTAACTTTAAGTCGACTTTTAAAAAAAAGATCCATATTTTGGGTCGGATTGAATAAAACGACCCGATGTTTGAGTCTGAGTCAGAAAAACGACCCAAACTTTGAGTTGGAATCGAAAAATACGACCCAAACTTCAAGTTTGAGTCGAAAAATATGACCCAAACTTCAAGTTTGAGTCGAAAAATACGATCCAAACTTCAAGTTTGAGTCGAAAAATATGACCCAAACTTCAAGTTTGAGTCGTAAAAAACGACCCATATTTTGGGTCGAAGTCGAAAAAAACGACCCAAATTTTTAGTCGGAGTCGTAAAAAACGACCCATATTTTGGGTCGAAGTCGAAAAAAACGACCCAAATTTATAGTCGGAGTCGTAAAAAACGACCCATATTTTGGGTCGAAGTCGAAAAAAACGACCCATATTTTGGGTCGAAGTTGAAAAAGACGACCCAAACATTGAGTCGGAGTCGAATAAAACGACCCGAGCTTTGGGTCGGGGTCGCGACTCGCGGCGTTTTAACAACACTACTTACAACCATGAGTGAGTGAGACCAGAAAGACTAATATATTTTCTATCACATCAGATAGAGGTTACATGCTTATTAAAAACAATACGTAATAAAATATTCTTAAAACATTCGCGTTTATGATTAAAGAAACTTCGGTTGGTAAATTGATATTGAATATATCAATTTCACTTAAAATGAATTCGCAATTTTCGCGGTCATGCGCTCGCTATAATAATTTCGCGCAAATACATTCGCAGTAGAAAATTCGCTATAAATGGTTCGCGATTAAAGTTTCGCTATAACGAGTTCGCGATCAAAGTTTCGCTAAAATGTATTCGCTCTAAAGTATTCGCGGTTTAGGTTTCGCGGAAATAAATTCGCTATAATGAGTTCGCGATCAAAGTTTCGCTAGAATGTATTCGCTATAAAGTATTCGCGGTTAAGGTTTCGCTGAAATAAATTCGCGATAATAAGTTCGCGATATTGTCTTCGCTATAAATGTTTCGCGGAAAAAAATTCGCGGAATTGGTTTCGCAATATTACCTTCGCTATAAAATTCCTTCGCGATAAACGACATTCGCGATAAAAGTTTCGCGAAAAAGTGTTTCGCGATAAAAGTTTCGCTGAATTGACCTGATACGGTTATGAAGGTCTTAAAAGCATTTAAATAATTTTTTATGATAAGTGTAGGTTTTATATGAAATTCATGTGTATATTTAATAGTTCATTTTCTAAAATCATTTTTATTACCAAATTATATATTTATTTTTTTAAGAAATATTATTCTATTCTCCAAATAACTTTTCTTTAAATCCAAAAAATTTATTGAATAATAATTAACTAAAATTTTATTTTAAGCTGCGTCCAAAATGTTTTAAAAAAATCTTTAAAATTTTCACAAATTAATAACAACACTTTGGATACATTTAAGTTTTAAAAAAATTAAAATATTCAAAATGTTTGATATGATTCAATTATTAGTCATTTATTAAAAGATATGTAAATATTTAATTGTATTTATTATTATATATTACCTTTCAGTTATTAAGCTTTGTATGAACCTATTATTTGATAATTAATGGTTATATTTAAATTTCATTTATATACTTAATAAATAAATATATGTTATAAATAATTATATCAATATTTAATAAACAGTTGGAAAACCAATAATAACTTTTATTTTGAAAGATAATTTTTCCATAAAATATATATAAATGATTATATTTGAGTTATATAATAAAATTATAATAGAAATGATATAATATCTTTTAAGAGTGGGATTAGGAATATTTTTATTAATAACTATAGGGTTTTCATTTTATTTGTTGGCATTATCTTGATCTAGCTATTATTCAATATTAAATATCAAATAATAGTAATATAATGTACAGAATCATTAGACATAGGGATAGCAATTTCATTAAGGTATGATGCAGTTAATTTTATATACAAATATAAAATAATACTGTTCCCAGATGTCAATTTTCAGATTCCTAAAATAAAAAACTATTTTATATTTTTGCCTTTTAATATTTTACATTTGTCTGTGTCAATTTAAAACTTGACTCAGAATATTTGGTAATATCATCAATATTTTCTTTTGACCATATATATTGTTTGACATATAGTAGATCCTTATTTTCCAGCACCTTTTAATGTTACGATTTGAGTTATTGAAATATATTTTATGTATGGTTTAAGAGAAAATTGACAGATATTCCAAGAAAAATTGCAGATATTATTAGCAGTGTAATATTTTGAAGAATTTAAAAATAAAAAATTAAATAATTTTGTATAAATTGTAAAAATTGTCCACTTACTAATACTTCAATTACCATTAAATAATTCAATCTATTATATTATAATATAGTTTTGTATATTTTCTCATAACTTCATAATTGTAGAATGTATGTTATTCATAACTTATTATAACATTTTTGATGAAATGTATAACCTTTTTGTTTTACTTATATATAATTTGACTATGATTGTAGTTAACCTCTTATTAAAATATCTTTTTATTTTTTCTATTGTAATTTAATATCAATTTCTTAAATTTAATTTTATAATTTGTAACTAAGTAATAAATCATTTGTAAAGGTGGTGGTTTGTTTTGAACATATTTTCAGCATAGTACTTTAATATGTATTCATGAATTTCATATTATGATAGGTAAATCAGATATTTCCCATTCATTTGATGATAATTTTGAAAAATTTTTCCAATTTATATATACATATATTACAGATTTAATTCTTATAAACCCCTTGCTATTTTTCTGGATCCAAGGAAAAAATTAATTATTCTGGGTTTTATTGGGCTTGGGAAATATTTTTCACAATTAATTTGGACTACGTAGCTTGCTAAACATTTTTCAAAAAAATTTTAATTATAAATATGGCTAGAAATTGGCCTGAAAATTTCTTTTGAAGACATGGCCAGGCCTGATCAAAAACCAAGGTCCATGCAACTTTCATATTCTGATTGTATTTTTAAATCCATTGTGACTTTTTATATATTTTATTTCAGTTCTCAACTGCCAAAATTATTATGGTCTTTGGCAGGTAGAAAATTTTCCCAAGTGCATGGACCTGGCTTGGGAATTTTTTTAATATTAGGCATAGGTGTAATATTTAACACAGAATATTTATATGGCCATCAGGTAAAAGCTAATTTAAATATATTTTTATTCAAAAAAATAGTATTCACTCTTAGTCTAAATAGGTTGGTCATGGTCGGAAGTAGGGGTGAGCTGGGTTAAGATAGAATAAAAAATAGATATGGTTATTAGAGACTTACCTATCTCCAGATTTGGAAAAAAAATTTGAAAATTACTATGGGTTGGGCATGCTTGAGAAAATTTTTTCATAAAATTATTATGAGTTGGACTGGGCTTGGAAAATATTTTTATAAATTATATTGGGCTGTGCTTGGAGAAAATTATTATGAGCTTGGACGTTTGATAATTTTTATATTATTAACTATGGGTAGGACATTGGCCTAAAACAAGTTATTTTGTAGGCCTGGGCTCGGCCTGATCAAAAAACCAAGGCCCATGAAAATCTGATTTTTATTGTATTTTTAAATTCATTATGTTTATTTAAATGTTTTATTTCAGTTCTCAACTACCAAAATTATTATGATCTTTCATTGGGCTTAGAAGAATTTTTCAAAATTATTACCTTTGTACTTTGCCTGGGAATTTTTTTTAATATTAAATATTAGGTATAAATGATCAGTAATATTTAACATATTGGTATTATCAAGTAAAAGCTTTAAATTTATTCTTACTCAAACCATAGTATTTAGACTTAGTTTTAATGGATTGAACCTGGCCTGAAGGGGAGAGTGGGTAAAAAGAATAAAATTGGATATTATTTTCAAATAACAGGTAACATCTAGCATAAATATAAAAAGAAAATTCTCATTCCCCGTCATTTTTGATAGGCTATCTACTAGTAATATAATAAACATGTAAATTACGATTTTATTTATAAAAGATTTCCTATTTAAAAAGAGTTTTTATTTAAAACAATTTAATTTTTATTCAAAAAAATATTTTTGATCATTTTTTCGTGTAATTATTTTTGTTATATTTAATAGTCGGCCATTTTTTGTAAAAATTTTTAAAATAGAAATATAATGTTAAAATTGTATTGTAGTATATTATATTATATTATATATAATATATTATAATTATGATGATAAATTATATTTATGGCGATACTAATTAAATTTTTAAAAAATATGATGTTTCTATTATTTTAACAAATTTTAATATTATTTTTCTGGTCTCCGAACCCTGAACTCGAACAGGGTTCAGATATTTTTAACTGAACCCAAACCTAAAACCGAACACATTTTTTAGAAGGAGGGTTCTAGTTCCTATAACGATTCATGCGACAATTATTTACATATAATATTTTATAAATAATTTATACTTGTTTGTGTATTATAAATTGTCGCTATTTTATAGTAACTAGTCTGAATAAATTTTATGAAACTTAAAATATTCTTGAAAATAACTCCTAGAATAATTTTTATAAAAACTTAATTATCCACTCCCCCCCCCCTTTCCACAGCCAATTCCTGCATAAGCACCTTCATTTTAATCATTCTTGATTTTGATGGCTAAGTTTAGAGGTCTCAGTGGGCGGAATTTTAGCCTCATCCATTCGTTGTTTTAAAATTTTTATAACCCACCCGACTTATATTTTTTTTAAATGCCGGCCCAATATATCTATAAATTTAGTTAACCCGCCCACTTAATGTTTAAAATTTATTTTAATGGCTGGTTTGGCTCTTTATTATTCATTTATTTTAATATATTTTTAATCAAACATATATAATATGCAACTATTATTTTTAATAAATTGAAGTCTCTTCTGTTCATTTCGCCATAAAAATATTAAAAATACACCCACCCAGTGTTGAAAATATTTTAGAAAATCCGACCACGCCCACCCGAAGTATAAGCGAACTGGGTGTGCGGGCTAAAAACTAACTTATTTCAGACCTCTAGTTAGGTTTATAATATTTTACACAAATGGTAAAATAATCTTCATAAAAAAGATCTGTTTTACAACTTTTTTCCAACCATTTTTTTTTCTTTCTTATAAACTTCCCCTTTTTACCAACTTAACGTTGTTTTCAGACCTTAAAAGTTCTTTAAATTATTTTTTTTTTATATGCCGATTGTTTTATATTTTCAGATTTTTTCGCTTATCCTAATTTAATCCTACAACAAAGCCAGAGTTGTTTTTAAATCTAGTTTAAATACTTCATAAATGTTGTATTGTTGTATATACATTTTATATAAATATATTTTTATAAGGTTGTGTCCAATACCATTTTAAAAAATTTGAAACATTTCAAAACTTTCGCAAATTTTAGAATTTTAATGAAATCGAATATTAAATTTTTGAAATTTATAAAATTTTCTAGAATTATGTTTTAGACCTGTTTTCATTTTTATATTTATAGTATATTTTCATTAAAATTTCGAAAGTTTGTATATTCAATTTTTTGATGTTTTTGACATACTCTAAAAAAATTAGAAAATATCCATAAATTTGTTTTTGGTTACGGAAAATATGTGAGAACTCTAATAACAATAATGAAGCAAAGGGTGCTCAAATAAATTATATAAAAAAATACATTCTATACTACAGCTAACTGCAAAAACTTTTTGTCTTATCAATGGAAACACTATGAAACCAGTGTTATTCATTAAGATAGGCATTGCACTCATTGCCAAGACCGCTTCCCATGGCATACCAAATTCAAGGACCTTATTTTGCTAGCACTTAAATCATCGCGCATCCTCTTTAAATTTGAGCCAGCCGGCATCTATACAACCAATGGGAAACGCTTAGACTTAATATAGCTCAATTCTTTGGTCAAAGGGTTAGCTGTTTGTGACTCCTGCATTGATCCAAATGCTGATGCCCTCGCACTTGACGAATCTCGGGAAATCACTACATATGATTCCATCAATTCGCTTTAACTAGCTGAACTATGTTTTGCAATCTTCATCTCCTCACTTGATTCTTTTTGTTACTTTCCTGATCTATTTTTTTCTCATTAATTATAATTTTACACTTAACGTCTCCATTAGTTTGATATTTGAAAAAATAATATATGTTTCATCCTTATAATTCAACATATGAATTACATAAATACTCAAAAATAATTGCACATTAATAAAATAATTGATTAGTTAGGCCTCTGTAAATAGTTAAATATTTTTTCTGGAGGTAATGATTAAAATTTATTAGTGATTATAATATCAAATCAGAATTTTTATCAGAGACCTGCAGAACCTGCCCGAAACGGACTGAAAAAGGTTGTGAATTTAAAAAGCCAGGATTGATAATTTAAAAAAATAAAAATATGAGCTGGGATTGAAAAAAAAAATTAAAAATTCGAAACCGGTCGTGGCCGATTTAAAGAATAAATTAAATTACATTAATTAAATATTTGGGAAATATTGGAAAATCCTTTAATGAAGAATTTAACATTTTTATACTGGATATTTCCCATTTTCCTTTAAATAATTTCCAAAATAAGGCCGAAATTATTTTGATTAATTACAATATTTTTTAAATTTTCACTGTAATTATTTGGGTCATTAAATTAGATTTAATAGAATTTAATTTTTTTAAAATCTTCCTGTAGTTATTTAGGGCAATCTCAATTAGATTGTAATTTAATTTATTTTTATCATTTATTTAAGACAACCTAAAGAATTGAAACAAAATATAAATTTATAACGTTCCAAATAAATGTATATTTAAATTAAATCAGAATTTAAATTTTTTTAAACATAAGGTCAATATTTGATCAATAATTAAAATTGGTTATATTTTTTAATAACCTTATCCTGATAATTATTTGGGAACACAATTTGTGCTAAATTGTTGTATTCTCTTCTTCCAACTTTAGCATTTAGATTGTATGGCTATTTTTTAATATTTACTTTAGAGACTACATAGTTTATTACATAGGCGGAGCCAAGATTTTTACTAGGAGGGGGGGGGGTAACTATTAGGCTTCCCCCCATACATTTTATTGGAGATATTTAAGATCACCTATAGCTGGCCTTTGGCTATGTTCTTTTTTTAAATTAAAATGCGCTTTTTCTTAAAATTTTGACAATCATCAGTATTTATAACTTTTTAGTGTTTTGATTTTAGGTTCCAAAAATTTTATAGTTTATTATGTAAAAAAAATAATGTTTAAATTTTGAATTTTTCCACACTGTTTCTACTTAAAAAATCAAATAATTTAAAGTTATATATAATAACAGTTGTATTGGGTATTGTACTAATCTAAAACTATGAACCTTATAAATAAACACGTGTATAATATTATATTAATCAATTTACAATAAATTATATATTATTTAAATAAATTTTATTATCATTATCCTCATGTTCTTCCTCTTCATTTGTCTTTCTTTTGTTGTTCTTAGTATTTTTCGCCGAATCAGTGTTTCTTTTAGCTGGATTATTAGTGGATTTGGTGTCGGTGACCTTCTTATTGTCATCTATATTTTGTACATCTTTGGCAAAGGAAAAGAATAAGTCGTCCCCATCTTCATAATCAATGTCGATCGATTCTTGCTCTGATAACCTGGTTGGGTCACTATTTAATTTACCTTGCGACTGTTTGCTAATTTTCTCTATTTTATAAAAATGTGGCTTTATTAACTATTTATATTTTATTTACATATAAATCTCTTTTATTTTAAATCAGGGGTGTCACTAAACTTTACAGCTGGTGCTCAATGAACGCTCAAATTTTTTAACTAACATTTCGTTAAATTTTATGCTTCAAAAAAAATTTGAGACTCCAAATTTTTTGACTGGACTCGAGTCCCATATGCAATTCCCTGCCACTGCTTTAAATGGCAACTTTATCTTAAGAATTGTTTTATTTCATGCAAATCGTCAGATAAAAGTGTTTGGTTAGAATTAAGTGGAGTGAGATAAAATTAAGCCTAGTGATAAATTTAGCAATAAAAAATTATAGGGCAATTACAAATATTATTTAAAACATAATTAAAATTGACTTTTTATAATGAAATTATTATTTAACTCACAAAAATAACATTAATTGCGCGTATATATTAAGTATATTACCACTAAAAGCTGGTTCCATATGTTCTTCCAATATATCCAAATTACCTTCCTTGTGATAAACCCCTGAACCCTCTTCTTCAAAGTTGAAATTAGCCCATTCTAATTGATTCTCATCGAAATCACTGAAATATTCCTCATCTTCATCATACTCGGTTAACGAATTTTTAAAATTATCAGAAGACGTGGCTTGGTTTAGCGAGAAGTAAGTAGCTTGAAGTAGGCAGAGAGTCAAGAATAATATGGCTATCGCTTTTTATATATATAATTAAATCATAAATTTTTGCTATCATAGTTGAATTGCTGTACTTATATATATTTTTATATGTTTCCTTCTTATGACTAGGTTCGAATCAATGGCGTTACCAGCATTTATAAATAAAGTGTTGTTAAAGAACCATTAAATTTCTGCACTTTTACCCTTTCTAGCATTGCCACTGCCTAAAACGTTAAAGAAACCCTCTAAGAATGAATAAGGAAAATAAAAATATATAACTTACTAAATTTCATGATTTAAATTATAATGAAATCCAGGAATATTTTTTTTAGGGAGACAATAATTTGTTTAGTAGTAAAATTATTTTTTTAAATAGATCAGTTAAAAAAAATTTAAAATTTTGTATAAATATTTAAACTATGCACTATTTTTTTTAAAAAAAATACCAATTTTGAATATATAATATATAATTCTAAATATGGAATAAGAATAGGTTCCAACGCCCTGCTTCCTTATTTTTTGAAATGTAATAGTAAGGCATTATTTGCTCTGTCCTCATTTTCGACCAGGGTTTGGATATGTTTGTTTGTCGATCAAATTTGCCAATTAGGCCATGTATTTTTAGGATCAGTGTTTAATCTAGAAAACGAATTTATCATATTATAATAATATTTTAGCTATATTTTTTGGAAATTTAAATGAACCCAAGGTTATAAAATTATATACCTTTGTTAATATATAAATTATTTCAAGCTTTTTTTTTATGTGACCTTTATTATTTCTAGATTATAAATAATCTCAATTTCGAAAGGCGACACAATTAAACATAAATTAAGTTAAAAAAGGGTGATTTTTGAATTAGATCACTATAAGTGTAGGTATTATTTTTAAAGTGTCAGGAAAAATAAATCTCACATTTTATCGGCCTGAAATAATTTTAAAAATCATATGATTAGATATATATTATTAAATTTTATATATACATCTGATAGAATCTCAACTCGGTAAGGATTTTATATACCATTTATTTTGCAGAAGTGATGAGAATTAACAAATTTTTTAAATTATATGTATATATTTTACAGTGATAAACAAATTAGATTGATTTATTTTAATTCACCGGCCAGCTATAAAGTAAACATTGGCAAAACGATAAAAACATTTGATAGAATGGATGAATTTAATTAAAATAAAGATCATAAAAGAGTAATTTTATGAAAATTGTAAACGAAGTTATTTATTAATTAAAAATAGCTATAAGTGTTATCTAATATTCGGTTTATTTTTACATTTCAAAAAATATATCATTAAACTGGTCTGATTTGGAATTTAAATTCTTTCTAGAATATAAAAAAAATTTAAAGCCAGAGAAAAATCCATATTTATTATTTTGATAAAATTTTTTAGATATGATACGTAAATATCATTTTTTTAAATTTTTCTCCTAATGTAGAAATTAATATATTTAAAATACCCCCCATTCTAAACTTAAGTTGAGGGCGGAGAAATAAAATCCTGGAACAGGAAAAAAAACATCTAAACCGAGCTCAGTTACTAAAAATCCACCCCAACTTTGAGCACGAGTCGGAAAAACGCACTCAGACCTGAAAACAAGTAGAAAAATTGGCCACGACCTGAGTAGACTCGATTAAATAACCCTAATGAGCACATCTGATGAACGATCCCTTAAAGTAGATTCTACAAGCTACCAAAGTTCTGGGCTGTTTTGATATAATAAGAAGTTATTAGTATTGTTAGGAATAGTGTTTGCAACGGTCCGGTCTTATCAGACTTTTCGGTCCTAGGGACGGTCCCGTCCAACAACACGGTCCCACGGTCCGGTCCGACCGAAGACCGATTTAAGAATATAAAAGTTTACTATAAATTGCTTTATAGTTAATGTGTATGTACATGAACATATAAAATATGATTATTTAATGCCTAACACTTTATAATATCTAATTCATCGTTTACTTTTTATATTCTTCCGTTTCATTAAATTCAATATTCATAGTTTACTTTTTATATTCTCCCGTTTCATTCAATTAAATTCAATCGCCTTCAAGTATTTTAATTTAGTAGGGTAGGTAGTATTATATTTTATTTTTAGAAATGGATATTGAAATCATAGAAGTTGATATTGAAATGCCACACTTTTCAAGGGGTGAAAGAATGACTATTATTGATGAAAATCAAAAAAATTCATCAAATTCTTTAAAAAATGTTAAAGAATTATACAATTATTTTAAAAAAGAGACTGGTCATAAGATTTGTAAAATCTGTTTACAATCATTTTCAAATACATCAAGCACAAGTAAATTAAGCATATATACTATTAGCTGGGAACCAATATTAAAAACCCAATATAAACAAAATATTGTATTGGTATTGGGTCTAAAATATTGATATTGGTTTAAACAATATTTTCTATTTCTTGTATCTTGTATTGGTTTATATTGTATTGGTTTATATTGTATTGGTTTATATTGTATTGGTTTAAATTCAAATAACTAATTAAAAAAATAGAAATAAATAGTGATTATAAAACCCTTTCATTATCAATATAATGAATTGTTATTATGCCCATAAAGGGTATTATATTTGGAGAGGACCAAATGTCCATTGTTAAGGAAAATTTAGATGTAATGTTAGAACGTACAGATTTAAAATTGATAAAGGAACAATGTTAATGTTTCATAATGTCTATTTTTAATCTTTTTCTAGAAAGTAATTTTAGTGAGGGGTTAGAATATGCTATTAAATTTTTAAAAGTGATATTCTCAACCATTGAAAAGGCTGTTATTTTGAATAAAAAAGAATTAAATGTTTTAAATTAGCTTTTTTATTTATATTATTAACTAAAAATGATTTTATTTTGTTAATTTTTTTACTGCCTATTTATTTGTTCACATTTCCTATATAATGTTGGGCTTGGGTGGATGGATTTAAAATGTTTATTAACTCTACCTGGTCTTCATTCATTATAATATCCTAAATGAAATGGATTAATTAGTTTATGTTTATGTAATGAAATTAAAAATATATACCACGATAAAACCAAATAATTATATGTATTCATCTATTTTTATATTGGTATTGATTAAAATTGTATTTAAGCAATATATCAAAACCAATATATTTATGTAATTGGTATTGGTATTGTAAACCAATATTATATTGGTATTGGTCCCACCCCTATATACTATGATTCACATATGTCATGAATAATTTTTCTTATTTTAGCTACTTTGAGACGACATATGTTTCTTAAACATAAAAATGTATCACAGGGAGAAGAAAAATTATTAGTTTAGAAAGAAATAAATTTTTCTTCAGATCATATATATAATAGCAAAATTACAACTGCTCAAAATAAAAAAATTAATAAATACATTGCGGAAATTATTATAACATCTACCATCCCCCTGCATGCCCTTATAAATAATATTAAATTTTTGGAAATGATTGGATATATAAATCCAAATATTAAAGTGCACACTTATAATACTTTCAAAAAGAATATTCTAAACAATTATATAAATAAAAAAATTCATGTCATATCCATGATAGCAAATTTGCCAGGAAAACTGGCTATCACTACAGATTTATGGACATCTGTTCAAAAACTTCCATATATATCTGTAAGTGGGCACTATATAGATAAATCATGGAAAATGAAGGAAATCATATTGGATATTAATTATGTGCCTTATCCGCACAAAGCTGAAAATATATACAAATGTCTCTCAGATTTAATTATCGAATATAATTTAAAGGAAAAAATTATCAGTTTAACAACTGATAATGCTGCAAATATGGTGAAAACTCAGAGACTCATGAAGACTTACATGAGTCCAAACCCATTTGCAGAATATGGGTGTATGGCACACGTATTAAACATAATTTGCCAAAATATTCTGAAAAACATTGATGAAGTTATCATTAAAGTGAGATTGATTACTACGAATATATCTCAAAGTCCATCATTGCTCCAAAAATATAGGTCATTACTTAGAGGTAATGACATAGGACAGAAAATTCCCACTGATGTTGAAACTCGCTGGAATTCAACATATTTGATGTTGGTGAAGGTCCTTAAAGTAAATTATCTATCTTTTTCTTTTTTTAATAGGATTATATATTTAGAATTTTGAGACAATAAGAACTTTGTGTTATTCAGAGTATGAAACCCTAGGCACCATTGCCCTCACAATTATTGATAAAAATAAAATAGAGGAAGTAATTCCTTTATTAAAACCATTTTATGAAACCACCTTGGATTTATCTGGATCCTCCTATCCTACCATTGGTTTAATATCTTTTATCTAATATTTTTAAATGGTTTTTCTCTTATTTAGGCATATGTCTTATGCTAATGGAAAATATACAAATACATATTGCAAATATTTTTAATTTTAATTCCTCGCCGTCATTTATTGGTGCAACTTTTGCAACGAAAGTCACTCAGAAAGCTAATCACTACATTCACAAATTTTTAAACATTGAGTCGTATATTGGTAGTCTATTAGACCCCAGAATCAAAAAAGTTATTCATAATTCTTTATAATATTACAAAATTTCTTTTTATTTAGGTTCACATGTATAATCTATTAAATACTCCTGAAAATTTTATCCAATTTAAGGAAGTATATGAAAAATATGCAAGCACTTTATCAAGTGGCATAAGGACAAACAAAGTATATAAAAATATTTATTTATTTATTGATAATTATTATTTAAGGAAATATCCCTGAGGGAGAAAATAGCCAGGGATAGGCTCATGGGAACTGGGTCATCAGAGGAGATAGCTCAGATAGAGGATATAACTGAAATTCAATGTTATTTATCTGATATTTTATGTCCTGTTAATTCCAATATACTAGATTGGTGGGAAGGGAATCAATATCGATTTCCAGTTCTATCAAAAATAGCAATGGACTATCTCCCCCAGCAGGCTACATCAGTAGCATGTGAAAGGATATTTTCTAAAGCTAATGATAAAATAACTAAAAAACGCAATAGAATGAATCCAAAGATGGTTCAATCTATGATGGCACTTGAATCATGGATAAAAAATGGAATCATTTTTGATTTTTTAGAAAATAATTAAATTATTTATATACAATTTATTTTATAACCAAATATATATATCAAAAAAATTAATTAAATATGTAAATCATATTCATATGAGACAATTTATATTAAATAAATTTGTATTTTAATATTCTTTTGATTAGGCCTTTGTGTATAATATAATAAAAATAAATTGATGATATAATTGAAATATTAATAGGGAGTTTAACTATTCATTTTTAATAAATTTAAATGCAGAATAAAACTTTTGTAGCTTTATAGAATTTTTTTTTAGGTGGGACCGGACCGCTGGACCGGACCGACGGTCCCACGGTCCGGTCTCATTTGACTTAACGGTCTATCGGTCCGGTCCCATTTTAGGAAAAAAGACCGGACCGGACCGTTGCAAACACTAGTTAGGAAGTCAAGTTTTTACCCAGATTTGAAAACTAGAACTTAATGAGCTAAATCGCGAGTCAGTCTCGCAAGCTGAATCGTTTTCATTCGTGAGTTCGAATCATGAATTTGTGCAACTAACTAACTATTTTTTTTATATAATGTTAATTTAATTTACCCAAAGATGTTTGTTATTCAATTTAACCTGACTCAAACTCACTCGACCCAACTCAATCTGAATTACCCTGATCTATTTGATCCGGTTTGGTCTGAACCAAACCTATCACTGTGGCCGGGTATTTAAGAAAATTTTATAAGTTAAATTAATTTTTTTAAAGAACTTTATTAATAAGATATTCCTTAAAAGCTCAATTTTGAACTAAAAACTTATCGCTACCCAATCCCATTCTCTATTTCTCACTGATTAAATATTACAATTAAAAATGAAATAAAAGTTTAAAAAAATAAAGTAAGCCTAATGGTAAAAAGAGCTAAAAACTTATTTCACACACCAGTTACAGATATGGTATTGAGGTAAATATTTTAAAACTTCATGAATCCTGATATATTAGCAGAACCGTAGCCGTGAAGCTTTTGTTAATTGAAATAGGGGGGGGGGCAAAATTTGTGTGAGGGGCAATATTTTTTAAGGGAGGTATTATTTAGTTTATAAGTTCTTAGAAACAAATTTGGATATCAAGTTTGAGGGACAAAAAAAATTTGGGGGAGATGGGCTCTCCACTGCCGTTTTCTCTTGGCCACGGGGCTGTATATTAGATTTTTTATTATATCACTTTATTATAAAATGGTTTAAATGTATCAATTATTTAAGAAACCTTTGTCATGGACATCTAGTTAAAACACCGCAATCATTAGTTTTAAAAAAAATCCGAAATACAGGGGCTTTGACACACTGAGTGTTCCGTAACACTAACCACTAATGCGCCACAATAAGGAGTAGAATGGTATTAATCTCACCTAATTAATTATGAAAAGCCTATAGTATTAGCTTCTTTAAAATGCAGGTCAATGTGATTAGTCAAATTGAAAGGAATCATGAGCTGTTAGATTGGTGAGAAGTTTCTTTTATTAAATTCATACTTTGGTTATTGATATGATAATCCTATAATGCGTCTCGATATAAATAAGTTTATTTGAATTAAGTATTTCTTTATTTAGTAAATACATGAATTACATTTTTCTAATATTCGGCGAGAGTTAAAATATATAAATTACATTTTGTACTCCCCCTTTCAACTATTTCTCGTCCATTATATATATGATATTAATTTAATTTAATATAAAATAAAAAACAATCATTTTATAGTGTTAAACATCTTAACAGTCGCTGGCAGTGTTAATAAAATTATATCACAAACTATTAAATTAAACAATAGGTTACTTTATGGTAAAATTAAATTTCTTTTTTTAAAATATTATTATCTATTTGTTTTTTTTCTTTTTTTATTATTGTTAAAAACACGACACATCAACATGAGTTATTATTTTTGAACTAAGAAATTTGGTAGGAAATTATTTAACATTTATAACAGCCATATACTATTAATATTTTTTATAAATCTTCATATTAAATGATACGTCCCCTAGGTAATTTTATTTTTATAAAATTTTTTATTATAAGATACAAATGAGTAGTACAGAAAATTATGGTGTAGATATGTTTTCTAGATTTCTTATATAATTAATATCTATGGAGTGGGAAGAATTATAAATAAATTTTATAGTAGCTGTTGAATGCGATTTAATCTCAGCCAGAGATATACAAGCAAGTACTCAAAACGAGGAATGAGGGTTAGTATATATATCGTTACAGGGACCTAAGAAGGTTAAGGAAGCCGAAAACCAATTCTTTGAAAAATAAATTAACATAGAAGCAGGTTACTTGTTATGGGGGTTACTGACAATAATTCTAGAATCCTTCTAAGATTTGGTTTTATTATTAACTCATAATCTACATCTAGAAATTACCAAAATGAGAACACTGGCTTAACAACATGTCTGTTGACCAAATAAACGAGTTGAGTTTTACGTTAAAACAATGATAGTTATGTTAAGAATGTAACTATACTATTAAAAATATCTTAGACAGTTAGCCTTGAGCCAACAGGCCGTGGTCTAGAATTAACTTTGTTTTTGTCTAGTCAATACAAATACACTTATATTTATTAGTCATTGATAACGAGAATTAGAAAAATTAAAAAATAACAACTTTTGTAACTAGAATATCAAAACCAATGACATTAATACTATAGACTGCCGATCGTAATGCTAAAGTCAAATTTGAAGTGGCAAAAATTGAAGTGAGGGGCGGCCATTTTGTGTTTGGATCTTTTATGAAAGGAACATATGATAAATTCATAAATTTCAGGTATATTTTTATTATGTATTATATTTATAATCTTATATGTTTTACTAGATGAATTAAAAACATTTTTAGAGCATTAATGGTTATACTGTTTTGATTATTGCCTAATGTAATCAAAAATTAAAATTAGATTTTAGGCAAAAATTTAACAGAACTGTACTTTTTCAAGGGCACAAATCAAGCATTATAAAAATATGTTATTTAACTTAAATATTTATAGGTCAAGGAAAAATTATGGTAAATATTTTTAGGAAAAAACTTTACACTTTATACCATTTGCTTTATTGGTTATAATAATACATTTATTCTACTAGATGTAAATATAACATATATATTTTTGTATTTAATATTGTAAAAATTTATTTTATTTTTCATGATATACATATTCATTATTTATTTTTGTACTTTTATGAATTAAATTTAAATAAAGAAATATATTTAGAAATGGATAGTTTATAATTATTAAGGAATAACATAATTGAAAGCAAAAATAAAATATAAAAAGTCTTATAAATTATAATCTTAAAGTATTATAAAATTCTAAAAAAGAAATTATATATTTTTTTTTATAATTTAAAATATTGATCAATAATCTATATTCATTTTGGTTTTCTGAGTAATTTCCAAATAGAAAAATGTAATATTCATAATAGATTCCAAATCATAAAGTTTTGTTTTTCATAGGAAATCTGCCATAAATAATTTTTACAAAAGAAAATGGATTAATAATAGTTGCATCTTCATATAATAAATATTTTAGATTTAAGTCTAACAAAAATTAGAAATCAATAGTTAATTTGAGATATCATACTTATGAAAGAAATTTTGTTTCCTGAACAATATTTTTGGTTACAGCCATGCACTGCAATATATTACCATTTTCTTAAATATAAAAAATATATTAAATTTTATAATAGATTTCAAATCACATGAAAAATATTTAATTCAAAATGATAAGTATTTTACTCTAAAAATTAACTGGATAAATTGATAATTCTGATATTACACTCCATGGTAAGTAAATCTTTTAGTAATAAAAAATAGAAATCATTTCAAGATTATATAATATATCTTTACTCACTTTGATTTGTTATTGAATATATAAATAAAAAATATTAAATTGAATATTAAATCGAATTCTTATAAAATATATTCAGTTCAATTTGATAAGTCTAAATAAATTTGAAAAATGTTAAAGATTTCATGAAGTATTAAATAAAACAAATCCTTACTTCTCTAAATGGCACAAAATTTTAAACTATGTTCTTATTACTATGCAGATTTGATTTTATATTGATTAGTTTATAAAAAATATTAAGGATATTCATTAAGGAAAGAACTGCAAATGTTAATGAAGAGCAGAAATATCATTATAAAAGGTATTTATTCTAACTTGATTAGTCTAAATAAATCTTAAGTATTAATCATCACTTTTATTTGTTCTGCAAATATTAATAAAGAGCAGAATTTAATTATATTCATAAAAAATATTTATTCTAACTTGATTACTCTAAATAAATATTAAAAATTTGCAATAATCAAAACAGTATAACCAGTGGCGTAGCCAGGATTGATCCATGGGGGGGGGGGGGGTTGAAAAGTTTTGGGGGCTTCGCCCCCAAACCCCTTATCAAAATTTGCCAATATTTTGTGTATTATACCCAGGCCAGCATAAATATTAAAAAATATTAGAATTAAAATTTTTGCCAAATTTATAATTAATAAGCGACTGAAAGCATTATTTTGAAAATGTTATCAATGTTTAGTAAATTGTATATTAATTCAATCTATTCGATGTAAAAAAAATTTGCCTCCCCCCAAACCTTCCAATTTTATGATCAACTCAATATATCTTATTCTATGTTAAAAATAATTATTTTAATTAAATTTTTGCATATAACAATATTTTGCAGAGATTTTATTTATTATTAACTTTATTTATTTAACTATGTATTTATTTTAATAATATATAAAAAAATAAATTTCAAAATATATAAATTTTATACAGATTATTATATTAAAAATTGAATGTAAATAACTATATTTTAAAAAAATAAAATTGCAATAAAATATGTAATTCTTGCTAAAAAAATACAATTTAACAATTTTATTTAGTATAAACCTTTTATTTAACTATGTGTTTATTTTATATACAAAAAATAAATTTCAAAATTAGAAATTTTATACAGATTACTATTTTAAAAATTGATTGTAAATATCTATATTTTAAAAAAATAAAATTACAATAAAATATAAGTAATTTTTGTATGCAATTTAAAAAAATATAATTTAACAGTTATATTTAATACAAATGAGTATATTATATAAATAATTCTTATTGTAGGTGCAATACTATTAATAAATATAGTATAAAAATATCATGACTAAAAATTCATTATAATTAAGTTTTACATATAAAAATTTTATGACTAAGAAAATATTACAATTATATGATTTGAATTTATAAAAAGAGGTCTACTTTTCTCTGAGATTTGGCTAATTCATCTAGAATCAAATTTTTATCTAGAATAATCTCCTTATAAATATTTAATAGGGCTAATCCATTTAAACGGTTTTCACCGGTGCTATTTCTTAAATAGGTTTTTAACCTTTTCAAAGTTGAAAAAGACCTTTCATTAGTGCAGGTACTAATCGGTAAAGTAGCTAAAATAAAAAACAATGTTTTGATATTGGGCAGGGAATCTAAAGTGCAATTACACAAGGAAAGGGCCTGCAAAGCATTTTTTGGTCTCAAAGAGTACTCTATTCTGCCAAGATTTTTATACCAAAATTCTCCATCACAAAGTAACTTATCATACGACCCTAATAAATCATCAGAATAAAACTCTGAGATGTTCTTAATATCCTCTCGCGTTTCAAGTGTAATCAACAATTCAGACTCAACCGGCAAAAGAAAATAAAAGCTTTTTAAAATAAAATTGTGACTTATAAATCTTTCCTTTAATTGAAATAAAAATGTATCAATAAGTGGAATAAAAATGTTAATTTTATAAAAATCCTCAATCGTAGATGCATCAATATTTGAGCGATTGGATTGTCTAGAAACTACTCTAGGTTTAAAAATTTCAATCCCAAACATATTAGCGATCTCCTTTACTTTCTCATATATTTCGTGAAATTTTTCATCCACATTATCTCTGATATTTGTTAATATTTCAACAATATCCTTTGCCCTATTCATAACCTCCCTTAAATCCAAATCAATTTTTTGTAACATTTTGCTAAAATCATATGTATAATTAAATAAAAAATAAACACATTGAATTGAAATTAAAAATTGAGGCTTCGTAATAGCCTGTAAATGATTTTCCGCATCTGCGGAATCTTTTTCTTTGCGTAATATGTATGATTCCAGTGCCGCAAAAATAACCTCATATAACTCGATGAAAACCTTCACCGATTGTTGTCTTTCAATGAATCTTGTGGGACAAAATCTTTTGAATTTTTTTTTTGAATTTTTTGAATCAATTTCATCGAACGTTTGGGTAAAAATCTCCCTCTTCTTGGGTGGGGTAAAGAAGTCACAAACCGACGATATTGTTTCTAAATTTTGAAAAATATATAAAAATTATATAAAGATATCTATAATACATAATAAAATCTAATAAATTTCAATTAAATCAAAATCTTTTTACGTAAACTGTTCCGGATGTCTCTAATTTCACATGCCTCAGTTATCATCAAATTCAGGCAATGTGAACTGCAGTGAACATAAAGAGCTGTGCTATAAAGCTCTCTAATTATTGACTGGACCCCTTTAACATGGCCACTCATCGAGGGAGCTCCATCGTACCCTTGGCCTCTCAGTAGATTTAAATCCAGGTTTTGAAGTGATTTAATAATTTGATTAGCAATCGTTTCTGACTTAGTGTCAGGTAATTCAATAAATTGAACAAATAGTTCCTTCATTTTATAATTACCTGATTCCATATCAATAAACCTTATTGCTATGGATAGTTGTTCAATATTACCAATATCGGAAGTTTCATCCGCCAAAACACTAAAAAATGGTGATGCTTTGACTTTTGAAGAAACTTTCTTTAATATAAACTGATTGCATATTGATATTATTTCATTTTGAATAGTGGGACTTAGGTAAGTAGCATTTTTAGAGGAGCTTTCAAAAAGCTTTAGGTAGTTGTCATTATTATTACATAAAAATTTCAATAATTCCTTAAAATTTCCTTCATTGTGAGAAGGGGATGTAAGTGTTAGGGGGCCAGGAGATATCCTATGAGCTCTTAACGCCAAGCCCTGCCTCCCTAACCAAATGATAGCATCAATAATTATAATTATTCTTGATCGATTTTTTGTAACAATATCAAAATTTTTTTTATTCAATACATTGGATATTGATATCTTTTGATTCATTGAGATTTCTTTTAAAGAATCCATTATCTCACAGGAATTAAGATGATATTTATTTTTTTGATGATAATTAAAATTTTCGAGCGCATCTTTCCATCTTGTGTACACTTGACTTACCAATGTTTTGAGTTTTTGTAACCCATTTCCAGCATATCTTGGGGAAAATATGACGCAAACTTTACAAAATGCGCCCTTTTCATCGGCTGAGTAAGCAAGCCACTTATATTTGTTAAGCTAGGATGCTTGAAAGGTTAAATTTCTTTTGCCCAATGGAAATTTATAACATTTGTCAGGTATCCAAATATTTTCAACACCTAACAATTTTTCATTATCATTTTTAAAATGAAAATTTAAGTAAAGTGAAACATCTTTTTGAGAACGGTGTGGTGTTTCTATATTTTTTTTAGATTTTAAATGATATATTTCAATATGAATTTCAATGTTAAGAGCTGAGCAGCACAAGAAAAAAATCTGGATTATAAAAAATGTATCTCAGATAGATATCAAAGTTTCTTAATAAAAATTTAAAGACAGATACAAGTAGAAGGAAATTACTATAGAATATCATTACCAGTTTTAATTAATATTTTTATATTTGTAGGATGATTTACACTCATGGAAGTGAAGAAGGTAGTAATATTTAAATTATGAAAATAAGTTCCTAAATATTATAAGCTGCCCAAGATTGTATATACAAAAGATTTTAAGAAAATAATTATGTTCTTCACAAATAAATAATAAAAACTGTATTTTATAAACTATTCTAGTTTAATTGGTAATGATAAATCATCTGTATCTAAGATTCATTTTTTCATAACAAATCTGTATCTAGATTATTTTTCTGGAGGGCCTGCCCAACTCTGTTTGTATTGTAGATACAAGTTTTCAATACTGCTTAACTCTGTTTGACTTATAATGTACTACCTTTTGCAAAATAACACAAAAAAATGACTAACTTTAAAATTATAACTAAATATCGTGCATTGCAAAATTTTAATAACTCAAAATGAAAATAGTATAATTTACAAATAAAAAAAATGGAATTAAAATAAATACTATACCATCATTTGATGATTTTCCAGATGATTTTGTAGCTAACTCATCATTGGTTTTCCCATGGAGTGGTAATGGTATGTCTGGTCTTTCTAATTGCAAGATTTAAATAAAAGATATTATAAATAATACCATTACCTTCGTCATCTGAGGATACAACGAAAACCAACTCAACTGATGGCTGATTTTTACTAGCAAGAGCAACATCTATATCTATATATATTTCTAATTCAAATTACACAACTTAAATTTTTATATACCTTTTTCTTTTTGTTGTTGACGAAAAAACTTACAGATATCCATATTTAAAAATTATAAAAAATTAAAATTTACAAACTATCTATATAGTTTAAAAATATATATTTAATAATTAAATTTATAAATATCTAATTTAACTATGCCAAGCCAGAAAATATTTACAAAATATCTTTATTGTTATTTAATAAATTTAACTATGCCAGAAATTATTTACATACAATATTTCTTTATTCTTTTATTGTTATTTAATATTTTAGTTCATATAATTTATATATATTTTTAAACGATGTGATCATTTAAAATTAAAACTCCTTTTTTTATAAATATATTTCATTGTGATATTCATATTCATATTGTATTATATATAATATATTATCTTATTTCTCTAAATTGAAACCGTTTTTTAAATATAATTATTCGCAATAAAAAAAAAATTAAAAAAAAAAAATTTTTTTTCATGGGGGGGTTTTGACCCCAAACCCCCCCCCCCCCCCCCCCCTTGTCTACGCCACTGAGTATAACCATTTTCTCTAAAAATGTTTTTTTATTCATCTAGTAAAACATAAGATTATAAATATAATACATAATAAAAATATACCTGAAATTTATGAAATCATCATATGTATCTTTCGTAAAAGATCCAAACACCAAATGACCCCCACTTATTTCAATTTTTGCCACTTCAAATATATAATCGGCAGTCTATAGTATTAATGTCATTGATCAAAACATCTTTTCAATAACTAATTTATCCGATTTATAGTAGTTTAGATTTATAGAAATACTTGAATAGATAAGATATTAAAATTTTTTCAGAGTTATAAGAAATATATCAAAAAGATATCTAAAATAAAAAAAATTTTTATTATAACTTATCTAAGTCTTTTACCCTTGTTTTCAGAGTAATACATCTGAAAGAATTGCATGATGCTTTCTAGAGAATTTATAAATTGGTCTATTTATAATTTTACTAGTTTTGGATATTTTTTAACGGTATATTTAAAAATAAAAGTTTAATTTCTGAATCAAGCGAGGTCTGTAAATAATCAACTATCTTAAATATATACCTACATAATATTTAAATATTACAACATAATCCTAATGATTTAATTTTTTTAAAATAAAAGTCAAACATTGGTAAAAGGATATTAAAATCTTGAGAAATATCCCAAATTATTTAAGTAGATTGATTAATTCTAAAAACTAACAACTTACCTAATTAAAATTTCAAATATCTATTTAAACTTATAAGATTTTGTTTAAAATTGGACTATCTCTTGCCTGTGTTGTTAAATCGGCCCAATCCTATTCCTAACTATCGGGAAAAACTTGTTAAGCCTTAAACATGAGTTAATTTTTTTTCAAGATTGAGCTATCCTTTAATTTAACCTCGATTGAAGTTAAAATGATGGTTTCGATTAAAAAATTGGTTTAGCTTTTTTAGAGTCAGAGTCAGCTTAAAACTTGCTACGATCACGATTTACTATAAATACAGATTAAGCCATTTATAAAAAAAAATTATGTGCAGTGGGGAGGGGGGGGGTTGCAAATATTTTTAACGAAAATTTAACTAGTGGATCAATCCTTTTTATAAAATGTTTCAATGGGTTGAGAACTCTAAAAATTTTGTAAAATAAAAACTTTTTGCTTCTTTATCTTCTATGCTGAAGACGATGTCTGGCCATGAAAAAATATGAAAGGAAAAAAAATATTAAATTTTTATAACAACTTGCCCCCTTTCTTCCTTCCAACAATATATCGTAAAGATATAAATAGATAAGGTTTTCCTTAATCTTTAAAAAATAATTATTATTATTCTATTGTTATATAATTTTCTTATTAATTGCAAATTCGACTATATAAGCATATCATCAATTTTATATCAGTATTTGATGTGGATAATTATGACAAAACATATGCTTTTTAAAATTGCAGCGAGCGTGTGTTCTTTTACAATTGAAAATGATGAGGTCCTAGATCAACGTGCTAAAATAATATAGTAGTAAGTAAAATTTTGCCAAATTAGAAATTGAATTCTCAATAAAAAATGAATAGTTAACAAAATATAAGATTTTCAAACTTTAAAACCTTATAGAAAAAAATGTATAATATTTTTATATAAAAATATGTCCAAAATATAATTCAAGAAAATTTCAAAAATTTTACACCTGATTTTATTGAAATTTTATAACTTCTAAAAGTTTTAAAACTTTTTGAATATTTTGAAAAAAGATTTTGATGCCGAAGAGATGTTAATATTTGTTTATTTTTAATAACACTCAGAGTTTTAGTTTTTATAAATTTTTATATTGTTTATAGACATGCTAAATAATATATGGCGCTATTCATATATCCTAAAGCAAGAATGCACTATTAATGAAAATACTATTTTCACATAAAATAACTTCTATATACTGTCGCAAATACTCTGAATCACTGTTTACATCATATAAGCAAAGAATTACTATTAAATGAAAATATTATTTTTGCAATATATATAAGTTTGTAAATAATTATACTTTCTTTTTTTTCCATATCATTTTAAATAATGTTTTTTGAACATTATTTTTTTCAGGTTTAACAATTATTTCTTCAGATTTAACATGGCAAAAGTGGAACATCGAAAAGAAGATATTTTTAAAATTGATAAACAACTTTTATCCAATAAATATGCTAAAAAAATTAATTTTGATGATAATCATATTAAAAAACTTGAAAATCTAGAAAATTCTGATAGCTTACTTGAAGTATATATATTTTATTTAAATTTTCATGTTTATTAACTTTTATAAGTTATCAATAGCCAATAATAATATCAATAAAATATCTGGACTCACAAAATTAACTTGTTTAACAGAATTAAATCTATCTGGAAATGCTATTACAACAATTGAAGGTAAATTTGCTGGCCTATTTAAAATAGTAGTACAAATATTATTTTGACACTTTCTAACTCTATGAAGGGAGGGGGGGCATTGTCCCAATATCCCCTTTTGGCTGACAATCAGACCAGTTTTCCCCAGACTTTGGTCAGGTTAACTTTTATAGAATATCTTCTAGTGTCAAAAATTTCATGGATTGTTAAATATGTATAAAGAATATGGCTGAAGTGAATCTTATATCTAAATTGAAATGAAAAAAAAATATTAATTTACTTAAAATTTTACTTGAGTATTTTTAAATATTTTCTCATAATAACTAATTTACCAAATTTTTAAACTTTTATTACCATAAATTAATATTTTTATTGGAGTCAGGTATGACCACAAAATTTTGGCCTATGCAGGTTTTCTTGAATAAATTCAGAAATATTAATTTAACTTATTTGGTTTATCTAAAAGCTTCTTTTGGAAAATTACCATTCTTCAGGGACAGAATAATTTTCAAAATAATAAATAATTCTATCCTCATTTGTAAATATATTTAAATTATTGAGAAAGTGATATATAATAACAACTATAAGTATGATTTAAAATTTAGTATAATTTAACTAAATCTAAATTATGATGCTTCAAAATTAAGATTTTTATCTAGACATAAAACAAACTTAATCATAGTGCATTGATCCATATCTTATACATATATTTTACCTTTGTAGTTATATGTATAGCAATGAAAATTTGTAATATAAAAATTTTAACTTTTGCAGTATCTACAACCTTTAAAGAAATAGAAAATAAATTTAATTGAATTTCAATATAACAAAAATAATACCCTTTTCCTTTCCCTATTTCTATTGTATCTCCTGCTTTTAAGAACCAATGAAAATAGGGAAAGATTTTTTAAAAATTTTGTGCTAAATTTAAAAAAAAACCACTATTAGTAATATTAGTTTTTGAAAATGATTTGAAAACTTGCCCTTGAAAATGGCAAATTATTTTTCCTAAAATTATAAAATTAAATTTGAAGATTTTTGGGTTCGGTTCATCCGGTGGTAAGTATTATTTTATTTTAATCATATTTATTTACAGATATAACTTACATTAAAGAAATTAAGCTTAAAATTAGCCATCACCCACCTTTAAAGTAATTAAATTATACTGTAGTTCTCGGGTATAGGCTTTTTCTTTGTCCCACTCCTTTTAAATTAAAGCCTATAGAGGTTTAAGCAACATTTTTCAAAATGTTGTGCCTACAAGTACGTACGGCTTGCCCACAAACGTGTAAAGAGCTTCTCATCTTTTTCCCAAATTTTATTTAATCCAATTAGATGGAAATGAGAAATACCTAGCGTAGCTCTGTTGTACATACAACGTTTAGAGGGCGTATGCGCTTTATGACGTATGACGTAAAATTGATTTGCTTTATATTAATATAAACTCAGTGGCGTTGCCAAAATTTATCCAAGATATTTTTTTTCAAACTTGTACTTGCCAGTCTTGGGCCAAGTCCCATGTATGAAAAAATGGGATTAGGCATTTTTAATTTTTAAGTAGATCTTTTTATTTTACTTTTTAAAAAATGTAATATATTTATATCATCTCCATTAAAGGTGACTGAACAATTGGAAGCAGTAATTATATAATTTATGTATGCCAATTTTTTGTGCTTTATTATCTATGCATTAACCAGATAAATAAAAAAAATTATTAGCTACAAAATTTTGGCCAATCTTACGATTAAAAAGCGATTGAAGGCATTTATTCTGATTTTTTTTAATGTTTAGTGATATTGTATATTATTTTAATTTGTTTCATTTTGGTAGACAGTACATAGAAAAAAAGTTATTAGCAAAATAAGAAAAAATTGGCATTGTCCCAGAATGAAAAATATGAAGAACTAAATATCTGGTTTGCGTAATATTTAATATCTGTCTGGTACTTATTAATTCTTTAATCAGTTTTGCGAACCCCAAAATGAAGCCGAGCTATAAATAAAATGAAAACTGATATTACACATTAAGCATGAAGTGAACAACGCTTTTTGAATCACTAATTCTGGAACTTATGCCAAATTATCAAGTAGTGCTCAATTAGTAAATTTTATTAAATTAATCTTTTTGGCAAAATATTTAAAGGTATAAAAAATTATTTGTAAAATAAGAAATAAATTGGCATCATGCTAGAACAGAGAAACAGAATATAGAAGTTCAAAATATCTCTGTGGTAAGATTTAGTGACTTATTTATTAACTGGGGAAAACGATTTTAAAGAATTCGAATATAAGAATCTACATTAAGTTAAAAATTGAGAGGTAATTCATAATACTACTTCCAAATGATAAAAAATACTTTACTATAAAATTTGTTATGAGCTATTTATTTCATAAAATTAAAGTGTAAATGGAACAAATTAAGCACTCTGAATTATTTTTTGTTTAAATCCTACACTTCAATTGTATATATAAAAACTTATTAAATAAATGTAAAATAATCTGAGGTAACTGTGTTATGAATCATCAAATTACATAGTATAAAGACACAATCTTTATTTAATTTTCTAATTTATTCATGGAAATAATAATTTAGCTAAATAAAAAATCATGCATGCCAATATTTAATTTATAATTTTTTCCATACATTCTTTATCTTATTTATATATATATGATAATATCATAGATAATTATGCATTTAAAATAAAATTATGAAAATGTCCTAAAATTGTGAGTTCTAAACGTCGCCAAAAATTAATGTTTAAAAATTTATATATACATTTTTCAAAATAATCAAAGTCCACTCCTAACTCAAAAATCTTGTGTTATGGAGCACTCCAATTCTGTCGACTATATTTTAAAATTTTTCTTGCCAATTATTTTTTTTTGGAAAAATAGGCAATTTAGAATTTTTTTATACATGTAGTCATGATGAAGGAATGCCCACATTCATTGGATTTAATTGCATCTCACTTTTATAGAAATTTATCGTTTGTGGTCTTTTCCTATCACTCTCCTAGCATCATATTTATCGCCTGTCATGTCTTAGCTTCCCTAATATAGCGCGACATCGCTATATTTACGCGACGCAATGAATACTAATTCAATTGGTTCTATATTCGCGTCATAAAACATAACGATATCACACTACGTATGGTTAAATGTGAATGCATAATAACCTTATCAACACATTTAAAAGAAATTATACAAATTCCCCTGGCCTACAATAAAGTCAAGGTTACATAAAACTTTACGTTAGAGACCTGCAGAAATTTTTTTGACCCAAGCCCGCACGCAGCCCGGTGTCTATTTTTTTTAGATCTAGGCTCGACCTGTCGCAGCTCGTTGCCCGTTTTTTTTAAAAAATTTAGGGAAGAAATCTTAAATTCAAATATATTTTTTACTTTAATGTTATGCATTAAATTTAAATATTCATCAATAACATGACAAATTTATCTTTTTTATTCTATTTATTACAAAATATTATAATGAAAATTAATAGTAAATATGATTTTTAAAAAACTTTTCATGTTTTTTTAAATTCATTATATAATTCGTCGGCTTAGTATTATATATTGTTCTATATATGCATTTTTTTTAAATTTTTTGAGGAAAACATTTTTAAAAATATTTCTTGCATCTTTTACATTGTTTATGTTTACCAATTCAACGAAAATAAAATGTGCATTCTTTAATAGCTTGCCATGAATAGGCTTATTTTTACTAAATATACTTACATACCTCATTCTATACGATCGATATGTTGGCTTTGGTTTACTAGTAATTTTATTTTAATAAGCATAACCAAATTTATACGTAGCTTTATAAAAATTAACCTGACTTATAAAGATTTTTTATCCAATCTTAATTTTATTTTGTTTGGCAAAATTTATATGATGACCAAATCAAACTTTTCTTAGCTATTTTCCAAGTTTATATTATAATAATAGTAAAATAAAATTGAATGTTTATTTTTGTCGCCCTATTTTTTCCCCCTAACTGAACCACGATTTATCGATTTTTTTAAACTCTTTTTAAGATGAGTTCAACTAGTATGTATTATGATATAAAAAAAATAAACATATAATTTATCGGTATATTTGATTGCGCAATAAGACGTATAAATAAAAATACAAAAATCTTGATTTGCCCCCTTCACAATCTGTCTGATCTTAGAAATGACTCAATTTAAGCAAATTATAATCTTTTTCTAACTATTGATTTATAAACGTAATCGCAACTGTCTAATTTGTAGACTAATAATCTCCTTTGTTATTTTATTATACAGTTTTTTTTACACCAGGTCTAGATCTTACTTAAGGGCAAACTAATTGTATAAATTATCGACCCAATTCAACATCCCAAATTAATCTCCAAAGTTAAGTCAATGGCACACAATTCACATTAAAACGTGAATTCACAAATATAAAAATGGCTATAATGATTGAAACTAGATTTTTAAAATTATTTTACCTTGGTAAAATGTTTTTCTTTAAATTGAATATTTTTAAATTTTATCGTGCGTTATAAATTATAAAGCATTTTATTCTTTGAACGACCAATTTTGGTAAAAATTAATAAGTTAAATTTAAGAGCACGTGCTGTTATTTATTCGTTAATTTTTAAATAAAAAACAACTGTGCATGCGCAAATCCGCCATTATATAATGAATATTCACATGTTTTAGAATTTTACCTGCTTGCTAAATTTATATATTATTATTTAGTTTGTAGATTATTACTATTTCTTTATTTAGGAAAAAAATAATTATTTTTTCGATATAATGTCCGTTTCATTTTTTTTCAATCTGTACTGAGAAGTGGTCTAAGTTCTTTAAAAAAAATTGTTCTCTTTTTATCTTATTTGTTAACACATCATACGAACAATTCATAATGTCTACATTAGATAATATAATGTGCGGAAAAGGAGATTCCAAATTAACGCACACAAGCCTAAACATTATAAATAACCGAAATACGATCTGCATAACTCAAATTTATGGCGGAAATAGTATGATTAAAAAGCATCTTTCAGAATGGTAAAAATAATTTCATAGTTTTGAGCACGCGATGGAATAATGCGCACTGTTATGCCCCCAATCACAAGCTCTCACCATTTTAGATTGCCAATGTGGCATAAACTATAAATTTTTGAAATGCTACAGGCAACACAGCGGAAAATACCCACATACAAAAACTATTTAAGGTGACATAATATACGCTATTTTTTTTAATGTTTACGTATCGTGAAATCAGTCGGGTGAGATAAAGAAGCATTTTAAATTTAATTTAAAAGTTATGAAATTGGGCGTTATACTTATAAGTTCTTTGCCCATATTTTATTATCTCCACGAGCTCAATTTGGCAGATTGCCAAATATAAATTTTTATTTATTAAAGTTTGTATATTTACCAACACAGGATGTACAAAGCTCGAATATTTTGAATGTTCGGGAGGACATATATATTTTCCGTATTCTGTTACACATTATATCATAAAAATTTATAGAAGAGCAGTTAAAATTAGGATTGAATATTGATGCCGAGCTCTACAAAATGAAAACCATATACGATAGAGACAGTGATAAAGAAAATACTTTTTCTGTCATTATTTAGAAAATAGAAAACATGGGAAAGTAAATTTATGTCACTATTTTTATTTTACAATTTGATATAATTTGCAAATACAGTCGAGACCAATTAAGGGCGGTGTATTAGCTGATCACCTTATAGATGTGGTAAAATCAAAAAATCGGAAAACTGTTTATTTTTCTTTTATATTATACAAGATGTCAGGGTTTACTGCAAAATGACTTTAAAAAATATCTCCTTTTTTAGAAGTGGTTTTGGTTTAATTTAACTTCCAGAATTACTCTCAGAACTCAAGGTAATGCTCACAGAAATGTCTTTTATAATTTCATATTGATCTTTATCTTTCATCCCCTATGGCTCATCTCTCCTCACATATGATCCATATTTAATGAATTGATTCATAAATGGGTTTAATAAATAAAGAATTAAGAATAAAAAAATCTCTAATTGTTTCTTTATTTATTGTTGTATTTATTTTAATAGTGTAAAAATAAAAAAATTCTTTAGAATAGAGAAGTGATCAATAGTGATACAAAATCTCTCCATTTGAGCCAATTTTTAAAAATGGCAAACTAAATATTTTAGCCAGAAAATTATCCCCTAAGCCTCGAGATTTCGCTAATAAATGTCCAAACTTTTATGCCATCTATGAGCAAAATCTTCAGGTTTGTTTTTCTGGATAATATACTGAGTTAGCCGTTTTAAAAAATTGGCTCAAATGGAGCGATTTTGCATAACTGGTGGTCAATACCATACTAAAGTACGCAATTAAAAAGGTCACTATTAAAAGAGATGATATATATATCACACTTGGTTTTGTTGTATTAAAGAGATATCATAAAATAATAATTCTACCTGCTTAGAACTTAACTCAACTAGCTAATGGCAATTACTTTAATAAGACATTTCCCTTAAATCTCGTTGTTTAAATTTTTATATTGTTTTTTTTTCTACATCCTTCATAAAATAAAATTCCATTTGAATTTTTTTTTTATAAAATTTTTTTTTTACCTTTTATAATAAAATAGTCATTAAAAAAATTTGAATTATACTACTATCCAGTTTAAATCGATATAATGATTTTTTTTTAGTTATACATTGCCACCAAACAAAGTTTGATAGAACATAAATTATAGTAGCCATAATCTAACTACAATATAAAATTACAATTGGAGAAATACTTGAAATGTGAAAATCAAATTATGGAAAAAGGTGTTTACCTACTTTCCTGAGAAATTTAAAAGAGTGTCGTCTCAAATTTTTCCATCCAGAATTTTTCAGAATGTAGAAAAGCCTTTATTTTTTGAAAAAAAAATTGGATATTTTTATTGGCTGATACATTCAAACCATTTAACCAAAGTCTCTGCAATATAAATGACTGTTATGTTTGGAAAAGAGAACCTTTTCATTCAAAAGACCATACGTTTAAAAAATTGCGAAATGAATATTGAGACTCGATAAGTTTATTCATACCGTACAAATCCCTCCAACCCTCCAGCCATAGAAACTCAAGCGAAATCCCTCAACTCAAATGAAAAATATGCTTAAGTTTTCATTTTTTTATTTTAGTCCCAACTTATATTAATTACAAAGTTCTTCCTGAATTGTCAGTATGGCCAATTTATAGTGATTTTGAATTATAAAAAAGAATGAAGAAAAAAATATTATAAAACTTAAAACTAAATTACCAAAAAAATATGAAATATATTTTTAAATATAATAATGATTATTGAATCTTTCACTTTTTCCTAAAACTTTTTATAAAAATTTTCACATGTTCTTCCTTTTATGATTAGTTATTTTCTTCATGATTGAAACTTTTTATAAGATTTTTTTCCTCTAGTAATTTACACTTAGCATTGATTTACACTTATCATTAATTTAAATATTACACTGATATTCTTTTAATTTCAGAGGAATGTCTAAACTTTAGATAAAAAAAAGAGGGATGTAACAACGCCTTGTTTTTTTCATGAATAAATCTATAGGTAATTTCTGCCACCTATACCTTAACCCTCTAGCTATGCTTGTGTATTTGAAAAGTTATTCACTTTTATTATTATTAAAACATTGACCTATCTTTGTAATCTGAAATTTTTACTGCGACCAAATTTATTTCGGAAGAAGTGACCATTATAAAACTAATTGGTAACCTGACTTTAAATTTTGTTTGTCCCGCGAGGAACGTAATATTGTTTTCCGTAACAGTTTTAAGCAAAAATTTATTTATAATAAATATTTTTATGGCAAAATAACCGAGGTCTTTCGTTAAATGTAATTTTAAAACGGTAACATTTTTTAGTCGATTTCATAAGTATAATAAATTTTTAAAACCGCTTAAAGCTTTTTAATAAACTTTTTATTTAAATTAATGATTTCAACCTTTGTAATCTTTTTTGGTAATAAAATTATAAATTGTATACTTGTAAGTATATTATTTTGTATAAATTTTTTAAGTAAATAGTGTTTAATTTATTACCACATCCTTATACATTACATTATATCTTCCTTTCTTAAATAAAAGCAAAATGGGTCAATTGTTCAATTTATAAAAAATATTGCTTTATATACTCTATTTCTCAAAATAATACAATTATCAGGTCTCAAAACCCTAATTAATCTAGTCAGCCTCAACCTTTCTCACAATCATATCAAAGTTATTTTATATTCTATATATATTTTTTTTTCAAAACTTATTCAATTATTCATTATTTCCCGTTCTTAATTAAAAATCAATCATAGATTTTAATTTATCAGCGTTTGTCAGACACACATAATACAACTGTTTAAGAATGTTATTTTATTCTATCAAAATGCGTCGTGACAATATAGTTATCTGATATATTCAATCACGAAAATAGTGTTGTCGAAAAACTCAAGATTTTAGCTAAAAAATATTACCTAAGCCTCGAGATTTCGCGTATAGATGGTTAGCCCTCTTTTGACCAAATTTTGAGGCTTAGGAATACATATTTTTCAACTAAAATCTTGATTGGTCTTTTTTTAAGTCATCAAATTGAAGTTCTAGACTACGCTATTCACATAAATGTTTAAGAGTATTTGACGGCTCAAATTTATTTTCTGTCTTGATTGATCGTATTTGATTGGTTAATTGATCGATTTTACAATCCTGATATTTATACTAGGGTTCTGCAGAGGTCAAAATTTCAAGCTCGGCCCGGATTTGAAAAAAAATTATTTTCAAGCCCGGTCCGGGATTTTTTTAAAAAATTTAGGCCTCCCGGTTTTTTATTTTGATAATTTATTGACCAGGGATTCTAAAAATTTCGTAATTTTGTATAATTTTCTAAATTGTTTTAAAGATAAATTGAAAATATAAGAAGTAAATGAATATGATTTTCCAACTGATTAATTGGATATATTTTAAAAAAAATTTAAATCAGTCCTGTTCGCATTTTTAATTTTTGAAAATTTTTAAGCCCGGCCCCAATTTTTAGTTAAAAAAATTTTTTTAAGGCCCAGCCCGGGATTATAAATTATACCATCTTTCGGCCCTTTCTGGACTAGACCTAAGGGCCTGGCCTGTAGGTTTTGGTTTATTCTATATTCAATAGATACGAATCAAATAATTTTTTTATACAAAAATAATTTCTATAAAATAAATAATATGGCATGTTTTTTTTGTATATAGAAATTGGGAAATTTATCAGCAAATCAAAATCTTTCGTCCTTGAACCTCGCTCACAATGAAATTTTTCATATAGCTAACATTTCGTCCTTAAATAAACTTAAAGTATATTATTTATTGTTATAGTAAATTTGTTAAATAAACATGTTTTTTGTTAATTTTAAAAATATTTATATTGTGCTATTTTTTAATTTTAGGATATAGATCTGTCATACAACAAATTAAAATCGCTTTCTAATATACCGTGTTATCTGCCCAGATCTATTCTTGTTTTGAAACTCGCTCATAACTGTCTCGAAGATTTAACGCACGTAAGACTTTAAAGGCAGATATATATTTTTTCAATTTTATTTTGATGCTTAATTACCATTAATTTTTAAATCTATTAATTAAATTATCATGTTTAATCTATAATAATAGTGATTGGAAAGTAATTTGTTTATATAAACCGTTTAAAAAAATGACACTATAAAACTCAAAGAAGCAATTCACAATTATGCAAAAGAAATTGTGCAAATTATGAATGAAAACTTTGATTTTTCATTTCTGGTCTACTTATAATAGAAATTTTAAAAACTAAAATTTAAATTGAATTTCACAATATTTAAGATGAGCTCTTTAGTTTTAATCATTGTTAAATGTTTTAGATTGGGATACATATTCCCCTTTAGAAGATAAACTATATCATTCAAAAATCTTAATAATAACAGCCATACTTCGTACAGTAATATCGATGAAATATTGACCGAATATATTCGATAGCAAGTTAAAGCTACAGGGAAACTATTTTGTTTAACGATATTAATTATAATATCAGTGAAGTTTCCATATAGTGACCAGTTCATCAATAAAAGCGAAAAGATAGGAATATTTCTTATATATCTGGGAAATAATATGATTGCTAGGGAAGGTACGCAGTGACGTAGCCAGGATTTATCCATGGGAGGGGGAGATTAAATTTTTTTAAAACTATTTTGTGCTTTATTAGTGTCTAACCAATATAGTAGCCAGCATAAATTAAAAAAATATTAGTAACAAAATTTTGTCCAAATTTATGATTAATAAAGCGACTGAAAGCATTACTCTGAAAATTTTATCACTGTTTAGTCAATTGTAAATTAATTCAATCTATTCGGTGTAGAAAGAAAAAAAAATTCGCCCACCAAACCTCCCCTTTTTATGATACTTCAATATATCTTATTCTATGTTAAAAATAATTATTTTAATTAAATTTTTGTATATAACAAAATTTTGCTGAGAATTTCATTATAAATTTTATTTATTATTAAAATACTTTAGTATAAATAATAGGGGTGTACCTATACCACTTTTTGGAGGCCGATCCGATCCGATATTCTCGATATTAAATTGATATCGGCCTATTACCGATCAGGTATCATATCTAATTTTGTATTCTGTAAAGATACCAATGGTTTTAATTTTTAATATACTTTTTATTAGTATAACATCTATAATTTAACTATACCATAACATGTAATTTAAATATATTAAAATAATCAGTTATAGTTTATATTCAATTCAATTGCAATTCTAAAACTATATAAAATATTTTTATTGTTAAATCACTTTTATACAATAAGTAATAACATTAATCAATATACATAATATGTAATAAACAAATATATTATAAAATTTGAAATAAATATTTAATATTAATATATCGAGGATTTCTTTTTAGAATTACCAGAGACCTGCAGAGGTACCATTTGCACGGCCCGGCCCGGTTTTAAATTTTTTAGGCCCGGCCCGGATATTTAAAAAAAAATTTTTACGGCCCGGCCCGGCCCGGCCCGGATTTAAAATTTTAAGGCCCGGCCCGGATATTTTTTAAAAAAATTTTTTACGGCCCAGCCCGGCCCGGATTTAAAAATTTAATACCCGGCCCGGATATTTTTTAAAAAAAAATTTCAGGCCCGGCTCGGAATTTTTTAAAATTATATTCGACCTGGTATATACAAAAATTCACCTATGAGGTATTTTACCATATTTTTCAGCGAGTATTATCGCTTATTATTTAAAAAATACATGTAAAAAGCTAATATTTTGAGAATATTATATTGAATTTATAAAAATTATAAAACTGTTATTTATAAAAATGGATATTTTGAGCATATACTATATTTTATATTGCATTTATAAAAATAAAACTAATATTCATAAAAATGGTAATAATATTTGTCATATACTATATTTTATATTACATTTAAAAAAAATAAAACTAATATTTAATTTATAAAAATGGAAAATATTTTGAGAATATAATATATTGTATTTAATTTACTATTTAATTTATAAAATAAAAATAAATCGCTATTTAAAAAAATGCATGTATAATAAATAGTATTTTGAAAATATAATCTAATTGCACAATATTAATATAATTTATTTTATAATATAAATTTTTAACAAAAGAAGATAATTGTATTATATAATATTGTAAAAAAAAATAATGAAAAATGTTGGATTAAAAACTTTCATGACTCAAGGTAAATATAATAAATGCAATAAATATTTGACAGTTTGCAAAGTAAAAAACCAGCATGATTGACGAAACCCTATACTCAAGAAAGATATTAAAAATTCACAAATTATCATGAAGAAAGAGAAGCATATCTACCTTTTCAGGTTGAAGATTACTTCTTCTTTCTTCAAGAATTCTCCCAGTAGTGAAAAAATTCCGCTCACAGCTTGCACTTAAGCAGGAATTGCCAATTTTGCTAAAATTGGAAATTCGCTTTGATGAGCCGCCCACCACTCTAACAAATTATCCACCTTAAATGTTTTATCTATTATTTATGTAATTATAATATTCATCATCGGGTATTGACATATTACCAGAATTACCATCGCCCCATTTGTCATAAAACGATTCAGTTTGTTTAACAACAGTCGTAATTTGACTGGTCGATGGTATTTCATTTACTTCCTGAGCCTCTTGTAATTTAATATAATCTTTTATATAGTTTTCCGTCATTTTGCGATCTGTCCCTGACTACATACGTAATTGCTTGAATTTGGGACAGAGAAAAAGAGAAATAAAATGATACTTATGTAAAACAAATTTTTCAATTAAAAAATGCTTTATATTAAGTAAAATCAATTTTATTTCTCCCTTTCGCTTTGAAAGGTATTACAAACTTTAAGAAGTGATATTCCTTTATTTGATTGTTTTGGTAAAATATATTCTAAAAATTTAGATATGAATTATAAAAAAATATATTAATAATACTTGAATATTGGGGCTTATTTAAGATATTCCTTTATTTGATTGTTTTGGTAAAATATGTTGTAAAAATTTAGATATGAATTATAAAAAAAAATATATTAATACTTTAAATAAATTTGCAGGAAATTAATAATTAGATCGATCTGTGGGTTGTTAGGTAGTGTTAACCATCACCCAATATTATATTAATCATAACTATAATATAATATAATCTTATAACCATTAACTCAAAATGTAAAAATTTTTAAAAAAAATTATAAGGCCCGGCCCGGGTTTAACAATCTTAGGCCCGGCCTGGCCGGGTTTAACAATCTTAGGCCCGGCCTGGCCCGGATATATTTAAAAAAAATTTTTTAGGCCCGGCCCGGATATGTTTAAAAAAAATTTTTAGGCCCGGCCCGGATATGTTTAAAAAAAATTTTTTAGGCCCGGCCCGGGTATATTTAAAAAATTTAAAATACGGCCCGGCCCGCCAGGCCTGCAGGTCTCTGTGAAATACCAAAATTTCCAATTTATCAGAGGTTAGCCTGCGGCGATGGTAACTGTCAATATCACCAGCTTCACTAAAAACAGATTCTGATCATCGCACACTTTTTTAAACAGAATGCGCAAAAAAATAACAATATGGCAGAATCTTTACTAATTAATTATTATTATAAAAATTATACATAAAAATGGATTTCGATTTTATTTATAAAATAAATGATTTTATATATAACTTTTTTAAAAAATTTTATTTTTGTTAAAGGCGCCATTTTATATCGGATCAGGAAATTTCATAATAATGGCCGATAACCGATATTTTAAAATAGGTGAAATATCGGCCTCCGATCCGATAAAAAATATCACATCCCTAATAAATAACATCCCTTTATTTAACTATGAATTTATTTTAATGATAATATACAATGAAATAAATTTCAAAAATGTAGAAATTTTATATAATTTATTATATTAAAAATTTAACGTAAATAACTATATTTTTAAAAATATAGTTACAATAAATATAAATAATTCTTGTACGGTGTTAAAAAAATAATTTAACAATTATAATTAATACAAATGATATCGAAATATAAAAAATATGGTTACATATCATGTCAATACCGCTAAAATTTTAGCGCGAAATATATCATAGCAAATGCATTATCGCGAATAAAATATCGCAAATGCATTACCTTGAATGCATTATAGTGAATATAATGTAGCGAAAATATTATAGCGAATGTAATACCGCGAAAGTGTTATAGCAAATGTATTATAGCTAATACATTACATCGAATTTATTATCGCGAATACATTATTGCGAATGTGTTACTGCGAATGCATTATCGCGGATACATTGCAGCAAAAGTTTTACCGCGAAAGAATTATCGCGAATGCATTATCACTAAAATATTAAAGCGAATTTATTATAGCTAATGTATTAGCGCAAATGTATGATCGCGAATGCATAATAGCGAATGCATTATCGCTAATGCATAATCATGAATGCATTATCTTAAATGACATCAGTTGTAATATCGGGGATGTAGTTTGATGAAAATTACAATTTTATATTTATCGGTCTTTAGACAGACTTAGTTGAACCTGGAAATTAAGTTAAAGTTAGACTTGGGTTTAAAAACATTTTTTTTGAACACGGCAATGTATTCGCGATAATATATTTCGCGGTATTGACGTGATACGAAAAAATATATAAATATTATGACTAAGAATTCATTATAAATAAGTTTTGCTTATAAAAATTTTATGAAGAACATATTATAATCATATTGCAATTTTATGATTGATTTGGCTATTTCATCTAGAATAATCACCTTATAAATATTTAAAATGGCTGATCCATTTTCAGCCGTCTATTTCTTAAATAAGTTTTTAGCCTTTTCAAAGTTGAAAAAGACATTAGTACAGGTACTAAATCGGTAAGGTAGCTAAAATAAAAAGCAATGTTTTGATATCAAGCAGGGAATCTAAAGTGCTATTACATATAAGAAAGGTTTGCAAATCATTTTTTTTTGGTCTTAAAGAGTACTCCTGTCAAGACTTTTATACCAAAATTCGACATCACAAAGTAACTTATACGATCCTGATATCATCTAGAATAAAATTCTGAGATTTTCTTAATATCCCTTCGCGTTTCAAATGTATTCAGACTCAATCGGCAAAAGTAAATAAAAACTTTTAAAAATAAAATTGTAACTAATAAATCTTTCTTTAATTGAAATAAAAATGTATCAATAAGGGGAATAAAAATATTTATTTTATAAAAATCCTCAATCGTAGATGCATCAATATTTAAGCTATTGGACTATCTAGAAACTACTCTATTTTTAAATTCTATCTCAATCATATTAGAGATCTCCTTTACTTTCTCATATATTTCATGATCCATGTTGTTCAAATTTTACGATTTTTCTTTTTTTTTCTTTTTTTTGTGGTTAAATTTTATTTTTTGAAAGTTAATATCTATTTATTTATATTTTGAAATTTACATAAAACCTAATTAAAAAAATTATAATTTATAAATTACATAATTAAAAATAAAATTCTATAATTGAGTCCCCAAAAAGGAACCATAATTGTGTCTAAAAATTTCTATTTGAATTTTTTTTTGTCGAATAAAAAGAAATTCTCTGGGTTCATTTGTGAAAAGTCGTATTTTATTACCCAGATTTTTTTAAAAACATAAATGTTGAAGGCGAAAAATGCCCGTTAGTAGAAGTCACTACTGGAGTGAATATGAAGTTTTTAAAATTTTTGTATTTGTTTGTCTTTTTAATTTCTGCCTGTGTTATTAAATTGAAATTTATGTTTGAAGAGAATGATGAGACACACGTGTAGTCCCATATGAGTGATTTGCCGAGGGCTAAAGGTATGGTTGTCATACTATCAGGTCTTAAACCATCTACTTGAGAAATTATAAAAAATAAATTAAAATTTTTAAAACTATCTTATCTAATTAGTTTAACAATATAATTTTTATTATTAAATTTATACATATCTAATTTAACTATCCAGAAAATATATACAATCTATCTTTATTGTTATTTAATATTTTAGTTCATATAATTTTTAAATATTTTCTCTCCCAAAATCCTACCTTCAGCCTCATCGTGGCGGGGGAGTGGCAACGTCTTTTGGCTGCAAATGGAGGTCTAAAAGGTTCCCTGTGATCTGGGTCTAGAATAGGATCACCGTCTCCTCGACGGGGTGTAAAAACCACTTAAAGAGGTTGATGTCAGGAAGGGCATCCGATTGTAAAAACCATGCTACAAAAATTTCCCTATGGTTACAACAAAGCATGGGCGGGGTACAGCCCAAAGTACCCCGTGGGCCTCCTCATCCGCCTACGACAAAAAGAAGGATGGGAAACCTGGTGGAACCACTATTCATGAAAATGAAACCTATGACGGCCATAAACGACCTAATAAAAAGTGGAGAAACCAGTTTACGGGTGATCGAGTTAGGGTCGCGACATGGAATGTTGGGAGTATGACGGGAAGAGCGGGAGAAGTCGTCGATGTATTGCACAGAAGTCATATAGATGTGTGCTGCATACAGGAGACTAGATGGAAAGGAAATGGGACCAGAATGATTGGCAAGACTAGCGAAAAGTATAAATTCTTTTGGCAAGGAGGTAATGATGGTAAGGCTGGAGTTGGGGTATTGGTTGCGGAGAAATTGGTAGACAAAGTAGTCGAAGTGAGAAGGCTAGACAACCAGATAATGGTTATCAAGATGATTATTGGTAGAAAGCTATATAATATGATCTCGGCATATGTTCCTCAGGTTGGAAGAAGTGAAGAAGAGAAAGATGTATTTTGGGACAGTCTATTGGGGGTGACATCGAGACTGGCAAATGATTATCCTGGCTGGCGATCTGAATGGACATGTGGGAGCGAGTAGTGAGGGTTATGAAGGAGTACATGGAGGGTTCAGTTACGGCATGAGAAATTTGGAAGGAGAGAGGATTTTAGAATTTAGTGATGCTATGGATATGATTGTTTGTAATACAATGTTTAAGAAAGAATCAGAGAAGCTGGTGACTTATAAGTCGGGTAGTACCAAAAGTGTTGTGGATTACTTGTTATTAAGGAGATGTGATCGATGTATAATAAAAAATGTGAAAGTGATACCGGGAGAGGAATGTATAAATCAGCATCGACTAGTTGTAGGAGATCTCACTCTTAAAGGTGCCAGGGTCACTAAAAGAAAGTTTGTCCCAAGGCTGAAGGTTTGGAAATTGAAGGAGGAGAATGCTAGACGTCAATTCAATATGGCATTGGCGATTAGGGAGGCGGAGGTGGCACAAGCATCTGGGGTGAATGACAAGTGGGAAGCCATGAAGAAAGCTTGGGTAATGACAACTGAGGAGGTATGTGGATGGACAAAAGGGCCGCCTAGACATAAGGAGACTTGGTGGTGGAGCCCAGAGGTAGCGAAAGCCGTGGATGAGAAACGGAGGTGTTTCAAAGTATGGTATAATAGCAAAGAAAATAGTGATGATGATATTTACAAGATGGCTAAAAGAAATGCTAAGAAATTAATAGCGAAGGCTCAAGAAGAAAAAAGACACGAGTTTGCTAAAGAAATGAAATGCGCTGATGGAATTGGAAATATGGTTAGAATGGCAAAACAGATGTCAAAAAAGAGGCAGGATGTGATAGGTGTAAAGTGTTTGAAAAATATGGAAGGAAAAATGACGATTGATAGTAGTGGTATTAAGAACACCTGGAAGATTTACATGAAAGGACTTTTGAATGAAGAAAATGAATGGAATAATAATATTAGTTGTGCAAAGGTAGAAGGTCCAGGGTGTAAATTTGGCAAGGACGAGATAAGGAGAGCAGTGAAAAAGATGAAGAAAGGGAAGGCATCGGGTTTAACGATGGTGGTATCAGAGATGTTTAAAGGTTCTGATGATTTAGGGATTGAATGGTTAATGAATTTAGCAAATCAGATTGTCACAGAAGGTACTATTCCCGAGGACTGGCGAAGAAGTATAATTATCCCAGTATACAAGGGGAAAGGTGATCCTTTAGATTGTGGGTCTTACAGAGCTATTAAACTCTTGGAACATGCAATGAAAGTATTTGAGAGAGTGTTAGAAAAGCGGATAAGGGAACAAATCAAAATTGATGAAATGCAGTTTGGTTTTACATCGGGAAAAGGCACGACAGATGCAATTTTTGTGGTGAGACAAATTCAGGAGAAGTATCTTGCGAAGGAAAAGAAACTCTATTATGCGTTCGTTGATTTGGAGAAAGCATTTGATAGGGTGCCGCGTGAGATTACAAGATGGGCCTTGAGAAAATCCGGTGTGGAGGAATGGTTAGTTACCGCAGTGATGGCAATGTATGTTGGAGCACAAACAGCAGTACGGACGGATCATGGTGATAGTGACAGCTTTGAGGTGAAGGTAGGACTTCATCAAGGATCCGTGCTGAGTCCATTATTATTTATCTTAGTAATGGATGTGGTGGCTAGAGAAATGCGTGAAGGACTTCCCTGGGAGATATTATATGCAGATGACCTTGTATTAATGGCAAACAGTGAGGGAGAATTGAGGGATAAAGTTAGTAAATGGAAGATGACTATGGAAGCAAAGGGCCTGAAAATGAATGCATCAAAAACAAAGGTGATGATTGGTGGGGAAAATCTAAAGATAGAAGAATCAGGTAAGTGGCCTTGTGGTGTATGTGGGAAAGGAGTTGCTAGAAATTCTATCCAATGCACCAGATGCCAGAAATGGGTACATAAAAGATGTAGTGGGAAAAAAGGCAGTTTGATGTTAGAAAGAATGACCTTTATTTGTAAAACATGCATGAAAGGGATACATAATAATGATAACCTAAAAAATGGTGGTCTGGATATTGGCAATGGGTTAACCCTAGAAAAAGTGGATAAGTTTTGTTATTTAGGTGATATGCTAAACGCAGATGGTGGTGTAGATTCTGCTGTTGTTGCAAGGATCAGACAAGCTTGGAAGAAGTTCAGAGAGATGTCATCTATTCTTACAAATAAAAAAGTTTCTCTGAAGTTAAAGGGGAAAGTTTACGTAAGCTGCGTGAGGAGTTGTTTAGTTTATGGCGGTGAAACATGGGCAATGAAAGCAATTCACGAAGCCAAATTAGAAAGAACAGAGATGAGGATGGTTAGATGGATGTGTGGGGTATCTCTGAGAGAGAGAAAAACTAGCAAGGAATTGCGAGCAAGATTAGGTATAGAAATGATTGGTATGGTAATGCGACGAAATAGACTAAGATGGTTTGGGCATGTGGAACGTATGACAAGAGATGACTGGGTAAAGAGATGCACAATGATGGAAGTAGGAGGATCAAGACCTAGAGGAAGACCCAAGATGACGTGGACAAATGTGATAGCGGCGGATATGAGAAGCTTGAATCTTACAAGTATTGATGCTCAGGACCGTCAAAAATGGAAAAGAAAAATCAGAGGGAAAACTGGCCTACCCGGGTAAACCTGGAAATCGCCATAAAACGGAGAAGAAGAAGATATAATTTTTAAATATGTTCAAACCATGTGATTATTTAAAAATGAAAATTCTTATTTGTTTTTTCAAATATATTTTTGATATCATTATATATTATTTTATTTCTAAATTGAAACCGTTTTTTAAATAAAATTATTCGCAATAAAAAAAAATGTACCGGTAAAAATCTCTAGCCTGCATCGCTTTCTTCTGCGTTTTCCCATTGTCATTCAACTCTGCGCCTTGGTCGACACCTTTTAGTTATTGGTAAAATTAGATTTATATTCCGGGGCTTGGACGGATGTTGAAAACAAAGAACCATTGAAATTATTGGTGTAGACAGACTAGTTATAATTGCACCCGGAGCAAGAGATGGACTAGGTTGTGTTTTTTCTTCTCCGTTTAATAGCGATTTCTAGGTTTACGCAGTTAAGCTAATTTCCCTTCTGATTTTTATTCTCCATTTTTGAAGGTCTTGAGCATCAATATTTGTAAGATTCATTTTTCTCATATCCACTACTATCACATTTATCTGCGTCATCTTAGGCCTTGCTCGAAATTTTGATCCTCTTACTTCTTTCGAGGTGCATCTCTTTACCCAGTTTTCTTTTGTTCTACATGCCCAAACCATCTAAGTCTATTTCTTCTCATTACCATTCCAATTACTTCTATCCCCCCTTGCTCGCAATTTTTTGCTTGTTTTTCTTGCTCTCAAAGATACCCCACACATACATCTAATCATCGTCATCTCCTCTTTCTAAATTAGTTTTGTGAGCCACTTTCATTGTCCATGTTTCACCGCCATAATCTATACAACTCCTCACCAGAGTTGTTAAATTAGCACGCTAACTTTTTTGGTAGCTATAGCTAATAGCGGCTATTTTTTTTGTAATTATTTAATTTTTTAGCGCGCTACTTTTTTTGAAAGTAGTTAAGTAGCCGCTACTTCGCTACTTTTAAAAAATATAATGAAGGTAAGTATAAACATGAAAATTTAAATATAATATCATAATTAATTATAATTTTTATGATTTATTATTTAATTTTGAAATTGAAATAAAATTTCAATTTGAAATTTATATTTTCATTTGTATTATAACTCCAAATCACGTGTTAATAATTTAAAATGTCATAGCCTATGGATATCCAAATCGTTGAAAGTGATTCAGACAATGATATTAATGAAATGGAAGATACCAGGGAACAAAATGTTTTTAATAGCTATAATTCAAATTTCCCATTCCCTAGATTTGAAAATTTTTTAAAATAAATATATAACCAAAACTGGTTTCAAATTTATTTGTTTAAAATGTAAAAAAAAATATTTCCTCAAATCAATCCAGTAGCTATAACCTCAAGAAACACCTATAGGTAAATTGTCATTTTTACATTCAAATAATATTTATTTTATAAGACTGTTCATGAGTTTTAAGGAAATGGAGAAACATCTAAATAATTTTGGTATAAGCGACTCTACATCCAAAAAGACTATTTCAATTCACCAAATTAATTAATAATGCAAATGACAATATTTCTCAGAAATTGGCTGATAAAGTTATTGTTGATTTCATAATTTATACAGTTCAGCCAATGTCCTTAGTTGATAATCTATCATTTACCATGTTGATTAAAATTCTATCCCTTGGTACAACAATTTTATGCCACCAGACACTAATGAATAAAATAGCAGATAACTTTAAAATGATGAAAGATGTTCTAATAGTAGAGTTATATCATATATATGTACCACGGAAGATAGTTGGACACATAACAGAAGGTAAAAACTTATTTATATTTATAAATTGATTTGATTAAATAATTTTGAGCTTATTTGGGAATCACAGGCCATTGGCTATACCCTAGGACTTTAAAAAGAAGATCTATGGCATTATCCCTCAAAATGATATTAGGATGCCAGACATACGATGTACTTGCAAATAAAATTATTGATAATCTATCTTATATTAAAAACATGTATATAACCTTACCCTCAAGTGCTAGTGTCGAGAGATTATTTAGTAAGGCAAAACTTATACTTTCTGATCGTCGCTCTAAACTTGGGGATGATAATATTGAAATGATTTTATTATTAAAATGCAACAAATTACCATAAATATTTATTTTTATTTCATAAATTTTTTTATAATCAAAACTAACTATATTTTAATATTTATAAATGTTGATTTTTATATATTTACTATACAATAACGTTATAAACAAAAAATAAAAAATTTGTTTGTAAATTTTTTTTATAAAAAGTACCTAATAGCGAGCTACTTTTTTTACAAATAGCGATAGCGGTAGCGCGCTACTTTTTTTAACAAATAGCGGTAGCGCGCGACTTTTAAAAGTAGCGTTTAACAACTCTGCATAATAGGCAATTGTCAAAGTAAACACCAAATTAAACCATACACTTTGACGTCGCTAGGTTGTAAGTGCTTTTTTTAAATATTATGTTTAAAAAAAATTGCAATGATTATTTTTAAATTAATAACACATAAATTATATTATATTTTACATTATATTTGCAAAGCTTATCTAATGTTCTAATGGGTGTTAGTAAAAAAATAAAAGGGGAGAGGTAAATATTCATTTTTGTCCGTTTTTTCACTTTTCAGAATAATAAATTACGTTCAGAGATTTTTGTCCGATTCATTACCCGTTACTTGCTGCTTTTTAAAATATTTAAAAAATTAATTCCCTTTTCTTTTTTTCAAAAATTATATTACTTTTTTTTGTTATTTTTAATTGCTATATTCTCATTAGTTCTGTATCTTATTATTTTTAAATCTTGAAAACATCTTCTTGTTAAGTGTATAAGATTTGAATTTTCCCCATTTTCAAACACGGACCGTCCAGATAAAAAATAAATTATTTTCAAACTCGCCCGATATTCCTTTTTAAATATTTTTTTAGCCAAGTCCTGATTTTTATAGTTTTTAAAATTTTGTTATTTTGCAAATTGATTCAAAATAGAAATGAAAATATGAGCTGTAAATGAATATTAAACGTTTCATTGTGAGATTTTCAAAAATTTTCTCATTGATTTAATTTCATAATTTTTTTAAAAAAAAATTAGAATCGGCCCGCTCCATTTTTAAATTTTTACCCCAATGTTTTAAAAATTTTAAGCTCAGTTCGAATTTTTGGAGTTATATTTTTTTACGGGTCCCGCCTGCAGATAAGATCCCTGGTAAATAATCAAGCAGGCTTATAATGGTAATCATAAGCGAAAGGTAATAAAAAAAAATTAGCAATTATACGTTTTTTTTGTTACTTTTTTTCATGTTATTGAAAATAAAATATGAATAATATTAGAAGATTAGATTATGTAAAGTAAAATTCATAAAATATAAAAGTGACTTATTATAATATAGGTAGATATAGATAAGATTATTTTATTATTTATTTTTTTTAAAGGTAAATAAAACTAAATTTTGCATAATATATTATTATTTTTTTATTAGTTGCGCCTGCCTTCTTTATATTACTATACTACAGTTAAATTATTTTATTATTATAATATATTTAATAAGTTTATTTCCCCCTTATTTAATAAATATAAAAAATAATTATATAATATTTTTAAAAAAAATTGTTTATTCAGATCTTTCTTTTATTATAATAATTAATATTTTATTTAATTACTTTTTATATATCGTTATTAATTTTAATTTTATTAAAATCAATTTTATTTAAAGGTATACCACCTTTCTTACCTATTATCTTTGAGAGAATTATCTATCCTTGGGAATCCTTGCGTTTCATTCTCGGATACAAGAGTGCTAACCAAGCCGAGGTAATAATTTTAATAAAAAAATTAAGCACTTTAATTTAATATGAAGCATTTTTGATTCCTTGCTATTATATTTAATTACATTTTGTAGTCTTAATCATAGGCGTATCCAGGATTTTTTTTAAAGGAGGGAAGAGAAAATCACTATTAGGGGAAATTTTTCCCCATAAATTTTATTGGAGATCTGTACACTTTAGGCCTTTGGCTATAGCTATATTCAATTTTTATAAAAATAATTTTGGGTTTTCACTTTTTTTAAGAAAATTTTGAATTATAGTCGTTATTTTAAAAAGTTATTAACTTTTACTGATTTTTTTTTCGAATTCTTCCTTGTAATGATATATTGTATACTTTTTTAAAGGTAGGGGTGGGGGGTATAGGAAAGAAATTTATATTAGCTTAAAATGATATTTACGAAAACAGACAAATTTGCGATGAAGGGGGGATTTCCTCTTTTCCTTCCCATCGATTACGCGCCTGGTCTTAATAATTACAATGTGAATTTAAATTAGCGTATCCGGAATTTTTTTTTATTGTGTATGTAAGTAGTCTAAAAATTAAATATTAAGAAAAATATGATCGTTGGTTTATTTCAATTTTTAATATCGCGGTTTATACAAGATTGAACAAACTTATAAAGTTATTGATTAGCCCCCCCCCCCGTCTCAACTGATCCATAATAGAAACTAACTCTTTATAAAAGGAACGGATCGAATTATTATAATTTTATTTACCCTGTTTTAGAACATTTTTGTTGTATATTAAATTTGACATAAGATCTCAAAACTTGTATTAATATGTTGTTTTATAAACATTGAGCGAATAATTTCGAGAAGACATTATTATTTATATTTAGGTATGTTGCTTAAATTTTTTAAAATTATTATTATTATAAACGCCTCAAGCATTTCTATTATTTCTCGTACTTTTTCGCATAATTATGAAAATTAGATTACGGTTTTATTTATACGTGTAAATTCGATCAATTTATTAGAGGATTTTTCTTCAAAGATTTATCTAAAAAGTGTGGGGGGGGGGGGTATCAAAATATTGTTTTGTTTGCTTTCAATCTCCTATTAGTCCATTTTTCGACCGGGTCCTACGTATCCTGTGTTTTTAAAAAAATATGTAATATCTTTATATCATCTTCATTAAAGTTAGCTGAGCAATTAGACTCATCAATTTTTAAATATATGCTAATAAATAGTAGTAATTATAGGGGAAAAATTATTAGCAACAAAATTTTGGCCAACCTTACGATTAAAAAGCGATGAAAGCATTTATTCTGGAGATTTTATCAATGTTGTGAATTGCATATTATTTTAATCCATTTGTTCGATAGTATACTGCATTGGTTTTCGCTAATAATTACTGCCTGACTAGTACTTTTCTTATATCCGATTTACAAATGACAAAAAAAGAAGCCGAGTTATAAACAAAATGAAACTATGACGTCAAACTTTAAGCGTAAATAAACCAAACTTCTAGAAACACTAGTTCTGAAACTTATTCCAATCATTAAATAGTACGTGATTAGTTTTTATTTCTTAAATCGGTTTGATTTTAAAGGTGGGAGGGGTTTGCAAATACGAAAAAAATGGCATCATGCCTGACGTAGAATATAGAAGCTCTAAATATCTGGTTTTACGTTATTATTTAACATCTTACTTATTAATTCTTTAATTAATTTTGCTAACCTCTAAAAAATAGCCGAATTATAAGCCAAATCTGGAAACATCAATTTTGATCATATATCAATAATTAATGTGTATTTAATACATATTAAGGCTTCAACCCTTTTGAAATTGATAAATAATTTGATTAAAAACGCATTATTGGAAAAATAATAACGATTCGCATCATGGCAGAATGAAAATTATAGAACCACTGAATATCTGGGTGGGGTGTTACAATATTTAATGCTTAATTATTACTTACTAATTCATCAGTCAGTACCAGTTAAAGACAAAATAAAAACGATAACGGCACACCTTAATCTAAGTTTTAAATTTAGATCACTATAAAAAAAATTAATTACGTCCAAATACATTCATAATTCTTTTTCCCTTATTCGATTTTACGATCTTTATATATATTATATGTCCTTTCAGTTAAATAGATATAGAATCAAATAGTGATTATCATATTTTGAATCGATTTATATTTTTAAAAAATTTGATATGAATCTGAATTTAAGCATCAAGTTTTCTTAACTTTTGTAAGCAATAATTCGAAAGCTTAGGCCAATGTGAGGTTTAACCAGTATACATTTTAGTTTGCGCTTTAGTTCATTTGGTGGACAATGGAAACTGCTAATATTTTATTGGTTTTTAATACCAATACAATCCAATATAAACCCCATTATCTCAATTTTTTGATAACCGAAAATGGTATGATTTACAAAAATTTAAGACGGGCATAAAAATTTTAATAAAAAATTAAGAATTCATGCTGGGGCCGATAAAAATGAATTTTATATCAATTTATCAGTTGGAAAATCATATAATAAGCGTTTAATCATTTACTGTTTGATGTTCATATTTTCAATTTCCCTTTGAAACATTTTATACCAAAATTTCAAAAATTTGAGATCAGGTAAAATATAAAATCCAAAAACCATGTCAAAAAATTCTTAGATAAAAATTTTAAATCCCGACCTGACCTAAAAAAAGGCATTTTCCCTACTCATCTCAACATCAAATTAATTCCATATTCCAACTCAATAAGAAGATCAAAATTATTTTAACCTAAAACTTATTTATTTTTCACTACGCCACAAGAAATAATCTAAAATGAACGAAATTGTAAAAAAAGATCTTTTTTGTAAATGAAAAATTTTATCATTTATTTTCCGAAGAAGTTTATAAAATATAAAGAAATTCTTGGACAATTAATTTATATAATTTAAAATTAATTATGTCATATTTTATCGATTTAAAAAAAAATCCAAGTTGCATTCTTAAGAGGAGAGTGTTTTAAATATAAATTTTAATAATATCTTTCGAAATCAAATTCTTAATGATAAGAAAATCCTCGTTCCAATGTTAATTTTAAAAATCAACTACTTCCTTAACATTGTCGGGTTCTGTCTGGAAACATTTAATATAAAAATTAAATCGAATAACGGATATTAAGTCGACACAACTTAACTTAGGGTGTATATTTTTAAAAAAAATTAAACTTTTATAAACAAAAATTTGGATATCGTTGATTAAATTTATAATTGTGGAAAAAAATATTTCCCAATCCAACCCACCAAAAAATTTCCTGACCTAACTCATCCCGAGTATAGGAAATAATCACAATTTCTCGATCTAATACATATTGGTAGGCTTTGGTTTTTAAATTAGGTCTGATTTTGTAACCTCTAATTTCTATCCTATATTATTAACATAATTTTACCAAATTTTCTAGAAATTTTGATTACCGCCCGTATGTCCTAAGCTGGTGTACCAAATTGAAAATACTTGATAACCAATCTACGTCCGAAACCGAAAGCTTAAAAGCCGAATGGTTGTACAGTCAAGGTAAAGTCTCTAATTTTAGGATCGGCGAACACGCTAATTTAGTCATTTACTTAATCAAACATTGCCCGTTGAACCCGGAAGACGATATAGTATATTTATTACTATATCATCGCTATTTATACACTTCGGTAACTTCACTTAATCAATAAGGGAACTCTTATAGATATGTTTTTAACGCTAAAAGATTAATCAAAAGTGGATTTAAACCCTTTATCATTTAGAGAATATTAATAAATAAATTATATTCCTATTTGGTGATAAGCAAGGAAGAAATTATTTTAAAGTTTTTCGATTTATTGATGCAATCACATGAAAATTCCCCCCTGAGTAAGCTATTTTATTTATTATTCGTAAATATTAATTAATAATAATATTAACTTTTTGCCCTTTAATTTTTCTAAAATATTTCTTTTTATTTATCTTTTAAACTAACCTGTCCTTAAAAAAAGTCATCATCGACATCTCTCGACGAAAATAAATTAAAAACAGTTTTGATTCATCAAAAACTTTTCGTTTCTCAACTGGATGAAGAAAATAGGCGTAAGCCGATAAATGCTAACAATATTCCAGATAGCCAACTCAAGAATAATCGACCGGAGCTATCTAAGATAATGTCAAAATCTTACCATTCTTACACCAATAATTCCCCCGGCTCTCGTAATAATAACAATATTTTCAACGAGAGCTCACTCAATAGCTATAAAGGTAAAAACGATAACAACATTTACCGGGTCAAAGAAAAATTTTCGGAACAAACTCGCATACTAATGAATAATATCAACCGAAATGCAAGTAAATCTTGTTATTTAATTTAAATATAGTTGGTGTTTAAATCAGAGATCTGCAGTTTTTTTTAAATATTTGGGCCTTATTTTTTAAATCGCCATTATTACTTATAGAAGTTTAAAAAAATATATTTTAAAAAAAATTGACCTTGCGAATAGTATCTCTGCAGATCTCTGGTTTAAATTAATAAAAAAATCCGATGATTATATTTTTATACAATCATCTTCGCTACTTTAGCCACATATTGTGGCCTTGCACTACCCATCTTCAAAGAATTAGGCTCACACATCCATATATTTACCTATGAATCCCAGAAAAGATTCTATCTTCGGAAAGGCTCGCATGTAGAGGTGGTCGCTGGCCTTGAAATTACGTGTGACCCGGTGGGTCACGGCGTGAGTTTCAATGAATTTTAAATTATTGCGCGTGACGGGCCTTCCCATAATTTTTGCCGTGTATGATTGAGCCTGAACATCAATTTCCCGTGAAACACTAAATTTTTTTAAATAAATTTACAAATTTATAATAATAATATATTTCTAATTTAATTTGGTTCTTTTTGACAAATGAATAATTTTTGAAAACAAAAAAACTTTCCGCATTTTATTAATAACATTTTTTTCCCGTCTTATAAAATTTCAATTGAATGATAAATAATAAATCTCAACTCTCGTTCAGCATGGAAATTTGATAATAAATAAATTAAATTTAAATGTTTTATTTTCATTTATCTTTATTAAAAATTTATAAATATTCAAAGACTCGGATAATCTGAGCGCAGATTCTCATCCCCCAATAAATGAAGTTTATATATGGAAACGAAAATTAGTAAAATTTTGTCAACCTTCTGTAGGTGATAGATAGTAATCGAAGCCCTAAAAAACAGGACAAGAACCCTAAAAATGATAATTGATATAAAATATTGATACGCATAAGTCAATGCTAACCATTTATAACTTTTCTAATTTATCCTACACACATAAAAAGCCGTATATTCTAAATGAAACATTTAGAGAATTCCTAGATGATTTTGATGAAGCTTTAATATCTACCGATGGTGAGAATGAACTTAAAAGATTCATTGCTCATAAAACAATAATTTTTGAAATTTTGGAAGCAATTCATTACTTTTTTGAGAAAATTAACTAGTAAAATTTTATCAGCCTGCAAATTAGGTTATTTTCTATAGACAATCACTTATTAGAGAAAAGGCGAACACAATTGAAAAAAAAATATTGACATTCTTCTTTTTCTAAATAAAAATATTGATTTATAATTTGTAATTATTTTGTGTTATTAATATGGAATTAGAGAAATAAAAACTATGATAGAATAAATTCAAAAAACGTAAAAGTATAACAATAAAGTTTTGAAAAAGGGCTTGATCATATTGTATTTCTAGAGCGGATCGGGTCAAACAAATTTTTATTGGTAATGAAAGAGCTTAAATTTTTTTTAATGTCACCGTGAGCGGGTAGGCCCGCGCACACTTCTACTCGCAATAACCATATATACTTTTATTTATTTTTTACTTTTCAATATTTTTTAATAACATAGTTTGTTTTTGATCTTCTATTTTCTTAATATAAAATTTTTTATGCGTAGATATTTTATAAAAATATTATTTTATAATTTAAAGCAGTGTATACTTATAAATATAAATTTTTAATTAGGATTGGATTTATATTTTGAATTATTGTTAAAATTTTTATGAAATATTAGACTCGTAATAGTGTTAAAAGTTGTAGGAATCTTCTATGTAAATATTTAAGATTTAATAAAGAATTGCAATAATTTCTATTATAATATTAAAATAGCTTAGGTAATTTCTATATTCATGTAGGTAACAATCAACATTGTAAATCGCCCATAACCTCTCCAACTAAATTTGAAATGAACGGTATCAGAGGTTATAGTAACATTCCCGGAAGTGCTCATAAAATTACAATACCAATCCAATCCACTAAAGCGAGATATATAATTCCCATACAAACTGATAATGGTATAAAATATTTTTTTAATGTTGAAGGAAAACTTATTTGGATTGTTCTTAATTTTTATACTTTGTTTCTTTTATACAGAATCTAATGAAAACACAGACACTTCTTTAACCGCCAGAATTTCCAACAATGCTAGCATCAGCAGACTGAAAAATGAACAAACAAATCATTCAATTCAAACCTATCAAAACAGCCCAGATAGTCATAAGACTGAGTACAAATTATCCAATTCTTATGGTTCGCATCGGTCCAGCTCAAGTCCATCTAAGCCTGGAGTTAAAAAATTTGAATTAGTTAGTACATATTGATGTTAACTTTTCTATACTCTCTTTTTCCTATCATATGAGATATCACTCATTATGCTAACTTTTTTAATAATCCAATTTTATTTAAAATACTTTTTAATATTAAATTTGGTAAATGCGTTCCAATATTATCAATTTTATCCATTGCATCTATTTTTAATTATTTATTAAGTTTATTATAGTGTTCTAATAGAATGATTTTTAAAATCTAAAAGCTCCTAATTTATAAAACTGTTGTCAATATAAATAAATATAAAGAACAAGAAATATGAAAAAACCTCTAACGCCGCCACCAAGATCCAAGCCTGGTGGAGGGGTCACAGGTTACGACACAATCCCAGTATTACTCAAAAATTGCAATGTATGAGGATGAGAAGAATAGAGGAACATATTTTCAACATACACGCTCAGATTAAATTGTATATTAACTTTATATATATATATACCAGAGACCTGCATAGGTACCATTTGCACAGCCCGTCCCGGATTTTAAAAAAAATTTCGGCCCTGCCGTATCATGTTTTATTTTTTCAGGCCCGGCTCGGATTTCTTAAAAATATATTATATTTATTATTAATTTTTACAGATAATAAAGGCGATTAACAATATTTGGCCTAAAATATTCGGCCCGGTCAGGGTATATTTAAAAATTAAAATACGGCCCTCTCCGTGTACCCGTGTCAGGACTGCAGGTCTATGATATATATTCATACTTTTTTAAATCAAGATTATTTTTTTATAAGAAAAATGTTCTGGGAATCATATAGACCTCCTTTATAAATTTGTATATTTTTTTATTAAGACGTAACGAAGAAAAAAAATTGGAAAAAGAAATGAGAGAAACGCAATTTAATATGCTGCAAATAATGTGGGATGAAGTATTTGGAAAAATATATCTATATCATATATAAATAAGAAGCTTAGTATACTGTTAAATTGTGCTATGTTACATCAGATGTCGGTAAATAGCCATATATTGAAAAATAATTTATATTTATTTTAAATGGAATTCAGGTCAAGGCCTGATGTGAACTAGTAAGGAATAGTAATTAGTGATGTTAAAAGTTACTTTTGAAACATAACTAGTTACTAGTTACATTGGCAAAAACATAACTAGTTACAGTTACTAGTTACATTTTTACAAAAGTAACTAGTTATTAGTTACAGTTATTTTCAAAAGTAACTAGTTACTTACTTTATACATCATTCATATGCGCATTATTTAATTATTGAATGCATTTATTTAATATAAAAAAAATTAGGATAAACAAAGTATAATCAGTTATTTAAACTATTATACAATTTATTTATATAAAAAAATATCGCAAAATTGAATATTTACATCGAATATAAAAATATATATTTGCATTGTAAAAAAAACATTTATTTTTCATAAAAATTAGAATCTAATAAATGTTTATTTGCTATTTACAACAAATTAATTTCAAAGTTATTATCTAGAAGACGTGCTCGTTTATCTCCAAAAATGAGCTTACCTAGACTGAACAAGCGCTCTACGGGAGCATTTGATGTTAGAAGAACAACATTATATTTAATAAAGAGTAATTTTAATTTTGGAAAATCGTTATATAAAGAAAAAGTGTTGTTATTAGATTTGATAAAGTTTTCTATAAGTTCATTATCCAGAATATTTTGGCGCTTTAGGTCAAAAAATCCAACTACTTCAAGTGATGTTGGTTTTAAGCATGATTCATTCGTCTGGGATTCACAAGGCCAGTCAGTTTTAAATAAAGGGTGAAGAATTGCAGCAATGATTTGTCATTATCATAAAGATTATTAAACCTATAACATGATATTTTTGTTAGACTTGGTTCTTGTAAGTAATGATTAATAATTTAATATTAAATTCTAAAATAATCTGTCTTTGTTTTTCCTTATACTAAATTAAATTTTTTTTTTATTACGTATGATATGAAGTTCCAATGCTTGTTACTTGACGGAAAAAAATATATTGTGCTACATTTGTAAATAAATATAATATTAAAATTTATTAAATTACTTGAATTTGCTTACAAAATTATGAAGCCCAGCAGCAATGTAACAATATAAGAAAAGAAAATCAATTTGAACGGGAAATTAAACAATCAGACATTTTCACAAAATTTTAAATTAATAAATTTAATTTAAAATTAATTTATCACAACATATTAAAAATAAAAAATTATAACTAGTTAAAATTTTAAAAAATATAACTAGTTACAGTTATTTTTTAGCCAAAATGTAACTAGTTACCTTAACATCACTAAAATATCAGCAGTCAAGTGTTGCGAAATCGACTAATTTTAGCCGATCACAAAACGGAGCCGAGATTTTAGGTGAAAAAATCGGCTAAGCTTAATTAGGTAAAGCTTAAAAATCGGCTAAGCCTAATTAGGTTAAGCCTAAAAATCGTCTAACTAAGCCTATAAATCGGCTAAAATTAAATTAGTCAAAATTCTGCATCTATGCTTATTAGCATTAATTATTATTTATTTATTTTAGTAAAATAATTTATTTTATTTATATTTAATATAAATATTTTATTATTATCAACAAATAAACATGATATAATTTAATATATTTTATTTATATTATTATATTTTGAAATGAAAATAAATTTATTTATTTGTGATGTTTTTTTAATTAAAAAAAATAATATGGCTGCTATATTGTAAAAATGTAATATTCTTTTTAATATAATTTATTAGTGATTATCACAGTCTTCTTTGTATACATCTTTTATTGAGGAATTATATTGTAAATTTTATTCGATAAATAAACAATCTTTTAGGTGAAATCTTTTATAATTTTTTTAAAATTATCTATTTTTTATTAAATGAGGTGGATTTTATGAAACTTTTTTGATGTTATTTTATATGATCTTTTTAAGGATAATATTTTAATGTGACAATTGTCATAATCGTTATTTTATAAGTTTTTTGAATTTTTTTGAAGAAAATAGGTTAAAATAAGTATTAATAACATGTGTAAATATAAATTTAGTGAAGATGTACCAATGAAAAGTGACATTGTCATAATCGTTATTTTTAAAGTTTTTTGAATTTTTTTGAAGAAAATATGTTAAAATAAGTATTAATAACATGTGTAAATATAAATTTAGTGAAGATGTACCAATGAAAAGTGACAATTGTCATAATCGTTATTTTTAAAGTTTTTTGAAGAAAATATGAATAAGTATTAAAAACATGTTTAGATAAAAATTTAGTGAAGATGTACCATAGAAAAGTGACAATTGTCATAATCGTTATTTTATAAGTTTTTTAAAGAAAATATGTTAAAATAAGTATTGAAAACATGTTTAAATAAAATTTAGTGAAGATGTACCAATGAAAAGTGACAATTGTCATAATCGTTAATTTTGATTTTTTTTGACGAAAATATGTTAATAAGTATTAATAACATATGTAAATATAAATTTAGTGAAGATATACCATAGAAAAGTGACAATTGTCATAATCGTTATTTTTAAAGTTTTTTGATTTTTTTTGACAACAATATGTTAAAATAGTGTAAATATAAATTTAGTAAAGATGTACCAATGAAAAGTGACAAATGTCATAATCGTTATTTTTAGAAATTTTTGAATTTTTTTGAAGAAAATATGTTAAAATGAGTATTAATAAGATGTTTAAATAAAAATTTAGTGAAGATGTACCAATGAAAAGTGAAAATTGTCATAATCGTTATTTTATAAGTTTTTTGAATTTTTTGACGAATATATGTTAAAATAAGTATTAATAACATGTGTATTTTTAAAATAAATAAATAATAATTAGTAGAATTTTGACTAATTTAATTTTAGCCGATTTATAGGCTTAGACGATTTTTAGGCTTAGCCGATTTTTAGGCTTAGCCGATTTTTAGGCTTAGCCGATTTTTAGGCTTAACCTAATTAGGCTTAGCCAAATAGGTTTAGCCGATTTTAGGCTTAGGCGTAGTTTTTGGCCGATTACGCAACACTAGTCAAAGGGCTGATATTAGCTAGATGGTTTTACCAAAAAGCACATATGAGTTTAAGTTATAATTAAAAAAACAGATATATAGATGGCATAAAATAATTTTTCAGTTTGGGCTATTTACCGACTTAGTTGTTGTAGCATGCCATGAGTCGCTTGTATCAAAAAAATATATGACTAAATTAATATGATTGCAAAATATTGCTTGTTCATTTTTGAGAATATATAATTTAGCACTATAAAAAGCGCTGGGCTAGAGCCAGTTGTTACATTTTTGCCATTATTTGCGAACGCCTTTTAATTAAAGGCAACCCCTTTGGTATAATATACTATTTTATTTTTAATAGAAATTAATAAGGAAAAATAATGAATTCTAATACTATTAATTCCCATCTTCCCGCCCGGATTAGGTTAAATTAACCATCCAATTTATATATACTTATTTTCAGGATTTTTTGATACTGGAACAGGTAACAAATTTAATTAAAAGTGAACAATACAAACCTATCACTAGTGTTGTTAAACGACCCGATTTGGGTTGATTTTTAAAAAAGCCCCATAAGATATTCGCCAAAATAATATTATTTAAGTGTAGATTTTGGTGGTGGCAAAAAGGTTTGGACTTCTATTTGCCAAATTTCGAGGCTTACATAATATTATTTTTCCCATACTACGAAATAAATTCTAGAAAAAATTATCGAGCACTTGGAACTCAAACTATTAACTGCTAATTACTTAAATATAAATAAATCAGAAACATATTTTTTTAATATAAAATTTTTCTTTTTTAATATATTCTTATTTGTTTTATCGTATTTTTATTTTATAAATTGAAATCGTTTTTAGATAATAATTCGAAAACAAATTTATAGACCTCAAGCTATTAGAGTCAGCATCATGGTCAATCAGAAATATATCACCCCTCTGAAGGGAAAGAAAAAGGAATTAGAAATTTTGTTAAAATTATTAAAATTTGAAATAAATGTGAGCCATTTTCGGGATTATATTAAATTTTTTATTGAAACTTGTAGGGACCAAGAAAAATTGCAAATAAAGTTATCAATGCTGAAGCGAGGACTTTAACTTAATAAATGGAATATCAATTAGAAAATAGTTTGTTAATGGATCATATTCTAAGTTTTTCATGATGCACTTGAAAAACATTTGACTAAAATAAAAGTGAACTTTGTATAATTATAAAGATGTATGAAAACATTCTTAATATAAATATGATAAAATATATTGAAATTTTTATTTTTTTAGAATTTATAGAAATTTAATCTATAATGTTGGCAGAACAGTGGCTAGCCAGGCTTACAAAACGATTTCTTAGTACAAGGACCCTTAGGGTCTAAGGCAATTAAATAACTGTAGACCTAACACTTATTTACCAAAATAATTAGCGAACTGGTTGTTAAGGCCTAGCGCTGACTATAATTGTTGCTTTATTTAGTTGTCTTACCTTAAATTATATATATATAATTAGTTTAACAGGAATCCGATCAGGATAATAAAAAGTACATATTTAATTAATTTTTAAGATTAAAGATTTGAAAAAAAGTATCGAAAATTTGGGTTCCCTTATATGTGAAGATGTTGATAAGAATAGAAAATTGAATATCATCTTCAACCAAAATTCAGCCAAAAATGAAATCATAAGGGTATAGCAATATTTGTTATATTAAAAATATTTTTAAACTTTTCTATATTAAGTTATCATTTTATAAAATAAAAATCAGAGACCTGGTCCGGCCTTGAAAAATTTTTTTAAACCTGGGCCGATTTTTTAAAAAAAAATTTGGACCGGGCCATGCAAATGGTACCTTTGCATGTCTCAGATAAAAATTAAGCAATAAATTGTCTCATTTAAAAGACCATAAAAGGTCGTCCTAGTTCACTTCTTTGTGCTAAAAGCTGCAATGTTTAGAGATAGCCAATGATTTTCGAAACATTTTTAAATGCTGCGGTAAAGTCTAAAAAATTTAATATCAACAGTTTAACACTAATATATTTTTACTTATAAACCTATTTTACAATTTCTATATATGAAGAAGAAAAATATTAATTAAAATATGTTTTGAATTAATTTGTTTAAGAATACTGGATAAGTCATCGTTTTAAATGCAGCTTAAATGTGGAACTAAGAACTATAGTTGGGTAATTACTCTATTTTTACAGTCTAAACCAAGTTTTTAGCCGAAAACTATTGTTTTGGCTTTGGATTTTTCTTAAAGATCGTAGCTCAAATTTGTGCCTGAAGATTGAGCTGAATATGCCTACATTTAGTCATTACCCAACTATCTAAGAATACCTCTTAATATTTAAAATGTTATTTTAAATTAAACATTCATTAAATATTTTTTACTCTTGTGTAACATAATTTAGCCATCCACTTCTACCGCCGAAACTTTTATATTAGCATCTCCTACCAAAAATCAAGTGCAACCTCTAGATTCTCATACTAACGTAAACTTGCTTTTCAAAATAGATGAACCATCTAAATTATCCGAAAACGCTCTAAATGATTCCCCATTCCTCCCAACAGCGAGTATCGGCAAAAATTCAGAATCTCAAACCATTGTGAACACTCCTCTGAAAACCTCTGACCAACCCAAAATTAGCATGAATCTTAACACCACTAAAGATAATAATTACTCTGAAAATCAATTAAACGAAGTAGATACTTCTCATATAAATAAACCTGGGTTTGACGAAATTGTGGTAAATAACGCCTTTGATGATGTCGACTCAACTCAAGCTACTCTGGAACAAGATACAATGGAAGATCCTTTACTCGCGGACTTGAATGAATTGGAGAACAAAGTTATGAATTATGAAAAATTAACTGAGGATGAAAGAAGCTACTTGCTCAATAACGTCTCATCCACAATTATGAGCCTGCAAGAAAACTTGGCTAAATGCCTGACGGCTGAAAAAACACCTAGTCCGTTACCTAATTTAAATACAAATGCTTCTTCGACAGAAGGAACTGGAGATAAACAAGTGAGGCACGAACGAAACAAGAAGCGCGGCGGTAAAACATTAAGTTTAGATAGGGCTTTAGAGTTGGTAGAAAATAGCACCGATGATCATCTTCAATGGCCGATAAAGTATCCCAAAATTTATGATTATTTGACTAAATACGACCCTAAAATATCAGTTAGCGCAACCGATGGAAGTAAAATAGAAAAAACCAAGGAGGGTGAACTAACCAAAATTATCGATAATAGTCAAGAAGTTGATAACAATAACGATCTTCACAAGGAACGTGATGAAGAGGAGGTTAGGGTTGTTAATGAAATAACCGACGACATCGTTAATAGTATTTTATTGAAGGCTATCAAAAAGTATAACGATACTAAGGCTCACAGAAGTTTAAGCGCGCGGGCCGGCCGATTTTTTGATATCGATTTAACGAAACTGTGATAATACTATTTTAAGTGACCTTTTATGAAGAAGTAGAAAAAAAATCAAGGATATAAATAGCTTTTATTTGTTTATATCATTTTTAAAATCGAGTTTATTTTTTATGGATGTGTAATTATTCCGTATCTCAAACATTCCAATAACATTTTTTTGGCGGTCAAATTTTATTGCACTAATTTCAAGCTTTTAAATTCTCTCTCTCCTAATGCAGATATTGATTTATAATTAACCAATCAAATTATGTCTTCTTTTTTTTAAATTTAGATCCGGTTGCTATAGTCATGGTGTATTGTATTATATATAAATTTATAAACTAACTATAGTCTCAAATCAAATAATAAAAAAATGACTTTAGTATGTTCAAATATTTATTAATAAATATATTAAATATTGAAAATTTAGATTAGGAACAAGTTAAATCGGGACCCGATAATTTCTATTTATTATTATCAAATATTAACGACAAAAAATATAAATAAATAAGTAAATATATTATATGCGTCTCCAATTTATACGATCAATATTCATAAAGGAGTTTAAAAAACATATTATTTTCTAGCATAATACATAGTGCTTTAACATTTTTTCAAGTAGATTTTGAACATAGGAAAATTAGCATTAAAATTAATTATATAAAATTGAGAATAATTTAGACATTATTTTGAAAATAAATATTTTATCAAAACTCTTTACTATATTATCATTCGAATATTTGTGCCTTTATAAAATATGGTATGTTTTGGTTATTAAAAAAATGATCCATATCACCCTTTCAACTTTGTCTTAATTTTGCCAATCTTTGAGATAATTCGTCTTGTTCTACGGATGAGGCAGCCGTTGCGGTTGCAGTTCCTATACTAGTGCTTAATTGTCCGGGTAGTTCCATTTTTAGTTCGATTCTTTAAAAAAAATGAATATAAGGATAAAAAATTTTTAATATTTAATTTTTAGAAAAATTTTTTTCTGTGATTTAAACTAAGAAAAGTGCCCATAATATTATCGCCAGTAAATCAAACCCTGCATTGGACCTGTTTTTGCAAGTCAGGTCTGATCTGAAATTTCTTTTGTCAGGCCAAAAATTTATTTCAAGGATAAAAATAAATCCGTGTAATAATATAAAATTTTTATAAAGGAGACAAAAGATTCTAAGAAATAATAGATTTTAATACAATAATTGCCCAACAAGTGACATAAACTAGGGTGTAGAAATGAAACATTTTGATCCCTTTCAGGTGTGATAACATAAATTGGAAACTACTTACAAAATATTAAATTTAAAATTAATGTACAGATCATCCTTATTGAAACTACCAAAATATTAAATTAAGTATATTTTTAATCATTTTAATTTACTACACAAGTTATATATTATTTACATTTGAATAATAAATAATCAATATGGCATTTATCATTTTTTAATTTACTAATGTTAAAAATAAAAAGAGGATAAAATTTTGTCTTTAAAACTATAATATTATGAATTTTAGATGATAATAAGGCAAATTAAATAACATGAAGCTTCAGGTAATACATGTTCTATGTACCTTTTTTTAATTTGTAGGCCTCCTGGGTAGCGGGAGCTAGCTCCTTTAAATTTAAGGTATAAATTAAATTATTTTTTAAATATTAATAATGTTTGTTAATTAAAATTCAATAAAAATGAAATTTTTTTTATTTAAATTTATCCATTAGAGCCGAGTTTTATATTGGTTTTTCATCTAATCATTTTAAATATTAAACATCAAGTTTTTCATTTCTCTATTGAAAATTTTTTGGAAAATCTTGTAAGTTATATTAATATTTATTTTATAGATATATAATAAAAAATAGTTTTAGATATTATGGATTTAGAGATCATAGAAGAAGAAATCGAATTTCCATTTCCATCATCAAAATATTTTAAACTTCTAAAAGATGTTGATCCAAATGATCAAACAAATTTAAGGGCAAAATGCTTTTTGTGGTTAAGTAAAAGTATTTCATTTTCAAGCGAGCAGCTTCAATCTAAAAAAGCATTTAAAAGTAAAAAACCTTTCTTTTAAATACAAAACGATAACTATATTTTTTTTTATTTTTGAATAATTTTTTTTAAAATGGTTATAATTATATTTGGGCAATTCATTATAGTTGAGCCTGGGTTGTTAGATATGAATATGATGCTTTTTAAAATATATATTAATATTTATTTTAATTTTCTCATTACTTGTTCAACCTCCTTTTTTTATACCTGAATTAAAAAATATCTTTATAAAATACAATACCCCGCTTCCCTCTAGTGCTCCTGTGGAGCGCTTATTTAGTATTGCAAAACAAGTCATAGGTGAGAAGCATAGATGTTTTTTAGATTCTAATTTAGAAAATTTATTACTTTTAAAGGCTAATAAAAGATTATAAATATTTTGATAGATCATTTAATATAAATGAAACCTTTTGATAAAAAATATGATTTTGTTTCTCGTACCTTCTAAAAAATGAAAATCAAAGGAGCGGTTATGGAGTGGCGCTCCATTACTTGGAGCGGGAGCTATCTCCTTTTAAAAATGTAGTAGCGGGAGCGGGAGCTAGCTCCTTTTGAGAAGGTAGAAGCGGGAGCTGGCTACTTTTAAAAAGGAGCGTTAACAACTCTGATTAGCACTCATGGTAGTAAAATTTAAATTATGGAAATAAGTTCCCGCGAATCATCCAAATCTTAAAATTTTAAAAAATAAAAGTTAAAAAAGACAACGTACAGGCTATGTAGAACCTGTATAAACAAAAAAATGATAAATGGTTAAACACAAATTTTGTTAAACATATTAAAGTATATTGTTTATGTGTGGTTAAAACGGGCATAGGTTATCTTAAATATTCAAGTTTACAATATTTCTACCTTAATTAAAAGCTGCCTAAGGTGGCATGGGCAATAGATTTTAAGAAAATATTTTCCTGTGATTTGAATATAATGAGGCTTTTTTGACATCAATATCACATCCATATTTTAATGGATTAAGTCAGATGATAAAAGCAAATACTTTCAAAATATATTAATAAAAGAAGCTCTAAATGTAGAACCAGAGTATATACAAGTTCAATCTATAACACCGATAGATTTAACAATAAAGAAAATGATATTTTCTCTTAGTGAAACAAATTTTTCTGAGTTCAATAATACAAATAACATTGAACTGGAGGTTTTAAATTATATTAAAGAAAGTCGAAATACATTATAAATGCTTAAATTATCCTTCCATTAAGGAAATTTTTTATAAATATAATTTAGCTCCAATTGAAAGATAATTTGTTTTGCACAATGTTAAGTAGGCCAAAAAGGCAATCTAATGCTAAATTATTTGAAAAATTTGATTATCTTATAAATTAATGAATCTATTTTAAATACTCTTTTGCAAATTAATATTTTAACTCCCATTAAAAATACTAGTCTCCCTTCTCTATCTATGCTAAGTTTATTACTAATATTAAAATGCCTGATTATTATAATTAACTCATCATTAAATATTTTATTAATTATTGCAAATGTAAATATTCATTCATATTATATGTGTATGTTATGTTCTTCACAAATAAATAATAAAAACTGTAATTTATAAACAATTAATAATGATAATTTAAAGGTATCTTGTATTTAAGATACTCTAATTAAACAAAAGATACAATCTTTTATCTTGTATCATTTTAATATTTTGAAAAAGATACTAATATCTGTTTCTAAGATACATTTTTTAACAAAGAATCTGTATCTGTATCTAGATTCTTTTTTCGGAGCTGCCGAACTCTGGCTGGCTGGGCAATGATTGCTTAAATTTTATTCGCAAATGTATTTTTTATTTAATGGCAGTTTTCTAAAATAGCCGAGTAAAACAATTTCCTATCTGATTCCTTCCTCCCCTTCTATGGTGGTGGGGATAATTATTTGTAAAACTTATTCTCATGTTATCTGTATCACTTTCATCCTCTTAGGCCTTCTTTCCCTGAGGCATTGATACAATTGATTCCATCAAGGTGCATCTCTTCATACAATCATCCTTCGTTCAACATGCCTAAATTAGCTCCGTCTATTTCTACTCTTCCCTATTAAATTGTTTCTATTTAACTTTGTGTGAACATTTATTGCTCATGCAACCGTAAACAGATTTCACACAAATCTTAAGAAACAAAAGTCAGATAAACTTTTTTATATTTATGAATAGATGTCAACTTTGAACACGCATTTCTGATCTTTAAAAGAACAGCAGTCAATATCTCGATCTGCATTCAGCAGTAAGTCGTCCAAATAATTATTTCACTTTTTAAAAAGTAGCTTTATATTAGTTATATATTTTTTTAAATTCTTCTAATCTCTATTTTATAAATTAGTATAAATTTAAAACCATCTATATGCTTTACCAATATTTCAAAATTTGTGACAAAAATCAATCATTATGCACCGAGCTTAATTTTTAATAATAATCTTAGGCGTGGAGGTAAAAATACTGGCACCTTTATTATATCAATTTTTTTTCTTCAAATTCAATATATTTTTAAATATAAGCATCGAGCAGTCTCGGTTGGACCAGCATCGGGCATCAGTATTAAAGACTTTTCTATCCCGGCTCATAAGAAGAAAACCATTTTCCCCACCCAACCCGAAAATCAAAATAATAAAAATTTAAATTAAAATTTATTAATTTTTTTAGTATGACGTGTTCCAGGCAACTATTTTAGTTTCCTCGGATCTCATTGAGAACCCTTTTATTGCGCCCCCCCCCCTCCATATGTTTTTTTTAAACTTATTTTTGTCTTTTTTTGTTTATTTAATTATCTTTTTAATGTTATTTTACTTTTTTTTTAAATGTTATTTTAATATAGATTTATATATCAAATTTTAATATAAGTAAAGAGATCATTAATTAAAAAAAAATCGAAAATTAACAAAATTAAAAATATATACAATCAAAACATGATTTATTGATATCACTGATTAAATTTAAAACTGTAAAAAAAAATGTTTCCAAACCTGATCCACCTGAAATAAAATTATCGACCAGACATAACCTGAAAGTAAAAAATATAATCGGTAGTTGGGTTTTGAAGATCTCTAATCAGTATCGGCAAAAAAGTGATATCAGTGCATCCTGAAGAAAAAAATCTAGCATGTTTTCAGAGATGGACCGTTTAAAAATATCGAGACCAATTTTTAAAGAAAAGATAAGTTGCTGTTAATCTTTCATATTTCTTTTATTAATTTCATAAATAAATTAAATTGCTTTTTTTCAATATATTACATAATTATTTTTGATGATATAAGTTTGGATAATGGCTAAAAATGTAACAATGGTGCATCTCTGGTATTTTTGTAATAACTAAACAATTTACAAGCTAAAATTTAGATCAAAATACCATCAAGATATATAGATTTGAAGGAGATTATGGCCAAAAATAAAATTTACCCAGCTTCGTCAGCTACTTTAATCATCAAATTATCAATTTGTTCTTGTGGTGCTGTTATAGTGGTTGTTGAGGTCATGGCAGAATCCATACATTTTGATTGAACATCAAGATCTTCAAATTCTTTCTCAAATTTATCCATCAATGCAGAGACCTAGCAGGAAAAAAAATTTTTGTTTATCAAATTTTTTTAAAAATTTAGTTTTATCTTATGATATAAGTGCAATAATTTAAATATTTTAAACAATTTTCAAAATAGTTGTAACTTTTTCAAGGTTCATTGATTGCATAGCGGAATCCATAGCTCTAACTACTCCAGACATTGAATTAGTCACCTGTAGGATTCATAATTATTTGTTGATAGAATTTATTAAAATATATATTTATATTATGGTATTGAATGCCGAGATTCAAGAATAAAAAGTTTATAGGAGGTATTTTTTGATAAAAGTGTCAAATATTATAAAATTAATCCTTATTAATCAATACAGTAAGGCATTCCTAGAGCCCTATGTAAGCTGTCAGATGCCCAACTCAAGACATATATTTTTTTTAATGGTTTCTAACACATAAAAGAGCAATAATTAATTTATGTGTAATATCAAGAATATTGATAAATTTTTTATTTTTTATAAAATTTATTTAAGATAAAAAAAATGCCCAATCCACATGATTACGATAATTGGAATTTTGTGCCTTTAAATTTTATATAATAATAAAGAGCCTTTAATTGTCTTAAAATATTAATATATCGCACAATCTTAATTTTTTTCAGAGATAAATATGTTAAATTTTGTAGATATATGTGTTGTAATATGTAAATTTACAATGAAATAAAATCGAGAAAAAGGAAGTAATATTCAAATCGACTTTTAAACAGAAAACCGAAACGAATTATTATATTATTTGAGTATAAACGATGTAAATGAATAGTATAGAAAAGTATATATAATCGAGGATATTTTACTTGTTAAATAATTATGAATTTGCGAACATAATTTTTAATCTTTTAATTTTTCTTATATTATTTTATTTTGCTGTTTTATTTTTGATTTATTTAATTACAATTTATATTAATTAATAAAGTATTAATAGTTAATTTATTTATGCTATTTATTTGTATTCTCTAAATTCTCATATCTAACAATATGTTTTCTGTGTAAATTATCGACATAAGGTAATCAGTTATTATACAATAGAAAATTATTTTTGCAAAAATTAGAATTCCTAATTACTAGAAAAATTTAGTTTAAACTTTCTACTGGGCATAAAGATGACCATGTAAAATAACATTTCGTTACCCCCCCCCCCCATTATTAATAATTAACTTAGTTATGATAATCAAATTGATTTAGTATTTAATCATTTAATATCAAAATGAGTTATTTTTGGATCTTTAAGTTTAACCTAAAATATATTGGGTTTTATAAAAGCTAGCTGGTTCAAATTTCGTTTCTATTATACTACAAGTATACATAGTAGTTAATGTATCTAGACACAAAAATATGGTATCTGTATCTAGATATAATTTTATAAAAAGCATCTGTATCTATTTTTAAATATTTTTATATAATTTAGTTTACAATTTTTTTATTAAAAATAATAATATTTAAATTAAATTTCATTTATCTATTATAAAAACAACCCAGATAAATTTTATTTTATGCAATGGATGACGACAACATGATAAATTCTATATTACTTTAAAAAAATATTTATCATAATTTTTAGATAATCTCTGAAAAGAAATGAAATAATATAATACTAGATTTAAATATTGATATAAGTTTTGACACTCATCAATAATGTTAATTCTTCTAAAAAATTTGGAATTTAAAAATAAATTCTTTATAATAGAGTTTGACAGATTCAAGTCCATCACAAATAGCTTATGTTCTTAAAAACTACTGAACATAAAATAAATTAAGAAAATTTTGTATATATATATTCTAAGATAAATTTAATGAAGATTTGAGAACATAATAAATAATCATTTCCAGTAATATTCATTTTAACATACTTGATGACAGCCCCCATAAGATTATTGAATGGTTAAGAAAATTATTTAATAATAAAGACACACCTAGGTATTAATTGGTATTGGGCACAACTTTTTTTTTACTGATATAGGCAGATACAAAATTATTTTACCCCGAAATATAATAAAAATTTTGATAAAATTTTGCAAAGAAATTGTTTTGCAGTATAATATAAATATATTTTTATAAGTTATGGTAAAAATTATTACTTTTTTAGGTCATTTTTTTAAATAAAATAATAAAAGTGACTGCTCTAATTTCCCTGTTTTTAGACTCAAATTTAATTTTCTAAACTTTCACTAAGAATCTCAGGTTCATAATTTATTTCATCAATATTTTTAGTGTTGCAAAAAGTTAGTTACAACTGCTATTTATACTTAAAAGGTAACTAGTAATCATTATATTTTTTCCTAAATTAACTAGTTACACAACATCAATATTTATATTGTAATTATAAAATACTATTTTTAAAAAAAATAGTCTATTTTCTTATTTTTTTATAAAGGCCAGATATTGGCCAAAACTGTTAACAGTAAAAAAAAATGATAGTACCTCTTTTTTTAATATAATATCAAAATAAAGTTTACTTTCTTCATTGCAGTAGCAGTTTGTACTCTAGTGCTTACAGCATCTATTCGAGCACTCATTCTCATATAATTCAAAGCTTCATTTTTTTTCCTAATGGCTGTTTCAGCATATATTTTTGCCCCTTCCATATTATTATTTTGAATGGCCTTTAAATATTTGATATTTAGTATAAAATAATATAGACCTTTTTCAATTTATTTTTTTGCTCAACTTCATCCTTCTCACATTTCTTGGCACTTCTTAAAAGTTCTTTTGATGCAAACCTTAGGTTGAACAAATATTCTAAAAAAAATTTTTAATTTATGATTAAATATAGCTATAGAAATATTTCTTACTGTCCATTTAGATGAATGTATGAAAACAAATTTTCTTATCAGTTGGTAAACCTTATGTTATGAGTAGTGTTTATACAAATATGATAAAATATTATTATTTAAAAATTAACATTATAATATAGAGAATATTATAAAATATGTCATATATAAGCTTAAGTTTAAAAAAAAGTTTGATACAAATGTATATTTTTATAAAAAGAAAAAACATTTATAAAAGAAAATATCAAGTGGCGATATCGGGCCATGATGTTTTAAATATTTGATAATTAGATCTAATTATAGATACGGCGATTTTCTGCTTAAGTTTATAAAATGGAGGAAGGTATGATTTTTTTATTGGTTTGGATATTATTTTGAAGAGATCTAATGCCGCTTGTCCAAAAGAGCAGGTTGATGTAGCTGCTATGGAAACAAAGTGGTTGTCACATATTAGGTGTGAGTATTTTATATTTTTTAGAGATTCGGCTCTGTTAAAAGGATCATGCGAGTTCAGTAGTGTCGCTAGGGGGGTATGCAGGGGCTCGAGCCCCCTGACTTGAATAGCCCCCTGAAGCAAAAAAAAATTTTTTTTGATGGCTCCTTAATATTTCCTTGAACTAAAAATAAATTTTTTTGATTGCCCACTAAATGATTTCTTTTATAATTCTATTGATATATAGATTTAATTTTATAATTTAAAAATTAATAAGTCTATCTAAATAATTCTTAAATGAATACTATTTTAATTATTAGATTAGATTAATACTTATAAATTATATTTTCACTATGTCATCTTGCAATAAAATTCTGTGTTAAAAATAGAATATTAATATCACTCACTAAATATCAATTTAGCATTAACAGTTGAAGCTTTATTGACTTTTATTATTTAAAATATTATATAACCCTAATTAAATAATATTAATTGAAAATTAACAAATTAATATTGTTATTAGCCTAGTTAAAATCACTAATCAAATATATTATTGCTTAAATTTAATTACCATGCCTCGTCTTAAAATTATTTTTAAGGTCCAAATCCAAATAAGTATAAGAGATTTATATATAAAAAGTAAGTAAACATATAGTTTATAATCCTCTATTAGATATAATTGGTTATAAAATATTAGGTTAAATACCACTTTTACAGGCGTATTTGACAGTTATATAATATATTACAGTTAATATTTTAATAAATTTTACTAATAATAAATCTAAGTAATTGTTATGAATTCAGATTCAACTTATATTTATTCAAATAATATTTTTATTTTTGTTATTAATTCAAATTCAACTTATATTACTTTTTATTTTTCGTAACCTTACTTTTTGTTTTTTTTGTTTAATCATATATATTCTAATTTTAAATAGTATATATATATAATAGAAAAGGAGTTAATAATAAAATATATTTTTACTTACTTGCACGTTTATCATGATTCTCTTCATGGTGCTCCATGTTTGGCATAAAAAACTCGCCTTATGGAAATTTTTTTTAAAAATAAAATATTTTTTTTTCTCTTTATAAATATGAATAAAAAAAAATTATAAAACGGTACAAATAATTTCTATATAAAGAAGAAAAAAAAAGGTAAAATCATTTTGATATTATTTCTATCATGTTTGCTTTTAAACTCTTCAACATTCCTATGAAATTTCCATTTACGATATATTGTTCGACTTGACTTATAACTGCGATGTAAACTACTCTAGAATACGGGGTACTGACGATGTTATATTTGAGTTCATGAACCTCAAAGACATGATAAATTGTTTTGAGTTATTGAATGGCAAACATTATGTGTATAATGAGTGAGAATTCATCGAATTAAATTGTATGTTTGTCAAAATATAAAATGTTAAAATATAAAATGTTATAATTTCCAATATATATGATTTACTAATAAAATATGAAAATAAAACCAGAGTTTATACACATAATTCCTAAATTAGTTGGACCACTTACTGAGATTTATTTAGATAGAATATTAAGTTATTTTTCGACCAGCACATTATCGGACTCAGTGGCGTAGCTACGGGGGTGGTTTTCGGGTTTAGACCCCTCCCAGAGCAAATTTTTTTTTTAGATTATACGTTCAAAAGACTTATAAGTGACTTCACCATTAATATTTTTATTTTTCTTGTTTTGATGTTTATGGAAGGATATTATATTACTATTGAAACTATTCTGGGTAGTATTATTAAAGTCATTGAGAAAAATCTACTAAATTATAATAACATATTATTCATGCATTTATTTATTATATATTGTTGAAGATGTGATTATGATTTTTAAAATAAACCCGGCCGAAGGCCGGGCAAAAGGGCCGAAGGCCCGTTAAAGGGGGTCTGGGGGAGAAGTCCCCAGGATTTATATGTATGGACCCCCTCTAAGAAAAATACCTAGCTACGCCACTGATCGGACTCTATTAAAATAAATACTTTGCTTAATAATTTATCAGACGAGGTTTTTGACAATATTAAATCAATTTGTTCTGATACCGACATACTAGATCTTAAAATTGTGACTAAAAAAATTAACTTCCCTTTACCTGTGCAAGATAAAAACACTTTAATTAATAAATTTAATTTATTACAGCAGAACTCGTCTGAGAGTTTCATGCTGTGGTACATAAGAGTATCGAAACTGCATAAAAAATGTAATTTTTCGGACGACAGTAGATTAAAAGAAAAATTACGTACATCTACCTTAAATGATAAAATAAAATATAAATTTTGTAAAAATATTAGCTTAACATTAAATGAGATGGTGGAGTTAGGGATTAAGTTAGACAGCATCAGCGATAAGTCATGATAATATAAGTTATATAAATAACGACAAAAAGACCGATAAAGATAAAAACTTTTACAATAAAAATAGAAACGACAACAATAATTATTTTAGACCTGATAATAATTTTAGAAATAATTTTAGAAATAATTATGATAATAGAAATAGAAATGGGAATTACAATAATAATTTTAGATACAATTACGGTATTAATAATTCGAGATACCAAGATAATTATAACAACTATAACTATAATAACTATCGCTATAAAAATAATAATCAATCTAATTATGGTAGAAATAAAACATGGCATGATAATAATCAAAGAAAACAGATCCAATACGGTGATGGAAATCGTAACAATTACCAATCCTATTACAACAATTCAAATAATTATAGAGGTAGTGACAATAATCAGAGTAAACAAATACAATACAACAATAACTCAAATAATTATAGAGGTAGCGACAATTAAAATAGAAAGCAAATACAATACAACAATGATTATAATATGAATATTGAAGAAATTATTGAAGAGAAAGTTGACTCTACAAAGAACAAAGATGATAATGATTTCAATGTTAACAATTTATCTGGTGACATGCTCTATGACAAAGATAACGCATTTATGACTACTTTAAAAGTGAACGATATTGTTACATGTATGCAAGTTGATACAGGCTCCAAACATACTATTATACCTCATGGTCTGGCTAAAAAACTTGGTATTAGAGATGTTAAGAAATCCCAGTTACAACTTACCGCTTATGACGGAAATTTAATCAAGATCATCGGCACCACTCAAGTTAAAGTGACTTATGATGGTATCTCAAAATATTTACAAGGGGTAGTCGCCGAATCGAATAAAAATGCTTTGTTGGGACGTACATGGATCATATGCTTTCAAAAATATTTTAAATAAATTTATAGCAAATGTTGACACTAATTACGAAGATGAAATAAAAAAATTGATTAAAGAGTGTAATCCAAATTGACTAATGGGCCAATCAACAAAGCAAGTGTCAAGTTACATTTAAGAAGAGATGCCCAACCTAAAATTATACCGCCTAGACGTATTCCTTATTCAAAAATTGATCTTGTTAGCAATGAACTTAAAAAATGGATACATGATAAGATAATTGAGCCGGTGAATGATGTCCAATGGGCAAGTCCTGTTACCGCTGTCTATAAAGATGATGGGAGCATTAGGCTTTGTGCTGATTTTAAGGACACTGTAAACCCAGCTCTAGAAGATTTCAGATACCCTCTACCACGAATCAATGATCTAATAGCTAAACTTTCAGAAAGAAAGAAATTTACGATTGACTTTAAAAATGCTTTCTTACAGATACCAATTGATAAAAGTTGCCGAAATATTTTTAACCATATCTATGCACAAGGGATATCACCAATTTACTAGACTTCCTTTTGGGCTTAAGACCTCATCTGCAATTTTTCAACAGATTATGGATCAAATCTTTGGTGATATGGATGACGTCATATTTTATATTGATGATTTACTTATAACTGGAAAAAACGATAAAACCCACCTTAACAACATAAAAAAATTGTTTGATAGAATATCATCGTTTGGGCTAATACCTAACTTCGATAAAAGTGTGTTCTTTAAAAACAAAGTAAGGTTCCTGGGTCATGATATTGACGCTAAGGGGATTCATGCTAATCACGACAAAATTGAAGCAATAATTAATATGCCAGAACCAAAATCTGCTGCTGAATTATCAACATTTCTGGGAATGGCTGGCTACTATATAAAATTTTTGAACAATTTTGCAGAAATTGCCGATCCTCTATATATGATTGTCAACAAAGAAAAATGGGCTTGGAACCTATAACACTCTAAAAGTTTTAATGATCTTAAGAAGTTGATTAGTCTTCCACCTGCTTTGACCTATTTTAACCCTGAATTACCTATAGGGATAGTTACTGACGCATCGAAATGTGGTTTAGGAGCTGTACTATTTCATACTGAAAAAGATGGTAAAGAAAAACCTATAGCTTTTGCGTCAAGAACTTCATTAAAATCCGAAATGAATTAGACCAATATTGAGCGTGAGGCTCTCGCCATTATGTTCGCTATAAGGAGGTTCCAGGAAATTTAATCGGCACAAAATTTACAATTATTACTGACCATAAACCTCTAGTTCACATCTTTACCAAGGGTCTTAAGGATAATAGCACCATGTTCTTAAGACTCCAGAAGTGGAATATTACATTAGGAGGATATGATTTTTAAAGTATAAAGCCGGTAAATATAATGTTGTTCCTGATTGTCTCTCGAGATTACCACAAGAATGTCATGATGAAACTATTGAAAATATCACTATAATAAATGAATATGGGGATTTACCTATTAATTTTAATCAAATTCCTGATGAAACTTTGAAAGATATGGAATTAAAACAAGTCATAAATGATATTAATAACAACAGGCCTATAATGAATAATATTTATAAAAACATTGAATTGGAATTAAGTATAATTAAGGATTGTCTTTACAAAAGTAACAGAATCATAATTCCGTCTTCAAAAATATACTACAATCATTACATGAAGGTCACTTGGGAGCAGGAAAAATCAAATCCTTAGCCAAAGATTACATGTGGTGGCCTGGTATAAATAATGACATAGTGATGGAAGTGAAAAGTTGTGACGATTGTAACATATATCATGATAATCCTATAAAGATACAAAAACCATGGGTTTCGGCAACCAAACCTTTTGAAAGGATACACAAAGATTATGCAGGTCCGTTCTTCACAAAAAATTGGTTGATAATAGTCGATGCCTACAGCAAATTTCCAATTATTATTCATGTTAAAAATATTACGACTGATGTTACTTTAAAAGAAATCTTTAAAACTATTTCGCTATATGGAATACCTGAAACTAACTGATAATGGCACTAACTTTACGAGTAACGATTTTGAAAAATTTTGCAACAATTTCGGCATCAAACATGTGCTCACATCTGTGTATCACCAGCAATCCAATGGACAGGTAGAACGCATGGTGAGAACGTTCAAAACACATATGAAAAGGAATATTAAAGTTGACCTAGATATCGCACTTGGCAAATTTTTATTTAATTACAGAAATACGCGTAATGATACTACAGGAGTTACACCATCTCAGAGAATGTTTAATCGAGATATTAGAATTAAATGGGACTTATTAAAACCGTTGGAGGAGAAGGAGAATAAAATAAACGTCACTTTACCACGAAAAAGAACCTTTAACGTAGGAGATTTTGTTTGGTACAAAGTACAAGGTGATGATAAATGGTGCAAAGGTATGATCACACACAGAGTTGTACATTTGCTCAAAATAAAAAGATCTTCTTTGAAGATCGTAAAATTTGAAGATCTTTTATTTTTTAAAAATTTTGTGTAACGATCTTCAAAGATCTTCATGATATTTATTTTTTTACCCCTTTATTAAAAGCCCAGATGTTTTTCAATTTTATTAATATAATATTTCTTTAATGTTTTATACCTCTCCTCCTGCCTTGATGAAAATTGAAAAACATCTGGGCTTTTAATAAAGGGGTAAAAAAATAAATATAAAGATCTTTGAAGATCGTTACACAAAATTAAGATCTTCAAATTTTACGATCTTCAAAGATCGTGCTCAAATTTTTGAGCATCTTTTGTACAACTCTGATCACACATTAAGAAAGTGACATGATGTTCCAAATTAAGACAGAGAAAGGTATTTTGAGGAGACATTTAGATCAAATAAGAATTAGAAACTGTTTTAACACAATTGTTAACAATGATTCTAAGGATTCTTTTAAGGAGGGAAGTGTGGACAAAAATATAAAAATTACTGATAATAACGATATAACACCTATTTCTAGACCTGTCCGAATTAAACAAAAACCTGTTTATCTAAAAGACTACATAACTTAAAATATAAGATAAATAGTAAATTGCATAAAGTAAATTAAATATTAAAACGCTTACACTAAAACGCAAAAAAAAAATTAAAACGCTTACACTAAAACGCAAAAAATTAAAACGCTGAAAATATTATATAACAATCTTATTGATTTATAATTCTTCGTTTATTCTTATATCCAATATGATGATCTATTATTTCTTATTATTCGCAACTTACTGATGATAATAACAATTTTGAAAAATGATAATAATAACAACTGAGTACAACCAAGCAAGCTATATGACAAAGTCACGATTTATAAGGACAACTTACGATAAGGATATCAAGCTTACGATTTAAACAAACCAACGTGCAAAATCGATTTAAACAAACCAGCGATTGGGACAAGCCAACGATATGATGACTTGTGAAACAACTTGAAGAAGGAGAATGTTATGAATTCAGATTCAACTTATATTTATTCAAATAATATTTATTTTTGTTATGAATTCAAATTCAACTTATATTACTTTTTATTTTTCGTAACCTTACTTTTTGTTTTTTTTGTTTAAACATTTATATTCTAATTTTAAATAGTATATATATACTATGTGTAAAAAGAGAAAAGGAGTTAATAATAATAAAATATATTTTTACTTACTTGCACGTTTATCATGATTCTCTTCAGTAATAAATTGCTTTTAAATATTTTACGCCATCTATTTATTTAGAAATATTTTAAAAAATTTAACATCTTATTATTTATCCCAGAATGGATGTAATAAATTAGATAACTTTTCTTCTCTTTTTTACGTGTTTTTAGGAAAGCTATATTTTTCTTATTTGAAAAACAGCTTTGAGTTAAATTTTTAATACTAGTATATTTTTGATATTATTACAAATACAAACTACTACTATTTTAAGATATAATATTCCAACTAGAGGTGGTGCAACAATAATTTATAAAATCTTAATTAATTTCTTTTGTCATATGATATCACTCTGGTTTTTATTTTATAGTTACAAAATGTTTAATTTCTAATATGGCACCCCTGCCTTGTAAATAACTTAAGGCTTCAATACATTTACATAATTTCTTCTAAAGATTTTTAGTGTTTTTGTTTTATCAATTTATCTAGCATAGTAAATTCTGATATAAGTTAATATAGTGAATGTCATGGCAATGACTGCAAATTAACCAGCATCTATTATTTGTGTGGCTAAGTAATTTAAGATTATTATTACAGCTGCTGAGAGCGTATGATTGCATATTTTATAAACAATAATGGTCAACTGTTTAGTTGTTTATACATCATTAAAATTGGAAGATAATCTTTTAGAAATTTAATATCTCACAATTTTTTTCTCAATTACTTATCTAGCTTCCATCATATCATTTAAGAGGGTTTAACCACCATATAGTTTTATGATTTGGATTGGTCGTTTATATTCTCATCTCCAAGAATTGTTGATTTGGTTAGGCCTATAAATTTTTCCTTATTAGTCCATTCTATAAAACATTGTCTAAAAATGGTAACAGAGTGTTATATTAGTTTCTTGACCTTTTGTCAATGTAAGTTGCTAATTTTACAATATGTAGTTTTTAAAGACCATTATCAATTGAGGCATATGTATGTACTAATTAACCTTTTTTATAACTTGTAATTCTTTAGACGCAAAAATTTTTTATATCAGCAATCGAAAATATTTTATACTGTAATAAATAGATTGTACTAAAAAATAATATTTTTAGAATGTATTATATTGTTTTAATATATTAATATAAAACCCGGCCGAAGGCCCGCAAATGAAGGGCATGGGGGGCGAAGCCCCCTATAAATTTTTTTTTAGTTGACCCCCCTGAGATTGTAAAGGCTAGCGAAGCCCCTGTGCGAGTTAGTAGATGGGGCCATGGGATCAATGCAGGTAAAATCCCACATTAAAAGCTTTCCCATTAAAAAGGTACGATTGTCTTGCCGTCAGGGGTTTTTTTTATCTAAAAAAGTGTCGGTTCTAAAATACATGGGAAATTGGCTTTATTTAAAAAAGAAGCTATTATTGTATTTATTTTATCATGTCGGCTGATTTTTGGTATAGATTTACAGTGGAGACCTTGTCTCGTTTAGACATCTGTTATACAAAACCTTTCTGGCTAAAATATTCTGTTAGCCGTTTCAAAATAACCGTTTAACAACACTAGTTATGAGTATAAAAAATTTAACAGGCAAATCGTCAAAAATATATTATTTTTTTTCTAAGATATGCTTTAATATTTTAAAAATATTTTGTTAAAATTATTTTAGATTAAGATTATTTATAATTATCATAAAGTTGTATTATCTAAGCTGAAAATATTAATAATAATTGAGATTTTAATTTTTAGCAGAAATATATTTTTATTTACAAAGGTATATTAATATTTTCTATAATTGTTTTAGTTTATCCATAAACAATTTATAATTACAAATCGGTTGCTAAATAGATAATTGTTGATTTTTCATGCCCCATTATGACAATAACGTTATTTTAATCGGATAAATGAGAAAATTAAAAAATTTTATTGAAAAAAATATTCGTGGTTCCCGAGCACACATTTTTTAATCCAACCCAAGCCCGAAATTCTTGCAATTGTTTGAATATTATAATATCCAAAAAAATTATTAAGTGAATTTATTCATCGCCACCTTGAATAAAAGGTTATTTGACGGCTATAATCAAACGATGAATAAAAGTTTATTTAAAGGCCATAATATAATCAAAATATATATTAAGTTCCAATTTATTTAATATGAAAAAAATATTATAAAAAAGTTAAAATATAATCGAATTTAATCCGATTATATAAAAACAATAAGCATGATTTATCTCAAATGTAGATGATATAATATTTAATATAGAAACTAAAAAATATATATTGAACATATTATAATGACATACCAATATCATATAAAATGTATCACAAAGTGGATAGTTGTGATATAATTATGAGGAGCCAGTTTATCTGACTTTAAATGAGTCCTTATCTCTTCGACCCTACCAGCAGCTGAAAACATTCTTTCACTGCGAGCCGACGAAGCAGAGATAACTAAGAATTTAAGAGCCAAAATATTTAAATTTGGAAAGTCATTATGATTTGTCTTCCGCCAATTTAAAATATTATCATCTTCAATATATAATTTAGCATCTTGGTATTTTTATAGTTCGTCATCAACGTTTGGTGTGATCGATTTATAAAATATTAAAATTGGTATAAAAATTCTTGTTTTCATCCATAAAGATAACCTTTTCAATTAAATTTTTATTTAAACGCCTTATGTTTGCAAGAAACTCACGCTTAAGAGGAATTTAAATGGTTTCTGTTCGAAAACAAAGGATGCCTATATAACAAATACAAACAATATTATATATATATAAATTATATTTAGTCTCTCTTAAAATACACTTTGTATATTTAATGTATTTTTTGGCTTCTCTTATATTTTGGATATAGCTATGTTATTTCTTTCAAGCAAATTTATTTTTTATAGTTTGTTAAAAAGTAACATCGTGTTTAATTAGTTAATAAAATATTAAAATCATAAAATATACAAAGATGCTTTCTACAATTTTTATAAAAATAATAAAGATTTATATAAATCATTATTTAATTATTGTCATTAAATTTTATAAAGTTTGTGGCTAAAGTTAAATGGATTTCATAATAGAAGGAATGACCTTTGCAATGCTCTGCATCTATAATTACGTAGAGCATATCTTCGAAAAATATATGATCGAGTTCTTACATGGATAATCAAATTATTTGAAGATCGACCTTTTCACTAGAGATTAATTAAAATCCAAACGAGCGAAGAAATTGAATATTTCAAGTATCGGGATTCTAATTTACATTTATTTTGATCATAAGTAACTCGATACTAAGAAGGCGTATTGGTTAGAATCTATACCCTCTTGAGAAGTTCATAGTGATGGGCTTAGAAGTTCTGGTCATGCTTACCACTATCATATTCGGTTGCAGTCTATAGGTTCTAAAGCTTTCAAATTTCGAACATAATTTTCATGTAAGAGAAAATCTTTAAATAATGCTATTTTTTATAAATATCTATTCGCATGCTAAGCAAATATCGAATATTTTATTTTATTGTTTTCTATTTTGAGTGTAATAAATTGCTGAAATCTTCATATATTAAATCATTGATAAACTGGTATGATTAGAAAGAAAAAAGATGAGAGAAGATATAAAAAGTAGCAAAATGGAAGAGAGAAGAAAAATGTATGAAGAAAGAATCGAGATGAAATAAGATAAAAGAAAATCTAAAGAAGTAAGACAAAAGAAAATATGTGGTCGGTTTTGAGCTCGATTCGGTCAAATCATAATATTTTCAAAATATTTTTTAGGATAATCCCTACCACGTTATTGTACATTTATAAACCAAAAATGAAGAATTTTCCATGGATAACGCCCGTATCAGGTCAATTCAGCGAAACTTTTATCGCGAATGTCGTTTATCGTGAAGGAATTTTATAGCGAAGGCAATATCGCGAAACCAATTCCGCGAATTTTTTTCCGCTAAACTTTTATAGCGAAGACAATATCGCGAACTTATTATCGCGAATTTATTTCCGCAAAACCATGACCGCAAATACTTTATGCGAATACATTATAGCGAAACTTTGATCGCGAACTCGTTATAGCGAATTTATTTCCGCGAAACCGTAACCTCGAATACTTTATAGCGAATACATTTTAGCGAAACTTTTATCGCGAACTCTTTATAGCGAATTTATTTTCGCGAAACTTTAACCGCGAATACTTTATAGCGAATACATTTTGGCGAAACTTTGATCGCGAACTCATTATCGCGAATTTATTTCCGCGAAACCTAAACCGCGAATACTTTAGAGCGAATACATTTTAGCGAAACTTTGATCGCGAACTCGTTATAGCGAAACTTTAATCGCGAACCATTTATAGCGAATTTTCTACCGCGAATGTATTTGCGCGAAATTATTATAATGAGCGCATGACCGCGAAAATTGTGAATTCATTTTAAGTGAAATCGATATATTCAATATCAATTTACCAACCGAAGTTTCTTAAATCATAAACGCTAATGTTTTAAGAATATTTTATTACGTATTGTTTATTTAATAAGCATGTAACCTCTATCTGATGTGATAGAAAATATATTAGTCTTCCTGGTCTCACTCACTCATGGTTGTAAGTATGGAGCGGACATTTTGGGTTAAGTTTTTAGCAGAATAAGTTAACCCCCCCCCCAACATAAAATTTAAAAGTGTGCTTTATGTCATTTAAAGTAATACTTTGTTAAAAACATTTTCTAAATTTTGAGAGGAATATATAAATGAAGGATAATAAAAAATAATTATAAAAAGTGGCTATATTTTAATTATATTAAATAGGTGTATTATTCAATTTTCTCATTCATTTTGTAAATTGCAAAAATTTTTAGGCCCGGCCATACCTCCCATATTCTAAGAGTGAGGTGGGATTTTTAATAACTAAAGGATAAAAAGCGGGAAAGCGCCACAACTGCAATCCTTTTATATATAAATATTGGTGAATAATTTTTTTCAAATTATAATTTACAAATTTAAATTTGAATTTGAATATAAAGTCAAAATATATAAAAATTAGATCCAAATCTACATATTTATCGGAAGGAATTTATTTTATTTAAAAGTTTATTATATATGAAATAAATTTTAACTCTTCGCAATTCATGTCAAAATTCTGCTTTACCATTAATTCGGCCTCTAATAAATCAAATGAGACCGAAGAAAATTTTTTTCGCCTAATCATATTCATTAAACTCATTTCTGAGCCAGCATTTGAATGTAGAATTAAAAATAAATTTTTAGATATTTTTTAGGCTTATATTTACATTTTTATTTAATTCTTTCTAAATATTCTAACTTGATCGTATCATTTAAAATCAAAGGTTTAAGCTATATCTATAATTACCATAATAGTTTGATAATTCTAAGTAACTTCTTTATATGCTTCAACTTGTGTATCACAGAGGAATAAACAAGATTTATATATTTTAATATCAGCGCCGTTAAATTTGGCGGCTGAATAGTTCTACGAACTAATTGTAAATTATATCATTATTTCTTGCTTTATTTGTACCAATTGAGTATTTAAACGAGTATAGTAGCTCGTAAAAGGAAAAAACTATTAGTAACAAAATTTTGGCAAATCTATGATTTAAGCGACGGAAATAATTTATTCAGAAAATTTTATCGATGTTCCGTATTAATTATAATTTAATTCGTTTAAGAGACAGTATAAAGAAAAAGTTTATTAGCAAAATAAGAAAAATTGCCTAATTTGGCATTATTGATAGAATGGAGATAGCTGGTTTGCGCTAATATTTATTAATTCTTCAGTCATTTTTTTCACACACAAAAAGGTAATCGTACTATAAGAGAAATAAAATCTATATCTCCCATTAAAGCCTAAAACCAACCAAATTTCTGGAAGCATTTAATCTGGAACTTAAATCAATAATTGAAATTTATTACATTGATTCTTCAATTCATTAGATAGTTTTTCGACAAAATAAGATAAAATTGCCACGATTGGCAACATGCGAAAAAAACAAATATTTTTGGGTGAGCTCATACCATAGAAATGCCAGATTAGTACTTACTATTCCATCAATCAGTTTTTCTAGTCAATAAACAAAAACTAATTTTAATAAGAGATATAGACAGTAGCAACCTTTAAGTATGAACAGGGTTGCCATGTCTCTCCACATCAGCGGGACTCCCGCAATTTTTTAGTTTACACGCAAATATCTCTCTCCCACAAAAATCTACCGCAATTTAATTTCTCCCGCGATTTTTTAAAAAAAGTATTTTAAACGTTTTTAATATGTAAATAATAATTTTGAGACATTAATTGATTATTTTTATATTTTTAAATTAAATTTTAAATATTTATTCGAAAAACATGTCTAGTTTGTAAATTTCTTTCTATCCTGTTTTATTTTTATCCAATAATAAATCAACATTATTTCATTAATATTAGTCAGTACAGGGGAGTATATCAACATCGATTGCAATACAAAAATATTCTCAAAATGAAACTATATTTGCGGAAATCGTATACATCTATTATGTAGTTCAACATTCACAGAGCTCTATATATATCATTACAATGTGGGTAGAATCTTTTTCTCATGATATTTAACGACTCCAATATAAGTGCAAACCTTACTTGTGGCAATAAAAATGAGCAAGGCTATCACAATGTTTTGGTACCTGAATCCTAGAGGTCAATTCTAGACGATTTGAAAGATGGGCATCCTTATGCAATTCTAACAAATGTATCTAATAATGGAAATATTAAAACATTTCCCTCGATCCTTTGCAATTTCAACAAGAATAAGAACATTTCAATAAAACTGTTAAAAAAAAGTCCTCAAATAGTGAAAAATCCAACGATGTAGCTAGCCACATAAGGATAAATATAGCTGATTCAAGGTTATCAATGATTTGCATGCCAGCTTTCTGCGCTGATAATGCCTCTGTAAATTTTGGCCAAAACTAAAGTTACCGAATTGAGGCAGCAATGAATTATTACCAATTGGCTGTATATGCCATATATACTACATAGTTCTTGCAAGAAGGCAATGAATGTACTGTCTTTGGATGTCGAAATAAATGTGATGAAATATTTTAACGAATTTAGTTCAACTAAAAGAGTTAATGAATTAAAAGAGTTGGTGAAGTGGTCTGACTTGGAATGGAAGTTGTTGCGATATATACCTATCAGGTGGTTGTCATTAATACCTGCCATCGATAGAATTTTAAAATTTTACAAACCCTTAAAAAAATACTTCTTAAATAAAGATTTTAAAGGCTGTCCTAAAATTTGAAAAAATTTTTCTAATATGAAATGGCAGAAGTATATTTGGGATTCTCTTCACATGTAGGAAATCTACTGCATGCAGTTAATATTCAGTTGCAATCATAATATTCTTTATTAAAAATGATTCACAAAATTATGCTACAGCTCTGTTCATCTCTATATTTAAAAATTGAAAATAAATTTTATGGCGCTATTGCTAAAAATATTATATTAAAATGTTCAAATAATACTCTAATTAATACATATTTAAATAATGCAGATATTTTTATTCAGACAATTTTAGAATATTTTCAAAATTTGATTTTAATAACTCTATTTACAATTGTATAAATATTATGACCTTGGAACAGAAACCATCAATTAAGGTTTTTGTAATTTAATAAATATATTAAAAATACCGAAAGACATTGATGTCTTATTTGAAAAGATTTTATTCTCTCTATTTTTTATGATTCGCCAAAACCTCTCCTTACCTCATTCTAATCATCCGAGCGCATTTTTAGCCTGAAGAGGACTGCCTGGAAAAAAGGAGAGAAATCGGATTTAACAACATTAGAGAACGAGCTAATGGTTAAATAATGTATAATATGTCATGCCAGGAATATTATAATCTCAATAACGACGATAAACATTTAGTTCTATTATTTAAATCTCAAATAAAATATAATTATGTTTTAGCAAGGGCGCCAAAAAATTTATTGTCAATTTATAACTGTAAAGATGGACACATCTGCAGCATAATTTTGTGAATCTTTGTTAAGATTCTTTCGATTGCAACTGCACATTCTACATGTGAAATCATTCCTAAATATACCTCTGCCATTCATTATAAGAAATATTTTTTAAAGGTTTATAAAATTTTAAAATTCTATCGATGGCCGATATTAGGAACATATCGCAACCAACATTGTGTAGACTCGCTTCTGTAAATACACTCTGTTTTTCCCAAATTCACTGAGGCATTATCAGATCAGAAAGCTGACATGCAATTTATTGATCATCTCAAATCTGATATTATATGGTTAGCTATGTCTTTGGATTTTTCACTATTTGAGGGGAAAAAATTTAATAGTTTTATTGAAATGACCTTAATTTTGTTGAAATAGCGGAAGATCAAGGGAAATCCCTTTAGATTCATCTGTTAGAATTGCATATATATGCCCATCTTTCAAATCGTCAAAAATTAACCTCCTGGATTTAGGTCTTAAAACATTAATGATAGCCTTGCTCATTTGTTCTACAAGTATAATTTTCATTTATATTAGAGTCGTTAAATATTATGGAAAAAAAGATTCTACCAACATTGTGATGATAAGTAACTCTGTGAATGTTGTACTACAAGATAAGTACAATTGCCGCAACTGTAGTTGCATCTGTATTATATCTTATTTTGGAGTACCTTATTATGTATTTAAACGTGATACTTGATAATTAAGCGCCTATCCCTATAATGTTATACACACACACGGTAGATTTCCAATTGCGGTCGTTTTGAGGAACATTCGCTTAAAATATATTTTTAATTGTAAAATTAAAATCGTTTTTTATATTTAAAAAAGATCGTTGGTTTTTTTTATAAATTAATATAATTTAATAAATCAAGATTTTATTGTATTTTGAAAAATAGTTACCGACTTTGTATTTATATAACTAATTATAAAAAATAATAGGCGGATAATTAAATCAATTCAAAATCCCGGCCGAAGGCCGCCCGCATAAAAATTTTTTTTAGCAATTTTTATATTTCTACCGCAATTTTCATGTTTCTCCCACATCTACCTCAATTTGAAAATTTTGACCTGGCAACCCTGAGTATGAACCAAAAGTTATTAGAATTTCAAAAATTATCAAATTTAGATTGAACAAAGAATCTAAAGAAAGCAATTATAATAAAAAAATTAAATGAAATTATCATTATTTATAAAATCAACTTTTTTCCTTATTTCAAAATATGAGGATAAAGATAAAAGGCTAACTCGATATTTTATACAAAAGAAAATTAAGCTTGGAAACTTTTCCGACAGATGACATAACTTGCGGCAACTTTGGAAAATGTTATATCAAAATGAGATGGATTGGTTATGGTAAAATCAATAGGATAGCTAATTATTTTCATCAAGCCGCGAATAGGTTGAGCTATTAATAAAAAAAATTTAGAAAATAATTTTTAAAAAATATAACCAAAAATAATGATGTATTTTAATTTTATTATTCATGCTGAACCCTGGTCTGTGCTCGGGGTTCGTGCTCATAGCTAGTTTAATCGATTTTTAGACCCAAGCCTCGAATCTGGATTATACGCAACCAACCAATAAATAACACTCATATAAGTAATCGAGTTTTATAAAATTTAAATTATATTTTTGAGTTCACGACTCAAGTTCAAAACTCGAGTTGCGACTTGAGTTCACGACTAGTTGACCCTTCAAATTCATGTCGAGTAAAAACAAGTCGACTAATCGACTCAAAACTCGACTTGAGTCGTAGTTAAGTCGACTCAGGTGAGTCGTTTAACAACACTAGTTCGGTGTATTTGTACCAATAACTAGTGATGAATATGCAGTTATGACGTTTGAGAGTGAGAGTGTGATGTCGGGATTTGAGACTATGTTGAATTCTGAAATAAGGAGAAATAATTCTAGGAGCGAAGTAAGGGGAAATAATTCTAGGAGCGAACAAGGGAAAATAGTTATAGGAGCGAAATAAGGATAAATATTACTAGGAGTGAAGTAAAGATAATTCTATGAGCGAAATAGGGGGAAATAATTCTAGGTGCGAAACAAGGGGAAATATAGGAGTGAAATAAGGGGAAATAATTTTAAGAGCGAAATAGGGGAAAATATTTTTAGGAGCGAAACAAGGGGGAATATTTCCAGGAGCAAAATAAGGGGAAATAATTCTAGGAGCGAAACAAAGGGAAATAGTTCTAGGAGCATAAGGAGAAATAATTTTAGGATTGAAGTAAGAGGAAATAATTCTAAGAGCGAAATAGGAGAAAATAATTCTAGAAGCGAAACAAGGGTGAATAATTCTAGGAGCGAAATAAGAGAAAACGAAACAGGGGGAAATAGTTCTTGGAGCGAAATAAGTGGAAATAAATTTAGATGCGAGACAAGGAGGATTATTCTAGGAGTGAAATAAGTAGAAATAATTTTAGGAGCTAAGTAAGGGGAAATAATACTAAGAGCGAAATAGGGGAGATTCTAGGAACGAAACAAGGGGGAATAGTTCTAGGAGCGAAATAAGGAGAAATAATTCTAGGAGCGAAACAAGGGTAAATAATTCTAGGAGCGAAATAAGGGCAAATAATTCTAGGAACGAAGTAAGGACAAATAATTCTAAGAGCGAAATAGGAGAAAATAATTTTAGGATCGAAACAAGGGGAGTAGTTCTAGGAGCGAAATAAGGGGAAATATTTCTAAGAGCGAAATAGGGGAAAATAATTCCAGGAGCGAAACAAAGGGAAATACTTCTAGGAGCGAAATAAGGGGAAATAATTTTGAGCGAAATAGGGGAAAATAATTCTAGAAGCGAAACAAGGGAGAATAATTCTAGGAGAGTAATTAGGGGAAATAATTCTATGAGCTAAACAAGGGAAAATAATTCTAGGAGCAAAACAAGGGGAATTAGTTAGGGGTGCGAAATAAGGTGAAATAATTATAGGAGCGAAGTAAGGGGAAAATAATTCCAGGAGTAAAACAAGGGGGAATCGTTCTAGAAGCGAAATAAGGGGAAATAATTCTAAGAAAGAAAAAGGGTAAAATAATGATAGGAGTGAAACAATGGGGAATAATTCTAGGAGCGAAACAAAGGGGAATAGTTCTAGGAGCGAAATAAGGGGAAATAATTCAGTGAGCGAAATAAGGAAAATAATTCTGTAAAAATTACCAGGGGAAATTGGACTTGGTAAAGAATATCGTGATATTAAGAAAAGGGAGGAGAAAGGAAAGACTGGGCGGAGGGATGTACGGCATCAAGAAAATTGAGTGCTAATGAATGCTGAGACACAGCACAGTGAAGAGGAGTTGCTATTTAATGAAGAAAATGGAGGGAAATTGGAAATGACCAAAGTGCAAGAGGGAGTTCGGAGATTAATGTAAGATTATCAGGAAATTTTAACAAAGATTTGGGGTGCTTCAGAGATTATGAAGTGGATATTAAATTAAGAGATGCTTGTGTTCCAAAATTTTGTGCGTTACGATGGACACCGTTTGAATGGAGAAAAGAAGTAGGAATGGAAATGTATCAATGGGTACAGAAAGGCATTGTATGTCCCGTGGAATACAATATATGGGCAACCCCGCTGGTGCCTGCGAAGAAAGCCAATGGCCGGCTCCGTCTATGAGCAGATTTTTGGGTCATGCTACTAAATCCGTGGGTTGTGGAGGTAAAATATCCGTTGTCACCAATTAAAGGGAAGTATTTATTTTTTTAAAAGTGGATTTTTCTAATGCATATCTACCGCTATTTGTAAAACCGTAGGTAAAGAAATTTTTAACTATCACTACGCCTAAGGGATTGTTTGCATTTTGTAGATTGCCATTTGGACTTAATGTCTCAGCTCCTATTTTTCAACGAACAAATGTTGCCGTTTTTTATGATGTGATGGTGACTGGAAGAACTCCGAACAACATGAACGTAGATTGGGGGAAGTATTTCGGAGAATAAAAGAAAAAGGATCGCGGGCCAGTGCGGAGAAAAGTGTGTTGGGAGTGATGGAGGTGACATATCCTGGGCACAAAATTACGGGAAAGGAGGTGAGACCTGTAGACATTAATATGACATGAATTAACATTATGATAGCAGTAAAGCAGAAGTGCAAGCCTTTTTAGGAATGGTCAAATATTACCACCGGTTCGTAGAGGGATTCGCTCAAATAGTCGCGCCATTTTATCAATTGCTTAGAAGGAAGAGAAATTTGAATGGACAGATGAACAAGAGGCAGCCTTTAAAGAGTTGAAATGATAAAGAACCTATTTTAGTATGCTTTAATAATGAATTGGAGATATTATTGGCTGTAGACGCGCCTAATAAAGGTGTAGGAGAAGCTTTGTTACATTGTATGGATGAATTAGAAAGGCTGGCATTATTCTTCTCAAGGATATTTAGAGTAGCAGAAACCAGGTATTCCGTGATTAAGCAGGAAGCGCTAGCCGTCATTTTTGGATTAACAAAATGCCGAGAATATCTAATTGAATACAGGTTTGTTATTTATACGGAAAATAAACCGCTTGTGCATTTATTCAAGAGGACAACAAGGAATTAATGCTATCGACGGGGTTACAAAGATGGTTATTGCTAGTAGGCAGATTTGACGCACAAGTTAAATATCGCCGAGGGAAAGAAAATTATTTACCTGACATTTTATTTAGATGTGGAGATTTCGGAAAGAAAGAATAGGAAGAACGAGACGAGAAAAATGAGCAAGTACTTATTAGAACCATGGCCTGAATACCCAGAGGTGGGCCGGTGACATGGGAGGATTAAAAGAGTGACATTAACAGATCGGGAATTGAGACGAATCAAGAGTGTCTAAAGGAACGGAAAATATGGCAGGATGGAAACAAAACGTTCAAACATATAGAAAAGGAGTTGGCACTAATAGATGAATGTCTAGTGGGAGGAAGTCGGAATGTTATGCAGTTCAAGTTAAGGGAAGCAGTGATGGCAATAATTCATACTAGACAACAAGGAATGGAGAGAATGAAACAATGGGGACGGGAATATGTGTGGTGGTCAGGAATGAATAAAGATATTGAAAATATCAGTAGTTTGTGTCAGATGCAATTCCTGGGCTCTGCCCCGAAAAGACAAAGAAAGTGTGTAACCGAAAGCAACTAAGCCGTGGGAGCCCATACACGTGTGGATTTCAGCAAAGTATATATACTTGTGGTGGATGCAAGAAAATAAGAGGATTAACAACCCAAGTGGTGGTAAAAACATTGAAAAATCTATGAACTAAATTCGGAGTCGCTACAACAATAGTGTCGAATGGAGGTCTAGCTTTTATTAGTAGACAATTCAAGGTTTTTTGTGCGGAAACCGGAGCAAAACACATTTTGGCGCCACAGCATCATCCGAGTTCGAATAGGCAGGCGGAGAGGATGGTAGTTGTAGTCAAGAATTGGTTGAGGAAATCAAAAGATATAGGCGGAGAGATGTGGATGGCAGTGACATATTACAATAGCAGTAAAAAAAGGGGGAGGAGCAATCGTTAGCGGAGAGGTATTTAGGAAAGAGAACTAGGATTTTGTTGGATTCGCTTAGGCCAGCAATGCAAGGAAAGGGGCTGATCGAGACAAAAGAAGTGAATTTATGGTAGGAGAAATTATGGGCGAGAGTGTTTGGGGATAACAAAATAGAAGTTCGGAATGATTGTAGAAAATATGGGATGCAAATTGAGCAGAGTGGAGTTTACAGATGGTAGAGAAGGTATTCGGCACAAAGACCAACTCCGCAGAGGAGTGGAACCTGGTAGATTACGATCGGGACTAATAATAGGAGAGGGTAATTGATGGGAAATTCATTAAAAAAAATATGATAATGGTACATTGTCAAAAATTTTGTCAGGGTAAAGGTGGCTGAAAAATATTTATCTTAATATAGTGCTCAATATATCCGAGGAAGGTCTAAGGGAATGACTAAGCCAAAGATAAGCTAACTTAATACCTGGGCGAATGATAATAATAATGAAAAGGGGATTCAACAATATAGTCGTTAATGGGATAAATTGGTTAATGGGATAAATTGGTTAATGGGATATGTAAATGATCAATGGAGCCAATTCGAACCAAGACATGATTTCTACAGGGAATCAGCTATATCGTCGAACAAAGAGGGAAGACTCAAGGATCTAAAGAAGAATAATAAGAATGTTACTGTGCGAATCCTTGGAAGTACGATGAAAGGCAATAGTTTTGGGCAGAAGCCGGATGCGAGGTTGAAGCGCCAAGTTTGGTTTTCAATTGTGGAGAGGGGAAAGCATGTTATGTGGGTCATATTTCTCTATTAAATTGTAAAATCATTCATTTTTGGTGATGAATATTATTTTGTTTATTTTGCGCAATCATTCTTTTAATATATTATTTGTAAAAGAAATAAAAAAGATTAAATATGAAAAATGTTTACGTAATATGTTTGTAAATTAATTATATTTTTAATCAATTTATATTTATTTTTTAGTAGATATAAAATGAGAAAAAAAAAGAAATAAAATTGTTGTTTTCAAAATTATTTTGTCTTCAATATTTTTCTTTCAAATTTATTTCTTGTGAAATTTTTACAATTGCTACATTTGTGTCAAGTAGTAAAATAAAATATAATATCTTTCGTAGAACTACCAAAGGGAAATTAAGAGAATATAAACCGAAGAAAAACCACCGATCCCCCTTCAAAATCTAATAAATCGACCGTGACTTTATCAGCCAGTATTTGAGAAATATTGGCATGTGCAATATTATTAATCAATTTAGCTTGAATTGAATTAGTCTTTTTAGATGTAGTCTCCATTATACAAAAATTATTACGATATTTTTCTATCTTTTTAAAAATGTTGATTAAAATTTAAAAATAACAATTACCTTATGTGTTTTTTAAGTTATAATTACTAGATTTATTTGAGGATATATTTTATTTTAAACAAATAAATTTGTAGCCACCTTTTGTAAATGGTGTATAATCAAGAACATTTTCTTCCAGGGTACCTTCCATTTCATTAATATCATCATTATGAATCACTTACAGGGGCGGACTGGCTATAAGACCAGGTGGGCATTTTGCCCACGAGCCCGCTTGAAAATGTCGATTTTTGAGGCCGATCAGAGGAAAATATCAAAAAAGAGGCCGATTAGAAAAAAAGTATATTATTATGTTCACATTATTTTCTCTTATCATTTATTTATTTTTGATGATATATCTATGATTTGAATATCACATTCCTTGACAATTGTCATGTCGTTTACTATAATTTTATGCATAAAATATCAGTAACGTCGCTTGACGCTATACATCATTACCACGTTCTTTTCTTTGTTTTTTTAAAATGAAGTAAAAACGCTTTGAGTGGAGTGAACGCTAAGTTTTGATTAGTTTATTATATTACATTTTTATACATTGATTTATTGTAGAAATAATATGGCCAACATTTCTTGTACTTAATTCATTGAAATCAAGTAAAATCCAGGTCGGTGAATTAAATAAAAGGATGGATGCTTGGGTGAAACAGAATAATTCATCTGGCCAAAATAAGCTGAGAAAGCTGCAAAAAATAGGTAAGATAAGGTGGTGGGTACGTGAAAAAGCTCTTAGAGGATATATGGTAAAGAGAGCTTTCTCCCAATAACGATAAATGCACTTCAATTTATATTAGATAATAAATCATTTGAAACAAAAACTTGATAATTTATGTAAATTTAGACTCTAAGTATTGGAAATTTTTGAAATAATTGGACCACTGTCATATCTTCAAATTAAAAAATTAGGTACTTTGTCAGCATGGGAAATGATAAAAGATGCTAAGTCTTCTGTATCATCGATTATTACATCGATTCAAAATAAAGCAATAAAATGGCTTCTAATTTATGAAACATTTTAATATTTAAAGCTCCCGGAGAGTCAGGGTACAGAATACTCTGCTAAAAAATCGAATAGGACGAGCGAAGAGAATATATAGTGACAAATGCCAAAATAAACGTCCTCAAGAATCGATTGATCTTTATAGGTTCAGAGTATTTCGTCCTATAATTGATCAAATTATAAACACCTTGTCGGAACGGCTCTCTGCGAATTGAGAGCTTATTTTGAATGTGCAATATTTGCACCCTATATATTTTGTTGAAATAAATGGTAAAGATATATATATTGTGTGTTAAATTACGTAACGAATAATGTTCATTTGCCGTATTCAAAGATTTGGTAGCAGAATTAAATGAAACGGACGATGATCGTGAGTACAAGTGAGGAGTCAAATGAAGAAGATGGAATATTAAAATATGATAACTCAGAGGTGATAATAAATGGAACAAGTGTTTAATATGCGTGTATGAAATTTTTAAAAGATGCAATATGCTTACAAGTGACACTAATTTATATATGACATATTAATACATTTTAACTTTGTCATTTATGCAGGTTTTGCGAGAAAACATTTAGTAAATTAAAAATTATAAAAATAAGCTGAGAGTTAATATTGACCAATAAAAATTAGAAGCGTTTTTAATGCAGTTGAATGAGAACCTTTAGCGCAGATTGAACTAGAAGATATTCTTGTATATTTGAGCAAAGGTTCAAAGTTAATGAGAGATTTATTAACTTAAAAATTATATATTTCCTTAATTCTTTTATATGAATTTTATAATATCTATTATAAGTGCAGCAATTTTATACGCTGTAATATTATATAACTGAATAATTTTATATGCGTAAAATTAATTGATTTGATATATTGAGTATGTATTTTTTTATATTTAACATGTGATGTATGATTTATTTTATAGTGCAATATCGTTATAAATCTCATATAAAATTTATATGTGCAATGATTATTATTTTATATTGGTAGTGAATATGATCTTAGATGTGCATTTTTTCAAAATAAAATATATGATTTTTTACTAAAAATGTAAATCTTTTGAACTTATTTTCAAAAATAAGAAGTATTCGATACGCGGGGGCAGCGTCTACATGACAGTATATTCACTGGATGCAAACCCCCCTCAAAAATATATATCTACCCCCCTAAAAATACTAAAATGTTATCCATAGATAATTTAAAAATGTAATGGAAAATTTTCTAGATTATTATAGCCTACCCCCCAACATTCCTACCCCTTTATAGATATTAGGATGCAAACTGTTCCTACCCCCCCCCCCGCTCATGTAGACACTGCGCGGGGGTGATGGCTTGATTTGAACGTATGAATAAATAAGAATCGATTTAAAATATTAAATTAAGTTCTTTATTTTCAAAAGTTAACTAGTAAAATTTTATATAATAATGATCTCTTTATATATACAAAAATAAATCATTTTAATATTAAATATATAAAATATAATATAACGTTTCTTATAAAAATTATAATAAAGTAAAAGTTTAAATTGATAGCTTAAACCTTCATTATTTACAATATATTAAAATAAAATCGTTACTAATGTTACAAGAAATAATAAAAATCATGTAAATCGAAGAAGCCATATAAGGGAACCCGGTTGAAGACCGGGCAAAAGCAGGTCGAAGGCCCGCATTATGGGGGCAAAGCCCCCATAAATGAGGTCGCTATGAAAAAATGCCCATGAGGCTGTAGCGTCGCCAGTCCGCCCCTGCTCACTTATATCGATTTGGATATCCATTTGCGATGACATTTTAAATATTTTACACAAGATGATTTAGGTTTATAGTATAAATTTCAAAAATAAATAATAAATCATAAAAATTATAATTAATTATGATATTTAAATATTCATGTTTATAGTTACATTCATTATATTTTTACTACTTTCAAAAAAAGGAGCATGCTAAAAAAAATTAATAATTGGAAAAAAGTAGAATGCTATTAGCTATTGCTATCAAAAAAGATAGCGTGCAACACAAACTACTTTAACAACTCTGGTTTGGGTTAAGAGGATAATTTCCTTAGATTTTAATGATGTAATTGATCACCTACCCCCATGATTGAGAGCCCTGTTTCCACCCCCCCCCCCTCCCCCAGTGCAATGGAAAACACTTTATAATAGTAATCTGGCCAAAAACCTTCGAAGGGGTCTAAATATTTCAAAGCAATTTATGAAAAAAGGTACCCAAAAGTACCCTGCCCTCTTACAAAAACCCAGGATATGCCTAGGAATTCATTCAGACTAAGTAAAAAATAATGACATTTTTATTATGTAAAATATAAATTGGAATTGGTTTTATAATCACAATAATTTGATATAATTTTGTAAAATATTGTAAATAATGTACAAATAAATTTATTATATTTGGTTAAAAGGTTCATGACTTGTAAAAAATTTATAAATATTTTTGGATAATTCTGGTCCAACTCTTCTAGTAGTTTGCAATATACCTGCCCCTCTTCGAACATTAACATCTTTCAAGTAGTTTTCACATTCTTTTATTGTATTCAAATTGTTACCATTGCTTTTCAATTCTATTTGTTGATATGCATTTAATAAACTAGATGGTGATGGTATAAATGATGCTATAGCCTCTGCTACATCTTTACCAACATTATTAAAAGATGATAATTGAGCCTTCCAAATATCTACTTTCCATTTAACAATTATTTTGTCATCAAAGACACTAGGAAATTTGATTGACTGTGTATGTTCACCAGCAGGATGAAAGGCAAACTTTGAATCATATAATTTTAATTTTTTTTCAGCTTCTGCATAAGATTTTGTAATTTGATATAACAGATTAGTAAATCAGGATTAAAAGAACTGATAAAAATAAATTGTGTATCATATTGCATAATGTTATATAAATTCAATTCATCACTTATTCTTTTAGATTCCATATTTTCATTCTCATCTTCTAAATAATAAAATATTAATTTATTATTTGGAAATTTTTTAAAACATTTATTATAGAATTCATCAATTTTATCAGTTGTTGCAAATGAAAAGGAATAATATATAATTTTATGGATTGCTATCAACATATTTTGATCAACAAATAGAGATTGTGAATCATCAGCCATATCAACATCCCAGAAAAAGCTGACAAATGGATCAAGTGAGTTATCAATCTTATAATTTATATGTTTTAATGTTAGATATTCAAAAGATTCATGAGAAAACTGTTTTTTCAAATTTTCATTAATTAGTAATTGTATACTTTTAAAATTTTCCAAATATTTCTTTGATAATTTTACTTGTTGCAAATCTTGAATATCCATAATTAATTTTTTTAGACTAAAATATTTTAAAAAAAATTATAAGCTTGGCCTAACTGAAATAATAGTTGTGTGTCTGTACTGGAGTTTTATAAAATTATTTATCAGCTGTTTGATAAACTGCTAAATTAACTTAAGATATTCTTATGCAACAAAAAATATAATTGCCTAATTTCTACACAATATTATTGAAAGAAAATAACTTTGATGCCTAGACATATGAGTATTTTAATTTTTTTATATTAATATACATATTTGCTTTTATTCTGCGCGCGTAACCCAAAGGTGATAATGACTAGATTTATTAGTACATTTTTTTCTCTTTAGCTTTCATTTTTTCTGGTGGTAAACTCCTTCAATATCTCTCTCCACTTTATGTTATATCTCTTTTATCTAAAGTATACTTTCATATTAGCTCTAACTTTATGGCCCCATTAAAGTTTTGGCCTTCCTCTTTTACGTTTACCCATCACTTCCAAACTCTCAACCTTATGTAGTTCATAGGCCTTCTCATTGTATGCCCATACCACCTAAGTCTGTTTACCATTATCTTAGTCTTAATGGGCACTACCTTTAAACTTCCTAGTATTCTTGTACTTCTCACCTTATCCTTTCTTGTTACCCCAGCAATCATCCTCAGCTTTATCTCCATAGTTTGTAGACTTCTCTCGTCGGATTCTTTGGTTGGCCAGTTTCCGAAATATATAGAATATGTTGTACTATGGAACTATAAATTTTTCCCTTCAATTTGTGTGGGATTCTTTTGTCAAAGAGCACTCCAGATAAAGATCTCCACTTTAACCACCCTTGATTAATTTTACTCTTTATCTCTTTCTCTATTGTGCCGTTTGTTTGTAGAGTGGAGCCCAAATATTTTCAGCTTTCAATTGCCGAAATCTGCCATTCATTTATATCAATGTTCTCTGTTTCATCTCCTCCTATCACCATATACTCCGTCTTTTCTCTATTTACTTTTAGTCCGTGCTTTTCTAGGTTATTTATCCAGATCATTAATCTTTCTTTCATTTCATCTTTGGATTCGGCAAGTATCACAATATCATCTGCAATTATCATATTACACGGGACTGTTTGTGGTATAGACTGTGGTAATATATCTATTACTGTTATGAAGAGAAGGGGGCTGAGAGCCGACCCTTGATGAACTCCCTCGGCTATTGTGTGCTACCAGTGGCGTAGCTAGGAATTTTCCTTAGAGGGGGTCCATACATATAAAAGCCTGGGGAGCTTCGCCCCCCAGACCCCCTTTAACGGGCCTTCGGCCGGATTTATCTTACAAATCTTAACCATATCTTCGATAATATATAATAAATATATTTTTAAATGCATCAATAATTTGTTTTATAATTTAGTAGATTATTCTCAATGACTTTATAATAATACTATCTATAATAATTTCAATAGTAATATAATATCCTTCCACAAATCAAAACCAGAAAAATATAAATATTATTGATATTTATTTGATATAAAGTCACCACTTATAAGTCTTTTGAACGTATAATCTAAAAATAAAATTTTGCTCTGGGAGGGGTCCAAACCCGAAAACAACCCCCGTAGCTACGCCACTGTGTGCTACGGACCATTGTTGTATGGCCGTCACTAGGGGGGGGGGCTCAGGAGCTCAAGCCCCCTGAAAAATTTGAATAGCCCTCTGAAGCAAAAAAAATTTTTTTTTTAATGGTTTCTTAATATCCCCTTAAACTAAAAAGAACTTTTTTTGATTGTCCCCTGTTTATTATAATTCTATTAAGTAATATATAGATTTAATTTTATTATTTAAAAATTAATAAGACTATCTAAATTATTAGATTAGATTAATACATATAAATTATAGTTTCACTATGTCAGCTTGCAATCAAATTCTTTGTTAAAAATAAAATATCAATACCATGCATAATGTTTAAATATCAATTTAGCATTAACAGTTGAAGTTTAATTGATTTTTATTAATTAAATTATTATATAACCCTAATTAAATAAATATAAAGATTTATTAATTGAAAATTAACAAAATCACTATTTAAATAAAATGACTTTGCGATTTAAAAATTTAAGCATTAAAGACTTTATGAAAAAAACTAAAGATAAAAGTAGCAATAATCTTGAGGACCAAAGAAGAGGATTCAATAATAAAGCTGGTGATGAACAAAGTATATTTTATACAGTTTTTAAAATTCAAACTTTGATTTAGTTGAAAGACGATTAATTGTAGTTTTAAAAGATATAAATATTGAAAACAAAAATGTTAAAAGAAAGAAAATAGGTAAATAAATTTATAAATAAGTCTGTGTCCAAAATGTTTTGAAAAAATCCTTAAAATTTTCACAAATTAATAACAAAACACTTTGGACATTTAAGTTTAAAAAAAAATAAATTTATTAGTTAATTATCTATTTTAATGGAAGGTTTCTTTTTCACTTGATCATAATTGAAGTTATATGTTTTTCCTATTTCCTCCCAAATTTGCCTAATTTCTATAGAATTTCTATTTAAGTCATTTTTCACCAGAGTATTAAACAATATTGATTTCTTTAGTTTTCAAGGTAAGCAAAAATTGCTTTACAATATATTTTCACCTTTCAGGAGCAGGACACTAGAAATGGAAATTTTTTTTTAAATTTTTCTATTATAATCACATAAGGTGATGTCAAAATATTAGCTAAATAAAACATAGTAAATATTTTCTATATAAATAGTCAATATCTTAAAAAATCATACACTATTATTCTTTTTACATTAATAAAGATAATATTGGCTAAATTGTTTACTCAATCATTCTTTCATAATTGGATAATTATATATTTATTTGTTTATCCTAACTTAATAATAAACTATATTTTAATAAAAATGCTAAATAAATTTAGAATAGTTTGATTATTTATATATATTTTTGAAAAATGGACACTATAATATGGAATATTACTTTTTATATATTATATTTACAAAAATAAATACACTGAAAAGAAATACATTTTAAAATTAATCTTATTTAGATTAATTGAATAATGAAGAAAGTATTGTGAATGACATGATTGTAAATAATGTAAGTACAGAAAGAAAGAAAATAGGTAAAAAATTAATTTATATATAAGATATTTTATTTATAAAATAATAGAAGCACTATGTGTGGCTCAATCTGAAGATATATGTGAGATCCAATGTACAGATATCTCTGAATGTATTAATTTTTTAAATATAATTAAATTAAATATAAAATTTTATATAGACATAGAATCTGAAGAGGATACTACAACAAGTCAGATTCTTGGTAGCAGTAAATATACAGGTATATTGGATAAAGAAGTTTTATTGCAACAAATTACATTTGATGAAATACATTTTAAAATTAATCTTATTAGATTTATTAAATAATGAAGAAAGTATTGTGAATCATGACATGAAGCCACCCAAGCTCATTTACATTGTTATCAAATCAAATGAGAATATAGTATATTAAAAAAATTTAACCAAATTCCAATATTTAAATAATTAATAACCTTAAGGAATTTTAAAGCTATATAACAAAATTAATACAACCAATTTTTTTCCAAATTTTTATAGCAAGGTCAATATCGTAACTTGAACTGCGAACTCATTAGAGGAGCATCATTGAAATTAGAGGGGGGATAGTTAGTTATGAAATAATTATCATTATTTGAAAAATTGGAAAGGGATGAAAGGTATTTTTTTTTAAAATTATTTATATTTGGCAGGAGGTTAAAAGTTTTGAGAGGGTTGATATCATTTATTTAAAAAATAATTTTTTTTTTATTGAATATGTGAAGGAAAAAGTAGAGCATTGTCATAACATATCGTCTAAACCAATAGGTTTGTTTGTTAAATATATAACTGAAGTGTAAATTTTTAAAAGAATCACTGATTTGAACAAAGACTGGTTAAAAATAACCATGGGAAAAAAATCTGACAAAAACACCCCGATATAAATTTATATGCTTTAATAAATAAAAGGAAAATGTAATCCTCGTTTTAAACTTTGCCCTTTAGTGTAATACTTGAGTATTATTTTAATAGTACTTTTCTAATAATGTTGCTCATCAAAAATGATCATATTTGTAAGGGGAAACAACTATATGACTCAAGGGCTAGGAATATGAATTTTAAAATAATTTTATAAATGCATGACGAAAGGTAGTTATTTTTGAAATATTAATCGTGGGATTGATGTGGTAGATAAAGAATGTGTCACACACATATAAAAGAATTTGTAAATACCCTCATAAAATCTATATCTTGATGAATGAGTCTTATGTAACCAGCTAAATTTTATACCAAAGTATCCTATATTTTTGTCACAAAAAAATAATGAAAATATAAAAATTTTGAGACTATTATATAAAAACAAACAAAATTTTTATTATTGTAGATAAGAATTTAAAAAATTAAACATTCAATGTTATATTAATAGCGATTCCTTTAAGATAATCTAATCTTGATCGATTTTCGAAGTCAGAAACAATTGTTACTATTCTCGCATGTAGATTTCGATATTTTTTTCTCGGGGTAGAGGGTGTTTCACCAGAATTATATTGAGAAATTTTTAACTCTGTCAACCCTTGTTGTTTTTTTAAACCTAGGAAAAATTATATAGTTTATTAGTAAATCTTTATACTTTTTAAATCATTTTAAAATAATAGATATATAGATAACTTGATATAAATTTCCACATGTTTGGATGGTAACTTGTTAGGAGGGAACTGAAGCATCTATGCCACCCTTCAACCGCGTTGTTGGTTTTCGCTTCCCCGTTCAGTGTTGATTGGTAACAATTCCAGAGTTCAATATTAAACAAAGCAGGTAGTCTGCCTCTTCCAAACGTTTTACCAATATAAGCTTTTTCAAAAGTTTCAATTAGAGGCTGAAGTAACAATTGATTATTAGAATAAAATTCGGAGTTTATTAGTAATTTAAATGTTTCAACTACATTTAAGGGTGGCACAAACGCCAAACAAACCATCATTCTAAGTTGTATATTAAATTCTACATCTGTTTTATATTTATGCGATATTTCTGGATATTTTTGAATGTTTAGCCAAAAGGATTGGCCAAAATGGAAATAGCAACATTTGTGTTGCGAATTGGGAAACACTTCATTGAAAGCTTTTACACTAGCCATTTCAAAATCCGTCATAATTTTTTTGGAGTTGATATTAAGTTGTCACCTATAATAGTAAATATTCTTTTATAAGTTTCATAATCATTTCTATTGGTCAATATATATATGAGAGGTAAAACATTATTATTTCTAATCCCATGAATTGTATAAATTTGCATAAATAAAGGTGGCGACGATTTAAATGTACCATCAGAAAACCAATGTTCGCATGAAGCTAAGAAGTCCAAATTTTTTCTTGTTCCAAATATGATAACACGGTCGGGAACCTGACACACATGATAAATAAATAAGCATTTATAATAAAGTGTCGGGCAGCTTATCGCAACAAAAATGAAGGATTTAGTTATATTTGTTCAAAAAATTTATAAAAAATCTTACCGGACCATCATCATGAAGTATGAAATCCTCATATTTATCTGTAATTGAATATTCATGCGGAATTATCAGCTCAATAAGGCTGCTAGGATTCGGAGGTGCAAAACTGTTTGAACTCCGCGTTCGGTGAATTATACGTTTCATAAGATTCGGTGATGGTAGTGCCATTGATATAGAATCACTTAATTGAGATACGTGTTTCGCCACAATAAAGTTTGGAGTTTCCATAGTATTATTCAAAGCTTCATTCTTAATTGAATTGATTATTTTCTTGGTTTCCATTTCGATTGGATTTTCTGGATGATTGTGTATTTCATTATTATCTTTTATCTTACCATTTTTTTTGTGAGTCGTATGGGACTTTTAAAAATATCCTGATTGATACATCTATAATAATTAGTATCTGAGACTACTTTATCCAGGCGGAACAAATAATTTTTAAAGGTTAAGATCTCCTTATTTTTGCTTGATAACATATTTTATAAGACTCCGAAATAAAGAGGAAAGAATGGCTAAAATATTTATAATTTATAACCAAAGGAATGGCACCAGCCAGACGGGAAATTTTTTTTTTTAAATTTCGGCAATACTTTTTTTTTAAAATAGTTAATTATTTGTTAATTTTTAGTGTAGCTATTTTTTTTATTATATTTTAAAATTATTTAAGATTCAATAAGAACCCATATCAAAATATTATATTTAAATTAATTGAAATTAATGCCGAGTTATTATACTAAAAATTTTATCACGCCCCCTCCCCCCCCCCCACTTCCTCCTTCAAATAAACAGAAAAGATAAAAAGATATCTATAAAGATTGAAAATAATAAAATTAATAAATATTTTAAATTGGGGAAATCCCTTATTTCACTTAGATGTAATTTATTTTTGAATTGCCATTCAAAATTGATATTCTAAACAATAATGTTGTAGACTTTATTCATCTACACTGTTTAAGAATAGTGACTGCCAAAACCACGGTTGTGCATTTGACCGGTCAAATATGGTTAAAATCAAATAAATATTATTTTATATTGAATATCATCATTTTCTTTAATATTTTTTAATCAATTTTCTTTTTGTCTAAATCTTCAATCGATTTCTGTTTTAGTAAGATTATTGACACAAATCGACCAATTTCTTTCTGAAGAAGAAGTAGATCAAGAAATTGTTGGTAATGTCACTTCTCTTAATGGCCATGGTGGTCAAAGCTAATTCCACTGCTTGAGTTTGAAATCTGATTGTTTCTTATGGAAGTTACTGCTATCCCCATGATTTTCTATTAAACAAGCCGCTTTTATTTCTGAAATTTATGATATAGCTTGAAATATTTTGATCACCACCTTGTATGCCTAATTCTTTTATTATATTACATACTTCATTAAATTCACTATGATTAAAATGCTCTCCTTAATATTAGGAACTCAATAAGCATTGTGATCACATTTCACATGTATTTATATCGTTTTTTCTTTTTCAAACATATTTTTATATTCAGATCTTATAGAATATATGACCACTTGACCAGGTCAAATATTCCCCCGTTCAATTGACCCGTCAAATCTAGTCATTTGACTGTTCAATTGACTGACTTGCTAACCCTGGCCAAAATTGATTGATAAATTTATAAATATTAAGTCATGCTTACCCATACATATATCAATTTCGCCAGTAAATATCGAGATTTAACTAATAAACTCAATGATTAATATATTGATAAAGCTGAGTTCCTTGTGCGCGATTATATAAAATAAGAACTTCGAAGAAAAGGATAGGATAGCGAAAAAAAGTGTATTTCAATAACAAATTTCATAAACCAGATATAAGTTTATTAATCATTATATAAATTTTTTAAGGTTAAAAGAAAATCAAACTATGTGAATTAAAAAAATATTATTCAAATAATATAATTATAAAAAAATGATTCAAAATAAATTAGTCATAATTAGCAATTATCGCGATATTAAATTCTCTATAATATCTTCGTGATATGTTTCGCGAAATAATTGCCGCTACATTGTCTTCGCGATTTGGGTTTCGCGATAATAACTTTGCTATAAAATTTTTGCGATAATAACTTCGCTATAAAATTTTCGCGATTATTCATTCGCGATTAAAGTTTCGCGGTAATGTATTCTCTTTAAAAGTTCCGCGATAAAAGTTTTGCTATAAAATTTTCGCGATTATTGATTAGCGATAAAAATTTCGCGGTAATGTATTCGCTTCATATGTTTCGCGATAAAGGTTTCGCTATAAAATTTTCGAGGTAATGTATTCGCATTAAAGGTTTCGCGATAAAGATTTCGCTATAAAAAATTCGCGATATTTTTTTCGCGATATTGTATTCGCGGTAATATATTCGCTATAAAGGTTTCGCGATAAAGGTTTCGCTATAAAAAATTCGCGATATTTGTTTCGCGATATTGCATTCGCGGAATAGTATTAGCTATTATGGATTCGCGATAAAAGTTTCGCGAAAAAGTGTTTCGCGATAAAAGTTTCGCGAAAAAGTGTTTCGCGATAAACGTTTCGCTGAATTGACATGGTACCCTTCATAACTACTCTTTTAAACAAAGATCTCCTATCATAGATTTAAATCAAATATGAGGTCAACCTGATTGTGTCATAAAAACTCTGTGGTGGTATCCATTGGCTATTTAGAAGATTATTAGCAAGGGTCAAAATCCAGGGTCTTAATTTATTAGATATACATGTCAATTAAGATTGAGTGTTAAGGAGAAGTTCCTAACATGGATATACTTTAAATAGTTTTGATAACAAAATTGTTTTACCCCTAAATTCCTAGAGACATACTGTGACATTAAAACTCTCCATTATTCTGCCCAGTTTGAAGTTTAAATTTCTTTGAAGCCAATTTTAAAAGACTTGAATATTCCAATATATTAACGTTTTCTGTAGGTTAACTATATAAACTATAAAAAATTTAACCTTATGAAGATGGTAAAATGTGTTATAAAATTGAATGAATGTTGAGGCTGTTACATGATTACTATTGGACCAATTACCCTATAATCATTTTTATTGGACAAAATTTTTTTAAAAGAACACTATTGGCTAAATTTGATTTTGAGGATTATCATAATAGATATAAGATCAGTTCAGTTGTTTAATGTATCAGTTAGTTCTTATTTGTGGTAATGGAAGATGAATGAATGTTTAATATGATTCTGTAGTGATTTTTAAAAAGAATGTAAAAAATTTAAAAATATCAGAATACCTATTTAATAGTTTGAATTTTAAAGTAGCTACAAACTTTGAATCGTATCTTCTATTTGATTAATTTTGCCAGATTAAGAAAAAAAACCTTTGCCGGGATTCGAACCTAAGTCCATTATTCCATAGATTTGTAAGCGACGTTCTTGCCGATTGCTTTTCAAAATTAACGATTTTTTAAATATATATATTATAGATGAAAGTGTGACTGTGACAGCGTAACGGTATTTTTGTGGCAAGGTTTTTATATATATTATAGATATTATTTTTAACATATTATTTAAAATAAATAAAATGAAAGTTTAGAATAAAAAATATAAATTTAAAAATTTTTTAAAAAAGCTTGCACCCTGAACCCTAAATTTTAAAAAGGGTTTGAATTTGATTCAGCAAAATATTGAGGATTTGAAGGGTTTGGGTTCTAGTCCCTGTTGGGGTAAAAATATTTTAATATTTAAATTTAAGTATGAAAAATAATAAACATTTTTGTTAAAATACGTTTTTTCGACCTTAAATTTAAAAATAATGAATTTACAACTTACTTACTTTTATAAAGATTTAAACGTTTTATTTGATAAATATTTATTTTATTGTTAAAATTTAAAGTTTTAAAAATAAAATATAGTTATAGTAAAAAAATTTTTAGAGTGAAATGCCGTTGCCGATAATTTTTCTATCAGCGCACAGTCCTCAGTATTACAATTAATAAATTATATCGTCTGCTTTCTGTTGTAGTTTTGTATTTATATATATATATATATAATGATATATATGAAATGTCAATCAAAAGGGATCTTCTGTAATTAATTTTGTTAGTTGTTGATTATGGGAGAGAAATGATCACATGTTTGAGGAAGCTTTGTCTTCAGATATAATGTATTTGTCTTAATGAAGAATAATATTTTTTTTTAATGAATGTCAATCTTTTTAATTTATTTTTTTTATGAAATAATGATTATATTATTCTTGGATTTGAATAGAAAAATAAATATATCATCTGAATGTATTTCTGGGGTCTGTGTAACTTACTATTTGTAATTTCTAATATTTCCATATTTTAAAGTAATAGGTATATTTATGATTTAAATTTTTTTATAATGATTATCTAGCTCTCAATTTCTCAAACTTTACCTTCCAATGACATTGATACTATAGACTGCCGATTAATATATTTGAAGTGGCAAAAATTGAAGTGACTGGTGGCCATTTTGTGTTTGTATCTTTTACGAAAGAACCATATAATTTCATAAATTTCAGGTATATTTTTATTATGTTTATATTTATAATATATATATTATATATATTCTAATTAAACACCAATTTATTATTTACCTTATATATTATAATATATATGAATCAAATAAAGGTCACTACTGAATATGAAGAAAAGAAAGTTAGATGTGATATCTATTTACATTCCATAATTGATAATTCCGCAAACGACAATAATTATACATTAATAAAAATAAAGAATTATGGTGGATTGATAATACCATCCCAAAGCGTGTCAAATTTATGCAAAATAACAGAGAGCTCATTCAGGGCTTTTGAAAAAGTAGATGAAATAACCAAAAGACATGCTGTTAAAAAAATAGAATGTCTAATATTGTCAATAATATTAGGGACAAATATCCTAGTGACCTGCAAGATCATATGTTTGATCAAGAGGCAGGGTTAAGTCATTATCAAATTATAATAAGACTTATAATTAAAAGGTATATATAATATTTACTTGATTTTAATAAAAATTTATTTTCAGATACCTGCACATAAGAATGCATCATTTTGGTAATATAGTAAATCAAAAATTACAATTAAATATCAGGCAAAAACTAAACAAGGCTGTACTTTTTCAAGGGCAATAAACCAAGTAATATAAAAATATGTTATTTAACTTAAATATTTATAGGTGAAGAACAAATTATCTAAAAATTTCTAATGACTTTATTGGTTATAATAAATTAATTTTATTAGACATAAATATAACATATATATATTATTTGTATTTATTATTGATTTATAAGTTTAATACTTTCTTTTCGCGATACATATTAATTATAATAATACAATTATTTTATTTGATGTAAATATAACATAATATATATTATTTGTATTTTTTATGATATATATTTACATTATTGATTTTTATACTTTAGTGAATTAAATTTAAATAAAGAAACATATTTAGAAATGGATAGTTTATATTTATTAAGGAATAACATAATTATAAGCAAAAATAAAACATAAAAGACATAAGACATAAATTATAAAAATACAAAAGAAATCTAGAATTGATTTCTATAAAAAAAATATTCATGTATTTTTTAATTAATCTGGCTTCTAGGAAACCTGCATGTTATAATTTATTATTCATTATTTTGTTACTTTTAGAAGATGCTTTGGAAAATTAAAAATTGATGGTATTGCTCCCTCTCTTAATTGAACATGATTTGTAACAGACGGAATAAATGAATCTGGTGTAAAATGCTTTGAACATAATTTACTATATTTTGTTACATTGAAGTTCTCTCTCTTCACAGCATGGGTCCACTTTTGTAATAATATTTTATCTTTCATAGGAAATTTGCCATAAATAATTTTTACAATAGAATAATTAATTTGAGATATCATACTTATGAAAGGAAATTTTGCTTCCTCAGCAATATACTACCATTTTAAATCTTTTAGTAATATTAAATTGAATTCTTATAAAAGATATTCATTATTAAATAATAAATGGCAAATGTTAATAAAGAGCAGAAATATTTCAAGTAAAATATTCAGTAGTGACCTTTATTTGATTTATATATACTATAATATATAAGGTAAATAGTAAATTGGTATTTAATTAGAATATATATATATTATAAATATAAACATAATAAAAATATACCTGAAATTTATGAAATTATCATATGCTTCTTTCGTAAAAGATACAAACACAAAATGGCCACCAGTCACTTCAATTTTTGCCACTTCAAATTTGATTTTAGCATTACGATCGGCAGTCTATAGTATTAATGTCATTGTTACCTTCCTGAACGCACTTATTTATTTTATTTGTATATTATGTAGAAGTACTTCTGATATATACAATCTTTATTTAGAAAAATAAATGAGTGCCACTCTTAAAATCTAAATAGCCTAATTCTTATTAGGCTGTTTAGAGGAAATTAAATAGTCTGTTAAACAAACGGATATTTATAAATAACGAGCGGTGACACGGCCTGACATTGATAAAATTTTTATAATAAATCAGGAGCATCATAATCAGAGGAGAGTCCCGTGTTATTTTATAATAATATTTTTCTAATATTGTTGCTCATCAAAATTGATCATATTTGTAAGGGAAAACAACTATATGACTCAAGGGCTAGGAATATTAGTATTAAAATAATTTTATAATGCATGACGAAAGGTAGTAATTTTTGAAATTTAATTGTGGGATTGATGTGGTAGAGAAAGACTGCGTCACATATAAAAGAATTTGTAAATCTGCGTCACATATAAAAGAATTTGTAAATACTCTCATAAAATCTGTATCTTGATGAATGAATCTGTATGTAGCTAGCTAAATTTTATACCAAAGTAGACCTTCCTATATTTTTGTCACAAAAAATAATGCAAATATAAAAAATTTGAGATTATTATATAAAAACAAATAAAATTTTTATTATTGTAGATAAGAATTTTAAAAAATTAAACATTCAATGTTATATTAATAGCGATTCCTTTAAGATAATCTAATCTTGATCGATTTTCGAAGTCAGAAACAATTGTTACTATTCTCGCATGTAGATTTCGATATTTTTTTTTCGTGGTAGAGGGTGTTTCACCAGAATTATATTGAACAATTTTTAACTCTGTCAACCCTTCTTGTTTTTTTAAGCCTATAATATAAATTATATAGTTTAATAGTAAATCTTTATACTTTTTAAATCATTTTAAAATATTATATATATAGATAACTAAATTTCCACATGTTTGGATGGTAACTTGTTAGGAGGGAACTAAAGCATCTATGCCACCCTTCAACCGCGTTGTTGGTTTTCGCTTCCCAGTTCAGAGTTGATTGTTAACAATTCCATAGTTCAATATTAAACAAACAGGTAGTCTGCCTCTTCCAAACGTTTTACCAACGTAAGCTTTTTCAAAAGTTTCAATTAGAGGCTGAAGTAACAATTGATTATTAGAATAAAATTCTGAGTTTATTAGTAATTCAAATGTTTCAACTACATTTAAGGGTGGCACAAATGCCAAGCAAACCATCATTATAAGTTGTATATTAAATTCCACATTTGTTTTATATTTCTGGATATTTTTGAATGTTTCGCCAAAAGGATTGGCCAAAATGGAAATGGCAACATTTGTATTGCAAATTGGGAAACACTTCATTGAAAGCTTTTACACTGGCCATTTCAAAATCCGTCATAATTTTTTTTGGAGTTGCTATTAAGTTGTCACCTATAACAGTAAATATTCTTTTATATGTTTCATAATCCTTTCTATTGGTCAATATATATATATGAGAGGTAAAACATTATTATTTCTAATCCCATGAATTGTATAAATTTGCGTAAATAAAGGTGGCGACGATTTAAATGTACCATCAGAAAACCAATGTTCGCATGAAGCTAAGAAGTCCAAATTTTAACACGGTCGGGAACCTGACACACATGATAAATAAATAAGCAATTATAATAAAGTGTTTCTTATCGGGCAGCTTATCGCAATAAAAATGAAGGATTTAGTTATATTTGTTCAAAAAATTTATAGAAAATCTTACCGGACCATCATCATGAAGTATGAAATCCTCATATTTATCTGTAATTGAATATTCATGCGGAATTACCAGCTCAATAAGGCTGCTAGGATTCGGAGGTGCAAAACTGTTTGAACTCCGCGTTCGGTGAATATACGTTTCATAAGATTCGGTGATGGTAGTGCCATTGATATGGAATCACTTAATCGAGATACGTGTTTCGCCACAATAAAGTTTGGAGTTTCCATAGTATTATTCAAAGCTTCATTCTTAATTGAATTGATTATTTTCTTGGTTTCCATTTCGATTGGATTTTCTGGATGATTGTGTATTTCTTTATTATCTTTTATCTTACCATTTTTTTTGTAAGTCGTACGGGACATTTAAAAATATCCTGATTAATGAATTTATAATAATTAGTATCTGAGACTACTTTATCCAGGCGGAACAAATAATTTTTAAAGGTTAAGATCTCCTTATTTTTGCTTGATAACATATTTTATAAGACTCCGAAATAAAGAGGAAAGAATGGCGAAAATATTTATAATTTATAACCAAAGGAATGGCACCAGCCAGACGAGAAAATTATTTTTTTTAAATTTCGGCAATACTTTTTTTTTAAAATAGTTATAATTTATCAAATATGTCATTAGATATTTGTTAATTTTTAGTGTAGCTATTTTTTTTATTATATTTTAAAATTATTTAAGATTCAATAAGAACCCATATCAAAATATTATATTTAAATTAATTAAAATTAATGGCGAGATATTATACTAAAATTTTTATCACGCCCCCCCCCCCCTTCAAATAAATAGAAAAGATAAAAAGAAAAGATCGTTAAATAATAAGAATAATACATATTTTAAATTGGGGAAATCCCTTATTTCACTTAGATGTAATTTATTTTTGAATTGCCATTCAAAATTGATATTCTAAACAGTAATGTAGTAGACTTTATTCATCTACACTGTTTAAGAATAGTGACTGCCAAAACCACGGTTGTGCATTTGACCGGTCAAATATGGTTAAAATCAAATAAATATTATTTTATATTGAATATCATCATTTTCTTTAATATTTTTTAATCAATTTTCTTTTTGTCTAAATCTTCAATCGATTTCTGTTTTAGTAAGATTATTGACACAAATCGACCAATTTCTTTCTGATGAAGAAGTAGATCTAGAAATTGTTAGTTATGTCACTTCTCTTAATGGCCATGGTGCAAAGCTAATTCCACTGCTTGAGATTGAAATCTGATTATTTCTTATGACTGGTATCCCCATGATTTTCTATTAAACAAGCCGCTTTTATTTCTGAAATTTATGATATAAACTTGAAATATTTTGATCACCACCTTGTATGCCTAATTTTTATTATATTACATACTTCATTAAATTCACTATGATTAAAATGCTCTCCTTAATATTAGGAACTCAATAAGCATTGTGATCACATTTCACATGTATTTATATCATTTTTTCTTTTTCAAACATATTTTTATATTCAGATCTTATAGAATATATGACCATTTGACCAGGTCAAATATTCTCCCGTTCAATTGACCCGTCAAAATCTAGTCATTTGACTGGTCATTTGACTGACTTGCTAACCCTGGCCAAAATTGATTGATAAATTTATAAATATTAAGTCATCAGACAATAAATAGGAATGCTACCCAGATATCAATTTCGCCAATAAATATCAAGATTTAACTAATAAACTCAATGATTAATATATTGATAAAGCTGAGTTCCTTGTCCGCGATTATTATAAAATAAGAACTTCGAAGGAAAGGATAGGATAGCGAAAAAAGTGTATTTCAATAACAAATTTCATAAACCAGTCAAAGTTAATTAATCATTGTAAAAAATTTTTAAGGTTATAAGAAAATTACAAACTATGTGAATTAAAAAAATATTATTCAAAATTATAAAAAAATGATTCAAAATAAATTAGTCATTATTAGCAATTACCGCGATATTAAATTCTCTATAATATCTTCGCGATATATGTTTCGCGAAATAATTGTCGCTACATTGTCTTCGCGATTTGGGTTTCGCGATAATAATTTCGCTATAAAATTTTCGCGATTAAAGTTTCGCGGTAATGTATTCGCTTTAAAGGTTTCGCGATAATGGTTTCGCTATAAAATTTTCGCGATTATTGATTCGCGATAAAAGTTTCGCGGTAATGTATTCGCTTAAAATGTTTCGCGATAAAAGTTTCGCTATAAAATTTTCGCGATTATTGATTCGCGATAAAAGTTTCGCGGTAATGTATTCTCATTAAAGGTTTCGCGATAAAAGTTTCGCTATAAAAAATTCGCGATATTTGTTTCGCTATATTGTATTCGCGGTAATGTATTCGCTATAAAGGTTTCGCGATAAAGGTTTCGCTATAAAAAATTCGCGATATTTGTTTCGCGATATTGCATTCGCGGAATAGTATTCGCTATTATGGATTCGCGATAAAAGTTTCGCTATAAAATCCATTCGCGATAAACGACATTCGCGATAAAAGTTTCGCGAAAAAGTGTTTCGCGATAAAAGTTTCGCTGAATTGACATGGAACCGATAACGCCAGCAATGCAGTATTTAGGTTTCAAATAGTTTATCGGTCAAATCACGATATTTTAAAAATATTTTTTGGGGTAATGTTTTACACGTATTTATAGATAAATAAACCAAAAATGAACATTTTCCAAATAATATTACTACCAAATTTGGTCGATCGAATATTTAGTAAGTGGTCGGTTTTGAGCTCGCCATTCTGTCAAATCATAATATTTTTAAAAAATATTTTAGGATAATGCTTAACACGTTGTTGTTCACGTATAAACCAAAAATAAAGAATTTTCCATGAATAACGCCAGCAATGCAGTATTTCGGTTTCAAATCGGTTATCAGTCAAATCACGATATTTTAAAAATATATTTTGGGGCAATGTTTTACACGTATTTATAGATAAATAAACCAAAAATGAACATTTTCCAAATAATATTACTACCAAATTTGGTCGAATAATATTTAGTAAGTGGTCGGTTTTGAGCTCGCCATTCGGTCAAATCAATATATTTTTAAAAAATATTTTAGGATAATGCTTAACATGTTGTTGATCACGTATAAACCAAAAATGAAGAATTTTCCATGAATAACGCCAGCAATGCAGTATTTCGGTTTAAAATCGGTTATCGGTCCAATCACGATATTTTAAAAATATTTTTTGGGCAATGTTTTACACGTATTTATAGATAAATAAACCAAAAATGAACATTTTCCAAATATATTACTACCAAATTTGGTCGATCGTAAGTGGTCGGTTTTGAGCTCGCCATTCGGTCAAATTATAATATTTTCAAAAAATTCTTTAGGATAATGCTTAACACGTTGTTGTTCACGTATTTTTTTTCTCTTTAGCTTTCACCTTTTCTGGTGGTAAGCTCCTTCAACATCTCTCTCCACTTTATGTTATTAATACAATCTCTTTTATTTAATTTATACTTCTTTATATTGGCTCTAACTTTATGGCCCCATTGAAGTTTTGGCCTTCCTCTTTTACGTTTGCCCATCACTTCCAAACTCTTAACTTTATTTCCTATGTAGTTCATAGGCCTTCTCATTGTCATTAACTTAGTCTTAATGGGCACTACCTTTAAACTACTTAGTATTCTTGTACTGCGCGCTTTATCCTTTCTTGTTACCCCAGCAATCATCCTCAGCATTCTCATCTCCATGGTTTGTAGACTTCTCTCGTCTGATTCTTTGGTTGGCCATGTTTCCGAACTATATAAAATAGTTGGTTGTATTATGGAACTGTAAATTTTTCCCTTTAATTTGTGTGGGATTCTTTTATCAAATAGCACTCCAGATAAAGATCTCCACTTTAGCCACCCTTGATTAATCTTACTCTTTATCTCTTTTTCTATTGTGCCGTTTGTTTGTATAGTGGAGCCCAAATATTTGCAGCTTTCAATTGCCGATATCTGCCATTCATTTATATCAATACTCCCTGTTTCATCTCCTATCACCATATACTCCGTCTTTTCTCTATTTACTTTTAATCCTTGCGTTTCTAGGATATTTATCCAACTCACTAGTCTTTCTTTCATTTCATCCTTAGATTCGGCAAGTATCACAATATCATCTGCAAATATCATATTCCACGGGACTGTTTGAGGTATAGACTGTGCTAATACATCTATTACTGTAATGAAGAGAAGTGGGCTGAGAGCCGACCCTTGATGAACTCCTTCGGCTATTGTGAAGCTTGCTGAAGTACCTGTTGTGCTACGGTATGGCCCATATACATATCCTGTATTATTCTTATATATTTTTCGGGAACATTTTTGTGGCGTAGCGCCCACCAGATAAGTTTTCTTGGGATTCTATCAAAGGCCTTTTCTAGATCGAGAAAGACCATGTGTAGCTTTTTTTTCTTTTTCCTGTATTTTTCACTCATTTGCCTAATTGCGTGGATAGCATCGGTTGCTGATCTTCCAGGCATAAAGCCAAACTGAGTCTCTCCTATTTCGATTATATCTCTTAATCTTTTTCCTATTATTTTTTCGTATAGTTTTAGACAGTGTGACATTAGTTTTATGCCTCTGTAATTTTGACAATTATGTGGATCCCCTTTATTTTTGAAGATAGGAACTAGATAGCTCTGCCTCCATTTTTGGGGAACCTCTTCATTTCCAAGTATCTTATTGTATAGATTTGTGAGGAGATGTATTCCATCATCTCCTAGTGCTTTAAGGCTTTCTATTAGAATATCATCTGGACCCCTAGCTTTGTTGTTTTTCATATGCTTGAGGCATGTGATTATTTCTTGTTGTGTTATAGGTTGTACAAGGTTTTGACAAGGGGAGTGTTCGTCTAGATGCAGTATGTGCGGATTAAAGTTGAGAAGCTCCTGAAAATATTCTCTCCATCTACTCATTATTTCTTTTTCCTTTATTATCAATTTCCCATCTTTATTTTTGATTACTTTCGGAGCTCCGTTTATATCCCTAGAGTTCTTTTCTCGCTGTTTGGCTAATCTGTATATTTTATTTTGCCCTTCTTTAATATGTAGTTCTTCATATATGTCATCGTATGCCATAGATTTGGCCCTAGCCACCGCCTTTGTAGCTAATCTCTTGGATTTTTTGTATCTTGTCTTGTCATCTGCGTTTTTGGATTTGTACCATATTTTATAAAGGGCTTTTTTCTCCTGTATAGTGGTTTGTACCCACCACCATAGTTCTTTGTATGATTTGTTGCCTCCTCTTGTCAAGCCTAGTGTCGATTTGGCAGTGTCTATTAATCTGGATGAAAGGTCTGTCCACATTTTTAAACTGACTTGTGAGGAACCTATTGTTTCAATGTTTGCATTGATTGCAAAGGCATCTGTCATTGTTTTTAATTTGCCCCATTTGATGCATGGTTCCAGTTTTATCTTGTTTTGAGTGGATTTATTTGAGATGTGTAAATCCATGACTAGTAGCTTGTGTTGTGCGGCGATATCTTTTCCTGGGATGACTTTGCAGTCTATTACATCTTTTAATCTTCTGCGAGAGATTAGTATGTATTCTATCTGTGTTTTCCTTGTACCACTTTCGTATGTTATTAAATGACTATCCTTTTTCCTATAGTAGGTGTTGGTTAAGGCAAGGTCGAAGTCTTGCGCAAATTTCAGTATATGCTCTCCTTCATCATTTCTTTCTCCATATCCAAAACCACCATGATGCCTTTTGAAGCTATCTCTTGCTTTCCCCACATCATTTAAGTCACCACCAATTATGACTAGGTCATCCTTAGGGAGTTCCATTACAGCTTCATCGAGGATAGCTCTAAAATCATCTTTCTCTTCTTCCTTGCAGCCCGTTTGAGGAACATATAATGAAAGGATGTGTAGTATTGATTGACCAATGCAGAGTTTTATCTTCATTAGTTTATCAGAGATCCTGTTGACTTCTACAACTGAGGAGGTTAGATCTTGACTGAGGATGATGCCGACACCGTTCCTATTGCTAACAAGTCCATTATAGTACAATTTATACCCATCTCCAATCATCAAAGTCTTCTGTCCTTTCCATTTCGTCTCATGTATGCACGCTATATCAACTTTTCTCTTGTTCAACATTGATGCCAATTCTCTCGTCTTACCTTTAAGCCTCCCAATATTCAAACTTGCTAATCTTGTTTTCTTTGTTTTGACCTTTACTTTACTTTTCACAGGATGGAGGTCTACACCCTGCGCGTCGCATGGAGGGAACGCCCTAGCTTTCATATTCATATTTCCATTTGTTTTCTTCATTTTGTTTATGGGACAGGTATCCTTAGCACCCGGTTGTCCAGGCCTGTTGGTGACCGGGGTGTCATCTCTAAGCTCCGAAATTCATCATACCATATGTCTTTACACATCAGTCATTAAAGAAAAACTTGAAAGTTTTATGGTTCTTACCAGGATTGAACCTGCGTCCTTGTTCATACTCGTGTTTCCAAGCATACATCTTACCCATTAGCCCACAAAAAAATAGAATTTTCGATGGATAACACCACCAATGCAGTATTTAGTCATTGGCCCGGTTTCAAATCGGTTATCAGTCAAATCACGATATTTTTAAAATATTTTCTCAGATAATGATTTACACATATTTATAGATAAATAAACCAAAAATGAACATTTTCCAAATAATATTACTACCAAATTTGGTCGATCGAATATTTAGTAAATGGTCGGTTTTGAGCTCGTTATTCGGTCAAATCATAATAGTTTTAAAATATATTTCAGGATAATGATTATCACGATATTGTTCACGTATAAACCAAAAATAAAGAATTTTCCATGGATAACGCCAGTAATGCAGTATTTCGGTTTCAAATCGGTTATCGGTCAAATCACCATATTTTAAAAATATTTTTTGGTGTAATGTTTTATACGTATTTATAGATAAATAAAAGAAAAATGAACATTTTCAAATAATATACTACCAAATTTGGTAGATCGAATATTTAGTAAGTGGTCGGTTTTGAACTCGCCATTCGATCAAATCATAATATTTTTTTTTGTTAAAAATATTTTAGGATAATGCTTAACACTTGTTGTTCACGTATAAACCAAAAATGAAAAATTTTCCATGGATAACGCCAGCAATGCAGTATTTCGGTTTCAAATCGGTATCGGTCAAATCACGATATTTTAAAAATATATTTTGGGGCAATGTTTTACACGTATTTATAGATAAATAAACCAAAAATAAACATTTTCCAAATAATATTACTACCAAATTTGGTCGATCGAATATTTAGTAAATGGTCGGGTTTGAGCTCGCCATTCGGTCAAATCATAATATTTTTAAAAAATATTTTAGGATAATGATTAACACGTTATTGATCACGTATAAACCAAAAATGAAGAATTTTCCATGAATAACGCCAGCAGCAGTATTTAGTCATTGGCCCAGTTTCAAATCGGTTATCTGTCAAATCACGATATTTTTTAAATATTTTTTGGGATAATTATATACACGTATTTATAGATAAATAAACCAAAACTGATCATTTTTCAAATAATATTAATACCAAATTTGGTCGATCGAATATTTAGTAAGTGGTCGGTTTTAAGCTCGGCATTCGGTCAAATCATAATATTTTCAAAATATATTTTAGGATATGGTTTAACACCTAAATATACACATATAAACCAAAAATGAAAAGATTTCGATCAATAACGCCAGCTATATGTTCCTTACAAATTTTCTACTATTTTTTGATTCTAAACCTACTTATTAATTAAAAGTCAAAGAAACCTATATTTTTTAAAATAATTTATAGGTTTTTTACATGTATTTACACCAAAATATAAAAAAAGCGCATTCTGCTTTCCTAAGAATATATTTTTATATTTATGCATTTAACGCCCTCTTATGGATATATATTTGTTAAATTTTGCAATTGAAAAATTAAATTTATTGTAATAAGCTAGTAAATATATTTTTTTTCCAATAATATTACGTAAAAATAGAATTATAAATTATTTGATATTTAATCTCAATTTTATACTTAATAGTACATTAAAAAAATGTTTATTAAAATTATTTTTTAAAAAAAATAATATAATTTAAAAAAAAACTCCAATATTATACAGTTCTATTTGAATTAACATTAAAATACATATATTTGCAATAAGTTTAAAATAATTTGCAACAATTGTACATATAAATATCATATTTGCAAATATTTGAGTGAAAAAATCATTAATTCCTAATACATAACCTGAAACCCATTTTTTGAATTAATAGACCATTTTAAAATTTAAAAGAACCAAAGAGTCTTATAATGTAACTGTAACTAATAACTAGTTACATTTATAAAAATGTAACTAGTAACTGTAACTAGTTATTCCAAAGTAACTAACAACACTACAAAATTTGATAGAAATATTATTCCTATAGATTCTAAAAGTATAGAAAAAAGATATCTAAAAAATAAAGCAATATATATTATTTTATTCCTAAATTTTAAAAATTATACTTATAATTTATCTTACCTAAATATTTATGATATTGACAAATTTACCTTAATAGAATATGTGAAAGTAAATAAAGTTTAGATAAATATAAAAATATAGTATACAAGAATATATGGTTGAGAATTGTTAGAGATTTGAAGGTTACGGATATATTTTATTCATTTTTTATTTATTCAGTAGAACAAATAAAAAAAAATGTTGGAAAACTATAAGAGATAGTTTTGTCATACAATAAAATTAATTGTTCAAATAAAAGTGGAAGTGGCTTAAGGGATATAACCATTTGAAAATGATCTTAAACCTTGTAATTCATGATCCAGTGTAGAGGCCATAAATTGCGGTACCAAATGAGGATTAGATAATTTATAGTAGAAGTGATATATCTGAATCTAATGAGCAGATTCAGAACTTAGGCAACTTAAAAAATAACTACTTCAGTTCCTAAATATTGAAATGAATATATATTTAATAATATTTTTAAAAATATCTTTACCTAAGTGTTATATTTAACTTTTCTTTACAAAATATTATTTTAATAAAACGACTAATTATTAGCTATTTGGAAAATGACCATGAATTAAAATATATCGTGTTATAATAATAAATTATCACATCATATTTTTTAATTAAATTAATTAAAATTTATATTACTTTTATATATAAATTTATTACATTTCCTTCAAACATTTTTAAGATAGATTTCCTCAATAAACCTCTTTGTAGGTTTACGGTTTCTTGATGAACAACATAATGCTGTATTTGTATATGCTTCATTTACTGGCACAACTATTTCTGTAATTTCCGATGAACTTTCATGAGTCGGAATAATTGAACGATTTCTTAGATGATCTGCGTGTTTCTGCAATATTCTTTAGGGAGTTTCAACAATATAAGAATATAATCCTGTCCTTTCTTTAATCACTCCCTTTCTCCGACCTTTGGTGCTCTCATTGTTTAACCACACAGGTTGTGAAATCTCGAATTCACTCCCTTTCGAATGTTAATCATGATTTTGCATGTTATACATTTGGTCTCATCCAGTCCAAACTAGTTTTCAATTGCCTTCCAAAGATAATCTTGGCAGGATGTCTCCCTGTAGAGCTATGCTCCCCCAATTGATAGGTTGCTAAAATCTGTATCATAGCTTCTTCTGGATCAGAATTTGATTCTCTTGTTGCGTAATATCGACCTTTCAAAGTTCGTAGTACACTCAGCTAATCCATTAGTTTTCGGATGATAAGGTGTAGAACGTATCTGCCGTATGTTATTTAAATCACAATATCGACGGAATTCCCCAGATATGAATTGCGGTCCATTGTTTGACACAATGAATGTGGGTATTCCAAACCTAGTAAACAATTTTTTTAAAATCGTTATCAGAGCATCAGCAGAGGTATTCTGCATTATATCAACTTCAAACCATTTGGAGTAGGAATCAACACCAATTAGCCAATATCGCGAATCTACTTGTCCAGCAAAATAAATATAGATTCGCGCCCAATATTTTTTGCCAACAGTCCAAGAATACAAAGGTACTTCTTGAATTTCAGTCTATATTTATTAAAAAAATTTTTTTATATCAATATCACATTTGGGCCACAAAAAAATACGATCTAAAAATAGATTGTATTACATTTTCCCCAGGAAGTCCCCGATAAATCATTCCTAACACTGCATTTCTTTAGTAACCAATCTCTCATTCCATTCTATAATATCACGATCGACAGAAATCTCTTCCTGTCAATTTTATAGAAATAAATAAATTTTAGGTAGAACGGGTTTCTCACTAAATAAGCGCTCTAATGGTTTGGGATCAGTTTAAAGTAAAAATTTTCTAACATAGATAAATGATTAAAAATTTTCAATACCAAATAAAAGTGCTCGAACTTCTTTATCATTTGGGAGTAGTGTTTCATTATAATAAAGTATGCGACACGAACGAAATAGGCTTTGTTTTCCCTTCTACAATTTGAAAGTCGCATTCCAAAATTATAGGCAACTACGAGTTATAAGGATTAATTTTTCCTCTGAGACAATAATTTGATCTTCAAGTCGTTTCGCCAACTTCACGGAGCTCAACAAGTATGCTTTATTTTGTTTTTATATATATTTTTCAATTTGATGTTGATTCTCTGGCTGATTTTGATATATTGTAAATTTTACAGATATATTTAAAGTATGACTACTGGATATTAAGAATAATAAAATTAATAAAGAAGCCGCAAAAAAATAAGTTACCTATTTCTTTTGTCAAGAAAATTAAAACCATACAAGATTATTTTAAGCATTCTTAGATATAGACAAGTATCATATTTAAAAGGCCAAAAAGAAACTCAGTTACAGTACAAAATACAAAAGAATCTGAGGATAAGATACAAAAGGATCTCGCGGGACTGCCCAACTTTGATGTAATATATAAATGTTGAAATAGATAAAATATTGCGTTTTAATAAAATCAAATATGTTACCAGATTTGATTTTATTAATTCTAATCTTCGTTCGCTATTTAGATTATCAGAATTTTTATATTATATTCTCTTGTCTGGACATTAACTCCCCCTCTAATTTTAACAAGGACGCTCTGAACAGAGCTCAAAATTTTAAGATCAGCAAATAGAGCGCTGATTCCTCAAATTACATATTTATACCCATCATTTTCTCCACCTTAACTACATGTGGTGATTTGGCTAAAAACTTTTTTAAAGACGTTGGTCGCCTAATCAAAAAAAATTCTGGGGAACCTCGCGAAGGTTTTTACTTAAGGCAGAGGATCGCAATAGCCATTCTTAAGGCTAATTATGTTTGTTTTATTAATTCGATCTTTCCTGATGATTAGATGAAGGAGGTTTTGAATAATTTTTGCTGCTTTAGCTTTTATTTGTTTATTTTGTATTTTACATTATTTTATGATCTATGCCTCAATATTGTCCTTTTGTTATTATGAATTTTTTTTTTCGTAATTGTTTACTAATTATATATTTTTTAAATTATGTTATAGTAATCTAATATTTAAAGATATTCAAATTATAGTATATTTTATATTAAAAAAAAAAAATTCAATCAACTGTCATTTTTAATTTTTCTTGAAATGTGAATTTAAAACAAGAATTCATGAATAATTTTAATTTCTCTAGCTGGTATGAGAAGTTTAAAGATATAACAATCCCAGGGTAAAATATTTGTTTGCTAAATATAATTTATTTTAGTTCATGCATAGTAGTTCCTGAGGAATTATCCAATTTTATATTAAATGCTAAATTTATTTTACCTTCAGAAGAAGAAGAGGTATATGATAAAATTATTATTTCAAAAATTTTATAATATTTAGAAAAAGATGTCTGATTTTGAAATATTATCTGATAGTGATGAGGAAATAAAGCAAAATATAATACCTCTAAAATTTGAGAAAAAATTGCTTAATTTAATTGTTAAATTTGGAGGTAATGTGTTTCCTAAGTTTAATCAAAAGGCCCCTATAGATGCTAAATGGATAAATATAAATTATAGCTTACTTTGCACATCTTGTCAAGAAATATATATATTGCTAAAAGCATCTAATAAAATATTGCTGAATTCTGATAATGGTATATTATTTTATATATGTATTTTTAAATAAAAATTTAGATAAAAATGAATTGGTTATTAAAAAGTGGATAAATATCAACCCTGCATATGAATTTAGATGCTATGTTATTGAAAAAAAATTATTTGGTATAATATTCTCACTTTAAGATGTATAAATAAATTTTAGCCATATCACAGAGGGATGTTACCCATAAATATGATTATATTCAGGATGAATGCCTTAAAATATGTGAAGAAACTTTGCTATTTTTTAATAATTATTTAAATAGCTTTCCTGAAAAACATTGTGAAAATAAATTTAACATTATTTTTTAAATAAATTTTAATAGATAGCTTTGATATATATAGGCCTTGCTCAGATAAAATTATATTGATAGATATCAATCCACATATACCTGATCAACAATCATACCTACTATTCAACCTAGATGATTTTAATTGCTCCAATATTAGCTCAATCAAGGCTTCATATTTTTATAAGTCAGATGAAAAAAATGAAGTAAACACTCATTTTCCATTTATAAATAATTATATTTATTTAGATTGCATTTAGATTTATACAAGACATGGACAATATTCAATTAAATTCTAACACCTTTAACATGTTACCTGATGAACTTTTACAATTTGATCAGCTAATAAATATACAAAATATAAAAGAAACTATAACAAAATTAAATTTCTAAGCTTATCATTAGTAATTAAAGTAATAATTTATTTATTGTAAATAAATTTTTATTGCAATGCTTATGTACTAATATTAATGGGGATCACATATTTTGGTCACAATTTTAGGACACTTTCTTAGGTTTAAGATTATAAGGAGATTGTCAATATTAAGAAAATATTTAAGCCACCCTTTCGCAAATTATATTTTTTTACCTTTATTAATTTTACCATATAAAAAAATTTATTATTTGCTATAAACTTTTGATAACATATTATATCAGCAACTATTGAAATAAAGAGAGAATTTACCCTTAAATTAATATAAGTCAAAATAAAAAGACTAGAGTTGTTAAAGGATCAGTATCCAGGAATGGATTAACCTACGCCTTTTTCCCAAATAGCACACAAACTATTTTTTAATGTTCCCTTTTGTCCAAAAATATTTTTTTAATATGGGGTAGGCATTAATATTTAAATATTACCTTTTACAGCTTTAATCATAAGGAACATTTTATCTTTTTTACTCTTAACCATTACCACAAGGTGTTATATCATACAAATCCTTATTGCATGACTTTTGGTTAAGCTTTAAACTTCGATAAATTTAATTTAATAGCTATAACTTTAAGGAATATATACACACACCAAATTTTAAATTAGACTTTAAATATTTGTGAAAAGCAAAATAAACTCGAGGATGATTGAACTATTATTAAAAAATAAAAGATAAGATAAAATGGAGGCATAAGAATCGGTTATAATTTTTGGGTAAAAAATGGTTTTTTGGCAAAATATGTCAATCCTGGAAAGTTTTTCAAAATATGAGGTAAGAAATTCGATATAAAAATACATTTTATCATAGTTAAGCACATTGTTACCCCATCAATCGCTTTACCCTGGTCTCCCTTAAGAACTATGTTTTATATAATATATATAGCATTGGGATTTTATCAACGGTTTCATATTAGTTTAAAATAAAATTGATCCGATTACCAATATTATAATTGATTTTATTTACCATTATATTTGAATAAATGCTATAAATTAATATTTTTTATTCAAAAAAAACTTTTAAGAATTATTAAGTGAATTTTATTTTTTTTTATTCTCAAAAAGTTAATCATCTCATTATAATTATGGGAAATGTTTATGGCTGAACGTAGTTTTGTTAAAACTAGATACAATTGATTAAAAAACGCTATCAAGATTTAGCTAAATATTTATATGTAAGCTTCGAAATTTTGACAATAATCAACTTTCTGCTAAATGTTGGTTAAATTATGAGTTAGCAGTGGCGTAGCTACGGGGGTGGTTTTCGGGTTTGGACCCCTCCCAGAGCAAATTTTTTTTTGAGATTATACGTTCAAAAGACTTAAAAGTGATTTTATATTAATTATATTTTTCTGGTTTTGATGTTTGTGGAAGGATATTATATTACTATTGAAATTATTCTGGATAGTATTATTATAAAGTCATTGAGAGTAATCTACTAAATTTTAGTAACATATTATTGATGCATTTAAAAAATATATTTATTATATTATCGAAGATATGGTTATGATTTGTAAGATAAACCCGGCCGAAGGCCGGACATAAGGGCCGAAGGCCCGTTAAACGGGGTCTGGGGCACGAAGCCCCCCAGCTTTTATATGTATGGACCCCCCCCTAAGGAAAATTACTAGCTACGCCACTGTGAGTTAGCCATTTAAAAAACTAAACATTTACTTGTTGCAGATATAACAAAAAAAATTAAATTTTTTAGCTACTTTATTTTAAATTAATTTTATTTTTTAAACATTGCAAATAAATTGAATTTTGGTTCCTTTTAAGTTTAATTATGAAATCATGCATAAAATAAAATATATTAATTAAAAATATACATACCATACAGAGTTGGACAGGTCCTCCAGAAAAAGAATCTAGATACAGATTCTTTATAAAAAAATGAATCTTAGATACAGATACTAGTATCTTTTTCAAAATATCAAAAAGATACTTGTATCTTTTACTAAATTAGAGTATCATAAATACAAGATACTTTTAAATTATCATTACCAATTAAATTAGAATAGTTTATAAAATACAGTTTTTATTATTTATTTGTTAAGAACATAGCATACACATATAAGAATGAATATTTACAATAATTAAAATATTTATTAATGAATTAATTATAATAACCAGGGATTTTAATTTTGCCTATAAATAGCTTAAACAGGGAAGGGAGAGTAGTATATTTAATTGGAGTTGAAAATTTGCAAATAAGAAAATAAAATTAAATCAAATGATTTATTAGAATTTGCAGGTTTTTTTCTGTGTTGTTTTAAATATAGCTTATATTCGGAGTAAATGGCTAAATGGCATCTCTAAAAAAATATACTAGTTTTATTTTATTCATTATCTTTAATAAGTATTTATTATTACTTGTTTGATAAATATCATTTAAATCTCCTTTCAAATTTTTTTTTATATATTTCTTGCAAAATCATTAATTATATATGAAAAATATGAAAATAATGTACAACATTATATTATAATTATTAAATACATAACAATTTTCTTTAATGCATTTTAAATTGATTAAATTTTGTAAATAAATACTGTATCAGTAAGTATTCAAATAAAGTAACCCATGACCGGAAAAATATTTTTTTTTACTTATATCATAAATAAGTAAAAGTAACTAATAAAGTTAAATTCTACCTTATTATAAATATTTTATTACGAGCCTTTAAAATTATCTAATGTTATATATCAATTGTAGCTTAAATATTTCCTTTGATAAGAACTTGCTAAAATAATTATATATAAAATATATTAAGGATGGGCCAATATTTTTTATCAGATCGGATCTGGCCGATTTCACCCATTTTAAAATATCGGTTATAGGGCAATATTATAAAATTTGATCCAATATAAAATGGCTTCTTTAATAAAAATAAGTTATAAAATTTAAAAAAAAGTTATATCTAAAATCAATAAATAAAATCGAAATCCATTTTTAAGTATATTTTTTTAATAATAATAATTAATAAACATTCTGCCATATTGTTATTTTTTTTGCGCATTCTGTTTATAAAAGTGTGCGATATTCTCTTCATAATCTGTTTTTAGTGAAGCTGGTTGATAAATTGGAAATATTGGTATTTCTAAAAAAAAATCTTCAATATATTAATGTTAAATATTATTTCAAATTTCAAAATATAATTGTTTATTACTTATTATTATATAAATTAATGTTATTACTTATTATATAAAATTGATTTAACAGTAAAAATATTTTATATACTTTTAGAATTGCAATTGAATATAAACTATAACTGATCATTATAATATATTTAAATGACATAAGTTATGGTATAGTTAAATTATAGATGTTATAAAAAGTATATTAAAAATTAAAACCATTGGCATCTTACAGAATACAAAATTAGATATGATATCGGATCGGTAATCGGCTGATATCAATTTAATATCGAGAATATCTGATCGGCCTCTAAAAAGTGGTATCGATACACCCCTAAAAAATATATATCCAAAATGATTTTAATTCATCTTCTATAAAATTTTTTAATAACAATTATCTAAGAGGGACTTAAGTATGGGTAATATTAATAATTATAAAATAAAAATGTATAATATACATCGGGTTTGGGCAGGGCCTAATATTTTTAAAAAAATTCGAGCCTGGTCGGGTCAGACCTTGGAATTTTTTTTAAATATATCTAAATTTATCAATTTTTATATTGAATTTTTTATGTAAAATAAAAATTTTTGATTTTATTTATTGAAATTTATTTTGAGTAATTATAAAAATTAATTTCTATATTTAAATAAATTCGGGTCCGGCCGGTAAATTTTCTTAAAAAAATTTCGAGTTTGGGCCGTGAAATCTTTTTAAAAAAATTTCGGGCCCGGGCCAGGCTTGAAAAATTAGGCCCGATGCATATCACTATAATATGTTTAACAAAGTTTGTAGAGGAGTTTGTTCAACCTTTAATAACTTTCTTACTTGTGCAATTTTGACAATCAACTTGTACCTTGTTCTTTTTCACATGAATTACTTTATAAAATTTTCCATCTAAGATTCAGATTTGATTCAGGAGAACCTACCCATAATTTCATCTTCACTTTAATGTTAAACATTCTACAAATTAAAAAATATTACATATAAAATATATCCTTTTCTTATTTAGTTTTGGTGTTGTTATTTTTAATCTATCAATCTTTGTGACCTGTAAAATTTCCAACTAATTTTGGTTATCAATATATTTAAAATATAGCAGGAAAAATAAAGAAAATAATAAGATTTCACGAAGAAAATAAAGTTATGTGTGATATGTAAATGTTTTAAACATGAATATTAAAAAGAATCTGTTTCAAAATAAAGGAACTTAGATACAGATACTAGTATCTTATAAAAAATGTCTATAAGATACTGAGTACAAGATGCAAAAGGATCTTGTATCTTAGATACAAGTATTCGCGGTACTGCCCAACTCTGATACCATATTACTAAAAACAATAAAATATTAGGTAGAATTAGATCTTTTGAAGATATCGATCTGATCCGATAATGTAAACACGAATAGTATATCTATTTAATTTTATACTATATTTGAACTTATACAATGATAAATTATGTTTAATACGTTTAAACATGAAATCATCATATTATGAAGAACGCCTAAAGACGGGGAAAAACATTTTCATTTATTTAAAGTTGATACTGAAGTTGGGTCTTTTCCATGCTAATTTTTAAAATTAAATGTAATTAAGATGTACAATGATATTATTATAAAATGGAATTTTTAACATCCATTATTTTAAAAAATTTTGATTTTAGATATTGTAAAATGATAATGATAAGAATAGGCAATATTATCACCTTGACTCCTAATATCTCCATATATTTAAGTTTAAAATTTTAAATTTGAAGAAGTATGCCAAAACGTTAGATTTGACATAAGATTATCCAATAGCATGTTAAATTTTATATCATAACTTATAGTTATTATTATTATTATCTAACATCTTTATCATAAAAAATATTCCAGATAATATCTTCTGGAAAATTCTATTAACTAGAGAGTATATGGAGCTCAAAAGAATATTAATTTTCTGCTACTTTTTGAATAAGTTAAATTTTCCCAATGGAGAAAGCTGATTGCCTATAAAATCTTTCAACTACATATCTTCACATAAATATCTAAATTTGTGAATTTATTCACTGCCATAAGAAAATGGCTATAATCGCAGAGTTCACAAGCAGTGTTTGTAGTTTTATTAGTTATTTTAAAAAAAATTTGGATTGAATAACAATTTAGATTTATTAATCTATTGAAAGTAAGATTGTATTTGACAGAGACCTGAACCTTTATTTATAATGGTTAAGTTTGGCTACGATTGAGCATGTAAAAAATTAAAACGGTTATGGCTTTTAAGAAAAATTTATAGTTTCTGTTCGGTTCAGCTAATTGTAAAGGTTCATTACTTAGAAATTTTTTCTAAATTATTTTTATTGAAGCAACACCATCGTTTAAGTATTTATGAATAATATAAAAATCATAACTTATTTCTAAATATATTATTTGAATATATAGGTAATATATATTCTAATTTGTTTGTTGTGATGATATCACCAATTTTAGCCCCAAAATAGCCCTTTTAACAGAAATTTTATTGCAGGAAACGCAAGTACCATAAGAGCAAGTTTATAAAATTCTGGATATTCAAATTTTTTAATTAAATGCAACTAAATAAAAATTTGGTTATTTAGATATTTTGCATACTAAAATATAGGAAATAGGAATGCTCTAATATTATATGAAGCAGTTAAAAAATTGTGGATCAATTTAAGTCATAGTGAAAAATTAATACATACTTCTTATGGATATTAAACAAATATTTTGATCATTTAATAATTAAAAATAACGACGCAGATATGGTAAAAAATGTAACACACTACAAGGAAAAGAATGTTAAAGAATGAAAAATTATTTATTTTATTTTGCCTGAAAAGGTTTAACTTTTTTTATAAAGGTTCTTGTTCCCCCTTCAAAAAATAATTATATCGGTTCGGTTACGATTCAGATATTTATAATGGCTTAGAGGTTCACTCCGGGTGCCTGATATTTAAAGAGCAAATATCGTCAGAGTCCAAGGCAAAAGCTAAAGATTCAAAATCGCTTATGTTTTCGCCAAAATTATGAATGAAATATTGCAATTATTAAGCTTTTTTCATTAAATTAATTAAATGAGAAAAAGAATTATAAATTATAACTGCTAATTATGCCTTCAAATGTAAATAATTATAATTACCAACTTCTGTTTTAAAGCGGAATTGATTAGTTACTAATTACAATGCTATTATGGAATTAATGGTGTAATTAATTACTGTCCAACCTTGCTGTTAACTAATGATATGAAATTTTATATTGTGAGGGACTATAGGTGGTTTATTGCTCTATTTTTAGTCATATTCGACTTTAAGCTGGTTAAAACAGTACGGATCTATTTTCTAGCAGAAAAAATTATCTTGTGGATTTTCTTAAAATTGTATCTTAACTTCAAAGAAAGCAGAAATTAATTGCCCTATTCCCTAATGCTAAGCGGGTGTTATTTAGCAGGCCTTTAGCTTAAAGTGCAGATTTTTTAGCCTCTACCAATGATAGGCTCAAGTAAAATTATAATTTTTTTTCTTTCATTCTTGAAAGCTAATAGAATTTTGTTAGCTTTATTTTTCAGATTCTAAATTTAGATAAATTTTATACAATCCGTCAGGGTAGGGAGTATCGCGGATATTTGTATCAAGTTTTTTAAAAGCTTCAAACAGATTTTATACGAAGATAAATAATATATGTATCTTAATCAACTTTACATTGAAAAAGAGATACTTTTAACTTTTTTATATTATTTAATTCAATCTAATGGCTTTAAAATTTATGAATAATTTAATCTGAGTTTTTAATATATATCATTATTCCATTTGATTTTATTTACTGAGAAAAGTATGCATAATAATATTGTTGAAGATATAATTATAGAATATGAAAGTGAATTAGTTATTAGAAAGCCCAAAGAGAATATAAGTTATATTAAATAAAACATTTTGTGCAGTAACATAACATACCAATAATAAAATAACTGCAAAGAAGAACACCACAAATTTATAAATTGTTCTCCAGACTCATTGGCTAATTTTGCCAATTAAAACGTTTAAGCAGTTTGAATATGTAATAAAAAGGCTAAAAGAATCAATTTGACATCAATGAAGATGAGGGAAAAATTTTAAATTATGGAAAATAATATCTAAAGGATTCTTTTATAAAATTTGTAATTTATCCCATTAAAAATTTTCATTTATATAAGATTATTTATTTATATTTAAGGATCGAATAAGACATCAATGTTATTGTTTCAGCATAGTCGTTATTCTTATTGCTACTACAGATATCCAGAATGAAATCAAGGATATCTATAATTTCTCAATTTCATGATCATAAACTTTAGAGATGACCAAGGCAGTTATAGGAAAACTCTCAGTTGCTGTACAAGATGCAAGAGTATAATAGCCTAAGTAGCTTGATAAAATATACAAAAGAGATTACGAAATTATATGAAAAATTAATGTAAAAAATTGAATTAAATGTTATTTATTATATATTTTATAAAAAAAAAAGAATGGAGATAATTGTCATAATCGTTATTTTTAAAGTTTTTTCGAGGTAAATAGGTTAAAATAAGTCTTGCTTCGAATTAAATAAATTTATAAATATGATGTGATAATTTAGAAATTAATAAAAAAGATATATATCAAAATAACTAATAATCAGTCGTAGTCGTTTTATTAAAATGGCGACGAATGGTAAAAATAATCCGTTAAATGGAGAAAGTAATTCCTAAAATGGAGATTCAGAAAATTTGGCGGATGAAAGAAAATTGGCGGAATTATCTAAGATTAAATTTGATAAATGGCGAATCTTCTATTTTCCACATTTTTCTCAATGGGAAGCCAGTTTTCGGTTAAAAAACGTAAGCCCATCTGAATGTCAATATAATGATATAATTTTAACATATTTTGGCATTAAATATATTGAGTTGATGGACCGTTCTTGTTATCCTGATTCGATTGAAACTTTATCTTTTAAGGAAATTAAATCAATATGTTTTAATTTATTTAAATCGAAGTTAACAATTTTTGCTTCTAGATTTGATTGCGTTAGACTACGGTGAACAACTGAAACCATTGCAGATAAAATTAGAACAATTGGCAAACGTTGTCATTATCTTAATGATACAGTTTGTGGTTGGCATGGAAATGCCAGGATTGGAAAGAGATCTTAGGGCTCTATATCCCGTTGATAGATAATAATGTATTGACTTTCCAATTTATTCTTGATCTGGCATTAGCTTCGCGAGCACATAAAGAAATGGCAAATAAAAATATGCATGTTGCAGCATGGCGTAGAGAAGGGGGGGGGGTTGAAACCCCTCCCATAACCTCCGAAAAAAACATTTTTTTTTCTTATTGCAAATAATTTTATTTAAAAATGGTTTCAATTTATAAATAAAATTATATACTATATGAAAATGAAATATATTTAAAAAAACAAATAGGAATTTTTAATTTTAAATGATAAAATGGTTTAAAAATATATATTAAAAATTATATGTAAAATATTAAATAACAATAAAAATATATTCTAAATTTTTTCTCGCATAGTAGATATTTATAAATTTAATAATAAAATTTATAATGTTAAACTAATTAGATAGTTTTAAAAATTTTAATTAATTTTTTATCATTTTTAAATAAAAGAAAAATCATTTAATTTGTAAATATAATGAGAAAGTAAAGGTGATCGCTAATATGTTTGGGATTAAAAATTATAAACCTAGAGTAGTTTCTAGATAGTCCAATCGCTTAAATATTGATGCATTTACGATTGAGGATTTTTATAAAATAAATATTTTTACTACCCTTATTGATACATTTTTATTTCAATTAGAAAAGATTTTATTTTCTTTTGCCGGTTGAGTCTGAATACATTTGATACGCGAGAGGATATTAAAAAAATTTCAGTTTTATTCTGATGTAATTATCAGGATCGTATGATAAGTTACTTTGTGATGTCAAATTTTGATATAAAAATTTTGAAAGTATAGATACTCTTCGAGAGCAAAATATGTTCTGCAGGCCCTTTCCATATGTAATTGCACTTTAGATTCCATGCCTAATATCAAAATATTGCTTATTATTTTAGCCACCTTACCGATTAATTGAAAAGGTTAAAATCCTATTTAAGAAATAGCACCGGTGAAAGCCGTTTAAATGGATTCGCAATATTAAATATTTATAAGGAGATTATTCTAGATAAAATTTGATTCTAGATGAATTAGTCAAATCTCAGAGAAAAGTAGACCTCTATTTATAAATTCAAATTAAAAAATTGCTATATTATTATAATATGATCTTAGTCATAAAATTTTTATATTCAAAACGTAATTATAATGAATTTTTAGTCATTATATTTATATATTATACTATTTTTAATAAAAATATTGCATTTGCACTAAGAATTAGTGATCTGCATCGGGTCTAATTTTTCAAGCCCAGCCCTGCCGAAATTATTTAAAAAAAGATTTTCCGGCCCGGCCCAAATTTTAAATATAGAAATTAATTTTTATAATTACTCAAAATAAAAGATATATGTTATATGGCGTATCGTTTTTATAAATAAAATCAAATATTTTTATTTTACATAAAAAATTTAACATAAAATTGATATATTATTTAAAAAAATTTCCAAGGCCCGATTCAACCCGGCCCGAATTTTTTAAAAAAATATTAAACCCTACCCAGCCCGATCCCTATTTTCCTACTTTTGCGGATCTCTAATAAGAATTATTTATGTTTTATTAATATACTCATTTGAATTAATTATATTATAATTGTTAAATTAGATTTTTTTAAATAACGCACAAGAATTACTCATATTTTATTGTAATTCTATTTTTTTTAAATATAGTTATTTAGAATAAATTTTTAATATAATCTGTATAAAATTTATACATTTTGAAATTTATTTTATTGTATTAATAATAAATAAAATCTATAATGAAATTCTATACAAAATTTTGTTATATGCAAAAATTTAATTAAAATAATTATTTTTTAACATAGAATAAGATATATTGAGTGATCATAAAAAAATGGAAGGTTTGTGGGGCGATTTTATTCTTCTTTCTACACCGAATGGATTGAATTAATTTACAATTGACTAAAGATTGATAAAATTTTCAGAATAAGGCTATCAGTCGCGTATTCATCATAAATTTGACCAAAATTTTGTTACTAATATTTTTTTCATTTATGCAGGTTACTATAGTGGTTAAACACCAATAAAGCACAAAATTGGCAAATTTTTAAAATGCTGTTTAACCCCCCACCTCCCTTTGATCAATCCTGGCTACGCCACTGGCCTGTTTTCAATAGGATAAATGATAATAACAGAAGAAAGATAATAACAGAAGAAAGATAATAATAATAATTATAAACATTCAATTAAAACGACTACGTTTGATAAAGGCTATAATAAAGTCAAGTATAATAATACATTTGATTAAGATAATAATAAATAAATACAAATATAATAATGATAAAGATTATATTAAACTTAAATGTTATAAATGTGGGTATATTCATGACCGAGAAGTGAGATGTCCAGCTACAAATGGGCATGTAATAAATGTAAAAAAATTGGTCATTTTGCAGTTTGTATTAAATCAAAGAATTAATATTATTCAAGTGATTCTATTCATAATATATAAAAGATTCAACAAAATCGAGCAAAACTAACTGCAAAAAAACTAGTTAAAATTGTTAATAAATTTGCCTTTTTCTCTGTACTTGCAGATGAAACAACCGATATTTCAAATCAACAATAGATGTCGTTGGTTATCCGAATATTAAACTCGGACACCATAAAAATCAGTGAATTTTTTTTGCAATTTATTCCACTTGATAATGGTACAGGAGAAAATACAACCTAACAAATCCTATCTTTTTTAAAAAACAATAATATTGATATAACTAAAATCCGGGGCCAAGGATATGATGGTGCTCCAGCAATGTCTAGTAAAATTAATAGGGTTCAGGCCTATATAAAAAATAAGTGCCCAAAAGCTCTCTATGTACATTATGGAGAACATTGTCTAAATTTTGTTATCTCCAAAGCTTGTGGAATTCGCGAGATTGATAATAGTTTATGTAAATAATTAGTCACATAATTTATATAATCTTTATTTCATAGAAATCGTATCCAAAATAATAATTTTTAAGTTTTGGGAAGCGATCAAAGGTGTTGTACGATGTTTTAAAAGATATAGATGGATCCAAAGTTCAAAAATTAAAAAAATATTCGCCTACAAAATTACTTCAAAGACAAGATTCAATTACTGACTTTCTTAATGCATTTGAAGGCATAGTTGAAACTTTGAAAATGATAAGCAGATGGAATGATAATTATACATCTAATATTGCACAAGAATTGTGACCAAACCCCCTTTATTATATCAATTTTATGTATGAATTATATTTTTTTTAAAACTGTAAATTTAAGTATCTTCAAAGGGAAAATATCAACATTGTGGAGGCAATGAATGAAACCAAGAGGCTTCTTAAAATATTTGAAGATGGGTACCATTTCCACTTCGCAAAGCAATTGAAATGGAATTAGAACGATTAGAGGCTGCAGGAATTATCGAAAAGATTGATTCGACTATAACTAGGGTACAGTTGTCAACGCCAACCGTAAATGTAGGCAAGAGTAATGGCGATATTCGAATTTGAGCTAATTTCAAAGTTACGCTCAATCTATGTTTATTGTATGGCCATCATGTTATTCCTAGCTTAGACGAATTGTTAGAGAAAATTCATAGTGATGATAACTTTACCGTGATAAATCTGAAAGATGCGTAATTACCGATGGAAGCAGAATCGGAATCTTAGGAATTACTAACGATAGTAACTCATAAGGGCTATTTCCGTTACCGACGATTGCCTTTTGGATTGGCAAGTGCACCTACTATATTCCAGAGATATATGGATGAGTTGCTAAAAGATTACCAAATGACTGGTGTTTACTTAGATGACGTAATTATTTCTGGTCGAAACGATGAGGATCACAAAACAAAATTTCCGAATCGTGTTAAACAGATTACAGACAACTCTTAAGGTGAAATTGACAAAAGTGAGATTTTTACAAAAATCGGTTTCATTTTTAGGGGTGATTATTGATAAATTCTATATACATCCTAATCCAGAAAAGGTAAAGGCTATCCGAAATGCACCAAAACCTAAGAATATACAACAACTTAGATCTTTTCTAGAACTCGTGAATTATCATGAACGTTATTCGTAATCTACATTGTAAAGCGGCGCTATTACATAGATTAACGAGCGTAAAAGTACCTTGGCGGTGGACGAAAGATGAATAAAATTTCTTTAATGAGGTACGCAGTTGCCTATAATTTTGGAATGTGACGCATCTGATTCAGGATTAGGGGTTGTGTTGTTACATCAATTAGTATTAAGAAATGCAGTATTAGGAATCATTTATCGGGGACATCCTGAGGAAAATATAAAGAAATAATTTTTAGATTGTAATGTTGGTGGCCCAGATGTGATGTTGATATAGAAAATTTTATCAAAATATGCTCTGGATGTCAGAAAAATATACCTAGTATTCACAATTCTTGGACTGTTGGTAAGGAATCTTGGGAGCGAATCCATATTGATTTTGCTGTACCAGTATATTCGCTATATTGGCTAATTCGTGTCGATTCCTATTCCAAATGGTTAGAAGTTGATCTAATGCAGAATACCTCTGCTGATGCTCTGATAACGATTAAAAAAATTGTTTACTAGGTTTGGGATACCCACACACATTGTGTCAAACAATGGACCGCAATTCATATCTGAGGAATTCCGTAGATATTGTGATTTAAATAACATACAGCATATACGTTCGACACCTTGTCATCCGAAAACTAATGGATTAGCTGAGCGTATAATATGAATTTTGAAAGGTCGATATTGTGCAACGAGAGTCAATTTCTGATCCAAAAGCTATGATACAGGTTTTAGCAACCTATCGATTGGGGGAGCATAGCTCTACATGGATATTTCCTGGCAAGATTATGTATAATCAGTGGCGTAGCTACGGGGGTGGTTTTCGGGTTTGGACCCCTCCCAGAGCTGATTATAAGTTCAAAAGACTTTAAAGTGTATATCAAATAAATACCATTAATATTTATATTAATTGGTTTTGATGTTTGAAAGGATATTATATTACTATTGAAATTATTCTTGGTAGTATTATTATAAAGTCATTGAGAATAATCTACTCAATTATAATAACATATTATTGATGCATTTAAAAAATATATTTATTATATATTATCGAGGTTATGTTAGATAACCTGGCCGTAGGCCGGGCAAAAGGGCCGAAGGCCCGTTAAAGAGGGTCTGGGGGGCGAAGCCTCCCAGGCTTTTATATGTATGGACCCCCTCTAAAAAAAATTCTAGCTACGCCACTGTGTATAATAGACAATTGGAAATTAGCTTGGACTGGATCAGACCAAATGTTGAACATGAAATAGAAAAGGCTTATGAAAGACAAAGTTATAATCATAATTTACATTCGAAAGAGGGAGAATTAGAAATTGCACAACCTGCGTGGTTAAACAATGAGAACACCACAGGTTGGAGAAAGGGAGTGATCAAAGAAAAAACAGGGTTATATTCCTATATTGTTGAAACTCCCGAAAGAATATTGCGGAAACATGCAGATCAGCTAAGAAATCGCTTGATAATTCCGACTCATGAAAGTTCTTATGAAGTTATAGAATTGGTTGTGCCAGTAAATGAAGCATACAAACTACATTATGTTGTTCATCAAGAAACCGTAAACCTACAATGAGTTTTATTGAGGAAATCTAACTTTAAGATGTTTGAAGGAAATGTAATAAATTGAATTAAATGTTATATTATATATTTTATAAAAAAATGAATGGAACATTCGAATTAAATAAATTTATAAATATGATGTGATAATTTTGAAATTAATAAAAAAGATATATATTAGAATAGCTAATAAGTAATCGTAGTCGTTTTATTAAAATTAGATTTTTCAAAGTATGTCCCTTTGGCCATTGACAAAATACAAGGTGAAATAAATTGTTATTATGAGAGATAGCTCTAATTTTAAATGTTAAAGATAGCAATTTTTTTAATTCCAACTAATCTGCATTCTTGTCAAAAGTTAGCTATTGCAATAAATATTTTTCATTAATTTCAAAATATTTCGGTCTTTTATTTTTACTAACAATAATCTTTTAAAAAATAATATCTTAATTTATTGCTCAAGCTTCATCAAAGATAATATTTCTTTTTATCTCAAAGTGTTCATATAAGAACTAGTTTTATTGATAAGTGAGTGTATTTGTAATTTATTTAATCTTATGTTTATTTTTAGGTTCTTACAATGCTATATCAAACAACCTTTCATAATCAAAGCTCTTATTTTATTAAACATGAGATTTCTACCTCTTATTTTGCATGGGCGTGTAAGTGGCTTTACCTCTTGCACGCAAAGGTTGTCATGCCCAAAAATGTGGACGGTCCTTTCTTAATTATTTCTCGTCGTTTTTTATCGAACCAAGTGTTGCTCTGTTGTATATATAACGCAAGGGCTAATTGTTAATATCATGTATTACAATAGAAAGTAGAGGTAGGTGCATGCGTAATTCACTCATGCCTACACTAAAAAAATTTGTATCTAGTATTGATCTTTAGCCAGACTGGCACAATCACGAAAAGTAAAATTTTTATAACTCCTGTGATGCCATGAAATAAAATTATGTTTATATATCTTTGCAGTAATTAAGAAATCACTAATCAAGTCATATTTATAAATCAAAATATATATATGAAATGTTATATATTTGTTGAGTTCATCTTGCCTTTAGTAAATGAATATTGGCTATAAAAAATAAGAGTTAACTGAAAAATAAACTTGACGGGGCTTGGCAAAATTTTTTGAAAAAAGGTTATTTAAAATTCGAATACTTTAATAATAATAATAATAAAATGTTTAAAATTTTGAAAAATTCTATTTAGTTTACACAATTTTTTTGTTAAATTTTGGGAAATTTTTGAATTTCAAAAAAAAGTAGTTTCATGATATAATAGAAAGACTACGACTACTTATTAACTATTTTAATATATATATCGTTTATTTAATTTCCAAATTATCACATCATATTTATTTATTTTTAATTCAAATGTTTCATTCTTTTTTGTAAAAATATATAATAAATAATATTTAATACAATTCCTTCAAACATTTTAAAGTTAGATTCCTCAATAAACCTCTTTGTAGGTTTACGGTTTCTTGATGAACGTAATGCGATAATAGATTTCATTACATTTTCCCCAGGATATCTCCGGTGAATCATTCCTAACAATGCATTTCTTAATTTATTATAATAACCAATCTCCTATTCCATTCTTATCACGATCGACAAAAAGCTCTTCCCGTCGATTATAGATATTATCTTTATGACGATCAAAGTTTCGCCAACTTTGCTGAATGTGCAATGTTGTTTTTTTAAATATTACATCTTGCTTCGACTCTTTTCCTAAAATATTTTCTGACAATTGCATATCATTCAAATGAATACTTCGAATATCCAAAACATGTTTAGAATCTTGATTCTCTTCCATGTCTTATATCGGAAGCCCTGATAATGCGTCGGCAATTACATTTTTATTACCAGGTCTATATTCTATTGTAAAATCATAAGAAGATTACGAATAAAACGTTCATGATAATTCACGAGTCCTAGAAAAGATCTAAGTTGTATATTTTTAGGTTTTGGTGCATTTTGGATAGCCTTCACCTTTTCTGGATTCGGATGTTTACCGAATTATCAATAATCATCCCTAAAAATGAAACCGATTTTTGTAAAAATATCCCTTGTCAATTTCGCCTTAAGACCTGCTGTCTGTAATCTGTCTAACATGATTCGTAAATTATTTATGTGCTTCTCATTGTTTCGACCAGAAATAATTACGTCATCTAAGTGGACACCAGTCATTTGGCAATCTTTTAGCAACTCATCCATATATCTCTAGAATATAGTAGGTGCACTTGCCATTACAAAAGGCAATCGTCGGTAACGGAAATAGCCCTTATAAGTCACTATCGTTAGTAATTCCTGAGATTCCGATTCTACTTCCATCGGTAAATACGCATCTTTCAGATTTATCACGGTAAAGTTATCATCACTATGAATTTTCTCTAACAATTCGTCTAAGCTAGGAATAACATGATGGCCATACAATAAACATAGATTGAGCGTAACTTTGAAATTAGCTCAAATTCGAATATCGCCATTACTCTTGCGTACATTTACGGCTGGCGTTGACCACTGCACCCTAGTTATAGTCGAATCAATCTGTTGAATTTGAACCGATGGGTCCCCCAGTCTGAGTGGAAAAAATACAGTCCGTGATCGGGGGTCCGGGATGGTCGATGACGGGATCCAGGGGGCCGGGTTTTATAGATTTAGTCATGGTATCACTCGGACAACGTAGTGGCCATAATATTTTCAAAGTTTATTCAACAAATTAAAGTCGATGTTACAAAGCAAAAGTAAAAAAAAATCCAAACTCATCCAATAATCAAAAAAAAATGTATATAAATTTTACCATCAAAAAAAAAATATTTAATGCCCAGAAAAAGGTATTTTTCCAACCTTTATAATTTTTGAAAACAAAGAGAAAAAAAAGGTTGTTATATAATCGCGATACAATCATTCTTGAAACTGGTTAGAACCAGTTTCAAATGCAATATAAAAATAAGGTATAATATCAATTTCATAACCAAAAAAAAGGAAGATGGGAAAACAAAAGAAGCAAGTAGAAAACAAAAACGTAAAGAGAAGAAATAAGTTATACGGGACAAGTGGGGAGATAGAACATAACACAATCTTTTCGATAATTTCTGCAGCCTCTAATCGTATTCTAATTTTATTTCAATTGCTTTGCGAAGTGGAAATGGTACCCTACGGGCTGGAAACGATCTTGGTACAGCTGTATCCTTTAAATGTATTCGCACCGCAAAATAACGTATATGTCCCACTTATCATCAAAAATTTTTTGAAGTTTATTAATCAAATCTCGAATCTAATGTTATCCAATATTTTTCTTTTTCAATAGTTTTGACCAAATTGCGTACTTGTTTAATCATAACCTGACGAGACATTCCTAAATTGAATGCAATTATCCATGGTAATACGAAAAGAGGCACCCCAGTTGTATTCATTATTACCACTGATAGGGTCCTTGTCTATGATTTAATCCTAACATTGACTTGGGTCTCGCCCTTAACGTCTAACGGATGATCACCAAATGCAGTCAATGGACTGGTTGGTCTAATTTTTGGCCGTCTAATACTTGTCCATATATCAATTCCTATCAATGACGCTTGTGCACTAGTGTCAAAATCAAATTCAAGATCTAACATATTATCTCTGCAGTTAGTTTTGCTCGATTCTCTCGATTTTGTTGAATCCTCCATATTTTATGAATAGAATCATTTGATGACACTCTTATATAATTTAAATTCTTTGATTTACAACAAACTGCAAAATGACCAATTTTTTACATTTATTACATGCCGCATTTGTAGCTGGACATCTCACTTCTCGGTTATGAATAAACCCACATTTACAACATTTAAGTTTATTATAATCTTTATAATTATTATATTTAATATTCTCTTTATCAAAAGTATTATTATACTTGACTTTATTATAGCTTTTATCAAATATAGTCGTTTTAATTGTATGTTTATAATTATTATCATTTCTTTTGTTGTTATCATTTATCTTATTAACAGGTATATTTTTATTTGCCATTTCTTTATCTGCTCGCTCAGTAGTTAATGCCAGATAAAGAATAAATTGGAAAGTTAATACATTATTATCTCTATCAAGACCCTCGGGATATAGAGCTCTAAGATCTCTTTCCAATCCTGGCTCATGCCAACCATAAACTGATTACGTAAACACTCATCAATATCATTAAGATATTGACAATGCTTGCCAATTGTTCTAATTTTATCTGCAAATTCAGTTATGGTTTCAGTTTTTCTCCATAATCTAATTCAAATCCTGAAGCAAAAGTTGTTAGTGTCGGTTTAAACAATTTAAAAAATATTGACTTATTTTCACTAAACGATAAAGTTTCAATCGAATCAGGATAACTAAAACGGTCCACCAACTCAATATTCTTATTGCCAAAAAATGTTAAAAATATATCTTTATATTGACATTCAGATGGGCTTACGTTTTTTTAACAGAAAACTGGCTCCCATTGAGAAAAATAACGAAAAATAGAAGATTCGCCATCGAATTTATCAAGTTTAATTGTAGATAAATCCATCAATTTTCGTTTTTCCGCCATATTTTTTGAATCTCCATTTAAGGAATTATTTTCTCCATTCGTCGCCATTTAATAAAACGACTATGAATTATTAGCTATATATCGTTTATTTAATTTCAAAATTATCACATCATATTTATAATTCGAATCCATTCTTTTTTTATAAAATATATAATAAATAATATTTAATACAATTTATTATATTAATCTATGAATATAAATAAAAAAAGTGGAGTAATAGGGGATAAAGCTCTCAGGTTTCAGTAGAACTAGAGGCAGTCCTTCTTTTACACTGTTTATTTTTATTTATTATAAAATACATATTTAATGGGCCATTAAGATATTTTTAAAAAATATCATTTATCCCTAGTATAGTTTTTTGTCATCAAACAAAATAAATACTCCTTATTACAATGATAGATATTACAATCGATAAAAAAATAAATAAATCATGCTTAAATTTATATGTATGAATTCTTTTATTTGGACAATTTAAGAGTAGAATGATTAGCCTTTAAAAAGGACTGAATATAATTTAATTTTATATTTCAAATTATAAACCAATATTATATTATAACTTTTTGAATATTAAAATAGTAATTGTATTTCCAAGTTGAGATCCAAATTTAAACAATGAGGCACTAATATCTTCAATCATTCTGAAGGCTTAAATAAATGTTATTAAATGGTTTAAAAATAGCATTCTTAGTTAATAAAAGGAAATTTATAAAATAAATTACTTTTATCAAAAATGGCAAGTAATTCTTTTCTTGTCCAATTACATGATATAATAAAAAATAACCCTTCTTGTTTAAGAATATTTTGTAATGAGTAAATATAACTGTCTATTTTGTCATCTTGAAATATAATGCATGCTTCTTCTTTAGATTTATTGACAGTTATAGCATCAAAAGTACCCTTATCAATACAGAGATCAAATAAAATATTTTTATATTTATTTTGCAAATTGTCAAAATCTAAGAAATCACAATGCTATAATTAAAATAAATTTTAAAAGGTATAAAAATATAACATACATTATAAGATATATTTGTATCTTCATCTTTAGCTAAGGATTCAGCAAGGATAATAGATTTCACACTGTAATCCAAACCATATAAATTGATAAAGCCTTTTTTAAACTATTATTTATGAGAAATATGTTATAACATCATGTTTATTAATTTTACCAATTCAATAAGCAAAACACCATTGCCAGTTCCTATGTCCAATATAAAGCTTTCATAGTTAATCATATTTGTTTTCTCGATCCATCCAATGATCTTTTTAAGATTAATTTTGCCAAACCTTTATTTCTAGATATAAAATTTAATATAAAAATGAGTTACCAAATTTCTCCTTGATCTTTATGGTCATTATAATTTTGAATTTCTTCTTGATAAAATTCATTCCAACTCAATTATACATATTTATTAAAAAATATACGATAGATTTACTATTCAACTTTTGAAAGATCATTCCTGAGCATAATATTTTAACTTAATGGTAGGCTGTCAAATTAATAGAAATATCAAATTAAAACAGCTCTCAGTTGTCTAAATCATAAGACAGGTCCCGCCTTAATTTTATTTTCTATATATATGGTATTCTATATTATGGATTGGAAATTAAAAAATTGTCACATACCCTCGAATTATTAGCATAAAATGACATTGCAACCAAATCAATCTTTTAACATAGGTTTTTAAACTAGTTACATTACATGTAAATATGATGGCTAATTTTAGACGCAACACAGGAACGAGGATTTATTACTTTTTTTAACATGTTGACTGAGGTTCATTGATAAATACTAAACAATTCTTAATTATATTATATAGAAACCTAATACCACGATAAGGATTTTTGATAGAGGAGTAAACTCTTTATTGAAATTACTTATTTTTGATAATTAGGAATATTACACAGTTCATGGCAATGATGCCATATACACATCTAAAGAAGTGTTTAAGACTACTGGAGTTTTAAAATATAATGGGAAAAGTTGAATATTTTTCTATTGTTCTAATTAATTGTATTTGAATAGATCAAAAGTTACCATATGTAGTGTTAAGCAAATTGAATTTTGAAAGTTTTGCCAGAGATCTTTTATTAGTTAAAAAATATCGAATAGAGATATTCAAAGGCAATGTTAACAAAAATGATTGGACTTTATCTATTAAAGTTTTATAGTTTTAATTATTTAAAAACAATATTTCTCCATTATTAAAATTATTAGGCATCTCCTGGTAATTTATGGCAAATTGAAGATATATTGTTTGGGAACTTTGATTTGAATACAACTTCTGGCATAATGTCAGTTAAATTAAGATCAGATGTTCAGCAGCAAAATGTAAATTTTTAATCTTGATATGAATATGCATTTATTTAATCCACATTTTTTTGGTTTTAATAAAATATAAATAATAAATATTCTTTACACAATTAATATATAAGAGTATGCCTAATTTAAAATTACCTCTCAAAAATTTAATTGAAAAATTACAGTATATTGGTGTGGCATACTATGAAGATTTTGAGAGCCTAAAGTTTAATATCACTGAATTTTATGACGATGAACAATTATCCACTTTTGAAGTATTTTTTTTTTTAAATATAATATTATTTTATAATTCTATAGATTTATATTTCATTTAATTTTTTCAATATGTGCAGTAAAATACTTGAAGTGATCATTAAAATTTTTAATAAATCCAAATAAAATAAATGCTATAAGGTAGTATGTGTTTAATAATAAAGGAAAGAGTTTTGTTAAATATTTTGATGAATTCTCCTTTTGAACGAATAACTAAAGGACATAACCAATTTTAGATTTGTAAGTCTTGATATGAAGCCATTCCACTCCATCTTTCCTCTGAACATTTGAAGATTTCCATTGGGCTTTGCACTGTCTGCAATATAATTTTTTCCTTTACTTGTTCCTTTATAAAACTTTATTCAAAAAAAAATGAGCCATCATTTCAATGCAAATTTTCTAGAGTCCACCATCCTAGGCACAATGTCATGAACAATTAATTGCTAAAGCCCTTAAAACAGGGATGCGAACCCAAATCCAGGTTCAAGAAATTTAAAATTGTTTGGTTGGGCATTTTAAAACTACAGAACAAACAGAGACCTATTTTACGACAACTCAGTAAATCCGGGGTAAAATGGACATGGGGCAGGTTCGGACCCCTCCTAGGAAATTGATTATGATAATATTCTTGTTATCAAAATTTCCATTAAATGAAATTTAAAATTCTTGAACACGGGTTCAGGTTCACATCCCTGCTTAAAAAGCCAATATCCTATATTCCTTAGAACTTATACGGATAAATTTATTTTACGGCAAAAGGTCAGATGGGTTGACTGATTCCCTGGGAGAGAGGATTTTTCCTTGCTTGGGATTATAACTATATGGATATATTTGTTAAAGCAAATGCCCATGAATATTCCATCAATTAAGTGGTAAATAGCAGAAGAAATAAATACTCATTCCTAAACAATGTCCACTTTGTTCCTGTGGTCACCACATCACTCATCAGTTTTAGACCTGAGGTCCTTATCTTTTTAAAATCTACAGGGGAAATTTTCTGTGCTATTCAGCTATACTAAAGAATACTTATATCTGTACCAGAATACTAGCTTATAAATTTGCAGATCTAATTGTTCTATGCAGTCTTCATAGATTTAATTATAATACTCATTTTTTAATATGGTTTTTAAATTTTATTTTAATATAATTTAATATAAATTTTTATTTAAAATAACATTTTTTTAAAAAAATAAATAAAAGTTTTTAATTTTTAATCTGAAAGAGTGCGAATAAAATTTTTAAAAATTGTAACATAGATATTACGAATTAGTGTTATTTTAATAATGAAAAGTTACCATTTTTTTATTAAATTGAATGCCGTTTATTAGTAACTCTACTTTACAGCACTGATTCTTATTCAATTTAAAGAAAGTATAGTTTGGAACTAAATTAAATCTAGCACCCCTCTTTTTTGATCCTGAATTCAATTTTAAATTTCTGGTAAACGAAAAACCTCATTAGCGAAATTTCTAGGAGTCGGAATCACTTAAAATATTGTAGAATTCTTTTTAATCCAAAGTTCAAACTGACTTAATTATTTTTTATTTAATATTGAAATATTATTATAGGCCCTGATAGTGCACCTGGGACCAAAAGAATGTTTGTTGCCAACTAAGAGCAAGGACAATTCTTTGCTTGACCTAAGTGACAAATTAACAGAAATTCTGGAGAGAAACAAAGTTTTAATCACTGAACGCAAAAAAAGTTTTGATAAATATAAATTACTCTTAATACTCTATAAGGTCTTAAAATTATGAGTGCTTTCTATTTACAAAGTTAGGATTACTTTCTGAAAGATAAAAACATATTAAAATTGTGTAACATCATTAGATTTAAGAGTTAATTTATAATTCATTTGTTTTAAATTAAAATAAAGATGATTTCACGACACAAGATGTAGTGCAAGATATGAACAAATTGCTTAAATTTAAAAATAATCAAAGTTCCAATTTTTCAAGCTACCCTGAATATCAAAACAGCCAATTGGCTTTATCTTGTACATCAGCGATCATCAAATACCTAGACGTAAATTACTTATAAATTAATTTTTCATACTTTACTTTTTTTTCAACTGATTGTAAAATATTTTTTATAATGTGCTATGAATCGAATCAGAGATTTGCAGGGGCCAAATTTTCTGGCCTCTGTCCGGATTTGAATTTTTTCAACCTATTTTTGAACTAAACCTGGATTAAAGCTCCTTCTTTTTTTTTAGCTTGGCACGTTTTTAATTTATTTTTTAACAAAATTTTTAAAATTATGAATTTTTCTACCTGAAACTGCCAATATTTTTTAAATTATCGTTTTAAATTTTTTCATTGTATCAAAGAGAAATTGAAAATATAACACAATAGTTTATAAAATAGTTGTAATATAGGAGAGATATAAGAGCCTTAATTGACAATAAGAGAAAATTAGATATAGATATTAAAGATGTGCAGGAAAATTTGTACAAAAGAATTTGGGTTGTGGCGGACTATTAGTAGAATTTTAATGGGCCAGGCCTGATTTTTTCTAAATTTTAAAAAAATCTTAATGGGCTGACTGGATATAAAATTTAACTGGCTGGGGTGAAAATTTTATGCAAAAATTCTTGCTGGGTTGGGCCTTGCAGACTTGAAGTTTTTACATATCATTATATAAATATTAAGAAGAAAATTAAAAACTATAATTAAATCGATTTTTCTAACTATTTTTTTAAAATATTATATGGTCATAAAATAAATGTTTCAAAATAAAATAGTCACTATTAGTAATTATTGTGATATATACTATGCGATTGTTATAATTTCTTAATTAAAAGAAAGACAAAAATATGTATAAATTATTCTGGACATATTGATTACAAAATAAATTATGAATTATTTTTAATATTGGATTCAAGGTAAAAGGATATTATTACTATAATTTAATATATTAGCATATAATCAGTTAAGTTTCTTAGTAATCAATTAGGTTTCATTTTAGCGTATTGTTGATTTAAAACCCTTTTTACTGTTTTAGTTATTTTTTTAACATAAAAATAGGAAATATTATCAGTCCCAGCCTAGATTGAAATGAAAAATGATAACACTTTATGTATGCTCTATTTTATTCCCACACATCCTTCAAATAAATTGACTTAAATGATCATTCAGGTCACCCAACATTAACCATAAATAAACTGCACTGATTAGGTCATTTTATCATTGTTACACTACTTTTTAACTATTCTTTTATTACAATGATGATATTCATCTATCAAGCTACTGTCGCAAGATTGTCATTACGGTGTTTACAGTTTGGATACTTTAAACGTCGAAAATTTTATGAAGTTGGATATGGCAGCCATCAAAGCTCTCAATCTATTTCCGGAACATTCCGATATGAGTAAGCTCAATACATATTTTTTTACCATAGTGCCTTTCTTCGATATTGTTGACTTATAATCAGAGGTTGGAACTAAAACTAATCTAGGATCTAGTACCTAGAGCCCTTTTAAAATTTATAGGAACCAGAATCCATTATAAAAGTTCCAGTAACTAGACATGGATGGAATCATCGGAGTCTTCACTATAAAAGCTAGAACCGGAACCAGACTACTTTTTCATGGGGGCGGGACGGGCAACGCTGGCATCCCCCTCCTTTGATACTGCTTATAATCTTTCTAATAATGTTAAATCAAAATTCAGACTCCGAAACAAACAAACACCGGCCACAAAATTTGTATGCACTTTTAAATAAATGTCGAACGAGTCAAGGTCAAAGGTTATTGCACAGATGGATCAAACAGCCACTATTGGATGTAAATAAAATAGGTTTGTTTTCTTTTTCTCTAATTTTTTGGTTCATACTGCTAAAAGTGATTTAAAATTTTTTTTATTGTGTTTAAGTACCTGTATTTTTATCTCCATGCTGAACATTGAACAGCTATTTCTTTTAAAATATATATATTATTTGTCTTAGATTTAGAAATTTTTAAAATTGTTTTAACCCTTTTTAGCAAAAAATACGTGTTGACAATTCCTTCTTTTTGTTATAGTAATAAGTTTTATTTATTTAAATAAAATGTACATTAAATTTTTCAAAAATATTTAAAAAAAAAATAAGTGGCATGATATTGCTTCCATCTTTCCCGTCAATATCAAGATTCATAAAAGAATTTAGATTTTATTAAATCTGTTTTATTCGTCATTAATAATTTATCGCTTTAAAAAAATAAATCTTATAGTTTTTAATTTAAAACAGAGACGAGAACCCTCCTTCTAAAAAAATGGGTTTGGGTTCAATGAAGAATCTCTGAACCCGGTTCAGGTTCGGGTGGGTTCAGAGTTTGGAGACTTGAAAAATAATGACTTATTAAAATTAGTCAAAATAACAGAAACATCATTTTTTTAAAAAATTTATTTTAATTAGTATCGCCATAAAAATAATATCATCATAATAGAAATATAATAGCTGATAACCTGTCAAAAATGATAGGGAATCAGAATTTTCTCCTTATGGATAAATAATAAATTTTACCTTCATTTGACGATGGATGAATCAGAATATTCAAATAATAGGAATAGATTATCTATATTCATTCTTCCAAGATTTCTATAAATTTTTAGAGAAAAGGCCAAATATATTATGGAAAATATGGAATAAAGAAAAATGATTTGTGAATTATGATATTAATCAATTTTTTTAACAAATTTCCACATTCAGACGCAATGGTTTTTGCCCTCTCACTTCATATAAAATCTAGATTCATCTCAAAGAATCATTTAAATGCTTTTAAAACCTTCCTAAATATTCTTTTAAAAAATACCTGCCATCTTAAATTTGAATCAATTTTGGGGGACATGATTACTCACAAACACTGTGGTGGTATCCACCCCATTGCAATGGGCTATTTAGAAGATTATTAGCAAAAATAATTGCCATGAGTCAAAACCCAAGGTCTTAACTTATTAAGTATACGTATTAATTAGGATTTAGTGATAAGGAGAAGGCAAAATAGCTTCATATGCCATTTGTATTATATTCAAAATCCTCCTCCTAACATGGCTATTATCAAAGTAGACCTTAAAAATTATTTCAATAGCAAATTTCGTGAACATTTTATAAATTGTTTTTATCCCAAATTTCCTTTTTATTTAAAATTCCTAGAGATATATTGGAGCATTAAAACTTCTTTATTCAGCCCACTTGACAGATTCTGACGAAAGGATCCATCAGAGAACACACATCCCCGTTTATTTTACCTTGATATTCATTATCTCATCCATTATCTTAAATTAAATTTATTTGGATATAAATTTTTTATATCTTGATGAAGGAACAATCTGTGATGCTCTTATAAAATAAAAGGTTTTAATTTCTTCAAGCCAATTTGACTCATTCTTAATATGTCCAAAGCCAAAATCTGTTTCCATGATCCAAATATACAAAACCCTCATCTAGCAAGATTAAATTTTTTATTGAGTACATAAATAATAAAAATTAAAAAAATAAGGAAATTAATAAAATTTAAAAAAAGTATGGTTTAGGAAAAAAAATGCATTGCTGGATTTGAACCCAAAGACATTAGATTCGTAAGCGACGTTCTTGCCGATTAGGCCACAGACGCTTTTCAAAGTTGAAGATTTTTTAAATATATATTATAAATTATGACACTCTGACTTGACACGGCTTTTATATATATATTATAGATTATATGTAATATAATATTTAAATACAATTTATATATAATATAATATTTAAATACAATTTAAAAATATCATTACATTTCTATTTTGGAATTTTTATTTAGGCGAATTATCATAATATCTTCTAAAATATCATCATTAAGATTTCCACGTAGGCCCGACAATATAAATTTTAATGATGAGAATGATCGTTCAATGCTAAGCTAGTATTAATTAAGTTTAATATAATATATATAATGTATTTGTGTTGATGGGACCATAGAACAATTTTCGCTAACGTGTATAATTCTGGATAAATTAAACTATTCTCTTTCCAGAAGTCTAAAATATTTACATCCTTGTTAATTCTTTTAATGTGTGAAAAAATTTCTAATAATGAGCTTTTGATTCCTGTTCACTTTGATGCTGTGTTAATTTTTTTCTCTTTTTCTAATAACAATCTTTCAAAATCATCATTATCATCATCCAAGATCATTTGTAGCTGAAATTAATGTTGATCCATTCAATAATTTAATGATTTATGTTTTTCCCATAATTCCGTTAAATGAGTTTTCGCAACCTTTTACTGATCAATGCTTAATAGGATTTGATATCTGGGGTCTAAATATAGTGATGCATAAAGAATATTATAATTTAAATAAATATCCTCCTAAATCTCATATGCATTAATATCTCATTAGAAATATTATTGACTATTTTTTCCAATTCTAAACGGTATTTTATCCAAATGCCATAAAAATCGGAGAGGCATGATTGTAGCCTCAAGGTTGTCGCCTTAATTAGTTTCAAAACTACACTTATGTTAGCTATTGAATCCCATTCTGTTTTCTCTAGAATAAGATCCGATTTTGTAACAAAATTCTTACAAAAATCTTTCAATTTTAACAATTGATCCATCATATCGTAAACCGATGACCATCTTGTTGTGTTGTATAATCAATTATGCTATAGGTTTTTTCAGTGATTTCAAGATTTTAACGATCGTTGGAGTTCTTAAAAATCTTACCACTTCCCTTACTCAGTCAATAATTGATTTCGCATAACTTGTCTTTAAAAAATCATTAATGGCCAACTGTAATGTGTGTGCTGCACATCTAATGCTCTTTTGGAGTTAAATCTTTCAATATCTGGGACAGATCTGCTATTTCTTCATTTATTATATCGTCATTTATATCATCCTCATCCCAATTCCCCCTTCCACAGATTCATTTAATAATCTATCGGTTATTATAGTGTATAGTATAGGTTGTCTAATGGAATGCCAAATTTATTCAGAGTCTCTAAAATCATTTTTTTAATATATCTCCTGTAGCTATTTCTTTCATTTCTCATCGCCAAATTTCTTAATACGATGATATTACCTCGAATATATTGAATATTTATTCCCAGAATGCTTCTATAATCGTTTAGCAGAATCAATTTTTAAACAAACTAATTTATTTTTTGTTTCTCTTAATTTTTCTCACTATTTTTTTTAGACTCTTCTATAATTAAGTCTCTAATTTTATAACGACGCACCCAGGGCTTTAGTAATATAGTCAATAATTTTTTTAAACCCAGTATCTTCAATTATTGAAAAAGGGCTGTCATTAATAACCATTTCTATTAAAGCATTTGTTAGATCTTCTTATGACATCGAAATATGAATAGTTTTTTTTGTAAAATATCTTTCAATTTTATTAATATTATAGTATATTCTTTTATATCAGATTTGTAGTAATCAAGGTTTTAGTCGAAGTTTCTATGATTTTCGTTTTTTTAACCTAAATATTCATAGAATTGTTTCGAGTGAATCCTCTTAATATGTCTCTCTAAATTACTATTATGATTCCCTGTTAATATTTCATCACATATTCTACATTCAGAATCTCTTATCATTAAATTTAAAATATTTGGCTAATAAATCCTTGATTTTCATCTACAAATTAAATTTATAACAAATTATTTAAATTTAAATTAAACTACCTAAACTTAATTACAAAATTGATAGTAGAATTTGCCTTAATTTAATTATAATTTATATGACATATTCTAGAAAATATATATTTGATTATTAAATTTACTTTATAAATAAATAGCCACCATTTTTATATATATTTTTAATAGCACTTATTTAATATAAATTATATTTGATAATTAGCAACTTACATTTTTTAAAAATATTTTACCAGTGATTTCGTACTTCTTTTTATAATACACGAACAACAATATTCTAAAATAGATATTATTATATATTATCATCATTTAAAAAAAAACCCCTTTTAATCTGCTTTGCTGGGGAAAATTTAAAAATTTTTACGAAAAATATCAGACTCTTAAATATAACAAAAATAATTCCACGAAATTTTTAAATTAATATTTTTTTTGAATAAAAAAACAATTGTTTTAAATAAGAACTCTTTTTAAATAGGAAATTTTTTATAAATAAAAATCGTTAATTACATGTTTTTTATATTGATTTTTTTTAATATATAATGCAAAATAAATAAAATGAAAGTTTAAAATAAAAAAAATAAATTTTTTATAATTTAAAAAAAGGCCCTGGACCTTAATTTTTTAAAAAGGGTTTGGGTTCAGCGAAATATTGAGGGTTCGGGTTCTCGTCCCTGATTTTAACATTGATAAATTTAAACATGATAAATGTCATAATAGATTAACTTCTGTTTCAAATATGTGGAATGATTAAAGTATATTTAATTTTAATATTTTGAAGGTTTCAATAAAGATGATCTAAACATATATTTTGTAAATGGTTTTTAATTCATATTATCCTGCTTGAAAAGTTAAATTCTATATGAATTTTGTCAGTTATCTTATGAATGATTATGGCATTAGAAATATAAATATATATTTTTCTAATATTAAATTTAGATTGTATTGTACTTTTATAAATAAATTTTATAAAAAAATAAAAAATATTAAATCTAGTAAAATTAATAAAAACAAATGATCACGATTACAAAAAACTATAGATGAAAGATTAAATGTAGTTGAAACGTTTGTAAAGAATTATGGTTTAAGGCAACTTTTTGCCGATTCTCACCTTAGGAGGATGCCCGATTTTCAGAAGATAGCGAGAAAATTTATGAGGAAAAAAGCTACCCTGCAGGTTTTTTAAATATAAAATTAAATTTTAAATGGTCCCCATTTTAAAGTAAAGGTATCATAGTTGCATACGAGTAAATAAAATATAGACTAATCGTCTCAATTACTCTACAATCAAAAAAGTACTTTTACATAAAGTATCGAAACTTAGTATCCGATAAACATTGTGTATCGAACGGTATCTTATCGGCAATACTTTTGAAATTTCTATGTATCGTCTTGGCTCGATATTTATATATCGGTACCGGCAAAAATTTTGATATTCTTTTATATTAAAAGATAGGTAATTCTCTATCTATTTATCAATAAAAAAACTAGAAATAAAAAATGATTTAATTTTCACTACACAGTTAAAAAAAATATATAATTGATCCTAATTATTTTATCTTATATTTTTCATTATAGTTTATTTCTCTATTCTTTATTAAAAAAATTTAGAAATATTTAATTTTCACATAGATATTTTATACAATATGTATTGCTATTTTTAGTAGAGATGTATTTGTTAATTATTTAGTAGTTATTTTAAAAATGAATCTTATCAAATATATTTATATCGGTAACGATGGACTTGTTTAAAATTTATATCGGCATCGGTTTTGATACATTTTAAAAGTAACGTTAAGAATTCTTATATTACTATATAAAAACCTAAAAAATCCAAAATTGTATTGCAATTTTATATTCGAGTTTTTTAAACTTTATTAATTTTATTGGTATATAATTAAAATTATTTTGAAATAAAATTTTTATTTTTTATTTTTGCTTATGAAAGGACGTTTACAGGATATACAAAGCCGTAAAATGGTTACCCAACATAGTAACTTCCCTCGATTCTGACATTGAAAGTGACCATAAAGACAATCATTCTAACAATTGTAGTACCACATCGATCCTTACCAGCCATTTTTCCGTTCGAATCGGGGAAATTTTTAACGATTTCACCAAATATATCGAAATGTGCGAACTCATGATTGACTTAGAGAGGATCGAGAATAACCAGGAATACCTTATTAAGCCAGAGTTTGATGAGGATTTAAAATGTAATTTAATTGAACTAGTTCTGCTCCTCTCTCCTATCACTTTCTAGAAATTGCTACACAATTAACCATAATTATTTAAGGTTTAAGAGAATCGCTAAATCAATTAGAAAACTCGATGCAAGCTCAATTCAAGTCAGTGGCCAAAGACCTTTCCTTGGAACAGGGCAAGGGTATTAAACTCGAATACAGTTCACCCATTGGACATTATTATAGAATCACTAAAAAAGTTTTTCTTTCTTTACCATATCATTAATCGAATGTTAATTTTTTTTATTTAAGGATTCATTTTGATTTGAAATCATCACAAATTTGTTTTGACTATATTTTTAATTTAATTCCATATGGTCTAGTCATCTTGTTGAACATATTTAAAATAAATTTTGAGGTTTATAATTCAATTTTAAACAAATAATGCTTAAAAAACCATTAAAAAAAAATTAAGTTGAGGAAATTATGAGTAAAAAATTGGAAAGTAATTTCATTTATGGTAATATTAAATGGTGTTTAACTAGTGGGAAAATCAGTATTTTTAAACTGCTCCATCCATCCAATTTTAAATTAAGATTTTAGCTAAAATAATATTACGCAAGTCTCGATTTCTTTAATAGATATTCAACTTTTCCATTATGAGCAAATTCTCCTGACTCAATAATATCTTTTGCTAAAATATTGGGTTAGTCGTTTTTCCAACCTTTTAACAACACTAGGGAAAATATAAAATCTCAATAGCTAATATTATAAAATAATCAGAAAAACTTAGCACAAAAAATCCAAAATGAGTTAAATATAAAAAAAATGAAGGACGAAAAATGTCTCAGAAACAACAAAAAATACACAACGATAGACACCAACAACAACGGCGTGCGTTTTAAAGATAGCAAATTAGACACTCTTAACCTATCTTATATGCAAACCAAAGCAGATTACGAAGAACATCAAAAGATTGTCGTGGATGAAATCATGAATATTGCATGTTTTTTTTAAAATATAATATTAATCAGAGACCTGCATCCGGATCAGTTTGGGGTTTTTTTCGTATGACCCGGATTTTTATTTTTGAGCCTTTTTTGGCTCATCTGGAATTGATCAAATGTTATTATTTTAAATAATTTTACAAATTGTTTCAAAGGAAATGAAAATATGAGCATTAAATGTATAATAAACGCTGTATTGACTTATTAGTTGATATATTTTTTTAAAAACAAAATTGAATCATCTCCCAGGCCATATTTTTAATTTTTTTAAATTTTAAACCTGACCTGGATTAAAAAAAATCATATCATTTTCTGGCCTACAGGTCTCTAATATAAATATAACATGTCATTTGGTAATTTAGGCCATTAACTCGTTAACCTAAGTATGAATAGATTTTTTTTTTAAATTTATGAGCACTTAAATTCAAGCAGGACTTAATGGTCTACTTTTAGATAAGTTTTGTTTAATACATTATTATATATATTTACTCTAAGTGATTCCCTCCATGCTGATTTTCTTTACCTATCCACAGTAAGTAAGAAAGTAATTTGTTTGTAGCTGAAATTTTAGGTTTAAAACAACTTTTATTTATTAATATTTTTTGGAGACTATTCATTAATATAAAAATCATGCTTTAAAATAAATAAATTGGTTTCATAAACTTAAATATGACATGATAATAATTAACATTTTCTTGATACATTAAACATAATAAAACTCAAAAAGCGGGTTACACTGACCCCTTAATGAAACTGACGGAAATAACTGCCGAATTGGATGTACTAATAAGTTTTGCTGATGTTTCTCAAAATACGGCTTCACAACCTTATGTTAGACCTATCGTTTTGCCTAAAGGTTTTCTTTCAAAAATATTGTTAAAATAAAAAAATTAATAAGATGAAGGAGGTAAATGAAATTCATAGAATATATATATATATACTTAATATTAGAATGAAGTGAAAAATCAATTATTTATAAATTAGATGGTCTATGAAGAGTTAGTTACCTTTTATATGTTTTATTTTAATTTGCCTTGATATTTTAATTAGAGATATGCAAAGTGGGTTCGGGCCTGGCCGGGCCTAATATTTTTAAAAAAATTTTAGGCCAGGTTGGGTCGGACCTTGGAAATTTTATTAAATATGTCTAAATTTATCAATTTTATATAGAATTTTTATGTAAAATAAAAATTTTTGATTTAATTTATTGAACGCTATATAACATATGTCTTTTATTTTAAGTAATTATAAAAATTAATTTCTATATTTAAATAAATTCTGGCCGGGCCGGCAAAACTTTTTTAAAAAAAATTTCGAGCCGGGCCGGGCTTGAAAAATTAGGCCCGATGCAATCACTAATTTTAAAATTAACATACAGATTATTATTATATAAAAAAATTATGTAGAAGAGCGGATAATTGACATAAAACAAGCCCGAAATCCATGTATGGAAATTCAAGACGATATGTCATTTATACCCAACGATATTTATTTCAAAAAAGGTTTTTTATTAAATATGATACAAAAAATCTTAAATGATTAAATATCCCATTATGAAAGAAATCTAATAGATGTAAATAAAAGAAAGATAAAAATAAATTTTTTGTTGGGTATCATTGCACAATTTAAAAATATCGTTATATGGCATTGTTATTTTTTAAAATCAAAGACAAATGATAATACGACAGGGTTGCCTCAAAATCTAGAATGGATATTGAACGTTTTGGACCAAAATCACGAAAATGTAAAAAAATATTGTTGATAAAAACTTCCAGTTTCTGAGCAAAGATTGCAATTAGATAATTAGACATTTTTAATTAAAAAATAAATATACATATATTTTTAGAATCGTCATTAAATTTAAAGTAACCCAATTATTTAATTGCAATCTTTACACAGAAACTGGAAGTTTTTATTAACAATACTATTTTTTTTATTTTCGTGATTTTGGCCAAATATTTTTATGAACAAAATTATTTTTTTAAATTTTCTATATTTTTGTGATTTTGGCCAAATACTTTCTAGATTTTTTTTAAAGATAGAAAACGTTTTCTATATATCTAGATTTGTATAACTGACAGAACATCTTGCGAATATTATTAAAAGTTTTTTATATTTGGCTGGAAATTGTGAAAAGGTTTATATTTATCTGACAATTCTGGTAATATTTTAGTTGTTCTCAGCTACGACATTATGATAGAACTTGTTGAATCGATTTTCGCTATTTAGTACAAATAATTTTTATTTAGGGTTGATTAATAGTTCTAATGATTGTACAAAATGTTTAAACAAAACTATTAAATTAAACCAAATAGAGTTTATGCTATAATCTCAAAAAGATGACAGATAATATTTTTAAACAAAATATTAATAAAATATATTTAGTTCGAGATTTTTATATTAATTTCGCACAAGCGTCATATTGAATTTTTAAACCAATGACACATATTTACAAATTAATACAAGATATATTTTCCTTATTCGAATTATAGGTGAAACAACCTTTTACATCATAACCGGCCCGAACATGGGAGGAAAGTCTACTTATATAAGAACGGTTTGTGATTTAATTTGACATAAAGAAAATATTTCCTTCTAATTTTTTCAAACAATGACATCTTATCATAATCTTACTTAAATATTTGATTAACCCTGAAATTTTTTATCTTAATATCGTACATTATTATTTATCTAATTTTTAATTGCAAAATATTATTTTATATTTGATGAAAACTATGTTTATGAATAATTATTAGCCACTTTCAAAAAAAGATCATATATAATCATCATATATCGATCGTCCATTATTTATGTATAAAATATATTTCTTTATTTTACTATATTTGAAACACGTGATTAACAAAAGGCTGGCACTTTAATTCTAATGGCTCAAATAGGCTGTTTTATACCCTGTAATGGCTCTCACGGAGATATTCCTAAGCTATCTATTTTGGACGGTATTTTATGTAGAGTGGGCTCTTCTGATTCGCAAACCAGGGGGGTCTCAACTTTTATGGCGGAAATGATTGAGACTACCGCAATATTAAAAGTTTGATATCCATAATAGTTGTTTTTTAAAACTAAATAGACTTGATAACTAATATTATATTTATATAATATTAATCCATTTAACATTGTATCATAAAATACCAGGGACGAAGCGTTCATAGAAGCAAGGGAAGCATTGCTTCCCTTGAAATTTTTTTACAAAATTCTTAGATAAACTTAATATAATCTTTATACTATGCTAAAAAAAAATAAAATTACTTCCTTAAAATAATTAATATATTTTTTATAACGTTAAAAAGATTTATAATATTTTACTATGATAAAAAATTTACTATTATTTTTACTACGTTCAAAAATTTACTATTATTTTTACTACGTAAAAAAATTTACTATTATATTTACTATGTTAAAAAATGATGGAAGCAAATTTAATATTGCTTATTTTCCTATAATAAATATACTAATAAATCATGATTCATACGATATTTTTTTGGTGTAATTTTTTTATTACGTTAAAAAAAATATACAAGAGGGAAGCAAATCTAATATTGCTTATTATTTAATAAATAAATAGAAAATCATGTTATGATATTGTTTAATTTTACGATTAAAAAATAAGCATTGGGGAAGCAAATAAAAAATTGCTTATTCTTTTATAAAAGAAAATAAATTTTTTATATTAAATTTTTTTCTTACTTTTTTTATAATAAATTTTTTTTCTTACTTTTTTTAAAAAAAATTTTTTTTCTTTAAATTAATGTTTAATAATTGTAATTGTATTATTGAAAATTTATTAATATTATCATTTATCTCAAGAAATATTGGTACCAAAAAATTAATTATTGAAAAAGGAAGACCAAAGCCAATTTTAAGAAATTTAAAAAAAGAAATAAAATCTTGCATTCCTAATTTTTCTATCGATAAATATGAATGGCTCACTGGATGTGAATTTTCTAATTCTCTATATTGTTGGTCATGCTTATTATTCCCAAAGGAAAAATATGTTTTAATGATAGAGGATTTTCGGATATGAATAATTTTTTAAAGGCAGTTAAACGACATGAAGAATCAACAGCTCATTTGCAGTCGATGATTCAATTAAAAACATTTGGCGAAATTCCTATTGGAAATATGATAGATTCGATGCACAAAATATCAATCGAACAGCATAATTCGAAAGTTAAATCAAATAGAGAAATATTGAAAATTTTAATCAATTCTATATGTTTTCTTGGAGTTCAGCAGCTCGCATTCCGTGGTGATGATTGACAAAACTCAAAAAGGAACTACGAAAACGAAACAAAGAAAACTTACCCCAATCAAATATATATAAAAAAAACTCCCTAACTTACAGAAAGACCTTCTTACTAATTCTTAGACTTGGTAAAATTTCCACAACAGATGATTACAAACGGTTTTTATTTAAAATATTCAAATTATTTAAAATCATAAAAAATCATTTTTTATTTGAAAAAAAGAATTTATCATCGTAAAAAAAAATAATAAATGTAAAAAAAAATGTATATCAAAAATCAAAGTTTTAATGATTGACATTTTTTTAATATACATAAAAAAATGTTATAATTTAAAACATGCCACCCCTTTATGGGCGCATGGCATGAATATAAAAAAAATAATAAGATATTACTACAAAATTTTCGATGTACTAACACTAATACTATAGAATTCAATAATGTACTATGATACTAATAGGGGTGTTATGATGAAGACATTTTATGGGCGACATCAAGGTAGTAATAATTGGTTTTCCCACAATTCCATCGCGTCGTTATTTTGTTACAATATCTGGGATCCCTAAGTGCACGGGGCGGTTTCAACGATAGTAGTCATAGCTCTTCTGAGAAGATTCTCCTCCGGGGGCGTTGACGAGAGACTGGAACTATTATTGGATGTTCGCATTAAATTTCCTCTGTTCGCCGATGGAGCTGAATGTGTGCTAGGGAGCGACAGTTGGATCTGCATCTGTTCGCGCATCCTTCTGTTGGTATTCCCCGCGGACTGGCCCAGAGAATTGGTATTTATAGTAGTGAGGGGGGGGGCGAGAATCTCCACTGATGACACTGCATTGACTCCTGATGTGACCATCACTGTTACAGTTGTAACAGCGTCGCTTCCTCGGTCCAACGGAGGCCCTTGAATTTTCTTGGGATCTTGGCGACTGGATGTTCATCCCTGTATTTTTGGGGATCAAAGTCACTTGTAAATAGCAGGATCCAAAATCAATTAAACGGCTGTTTGTCTCCATGTCTAATATTATTTGGGCGGCTAGCGAGTATTATCAATCGGATGAAGGAGTGTCGACCCAGAAACGGATTATAATATATATTTTTTTTTATATTCAACACGGATGGGAAACAACTTTGGAAGAAAAAAAAACTATTTTAATTTAAAAAAAAAATATTTAAATTAACAAATTTTATTTTAAAAAACTTAACGAGGATACACCAAAAAAGAAAGGCATATATATAGTGTGTACATTGATGCAATTAAAAAAAATAATTAATAACAAAAAAAACGACAATTTCAAAATAATTTATTCTCACTCTTATTCCAATAAAATATATACGTTAAATTAAATAAAATTTCAATAATTATATCTGAATCCCCATTAATTATAAAATCATGTAGATTCTTTTATTCAATTTATGAAGGTTTATTCTTTTTAAATGATAATGCCTGTGCCCCTATGCCCCGTAAAGAGGTAACACAGTTTTGGCCTAAATCAAAGAAACCTTGGGAACGTATCCACATCGATTTCTTTGATCTTGATAAAAAAACATATTTTTTAGTGGTAGACTCGTATTCTAAATGGATAGAATATGCAGAAGTACATGGATATACCACGAAAATTGTTGTTAAAAAATTAAGAGAATTATATGCTCGGTTCGGTTTTCCCGACACGATAGTGTCTGACGGGGGTCCCGCCTTTGTCAGTAAAGATTTTAAACAGTTTTGTGTTGAGTCACAGACAAAACACATTCTAGCTCCACCATATCATCCCAGCTCGAATGGACAAGCTGAGAGGATGGTAGCCATTGTTAAAAATTGGATTAAAAAGGCTGGAACCCATAAAGAGGAGGCTTACATGTCTCAATTATATTACCTCAATTCTCGCAATCGAGAGGGGGTTACACCTGTCGAGTTATTTTTAGGTAGGCGGACTTGGGGTCCTTTGGATTTCTTAAAACCAAAGAAGAAGATTATTACCTCAATGGAAGTAAAATTAGGGGTACGGTTTGCCGTGGGACAAAAAGTGTGGGCCCGATTGTTTGACAATCGGGCAACCAAATGGGAAAGGGGTCGGGTCATATTGAACCGGGGTTCGAAATTGAGTGAAATTTTGTTAATAACAGGGGTGACTGTGATTCGTCATCACGATCATGTAAGATTGGGATAAATAGGAAGCGTCTTAATTTTTGGTTTGGTTCATGTCAGTCAGGGTTCCGAATAAGTGGTCATATTCGTAATAATTCAATATGCCCTGGTTTGGGGGTCAGTTTGATTAAAATTATAGCTCAATTTTGACAGGTTCATTAAAAGTTTTTTTTTTACCATTTTAATGATATTGGAAAGTTTTTTTTTCGTGCATGGGTGGCGTTAAGGAATGTTCGTGAATCAGTATAATTTTTTTTGTAAATATGCTTATAAGATGGAAAGTTTTTGTTTTTAAATGTTATTAAAAAAATGGTTTGTCGTGTGTTATCTGTTTTTACAGTCAGATGACTGTTTTAATGAATAAGAAGATTTTTATGATATTGGTAAGGTTGGTGGATATTTTTGTTTAAAAGAAAAAATTGTTTTGTCTGGCCAGTTGCCAGGGTAGGTGACAGTTTTGTTTAAAAAATAAAATTTTTTAAAATTATTAGTCTGTTAGAAAGGAAAAGAATAAGAAAAGTTTATGAATAAACATGTGTGTGCCTCATCTAGTTTACATCCCATAAGTCGGAGTGAGAATAAATTATTTTGAAATTGTCGTTTTTTTTTGTTATTAATTATTTTTTTTAATTGCATCAATGTACACACTATATATATGCCTTTCTTTTTGGTGTATCCTCATTAAAGTTTTTTAAAAAAAATTTGTTAATTAAAATAGTTTTTTTATCTTCCAAAGTTGTTTCCCATCCGTGTTGAATATAAAAAAAAATATATATTATAATCCGTTTCTGGGTCGACACTCCTTCATCCGATTGATAATACTCGCTAGCCGCCTAAATAATATTAGACATGGAGACAAACAGCCGTTTAATTGATTTTGGATCCTGCTATTTACAAGTGACTTTGATCCCCAAAAATACAGGGATGAACATCCAGTCGCCAAGATTCCAAGAAAATTCAAGGGCCTCCGTTGGACCGAGGAAGCGACGCTGTTACAACTGTAATAGTGATGGTCACATCAGGAGTCAATGAAGTGTCATCAGTGGAGATTCTCGCCCCCCCCCCTCACTACTATAAATACCAATTCTCTGGGCCAGTCCGCGGGGAATACCAACAGAAGGATGCGCGAACAGATGCAGATCCAACTGTCGCTCCCTAGCACACATTCAGCTCCATCGGCGAACAGAGGAAATTTAATGCGAACATCCAATAATAGTTCCAGTCTCTCGTCAACGCCCCCGGAGGAGGATCTTCTCAGAAGAGCTATGACTACTATCGTTGAAACCGCCCCGTGCACTTCGGGATCCCAGATATTGTTACAAAATAACGACGCGATGGAATTGTGGGAAAACCAATTATTACTACCTTGATGTCGCCCAAAAATGTCTTCATCATAACACCCCTATTAGTATCATAGTACATTATTGAATTCTATAGTATTAGTGTTAGTACATCGAAAATTTTATAGTAATATCTTATTATTTTTTTTATATTCATGCCATGCGCCCATAAAGGGGTGGCATGTTGTAAATTATAACATTTTTTTTACTATTATTTTTTTTTACAAAAATTCTTTTTTCAAATAAAAAATGATTTTTTATGATTTTAAATAATTTGAATATTTTAAATAAAAACCGTTTGTAATCATCTGTTGTGGAAATTTTACCAAGTCTAAGAATTAGTAAGAAGGTCTTTCTGTAAGTTAGGGAGTTTTTTTTTATATATATTTGATTGGGGTAAGTTTTCTTTGTTTCGTTTTCGTAGTTCCTTTTTGAGTTTTGTCATACGAGGCAGAGTTCTCCCGAGCATGCGCAGAAGGACGAGATTAGTAACGCAATATAAAGGATAACAGACAAAAAATGCGCCCATTCTACCCCACAGCTTACAAGTTAAAGTTGTGACGTAACAACGCCGAGTATCGATGCCTGAATGTTTGGATGGGACTTTAATGAAGCCATCCCCTGTCAACTCCTCTTCATCTTCAAAATCGGAAGTTTGATTGTATTTTCGATTATCAAATCCTTTCTTTTCTTGTAACCTCTTTTAATATTTTTAACAACCATCCTATTGGCCACCTTACCAGCCAAGGCTTCGCAAAGCCGTTTAGCTATGTATCGAATCACGAAAGACGAAATTAGGGCAAAAAATAGCACCCCAATTCTGTTCGATTTCTCGTCGTAAATCCTGGTCACGGCACCAACTGACAAAACTCAAAAAGGAACTACGAAAACGAAATAAAGAAAACTTACCCCAATCAAATATATATAAAAAAAAACTCCCTAACTTACAGAAAGACCTTCTTACTAATTCTTAGACTTGGTAAAATTTCCACAACAGATGATTACAAACGGTTTTTATTTAAAATATTCAAATTATTTAAAATCATAAAAAATCATTTTTTATTTGAAAAAAGAATTTATCATCGTAAAAAAAAATAATAAATGTAAAAAAAAAATGTATATCAAAAATCAAAGTTTTAATGATTGACATTTTTTTAATATACATAAAAAAAATGTTATAATTTACAACAATGATGAATCACCTAATTCAGTAAATAGAGGAAATTATATTGAATTAATTTATTTGCTCGCAGAAGAAAATTTGTTATTAAAACATCATTTAGAAAATAGTACAACTTTTATTGGACTATCAAATGATATCCAAAATGATTTAATTAATTCCATTTCATATGTCTTACACCAAAAAATATTAGATGAATTGGAAGAAACGGAATTTATAACAATAATATTAAATGAAACAATTGATATAAATAATAAATCCCAACTGGCTGTAGTTCTTCGATATGTTTTAAATAACGGGACATTATATGAAAGATTTATTGAATTCTTTGATGTTACAATGCATCGTGATGCTAATTCTTTATCAAAATTTGTCATTAAATTTTTGAATGATAAGAAAATTATGAAAAAATTGATAGGTCAAAGTTACGATGGCGCAGCTGTTATGTCAGGTGATTCACATGGACTGCAAGCAAAAATTAGAGACGTCAATCCTTCTGCACTTTATATTCATTTTTTTGCCCACAAGTTAAATCTTATATTATCAAAATCTTGCAGCAAAATTAAAGAATGTAAGGTTTTTTTGCAACTTTATCTGGTTTAGCCAGTTTTTTTAGTACATCATCTAAGCTTACAGCAGAATTTGATAAATATGTTAAAAAAAGATTACCACGAGTAGCCCCAACAAGATGGGAATACAATGGTCGGCTGGTTCAAACAGTTTTCAATTATTTGAAGGATCTAGTCGTTTTTTTTGAAAGTATGATTGATGAAAAATCTGATATTGTTTGGGATAATGATGTTCTAATAACATCTCGTGGCTATTTAAATATATTAAATGATGCAAATTTTCTAATTTTGGTATATTTTTTTCAAGAAGTTTTTCCAGAATCTGATTTATTATTTGATATACTTCAAACAATAATTAACGATGTATTATATTGTCTTAAAAGTATTAACGATTTCAGAAATTTAGTTAAATCTAACATAGAAAACTTTGATGTTTTTTGGAGAAATTTAAATGTAAAGGAAAATATTGAAGACAATTTAGATAAAAAACGTAATAGATCCGGATTGCCTAATACAAGAGAATTTTATAAAAATTTGATAATTAAAATAATAGATACTATAATCAATGAAATTGATTTTCGGTTTGATACATTAAAAAATATCAAATTCGTCGAATTGTTAGATATTAGTAAATTTCAAATATTTAATCAAAATTTCCCAAAATATTTATTAGACAATTTAAATGATACTTATTCTCAATTTTTCGACTTACACAAGCTGGAAACCGAATTAAAGGTAGTGTTTCGTGACGATGAATTTAGAAAGAGAAAAAATGTTTATGAAATACTTGAATTTTTAATTAATACCAATTTGATGAAAAGTTTTAAAGAGTTTTTTAAATTATGCAAATTCATTTTAACTTTGGCTGCAACAACAGCAAGTGCAGAACGGGGGTTTTCATCTTTAAAAATAATCAAATCTTATTGTAGAAACAGAATGAGTCAAAATCGATTATCGAATCTAGCTTTGATTTCTATTGAAAAATTTAAAATCTAGTAATAACTTTTATAATTCAGTACTTGATTATTTTACTCAAAAACAAAGACGAATTCCGCTTATTTATAAATCTTAATTTTTTATGGTTTGACTAATTAATAAAATAAAAAAATTTTTTGATTGCTTCCCTAGTAGTAAACTTGACGCCTCGTCACTGTAAAATACCTACCATTTAGATATCAAAAAATAAATAGGGACATGTGATATTAAAAAATTGGTATATCACTTTGTCAAAATATATGAAAAGAAAACAAACATAATATTATTAACCTAAATAAAATTAATTGCCAAAAAAATTAAAATCTTTAATATGAAAATATAGGATAAGTTTTATTTAAATATTTTAATTTAAAAAGATAATATCGAATTTCCTATAATAATATTGATTTTTTTTATTTTTTGGTCAATTTTTTTTTTGATTTAAGCGCTCGTATTTTTTTGAGAAGTTGTTTCCTTTCAACAAATTTATTACTGAACAATATTATTAAATATGTACCTGCCCATGCCCCGACCATCACTGTTTAGATCTGGCCGACTTTTTAAAAAAAATATAAATATATTTATTAATGTATTTATTTTAAAAAATAAAGATTTATCAATCAAAATTTGTTTTTTTAAATATTCTAGTTTTTAATTTAATATGAAATTTTTCCTAGACATAAGAAATCATCCCTTGATGAATTTGAATACTATCTATTAATTATATTTATTATATTGTTCGTATGAAGTCGAAAATGTCAAATTAAAAAAACGGAATTATACCTTTTCTGTGTTCGAGAACATCTCGAAGATGATATTCATAAATGAATAGGAATTTAATGATAATTATATTTTAAATGAGTTGTTAAAAATAATCCCTATAAATGGGGGAGATTTCTTAAATATTCCCAATTTGGAAATGTTTATCGAGAATATCTACGAAATCTCTATTTTAAACGATTTTTTATAAAACTCAATATGAAATATAGGTATTATCTTTCCTAGCATCCTTTCAATGTTATTTTTCGAGACTATATAAGAAATATTTCCAGTTTTTTGCATTTCACATTTTCAAGTTAATATTTATTACTGGGTGGGTTATTTAAAAAAATAATTCGGATTTAGTACTGATTATAACATATTATAATTTTTACATACGAGGAATGACATTTATATTAAAAATAATGATTCTATCGCAGCAAGCTACAGAGCACTCATTGATAATTATAGACGAATTGGGTCGAGGAACTTCCACCTACGATGGGTTTGGCTTAGCTTGGGCCATATCAGAGTACTTTTTTTGTTAAAAATTATATTGTTTAATAAAATTTAATGGAGTAAGTATTAGACAGATATAGAGAAATTCTCACTTTTAACAAATTTTTTTTTTTACCAGAAATGTATTTCAGCATATGACCTGTGAATTTCAAATGTCATGAGTGCCATTTTAATTTTTTTTCATATAAATATTCTGTAGTGCTACAAATTAATGGGTGTTTAAAATTTCATGACCAAATTGTGTGAAATTTATACGGTTAACTATTCTACACATGCTAGCTTATATTTCCGGTATAATCTGATTTTTGAAATTAAATAAAAGATTAGAAAAGAACACATTGATTCTAACATATACATATAAATTTTTTAAAAAGGTCTTTTGTTTATTCATTTTTATAATATATAGATATATATTACTATGGTCCCAAAATAGAATTTGGGTTCGCTTGAAGTTAGGGATTTTAATTGAAAAGTTAATGCCAAAGATGTCTATTTGCTAATTATTGGTGTAAAAAAATTTTTTTTTAATTATTTTGATTTCGTGGATATTAATAGGTTTGGATCTGTTTAGAACGAGAACATACAAATGAAATTGCAAGAGATTTTTTAAGGTCTGTTGGTTCGATATTATTTTTAATGATACCTTCTCTAGATCTTGCCGATTAATTAATAAATTATTAGATTTACTGAGGCATGCATTGATATGTCAACCTTGACTACATGAACAGTTTAGTTCATCCCCCCTCCCCCAATCTACATTAGATCGATATTTACTATTTATACGAATGGACAATGTCATATTTTAGATCTATAGCAAATCTTACTTGCTCAAATAAAAGATTGCTAGTAGGGTTATGATGTGAAATATTTTTAACCATTCATATCATTACTCTCTGCGATTGGACGAGATGAGTTACATCAAATCTAAAAGGGGTTACGATAATATATTTCTATAAAAGCTTAATAGTAAAGGTAGGAAAAGTTTTTATGAAAAGGATACTTGCTTCTGATGTATTTATTTTGCATGATTGAATAATTGATCGGTGTCGATATCAAGATATTAGGGAAATGGATATAAAAAAAAACTATGAAAGAAAAGACGAATTCAATTGATCTAGACAACCAGATTTAAAAAACGATTGATAAAATTAACCCCAGTTGAAATTTGTTAATTTTATCATTTAAATCATTTTCTAAAAAAATATATAGTTCTGTAATTTAATTAAAATATGAAAAGAATGTGACAACATAAAAATGTGTACAAATTCACGGATTAAGGATAAACTTTGGTGATGGTACGTGAATAAAAAACTATAAGCGAGCTAACAGGATTATTTTTTTAAGTGGCACAGTTTTGTAATCAGCTAAACCAAGTTAGAAGATTTGATATTTAAAAAATATACCCCTTTTTTCACCTCGATTAAAGTAGTACCCCAAAAGTGATAAGTTGTTAATGTACGTTTAAAACGGCTGATGAAAGTCCACATTAAAAAATATATGGTTGAAAGCATTTCTATATGCTAACTTTGGTAATTCACCCTGTCAAATAGCGAAATACAAAAATATCTAAAATGGTGACTTTTACCTTTAATAATAATCTTATAATAATTGAAATATCATACGGTTTACAGATCTTTCTGGTTATGTGACAAAATTGTGGTTCATTAAATATAATATTGGTTTAGGTTCGGTTTGTATCCCCGGTGAATTGAAATACGAAAATTATTCATATTGGTTTTTAATATTTTCAGTTTTACATATTATCTTTTTATCAATATTTGTTGTATAAAAAGATATTATGGTATTGAAGTTACCTCATGTAGGCTATATTCTATTTATATTCCCTAAATGTTTTGAGAATTCCTCTCTTAGGTTTTTCACAATAAGGCTAAATTAGAGAAGGTTTTTAAAATAATACACTCATCATTTACCCATAATTATCCAACGTGATAAAACTCTTAGATTTCAATTAAATAATAATTTAAGATCTGAAGATATCTTTAGTTTAAAAAAAAATTAAAAGTCGATTTTTAACCATTTAACTCTCACCAAAGTTTATTTTAAACATATTTTTGGCATTCGCATTTCTTTTTACACACTAATATTCACAAATACAGTTTTAAATTTTGTTATTGAAATATATTTTGAATGTTTAGTTAGTAAATTTTATAACTCATTCCCAATATCCAGCTAAATCTGGTCTTCTAAATTTATTTACTCATCTTGTATCTATAACACCTCCAGATTGAAATTCTATTATATACCAACATTAAAATGTGTAAAAAATACATGGAAAGGGAATTATTTTCTGACTAATTTTAAAAATTTATACAACAAAAAATTTACCTCTTCAATATACTTACAGTTGATAATAGACTATTAATACTTGAAGTTTTTGAAGCACTTACTCAATATTAATCTCGAAATCTCTTAAAAAATAAGAATTTTTGTAGGTTTAAGATTAAAGTATGATGATTTCATTTATATCAACGTATTGGTGAACTAAAAGGAACACTTGGACTAAACTATTCTTATATCTAGACCTACCAATTTTATGCCTTAATAAATTTAATATAAGGTTTTAGATCCTTATCCTTACATATCTAGTTTATTGAACCAATCAATCTGTCATTAGAAGATACTGTGACACCTGACGAAACTTAATCCCTTTTCTTAGATATTCTAAACATATATAATAAATTATCAAGACACATCGCATTGAATATTGGTTGCTTCACGTTTTTTGCCACCCATTTTCACGAATTGACTCAATTGGCTCAGGAAATAGCAACCCGTTTAGAAAATAAAATGAAGCTTTCGAACATATCGTCAAATTCTCCTCATGACAATATTTTGGACGTCACTAATTGCATGAATAAAGAAATCGAAGTTAAAAGTTATTCAAATAATAATTTCGATATAGTCAAAAATTTACACGTTACGGCTTTGATTGTTGGCTCCGATATTAAAAATGGTATGGATATCGAAATTAATGACAAAGGACTGGATTGTTTGGGAAGGGAAGATAAAAATTTGGTTCTTTTATATAAGGTTAAACGCGGAGTTTGTGACAGAAGTTTTGGCATACACATCGCGAAGATGGCCAAGTTCCCCGAATCCGTTATAAAGGTTTTTATAATAATATAATGATGATTTATATATGTTGTATAATTTTTTATAAAAAGTGAGATTATAATTAACTATAAAAAAATGTATTAAGTGTCACTAGCTTTCCTAGCAACGTCACTTGATGTTTTTTCTTGATTTGCGACAATGTACTTTTCATATATCTTGATTTAAAACAATAATTATTAGATGGCTAAAGAAAAGGCGGACGAGTTAGGAGATTGTTCATATGATGATTATTATACGGATATAAATGAAAATGAGAACAACTTTTATAAGAATAAAAAAGTAAAAAATTATTTTTAATTTCATTTTTATGAAACCAAATAAATTATTATTATCAACATAAATTTTTTATATATTAATATTATGTTCATAGGAAGGATTAATAATAATCAAGGAATTTTTGAAAAAAGTTCAGATGACATTAAATAAATGTGAAGACTTTCCATCTTACGATTCCAAAGTTCATATTCGAGATAAAATATTGGATGATCTTAAAACGCAATTTTTAAATCAGAATATAAATAATTCTTATATAAAGATGCTGATTAACAAACTCCATTAAAATCTCATAACATTATATCGATATCATCAAATATTATGTTATTTTAAATAATTGTGATAGTATATTTATATTGTAATAAAAAGTATATGTTGTAAAACATAAATGTTTATTCATTTTTTGTTTATGATATAATTTAGTTATTCAAAATTATAAATATATTATAAAATGATTCATGCATTTTTACTTCATTTATCCTTATCCATGATCCCATCTAATATAATCATTATATACAGGGTAACGCTTTTTTTGTAAAAAATAGCATATATTAAATTAATGTAACTTATAATCTGAACCAAAATTTTGAAAGTTAATATTAATATATTATATTTTTTTTATTTAATTATTTGTCTGCATTTTCGCTCCTTATCCAATGTTCTAATTTGGGTATTTTCTGAAACTGAACAATGTTAAAAAAATTTTACAAACCCTAACCGAACTCAATTTTTTTAAACCTGGATAAACGATCAGTGTATTTTATATTAAAAATCATATTTTCATATACTAGGAGATATAAATAATAATTAAGAAAATGAGATTTCAGAATTTATATCGGCATCTTGTGCAAATGTCATTTAATTGCTGAACAGACATATTAATCTAGAAGCGTAAGACATAAAAAATAATATAATTTATAAGTGAGCGGAATTCGTGTTTGTGATTGTATAGAAAAATCTTGGATATTTATAAATTTAATTTTCTTATATTTGCCAATTAGTGTATAACTTGGGGTTGATAAGTAAACATAAATTTCTCCAGATATTCTTTTTGATGTGCTAACACTCCAAACTATGTTTAATCAGGAAGATGATTTTTATAGATTTTGTAGGAATACTTATGCCTTATATCAAAAAAGTTTTATGGTGAAAAGGAGGCCAAAAATAGTTTTTGGTCAATATCTTTTGAACATGGAACTCAACTTCTTAAGAAACATGGTAACTAGTATATATTTTTTACATATTTGCACCAAATACCTTCAGTTGTTAAGAACATAAAATGATTGGCTTTAGACTTTATACCACAATTGCAAAGTAACCATTACCTTTCTTCAGATAATTATGTTTGGTTTAGTTATATATCCTCTTCCAAATGAATCGTGTCCTTCCTTTTCCCAATATACATATGGGAACTAAGTTAGAAAAAATAAACTACATTGCTAATATAAATAAATATATAATGACAAGAATAATTATGGAGATTAAATACGCGTAGTATGAGAAAATTGAGGGATATTGTAGCGGTATATATCGGCATATTGTAATAGAGAATAATTAACTTAAAAAATTTAATATTGCAAAATCCTTCATTTTTATTTTTCGAATTTTCAAATCTCCATCAGAATTTACCATCATAAAAAAATCCTTTTTCCAACAAGCAAATGATTCCATTTCATTGGCATATATATATAATATGATAGTAGAGAAATGTAAATATAATATATATCTGATACCACTTATTTTATTGAAAAATTTTAAGTATATTTTATTTATTTAGATAAAGATCAAACTATAACAAAAAAAATAATCCTCGCACAGGAAAGGGTTAAGACGCAGATTATGATTTACCTTAAATTAGTTATTATCAAATAAACATTAAACTAAATAATTTCGAGTCTCAATGCAACTAAATTGGATAATAATTAAAGGTCAAATGGACAAACAAAACAAGATATAGATTAAGAAATATTATCATTTTTTACTCAAAATTAATTTGATGACTTTGGCGCCCTGTTTGGATTTTAAAAAATAAATCCTTCATAAACTTTTTAAAATAAAGAAAAGTAGTTTTAGGTCAGATCCACTTTTTTAAATCACTATAAATGTTAACAATGAAAATTTTAGTTCCTATCTTTTAACATTGAAGCGTTTTAAACACAGGGTTAAAGAAGTGGGCAAGGATATCGCTTTATAATTCTTAGATACTGTTGAAATTATGTTTTGAAATGGGGGAAACCGAGGATAATGTTATCCCGGGCTAAATATTTTCTTATCAATTAATTTTTAAACTAATTATACCTTGAGATTTATAAATCAAAAATATATGTTTATATAAAAGGAATTGTTCTTAATATGTTACTTTTATTTTTAAAAGTATTGGTATATAATTACTTTTCGAAAATTGTATTCGATAATTTTATTAAAAATTATTATTTTCGTAAAAGTAAAAAAACGAATTGATAAAAAAACCATCAGAGAAACGAGGGATATTTTATTCTGTATCGCCGTTGATGACGATATCCTTTAAATAATTTAATATGATACTTTTTTTATTCTTTTTAAAATAAAAACAAATATAAAATGATACAATTTCTTTTTAATTTTATAAATATAATCAATCTGTTATTTTTATAAATTAATACATCTGTTAAAATAAATCACTTTATCAAATAAAATATATATTAAAAAATGTAAACTACAACAATTAATTTTATTAGCATATCTAAAATGAAAGTGCATAAGGGAACTTTTTTATTTAAATATAAATTTCAAGTAATAAATTCGCATAATATATTTACAAAAATAAAAAGTACACATAGATGTCTAAGGTTAATTATATTTATTGAATTTCTACCCAATGTTATTTAAATATAAAACCCTTATGGACATCTCTGCATTGACTATGTAATCTAAAGTTGTTCATGTGATTTGGAAGTTAAACGAATTGAAAACGACGGAATCCTAAATGCCCTAGTTGCTGACATGAAGTTAATTGGTGTTTAAATATTCGATGTTGTCCACATGTGACCCACCAGGGATAAGGATATTATATCTAATATCCTTGCGCCACCAATCCTGGTTGTTGCCTAATCGATACGGTGATGGATGTATTAGAACATAATTCTGTACCAAACTATATATATCTCGCATCACGTCTCTAAGGTCTAGGAATTATATGTTCATTTATTATATCTTCTAATTAATAATTTTTTTAATTTAAAATTAAATAAAAGACATTTATATAAAAACACTAACTTATGACATCTTGACCAGAATACACGGATGAGGTTCCTACCCTGTGACAGTAGGCTGGTAAATGAAAGAATAATCTAGTCAAGAGGGTTCTAATAGTTCAAAATAATTGTATTCAGATTTGCATTGATTCTAATTATTTTTATAATTTTATCCAAATGGTAATATTACCGAGGTAATGATAATTTATTAAAACGCCAAGCGTTTGACACCTGTAAAATTAGTAATCGAATATAAGTTTAAAAAATATATTTACACTAAATTTCTACATAATATTTTCATAAATGGAATTAATTTTATGACTTAAAATATAGTTCTTTTTTTTTGGAGGGGGGGGGGACTTATCTCCAAACTTTGTAACCTATTGAAAAGTCAAGTAACTTGTTGCTAGCTTATATCACTGTGAGGCAACCAGAGTAGGAGTATGGTACCTCTATAATAAAACTAATAAGTGGTATGCGAGGTTTTCACTTGCTAAAAAACTTTGCTTCTTTTCCCTCCTTCATCTAATCAAAAAAGCATCATTCCCATTATGGCGCTACAGGGCTATAATACTCTACTACTAACTATCAAAAAATGAATGTTAAAAGTTTATTTTTAGAACACGAGTCAGATTAAAAATCCCCTCAATTACAATTATTAATATATAATATATTTGGCATAAATAACAGTTTGCTTATACATGCCTAATCCTTTTAAATTAAAGAGATGTTAAACGAAAAATGGAGTATTAGCAAGAAATAAAAACTATATTTTTCCTATTTATACACATTTTTCGAGTCGATAAAAAGTTAAGAAGAAAACAATAAGAATGAGAAATTAGCACCCGACTTTTTTTCCCTCGATGAGAAATTTTTTTTTGACAGGTAGTTATTATAGACACAAATAACACATTTTCATCAAAAAATAACTTATTACGAGTATTTTTATCAAATAATCAATGATTCCAATTGTCATCAATGTGAGCAAGGTCATTTAAAAAAATTTATTTCATATGAAATGATAAATAACAATTTCATTCATTATTTAAGCATAAATAAGTATATGGAAAATAATTCTTGAATCTTCTACGGGCATTGGGAAATGACTTACTTGGTCATATCTCATATCCGATATGAGTGCAATATTGATAGCTTTTCTTCTTTTAATAACTACGCTAGAAGGACTTCTGGTCTTCTTAATATTATCCTTTTCCGCTAGCATCAACCCTTTTGCTATCTGCGGTTTCTATACCAGCAATGTTATAAATTTTATATTATTTAATGCTTTCATATGGTCCTATAAAGGTTACACAAGAATCTAATAAATGGAAATTCATTCTCATATAATATCGTTTCCATTTAATATCTTTCCGATATAACTCCACTAGCATATTGTAATGATCTACTCCACCCATTCCCTCATTATAGTTTTCAATTATGGCTGGAATTTCTATATTAATAAAGAATTTATCCAAAGCTGACTATCGTTTAACTTTGGATGTAGGTAAACACCTATAAATTTAGATACATTAGTAACGGATTTGTTGTCCTGCCTGTAGTAATAATACAGATAATAATACCAGCTTTTGTAATCTATAACGCCTCTTCTTTCTTTTTGTATATGACCGATTAATACTAACCTTTAAATTGTTTTTTTATGTTTATATAAATTGATTTTTTTTATATAAATTTTGAAAATTGATTTTTTTATATAAATTATTATATTAATATGTAAATTGATTTTTTGTCTGTAACATGCTATATAAGCATTATATTTTTAGTTTTAAAATAGATGAAAAATTTTAAAAAATAAATTATAGTAACATTCAAATATTCTTAGTAAACTTTATCGTGGCAGTTCCGCTACATATTCGAGAAAATCGTAAATAAATAAATAAATATGAAACAGATTCCCAATAATAATGTTAATATAAATATTGAATTTCCAATATACTCAGGCAATGGCGATCTTTTTTTGAGTAGATTAGAAGACATCTTCAAGGACACTCAGATCTCGGACATCGAAAAAGCAGGTTCCTTTACAAGGAGACTACCAGATGAGGTATATATCAAGCTCAAATCGATATGTTCACCTACCCACTTCCTCAATCCATCGATAAAGATTGATTTTTTTTATATAAATTATTATATTAATATGTAAATTGTTATATAAGCATGATATTTTAGTTTTAAAACAGATGTAAAAATTTTTAAATAAATTAAATAAAATTAAACTCGTAACTTTGATTTATTCTAAATTAAATAAAATTGAACCTGTAACTTTGAATATTCTTAAAAAACTTTACTTTTATTAAAGCCTTATCATTTTTATATGAGTACCCTGATAAGCGATTTGTCTTATCGTCGGATACCAATTATCCCTTTTTTAAGATAATTGATATGAAAATCTATTATCATATAATAACAAATATTCTCATTGAAACCATATGATTATAAAAATTCAAAATGAGATTGAATTTAACAGGTGCTTTTCAATCATAGTTGATTGCACATATGATGTTTCGAAATCAGAAGCAATCGCTTTGATAGTAAGATATGTTGAAATAGTGAGACGCCTAAGCCCGTTGAAAGATTGATAGATATATATTGTACGGGAAATACAACTGGTCTCGATATTTAAAAGAATATAATATCCAAACTTGATTCCATGAAATTACCCCTTGAATTCCTAGTTGGGCAAAGCTATGATGGCCCCTCAAACATGAGTGGAAGAATCAATGAAGTGCAGGCTTTGATTAGAGCGGAGGCGCCAAAGGCAGCTTTTATTTGATGCCATTGTCATCGATTAAATTTAATCATTGTTCAATTATGTCAATCAATGCGAAATGTTTTAGGAATCAATAGACGAGATTTATATATATTTGAATGGTGTTTGAAGATATGAGGTGCTCAAAGAATGCCAGAGTAATGCATTGTCAAAATCGCAACGATTTCTATGCATAAAGAATACCATTCGGTAATATTATCTTATTTGTTTAGATTTAAAATGTTTATTATATTTATAGAAGCTGGCTATCGTGATATAAAGCTATTGTAAAAATTTTTTCTACTTTATGATGCCTTGAGGGCAGCTTTAACAAATTTAAAGGATTATGAATATCCTGCCACTTTCACTATGGCTAGTGCAATAGTCTTCACTCTTCAGAATAGACAAATTTGATATTTTATCCCTTTGTGTTTTGTATAAAATATTATTGATAACAAGTTTGGCTTGTACAAAATTGCAAACCATTTCGAAGGAAATAGGGTTTGCAATAAATCAAATTCAATTGACAAAAGATTGCCTGACTAATTTGAGAAGTATAATTTAAATTATTGTTTTTAATTATTTTTTAATCCTATTAAATAATAACACTGAATTTTTGGATGTTTTTTCAAAGGCACAATATTTTATTACGGAGAAAAATCTAACTTTTGATTTTGAAAGTTCAAGACTTCAAACATTAAAATCCAAAAAGGAGAGGTATATATATATTTTTTCAACATTAAATATAATATTTTATTTTAGTTTTAAACCAGTATGCTTTATGCTGCATTTGATTTGATTATTATGCAATTTAATAAAAGATTTAGGAATCGATAAAATTTTTAAATCAAACAGCATTTTTTACACCAAAGGGAATGGCGGAAAAGTCAATAGTTAAAGTTGATATCGAGGGTATCTGTGAATTTTACCATTAAATTTAAGTCATATTTTTGAAGAAATGTTGAGGTTTCAAAATATTTACAGATAGCTAAAACGAGAGATGTAATTATTACTCTTGACCTAGAGGTTAAAAAATCTAAAGATTTGTCAGATTTGTCAGATTCTGAGAATTGTACATTTATTTAATTAAAATATTTTTACTAATACATTATTTAGCTTCTTCTGATGATGATAATAATTTTGAGATGAATGATTAAGACTGGAGAAACTATTCATTTATTTTACCTTATCGTCTACTTAAAAATTTTTCTGCTTTCCCTAATTTCAGAATTTTATATAAATATTAATTAATCATTCCTACTACCTCATGTACTGCCGAAAGGGTCATGAGTAAAATTAAATTAATTAAAACAAGACTTCGTAGTACCATGAAAGATCCATTTCTCAATCATTTAACCATTTTATCTATGGAAAATAATTTATTTAAACAATTAAATATTGATAAAATTGTAAATTCTTTCGCTTTCTCTTCCCCTAATTTATCTAAATTATTAATTTAAAAATAATATTTTTTTACATTTTATTTATATTATATATTAAAGATTGATGCAAAAAAAATATTTTTAAATTTATGGGTGTCAAAAAATAAATAACCATCTTTTCGAGAAGGCGGGGAGTACTCAGGGGGTATTCTGCTTCCACCTCAGAAAGTGTAGAGGCCACTGATTTACCATGATCTACATGAGCGGTGTGGGTAAAAAAAGTTTGCATCCTAATTTTATTTAGTAGGCATTTAAGGTGGGTAGATAAGCGGTAGGATGAATTTACTGGCGTATTATCTATTAAATTTTTAGCTAAAATAGAGCTAAATGTATTGCTTTAAAAATTAATACTTTTATTATATTTATTATACATTAACATCGTTGAACATTGATAAAATCTATATATTGCAGACAATCATAGATATTATTTTTCAAATAAAACAATTTGGATCCCTTTCTTCTATCCCTTTAATTATAAATTAATAGGGTTTAAGATTCTAACAGAAAACTATTATTCATGCCAAACAATATACTATAATAATGCATTCATTGTAAATGTGAGAGTTTTTAATTGAATCCATGTTCAAAAAAAAATAACTCTTTTACGTTCACAATATTTTGTTAGTTGGTAGTAGAGCATTAATAATTTAGGTTATCTTTTTTAAAATTTATGAAGGGAGTATCATTATTATTAAAACTTGTAATTTATAATGTGAAAATATCGCCGCAAGGGGGGGGGGTAGGTATAGGTTCTTGCAGTAGGTTTGCATATAGTGAATATCCTGTTATGTAGACGCTGCAATTTACTTACATATAGTTCTTTATCAACTAAACTCAAATATATCTTGCATTAAAATTAAAATAATTAACTTAATTTGCAATAAATGAATAAATAAATCTATTCAGATTTATAAAATCGATATATTCAACATGTATAAAAAATATATAATCTATATACAAATAAAGATAAAAATCTATAAAAAGAGTTACCAAAAATATTATAAAAAAATAGTCATGCAAATAATATATATAAAAGATTAGCTAATATTATATTTGTGTTTCACATTTATTCTCTTCTACCAAAGCTGTAAGTTGTAGATGGATCTTTGATCCCTTTCGATATTAAATTTATTTATTTATAAAATAATGCTCAAATTGAGTTGGAATTTAATAAAATAGTTTTGTCCACTTGATTACAATGGCTTGACTGTATATATCCTTGGATAAATCTTCAGCATCCTCATTAATTTTACTTCAGTAATATTATCATTATTATTGGAAAATTTTTTAATTTTATGAAAGATATTTAAATTTTTATTGTAATGATTGTTTTCAAATAAATCAGGAAGCTTAAAATCAATATCAATATTTTTAAAGAGCAGATAAAATGAGGGAATAGGGCAACATTCGCTTAAAGCTAAACGGGAAACTCTATATCTGCATTGTGTTGTAATTGGGAATGCATATAAAAATTTCTTTGAATTCTTTTGATATAATAACGTGCAAGGGCGTCGCTAGCCATTACAATCTCAGGCGGCTCATTTGTGGGGAGCTTCGCCCCCCATACCCCTTAATTTGCGAGGCCAACCAAATCAACAATTCTTGGAGAAGAAAATAAAAACGATAAATCCAAATCATAAAACTATATGGTGGCTAGAGCTTCCTCTTAGATGACATGATGGAAGCTAGATAAGTAATCGATAAAATTTTTGTGAGATATTAAATTTCTAAAAGATTATCTTCCATTTTTAATGATATATAAACGACTACACAGTTGACCATTATTGCTTATCTAAAATATGCAATCATATGCACTCAGCAGCTATAGTAATAATCTTAAATTACATAGTCACAGAAATAATAGATGCTGTTTAATTTTCAGTAATAGCCATGACACTCACAATGGTAACCCATATTAGAATTTATTATGTTAGGTAAATAAAAACAGTAAATTTAGAAGAAATTATGCAAATATATTGAAGTTTTGAGTTATTTACACGGCAAGGATGTCATATTAGAAATGAAATATTTTTAAAATAAGAATCAGAGTGATATGATGAAAGTAATTAAGATTTTATGTATTATTGTCGCACCACCTGGTATATTATATCTTAAAATAATAATGGATTGTAATAATATCAAAAATATATTCGTATTAAAAATTTAACTCAAAACTGTTTTTCAAAGAAGAAAAAAAATAGCTTTCCTAAAAACACGTAAAAAAAGAGAAGAAAATATATCTAATTTATTACATCCATTGTGGGATGAATAATAAAAAGTTTAATTTTAAAATTATATATAATATATAGATGGCGTTAAATATTTGAATGCAAATTGTTACTTATATTTTTCATCAAAAGCATTTATTATTAAAATATTAAAATTATTAACTGTAATATATAATATAATTGTTAAATATGTCTGTGAAAGTGGCATTTTACATAATATTTTATAAATAATTATATATTATAAAGGATTATAAACTATTTATATTACTTACTTTTAATAAATAAATATCTTACACTCATTTGGATTTGGACCTTGAAAATAATTTTAGGAAGATAACATGATAGTTAAATTTAAAAATCAAAATGTAGTTGATTAGTGATTTTGAACTCGGCTAATTACAAAATTAAATTTGTTAATTTTCAATTAATAAATGATTATATTTTTTTACTTAAGGTTATATAATAATTAAAATAATAAAAGTCAATTAAGCTTCAACTGTTAATGCTAAATTAATATAACATATAATTTATATGCATAATCTAATCTAATAATTAAAATAGTATTCATTTAATAAAAAAATTAGATAGTTTTATTAATTTTTAAATAATAAAATTAAATCTATATATTACTCAATAGAATTATAAAATAAATCGTTCAGGGGGCAATTAAAAAAAATTATTTTTAGTTCAAGGGGATATTTAGGAGCAATTTAAAAAAATTATTTTGCTTCAGGGGGCTATTCAAATTTTTCAGGGGGCTCGAGCCAGGGTTTCCAAGTCAAAATTTTTAAATTGCGCGAAAAATTTAGTATTTTGCGGGAGAAATATGAAAATTGCGGTAGAAATATGTAAATTGTAATAGAAATATAAAAATTGCTAAAAAATATTTTTTGCGGGCCTATAGACTATCCGCCTATTATTTTTTATAATTAGTTTATATAAATGCTAAGTCGGTAAATATTTTTCAAAATAAAATAACATCTTGATTTATTAAAATATATTAATTTATAAATAAAAACCAACGATCTTTTTTAAATATAAAAGAATGTAAAGATAAAATTTTATAAAAAAACTAACGATTTTAATTTTACAATATTTTATGCGAATATCCCGCAAGACCGCAATCGGAAATCTACCGTGTATGTGTATAACATTATAGGAATAGGCGCTTAATTATCACGTATCAAGTTTAAATACATAATAAGATAATATTATACTCATTTCAATGATAATTATTTTATTTATTATAGTTCAATCACATTATTATAATCAGTGCAGGGGAGTGTATCTACATTCATTGCAAAACAAAAATATTCTCCATTGGATTCGTCACTTACAATACTTTATTAATTTAAATACCAAATTTCAACAAAATCTGAGATGGTCGGGTTGTAAAGTGATTGATTTGATATGGAATGATCCAGATGCAACTACAGTTGTGGCAATTGTAATCACTTATCTTGTATTACAACATTCACAGAGCTACTTATCATTACAATTTAGGTAGAATCTATCCCCATAATATTTAACGACTCCAAGATAAATGAAAACTTTTTGTAGAACAAAAATGAGCAAGGATATCATCAATGTTTTAGAACCTGAATCCAGGAGGTCAATTCTTGACGATTTGAAAGATGGGAAACATATGCAATTCTAACAGATGCATCTAATAAGGGAAGATCCTCCGCTTTTCAACAAAAATAAGGACGTTTCAATTAAACTATTAAATTTTTTCCCCTCAAATAGTGAAAAATCCAAAGACATAGTTAACCATATAATGGTAAATAGCGCAGGCTGGGGATTATCAATAAATTACATATCAGTTTTCTGATCTGATAATGCCTCAGTAATTAAATCAGCACAATGTTGGTTGCGATTTGTTCATAATACCCGCCATCGATAAAATTATGAAATTTTATAAACCTTTAAAAATATATTTCTTAAATATAGATTAGAAAAGCTGTCCTAACATTTTGAAAATTTTTTTCAATAATGAATGGCAGAGGTATGTTTAGGAATGATCGTAGGAAATCTACTACATGCTGTTAATGTGTAGTTGCTATCAGAATAATCTTAACAAAGATTCACAAAATTATGCTGCACATGTGTTCATCTTTACAGTTAAGACAATAAATTTTATGGCGCCATTGCTAAAACTTAATTATATTTTATTTGAGATTTAAATAATAGAACTAATCTTTACCGTCGTTATTGAGTGAAAAGTATAAGGCAACTAACGATATAGCGCGAGGTGCGAGTCAGTAAAAATATATTTTATTAACTAATTTCTTTTTCTTTTCTTAAGGTATATATACATTTTCTATAAATATAAATTAGAATACAAACGAAAAACAAAAAGTAAATATATTATAAAATATAAAAAGTAAGGTACGCCGAAAGTTATAAAAACAAGGTTACGCAAATTAGTTATAAAATCAAATTAAAAATAATAAAAATTAGATTACAAAATAATAATAATTAGAATAACTCAACATTCTCCCTCTTCTGATAATTTCATCGGAGAAGTAATAGAGAGTTTGTTGTCCAAGTGGTTTATCGTTTTGGTAATCAAGTTGTATCACAAATTATCATAACGTTGGCTTGTCCCAATCGTTGGTTTGTATAAATAGATTTTGCACGTTGGTTTGTTTAAATCGTGAGCTTGATATCCACATCGAATGTTTTACAAATCGTGTCGTTGATATTATTACCATTTTTCAAAATCATTATTATCATCAGAAAGTTGCGAATAATAAGAAATAATAGTTCATCAAAATATAAAAATAAGTGAAGAATGATAAATCAATACAACAAATAAAAGATGCCTGTTTAAACATCAACACTCATCTTCATGAGTCCCAAATCTTCAGACATCCCATAAACAAAAAAAAATAACCCCACTTCAACAAAAAGCCTCATTGATTTCGAAGAAAATTGACAGTCTTAATATCAATGGGGCCCTCAAACTCATTTCAACCAATGACACTCTGGCGGAATCCAATTTAGAAACCTTAATTAAGCTTCGATCAAAGCATCCCACAACAACATTTATGCCAATATTGCCCCAACCCTTCTCCCATTGTGCAGCAGATTTCACACAGGAAGAAGTAAGGAAAGCAATCCTATCTTTTCATCGGGATTCGGCTCATGGTCTAGATGGGATTAGACTAATTTTTTTACAGGACATTACCTCTCCTGTGATCTGTACACAGGTTTCAATTCTCACTAAAATCACAAACTTAGTCAACAAAATCCTAAATGGAGACGTACCCAGCTTTATTACCCCCTTACTATTCGGTGCCAGACTCATCGCACTCCAAAAACCAAACAAGGACATTCGGCCCATCGCCATTGGTTCAACTTACCGTAGATTGGTCGCTAAATTAATCGCATCTAGAATCAAACACGATGCCGCACACATTCTAAGCCCCTATCAACTTGGTGTAGGGATACCTGGTGGGTGTGAAGCTGCTGTGCACTTAACAAGAATTCACCTTGAAAATAACCCAAAAAACGAATCCCTAGTAAAAATTGACTTCTCTAACGCCTACAACACTCTTTCGCGCAACACGTTCCTACATTCAACTTGCTTCCATTTCCCAGCTTATACCAAATTTCTTTTCTCTTGCTACCAATCACCAACAATCTTACAATTCAACAAAGAAAAGATACTTTCTGTTGAGGGTATCCAACAAGGTGACCCTCTCGGATCCCTTCTCTTTAGTCTTGGAATCAATGACATGATAAAATCAATAAACTCTTCATGTACTCTATCGCTCCACGCTTGGTATATTGATGATGGAATCTTGAGTGGTCCCAGTAGTGAAATTGCCAAAGCAGTCACCATAATTAAAGAAATGGGCACAGCCATTGGACTTTCGCTTAACCAGAGCAAATCTGAATTCTCACTTTTAAATTCTAATGCTCCCAACACTCACGATTTCAAATTCACATCAAGCGTTGAATTAACACATCTAGGATCGCCTGTTGGAGGACACGAGGCAATAAGCACCTTTCTTCATTCCTCACATGACATACTCCTTAAACTGGAGGACATCTTTACACTTCTTCCATCACACAAGTCCTTTTTTTTGCTAAAAAATTTCTTTTTTATACCAAGGATTCTTTACGCACTTCGGTCAACTCCAATTTTTAAATATCCTATTCCTCTCCAAACTTACGAAAAAGGAATAAAGGACTTAACCGAAAAAATAGTAAATATCAGATTCAACGAAACTGCTTGGGCCCAAGCAACTCTTCCAACCAAATTTGGTGGTCTCGGCATCAGATCTCCACTTGACTTAGCAACAACTACTTTCATATCGAGTAGTCTCTTGACAAAGCCAATAACCTCCGCCCATAATTCTAAAGAAGACCTTTCCTTAATCGTGGCTATGGATATTTGGAAAACAAGGATCAATGCTGATTCTCATCCCCCCACAACCCATAAACAGAAAGACTGGGATGCACCAGTGGTTGCTCGCTGCGTTGAAACTCTCTTATCTAGCATGCAATCTACCGACCGCACCCTATTCTCTTCCTTGCTCAATGGTACGGGACATGAGTTTCTTGAGGCCATCCCATCTACCAATCTTCAGCTTCAACTATCCAACAATGAATTTACCCATGCCATCGGCATTCGTCTAAATTGTTCCATCACTCACCCCCACATCTGCTCAGGGTGCAACTCGCCAGTTGACTCGAAGGGTAGACATAGTTTACATTGTCGCTCCTGCAATGGACGATTCATCAGACACAAGCAATGTAATACAATCATCCAACATGCTCTGAAATCCGCCCAAATTCCTTCCACGTTAGAACCACAGGGTCTTTTTAGATCTGACGGTAAACGTCCTGATGGGATCTCTCAAATCCCATGGAGGAGAGGCCAACTTTTGGTATGGGACTATTCCTGTATTGACCCCTTGGCCCCATCCAACCACGCCATCAACATCCTTGACCAGAAGGAACAACTTAAAATTTCTAAATACACAGAAATAATAAACGATCATTGCTTCATCCCAATCATATCAACCACTCTTGGCACTTTCGGCAAACTCGCCTTAGCATTTTTCAAAAAATTAGGATCACAAATCAGCAAACTCTCAGAAGAACCCCGAGAAGGTTTTTTTCTTCGTCAACGATTATCCATAGCGATTCACAAAGCTAATTATATCAGTTTCTATGGTAGCCTTCTAGCCAAAGAGCTATCATAGACAACGCTTACGTCCCTTTTTCATTTTTGTTTCCCTGCGTCACACCATCTCCGTTCTTTTTTTTAATAGTATTATTATATATTTTTCAAACATTTTTAAATATATTAAATTTATTATAACGATAAAAAATAAGAGTGTTATATTTTTAGCGTTTTAATTTTTCGCGTTTTTATGACTTTTATTTTTTCGCGTTTTAGTGTTTAATTATTGCGTTTTAGTATTTAATTTAATTATCTCCGAGGTTAAAATATGCAAATATATTATTCACATTTCCCTCTCTTTAAATAAAAAATTTAAATTTCACACCCTAGTTTTAATTCAAAAAGTGTTATTTTTAATAAAAATTCTTCATACTTTCAAAAGGTTTATTTCAAAAACATTTTTATCATATTAAGTATTACTTATAAGGGTTATTTAAATCAATCCCTTTTAATTCATATGTTTTTAGTACATATTAATATATTTAAAATTAAAGTTATATCTTCTTGTTTAGGATTTTAATGGTTTATTTCACTAAGAATTTAAGTAAATAATTTTTTAAAGGCTTTTTGTGTGTTCAAATATATCCATTATGATTTTACATTTTAGTGATTTTAAAAATTTATAACATTCCTATATCCTGGCATAAAATTTTAATTCTTAATACCTTTTCTTCTTACGTGGATTAGAATAATAAGTAATCATCATTGGTCTCACAAAATAGAATTCATAACCTATCGTTCAACTTCCATATCAGTTCTTCCTAGGTTGTCACATTAGGTTAGGTGCTGGTTATCATACTACAGTCCAACATCCAGAGCCGGGACACCATGAAGAAAGAAGCTTTTTGCATGAAAGAACGTGCTAAGGTTTGAAATTTCTTTTTCTTTTCTTAAGGTATATATACATTTTCTATAAATATAAATTAGAATACAAACGAAAAACAAAAAGTAAATATATTATAAAATATAAAAAGTAAGGTTACGCCGAAAGTTATAAAAACAAGGTTACGCAAATTAGTTATAAAATCAAATTAAAAATAATAAAAATTAGATTACAAAAAAATAATAATTAGAATAACTCAACATTGAGATATTTATAAAATTCCTGGCATGACATTTTATATATTTGTATAACCATTAGCTCGGCCTCTAATGTTGTTAAAGCAATCCGATTTCTTTCCTTTTTCCCGGCAGTCTTCATCAGGCTAAAAATGTGCTCGGATGAGGCTTTAGAATGAGGTAAGGAGAAGACATACTCGCATATTTTTTCCAAGCATCGGGATTTATTGTTATTACGAAAAAATTCTACCCATTTCTCCTTTTCTTTTAGACCATCTAACTTTAAGTATTCTAACGAATCATAAAAAATAGAGAGAATTACAATCTCCTCAAACAAGACATCAATGCTTACGGTATTTTTAATATATTTATTAAATTACAAAAACCATCAATTGATGGTTTCTGTTCCAAGGTATTTGAACATTTTAATAAAATATTTTTAGCAATAGCGCCATAAAATTTATTATCAATTTTTAACTGTAGAGATGAACAGAGCTGTAGCCTGATTTTGTGAATCTTTATTAATAAAGAATATTCTGATTGCAACTGAATATTAACTGCATGAAGTAGATTTCCTACATGTGAAACTAATCCCAAATATGCTTCTGCCATTTCATACTCGAAAATATTTTTCAAAATTTTTGGACAGCTTTTAAAATCTTTATTTAAGAAGTATTTTTTTAAGGGTTTGTAAAATTTTAAAATTCTATCGATGGTAGGTATTAATGATAACCACCTGATAGGTACATATCGCAACAACTCACACCATTCCAAGTCAGACCACTCCACCAACTCTTTTAATTTATTAACTCTTTTAGTTGATGAACTAAATTTATTAAAACATTTCATCACAATTATTTCGACATCTACAGATATTACATTCATTGCCTTCTTGCAAGAATTATGTAGTATATGGCATATACAGTTATTGGTATTAATTCATTATTGTGCTGCCCCAATTCGGTAAATACACTTTGGTTTTTGCCAAAATTTACAGAGGCATTATCAGTGCAGTAACATGCAAATCATTGATAACCCTGAATCAGCTGTATTTACATTTATGTGGTTAGCTACATAGTTGGATTTGTCATTATCGAGGAAAAAAATTTTAAGTTTTATTGAAATGTTCTTATTCTTGTTGAAATAGTGAAGGATCAAGGGAAATGTTTTAATATTTCCCTTATTAGATGCATCTGTTAGAATTGTTTATGGATGCCAATCTTTCAAATAGTCTAGAATTAACCTCTAGGATTCAGGTATTAAAACACTTGTGATAGCCTTGCTTATTTTTGTTCTACCACAAGTAAAATTTGCCATTATATTAGAGTCGTTAAATATCATGGGAAAGATTCGACCCACATTGTAATGATATACCTCTGTGAATGTTGAACTACATAATAGTTGTATACGATTTTCACTGTAGTTGCATCTGTAATATTTATTATTTTTGGAGAATATCTTTGTATTGCAATCGATGTTGATATACTCCCCTGTACTAACTTATATGAATGAAATGATGTTGATTTATTATTGGATAAATATAAAACAGGATAGAAAGAAATTTACAAACTGGACATTATTTTAAAAATTTAAAAATTATTTATACATTAAAAACGTTACAATAAAAAAAAATGTGGGAGAAATTAAAAAATTGCGGTAGATTTTTGCGAGAGATTTTCAATTGCGGTAGTTTTGCGGGAGAGAGATATCTGCGTATAAACTAAAAAATTGCGGGAGTCTCCCCTGATGGGGGAGACATGGCAACCCTGTCTCGAGCCCTTGTGCCTCCTCATAGTGACGCCACTGATAACGTGTAGTATACTATTTTTACTCTTTGTACAGTCTGGATGTTCTTAGAATTATCTCTTTATTTTGAGCAATAATATTGTATTCCTCTATTAAACTTTCTTCTATAAAATAAAAATATAAGTTTATGAAAACAAAAATAAATTAATTCATTTTGTGTCACCAGTCTTTTGATTTCATTATAAATGGATAATATTATATTTGTTTAAATTTATATAATAAATATCTGGCGAAATTATTTTGGATAGTAATAGTTTAAATATATGAAAATAATTTAACGAAAAAGGTGCTCAATATATCTCTGTTGTCCAAATGTAGAATGTAGAATATTAATCTCTTATAGCCAGTGACCCCTACAACGGGGGGGGGGGGTCCGAAGCAACTGCTTCTATAAATTTCTATGGGGGTACTTTTTTTTAAAAAAATTTTTTATTTTTTATTTAAAAATTTAAAAAAAAATTTTTTAATTTTTTATTTTAAAAATTTTTATGGTCGATGTTTAGCAAATTAGTTTGTTATCCGATATTTCTTATCATAAAATTATTTTTCCACTTTCAAGATTTGGCGCAAAATTAAAATTTTATCAAAGGGGAATAGTAAAAATTTAAATATTAAATCTTATATATAATCATTTATAATTTTTAGATCATTGTCAAAATATGCCCAAAAATATTAACCAAAAAAAATATAAATGCTTGATTAAAAATTGTACATATCATAATATAAGAGATGATAAATGGACAGATCATATTAGAAAAAGACATGGTGGGCTTAATTTTCACGATATAAAGAAAAGCTTTGAAATAGTGGCTTTTAAGAATATTTCTCAAAATTGGACAAATAGCAAAATAATCTTTTTTATTAAATAAGAAGTGAGAAAAAAATTAAGGGATTAAAATCTAAATTATATTCAAATCTGTTATCATATAATAACATAAATATTCTTATTGAAACCATGAAAAATATGGTTATAAAAAAATTCAAAAGGAGATTGAATTCAACAGGTGCTAATCAATTATAGTTGATGGCACATATGATGTATCGAAATCAGAAGCAATAGCTTTGATAGTGAGATATGTTGAAAATAGCGAGACACCTAAGCCCGTTGAAAGGCTGATAGACATTTATTGTACGGTAAATACAACGGGCCTCGATATTAAAGAGAATATAATATCCAAGCCTGGCTCCGTGAATCTACCCCTCGAATTCCTAGTGGGGCAAAGCTATGATAGCGCCTCAAACATGAGTGGAAGAATTAATGGAGTGCAGGCTTTGATTAGAGCGGAGGCGCCAAAGGCAGCTTTTATTTGGTGCTATTGTCATCGATTAAATTTAATAGTTGTTCAATTATGCCAATCAGTAAAAGAGCTGCCAAATGTCTTGGGAATATTAGACGAAATTTACGTATATTTTAATGGTGTTAAAAGATATGAAGTGCTCAAAACATGTCAGAGTGATTTACTGACAAAATCACATAGATTTTTACGCATCAAGAATACCACTCGGTAATATTATCTTAATTGTTTCGATATATAATGTTTATTTTATATTTATAGAAGCTGGCTAACATCATATAAGGCGATTGTAAATTTTTTCCTACTTTATGATGCTTTGAGGGCAGCTTTGGCAAATTTAAAGGATTCTGAAGATCCTGCCACTTCCACTATGGCTAGTGCTATAGTCTATAGAATAGAAAAATTTGATTTTATTTTATCACTATGTGTTTTGGATAAAATATTGTTGATAACTAGCTTGGCTTGTACAAAATTGCAAACCATTTCGAAGGATATAGGGTTTGCAATAAATCAAATTCAATTGGCAAAAGATTGCCTGATTAATATGAGAAGTATAATTTAAATTATTATCTTTTATTATTTTATAATCCTAAAATAGATAATAACACTGAATTTTTGGATGTCTTTTCAAAGGCCCAAGATTTTATGAAGAAGAGAAATTTACCTTTTGATAAGTTCAAGACTTCAAACATTACAATCCAAAAAGGAGAGGTATATATATACTTTCATCATTAAATATAATATTTTATTTTAGCTTTAAAATCAGTGTATTTTATGCTGCACTTGATTTAATTATTATGCAGTTTAGTTAAAGATTTAACGATGAATCGATAAAATTTTTGAGTCAAACATCATTTTTTACCCCAAAGGGAATGGCGGAAAAGGCAATTGTTAAAGATGATATCAAGGATATCTGTGAATTTTATCAATTAAATACAAGTCAAGTTTTTGAGGAAATGTTGATGTTTAGAAATATTTATAAAATGGCTAAAACGGGGGACGTAATTATTACTCGTGACCTAGAGGTTAAAGAAGATTTGTCAGATTCTGAGAATTGTAAATTTATTTAATTAAAATATTTTTACTAATACATTATTTAGCTTCTTCTGATGATGATAATAATTTTGAGATGAATGATTAAGACTGGAGAAACTATTCATTTATTTTACCTTATCGTCTGCTTATAAATTTTTCTGCTTTCCCAAATTTAACAATTTTATATAAATATTTATTAACTATTCTTACTACACCATGTACTGCCGAAAGGGTCATGAGTAAAATTAAACTAATTAAAACAAGACTTCGTAGTGTCATGAAAGATCCATTTCTTAATAATTTAACCATTTTATCAATAGAAAATAATTTATTTAAACAATTAAATATTGATGAAATTATAAATTCTTTTGCTTTCTCTTCCCCTAATTTATCTAAATTATTAATTTAAAAATAATATTTTTAAAGCATATATTTTTTACATTATATTTATATTATAATAAATATTGATGCAATAAAAATTATTTTTGAAATTTATTGGTGTCAAAAAATAATTTACAATGGGGGGGGGGGGGGGGTACTTTAGGGGGGTATTCTGCTTCTATCCCTCAAAAAGTGTAGGGGTCACTGCTTATAGCAGTTATGAAGTTATGGAATATATTCATTTGTATAATCAATTCAATTAAATAGCCTTAGATTTTTATATTCATAAAAATGTTTACAAATATAAAAATAATTTCTAAAAAGATTAGAACTCCAGAAAACGAAAGAAACGAAAATACAGAAAATCTTAATTATAGAAGAAATTTATACTTTTATTTAATAAAGTAGGTAAAACCTCCAAAATTATGGGAATGGATTAGGCTAGAACAAATAATTTGTGCTCGGGCTTGGGCCAGACTCGGGCATATAATTTAAAAATTCGGGTGTGCTTGTTAATTTATGAAAAACATGAAAAAAATAGTGCACGCTTACCGTGCATTATCATTAGCCGATGTAGTTATATTAATGAATGAATGAATGAATAGAATCTGCATTCTATCATTAAATGTCTCATTTTAGTGAATCGAGTCTTGAGAAAAAATTAAAAGACTTAAATACTACTCAACAAAGCATTCAAACTCTCTCACTTTGGATTATACATCACAAAAAATATGCAAAATTAGTTGTACAAATATGGCATAGAGAAATATACAATGGTATGGGATACCGTTTATTGATAATTTATGATAAATATTTTTAGCCAAAGATAAAAAAAGAATCATATTACTCTACCTTGCAAATGACATAATTCAGAATGGTAGGAAAAAAGCCCCAGATTATGCAAAAGAATTTAAAATTGTTCTTCCAATTGCTATAACCACTTTGATTAAGTTAAATATTTATTACATTATTTTCCAATACAAAATAAATAGTAAAAAAATATTTTATATCTAATTTATTTTTTTATAATTAAATTAGGGATTTAGATGAAAACAATTTGAGCAAAGTTAGAAGAGTTTTACAAATATGGCGTGAAAGAAGTATATATGATAATGAATTTATTGATCAACTCAAGGAGATAACTGAAAATTCCAAAAGTTGTATTTTATTTATTTTTTAATATTAACTAAAAATATAGGCACAAATAATGAGCCTAAAAAGGTAAAATTTACTACATCCCCTACTATTATTAAAGATGACAAGATATTAAATGAGGCTTATGATATTGAAGACGATCTTGATTTTGTTATGACAGAATTAGAGGAAATGCATGAAACTTCCAAAAATGATAATATTACCATTCCACCTGTAAGCTTATCTTTTATTAACATCTCATAGATATAGCTAGGATTTTATAAGGGGAGGGTAACATTTGAGTGAATTCTCTTCTCCCATCTTAGATTTTTTAAAAATAATTTTGGTTTTACATTTTTTGTTCTTTAAAATGCATCTTTTCTGAAAAATATTTGATTATAGTTCTTCAGCTTTTCTGTTTTAAATAATATACTTTTAATATTGGTAAACTTTTTTTTAAATTGCTTTTTATAAAATTAAAAGATGCAAATATTGTTTTTAATGTTATTTTTCACATGTTATCACTTGGTGGTGTCAAAATAAATTTCAATTTTTCTTTTACTACTATAATCTACTAATATCTTATAACAAATTTTTAATCTATCAATATTATATAAAAAAAATTTTAATATCACAATCATTATACCATACCTAGCTCATTTTGTTAAATTTGTTTTAAAAAAAATGACATCTTTTTAAAAAAAAAATTAATTTTTTACATTTTTAGTTTTTGAGTATTTCACAATTTTGTTTTAATTATTTTTAAATAGGTCTGTGCCAATATTAAAATGGCTTGGATATAAATGTATATATATTTCAAAATTAGTAGCAATTTTTATGCATAAATATCCTAAAATATTGATATAACATTAAGACTGGTTATAAGACAAAATTATTTAAAGAAGACATTAGAATTAGTTGTAAAAGTTCTATTCAGCATCCAGTCAGCAATTTATTCATGATTGGATTGGTGGCAAAAATAGGCTGATTTTATTTTTCATTCCTGACTTCCTTTCCTTATATATTTTTTTTTTGAATTTGAATAATGAAATTAAAATTTAAAACATGGCAAATGTTATCAATTAATTAGTGACATGAAATTTAGTATTGGCTAAACCATGCAGGGATTTTAAAAATTATATATGCCTAGCCCAGCCAAAATTATAAAAAAATAAGCACCAAGTCTGGTGGTTTTAGGTAGCTTTGTAGGGCTCTTACGAATTGTTATATAATAATGTCACTAGGATAATTTTTTTTATAAGTTGTATTAAAATTTCTAGATGGTTATGCATATTTACTGTTTATCATGTGCCAATTCTAAGATAATATTTATAACCACATTTTAATACAAACAAAAATATCTGAACATCCTTATTTTATACTTTTTTTTATATTTTTTTTTGCATTTAAAGAAACGTTTTTGTCTTTTTTTACACTACTTCAATTCAAACAATAATATCTTATAAATGAAGAATACAACACAAAATGCAAGGCCTTTTAAATTATTGTTTGCAGTGACAATGTATTCTTTTTTTTGAAGAGGAGGGGGGAGGGATTGTAGGGAGGTAATTTTTATTTACTTGAAAATGATATTTATGAAAATCTGCAAATTATTTATGGATAATCCTGCATTCCCCCCCCCCCCCATCCCATGCTTATTAATACTTCTAGATTTATATTAAATATTCAGGGTTCTGGATCTCTGAATCCAAGTTTGGTACTCTTTTTTTCCAAATCTGGGCCCTAAGATATTAAAGATTACCAAACTCGATTTTTCTCTTGAACCTGGATTCAGAAATTTTAGTCATTTAGGTTTGATTTCTAAAAAAGATAAGAAAAATACTAGGTTATGTCTAAACTTGATTCTGTATTTTGATTCCTTATTATAGCTATTGTAAGTTTTTTTAACTCTTATTTTTATTTTCTATATATACCGGATCTAGATCTAACTAAACCAAACTTGGACCCGGATTCGGCCTATCTGAACCCACCTTCATTGATTTATAGGGTTAAACCGTTTTATTTAATTTATAAAGGAATATGTATCAGTAATGGAGCATGCATGAAAACCTTTAAAAAATAATTATTACCAAAAAGGGTATAATAAATAAATTATCTAAAAAAACTCTCAATTAGAGCCCTTCATCTGAGCGGTTTCTCACGGTCCCCAGCCCTAACAAAAATCTAAAAAATTTATCCTCCCAGTCCATTTCTTTAAGAAATCTGAGTTAGGTCCAAAAAATATTATATTTTTTGTCCGCAAAGTCTAGTCCAAATATTTTAAAGATATTGAAATGCACCTGGTCCGAAAATTAAAAATATAAATTAGGCCCGGGTCCGCCCATCTTTTTTAAATTTTTTGCTCGTTTTTCCGAACCTGGACCCAAAAATACTGAACCCGGACCCTAATCTATTTTTTCCCTGAACTCGAGACCGGTTTAGGAATTTTAGTCATTATGATTGATTTTTCAAACAAAAGTAAAAAATAATCTGTTATTTTTTATTTTTTTACTCCATATTACTGCTATATTATATGTGTACAAAAGTAACGCTAATATTAAAATCGTTACCTTTTTCTAAAAAACTTATTAATGTATCACGTTTCTTTTTACGTTACTTTATATTTTATTATTTATTAATGTTTAGGTCTGCACTGGCTTTTTATATTTTTCTGAACTAACCCGCTTTATTTCATTATTACACTTCTTTAGTCTTATTTTATTGATCGTCATAAATTTTTGAGAATAATATGCACTACTAAATAGCATTGTTAAACGGCTCGTTTTGAGCCGATTTTTTAAAACGGCTAACTCCATATTTCAGCCAGAAAAATATTGCATATGCCTAGAGATTTCTCTAATAGATGTCCAAATCTTTGTGCCATATATGAGCAAAATATTAGGCTGCGTAATATTTTTCTGAATAATATATTGAGTGAGCCGTTTTTAAAAATCGGCTCAAATCGAGCCGTTTAACAACACTACTACTTAATAGGCTTTCCATATTATTTATTTACAATAACTTTTCCTGGAATAATAACTTAAAATTTACCCATGGCGAGGATCTACTCCGGCCCTTTCTTCCCTTCTTTATCTATACTTTTAAGTTTTATATAAATCACAAGATATAACATGGTTGGGTTAGTTCTACCCTTTTATTATATTTTTGAGCACAAAGTTTTTATGTTTACTTGATAAAAAAAATACTGGCATAATTATGCAGAGTATGGGCCTCGGTTTAATTCACGTGCGCTCATCTTAGACAGTTCCTAGCCCACCGTGCTAAGATTAGATTAGAAATATACTTAAATAGCTGTCGCGATTTTATAATTTCGCTCGGTATTTAAGGATTATATTTATTATTGGATTGATTATTAGCTAAAAAATTCTCATCGCTTGGTTAATCGCGTTTATTATAGATGTGCCATAGAAGCATACTTTTTTGTAATCATATTTGTGCCCCTACTAAACTGTCACAAAATATAGAAAAACTCTAATTATTTTTCTTTTTGATTGCGTAATCTTATTATTTATATTTGTTTTAATTTAATTTTAGGAAATTTTAAACAAGTCACCATCACAAATTCAATACCGCCATTGCCAGAAAATTTAAAAAAATTTCTTTACATAGGTTTTAATTAAAAAAAATTTTTTTTATTACGATTTGCAAATTCTAAAATAAATAACTATTAATTCGTACGATAATTTAAATTTATTATTCTTATTCGTAAATTTCGAATCAAATATCGAGATGTAATATTTATATAAAATAAATTATGTAAAAAAAATGAAATATACAATCGAGTTAGAATCTCTCATTTCATTCTTCTTTTCTTTAAGTCTTATCGATATATTGGATATCTTTTAATGATAACTTGCTGAAACTCGGGGAAATTTTTAATATTATTATTTTTTATTTATATTTTTTAAATATTTTTTTATTAAAAAATAATAAATATGCGATCTTCTGGATATTGGTGGAAATTTTTTGATGTAATAATAATTCAAAGTTTCATTACTCAAAAGTTTTAAGAATTGCATACTTTACGTTCAATTGGCCTAATTTTAAATTTCGATGCAATAAGAATTTTTTTAATATTTTTTTTAAATTCCCTAGAACTAGAAGAAATTCTTCCTCTCATTTATATATACGTGAATATTCTTATTTTTGTAATATTAAAAATATATCCTCAAATTTAAGTAAATTTAAATATAAATTTATATAGAACTCTTTATCTTTTTCCTTAAAATTATATATATCTATATATTATCAGATATATCATGTTTATTCAAATAAATTGCTTAATTATCTAGTATTTGATTTAATAGTCCTAACTTAGTAGCATCCAACATAGCACACGCCTTTTCAAAAATTTTAAATAATATACTCTATTTTTAATGTAAAATTAAAGAATTGAAAATTTTCACCAAAAAAACAAATTATAGTCCTAACTTAATAGCATTTAATATAGCACACACCTTTTCCATTTTTAATGTAAAATTAAAGAATTGTGAAAATTTTCACAAGAAAAAAATATGGAATTCTTAAAACTTTTGAGTAATGAAACTTTGAATTATTATAACATCAAAAAATTTCCACCCATATCCACACGATTGCATGTTTATTGTTTTTAAATAAAAAAATATTAAAAAAAAATAATATTAAAAAGTTCCCCGAGTTTCAGTGAGTTACCCTTTTAATATATTATAGAATTATAGATCATTATGCGAATTATTTTCATGATTACCTTAAAGACCAAATGAATAAAAGAAACGGTATTTTGTTTTCTCCTTTTGAAGAAAGATAATGATAAAAATAAGATATATATGGAGAATAAAATTAGTGACGATTCATTCCCAAGATATGAAAAAACGTTTTCTCTTTGTGATGAAGATATGTCTGACGTAATTTACCTTTATTATTATTGAAATGTCAGACTAGTACTTTTTATTGGAGTAAAAATATCTAATTTACTATAAACTGTATCAACGAATTGCCAAAACGTAAAAATTTTGGATTGGTATTGAATCTCTGAGAAAATAATTATTGCATTCAGATAAAAAAAAATTCGGATACGGTTGAATAAAAAATAGGCTGAATGCAGTGTTCTGCTATTTTCGTTATCTAAATAATTGATTATTCTTAAGTTTGAAAAACGAGATAGTTGTATTTTAATGCATTAAGAGTAAAGCTATATACATTTCACAGTAGACGTACATTTCCAAAAATAGTAACTGAGGATATGTGACATATAATTAATGGCATCCAGATAGACCAATAAAAGGATATAACAAGTACAGTATGAAATGAGATTAATTTGTTTTAAAAACTCAGTTTTATATTTTTTTATCCATATATATTTTTTAAAATTATATTAAAGCATTAAATAATAAAATGTAATGTAACCAGCAAGTAAATATGCCTCTTTACTCAACAGAAACCTCATTACTTTATTACAGGATAGCAATTTGCCAAACAACGACCAAATAAATGCAAAAAAATTTACTATATATATATAATTTAAATATTATAAATCAGTTATAAACATGTATTAGATAGATGACAAACTAGTTACACTTATATTTGCAAAATGTAGTATAATACAATTTAACTACTATATTCAAATATATTTTTATTCTATTTATTTCATAGGTGGAAGATATCATTAAAATGCTAAATGATCTAGAAAATGCAGCATCGAGTGACGCAGTAGTTAGAGAAAAAATTTCAAAATTGCCTTCCCGGGTTTCTGATACTTCCGCTTTGGACAAAATTCAAGGTTTTGATTATTTTTTGGATAATTTTTTAAAATTTGAATAATATAATTATATGTAAAAAAGAAGTTTCGTTTTCTAAAAATGCTGACCAAAGGTTTAGAAAATGGATATGTACTTTTGTGTTTTCAGTTGAGAAATTTTTAGTCTTAAATTTAATTTTAGTTATATAATTGCAAGTATATAAAATCATTTTATATTAGGTCTGTTACAATAACATATTTATTTAAATTTTATGCTCTATATTTTTCAGAATAGATTTTATAATTTTTATTCGAATCATACTCAGGGTTTATGCCAATCGCTGACTTAATTTTAATATTAACATATTTAATTAAAACCTTTGATTGACCAGGACATGAAAATCCAATAATTAATTAATCGATTGTTTTAGTTGAAAACGATATCGCGTCATCAATATATTATTATCAAAATTGATATTTGGATAAAATAAGGATTAGAAATTTAGATTTTATATTTCTTTATCTCCTTTCTTATACTTATATAGATGGGCATGATACAAAAAAATATTCAAATTAGATCTAAGATGAATTAAATAATATATAATTTAGGGATGTACCGATATTTTATATCGAATCGGGTCGATATTTCACCCATTTTAAAATATCGATTATCGGCAAATATTATAAAATTTTTCGATCCTATAAAAAAATGGCGTTTTAAACAAATATAAAATTTTTTAAAAATAGTTATATCTAAAAAACCATTTATTTTTATAAATAAAATCGAAATCCATTTTATGTTTAATATTTTTAATAGTAATAATTAGTTAATAAACATTCTGCCATATTGTTATTTTTTTCGCATTCTGTTTATAAAAGTGTGCAATAATCTCTTCAGAATCTGTTTTTAGTGAAGCTAGTGATATTTACAGTCCTCATCACCGCAGACTGACCTCTGATAATAGATATGATATCGGTAACCGGCCGATATCAATTTAACATCGGGAATATCGGATTGGATCGGCCTCCAAAAAGTGGTATAGGTATACACCCCTAGTTTGAAGTATGTTAATGCTTTACGTGATGAATGTTTGAGCATTTTCATGAAATCCTGTTTTTATATTGATGAATTAAGATCAAAATTATGAATTTTGATGGACAATTTTTTTTCAATATTTAAAATTTTTAAAAATTGAGCTTTATTTTATAAAATTTTGCGCAAGTTATCATTTCTCTCAACTATCTAAGCATAATAAATTAAAATAAATAAATTTTTCATAATTGAGGTTAGTTGTATCTTATATCAATAATTAATTTAATAGAAATAAAGATATATTCATTTGAAATTGAGGTTTATTACATCCCATTGGATCATTTACATTATTTATTTTACTGGAGTATTGAAGCGTTAAATATAAATTATGAGGGAAATGTCCTGGACAAAAAGATCCAGACATAAATACCCCAATTTTCAAAAATAAATTAAACACTTTTAAAATTACCTATTTTTGACCTTGATAAAAGGTCTTTTTTTAACTATATTATATTTAAGTTATTCAAAAAAAAATTAAGATATCTTTGAAATCGAAACGTTAGAAGCCGAAATAGATGGTGCTTTAGACATGTTAAACGTGTACAACGACAGATTGTCACAAGAATTAGACGAGAGAAAATGGGTTTCTCTAATTCTAAAGACTTATTTGGATCAACAAACAAAATTAGTCGGTGAAACGGAAGACAAAATAAAAGTATTATTAGAATATTTTATATATATGTATATAATGAACAAACTTTATTTTAACATATATAACATTTTGGGTGATGGCTTAAAATTGAATGGGGTGACTCACAATTTTCATAGGTATGATTAATGCAAGGCAAAAACCTTGACCGGACCAACTTCAAAATACTGGATCGGACTGAAAAGACCGATTTAAAAATATGTAAATATATATTTGAAAAAAATTAAACATCTATTTATTTTATTAAAATAGAATACATTACCGATCAGGAGCGAACCGAACCGAATAGGAACAATAAAGAACCAGAATTATATTAAAAGTGTAAAAGGAGCAAACTCGTTCAAAACTGTTTTGTAAATGTATAAAAGTATTATGATCTAAATTGAAGCTTTTAAAAATAATTTTTAGAAAAATAGCTAAGATTATCATAAAAGAGTATTTTCCTTATTTTTTTAGCCCAAACAATTTAGAGATTAATCGGCTTATCAATTTTATAATACCTTTTTATAAAATTGTTTTCTCTTTTTAATTAACCACAATTTCGTTTCACTTATATTATTATTTAATATTAATTTAAATAATAGCTATCGTTAATTTAAATACAATTAGCTTTCAACAATAGATTCTTATATATCAAACCACTAATTGTTAATTATTCTGATATTTAACACTGCTTGTACCATATATACTATGACTAGGCTTGGGTATATTAATATAAGAGCCGCCATTTTCATAATGAAAATAATGATAGTCAAGTGCCCCTTTATTATTTTACTCGCTTACCGAATTTGGATGCGGATTGGTTTCTATGTTACGAAATAGTATTTTTATTCTTATATTTCTTATCAATTGATAAAATTATTATTCCTGATTAAATTACCTCTCCCCCCTCCATAGTTTTACCGAGATAAACTCAAAAAGGTTAACGCTACCAGACTTGAACTCCAATTACATTTGGATCGACTACCAGATTTCGATATTTTGCCGCCTGGACTAATAAACTTTACTAATGAGGACATTTTTTCGTCCTTATTCAACAACTCATCCTTAAAATTGACTTCTACCTCTCTCTCTACATCAGACGAAATTTCCAAGCATTCAACAAAATCATCAAATTTAAAATCAATAGACGAAATTCAGCAGCACAAATATTTTGTTTCACCTACGATTAGTGAAGACAGTGATACCGCCTCCCTGGAAAATTCTCACAATAGCAATAATATTTTTACGAATCAACAAAATTCTTTCAATAGTCACCTAAACTTGAGTGGTAAAACGTGAGGAGTTAAATTAAATGCTCATAAAAATTTATAAACGAGAAGGGAATGGTAAATAAGCTAATTTTTTAGAGATTAGATTTTATTTTTGAAATGAATACTTAGTTTATAGCATGTTAATAGTGTAATATACGAATTTATTATTTAAATGCACGTAAAATTTCCCAAATTATATATTTTTTGTTAAGAATTAGAAAAATATTATATGCAAATGTTTCTATAATACAAGATATAATTTGTAATAGTATAAAATTATATTCATATAAAAAAAGATATTTAACTCTTATGTTGTAATAATTACAAAGAATGCAGTGTATATATTATACATAATAAATTTATTTACAAATATAATTTATTAAATTTGTTTTACTTAGAAATCACATTGAATGCCTAATTTATAATAGATAAATTTACAGTAGCTTTGCGAAATCTTAATTTAAAATTTTTAATGTCAAATCATTTTATGGATCCATTTCCAATGGTTCAATAGTGAATAGAAGAAATTCATAATTAACCACATACATTTTTATATTTAGGGTTTAACTTGATTGATAATGTAGATTTTAGATTAACGTTACTAATATTGATAGACATATTTTGTATTAATTAATAGATATACTCATTAAATACAAAATTTTTAAATATGCTACTTTTAATTTTTTTTAGGTACACAGAGTTAGGCATAATCATTTTACATAATCGATATAATGTTTATTGATTAGACATATCACGGTCGAAATCGGTCAGTTGCGAAATTGTTATCATATATGTACTTTAAATTTAAATATCTTTCTAAATATTAATTTAAGTAGTAATTTAAATTATTAGATTTACTTAAAATATAAGAAAGAGATTTTATAATCTCGTTTGCTAAAAAATAAATTATTACAACTACATTTTTATTTTCTACTCTGTCATTTTATTGATTTTAATATATTTAATTTAAAATTATAAAATCCGAATAAGATAAATAGCTATTTACATTTTCCTAAATATGAAATATATTATACATACCATATAGGCGTATCCAGGATTTTGGTAAGGGCGGGGGGAAGCACTATTAGATACATTTTTTCCCCATTAATTTTATAGGAGATCTTTAAGTCCACTTATTGTAGGCCTTTGGCTATATTAGATTTTTATAAAAATAATTTGGGTTTTGACTTTTTTAAAATTAAAATACTTTTTTTAAAAAAAGTTTGGATTATAGTCGTTATTTTTAAAAATAATTAACTTTACAAATTTGCGATGGGGGTGGGGGAGAAATATTACCCACCTGATATTTACAGCTATATCTTTGTTATTTGAATTTGAATTTTATTTTCCATTTGTTAAATATTGAAACATGGTTTATTTTCATATGTACTTAAAGAATTTAAATCACCTCATTCTAACATTATATTTGCAGAAATAATTAAATGCTTCTGCAACTTGATAAGTCATTTCCGCATCCTACGAATCATACTCATATTCAAAAATTCTTATTAGATAATAAATATTTGAGGAATTAAAGGGATCTAAACCGAAACGAATATCGGTTCAGGTTCGGATAAAAATAACGGTTCCAAGGTTCATGTTCGGTTCAAAAAAAATAAAAATATCGGTTACTTTTGTATTCTGACCTACATTAGGATTATGTATAAGGAAATTTTTTTTTAAATTTTATAAAAATAAAAACCTTCATTTTTATTAATTGCACATTATAAAATAATATTTAATTTATAAATATAACAAATAAATATATCAATGTTTAATTTTAATATGAACAATTACTTAAAATTTTTTATTAAGCTGCACAATTAAAATATTTTCAAAATTCGTCTCGCTCAAATTACATCTATAAGGAGATAATATAAATTTAATTATTGAAAAACATCTTTCCACACTAACTTGGGTAGCTGCAGGGATGCGAACCCGACAAAATTTTTGCCCGGGTTCGGTTCGGGGTATAAAAAAAAGGTGAGTTCGGTTCGGGTTCGGTTCAGGGAAATATTTTTGAACCCGGGTTTGGTTCGGTTCGGGTTCAAGAATTTTTGAGTTGATAAAAAAAATTATATATTTAAATCATAATAAAAAACTAGACATAAATTTGATATAAAAAATAAATTTTTTATTTTATTTATAGGCAAATATAGTTAAAAATACAAAGCATATAGTCATGTATCAATTTTTAAAATTTTATTTAGACGTATTAGCATAATATCTTCCAAGAGTTGTTCACTCATCCTCGATCTATGTGGTGAAAGAATGAATTTCAAATGTGAAAAAGATCTTTCAACGCTAACCTATGTTAAATGTATTTATATGTGAAAATATGAAAAATTAACTTGGGTTGCAGGAACAGCAAATAAGATTTTAGATAAAATATATAATTCAGGGTGTTCCAGCTTAGCAGACTCCCAAAAATGCAAAATATTTTCCTTCTTATCTAATCTTTTATAATCGCTAAATCCAGTAATTATTGTTCCAATACTTTTCTCAGCAATCGTTGGCCCTCTTTTAAGTATTTTCTCCTGCCTTTCTTTAAGTTGTATCAATTTCTCTAAATCATCTTCTTGTTCAATAACTTCATCGGAACTAATATCATCAGATAAAATCGGCGTTGTTAAGCTTTTAATTCGTCTCCATAAATTGACAAGATGTTTTTTCGCACAAATCTTATCATCATCACTAAGTAATACCTGTAATATTTAAGGATTTATATTGTTTATATTTAAATATTTTATAAAATAACAATTTTAATATAAATCTAAAATAATTAATTTACTAAGCTTTTAATTAACCTTGTATCTTGGGTCCAGGTATATGGCAGCTAAGAGAATTTCGTTCTTTATAAACCTTTCTTCTCTGTTCTTAAGACAAGAATATAGTAATTGAGCAAAATGGTTTGGATTTTTTTCCAGTTCGATGCAGCATCTTAACCATGCTGCATAAAAATCTGTCAGTGTTAACTGTTTAGATTGGAATTGTTTGGTTGCGATTTTTAGCGGTTTTAAAATTTCAACAATCGTTATTATCTCTTTCCAATCTTCAGTCAATAAATAATCAGATTGCTCTGTAAAAAAATCTTCGATATTGGGTTTTAGTAAAATCAGCCTTTCTAACATATCATGGGTTGAATGCCATCGGCAATCTAACACAGGCTTAGGGAGTTTCATTATTTTTAATAACTTTTGGTAAGTGGGATGTCTTAATTTTAAATTTAGGCTTCTAGCTTTTGCAATGGTTTCCACAATAGGTGAAAATTTTATAGCATCTTGAAGTGCCAGCTGAAGTGTGTGAGCTGCACACCGTACACTATAAATCGGATAGGATATAATAGTTGATAAAAAAGTATTTTGTATATCAATATCATATTTATATACATTTACATCCATATTTTCCTCACATAATCAGTTTCAGGTTGCAGGAGCTTTATAGCTCTTAAAAAATTACAACCATTATCAGAAGTAATTGTGTATATTTGTTGAATATTAATTTTAAATTTTAGTAAAGTTTTTAATATATTCTCTTTTATATATTCTCCTGTACATCTCTCTTTCAGCTTTACAATTCCAAGAGTCCTCAAATTTATAATGGACTTTGATATAAATTGAATATTTACACCAAGAATTGACCTATCTAGTCGTTGAACTGCATCAACTTTTAAACTTATTAATTTTCCTTCTACCTCTCTCGATATTTTGTCTCTAATTGATTGGGCTGTTTTATTAATAGTTCTGGATAAATTTTCTTTGTTTATAACTAAATTGAGCCCAGATAGGAGTGGATTTATAATTCTTTGAAATCCCGAATCTTCAATAATTGATAAAGGCCGGCCATTTACAGTAACAAGTTCTAGTATAGAACTCATCAAATCATTAGATGATATATTTATACTTATATGCTTTTTTGGAAAAAAGGTTTCTATATTAATTTTAGGTTTTTTTGCCAATAACAATTCCTGATATTTGGTTTTTTCATTTAAATAATTTAAATATTCATTGTTGTGATTTCTTTCCAGGTGTCTTTCTAAATTTGACAAGTGATTACCAGAAATTTTTACTTTGCAATATGAACATATTGATTTTTTTTCTATTGTATTAAGGGTAAAATGCTTATCAAATATGACTTTATCTTTAATCTTAAATCTATAAAAAGAGAACAATTTTTTTAAATAGCAATGATTTCAGAATTAAAAAAGAGATATTTATAAATTTAATTTCATTTATAATATGCACTTCATTAATATCTTGTAAAAATTAAACTGAACCAAAAATAAATGATTAGCATATATAAATTTTAAAATCATTTTAATAAGTTCACAAAAACTGCCCTACATTTAACAATTTTTAAGTTAGATGTTTAGAATTTTTTAAATTAACAATATAATAATTTTTACTTTGATTTGTTAACCATTTTCTTCTAATTAATAATCTTTAAGAATAATAAGATAAAAATTTAAAAATAAATGGCGTAAATTAATTCAATTGTTTAAAATTTTTTAACACTCCAATAGGAATCGAGAATAAATTTAAAAATGGCATAAATGAATTAAGTTGTTTAAAATTTATTAAGACTTCATTTAATTGGAAATTTGAAAATATAATATTTGTATTTACATATATTAATATATGATTTTAAATAATACACTGAACCCGATTGAACCCGGGTTCAAATAAAATTCTTGGGTTCGGTTCGGGGTTTTGAAAATTTTATAAATGGGGTTCAGGTTCGGTTCGGGTTCAGAGTTTTTTTCTAAAAACCCGGGTTCACTTCTCCGGGTTCGGGCTCGGTTCGAATCCCTGGGTAGCTGGCATTGCCAGTATGATATCAGATTTGATGTGTCATTTATAATACTATATGTAAATAATTATATATTAGATTTAATTTTTTTCTAGGCATTATAATTTATAACCTTAGAATATTTAAAAAATGTTGTAAAATGGCAATATACTAAAGTTTATAAAAATATGACTGACGTTTATCAATCAAATGTGATTGATAATAATTTTTAAAACAATTTGAATATAATTAAAATTTTTGCAATATACTAGTAGTAATAACTTACACATTATTTTATAAGCATAAAATTATGAGACTTGAACCGGTGTAACGTTTTAAATGAACTCCCGATTTAAATAGATTCTAATTTAGTGATATGGGCATTTATGACTGACATGTTAAGATTTAATCTTATTTTTTTTAGTGATATTGACATATTTGATTGAAGTGGGAGTTCGTTTAAATCAGAATTATGAAGAATCTATCAACATCAATTGTAAATATTGCTGGCCTACAAATTTTGCAAAGTAGTAAATAATATATCCTTCTAATATCTTAATTTAATTAATTTTAAAGTAAATTATTTATATATATTTGATAGCATTATAACAACGATTAACTATAAACTGGCATAAAAACCTATTATTCTACCAATACTCAACTTTGCAAAGTAAATGATTGTAAATTTTTCTAATAATAAATTTTAGCAATTTTAATAGAATATTTATTTATTTTGATACCTACTAATTTTTTATTTCAAAGCTATTTAAATCTTTGCTAACTTAAAAAAATATTGCAAATTTACAATAAATTAAATTTTTGGATATGATCTTGGGCCTGATAATTTTTCATTCCAATTAAGTTTATTTAAATCTTTGCTAACTTAAAAAATATTGCAAATTTTTTCTATATGATAAATTTCAGTATTGCAAATAAAATGATTGCCTAAATACACTGAAATATTCTTTATTTTATTGTAATTACGTTTATTTAAATCTTTGCTATCTTAAAAAAATATTGTAAATTTACAATAAATTAAATTTTTGGATATGGTCTTAGCATGATTATTTTTCATTCCAATTAAGTTTATTTAAATCTATGCTGGCATAAAAACCTATTATACCAATACTCAACTTTTTAAAGTAAATGATTGTAAATTTTTCTAATAATAAATTTTAGCAATTTTAATAGAATATTTATTTATTTTGATACCTACTAATTTTTTATTTCAATTAAGCTATTTAAATCTTTGCTGACTTAAAAAAATATTGCAATTAAATTTTTGGATATGATCTTGGGCCTGATAATTTTTCATTCCAATTAAGTTTATTTAAATCTTTATGTGATACTAATGTGTCAGCAATATCTCTTGCTGCCCAGGTATCACCAAGACTTACAGAAAATTGGCTGATAGGTAAAATATATAAAAATTATAATATTTTATATAATATATTTTTAAATATAATACACAATAATAAATTGTTTCACCATTTTTATAATAGTGAAACAATTTTAGATTGTAACAGAAGAGTTTAACTTCTTTAAAAAGTTATAGTGGAGTGGATGTGATACTAATGAGGCAAAATCTTTAGCTGACCATTTTGGTATCACCAAGACTCACAGCAACTTGACTAGTAGGTAAAATATTTCTGCATAATAAATCTATTTATTATATCATGTCTTATATTTTTAGCTTCTGGTGGCCAAATATGAAATTGGATGTGGTTAATTTTGTAAAATGTTGTGATATTTGCCAGCGTAGCTACACAAGATTTGACAAAACTAACAATGAGTTGCATTCAATTCCTATTCCAACAAAGGTATTAAAGTTGATTACATAACAAATCCTTAATTTGAAAATTTTTATAGCTTGGTCATTATAATTGTTTCTAATTTTTGTTTATGTATTTTATATTTTTCATTTGTAGCCTTATTAATGATCTGTCTATTATAGCTTATATGTATGTGGCACTTGTTTTTATTAGTTATGTTGGTTTCATATATTGAACCATTTAAATTTTATTGAATTTTTTTACAAGAAATATATCATATATTCATTTTTAGTTTCTTTAAGGTTAATATAACAGTCCAAAATAGAAATATAATTTGCATATAATCTAATAATTAAAACTTATAATCTGAAAATATAATAAATAAAATTAATATAGTCCCCTTCAATCTCAGGTAAAAATTGATATATATATATATCGTAATTTCATTTTTTAGCTAATTTAGATTTTACCTCATTCTTTATTATTATGTTTTTTTTAGCTGCAATCATAAATAATGGTAAGGAGCTTTACTCTATTACATGACACCTAACCTCCTAATAGAGTATATAATATAACAACAATCTTTTATTATACAAAAGGTATGGACACAAATAGGTGTTGATTTAAGTGCTTTGCCTGAAAGTGAGGATGGCTATTAATACATTGCTGTAGCAGTTGATTATTTCAGCAAATATATTGTTGCCATGCCTTCAAAAGATAAAACGGCAAAATCGGTATCACGCTTCCTTTACTCGTTATTATGCACACATGGTAGGGCAAAAGTATAATAAATTTGGTAATAAAATATTAATATTATATATAGAATCAAATTAATGATCAACGACGTGAGTTTGTGAATGAAATAAGCAATAATTTTCACAAACTCATAGGGACCATGCAGAGGGTGACAAGTGCTTATCACCCTCAAGCAAATGGCATGTTTGAAAGAGTGAATAGGACAATCCAAAATGCACTACTAAAGTGTATTAAGGATGATCAATTAATTTGGACAGATCCCTGCCTGGCATAATATTTGCCTTTATTTATATTGCAAACGCATTTCTTATTTGTTATTTATATCGTATATCTTATTTATGTCGCATCGTTATAACGCATGTATTTTTTATATCTTTTTTAATCTTTATATATGCGTAAATTTTATATACAATTTAAATAAAGCATTTAAATTATTTAATAAATGTTATTAACTTATATATTATTTCTAATCCTGTTTTATCTCACATCTCTATATTAAGATTTGACATTTTCGAACTTAACCATAAATTAATATATAAAACTTTAAGAGTTAATTTTAAATACAAATTAACCAAAATTGCCATAAATATCAATGTAATAGAAAATATAATACTTAATCTTTACACGTCAGTCATAAGTGTCAGTATTATTAAAAATTATATATAATCTTTACACGTCAGTCATAAATGTCTGTATTAATAAAAATATTATATTTAATCTTTACATATCAGTCATAAATGTCAGTATTATTAAAAATATTATATTTAATCTTTACATATCAGTCATAAATGTCAATATCACTAAATTATTATATTTGATCTTAACATGTCAGTCATAAATGCCAATATCACTAAATTAGAATCTATTTAAAACAGGGATTTACTTAAATATCTATAACGATAGAAAATATAAAATTTGATCTTTACACGTCAATCATAAATGTCAGTATTATTAAAAATATTATATTTAATATATGCGCGTCAGTCATAAATGTCAATACCACTAAAAAATAATATTAAATCTTAACATGTCAGTCATAAATGTCAATATCACTAAATTGGAATTTATTTAAAACAGGAATTCATTTAGAACGTTGCACCGGTTCAGAGGCATTTTAGCGGTTCGATTCAGGTTCGGCCAGAATTTTTTTAGAGGTTTGGGTTCGATAAAAAATACCGGTTTTTAGCGGTTTAACGGTTCAGGTTCGGTTTGGATCCCTGAATTATATCAAATAATATGAGGAAGGTAGCCCTGCGAGCAAAGTGGCAGATAAAGTTAAATAATAATAGTGGATATATTTTCCAAAAGATAGATCCCATTAAATTTCCCAAATGAATGCTGACACCAATCTCAGAATTTAAGCATTTATTCTATGGATAATGTTACTCTATTTTAACCTGATAAAAGTAACTTAATAATTTGGACTTTTTAATTCACAAAATTAATTTAGTTTTAAATGCATTTTTCCATATATTTGGAATGTAAGATTTTGCCAAAAATACAATAGACCTTAAGTTTAATTAAATTTTATGGACACACTCAATACCTAGCAAATATGTACGATCCGACATCATATCCCCCACTCCCGCATTAATTTCCAGTATCTTATTAACCAATGCCAATTCATTGAAATCTGATCCTTCCTTTGATGAACTTGGGCTCCAGATTAAAGCCGATCTCCCTCTTTCCGAAACCAACAGGTAGAAGGGTTGAGATAGATCTATAATTGCAAGCTGCGACGAAACACTCTTATCCAGAATGCATTTAACAGGCCGCACATAATACATTTCACTGCTAAACGGCAGGGGACATGTGTTTCTTGAGGCAATTCCCTCGGTCAATATATTATAACTCAACCAAAATAAGCTCACCTATGCCATAGGTATCCGTTTAAACTGCTTGATAATTCAACTTCACCTGCTCAGGCCTCAGCAATCCAGTCGAAGGAAATAGACGACACTTGCTTTAATGCTGTTCATGTAATGGTCGATTCATTAGACGTAATTTATGTAACTCAATCATTTTACAAGCACTGAATAAAAATCGTAATATTAACCACCTTTTGGAAGCTCGCCTTATTATTTTTAAGGAGCTACTTATTGATGCAGGCTTCTTTTTGAGGCAGAGGCTAGTCTATTCAAGGCTATTTACATAAGCTTTGTGGGCCGCCTCATCCCGAAAGATAATAATTTTTAATACTTATAATTTGATTTATTTTTTTTACATTATATCATCGCAATCATATTTAATTAAATTATGTTATATGAACTAATAAATTTTATTTTCAAATATTAATGAAAAATTGCATTTTTATTGGCCGTTATTTGACCAATAATTTAAATAAATGTTTTTTATGTGATTTTATTTGATATTTATAATAATAAATTTAAATTTACAATATATGTCCATAATGAATGTACAAAATTTTTTGAAAAAACTTTTGTGCGTTTATTTCTTCATTTAAAATATTTAGTAATTTCTTTGTGACAAGATTAGAACTTTTTTGCATATTTGTATTTGTTCCATACATTTGGGTATGTACTCAACATGATTTCAGCTAAAATAACTGCATTTGGTATATATTTATTTTTTAATGTTTATTCTTTATTGATATGAAAGAATTGAATGCGTATTCAAAATCCCGAAAAAATGATTGTAAAATTGTATATTTCTTAGCCGAATTATCAGTGACTAAACAAAAGAATAAAATTTTGCCAGATTGGGCAATCTAAGCTACTAATGGCAACTTTCTTGATTATTTAAAACTTGCGCGAATAGGCGTTATCCACAAATTATGATATATACAGTGAAGAGGGGGATATTTTTCACTAGATGTTAAAACAAAATAAAAGGATATTATTATATTTTTATCTTAATCATACTTAAACATTAATCTATGTTAAAAAAATATTAAACAACTTTTTTAAATGTCACACTTAAAAAATTTTTTTATAAAAAAATATAAAGTTTTGTCATCACATATTTTCCTTTACTTAGTTAACGATATTTTGTGTAGAATAATTTTAAAAATAATGATAAATTATTCATCTTAGTTATTAGATCTTAGTCAAAATCTTTTATTTCTGAAAATAGTTTTTTTTTCTCACTTTATTTTATCATATTTGAGACATAATTTTATTTTAATATTTTATTCAATTCGTATATTACATATATACATTATATAATAAATTCTTAATTACATTAATACATGAATATTGATTATATAAAATATGAAATATTTAATGGTAGTTCATAGTCATAAATTGCTTGCTTTTAGTAGTACCTATTTAATTAAAATATTAAAAAATGTTAATCGTAATTAATTATATAATTAGATTACTTTAGTCAATAGGTAGTCCACGATAGCCCAGCTCCAAATATTGTTGCATATGATTATAAAAATTTGTAAAATCATAAGGAATAAATTGATGCATAATTTGATTAATATTTGTTATTATGTGCTCCCTTGTGCTTGGTCTGGGAATTAATGACCTATATTTGTTTTTGAAGACCCCGAAAAAATTTTCAATTGGGTTCAATTGTGGTGAATATGGGGGGAGATACTCTATTCTCTCTTTAAAGGCATCAATTAGATGACTTTTATGTATAGAAGCATTATCCATAACTAAGATGGCATCTGGTGGTAACATACTAATAATTTCCATTAACGAATTTCGGAATAATATACCATTATATGATCCTTCGATGATTTTATAATGTATAACTCCACAAATTCCTATAGAGCAAAGTACACTTACATTTTTCCCTTTTGAGGATGGAACCTTTATTGTTGGTTTAACATTGAGTGGTGCCCAAGCATAGACAGGTACAACATGAAAATTGATGCCTGTTTCGTCGAGAAAATAGAGTCTTTCTCTGGAGATGTTCAGCAATTTGCGGCAATACACCTGCCAAATATTGATAGCTCCTGGTGTATTCCTGCGATCCGATTCTTTCCCAGCTCTTTTTTTGGACCATCGGATGTTTTTGATATATTTCCTTATGGTTCCAATATTTTTTGGCGAACCAGAAGGCAAATTCTCAATTATATCCTTCACCGTGAAGGTATTATTGTCCATTAGCAAATCCATAACTTGCCTTTCAATGTTTGCTGTATCTTTTATTTTTCTCCCTCTTTGTTTAAGAGAGAATTCCTTTAAAGGCTCACCAATAATTTCTGGGAATGTATCCCTTTTTATTTTATGTATTGAGGCCTTCGACATATTAACATATTTAGCAATGTCATTAATCTTCATCTGTTCTTCCTATGGCATTGCTAAAATTTTCATTACCATTTCAATTTTATCTTTGTTCCAACAATTGTATGTTCTTTTGGGTTTAGGAATGGAGGATAATTGAAAATGATTTATATTTTCATTAATAGTTGCTAAAGAATTATTATTTGCAGAAATGCTAGAATGTGATTGATAATTTTCCATATCATTCCCATCTGAGATTGGCAAAGAATAATTTACAGAAGTACTTGGGAGTAAAGGAGAGTTATTAAAATTATAAAGTAAGTAGTCTATATTAAACATTATATATGTAAAGATTGAAAAATTAATTAATATTAAATTAAATATACAAAAATATTAAATTATGTAAATGATATGTGAAAAAATATGTTTTTTTTATGTTAAAAAAGTTTTTTTAATTATAAACTTCAAGTGTGGCATTTTTTGAAAAAGTTGTTTAATATTTTTTTAACATAGATTAATGTTTAAGTATCATTAAAATAAAAATATAATAACATCCTTTTATTTTGTTTTAACATCTGGTGAAAAATATCCCCCTCTTCACTGTAGTTTTATTTCGTATATTTTCTCAAACCATACTTTTACTAGATCATTATATTTATTTGTGTATTCCTTATTGAGATCGAAATTATCTTGTTTATTTTAATTAAAAAATAATTAAATTTGATAGCATCTATGATACGAATATTTTTAAATAAATAATCTGATTAAATCTATAAACATTTTAAATATATATTTTGATATTTATGTTCATTAATGACGGGTAAATCCGAAATTTGCGTTATTTTTATGAGGTGAATAAAAAAATGAACCCATATATTGATGAGAGGTGATTCATAAATTTTCCTTTATTAAATATGTTAGCGAACTAATAGTCCTTTCAACTATGCACAAATTACTGGAAAGATGTTTGTGAATCAATTAAAATTTTTTCATAATGTCTCAAAAAAATTTCTCTACATGCACAATAAAAAATCTTTTCAACCATATTCAATTTAAACATTTGTTATTTACGATCTAAAGAATTTGACCTTGCTAACTGAGATTTCTCAAATATTATTTACCATTTTTTTATTGAATAAATATAAATTAAAGATAGTTCAAAATTCTATGCCAAAATTTATAATAAAAATTTTCTTTCCATTTTGGGAAACATTTGCGGAAAATTTTTAAATTTAAAAAACGCGTTCAATTACGTTTAATAGAATAATACAACCGAATATAAGTGTAACACATAGACATTGACATTATATTGGTATATGATAGAATATAAATCAAATCCTTAGAATACTTATAATATTTAATTTCAAAAAAGTGCATTTGTAACTACTATTTCTAAGCCTAGAATCGAGGCATTTAGATTTACTCTCCATTTGACGTATCTGGAATCTTAATAATTTTATAAACTAAAAACATATTATCACACTCTGTGTAAATCTAGAATATTGGCAAATTTAATCTAGAGATTTTATTATTCCTGCTTCAAAAATAAATATAAGATATATGACTCGTCTAGTAAAATATAATTATAAATCAGTTTTATTTTAATATCTAGGTGGATATCTCGTATCCCTCAAGTTGAGAAAATTTAATCAGTTTGAAACCTTAATAAAAAGGGTTTTTCGGGTTCGGAACATTTTGATAAGAGGGTTCTTGTTCCAGTTCCTAAATTTTTAAGGGAGGCTATACCCTTTAGATTTGACCTGGTTCTGAGGGTTTCATACTCTGTTAGGCAATGAAAAAAAATTAAAGATATTATTTACAAACTATACTTATTACATATTTATTTTCGAAAAATTTGTAAATAAGATTATTATTATGTATTTTTTTTTAATTTTCATGAATCGTTGCCCTTTTATTCCTCTTCCATTTCATTCTTCTATTTTGAAACCATATCTTAACCTTTTAAAACATTCATTTAAATAAAATTTAAAAACTTTGCAATTGACTTAATGATTCATACAATACAATAATATAGATATATTATAATCTGTATGGTGTTTAAATGATAAATAAACAAAATATTAATATTTTCTGCAGACCCAGCCTGGAACCGGCCCAAAATAATATGAATGTTAATCCAAGCCGGGCTTAAAAAAAATAAATATTTGATTTGATTAGAAAATTGTAGGAAAATCGTAGAATGAAGCTTTTAATATTCATTTATAGCCCATATTTTTAATTTTCCTTTGAAACAATTTTCAAAATATAGCCAAAATTTAAAGTAATAAAATTTTACAAATTCCGGACAGGGCCATAGAAAATCAAAAATAAAAATCCTGGCCGAGCCAAAAAATTTCTAAAAAAATCTCAGGCTAGTATAATCTAAAAAAGTACTCTAGTTAAAAAATATTGGTATCCAATTATTTAAGGCGATCATTTAAATAAAGTTTAAAAAGCTTATAGTAATGGTACAAAAAAAGCATAACAATCGGAAAATACAATTAGAATTAATATTATGTTAAGTTCTTAGGTATATCCATATACTAGTATCTGGGTATATGAATGTCGGAGAATATTAAGAAAATACATTAGTCGACAGATGTTATCTTTCATACATTACTTAATCTGTCAGATATGACCAGTCATATGTTGCATCAAATTAGCAGTTTTATACATGTGAGTGACAGATTTAAAGTAAAACTTTAGCTAATAAAAATGCACTTTGATGTTCAGCATATAGTATATTATTAAACAACGACCAAATTTTAGTAAACCATTTTTTAACATATATTAACCTTACTCCATATCTGCAATCCTTTTAGCAATACCCTGAAGTTGGTTTCAGAAAATAAATATCAAATAGATTACTTTTTAAATAGAGTACTTTTGTAAGATTATATCAGACTTGAAAATGCTTCTTTTTTTTTCAAATCGGGACCGGGTCTAAAATTTTAACTTCTGGAGGTCTCTAATATTCAAACTAAGTTAGTATATTATTTAAATGTTGTATAATATATGTGGTAATTTATATCAGAATATATTTTTATTCATGGCAATTCAATGATTAAGAGATTATAAAATCACTTTTTATTAATTTAAGCGAATCTATTCCATCTAATTCAATATAAAAATAATTAAGATCTAGCATTAATATAATAAATTTTGTTCAGTTAACTCATATCTATACATTAATTTAATTTTAGTGGTTATATACACGTAGTCATTGTACATACATAGTATTAAGAGATGTGTTCTACTGATTAGACTTAACTAGGTCGAAATCGGTCTATAGTTACGAAATTTATATCAGTATATATTCTTAAAGTTTCGTATAAACCTATCTATAAAAAAATTAATTTAGGCTGTAATTCTAAAAATTTAATTGTTTTATAATCTTTTAATAAGCTGGAATGCCATAAATGAAAATATATTTTGATATAAGTTAGTATATAATTGTTTTTTTCATACAAATTAAGCAAAGATTTTTTTAAAATTTTTCTCTAGATTTGAGTTAAAAAATTTATTTATTTAATTTACGAGTGTACATATACCTGAGTTTCTGTTAAATGTAACATGGTAGCCACTTCAAAACGTTTAGGTCTGGACAAATATTTATTCATCCTAAATTGATGTTCAAGTTCTATCAATTGTTGACTGGTAAAAGCGGTTCTCGGGCGACGAGATTTATTATCTATTTGAGACCCATTTAAATCAGTTGAGTTGTCTAGAATAAAATTATTTATAATTATTTTATTAGTTAGTATTTGACACTTGTTATTTTCATTATTTATTTGACTTTGGAATAGACTTCCATTTATAAGTCCAGAATTCAAGGGTAAAAAATATTAAATTAAAAAGTGAAAATTATTTAGTAACTTTTCAGAAAGCAGTCAATATTTAATGTCCTTAACATTGATTTTCATACCATAATTAAAGCAACTAAATTAATTTTAATAATTATTTATATTACAAATCAATTATTGTAAAATATAAAATATATACATTAAAAAATGATAAGCTTATGAGTAAATTTTTATGTCATTTTATATTACAACTAGTAACTAAAGATGCAATTTGACTATTTACAATATTTTGAAGTCCGATCAGGGCAACGGATTTGGATTTAAAATGTTATCTAAATTTTTACTTGGTATTTACTTTTTGTGACCAAAAAATGTAACTAGGACTTTAATTGTAAAAATATCCATAAGAGATCTGCAAAGCCAGTCAAGATATTATAGCGAGTCGGGTCGGGCAAACACAAAAAATTTTCGCGTCTGGTTGGGAAATTAGATAAAAAAAAAATTGGGCCAACTGTGTAGGGATTTTATAACATTTTTTTAAATATACGAATTTTCTAATTATATAGGATTCCTTTATAATGAAAAAAAGTTAGTAAAATAAATATAATATTCAATTCAAACAGATTATTTTAAATACCACCTAACACCCCCCCCCCCCCCCACCCTCTCCACAACTAGATCTTAAATTTCTGCCTTAATTTTTTATTTCTGATCAATCTATTGCCTTAATTTTTAAAATTTAGTTGTTTTGAATAATTTTAGCTCTATATTTTGTAAATTGTTTCAAGGGGAAAAATTAAAATAGGAGTAGCAAATGAGTATTAAAAAGTGATAGATAGTAGAAGAGTATTAATTTTTGTTACAAATTTTGACCTTTATCTCACGTGAAGTAAGGAATATTGACTCTATTAATTTGAACAACTTTTAAAGAACGATTGTCTCCTACCTAAATATTCTTTCTATTCGATTTAAAATCAGGTTGTTTGACATTTTTCATTTTTCCTCGTAGAACATAGAAAATTGTCACTATCAGTTTTAAACTACTATGGTTTTGTAATAATGCCTACTACCCAAAACTTTTTTTCTGGTTCAATTCAAAATGTTGTTTAAAAATTTTTTTCATTTTTCTCACGGAGAAATTTTTACTATAAATTGTAAATACTCCAAAAATTTTATTATGTTAGTCCACTGCTATCCGGTCCTTAATCAAATTTTTAAATTAGATTTTTAAAAAGCCATTAGAGCTATCTGCCTTGTGTTAACATTTTTATCAGAGACCTGCAGAAGTACCGTAAGAAATTTTCTGACCCAGGTTTGATATTTTCAGGAGGACCCAGCCCTGATTTTTTTAAAATATATTATATTTATTTATATTTTTTATAGCTAATAATGGAGATTTAAAATATTTCGTTTTGAAATATATGAGCCCAGCCTGTGCATTTCTAAAGAAAAAATTTTTTAGACCCGGCCTGGATATATTATAAAAAAATTAAAATATGGCCCGGCCTGCAGGTTTCTGATTTTTTATTGACAAATAAAATATGAAAACCATTTTTCATATTATAATAAACTAAAAGATGATCAAATTATTGTAAATTATTTTAGCTAAAGTTGAATTATTAATCTTTCAAAATTTATTTTTAAAATAATAATTTTAGAACACTTTTTAAATAAAATATTTATTCTATATCATTAAAATAATGATATTTATTTTAAATGAGTGTCCGTGACATTAACATTTTATTAATTTATTTACAATTTTGTGAGTTGCCATATAGTTGATGATCACCAATTTAATAGGTCATTGCATTTGGCCATCTTGTAAATTGTTTGAAAATTAATTTCTTCGAGAATTTTGCTTAATTTCTAAAAGGAATAAAGCTCTTTAATATTATTCATTTTTTATGCCTATCCTATCATGGGAGTAAAATAAAAAATCTGTTTGAATCACACCACTAAAACGTTCCCCTAAGTCGAATGCAATATAAAACACATTCAATTTATAGCCTTAATAAAGTTAAAATCATAAAAAATATAAAATGATATTAATTGGTTTGCAGAAATCATTGGGATATTACCTATATTTCCTTATTGCATTGTCGAGAAACATGTCTCTTAACATCATAGAAACATGTATTTTCTCAATAATTCATAACATATTTCTTAGTTCAATTTCAGATGCAGTGTCTACATGACCGCAGGAGGGGGTGGAGAGTAAGAGACATTTACTTCCTTACATATTTCAAGGGTGAGGTAAACTCCTGGTATGCAGGGAATAGGAAATAGGTCCATTTCAGAGCAGATGCTTTTGAACAAATAGCTCCAAAATTTTTTCTCGTCTATTTATTAAATATTATTAAAAAAAAATCTTTCCAAAAATATTAATCAAATTTTAAAGACTAACAATTCCCAAATAAATATTTTTATAATATATTTTTAATACAATCTTCTATACTCATTTATAAATAAAAAAAGGGACAATTTTTTATTATGATATTTATATTACAGTTCAAATATAATTTAAATTTAATCCATTAGTTTATATTTTTCTCTTAAAAATATATACTATGTAAGTAAATTAACCATAATCTGGTTTCTAAGAAATATATGAGAAACTAAGCGGGATATAATAAAACCTTAGAAAAATGATCATAAGCATAAAATTTTTATTATATAAACTTATTTAAAAAATTAATATAAAACATATATGGATATAGTGTAGATTAGAAGAGTTTTTAAAATTATAGTAGTCTTCGATAGAAACTGAACATTTATCCCCTAATTAACCTGCTAAGTATTTGAAGAGCATCACCTTTTACGTTTATAAGTTTTCCTCCTATCTCTTCATCTTTCTTGATATATTGGTTCGAATGGATTGGGCAATTTGATTAATTTTAGGGATATATTTTCTCTGTTTATAACATGAGCCCGGATAAAAAGGGATTCATAAATTTTTGCAATCGAGAGTCCTCAATAAGCAATAAGGCTGCTTAAAATAATAAATTCTATATCAAAATAATTGAATGTCAAATTTCACTTGATGTTCACGAGCCTTTTTGGGGGAAAGTTTCCAAATTTATTTTGGGCTCTTTTATTTCCTCTTGCCATCAAATTTTAATTATTTTTTACTCTCACATGATGTCTTTTTCTCAAAAACATATTGCCTTTTTTTAATGCTATCGGACAACAGGACACCGGAGGATATTATGTTTTTGATACTTTAGCTAACTTATGGCTAGGTCATAAATCGTATACTTTTTCTTTAACTCTTGGCATAAAAGTGCTAAAAAAAGTTGTTCTTTTAGCCAAATTTAAAACAATTAGCTCTAAAGAATATATTGGTGCATGCCATTTTCCCCTACCTAACATCCCAAACATTTTCAAAAAAAGTAGAGTAATTAGAACATCCAGTGTTTTTTGATTAGTATATATTTTCTAAATATTATTTTAACAGTACCCCCCTCCCTTCCCTTGAGCATCTACTCTTACCCGGCTAAGGAATTTTCGTGACCTTGGAATATTTGTCCACCCATTACACTACCACCATGATATTAATAATTGTATCATAATTTAGGGCTAGATATTGATCAATATTCTATATTAAAAAAAAGTTTTTCTCTTATGATATTTTTGGGTTGCAAAAACTTTTATTAATTTTTATTTTTTAAATGTTATAAATTCGTTTTTCTTAAAATTATTTTGGCTCATATATTTTTTTAAAATATAGCTTCATGTAATGCTCTGTAGTTTTATATAACATTATATATTTTTCTATATATTAGAAACAAATAAAATAATTTTGAAAAAAAGTTTCTAAAAAGTAACTTTTGCAGGTATAAAATTATAATGAATCACAAAAAATCCTCTACATGTTGTCCAACATGAATAAAAAATTATAGTCCTAAGCATTATATAATTTATTTTTGTTTAAAACAAAAAAGCCCTTAGAAATTAGTATATAGAAAGATATCTCATATGGCCTAAGACTTACTATATTTCCGGTTCAGAAACGCAAATATAGTGCCCCCCCCTCCCCTTTTCCCCATAATATATGTTATAGGGCTCTTATATTAATAAATCTCGAGGCCCCTTTAGGCCTCACAGTGTCTTCAAAAAATTGAATTGGGATCAGCCGAGTCGCGGAGGTTGCGGGGGTATCTATTAGGCATATGGTTCTCTCTCTCTCCTATAAATTTGTTAAAGAAATAAATTTAAAGGGTAATAAAATAAGTTAAAAATTAACGCGAAAAACATTTAAGATTTAAGGATAGGTTAAAATTACGATATATTATTTTAAAAGGAATAAAAAATTAGTAATTTAAATATATTATGAAATATGTTGTTTTTTATAATCACCATAGTAGTAATTCTTATCAGATATTAAGAACATACTTATTGAAATACTTAATAAAGGTATTAATAAGTATGATCTGAATAATAATGTTATATTTATTTTTTTTAGTAATTTTACTAATAATATATTTTACAATAATACATGGGAAAATCAGATACGTTAGGTAAAATAAATAATTTTTTGTACAAAATAGTACAGATAATATTTTAAATTTAATATTACAGGAAATACAGGATATATCTAAAAATACTATAATTAAAGAATCGGATAATATCAATAATTTGGTGGTTGTAAATAATTTAGGGTATCAGGAGGTAAAAACCTCAGGTAAAATTATTTCCTCAAATATTGTTCAATTAATTTTAAAATAAATCCAAATTCTTTGAATAAAATTCAGATAAATATAAAAGATAATCTGCAGAATGTTTCTGCTGATAAGGTAGAGTATTTTAATCATCAAGAATGTGTTAAAAATCATACTATTATTTTAAAGGAAGTAAATGATATAAAAGTGATTTAAGGAAATATATATAAGGAATTGAATAAAATAAATAATTTAAATATTAGCATATGTAAAATATGTGATCGTAAGGTCATAAAGAACAAAATTGTTTTCATAATAAAGATAAATTTGTAGCCATCAATTGTCTTAGCCAATGACTATATGATAGTAATAAACATACAGTGGTTGAGAGACCAATAAATAATTATATTATAACTATTTTTAATAATAAATTTTACAATTTGCAAGTAATTGGTAATAAAGCCAATACAATAACTAGTATTATAAATAAATCATATACTAAAGTTCTGATACCGGAAATCTAAATTAGTTTGGGTGCAAAGTTTAATAAAGTAAATGATCATCGTTATAGGAATATAAATTCCAGAAATAATGTAGACATAAATAAAAGGTGTCACAAATTTATAAATTTTCCCAAATATCCGTTAACTATAAATTTAGTTAGGGATGTAAACAATAATAAAATATGTCGGTATTATGACAATTACAAAAAATACTAGTAAAAAGGAAATTGTTCATATTAATATAGATTCAGCTAAGATTTAGACATGAATAAACCTTGCTTAGATAAAGACAATTTCTAAAAATTTTCAGGTTTTATGATTAGGAAATTGTTTTACAAGGAACACTTTTTAGGAATATGATAAATGATAAAAAAATTGTTTAACAAGGAACAATTATCACGAATATGATAATAATAAAGCTCCTAAAAATTTTAAGGGGAATAATTCCAAGGAAATAAATTTAGAAATAATTTCAAATAATGCCAATTTGAATATAAAACGCAAAGTATTCAGTAAAAATAATATCTTTATAAAAGATAAATCTCAGAGTAATGTGAATGTTTCACTGTTAATATATTTGAAATTTATTTTAAATTATATTAACCTAGGGACTTGTTATATTATTTCTTTCACTTAATATAATATTAATCTAATAGTTATGTTATTTACTTTTGAAAGGTATATATATAGAATTTATTAGGTTAATAGTCAGTACGACCATATTTTGACATAAAAAGATTTCATAGCCAAAACTACAACTTCACACCACCTTACCAAAACTACAACAGATGCAAAAATCAAAGCAAATTTGACACTTATTACAGACCTTATTATCATGATCATCAAAGGCACAAAATTAATTATGGTTATTTCAATCAACATAGCCATGAAAAATTTAGTAACAATAATAGATAAACAACTCACGATGATCGAAACAATTATTATGACAACCAAAACAATCATTATAAAAGTGATAATTTAAACAACAGCAGACAAACTTGCGACAATCAAAAAAATTATTACAGAAATGATAATTTTAACAACAACACCAGACTAGCATACATCAATCGAAACAACCATCATAACAGGTCGAACCCAAGATTCGATAACAGAGACAACTGCGTACATAAAAACTACAATATCCACAGATATAATAATAAAAAAAATTATACACCAGACGGCAGCAAGATAAACACCATTAATTTAGAAGAATTGGAAAATGATAAAACTGACGACGACGTAAACAAAGATTATGACTTACTAAACGTAAGTGTAAATAATTTGTGCGAAGGTTTCGATGAGAATAACGCTTATGAAGTGGTACTGAAACTCAACGGCATAGTAACGACGATGCAGGTGGATACGGGTACAAGACACTCCATTATACCGCATTATATAGCTAATAAAATAGGCATTAAAAACATAAAAAAATCTCACATCAAATTATCGGGTTATGACGAGAATACCATAAAAGTCCTGGGCATCGCACCCATTGATGATAATTATGAAGGCGCTTTAAAAAGTTTGGAAGCCTTCGTTGTGGAGAGTTCGAAAGGCCCATTGCTTGGCAGGGTTTGGATCAACGCGTTTAAAGGCATTTTAAAAAAATTTGTAGGAAACATAGACGACGATTTTTACAATGATAAACTTACCAAACTCCTACGTGATTGCAAAATTAAAACGGCTAATAAACCTATCTGCAAAACCACTATTAGACTTCGCTTAAAGGAAGATGCCATACCAAAGATAATACCGCCAAGGAGAATACCATACTCCAGAATAGAAATAGTGGGTAAAAAAAAATAGGTGGATACATGATATAATATTGAGCCTGCAAAAGATGTACGCTGGGCTAGTTCGTTGACCCCAGTCTTTAAGGATGACGGAAGTTTCAGGCTGTGTGCCAACTTCAAAGACACTGTCAATCCGGCGCTCGAAGATTTCAAGTATCCCATACCGATGATAGATGATTTGACTGCGAAATTGTCAAAAGGGAAGAAGTTTAGCAAAATTGATTACAAGCAAACATTTCTGCAATTGCTGATAGACAAGAAGTCAACAAGAGACATACTAACCATATCTACATATAAAGGGTATTTCAGATTAACCAAGACTGCCCTTCGGTCTCAAAACCGCATCTACAATATTTCAGCAGACCATGGATAATATATTCGGAGACATGAAGGATATGATATTTTACAATGATGATTTTTTAATAACAGGTGAGAATGATAAAACACACATTAAAAATATAGAAGAAGTTTTTGAAAGAATATCAAAATATTGTCTCACGCCAAATTTTGCAAAAAGCATATTTATGCAAACCAACGCTAGGTTTCTTGGACACGATATCGATGCAGAGGGTATTCACCCTAATCGTGACAAAATTAAAGCTATAATCTATGCCAGAGCCGAAACCACATGACGAACTCATAAAATTTCTAGGCATGGCCAGTTACTACAGAAAATTCTCAAACAATTTCGCGCATTTAGCCTATTCACTATACAAGATGATAAATATAAAGGAGTGGTCATGGAATGACGAACATAAGAAAAGCGTCGATGAATTAAAACTATTGATATCTCAACCTCCGACATTAGTTTTTTGTAATCCTAAATTGCCTATTGGCATAGCTGCCGATGTCTCTAAGAAGGGATTAGGAGCAGTTCTATTTCACTTTAATACCGATGCAAAAGCGAAACCCATTGCATTTGCATCCAGAGCATTATTAAAAGCAGAGTTTAATTACACTAATATCGAACGTGAGGCATTAGCTATTATCTTTGCCATAAAAATTTTTTAAGAATACTTGATCGGAACGAGATTTACAATTATAATAGATCATAAACCGCTAATATGCATCTTTTCAAGAGGCCTTAAGGAAGATACTTCCATGTCTATAAGGCTGCAGAAATGGAATATAGCGATAGGAGCGTACAATTATGATATAAAACATAGGGCGGGTAAACACAATATAGTACCTGATTGCCTCTCACGACTACCCTTAAAAGACATTGAGGAAACAATACACGAGCGAAGAATTAAACAAAAACAATTTATGGGATGTATCGTTGAACTCCGACAAAATAGCAGCGAGAACCATGCATGACAAAGAACTATCGCAGGTTATAAACAATGTGAGGAAAGGCGATTCAATAAAGAACACGACTTATAAAAAAATAGAAAATGAACTAAGTATAATAAAAAATTGTTTCTACAAGGCGGAAAAAATAGTGATTCCTAATAATATGAGAAAAATTATAAGGCAGGATCTACATGCCGGACACTTGGGAGCAGGAAAAACTAAAGCACTAGCAAAGAATTATTTATGGTGGCCTGGCATAAATGCAGAAATAGGTTTAAAGGTAAAAAACTGTGAATTATGTAATACGTGGTCAGATAACCCGAAAACCATACAACATTTATGGGCTCCAACACTTAAACCACTCGAAAGATTACATATAGATTACGCAGGTCCATTTTTTCAAAGATATTGGCTAGTAATAGTGGATGCATACAGTAAATATTCCATCATCACCTTGGTGAAATCTATAACCATGGAGAGAACATTAAAAGAGCTCATGAAAACAATAAGCTTGTTTGAGATACCAGGATAATTTTACCAGCAAAATATTTAAAATTTTTTGTTATGATCACGGTATAAAGCATGTACTAACATCAGTTTACCACCAACAATCAAATGGACAGGTGGAAAGGATGGTTAGGACATTCAAATTGAGTATGAAACGTAATATGGAGGACAAGAACACAGATGCTGATATAGCGCTAGAAAAGTTTTTGTTCAATTATAGAAACACACCTACTACTACTACGGGCATTCCACCCACCAAATTAATGTTCAATTATGAGACTAGAACCAAGTGGGATCTATTGAAGCCTACGTTTATTATTAATGACGATATTAAAACTAAGACCATTATTTCTCCGAATAGGATCATTAACTCAGGGGATAAGGTATGGTTCAAAGTATTTGGCGAAAACAAATGGGATAAAGTTACTATCAAACTAAAGCATAGCGACCTTTTATACGAAGTCGTCACAGGTAACCGCATCATAAGACGGCATCTGGATCAAATAAAAAAAAGATCATATGACACGACCAAAATTAATGATCACGTTCAGGAGGATTTCTTCAAGGGAAAGGATGTTTCAGTACTTCAATACCGATTCTTATTTGAATATCGCCAAGACCGGTTCGAGCATCAAAAAAACAGAAATATAAAGATTTTATAATGTCCATGACATGTATAAGACATAAAACACTTGGAAAATACCTAATAAATAGTACATTCTACTAGAAATAAATTCAAACGTCAAACTAAAACCCAAAATATAAAGATAAATATAAAAATAAATTTAATGCAAAATATAAAAATAAACCAAACTAAAACGCAAAATTTTTAAAAATATATAAACGTAAACGCTAAACTAAAATGTGAATCACATATCAATTATTGAATTTTATTTTATTATTCCAATTTTATCATTCTTAATTCCTATTTAATTAAATATTCTACTAATACATTCTATATTCCAATTCCATTATTCTTATTTGACTTTCGACAAATTATTCTATACTATACGACGAATTGATGATAACGATTTGAACAGAACGGGATCGAGGATAGAAGGGATAGGAGAACGTACAAAAACAACAAACGATTGGAAGCGAGTTCCACGATGACTGCGAGGAACACAGAAAGAACGAAGAAAGAACAGAAGGGAGAATGTTTTTACATTTGAAATTTATTTTAAATTATATTAACCTACGGACTTGTTATATTATTTCTTTCACTTAACATAATATTAATCTAATAGTTACATTGATTGTTAGTTACTTTTGAAAAGTAGTAATATAGAATTTATTAGGTTAATAGTCAGTTAGTTATATTTTATAATAAAAAAATTTTAAATAAAGTAATTTTGTATCAATATCTTTTTTAATTTTTACGCCATATTAGCATTCACAGTATGGGATGAACATATGAATTATAAAAAAATTATATATATAAACCGGCACATAAAAAACTATAAAATAAATGTGAATTAAAAAATATAAATTGAATATAACCACCATATGAATCACTTTGACCCAAAATAGATATTTGAATTTACCCTTTAAAATTTATATATAAAGTATAAAAAATTTAAATGTTGGAAAATATTTATACACAAAAAGTTTCTTAGGAATAATTGTATTTTGTATTATATTTACAATGTAAAATCCAATCTTCGTTAGGAATGAGCTAATTTTTCAATTACTCATCCTTGCATGGCGTCAAATGCCTATAAATATTTAAAAGATCCAAATCATTCAATCCACTTTCAGAAGTTGTACTTCTTAGATATGTTTTCCAGAAAACTGCAGGCCCGGTTCCCAGGCCGAACCGTATTTTAAATTTTTAAATATACCCGGGCCGGGCCCGAATTTTTAAAAAATATATCCGGGCCCGGCTATATATTTTAAAACCAAATATTTAAAATTAGCTATAAAAATTAAAAATAAATATAATTTATTTAAAAATATCCGGACCGGGCCTGAAAATTTTTTTAAAAAAAAAGCCGGGCCAAGCCTGAAAATTTTTTTTAAAAAAAACCCGGGCCGGACCGAAAAATTTTTGACAAAAAAATCTTGGCCCTACCCTGCAAATGGTATCTCTGCAGGGCTCTGTTATTCTTCTTAAAAAAGAGAATGTTCTCTCATTAGTTTACTAATGGGAAGATTTGCTAATATATATATAATCATTTTAATACAATGGGAATATAATCTAAAATGTGTTTGAAATTATACAAAGCATCCATAGAATTTTTTGGGACTATATCTTAGTTAATCTTTTAAACATAGTTATTCAGCTAATAAGGCATCAAACAAATATTATTTTTTTCTATCACCATCTGAATAAGATTGGGAAGGCTTTTGTGGAAGTAATATCTGTAGATTGGTAAGTGCTGCATGATGAATTAAAAACCATTCATTTATTTAAACTATAGTTTTATAATACTTTTCTATTGATCTTATACTAATGTTTTGACGATGAGCTTGCCTTGAAGCAAGTCGAGGGAGACAAATATTAAACACGTATAGCTCTCCTTTTGACTCAGCAATAACATATAAAATTGAAATTTTCATCAAATTAGCTAATTTCTTGAGTTCTAATAAAATGCTCTCCGCTATTCTCATCTTCTTAATCAAGTCAATGCCATGTTTTTGAAAAGTATTACATAAAATAGTTGTATAATTAAATAATACATTCTAATGAGAAAAATAATTTGAAAATTGAATCCAATAATTTTCTTGCTTCTGAGGAAATATTTCTATCAGGTGTGATATTTCAGTAATAGCATTAATAATCGGCTCTTCTAACTCCATAAAAGCTGTTACTGCTTGATGGCGGAGACTCCATCTCGTTGGACAAGCTTGCACTTTCTTTCTCCCTGTTGGATAAGGAGTTTCAGAAAAATTATTATTTGACTAGAAATATAAAAATGGTAGATAAATATTACGCCACTAGAAATTTGAAAATAATAGGTAAATATTACGCCAATGAAAACTTGAAATCGAAATTAATTGGTAAAATAATTTGATAGATGAATGTGATAAATAGATGTAATTAAATATATATATAATATGAGATAAGAATAAATATTAACAAATATAAATTAATATAAACATTAATATTTTTGAAAAATATATCCGGCATCTACATTTTATGGATATGAAGGGGGGGGGATTTGTCCCCCTGCCCTTCCCCCCCCCCCCCGCTGCGTACGCGCCTGCAAGTGGCTGGACTAAAAGCCTTCAGAAATGCTATATATGTAAGTAAAGAATAATATAAATGGCAATAAATGATAGTTTGTGTAGATATATCATATAAATAAAATAACCAGGGTCAGATAATTTGGGTTATATAGGAATAAATATTTGGATATATAGAAATAAGAATCGGATCGTTCCTTTAAAAAAAAAGCAAAACAAAGCAACAGCAATAATAATAATAAAACCGTGCGAATCATAAACTTAAAAACCCACTCCCAGGGCTAAATCTGATGACGATGATGGTCAATTAAGCATTGGTATATACGTTGATGTCAATCAAGCTTATGGTCATACTCAAACAAGAATGATTGAGGACGTTATTGATGGCTAAATGTTCAACAGTACGCCAAGAAACAATAAAGGAGATGACACCTAAGGATACAACATTAACATATTGTATTAATTGTTGTTAAATATAAAGTATTATGTACTCTGTCCAAACATGTATATTATGGGACATTTTTAAAAATATAACGCTGGACCCGTTTAGGGTGGGCGAGTTATATTTGCTTAATTAAAAGAAAGACAAAAATATATATAATATGTAATTATAAATAAATAATTTAATTTTTGACCATGTTTTTATTTACTTTATGTGAAAGAAATAAATACAGTGGCAGCAAAAGGATTCATTTTTTTTAATGGAAAAAGATTGCAAGTATATTATATTTGAAAAGATCGCCATTGATTTTGTATTTGAAGAAATATCGCGATGATTTTGGATGTATATAAATTTTATGGACAAATTGATTACAAAATAAATATGAATTATTTTTAATATTGAATTCAAGGTAAAAGGATATTATTAATATAATTTAATATAATAGCATATAATAAGTTAAGTTTCTTTTTAATCAATTAGGTTTCATTTTAATAACAATATAATATTGTCTTTAAAATATATAATCATATTTACCCTATTTTAAAAAAAAGAAATAGTTAAGTTTTATTTAGAATTTTAGAGAGCATTAAAAAATATTATAAGACAAATTTACCGTTTACAGAGGAAGTATCTTCCCACATCAAAGTTTTCAACCATTTGTCCTTTAGAGAATTTTCTTTCTTAATCAATTTCGTCACCAACTTAAAATTTCCAGGTTTAATTTCGGGTTCATCCATAAAACGGATACAACTATTTTTGATAGAATCGTTAACATAATTTCTAATCATAGTTTCTGACTTGTTCGAGTTCGTGTGTTTACATCTATCTTTTTTTGACTCAGATAAGATGTTTACATTAATATTTCCATTAGTCATCATCTTATATGGCTCGATTGCTGATTTTGATATATTTCTTGACTTTAAAATATTATCGGTCAAGAGATCTTCATAATTAAATTGTTTATAGAATCTCAAGTATTTATAATAATCTTGTATTAAGATATTCTGCATATTATGTAAATTATTTGGATTAGGAGGGTTTATCATAATATTACCATTGTACATATTGTAATCGTTCATTCCCTTTAAATGTTGCAATTTATTATGCCGTTGAAAGCAGGTATTGGAGCTAGCGGAATCAATGGGCATATTAGATATATTATATAAGGAGTTGTAGAATATGTGTAGATAATTATAATCTAATGGCGGAGACTGACTGGTTAGCTTAACACGATCTTTGCATTTGTTCTCAGTTTTGTTGCCATAGATAGTATTTTTATTAAAGCACTTCCCAAAACTCATTGAACCATTTTGATTATTCATGATAATATTCTGAAAGTATTTAAAAACGTATTCACTGTCTTTTACATCATTTTCACTCCGATCGATTTTATCAATTAACGGCTTCTGTTTATACGGATCCCCATTGGAAATAAGAATATCTTTTTTAATCGATGAATTGGAAGATCCCAAATTTTGATTTATTAAGGATGTACTCATATTATTTATTGTTTAATGCGATTGTAAATATAATTAATTTTAAAAAAATTATTTTATAAGAGATTATACAACTCTACTCATTTTTTGATATTAAATCTTTAACTTTAAATTTAATAGATTAAATGAGGGAATAAATTACATATGAAATGTTTGATTATTTACTTGGGGAACTTTTTAATTTTTAAATATACTGGGAGATTTTGAAGATATCTCTTCCTTTTATATTAAATTACAAATTAAAATTGTTACTTAAAATAGATATAAAAGGTCACCATAATTTAATTTGAATTTTTGAATTTTTATAAATTAATTCTTTGTGTTATAAAACGATAAATACTATAAAATTCCAGTTATCAAACGAATTCTGTCATCCGTATTTTCAATATACAAAGTTGCCATTCACCCTCTTGATTGACAAAATATTTGTGACTCGCATCACATTTTATAAACAAAAAAAAATATAATAATTTTTTAATCTATTTTTTCTAGTCTCCCATCTTCATATTTTTTATATTGTCTTTTAATTTTTCAATTTTTTTTTTGTTTTATGCTTTTATTGATTTTTTTTTAAATACCAATTTTTAGCAATTTTTTTCTGGTCAATTTTTTTTTTGAATTAATAATTTTTTTGTTTTTGGATGAATTTGTATAGAATTTTTTTTTAAAAAAATAAATTTTTTATTATCGCTAAATTTTGAAATAGATTTACTTAGTTTTTTTAAATAATGTATGGTTAAATTGAGATATAACAAAAATTTCGTTTTACAATATTTAGTGGATTAATTTTGGTTATAAGGCCATTTATTAGACTCGCTTAATTTATATTTATTAGTCAGTATGTGTAAAATTCTGAAATTTTAAATATTTACTTACAGAGATCTTTTATTATAGTTCAATTTTGTTGGGCTAAACCCGGTTCAAAATTCATATTTATTATTTAAAGGCTAATTTTTTTAAAAAATTTTAATTTAGACGAAAAGGTCTCACTTAAGCATTTTAAAAAATAATAAATTTCCTCAATTTTTTATATTTTTCATTTTATCTTAAATCTTAAAGCCAATTTTAGAGATTTTATTATTTTACTAATGTTTTTTTTGTATATTTTCTACACAATTAGAAGTAATAAAATGAAATATATATTTCATAAGATAGGTATTCAAACATAATAAAATATATTTTAGGCAAAATTCGATTTTTAATTTAAAAAAAACGGGCTCAAAAAATGATTTAAAGTTGTAAAAATAGCACATTGCTGGAAAAAGCATATTGACGCTAACATATATACTAATCAAGCATTACATATTGGCTTAATTTAAGCTTTTGATTAGTGCCATCAAAAGTTTGAGCATCATGTTAAATTTTTGAAAATACAACTAGATTCATAATATAATGATAAATTTTACAATTTCATTTCCATATCTATTAAATAAACAGAAAAGAATAAATAGTATCTATAAGGATCTTAGAATCATAAGATTTGAAAATATTTCCAATATTTAGATGTAAAATTAATTTTTCAATGGTGATTAAAATCCGATATTAAACTGCGACTTAAACCCTGAATATTAGTTTTTATTTCTTTAATAATTCAATCTCAGTTAATAGGCGGAATTATGGATTAAATGTTGGGGCAACCCAGATATTTGATTCTTATTTTTGTTCTAGCTTACTTATTTTGCTGATAATGCCTTTTTTCTTTGGATTATCTACTAACCGGGTTGAAGCACTAAATATATAAGTTAAATTTAAAAATTGATGCTAGTTTGGTTGACTTCTTGCTTAAGGTGTAATATCATATTTTTATTTTGCCTACAATTCGGCTACTTGGTTATTGTTTTCTTACTTTTTCCAATAACTTTTTCCCCTTTAAACCATCTAAGAAACAGCTTAGATAACTAAAATATACTAATTATGCCCTACTCAATTAAATGTAAAATTCAGAATCAGTAAAAGCTTAGCTCACTTCACGTTTAAAATGTGTAATCATGGTTATTTTGTTTTATTTTTTGGTTGACAAGCTGATTAAAGAATTAATAATACTAATCAAAATATTACCGCAAGATAGATATTTAGTGCCACCATAATTTTTTATTCTGACATGATTCCAATTTTGACAATTTATACTAATTAGAATATTACCAAAGCTAGTTATTTAGTGCTTCCATATTTTCTATTCTGACTTGATTCCAATTTTGACAAATTTTTCTTATTATGCTAATAACCTTTTCCGTTATATTATTAAAATAATAAAACTAATTACGAATTGATAAAATTTTCAGAATAAATCTTTCAGTCAATTTTTAATCGTATGGTTGCTGATAAAAAAAATTATTCTTAAATATACTGATTACGATACTGTTTAAAGCCCTAATAAAGCACGGAATATTGGCAAAGATTTTAGAATTAAACTTTAAATATTCAGCCAACTTCACGAAGATGGTTAAAGATATTATACAATACAAAATAAAGATACGTGCAAATATAAAATATTTTAAACAAAATCAGAATTTTCATGGGAAGCCCGGCTGAAGTTGGTAAATAAAGGTTTAGAGACAAAGAACCCAAAAATTGATAACCCCTTCTCTTAGATTATAGCTACGCCATTGCTTCTCCCTAAGACTTTTTGATATTTAAGTAATGATAGGTCTAATTATCCAACTCTTACCATCCTACCTATAAATAATATGGAAGGGACCTAGTTTTTTAAGATGAAATGAGAAGGCATTTTGAAATTTATAATTTTAAAAGCTCAATTCATAAGTGAAAGGTTATAATTAAGCGTTATTATAATACTACATTCATAAAATTTTATTGCATATTTGATTTCTTTTGATATTGATTTATTTTTATCTTTTATAAATAAAATCGAATGTGTCTTTGTCAGACTAATTATAATTTTTAAGTATACGAGAATGCCAGACAATTCCCCTCCCTCCCCTCCTCATCTCTCCTCCAAGACACAAACAATACCTTTGAAAAAATATATAATCTTATAAAAATCTTCAAATTTATTTGTTTATTCAAAATCAGAAAAACTCTACACGATAATTTAAAATCTTTATTCTAAGCATTTAATATTTGTTAGAATTGAAACATCTTTGCCCCCTGCCTTTATTTATGTCAAGGCAAAAAATATCTTTCAATATATTTTTTTATGAATTATAACTATAATATATTTTGAAAAAACGAATAATTTGAATCGAATAGAAATACTAAATTTTATTATATATATATATATATATATATATACAAATATGATGAATCGAATGCAAATTATTTGATTCCGAATCGAATACAAATTATTTGATTCCGAATCGAATACAAATAATGTAGTATTCCATTCGTTTCGTATTTATTGAATAGGACTAATCCATACTTTAGTATTCAATTCTGTATAAGAATAACGGATCAATAGCTTTTGGATTTTATATAATTTTATTTTGTTGCAAACATAAATATCTTATTTATAAAATTAGCATAACTTTTAGAGCGTTTCTTCCAGTTTAGTAAAGAATTTAATATATAGTTTGTAATATTGTAAAAAATATTCTTTATTGTTTATTTTCCCAAAAAGATTAAATTATTCCAATTCTATTTAATAAACAGATTGTGAATTATTAAGTGATTAAAAATTCAAAAAAAAAATTATTAACATTTATGGTAATTTTTTGGACAATTTTTTTTTCTGATACTTTTAAATATTCAATCCAATTAAGATAAATTATTATAATATCAAAAGTTATTTAAATTTCAAACAAAATATTTATAAAAAATAAATAAATCTGGTAATATTAATTTATGACCAGTAGTTTTTTCGAAGGATGATTATGAGTAGTTTTATAATTTTATAAAGTTTTTAGTAATTATTATCCGAATATAAGATAAATTAAATTAAATTTTTTCAAAATGTTATTAACTACATTAACTAAGTAAATAACATTTCATAATTAGTTATAAGGATATTGGAATCGATAGGGGGGGAGGGCAAAGGGTTGCTATTTTTAATTTTTGAGCATCTCTAATATCATTTAAAAAAAATTTGATGTATATAAAGTTGCCAATTTGATTTCTTTTTATTCATTTTTATGTGCACCCCATAAATTGAAATTTTCTCTTTTAAGCACCCACTAAATAAACAAAATAAGTTGAAGTCCTCATATAAGGTAGATCGCTTAATTTTAAATAAACTAATTTATTACATATAAAATCGGTTTTTAGTTTCAAAAATTAAGTCAGATATTATCTACGGGATCGTTTATTTTGATAGGCAAAGCTATATAAAGGTCTAATTAAATAATTCATCTAAGTGATAGCTCTGAATTGGACCTTTTGCCCATATTAAAATTTTAATTATTTCTTAAATGACAAGTAGATCTCCTCTGTATAGGCTGCCCGAAGCCTGAGGGTGAGATCGGGCTCGCACATTAAATACTTTTCCCGAGCTCAGGTCGGCCTTCACAAGGCAGCCCGACCCGAACGACCTGAGGCCCGAAAATTAAATATTAGAAATATCCTCAATAATCATTTTGTTTTATCAAAATGTCAATCAGAATCACATGCCATTTTTATCTAAATTTCACTTATTTGTTTGCGTAATTTCCATTTCCAAAATTAACAATTTCCGATGATTGTGATTTGTATGGCATCAGTATTATTTACTTTTATCATATTCTATCATATATATTATATTCTATATTTAGCCAATATAAAATCTAGATTATTCTGTTATAACAGTCATGAAATATTTTCGTTTGATAATTTTTGTTTTTTTCTCAATGATCTGTTTAATTAAATAGCCTCAGATGATTATATTTATAAAATTGTTTATAGAATGGGTTCAAATTTGGAAATTATTTTTGAATAGATTAGAACGCAAGAAATGAAAAATCTGAAGTATATAAGAAATTCCTGTTATTATATATAATAAACAGGGTAAAAAATTCCAAACTTTTTTGTAAGGCTGAGGTCGGGCTGGAGCAAAAAATTTGTGCTTGGGTTATGGTCTGGTTCGGACAAAATTTTTTATATGAGCTGGTTGGATTTGAGCCGAGCAAAAAATTACTCCGCAAGGCTGTAAAATTATTTCAAAGTTAAAAAGTAAGGCAACATTTATTTTAGTTTATAAAATCGCTAATTTTTAACTTTTAACATTAAATACTGCTAATGTGGTGGGGCGTGACTACCCTTTACAATACTGATAAATACTAATATAGAATCGTCCCGCGGGGATTCAAATCTCTCAATTTTTAAATCCTTTAATGGTAATTTTTAAATTTTAAAAATCTAATTTTACCAGAAAATAAATTTTAGCATGTTTCAGAAAATTTTGCCACATATTATTATGTATTTTTTTAAAAAAAGAAAAAATTTATAATATAAAATTTGATACAAACTAATATTAGTTTAAGAGTTCACGGCAAAACTTTCTTAAATTTACAGTGTAGAGAAGAAGTGGCATGACAGCCATGATTTCTTATTTTGTCAAAAAAAAAGTGAGTTAAGAATTGGGTTTAATCGAACAAATTTAATATCAATGTGTAGCCCATTCTTTAATCTATAAATTTAATATTGAATCAAAGCTTTACTATAATGATATTTGAGCTAGATGAGTTTGCGTGAAAGTTTTTTTTCTCAAGCCAGTCTAAACTCATCATGCTATGAATAGCCATATGCCCTATATACAAACTGATTATAGTATCTTAATTTTATTATATGAAATATTACAATATGGTATATGTTTATAAGGAGCTAACGTAATATTTCTGATTTAAATATTCAAAAGTCTTGCACTAATTTAATTAATATTATAACATCTCCGTTTTTATGATCATTCAAAACCTGATCAAATAATACTTATATCTATACGTTATTATTTACTCTGTACAATAAATAAGATTTTTGTAACTAATAATTATCTTGCCTGAACACTTTTAAAATCTAAGGATAATATTATATAAAATATTAGTATAGTAATTTGAATAGACATGACGTGATATTTTTCAGTAAAATGTATACTAAAAATAAATTTTTTTTTTATTGGATTGCTCAAATGAATAAATAAACTTGGGTAAAGTACATGTTGACCAATTTTGAAAGAAATGTACAATAGAAAAAAGTTAAAGGGGGTATCCAGACAAGGTAATTAAAGATTAACTTACCTCATATATAATAAAAAAATGTCCCAAACTTTACGTGATTATCTTCAGAAAAAACGTAACAAAAATAGATGCATGGGACATTTACGATTTTGAAACAACCATCTATACATGAAAAATTAATTTGATGCTTTTGCAAAAGGATGCTAGGTGACCAAAAATGCTATCCAAAAGGAAACTTTTTAGGCCTTAGATCACTCCAATCCCATGTCTCGATCTACCATTTTAAGTATAATATAATGTATTAGATTCGTTTTATGCATAAATTCTTAAAGTTTAACAAATAAAAATTAAACAGAACTAACACTACAATAAAATTTTCTTGTTGTATATAATGTTTCACTTTTCAAATTACGGGAAGATTAATATGAGTTTTATATGTTAATTTATCTGCTATTAAGAAGGTTTGTAATTTAATCAGAACACCATTTGCGACAAGTTTTACTTATTGTTATGACAACAAGAAATCTTCATTCACCAAAGATAATAATTATATATTTTTAGTTTGCTTATATTCACAATAATGTTTATTAAGGAATTTAATTTATAAGGATCTCTGAGTTAGCAATTTTGCCGCTTATTATTTTACAAGTCGCCTGCTCCTTGGGCGTTTCGTGGTCTCTAGTCACTCGTGGTTTATTATCATGATATTCAGAGTATCCTATATAACCTTGCATTGTTTTTAATGGATAGAAGACCAAAAAATTATTTCACCACATTTCCAAAAAATATTATTATTACTTTTTGCTTTAAATTATTTACTGATTAATTGTTTCTAGGTTGTACAGAAACGCCGCTAAAGAGATTTATAGTAGACTGTAGTTTGGTTAAATTGCTTGGTTTGGTCGAATTAGTGGTAGGGTTTTAGGTTGAACCAGACCAACCCAGTCAAATGAGTCGATCTAGCACCGACCTGAGCAACAACCTGAGCATCGACCCGAGTACCAACCCGAAAACAACTTATTAATATAATATTTATTATATTTTATTGTGAATATTTTGTTCAATCATATTTTTATGCACAGAGGACGAGTATTTCAATATTAGCATAGAAATAATTTTCTTTAAAATTACTTTTTTTAAAATTGTTCTCTTCTTAAACTAAAAATATTTGATAATTTTTACTTTACACTAGAAACTCGAGTCTGCAACTCGAGTTTTGATCGATAAACCAATTTAAAAACAAGTGGAGAAGTAATTCAATTCAATATTAATTAATTATTTAGCATTGAATACGAAATAATTATCTTCTAGGACCGGGATAACTTTATTATAGGAATTTATTGTTTTTGAATATTTATAATTCATATATCATCAAAAAAATACGGGTAATATATGTTTATTTAATTAATAATTTTCGGGATCTGACCTAAAGTCCTAAAAATTGGCTTAGGCTCAAGCCGACTATGAGTTGGATTTGGCTCGAGTCGGCTTAGGAGTTGAATTCGTCCTAATATTTGGCTCTAGTTAGTTGACCCAATAGTTGGCTCGAGTTTATTTTGAGCCGTAATTTAACCTTAATTCGCTAATAGATATTACGATAAAAATTATTTGTTTAATATATAGCCAAAAATTGCCTTTTCATCAAAATATTTTGCAATATTGGCTATCCAAAAAATTTAAAGTCTAAAGAGTAGTTCTGCTGATCCTTGCTTTCAAGTATCGGTGGAAAAATCTTTCAAAGATCTTTCAGTGCAGTACGATTAAACCTTATTACGAACTAGATTGAGAAAAAGGTACTTTAGACGATATTTGAATCATCAAACTTAATAAAATTTGTTAAACAACGTAAAATCTTTTGAATTTTGATGATCATTTTTATTTAAAGATTTTGAATTGAAACCGTTATTAATATTTGTGAATAATTATATATTGCCATAGAATAAATAAAAATTTTTTAATGAAATTGTTACAAAGTTAAGGGATACTAATCTTGAAATGACATCATCAAAAAAGGTAGGACAAATATTTTTTGAACTGTATTTTAAAAAATATTTTTTAATTCAAATGGACTTGGATTTCGGCAATGATTATATTTTTTGCTTAAAATTAGTAATATAAAGAACCACCGATAATGATAAAATTTCAGAAAATATCGTACTTTTAAACACTTTAGAGAAATTTTTTTGGATTGAATTTATAAAAAAATTTCTTCTATCATTGCGTAAAACGTTACAGAAATCTTAAAAAGTTTATATAAAAACATTAATTTGTTATTAGGTATAACATTGCTATCCCATCCATATAAGAACAATATATCTTTCCAAACTCTTATGATTTTTGATAGTCTTGATGGAATTTTTACGGGCCATAAATAAAAAATAGATCTTATCACTTGACAAACCATGATATTTTTTTTAACAAAACAATTATTTATTCTTATAAAGATAATTAGAAATATTAAAAAAAAATTTGGCACATCTATGTACAATATACTAGTTCGATTTTCTGAAATTTTATTTAATTCTTCTAAATTTATAATTTAAATATATATTTAATTGTTTACCATGACTAGTAGATAGAGATCTGCAAAGTTAGGCCCGGCCCATACCCAGCCCGAGTCCGGCCCGGGGCCTAATTTTATTTAAAATAATCGGGTTCGGGCCGGGCCTAATATTTTTAAAAATTCGGCCGGGTCGGGTCGGATCTTGGAATTTTTTTTAAATATATTTAAATTTATCAATTTTATTTTGAATTTTCTATGTAAAATAAAAATATTTGATTTTATTTATTGAAACTAAACAACATATAACATATGTCTTTTATTTTAAGTAATTATAAAAATTAATTTCTATATTTAAATAAATTCGGGCTGGGCCGGGTCGGTAAATTTTTTAAATAAAGTTTCGGGTTCGGGCCGGGCCGGCAAAACTTTTTTAAAAAAATTTCAAGTTCGGGCCGGGCCAGCAAAACCTTTTTGAAAAAAATTTCGGGCCGGGCCGTGCTTGAAAAATTAGGCCCGATGCAGATCACTAATTAGAGTATTGTCTTAAAAAATGAAAATGTTAGTGTTAAAACAAATTTTTATAACAAATAAATAAAATAATTCTTATTATTTTAAGTTTATAATTCCATCTGGGTGCCAGCTAGACGGCAATAAGTAAAATAAAAATATATTAAAAAATAAAATAATTATATAGATTTTTCTTTAGTCAGCAGAAAGGCCCAAATTCTATGTCAAAAAAAAATCCCAAGCCAGAATTCAATACACCCCCCTCCTTATTTAAATCATAATTCTTTTTCCTCGTTTCTTATTGTATAATTATTTTTAACTGGCCCCTTCTCCTTGTTTTTTATAAATAAAAAAATAAGTATTTAAAAATAAAAAAATCATTCATATTTTTTTTATAGTTAGGCATCACATCACATCACATCTCATTTCAATTTTTATAAATTTTTTGAAAATTAGATTATTATATATAATGAGTGATATGGAAGATCCAAGCGTGTGTTTTTGTATTTCAGAACCTTCTAACCATTCCTCTGCTTCGTATGAAGGGGAGTTTTATTGAGTCTCCCGACTCTCACGATACATAAAAAATTATTCATTATAAAAAAAGTATGGAAGTACAAATTCTACAAGTAATATTTTATTCCTATAAATTATATTTTTGCTAAATTTAATTTTAATTTCAACTAATTTAAAAAGACACCTCATCTCATCCTAATTTAATATCAGAAACATCTACTGCCACAACCCCGGATGTGATACCGAATATAAGAAAATCCCTAATTCGTGAAAATTTAAAATTAAATTAGCAGATATTAAGATATCTTATCTTAACAAATATTTCTTTTAGAACAATAGAACATGACATTTCCAAGGAATTGATATATTATTGTAACCAAGGAATTGATATATTATTGTAATAAAGGGTTTAAAATATGGACTAGGCAAACTATGAAAAAAATTAGAAATAATATATGAATTATACAAAAAAATAATCATTAAAAAATTAAGTTATGTAAGTAAGTTAGCAATCACTACGGATTGCTAGTCTCCTCCAGACCTATAACCTACTGCGCTGTAACTAATCATTACTCATTTAATGGACATTAACAAATATATTGCTTATCATTGTTTGTTTTCCGCATCCCCATACTGGACAAAAAATTTCAGATCCTAATTAATTAATTTAAATTACTGAAAAGATATTAGCAATTACCCAAGAAAATGCAAAAACTTTTGAGTGGTGTTAAAAGATGATTTCAAACTTTTATACAAAACAATATACCACCGTTGTCTAGCCCATGTAATAAATCTAATGGTACAAGAAGGAATATATTTTTTATCAAATAAATTGGAGGTAATTCATACGCTAGTCAGTAAGCTTCATACTTCGTCGAAATTAATTGAAGTATACCCCAAGATAAGTGGTAGTACCATAATTCCCCTGGACGTGGCTACACATCATAATAGAACATATCTAATGATAGCTGTTGTAAATAAGGTATTATTTTTACAAAGTATAATTTTATATCATTGTATACATTAACATATTTATTTAATACAGAATATCGAATCAATTATTTAGTTAGGATAATTATCTTTTAGGTAATTTTGTAATTAATAAGGATTTACGATGACTATTAACAGATCTAGAAGTATTCTTGTGTCCCTCTATAAAATATCGTGAGGAATAAGTTCACAATCTCCAATTATTGGGATGGCGATCTTATTTTGAAATTTTATGCACGAAAATTTAATACATCATGCTACAAAAAACGAGTATGAAATAATAAAGACGGCAGCATCTAAAATACTGCTTAAATGCGATGAATATATGGGGTAAATGACAAATTTTGCTAATTATGTCTGCTCATCTTTAGACCCAAGGATCAAAAAATCCTTAATTTTAAAAAATATTGATATCCAAAATGTTTATTTTGAAGATCTTATAAATTATTTATAACTTATTCTTCAATTTTTGAGACAATGTATAAATTTATCGATTATGACAGAAATCCGAATAATCTGGCATTTGTATCATTTTGTAGGAATTTAAAAAGTATATAAATTATATAATATATCTAATAAAAATTTTTTATGACACCTAGAAGTGAAAATCTAATTATGAGTGCTTCAGGCAAAATTTCCATGCCCATCACAAATTACAAGGGATTATCTGGCACAACAAACAACATCTATTCCTAGCGAGCGAGATTCCCACGTGCTGGAGACGCTATTATAAAAGAAAGGAATCAGATGCCCTCTAATACGCACAAACAATGCCTAGCACTATCGTCTTGGGATGGCCAGAATATTTAATCTAGAAAATAAATTATATAAATAAATATTTATATAATATTATAATACTTATTAAATATTTAAATATATAAATATATAATTTTTATATTTAAATAAATAAATATATGTTTAAGTTTATAACTGTTTTTAATTAATTTTAAAAGTTTTAAAAAGTTTGGGAAATTGTAAATTGGGCTAGGAGTGGAATAACTGTTAGCAGGGATTAATCAAATTATATAAAAACCTAAATTGTCTCATAATAAAAAAATTGAAATGCAATAAAAAATAGACTAAGCAAATTTTTTAAAATATTTAAAAGTAGTTTTTTTTTCTTTACATATCTTTATGGTTAAAGAAAAATGCAGCTGGTCTCTCTTGAACCTCGGCATATTGATATAAAAATACTGAGTTATGTTAGAATATCTCTATTTTTTAAGACAATACTATACTAGTCATGGTGAACAATTGAATATATATAATTTAAATTGCTAAACAATTAAAATTTCAGAAAATCAAACTAGTAATTTGTACATAGATCTGCCCAATTTCTTTTAATATTTCTAATTATCTTTATAAAAATTAAAAAATTGTTTTTTTAAAAAAATATCACGGTTTGTCAAGTGATAAGATCAATTTTTTATTTATTTTTATTAAAAATTCCATCAAAACTATCAAAAATCGTTATAATTTCATTAAAATTTTTTATTAATTCTAAAACAATATATAATTATTCACAAATATTAAATACGGATTCAGATCAAAATCCTATATAAATAAAAATGAATATTTGTTTAACTAATTTTTATTAAGTTTGATAATTAAAATATTGTCATAAAGTATATTTTTTCAATCTAGTTCGTAATGGGGTTTAATCGTACTGCACTGAAAGATCTTTCCATCGATATTTTAAAGCAAGGATCGACTAGAACCTCTCCCTATAGGGTTTATATTACAGGTTCTCAAAATTTTTTTGGATAGCCAATATTGCAAAATATTTTGATAAGGCAATTTTTGGCCATATATTAAGCAATTAATTTTTGTTGTAATATCCTTTAACGAATTAGGGTATCGGCTCAAAATTAAACTCCAGCCTAATCCAACTCATCTAGTCAGCTAAGCCATTTTTTACGAGTAGGTCAGGCCCCAAATAAATTAAATAAACATGTATTAACCGCATTTTTTTGATGAAATATGAATTATAAATATCTAAAAACCGAATTATTCTAATAAAGTTAGGGTCCCTGAGGGTGATTATTTGGAATTCGATGCTAAATATTTAATTAATATAAAATTGAACTACTCGTCTTCTAGTTTTTAAATTGGTTTATCTATCACAACTCGAGTTCGCGACTCGAGTTGCTAGTTTAAAGTAAAAATTATACAATATTTTTGGATTATAAGAGAAAATTTTTTTAAAAAGGGAATCTAATATTATTAAACTTAATTATTTCCTTGCTAATATTGAAATATTCATCCATTATATTAAGTTGGTTTTAGGTGATGCTTTAATCGATTCTCGGGTATATCTATTTAGTCGACCAGATCGACCTATTTATTTGGGTTGGTTCTGGTTCATTTTTTCGATCAAAAACCAGGGTCGTGGTCATGTAAAACCATTTATTTAACCACACTAAACTGCTACACTCGGGATCGAGTGTCAAGAGATAAATTGGCAAAAAAAGGATATTATTACAAAAAAATCAAAATAAAATAAGAAAAGCTAAGCTAAGGAAAAATAGAAAATGAATATTTCTGCATAAGAGGGGGTAACCAAAATTTTTAAAAGATAAGAAGGGAGAGAGAGGAATAGATTCAATATACCAGGTGCTCGGAATAATTACACACGAATTATGCCAATATGATCCCTATTTTTAATGCCGTATCATAGATTTTATTTCAGAGGGTCAAATATTTTTTTTAAAAAAATGTGAGTTATATTACAAATTTTCATTATTTATAATTTTAAGATAACATTTTTAGATGTTTTTTTAATTAAAATGTTTTAGAAAATTAAATTATATGCAGGAAAAAAGTATTACAAAATAAAATCGTTGTAAAATATTTATTTCGTTTTTTCTCAATGTTTTTTTTAACTTTAGATTTGAAATTTTATGGCTTAGATATCACTATTTAATCCAATTTATAAATTCAAAAAATTATTGGACCTAATTTTCCTACCTATAAATTGGTACTTTTATTAAATAAAATTCAAGATATATATGTTTTGCATATTTTTTTTTTATGTTTCTCTTTATTCCATATGCATTGTCATCTAACTAGGGCATAAGGCAAGATAAAGACCTAGGCACAATTTAAGCACCCACATTCACATTATATGAGATAAGAAGCTCCGATATTTTTTGTTACATAGCCCTAATGTTTAAGCTATCATATGGAAGGGGAGACCTTGGTACGTTAACTACAGGAGAATTTTATTACACTACAATTATATTTTGCATTATTATTTTATAAGACTGGAAATTTTAACGTTACGTAGATAATTAGGTCATACATGGCTAAAAGAGATTTGAAAAATATTTAGTTTTTAATTTTTATAGAAGAAAATGTGTTTAAGCTTACCAAAAGTAATCGTTTATAATTATAAATAAAACTTTTTAAATCTTAATAAACTAAATTTTAGGTAAGTTCCTTATTTTTTAATATGACAAATTTGTAAAATCAATAAGCAGGATTCTGAATGATATTTATAAAGTTAGAGGGTTCGATCATAGTTGATCATAATATAGTTGGGACAGCCATTTTAATTCATTTTACTATTTACTAGTTATGCGAAATTGCAATAAAAAGGATAGGGACATCGTCTATACAGAAGATTATGGAAAAGCCTTAAATTTATATCCGAAAATCTCAGTCTTAAATATATCATTACTTACGGGTAAGATTAATTATATAATTATATATATTTTTATAAGCACTCCAAAATCAATACTTATTTGTTAGTCTCTAGTCTTACTGGAATATTGATTTTAAATTTATATATTTATTTAGACCTCTATTTTATGAGTGGACCAACTATCACATATGTGTGTCCCAACGTACCCAGAGTATGTCATAGTCGGAACAAAAAAGTGTTTTTTTTTCAAATTCAAAAAAAAATATGTTAATTATTTCAAATAAGCTATACTTATAGGATACAGAGGATGTTCTACTTATTTAGTCTAATATTATTGAATTTATTCAGATTTGAATCAAAAGTGTCCCAAACATCCCCGGTCCTTACAATTATTATTAGGTTGAAGCGTAATAAAATTTTTATCGCAGAAGAGAAATTTTTTTACTATCCGACCACCGTCCTCCCCTGCTAAGCTTCTTTTCTTTTTCTTTATATCCATAATAATCAAAATCTATTTGCACAAATATTAATTTTTTAAAATATAAACAGGGTCCTCTAATGGTGGGGGGGGGGTTAATAAATCAATTATATCATTGAAATCTTAAAGTATTTTCATAGTCACCTTATATAATCAGTATTTATTTTATATTTTTGTCTTCAGGTGGACCAAACGTCATTAGTTTTGGGATTCTGGGGGCAAATATCAATATTTGAATTGCATATTGATTAATCACATAATTAAATATGATATGAATAATAAATTATATTATATAAAATCCAATTTTGATTTGATATCAAATCTTGGAAAAAGAATCCCCTACGAATCTAATTTTGTTCCGAAAAAAAAAATATTAATTCGATATTATGATTATGAACCAAAAAAAATATTAATTATATATCTAAAAATGTGCTAAAAATATGATATGATTATATGACATAATAATACAAATAAAAATATTTTATTTTAAGCATTTTATATTAGTTATTTATATAATATAGTATATAAATTTATTAATCCATTTATACGGATCGAAAAATTTTAAAGAATTAATTAAGTTCTTCTTTTATATATTTTTTTAATATTATATATTAAACAATTCGTTGACAAATTATTGAATATATTTTGATAATCGCTAGAAAATTGCCTTATAATGTTAAAATTTGATTATTTTGGATAACCATATGGCTATTTTATTAAATTTATGATTTATCTCGCTAATGGTGTATAAAATAATATATCAAAAAATTATATGAATAAAAAAAATATATATTTAAGTACTAGTTATATTATATATATTAGTTGATCTTAAATAACCCTAGAAGAAAAAACACCCGGACAATAGGACAATGGAGAAGAATACTCGGATAAAAGGATACCGGAAATACTTTTATTTTTAGTATTTTTGTAAAAGCCTAGAAAATAGGAGAGGGGAAAGAATATATTTTAAATAAGATTAGAAGCCTGGGGCTAGGTGGTCATGTTTTTGTTAGTGACTGATAAAAGGTCTAGAGATTGCTTTTAATCAAATAAATTCAGGCGCATAGCCAGAAATTTTTTACAAGGGAAGAGTGGGATCATTTTTTTATATTAAAAAATTTTTTTTGGAATATTTAAAATTTATAAGAACTAATCAATATATAAAATTTAATCAAAAATGACAATTTCAAACACAAATAATGAAATATTGGGAAACACAAAATATATAAGAGCTAATATACTGAAATATATTATAGCTGTAACCGGTATTTAAATCACAGTAAAATATAGAATTAACATTATGTGATGATTAAAAAAGTTAATCAATTGCTTTTCTTGGAGAATTATCCTACTAAAATTAATCTTTCATACCAAGATTTAAATTCTGAAATTAATAAACTTTTAGACATTTTTATATAGATAATAGTATTTATAAATAGAATAGAACCATTTGATGAATCATAAATCGTTCATTAATTTGAGTCATAAATATGTCCAAAAATGGAATAACAACGATTATTTTATAGTGATCCTCAATTGAGTGAACGTTAATATTGGAATTATTTGCTTATCTAGGTGCAGGTGAGGCTTGCAAATCTCAAAATCATAATATTTTGCTTTTGCCTTAACTTATAATAAATCTTATAAAATGATCAATATTATCTCTTAGTTTTCTGTTGCAATGCAATAATATTCCCGATTTTCATATCTTCAGTCAAACTTATTATTTTTTGAAAAATATTGCATAAAATTGTGGTGTAATTAAATTATTTAATTAATTAATACATTTTAATATAAAAAGAAATAGGCTGTCATATTGAACCTAATAATGTATCTATCTCAGGTGAAATATCTGGTTCAGGCTATCCGAATATTTCTTCAAAAGCAATCAAAACAAGCTCGTCTAGATTTAGAAATTCTGTAACAGCTTGATGTTGAAGCCCATCTTGTCGGACATGCTTTTTACAGTTTCTTGCTTCTTGTAAAATAAAAAGTTTCAGAAATAATTTTATTTCACAAGTTCTGTCACTTTGGATATCTATCTGAATATTTCATACACTTAACTTAAAAATGTTGCCTATCAGTAATTGACAGAATCTTTATGGACGTCTAGATTTTTCGATCAAGCTCGTCCATGCCCATATAAAAAAAAATTTATTGGTCTAAGCCCCGCCTATATTTTATATTAAAAAAATTTCCAAGCCAGGCCTAAACCCATAAGTTTCAAAATTTTGCCTCAGCCTATATCTAAAATTTTAATTTATTGTATTCAATGAGAATAAATAATATTTCAGTGTATTTAGGGAATCATTTTGTTTGCAATATGGAAATTTATTATTAGAAGAAAAAAAATTGCAATATTTTTTTAAGTTAGCAACGTTTTAAATAAGATAAATTCAAATAAAAAAAATTTAGGCCCAAGCCCGCTAAAAATTTTTTTTAACATAAAACAGAGCCTAGCGACCTGACCCATGAAAACGGGCGCGTAGCCAGCTGAGGAAGGAGAGAAAAAATATCCCCCCTTCCCTCCCGTAGCAAAATTTTTTGAAAAAATATAAGGTTTCTGTGAATTACAAAGTATTCTTTTTTTATATAGGTTATATTCTGTTTTAATTTTATCAAAAAGTTAAAATTAATTTAAATATATCTTCTTTGTTTATTTAGCTTTATTAACAAAATTTATTTAGGTAACTCAATGAGAGCATCCACTATAATCATTGGAACCCAATATTATTTATAGAATTTATTCCATATTATATCGAAATAAATCTGAATTGAATCATTTATCTGAATGTACTAAATACTATTTCATATCATCATCCTTCACATCATTATTATCATCATTCTCTTTATCAAGTTTTAAATATGGAATACAAAAATTAAATGTAATTATCATGATTCACTTAAGTATAAAAGGATTATAATAAATACAATAATTTTAAATATAATCATGAATACCGAGTTCAGAGCCCTTTCCATTCCCTTTACTAGGGAAATCACTTATTTTATATAATTTGGAGGGAGACTAGGTGGTAGGCATCTAAGAGGGTTAGGCTACTGAAGTAAGTTAAATTTATTGGAAGGTTATCAATTAAATTTTTAGATGAAATAGAGAAAAATATATGACTGTAGAAATTTATTACTTTCATTATAAACTATTATAATATATGTATATTGTATAACAGACCAAAATCTATTTATTTCATAACCATAGTCAATAGTCATTATTTTTTAAATAAAACTTATTACTGGATAATATTTCTGCAATATTTTTAAATGTATAATTTAAAATAGACATTCTAACAGCAAACTCATATTCATGACAAACAATATACTATAATAATGCATTCATTGTAAATGAAATGAAGGCTTTCAATTTAAATCATATTTTCAAAAATAACTTCTATATTCATAATTTTTTAATAGTTTGTAGTAGAGTATTGATATTTAAGTTATTCTTTTAAAAATATATGAAAGGATTACCATATTTAAAAACTCGTAAGGAGGCGGCCAATTTTTTTTAGGGTTGTAGGTGTATATAGTGTACAGGCGCGTACGCAGGAATTTGGTCTGGGGGGGGATAATAAATTTTTTTAAGAAATAATATTTTTAATTAAAAATACTAAGCATAAATTTATTAGGATTAATAACTTTTCTAATACACAATTTTAAACTAATGTGAATTAAAAAAATTATATATATAAACCGGCATTTAAATGTGAATCATAAAATATAAAGTGAATATAACCCACGATATGAATCACCTAAATGACCCAAAATTGAAATTTGAATTTTTTGAGCTTTTAAAATATATAAAGTATAAAAAATTTAAATGTTGTAAATATAAATTAATACACAAAAAGTTTAGGAATAATTGTATTTTGTATGTTTTGAGCTAATTTTTCAATTATCAATCCTTGCTTGGCGTTAAATGTCTATGAATATTCAAAAGATCCAAATCATTCAATCTACTTTCAGATGTTGTATTTCATAGGTATGTTTTTCACAGACTTGCAGGCCCGGCCCCTGAGCCGGACCGTATTTTAATTTTTTTAAATATACCCGGGCCGGGCTCGTAATTTTTTTTTAAAAACACCCGGGCTGGGCCTGAAAATTTTTTAAGAAAAAATATCCGAGCCGAGTTGTATATTTTAAAACCAAATATTTGAAATCGCCATTATTAGCTATAAATATCAAAAATAAATATAATTTATTTTAAAAAATTCGGGCTAAGTCAGCCGGGCCGGGCCTGAAAATTTTTTTAAAAAAAACCCGGGCCGGAAAAAATTTTAAAATAAAATTTGGGCCTGGTCCTGCAAATGGTACCTCTGCAAGGCTCTGTTATTCTTCTTAAAAAAGTGAATGTTCTCTCATTAGTTTACTAAAGAGCTGCTAATATATATATAACCATTTTAATAATTGGGAGTATAATCTAAAATGTGTTTGAAATAAAAAGCATCCATAGCATTTTTTGGGACTGTATCAACCATAGTTAATCTTTTAATCATAGTTATTCAGCTAATAAGGCATCATAAGATATTTTAACATCTTCATGATAAAAATATAACAAATATTTATATTTTTTTTCTATCACCATATGAAAAAGGTTGGGAGAGGGGACATTTGTTTTATAATACTCTTCTACTGATCCTATATTAATGTTTTGATGATGAGCTTGCTTGCTGCAAGTCGAGGGGGACAAATATTTAACACGTATAGCTCTGCTTTTGACTCAACAATAACATATAAAATATGAAATTCTTCAACAACACTAGCTCTATTTCCTTGAGTTCTAATAAAATGCTCTCCTCTATTCTCATCTTCTTAATCAAGTCAATGTTATGTTATTAAAAGTATTACATAAAATAGTTGTATAATTAAATAATACATTCTAATGAGAAAAAAAATTTGGAATAAGTATTGAATCCAATAATTTTCTTGCTTCTGAGGAAATATTTCTTTCAAGCCATTGTGATATTTCAGTAATAGCATTAATAATCAGCTCTTCTAACTCCAAAATAGCTGTTACTGTGGCGGAGACTCGATCTCGTTGGACAAGCTTGCAATTTTTTTCTCCCTGTTGGACAAGGAGTTTCAGAGATAATTAATATTTTATTAGAAATTTAGATAAATATTACGCCACTAAAATTTGAAAATAATAGGTAAATTACGCCAAGGAAAACTTGAAATCGAAATTGATTGATAAAATAACTTAGTAGATGAATGTGATAAATAAAATATATATATATATATATATGTATATATGAGATAAGAATAAATATTAACAAATATAAATTAATATTAACAATAATATTTTTGAATCCGGCATCTGCATTTTTTGGCTTTGGGGGGGGGGGATTTGTCCCCCTGTCCCCCACCCCGCTGCGTACGCGCCTGATAGTGTATACCCATTAAGAGCAATGATATGCAACGATTTTTAATATAAAACTCGAACCCTATCTGTCTAATCTTAATTCTACGCTTTCCATTATTTATCTGATTGACAAAATTTGTTTTCATCAAAGGAAAATATTGGTGAAAAGTTTGGAATTAAACCTGTGTTTGCTGGGTCTCATAAATAATTCGATATGAATTGTTATATTCGATTTTAAATTTACGAATACAAATGACAAATCAATTGATTTGAAAATATTGAATCAAATGCGAATAATAATAAATTCTGTGAGGAATAATAAATTTAAATTATTCATACGTAAAAATTCAAATTATTGGTAAGAATTAGTTTATAAGTAGTTAGGCATGCACTCCGGAAAAAAAAATCTAGATATAGATATAGATTCTTTACATAGAAATGGAACTTAGAAGCAGATACTAGTATCTTATTCAAAATATCAAAAAGATAGATAATGATACTTATATCTTTTGCTAATAGAGAGTTTCTTAAATATAAGTATAAGTTACTTTCATAAAATTTTACCAGTTAAATTAGAATAGTTTATAAAATATAATTTTTATTATTTAGTGAAGAATATAACATATGAATATAATAAGATTGAATATTTACAATAATTATTATAATTTTTAAAGAAGAGGTAATTATAATAATCAGACACCTTAATTATAGTTTTATTCCATTCATAGCATAGACTTGGAAGGGGTATTTTTAATGGGCAATGGGAATTAAAATATTAATGCAAAAGAATATTTAAAATTGATTAAATAAAATTATTATATTTTAAGATAATCAATTTTTCAAATATTTATTATTAAGCCTTTGTCGTTTTCGCGTATTTAACATTGTGCCAAACCTAAACAACCGTTCAACTGGAGCTAATGAATTACAGTATTTGGAAATATTTTATTAATAATCAATTTTTTCTGTCTAAAAATAAATCTAATAATTTACATGATATTATATTAGGAATATTTTATGAAAATTAACATATCAAATATAAAAATTAGTAAATTTACAAATTTAAAATAGTATATAATTATAATACAATAATATAATATTCATTATTATTATATATATTAGTAATAAGGGGGGAGAGGGGGGCGGTAAAAAGTATTGAGGTTAAAACAAATCATCTTGTGGGATGGGATTGCCTATGAAGCTAATATAATTTGCCTTGTGTATCGCTATGACGAGTCTTTGTCTTAAGAAGAAGCCTTCGCGAGGTTCACCAGTTAGTTGTCGAATGTGCGAGCCAAGTTCCTTGAAAAAAGATAAAGCACATTTCCCAAAAGTTGTAAGGGTTGTGGAAATGATGGGAATGAAAATGTATTCTTGAGAAATTTCAGAATATTTAGCTATTTTAAGTGACTTCTTTTCTCAAGAATATTAAGTGTTTGGTTTGATGGTGCAAGTGGATCAATACACGAGTAATCCCAGACCAAGAATTGACCGCGCTTCCAAAGAATTTGAGAAATCCCGTCAGGCTGTTTCCCATCAGATATGAAGAGACCGGAAGGTTTAAAATAAAGGGGATTTGAGCAGATCTCAAAGCTCTAAGGATGATTGAATTGCATTAATTATGTCTAACGATACTACCTTTACACGAACGACAGTGAAGACTATGTCTACCATTACCCAAAACGGCAGAACTGCAACCTGAACATGTGTGGGTTTGGGTAATTAGACAATTTAACCGAATGCCGATTGCATGAGCGAGCTCGTTTTGGTTCAGTTGTAATTGCAAATTAACAGAAGGAATAGCTTCAAGGAACTCATGGCCTGAACCATTAAGCAGTGAGGAGAATAAGGTACGGTCAGATAATTGCATTCTGGAAAGGAGTAATTCAACGAAGAATGCAATAATAGGCCTCTCCCAGTCCTTTTGCTTATTCGATTCAGGAAGAGGGTGGTTAGCAATAATTCGTGCCTTCCATTCGATGATTGCATCATTATAAGAAGAGTCGGGTTTTAATGAAAGAGAATTTACTATATTTTTAGTTAAAAGACAACTGGATATGAAGGCTGTTAAGGCGAGATCAGATGGAAATCTGAAACCAAGACCTCCCATCTTGGTAGGTAAAGAGGCTTGTGTCCATGCAATTTCATCGAATTTAAGGTTTAGAATATTTTTGATAAGGACTTTGATCCCATTTTCATAAACTCCAAGAGGAATGAGGAATTTAAATATGGCGGTTGAACAAAGTGCATAAAGAATACGGGGAATATTGAAAAAATTACGAGGAAAAAGGCTTTATGGGAGGGAAGTAGGGAGAACAAATTGGCCAACTCAAAAAGAGTTTTCAATGTGGACTGAAGGAAGGAAGATATAGCCGAGTTACCACCAACAGGGGCACCCAAATGATGAAGTCCATCAAGGGTAGTTAGTTTGAATTTATTTGAATCAGGTTCGATGGAATTGATAGGGATGAATTATGATTTCTAAGAATTGATGGAGAGTCCAATAGCGGATCCAGCCTCCTTGATAATATATACGGCTTCAATATACCATAAATGTAAGGATAATGAGCAGATCGTATTAATGAATTCAATGATGTCATTAATACCTAAAGAGAAGAATAGGGAACCTAGAGGGTCTCCCTGTTGATTGCCCTCGATGGAAGGAATTTTAAAGGTATCAAATTGAAGGTTGGAAGGCTGTTGATAACAAGAATAAAAGAACTTTGTGTAACTGGGAAAAAGAGTACTAGAGGAACTCAGGAAGGAGTTCTGGGAGAGTGTATTGCAACTCTAAGGTCTATTTTAATTAAGGATTCAATAGAGGGTAGATTTTCAAGATATAATCTAGTCATATGTACCACCGCTTCACAGCCACCTGGGATCCCAACACCAAGTTGGAAGGCGCTTAAAAGACGTGAAGCATCATGCTTAATTCGAGATGATATCATCTTCACGACTAAACAACGAAAGGTAGAACCAATGGCTATTGGTCTGATATAATTATTGGGCTTTTGAAGTGCGATTAGCCTAGCACCAAAGAGGATAGGAGAAACAAAATATGGAACATCACCGTTTAAAATTTTGTTGCAGAAGTTAGTTAAATAAGAAAGAATGGATGTTTGTGAGCGTGTAGAGGGGGAAGTGATGTCCTGGAGAAAAATGGGGCGAATTATATCAAGACCATGAGCTAAATCACTATGAAAGGAAAAAATAGCTTTCCTCACTTCTTCTGAAGTAAAAAGAGAAGCACAAGTTGAGTAAGGTTGAGGGGAAATTGGGATAATGTTAGCTGTGAGGTGTTTTTGACATAACTTTATATAAGAGGACATGGAAGGCTCAGCCAGAGAGTCATGTGTGGACACCAATCGGAGTGCATATTTAATATTGAGATTGTCAATTTTCTTGCAAATCAGATTGGCCTTCATCTCTATTTGTGAGTGTTTTCTTTTATTTAAGACAGGCTGTGACATTTTGTATTCATGAAGATGGGGAGTTTTAATCGAGGCAGCATCCTTGACTTGCTGAGTAAGGGATTTAGGTAAATTGTTGTCAGGCACTCTAAAAATATTATATCCAAAGAATAGTAATTTTAGTATTCATGCTCATTGCTAAAGTTCAGCAATAGAGAGGATAGACATTCAGCAAAAGATTTAGCAACGGACAATCTAGCACCTTTGGGGATACTATAAATAATATTTGGTTTGGGATAGTCATGAAAAATATCTGAGACACTGTATTTGAATTGTGGAGAGGTGGAACAAAATTTTCTGGAGGGATAATCGTAAGATTGATATGGAACAGAGGAGCGGAGACAGAATGTGGACATCTGAGTGAAGGAGGTCCATAAACTTGTAAGGTTAATGATGCTTGGTACCTTAAGGTACCATCTATCAAATTTGAATTTTGTTCATTTTTCATTTGGATAGGCACTACCAAATATATTTATAATATATATTTAAAAAATCGTAATTTTTGGAAAGCCTCTATGGCCTAGTAGGCAAGAGCTTGGTTTACTTATCCCATTCTCCCGGGTTCGAATCCCGGCAATGATCATGTTTTTTTTCTTATTCTAACTTGGTGGTTCCATCCTTGGGGGGATAATATATAGGAGGCCGGACTCGACCACTTGATTCCGTATTAATATATTAAATAATAAGGATCTTATTACATTTTAATAAATTTTGGTCGGTATATAGCAAATTAGGTTGGTATTTAGAATATTTCCATACATTCACTTGGTAGTAAGCATCATTAACCAACTTGTAAGCATCCATCTTTTCTTATATGTACTAATTTTTGACATGAGGGACAGATTTGTGATGAAGACATAAAGATAATGATAAATTAAGGATTCATCTTATTGAAATAATAAATTTGATTCCATGAATAAATATTAGAACCCCGAAACATTTTTGGATAATGAAATTATAAGATTATTTTTGAATTATTTCATAAATAAAAATAAGAATTTTAAAAACATTTTGCGATAATAAAAATATATGAGAAAATTTTGTTGAAAGAGAAAATCCAGAAACATTGAAAACAATATACATTTATAAATAAGAATAATCAAAAACTAATTTCTTGAATGAAGAAATTAAAATTGAAAATTTTGTAGAATAAAAAATTTATATAATGTAAGGATAATAATTAAGCATTTCTAATGTATTTCGACGGTCAGTATAAATAATATCCTCTTCTTTAAAAAGACAATCAAAATAATAATTTTAAATGTGATTTATATTTTCAGTGAAGTCATACAATCGTATAGGCTATTCCAACTTGTTATGCATCTCTTATCTTATCCTCAGAAGATTGGGGTCTTCCATATGCATTCCATTTTTGCATATTTTCCCAAAATATTAAAAAAAAATTATCTACTAACCATCACTGATTTCATTAAATTCAAATGGGTCATCCTCATCCTTAAAATAATTATCAGGATTTTTTAATTTTACACCATATTCAGTAAACGGCTTGACAAAATTGAATGCATTATCTGTAATAGTAGCAATTAATTTAACAGAGATCCCAAACTCTATAGACTTCTATTTTTAAAATATATAAAATATAATTTTAAAATAATATATTACCCAGTAATAGGTAACTCTCATAAATCGGGTTTTTGATTATAAAAAAATTTCCAACTAAAATTTTAAGATTGGGATTTAATTCAAGGAAACTTATTATTATAATTTCACTTTCATTAACATCTCCTTTACTACCATGAGTGTTAATCATCCAACAAATTAAAAAATATCACATATAATTGAAAATGATATTCTATCAAGTTACATTTATATATAAAATATACTCTTAGCTAAACTTATTTGTTTTGATGTTGTTATATTTTATCTATAATACTTAATGTGAGTTATAAATTTTCTTGCTAATTTTGCTTCTCAATATATTTAAAATATGAAGGAAAAAAAATATGGAAACTAATACAAGATTCCACGATGAAAAGGAGGTTAAATTCTATGATATTTAAATTGTTTAAACATGAATATTAAAAATATCTGTATCTTTTGTCAAGAATAGGTAAAGATAGAAGATTCTTTTCAGAATAGAGGATCTTCTTAGATATCGATACTAGTATCTTATTAAAAATGTCAAAAAGATACTGAATAAAGATACAAATGGATCTTGTATCTTAGATATAAGTATTCGCGGTACTGTCTAACTCTGTATATACGTATATTTTTTAAAATGGTGTATCTTTTAAATAATCATTTTATCAAATATTTAAATTATTCGTTAATAAAATTAGAGCTAACATTCGTATTTAAATTAATACCACCAATCAAAAAATATTTTATTTGTTTCTGGCATCTGTCACATTATTATTATAGTAAAATTTTGTTTAAAATTTCCTAAAACAAAATTAAACCAAATATTTATAAATCTTAAGATGCATTGAGAAGGAGAGGAAATAAAATGGCTCTTTTAGATATTGTATGCGAATTTTAGATGAAAATAGGTAAAATATATTACTGTAAAAGTGTTATTGATGCTTTTATTATAGACTTATTTAACATAATCGATTTCTAAACATCGATTATGTTTATATATACAATCATAGGCACTGAAAAATTTTATATAAATACTTATTTTAGGATAATTTTATGCTATATTTTTAAATGTAATTTAGAAAAGGTAGACATTCTATCTGCAAATTTTCATGCCAAACAATACACTATAATAATACATTTATCGTAAATGAATAGAAAGATTTTAATTCATATTAAAAAAATAGTTCTTTCATATTCACAATTCGTTGAGAGTGTTTTAGGATAATACATGTAGAATATAAATTTTTTTAAAGGGGTAGGTTTAAATTTTAAAGAGGCTTGCCTCCAGTCAATTTTCTGTCATGTAGACGCTGATATCATATTATTTTCAAATCTATATTTTGGGAAAAAGTTACGATGGCAACACTATTCTGATGCTAAAATGATTTTAATATTAAAATTTAGGAATTGGAAGATTTTTAGCATTCACCAAAGGAAACTCTTTATTGAATATTTGAATCGTATTAGTAACTACTGATTCAAAGGAAATCATATAAAGAATCAATCAACTTAATAGAGCACGAGATAAGTAATATATCTAATACATCATACCTGCCAGTAAAATAGTAACTAGATGTTTATGTTTTCATTTCATATGATAATTTCGAAACGGTTGTCATGGAGCACAAATCATTATGTAATAACCTTTGTTAGTCTGGTCACTTAATTTTAAAAATAAATTATGTCATCTTTAGACAAAATAGCAAAATCCTTTAGGAGAATTCATAAAGAAAGATCACAGGTTTGCTAAGATATTTACACAAATATAAAATCTATATTTAGCCCGATAAACGAAAAGAATTCGGATTTTTACCCAAAAAATCAGATTACAAAAAACGCGCAAAGTTTAATAATCATTTTTATATTTAGAAGGTCGTTAATTTCTAGAAATCACCAACGACGTTCTAAGTTATTAAAGGTTTTCAAAGAGAAAGCTTACAACAAAAATTGGGATGAGTTTTATTTTAAGATGATAAATATGAAACCATCAAAGGTATGGATAACAATTTTATATAAAATTAAATTTAATCAAGGATGATGAAGAAGAAATCATAGAAAATAAACAAGATAAACTTTCTTATGAACAATCATTGTTAATTAAGACACAAGACTTAAATTATTTAAAATATAAAAGGAATATAAATTTGAAAGTTAATATTTAATACTTGTTAGTTTTATTCTCTTATTTTTAGAAAATTGATAAATTAAAAGAAGAAAATAAAAATGATACAAAATCACTTATAACGCATACATTATTTTATGATAAAGATGGTAGATAAATGTTTTATATTGCATTTATAATTTCATTTAGAACCCCTTCCAAAAGATAGATCAAATCTTTTATCATTATATAAAAAAGATGTAATTCTAATTCAATTAATATTAAACAATTTTTTACTCAGGATTTGAATGTAAATCAAAATAAAAAATCAAAACAATTACGTAAAAGATTACTTCGTGAACAAAATTTAAATTTATTGCAAAAAAGATTAGAAAATAAAAAGGATAAGGTTTAATATTTTTATTTTATATGAGAATATTTTTAATTTCATTCATTTATATGAATTTTATATTTCCTTATCAAATTATCTGCTATACATTTAAAAAAAAATTATTTTATCATTGAAGAGCAAAACATTCAATATTCGAGCTAAAGATGGAGCATTTATTACAATACCTGAAAGGAAATCTTGACATTTTAGCAATATTTATTTATTATATATATCATCTAAAGAAAGATACAATTCTTTATATTCATTTTACAAATAAATTTATTTCAATTATATTTTAATAGATATTATATAAATTATATTATCATATATCTTTCCAATGAAAAAAAAAGATTACAACCCCTGAGAAAACATAGTAAATCAAATTTAATCAATCATTATTACTAAAATAATATTATATGGAATGTATAAAAGAGGTATTTTATATTAGGCTGTCATGTTTTATTATATAAGATACCAATATTTTTTAAATTAAAACATATTGCAATGGGAATAAATTATAAAATAATATCTTATTCCTTCTTTATAACACCCATCAAAATTAAAAAGTTTTTTTATTGCATGTTTTTTGTGAAGAGTTTAAGAATCGAATCATTGTCCATATTCTCTAAGGTCTCAGGTTCTATGCCCAGTGCATGGGCTACATTAGTCATATTCAAGCCAAAAGACTTTAATAATGCAATAATGTCTAATTGCTGTCCTGTTTTTAAGTTTGTTAGTCTTGGACATGCCTGATTACAATGAGGCCATCGACATTTGTCAATTAATTTAAAACGACATTGTTTATTTGGGAATCGAAATTGTTTTAGTCTTAGTTTCTTTTTGCCACCATCTGCAAAAAAATAAACGATTGATTTTTATAATGATAGATTTATTTCATAGAGAATATTCGATTCGTTTTTTTGGATATGAATATTAAAAAAGTATTTATATTCAATCAGTATGAATAATTAATAATTCAATTTCGAATTCGTTTGTGAATTTTTAAAAAAAAATCTGCGCGATTTTCATCAACAAACACTTGTTTAAAATATATTAGGTTATATTTAAAATTCAAGGGGTTATAGCATAGCAATACTCGTGAAAGACTTCTTTCCACTAGAAACTTTAGTTACTGATAAAAAAAAATGCTAAGTAAAAATTACTGCCTTGCAAATTTAGTTTTTGTGGATCAAGATTTTATCAATTTTTAAAACCCAACCCCAAATTTATTTTTAAGCCAGTCCCGAGATTTCTAATTGAAAAATTTAAAGAAAACAAATTTTATATAATAATAAAAATAAATAATTGCGTATATCTGAGAAAATTTAAATTATTTTAATAGAAAATAAAATAATAATCTCGTAATAGATTATATAAAAAATGATTAGGAAGAAAGTTTGATTTGCAGATATAAAAAATGGACTTAAGATTTGTTAATATATATAAATATTGTAATAAACCCATCCACAAAGCTTCCAGAAATAGGTACAAGGAGAGCTGCTTAATGTAAGTTTATTTTCAAAGATATTGCGTGCACCACCCCGTATATTAATTGTAATTGGAAATTGTTCATAAGAAATGAATTTTAGAATCTAATTTTTTTAACAATTGGCATTGAGACCATCGAATAAATTGTCACGGAAATATATCTACTGGGTGGATATTAGGCATGATATCGGGGATCATATTAAAAGATATTGAATGTCATGATAGTTGTGTGTGCCAATTCATTATTGGATAAGATGCGCATGCCCATATATTAGTTTTATTTATCTTATGAAATATTAGTTTTTTTGGCTTTTAATAAATTATTAAAGGGGAGAGGAATAAATGGCTAGGTTTAAGAAACTGATCGTGATCCATAGGCAAGTCTAGGATTTTCCTATGGGAGATGAGCGCCACAAATTTTATTGGAGGTCTTTAATTCGATTTATTGTAGGGCCTTTGAGTATATTATATTTTTATAAAAATAATTTTGGGGTTTAAACTTATTTTTTTATAAAAAGTTTGATAGTCATTATTTTAAAAAGTTATTAACTTTTACTAAATTTTCTTTCAAATTCTTTTTTAATGAGTTTCAATTCAAATTAACCTAGAAAATTTAATGTTATGTTGATAAAAATACGCCTGTATGAAAATTAGAAATATATCGTTCAAAAGAATAATTATTTATTGTATTTCGGAAAAATGAATCGAATATTAATTGTGAAATAATTTCGAATATATAGAACAATAAACTACTTATTTCAAAAAAATCTTAAACTGACACATGAAACAATCTATATATTGATTAAATTGGGTAAAACAGTCACATTTTTTTAAAAGTGATCAAACATATCTGAAGATGAAAATAAATAGTTATAGGGATGAATTTCACTTTTTGTTCTATTTTTTCTATTGTCTTTCCGAGTCCTTTTAGATAAATGTCGTATTTTATTCCTCCTTCTTCTTAATCTATTTCTTTATGTAAACATAAATAAACATCTTAAAAAAAGGAATAAGTAATAATTACTGCTGCTTATATGAATGATATTCTTCCCAGCATTTTAAGGCCTCTGATAATGTCCATTGCTCAACTTTTATTAAATCCCAATTTCTAAATATATAAAAAATTATTATTGTTTACGATTCAATCATATAAAGTTATTATTTTACTTTTTGGTTAACACTCCATGTGATATGCAAGCCGGTGAAAATAGACTCCTACAATTAAAAATAATGATTTATGGATACATTTTTTTAAAAAAAGTTGAATTTCCAAACTAATCCAAATAATTTATATCTTTCTATCAATAATCAGTTACTTTAACCAGTTATAAATAGAAAATCTCTACTCCTAATTAGAGGTTTGCAAGGGGCTCTGCTTGTTTTTAACTTTTGGGTGGGTTAAAAATATAAACAATGTGTAGGCGAGCGAGTTAAAAAATATTATTTAAACGGGAGGTAGGGAGGGAAACTAGTTTTGAATAATTTAAGAAGCTATAACATTTTTTTAATTAAAAATCTTTAGTTTAATTTTAGAAAATGCATTGCATATGTGCAATGTTGTTAAAGCTACTTTTAGTTACAACTACTTACCAAATAGTAGCTTCGCTTTAAATTAGTTACTTTCTCAAAAATTAGCCTCAATGACTATTTTATATTTAAATGTATCTTAGCTACTTTAAAAAATATGTCTAAATTTTTTTCCCTTAAGTAAGGGTGAATAAATAAAACATTGCAACTTCAATTTAGTATTGTTAAACAGCTCGATTTAAACCAATTATTATAAACGATGGCAAAGTCTTCAAGTTAGCCCAATATTTTTCTGGCGAAAATATCGAGTTAGCCGTTTTTAAAAATCGTCGAGTCGATTAACAACACTACACCAATTATATATCTTTTTTATAATCGTAAATGAAATTTTTATCCAAATTTAAAATATATAGTAATAATATCACATAATAAATTATAAAAAAATATTAGTTATACATATAACTTAAATAAATATATTTATTTTTGCTTTTAAGAGAAGATGCCCCTCAAATTTTGAACTAGCAAGGAACATCTTTATTTACCAAAAACATTCTTTGCTAGAATAAATAATCTGGCAACAGTGAAAATTGAATGGGATTGGGGAAGTATATTTTATGAAGATTAGTTTTAAAAGAGAGAACTCTTTGAATATGATGAGGTCTGATATGGATGATCTCAAAAAATTTGTTTTATAATAAATATTATATCATCCTCATCGGAAGTTTTATCAAAAAATTTGAGGAAGGTTGGGTGATTTTTTTTGTTTAAAGATGATGAAATATATAGTTCCTTAGCTAATCTATGAATTAGCTTATCCTTGATTATTGTGTTCTAGTCTTAATCACGTCTAATTTTATTTAAAATACACGTAAAATACTCTTGAATATAAGTTAAATCAGATTTAAATATTTCCGGAGCTTGTTCAATTATATCTATCTCAAGTTCCCCATCTTTGTCTTGCCTTTTCCTAAATTAAATATCTAAATTAAATCTATATATATTTATGATAATGAATAAGGTGCCATCTTCCAAAATTTAAATGAATTAAATAAGTTAAAGGATTTTAATAAATTAATTTTTTTTCAAATATATTCATTTTATATATTCAAATTATAATTAAAAATTAATTATTATTTATCATTTTAAAAAGTCAATTAAATTTTATTTTAAAGTAGTTATTTTTTTTTTAGCTATAGCTACTCGAAATAAATAGGGGTGCTATTAATTATCTACTTTTTTATAAATAACATTGCTACCGATCGTTACTCAAAAATTATAGTGTCCTACTTTTAAGAGCTACTTCAACAGCATTACATTTATGCCACCGAAAAAAATTTTATTTAATGCAATGCGAAATTTATTATTGGAATAACATATTATTTGTAAATATATAAAAAAAAATTATTATTGAATAATTTTAAATCTATAGTTTTAAAATAACATAGTAAATTTTGTTAAAATAATCAAAGATAGTACAATTAACTAGTCCACGCTAGCCCTGCTATGAGCTAACAGTCTTTAAAAAATGAACAATGAGCGGGCTAGCAATTTCTTAAAACAACGAGCGAGTGAGTTAAACCACACCCTTTGCAGACCTCTATTCTTAATCATAAGTCTTACAAGACTCACGAGACGTTTCCAAAAGATAGACGTAATCTTTCTCCCATATTGTTAATGTAATCCCATTGATCTTTTCCCTCAGGTATACCCACTTTATCGACTATCATTTGTGCTTCGTCGAAAAGCCATTGAAATACGAAGAGTGGACCTAGTTTAAACGTGCATATCATTTTTTGATTAAATTTATGACTATTGTATGTAAAAATTTCATATACTTTTTAATGTTGACAAAGCATTATGTATGAAATAACATTTCCATCGTTCAGAAGAAGTAAATTTTGCGATGCAATTTATAGGTAAGTCACCATTCCAATAACTATTTTTTTTAAAATATAAATTAAAAAAAAAATCTTTTGTGATTAATTATTTTTTATGATGTGTTGTTACGATATAATACTTAATAACAGTAGGAAAACTTTCTATTTTGTTAATAATAAATATCAGAGAACCGTAAAAGTCAAATTTTAGACCCGGCTCGATTTAAAAAAATTTCATTTTCAAGCCGATTAGGATTTTTTATAAGTAATTTATTACCCGGCTCGAATTTTTTTTAAAAATATTTTTTTGCTAAGCTCGGATTTTTTAATTTTGATTATTCTACGGACCAGCCCCGATCAGAATTTTTAAAATTTCGTTATTTTGAATAGTTTTGGTTGTATATTGAAATAATGACCAGTAATAATTAATATTTTATTAAATGGCCTGAGTTTTATAAAATATATATATATACAGACACAGCTTTCCCTGATTTCATTTTGAAAAATCTTATTACCAAGTACCAGCAGGTCTCTGATAAATATACTAATCTCCACAATTGACCTATAATAATATTTCTTCACTTATTCTGAAGGTAAACTTTTTCAACCAGGCATTTTATTTCGGGGATGCCAAAAGAATAAAATTGAATGTAATTTTTCCGTGATGTTAAACCCGAAAAAGCCTGATATGAGATCAGATACTAGACAAAATATTTGAGTATATACTATATATTATTCAGACTTTAGGCCCTGTTGAATTCCATGAATAGGAAGATGTATAATAGACGAAATGTGTGCTAGTGATGTCCACGTGTTAAAATCTTCAAATTGTGGGTCTATTTTATTTTTTTCAAGTTTTTCCATTATCGCCTCTCGATCTATATCATCACTCACTTTAATAAGAGGAATATCATGTTCAAGAAACCATGCCGAATCTGCCACCCCAAGTATTTTCATGTTTTTCTTGGATGTCCATAACAACCTTTTTATCTTGTCCAAATTTAAGACGACTCCTATACCTCCAGCACTTCATTAATATATGAAAAACGTTTATATTCTATAGTTTAAAAAAGGAATATAATAGTTACCTTGTTCCCAGTAATAAAAGCCTTTCTGCCAGTTTCAGACCCTTATTAGACATTTCTTTAATTGTTTCCTCTATAATATATGAGCCCATGAAAGTAAAATCTTGAAAATTAAATAGAATAAAAACTATATATCATTTTACTGTTTTTATGAAGAGGTTGCGATCTCCCGCTCCATAAATCACTAGAACAATATGGCAAATATCTATTTTAGTTTAAAAAAATAATTAAAAAATAATAAGTAGGGGATACTGGGGCTAGTCAACGAATTTGACTTTTATGTTAATTTGACTTCATTTTAAAACAGAATTAGAATTTGAATTACTTTTCAAAATCAATAATCATCAAAGATTTTTGACCAAATTTTCCTAAAACTCAAATCTATTGTTATAAATCTTTCATGATGATATACTTAATTTTTTTTCATAAAAAAATTCAATTTTATGTATATTCATGAACGATTTTTTTCCAAATTTTGCTTTTAATAAAACATTCTAATATATACTCGGAGCAAAAATGCTATAAATTGCTCATCAACTATTATAAAATATTTTATAATGTCTTTGAGTTTTATATTTTGAAATCATGTAGTATTTTAAATTCTTAACCATTAAACTTTCTTAATTTTGGTGAAATTTTATAATCATAATTACACATTTTTTATTTTTAAATATATTTTAGAGATATTAGTGTACAAGATTAGTAGAATCAGATCTACTCGATGTGGAGTTAGTAAAATTGGATTTTAAAATAATATATTTATATAGACAACACGGGGGAGGGGGGGATTTCTTCACCATTATTAGTAAAATAAATTTATATAAAAAAATAATAGCTTATTACGTGATATGTGATAAAGCTCCTTCGGCCCTAAACGTTGTAGGTACAACAGACTATGCTAGGTATTTCTCATTTCCATCTAATTGGATTTTTAAAAAAGAATTCTGGGGAAAGATATGAGAATCTCTTTACACGGGGAGGCTAACTTAAAATTAATGTCTAATGAATTTGAATTAAAAATATGATTATTATAAAAGAAATGAACCTGTAATCTTGTTGAAGGTATTTGAGTGGTTGAAGAGGAGAATGAGTTGATGAATGCGGGGGATATTATTTTAATTAACTTGATTTAATCTTAAAAACTTTTTTATAGATTTTTTATTATTATTTAATTTTATGAATTGTTTCCAATTCTTCTTCAAGTCTGCAACATCTTTTAATACTCGGTAAAACCAAAGTGTCTTGTACCTACTGTACGACTTTTCTTTACAGTAAAGAGCCATGTTATAGCGTCATGGATTGAATTGTAGTTGGGGTTTCTCAGTGAGCTAGGAATTGCTTTTTTCTTTAATGTAATGTGGATTGGAGTATGTTTTGATAGTTTCCATAATTTATCATTCGATATTAGTCTAGGGTAGAAAACACTGTTTATAATTTTTAAGCACTAATTGATAAACGTCTGAAGTTTCCTGTTGTCGGCTTTGCTAATTTTCAAGTTTCACAACCGTATAACAGTGTAGGGATGACAGTGGAATTAATGATTCGTAGTCTTGTGAAGGCCGGTATCTCCCTTGTCTTCTAAAGCTTGAATTACTTTCCTAGCATTTTTTATCCTTAATTTGAGCTCTTCACAGCCCCCTCTATTGTCTAAGGTAATCCCGAGATATTTAATTTTGGTAACTACCTTAATCACTTCAAACTTATTATCAATATTCTCTATGGGAGGTATGTGTCTCGCTAAAAGAATCATGGTGTTGTTAAAATTTATTTCCAGGCCAACTTTTTCAAATTTACAGATATTAGAAGTGGATAAGATTGTAGGTTTCTTCCAGGTCTTTAGTAATAATTACTAAGTCAGCAGCATAGGATATAATCCTGTTCTCTAAATGGTGCATATTGTTTGAAAATGGCTTAAGTTCCAGTAGATTGGCAGCATCTAAAGTATCCTCCAAATTGTTTTTTCATTACTATATTAAAGAGAATAGGGGAAATGACACAGCTTTGTTTTACACCTTTCTTAATTCTAAAAGCCAAGGTTTTGTTATTTATTCTGGACGAGGTAAGCAGTTTGTTATAGTGGTTTCTTAATATCTTAATTATGTTTATATCAATACAAACCTCTGAATTTTCCATAGAGCTTCATGATAGATATTATTAAAGCCCGTTTGAAATCGATCAACGTAAAAAGAAAAGGTAATTTATATCTCTCACATTTTGAATATTTTGAGAGTAAGAAATGGCTTTATGATATTTTTGCCTGGACGATACGCGCAAATATATTTTAAGAAGAGATTTTATGATGTCTGTAGAATACGAACCTTAAGGAGAGTCATAAAGATCTTGGGTGTAGTCAAGGTGAGTGCTATTGCCCTATAATCGCAGAATTTAGTAGTGTTTGTGGTTCGGAGGGTTTCAAAGAATAGATAAATTCCAGTCTTTAGGTGTCATACCAGAAGACCAGATTTTATTTTAAATAATTAGTAGGAAATGTGATACAGCATTAGATGCCGCTTTGAGATGTTCCCCAGTGATGTAATCTGAGCCAGGAGCCTTGCGGTTTTTGAGTTTCCTTATAGCAATGGAGATTTCAGTTAATAAAAATTGTGAGGTAGTTTGAGATGTAGGTTGTTGTCTATATAATATTCTAGCTGGTTTCCTTGATTCAAAAATACTCATGTAGTAATCTATCCATAGTGCCATCTGATGATCTTGGTCAATTACGACTTTATTATTCTCCAATCGAATGGAAGGAAGTTTTTTAAAGATCCTTGATTTACAAAAATACTTAAGCTTGCTATAAGCGTCAAGAAGCCTATTCCTTTCATATCTGATCTCATATGCTTTCCTAACCTTGAAAATTTTTCTGTGGCTACTTGTTGATCTTTCAATAGTTTTCCAGAGTTTCCTGTCAGAGTAACCCCTTGAACGGAGCTCCTCAATTTTTTGCATAGTTGTTGTTGATATCTAGTCATTCCTCGCGAGTGGATTGTTGCTTCCTAGAGCATTACTCGCTTCATAAATATCTCCCCTAAATATAGCAACATTTTTCAACTGATTTGGACCAGGATATGTTTTCTAAATTCACTATCTTTTCACATAGTTTTGGTTAAATAGCTCTTTATCTGTAATTTGTAAATTATTGATATTTTGCCTTATAAGTGTATTTGCAGGTTGATTAGGGGTGTTATTCAATCTAATTAAGACTCCTCATTACTATGATCTTGGCTTTGATCTCTATGGCCAGATAAGTTGATATTCATCATGGACATTACATCTTTAAACCAGCCGTGAACATTTGAGATGAAAAGTTCTATCTGCGAACTTTGACTCCCTTTACTAAAGGTATAGCTATTTTCCTCGCTGTGAGAGATAAATGTGTTTTCAATTTTGAGATTATTACTACAACATAAATCTAGTATTTTCCTGCTGTCATCTCTATTAGGTGAATTAGCATATTTAATTTATAATTTATAACTCACACCTCTTCGAAATAAATATCTTTCAATTTTTAATTCTGCGTAAAAAGGAAAAATAAATCTAAAATAAATATATTCAATTATAATTATTAAATTTTCCTCAGGTTTGTTAAAATTAAAATTTTTATTAAAATGGGGATTACATATAATTTTTAGTATTTTTTTCTTTATTTTAAACCTAGAAGGACGTTGATGGATATAAGAATATTTTTTAGCAAAGTTTGAAAAAAATATTCAAAATATTTTTGAGTAAAATAGAAAATATTTGATTTCATCATGAAAGATTTTTTTAAAAAGATTTTGGCATTTTTAGGTTTCAAAAAACATTTTTAAATTTTTTTCAAACACTGTTATATCTATTTCGATGATAAAATATAGTTGAAATATTCACAAAGAATCTCATAAATTATATATAACTGTGAAGTCCAACCAAGAAGTGATATCTGCAAACAAGGGTAGTTTGGGATTTAACCCCCCCCCCCCCCCACATATTTTAAATTTGAACTACTCCACTCTATATATGAATTTGAGATTCGCAAACCCCAATATTAACCTAAAATAAACCCATAGATTCAATATTAGGGTTATAATTCAGATCAGGTACAGAGTATATAATAAAATAAAATAATTGTCTTTACCCCCCCCACCCACCCCTTTAGACTTATTTTTAACTGAAATTAGCTAAAGATTTAATTCAGCAAATGACCTTTCTAATTTACAAAGGATTGTTACCTCAATCATGTTATTGAAAGAATTAAATTTAGATAAACTTCCAGAAAATACTATGAAATTTATATAATTATCGTGATTAACATGTCGACTAATAATATATTTATGATATTTTGTAATCTTTATTTTTGTATTTTAATTTACATTCGCAATATTTAAGATTTTTTCATAATATTTATGTTAGAACTTATCAATTTATTCTTACCATTAGTTAAGATAAATTTACATGAAATTATAAATGTTGAAAAAATCACTCCAAAATAAATTTAAGAAAAAAGGTTAATAATAATTTAATACTCCCCCCCCCCCTCCGCCCCCAAAAGCCAAATTCCTGTCTAGGTATCCAATTATATATAATATTATAGATCGAAATAAATTCTAATACGTTCAAAAAGGACATCGAAATTTGTCATTTTTTTGTTAATTTTTAAACGTTAGTTATTTATTATTATAATATTATACCAATAAAACATCGTGCATTTAAAATAAATGTAAAGATATTAATTTTCGACTACTCTGCCGTGGATTCACAAGGCACCTCAGGTTCAGGATATGAAGGTTTAAAAATCCGCAAAAATTGATTTTGACAAGAATGTATTAGATAATAACAAAAAATTTCAATTTAATTTTAAAAAAGGGTTTGAGATATCTATTCTATTACTACTTTGTAGATTTTAATACGATTAATATTTTAGAATCTATGATAATTTTGATCAGGCTCTGCTTTCCCTTATTTCAATTAAGCTAAGTGTCTAAAAAATATCTTAAAAAATTGAATATTAAAAAAAAAATTTGGAGTTTTTATTCTAAATTTTTGTTTCACCCAGCCCTAACCATAAGTAGTTAAAGACTTACATTATATTATAATTGTACCAAAAAGGATTGTTTTTTCGGTCATTTGATAATATGCCTTCGTCTATAACAAAAAATAATAATTTATAACACCATATAATAAACATTTAAGGTGAGATGGCCAATTTGAAGATGACATTAATCCCGGGGTATTTCTAAAACGTTTTTCGCAAGTTTCTTTGGAGTAACAAAACCATCCACCTAAAATAAAAAATTGGTCTACGGAAAAGATTAAATATTTTACCTTCTAAATATATGAGCCATTTTTTGGAGTTATGGTGTCTTCTCAAATAATATCTAAAAAGAATTTTTAAAAATGTAAGTTAAATTTGATAAAATTATTAATCCTAAAATAATTTAGTTAATGGCGTGTCCAAAATTTTCGTAAAAGGAGGGCTTTAGAATTTTATTAAATTTTATATATTCTCCCCCTTCCTTGAAGAACTTTGGCCGGATTGCATTCTTAAAAATATATTTTTAGTCAAAAACTTTCTTTTTGTGTCCATATTTTGGGAAGAGGGTGGTGGGAGGAGCATTGGGAGAAATTTTTTTACTACTTAAAATAATATAGGATTCAGATTCTCTCATAAATCATTTACTGAGATTTGATTTGAAAAATCTGGTATTACTGGAAAGTGGAAACTATAGGAAAAAACATGATCCTTGCTGGATTCGAACCCAGAAACATCGGAGTAGCAAATGATGCTCTTATGGACTAGGCCATAGACGCTTTTCGAAAATCACAATTTTTTACAAAACACATATTTGTTAGACCTTACCCTGAATTTATAGTTAAAGCGAATTCTCGGCGAAGTATACAAAAACAGACTAAATAAAGCCCTATTGATACGACTGGTGCAGCCGTTCATAGATGCCATCAAGTTTTTTTTTAGGAGGATGGCTATGTGTACTTATAATTGATGGTCTCTATAAACGGCGGCACCAGTCCTATCACTAGGGCTAATTTTGTCATATTTCATATACTTCGCCGCAAATTTGGGCTAACTATGAATTCAAGGTTAGTCATGAAATTAAAACTATCTTGCCGAAAACATTTAATATATCGATTTTTTTTTCGTATAAATAAAAAAATACACAATAATTCAAGGTAAAATTGTCTGAAATTCATAGTGTGAATACATCTATACAAGCTGAATTACATTTTAGAACAGATCAGATTTTTTTAAATTTAAAAATATCCTACATATAAAAAATTTACTATTTAAATTTAATATATCTAATATATATAATCTCCATAATCAAACATGATCGTTTTCGTATCTTCCTAATGTATTTAAAATTTAAGGAGACTATATAATGTAATGTTAATTTTTTGCTAGTCGCATGTTTTAAGCATGCACCAACTTGAATATAATTAAATTGAATATATTAATTAATAGCTGATATTTTTAAAATTCTGCCGTTTATTACCATACTAGCTGACGAGGTTGAAGGGTAATTATTTAGTTTGTATGTATGATACTAAATATACTTTATTAATAAATTATATATAAATATCAAAATTTAGGAGAAAAAGAGGTAAAATTGTTGCAATGTATACCGTGAGCATGTATTAGAAATATCAAAATTTAAATTTGTGATGGAAATCATATTGGATAAAATTTAAAATAGAGTGCTTTAAGATTTTTGAATATAAATATGGGTTATACATTGGCCTGAAAATTTTTTTTTGCATACATAGTCAGGCCTGATCAAAAAACCAAGTCCCATGCAACTTTCATAAAATTTTGCCAGTTATTTTTATTGAATGTCCTAAATTTAATTTTATATTTAGAATAAAATTTAGATTGAAATCATATTGTGTAAAATATAAAATAGAAATGCTTGAAAATATTTTAATTTTAAATATGGGCTAGACATTGGCCTGAAATTTTTTTTTGCAGAAATCGCCAGGCCTGATTAAAAAACCAACCTCATGAACTTCATATTCTGATTTTATTTTTAAATGAATTATGACTTATTTTATTTCAGTTCTCAACTAACAAAATTATTATAGTCTTTGGCAGGCTTGAGAAAATTTTTCCAACAATATGGTTTTTAGAGATTTACCTATCTCCAGGCTTGGGAAAAAATTACAAAATTATTATGGGTTGGCAAGGTTTTAGTAGAAAAATTTCAGGCCAATGTCTGGTCCATATTTAAAATAAAAAAATTTTCAAGGATATCTATTTTAAATTTTTACTCAATATGATTTCTATTACAAATTTAAATTTTATTCTAAATATAAAATTAAATTTAGATATTGTTATTAAATTAAAATAGAAATAAATGGAATATATAATTAAATTTAGGACATTGTTATTAAATTACAATAGAAATAAATGGCAAAATTATATGAAAGTTGCATGGGACTTGGTTTTTTGATCAGGCCTGGCTATGTCTGCAAAAAAAATTTTTAGGCCAATGTCCACCCCATATTTAAAATTAAAAAATTTCCAAGCATCTCTTTTTTAAAATTTAATCAATATGATTTCTATCTCAAATTTAAATTTTATTCTAAATATAAAATTAAATTTAAGACATTATTATTAAATTACAATAGAAATAAATGGCAAAATTTTGGGAAAGTTGCATAGGAAGGGGTTTTTGATCAGCCCTAGCTGTGTCTGCAAAACAAAATTTTGAGGCCAATGTCTAGCCCATATTTAAAATTCAAAAATTTTGAAGAATTTCTATTTTTAATTTTACCCAATATGATTCCTATCACATATTTAAATTTTGATATTTCTAATACCCTTAATGCTCACGGGTTACATTGCAACAATTTTACCTCTTTTTCTCCTAAATTTTAATATAAAGCATATTTAGTACCATATACACAAACTAACTAATTACCCCTCAACCCCGTCATTCTTGACGGGTTATTAGCTAGTATTATAATAAAAGGCGATATGAGTCGTGAAAAGCGTCACATAGTGTGTATTTTTTTTGAAATAATACCTAGGAAAGGAAGTTAAAAATTTCATGCTAGTTCTCATAATGGATTTGATTTATTTAAAAAAAAAGGAAATATATAATTTCAGCAAATTAAAATTATAACTTATAAGAATAAAAAAATTCATAGCCGAAAAATTATGGTTAATAATAAAGTATAATAACGTAGTCTAGTGCTATTATTGGGTCTATTTTTTCAGGTCTGGCCCAATCCTAATTTTTTATCATCTTTTTCAATGATCCAAGTCCCATCCAAAAATTCTTTTCGGAAAGAGGAGTCGGTTCCAATTCGAATAAAATTTTTATCGGAATGTTAATAAATTTCGATATTTCAACGAAAGCTGAAAAATTATAAGCACTGAAGGAAAATAAAAAAAATTTGATGTTATTTTTTAAAGGAATTCTATTTATAAAAAAAACATAGTAAACTATAGAATTTAAAATTTTGTCGAGGTTCACTATTGTCGAATAACATTTTAGAATCTCGAATCGGCCGGACACATGCAGGACTTTCATGGCGTCAAACTAGCCTTTTATCATTTAGGCGCATTCAACAGTCATATTTTTTATTTATTTAGGCCTACCTTAAATAACATTCAAATAAATAATATTCGAAATTAAATTTTAGCTTATTAAGCAAGTTCTTACGGTTCTCTCTTCTTTCTTTCTTTAAAAAGTTTTTTAAAAAAAAGTTTACCCAGCAGTCGACCCATCGTTACACTTTATAGATTTGTTCGCGAATAGATATTTGGTCAAGTATTCAGTCGTTAAATTTTTTGTTCGTTGGTAGGTATCAAATGAAAATTTTGAATTGGAAAGATTGGTAAAAACATTGGGCACTGACTTAGTTTTTTCCAATTCTTCCTTTCGATTCACCGTTCTTACATTATTGATATCATCGTCATTAAGTTCGATTATTTTTGATAAATTAGAGTAGGAGATCGATTCCAACTTGGCTAGATTTGATGGTCTATGAGATTCGTTCTGAATCTCGGCTAATTCTGCCTCTCCTTCGTTCATGATTTTGTCGAGGTAAGTGGACTCCCTATCTGCTACATCGAAGTAATCCGGGTTATTTATGATTACGTAATTATCTATTTGATAGGGAGTACCATTTTTACCGATATCAATATCATTGTAATTATAAAGCATTTTAATGTCAGGAGAGGTTATTTGGCCTTTCTTAAAATTCAAATCGAGCCCGAAATCTTGATAAACTAGCAAAGATAGTATGAATATGAGAGGAAATGTTACGGTTAGAGTGAAGAATATCATTATGATAGTAAACAGTGAATCGTGAAATCTATTATAATAAAAAAAGGTATAAATATACATAACATAATAATATTTATTAAATTTAAATATGAGAAAAATATACCTATATTTTTTGAAATTATAAGCATAGCTGAATTGGTCAGGAGTTATTAACATGCTAAAAATAATTTACACTACTGATTGGTATTTGTATTTCTTCGAAATACATTTTATAAAAAATAGGTAAAGTTTATAATATATTTTAAAGGAATTTTATTTATAATTTTTAAAATTTTATATTATTATAATTATAATCCTCATTTTATAAATTTATTATTTTATATAATGCAAATCGAAATGTTAAAATAAAATTTGAAATTTATATTTTTTAATAATATCAAAGGAAAAATTCCGCCTATATAGAAAAAGATATTATATTTTAAATATTTTATTAAAAATATCATTTTATATGATTTTTTTTATTAGGAGAATCAATAGAAAGAAAAGAAATAGGAACTAAATTAAAAAGATTAGTGTGGGGATCGCTGAGTAATTAAAATAGTTTCATTAATAATTTTTTTTATTTTACCTGAGGTGGAGCATAATCAAAAGCATTTTCAGCCGTTCTAAATTTAATTAGTGCTTTCAATCGTCCATTTAGGCGAAAGAAAAGTATTTAAGCACCCATAAAATCTCAAGAGTTAAGAGCCTGAGGCATCATAGAAACATGTAATATATATCCATTTTACATAATATCGCGATAACCTCTCTTAAAAATTAACGTATTTATACATAGCCTAATAAATTATTATGTTCGTATGTTTTTTTTAAAAAATATTTCTATACCCGAGATTTTGAAAAAGGTTAAAAGAAAAATAAATATAATATAATATTTCATGTTCCAGTTTATTTTACAAATTAAACCCTCTTAAGGCCCTTTTAAAGACGCATTTAAATTTGCCAAAATTGAAGTTTTATGACAATTGTCAACCATCTACCATTCTAACATTTGTATGATGATTGCACAAAATAATGACGCGTGACTATAATTTATTGTAAAAAATGAATTAACATATAGATGTTAAAATAAAACGAACGTAATTCATCCTTCCTATTATCAAATGACAACCTGAATTTTTAATTTAAATATTTTTACATAACTCGTTAATTAATGTTATGGTTTCATTCACATTGAATAAATAAGAGCATAAAAATTTGTTTCATCATAATGCTAAATTTTTCTAAATTAGAAAAGATTCTAATTTAATATAAGGTCTGGCATCTATAAAAATATCAAGGTAATATGGCTTCGGTTGGTAAAGTTAAAAAAAGCGTTCAGGAGCCAGGGTGCCTAAATTTAATATAAGCAGTTCGCCGAAGATATTTATTCAAGCATTTATTTACACCAAGCATAAAGCTATAACTTATAGAATTGTTTAGACCAGTCGTAAGAACTACTATTTAAATTGGGAAATTTTAATTCAATTATGATAAGGGAAAAACATGATGCCGTTTTTTTAAAATTAAGCCTATTAAAGATGCCTTCCGGTATAGAGATGGTAAATGTTAGGTACACTAATTTTTACAAGCTTGGGGACTATTTATTAAAAAATCATTTATGAAAGCGCGTAACCAAAGGGTGAGGGTAAATCCCCCATCGCAAATTTGTCTGTTCTCGTAATTATTATTTTAAGCTAATAAAATTTTTTACCCCTACATACCCCTTTCCCCCTAAAATGTACAATATATAACTATAAAGAAGAATTTGAAAGAATAATTACTAAAAGTTAATAACTTTTTAAATTAAAGACTAAAAATTCAAATTTTTTTAAGAATATTTATAAAAAAAATAGAAAATCCAAGATTATTTTTATGAAAATATATTATAGACAAAGACCTACAATAAGTAGACCTAACGATCTCCAATAAAATTTATAGTGGAAAAAACTACTTAATAATGTCCCACCCCCTCTAAAATCTTGAATACGCCTATGCATTTATGAAATATAAATAAAATTGCATAATTAGGTGTTTTACTTATTGTAGTCATTGAATGATATAAAAAGAAAGAATGATGCATTTTGAAAAAATTTTGAATATTTTAAGTCAATATTTTAATATTAGAAATCCGAGAACATATTGAAATTAATTCATTTAAAAATTATTAGGCGATTATTAACTAAAAGAAATTTAAAATCCAATATCTTATTTGAATTAAATGAATTGGTAATTTTATTTAAAAAGGCTATATGATTTTTTTATACCAAAAAATTATAAATTAGTTTGAATTTAATACATTAAAAGAATAAAAATAAATTAGTTTAGAAATGATGGGGACAGGAGAGGGTGACAAAAACATGATAATTCAAATTTTAATTATAAACCTTTTATAAAGTAATTCAGGTAGTGTATGATTATGAATATACTATTATTTTTAAATAATATAAAACCTATGCTAATTATAACGGTGAATATTTTCTTTTTATAAAGCAACTTTCCTTTTGATCCTCAAAACGCTTTATTTTTTATAAAAACACAATAATATCTTCTACATATTACAGTGTAAAAGTAGATAATGATTAAGAGATAAAGCATATTTTCTACTACGAAAAAGACAATATGAAAAATAAAGACGACTAATTTGTTATTATGTCGCCAAGAAATTTATTTTATTATATTTTAATTTTATAATACCTTTTTATATATTCAAAAATATATAATCGGTAGTAATAAAAAAGGTGCAGGAAAAGGGCTTCGAATGTATAGAAGTCTAACACAAAGACAATATACCTGAAATAATAACTCATTTCCGATGAATGTCAAAAGTTGGATCCGTACCAAAGAAAATCAAACTGCCTGTTGGTCCTTCGTCTGATATGACCTTCGCAATCTGTCTTCGGTCAAGTTTTTGGAATAGGTTTTTAACCCTTAATTACATAAAAATATTAAATGATATATATTTTTATATATTGTAATAAATATGAACTGTTTTTGTTATTATAAATTTTAGACCATATTTATAAAATTAAATTTTAAATTATATAAATTGTTAATATTTTTGCAAATTGTGAATTTTTTTTATAATATAAAATAAAATTATTTTTTTTATAGAAAAATAGAAAATGGCTCAGTCATTAATCAGTTACCGGAAATCAAAATGGCCTAAATAACAATGATTACTTCTGTATTATTTTGACTATCTTAAGGTCGTTCTGCTAAAAATGTTCCATGTCCAAAACGTAAACACCGTAGGGATCACAGGAACTGGAATATATACATTTTTCCATATTTTTATGATAAGTTATAAATTGTTTTTTAAAATCATTTGAGAAGCACCCCCCCCCCTCTCTCTTCACTAAAATCATTCTCTACACCCTGGAAATTGGTAAAATTTAAAAAATTATCTCTCTGCTGTAAGTATATTTTAAAATTTTTATTATCATTTTCAAATCTATACATCCAATAAAATAGTAGAGATGTACCAATCGGAACCAATTTATTCGCTGATTTCATACCAGATAATAAATTTTTAATTACCTTGCCAGCTTCTGTACTGGAACCGGATCTTACAAAAAATATTGATTAATTCTCCTATACGTAGAATGCCAATTAATTCAATAAAAATATATTTACATTTATTTAGTATATCATCAACAATAAAACAAATATAATTCTCTTCCCTACTCCGGCCTAAGGCCGACTCTCTTTTGATCAAAGCCCTACCCCTTCCTTTGCGAAGCTCTAGCTTATCTTTTTCAAATTCCTTCCATTCCTGCCAGCCCCAGCAATGGTTCTACAAACCCCGGGTTTGGGAATTGGAAAGGCAAAAATTTAATTGCATTCGTTTTTAAGGAAAAAAAACATTTTTTAAAAAATATTATTTTAGGACATATGATGATTTTTACTAAAATTGCGCCGACACCTATAATTATTTAAAAAAAAACATTTATAACTGCGAATAATTATTTGAGATGTGAATATGAATTATTATATTAATTTTGGCTGCAAATTTATAATTTTTCAAAATTGACATCGGAATTATATTTCCATATATAATTATATATTTAATATGATATAATAAATATTATATATTTTTTTTAAATTTATAATAAAAATATTCATTAAACCATTAATGACCATTTACAATAACTCTTTGATATTTTACCGCTTCCATTAAATTTTAAAATTAAAAAAAAATCAATTTATAAAATAATCTAATTTATTATAAAAAATATAATGATGATTTTATAGTCCAACCAAGAGATAAATATATAATTTTGTTAATCTTTGATCTTAATGATTATATATTTTATTTTGGTATACATAAATATTTATAGAAAAAAATCTAAGCATTATATCTTCTCACTTTTTAGCACTATAAATTTTCCAATCATTTCTCTCAAAACTTATTCTTAATTAATGATATATATGCGAGATTTGTGTTTATTTTTTTATAACTTTAATGATTTTAGAGTAAAAAATATTATTCAATTGAATGTGGCAGTAATTCAATTAAATTGATTGAATTTTTGAATTTAGGCACAGAATAGAATTCATTTTCCTGGAAATTCGATTTATAATATAAGTTTCTTAATATATACTCCAAAAAATGAGCACTTTATTTTCAAAGGAAGTGCTAAAATTAGCAAACCGATCTATATCTAGGTTGGCCTAAACGGTCTAAAATTAACTTGATTAGATATTTTAATTTCAAATTCTCTTCTTCGTCTTGTTTCATTTTGCAAACATTTTCAGATTTCTCTCACGGATTCGTCTTAGAAAATATAAGCTTATTATTTTACTTTTATTCGAGTATATATTAGGGGAGACCAGAGCTAGTTGAAATGTAGAGCGTGTCAAATAATTTTATCCCATTTTTTAAAATTAATTTAGATATTTTAGTTCTATCATAATTAGAAATGTGCAACCAGATTAATTAAAAGATGCGTTTCAAATGTATATAAATTCAGATATATGGCCTAAATAGTATCCTGATAAAATAAACTCATAAAATTCTATTTAAATATTGATACCGTTTTTTCAATACATATAAGATACTATTTTTTTTAAATATAAGGTGTAAACATTGTCTAAATAGAAAATCTATTGTTAACTAAAAACTCAAATTATGAAGGGAGACTTTTATTTATATACAAAGTAGATTATTAAAATTCTTATTAAATATTATTGTTAATTTTAATCATTTCCAATGGTTTCATTGAGGCATCCCCATTTATTTAAACACATTTTCAGACACACTAAATGTCTTTCCACTGGTGCATTGGAAGGTAGCACTGTGCTATACATTATGACTTTTATATTAGGATAAGTTTAAAAAATTTAAAATCCTGACAAATATATAATATTTAAATTTGATGTCATTTAATCTAAGGGGAGTAAAAATTAAGTATATCTTTCAATTTTTTTCTGGAATTTTTTAAGTTTCATGAAGGACTCCCTAAAGTTTCCCAGAGTGATGCTAATTAAAGGAATAAAATGATGCTTTTAATATTTCTAATTGTTTATGCAATTTTTGTGGCATGGTTGTTATCATTTTATACTGTGAATATGTCTGTACATTAGTATTCTCAAGAGAGGAGCCGACCCAATTAACAATGAATGAAGAATATTCCATCAGAGCGTTTATTGTTCCTTATGTTCATCCATATAGGTTCAAGTGTTAACAGCGTGTTCGCACTTGTGAAGGCCTGGCGAATTATGCTATTTACAATTTTGTGTCTAATTAATCCTCTTCTAGAGCATTTACAATGGGGAGGTGGTGGTTTTATTAAAAAACGTGAAAGAGTAACTATGTTACAATTAGTTCGGAATCACATAGGTTTTCCAAAAATAAACATTGACCCAAGTTTCACTTGGTATGGCCTCCAACAATTCATGCTCAATTTTTCTTTATGAACTCCAGGCTGTTCATCGTCAAAAATGGCTCTTTCGATAATATATATTAACGGGATATTAGTGACAAATACCAGTCTTTTTAATAGAAAGCAGAAGGGCGAGGGTGGGAAGGGAATTTAGGTCCCACTATTAAGGCATTGTCTAATTTGGGGTCATTATATTGTACGAAAACTGGGTCCATGTTAGGGTAATCCAATCTTGATAATAAAAAGTAAGAAGATGAGAGTGAAAAGGGGAACGAACATCGATCCTCCGAATTTAGTTGGTAAGGTGGTTTAATCAAGGGAGAGGTGGAAATATTAAGTTCGAGGCCTTGCCTTTAAGATCACTGTGCATATTAATATTGGCAAATATTGGAGCAAACCGGGGGGGGGGGGGGGTTGTACTATTTGTGATAATAAGAAAGCTTTTAATAAGAAAGAACTCCTGAGAAGCAGGTAATAATAAGAGGGATGATTTGTTTCAAGTGAGGCTTAAAATTCGATTATCATTAGATGACATTTGGGCTCATACTAATCTTAACCTGGTTACTTTTGTTTAGTAAAAGAGGGGGAAAATATGTTGTAGTTCTTAAGATCAATACTTGTCAGCGATTGAGGTCCATAAGATTTCGCGTTTAAAAATCAATGGTAAGAGACTAGAGAGTATCCGATTGGTATACTAAGATGTGTTATAGCTGACTTGTTTTATAGTCTGAATGACATGCCGATACTTTAAAAATTTATTTGACACTTGTCCCTGTTTAATAAGCATTGTAGGGGGAACAAGTTCATCTATGATCAGTAGAACTTTAAGCACCTTCCGATGGTCCCTACAAAGATTTCGCCATTTAAATACCATGTATTTAATATTTGATTGCAGTGCTCTATTATTTGATTGACAATTGTTTGAAGCTCAAAGCATAAAGAGCGGATCTGAATAAGTAGTCTTGTTGGATTCCTTGATGGGAAGATATTTAATTATCAAGGTATTTTAGGGAAGTGGTAAAGGATTTACTATTATATATTGAAAATAAGGAGGATATATTTGAATAAAGATAGAAATTAAATGAGAGCGATGGATAGGATTGAATGCATTGTTGTAATAAGGTTTAAGGATATTTATATTTGTCTTATTCTCAAGGACAATTGGTGTAGCATAAGAAGCAGATTGCACCCATCTTTAATTTCGAAATTAAGTTGGTAAGGTTAGAGAGTAGAGCTTTGTGAACTTTTATTCTGAACACAAATTAATTTTGTATAAGGGTCGAAAGATGAATCCTATAGCATTTAGCGGGCACCTCTCTTTTTGAATAGCTACTTATCTAGCCACAATTTAAATGAGAATGACTTTATTAGGAGTGCCGTCTTCCATATTATTTTTAAAAGACTTAGATTAATTAGAAATGAGTTTTTGGAGGAAATGGGTTTGGGAACGTCTTGGAGATATATCAACCGAATCCCATCGAGCAGGCAGAGTCTTTATTTAAAGAGTTTATTGTGTCTATAACTTAAAAAAAATATTAAAATTTTTAATAGAATAAAAAAAAGTGAAATAAAATTGCATCCAAATGATTCAAATAATTGATACAGCTAGAAATGTCTAAATTAGATACTTGTTACAAAATTTATCTATATATATATATTTAGGTTCTTACTTTATCAATTCTAGCATCTATAAAAAAAATATTTTGAAATGATAAACTACTACAAATTTTATATATAAGATATAAAATTTTGATATCAAATTTGATAAAGTTTTGTTAATTTATAATATTAAAAATTATTAATATACAAATATAATAACTTTTATAGCAAAGTTTGACCTTATTCTATAATTTGAATTTTGCTAACATTTATTATTCTAAATATGATTTCAATTATAATTAGTAAAGCTTAGACCTGACATCAGGTCCATAGCCAGAAAGCTTCAGTGGACGGGGGGGGGGATTTATTTGGGGTCCAATATTTTTTGGGGTTGATTTTTTAATCCATTAAAAACAAATTGTTAAGTTTGGGGACCATAATTTTTTAAAGGGGAGGGGGAACCCTTATGCCCCCCCCCTATGACTACGAAGATCATATTTTTATGCGTCAAGATTTAAAAATTTAATATAAAGTTTCATATATTTATCCGATGATTCTATTTAATTTAATCGTTGCCTTTTTCTGGAAATTATTTCGCGAATTCAGGTAAAGTTATAAGTCTCTTTGTCCCTTAGTTCGGTTTCAAATTTAATGACATTAAAGATCCATTTTTTCATGATTCCTTAAGCTAAAAATAGGCTCTAAAATGGCAGATGAGAAGAACTGAAAATATATAATTAAATTATTTTCTTAAGTTTGAGGCTTGGCTAGATTGGAATTCAAACAATTTCTCCCTTTTTGAAAGGAAAAATGGTTATTTATGGTGAATTGAAGCATTTATAAAGGGCTGTAAAGTTATATACCATTGTTCAATATTGTATAATAGTTTGAGATATTGGGATATTTTTTTTTATATTCCTCGATTTTGTTAATGTAAAAAGGCGACTTATTTAGCGAAGATTTTACTATGATAATATAAAATCGATGTTAATGTTGAGCCCTTATGATGTTCATCATATTTTACATTACTCATAATAAATTAATATTCTTAATAATTTATGATTGCTTTATTTTATTTAAGTTTTTAATTACTTCATCTAAACGAACTAATTCTGATACTTGTACAAAACCATTAAGTGGTTATTAGTTAGTATATTTTGTTGCTTTAAGCTGTTTGATAGATGTTTAGTTTCATTAGTAAAGTTTAAAAAAAAATTGCTAAAATTGGCATCATGCTAGAACGGAATACAGCAGTTCCAAATATTTGTTTTGCGTTAATATTTAGTGCCCTAATTATTAATCCTTCAATTAATTTCTTCAACCACAGATAAGTTATAAACCAAATAAAAACCAAGATATTACGCCGCGTGAAGTCAGCCAAACTTTTGAAAGCATTAACTCTGAAACTTATATATAATCAATGCATATTTGTTAAATTTTAGTGTTTCAACCCGTTCGGTAGTCAGCTTAAAAAAAAGAATTATTGGCAAAATAATAAACAATTGGCATTATGTTAGAACAAAAGTTATACAAGATATTCTGGGCGAGTCAATATGTAATGCCTGATTACAGGCGCGTACGCAAGAATTTGGTCTGGGGGGGGGGATAATAAAATTTTTTAAGATATATTATTGTTTTTTAAAAATATCAAGCATAAATTTATTAGAACTAATAACTATTTCTAATACACAATTTTAAAGTAATGTAAAAAACTATACAATAAATGTGAATTAAAAAAAATTAAACGGATATAACTGGCGGTATAGAAAAACTATAAAATAAATGTAAATAATGTAAATAATAAAATAAAGTGAATATAACCACTATATGCAGTGTCGTAAAGAAGGGAGTAACCTCCAAAAAAAATTTTTTTTTTAATTTTTTTCTTATTGCAAATAATTTTATTTAAAAAATGGTTTCAATTTATAATTAAAATTATATACGATATGAAAATGAAGTATATTTAAAAAATCAAATAAGAATTTTTTAATTTTAAATGTTAACATGGTTTAAAAATATATGAAAGGTTTTTTTCAACTTTGAAAAGGTTAAAAACCTATTTAAGAAATAGCACCGGTGAAAGCCGTTTAAATGAATTCGCAATATTAAATATTTATAAGGAGATTATTCTAAATAAAAATTTGATTTTAGATGAATTAATCAAATCTTAGAGAAAAGTAGACCTCTCTTTATAAATTCAAATTATAAAATTGCTATATTATTATAATATGATCTTAGTCATAAAATTTTTACATTCAAAACGTAATTATATTGAATTTTTAGTCATAATATTTATATATTATACTATTTTTAATAAAAATATTACATTTGCACTAAGAATTAGTGATCTGCATCGGGCCTAATTTTTCAAGCCCAGCCCTGCCCGAAATTATTTTAAAAAAGTTTTGCCGGCCTAACCCGAATTTATTTAAATATAGAAATTCATTTTTATAATTACTCAAAATAAAAGATATATGTTATATGGCGTCAAGTTTTTATAAATAAAATCAAATATTTTTATTTTACATAAAAATTTAACATAAAATTGATATATTTAGATATATTTAAAAAAATTTCCAAGACCCGACCCAACCCGGCCCGAATTTTTTTAAAAAATATTAGGCCCGACCCAGACAGATCCTGATTTTCCTACTTTTGCGAATCTCTAATAAGAATTATTTATGTTTTATTAATATACTCATTTGTATTAATTATATTATAATTGTTAAATTATATTTTTTTAAATACCGCACAAGAATGTATAAATAATAAATAAAATCTATAATTGAAATTCTCTGCAAAATTTTGTTATATGCAAAAAATTTAAATAATTATTTTTAACATAGAATAAGATTTATTGAATGAGGTTAGGGGGGCGATTTTATACTTCTTTCTACACTCTACACGGAATGGATTGAATTAATTTACAATTGACTAAACATTTATAAAATTTTCAGAATAATGCTTTCATTCGCATATTAATCATAAATTTGGCAAAAATTTTGTTACTAATATTTTTTTCAATTATGCTGGCTACTATAGTGGTTAGACACCAATAAAGCACAAAATTGGCATATTTTTAAAATGCGGTTTGGGGGCGAAGCTTCCCCAAAAATTTTAAACATCCCCCCACCCCCATCGACCAATCCTGGCTACGCCACTGACTATATGAATCACTTAAATGACCCAAAATAGTTTGAGCCTTTAAAATTTATATACATAGAAAATTTAAATGTTAAAAATATATATTAATACACAAAAAGTTTTTTAGGAATAATTGTATTTTGTATGTTATATATTTACATGTAAAATCCAATCTTCGTTGGGATTGAGCTAATTTTTCAATTATCTCATCTTTGCTTGTCGTCAAATGCCTATGAATATTCAAAAGATCCAAACCTTTCAATCTACTTTCAGAAGTTGTACTTCTTGGTATGCTTTTAGAGACCTGCAGGCCCGGCCCCCGGGCCGGACCATATTTTAATTTTTTAAATATACCCGAGCCGGGCCCAAGTTTTTAAAAAAACATCCGGGCGGGGCCTGAAAATTTTTTTAAAAAAATATCCGGGCCGGGTTGTATATTTTAAAACAGCCTATATTTGAAATCGTTATTATTAGCTATAAAAATCAAAAAGAAATATAATTTATTTTAAAAAAATTCGGGCCGGGCCTGAAAATTTTATTTAAAAAAACCCGAACCGGGCCGTAAAAATTTTTTTAAAAAAATCGGGCCGTGCTCTGCAAATGATACCTCTGCAGGGCTCTGTTATTCTTCTTAAAAAAGAGAATGGTTTACTAATGGGAGAGTTGCTAATATATATAAACAACCCTTTTAAAACATTGGGAAAATAATTAAAATGTGTTTGAAATGCAAAGCATCCATAGCATTTTTGGGACTATATCAACCATAGTTAATTTTATAAACATAGTTATTTAGCTAATAAGGCAACATAAGATACTTTAACATCTTCATGATAAAAATCTAACAAATATTTTTTTTTCATCACCATCTGAAAAAAGTTGGTAAGGCTTTTGTGGAAGTAATATCTGCAGATTGGTAAGTGCTGCATGATAAATTAAAAACCATTCATTTAGTTGGATTATAAATGTATCTAAGAGAGGAGACATTTGTTTTATAATACACTTCTACTGATCCTATATTAATGTTTTAACGATGAGCTTGCCTTGCTGAAAATCGAAGGAGACAAATATTAAACACATATAGCTCTGCTTTTAACTCAACAATAACATATAAAATATGAAATTCTTCATCAACATTAGCCCTAATTTCCTTGAGTTCTAATAAAATGCTATCCGCTATTCTCATCTTCTTAATCAAGTCAATGTCATGTTTTTGAAAGTATTACATATAGTTGTATAATTAAATAATACATTCTAATGAGAAAAATAAGCATTGAATCCTATAATTTTCTTGCTTCTGAATAAATATTTCTTTCAGGCTATTGTGATATTTTTCAGTAATAGCAAATAATCGGCTCTTCCAACTCCATAAAAGATGTTACTGCTTGATGGTGAAGACTATATCTCGTTGGATAAGCTTGCAATTTCTTTCTCCCTGTTGGACAAGGAGTTTCAGAAATAATTGTTATTTGACTAGAAATTTGAAAATGGTAGATAAATATTACGCCACTAAAAATTTGAAAATAATAAGTAAATATCACGCCGGAAAACTTGAAATCGAAATTAATTGATAAAATAACTTAGTTGATGAATGTGATAAATAAATGTAATTAAATATTTAATATGAGATAGGAATAAATATTAACAAACATAAATTAATATAAACAATAATATTTTTGAAAAATATATCCGGCATCTGCATTTTTTGGCTTTGGGGGAGGGGGGGGATTTGTCCCTCTGCCCTCTCTCCTTGCTGCGTACGCGCCTTCCTGATTATACTTACTAATTCATCAATCAGTTATTCCAGTCGAAAGATAGAAATCGGTTTTGTAAGTTGAATAAAAAGTGTCTTAAATAATGGATTTTAAACTCTGATTCATATATCAATTATGTCTACATTCATTAAGGCTTCATTTTCTCCTTTTTAAAATATTTTTAAGATCTTTATAAATATTTTTTTTTCCTGGTTTATTTAATTAATAGATATAGAAGAATAGTTAAAATTCATTATATTTTGAATCGAGTTATATTTTCAGATATTTGATATGGAATCTTATATTAGGACGCAATCCTAAAAAATTGCCAAACTTTTAAAAGCTCTAATTCTAAAGCTTGGACTAATGTAATGCTGATTCAACCGTTTGGTAAACCATACAATATAATATAAAAATGTAAAAAAATATATATATATAAGATTATTATTATAAAAAACTTTCTTTTTATCGTATTCTAAAATATGAAACTAGATGTTTCTCGCTCCAGCTTTTCTAGATATCATTATTAAAGGATTGAATCTTCTTTCATGAAATAACCACAGCGATATCATTATAATTTACTAATAAATGGGATTCTATCTCATTTCTAAAAATTAATGCTAAATTCTAAGTAGACCCTTTGATGAAAGAATTCAATTGTTTTAAATTTTGTCCAGGTTTGAAAGTGTTAGATAATGTTTTCCATCTCATTTTCAAACATTACTAAACGGATTTTTATTAGCCACGGAAATACTCTTGAACATATATTATATATTGTGCCATCTATTTGGTCATTTAATTTTAATGCCTTCATTTACATGCTATTATTGTTAATATTATCATTGTTTAATTATTGGTTATCAGGGTAAGATGTAATGCTGATATAAAAATTGCATGCTTCGATTAAACGATGGTCCTTTAGGGGAAAATGACCCCCTTTGAAGCTGGCGCATGTTTCATGAAATATTAAAAAGAGCAAAAAAAATATTATATGTCAATTGTCAAAATTATGTTCTTTTATAAATTTTCTGGAAAAATGTTATTGTAATAATTTTAAGAATTAAGAATGATATATTTGTCCAATATAAGGCAGGAATATTGGTATAGGAGGCCCCATAAGGTGATTTGATTAATCCCACTGTTGGGCAAAATTAACATATTTGCAAAATATAAAAACGTACCACTTATAGTATATAGGTATCTCTTAAGAGATAGTATACTTCCCATAAAATACACGAAAGTTACAGACGATTATAAAAAGTGGTTTGCATATCCCATCATCTTCCTAATATATTACCATTTTATTTGACACAGAAAATTGTATTTGTTTATTTTGAGAGGGCTAATATAAAAAATTTGATTTGGATTAGGCAGCTTCGCCGATAAAAAAAATATATACTGGACATAAAGAAAATTAATAAGATGGAAAATAAAATTGGGCGAAAATACTCAAGTTTATTTTTTTATTATCATTTTACTTAAGGAAAATATTACGTTAAAAATGGGATATATTTTTCCCTGGTGTCCCTTTATTTAATTAAGTCTATATTTGTCGATGCGAAATCCATTCCATTGTTTACGTCCAATTTTTTAAAGATTTTAAAATATTATAATTTGTAATAATTTAAGCATGTGAATAGCAATTAAGCCTCTTACAAAAAATTATATGACCGAATCAATAAAAGGCGGTATACAAAGGTATGATAAAACAAAGTGTAATAGTAAAATTAATATTATTGATATTATACTTTTATATTTCGTTAAAATTGAATTTTTTTTATGATAATAATACAAATACAAATACTAAAATATCATAATATTATAATAAATATTAGATTATAATTAATAAATAAATAAAAATTTAATAAAAATAAAAGATCAAAGTAGAATTGTGTCCCTTTGCCGCCAGTAGCATTATAATAATATTAGGAATAAAATTGAATATAAAAAAAAGTTTATAATAAATTTTAAAAGGTAAAATATTTTTAAAATATTTTCATCAATATTCCGAAATAAAAGCTACTGAGTAATTATTCAAGAGAAGAACACCTACTAAGAAAACTGGTAGTTTGGGCTCGATAACATCCCGATAGCAGCATAAAAATAATTTATGAGATTTATGCAATATTTTCTTTTAAGAATTCGCCAGATTAGTCGAGGAAGATTTTACATTTTTTAAACGTGTATGAAAGTCGCCAACCCATTATGGGAATTTTAGAAACCCTGCATATTAATGAAATTCCATTGTGAAATAATTGAAAATATAAATATCAAATTTAAGGGCCTTTATTTTAAAGGTATATTATAATGAAATATAACTTTTTTGAGGTTTACGAACATGAATAATTTATTTTTCCTAGTAGTTAGAAATCTTTAGAGTATACTCATTTAAAGACTTCATTTTCGTTTGTAAAAAAGTTATATTCTCACCAATTATCATTTTTTTAAGTTGTCCATTGCTATAAAACTTTAAGGATAAAATCGAAAACGATCAGATGACTATTATGGGTCAACTCTTAATCATTTAAGTGTTGCGGATAAATAAAATTTAAGATTCATTATGTAACAACATTGGCCACTTAATAGGCATTAATCTCTTCCCAAACGGGTAATTTCTGGGGGGATGCTCCCATATTACCTTGGTATTCGGGCCCACTTTTCCCACTAAAAAATTTGTTAATGGATGAGGGCTAATTCCTCCCTCCCCACCCTTCTACCTACTCAATGATGATAGATTTATAAATGTGTGGATTCTTTTTCGTTTGATATAATATATCATTTGTATATTGAAGTATAATTTATTGAACCAGAGTGTTCAATTTGTTCTTAGGTTTATTTTTTTTAAGAAGATCATTACTATTTAAAAATAATATCACTCAACTAAGAATTAGCAAAAAAAATATTAAAAAAAATTAAGATATAAAGCAAGAATAAGTTAAATAAAATGAATTATTTCTGAATAATATTTTTCTAAATTCATAATAAAATAATATATCTAATTTGTACCATTTAATGAAATATTATTATTTGTTAACAAAATTTATTTATAAAAATTAGGATAAAAACTTCCCGAATTAAGAGACACGGTCAAAATAGCATAGATTAGATACAAAGGCAATAGACAAAAAAGGCATGATGCATAAAAATGCTTCTGAATAGAAATATACTATACCAAAAGAAGAAAATACACCAATTAAAATTACTCCTTTAACAAATTTGGAAAAGGGAGTATAATACCACCTAATATTAACTTCCCTCTTGGAAACTAAAATGGCTTGGCCAAACCGGTATATAGTAATTTTTTAAAAAGAGTTCCTTGGTTCAGCCCATATTCTTTTTTATGAAGAAAAAAAGGCAAAAATGTGTATTCTAGCTTAAAAAATTTTATGAAAGGCCCATCTCCTAAAAATATTTTGCTCCGGCCCAACCGAATTTTTTTTGCCTTCGCCAGGCCCTACTAACCTTAAAGCAGGCAATAGGTCTTAGCCCATATTTTATTTACTAATATAATAAGAGAAAAAACATAATCTAACCGTCGTTATGTCAGATAGACTAAATCTGCAATTAGTATGACGGGATATGATGCGATGTAGTAGCTGATCGAAGTTTATAAAAGTTTTTAATGATATTTTCTTTATAATTTTATAACTTATAAATATAATTATTTTAAAAATATAATTTGTTTTTAATAATAAGAATATTAAAAAAATCTTTTTATCTTCATCATATAAATCATAAAACATAATATAATACTAAACATTGTTCAAAAGTTTTACATAAAAAAAAATATAAAGTTAATTGCAGATTTTGCCATGTGTAAAGGAACTAAGAGGGATAAGGAAGAAACACTTCTAATTCCCTCTTAAGATTTCAATGAGTTTTTTGTTTGAGGAAAAGGGACTCGTTTTATCTCCACTTCTTATTAAAATTTTCTTAACTAATTGATTAAAATTTTTTAATGGATTAGAAACCGAAGTTCCCCAAAACATTAACGATTAGAGGAATAAAAATAACAGAATTTAAGAGGGACCTATATTTATTGCATTTTTTAATTTCTTGAAATTTCAAGAGGTCAGAATTTCTATTAGCGGGAAATGAGATAACCAGTCTTTAGCCGAGCCAAAATGTTAAAGGCATGTCATCGGGATGCTTACCATTCTCATTTAAAGACCTAACAGCTCCAAATTATTTTGGAAACTGGCCAAAATCTAAGATTTGGCGATCAACCATTTATTTTTTCCTACACAGGATCGCGTCTAGCCATTCATGGCTGTTAGGATTTCTTTTTGCGTTTCTGAGTAGTTGAATAGTTAGATCAGGACACAAACAAGGATTTTCAAATGCACATTGAAATATAGGAACTAGGAAGTTCTTTAAATGGCTGGAAACAGGGTTATCGGACCAGTAAGCCTAGATTGTTTGGTCGAAGCTAAAAGTGGATCGTTTAACTCGATAAGTGAGGAAATAGAGTCGTTAAAAGATATCCGCGAAGAAGGAATACAAGCAATTGCCATTAAATTGGGAGGGGAGTGGGGTGGGTGAAATAAGTCCACCTTGGTAAGCAGACAAAGAGGCAAATGACTAATTAAAATCAGAAAACTTTAGGATTAAAAGGGATTCGATGATGTTTAAATTCAAATGACTTAAGGAGGGAAATATATTGAAAAGCCGGGGAAGATTTAAAGATGTGCAAGAATTGAGGTAAGAAAAAATATTTTTTGGTGTTAAGGAAAAAAACTGATGCTTGGGAAGATAAATTCCTTAGCGAATTAAAAAGAGATTGAATCAAATTGTCGAAAAAATTTTGACAAAAGGAAGTTTTAAAACCGATAGGAGAATCTAAAAGACAGTTACTCGTGCGGAATGATTTTAAAGTCGGGGTGGGTAATATTCTTATTGTTAAAGGAAGATATCTCGCATTTTTTTCTATTTAAGGAAAAACCAATTTTCGAACCTTCCATTTCAACGTACTCAATGACCGACTTAACATTAGGTAAAGATCTGCCAAAAGAGTCATCCTCGAGATATCTAAATTTAGGTCTAATTTGAAATCAGGCTTTAAATTTTTGATCAAATCCTGAATACCTATAGAAAAATCAAGGGACCTAGAGGATCGCCTTGTTGAATCCCCTTCATATGATATGAAAAATTTCCCGAATTTGAAACAAGGGAAATCCATAGCAGGAATTAAGGAAATTCCAATATTTTAGAAAATGTTGTGGAAAAGAGGGTAAAAACGAACTCCTATGATTGCTGTTGAAAACATTTCTGAAGTCTAACTGCAGAGAATCTTATCCGCCTCAATGTTTGTAAAAAACAGGCTACATGTGAGACTTCGCACCTACCTTTAACTCCAAAACATAACTGTGAGGGAAATAGTAGGGAACTGTTCTTTAGAACGGATCCTGTTTACTATGACTTTGGACACTGATCGAGGAAAAAATGACCCAATGGCTATGGGTCTAATACCACCATCAAGTTTGGTTAAAAAAACAAGATGTGCACCAAAAAGAATAGGGCGTATACAAAGGGGAACTTCGCGTATGAGGATATTATTATTACAAAGTTCGATTAATAATTTTAGTAATTAAAACCATTATCAAAGCATTGGATTAAATCAGCAAAAAAACCTAATCTGAACCCGTCTATAAACCCCCTGTCGTCCCTTTTAAGGACTTCAAGTGCTTAAGAACTACTTCACAGGTAAAGGGAATAGGAGGGTGAATGTTAGAAGGGGATGCCAATGAATGTTTTTTGAGAAGTTGTTGAAAAATAATAGGTTGATAGGAGAAATAATATCAAAAGTCTAAATTGGCGGCAACGCTAATATCTCCAAGGCTAACTTTTGAGATCAATTTGCTGCGAAAAGAATCAGGATTTAAAGAGTTAGATGGAGTAAATTCATCAATAATGGTATTATCAAAATTGGACACTTTCTTCTTAATTGAGGCTGATAAATTATTTATTTTATTTTTGGGTTTAACTAGAACTTGAAATTAAAAACTAATCAGATCTAACCATAAGGGTGTTGAAGAGAAATCTAAATTCAAATTATCTATAAGACACGTGAGTAACTTTGAAATCGATTCTCGGGCTGCTATAGGGACCTAGATAGAACTGAGGGCTTATGTATAAGAAATAAATTACTTGAAGAACTACCATCATGACTGGGGTCACGCTAGTGAGGGGATTTAATAAGATGATCTGGAAGAGAAGGGAAGGGGAATTTTCAGAATGTTTCCTAAATGCGTCATTTAAATTAAGTGAAAATACTTTTAAACACACGTGGCAACAAGCGTTTACTATGATACAACTTCGGATGGGGAAAAAACAAAAAGATATTAACAATGGTAATGGAATAAAGGAGGAAATAATTAAAATTTTAGAAAGGAGAAAAATATAGCTAAGGGTGACAAATAAGATAAACAAAAACATATGATTTAGTTTCTTTTTTTTTAAAAAAAAAGAAGTAAAATAAGACAAATATTGGAAAAAATTAATAATGCATGAAGTATAAAAAGTATTATTAAAAAACAAGAAAACAAATATAATTAAGGGGGTTTGTAAATTAAAAAAAATATATATATAACGGTTATTCTAACGAATTTATATCAGTTTTTGGCTTTGGACAAGTTGTGAACTCGTTAGAGAGCGTAGTAGATACCAATTAAACTGTTCTTAGACATACTGTTGTACTTGTGGAAGGAGGGTGAGGGTGGGGAGGAAGAGTGAATACCAATTAAACTGTCATTTTGGGCGCACTTTACTTATGAATAAAATAGTTAGACGTCGCGGATATGGATAAGTTGAGAGTAGAAATAGATACAACCAATTTTGACGAATTTCAAAATTGTTAATTGTTTTTTTAAGTACAGAATAATGTAAAGGTGGGGAACAGGGAACATAGGTTTATAGGGCAATAAGAGTGAAATGAATAAATCTGTCCTTTTCTTAGTATTCGCTCATGAGATTAGGGGAATAAAGTGTATCAATAATCCATATGAAGATGAAATTATAATAAGTTACCTATGTCAAGTAATATGTAATGCTTATAAAGAGAAGGATGGGAGTAAGGAATATGGATATATGGGACATTAAAAACGTGCAAAATATATAGGCCTCTTCATAATATTAATTCGAAAGGTTTGGGGAGTAGGGGGGGGGGTGAATTAATATTCTATATCAAGTAATATGTGACGCTTCTAATCAGAAGGTAGGGAACGTGATATGAATATATGGGAGTGCGACATTAAGTGCGAAATGTATAGACCTATTCATAATATTAATACGAAAGGTTTGGAGAAGAAAAATATAATATTAATTTTATCTTTAATTTCAACCAAGACCAATAAGAAGAATAAAGAAAAGTTTATCTTATACAAAATTTTTTTAAAACTTGATCAGTTATTACAGCGTAGCACTTATTAAAAATATATTTGCAGCCTAATAGTAATAATTAAATTCATCTATATTTAGTTCAGGTTATATAAAATCCAGCAATTTATTATTAAATATTCAAATTGAAATTTAATTTTTTAAATATGCTCCCATTATTTAAAAAAATTGACATGTGCAGATTCTATACTCCTCTATTACAGCATGACTTAATACTGGATTGTTAAATTGCTTAGCTGAAATTTTCTCATATTTAAGAAATAAAATAATTTCCAGGTAGTTGTTTTAGATACATTAAATAACAAATATTAAACCATTTTATTGATTTAGTAGACTTATTTTTAAACTTTAAAAAATTTCAAATCTGGGCTAAATTTTTTTTCTGGAAATTTTTTTCTTCCAAGAATTTTTAAATTTTATTTATTTTGAATAATTTTTGCAAATTATTTCGAAAGGAAGCTGTAAATGAATATTAAACGATCCTTTATATGATTTTCCAACAGATAATAAGATATAATTATTTAGGTTTATTTTTTTTTAATCGGCCTAGGGAGGTTTTTTTTTTAAAAAAAATTATTTTTGGGCCTGGCTAAATTTAAAGTTGGTTTTTCTAAATAATTTACAACCACCGAGCTTTGAAGAGCTATGTAAACCCGATAGGTGGATTAAGTTCATTATACTTTAATTATCCATCATAATAAATAGGTTGTAATTGTGAGGCTTTAAATAAATATATAAAAATAGGCCTTTATAGTTGCATAGGAAAGTAGGATTTAATGTGTAAACAATCCAATTTTTTATTATTATTTTATAAGCGCCAAATTTGTAAAATAAATAAATAAATATGGAATAATGACTTTGTTAATTGAAGGGTCAAATTCTTTGTTGATATAAAAAAAAACTATAATTTTTAATCTTAAATAAAATTCTAGGTTTTACCAAATCATTTATAAAATTTAATTTTAATATCAAATATTACCATTTTGGAAAACTAAAATATCCTAATTGCTATTATCAAATATGAAGAGTAATCAAATATTCTTTATTCTGCTAGAAATTGTATATCTGATTCAAGTAAAAAAAAATTATGATCATTTTATTACTCTTTTGTGGAGCAAGCAGTAGAATAATTTTTGTCTTACTTCTCTCTTGTTAGAGTGGCAACATTTAAATGAAGATGTCATGTCGAGGTCAAAAATTTTCGATTTTCAAGTTCGGCATAATTTTTTCAAATTTTGATTCATTTCCCATCATTGATTTAAAATGCAATTAAATAATTTTGGCTGTATTTTGTGAATTGTTTCAAAGAGAAATTGCAAATACGAGCAGTAAAATGAAATGTTAAACGATTCATTATAATATTTTTAAACTTGTTACTTTCTATGATTTCTTTTTTTAATGAAATAGACCAGACCCAGGTTATAAAAATAATAATTAGGCCCAGCCGGGTTTTACATTTTTCTTTATTCTTAAGTTGGATCTGGATTTTTTGAATATACTCTTCAGGGTTCCCTGACCGATCCTGCAGGCATTTGTTCTTTATAATGTTTTTTATTAAAAAGAGATGTGAAATAGTGATTTGCTGTGTGCCTAATTTTTCAAGCATGGACCGATTCGATCACGAACAAAGTTTTATTTTTATCCCAAAAGCTATACCCAAAATAAAAATTAATTGTCAACCCCCTGCCAGAATTTATTTAAATAGAGAAACATTTAATTTTTTTTGTTGTAAAAAAAATATTCTACAAATAAAAAATATTAACATTTTGTTTCTTACAAGAATTAAAATATATCAATTTATTGTATATCATATTTAAAAATTTAAGCTCCGGTCCGAAATTTTTTTAAAAAATATTAGGCACGATCCAGCCCGAACCGAAATTATTTAAAAAAAAATAAGGGTGCGGGGGCCTTAATCACTAATGTGAATTGCTAAGTTTTAATTGAAAATGACTGGACTATAAATTGACACAGTTATGTTATCATGACTGTTGGTTTTATATATTTTTTATTTATCGCTTGAACTAGGTAGGTACCAAATCGATTAAACATAAGAGATCAATATTTCGAGGTTTAGATGACGATAGAAAATGGGAATCTCCTTCAATTATTTACTCCTATTCAACTCAAATCAACAAACGTAATGGCTTTAGGCTTCCTTAATTCTGAATTAATAAAACCATTCAGAAAAGCAGTTATCCCCTTTTTTTAATATTAGAGATTTTTACATAAAATAAATAGATAACACACCGTATATTTATTTAATCTAAGAATCACTTTCCTTTTAGACGTTATTCAGAATTATAAAAATGAAAAAAGGATCAGCTAGAATTGTATAATTTACCTATTTAAAAGGTTAACATTAAAATTCTTTAAAATATAATATAATATTATAAATTAAAATTATCATGTTATAATGCAAAAATTTTCGAAATTTGACAAAATTGATAAAATTTTTAGTAATAAATAATATTATGAAATGAAAAAAAATATATTATATAAATCTCAAGTATATAAAAAAATATCATAAATATAATGTTAATTTAATTATGAAACATCTACTAAAAAAAAATTATATTAATAATTATAAATCTAAAAAAAAGAAAAAAAGAATGCCATGTGTGTTCTCGAAGAAACACTTGTAATTCCCTTTTAGGATTTAAATAACTTTTATTAAAATAAAGAAAAACTTATTAATTTCGAGCTAATTCAAAATTTATAAAATAGTAGAATATTTAAATAAATATTATACATGCTACTTTGAAAACGGATCCTTATTCTAAAATATTGACTGCCTTTTCAATGCGTTTTTCTAGTATTATACTACAAAATACTTAAGTGGTTATTTTTTCCTTCTTATAATGATATTTCACTATTTTATCAACTAGGTCTAATTAATGTGATTTTAATTTTAACACAAAATATTAAGTCTAGAACATTTAAATCCTAATAAGGGGGCCTCGAGACATGTTATCACCAACAAATTTAAAACAAAATTTATATAACATAGTATGGAAATTTATCCATTTTTTAAATTATTTTTTGATTAAAGTAACCAATGCTACCCAATTAATAGAGGAGGCACTTGACAATTGGTCAAAAAAGAGTTGTATAAGCTTTAAAAATGTGATGAAGCCCGAAGATATCGATTATATATTATTCGATTCCGTCGCAAATAAAACAAGGTGAAATTTTAAATTTCTTTTATTTATTTATCTAAGGCTGCGTCCAAAATATTTTGAAAAAATCCTTAAATTTAAAAATCAAATTTAAAAAAATCACTTTGGACACATTTAAGTTTTAAAAAAATTAAAATATTCAAAATGCTAGATATGATTCAATTATTAATTATTTAAAGAAATATTTAATTGTATTTATTATTTTATATTACCTTTCAGTTATTAAACTTTGTATAAACCTATTATTTGAAAATGGTTATATCATAATTTTATTTATATATTTAATAAATACATCTATATTGTAAATAATTGTATCAATGTTTAAAACAGTTGGAAAACCAATAATAACTTTTCAGGCGCGTACGCAGGAATTTGGTCTGGGGGGGGGGGGGGGGTAATAAATTTTTTTGAGAAATATTATTGTTATTTAAAAGTATCAAGCATAAATTTATTAGGACTAATAACTATTTCTGATACACAATTTTAAATTATATGAATTATAAAAAAATTATATATATAAACCGGCACATAAAAAACTTATAAATAAATGTGAATTAAAAAATACCATCATATGAATCACTTAAATGACCCAAAATAGAAATTTGAATTTTTTGAACCTTTAAAATATATATAAAGTATAAAAAATTTAAATGTTGGAAATATAAATATCAATACACAAAAAGTTTCTTAGGAATAATTTTATTTTGTATTATATTTACAATGTAAAATCCAATCTTCGTTGGGATTGAGATAATTTTTCAATTACTCATCCTTGCTTGGCATCAAATGCCTATAAATATTTAAAAAATCAAAACCATTCAATCCACTTTTAGAAGTTGTACTTCTTTTAGGTGTGCTTTTCAGAGAACTGCAGTTCCGGTTCCCGACCGTATTTGAATTTTTAAATATACCCGGGCCGGGCCCGAAATTTAAAAAAAAAACACCTGGGCGCGGCCTGCATTTTTTTTAAAAAAATTATGTGGGCCCGGCTATATATTTTAAAACCAAATATTTGAAATTAGCTATAAAAATCAAAAATAAATATAATTTATTTTAAAATATCCGGGCCGTCCCTGAAAATTTTATTTAAAAAAATCCGGCCCGTGCCCTGCAAATGGTATTTTTGCAGGTTATTCTTCTTAAAAAAGAGAATGTTCTCTCATTAGTTTACTAATGGGAAGAGTTGCTAATATATATATATATATATAATCATTTTAATATATTCGGAATATAATCTAAAATGTGTTTGAAATTATACAAAGCATCCATAGCATTTTTTGGGACTATATCTTAGTTAATCTTTTAAACATAGTTATTCAGCTAATAAGGCATCAAACAAATAATTTTTTTCTACCAACATCTGAAAAAGATTGGGAAGGCTTTTGTGGAAGTCGACTCAATTTCATAGAACTATTCGTCCTCTAGTCGAATCAATTATATAATTCTTATTCACGACTCAAGTTAGAAGTCTAAAGTAAAAAAATGTAAAAAACAGAACAAATATCTTAATTAATAATAATAAATCTGAAATATTTATCCTCTAGTCGACTCAATTTGACGACTCAAGTTCATAACTTGAGTCGACTTGAGTTCCTGACCCGAATTCATAACTCGAGTCGACTTGAGTTCATGACCCGAGTTGTTCATAACTCAAGTCAATTTGGGTCGATATTTTTGACCCAAAACTTGGCTCAGTTTTCGACTAAGTCGACTCGACACAGTCTATTAATAGCACTAGTGGAAGTAATATCTGCAGATTGGTAAGTGCTGCATGATGAATTAAAAACCATTCATTTATTTGGATTATAGTTTTATAATACTTTTCTACTGATCTTATACTAATGTTTTGACGATGAGCTTGCCTTGCTGCAAGTCGAGGGAGACAAATTAAACACGTATAGCTCTCCTTTTGACTCAACAATAACATAAAATTGAAATTCTTCATCATTAGCCCTATTCCTTGAGTTATAATAAAATACTCTCCGCTATTTTCATATTCTTAATCAAATCAATGCCATGTTTTTGAAAATTATTACATATAGTTGTATAATTAAATAATACATTCTAACGAGGAAAAAAATTTAAGCATTGAATCCAATAATTTTCTTGCTTCTGAGGTAATATTTCTTTCAGGCCATTGTGATATTTCAGTAATAGCAAATAATCGGCTCTTATAACTCCATAAAAGCTATTACTGCTTGATGGCGAAGACGCTCGTTAGATGGAAAAGCTTGCAACTTCTTCTCCCTGTTGGACAAGGAGTTTCAGAAAAATTATTATTTGAGTAGAAGTATGAAAATGGTAGATAAATATTACGCCACTAAAAATTTGAAATAATAGGTAAATATTACGCCAATGAAAACTTGATCGAAATTAATTGATAAAATAACTTAATAGATGAATGTGATAAATAAATGTAATTTAACATGAGATAGGAATAAATATTAACAAATATAAATTAATATAAACATTAATATTTTTAAAATCCGGCATCTGCATTTTTTGGCTGGGGGGGGGGGCTGTAACTTTTATTTTGAAAGATAATTTTTCCATAAAATATATATAAATTATTATATTTGAGTTATGTAATAAAATTGTAATAGAAATAATATAATATCTTTTAAAAGTAGGAATAGAAATATTTTTATTAATAACTCTAGGGTTTTCATTTTCTTTGTTGGGATTATCTTGATCTAGCTATTATTCAATAATAAATTTCAATTAATAGTAATATCATGTATATATATTATAGTATCATGAAAAGAATCAATAGACATTTTTTGCCTAATATTTATATCATTAAGTGGGTTAGCAATTTCATTAAAGTATGATGCAGCCTAATAAAATATATTTGGTAATATCATCAATATTTTCTTTTAACCATATATATTGTTTAATATATACCTTTTAAATTAAATTATAATATAATTTTTATTTTTACCAGATTTTGTTGGGTGAAAGAATATAATCTATTAAATTTAGCCTTTACAGCTAAAAATTTCTTTTTCATTAGATCATAATTCAAGTTATGTTTTTCCTATTATTTCCTCCCAAATTTTCCTATTTTCTACAGAATCTCTGAATTTTAACTCATTTTTGCACCAGAGGTTCCTGTACACTCTTATGTTTTCCATAAAATTATATTTTGACATTAAAAAATATATTAATATAAAAGGCTATAATCGTTTGGGTTAGTAAATTTATAAAAATTAACAGCATTAAAAATTGTACCTACTATTTTTTTTTTATAAATTTCACAAATAAATAAATTTTGAATAAATTTTTATAAATACCGGAAAATGAAATTGGACAAACATTTTATTTTTACATTAAAAATAGCTTATGTTATTTTTTCTTCAAAATTTATTTTTTTATATTTTTATGAATTTGGACGCAGCCTAATATATTGAAAAAATTTTTTGAAAATTTGAATGATAATATGCCCCATTGCTAATTTGTGAAATGAGTATGTAGTTGTATAAAGAGACAAAATAAGCTTTATTGGGTTAAATTATATTAAATAAATAATATCAAAGTGTATAGATAATTAATTAACTCCGCAACTCCCCATGGTGAGAGTATGACAAAGATCATCACTGAAAAAATCCTGAACCTGAACACTTTGAACTTATTTTTATGGTAAAAATATAATAAAATAAAATATATTTTTAAAAAACTGATGTTTCTGTTTACTATAATTAAATAATTAAATTTTATAAGTTCTTATTTTTCTTTGACTTCGAAACCTGAATCCAAACCTGGTTCGATTTTTTATTGAACCCGAACTAGGGCTCCTTTTTTAGAACAATGGTTTGCAGCTTAATTTGGATTTCCTTTTTCTCTGCTAATTTTAAATTTACTGTTTTTTATATATTTAGATCTTCTTTCTTTTTGTCATTTGTTCTTAAAGTGGGGTATGGCAGTAAAAAATATTTGGAGGGGTGGGGTGGAAGAGCAAAGTTTTTTTAGAGGAGGGTTATCATCATTGACTTAACGGGTGTAGAAGTGCCTGACCCCTATACTTTAGTGTTGTTAAATGGCTCGTTTTGAGCCGATTTTTAAAAACGGCTAACTCAATACTTCATCCAGAAAAATATTACGCAAGCCTGAAGATTTTGCTCATTGAAGGAACAAAGGTCTATACATGTATTATCGAAATCTAAGGGTTTAGGCATTATTTTTCTGGCTAAAATTTTGAGTAAGTCGTTTTTAAAAATCGGCTCAAAACGAGCCGTTTAACAACACTACTATACTTATTATCGAATATTAATGAGTGGATATAATAAAATTTTATGTTTAAAAATTCATAGAATATTTTTTGTATCAAATTAATATGAGCTTTAAAAAAAATTGCTATGTATATAATTTAATAGCCACCTATCCTAACTAATAATAGCCTACCTTATTCTACTTGAAATATAAAAACGAATAGTATATATTTTGGTTCTTCTTTTATATTAAGCTTTCTCATAGGCAATAGGGACGATGCCTATTGAACCACTGAACCCGATAACAAAAATAACATTGTTTTTATAAATAATTTTACAAATAATATTAATGGAATTATAAATATAATAAAGTAACTAAATAATCTAACTATGTTTTCTTATCATAGGAGAAGTCAAAGGAGACGTGAATACGTTCCCCTGGCAAATTTGCAAGTTTTTGTTATTATTATTTTTAGGCATTGAAAAAAGGAGGATAAATTAATAATTTTTTTATATAATGACAATAATTGAATATTTTAGTTTAAAAAAAAGGGAACCTGACCAGTAAACGGGACTAAAACCAGAGTTGTTAAACGCTACTTTTAAAAGTAGCACGCTACCGCTATCGCTATTTGTCAAAAAAGTAGCTCTCTATTAGCTACTTTTTAAGCTACTTTTTATTAAAAAAAATTTACAAACAAATTTTTTATTTTTTCCTTATAAAGTTATTGTATAGTAAATATATAAAAATCAACATTTATAAATATTAAAATATAGTTAGTTTTGATTATAAAAAAATTTAAGTAATAAAAATAAATATTTATGGTAATTCGTTGCATTTTAACAATAAAATCATTTCAATATTATCATCCCCAAGTCTAGAGCGACGATCAGAAAGTATAAGTTTTGCCTTATTAAATAATCTCTCGACACTAGCACTTGAGGGTAAGGGCGTATTTAATCTTATATACATATTTTTAATATAAGATAGATTATCAATAATTTTATTTGCAAGTACATCGTATGTCTGGCATCCTATTATCATTTTGAGAGCTAATGCCACAGATCTTCTTTTTAAAGTTCTAGGGTCTAGCCAATGGCCTGTGATTCCCAAATAAGCTCAAAAATATTTAATCAGATCAATTTATAAATATAAATAAGTTTTTACCTTCTGTTATGTGTTCAACTATCTCCCGTGGTACATATATGTGATATCTCTGATAACTCTACTATTAGAACATCTTTCATCATTTTAAAGTTATCTGCTATTTTATTCATTAGTGTCTGGCGGCATAAAATTGTTGTACCAGGGGATAGTTTTAATCATCATGGTAAATGATGGATTATCAACTAAGGACATTGGTTGAACTGTATAAATTATAAAATCAACAATAACTTTATCAGCCAATTTCTGAGAAATATTGTCATTTACATTATTAATTAATTTGGTTTGAATTGAATTGAATTAGTCTTTTTGGATGTAGAGTCGCCTATACCAAAATTATTTAGATGTTTCTACATTTCCTTAAAACTCATTAACAGTCTTAATAAATATTATTAGAATGTATAAATGACAATTTACCTTTAGGTGTTTCTTGAGGTTATAGCTATTGGATTGATTTGAGGAAATATTTTTTTTTTACATTTTAAACAAATAAATTTAAAACCAGTTTTGGTTATATATTTATTTAAAAAAATTTTCAAATCTAGTGAATGGGAAATTTATATTAAAGCTATTAAGAACATTTTCTTCCCTGGTATCTTCCAATTCATTAATATCATTGTCTGAATCACTTTCAACGATTTGGATATCCATAGGCGATGACATTTTAAATTATTAACACGTGATTAAGGTTTATAATACAAATGAAAATATAAATTACAAATTGAAATAATATTTCAATTTCAAAATTAAATAATAAATCATAAAAATTATAATTAATTATGATATTATATTTAAATTTTCATGTTTATACTTACCTTCATTATATTTTTTAAAAGTAGCGAAGTAGCGGCTACTTAACTACTTTCAAAAAAATTTAGCCCTAAAAAATTAGATAATTACAAAAAAGTAGCCGCTATTAGCTATAGATAACAAAAAAGTTAGCGCGCTACAAGTAGCGCGTTACTTTAACAACTCTGACTAAAACCTTCAATATAGGAAGAAAATATCCACCCAATAGTATTTTCCCCTCCTTACCAAAATTCTTGTTATACCTCTAAATCTTATTTAAAAATCAATTTTTATAAAATTTTAATTTATTAGGTGTACCGCTGAATTGGGAAGGCAAGGTGGTGGTCAAACTATAAATATTAACCCTGGATGTCTGAACGTATTTATTTAAATTACATATTCCTAACTTTACTTTTTCTTTTTCTTATAAACGATTTAAAAAAAAATAACTATTATAATTCTTAGATTCGTACCATAACAATGTTAATCGGAAGAACGTTGGGATTTATTTACGAAGTGGATAGGGAGGACAGGAAAGATTATATAATCATCGATCTAAACAAAGTTAATAAATATTATATATATTTAATTTACTCCAAATAAAATGGTTTATCATTTAACCCAGCTAAAAGTCCAATTATAAATGGCTTTATTAGAAAAAAGATATCATTTGATAAATTATATTTACTCAAATGGATTCGGGAATAATATTTTTAAAAAAAGTTGAAATATTTTCAGGAATCCATGCATAAAAAATTCAATTTATAAATTATTTTTTCTATTTATTTTGTATTGTATATATAGATAGATCCGATATATGGGTCTGAAATCTCTGAGACGATAAATGCCGACGATTTTAATATTTCTTATGAGTATGGATCTGTAATGCATTTCTATCCTGATGTAAGGAGTATATTCAATATTTATTATTAAAATATAAAAGTATGAAATTTAATTTAATAACTTAGAGATATAATGATATCCCTTTGTTCTCATTCTTATAATTAAATACAAAGCATTCAGCACATTGGTGTCTTCTATACTTAAAAAAAACTCAATAGAAAAATGTTTTAAACCAAAATCAATTTTAAAGTTTTCTTATAATGTGAACCTTAGTTAATATTATATAATATAATTCGATATATTTATAAACCACTAAAAACAATAACTTTAGGAATTCAAATCTAGTAGAGTTGAAGGCCCGACTTTTATTACCAAGGATTTAAACTATCAAGCCACTATAGGTTCATCGATAGAACCAAGTTTTTACGATCTCATGGCTCTCAATAAATTTTATTGCAACGGTAAATATAAATAGTATAAACATATTAATATCAAAATCATTACAAGAATTACAATTTATTTATTAAATTAATTCCGGGCTTCGAAAAATGTATTAGGAGAGACCGGGGTAAAGTCATAATCCTTGAAAAGACCCTAAATTTGGTGAAGATATATTTTTAAATCTAATTTCTTACCTATATTTATCTTTTGAAAATATTCCTTGGTTTGACATATTTTGCCTAGAAACCGATTTTTACCCCTAAATTATGAAAATCATCCTCTAGTTTATTTTGCTTTTAGCAAAATATATTTAGCATTTAAATTTGTATATATGTACATTAAAATTATAATTTATCTGAAGTTTATATCTTACTGGAAATCATGCAATAACGATTTGTATAATATATATCACGATGGGAATAATAATATATATATACGCTGATTATTTCTATAAAAATTAGGGCTTTGTAAATTTTTATTTGCATTTAAAAATTTCTGTCTGAAGGAAGTGCTTATTTCTCTTCCAAAAATAAGTCTCCCTAGAGTAAGAAAACGTTCTACGGGAGCACTTGGCGTAAGGACAACATTATATTTAATAATAAGAAGTAATAATTGAATTTCTTTTTAATTAGTTAAGATGATGGCCCATTTTGAATGGTATATGCTTTCTTACAAATATAATTATACAAAAGATTTTGTTGGCATCTAATATTGCTACTTAGCAGAGTTGTTAAAGTATCTAGATATAAAAATGTGGTATCTGCTTTGATTAAAGTATCTGTATCTAGATAGAGGTATCTGTATCTGTTTTTAGATACTTTTGATATATTTCTATTTAACGCTTTTTTATATTATAAATAGAATGTAAAATTTATTTTATTTCATATGAGCATATAACTTAATATTAATATGTATATTAAAAAATTATATATATATGTAAAATTTTAAAACTTATATATAAAAAAGAATATATAAATATTAATTAAATATTATGTCCGAGTTATCAATAACAAGCAAATTCTGATATTACAATCCATCTCAAGGAATTTATAATTGCAATGGAATTGGTATTTTATTTTATTTTATTTTATTTTATTTTATTTTATTTTATTTTATTTTATTTTATTTATTTTATTTTATTTTATTTTATTTTATTTTATTTTATTTTATTTTATTTTATTTTATTTTATTTTATTTTATTTTATTTTATTTTATTTTATTTTATTTTATTTTATTTTATTTTATTTTATTTTATTTTATTTTATTTTATTTTATTTTATTTTATTTTATTTTATTTTATTTTATTTTATTTTATTCTATTATATTAATTTTTAAGATTAATATTGATGACGAAAATGACGACATTCTTCCATGGCCAATTTATAGACCATATTTTAAAATAATATCTCAAAATAAAGATAACTAATCTCTGTAAGTAAAATGTTTGCCATGTCTACCAAAAAATATGCAAATTTCAGTTTAATTACTTCAACTTGCAACATTAAACATTTAAGGGTATAGATACTAAATAAATGTTTACAATTTTAAATTAAGAGAAAACATCAAACACTCTTAACCCTAAAAAAAGGGGAAGGAGAAAAAATCTTTTAAAGAAAATATTGGACCAGGCTCATCGTCCATTGATTTTTTTCTCCAAGAGACCTCAGACTTTAACCCAAACCACTCTAGATGATTTAATAACTGATTTTATTATAGATAGCATTCAGCCATTTTCAATTGTTGAAAATCCTTCATTTATAAAAATGATCAAAACATTAGCTCCACAAAAAAATATAATTTGCCAACAGACAGTGGTTGCTAAAATCTCCCAAAGATGGGAGAATGAAAAGAAAGAAATCATTAAAAGTCTAATAGAAAGAACCATCGCTAATATGTACAACAGCAGATTGTTGGAGTGCCTATCGCCGGTATAGCTAACATTTAAATTTGTATAATAATTTAATTACGAACAAATTATTTGAGCAGTTTTAAGAAATGTTAATTTTTAGTTCATACATAGGAGTCACTGCGCACTATATAGATCCAACAAGTTTGGAAAGAAAAAATGTAGCGTTGGCTTGTAAAAGAATGACTGGTAGTCATACATATGATAAAATAGCAAAAAATTTACAAGATATAGCAAAGGATTATTGCATACAAAATAAAATCTCAAAGACCATTACTAATAATGCCAAAAACTTTATTAAGTCTTTTAGGTTTATTTTATTATAAATATAAACATAAATATAATATTACTTATTTATGATAGAGTTTTCAAGCCAATTGAAAATATTAGTGAATCCATTGATGATCTGGAAGATGAAGAAACAGTTGCACCAATATCAATATCAGATCTTTATACTACTGCTCAGGATTTTGGAATATCAGAATCATAAACCTGTGAAAAAAACCAATAATTTAATATCCGATTTTTTTCAGTATCCCACAGCAGGAGATGTGATTGTTAATGATTTAAATTCTTATAGTCAACAAATTTTAAATAGTTTTTTTAAAAATGAATGCCGAGATTTTAGTATTTTTAAACAATATCCTGATATAAAAATGTTCCAGCTTCCCTGTTGAAAAACTTTTTAATATAACTAAAAATGTCTTTACAGATAAACGAGGATGTCTTAATGACCAAAATTTTGAAAATATTTTGTTACTGAAATCTAATAATTATTTATAATCATTTAATCATATATTATATTATTTTATTAATGATATATAATAATAATTTATATTAATCATATATTATATTTAAAAATCATTATTTTAGTTACATTTTGATAAATGTGATATCGAGTTAATAAATTTTTTAGATCATTTCATGAATTTTCACAATAGAATCCTAATTTAGGTTTATTCAAACCTTATCTAAGAGTATAATAAAAAATGTATCTGTACCTAGATACATTTTAAATTGTATCTGTATCAAGATAACTTTTTAGAAGCTGTATCTATAGATAAATTTTTAAACGATGTATCTGTATCTAGATCCATTTAAAAAGTATCTTTTAACAACTCTGCTACTAAGTAATGTATGACGAGAACATCATCTTTCCCTGAGAAGGTTGTCAAAGTAATTTAATTATTAAGTTAGTTTAATTTAATTGATAATTCTATTTAATATTTAGCTAAACAAAAATCTTGTTACATGTTCATCTAACTAAAATTTAGTATACAATTATTTAAGACATATTATGTGAAAATAATTTTACAGAGATATGTTCCCATAGCTTGGCTGTGGATGACTTAGATGCTAAAATATATTTTTTTTGAAAGACATAGGAGTAGGGTTGTTAAACGGAACGATTTGGGTCGAGCCAAAATAATATTATGTAAGATTCGAGATTTGACAAATAGATCTCCAAACCTTTCTTCTATCTATGAACAAAATCTTCAAGCTATTATTTTGGCTAAAATCTTAATCATGCCCTTTTTAAAAATCAGGGATGGTACAATTTCTATTTTTCTGAATCATTTGAATATTATCCTCATTAAATGAATAGTCGAAATCAGAATTTATATTAAATTCCGTACATAGCGTACCCATGGAGGGACAAGGGGAAATCCCCTCTTCGAAAATTCGTCTGTTATCGTAAATAACATTTTAAGCTAATAAGAATTACATCTTAAATACTATCACCCCCAAGAATTGCAATAAAAATAAGTAAAAGTTAATAATTTTTTTAAAATAACGACTTTAATTCAAAATTTTTAAAAAAGTGGAAAGCCAAAATTATTTTTATAAAAATATAACCTAGACCTACCAGTAAAATTTATGCAAAAAACCACATAATAGTGATATCCCCTTTCAAAATTCAAGGTATGACTATGATTCTGTATTTGTCTGATTCATTTATCAATATTTATTATATAAAAAAGTCCCGCATACAGAATCAGATATTTTAATTTAAAATTAATTTATTATGATATATATTAAAAATAAAATCAATTATTTTAATATATTTTTAATAATATATATAATATTTTAAAAAGTAATTAGTTACATTTAGTATTTGCATTCTAAAAAAAATATAACTAGTTACAGTTAGTAGTTGCAATTTTTCAAATATAACTAGTTATAATTATTTTTTCACTAGTAAAAATACAAATTACCAATCGTTTTACCCACGCTCCCCTAATAATTTTTAATTTAATTCCATCCATCTTATATAATTTCACCCATCAGGTTCTTTTTAGTTTATGCCTAATTTAGGTGAAATTAAGCAAAAGAAAAATTTCCCAATATTAATTTAACTAATCCTTATCATCGGATATAGATAGGCAAACTAGCCTACATCAGGGGATTACCCCATGCCTAGTTTATTTATGTATACAACAAGCAAAGTAGCCATAAATTATAATATCAACATATTTTCTAGAAAAATATAATTTTTATCAACAGAGATATAGCATATCAAATAGCCATAATATGCCACATTAATTCTTAATTCATCCCTAGTTTCATTAAATAAGATTTGCAGCCCTAGATTATTAGGAGAACTCCGACTCAAAATCAAATTATTTTCGCATAAATACATTTATATTTTATATTTATAAATAAAAATTTAACCATAGTAGTAAATTCATATAGACGAACCCTATGTGTCACTTCAGAATTTATTCCCTATCTATTTTAAGCAGATGCTTATTTAAACTCAAAAAATTTCCATACGTACATATTTTAGTGTTTAAGTATATTTAATCTTTTATTCTGAGGGTTTTCTTTGTGAGGTTATTTGCCAGATTATATTAAATGGGCGGAGGGGGGGGGGTTCCAAAAAAATTGGAAAAATTTGAATAAAAAGGAAAAAATTTAAATGAAAAATGTTAAATTAAAAAATGAAAAGACATCAAAAATGCAAAAAAAATAATCATTCAATGAAACAAAGCATCTAAAATAATTTCAAATGAAAAACAAAAATAATGTAAAAAGGTCAAAGAAAAAAATAAGTTAATTATTTTAGGAAAAAGTTGAATTATAAAAAGAAAAGTCCATAAGTTGTTTATGAAGAAATTTTATAAAAGGAATTAGTGTACCCAAATTATAGCTTTTGTGTTTTTTACGTTTATTTTTCTTTAAATAATATATTTTTAATGTATTCGATTAAATTGATAAAAGTTTTTTTGGATATTAAAAGGCAATGGTATATTTTTAATTATTTTTTTTTCAAGTGTTTTTTTTAAAAAAACATATTACTTCAATTTAAACAACAAGCGTTTAATATAAAAAAAACAACACGCTACTCCTAATTTGTTAGCATTACACCCCATTCAAAGATGTGGAAAACTTTTTCATTTTATTGTTCAATTTTATTTTTGGTCATAAAATTATTTAATGATGTAAATCAAAGAGAAATGACAATTTGCATTCAATATATTGAACTTTTCAATTTATAATTTAAACATGTATACTATATATTGTAATTGTAGAGTGATGACAATTGTCTTAATTTATTAATCATTAAAAACAACTAAAATGAAACAATATAATGTAAAAATAAAATAAAAAATTTATGAAATATAATCTATAATGAAAACCTATAAGCTACGAAAGAGAATCATTATCCTTTTACTTTTTTAAATGGGACTGTACCTTAAAATATGATCGAATATAAACATATCGACGTTCATCACTGCAATACCTAGTAAATAGCATTTTTGAAATTGTTCGGGAGAGTCAAAAAACTATTTTAAGTGTTATTATAATTATAAAAATTATACTTATTATTGAATTTTAACTTTTAATTACAATACTTTTTCAATTGGAATGTTTTAAGAAAATATATACACATATGCGATCCCCAAGTAACTCATCAGTTTTTGTTGATCAGTTACGTACGAGGTTTTGTTAAAAAATTTACAATTTTTTTTAAAGAAAATGTCAGTTATGAGGTTTTGATACTGTTTTTTCTTCGTTTTAATGTTATTTGATAGAAAAAAACCTAATTTTTATTCGTTATTGAGACACAATTTTTTGAGAGATGATAGCTGGCTTATGGATAAACCAATTTATCCAAAAAAACGTATTCCTGCAGTGGTGACGACTATATGGAGTTTTTCCTTTTTTGATTGAACTTTTACTTTTTTTGAATGAATATTTTTATTTTTTGCTTCAAACTTTTCTTAACCGGAATTTTCATGTTTTATCGAATCTTTTCCTTTTTAATTGAACTTTTTCTTTTTTTTGATTAGTTTACCAATTTTGATTTCAAACTTTATTTTTTTAATTTAAAATTTTCCTTTTTGAATAAGAAACCCGTGTATATGTTTATTTTTTAATGATAAGTTTAATACAATATATTATATGTAATATAATCGTATCCCTACTCAGATTCATGCAAAGAAATAATTTCCTATTGTAATAATTTTGGTTACCCAAATCCCTCAGATTGTGATACGTGTATCTGTCCTTCTGTTTACGGAGGACAAAAATGTCAGGATAGCCATGAAGATACAGGTTTGTTTTTAATTCTTTTCTATGAGAGCTGTATTTTTCACATCCTTTATCTCTATCATGCTTCTAAATTTTACTTACTCAAAAATATACTAGTCGGTCTTGAGGTCAAATTCTTTTTATATTGGTAATAAAACTATTAAATATTTGCATAAAATCAAGAAATTTGTTCTAGCGAAATCAGTATCCAGGAGATAAACGAAAAGGCAAATCCAATATCTATCCATTCACCAGGTTGGCCTGATAAAAATTATCAAGGGGATAATTGTAATTGGATATTTAAAGTAGGTGTAAAAAAAATCACGTTTATATACTTAAGAAAAAAATCTCGTATTTATACATCTTTGCTATGATCTTATCTAAGGAACATTTATAATTAATTTATGATTTATAAATTTAAAAAAAAATTGTAACCTACATAAGGCCAAATGCTCAAATAATAGTATGGGGAAATTGCGAATTGAAATAAACGCTACCAATTTCGACATTCTAAAGGCAACTACAGGTCAATGCATACATTGGCTAGAAATTAAATATAAAAAAGATCAAGCAATGACTGGTTTAAGGTAATATTCTACAATAAAAATCGTTTTATTATATAATTAAATCTGGCAGATTTTGCGGCACAATGCCCAACATAATAACATTAGACTCAGAGTGGGAAAATTTAGCAATTTCGTTCCAATCAGATATATTTCCAAATTTTTTGCAAAACCAATCAGCCCTTTTTAAAATTGGATTCGAGGCAACCGTGACTTTAGGTTAGATATATAATCAATTATATAATTGAAACCGAATTTATTGTTAATCAGTTTTAGCTAAAGTTACTTTTGAAATGTAACTAATTAAAGTTATTAGTTACAATTTTTTATTTTAACTTGTAACAGCTACCAATTACAATTTTTTAAATGTAACTATTGGTATAGTTATAGTTATATTTCAGGAGTAATATAACGCATCTTTTTTTTTTATTTAATATAAAATAATTACACTGAAAAAAAAATACCAGAGAAAGGAATATATTTACACCGAAATAAATATTATATATTTTTACATAAAAAATTTGGGTTTAATAAATTTTGTAAAAGACCCGCTCATTTCTCCCCATAGGCACACTTCCCTAGACTAATCAAACGTTCTGCGGGAGTTTCATTTAATGACAACATTATATTTAATAAAAAGTAATTTGAAAATGGAAAATCATATAAAATGTGTTATTACTGGATTTTATAAAATTTTCTATATGCTCATTATCAAAATTTTTTTACCCCATCTTGTTATACGGGATTTGGTAGTTGAGAATTTAATCTCTTTTTAATTAGTTCAGATGATGGCCCAGATTTATTTTTTAAATTCCAAAGTTATTAAAAGATTCTTTTAAATGAATCTAGATACAGATACATAGGCTAAAAACGTATCTAGATATGGATACAACTTTAAAAATGTATCTAGACACAAATATAATTTTTAACATACTTAAACAGGGTTCGCTGTTGTTCTCGAACAGAAATTCTTATTATGAGAACACAAAATACTTAAAAAAACATTTTTATATTTTGTTCTCATTCAATTCAAACACCATATAAATAAATGTCAATATCCTTATTTTATCGTTCTTTCGAACAAATTCTCATTTAAAGCATTTATTAAAAAAAATTCTACATTAAACTTATAATTTATTTATAAAAAGTTTGCTGAATATCTATTAAACTATTTTAAAAAATTCTAAATAAATTGCTTAAAATGATTTTGTGCATCAATGGTATTGTTTTTAATAATTAATGGGCGTCATGACTAAGCAAGGATTTATATATTTCTTTGCATGATAAAAAAAAATCATCACAATCTTGAACTGATATCTATAGATTTAAATGGGAAAAAGATAATATTTAATGGATATTTATAATTTTCATTAATAATATATATTTTTATTATATTAGTCTTAATATTCTCTACTATATATTTATTTAAATTATAAGATAAAATGACTTTTGCATTCAAATATTTTTATTTTAAGATAAAAAAAGCGTTAAATAAAAGTATATCAAACTATATTTTAAAAAGTATCTATATTTTATCTTGAATTTTGGATAGCAAAATATTTACTAAATACTTTTTATTCCATATTTTTACAACTACAATAATATCTAAGTAAAATGAATGAATGCGTTTTAAATTTTCTTTTCAACTGTCCTTTTTCTAATCGTCACCTCATATATTTCCATATATAACAATTTAAAAACAGATACACTAAAATAGTATCTAGATATCGATACATATAATTTTTATAAAAGTGTATCTAAATACTGATACGATATCACACTTTACCAACTCTAGTAAATTCCATTGGCATTTTGACATGGCAATTTTATAAGCTTTCTTATAATTATCATCCTCTAAAAAGATCTTGCTTATTTTCTTCATATTAGGTTTCAGGGTATTTTTTTAGTTCAATAAAATCTTCATCATCACAGGAAGTTAATTTTGTTTGTTTTAATTTATTTTGAATTTTATAATCTATAGTTTCCTTTATTTTTAAGGATTGGTTAGGATGTGTTCTCTAAAAATAAATCTTTTTCATATAAGAATATTTAATTTATATGAATTATTCATAAAAAGTCCGTTTATTAAAATTCTATATAATATTAAACAAAAAATGAATTTGTTACATGTATATCTAACTAAAACTTAGTGTACAACACAAATTATGTGAAAATAAACTTAGAGATGCGCTTCTATGGATTGCTGTGGATGACTTACATGTTGAAATATGCTTTTTTTGGAAGGCCTGGGAGACATTTAACACTAATATTGTCTGTTCTGCCAGCCTTTTCTTTGTAATCCAAAATATTTTTCGAACTTGACCAAGGTATTTTTACATTAAGTCCGTTGTTTTTGGTAATAGTTGTAAAGGAAGATGGTACAATTTCTGTTTCATCATTCTGAATCATTTGAATGCAATCCTCATCAAATGACAAGTCAGAGTCAGAATTCATCTATATTCTGTATCTGTATGATACATTAGTTGATCAAGTATCAATTCAATATTAAATATAAAAAAAGGTGCACATATAGAATCAGACATAAACAAAATTTAAATTAGTAAATTGAATTTAAAATAAATTATTATAACATTTAAATATAATAATTATTTGAATATATTTATCAAGATATATATAAATATTTTAAAAAGTAACTAGTCATTTTTGCCAATTACATTCCAAAAATAAATTAGTTACAGTTACTAGTTTTTCAAATTAACTAGTTAGTTATTTTTTTGATAAAATGTGACTATTACAAGTAACTAGTTACTTTAAACACTAATCATTTAAAATGCTTTTATTATTTATTAAAATATACCCTTTTATTTTTATAAATTGTTCAACTCAATTAAAAATAATAATTAGTTCCAAATTCTTGCGATGAAGAAAAACTGAGAGAAAACAATATGTTTACACCCTGGAGCAATTGGAGTCCATGTAGTGAGCCCTGTGGAGGATGTGGAATACAAAAAAGGATAAGAAAATGCCTCTTTTTATGCTATGATCAAAAGTTTTGGTTGTTAATCAATTTTAGTTCATATAGAACACTAAATTTTTATAGTTTCTAATTTGTAACTATCAAAATAATATCTTAAATTGTGAATAACTATAATCTATTAAAATTTCTAAACAACTTTTATTATTATTTATAGGGATTGTCCTTGTCGTCCCGTCGAAACTGAATATAGAGATTGCAATCCATATTTGTGTGATATAACAACAAAATATGATTGCTTTATCTCTACTAATAACATGTAAGAATTTATTATTACTAATTTTTATAAATTATTTCTAAAATACTCTGGTGGGGTGTATGAAGCCCCATGTGTGATAAAATTGGTATTGAATAATAGCGGTTAATTATTACAATATAGAATCTTCAGTAACTTCATTAAATTTATTTTAGAATAGTTGAAAATACACATATTTTAAATTTTTCCTATTTTGGTATTTTTTTAACATAAATTCATTGTGAAGGACATGGTCGTATTAAGCCCCACCCGAGTAAATTTTTTTTTAAACATTATTAATATATATGTTTTTTAAATTAATTTAATTTTCATTTTATTACGAAAAATAATCATTAAATAAAATGCATTGACTAATTATTTATATTTAATATTTATTTAATATATTTTTTTAAAAAAACAGTCTTTTTTAAATTTGGCCTAAATTACAATTCCTGCAGGCCCGGTACGGTCATACGCCCAAACTGGGTACATAGGCTGGGTCGTATATTTTTCCAAATACCAGGGTGGACATAGAGAATCGAATATTTTAAATCGCAACTATTATATATATATAGAATTAATAAGTAAAATTAAATATATTTAAAAATTGTTATTTCAGAATAATATATCACACATTCACTTCACCTATTTCCATTTCAATACCATTTTATAGATCGTTAGAAATACTTCAGGCTTATAAATAAGGGTAAAATATTTTAAAATTATTCAGCTGATTATAATTATTTTTAGGTAAAATTATTAATTATACCTACACCTAGTATTTTACTACTTTTTTGGGGATATTAAATGAAAAATAATCTTCAGCTATCATTTTAAAATAAAAAATATAGTTTAAAAGTAATTAAATATTAAAATCTACGAATAGTGCTTACTTAACCCTACCTCCCTTTGAATGCCTACCCCCACCTTCTGAAAAAATTGGAAACAAGTAGTTCCTACCTCCCGCACTATCATGTAGACGCTGCCTACAGAGAAGGTGCGAGTAAATTTAAAGGTTAATATTATTGATACTAATATGTATTGTTGATAATGTAACTAGTTACCTTTTTAGAACAACATTTTGTAAAAAGAGGTAAGTTTTGGCTGTTATTTTTAACATTTTTTATTCTATTATATTTAAATAAGTGTTAGATTATTTTTATTAATTCTTAACTTTTGAAAATTCCCCCTAATCATATTGAAAATTGCTATTTTATCTATAAATATTGTTTCATTTTATAAGTATCTTTGCAAATTTAATTTATTTTAGATTTAAGTTTTCTTTATTATTTATAAATTAAATTACCATATAGGGGTATGATTTGATTAATTTTTAGCCGTTTAAACCGTAGCCGGCTTAACCTATTTTTTTGCAGAAAAAATTTTCACCTTAGCCTCTGAGTTTTCTTGTAAAAATAGCTTAACTCTAAAGAAAGCAAAAGTAAATTATCCCCACCTCATTCCTTAACAGATTTTCTTCAAAATGTGCCTGCTGATTGAGCAGAATTAGCCGACATTTTGCTATTATACAACTATACTGGATAAACACTTAATATATATCTAAAACCTGTAAAGGTACCATTTGCACAACCCGGTCTGGGTTTAATATTTACGAATTTTTTGTAAAAAAATTTTTTAGGCCAGGCATGGATTTTTTAAAAATATATTATATATTTATTAATTTTTATATCTAATAATAGCAATTTAAAATATACGGCCCGGCCCGGATAATTTAAAAAAAATTAAAATACGGCACGGCCCATGTACGTTTAGGGTTGGGCCTGCAGGTCTTTGATATATATACCAGAGACCTGCAGAGGTACTATTTGTACGGCCCGGCCCGGATTTTTTTAAAATATATTTTATTTATTTTTGATTTTTACAGCTAATAATGGCGATTTCAAATATTTGGTTTTAAAATATACGGCCCAGCCCGGGTATATTTAAAATAATTAAAATACAGCCTGGTCCGGGTACCCGGGGGCAGGGCCTGCAGGTCTCTGATATATATATATAGTAATAAATTTTTTAATATTATAGTAAAAAATAATATTTTGCAGTAGAAAATATTATTTTATAATAAAAAATAAAATAATATTTTGTAGTAAAAAATAATATTCTATAATAAAAGACAAAATAATTGTAATAAAAAAATCATATTTTATAATAAATAATAATTTTAATTAAAATGAAATGAAATGAAAATATAATACTAAATGTAAAAATATAATATAATACATATATTTTGATTTGTCTCATATATGATAAATAATTGGTATATAATACTAATATGATTATTTTTTTTCTTGAAGAAGTTACTTTTAATGCATAAAGTAAGTTAATATAATAAACATAATAGTTTGAAATAATTATGTGTATAGTGTAACTATTCAATTTAAGAAATGGTATCTATTTACATTTCAAGCAAGGTACATGCTATGTAACTAGTTACGTTTTGGGCAATGTAACTAATAACTTTTAAAAGTAACTTTAGCGACACTACTAATATTAAGATATATTGTTGTAATATAAAGTCATTATTCAAATTTTCTTATGTGTTGGGAGCTCCATTCTCAGTCGTTATTTTTTGAAATACTTTCTACCCAAACTATGATAATTAGACCTACAAAAATACGAAGCGAATAAATATGTTTTACGTATTCATAAATATAAATAATAAATCCATTATTTGATTCGTCGAATATTCAATTCGAACATTAAATTTTTTAAAATATTTTCAAAATTAAAAAAAGGAATTATTAAATTTAAAAAAATGATTAAAAAATAATACATAAAAATATATTGAATACTTACAAATTATTTCCTATATTTATGTTACATTATTCTATTCGCTTTTATTCGATTTTTAAGAATATGAATAAAATTATCCTATTCGAAAATTCGAATTAAATTATAAAGGAAATTTAATCGTCGAAAAATATTTTTTCAATATTAGATCAAATTATTCGTATTAGTATTATTCAAAAATATCTTAAATAAAACGATTTTATAAATTAATGTAACAAATTTAATACCATCGATATCTATACAAATTAGGATATATAAAAATATGCTTTGATTTCTTTGAGCTGTTTAAAAAGATTTTATCCCTTATTTTGATGGATGGATCTGTATACATTCCGACATCGAAGGTCCATTAATATAAATGAACATTAAATTCGACAAATTATATACTTTTAATCGTTTGTTTATCTGCCATGATCAATCATAAAATAAAATATTTGCCTTCAATTTCTCTGAAAGAGGGTAGGGTAGGGTAGAGTAAAAATAAACACTATTTGTATATTAAAGTTAAATATCTAATTCAAATATTTAAATTTAATAAATATTTATTCCTCATTCAGATTATATCTTAGTACAGTTGGAAGTTATACACGCGAATGACAATATTTAGATTAGTAACAACTAATTAAATATCAATAACTAATTGATTATTTGGTATAACTGGTCTAAATAATCATGAGGGCTGTAAGAGTTTAATGAGAATTGTTTTAAGGTTATAATTGATGGCTCATTATAAGTTTTTTAAAATTATTATCATGTGAGTAAATATCTCGGCCAAGGCCGCAATTTTTTTTAGAGGAGTAGGAATAGATTTTGGAGTTTCAGGATTTCTATCTGCAATATTTGTCGAGGGAGTAAAATATTAAACTATTTAAAAATTAGATTGCAAATCTTATATTGCCGATAATTGCCTTCAATAAATTTACTGTCGTTTAGACGGTTCCTACATAATATTTTATTGTTGTCAACAATAATCTTCTAATAATTTTTTTTAAAATATCGCCAATCAGTTTCGAAGTAAATAGATTTATCCTAACAACTAACAAATTAACTATTTGAAAATTTTAAATTCTAATGTAAACTTAAGATTTTACTTAAATTGGATAATTTCTTGTTAGTCTTGTTAATTAAGCGAAACTAACATTCGAAAAAATTCAACCCGGAGGCAAGATATTTTTAAGATATATCTATCCTTTAAGTTTAAATCTCGATCGAGGCTAAGCTGATAGTTTTCGCTTAAAAATTCAGTTTATATTTTTTTAGAGTATGCTCAAAACTTGCTAAAAATGGAACTATTTATCATCACTACTTGTTGGTACTTTACTTAATCTCACTCTATGCTTTAAATAAAGCATAAAAATTTATATAAAAAGAAAGAAAATAAAAATATTGATAAATATTATTTTTTTGCTTCTTTCCTTTTATGTGGATATAAAAAAAAATATGAAAAAGATTTTTGACTAAATAAAAATTACATTTTATAACAAGAAAAGGAAAAAGGTGATTCAAATTGAACATTTGATTATATAAAAAAATTTAGGAGGGGCGGGGGGCTCAGCTCAGCCCCTCCTCAAAATTTTGAAAAAGATGGGAGGGGGGGGGGGTAAAGATAAAAAATAAATTAGCGAATCAGGGGTTTATTCCCTCTCGCAATCACCCCCTGTTGCCAATTTATAAATGCTATATATCATTATTTATGAGTTATAAATAAATATATAATTTTTTAATTATATTATATTATATTTTATTTAAATATTAATGTATAATATTCATAATATAATATAAAAGTTATGACGCAAAGATTTCAGACGTTAGAAAATGCCATAAATATTCACTATGTTGTCCTGGTTACATTGCTATAAATTCGGTGTGCATTTTAAAGGAGTTTTTATATTCCATAATTTATAATCAATTATCTCAAATATATTAATAATTTTGTTATACTTGATAACATTTGATTGATATAATTAGTATAATTTGTTTAATTAATTAATAAGATATTAATTATATTTTATATCGAATAAATTTATTTTATAGAGGAATACTATGTTATGATATTTAGCTACCTATCATATTTTTCTAATAAAACTAATTTATTATAACATTCTACTGATTCTCGAAACAAATAATTATTATATATATATAAATAAACCCACTTTTATCTATGTTTTTACCTCAAAACCAGGGGAGGGGGCCAAAAAATAAAAAATACCATTTTTTAGTATTATAAAAAAAGATTTAAAATTTATAATGGGCTAGAGCCCCTGTGCCTAACGTCCCCCCCCCCACTCTAGTGACGCTACTAGTCCAAACCTGTTTTTTTTTATTCCTACCATTTGAAAAATCAGAAATAGGTTAGAGGAAAAGTGAAAAAGCATCGTTGTATATCGAAAGGGTTAATGGAAAAATAAAATAAAAATTTATAGAAAAGGCATTCAATATAGTATTATTATTATAAACATATATGCAAGATAATGATAGATATTTTATTTTTAAGCCTTTATTATATTTTATCCCGCATCAAGATTCACAAACATTTTTGATGTTATTATAATTATAATTAATATATATATTATTATAAATATATAATCAATGATTAATATCATTGAAATATTTATATTCTATAGATTCTAAAAAATAATCACTTACCATTTTTCAAATTCTATCTAACGTATTTAGTGATAATAAAATAGAAACCCTAATTTCAAAATAAAAGCGGGTAAATTAATATGAACACTGAAAGTGTTTCTACTTTAATTCAATGGGTTAGATTTTAACTTGTACTTTTTATAATTCATTTATTTAGGCAAATATTTATGCAAAAAAACATTACACCAATTTATTTGAGATTTTTGAAAATACAAAATTTTTACATTCAATTATACACAAAATAAATCCATCAACCATAAATAGTGAATATATAATAATAAAAACCATAACAGGTTATTAACAGTAATTATATTTTAATAAAGTATTTTTCATCAAAAAATTTTTATGTTTTTAAAAGTACCTTAAATTTTTTTGATCAATTTAAATTTATTAATATCTTCTACCCATAATCTCAAAAATGTATAGATGGATTTTTTTAAAAAGGAGTATTTTATGCTCAGCTTTTATTATAATATATTAATGATTAAATTCTAACTAGTTCCATATAAATTATTAGATATTTACTTGTAGATATTTTATTTTATGTATGAAGGAACCAATTACAGCTTTTTACAGGCCAATCAATATAAGCAAAATTGTCTTGAATTCATAGTAGGATATTCTATATATGTTAAAATACATTTCTAATCAAATCAGATTTTTCAAAATCAAGATTGATCTTGGTAAATAATTCAAATTGAGAGGTTCTGAAATTCTACTACCCAATATGACATATTCAATAATCTAAAAACAAATATCTAACCAGTGTTTTTACAAAATATTGCCCCTGATCTGATATTCAATATCCAAACAGCCTAATAATAATTTTAATATATTTGATGTTTTAAAATTTAAAATGATTATTTTAATTATAATATAAAATACCTAATTTTATAAGAAAAAGTTGATTATAATAATTTTTTATATTTTAAATTTTTTTAAAAACTAAATAAAATTTATATTCTCATTTCCTACACTATAATTCTTTCTTTAATATTGAAATATATGGGAGGGACAACAGAATAACAAAGAATTTGTTATTTTAAACTTTATATTTTGTGAGTAATTTGAGATTTATTAAAAAAAGAAAACACTTGAATTAGGCTTTGAAATCACAGAACTCTAGATATATATATAAGCTGAACTTTAAAATTTAGATTTGTATAAAATATACAATTTATTTAACCTTTATACTAAGTTTCATTTTTAAAATGGTCATCCAAATTTTATCATAGAATTAACAATTACTTACAAAATCATTATTTATTCCTTATCAATTTGGTAAACTTTTTTTTTAAATTGAATAATTTTATTTAAAAAAAACAGTTTCAATTATTTTATAAAATTAAATTTATGAAATATTTTAAATACAACAATATTAAATTAAAAATGAATTTAAAAAAAACAAATAAGAATATATTAAAAATGATATATTAAAAAAATATCTATTTTATAAAGAAAAACATTAAAAAGAACTAAATAAAATATTAAAAATAGGTACATACCTTATCAGCTTAGAGAAAAGTGAATGCTTAAAAAATTGGACCAGCAGATTTCAAGTTCAAGAGAAATCTACTGGCAAAGGTAAAATCCTTCATTGGAGTCCCCAGAGATCTCATTTTCTTCCCTATGGTTAATTAAATTGAGGGCCTCACTTCCAAACATACTCAAGGTATTGGTATGAAGGTCATTCCACATCAAATCGACCAAAGAAATGAGATTTTTGAGTGACCATCTTTAAAATGAACGAAACTTGGCATGCTTTCTATATTTTGGTAAATTTAATATTTTAAAGTGCTAGCTCAACCAGATCCAAAGATATACATCTTCAAAGTCAAAAGTTGCGCAATGCGTGATTACATTATATCTTATTTTTTTTAAAAATACTTAAGATAGAGTTACAAATTATATATCATTTTATAATCCTTAAAATTTTACATTGGAAAATATCAAACAAATTTTAAAAAGGGTCTATTTTTAAATTATAAATATCCGAGTGTTTTCTTATTTCTGGTAAAAATGAAAAATTAAAATTGTTAGGAAGCGATTTTTTTGAGTGTTATTTTCTACAAATGTTTATTACCTTTATATTAAATTATTTAATAAAAAATCTTGATAGCCATTTTTGTTTTTTTAATTTTATTTGAATTTTTATTATTTATAAAAATAAAAGATTCAAAAATCATTATAATATATTATTTTTAATAAAAATTTCAATTGTATTAGGATTAAAATTAAAAAATCAATTGAGTATAACTATTATGATGTCCCAGGGCAATATTTAAGCAGGCAGCTCATATAGATATGATTATTATTAGGACACTATATTGTAAAATAAACATATTTTAAAATTATATTCAAACTATTATAAAAATATATCTAATATTTTTATCGTATTCCATTTTGTGTTTAGAAATTCCTGATACCATAATTTGTAGATATATTCTTTCACTGTTGGGGATCTACAATCGTTATTTTTTTCACCAATCAATATAGCAAAAAGCCAAGTAAAATATATTACTGTTCTGATGGATCGGATGTAATATAAAAACAGAAATTTTTTTATAAATCTGTGTTATCATGAATCAGATTTTGGTATAGCAGCAGAATAGCATTTTTCAGCTCATCCCATAGAAAGGTTCATGTGACAGCCTTGACGGAACATTAAAAAGACTAGCATCACGTTCAAACCTTCAGCACACCAGTTCTGGAAACATTTTAACACAGTTGTTTTATATCAGTTTGCAAAACAAAACATGCCATCAGTAAATTTTACATACGACAATTTAGAAGAGATTAAACTACAAGAAAGATTCAATTTAGCTAGCCCCATTCCAGGAACTTGGGAAATACCAACTGTATTTCCTTTGAGTTTAAGAAACTTGATCAAAAATATATTCATATTCAGAGGAATTTCAAATTAATAATATCTCAAATGCTGATAATTTGTGCAGATGGTAAAGTGATGGTTAGCCACAGTACTAAAAAAATGAAATTACTAAGGAGATATATATATTTCCTTTTTACATTTCCATGGTCCATCACAATCCTTCTTTTACCCCACAATTTAGGAAAAGATATTTTTTCTCATTAATCAAATAATAACGTTAGTAGATCGACGTATCTCCAAATTATTGCCTCAGGAAATTCTATTAATAAGCGCAAGATGGGATATGATTAAAACCAAAAGGTATTTTTTTTACAATGTATATAAAATTTTAAGATTATTTTAAAATATAGCAATAACCATATCTGTAAAGGTGGCTTCCTTACTTATTGCCTCAGTACATCATGTTGGATATGCTCAATCGATTTTTTAAATTTTAATACCAATATAATACATATTTTTTATTAAATTTATTATATTATAAAAACTTTAATATAGAAATATAGTGCCATCTATAATAACTTTTTTATTTATAAAAATAATAAAATTTTTAATAAAATTTAAAAAATAAAAATGGCTATCGAGATTTTTTATTAAATAGCTTAATATAAAGGTAGTAAACATTTTTAGAGGATCACCCAAAAAAAATCTCATCCTAACAAGGTTAATTTTTTTTTTTATAATACAAAAACACTTGGAATTTTTTAATTTTTTTTCGATATTTTCCAATGTAAAAATTTAGGGGCTATAATTGATATATTATTTGTAACTATCTTATGTATTTAAAAAAAAACAAGATTTAATGAAATCATGCATTACGCTATTTTCGACTTTGAAGGCATATATCTTTGGATCTAATTAAGCTGGCGCTCTAAAATTTGAATTTTATTAACATTTACAACAAAAATAACTAACATGCCAAGTTTCATTCATTTTTGAGATAGTCGGCCTAATCACTGGTCGATTTATATCGGAATTACCCATGATCACAGAGTTGGTGAGGCCAGCATATTTGTTTTTAAGGATTTCTGCCTTTTTGGTGGCAGAAAATGAGAGGTTGAACTTTGCTGCAAAATCGACGCAAGTTTAGTCCCAAGTCAGCTGAAACCCGTTTGTCCAGAGGATAAGGGATATGCCATCAGGGCAAATGCCGTTTTCATATGAAAGGCCCATGTTTCGAGCCTGAATTGGATATTAACTTTTTGAGGGCAGCTAGGAGAATTTTAATGGATTTATGGTGGTTTTGTTGTCCGCAAGAGAATTTGCATTGCAAGGGATGATGGGCTTTCAATTCAATAGGCTGACCACAATCGAAGCAAATAGGGGGTACTACAGCATTACAGCCAATGCGAAGGGCTATAGATATACGTAGCTGTTCACCAGTCATGAGGAGGCCAAGATTGGAACTGGGGATGGCTTCCAACCATTCATAGCCTGAGTTTGTATTTAGTATTATGTTATTGGGATTTTCCTTAAAAGGTCTGTTCGAAATGAAGTATTCAACAGAATGGGTAATCAAAGGAGATCCCTCTTTTTGAATGCTGGAGGCAGGTTGACAGGGGGTGGACAAGCTGTTGTTGTCCGAAGAGATAAGGGCCAGGGATAGGTCAGGATTTATAGGAGTAAATACATTATTGATGATAATTTGAGCAGCTAGATAAGATGAGATAAAGGCTGAAAGAGAAAGTTGAAGTGGAGATTGGATACCAGTACCACCTGACTTGTTGGAGAGGGTGGCCTGAAGCCAGGATGAATCAGAAAATTTTATGTTCAATATATTTTTGAAGAGACCCTTGATTTGGATTTCATGAGAAACTAGCAAAACACTGCATTCGAAGATCGGTGAGAATCTAAGATCGTAAAGGATTTTGTGTTATTAAAGTAGTTTTTTGACAAAAAAAATGAGTAATTAAATAATATATTTAATTTAGACAAATTGTTAAGGGATTTGTTTAAAAAAGTTTTTATGACCTTTTCACCCCTATCGGTGATCCAAAATGTGTCATCTCATCTCTGTTAATGACATGATATGTGGTGTCTAAAGGAATGAATGTATGATTTTGGATGCAAATCTCACATTTAAGGAGATTAGTGATAGTTCTGTAATATGTGAGAGATCCTCGATGATGGGTGGGATGGATAGGATTGTGGAAAGGTTGCCCGCAACATTGCCATCATCGAGATACCAGGAATTTAATGTAATGATGGAATTGAATTTCCTGGATTATTTTGTGGATTCCGATGCTAAAGAGGGCAGGGCATAAGGGATCTCCCTGTTGAATCCCCTCTTGAGATTTGATTATTATTTTAGAAATGTAGGGCTTGAATAGCTGTAGATAATATATGATGAATATTGAGATACCTAGGGTCTCTGCATATTGGCTACAAATTGAGATACATAAAATCTCTGCATAATTTGAGATACTGAGGGTATCGGCATATCGGCTATGAATTCCCGAGCCAAAAGAGTTGCCGAATATTATGCGAGGTAATAATTTCTTGTGAGGATAAGGCCAAAATTATTATTTTTTTTAAATCCGGGTTTAATTAGGCCAAAATATAATAAATCTTAAATCTGAGCCATATCGGGCTTAATAGCAATCTCTACAATTCTCTGTTATTTTTAACGTATTTAATAAATGATTATACACTAAAAATAATTAAAAAGTTATCGCCCTCTATATTTGATTTTTCAAAATTATAAAATAATTTCTATTTTTTCCAATATAAATTTTTACTTAAATATTGAAATATATTGGCAATAGACATATCTGGCGAGTTTCACCATCCCAAATCAGGGCTAGGCCAAAATAATTGACTTTGGTTTTACCGGAAATACATTGCCCGAAAGATTTTTTAAAATATTTTTATATTTTTTGAAAGAGAATTTTAAGGGCGGACTTATTCATCGAGTAATTTGAGATTATTGAAAACCGGTAACGTACCTGTAATGTTGTTAAACGGCTCGTTTTGAGCCGATTGGCTAACTCAATATTTTAGCCAGAAAAATATTGACTAAGCCTCGAAAATTTGCTAATTGATGTCTAAACCTTTGTGTCATCTATGAGCAAAATTTTCAGGCTTGCATAATATTATTCTAGATAAAATATTGAGTTAGCCGTTTTTAAAAATCCACTCAAATCGAGCCGTTTAACAACCCTCCGTACTTGTATTGGACCTCGAGAGCCAAGAAAATTAAGAATGAAATTTATCTATGGGAACCAAACTTGTTCAGGTACTGGTTTAAGAAAATGAAATTAAGCTGTGTTTTAATCAAAATTAGGATTTGATACCTTTCTAAATTTATATTCATTATCATGCCACAAATTATATTTATGTAATTTTATCGACCCTGAGGTAGTTGATATTATCGATCTCAACTTGTGCAAAATATTTTTGATACCAGGTCCACTTTTTTTCAACTCTGAATATCTAAATTTAAAATATTTTCTATACAAAAAAATAATTCCAAGCAAGATAACCTGTATAAAATATTCTTTCGGGTTGGGTCAAAAACGCATTTAAAAATCTAGCTGGATAATGATGATCTCTAATATAGATCCTCTTTATGACTAATGCACTCGTTTTACTCCATATAGCTGTTATTTATTGGTTTAGGCTCCAGCAGGATAGTAAAGATTTGATGGTGTAAATATAAAATAATATAATGTAATGCACCTGTACTTGACTTTTTTTCTCATTATTTGATTATTGGTTGTATGTTGTTATCATATGTGTCATAAAAAAATTTATTTGGTCAGTCATAATTTTTGAGAATTATTTTTAAATTTATTTTTGCCCCTTTATTAGATGCATTAATAAAAAAAATTATGAAATCTGATTCTTACTCGTTATACTCAACTCAAATATTTAGAATTTGTTTTTACACTTCTTATGTAGAACTGATTAGTGCCAGATAAATTTGCAAATGTAGTTTTATATAATGTCTATATTTTAATTGTCAAAGAAATTGTTTATAATTTTTTTTCTTTTTAGATACCTTGAAATATGATATCCGTAAGTTTATTTCGGTGGAAAATGTCTTGCACAAATTCAAAGTAGAAGATGAATGTATAAAAGTAATAATATTTTAGCCATAATTTTGTTTTGCATGTCTTTTTAAATATTAGTCATTATTATTTTATCAAAATGTGTATTAAAAAAATACTAGATGCTCCTCATAATTATATACATAGCACTAAATAGTGACCAGAAGGTCTATTTTATGTCTACAATGTACAAAATGGAGTCAAGACATCAAACAATTATGTGTCAAATTTTAAAGGCTTTGTTTTGTTATGTCGAAAAGAAAAAATTTAAACGTATTATAAACAAATTTTATTATAAAAATTTTTTATTTTTAGAATTTTTATGCTTGTTTGTTTAATCACTATACTCATAAATATTTAATTGATTTTTTTTCAAAATTTCGATTTATAATACAACCTTTTATTTTCTCAAAAATATTAAATCAACAGATATATTAGAAACAATACAGTGTGACAACAATATTTTTGCGAATACATCAAATCACAGCTCTGTTAAATCTATCATACATACTCACAAAAAAAAGATTAGTGACTCCAAGATTCACGCAACGGATTCACCTAATTTTAGCTGTAGTTCTAGGAGACAAGTATTCATTAAACGTGAGACATTCATATCCTTTGATGATTCCAAACTTGTCTTTGACTCTCCCAAAACTATGAAGGTATTTTCTAAAGAAATTTAAATCGATTATCATGAATGTCTTTAAGTAGAAATAATAATAGTGCCATAAAAATAAAGAAATGCAATAAAAATTATACTAACAAAATAGTCCCTTTTCAGGTATTTTAAAAAAAAAAATGATTCATCGACAAAAATCGAACGCGTTTATGTTCACCTTCAAAATATGGAACGCGTTTACGTTCGTTCAAAACTTTATGAATAAATTTTTTTTTAAAATTTAATTTAATATAAATAAATACCTTAACACAATATATTAGACATGTTTAAAATTAATAGTTTTAAGTAAATGAAAATATTTTATTAATTTATATATGTTTAACTATTAAAATATAAATACCTTGATAAACAAATTTCAAATAATCACACTTAAAATAAATAAATTTTAAAAGATATTATCTATTTTATATCAATGTATATAATATATATTATTTAATGATTGTTACTTTATAATAATTTAATAGCCTATGAAATACAACAATCTAAAATAAATTATTAACTGGAAACTTATAGTTATATATTAAAATAATAAATATTATCAAGTATCTCATTAAATTAGAATTTGAAATTATTGTACTTTTTTGACACATTTTACATTTGGTAAGGATAGAATTAGTTTGTTGAATGTATGATGTTACTGTTTATTTGAGCCATGGTAATGTTAATTCAAAATCAGATGATGATGATGAAATAGCAATATCTATGCTTAAGCTAATCTATAAATAAAAATATTCAAGTTAATAAACAATGCTATAGGAAATAAATAGTGGTTAGAAAAATTCAAATGTAATAAAGGAAACCTGATTAAAATATAACCTATTTTTCTTAAAAAATTTGGATCAATATTATTAATGTTTTTTTATTTTTAAATAAAAAAATAAATAAGAAGAATTTGTAAAATAGAACGAACGTAAAAAACGAATGTGTTTATCAAAAAAGGGACTTTCAAAGTTTGTCCAAAATAAATGGAACGTCGTTCATCACTTTTTTTAATAAAACGAACATCGTTCACTAACACCTCATTTACCACTTAATTTTTAATGTTTGTTCGAAATTTTAAATAAAAATATATATTCAGAAAAGGGTCTTAATTTTGTTAAAAATTAGATAAAATTTTTTTTAAAAATTCTTTATATAAAATTTTTCTGCCAGCTGGGTTATTGGACCAAAATTGTAAAAAATATGAAAGTAACGTAGATGAATATTATGCCTACTAACGGCATTTTTCGGAGGAGAAGGAACGTGATTGTTATTTAATTTCAAAAGGTGTAATACATTTATTTTTTTTGGGAAAAGTTACTCGTTACTTTAAATTTTTTCTTAAAAAAAATGGGAAAAATATATTTAATATATATATATTACATTTTTTAAAATTTTATAAAAAATTTAAGCTAGGTTTAGATCAATCACCATAGTTCTTCATCTTTTTTTTATTTTTTAGTTGAATTTTATACAGTCAAGATTGTTCATCTAATTAATACTTCTTCAAAAGGTGTAATACATTTATTTTTTTGGAAAAGTTACTCTTTACTTTAAATTTTTTCTTAAAAAAAATGGGAAAAATATATTTAATATATATATATTACATTTTTTAAAATTTTATAAAAAATTTAAGCTAGGTTTAGATCAATCACCATAGTTCTTCATCTTTATTTTATTTTTTAGTTGAATTTTATACAGTCAAGATTGTTCATCTAATTAATACTTCTTCAAAAGGTATAATACATTTATTTTTTTGGAAAAGTTACTCTTTACTTTAAATTTTTTCTTAAAAAAAATGGGAAAAATATATTTAATATATATATTACATTTTTTAAAATTTTATAAAAAATTTATGCTAGGTTTAAATCAATCACCATAGTTCTTCATCTTTATTTTATTTTTTAGTTGAATTTTAAACAGTCAAGATTGTTCATCTAATTAATATTCAATCAATCATGAAAATCAATTGTTGAACTTATCTTATAATATATTATTTTTGTATATTATGGGAAAAATAATTTAAAAAAAATTTACATATAATATTTAGTGTTTTTTTAGTAACTAGTATAGCGTTACTTTTCTTAAATAGCGAGTACGATTTTCTTTTTTCAAAATGTAACGAGTAAAAGTCTTCTTTTTTTCAAACTTAAAGAGTAACACGTTTCTTTTTTGAAGTAACGTTTACAGCACTAGTATAAAAATGATTAAATTAGGATCAAAAAAATAATTTAATTATATTTTTGGTTTTTTTATAAACAATGTACTTGGTATCAGCCGGTGGCATGGAAAAAAAGTTAAGGAATTAGTGCGTCTTTTATTTTTAGACAATTATATTGCAGTTTTTTAAAGGAAATTGTAGAAAGAAATAAGTTCTGGTTCTGAATATTTTTATTAAAAAGGGGTCCCAGTTCAAGAAAATTTTTTTAAAAAAATGTAGCTTCCTGTTTCTATGACCTTTTTAGAATCAAGATTTATTTCGGTTCTTAGATTTTACTTGTTTCTAAGTTACAAATTCTGATTACAAGTTACTCTAAATATTTAATAGAGTTCTCTTTTTGTATAACTTTTATATAAATAAACTTTATTTTTAAAATAAGTCTCAAATTGGAGAAATGGAGAAACAGTTGAAGGTATTGAAGGGAGAAATCGCAAAGTATCAAGCATTTATCAATGAACTCGAGTGGAAGGTGGAGGATGAACAAAAACTATCCAAGGAATTAAGTTTAAAAGAAATTAATATATTTGTGGTTTAGTGTTGTTAAACGGCCCTTATTTCATCCTAGCAACCCAGATAGTTATAATTTATTATGTGTAAAAATACAAACCTGAAAATAGAAAATACCATCTTCCATCATAATCAACATATTTTCATTTTCTACAGAAATAATTATACCTCACAGATAGATTTAATATTCTAATATTCATTGTTGGTTTTATGACTAAATTAATCACCGCCATTAATATTTCGGATCATAAAATGGTTAAAACAGTAGGGCTGTGCCGATATTAAATATCGGATCGGCCCCGATATTTAGTGTTTTCCAAAATCGGATCGGACCGATACCTGTAAAAAACAGATCCGATCTAATTTTTTTACTTTTTTTTTATTTTATATTATATAAATTTATATAGTTTATTATTTTACATTATTATAATATTTCAAAAAGATCGATTCTAAATAATTTTTTATTTATTTTTATAACAATACAAATGCACAAACACTTCCTAAATTTTATTTTATTTTTTAATAAATTTAAAGTATAAAAGATTTTTTATAAAAATGGAAAGGAACACCTAAAGTTTTATTTATTTTAAATCTTTTTAAATAATAACGCCAATTTTATTATTTATACTTTAAACAAAGGAATTTTTTTAAATATGGCAAATGAATTATGGAAATATTTTACAAAAGACAGATAATTTTGCAAAATGCATCTGCGGAATTCAAATTTCACGAGGAATAAAGAAAAATTCATTTAATACTACCAATATCAACATATAAAGTTATTCCATCAAACGGCATTCGAAAAGCTAATACAAAAAGAACGAAAAATATTAGAAAAAACAAATCAAATTTTAAAAGTCAGCCAACAATATCAGCCATTCTTAATAAAACTAATATTTGGAAATATTTGATCCATAATTATTTCTAAATTTATAGGGGAAATCATAGTCGTTGACCACCAGCCTATTTTTATATTGGAAAATGACGGCTTTAAATGGTTTTTACATCATTTATTTCAAAATTATAAAATTCCAAATAGAAAGTATTTATTGCAAGGAGTTATTCCTGCATATATGAAAAACTCCAAAAAAATTCATAAAGAAATTTTGGTTGAAGATTTTATTTTTCCTTTACCTTAGATATATGGTCTAGATATTCAGGTGGCGATTCTCATATCTCATTAACATGCCATTGTATAATACAAAATGTTAAACAAACTAATAGAGTTTTAAATCTTAAAGATTTAATGAGTCACATAGCAATAAGCATTCAAATTTTAAATGAAATGATTAATTATTGGGGGATAAAAAAATATGGATCTAATCTTTAGTGATAATGAACCCAATATAGCTTTGGCCATGATAATAAGAATTTCAAAGCGTTTCCTGTTTTGCTCATAGTTTTCAATTGTTTGAATAGGCAACAATTTTATCACAGAGATCTATCATTGACATGCTTGCTCGAATAAGAAAAAGAGTAGGCTACTTTAAACAATCTTCTATTTCACAAAATAGTCTAAAAAAATCCAAATTCGATTGAGTCTAACTAGGCACAAATTAATCTAGGACGTGCTCACCATTAGGATTCTACCTATTACATGCTCGAACGATTGATAGAACAAAAAATGTCGGTACACTGTTAATTATATCCTAATTTGGAAAATCTCATTATATGAGTGGAATTAGCAAAAAAGGTAGTTGATGTTCTGGAACCAATTCAGAGGGTAACAAAAGAAATAAGTTGCAAGATCATGTTCAATTAGCAATGTTATACCCTTTGTTGAAATTCTGAAAAGTGAATTAACGATTAATGGGGACACTGATAGAGGTGTGCAGACCATAAAGGATTGCATTAATAATCAATTAAGACGGGTTTTTTATATTTATGATGATGACAATTATCTTACCCAAAATTACTTGATTCTCGTTATAGGATTTCTTTCTACTAAAAGACATTTCATATATTGAAAAGCTCAGAACTGCATGTGGCCCTTTATTAAAAGTTATAATAATGTTCAACTTCCAACTCCCAATAAAGATTCCAGGTTTTATATTTTTTTAAAATAAATTTAGATTTTATTGATAACTTAGTTAATGACAGTGAGAAAAATGTTTCATGTAACATTAAAAAATGCAAATTTAATTTAAGGGATGCTTATAAATTGAAAATTAAAGAGAAACTAGTAACAAATTAAATAATTGAAATCGTAGTAGTAGATGACCTAAGAATAGGAATATTTAAAAGAATCTTTATATCTAAAAAGTATAATAACATATTTTTCATATTTAATCATATTGCTTGGATGGGTTATGATCGACCCATTTGTTTGGGTGATATCTGATTATTTTTCAAAATCAACAAAAGATTGAGTTTGTATGAAACCCACTATTTTAAAAATGCTAATTTTATATATGTGTTCTTTATTTAGATAACTAATATCATTGATATTATAGCCCCTGTTGATCAACTTGAATATTGGAGAATTAATGCTGAAAGGTACGTTGTCAAAACTTGCATGTAAATTTTTGGCGCCTCCTGCAACAAGTGCCCCATCTGAGTCTGTCTTCAGTACGGCAGGGGATATAGATAGTCCACATCGTAGAAGCTTATTGCCAGAAAATCTAGAGGCACTCATATTTATTTTAAAAAATCGAATATATTATAATTTTATAATTCATACCATCATATTTTAAAATAAAATGGATACATTATTAAATATATAAATTTTTAAAATTTTAGAAATAAAAATATTAAAATTTAATTAAATGCATAATTCGATTTTTTGCATAGAAAATATGGATTTCTTAATTACATTTGGTTCAAAGGTGGGTGTAAAAGAATCTATATAAATATTGGATCGGTTTTGAACCAATATTGGATCGGCGAAAATTTTTTAAATCGGCAAAGGAGCATATGAGGATTAAAATTGACATCTGGATAAATAGAAATCCAAGTTGTGCAGCTATAGGAAAATCGCCTAGACAACCAAACTTTAAACATATTTTTAATTTAACCCCCCCCCCCCTCATTGTCAAGGAAGTGGTCTCAACTAGGCTCTCGTTAGATATCAATATATTTATGCATATAAATCGCAACTCATCTTTAGAGAATTGTTGGAGTGACTTTAAACATCTACTGCTATCTATTTGCAAAGATTATACAAAAGTCATAGGCCTACCACTTAAGAAATGGATATCGCCGATTACGGAATCCAAAATATTAGAATTAAGAGTAAATGGTCGCCAGGATAGAGATCTATGGAAAACCATCCAAAGGCTCCTAAGAACGATAGGCGGAAATATATCGCAGATAAGGCTAGATAGATCGATTCAGACATGAGAAGTAATAGACTATATGATGCCTATAAAAAATTAAAGATGTTTTGCAAACAATCACATTTTATAAATATACCCATACTTAAAATTAATAGCACTATGATCCGCGATCCAGAGGAGCATATGAAATGATGGCTCCACCATTATTCAATGATGTTTAACTCCGAATATCCGGCGCCAAATATATGCCCCCTATAACTAAAATTTTACTATGCTAGAGATTAAGATGACAATAATTAAGCTTACTAGAACTGAACATATAAAAGTCTCTCCCAATTATATTTCAGCTTTCTTAATGATTGTTTTTGATAATCTGAGCATCAGAGAGTCATATCTGCAAAGATCTCTTTAGCCTTATCTGCGATATATTTCAGTCTACCTGTTCTTAAGAGCTTTTGGATAATTTTCCATAGATCTCTATCCTGGATATTCTTAATTCTAATATTTTGGATTCCATAATCGGGGATATTCATTCAAGGGGTGGGCCTCTGACTTTTGTATAATCTTTGCAAATAGATAGCAGATGTTTAAAGTCACCAACAATTTTCTAAAGATGAGTTGCGATATGTATGCATAAATTGATTGATATCTAACGAGAGCCTAGTTGAGCCCACATCCATGACAAGGGGGATTTTTAAATTATTGAAAATATATTTAATGTTTGATTGCCTAGGCGATGTTTCAATAGCTGCACAACTTGGGTTTTTATTTCTCCAGATATTTTAATCATCATGTGCCCCTTAACCATTTTATGATCCGAAATTTAATGGCGGGATTACCTACACATCATAAAACCAACAATGAATATTAGGGAGTATTAAATCAATCTGTGAAGTATGTTGGTGTTAATGGTGAAAGTATTTGTTTTTACACAGTTCTAATGAGGTATAATTATCTGGGCTGTTAGGACGAAATAAGTTAACATTACCAGATGTATTATTATTTAAATATATTTCATCTTTTCTAATTTTAATATTGAAATTAAAATTATCAGATTGTACCTTTTGGGTAATGTACCGATAATTTTCTAGCTGACCAAAGAAAAACATTCTCTTTTTTAGTGCTGGGGATGCATATATAAAAGAATGGTTGGTTTAAAGGCTGTATTAATATGAGGGCAGCCATTCTCTCTGATATAGGAACAATTATGTGAATAAATTTTTTTTAAACCATTCTAATGAAGAAGTATAATAATTAAAAGTTAAAATTTATTTATAAGTATAATAACAGCAATAGTTTTTTGTCTCTCCTGAACAATTTCCAAAATGCCATTTACGATTATACTTGGGTAATAGGCGATTTTTTGGCTAAGGCTAAGCTTGGCTCCAGTTTTCGGTTTAGTTGATTAACAACACCCCCAAATATGGAACCGCCATTTTCAGATAAAATATGACCCTTGTTGTCGAATCCAGGTCTATCGGATTCATAATCAAGGCACTCATCGACTAGATTACAGTCGATATAAGAAAGCATCAATTTTTTCATTATTTACATAAAAATAAACATGACGTTTCTGATGTGCTTGGTAATTTATGAAAACCATGAAAAAACAGTGCATGTTTGGTGTACATTATCATTAGGCAGAGATGTACTGGTAATGTGGAAACATCTCGTCTCATAACATGAGGATTTTGAGGTTATTGGGTGAAGTATTATTTTACCTTTCTAATAGAACTCCTAACTCTGAGGTTTTTACTATTGATCAGTCAAAGGAAGCTATTGGCCTTTTGTGTCAATGCACAAATATAAATGATATTATATTGGTCATTATGATTTACGAAATATTAATAACAATTAATCAATTAAATAAGATCTTCAGTCAGTAGATTATAGTGAATACTAAAAATTAAATATAATATATTTAAAAAAATTAAAGAAGTGAAAATTATTCTACTGTATAAAGAATATAAGGCTTTAAGAAAATCCTTAAGGGTTCGTAAAACACTTAAAATTTTTCATAATTTTTTGATTGATACCAAATTAAAATTTTATTATGAAAAGGTCTCTAATTAAAATTCTTTAAAAGGAAATTGATATGAAATGTCTGATTATTTTGTTGTAGGATTTTTAGAAAAATTGACCCAAATTATTTTATCGTATAAATCCTTATATATTGGGATATTGTCTCCAGAAATGAAGATCTTAAACGGATTATTGGCGGTTGAAGTATTTAAATATATATACAAGATTTTAAAATAATGTATGGAAAAAGTATTATATTGCCTTTAAAGAATTTTATAAATAATATTTAGCAGAACTTGTCATTTGAGTCTCAATAGACTTCTATGAGGCTCATTCTCACTCAATAGGGTTTTATAGAGCACCAGAGAATCAATGAAAGATGGATGAAAATAAAATTTAGTGCTAATATTTTGTGAAAGAAAATAACACAAAACTTGTCTTTTAATTTATTAAAATAAAAACAAAAATAATTTGTTTTATTTCATAAAAATATTTGCCGTCTCAAATAAAGAGTTGGCTATCCCAACTTAAAATTCATGGCTACTGGCCTATATGTAATTTAAAAGCAAGTATAAAATGATAAGAATAACGTAAATTTATCCTCCCACCCTTATGTTTATTTTTTTTAACTTGTGATCTATTGATGTTTGGTAATCCATTACTAGTGTTATTAAACGGCTCGATTTTTAAAAACGATTAACTCAATATTTTATAGAAAAAAATATTATTCAAGCCTGAAGATTTTGCTCATAGATGGCACAAAGGTCTAGACATCTATTATCAAAATCTCTAGCCTTAAGCAATATTTTTGTGGCTAAGATATTGAGTTAGTTGTTTTTAAAAATCGCCGCAAAATGAGTGGTTTGACAACACTATCCATTACAAATCACCTAGTGATTCGGACGACCATTATAAAAATGGATGAAATTTGGTATGAAGGTTAAATAGTGTATATTTTACAAATCAAATTTAATGCTCTAGCTCAAATATATTTCGAGTTATGGCCCTTTAAAGTTCGATGAGAATCCTTTCCTCTTTTAACGTATCTCAAAATTTTTTTGGTCTAAAGTAACATCATTTTGTAGATCTTAAAATTTTCCATAAGAAAATTAAAAAATTATTTTAAAAATATTTTCAGGTGTCGCATCTACGCTAAAACAAAAAAAATTATTTTGAAAAGGCCTCATTTAAAACGATGAAATGTGATTATTACCAATATATTTAAATACATCAGTAAAAAGTTAATAATCATCGTTATAAACGGCCTTTATAAATTGATTTTTTTATTCTTATAAATTATAAAAATCTAAATAAAATTAAAATTTTTATTATCTATATTAATATTTTTATTTAAATATATTGGTAATAAACATATTTGAATCAAATTAGGCCCTTCTCAGTTTTGTTTTGCTGGACACACAACAACACTTGAAGATATTTTTGAATTTTCTTAAGAAGAATCGAGGGCTATAAAATTATATATAATTTGTTACTTTAGTTCAAGAATATTTTGAGTATTGAGATTCGTTAAAATAGGAAAATAACTCAGGATATATTAGAGCTAGAAAATTAAAATTTTTATTTGTATAAATTATACAATCTACTTAACCTTCATATCGATTTTAAAAACAAGTTATTTCACTTGATTTAGCAAGAAATTAAAAGATCGACCAATCAGATAATATTCAATCTATGGATGGCGGGATATTATAAACTTTAGGTGGTAGGTTTTATAGTAAATTATTAAATTTAAAAAAAAATTTATTTTATTTATTTTAATAATAAAAAGATCTTAAACTCGAAGTTAAACAACGCGAGATTGATCATTTTCGAAGAGAGCAGGAAGAAAAGGAAGGTATATTTGACAAGATGTGTACTAGTCTTGATGATTGCCATGAAGAAAATATCAGGTTTTTTTAAAGAAGATAATTTACTATAGTATATACTACTGTAAAGTATCTTCAAATGATTTCCTTCTTGGGGAAAGTTGATGGGAATCGGTAGTGTTGACGCTTTTATATTTATTTATTTTTAAAGGAGAAGATTAATGTTTATAAGTTTTACAAAATTATTAATTTCGCTTATTTAATGATTGAATTATGGTTGTACAGCATTACAACCCCCATCCTTTTTTGCTTAAAAATCTCCCGGCATGGGGATTTCCAAATGAAATTACTTTTTTTTAAAATATATAATATACTCCGAATTTGTAATTATTTGGTTCATAACCAATAAATTTTTAATTTTTCTAAATTATCAAATAATTCTTAGAATTTATGTCATTCTTATTTCTTGGACCTCTTGGCGCATTATTTTAAAATATATAATTTATCTTCTCTATGGTATGCAGATTAAATTCACAAATCAAGAAATTCCAATATAAAAATCGTAGTTTTAGTGGCTCGGCTAGGTCCGAAAATTCTCTAACAGTAAATAATAAATATTATTATTATATATTAAATTTTGCATCATATCTTAAAGACATTTAGTAAAGTTATCCTACTTAAATATATTTTTATAAATTTAAATAGCGAGGTATTGATATCTGATTTTCATTCCGATACTTATGCGATACTTGAATATTTTTATAAATGACGTCCCGAATCTGATCCTAGAAATCGGTCACCTCTAATTTTAAGTCGCAGATTGTTGATGTAATTACGTATTTTTTTAACATGTCCAAAATATTTTTTTTATAGAATATAAATATAGAAATTATGATCAATATTATTATTCTTGGATTTTAAAATAAATTAAATTTGATTTGATTATTGTTTGAGAAGCGATGTGCACGTTAATCTCAGGATTTGAATTCTGATAATTGTAAATATTCTTTAAATAAATAATTTGGATTTAAATCTGTAACATAGTTCATAGTAAAGGATTCATAGATGAATATACACAACGCGAATTTAGGTATGGCTATACATTTTGATAATCTTTATAGAAATTCTCCTAATAAATTGTCACTTTTTAAGAGAGATATTTGTAAAATGTTTAATAAGAAATTTACTCAAACTGATTTAAAGAACGACTTTAAAGTTGCAGTTGTATTCTTCATATTCTATATATCATTTACATTTGTTAAATTTATAATTAAGAAGAATAGTAAGACATCTATTAATGAAGAGCCGAGTAAGGTAGCTTTACCTATTAAGCACATACAAGCTAAATATTACCATGTCTATGCAGTATGACAGCACTGGGAATATATCTGAGTAGTTTAATTTATTTTAAAATCCAAGAAAAATAATATTGATCATAATTTTTATATTTTCATTGTATATAAAAAATGTTCTTGCTTGACATGCTAAAAAAAATGAAATTATATCAACAATCTGCATCATGTCCACCCGTAACAGGCCAAGGACATGCGCTTTCGAACTATATGCTATAATTAAGTTATACATATTACTGTCCTAACATGGACCTAAAAATAATTCAGTTCCTAAGGAACCTAGGCATTAATGTTCTTATATACTATTGGAATATGGCGTCTCCCATCTCCTTGTCGGTCGGTTGAATCAACTGGTTTCTAACCCCAACATACCTAGTTTACATTATCTCATCCTTCATATCCGTTCCTTGATAAACTGTCGGCGGCTATTGCTTGTTGCCGTACCTTCTTGTATTGGGATTCCTTGGCCCCGAACCCTGTTGATCGACATTATCCTGAACCACTCGGTATTTCTTCCTTACGTGAATAGCATATCCGCGGTTGCAGGGTTAATGCATAATATTTTATTAGTCACTTTTCAAATAATAATCGAATCAATATCTGAGTAGTATAATTAATTTATTTTAATATAATCAAATGCAATGATATATAATGAAATCTACATCTAATATGTAATTTTAATGAATTAAATTTAGAGAAATTGGAACAAAAAAGTTTTTTTAAAAAAAAAATATTTAGAAAATATAAACTCATCAAAAATTTAATTTGTATACATTATATTCTTAATCTAATAATCACAAAATTTTATTTTAAATTTTTTAAAATTTATTATCGAAATTTACGAAATCGAGTTTGGACAAATACGAGTATCATTTATTATTTTTTAATCAAGAATTGGATAAAAATAAATAATTTGAATTATAAATTAAAAGGAAATGCATTTAACTCAATATACAATCAATTCCAAGCAATCAAACGATTCCAGTGATAGATTTTCTAAGAATGATACTCACGTGGGTGATATTATTCCGCATATGATTTTTACCACTCCCACTTGTCGCAAAGGGGATCTATTCACTTGTCCCATTTCAAATGCCGTAGAAAGTAGTTTAACCCATTATTGGGAATTGTTATTTATAAATTACATTTATAAACATCAATATAGCCCAATTTAGTGTGATGCATAATTTTAAACGTTATAGGAAATTATAATTATGATTTACTAAATCGTGAACACTATTGCAGCCCCCCCCCTTATTTATATTAATTATTGGTATATTAGTTAATATATTACTATTTAAGCCACAAAATGCATCGATAATTTTAAATTATTGCTGTAGTATTACACTATTCCTACTAATTGTTAACACTATGTTTAATTTTGTAATTTTTTGTTTGTAAACCTCCCATCATCAATTAATTTCCATTAAATTATCCATTAGGTGCATAATGATGTTATTTTTTTTTGTTTTTAAACCCGAGCATGTAGTATTATTTTATTATATAATACAATTATCGTAATCGATTCTTTGCAATATAATGATAATTATAATTTAAACAAATATAATATCGTTTCAAAATTACGATTATAATTGCATTATATAATAATACTACAAATAAATCAGCCGCCTTTTATTTATTTCTTTATAGTATTTTCAAATAATAATTTTTCTCAATGCCTCGTGACATCCTACAATTTAATATTTATACAAATGTGCCTTACTAAAATCAAACCAAATCTGGAAATTAATTATCCCTTTTCTTAATATATTGAGGCCATTCTTTAAAACAGACCTATATAATTATAATATTAACTAATGGCGCCACTAGCCTTTACAATCCCAAGGGCTCAACTTTTTAAAAAGGGAGTTTTTTTTGAAATATTTTCAAAAATTTTTGGGGGCTCGAGCCCTCCCCCCTTCCTCTAGTGACACAACTGATAATAATATTATGATAAAAATTTTGTCATGGGATTCCAATTTTAATAATTATCAGCTTTAAAACAAATCCACGATCCAATATTAACATTACAAGTTGTGACATAAATAAATAACTTTTTATCCTCCATTTTAATGTATCAGATTGGCCTTCGCTATTACTTCTTATGTATAGGTTTTAAGATGAGCAGAATCCAGTTAGAACAATGGGAGGGGGGTGGGGTTATATTTAGAGAATAAATTATTTTGAATGAGAATTATTAATCAATGCTCTAAATTAGCTTTCAAAGTTACTTTTCTAAAATAACAAGACGTCTTTTTTTAAAAAATGCAACTGATTACCAGAACTTTACAAAAGGGATAACAAAATTATTTCAATTACCACCTTTTCGTGTGGTTATTCATCCTTACCTAAACCTTCTTGTTCATCATAAATTAGATCTATTCCGATATTAAATATTGGTTCGGATAAAGGTTTTAATAAAAGTGGTCAGGCGGATATTTTCAAAAAAAACGGATTAGATGGATATTATAATTTTTGGTTATATGATTTGTGTATATAATCAGGGAAGTCAACCCTTCGACAAGAATAAGGTGGAGATTTAGAGTTAAACATTTTAAAAAGGATTTGGAGAATATAAAGAAATATTGAATCAATATTAATAAAATTATTAATTTTTTATTCTATTCTATATAAACATAATTTACTAGCAAAAAAAATTAAAATCTATCTTACAATCATTTTTATTTTTTATATTATTTAATCCAAAAAGTACTCATCAAACAAAATTAAACATGACAAAATCAAACTTTATTATACATAATTGCTTATATTTGATATTATTTACCTTTCTTGATTTTATGTTCTTGTTCCAATATTTTATTTAAAAAAATTGATATAAACAATATATGCAACGTATATCAAATATATTTTTAGTATATTAAATTATCATTTATAATAAAATTTTACCTACCTACAAAATGGATGCAAAATTGTTATTTTATGAAAATATTATACCTTGAACCCTCAACTTTTAAAAAAGTTTTGGGTTCTGGTTTAGCAAAAACACAAGGGGTTGGGTTCACATCCTAGTATATAATTCCATATAATTTTTATTTTACTATTTCCTATTAATAATATATGAATTCCAAATTTAATTTAAAATTGTTAATGTTTTTTTTAAAAAAACCGAATTATTTTTAAAAAATTTGCAACAAGTAAAAAATATTTAACAAGTCACATATAAGACATAAACATGGGCCATATTTTTAATGAGATAATTAACTTATGGGTAATAGAAAAAATACTTAATCATTCATGATAATGCGCACCAAATATCGCCTGGGTCATAGGAAACGGGAATTTCCGTGTTTTTTATTTTGCTTATAGTTTTAGCTATTTTTGTATAGAAAGTATTTATTTTTTTTATGACATTAGTTCAAAGACTTATGTATAAACAATCTAAATATCAGATCGATTTTATATGAATACCAGAGTAGTAAAATATTGTAAATTAGCACAACCCTATCAAAAATGTTATATATAATGACCACCTTTATGTTGAACAAAACACACAACCACTATCAAAAGTCCATCTTAAGTTCTATATAATGGTCACCTTTTTATATTGGCCAAAGCACCACCGCTTTTAAAAGGTCACCTTATTGACGTTTCAATTACTAATGATTAAATTGTTTTTTAAAAAAAACAAGGCATAGAAGCTATAGGTGACAAGGAGAACGAATTAAAAACAAAAATAACTAAAAAGATTGAAGAAGTTAAAATGGCCACAGATAGAATTGATGAATTGGTAGCCAAGAATGTTAGTAAATTTTATAATCTATCTTAATTATTTTTTTAAAATTTTATATTGTTGAAAACAGGGATGTGAACCGTACTCTGGACCTTTCCAAACCCTCTTATTTTTGCTGTACTCAAAACCGGACCCTTGTAAAAAAAAATTATGGAATCAATTTGTTTCTATTATTTGCCTGTTCTTGTAAATATCATTTTAAGCTAATTAAAATTCACTCTACACACTCAATACCCCCCCCCCCCCAAATAAATATATTCAATATATCAGAGACCTGTAGAGGTGCCATTTTTTCGATTCAAGCTTTATATTTTCAGGCCACTCTTGTGAGGTAACCTGGATTTTTTTTAAAATATATTATATTTATTTTCTATTTTTATTGCTAATAATAGCGATTTAATATTTGGTTTTAAAATATACAGCCCTGGCCCAGGTATTTTTCAAAAAATATTTTTTAGGCCTGACCCCTGTATTTAAAAAAAATTTTAGACCCTGTTTGGGTATGGGTATATTTTAAAAAATTCATGGACATTTAACATAACTAAATGCATAATATAATAATGTCATGTTAGCCGTTGAATTTAATATTTTTATTTTGTAATAGAATATAAATGTGTTTAAAATATTAAAAACAATAAGATATAATATATTAAAAAATAGTATGATATATAAATCTATGTTAAAATTACATTCAAAAAAAAGTAAATAATTAAAAAAGGACAAAAACGAGGAAACCAAGTTATTTACCTTGGAACACGGCGATTTGAGTTTATTTTAAAATTTTAAAAGAGGATCCATGATCACTTATAATTTGAGAAATCTTTTTACCTAAAATCTTAAAAAAATGATAGCCTACCCATTGGTAGAAATAACTATTGGGATAAAATCATAATGAGATGTGGTATTTTACCTTTCACCTGTAATCAGCGGATCAATGTTTGGGCTAGAGGAAAATTAGGAGGCATAAGTGAAATCCTAAATAAGGCGTTTTCCTCTAACCCAAGGAATGTTTATGAGGCCTTTTTTCATCAAACAGGGATAGGTGGACGATTTCCAGAAGGTTAGAGTAGCCCTATTTTGTTCTAGATTATAAAGTTAATAGCTCTATGGCGACTGAACCGTCTTTTAATATAAACAGGTTAGGTCTGCCATTATGGTCGGAGTCTTCCCTCACCCTTTACTGGGGTAGACATATCTCGCAGCCAAGTCTATATCCTATGGTCACCCTCAGCATATTATTAATTAAAAATAAAATTCTACTAATTTTTAATAAGAATTGTTTTTCAAAATTCTTTTCTTGTAAGCAAGAACATATTATAACTGATTAATATCCAAAAACGCGTTCTACCAAAACTTAGGATGGTATTGAAGTGTTATAATCCATAAATTGGAAATATTTAATGTTTTATCAATTGTTTTAAAAAATTTGGAAATATATTGATCTTCATATATATAATAGAGATCTATAAAGCCCGGCGCGTTTTGGCCTATTGAAAATTTATCCTAGCTCGTTAAAATTTTACGAAAAGTCAGGCTGGCCTGTTAAAATGTTACTAAAAGTCCGCCTTGGTCTCTTAAATTTATTTCAATATATTTTCCGATAACATTTTAATATCTGTACCTAATGTTTTGCCAATGTGATTTAAGGCTATTATATCTCTTTTCTAGCTATCTATTTTACATATCAATTGTGTTAGATATCTATTTCTATATTGTGTATTTAGATTTGGATCATATCATAAATAACTTGTTTAATTTTTTTCTGAATTTACTTTAATATTTACAGATTTCTCTTAAAATATAAATAAATTTATTTTCAAATTATTAATCAGAATCAAAATATTAGCTTGAAATTCAGCAAAATATATCAAAATTTATAATCCGGGGCTGGCCTATTAAAATTTAACTAAAAATTAGATTTGCCATGCCTGATTTACGAAAAATCAGAAATTTGCTTTGCCCGATTTTTTATATATAAATTGTTTGGCCCTGTCATTTCATCTTATAATATGTTTTAGTCCCTGGTTGTTCCATCGTAAAAGATTGACTTCTCTCTGCGTGAGTATCATCTTGCCTGCTTCCTATATCTCCCTAATCATTTCCAGATGGGTTCGAGCATCCCGTCCAAATATCATATGTGCTGGTGTCTGCCCCGTTGTTGCATGCTGCGCGTTTCTGTAGGCTAGTGAAAATTCATTTAATCTATCATACTTGTTTTTAGCTGTATTTTTCTAAATGGTTTTTTTCACCGTTCTTACCATCCGTTCCGCTTCTCCGTTGGAGCTTGAGTGGTATTATCGAATTTAAATTTTTTTAGTGATGACGAAATAACTCGGGAAAACTGGTATTATCAATGTATGACTTAAATAAAGTTATTTTAAAATTCGTTCCTAAGTCCATTAATAAAATAAAATATGACGATATACTAGATTCTTTAATAGCCAACGAGAAAAAAATGGCACCGTTGGAAAGTTTCCAATTCGTTAAATGCACTCAAAGAGATGGAGAAACTAGAATAAATTCACTAAAGGAAATAGCGCTAAAATGCAATTTTAAAGGAAAATGTGATGAAAATTTAAAAATACAGATAATTAATGGATTAAAAAGCAAAGAGATTAAAACAAAGTTATTACTAGAAGAAGATATGGAAATAGAGGAAATTGAAAAACTCCTTCGAACCATGGACTTATAGACGAAACGGAAAAGGTATATTCAAGCTGGAAAGGAACAAGATGATGACAAAATATAAAATAGTGAAATAGACTATATAAAACAATAAAAAGCATAATAGTAAAAATAATAGCACTTCAGGAACGCTATATTAACAATTATCCCCACCAAACGAGATTAGATAACAGATTTACTAGATATAATAATTATGACAACTCAAATTATGGTAGACATAACAACGTTAACCCGCGGTACAAATATTATAATAATGATAACAAATATTACCGGCATAATAATTGGTATGACAACGATAATTATTACCACAAAAACAAATATCAATATTCTTACGATAAGACAAGGAGATACAACACCAACATTAATAACAATAAATGCAACGACAATCAATATTACAGTCAGGCGAAAAAAACTTTCTTCAAATGCGGTAGTATTGAATCTTGCTATCAAAGAAGCAAAGAGGAAGATATATCGTATAAATATACACTCGATGGATATCAAATCTTGTAAAGAAAAATTCAAAGTTAATTTAAATATAGAGAATAAGGAAATAAACATGATCCCAGATACAGGAGCATTGGTATCAATTATTTCATTTAATACATGGAATAAAATCAACTCCGATAAAATGATTCATAATTCGGAAACAAATTAAAGACTTACATAGGTAACGAAATCGCCTACATAGGCAGTGTGGACGTAAAAATTCAAATAAAAAACCATAAAATACCTACCCATGATTATAGTGAAAGCTGATGGACTATCGTTGATAGGGATAAACTGGGTAAAGGAATTCAGAGATATGTATGGAAAGAACCGATATTAGCAGGCACGGTAGATACATACCATATTAATTATATTATGTGAGACAAGAATTAAAAGAGCTAACGGAGAAATACGTCACATTACTCAATAAAAAGTATGGGAAATTGAACAATATGGAAGTCTTTGAGTATAAAAGACAATGCGATCCAAAGTGTCCCCCTAGGGAAATTGCATATACTCTAGAAGTCGATGATGAACTAACAAAATGGGTTAAAGAAGATACAATAGAACCTATAAAATTTCGGAATGGGCCAGTTCTCTGGTATCAATAGTTAAACCCAATGGCAATATCAGGCTTTGCATGGACTATAATATAACGATAAAGCCATGGATGACACCGGACATATACCCTATCCCCACAGGAAGTATTTAACAAATTAAAAAAGGCTAAAAGTTTTCAACTAATGACTTTTCAAATGCATAACATCAAATAGTAATAAATTCTGATTCGAGGAAGTATTTAGCTATTTAACCTACAAAGGTCTATTCCAATTTAAAAGAATGATATTCGGAATAACTTAGACGTCAGTGATATTCCAAAGGACCATAGACCTAATTTTCGAGAAAATGACCGGAGTAGCATATTATATTGATGATCTAATAATTACAGGTTCATTGGATGAAGAGCATCTAAAAAGATTCTGATTCGAGGAAGTATTTAGCTATTTAACCTACAAAGGTCTATTCCAATTTAAAAGAATGTCTTTCCTTTCCTTAAAGAAAGAAATTCTTTCTTTCTTTCTTAAAACGTCAGCGATATTCCAAAGGACCATAGATCTATTTTCGGGAAAATGACTAGAGTAGCATATTATATTGTTGATCTAATAATTACAGGTTCATCGGATGAAGAGCATCTAAAAAATTTGCAAGTGTTTCAACGAATTTCGGAGTCGGTATTAAAGCAAATTACGAAAACAGCTAATTTCTTAAAGAAAAAGTAAAATACCTAGGACATGTTATGTCCAGCAAAGGTCTTATGACCTCAGACGAGAAACTAGAAGCAATAAAATATGCTCCAATTCCTGAGTCAGTCAACTAATTGCAGTCACTATTAAGATTTATTAATTACTATCATCGATTTAAAAAAAAATTTAACAATCGCGGCCTCCCTTTATGACTTATTAAAGAAAGGCAACAACTTAAAATAGATCGAAGAATGCAGATCAACTGTTGAAATCTTAAAGAGATGTTTGACTAATCCCCAGTAATCGTCCATTTAGATCCAGGTAAAAATATCCAACTTACTTTCGGATGCACGAAGGGTGTAAGAGTTGTATTGCCTCATACCGAGAAAAACGGATCCGAGAATCCCATATGTTTTGCTTCAATGGCAGAAAAAACTACTCAACTATTGAAAGAGAAGCATTAGCACTTGTATTCACAATAAATAAATTTTATGAATATTTAGTAGGACAAACTTTTACTATATGGACCGACCAACCACTTATATATATTATATTCGGTAATGCTCGGCAAATATAACGTCGATTGTTCAAATGTTAGGAGGGTACAATTGCGAAATAAAATGTAAGGCGGGTAAGGAGAACAAAGTGGCAGACGGACTCTCAAGATGTCCAATGGAAGACAAGACCAAAGATCATAACGGAGAAGTATATTTAATAAATGGACATCCTATATCGTTAGACGAAATTCTGGAAATACACGAAAATGACGACACGTTAAAAAAGTTAAAGGAGAGTATTAAAACTCAAGTCATCAAGGAATCGTCAGATAGAAAAGTTTAGCCAGACAATATGTATGGTGGCCCGGAGTCGACCGTGGAATAGAAGAAATATGCGAATCATGTCATACATAAGCGAACAATCCTCCAAAAATACAAGATCACCAAAAACCGACAAGACCTTGGCAAAGAATCCATATAGATTTTGCGGGACCTTTCAAAAACATTATGTGGCTTATACTGGCAGACATTTTTACGAAATGGGTGGAGGTAAAAGGAATGACCAACCACGGGGTTATTAGGCGAAATATTTTCTAGATGGGGATATCCAGAATCTTTAGTATCAGACAATGGATCACAATTTACTTGCTAAATTCAAAGAATATTTGTAAGGAACATCGGATAAATCACATATTAACTCCATACACCCAAGCTCCAATGGAGAAGCGGTACGGAAGGTAAGAACGGTGAAAACAGCCATGGAGAAAAATACAGCTATAAACAAGTATGATAGATTAAATGAATTTTTATTAGCTTACAGAAACACGCAGCATGCAACAACGGGACATACACTAGCACAAATGATGTGTGGACGGAATGCTCGAACCCATCTGGAAATGATTAGGGAGACACAAGGCTTGCATCTTTTATGATGCAACAACCAGTATGGACTAAAATAGATAATGATAAGGTGAAATAGATTAAGGGAACGATAGTAGCTCGATCTGGAAAATTCATATACAACGTGGACACCTCCAAAGGTCGATGGAAAAGACATAAGGACCAAATCCGAAATAGATGAGACTATTATCTAAGAAGAGATATGATAAATATTGAATTTATTTTTTGTGAAGAATATTATTATCGATTTTCGGAAATTTTTTATTTATTTTTTTGTTTAAGAAAAATACCGATTTTTATATTTTATGTTGTTGAATAATATTATTTATCGATAAAATAAGTAAAAATTTCCGAAAATCATTAATATTATTCACAAAAAATAAATAAAAAAATTCAATATTTATCCGTTTATGTTTTCATCACTTATTTATTTGAATAAACATTTTTTTTAAAAAGGAAAAACAAAGTAATCAGATCGATAAATGCAATAGCGAAATATTAAAACTAAAACGCTTGTTAAATAGTAATAAGACTAATAGCGAAAAAGAAATACATGACTTAAATTGCAATATTTCAAAGATCAATACCGATTTGCAAAGTATTGTTATAATATTTTAACATATATGTAAAAATTAATTTTTAAAGAAATACTGTTGTAATTACTAGTTAAATTATTTCATCGGACCATTTTTTAACATTTTGATCCGAGATTTAATATTTATAAAATTGGGAAAATGTAAATTTGATAATATAAAACATCGCCTAAATTGCTTAAGTGATTTGTTCCTAGCGTTCGGTATTGCTGGATTAGCCACTGCATTTATTATAATTTATACAATAACTAATAAGAATTATGATAAAGTTTTTACCTCCCCCCTTCCATTTTTTTTTGTTTTATGCATGTTTATTTTTTATTAAATAGGATCCAGTGATTTAAATATTGAGTTACAACGAGATTTAAACACCGTACAAGGTTTACATGAATCGCAATCAACAGTGTTGGAAAATAGGATAAAAGAGATCGAAAATATGGCACTTTATAAGGTTAATTTTTTTTAGAGTGTTTAAAAATTATGACAAAATAGTTGGGTCATTCTATGTTAAATCGATCACGATTCTTCGCATATTTTGGGATTTGGGCGTGATTTTTTATACAAACTAAGGTGCCCTTAACAGCAGTGCTCAAATATTTTTATAAACTTTTAATCAAAATGTCACTGATTATTCTATATCTTTATAAAAAAAATTAAAATACCAAATTTTTGCTTTCAAGGGTAATTTAGATAATACTTAAAAAAAAGAAGGATTAGTTTTTAATCAATGATAGAATGTGAAATTAACTGTTCTATATTTAAAATGTATTTGTGTAATGATTTTATGATTTAGTAAAGAATCTATAACCCATATTTATGTAAAATTTTAAATTAAAAAAAAAATTCAGTGGTTGGATGATCTGAAAATTATTTTTGGGTAATATGGTATATTGCACGTAATTTAGATTTTTAAATAATAATAGAACAATTAATTTACTTATTATGCTAAAAAAATGTTTTTTAGTGTTTTAATCGATTTAACCCATGTAAGGCAATAAATCCTAAAATTTTTATTAAAATCAGAGTAACTCCCGATTTTTTTTACTGATTATAACTTTAGAATAGGGTAAAATGGACCGCCACATTAAAAAAATTGAATGTACATACCTTATTTTAAAATTAGAATCATTACTTATAATTGTGTAGTGTTTAGTAATTTTTTAAATCATTATTTATACTTGGACCTTTTATGTTGTTAAACGGCTTGATGCCGATAATGAAAATCTCAATATTTTAGCCAGTAAAATATTGACTATCTTTAAATTTCGCTAATATATGTCCAAACCTCAGTGCCATCTTCTGGCAAAATTTTCAGACTTGAGTAATATTTTTCTTGATAAAATATTGAGTCAGCCGTTTTAAAAATTGGTTCTAATCGAGTCGTTTAACAACACTAGATGCTTGATCATCTCAAAATATAAAAAAAGGCCGATTCGAGTCGAGTTTTGCAAACGACCCGATTGAGATTTTAGCCAAAATAAATCTCATCTCGAGATTTTGCAAATATAGGTCCAAATCTCCTTGCCATCTATGAGCAAAATCTCCAAACTTACATAATGTTATTTTGGATAAAATCTTTATAGGGTATTTTAGAAAAATTGACCCATTTAGGGTTTTAACATCCCTAGCTAGTATGCTAATATTTTGAAACTACTTCAGATAGATGTGCCTTAATTTTATAAAAAATCTCACCCAACTCCTAACTGGTCTTGCGAAAATCATTACTTTTTGATCGATTTAAACCCAGTTATCAATTTTCTATTCAAAGAATTATATTATATTTATCATACCTTTTTAATTTAGGCTGTGATCTAAATATATTTAAAAAATTTCTAACTTAATAAAATTATCATGTAAAAAATTATTTTTATATTTCCCATTTTTATTAATATAAATAACTGCCCATTTCTTATTATAATTTGAAAAATAAATTAATATTGCTTACTTTTTTTTCTTAAAAATTTTACAACTTTATAATTTATTAAATTTTAATAATTTTAAAAAATTAATAAACTTTCGTAAACTCGAAAAAATTATTTAGGCCATTTTTTATTTCTACATTATTTAGGTCATAGCCATTTTCTCCATTGAAATAATAGTATAAATAATTATAGGGGCATTATTCCCTAAGTAGAAGAAAAGAACAAATAATGTAAGTGATAAAAGATCAACTTTATTATTACTTTCGTCACTTTTACCAATAATATATATAAATATTCAAGTAAAGATATTAATGGAGAAAATAAGAATTTAAATTTATTTAGTTTTTTATAATTTTAGGAATAATAAATCTATCATAAAGGGCGTTTAAAACAACGAAATTCATTAAATATGTTTATTGCCAATATATTTAAATATTTTAGTAATAAATATTAACAAAGAAAATAAGAATTAAAATTTTATTTAAATTTTTGTAATTATAGGAATAAATAAATTAATTATAGAGGGCGCTATTTTATAGGTAATTATAATATATTTTAAAGATAACAGCATATTTATATTATAAATAACCATTAATATGTCTATAAAATTATTATATACACTAGAATTATTTTAAAACATATTTTTCCCAATAAAAAGAAAATATATTATTATCTTTTAGGTATGGCCCTCTATAATTGCTTTTTTTATTCCTAAAATTATAAAAACTAAATAAAATTTTAATTCTTATTTTCTCCATTAATATTTTTTACTTAAATATTTAAATATATTGGTAATAAAAATATATTTAATGAGTTTTATCTTTTCAAACCTCCTTTATAATTTATTTTTCTATTCTTAAAATTATAAAAAAAACTAAATAAATATTGAATTCTCAATTTCCCCATTAATATTTTTACTTAAATATATAAATATATTGGTAATAAACACATTTCATGAGTTTCATCATTTTAAATAGGGCACTTTTCAATTTTTAGTTTTACCGGAAATACAACGACACTGAAGATATTTTTAAAATAATTTTATTTTCTTAAGAAGAATTTTAAGGGTTACAAAATGACATAAAATTTGTTAGAATAAAAATATTTGAGTATTTTAAAATTCGTTTAAAGAGAAAAAGACTCTCATTTAATTTTGAAGGCCCATAACTCGGGATATATTTGAACTAGGGCACTGAAATTGTATGAAGTATACAATCTATAACCTTTATGCCAATTTCATTCATTTTAAAAATGTTTGTCCTAATCACTGGTCCTTTTGCCATTAAATTATCTAAATATTAGTTATTTATATTTTTTTCAAGAAAGACGCCTTACCCTTTACGTAAACCTAAATATCCTCTTTTTTAGGCTATTTAGAGAAAGTTATATAGCCAGCAAAGGTTATCATTTAGAGATAAGAAGAACCGAGAGACGGTCTTGAAGCTTAGAATTTTCACCAATTTTGTTAAAATTCTAAGTGTTTTTTTTGTTTTAAGTGCATTTGCTTAAAATTATTTAAAATATTTATTAATTATCATCACTCTAAGTCATGAGGAGGGTAAATACCAGTGCAGATGCGCCATTTTCACAGCCAGGCTTAGGTCCCTGATTTTTTAAAATATAATATATTTACTTTTAATTTTTATAGATAATAATGGCGATTTAAAATATTCGGCCCGGCCTGGGTATTTTTTTTAGGCCCGGTCCTTGTACATAAGCTGGGCCTGCAGGCCTCTGATAATTTTTTAAATTTATCTCGATAAAGGTATTAAATGTAAGCTAACGAAACGATTTTCTAAGTGCTATTATAATTAATTATCCCCATTGGTTCGGTGGAGGGGTAGGGGTAAAAAATTTTCTAGCAAGAGTATAATGAAAGTTAATATAAAAAAGTAATTGGTATATTCTTGGTCAAGATGGGAGGAGATTAAAACCTCAAAAAATATCTCAATAAGAGTATTAAATCAAAGCTAATAAAAATATTTAATGAATACATCTCTTTAACTTCACATTAAGTTTTAAGGTTGTGGGGTGGGTTAAAATATATATAACATAATATTTTGACTTAAGCATCATATGAAATAAAATGATCTGTTCAGCATTTTATTTTTAAGTCTTGAAAAGGGGATAAAAATTCTAACAATATCTCAACATGTTTCTTAAGATTAGTTTTGTTAAACGCTCGATTTTTAAAAATGGCTAACTCAATAATTTAGCTGAAATATATTACGCAAACCTGGGGATTTTGCTCAGTAAAAATATAAAATCAAAAAAATTATAAAAGTTTCCTTTCTTTTTCTTTCTTCTATTATTACATTTTCGATTTTAACTAAAATTTAAATACCATCAATAATTATTTTATATAATTGTCATTTAATTTACTTACAATTTAAACATTTCAATTATCCTTACAAATTTTATATTCAAATTAACTGTTTTTTTAAATTATAATTAACTTTTCTTTTTCAATACACGTATTCGTCACATACGTAAAGTCTTTAATGGAAGCCAAAGCGCGTAAATTAACAGCTATGAACAACGAATTATCAACTTCGATGAGCGAATTACGAACCAAGGAAACTATTTCCACTACTTTGATCAAAGATTTGAAGTTGGAGATCGACAAACATCTTGAAGCAATATCAGAGCTGTACAGACGTTTGCAACGGCAAGAATTGGATTTCAAAGAGAGTATAAATTAAATATATATTATTTTTATTTTTTTTTACATTTTGAAGTCGAAGGTATAAAATTATGATTGACATTTTTAGGGGAGGTATAAAATAAAATCAATATTTATTAGAAACCCAAGAGTATGCATTGGAAGTTTCTGATCTTTTGGATAAAATAAATAATTACGAGTCAGAATTAGCCGATAAGAAAGAAATGATTGTGGGAAATGAAAGTGCATTAGACTTGTTGTTGGTGGAAATTCAAAATTTGATGGCCACAAATGTAAATTTTATTTATTTTAAAAAATCAAATATTATAACTTGTATTTTAACATTATTTTTCAATTATATCTGATAGATTTGGTATCTTTCCTTCTAATAAATTACTATGTGAGTTTCATTTTGATCAGGCTAGTGGTCAATATATAAAATGTTTTTAATATGATTTTGGCAGAGATGCCATATCAACCTGAAGGGGTTTTACTTTTTTTTAGTTAATAAGAATTAGTTTCATATTAAATATTTAAACCTAATTTATGGGGGAAAACACAGGAAGAAATGGGAAACCGTCTGCAGGTAAAAGATCAAGAAGAAATGGCATATTTAGCCAAATTAGAAGAATTGAAAGATAAAGAAATGCTCCAACTCGGAGAAATAAACACCCTGAAAAACGATATATCGATACTGAGTACAGACAAGGGAAAATATCATCAAGAAATGGAAAACAATCAATCTCATTTTCAAGGTATATTAACAAATTGCCTATTTTTTCCATGATGTTAACAACAGCGCTCTGGGCTTCACCTAATGAAAAAATTTTGGGCCCCCATATAAGGTAGGAGAGATGGCCTAAGTAAATGAATAATAATTCTTACAAATTTTGCAGAAGTGTTTAGCGTTGTTTTTTTTCTATAAACACATCATGAAGTAGTATTTTAATTTACCTGTTACCATTAAAATACACTATTTGAAATTAAACTAAAGCTAAGCGTTCCACGATTTTCTCACCGATCCGTCCTATATTTCCCGGTATTACTATAAAACCTATCTGGTATTTATAATGAATTTTATTTTCCATCTATCTTTGAACCAAGGTCATAAATATATCACTATGTTATAATAAAAAAATAATAATTTTCACGATTGATTAAGTGTATCTTGTTTTTTTATTCTCCAAAAGTTAATCATATTTAAAATATGGGCAATGTTTATAACTAAATGCATTATTGTTAAACGGCTCGATTTAACCTATTTTTAAAAAATGCTAGATTAAGAGCTATATTACCTAAACCTCAAAATTTTACCAATAGATATTTAACTATTTCTGTCATCTGTAAGCAAAAGTTTCAAACTTAGATAACTTTATTTGGGCTAAAATCTTGAGTTCCTTTTAGTAATATCAGAGACCTGCAGGCCCGGGTACATGGGCCAGGCCATATTTTAATTTTTTTTTAAAAATATCCAGGCCAGGCCGTATATTTTACAACCAAATATTTGAAATCGCCATTATTAGCTATAAGAAACAAAAATAAATAAAATATATTTTAAAAAAATCCGGGCCAGGCCAAAAATAATTTTTGAAAAAAAATATTATAAAATGATATATACAATCAGGAACACTAGCCTTACAATCTCAGGGGGTTCAAAAATTATTTTCAAAATTACCTTCTTAGTCAACATTATTTAAAATTATCTTTTTTTAGTGATATAAAAAAAATTTCAAAATTTTGAGATAGCTCGAGCCCCTGCGCTCCTTCCCCCTAGTGACGCCTACTGTATATAATCATAAAAATAATTATAAAACAATTAAAATATCATAGGTTTTTTGAAAAATTTTGGCCCGATCCATATTTTTTAAAAATTCTAAATATTGGATCCGATCCTATATTCAATCGCCACATCCCTAAATAAAATGGAAGCGCTTCAATTTGTAAGCACTATACGGTCATCTTTTATTTTCTTTTCATCAAATATTAATAATAGCTTCAATTATTTTAACGATTATTTTAAATTCAAGGTCCCTAAAAGGCATAAGGACCCGGATAATAAGTCACTAACTGCTGATGTTATTGTTACCCCACTATATTTTTTATATATAAACTTTCATCAATTCTATGATTTTGAATGATTTATATACCTACAGATACTATGCAATCATTAGAAGCACAAATGCTCTTACATAAAACGGATGCTGATTCTAAAGCAATAGAACGAGAAAATGAAATTAATAGGTATTTAAATCTGTATATATTATATCTGTTGATCTTTTATCGAGAAATATAATAAATTATTTTAACGGCATCTCATTTTCACTAAAAACCATAAATATGAGGTATTTTTTTACTGATCAAACCATTTAAAATTGATTTTTAAAAAGTTTTTTAACACAAAGTTGCGACTGGCATCCCTAAACTAGGCCTACAAAAATATAAATTGAATTAAATGATGGCACTATTCTTGATTCGAAATTATTCTTATTCGTATACAAATTAAATAATACTTTATTCCTATTTTTATGGATAATAAAACTTATTCAATTTGATTCGTCGAATATTCAATTCAAAAATTTGAATTTATAAAAGAAAAAAAAAGTATTATTATATATGGAAAGAAAGTTTTACAAGAAACATATTGAATACTTACTATTTGCCAATAATTTTGAATACGAATAATTCGATAGATACAAATAATTTTTTGTATTATTCAATTTGAATTTTCTAATCGAACAAATGGAGCGAACCGTTAAAAAAATGAACCTTTATAATTTTGAACCTTCAGACCAAATTGTTAAAAGGAGCTAACAGGACATATATAATTCTAAATCGATTTAATCCGTTTTGTTTTACATATAAATTATAATTTAAGGCCATATTTATTATACGAAAAGTTTTTTATATTTAACTCATTCTTTGGCTTATTCATTTTTCTAGTCATACTGAATACCTTTTTTTTGGAATCGTGAAGATATAGAATTTTACCTTTTTCTGTTAATATATATATTAGAAAATTTTCTAAATCTGAAAACCCTTTATATTATTTCTGAAACCGTAACCGAACCTGAATCTTGTTTATTTTTTGCCCCGGAATTGAAACCTCTATAGATAACAGTTGATTCAGGGTTTTAACCTAACCTAAACCAACTGACACGATATCTGCCTATACACAATACCGTTATCAAAAAATAATAAATCAGTATTGATACATCTGATAACGATTTTTAAATTATCATCAAGATTGCATGAAGAGTTGATTAATGCAGATAATAGGGCTCTATGCAATCGCCAGGAGATGGAGCGAGAAATCGAAGTCCTCAAAATGGAGAATAGCAAAGTTGAATTATATTAATATAATATTTAAAAATTGAATACGCTAAATCTAATTTCTGCATTTCCTTCCACATTTTAAGCAGCACCCCCCCTTATTCCCCACTAATATTCAGTCAATTTATATAATTATCTTAAAAATATTTCCGGCAATATGCTTTAAAGGTCAGCAATGGACCCGTTTAGCCGTTTATTCTCCGAGCGGGCATGGGCTGCTTTTGAATATTTTTATAATTGGGCGGGTGTCTGGCAGGTTAAAAAATATTTTTAAAACAATGAGCATGTGAATTTAAATATTTGGGCGAAATGAGCAGAACAAACTTCTATTTATTAAAAATCGTTTTTTTATATCCCTCAGCACTTGTATTTAGGAAGTTTTATAGGATATTATCTTATATTCAAATCACATAGCCTCGAGTATTGACTGGAAAGAAAATCAGGCAATACATATACTTAGCCAATGTGTATTAACTGAAATAACCAGGCTATTAGAGTTCTGTAATATCCGGGATTTAACCAACAAGCCTGCCCAAGTTTCTTTTTATGGCCATGATCTAATTTGAATTTTATATTGGGCGTGTTGTGTTAAAAAAATGAGTCTCAGGCATGATTTTTTTTATTCCCAGCGAGACACGTTATGAATAAGAAATTAGGCCCTCGCTCATCTCTAATAACACCTAATATTTTAAATTATGTAATAAACTATTTATTGACAAAATTGCATAACTTTTCTAATCATATTTTTTTATACTTTAGCTTTCAAGTCAAATACTCAAATTGCAGCTGCAAGACCAGGATCGCAAAATAGTTGATATTAGAGGTAATATGCATTTTAATATTTATTTTTTCAGTAGCAAAATTTATCATGTTCTTGATTTATTTCATTAACCAGTGAACTGTATTCAGCCTGAAACCTGCCACAAAATGTATATTTTAAAGGTGCGGGTCGGGCTTCAAAATAAAATTATATAACGTTTCTTCTAGTCTGGGACTATTACTTGTATTGATTTCTCAGCTAAATCAAGCAATTTACAATTTGCCCGGATCCAGACCGAAACCTTAAAAAAACAAATAATCTGACTTTCAAAATACAATTTTCACGTCTATAGTCACTAACACCTTTCCAATTGACTAAACACCTCGAAAAAAAATAATTTTAACACCCGAAATCCAAATGAGGGGATCTTTAGAGATATGTCTATCTAAATTCCTAGGTATCCACTCTTACCTTGGATAACTCCACAAATTTTACAAATTACAAATAAAAATTATTTAAAAATCAGCGTGGGCTAAATAAGGATTTTTTTGAAACTTTCGCCGGGATTTAAAATAAATAATACTCCAAGATGTTTATTACAATTAGAGGTGCACTGATACCACTTTCTGGAGATAAGGCCTATATTATATTGATAATGGCTGATTACTGATCCGACATCGTTAATATTCGTTATATACAATTTTTTTGTACAAAGTCATTTAAAGTATGCTATTATCGAATTTTAAATAACCTATTATTTTAGGCCTATTTATGCAGTTATATTCATCAATATATAAATATTGATAAATCATTTATTTATTTAGTTAAAATCATTTTAATCTTTATTTTACAAAAGTCTTTATCATGCAGAAAGTTGTATCCCTCTATTCATGATCAATGTAAATCGTTATTTTTTTAAAAATTATTTTAAGCATAAACATCATTAATAGATTATTTATTTTATTTTTTAGCATATTTTAAATTATTTAGTTCATTTTTAAAAAATTTATTACCTCGATTATAAAATAAGGTTCTTAACTTATGTTCCTCAATAAAATTAAATATCAATGCTGTATAATTTTAAGATTAAGACGCCATTTAGATAGGAAAATTTAATATCGGCCAATAACCATTATTCAAGAAGAGAGGAATAATCAGTCTATTTCAATAAAAATTTGGGACATCCCTAATTATAATGATTATTTTGAAACATTAGAAAGAGTTATAAAATTTCCAATCATTACACGTATTCCCAGAGTATAGTTTTGCACCAAATTGTTTAGTTTTACTTCAATTATTTATTCTGATTTTAAAGGTATATTTGGATTATATTTAAATTATTTGACATTACCTTGATTGACTAGTGCCTCTCGCTTTTATTATTATGGCCTGCTCAGATATTAATTATCTTTTCCGTGCTTGTATTTAGGCTTACTTTTCCCCTTCCGCTATGACACCACTTAAGTGTACATTGTCATATTGACGTTTTAGATGAAATATCTTGTTTTTTTAGATCCAAAAGCGAGCGATAAAACTCCACAGACCACTTTACCAAAGTTAGATATCCAGCCCAAAGCCAGTGAAAATAATATGTTGAGCAATAACAAGATACCGATTAAATTTTTCATCGAAAATACTCCAATCGATACTAAGCGACAAAAAATCGAGTATATATATTCCACTTATAACGTATATTTTCCCCATTTTTTGATAAGAAATATCCCACTTCAAGTTTTCGACTATGTCTGTTATATATATACCCCATTCGCCCATATAAGAAATAAATGGAAAGAAAAGAAAAAACTTTCTCTGCTGAGATTTGAACCAGGGTAAGAAACATCGGGAAACTTAAGATATATTAACCTAGCCTCTTACCAGTAGGATGCTTTTAAATTTTCATAAAAAATCGAATATTTATTTTAAAAATCTCGCTATAGCGTAATGTAATATTATTCATTATAACAGAGAAAAACTCTTTTATATCCCATGAATTTATTGTCTTTCTGATAAATTGCTTCCAATAATTCCACTAAATCCAAAAATAAGGAGATTAGGGTGGGAAGGCAGCCGGATTAAGAAATTCACCAATTTAAAATTCTTATTAATTTAGCTTATTTACAAATTGTTTTTCAAAATAATAATTTATATTTTAGGTATAAAAATCGCAGCATCAAACTGGATAAGGAGTTACAGCCAAAATTCCTATCCTCCTGTTATTCCACAAGTAAATTTGTAAAGTTTTAAGGCTGTATCATAGGTGTTCTTATTCAAAATAACAATTAATATAAAAAAATCACACGAATGCATAGGCAGGATTTACATTAAAGTTCTGCAGTGAGCGGGCTATTAACCAACACCAACTCACCCATTTTTTCTAGAAAAAAATTCCCACGCACTAATTTTTTTTTATTCTGCCCACCCAATTTTTAAATTTTTTAGTCAAGCCGTTGCAAACCTCCAGTTCACACTCCATAATATATGCCTTTTTACGTTTTCAGATTTATAGCAATCAGAGACCTGCAGAAGTACTATTTGTATGGCCCGGCCTGGATTTAAAAAATAAAAATTTCGGCCTGGCCCAGATTATTTATATGGCTCGGCCCTTAAAAAAATTTTTTAGGCCCAACTTGGGTACATTTAAAAAAATTGAAATACGTGCAGGTCTTAGCAATATTCGTTTCATTTAAATGTGTTTCAATTAGTGTTGTAAACGAACGCGTTCGTGAACTAAGTTAGTTTTTTTGAAAAAAATGATGAACGGCGTGTTCCTTTTATTTTTGACGAACTTTGAACGTGAACGCGTTCCCTTTTTATGACGAACGTGTTCGAATTTAACGTTCGCTCAATTTTAAAAATACTTTTTATTTTTATATATTTGAAAAATTTAATATTTTCGAATTTTAAATGTATTATTTATATTTTTTAATAGGCTGCGTATTTCCTTTTCACATTTCAATTTTTTTAACACATAGTTTATTAATTTGAATATTATTGTTTATATTTTAATTAAATAGATTAGCATAAGCATGGATATTATTATTCAATCCATCATCTGATTCTGAAAATTCAAAATCAGATGAATTATCAACCATGGCCAAATATGATAAATGTTTTACAGTAACATCCTATAATGAAGGAACTAATTCAATGCTTATCAAGTGTAAAATGTGCCAAAAAGTATTATATTGTCACAGGTTCCAATTTAAAACGACATTTGATTGTAATATTAATTATTTTATATAATATAATATAACAAAGTAAAATCAGAAGAAAAAATTCATTTGGGATATTTGACCCTAACAATAACGATAGTTATTTTAAAATTAAAAATAATTAGTGGCCTCTAATATGGTCAACCATTAATAGACGCCGTATTAAATGGGATTAATAAAAGGTATTAAACCTATCACTCTCAATTAATTACATATATATTTTTTTAAAGATTTGAACATATATATGAAGATCAATATGTTCTTTCTGCAATTATACATCCAGTATTCAAGCTTCAATGGCCATGGATAGAACTTCCACAGAACGAACCTATTAAAAATAAACTTATAGCGTTATTTTAAAAAAATGCTTTGAAAACCCTAGAAATGATAATGCAAGAATTGTTAATTTCGAGATATCATTTTTTTTGTCGAGGAAGTAGAGAATGGATTGGAGGAGGATAACTTATCTCAATTCTTTGTTGCAAATAACAAAACAATAAATGTTTTTAATAAATTCCCCACGTTAAAAGAGTTATTTATTAAGAATAATACCGCTTCACCTCATCTACCCTTGAGCGCGTTTTTAGTATAGCTAATGCCGTATTAACTGCCAAGCGTTCTTGTCTATTAGATGAAAATTTTGAAAAATATTGTTATTAAAATTTAATGAGAAAAATTTTTTATAAATAAAAATATCTTTTTATATGATATATTAGCTTGATTTATAATTATATTATCAAAATAAAATTATATCATTTTTTAACATGGCTAATATTGTGTTAATAAATATAAAACATTTATTTATATTAGAAAATTAAAAAAAAAATTTATCATAATTTGAACGGTTCATGAACGTGAACGCGTTCCTTTTTTTTGAACGTGAACGCGTTCGATTTTTTTAGAAATGTTTACACCACTAGTTTCAATACAAAACATACGCATCATTATGGCTTTCCGTGTAAATAAGTTATATGAAAACTTTTTTAAAATAAACCAGAGTTTCATTTACTTATAAAAAATTTTATATGGGGAATCAAAATGGTGTATCACCATCTGATTTGTATTTAAACCCGTTTCAAAATGCATTTTAATGAATGAATCTTTGGCCGGTAATTATTATGAGTCATTGATTAGAACTTATAACATGATTTTTTTTCATTTGGGCCAGATTTAGACTTCAGGAATATCTTTCATATACCCCCCCCTTGCCACGCTTATAATCTTTTCCTTGGGAAATTTTTTTTGTACTCATATCCATTTTAAAAATAACGAAGTTGGAATCAGATCGGACAAGGATCCTTGATATAAATAAAATATTTGTCTCTTGCAATGCAATATATTTATAAAATGATATAATTCGTTCATTATTCAAATATGATCGATGAAATGATCTCAAATTGTTTATTATCAATAATTATAATAAAATGTAAAACTACATGGTATCAATTATATCTTCTCGAAGAAAAATTAAAATATTTGTTTTAATCATATTGGAGTTTCTAATTCGTCTATATTACGAATCCCTACGTTTTATTCGGAATATTTTTTTTATAATTTGGCTAGTCATTTTAATAGATATATTTTTTATATTAACATAGATCAAATCTTAAGCTTCCAAAAAATTTAATTTAACTTTAAGGATAATTTTTTTTCGAACGGGAAATGAGAATATGAGGAGTAAATAATGTCTTTTCAGCTGATTTATAAAAAAAAGCTAATATTATTTACGAGATTGAACAATTAAGAATTTTATTTCCAATTGATTACTTTCTTGGAATCATTAAACAATAGATATAAATGAATCTTTAAAATCTGATCGATTTTATTATTTTCTTTAAAATGTCAATATTGGCATCAATCCACTCTTTTCTACAAAATGTCAATAAATTTTTAAGCGATAACGCTTAATATTTCTTTTTGATTGACAATAAAATCATTAATTATATAAAAATTTTATATTAGTAAAATTATCTATACGCCAGATGTATGTGTTTGCTTTGGAAAAAATTTGTTACTGTAGTTTTATTTTTAGTTGAAAACAAAAGAGTTCAATTTTCTTTCAAACCCATTTATTATTTAGAGATGTTTTATTAATGTTTCTTCGAAGTTTGTGGGTTTGAAATAATTGAATAAGTATTTTTGATTCGCCTTTAATCACAGTTTAACCCAAATTTTAGGATTTTCACGGAAAAGTATTTTTAAAGATTTATCAAGACTGAAATATAGTTTTAAAAAAAGTATCTTTTTAAATCAACAATATTTTATTTAAAAGGATATCTATTTTAACACATTTTTGGATCATGTTCTTAGAAATATATTTTTAATATTAAATTGAAAATTTTTAACTGGATTTTTTAAACTTTTTTATCAACTGGAAAAGATCTCGAATCTCTACCTACGATAAATATAATCAAAATAAATTAAAATCGACTATCTAATATTCAATACGGAAAAGTTTTTTTTATTCCAAATGTTAATTGTGTTCAATTGACATAATTTATTGTAATGTTAATTTAAATTTGTGATCAGTTGAAATAATTTATTTTAATGTTAATTGAGAAATCAAATAATAATAATAATAATATGTATAACAATCAACTGGTATATATAATAAAACATTTCAATAGATATTCAAATTAATACTCAATTAACATTAAAATAAATTATTTCAACTGATCACAAATTTAAATTAACATTACAATAAATTATGTTAATTGAACACAATTAACATTCCCCTCTTCGACAAAGTATCAAGTTGCTGCTCGGTGAGCGCATAAGTCTATGTTTGAGTCGCGTGAGTCCATACGTTTTTGTAGGTTTGATAAAATTGTTGTACGTTATCATTATCATAAGGAATAATTGATCAAATACGGAATAAAATTTTAAATTTGGAAAAAAAGAATTTGGAATAAAAATTTTGGAATATGGAATGATAAATATGTAGAATTTCGTAAGAATGATAAATCAAAAAGATTATTATATAATATTTTGCGATTTGGAATAAAAATTTTGGAATATGGAATGATAAATATGTAGAATTCCGTAAGAATGATAAATCAAAAAAGATTATTATATAATATTTCGCGTTTTTTCAAATTTTGCGTTTTATATATTTTATTTTAATAATTTAAGTTGCGTTTTAATATTTTATTTTAATAATTTAAGTTATAAAATCTTTTAAATAAGAAGGTTTTTGTTTAATTCTTGATGGTCTGAAAGGTATCTTACTATTTTTACTTATGTCTACACTTCCCTCTTTACAAGAATTCTTAGAGTCACTTTCATAATATTTAAATCTATTATAACATTCCCTTTTTCGTAACTGGTCTATATGTCTCCTTACTACACCTTTATCCGTATTAACTTGGAACATGGTGTCACTCTTTGTGCGTGATGTTGCCTTTGCACCACGTGTCATCACTCTGTTTCTTGTACCAAACGAAGTCTCCTATATTAAAGGTTCGATTTCTCGGTAGCGATATGTTGACTTTATCAATTTTATCCTCCAATGGTTTCAATAAGTCTCACTTTATTCTAATATCGCGGTTAAACACTCCTTTGGATGGTATGACACCTGTAGTATCATTCGGTGTGTTTCTGTAGTTAAACAAGAATCTGTCCAGTGCATCTAAGTCAATTTTTATGTTTCTTTTCATGTGAGCTTTGAATGTTCTCACCATACGTTCAAATTTAAAATTCAAAAAATAACTTGTTTCCTTCATGGTGCCCCGGCACGTTTTTGTAAAAATAAAATAATATATATAAAATTTGCCTTAAATTAAAAAAAGTAAAAATTAAATTAAATTCGAAGGACATGACTTGTTTTTTTTTAAAAAAAATATATAGTCAAATATTATTCTGATATATACATATACAAAAGGTAAAAAAAAAAATTTTTTTTTAATGTTTGAATTTAAGGCGATTAATTTGCCGAACACTATTTTCATCGCACATATGCTCGTGATATTGTGGTTGTGATGCTTCGCAATTATATGTTAATGGATGGGAGACCGCATATTATTCAAGATAAGAACTTTATGTTCATAGATTGCGTGATCACAAAATGTTAAAACGTTCAATTTTACGCCAATTTATATTTTGATACGCTTATTATGCTACAAATTATAGTATATAAATTGAATACGAATTACACATTTTTTCATGTTATAGTATTTTCTGATCTATTTTGATAATTTAAATATAAAGACATAATATTATCTGATTTTCTTTTATAACTTAAAATTAGAGATTTAGAATAATCTAATTTTCTTTAAAAATTTAAATTTAAAGAATTATCCAATTTCCTTTGACGACTTAAATTCAATGAGATTGATTTATCTAATTTCCTTTGACGACTCAAAATTAAAGCATAGGATTTTTTTGTTCGATATGAAATTCATAACTTAAAACATATAGTATTTTCTTAAAGTAAAATTTTTATTATGGACAATAAACTTAATGCTAATTATGGACAATAAACTTACTGCTATATGCGATCCGTAAGAGATGACGGACACATACCTTGATATGGTTGAGACATACTTTGAGGATTACATTGCGTCTGATGCATCTAAGGCTAGGACCTTATTAGGTAACTTATCAATTGACATTTATGACAAAATTACATCCGTGTGTTCAAAGGCACAATTAAAAGATTATAAGGTTGTTTTTAATAAACTCAAGTTATTAATTCCGAGGGAAGATATAAATTTAAGTATAAAAAATTTTAACTTAGCGGTACAACGTGACGACGAGTCTTTTTATACATTTTTCTATAGAATACATAAATTACATAAGTGCAATTTCCTAGATGACAGTAGAATTAAGTAGAAATTGATAACGTCTACTTTAAACGATCATATCAGAAGGAAGTTGAATAAGCATAAGGACTGGACTGTAGATGAGATGATGAAATTAGGAGTTGAGTTAGATGGTAGCAATATTAAACCAGACGCTACCGATACAAACAATGATAAAAAATTGGATAAAAATAAAAAAATTTCTAATTCAAATATTAAAAAAATACCATGCAAAAGTACTTTTAGTAATAATGAGAATAATTCAAATATTAAAAAAATACCATGCAAAAGTACTTTTAGTAATAATGAGAATAATTCTAATGATATTGAACGTAATAATTTTAGAGAAAATAATTTTAATTGTAATGGACGTAACACTCGTAGGGAAAATTTTGATTTTAAGAAAAGGAATTATAATGATTTTAGGCCTAATGATGATGCTAGCCGAAACTATCAAAACAATAATTTTCGAGACAGTGAGGGTAACTCTAGAAATTTTCGTAATAACCAATCTTCGAACAACAGTTCAAACTATAACAGAAGAAACTCCATGTGGCACAATAACAATAATGCAAACAATTATGATAGAAACAATGCCTGGCAAAACAACAACAATTCAAACTATAACGGAAGAAACTCCAGGTGGCACGATAATAGCAATTCAAACAATTATGGTAGAAATAATGCCTGGCAAAACAATAATAACTTTGGGAGAAACATCTCCTGGTCTTACAACAACCAAAGAAATCAGAATCAATATGATGATCGAAATGGTAACCGATATGAATCCTACAATTATAACAATAATAGTGATGGAGGAAACAATCCATGGAAAAACTATAATCTAAGAAAACAAATACAATATCATGATCAGAGCCAAAGTAATAGCAACAATTGCAATATGAACATTGAAGAGATTGTGGAAAATAAAAATGACGTTATACAAAATAATAATGATAGTGATTTTAATGTCAACAATTTAACCGAGCATAAACTTAATGACAATGCATTTATGACTTCTTTAAAAGTAAACGAAGTTACCGTTACTATGCAAGTCGATACTGGATCTAAATTTACGATTATACCTCATGAAATGGCTAAACAAATAGGTATTAAAGATCTTAAAAAGTCCACTCTACAACTCTCAGCTTATGATGGAAACTTAATTGAAATTATCGGCGTAACTCAAGTTAAAGTAAGCTACGATGGTATCGCCAAACACTTGCAAGCAGTGATCGTAAAGTCTAATAAAAATGCATTATTAGGACGAATGTGGATCAATGCCTTTAGTAATATTTTGAACAAGTTTATAGCAAACATCGATATCAATTATGAAGATGGAATAAATAAATTAATAAAAGATTGTGAATTTAAACTGACTACCAAACCAATCAACAAAGTTAACGTCAAGATACATTTACGAAATGATGCCAAACCTAAGATAATACCACCAAGGCGTATACCTTATTCAAAAATAGATGCTGTAACTAAACAACTTATGAGATGGATAGACGAGGGAGTCATTGAGCCGGTGACGGATGTTCGATGGGCAAGTCCTATAACCGCTGTCTACAAAGAAATTGGGAGCGTTAGGGTTTGTGCCGATTTCAAAGACACTGTTAATCCTGCTCTTAAAGATTTCAGATACCCACTTCCAAGAATAAACGATCTTATAGCTAAGCTCAAGGAGGGGAAGAAATTCAGCAAGATCGATTTCAAAGTCGCGTTCTTACAAATCGACATAAACTGCAGAAACATATTAACCATATCAACGCACAGGGGATACTACAGGTTTACTAGACTTCCTTTTGGGTTAAAGACTTCTGCAGTTTTTCAACAGATTATGGATCAAATTTTCGGTGACATGAAAGATGTCATCTTTTATATTGATGACCTATTAATAACGGGAAATAGTGACGAAGCTCATTTCAACAACATAAAAAGAGTTTTTGAAAGAATATTATCTTATGGCTTAGTGCCTAATTTTGCAAAAAGCTTATTCTTCAAAAAAAGTTTGAGGTTCTTAGGACACGATATCGACGCCAATGGAATCCACGCCAACCATGACAAGATCGAGGCGATCGTTCGAATGCCGGAACCAAAATCAGCTGCTGAATTGTCAACGTTTCTGGGTATGGCGGGCTACTACAGAAAATTTTTGAACAACTTTGCTGAAATAGCTGATCCTTTATACAAGATTGTCAATAAGGAAAAATGGGAGTGGAATTTAGAACACTCAAAAGTTTTGATGATCTTAAGACGTTGATTAGTCTTCCTCCAGCTTTGACGTACTTTAATCCTGAATTACCTATCGGAATTGCGACTGATGCATCTAAAAGAAGTTTAGGAGCTGTTTTGTTTCACACCGAAAAAGATGGCAAAAAAACCAATAGCTTTTGCGTCGAGAACTTTAGCAAAGTCCGAGATAAATTATACCAATATTGAGCGTGAAGCTCTGGCCATTATGTTTGCTATCAAGAGATTTCAAGAATACTTGATAGGAACTAAGTTCACTATTGTAACGGACCACAAGCCGTTGATCCATATTTTCACCAAAGGGCTCAAAGATAATAGTACCATGTCCTTAAGATTACAGAAGTGGAATATAATTTTGGGGGGTTACGACTTCAACATCAGATATAAAGCTGGTAAATACAATGTTGTTCCTGATTGCCTCTCAAGATTACCACAAGTAATTGATGATGACGTTATTGATGATATCGCAATTATAAATGACTTTGGCGATATACCTCTTAGTTTTGACCGAATATGTGGTGAAACGTCCAAAGATTTTGAATTATCTCAAGTTATTAATGATATAAGAAATAATGTGCCTATTAAAAACATGAAAATATTGAATATGAAATTAGTATTATTAAAAATTGTCTGTACAAAAGCAACAAAATAATAATTCCAACAAGTCTGAGAAAGAACATATTAAAGGCATTACATGAAGGTCACATGGGAGCAGGTAAAATTAAATCCTCAGCCAAAGATCGCATGTGGTGGTCTGGTATGGTCAACGACATTGATTTGGAAGTTAGAAGTTGCGACGATTGTAATATTTTTCACGACAATCCAAAGAAAATACAAAATCCATGGGTATTGGCGACTAAACCTTTTGAAAGGATTCACGTAGACTTTGCGGGTCCATTTTTTACAAAAAATTGGTTAATAATCGTCGATGCCTATAGTAAATTTCCAATTATAGTTCCTGTAAAAAACATCACGACTGAATTCACGTTGAAAGAAATTTATAAAACTATTTCACTATTTGGCATACCTGAAACCATTGTTACAGATAACGGTACCAACTTTACAAGCAAAGACTTTGAGATATTTTATAGTAACTATGGAATAAAACATGTACTAACATCCGCCTACCATCAGCAATCTAATGGACACGCTGAACATATGGTGAGAACATTCAAAGCTCACATGAAAAGAAACATAAAAATTGACTTATAAACTCTGGACAGATTCTTGTTTAACTACAGAAACACCGAATGATACTACAGGTGTCACACCATCCAAAAGAGTGTTTAACCGCGATATTAGAATAAAGTGAGACTTATTGAAACCATTGGAGGATAAAATTGATAAAGTCAACATATCGCTACCGAGAAATCGAACCTTTAATATAGGAGACTTCGTTTGATACAAGAAACAGAGTGATGACACGTGGTGCAAAGGCAACATCACGCACAAAGAGAGTGACACCATGTTCCAAGTTAATACGGATAAAGGTGTAGTAAGGAGACATATAGACCAGTTACGAAAAAGGGAATGTTATAATAGATTTAAATATTATGAAAGTGACTCTAAGAATTCTTGTAAAGAGGGAAGTGTAGACATAAGTAAAAATAGTAAGATACCTTTCAGACCATCAAGAATTAAACAAAAACCTTCTTATTTAAAAGATTTTATAACTTAAATTATTAAAATAAAATATTAAAACGCAACTTAAATTATTAAAATAAAATATATAAAACGCAAAATTTGAAAAAACGCGAAATATTATATAATAATCTTTTTTGATTTATCATTCTTACGGAATTCTACATATTTATCATTCCATATTCTAAAATTTTTATTCCAAATCGCAAAATATTATATAATAATCTTTTTGATTTAACATTCTTACAGAACTCTACATATTTATCATTCCATGTTCCAAAATTTTTATTCCAAATTCTTTTTTCCAAATTTAAAATTTTATTCCGTATTTGATCAATTATTCCTTATGATAATGATAACGTACAACAATTTTATCAAACCTACGAAAACGTATGGACTCACGCGACTCAAACATAGACTTATGCGCTCACCGAGCAGCAACTTGATACTTTGTCGAAGAGGGGAATGTTAATTGTGTTCAATTAACATAATTTATTGTAATGTTAATTTAAATTTGTGATCAGTTGAAATAATTTATTTTAATGTTAATTGAGTATTAATTTGAATATCTATTGAAATGTTTTATTATATATACTAGTTGATTGTTATACATATTATTATTATTATTATTTGATTTTTTAAAAGAAGAAATAAAATTAATTTAAAACTCAAAAAATAACTTGTTTCCTTCACCAAAAAACACCTAAAACACAACCAAATTTTTTTTTAAAGTTATATTTTATGATTATTGATTTGCAAAATTTATATAATATTTTTTAACAATAATCAAATTTACATGAAATCACCTATTACGCATTTTTAGCAGATGACGAATTTTTTCACTTCGACCCTTTTAGTACCGCATGGAAACCTATTCCTTTGTCTTATGATACAATTCGCGAACAATTCTCCAGTCTTAGTTAATATTTTTATCTTCAGTTTATATTTATCCTTTTTTTTAAAAAAATATTATATATTTTTTATTTGGTTTCTGTAGTAATTCTCCTTTGGAAAGGATTTATTCTCATTATTTATTTATTTTTAAATCCTACCAAATGAAGGTCATAATACCTTCGAACAAAGCAAACATTCTTCCAAAGAAAGCAATAGAAATGTCTCCAAGAAGAATACCATAAGCGAAAAATCTACCATTGATTTAAATGCTTTAAATTTCAAAGGTAATGATTTTGAGTCAAGATCGGAAAGGGATCGAATCATTGAATTGAATAGACGGAATACTCTAGTGAGACCTCATCTTAAAACTACGTATCCAGTCGAGGTTCAATTTCTCGAGGATTCGTCTCTATTTGTGGAAAATCAGGTGCCACTAAATTTTTTCCTTATATCCTAGGGACAGCTATATTCTATATAGCAAATAGTTTTCATATCGACTATAATATTTAATGGTAATATTATAGCGAATAGGGCCCTTTAACATGGGAGGGTGCGTCAGTTAAATTTCAGAAAGTTCCTTCTTAGTTAACATATCTAATCTCTATATTTTATTTTTAGTCATTGGAGAGGAGGGTGCTAAACGTCATCATTGGTTTAAGGGGGGGGGGGTCTAGAAGGATCTGATAGTAAAGACTTAGAACGTGCATATTTTTACCTTTCATCTTTCAATCCACTTTGGCACGTTTCCTGTAAAAATATCATATTTTATTCATTAATCTTTATTTAAATTACACATCATATTAATAAATAATTCTTAAAATATTCTAATCCATCTTTTGGTTTTTCTTCCTTTATATGAAACTGAGTGGGAATCCATCGAATTCATTGACAAAACTTAGATTTTTTTCTCAAAAAACCCTCAAACTATTTACACTTCTATAGATGATTTAATTATTATTATTAAAGAAGGACTTGTCATTTTTTAATAGTTGAGAATCATTATTTTTAAGCTAATAAAATAATGTTAACACTTAGGAAGAGAATGTTTATAGGTTTTCCTTTTCAATTCATTTTTTAGGTTTGTATTTTAATAAAATTGACGCTGTGTTTTTTTTCTTAAGATTAATTATATTTTTTTATTTTATTTCTCAATTATAAAATAGATTATTTACATTTATTTTATATGAAAATGACTAATATAAGTTTATTTTTGAGTTTTTCAAAATTTAGCTAAATTTAAGCCTTGTTTTTGTTCTATTTTCTCCCATTTTTTAGGTTTAAAATTTTTTTGTTTTGTTTCTTTTATATCTCTAATTGTTTATTACTTCACAATTTAAACAAATAAAACATCAATTTTAGAATTATAATTTTGTTTTTCAAATATAAATACGTTAATTTTAAATTTAACAGAATGATTATGATAATGAAAAATTTGTAATAAATGTAATTAAGAATTGATTGTCGTTATAATTAAAAAATTATATATTTTAATTAATTTAGCGCATAAAAATTAATTTTTTTAATGTGAAAACTATAAAATAATGTTTAAAAAATATATCTAAGATACAGATACATGTAATCTTACGCTTTTAGAATATTTTATCAGTTTACTAAATATCGTTCTCGAAATCACTGCCCTCTTTAAAAAGATATGAATTCTAAGTTTTAATAAAAATCTTATAAAATTTATTGATATTCTTATTAGAGTTAAATTCGAAGATTATTTAATATTTTTCAGTCAGATTTATCTTCCTCTCATCATATAAACCTCAATAAAGGCTCAATAGAAAAGAACGCCTATAAAAATAGTTTGAAAGAGAATCAAAACTTAGGACAACGCCTACTAAAGTTGCCATTTTTTTTAAATATATTATTATCATGATGATTTAAATGAAATAAGTATTTCAACGTTTTTATAATATGAAATTTATGCTCGGAGCTATTAAATCTAAACCAACCTATAATTTTCTTGAACGTGCTTAAACCCATTTCGTTTTAAATATGTTACTCGTAGTATTAATTTTTAAATGAGAAAGTTTAATTTCCCCTAGAGTCTACTGGTAAATTATAAATATTGTTATTTTATTATATATTCAAGGAGTACGGCGGTAAAATACTTGACTCCATCCAAATTTATGCCATCTATCCGTAAAACATTTAGGAATAAACATATATTTTCTGCTAGCAAAGTATTATTTTTTAATTGAATTACCAATTTAAAAGCCCATTATACATTCTATTAGATTAGAATAAAATATTTTTTTTCTAATTTTTAATTCAAAAATAATTCAGATTTGATTTTATTTCAGATCTTTTTCATTCTAATAAACCTATATTCTGGTTTTTTATGAGAATAAATTATATTTATACATTTGCTGATATTTTTTTTACTAAAATTATGATATTTAAAATCATTTTAATAATTTATCATTAGAAAACACCTAAGAAATTCATTGAAACAATTCCCCCAAGAAAACGCTAAAACATTCTTATTTCATTTATAAAATTATTTATATGAATTTCTATAATGCATTTATATTTCAATGATATTTTATAATGTATTTGTATCTCAATGATATTTAATAATTTATTTATTAAATTATATTAACGATCTCTAAATTAATAATGTAATGATACTTTTATCATTATTTTTTTTAAAATTATATCAATAAAAAACTGACATGAATTTTATCTTTTAAAGTATAGATAGAACAGGGTAAATTATGTTTCTTACCAAACAAAAATTACCAAAGGTAAACAAAGGATCTTAAAAAATTATGAAGAAAAATATAATTTAAAAATGATTATTAATTTTTTTGCTGCTCTGAGGTGTCCCGTCAGGGGGATTATGATCCAATAACTTCATTAAAATCTAAATGTGTGTTATTAAATAAATTTTAAAAAAATTTTGTTCATAATCCTTTTCCGCTAATCATATTGAAAATCACTTTTTGTCATAGAAATATTGTTTAAAATTTTATAAGCAACATTGCAAATTTAATTTAGCTTATTTTGGATTTAAATTCATGATTATTTTTTTTCTTAGCTGCTTTTTAATACATTAAGTCTTATACATTTAACTTATCTTACTGCTTTTCTAAAAATATTTAAAATACACGTGCACATGGCATATTTGGTGTTTTTTCACAAAATTATATATAAAAAATAGTTTTTTTTAGATACTTAGTTAGGGAAATATTATAAGCTTCGAATTAGATTCGGAACCAGGTGTTGACCCATTTTTTTCTAAGGCGAACCTGAACGTTTTCATGCTACTGGGTATGTATTTAGTAGATATAAAGCTATGGCATGATTTGGACTAAGTAAATTACTATACGATGTCTATATATGCACTATCATTATCGCTATTTTAGTTTTTTCATGAATATAAATTTAGAAAATATAAACTTTCTAGATTTTTTTTATATCTAAAACAATATATGTAATTTATTTGTTTCTGTTGCTTTTTTTTATTATATACAAAATACTTCTAAATTATGAATATTGGTTATGCACAGACATATTTTGTTAGATAAATAATTTTGTTATGTAAATCAATTATTCACTATTTTTACTTTTTTGATATTTCTTAAAATTTTATTATTTCTTATATTTTTAATTTTTATGTCTTATTATTTTATAATTAGGTTGGATCATGGTGATAGAATTATTTATTCATATTTATATATATGTTGATTATTTTTTTAGCAACCTTACATTTATATACAGGATCTTTCAAACTCTAACTTATTAAAGTTCCTTACTGCTTGTCAACAGTTCTTATATTATCTTCTATTTCAATCTATTCTCCATTTGTTACCTCAATCTTGCTCTTTACAATTACTTCAATTTTGCTTGTGAAAGCAAAGTTGGATCAGGTTCTCCTAATTATTCCGTATAATGAAAATAAATGGTTACAGGAGGGGGGGGAGGAGTGGTGTCAAACTCCATTCTAATGCAAAAATTCCAAAAGTAGAAATGTAATTAAAATTTAAAAGACGTATTTTTTTAAAAAAAGAAGAAATTTTAAATTTAATATCTATTATTTAGTAATACAAAATAGGTTTTCTTTTGGTCTTAGAGAAAATGCTTCCTCTTCGGAGGCATTCTAAAATACGACCTTATTTTCCCATATTTAAGGACGATGGACCGCAGGATACAGGCCGGAAGGGTCCGTCGTTCTAACAAACTTTACCATTCTCTAACCACTATGTTTACCAGTCGTCCTTTTTTAAGAAGACATATCATATTTTGAGATTTTCTAAAAATATGTCCCATGTCTATTTTTATTTTCTTATAATTTGTCATCTTTATTAAAAATAAAAAAGGGAAATTTCTTTCCTTAATTAAAAGCAATATTTAAAACAAATATTAAAAATGGATAAATAATCCTAGTAGGTGCAATAAAAAATAATTTATTAAATGTATATAGACGGAATATTTTGGTCTTTGGTTAGAACATCTAGAAGAATAGGAATGTTAAATTAAAAATGTCTAAAGTGGTCAGATATAGATAAATCTATAGATTTTTAAAAAATGAATACATATCTACAATAAAATAATATATTTAAAAGCAAAATGTTTTCATAATTATAAAATTTCATCCCTTCGATTTACACATGATATATAAAATCAGATGACTATTTATAAATATTAAAATAATTTTAAAAAAATATATTTTTACACAAATACATGAATAAACAAAATTAATTTTAAGATAATAATTTAACAGCTGGAAGAAAAATAAAAATTGCGTTATTGGATAGAGATTAATAACTTGTGGGAAGTATGGAAACTCAATAAAGACTGGAAATAAATCATTCACGTTGGGTACGATTAATGGGATAAGCGATGCAGCCAATGCCCATTCTTCAAGCGAAACTATTGGGGACTTTAAAAAGATTGACAACACTATACGAACAAGAGTATTTGAAGGAAGATAGATTAATATATTGGTGCTTGTTAAAACATGGAATTCTATAGCATTTGGAGGTAAAATCAAAGGGGATAGCTAAATCAAAGACCCGGTATTGGTTCTATCAACACATGCGCGACTGATGTTACTGTGCAACGGCGATCTGCGACCACATGCGGACATAAATGAGGCGATTTGCGGAGATATCACCTGAATGCAAACCTTCGTACCTTGAAAGGAGCAATAATTATGGAAGTCTAAAGGAGTAAGTAACAGTATCAGGAGATTAATGTGTAGATAATAGCAACTAAGGGATGGAAAAACATAATGGATATTTGGAGAAACATATGGGAAAATAAATTAATGTTATATTATAGGCGGGAGTATTTTCGTTACTTGAAGTGGAGATGTGTTATATTATTTTCTTAAAATTCATTTTGCTTGCTCTTGTATCGCATATAATATATATATTTTTAAATACTTTGTTTAATATTTATAAATAGTTTTTGATTTTTACATAATTCCTTTGTCCTTGTAGAGTTGTGTGAAGAAATTATGTGAGTTATGATATAGGGTTATACTGGTCGGGATTTTATAATTATTAAGATTCATAATTGTTCCACTAATTTTGCAACAATAATTCATTTAGTACAAATAAAATGAGTACTTTTGAATATACAAAACTTTCTCTTCACCAGAAATGGGCCAGATATTTCTGGTATTCCAATCCACAATATAATAAACGGCTATTTGCTATAACAGCTCATAATGCAGTCGTTGAAAGAATCTTTTCTTAAATCAATAGTACATGGGCGTGGCTAGGATTTCCCTAATGAGGGGAGGGGTGATTAATAATTTTTGGAGGACTTCCTCCCAAGCTCCCTTTTAAGGCCGGAGTTTACTTAGTGCTAAAAAAAGTTAGGTAAAGGTAAAATGAATTATTTTATTTTCTAAAATTTATTATAACTACTTTAGTTGTAAAAAATCTAAGGGATATATACAAAATTTAATATATCCAATTTGAATACAAAATAAAGATTCACAAGAATAAAAACAGGTAAAATTTGAAGAGCTACACAAGATAATAAAATATAAAATAAGCTTTATACAAAAATAAAAGTTAAAAAAATAATGCAAGTTCAATGCATAAAGAATGAATCATTATCATTATTCAACATTCTCCCTCTTCTAAGAAGCTTTCCCATAATTTCATGTAAACTATCATTAAGAGCTCAAATGGTTTATCGTTTTGACTGTTCACATTATTGTATATGTCGCACAATGATGTCGCATTCGTTATCGTTGGCTCATCTATATTGCATTTGATTTTATACGTAGGCTTGTCCAAATCGTTTTTGAGTTTGTACGTTGGTTTCATTCAAATATTTTTTTGAGTTTATACGATGGTTTGTCCAAATCGTTTTTGAGTTTTTACGTTGGTTTGTCCAAATCGTTAGCTTGATATCCTTATCGTAAATTGTTTTCATCTTTCTCGGTTTTGTCTAATAAGCTTGTACTTCGTTGTTATTATTATCAATTTTCAAAATTGTTATCATCATCAATTAGTTATGAATAATTAGGAATAATAATTGATCAATTTGAGATTAGAATAATGAATTATAGGAATAATATGTGGAATTCAGAATAATATATAGAATATGAAGCAAATTGAATAATCGAATATTGAAACGATAAATCAATAAAATTATTATATCATATTTTTAATGTTTAATTTACGCGTTTTAGTGTTAAATATTTTTTTTATATATTAAGTTGCATAATCTATTAAATAAACAGGTTTTTGTTTTATACGTATTTTTTTAAAAATTGGTATTTCTTTATCTTTATTTATGGTATTTTTATTTATGGCCTTACTTCCCTCCTTATAATAAGTTTTAGAGTTAGTATCATGATTTAAAATGTATTATATCATTCTCTTTTTCTTAATTGGTCTAAATGTCTGTCTTCTTATAATACCTTTATCTATTTTAATTTGGAACATCATGTCACTTTCTTTATTGTGACTTAGACCATTTACCATGTATTTTATATCAAACAAATCTCCTAAATTCAAGATTCTATTATGTGATAGTGTTATGTTATCCCTATCTTCTTTTTCCTCTAGCGGTTTTAATTAGTCCCATTTAATTCTAATGTCGCGATTAATTCTTTTAGATGGTGTAACCCCTGTTGTATCATTTTGTGTGTTTCTATAATTGAATAAAAATTTGTAAAGTGTAGTATCTAAATCAATCTTTATATTTTATTTCATGTGCGTCTTAAACGTTCTCACCATACTTTACACTTGGCCATTAGACTGCAGGTGGTATGCGGACGTAAATACATGTTTGCATAATCATTGCAAAATTTCTCCAATTCATTACTTGGGAAGTTAGTACCATTATCAATAACTATGGTTTCTGTTACAAATCCGAACTTAACTCAGGGTGTTAATATTGTATTGGGAGAGCTAATTAGGAATCAAAGGTGTATTAAATCTATCTAAATAAAATAAAGGATTAATTTTAATAATAACGATTGCTAACCACTTACTTTTGAGCAAACCTAAAATAATATAATGTAAACTCTTTTAAATAATTCCAATTTATTAAATTATCGTATTACCTTTCTCTATTTAGAAATATTTAGAATCTCTCTGTCTATAATTAATTTCAGATACTATAATTAATTTAAAACAAATTTTTCTCTTTATAAAATTCCACTCTAACTAACTTTATTGAAAATTGAATCATATATGTATACATAATTATTTGCATATTAAATATAATAATTTTTCGAAGAATAAAAATATAAAATTAAAATATTATCATTTAAATATAAAAATGTAAAATCTAGTACAACTATTACTAATTTTTCGAAGAATAAACATATAAAATTAAACTATTATTATTCAAATATAAAAATGTTAACTATCGTACAATATTAAATTTACATAATACCACATCTCCCTCCTTCAGTTCTCCCTTACCCCCATTAAGTTCACCGCTTCTACCATGTTCCTGCTCGGTACACTTGAATTATTATTCGTTGTTAACTCTAAGCTGGGACAAAACCGTAATTTATGTTCTCCACCACAGGCCCAACAATCTAATCTCCTTCTTGCACCATATGGGGTTGTTCTTCGATCCCATCTTGTTCTAGTCGGAACTTCTTGTAACCACTTCCCTTATCTTCGTCTGGCTTCATTCCTTGCCGCTTCTACCCATCTGTTTGATTCTTCTGAACCGTCAACGTCTCTTATCTCGATCCTCATTATCTTGTTACCAACTCTAACATATGAGGCCATCTAAATAAAATACTTTATACACATATATATATATTCTTCGAACTCTTATTTCTCTATACTAGGTAAAATTTCTTCTCTAACTCTTTAAGTCTATCATCCCTTTTATTTCCTTCAATTATGATTCTCCTACTATGTATATCATCAATTTATTCCTTTCTAAATTATGAATCTCTTAATTATGTCTTCAGTAAATCTGATTCTCATAATTACGTCTTTCATCAATTTATTTCTTCCAATCCTTCGTATATTTCTTATTTCTCTCTAAGGCCCTAAGCTTTTACGCCTTACTTGCTTCAGGTGCCTTGTAAAAACTCCTTCTTGTCCTTCAATCTTTACTTCTACCTTTTTTTTCCTATATTTTTGCTTATTACACCCTTCCCCCATTTAATAGGCCCATCAAACAACAATACCCACACCAAACTTCCTACTGGAAATCTTTCAATCTCTACTTGTTCTCTCCTTATCACTTTTTCCTTTAAAAAATCTAATTCTGATCTCGTCTTTCTTCCTAAAAATATTTCAGCTGGTGACTTTCCTTTTGCTGTTTCCGTACTGTTGTATGCTAACAATGATAACCACCATTGACCTTCTCCATATTTTTCCTTTTTCAACCAACTCTTTACTAACGCTACCATTCGCTCAGCTTGTCCATTGCTTCTTGGGTAATAAGGTGGTGATAATAAATGTCTAATATTCCACCTATCACAAAATTTATCAAATGCTCTACCTTTAAAAGCTGGACCTCCATCTGATACTATCGTCTTCATTAATCCATATTTGCCTACAAAATCCTTTATCTTATCTAAAGCTACTCTTGTTGATAAACCTGAAACTTGCTGACAATCTATACATTTTGAACCTGCATCTACCATGATAAAATATCTTTTCTTCTTATATTCTAAAAAATCTACATGTATTCTTTCGCATGGAATGTCTGTCTTTGGCCATTTATCATCCTTATTCTTTGCTGGAACATTAGCCCACATGTTACAGGTTTCACAGCTCCTCGCTAACTCTTCTATTTCCTTATTCATCTTAGGCCCCCACATATATTCTCTTGCTTTATTTTTCATTCTTTCTATGCCTTGATGAACTGAATGTATTACATTTAAGGTTTCCTTTCTTAATTTATTCGGTATCACTAATCTATATCCTCTCAATAAACAATTGTCTTCTATATTTAATTCACTCTTAACTTTTTTAAACGCTTTATCTTCATTTTTCCATTCTATATCTCCTTTTAAACAAGCTTTAATTCTTATTAATTCTTCATCTTGTTGGGATATCTTTTCTACTATTTCAAATGTTATAGGTTTTTCTCTTGTATCTATTCTCACAGCTCTTATAATATTACCATTTACATTTTCTTCTTCTTTTATATATTCTAAACTATTGATTACTGGCTCTTTGTCTTCAATATCTTTATTAAACAATCTTGATAAAATGCCCAGTAAGCAATTTTGTTTACCTTCTCTGAATTTTATCTCAAAATCGAAATTACCAACTAAAATTAGCCATTTTTGCAGCCTAGGTGAAATCATAAGTTCCTTATTTTCCTTCTTAAATAAATCTACCAACGGCTTATGGTCCGTATACAATAAAATCCTTTTTCCTATCAGATATTCCTTGCATTTCGTAAGTCCAAATTTCACTGCTAAAGCCTCTCTTACTATCGTGGAATAATTTTTCTCAGAGCTATTAAATCGTCTCGATAAAAACAAAATAGGTTTCTCAACATTATCGATCATCTGTAATAAAACTCCTCCTATACCTTCATTAGAAGCATCGACTGCTAAAATAATATTTAAATTCTCATTAAAACAACTTAAAATAGGCTTCTCTACCATCTTTATTTTCAAATTTTCGAAACTTTTCTCCTGTGCTTCTCCCCATTCAAACTTTTTATTTTTCTTTAATAAATCATACATCGGTGTAGCAATTTCTGCAAAATTTTGAACAAACCGATGATAATAATTTGTTGCTCCTAAAAACGCTTGTACCTCCGCTTTATTATTCAGGGCTCTCATATTCATGATCTTATCAATATTCTTTACAATTGGCGTAATCTCATTTCCCTTTATAACATGTCCTAAATACTTTATTTCTTTTACTCCAAAAACGCTCTTCTTCAAATTAGCTTTTAAACCATTTTCTAATATAATATCTAACACTTTAACTAATCTCGAATTGTGTTCTTCTTCTGTTCTACCAGATATCAAAACATCATCTAAATAATACATTATTCCTTTTATTCCTTGAAATAAGGCCGCCATCGTTCTTTGAAATATTGGCGCAGATATTTTCAAACCAAAAGGTAGTCGGCAGAATGCAAACAAACCTCTATGTGTTGTAATCGTTGGTATCTTACTTGTCCTTTCACTCACCTTAATTTGCAAATAAGCATTCGAAAAGTCAATTTTAGAAAACAGGGTGTCTCCTCTTAGATTCGCTAGTAGTTGCTCTATTCTAGATAGTGGATACTTTTCATTTATTACATACTTATTAACTGTTACTCTATAGTCTATACACAATCTTAAACTGTTATCTGGTTTTCTTATGGGCACTAAAGGTGTTGCCCATTCACTATGCACTATAGGTTTTATTATTCCGTCTTTTAACCATTTATCTAATTCTTTATCTATTTCTTCCATCCACGAAAATGGTAATCTTCTTATGCCGCAAAACTTAGGCCTATAATTTTCTTCTAATCTTATATCTACTTCAAAATTTTCCAGCGTACCTAATTCCTCTTTAAAGACTTCCTTATACCTATTCAAAATAATCTTTATTTCTTTGTCAAAAATATCCTCAACAACATTCTTGTCTACCATATTATTAATTTCTTGTTTAATTTCGACTGAATTTACCTCTATTGTCTTTATATCTCTTGTTTTCTTATTTTCTTCTAAGTTGCTTCTATATTTAATCAAAAATTCTGGTGTTCGATTTTTAAGTTCATCGAGAACTATCTCTTGATTGACTCTTAAACAAGGTAACTCAGTCTTCTCTTTATCCTCACTTCTTATTATCTCTTTAGTTGTTTTGTTGTTCTCTTGTATATTTTCAAATAAAGACCACCACTTATAATCAGGACCTATCTTCTTAATGTCATTCCAACCTAAAATTGGTTCCATATTTAGTGTCGTTATCCATAACTTTATTTCCTTCTTTATATTTATCAATTTTATTATATAAAAACCAAGAATTTTAATCATGCTCCCATCTACCTGTCTCACTTTTATTTTCTTTGTGATGAATCTATCTTTTGAAAAATATTTATTAAATTCTTTTACACTCATTAAACTAATCTCGGCTCCTGTATCTAATAAAAAGCTAATTTCCATTTCACCTATCTTTATTTTAATCCTAGGACATCTATTTTTCCTTATAATATTTTCCAAATCAATCTTGCATATGTTTTCTGTTTCAAAAATTTGTTTATCATTTATCTTATATTTATTCGAATATTCTACATCATTTATATTATTATCATTTATTCCTAATTTACAATTAAAATTATAAAAATCAGATATACTATTACTATTATAATTTATATACTTATTCTCTCTTTTATATAGTCATCTGTTACATATTTCCTGAACATGTCCTTTTAGTCCACATTTTAAACATATTAAACTATTATCTGCAAAACTTCTACAATTTGTTACTAAATGGATTTTCCGTCCATATCTCGTGCAATTTAAATGTCCAGTTAAATCACATTGCCTCGAAATGTGTCCGAACTTCCCACAACTGTAACATTTAATTGTCCCTACATTATTTATTTGACTTTTGCCTTCCTTTCTTATAGCGTTCTTTATTATTTCTAAATCTTTATTTTCCAATCTTATTACCGAAGTATTTCTACCTATGATTAATCCTACCGAGAAACTTAAAATTAATAACAAAATTATAATTATACCTATATATTCAAAAACTAAACTTAATAAATTAATTTGTGTAATATACATTATAAAGTACTCAATAACCACTTAATTAATAAAATTTTAAATAATTTAAAAAAATTGCATACATATAAAATTACTACTATAATAATTAAAAGTAATAATAATTTATATAACATAAAAATAAATTTGTTTTTACCTTTGAATTCCTAAGTGAATATCTAACAGGCCCTGATTTACTTCGGTCCAATTTGTTACAAGTCCGTACTTAACTCAGGGTGTTAATATTGTATTGGGAGAGCTAATTAGGAATCAAAGGTGTATTAAATCTATCTAAATAAAATAAAGGATTAATTTTAATAATAACGATTGCTAACCACTTACTTTTGAGCAAACCTAAAATAATATAATGTAAACTCTTTTAAATAATTCCAATTTATTAAATTATCGTATTACCTTTCTCTATTTAGAAATATTTAGAATCTCTCTGTCTATAATTAATTTCAGATACTATAATTAATTTAAAACAAATTTTTCTCTTTATAAAATTCCACTCTAACTAACTTTATTGAAAATTGAATCATATATGTATACATAATTATTTGCATATTAAATATAATAATTTTTCGAAGAATAAAAATATAAAATTAAAATATTATCATTTAAATATAAAAATGTAAAATCTAGTACAACTATTACTAATTTTTCGAAGAATAAACATATAAAATTAAACTATTATTATTCAAATATAAAAATGTTAACTATCGTACAATATTAAATTTACATAATACCACAGTTTCAGGTATTCCTAACAGCAAAATGGCTTTAAAAATTTTTTTTAATGTAATATCAGTTGTAATATTTTTGACAGGAACAATAATTGGAAATTTATTATAGGCATCGAACTATTATCAACCAATTTTTTGTGAAAAACGGACCCGCATAATCTATGTGTAACCTTTCAAATGGATTAGTTGCCGAAACTTATGGTATTTCTTTTTAGGATTATCATGATATATATTACAGTCATCACAACTTTTTACTTCCATCTCTATGTCATTACCAGACCAAAATATGTTATATTAGGGTTGCTTTTGTAAAGACAATCCTTAATTATTTATAATTCCAATTCAATGTTTTTATAAATCTTATTTTTTATAAGCTCTTGTGTTATTTCAATTTAATATCTTTATAGGTTTCGTCACGTATTATTAAAGTTAATATGTATATCCTAAGTCACTTGAAATTGTGATTTTTTCAACAACTTCATCGTAACTTTTTTGTGGTAATCTTGAGAGAAAATCAGGAACAACGTTGTAAATTTTCCGGCTTTATATTTTATGTTTAAATCATAACCTCTTAATGTTATATTCCATTTTTGAAGTCTTAAGGACACTGGTAAAAATGTGGATTAGACGTTTATGGTTAGTAATTATTGTAAATTTTGTCCCGATTAAGTATTCCTGGAATCTCTTTATAGCAAACATAATAGCGAGAACCTCACGCTCAATATTGGTGTAATTCGTTTAGGATTTTAATAAGGTTCTCGACGCAAAAGCTATTAGATTTTCTTTGCCGTCTTTTTCAGTATGAAATAATACAGCCCCCAAACCACATTTAGATGCATCAGTTGCAATTCCGAAATTCCATGCCCATTTTTCTTGTTGACAATTTTATATAAAGGATCAGCAATTTCCGCAAAGTTGTTTAAAAATTTTCTATAGTAACCAGCCATTCCCAGAAATTTTAATAATTCTGCAGCTGATTTTGGTTCTGACATATTTATTATTGCTTCAGTTTTGTCATGGTTAGCATAAATCCCCTTGGCGTCAATATCATGACCCAGGAACCTCATTTCATTTTTAAAAAATAAGCTTTTGGCAAAATTAGGTTCTAAACCATAAGATATTATTTTTTTCAAACACATTTTTGATGTTGTTTACATGAGCTTCATCGTTATTTTAAGTTATAAGTAAATCATCAATATAAAATATGACATCTTTTATATCACCTAACATTTGATCCATAATTTGTTGAAAGATTGCAGAGGAGTTCTTTAGCCCAAATGGAAGTCTAGTTAATTGGTAGTATCCCTTCTGTGGGAATATTGTCAAAAGATTTCTGCAACTTTTATCAATGGGAATTTATAGAAACGCATTTTTAAAATCGATCTTAATAAATTTCTTTCCTCCTGAAAATTTAGCTATTAAATAATTTATTCGTGGAAGTGGATATTTGAAATCTTCTATAGCTGGGTTTATAGTCTTTAAAATCAGCGCAAAGCCTAATGCTCCCATCATCCTTGTAGACGGCGATTATAGAACTTGCCCATCGAATATCTTTAACCGGCTCGATGATTTTTTCTCGTATCCATCTATTAAGTTCTTTGCCCACAATATCAATCTATGCATAGGGCATACGTCTTGGTGGTATAATCTTGAATTGTGTATCTTTCCATAAATAAAGTTTGACATTCGCTTTGTTAATTGGTCTGTTGATTTTGGATTCACAGTTTTAATCAGTTTTTTTTTAATTTCATCTTCAAAATTGGTGTCAATATTTGCTATTAACGTGTTCAAGATATTTTGAAAGCGTTAATCCATGAACGTCCTAATAATGCATTTTTTCTTGATTCAACAATTACTACTTGTAAATTTTTAGTGATGCGTTCATAACTTACTTTGATTTGGTTGTCCCTATAATCTTGATTAGGTTTCCGTGGCTGTAAGTTGTAGTTTAGATTTTTTAAATTTCTGTTATCTCAATTTTCTTAGCTATATTACGAGGAATGATAGTATATTAACCTGTATCTACTTGCATTGTGGTAACATCATTTAATTTCAGAGCAGTCATAAAAGCACTGTCATTATCATTATGCATGTTCTGAGTTAAGTTATTGACATTAAAATCATTATCATTATTGTCTTTGGCAGTGTTGACTCTGTCTTCAACAATTTCTTCAATGTTCATGTTGCAATTATTATTGTTATATCAATATTGGTCATTGTATTTGTTTTCTCTTGTTATTATCACGACATGTGTTGTTTCTACAGTAGTTATTTGAATCATTATCATAGGATCAATAATTGTTATTGTTGTAACAATTTTGATCGTCGTATTGAATCTGTTTTCTCTGATTATTATCACGCCATGTGCAGTTATGTATATTATTATATTGGATCTATAATAATAATTATTATTATTATAACCTCTAAAGTTGTTATTGTTGTAATTGTTATTATTTCTAAAATAATATTATTGTCATAATATCTAAAATTGTTATTATTGTAATTCTATTCCTATTGCAATTATTATTATATCTGTTATCATAATTTTGTCTAAAATTGTTTCTAAAATTGTCATTAGAGTCAAATCGATTATTAGGTCTAATAATAATTATTATTTTCATTCCTGCAATTATAACTAGGAAAATTACGTGAAAACCTATCTGAATACTTATTAGTGTTTGTATTTTTATTAAACTTTTTATCATTGTCTACATAATTTAAAATGTCATTAGCTGGTTTTAATACTATCAAATTTTCTACCTAATTGTAGCATTTCGTCTTAGTTAAATTAATATTTTTGTTTAATTTACATTTAATATTGGTCGTTTAAGCTAGATACCTTAAGGTTTTTTTAATACGTTCATCATTAGTATAGCCACATAGTCTATTGAGTTTAGACAACCTTAGAGATCAGTTTAAAAACGACTCGTCAATTCCTTGTGTCGCACTTAAAAAATTGTTAATAGAGTCGTTAATATTTTGGTTTGGTATTAAGTACCTTAGTTTACTGATGACGCAATTAAAATCCAAAAAATCAATATTTGTACTTAAAATTCTAATTTTATCGCACACATCATCTGTTAAATTATTAATAATTAAGTTAATTTTAGCAGAGTCAGATGATGTGTTGTTCGCAAAGAAATTCAGTACTCCGTCAATATATATATTAGTAGTATCCCTTCCCAATTTGGGAAACTTATATGGAAGATCATAAACTGTAACACTTTTAATTTGTCGTCAATATAAATTGTAGCTCTCTTATTTAAACTTATATGGAGATATAAATTATAACATTTTATTTGTCGACATAATTTACTATTTGTACCAGTATTTTGTAAAATATTTATTTACGTTTAATTAATTTTCATGAAAAATATTTTCAGTGTTTTATAAATAAATAATACATTTTAATTTATAACTTGACAAAAACACAAAACAATTCTAAACTCTGTTTCATTATAAATATAAAATTTCCAATTTAATAATTCAAAGTATTTCAACATTTTTCTTAATGATTGATATCGAAAGTATACATCATCGAGGATTGGAATACGATAATATTCTATGTCGTCGGTGCCTGCTATTTTATTTAGTAAATCAGATATGAACACCGTGGAAAGGACGTTAAGAAATTTTATGCATTATTCAAAAAAATTCGAAATAAATATTTGTTGACTTCTGAGAATTAGAGCTAAAATTGCGAAATATTCGAATCAAGTTTAACCTTTAAAAAAATATATAAGTATTTGTTTATTTTAATTGTATTTCATTTTTTACTAAAGAGATGATAAATATTTTCCGATGTCCTCACTACGTCATCGTGACGACATGTCATACGGTACGTATTTTTATTTGTTTATTTTATTTATTTATTTTATACAAACAGATGATCCTATAACTTAAATTTTCTAACTGTATGAGGCCATATTAAAACCAAAAAGTAATATATTATTTACTATTGTTGATTTTATTTATTTATTTTATACAAACAGATGATTCTATAACTTAAATTTTCTAACTGTATGAGGCCATATTAAACCCAAAAAGTTATACATTATTTACTATTGTTGATTTTATTTATTTATTTTATACAAACAGATGATCCTATAACTTAAATTTTCTATGCAACTGTAGGAGGCCATATTAAAACCCAAAAGTAATACATTATTTACCAATGACAACTTTTAATTCTATTGAAGGAAGCATCAAAAAAACCTAAAATCAAATTATTTTTATTATTATTTATAAAGAAAAACCTGGCTTTATAGTTAAATTGGCTATGTATGTATGATCATTGTGATAATTGGAAAATATAGGATCAATTATTATTAATAGATTTTGAATTGCATGATATTGCACAACAATAGCTCATAGTCTACTTCCATAAAAATAAAAAAGATATTTTTCATTCATAAATTATTAAAATAGTTTTTAAGAAAATATTAATGTTAAATTAAATATCTTCAATAAAATAATTATGGTATAGGTTACCAAAATGGCAGGTCCAGCTGATTTGCTTTTAACGACGCTTAAAAATGCATTTTAATGAATGAATCGTCAGTCTAGGTATATTATATGTCATTGTTATTTACTAAATATTACAAATTATTAATATTTTATATCTCTAGGCTTGGGTAATTTTTTTCAAAATTAATGCAACTGTAGGAGGCACAATATTAGGAAGCATATAATAATAAAACAAGCCCATCTCAACCCTTAATAATTTGTAAAAGATATTCCCATGTCCATTGATCAAGTCTTGAGTTTATACCAATGTTTATACATATGAAAGTAATACATTATTTACTAAATATTACAAATTATTAAGAAAGCCCATCAAAAATGACAGGGAATGAGATTTTTATTCATTTTTTAAGATAGTGTCATGCCAGGTCCAAGCTCACAATATTAGGAAGCATATAATTATTAAAAAGTTTATCCAGCCCAGCTCAACCCTTAATAATTTGTTAAAGATATTCCCATGTCAGGTGCAAGCTAATATAAATTTTGATGTTCCAAGCCCAGTCGTATCCAATATAATTTTGAAAATTTTTTCCCACCTCGGAGATAGTTAAATTTTTAATTGATTTATCATCACATGAACAGTAAATATCTGATTTACCAATTAGTTTAAAATGTAAAAAAAACATAAATAATATTAGGGCAGACCTTATTTTGTCATGATTCTCTTTTATACCAATGTTTATACATAGGAAAGTAATACATTATTTACTAAATATTACAAATTATTAAGAAAGCCCATCAAAAATGATGGGGATTGAGATTTTTATTTATTTTTTACGATAGTGTCATGCCAGGTCCAAGCTCACATTTGTTGATTTTATTTATTTTTGTACAAACAGATGAAAATATTTTTGGGCTGGAAAAATCTTCTGCGAAAAAATGGATGATGTTAAATTGATATAAACAATATTCCCTCAACTTTCTGTACGAATGAAATAAATGATGTGAATAAAAAAATAATTCAAATTTCAATGTCTCTTCATTTCTCAAGATTCAGGCTAACTTTTTATTTCACTTAATCCTTTCTTTATTTTTTAGATTACCTTATCAATTTTCATCTTATATTATCAATTACACATTAATGTAATTTTCCTCTACAAGATACTCAACTTATATATTTATTTTGAACATACTCACAATTTTTGTCAGTACTTACATCACAATTTTTTATACTCATATTTTTCTTTCATAACCTATAATTAAGAAGATAACCAAGTATATTCAAATATTTAAATATTCTTATCCTAACCTACTTATAATATCCAATCCTTATAAATAACTCTTTCTTTATTTTTTCCCCTCCCTTAGTGAATTTATTCATAACTAAATTTTATTGTCTCATTCTTTTCTTCCTATCTCTATTATTTATTAACCACTACTTCTCAAAACCTTATCAATTCCTTTAATTTAATTTTTATTAATTTTATAATATAATAATTTATACCTTCTTTTTTCCCCCCTTTTTTAGTCTTATTTTTTAATTACCTTACAATTAATTATACCTGATAACATTACATTCATCATGTTATTTTTTAACCTTAAATTGTCAGCTTTTTCCCTTCTCTTCTATCAATTTATCAAATCGTCTGCTTTCTTTTTCTATTTCCTGACAAATACCAATTCTTAATTTTTCTCAATTTAATATAAAAATCTTTTCTCAAATTACCAATTTTTTTCTTTTAGTCTACTTCTATTACCTATATCACTATTACTTATTTCTTTCTTATATACATATATTTAATAACACCTTTTTTTTCTTACTAAATATAAATTTTTAATTCTTACCCTACTATTAAAATATATTTTTATCAATCAAATATTGATATATCAGCCATTAATAATGAACAAATGCAAAATAAACTTTTAATATATCATAATAGGCATGATAAGTCCCCCAAAAATCTTTTTTGATGATAGCCCTCTGTTATGTTCTACTCCCCCCCCCCTTTGTCCCGTACAACTTATTTCTTTTTTTTTCTACTTGTTTCTTTTGTTTTCCCATCTTCCTTTATTTTGTTATGAAATTGATATATTATACCTTATTTTTATATTGCATTTGAAACTGGTTCTTACCAGTTTCATGAATGATGGTATCGCGATTAAATAACCACTTTTTTTTTCCTTTTTGTTTTAAAAATTATAAAGGTTGAAAACAAAACACCTTTTGGATCATTAATTATTTTCGTTCGTTTTGAAAATTGATATTTTTTTTGTAATTTTACTTTGTTGAATAAACTTTGAAAATATTATTTTAACTACGTCGTCCAAGGGATTCCATGACTAAATCAATAAAACACGGCCCCCTGGATCCTGTCATCGACCATCCCTGACCCCCGATCACGGATTGTATTTTTCCCATTCAGACTGGGGGACCCATCGGTCCAAATACTACACCCTGCAACTACTAGAAATATGCATCTAATATTGACCCATCTACTGGTTTACATTATTTTAATGTTTGTTTAATTTCAACAATAGTTTATTTATATTTTTTTTATTTTATGTTTTATATCTATGTTTATTTTATTTTCACCCAGTTCTCTAAATGATATTTCAATCGCCAATACCACAATCCCTATGCCACCTCCGCCTATTTTTTGACAAATATAAATATTTAATTCTGTACTATAATTCACTTCACTAGGAGTTAATATAAATATTACTTTATCCGATTCTCCGAGAAACTTTCATGAATATTTAGAGGAATGTTCCTTGAATGTACAGTACGGCCAATTCCATCAACTTTATTAATGGAAAAATATGCAGCAGTTCTGTCGTGGCCTTTATAACAATACTTAGTTAACATTGTCGTTCATGATTCTATTTTAGAGGGGGATACCAATGCTGACATTGACAGAAATATCGTTTTGCTTTCTTCTTTTACCAGTATCCCAAGGCATAGGCATATCATTTTTATCAGGACGTATTGTGTTTTGTACACTGTTTTGTTAATCCATCATTACTTTCATCTACAACCCTAAATGATATAAAATTATACATTAATTATTTCCTCTCCAGACGACCGCCCACATTTATTTTGTCGCTTTTTCCATCAAAAATTAAAATGTCAACAAGGATTTGCTCTTAATTATATCAAATACATAATAATTAATCCTCATTATTTTTTTAAAAAATTATCTTAAATTTATATGTCAATAAAAATAAATATATAAATAATTTGCATATAAGTTTCATTAGTGTATAATGGCATTTATGTAATTTAAATAGATAGCATTTTTTTTATTTAACATAAAAATATATATATTCCTTATCAAATTCTTTGACAAATAATTTGGGAAATGCAAGACATACATTAAATTTATCTGAAAAACAACAATAACCCTATATAATAAACAACAATTTATTTTTTAGATTTAATTTTAATTGATCATATTACAAAAAAGTATAAGAGGCGGTTATTTTTATTATATTTGTCATGATTCTCTAATAAGTGGTTGCCCAGGGCTTCCCACTTTCCCTTAATATGGAATATGTATTTTTTTGCATATTAGACTAATTGGTAAACCAGATATTTCCCCTTCATGTGATGATAAATCAATTAAAAATTTAACTATCTCCGAGGCGGGAGAAAATTTTCAAAATTATAATGGGTAAGACTGGGCTTGGAACCTCAAAATTAATATTAGCTTGCACCTGACTTGGGAATATCTTTTACAATTTATTAAGGGTTGAGCTGGGCTTGATAAACTTTTTTAAAATTATAAGATCTTGGATCGTTCCTAATATTGTGAGCTTGAACCTGGCATGACATCTATCGTAAAAAATGAATAAAAATCTAATTTCCCGTCATTTTTGACGGGCTTTCTACTAGTTTATAATAAAATTTGTAACTATATAATGTCATTTACAATTAGAATTTGTAGTTCAGAAAAAAACAATTTAAATTTTGGTTATTACCAAAACAAAAACAAGTAGTTTATAGGAATTATATAAATTACAACTACCTAACACATTATAAAAAATTTTTTTTTAATCTTTATAAAAGTTGGGCGATCAAAATATTAGGAACGGCGCAAATTAGCGTAAATTATGAAGGAGTAACTAAAAATTTACAAGCGATCCTTGTTAATAGCAATAAGAGTCCATTACTTGGCAGAACTTGGCTAAGTGCCTTCAAAAATATTTTAAAAAAATTTGTGGGAAATATAGGTGATGATTATTGTAATGATAAACTTACTAAACTCATACTTGATTACAAACTTAAAATATTATTTATGTCCAAGTTATACAAATTATATTCTTTTTTTTCTATTTTATTATTATCATCCTCTTTTATTTCTTCTATGTTTATGGTATTTATTTTATTAGTGTATCGTGTTTGATTATTATGGTCGACATGATGTCTACAATTACATGCGTAACTTCCTCCTCGATTTCCATTATAATTATTACTATGCCTTTGCGTGCATCTTGAAGTATCATAGCGTCTGTTGAATCCGTGATTGTAATCATAATAAAATCTTTGGTTATTATCGTTATTATAACTGGTTCTATTTTCAAATCTTGAAAAATTATTGTATAATCCTGGGTAATTTGCCCTAACGTTATTGTAGTTACCCGCATTATAGTTCTGATGTCTAGGGTTGTAATTATTTCCCTGATAATTATTTCTTTGAAAGTTGTTGTTTCTCGTAGTCCATAGGTGTCTGTTATCGTTATTCGATCGTGGATTATGTCTATCGTCGTATCTGACCACCTGTTTGTTTTCTTCAACTTTCATGCCTCTTTGTCTTTCCAAATGTTTTACGCTTGTTTCTTCTTCAGTCTTTTCACTTAAAGAAATGTTTTCAACTTTAGCTATTATATTTTCTTTTAATTCTGTGTCCTCAAAATCATCTCTTAAACTAAAGACTTCTGCTAACGTAATATTCTCTTTCAACGTAATTTTCTGCCTGATACTTCTGCTATTTGATAAAATTTTTACCTTTTCAATGACTCTACTATCGCTTAACGAACATTCATTTTGTAAAATACATAATCTACTTACCCAATTGATGTAACTTTCATTTTTACCTTGTACAGCTGCATTGAATAATAACAATTTCGAACTTGTAGATTTCCTCGGGTGTAATAACCTAAATTTTTCAATCAATATCGATGGATTGATAAAATCGGTAGGTGAACATATCGATTTGAGCTTGATGTATTCTTCGTCTGGTAGTCTTCTTGTGAAGGATCCTGCTTTTTCGATATCAGAGATCTGAGCATCGTTGAATATGTCTTCGAAACGACTTAGAAAAACATCGCCATTACCTGTGTATGTTGGAAATTCAATATTAATATTAACGTTATTATTTGAGGTCTGTTTCATAATTTATAATTTACAATATCCTTGAATTTTTCTATTTTATAGTATTGGATTTTATAAAAATTTTAAGAAGTTAATTTATATTTAATATTTTAGAAAATTTTAATTTAGGATACGCTGCCACCATGAAATTTCTAAAGATTTCTAATGGTGCAGACTTCAAGAATATAATTTTTAAGTCAATTTATTGATATTTAAATTTAAAAAAATATAATAATCACATAACTCAAAATAGTTTCCTGTATATATTGACAATTTAATTTAATGTAGTTTATAATAAATTGATCTTTTTAAAGTTAAAATATAAAATTGAACATTCGTTTTTTAAGTAAATTGATTTATAAAATATAAAATTTAATATTAGTTTATAAACAAATTGATTTAAAATATAAAAGTTGTTTTTAACAAAAAGAAAGAAACAATTCTTATTACATTTGAAATATTTTAAAGTTACGCCATAAATAGCTTAAGGATGTAAAAAAAACAATTTTTTAAAGTTAAGATAAAATACATGAGTGTCACTGTTTAACAGGCGAATATAGGTTTTTCAATTTTACCATGTTAATTTTCCCCACTAAAACGAAGTGGAAGAATTTAAAAAAAAATTATGCCGAGAGTTTTTTTTCGGGGCGCCATGCTAATATGGTGTTAAAAGAAGTAAGGTAAAGGTAAAATGAATTATATTATTTTATTTTTTTAAATTTATTATAACTACTTTAGTTGGAAAAAATCTACAGTTTATATACAAAATTTAATATATCAAATTTGAAAATAAAATTAGTTTTACCAAAATAAAAATAAGAACAGATCAATTATGAATAGCCACATAAGATAATAAAATATAAAATAAGCTTTGTACAAAAATAAGAATAAGTAGTAAAAATAAAAGTTACAAAAATAAGACAAGGTCAAGATTGAATAATTATCATTATTCAACATTTAGCCTATATTTTTAAAGGATAGGAGGTTAATTTTAATAAAATTAACTTATAATCATTATTTAAAATGTACGAAATTGGTTATCTAGAGATGGTAGTAATAAATAAGATGCCTGGAACAAATTAGGAAATAAATTTTTAATCATTTTAATATATAAATGTTTTTTTTTACAAAAATATGAATTATAGTTAAAAATTTTAGTAAAAAAAATTATTTACTTTTTACATTTGTTCTTTCAAATTAATGTTTAAGATATATGAATACATTTCTGAGAGAAAAGGGTGGAAGCTAAGGAGAATATTTTTTACTAGCATAAAATGATATTCACAAATTTATCATATTTCTAAAAGAGAGAGATTTTCCTATTACTCACCACCCCTTGGCTGCGCTAATGCCATAAATAATCAACAAATGATACCAATAGCTTATCGACTCTACAAGAGCAATTAAGTTCGCGCAATATAATTTTAAAATGTTTTTATGCAAAGATTTTTTTAAATTTTTTGATAGAAGGAGACAGGCGCGTACGCAGGAATTTGGTCTGGGGGGGGGGGATAATAAATTTTTTTAAGAAATAATATTTTTAATTAAAAATACTAAGCATAAATTTATTAGGATTAATAACTTTTCTAATACACAATTTTAAACTAATGTGAATTAAAAAAATTATATATATAAACCGGCATTTAAATGTGAATCATAAAATATAAAGTGAATATAACCTACGATATGAATCACTTAAATGACCCAAAATTGAAATTTGAATTTTTTGAGCTTTTAAAATATATAAAGTATAAAAAATTTAAATGTTGTAAATATAAATTAATACACAAAAAGTTTCTTAGGAATAATTGTATTTTGTATGTTTTGAGCTAATTTTTCAATTATCAATCCTTGCTTGGCGTTAAATGTCTATGAATATTCAAAAGATCCAAATCATTCAATCTACTTTCAAATGTTGTATTTCATAGGTATGTTTTTCACAGACTTGCAGGCCCGGCCCCCGAGCCGGACCGTATTTTAATTTTTTTAAATATACCCGGGCCGGGCTCGTAATTTTTTTTTTAAAAACACCCGGGCTGGGCCTGAAAATTTTTTAAGAAAAAATATCCGAGCCGAGTTGTATATTTTAAAACCAAATGTTTGAAATCGCCATTATTAGCTATAAATATCAAAAATAAATATAATTTATTTTAAAAAATTCGAGCTGGGCTAGCCGGGCTGGGCCTGAAATTTTTTTTAAAAAAAACCCGGGCCGGAAAAAATTTTTAAAAAAAATCTGGGCCTGGTCCTGCAAATGGTACCTCTGCAAGGCTCTGTTATTCTTCTTAAAAAAGTGAATGTTCTCTCATTAGTTTACTAAAGAGCTGCTAATATATATATAACCATTTTAATAATTGGGAGTATAATCTAAAATGTGTTTGAAATAAAAAAGCATCCATAGCATTTTTTGGGACTGTATCAACCATAGTTAATCTTTTAATCATAGTTATTCAGCTAATAAGGCATCATAAGATATTTTAACATCTTCATGATAAAAATATAACAAATATTTATATTTTTTTTCTATCACCATATGAAAAAGGTTGGGAGAGGGGACATTTATTTTATAATACTCTTCTACTGATCCTATATTAATGTTTTGATGATGAGCTTGCTTGCTGCAAGTCGAGAGGGACAAATATTTAACACGTATAGCTCTGCTTTTGACTCAACAATAACATATAAAATATGAAATTCTTCAACACTAGCTTTATTTCCTTGAGTTCTAATAAAATGCTCTCCGCTATTCTCATCTTCTTAATCAAGTCAATGTTATGTTTTTGAAAAGTATTACATAAAATAGTGGAATAAGTATTGAATCCAATAATTTTCTTGCTTCTGAGGAAATATTTCTTTCAAGCCATTGTGATATTTCAGTAATAGCATTAATAATCAGCGCTCTTCTAACTCCAAAATAGCTGTTACTGTGGTAGAGACTCGATCTCGTTGGACAAGCTTACAATTTTTTTCTCCCTGTTGGACAAGGAGTTTCAGAGATAATTATTATTTTATTAGAAATTTAGATAAATATTACGCCACTAAAATTTGAAAATAATAGGTAAATTACGCCAAGGAAAACTTGAAATCGAAATTGATTGATAAAATAACTTAGTAGATGAATGTGATAAATAAATGTAATTAAATATATATATATATGTGTACATGAGATAAGTATAAATATTAACAAATATAAATTAATATTAACAATAATAATTTTGAAAAATATAATCCGGCATTTGCATTTTTTGGCTTTGGGGGGGGGGGGGGGATTTGTCCCCCTGTCCTGTACCCCTCCCCCCGCTGCGTACGCGCCTGGAAGGAGAAATATATAATGAAAAATACCTGCAAACAAAAAAAAAGGATAAAATAATATGATGTATGGATTTAATTTCAATTTTAATTATTTATGTTGCTTTTATATAAATGCATAAAAATAAATTATTGCTTAAATATCACTTAATATTTTTAAATTCATTTAAATGCCATAAATTCATCAAAAAATATGTCCTATTTTCCACTAAGCAGAATCTGCCAATCCTAACTTCGAATATATGATATGCAGGGTTTTCTAATTTACAAATATATTGGATTATTTTGAACTAGTGTTTAGTAGAAATCAAGCTAGGTCTACTTAAATCGGTGTGACTTAAAAGACCTATATGTTGGCTAGAGTTATTCTATATTAGATTTAGTGTGTTTCTTGTTTGAGGCAAATGCCTATATTTATTTCATAATAAGATCGTTTGGCTCTGCGTGGATTATATTGCACAGATTGCCCATCTTCGATTCGATTAAATATAACTTCATGTGGTATGACAGGTTGTCTATCGTATCATTTTATCAAAACCGTAAATCAAACTTTAGATTATTATGTATTTATCAGAAGACAAATGAGTATATTTAATAAACTCATGGGTAGCGGGAAGAAGGAAGAAGTCCCAACGCCTCAAGAAGCGATAACAAGGCTGCGAGATGTTGAAGACATGTTAATAAAAAAATCGGATTATCTTGAAAATAAAATACAACAAGAAATTGGACTTGCACGAAAAAATGCTTCTGTAAATAAAAGAAGTAAATATTTTGTTAAAATTTTTTTAATTAAGTCAATTTTTTTAATTAAATAGTCGCTATACAAGCTTTAAAACGTAAAAAACGATATGAAAAACAACTACAGCAGATAGATGGCACTTTATCAACTATTGAATTTCAAAGAGAATCTTTAGAAAATGCAAACACAAATACAGAAGTATTGCGGATCATGGGTTATGCAGCAAAAGCATTAAAAATTACTCATAAAGACATGTAATAGATATTTCTTATAAAAATTAACCCATTTTATATATTCCTTTAAAGGGATATTGATAAAGTTCATGATCTAATGGATGATGTTGCTGAGCAGCAAGATATAGCTAATGAAATATCAGATGCAATATCAAATCCTATTGGTTTTGGTCAGGATATTGATGAAGTATACAATATTTGTTTCTTGTATTACATCGAGAGATTATCACCTTTATTATTTTGTTTGCTTGTTTTCTAATTATTGGATAGTTATCTCTTTAAATCTTTTATTAAACAAGTTTATATTAATTTTATCTCATTTAAAAAAAATTTTGCATTATTTTATTAAAGGCTGAATTAAATGCAGAACTTGAACAATTAGAGCAAGAAGAATTAGATAAACAATTGCTTAATGTTGCTGGTCCATCTATTATTCCATTACCCACTCCTCCAATGGCTGAGCCATCAAAATCACCATCTAAATCCAAAAGTAACCTATATAAAATTTTGAAATCTGACAAAATACGTATAATTTTTTAGGTTTAAATGATAGTAAATACTGTTTTTATTATTTTAATTACAACCTGTATTTTAAATGTGTGGTTTATGATATATTTCCTAATATATATACATCTTGTCATATTATTTCCCAGTTTTAAATTGTTTAAAATAATTTTTATTCCATCCAGCCTGAGTATAATTTTTAAGTTAATCTCTAAGATGGGCAACAAATTAAGTTAGTCATTCTAAATGTAAATACTTTGGGAAATTGAAAAAGAGTTTCTTAAAAAATCCAATTAACTTCAATATTTTGATCTTCTTTATTATTTATATATATATAGCTAAGCTATTATATTATATTCTTTATTTCATATGATTCAATAATAATAAAAAGAATAGCAAAAATAATTTAAAAAGCAATTGTTAAAATCTTATAGATACCTCTACAATAGTATCTACATATATATACTTTTTATATAAAATTATATTTAGATAAAGATATGACATTTTTATATCGCTCTGCAATTTTATTTGGAGGATAATTTTTAAAAATGTATTCAATACTACCATTATTCACAAGCATTTACAACAATTCCATAATAGATCTATTGAAGAATTATTAGCAAAAGATCAAAATATATTAGATAATCAGTCAAAAATATAACCTATTCTTCATAAAAAATAACATTTGGAAAAATTTTAATCACAAATCCCTCGTTTCTATAATTAAAAAAAATGATGGCTCTATAAATTTACATCTATCATTAATGTCCAAATTATTCCATTTTCAGAACCTATTCTTAGTATATTTTACTTTCCTGTTATGTTTTAAACAATCACAAAATATGGATGATGATTTATTTTTCCTTTATCTGAATGGAAATTTAGGCATGCATTCGCATAGCACTTTTAGATCCTTTTATGAACAAATAATATTAATATAAAACCATTTAACAAATAAGAGTTAGCAATAGCATTTTTAAACGCCTCGTCTTGAGCCAATTTTTAAAACTCCTAACTCCATTTTTAGCCAAATTTTATTGCCTAATCCTTGAGTTTTCGCTACTAGATGTCCAAATCTTTGTGCCATCTATGAGCAAATTTCAGTAATGTTTTTCTGGATAAAATAATGAGTTAGCCTTTTTTAAAAATCGGCTCAAATTGAGTTCTTTTAACAGCACTAGTCGGCAATATATCTTACCCATATTTTAAATGAGCGATTAACTTTTGGCAAATAAAAAAATACAATTTTGGTTTAATTATTTTTTAAAAAATATTAATTTTTATTGCATTGGTTCAAAGATAGGTCTAAAATAAAAATGTAAATATCGGTTATAGCCACAATTTTTAATGAGTATCAGATTGGTGAAAATAAATTGGTACAGCCTAATAAATTTATACAGGCCAGGAATTTTTATATGTCTGCAAGTCTATGATTACGATTTTATAACAATATTTATTTTATTTTATATTTAGTCAAAGCCTCCTCATCTCATAATCAGGATGACGAAGATTTGCGTTTGCTTGAATCATGGGCTCATTAAATTACTAACCTAACCTTTTTACTTGTAATCAAATAATCATACAAAATATTTTATTACTAAAAATTTTGACTAATTTTTTCCTTAGTTAAATTATAGTTTAGTTTTGACAATGAATACATTTCAGCACTAATATGCAAGTGTAGTTATCAGGAAAAATTTGAGGATGGTGCTCAAAAGGAACTGAAAAAAATAGTTTTTTATTTTCCACTAATTAAATTTCTTGTGTTCATTACAAAATGCACTACACGTCATTCATATAAACCTTATTTATTTTTTATTTAGATTAATTACCCATTATTCCTATTTAATATGTATTTATTTTTTATGTTATATTATTAAAATTATTAATACTTTGTACAAAATTTATATTATACATACACATACAGTACATCACATACACATGTCATTTTCACTAATACGCCAAAAATATAAAATAAAATAAAATTATTAGATAAAAACGCATATCACCTGCTTAATGTCAGACAGACCCCATTATATTTTTTTGTAACTTTTCCCGTCTAAATATAGTTTGTCTCAAAATTTATTTTTACAATTTTTAAATAGTATTATTGGATTATAAGACTACGTGGACGCTATCATATTTTATATAATTATAGCGCGTTTGCGCCAAAAAAAATCCAAATTTCAATTAAATTTTTAATCATAAATTACAAATTTATATATCTTCATTTCAATAGTACTCATATTTTTACAAGTCAAAATTTAAAAAAGTTAGATACAATCTTATATATATTTATTCGATGATCTATTTTACTTTTTTTTGGAAATTAATTTCGCGACTCCAGGCAATTTATGATTGAATTCGTTAACCATTAATTCGGTTTTGAATAAATTGAATGATAAAACCGATTTTTTTCAATTATTTCATTAAAATGGGCTTTATTATATTAAATTTCTAATTTAATTCCAATGATGTTTATATACTTCTAGATTTTTTTTCATTAATTAAAAGGTCTATACATGGGGATCACTATCGCGTCATTTTTTCATTTGCACTTCGACTAATTGTCTTTATTATCATTATATGAATGCACATTAATGTTATTTAATAGGTACAAACCACAGAATGACGCTACAGCTGACTCCTATGTATGGACATTTTTGAGTACATTTAATAAAGGAATCGCCAATCTAGTAGTATATATATATTACCTTATTGTTTAAGGTTTAGATTAGTGTTGTTAAAAGGCCCGATTTGGGTCGATTTTAAAAAACGGCCCGATTAAGATTATAACCAAAATACATTATGTAAGCCTAAAGATTTTACACATAGATCTATTTGCCAAATCTCGATGCTTTTCATAATATTATTTTAGCTAAAATCTTAGTCCCGTTTTGAAAAATCGACCCAAATCGGGCTTTTTAACAACACTAGTTTAGAGAATTTAAAAATTTGTCCACTCTTTTGATGGAATAAATCATTATTTCTGAAAAATAATATCGGGATATTTTTTTACAAAAATCTTTGTCTAAAAGGCACCTAAATAAAACAGGTTTGACTAAATGGAAGGTAAATTTATAAAATTATGTTAGCGTCGATGTGTTCTTTCCGTCAATATGATTATTTTTTCAACTAAATTATTTTTGTGAGCGCGTTTTTTTAAATTAAAAAATCTCATTTTACCGGAAATATATTCCAGCTTGTTTAGAATATCTATCTTATGAATTGTGGATAATTTTGCCCTTAACCTTTGAGTCATAAAAACATATGCAAAAATTATATTAATTCAAAAGTTTATGGCAAAATTGTTTGAAATTCATAGAATAGGTATTCCAAACATTGTGGAATATATTTGGTGAAATCAGATTCTTAAATTTAAAAAAAGCGCTCAAAAAATGATTTAAAGTTAATAGCACATTGCCGCTAACATATAAATCTAATCTAATGTCCATAATATTATAAATTAATTTACGATGATGCATAGCCATGGTTTTGCTAAGGATGGGGGGTGGTACTTTTAGGTTGGTTTCTTTCCCATATATTATTATAAGTTTTTAGGTCCACCTATTGTATAAGCTCTAGGCTCTATTCGATTTTTATAAAAATTATTTTGGGCTTTTACTTTTTTTATAAAAATGTATATTTTTTTCATAATTCTTCTCTATGGTGATATATTGAATACATATTATTTTTGGAAGGAAGGTGGGGGAGGGAGAGAAAATTTTTATTAACTTAAGCTGCTATTTACAAGAACGCAGAGGTAGGGTTTTACCTTTGCCGTCTCCTGGCTCCGCTTATGAAATAGCTGCTACTACTAGTACAGATTCCAAAGGGCAAGGTTAATGATAGAAACTGCCAAGTCAACAAGAGCAATTTTTTAATAACAAGCTAATTTCATAAACGACGACCAAAATTTTTTAAATTACAATAGTCTTGATCTACTTTTAGTATATTCTAACGGAATCATGTGTTCGAGTTCGATCTTCTATATATCATCCCTTTAAAAGCATATTTAAACATAAATAAATGAAAATAAATTTAAATAATAACGAATCTTAAATATGATAACTACTACAGTATTATCAAAACGATACCGATAACAAAACAATTACGATAATAAGTACAATAGAACTATTAAGTACCTATAATTTGAATCGACACAAGCGATTCTTATCAAATATTATTAACCTACACAATAAGGATGCCAAGCAAAATTGATACCGATGATGATCTAACTGCAGATTGATCAAGATAGATACCAAGATAAATATATTAAATCAACTTAGACAAACAATTCAGTAAGGAAAGTTCTCTCAAATAGAAGAATGTTGAATAGGTCAAGATCAGTGGTGTATTGCTTAAAAATTTGGCCGAGGGGGCGATTTTTATTTGATATATTATCAAAAAATGATATATATAGATCGACTTAATATAAATTTTAAAAAAATCCATAAATTTTCCACTTCTTAGTTTTCTATCATTTTTCCACGATGATTCCTTTTCCATATTTTGATATAGATCTGGAATCCATTCTGATATCGAAGGTCCAATAATATTTTTTTTACAAATTATTTACACTTAAACTTGCTCGATTATCTACCATGATAATAAGATGAAAGCCTCTCTAACACTCAGTAGTACTGCAGAATAATGTATTCACATAGTTAAGGCATTTTTTAGATTTATCATTAATCTTCATCAATATATAGCTGAAGTTCAGCAGTTTTTTCATATTTATTTACTTTGAATCTAAAAACGAGCGGGTTCTCATTCATTTACAGAGAACATTTTAGTGCAGGTTGAAGTGGTACGCGCTCGTGTCTAATGTTAAGAATATGGTTAGCAACAACTAGTTGATTATCACCAACTAATATTTATTTGTTTTTCCTAGCCTAAATAATCATGAGGTCAGATAGTTTAATCAAAATTATTTGAAAGTTTGATGGCTCATTATAAAACTTTTAAATTAGTGTCAGTATTATATCATAATAGTAAATAAATATCGCGGCCAAAAGCCGTGAATTTTTTTAGGATAGTGGGGTTTGATTTTGGAGAAGGTTTGCTTTCAATGATATTTCCAACATGTAGACGCTCCCCATATAATACTGATCATTGTCAACATGTTACTTATGATTTTTTTTAGATATTAATCAATCAAAATGGTATCATTGGCAAAAGAACACCTAAAATATCTCAATTTACTATTTCTTTCTAAATTGATTAATCTTAACAATTAATAATCTACCTATTTGATAATTTCAAATTCCTATATTTAAATAATTTTGCTAAAATTGGACTATTTCTTGCCTTTAGTGCTGTTAAATCAGTTCAATCCTAACATTCAAAAAATTTCGCTAAGCCTGGAGGTAGGGGTGGGACCAATACCAATATAATATTGGTTTACAATACCAATACCAATATAAACCAATATATATTTAAATATTGGTATTGCTTTTACAACCAATACCAATACCAATCACCTAAATATATTGGTTTTGATATATTGTTTAAATACAATTTTAACCAATACCAATACCAATATTAACATAATTATTTGGGTTTATCGTGGATAATTATATCGTGGTATTTTTTTTACTTTCATTGTACATCTGTTATTTTTTCCAAATACTACTGTCATATTAATATTTCTGTTATTTATATAGTTTATTTATGGAAGTAAATTTTTTACATGATATCTCTCAATTTTATCTATTTATTTAAGATATTATAATAAATGAAGACCAAATAGAGTTAATAAATATAGATGCTGTTGGTACTAATAATAATAGCGATAATGAATAAGAAGAATTATCAATATCTAATAAAAGACGAAATTCAGCAAAAATCTGGGAATTTTATACTACATGTGATAATAAAAAAAAGGCAATTTGTAATAAATGTAAAAAAAAAATATCACTTCCCAATTTTGGAACCTCAGGATTATGGACATCTTAAATCCATCCACCCAGCATTATATAAGAAATGTGATCAAATAAATATTGGCAGTAAAAAAATTAAGACAATAAAAGCATTTTTACTTAATATAATAAATAATAAAGCTAATTTAAATAATTTAATAATAAACTTTTTCATTCAAAATAATTTAGCCTTTTCAATAGTTGAGGATATCACTTTTAAAAATTTAATAGCATATTGTAACCCTTTACTAACATTAGTTTCTAGAAAAACACTAAAAATAAAAATTATAAAACATTATCATAGTTCTTTTATCAATTTAAAATCTGTACTTTCTAACATTACATCTAAATTTTCCTTAACAATGGACATTTGGTCCTCTCCAAATAAAATACCCTTTATGGGCATAACAATTCATTATATTGATAATGATTTTAAATTAAATAATCATTTATTAGATTTTATTCCTTTTAAATCAGCACATAATTCTATTAATATTTTTAATTCTGTATTAAAAGTAAAATTTGAAATTGATTTTTTTTGCATTACATTAGACAATGCAAGTAATAATTTAGCATTTTTAAAAATTTTAAAACAAAAAGATAATTTTGATAATGTGTACAAATGTTTTTGCCATATTATACATTTGGCTGTCATGGCTGCATTGGAACCCTTAAATACAACTTTAAAAAAAATAAGAAATTTTTTAAAAATTTTTAAACTTTCTATATCTAAATTTAATAAACTCGAAAAAAATATCTTGAAAAAAATCCACACTTAAAATTTCCTCACCCAATTTTGGATATATCAACACGTTGGAATTCAACATACCAAATGCTTGAAAGAGCAATATTGCTCAAACCCTATTTGACAACATATACCAATCATTTACAAATAACCAATCAAGAAAATTATATTAGTGCCTTAGCCTGGAATAATATAGAAATATACCGAGAATTTTTGGAACCATTTAATTTTGCTACAGAGATGGCCTCGTGTGCTAATACTCCGTCAATTTCAACAATTATTCCTTTATATTCCAGTATTTTTGAGCATGTGGAGAGTTATAATAATAATCCACTATTTTAAAGACAGCTTCTTTAGCTGCCTTAACAAAACTTAATAAATACTATAATTTTAATAAACACCTCTTTATTATTTCAACAATTATTGACCCAAGATTTAAACTATCAAGTCATTTATTAAAGCATTATAATATGGAAACTCTTATTGGATATCTTACTAATGAATACAATATTTATAAAATAAATGATAACAAATCAGCGGAACTTACAGATGAAGCACAAAATAACATTTTGTGACAAAATTTATCAGATGAAACCTCATAATAATAACAACTTAGAAATAAGTAAATACGTAGATGAAGCCACAATTTCCAATGATACAAATTTATTAGATTGGTGGAAATTAAATAAAAATAGATATCCAGTATTATCAAAATTTGCCAGAGATTATCTAGCAATTCCGGCCACCTCATCTAGCTCTGAAAAGGCTTTTTCAGAAGGACGGTATGTTATAATAGACCAACGTTGTTCACTAGATGAGCATACTATACAAGCTTGCCTGTGCCTAAAAAGTTGGATGCGCATGCAAGATTCTTCTTAAATATATTCCTCTTATATTAAAATTATATCATTCTTTTGCATTATATTTTGTATAAATAGACAGTTATGTTACATTTTTAGTTTACTTATTTTGCTATGTTCTTTGTGATAAATAAATGGTTCAAAATCAATACGTTTATTATTGTTGATACAAAAAATACATGATTAAATCAAAAATTTTTATATTCACATCACCTAATAAATTCCTAGTTTAAAAAAAGAATTTTAAATCAGTAAAATTTTGAGAGTTGGTTCTTAGCCCTGATTTTATGGTATCATGATTTTTTTCCCCATGTTTATTTAAAATTAGAAATTAAGGGTTTTATAATCACTATTTCTATTCTTTTAATTAGTAATTTGAATTTAAACCAATACCAATATAAACCAATAGTTACCAATATAAACCAATACCAATACAAGAAATAGAAAATATTGTTTAAACCAATACCAATATTTTAGACCCAATACCAATACCAATACAATATTTTGTTAATATTGGGGTTTAACTATTGGTTCCCAGCCCTACCTGGAGGCATGAGTATATCTTTTTCAAGATTGAGCTATTATTTTAAATACTTAGAGCAAGGCTAAGATTATAGTTTTCGCTTAACTATTAGGTTTATCATTTGTAGAGTGGCTCAAAACTTGCTAAAATGGAGCTATTTATTTATGGTGAACCATCTTTACTTTAAATAAAGCAGAAGCGGCGGCGACATAAAATTTATATTAAAATACAAATATTCAAGCAAAACATTTTTGACTAAAAAATTTTAATTTTTATAACAATATTAAAAAGGAAAAGGAATTCAAATAAACACTTTTGGGGAAAGATTTTAGTGGGAATGCAGGGGGGCTCAGCTCCTCCTCAAAAGGTGACTTAAAATCAAAAATAAATTAGCTGGTGGCTTAAAAGTCCACCTCACTATACAAATGGTCAAGATTAACATATTATAATTTTATTATAAATTCATATAATAACAAAAGAATTTTTTTCTTGAACTAACATTTAATTATAATTTTTATTTTGAATTTAATCTTAAAACATCTTTATCACAACTTAAATTTTCTTAGATATTATTCATTATTTTATATTTTACCAAATCGTCGGTCTAGAATTGGAATGCTCCACTTACGCAAATGCTCAAAATAGGAAAATCTACATTAAAGTTTAAAATCAAAATTAAGAAATTATCGATCAATTTAATTAAAATTTTCAGAGATAATTTATCATATTATTAATTAATTTTAGCATAAGTGATTTTTGTTCAAAAAATTTAAATATAAAATTTATTGATAAAATCAAAATGTAAGTTAAGCAAATTTAACATTTTATGGTTTTTTTTATGTTCAAAATGCTCCATTTACATTTTTTTTAAATAGAATTTGATAAATAAATTCAAAATATTAACTTCAAATCATCGAAATTTATACATATTTTTAAATTTACTCTTACGATTAATAGAAATGACTATAAAATAAAACTAATATTTAACTAATAATTTTTCCATAGATGAATATTGTATAACTATATTTATGATTTTAGAGGTTATGGAACCTGTTCCTACAGCTCTTTCGATATAAAAGAGATTAGGAAAAATGCATTTGGGAAATCTCATTCCCATGATAATTATTATAATATTTAAAAAAATGGCTTTAAATAATTTCATTTTGTAAGGCACTTATTAATGCAATCCTGCAAGACAAATATAAAAGGTATACAATTGATGTATTGTTCGCAATTTATATTTTGACAATATTTTATTTCAATTGAATATATATTATCGGCAATAATTCACCCGCTATTTATATCAGATTGGCCCTCATAAAATGGTATCACGTCAATTCGGCGCGGAAAATTCGGCAAACGACAATTCTGCGCATAAAATTCGGCGTGGCGACAATTCAGCGCGGCGACAATTCAGTGCGTATCTATTACAGTTGTAATTTATTATATATTACTTAGTATAAAAAAATAAGGATGATTAAATAGAAATCATTTTGAATGTTGGTCCTATTAATTATTTCTTCATATTTATTTTTACAAAAATCTCAATTTTATTTACTAAATGTGTAATATCAAAAAAAATTAACAACCAATATTTAAATCTATTTCTTTGGTTGACCAATTTACCACATAAGGTATGTTGATTAGTTGCCAATGTTATGTAATCCGAGATTTTGGGCATAGAAGAAAGAAAGAAAAAAAAGGTTTAGACCTCTATCTCGAATCTTACATATTATTTTGGGTGGAATTTAAATTGACCGTTTTTAAAAATAGACCCAGCCATGGTCCAAAAAAAATCCAATTAAGACTGAATCACTTTTTGATTTATTAAAAATCCTTAAATCCTTTTTTAAAAAAATATTATGCTTAGGCTAATTTTTTCTATTATATAAATCAAAAATTAAATGTGTAATATCAAAAAAAATTTACAACCAATATTTATAACTATTTCTTTGGTTGACCAATTTATAACATAAGGTATGATGATTAGTAGCCGTTATGTAAGCCCAGATTTTGGGCATATTACTTATCGGGGGGGGGGGGGGTACATTTTTTTTAAAACTTTTATAATTTTATTTATTTATTTTATTGTCTAAAATTAGGCGTGAAAAGGGGATTTAAGATTTAACATTATAGTACTTATCAGGGGGGTATTTTGGGTCTATTTTTAAAAACGGTTGATTAAGATTGTAGCCAAAATAATATATAAGATTAGAGATAGAGGTCAAATCTTTCTTTTTCTTTCTTCCTTCTATGAGCAAAATCTCCAGGCTTGCATAATATTGGCTACTAATCAACATACCTTATAATGTGGTAAAATGGTCCATTAAAAAAATAGGTATAATATTAGTTAATTTTTTTCGATATACATTTAGTAAATAAAATTGTGATTTTTGTAAAAATAAATATGAAGAAATAAATAATAATAATACCAACATTCAAAATGACTTCTATTTAATCATCCTTATATTTTTATACTAAGTAATTTATGATAAATTGCAACTGTAATAGATACGCGCCGAATTGACGCTGCGCTGAATTGTCGCCGCGCCGAATTGTCGTGCGCCGAATTTTCCCCGCCGAATTGACATACCATAAAATAGGTGTCCGCAAAGAAAGGAAGCATGAACTTATTTCCTGTTTGAGAAAAGATCTTGTCAAAGAAAAGGCAGGACTTGATTTAAAAACTAACACACAGATTATTTTCTAATAAAGATATTTAAAAAAAATTGAATGAGGATCTGAATGAAGAATTTTTAAATGATGAACTAAGCTTTTTTCAAAATAAATATGTTTCTAATTTTTAATAAATTCCCCCAATTAAAATTTTTATTTATATAATATAATACTCCTCTCTCATCCTCTTCGCCCGTTGAACGTATTTTTGGCACAGTGAAAGCTGTGTTGAGCACTAAGCACTCTTGTTTATTTGATCAAAATTCTAAAAATCAATTGTTAAAAATTAGTGTTGTAAACGAACGCGTTCATTTGAACGCGTTGAACGAAGTTCGTTTTTTGAAAAAAATGATGATTGGCGTTCCTTTTATTTTTGACGAACTTTGAACGTGAACAGTTCTATTTTATGACGAACGCGTTCGAATTTAGCGTTCGTTCAATTTTAAAAACACTTTTTATTTTTATTTAATATTAATCCAAATTTTTTAAGAAAAAAGTCTTATATTTTTTAATCAGCTGTTTTTCCTTTTTCAATTCAATTTTTTTAACACGCCATTTATAGTTATTAATTTGAATTATAGTTTATATCTTAATTTAATAGAATCGCATAAGCCTGGATATTATTATTTCATCATCTGATTCTGATTCTGAATTCTAAATCAAACATTACCATGGCCCAAATATGATAAATATTTTGCAGTAATCCTATATTGAAAGAACTAATTCAATACTTACCAAATGTAAAATGTGCCCAAAAAGTATTATATCAGTTTCATAATTTTCAAGTTCCAATTTAAAACAAAATTTTATTGTAATATTAATTATTTTATATATTATATATTTAGATAGAAATATATTGATATCATTTGGAATTTATTTATAATGTCATTTTTTAAAATATAATCACTATTATCTGAATCAAGGATTGTACCTTCTAAAAATTAAAAATGTAGCATATTTTATCAAAAACTTCCTTTATTTTTACAGAGTTCTCACTATTGTATGCTACAAGAAATTAATGAATATTTAACAAATTATAGTGATAATAACAATGAAAAATTAAAAGCTGATAAATTTAAACAAACTCTTTTAATATAAAAAAATACATCAAATGTGATGCAGTCACAAGTAGTTGATGCAATTTTAAATTTTGTAATAGAAGAACTTGAGCCATTTAATATAGTTGAAAAACCTGTCTTTTTAAATATGATAACCACATTACAACCAAATTAAAAGGTTATGTCACCCCCAACCCTTCTAAAAATATCTAAAAATTATAATATCTTGCTAGATAAAATAATAACTTGTTTAGCCAAAAAAACAATTCTTTGTATCATAGCAGATTCATGGTCATCATACCATCTGTATTTTTTCATAATAGTTTGAATCTATTAATTTGTCTGTCCAATTGTTGGATGCAGTCACTTTAGAAAGAAAATCGGCATGTTTAGCGTGCCAACGGCTAACTAGTAAACATACATTTGATTATTTAGCAGAAACAATTTCAAACCTCTCAAGAAATTTATAATACATTATAAGGTAGCATTATGTGTCACCGATAATGCAAGAAATTTTTTAAAAGCCTATAGATATAAATAAATAGTCTATATTTTTATGTTTATTTTTAAAAAAATTATATATTATTTGAGAAAATCTGAAGATGAGGAAGATGAACCATTATCTTTAAATGAGGTATTTGAAAATCAAAATAGAGATGAAAACTTTATTTAAAAGGTCAAAAATCAGTCTTGTGCTTGCCTTAATCTTAATTTAGTAGCAAGTGTTGATGCTGAAAAAGCATTAAAAAATTTATCTTTTAAAAACATTAAAAAGTGGCATTTGATAAGTGCAAAAATTTATGAAATTAACAAAATCAATTTACATCATTTGCTGCTAATTTAAAGAATAATTTTTCAAGGTTGTTTATAAGGCCTGTTGTCACAAGACGGAATTCTTATTAAAATTCTTTGAAATTGTTAGACTCATTAGAAAAGTAAGTTTTAATTTGTTTGACATGGAAGGCTAAGCCAGGCTTTCAAGCAATGATAAAAAAATTTTGGAAGAATACTGCACTTTAATACCTATTAAAATCTTATAGTATAAATATTATAATAAATTTATTAAATATTAAAATAGATCATGGAATTGCAATTGCGTTCACTATTTTAGAAAGTGAGGAAAAAATGCATTTAGGCTATTTGACCCCAACAATAACGATAGTTGTTTCAAAATTAAAAAAAAATTAGTGACCTAAAATATGGTCAACCATTGAAACAAATAAACTTTTATAGTTATTGAAAAAATGCATTGAAAACCCTAGAAATGATAATGCAAGAACTGTTAATTTCGAGATATCCTTTTTTTTTACAAGGAAGTAGAGAATGGATTGGAGGAGGATAACTTATCTCAATTTTTGAAGCAAAGGACAAAACAATAAATGTTTTTACTAAATTCCCCAAAAAGAGTTGTTTATTAAGTATAATAAATCAATCCCATCAAAAGTGAATGTGAACGCGTTCAATGAAGTTGAATACAGCACTATTAAAATTATTAAAAAATATCTTATATAATATATTATTTTTGTATTATTTTATTTATAAATATATATAAAAAAATTTATTAGTAACGAGTAGTCCGTTACTTTTATGAATAGCCAGTAATGCGCGTTCAAGGTAACGAGTAAAGCTAACGCTTTCCCTTTTTTCAGAAGTAGCAAGTAACGCGTCTCTTTTTTGAAATAACATTTACAGTACTATTCATAAGTAATGATTATTAAAAAAATTCATAAATTTCACATAAAAATTGAATTGAAATTTATATTTAAGTAATTGTATTTAAAATAGATGATATAATTTCAAAATATAGTAAAGATTTTATTACAATTATCTAATCTACTGCTACCTTTAAAAGATATTAATATTGTTTTTAATATAAATCAAAAACTTGTTAATCTTAGTATCAATTAAATATTTAGAATAACAAATAATGATTTTATATTCTCAAGATGGCGTTTAATATTATATAACATTTTATTATAACTAGGAGATTGTGAAATTATTACCCATTGCAGAATAACTTCCATAGTTATATTTTGCTATTGTAGAATTACTGCCTCAGTGATTTTTTAAGAGAGATTATTAGACTCATTTTGTGTCTTGTATTTATAATTTTTACAATTTTTTTTCTATTTCAGTTTTATTATAATATCTTATTACTAGTCATCGTGACGTCATGTCATCGCTACGTCATGTCATCGATACGTATTTATTTATATATTTTTTATTGATTTTATTTATTTATTTTTTTCTATACAAAAATCCTATATCTTAAGTTTTCTATGCAACTGTAGGATGCCATATTAAAACCTTAAATATTCTTATAATTTATCATCACAAAATTTTACAACCTATGCAAGTATTGGATATCAAAGTATTACATTAAATATATCTATTTACAAAATAATACAACTTATTATTATTTTTTTTCTATACAAACAGATGATCCTATAAGTTTTCTATGCAACTGTAGGATACCATATTAAAACCTTAAATATTCTTATAATTTATCATTATAAAATTTTACATTGGATGTCATAGTAATACATTAAATATGTCTATTTACAAAATATTACAAATTATTAATATTTTATATAGAAATTCAATTTAATTTGTTCATCAGAGATTTATTTTTGGAGTTATCTCCAATAATACGAGGTAATATTTGTTATTTCTTATAATATTATTAGGGCAGACCTGATTTTGTGATGATTCTTTGTGTATTTTCCATTTTATATTTTAACAGTCTTTTTTTATAATATTATATTTTCATGTACGTTTGTAATATTTCCGCAGAAGAATAATAACACATAGATTAATTGGTACCCATTCATTAATTTTTAATTTAATATCTCCAGGCTTGGGAAAATTTTTTCAAAATTATTAAGGGTTGGATTGGACTTAATTATAAATTTAATATCTCCAGGCTTGGGAAAATTTTTTCAAAATTATTATGGGTTGGACTAGGCTTAAAAAATATTTCTCAAAATTAATATTGGCTTGGTTTTCAAATTTATTAGGGATTGAGGTGGGCTTGAGAAAATTTTTTAAAATTATTAAGATCTTGGATGCTTGGAAATTTTTTCAAATAGTACAAAAAATGTATAAAAATAATTAAGCATTATTACTCAAGAAGCTGCTATTAGTGAAAATAATTATAAATGTACATAATATTTTCATTATAACATTATATTACAATATTCATGAGTTGGATATCAAAGTAATACATTAAATATATCTTTTTTATAAAATATTACAAATTATTCATATCATCATTAATATTTTATACATTTACTCAATAAAATACCAATAGTCTTAATTTATTTTTAAATAGTATTTTTTTTATAAAAGCATTTTATAAATTTATAAAATCAAAATATAATTATAACCTTGATCATAGTACAAAAAAAGTATAAAAATAATTAAGCATTATAAAAAATAAATTGTTAGAATTTACTTAGTATGATATTATTTTATAATTTAAACAAACTTATACTATTTAAGCCTATGTATTTTTAAAGCTATCCATTTTGTCGGGCCGCATAATATGCCCTTTTATCTCTAATGAATATTTTGTCTAACTAACTGAAAAATATACAGAGTACATTAATTGTAATATTTAACTAAATTAATATAACAATTTTTAAGGATCCTACTTTTTTAAAAGCTTACCATTTTGTCGGATCCACCATTGCTCTATTATCCCTGCTGATTATTTTGTATAACGCACAAAAAAATATACATAGTACATAATTTTTATTATAAATAATTATATATATGATTTTATATCTATTCCAAAAAATCGATTACTTTTTTATAATTTAATTAAATTTATATTATTTTAAGCAACCTACGTATTTGTAAGGCTATCCATTTAGTCGGGCCTCACAATATGCCCTTTTATCTCTGATGAATATTTTGTCTAACTAATAAAAAATATACAAAGTACATTTTTAATATTTAACTAAATTAATATAACAATTTTTAAGGATCCTACTTTTTCAAAAGCTTACTATTTTGTCGGATCCACCATTGCTCTATTATCCCTGCTGATTATTTTGTATAACGTACAAAAAAATATACATAGTACATTTTTTTATTATAAATAATATTCCAAAAAATCGATTATTTTTTTTAATTTAAATAAATTTATATTATTTTAAGCATTCTACGTATTTTTAAGGCTATCCATTATGTCGGGCCGCACAATATGCCCTTTTATCTCTGATGAATATTTTGTCTAACTAACTGAAAAATATACAAAGTACATTTTTAATATTTAACTAAATTAATATAACAATTATTAAGGATCCTACTTTTTTAAATACCATTTTGTCGGATCCACCATTGCTCTATTATCCCTGCTGTATTTTGTATAATGCTCAAAAAAATATACATAGTACATTATTTTTATTATAAATAATTTTATATCTATTCCAAAAAATCAATATATATTATAATATTTATTTTTATTCAATTAAATTAAATTATATATTTATTCTTAAGGATCTTACTTTTTTTAACAATACTCCTTTTTATTCTTTCAATAAAAAATACTAAACGAAGTTTTCTATTTTTAGGATTTTATATTTATTCCAAAAAAATACATATTACGGTATTTATATATTATTTAAATTATTCTATACCTATTCACAAGGATCCTATTTTTTTTTTAAGTTTTCCCATTGTCTCTCCGAATGGTATTTTATTTTTTTTCCTACCTTATAAAATTAACGAAAATTATTTGTTTTTACTTTAGAAAACTATCCCCATCTTATTTCCTCTTTATAATTGTTCAAATATTGATATATCAGCTATTAATAATGAACAAATGCAAAATAAACATTTAGAATATCATAATAGGCTTGATAAGTCCCCCAAAAAATTTTTTTGATGATAGCCCTCCAACTACTATATGCATCTAATATTGACCCATCTAATGGTTTACATTATTTTAATGTTTGTTTAATTTCAACAATAGTTTATTTATATTTTTGCCTGATTTCTTTATTTGTCTAGGCTAACCCAACCTTAATCCCTCACATTGCTACAAAACATAATGAATCTATTATTTAAGATAAACAAAGAAAATAATGACGATTAAACAAACGCCTTACCCGTTCTAGAGTTACAGGTAGCCAAAATAATAAAGAACTACGCTTGAGGTTTATTTTGTTTTTTTATCTTATGTTTTATATCTATGTTTATTTTATTTTCACCCAGTTCTCTAAATGATATTTCTATCACCACTATCACAATCCCTATGCCACCTCTGCCTATTTTTTAACAAATATAAGCAATCAATTCCATACTATCATTCACTTCACTAGGAGTTAATATAAATATTACTTTATCCGATTCTTTGAGAAACTTTCATGAATATTTAGAGGAATGTTCAAACTTGAATGTACAGTACGGCCAATTTCATCAACTTTATTAATGGAAAAATATGCAGTAGTTCTGTCGTGGCCTTTATAACAATACTTACAACCGTTTTATGGTTGAGTTAACATTGTCGTTCATGATTCTATTTTAGAAGGGGATACCATTGTTGACATTGACAGAAATAACATTTTGCGTTCTTCTTTTACCAGTATCCCAAGGCATAGGCATCATATCATCTTTATCAGGACGTAATGTGTTTTGTACACTGCTTTGTTAATCCGTCATTACTTTCATCTACAACCCTAAATGATATAAAATTATACATTAATTATTTCCTCTCCAGACGACCGCCCACATTTATTTTGTCGCTTTTTCCATCAAAAATTAAAATGTCAACAAGGATTTGCTCTTAATTATATCAAATACATAATAATTAATCCTCATTATTTTTTTAAAAAATTATCTTAAATTTATATGTCAATAAAAATAAATATATAAATAATTTGCATATAAGTTTCATTAGTGTATAATGGCATTTATGTAATTTAAATAGATAGCATTTTTTTACTTAACATAAAAATATATATATTCCTTATCAAATTCTTTGACAAATAATTTCAGAAATTCAAGACATACATTAAATTTATCTGAAAAACAACAATAACCCTTTATAATAAATAACAATTTATTTTTTAGATATAATTTTAATTGATCATATTACAAAAAAGTATAAGAGTCGGTTTTTTTTATTTTATTTGTCATGATTCTCTAATAAGTGGTTTGCCCAGGTCCTCCCAGTTTCCCTTAATACGGAATTCACATGTTTTTTTTTTGCATATTAGACTAATTGATAAATCAGATATTTCCCCTTCATGTGATGATAAATCAATTAAAAATTTAACTATCTCCGAGGTGGGAAAAAATTTTCAAAGCTATAATGGGTAGGACTGGGCTTGTAACCTTAAAATTAATATTAGCTTGCACCTGACTTGGGAATATCTTTTACAAATTATTAAGGGTTGAGCTGAGCTTGATAAATTTTTTAAAATTATAAGATCTTAAATGCTTCCTAATATTGTGAGCTTGAACCTGGCATGACATCTATCGTAAAAAATGAATAAAAATATCATTCCCTCTCATTATTGACTGGCTTTCTACTAGTATATATAATTTGTAAATTCTTTTATATTACTTTTTTAAATTTTTTCTAATATATTTTAAATTTATTTTATATAAAAATATAAGATTAAATGAATTAACCCATAATATCTATGGAATATTAATGTGATATTATAATTTAAAAAAATTATATTTTATAAATTCTCCAGACCAGCAGTACCATTTGCAAGGCCTGTCACGGATTTTTTTTTTAAAAAATGTCCCTGGTTTTATATTTTCATGCCCGACCCGAATTTTTTTAAAATATATTATATTATTTATAATTTTTATAGATAATAAAAGCGATTTAAAATATACACCCTGGCCTGGTATTTTTTTTGAAGAAAATTTCAGGCCCGGCTGGATATATTTAAAAAAAATTATAATATGGCCGAACGGGGTCGGTCTGTGAAATTCGCTTCAAAATAAAACGCCCTCTCCCTTACACAGATCCCGACCCTTTTCTCCAAAATTCCAATATATCACTATAAACAAGAATCTGAAAGAAAAATTAATTATTTTTTAAAGGCTGTATAATTTAAAATTTTTAGAAAAAAGTATTTATATAAAAAATGAATGTGAACCCAAAATTATTTTTAGAAAAATCTAATTTAGCCAAAGGCCTACAATAGGTAGACCTAAAGACCTCCAATAAAATTATTGAGAAAAATTCCACCTAATATGCCACTCCCCCTTAGCAAAATCCTGGCCACGCCTATGTCGCTAATTCATTCTCGGGAATTCATTTCCTTGAACCTGAAGCGCGAACACTATAAAGCGATTTGCGCGAAGTCATTATTGCTAAACAATGAATATGTTGCAAATGCGTTATTAGAGAAAAACAACATTAAATAATATTTTACCTATATAATTCTTAAATCATAAGCCTATGTTTTAAGAATATTTAATTACTTATTGTCTATTTTAATTGCATTATTGTTATTATTAATGGCATAGAAAATTGAAGTTAATTCTTAAAATTATTTATATCCAAATGGACAATTTTAGTGCAGAGAATAGGATACATAATTTTCTGAGTTTTCAAAGTATTGCTATCCCTGAAATACGCAGTTTATTGTTTCTTCAGGTGCGTTTGTATATTATTATTACAAAATAAATTATAATATAGATGAAAAGATGGATTATAAAAAGTGAATATTTAGTACTTAAACATATGTCAAGTTATTAATTATATAAATTGTAGAAGTATCAAACCTGAATATCAATTAATAATTATAATGATTCTATAAGGAAGTACCCTTGATCGAGGTCTTTGCTTCATTGGCTCAAGGGAGTTTAAAAACCTTGATTGTTTAAAATGGTCCCTTTTTTGGGAGAAATTTTAATTAATCTGATCTTCAAGGTTAATTATATCAGTCATTATATTTTTCATTATGCTAAGTAAATTTATCAGAAAATAATTTTTAAAAATATTATTATATTTTAATTTATTCCTTTATTACGGGTTTAAAATTGATATTGGATAAAATTGGTTGAAAAATTAAAAATGACAGGTAATATTACATACAGCTTTAAAATGATGCGAGGAAACTAGGAAAATAAACAAATGTACTCCACTTTTTATGATAAATTTAAAAATATACAAATGTAATTTATAATAAATTTGAAAATAATTATATAATAAAATTTCGTTAATATTTTTGTTTAAATTATACTATGTTCTATTATTTAAAAACAAATTATCAAAAACATTTTTATAATCGTTTATTCAAATAATTCGTTTTATTTATATAATCTTATTCGAATAATTGTTTATTTGCATACGAGCAAAAGGAATAATCTACAATTCGTATTTTACTATTCGATTTAAATTGTTCGCATAAAATCAAATCTTTAATTTATAAGCGATACATAAAATAAAAATTAACTCTCATATCTTCATTTTTTTTTAAATTAGCCCAATCCATGAATTGATATGAAAAAAATTGAGCTACAAATCAAGGAACAGAATGAAGTTTAAAATTTTATACCGGTATTAACTTTATTATGAGGAATAAAAAAATTACGAGTACGAATACAAGTTGCATTAATTCTGAAAGTATTTTCATAGCTTAGATTAGGTATATTTAAAATGATTTTGTATGATATTTCACACGTTTTATATATTAAAAAATTGAAATAAAAATGTATATATAATTATTTATATTATAGGTATTAATTATAAAATAGTTAAATAAGATAATTTTATTTAAAGCGGTGTCCTACGTATATTGGGAAAACATCCGAATTTTAAAAACTCTCAACTCAATATTGTTGCCAGAAAACATTGCTTAAGCTTAGAAATTTCGCTAATAGATGTCCAAACCTTTGTGCCATTTATGAGCAAAATATTCAGCTTGCTTACTATTTATGTGGGTAAAGTACAGCAGTTTTTAAAAATTGACTCAAATGAAGCGAATATACATCATTAATTTGCAATCATCATGTATAAATATAATTTTATTCAAGTTATCTGTTGAGTTCAATATCAAACCAGCAAAAGAGAAAGTTAACACGTGGTGCTAGTAGGTAGGACGGATTTTCCAAATAAATTTTGCTGAATTGGGTAATTCTAGCTCTTCTCGTTTCCAAAGTGTTAGCACGTCAGTTTCTACTTGGGGTTGCTGACCTAAAAGCATATTTTATTTGGAATGACGATTCCTTCCTTCCTTCCTCCCTTCCTTCCATATAGATTTGATCGATGTTTACCAATATCATGTTATTATAATAGGTATATAATAAAATCAATTTTTAGAGCAATATATTTTGCCCTATTTTGTCTATAAATTTAATAGATAACTACCCCCCCCCCCCTTCCAATAAATTTATCTTACCCCTAGCCTACCCATTAAAGGACTGCTCAATTAAGAAAAAATTCCTACCCCCCCCCCCCACCCCCCGACCCTTTGCTCATGTAGACGCTGCTTGTTGATATTAAATATTTTTGGGGGTGTATAACGGGGGCGTTGTCAGCTAAGTGCTTTGGGTGCTAAGGAATTCTTTTTTTAGCACCAAATATTTTAATAATTGGCATGCATTTAAACAAATATATTAATTTTTATTTAAATACTTTCTACAAAATCTTGGCGCTAATTTTAAGTATATATTATTTTCTTTGTGCCATTAAATTATTTTATTGTTTTATTTTTTCGCTTTAAGCAAAAACAAAATAGCGAAAAATCAACATATATTATAAATTCAATATGTTAGCATTTTGTTTTTTCAACTTTAAATCATTTTTTAAATGTGTTTTTAAGATTCAAACATTTGTGGAATACCTACCCTATGAATTCAAGACAATTTTAACATGAACCTTTGAATTTAATATAATTTATAGTTTTTTGGAATGGCTTTCCATAGATTTTTTATACAAATTAAAAATGACTCAAAGGTTAAAGGCAAAATTATCGAAATAAAATAAGTAATCTGAACATGCTGAAATACCTTTCAAGGTAAAATCGGATTTTTAAATTCAAAAAAATGCTCATAAAAAATAATTTAAAGTTAAAAAAATAACAATGTTGGAAAAAATACATTGCCGCTAATATACATTCTTGTGCTTAATTTAAAAATAAACAAAGTTGTACATATTTTCCAATTAATTTTATGTTCATCTTTAAATTAGTTCCATTTTAATTAAATGGAAAAATGCTAAATCAGATAAAAATAATTTCCTAATATTTTTTAATAAGAAAATCTAAAAGATAAAACCTTTTACAATGAAGTTATTTTATTTATGGTTATGTTAAGACAAGAGTAAAGCATTTAAGTTAGAGGAAATACATTTGCTAGAAAATAGATATCTTAAGACATATAAACAGAGCCCAAGGCCGAAAAGGCCTCTGACAAAGACTCCCATAAATTTTGTATAAATAGATAATAAAATTTATAGACTCTTAAAAAAATTAAAACACCCTTTTATAAGAAGCTTGCAACGCTTCTGGTTTGTATAATAGGTCATATTATTTCTAATATTTTAAGAAACATAAATGATATTATAAATAAGCGCCAAGCCTTAAATCGGAGGAATCGCGAAATGTTTAAAAAATGTCGGCAGCACGACGCATGGATCTAGTGAGTGATCATCTAAGTGAGAAGGGGATACTCAAATCAGCATATTTCTAAAGAGATCTTATGAGGTAAGATAAACTCCACCATTAATTCCATACTCGATGTTATAGAGGTTATAGAAACTATGATATTCAATTACAAAGCTAAGAGGATAAATTATTTACATGGAATCACAACAGCTTATTTAAACTAAATAAATTCTCATCTCAGGCTTCGTCCAAACTTGAATTTTTACTCTTAATGCATTAAACTACAAATGCACTGACTTTATTAATATTTTTGTATTTTCAGATGTAAAAATAGATTATATATAAGTAATCATGTTTGTATATCACCACCTTAATTAATTAGATTTTTTTGAGATAATTTAGAGAAATATTATCGTTACATTTTAAATGAATTAAAAAATTATTATTAATAATTTAACTTATAATTTTATTTTATTAAAACCAAATTATTATATATTATTTATTTTATTTTCCTATTGAATGTTAGTACTCATTTAGCCATCATTTAAAAATTTTCCTTTCCTTATAGCATTTATTGGTTAAATTCATCCGCAAATTTTTAAGGTAAATAAAATAAAATAATTATTTTTAAATATTGTTATACTTTATATATATGATATATAAATTGATTATAAGATTATTTCATGGATTATTTTGTATTTTTTTAAAAAATCTTCCATTATTATACGCGGGAATTTTATTAAGTGTGTGAATGTAGATGCGCATGCGTAATCATATTTGTCGTTTGGTTAAATTAACTTAATATTCACTTTCCCCCCATTTAATGTTAAGCTAAGATGGCTTCTTCGACTACTAATAACAGTGGGACGACACCTAAAAAAAGTAAAAAGATGGAAAATAACTTAGAATGTGGTGATGGTGAGGAATCCCGAGATTATGACGCTGAAACGCAAAAAGCACTTGAAGAAATTGATGCATGTCAAAATGAAATTGATTTTATGAACGAGAAGGCCAGTGAAGAAATATTAAAAGTTGAACAGAAATACAATAAACTTAGAAAACCTCATTTTGAAAAGAGAAATGAACTGATCAAAAAAATACCAAATTTTTGGGTCACAGCGGTAAGTCTTAATTTTAAATACGCAATATTTGTTCTGATATTATAGTTTGTTAATCATCCACAAATATCCGCCATTATGGATGAAGAAGAAGAAGAATGCCTTCATTATCTCAACAAAGTAAATTAAATATTATAATCTAAAGGTTAGCTCATATTTTGAAGCTTGAAGTAGAAGAATTTGAAGATATTAAATCAGGCTACCGCATAAAGTTTCATTTTGACGAAAATCCCTTTTTCCAAAATGATGTATTATGCAAAGAATTTCACCTAGGAACATCTGGTTTTGTATTTTACTTGTATATTCTATTTATGATAGTTTTTTACAGGTGATCCTGAGTCCTTATTTACGCCCATCACATGGAAAGAAAACTGTGCTCTATCTAAAAATGTTGCTGCCATGCTAGCAAATCCAAGAAAAAGGCCCCATGATAATCGGACATTTTTTTCCTGGTACCTCTCTTATGGTGATGTGTCAGCTGATGAAATTGCAGAGGTCCTGATAAAGATTAAAATTTAATTTATATTTAAAAATTATTTAGATAATTAAGGATGATATCTGGCCTAATCCATTACAATATTTCTTAGTTCCTGATATGGATACTGAAAATGGTCTTGAAGTTGGTGATAGGTAACTTAACAAATAACAATGATGTAGTTATATTTTAATTTTTTTTAGTGAAGGTGATGAAGTTGTTGAAGAAGGAGAAGGTAATCATATAAAATTTATCATTTTAATATTTTGTAATGTTAAGGTGAAGAAATTGAAGGTTATGATGATGATGGGGAGCCAGAAGAATCAGAAGATGTTGCAGCTTTGGATGAGGGTGAAGATACAAATGAAGGCAATGATGAAGCCACTTAAAAAAATATATATCATAATATTTGTAAATACATTTTTTTTAATTTTCCCCTCCAATTTTTAGTTACAAAATAATTTCAATGTTGTGCATCTTCCCTCTTATCTCATAAGGACATATGACTTTTTAAATTGTTTATATAATTTAATGTACTGGATGAAAGATGTACTTAATTTTAAAATGTATATATTTGAATAAAAAATTATTATTCTATTTTGATAATTATTACCACTTACAATTTTATGCTCCTAATTAAGAGGAGGGGAAAAATTGATTATGTTTTCTTACTAGGATTTTGTATGGAGATTGGAATCTATCTCGGGACATAAATGAATAATTTAACCTATATAGATAATATGTTTAATTTATATTTCTCAAAAAAATATGAACCAGCCTAAACTGAATATACAGTTCTCTTTTTAAATTATATAAGAATAATGGGGAGTAACTAAAATGAGTTACTATGACCTTGTTGGCAACTTAATCATATTTATAAAGGATGGTATACCCTTTTTCTTTTTTGAGTATTAAATAGTTTACCTCTATGCTCGATTTTTACAACTCTAAGAGTTGTGCTCTTTGTTAGTCTAGCTTATTGCAACTTTGTGTGATTTAGGCCTTTGATTCTTCAAGAGAGCTATGCTAGATACCTTCATTTCTATCTAAATGGAGTAAGTTAAATTTGGGGGAAATTATAAATATGAGGAACCCTCATTATTTGATAGTATAATTGGGTTATGGCTAATTTGGCTCAATCTACTATGCACTGCACTGGAGAAAAATGTTAACATTAAAGTGTTTTAATGTATATTTGAGCTGCTATATTTTTAAGAAATCCCCAATGACTGATATTTTTTGGCTAAAAACTTGTTTTAGTCTATTCTTTGCTAACTAAAAATATAGTAATTATTCAACCATAGTGTGCAGATTGCATATACCTGTACAGATAATAGTTAGAATAGTGTTGTTAAATAGTTGAGTTTTATTGACTCTGAACTCGAGCCGTAGTCGTATAATACTGCTCAGACTAGAGCGGCTCAATAAACCATTTGAGCCGACTCCTGAGCCGATTTTATATTAAAAATTATATTTTATATAAAAGATCAAATTTATAAAGAATTATACAAACTATTATTTTATATATATAATAGAGTTGTTAAAAGATATTTTTTAAATGGATCTAGGTGCAGATACAAATACATCATCTAAAAATGGATCTAGATGCAAAAATTTACAATTTTAAAGATACATCTAGATACAGATACAAATTTTTGCATACTAATATACAGGGTTCGCCATTGTTCTTGAACAGATACAGCAGATATAATCTTGATCTGTAAATATATTTGGGTTTATTTAGGGGATATATTATATGCCACAAGCTAAGAATCCGTTTAATATATTATTTGGTGTTACTGTAATTATATATTTTAACTGACCCATAACAGCTTTATTACCCCATGGTGACATATATTATAAACATCGTTATTGCGTGGTGACTTCTCTATAGATTTCAGATAAATTTTATTTTATAACAAATACATTAAGGAACATATGTGCCAAATTTGAATCCTGAGGATATGTATATTTTAATAAAAGCAAAATATACTAGAGAATGATTTTTATATTTTTTGGGTAAAAAACAGTTTTTTGACAAAATAGAAAAACCAGGTAAGTTTTTTAAAAGATGAACATAGGTATGAAATTAGATATAAAAATACATCTTCACACCAAATTTAAAATCTTTGTGCTCAAGGGTTAAAAAATTATTGGCGTTAATATTGTTACCTCGTCAATCGCTTTACCCAGGTCTCCCCTACATAGAGAAAATTTTTTAAGAGATATATAATATAATATAACATGATATTGCATCAAACTTTAAAATTTATTTAAAATTTTTTACATTATTATTTATCTCATAAGAATTCAAGTAAAATTTCTTTTACCTGAGATTATACCTATATAAATCCTGCATAATAATTTAATTGTATGATAAATCAATTGAAATTGACGCAATAATTTGTTTTTTATTAATATATTTTCGAATATTATAATTTTATATATGTATAAATAATGTAAAAAATATTATATAAACAATTTAAATAGTATAATACATAAATTATTTATTCCCAAATATTATCGGTAATAGTAAAAAGATTCACATCCCACGAATTTAACGACAGCGTCTGTTTAAGAACGGATGAAGACTTCCTATTTCTCTTCTTAGTCATTGTATCGACAGCTCTAGAGAAAGTTCTTTCACTTGATACGGATGTAGTTTGTTGTGCCATAAAATCTTTAGCTATTTTGGACAACCTTGGAAAACGATGAATATACCGAGACCACCATCCCAAAACATTCTCGGTGGTCTGTGCAACTGAGTCTGATAAATAATCCTCTATTTCCCCCATAGCATGATTCACGGCTTCTTGGGCACAGCTAAAAATGAATATATAATTTATATATAAGTTAATAAATACTTACGTTCGCAATTCATTAAGTATATTTACTGACATTAAATGAGATTCATTTTCTTCATTAGTAAAATTATATCTATCCAAATTATTATTATCATCATTATATTGAATAAATAAATCTTTGAATCTTTCATAATATTCCGATGTATTCAAAATCGGCGGCAAATATTTTTTCTTATCCTTGGATCAAGTATACCGCAAACGTAATTAGGAAATGATTCCATAATTACAATGTAACTTTTACATTTTTCCAGCATTTTTGTAGCCCCACTTTTAATACAATTATTTGTACTAAATCTACATACAGACTCCAAATTAGTCTGTATTTTATCCATGTATAACATGGCCATACCGATATTACTGTGGCTCTCCTCACTTATTTCGCAGGTTATTTTATAAAATGGAAACAAAAATTGTTCCAAAAGCACCAAAAATTTAGATTCCTCGGTGTTTAAGCTAAAGTCTTTATCACCACTGTAATCTTTAGCTAGCTGGATAACGGCCTCGAGATTCTATTAAAAATTAAAATATGTTAAATGTTATAATTAAAAATACCTTATTAATGGCTGTAATCATGATGTACTTGCTGTTCCACCTTGTGGCAACATCCATCGGTATTCTAATACCCCAACTTATTTATGAATCCTTGCATTAATTTGGGGTTTCTGTGAATACTTTTTACGAAGCTCTCAATTTTTTCTAATGATGGAGAAAAATAATCCAGCCCGGATTTCACGATAAGATTTATAGTATGGGCTAAGCATCGGTGATTATACATTTTTTTTTAATAATTTTTTTCTATATATTCTATCAATAAATTAACTCCATGGATAACATTAGCCCCATTATCATTCGTTATGCTTATTACTTTGCTAATAATTTCATATTCCTCTAAAGTTGTTTTTATTATTTCAAAAATATCCTGACCACCATGGGGGTGTGGGAATTCAAGAATATCTAATAAGAAATTCTTTATCATCCATGTTTTATCTATATAGTGGATTGTTAATGAACAAAACGTCATTTTATTTAATCCGGTCCAAATATCGGTTGTTAAGGAGACTTCACTACGAAGCTCGTGAAGATTGGTAATAATGTTTTTTTTGCAGAGATGTATATATTATTGAGGTATTTAGTTGCAGTTTGCCTGCACCAAATTTTACAATTTTTGTTTAGATATTTGAAAATATCTTTAAAATATAAGCTATCTAAAGAATTAAACGATATATTTTGTTTAATTAGATATCGCAATATTAATTTATTAATATGCGTATTTTCATTAGCCGTTAATTTTCTTGATCCAAATAACGTTTCAGGTATATCATCTTGAAAATTATTATTAATCGTTTCCGGGTGCACAGTCTGCATGTGCTTCTTCAAATTCGCTAAAAAAAATGAAGTATAAATTTATAAATTAACTCAATATATACTTGTAGCTGTACTAGCCTGATAATGTTTATCACACCAATTACATTTACGTCTTGTTTTTTTTGGTGTAGTCTGGAAACTATTTTTAAAATTATAATTCTCCAATCGAATGGATCTAGATAAATTATCAAGGTCAGAACCGAATACTGAATTATTAAGTATTTCCTAAATAAAATATAATTAGGAGGATATTTTATAAATTATTATCAGAATAATTGAATCATCCATAAATTAAAAAAATTAAAATTTTTACAAAATAAATTTATGAAAATTATAATAAACACCGGAGTATTGAAAGGTTAAAATTATTAAAGTCTACCTCTCCAATGGAAATAATAGAATCATCCATAAAATAAAAAAATTAATATTTTTATTGAAAATTTTGTATATAAGAAAATATTTAAAAAAATTAATATTTTTATTGAAAATTTTGTATATAAGAAAATATAAAATTATAAATATGAAAATTTTTTAACAAAAAAATATTTTCATGAGGAAATTACGCAATTTGAGATAAAATTACTCAAAGAAGCTACATAATAGTAAACGAAGCTGGAAAAATTAATTTTAAAATTTCCACTTAGTTTTTTTTTAACCCCCTGTGCTTATTAAGTTATAAAATATAAAATTTAATATACAGATTTGATTTTGGCATTTTTTTAAATAATTAATAACTAATCATTTTAAAAGAAGTCGGCATAGCATTGTTCCTCAAATTACTACTCGTGATGAATGATATTACCGCCATATGTACCTTCCTCCTTATTTATTATAATAAACACCGGAGTATTGAAAGGTTAAAATTATTAAAGTCTACCTCTCCAATGGAAATAATAGAATCATCCATAAAATAAAAAAATTAATATTTTTATTGAAAATTTTGTATATAAGAAAATATTCAAAAAAATAAATATTTATTGAAAATTTTGTATATAAGAAAATATTTAAAAAAATATAAAATTATAAATATGAAATTTTTTAACAAAAAATAAATATTTTTATTATTTAAAATAATCTAATTTTTTAGGGAAAAAAAAGGAAAGGGAGGGATGGGAATAGAATTGGAAGTCAAAAAAAAACAAAAAATAAGTAAAAAACGGAAGTTATTAATATAAAAAAAATAAAACTAATTAAAGAGAGCACACAAATATTAAGATGGGAATTTGTTCATAAATTAAACAAAATTGATTTTATCAATCCCTTACATAATAACCTTTTTATCTAGAAAAAGAAATTAATATCAACATCAAATCTTCTTTAACAAAATTAGAAAAAGGAAGAAACCCTTCTTGAGTAAATTTGATTCATATGTTAAGTAACCCCTACATCACAAGATGAAAACCATTTTTATGGTGGGAATAATCTTCAAAAAAATTTAAAAATTTTATCAAAAATGACTAAAGATTTTATTCTCGCTTCTAAAATGATGATAGATAAAAGATCTTATATGAATAAAAAATGTTATCTTATTGTGCATGCCTTAAAAACTGACTTTATGAATACATGTGCAATTTAATTGGTTAATGATGCTTGGTACCTTAAGGTACCATCTATCAAATTTGAATTTTGTTCATTTTTCATTTAGATATGCACTACCAAATATATTTATAATATATATTTGAAAAATCGTGATCTTTGGAAAGCCTCTATGGCCTAGTAGGCAAGAGCTTGGCTTACTTATCCTATGCTCCCGGGTTCGAATCCCGGAAATGATCATGTTTTTTTTCTTATTCTAACTTGGTGATTCCATCCTTGGGGGGATGATATATAGAAGGCCGGACTCGACCACGTGATTCCGTATTAATATATTAAATAATAAGGGTCTTATTACATTTTAATAAATTTTGGTCGGTATTTAGCAAATTAGATTGGTATTTAAAATATTTCCATACATTCACTTGGTAGTAAGCATCATTAACCAATTTAATATTCGATATGAATTATTTATTTTCCAAAATATTATTCGAAAAATGAAATATTCGATGCGCAAAATCGGTGCACCATTAGCCAGCATAAAGGAAAAAATCACTAGCAACAAAATTTTAATCAACCTTACGAAAGGCGACTGAGAGCATTTATATTTAAAATATTATCCATGTAATTAATTATATGTTATTTTAATTTGTTTATTACAGTATAGAAAATTAAGCAGGGAATTTTATGAATTAAAAAGAAATGAAAGCTAATTTTAGTGTAAATATCACATTTGAACTCTAAATAAGCAAGTATAAATTTACTGATTGGAATTTTTATAACATTTTGACATTTCCAACACAGGGCAAAGTCCACCTCCGCCACACAACGAGCCTTACTTATTAAAAAAGTAACAAATGAGAGATGAGTAATAAATGTATACATTAAAATAGATAACAAACAATTAAAAACATACTTCTAATAAATTTTATAGAGAGCATTAGAGTGACAATATATAAAAAAAATACCTAAAGATAATTCGGATAATAAAAAATAGTTATTTTTTAAATATATTTATTGCAACGCATTATACAATATATGCATATAAAATTAATACCTTTCAAATATATAAAATAAATATATTTAGAGCAAAATGTTTAAGGGCACTTATAATGACTAAAGCTACCATGTTATTCTCTTGCAAACAAATCCTTTTATAAGAAATGTTTATAATTAAATTTTAAAAATATATTAAAGTATGTATACATATATAAAATGCTAATAGTTTGGAATATATCATTTCAGATCTAAAATGAATGGAATGAAATAATATTTAATTATAAAAAAATATAAATAAAAATGAGATGAAAAAACTCTAATTAAAATTACAATAAAACTACAGATTATATCATAATAAAAAGTTTTAAAAAAGAGCTTGGTTATTATAGATCACATAATAAGAGTATATAATTATGATATACTTAAAAATAAATAAATTAACGATAAAGATTTAAGTTCAAATATTCAAATTAATTTCATGATTCCCAAAATTAGCTGGTCACATAGATGTTCTAAATAGATGAAAATTAATATTTAAATTCAACTCAAAAGAGTTATAAAAATTAATTTACGATTTATATTATTCATCATTCTTTAACGTTTAATATTTGCGACTAATTCGGGTGTTGCGTGAATCGAATTCATATAAGAAATGAATTGAAGCGGTATTTCAGCTAAAATTTCTTTAGCTAAACGATATTTTTGGGATGCGATAGATGAAATTCGATCACTTAAATTAAGAGAAGATGCTTGAAAGTCTCTGAGAGGAACGAATTGGACTATATCTCTCGAGGCAGTTTGATTGGAGGAAGATAATGGGATTATATCGCCATCTAGCTCCTCCATTGCTAATTATTTAAATAAATGAAATTTACTATTTAAATGTTGTTTAAGAATATTAAAAACGCATTTTTTTAAAATATCTAAAAATGGAATAAAAATAATTCCCCCGAAAAAAAATCCCGGAAAAAAATCCCCGGAATAAAATTCCCCTGAAAAATAATTCCCCGGAAAAAATTTCCCCACTATATATTGAATTGCTAATGCATTGCTAAACTGTGATAACAATTTATATGGATTTTGAAAAGGCTGCAATCAATGCCGTCGAAAATACTCTAGGTTTCTTTTTACGATTTAATTACATCTATATACTATCGAGATATGCTAGGACCTTGATTTTAAAATGTATTTTGGACCATGGAACTTGAAATTTTTTTTAATTCTAATTTCCCTTTTCTGTTGTTTTAGGAATATTTTAAACGATTTTTTTATGAGTGTAGGATGAACGAACCCATTTCTAAACACTGTGTGACAAATTTTGACTTGATTTTGGGGGAAAATAAAATAAACATGTTTTAAGACAGTAAATTCTTAGAAAATAATTCTTCAGAATTAATTTTATCAAAATTTTTAAATATTTTATTTGAGAATTATTATTTCGTTGATTTATTTATAGGGAACTTTTTCTCCTAATTTATTAATTTTGTAATTTTAATTATCTTAAAAACGGAGATTTTTTTTCCGGGGAATTATTTTTTAATATAGCTTACATTTAATATATTTATTATGGCTTTCGTTCTCTTCGCTACACTGCACAAGGTACGATTCCCAAACAATTTATTTTAAATGAAATAGTTACATTTCTCATATTTAAATAAATATATTATGCTAAGCTAACCTATCTCATATTTTACTTTTAATAAACCTTTTATCGGTCCGTTGTCTCACCCCCTCCTTCATTATTATATAGGATTTAACTTGTAATATACAATAAATTTATTGAATTTAAAACAAATTAAACAATAACATAAAATTTATCGAATTTAAAAACATTTAATTGTAAATCTAAATATATTTCCGCGAATATGAAGTTGATGATTTATTTTCAAAAAAGATACTCCAGCAGTAGTCCGCCAACATATTTATACGATTCTTGCCGGGAATTTAAATTGAAAACTTAAGACCCCCAAAACGAAATTCTTTACCATTTTTCTCAAAAAGCAATCGATAAAAAATTATAAAAATTAATAAATTTATAAGGAAAGTCTAACACTATCACCAATTTTCAGGGATTTTCATTTGATACTTTTTAAAATATATCCGTATAAAGACCTAAATTTTACCATTTTTGAGATTTCGAAAAGTTGCCTTTATACGATAATATTTTTAAAACTTGTCGTGAAAGGAAAACTTAGAAAACGAATTCGAACTCAATGTCAAATTCTGCACCAAAACTTGTTTTTATTTATTTTTTCTCCCATTTTTCTTGTCACACAGTGTAATTAATAAAAATTGATAAAGACATAAATATTAAATAAAACCTATACAATAATTTTAATCTATATTTTTTCAACTTTTAGGTAGAGATATCAACATCCAAGGATGTTTTTATCATCTAACTCAATCAACTCATAGAAAGATTCAGGAATTGGGTTTAGAATCATCATATCGGAATGATCCAATGTTATGCTTATTTGCAGCTATGATTGATGGATTAGCATTCTTACCTATACACGATGTCAAACGAGGTATGGAGTATTTAAAAACCATTGTATCGGATGAAAACAAAGAATTATTGTTTTATTTTGATAAAAATTATATGAATGGAGAATTGAGACATGGGAAAAACTCTCAAAGGCAAGTAGAGCCATTGTTCCCACCAGAAACATGGAATGTGTTTAATGTTACGATTGCTGGGGAAAATCGAACAAACAATGTATGTGAAGGATGGAATAACCGATTTAAGGATATTGTAGGCAACAAAAAACCTAAGATATGGGAACTACTCGAAAAAATAAGGATGGAAATAGCGGTTGATATGGGAAAAATCGGCCAATGGAATATTGGGACATACACTCCCAAAAAAAATCGTATTTATGCAACGAAACAAACTATTTTAAAAAATTTATGCATTGATTATTTAGAAGAGAGAAGGGACTTGCCCAATTTTCTCTCTTCAATTGGAGAACATATACGTTCTAGAATTGTTTCTTTTGAATAATATAATTTATTATTCTATATATCATTTAATAAAATTATAATTATTTCTTTTCTGTAACTTTTGAAAAAAATTCATAAGCAAAATAATAATTGTTAGATTAGAAAAATATAATACTCACTGCTGATAATCAGCTCTGTATTTTGATTAAAGTGGTCAGCATTTTTCATTACTTTTGGCAGTATTTAATTAAAATTGGGCAGTAAAAAATATAATTTTGCAAGTTTTATAGTGATTTTGTATTCAGTCAGTTAAATTATTAAAGTAGGTATATACTTCAGTAAAATAATTTTTATCAAATAGAGGGTATCAGATTGAATTGCTAATTTCCTATTTCGCCACAAAATTTATAAAATTATATTATTTAATAGCTTATCCTTGTAAAAACAAAAAGGGGCGCTATTTAAGAGTTAGTAAACTGTGAAAAGCCTTTTATCATATTTCTAAAAAAATGATTAAAATTTGTGTAAAAATATTTTTCAATAAATACCTAAAAGTTGATGAAAGTGTGTAAAGGTGAACTAGATTTATTTAACTTTCGTTTTATTATTTAAAATCTCAAATCCTCGAAGAAATTTGACTTTAAAAAACATTTCTATTTAATTAAATACTGCAGAGCAGATCCGGGTCACGGGATTTTTTTTTCCGGGGAATTATTTTCCTAGATTCAAATTTACTAGTAATATAATTTGAAAATTGTTCATTTTTGTTTTATATATCTATAAATACATATAAAACATAATCCCAAAAAATATTTTAAAATTGGCGGATAACCGACTCATATATGTTTACTCGTAATTATAGATATATAAAACAAAAAATGAACATTTTTCAAATCATATTACTAGTAAATTTTATCAATCGAATATTTAGTAAGTGGGATTTTGAGCTCGGCAATCAGTCAAATCAAATTATTTTCAAAATATTTTTTAGGATAATGCTTAGCACGTATATATATACGCGTATAATACAAAAATGAAGATTTTTCCATGGATAACGCCAGCAATGCAGTATTTGATCATTCGGTCGATTTTCGGGTCAAATCACGATATTTTTAAAATATTTTTTGGAATTATGTTATAGATACATAAAACAAAAATCAACATTTTTCAATTTATCTTAATAGCAAATTTGATCAATCGAATATTTAATAAGTGGTCGGTTTTGAACTCTGCAATCGGTCAATTCAAAATATTTTTTAGGATAATGCTTAGCACGTAAATATACACGTATAAAACAAAAATGAAGAGATTTTGATAAATAACGCCAGCAATATTCACTTTAGAAAATTTCCATTGTTTTACTATTCTAAACCTACTCATAAATTAAACATCAAAGAAACCTAAAAAATTTTTTTAATTTTTAGGTTTTTCATATGTATATATACCCAAATATAAAAAAAGTGCTATCCAATCATCATCCCGGTTTCCTAAAATGATACATATTAAAACATATAACGCCCTCTTACGGATATATATTTGTTAATTTTTAAAATTGAATAAAATGTACTTTTGTTTTAATAAGCTAGAAAAATAAATTTCTTACTAATAATATTAAAGAAAAATATAATTATATACTATATGATATTTAATCAGTATTCTTCATTTATAATAAAAAAATAATTTAAGTATATTTTAAAAAAAGATAAAAAATTATCATTAATAAAATATACATAATAAAATTTTGATTGATTGCTTTTTAGCAATGCAGTTTAGCAATGCATTAGCAATTCAATATATAGTGGGGAAATTTTTTCCGGGGATTTTTTTTCCAGAGATTTATTTTCTGTGGAATTTCGGGGAATTATATTCCGCTTACCCTAAATATGTGCTGATATGGGAAATTCACTTAAGAAGTCATAATAGATAATGACATAAAAATATATCAAATACGAAAAAATAAAGAGAAACGTAGCAGACGAGATAATAAATTTCTAAGATGGAAATTTTAATATTATCAAAGTAAACAATGATATTGCAAATTAATCATATAACAAAACAATATAATATATTAATTATAATTAACAAATATAATGTTTATAATAAACCTGTAAAATCTGCATCCCCCACACCCACGATTATTACAGAGATGGGAAGATTAGATGCCTTATGTAAGTATAATTAATTATTTTTTAAAAATTAATATATAGATAATGAAAAATTTTTACTAAATTTGGCATTCGAATTAACGCATTTCGTGATTTTTTTTTAAAAAAAATCGATTTTATAAATTTAAATCGCGATTTTAATCATATACTATAATATTATTTTAATGAAAATTGATTTAGAATGATTATCATATTACTATTAAAGAAATTATTTACCTCAGTATATACTACCTTGTAAGTAAAGGGTTATTGCTTCAAGGGACCTAGTCAAAAAATACATATTGCAAAGCCTTTATAATGGACTCCAATTCGACAATGTTAAAAAACGTTTAAAATTATTTTTAACTAATCAATATTTGCATTTTTATGGAAAAGAAGGTCTCATATTTTTTTTGTTAATTGAATATTTTTGTGAAATTCTCTGATTCAAGTAAAGCTGCTAAACCAAATTAAAAAAACTTATTTTTTTTACTATTGAATAAAATATAGTAAAACGATGGTGGTTTTCTTATTTTATTATAGGTAATGTTATTTCCAAATTGAATGCCCCTTGTGCATTGGGCGAATTTAAAGTAAGCCCAAGTGAATAATTGATCATTCATTAACACCCGTCATTTTAAAAAATCTTTGAGTTTTTGCTTTAATTGTTTAGTGTATCCAAAATTAATAAAGAACCTTCACACTTTCTATTTAGAAGTTAGTTTAAAAAAAAATTAATATACCGAAACCAATAAAACGAGGGAATTTTTATCTGAGGGATCAATAACAAATTATTTCACAAATAAAATAAGCATAAGCATCTTTTTTACAATATTTTCACCAGAACATTTACCTATCTTCTTAATAAGAAATATGTTTCTGATGTAATAGTCAATGAGACCAAAGTGGAAATTAAAAGTGGACAACTTTATACCTTGACACCAATCCTTATCTTTCTTTCTAAAATTCTAAGCTAGATCTGACTCATTTAATAAAATATGTTTTAGATGAGATAATAATTAAGGTAAATAACTGAATGGTAGCTAGCGCAGGATTATTTAATTCAGGATAAAAATAGTAAAACAATTATTTACAACATCTTCATCATAGTTTCCTTAGAAAGAGTATTTTATCATTTGGAAAGCATTCTAAATAAACTTAAATCGTAGGAAATGTAGATTTCTTCTAAACAAATAAATTTAAATACCAATGTCGTGGAAATAAATAATGCTTGTGTTTGTTAATCTATTATTAAAATGTTATTTTTTAATTTTACAAGCTAATATTTTATCATAAGTATTAAAATGTTATTTTCTAATTTTCCAAGCCAATATTTTCTCATAAGGATTACTAATAACGTTACATTAAGATTAACAATATAATAAAATAATTAAAAGAAAAATGTTTAATTTAATATTAGTTTGGGTATTATATTTAAAATTTTGAATATTAAATGATGAGATAAGAATCAGAGGTCTATGAATGACAAAAATCTCAAGCCCGGTCCGGTGGGAATTTGTTTTATAAAGGCTCCAAAAAATTTTTGCCTGGCCCAGCGCGGGCTAATTTTATTTTAAAATACAAGGTCTAAACCAAAATATATATTGTTGAACAAAATAAACTATTTATAATTGGGGGAGGGGGGGGGGTGGTATTAAAAACATTATACTTTATGGATTATCTTATTCCCATGAGATATCAGAATCCATCTTATATATATATACAAAATATTTTTTTTTGAAATTGGTCTGACCCAGTCAATTTTTTTTTCCTAACCCGGTCCAATAAAAAAAATTCAGATAATGTCCGGCCCAAGCACTGCAGATCTATAATTGCGTCATAAATTAAAATAAATCAAGTAATTTATTATCTATGATTTTAAAAAAATTAAATGACTAATCAGTCTTTTTTTTCTTTCTCTATATTAAGTATTTTGATCAAATTTAGTAAATAAAATAGTATTAAAAATATTAATCTAAATCACCTATTTTAATCAAATTTATATTTATTAGCTAACCCTATTTAGCCTCAATTAAAATACCACTTTAATGCATTAAGGGAGAAGAAGAAAACTTGTCGGAAAAAAATGTATATACGTTAACTAAGGCTTCTTTCGTCATAGGCATATCACTGATAATACCGTCGGTTATAATGAGCAAAATAAAATAATTTGATCCATCTCTGTAAGAGGAAGCGAATCTGAAGATTTAGAAGAAGAAAAACAAGTATAAATAAATTATACCATTTGAACATATTTTTATAAATTTCAAGCTGCACCTATACCATTCTCAAGATAGATTATCGAATTTAAAAAATGATTGTTCATTGGTGCCAAATAAAAATTTATTTTAAATCACTTATGAAAGATAAGATACCAATTGATATTCAAATTTTTTTTTAATATTTTATTTAATCTTGAAAAGTATATTTTATTCATGGAAATTTTATTAAATAAAAAAAATGTTGGCATTTTTCTGTAAAATTTGAAAAATCTTACTTCAAAAAATTATTTTTCAAGCATTGATATGAATTTATGGTTTGATTATTTAAACTTAGTCACGTGTTTGATAACAGGTGCAAAATTAGTTGGTCCATACAATTGTATCTGACGCAAGCAATTTCGGTAGGCATCTAACACTCCAGGTATTCCTTCGCAATAAGGGTTATCAGTTTTCATATTCTGTTGATATAAATATTTTTTACTCTTTATAGTATATTATAACTTTTTATGTAAGATTTTTTTCTAAATAAATCATGAAGTATCTAATTTAATAGTGCTTAAAAATTGGACAGAAATGTTTAGCTTTGTGGTTTTCTATCAAGCACTATGTTGTTTAAATTGAAATGTTATTTTTTATTATGCAATAAACATAAACTAATTTTCGTTATTTTTAACGAAATTTTTTTTTTACAAATTTGCTCATTATCATTTAAATATATTATTTTAAATTAGGAAAGTACCGATATTTTTTATCAGATCGGGTCGAGCCGATATTTCACCCATTTTAATCAGTTATTGGCCAAAATTATAAAATTTCCCGACTCGATCCGATAAAAAATGGCGTTTTTAACAAAAATAAAATGTTATAAATTTTTGAAAAAAGTCATATCTAAAAAACAAGGTCTATAAGTATAAAGGCTACATGATACGAAAGGCTAAAAAATAATATTGAAAATAAAAAATAACAAAGAAAAGGATTAATGAGAATTTTGATTGATTTATTGCTTTCTTTACGAAAAAAATATTATAATAACATTACGTTATAATACAGTGTTGTGATGATTTAATGAAACATATTGACGATTAAATAAACCCATTCATATAAAATTATATTTGCAAAAATAATTAAAATAACAAAAGGAATAATAAAAGAAATTTCAATAATGCTTTGTCTATATTTTAATTATTTTTGCAAATATTATAATTTTATATGAATGGAATGGGTTTGAATTTAATCATCAATATGTTTCATTAAATCATAACTACACTGTATATTATAAAATTGGAAATTTTAAGATCTTTTCAATTTTTTTATTAATTCTTTGTAATAATTTGCGGTTTTAATTTAATTTAATTTCAAAATTAAATTTTTGATTAAATTATATTTCGTTATGAATAATTTTAAAAAATGAAATTTTTGAATTTTTAAGTTTTTTTTCAAAACTAAATTGATTTTAAGTATAAAGATATTGTAAGTACTGGATTACGAATTAATTAACAAATTGGTAAATTTTTTTTGAAAAATATTTTTTTTGTCGCGAAAATATTCAAAGGAAAAAGGCTAAGATTTTAAACGTAATTTCAAAAATTTTTATATCATTGAACTCAGAATTAAATTCTCTATCTAAATACGCTTAGATTGTATTCATAACGAAATATAATTTAATCAAAAATTTAATTTCGAAATTAATATAATTAAATTAAATTTAAACCGCATTACAAAAAATAATAAAAAAATTGAAAAGATATTAAAATTTCCAATTTTTTAGCATTCATAATGTAGTTATTATAATATTTTTCTCGTAAAGAAAGCAATAAATCAATCAAAATTCTCATTAATCATTTTCTTTGTTATTTTTTAGCCTTTCGTATCATGCAGCCTTTCGACTTATAGCTAACCCTAAAAAACCATTTATTTTTATTAGTGCTGTAAACATTTCTAAAAAATCGAACGCGTTCAACGTTCAATGACAAAAATCGAACGCGTTCTCGTTCACGAATGCGTTCACGTTCATAAAACCGTTCAAAATTTTATGATAATTTTTTTTAAAATTTAATTGAATATAAATAAACTTATATTCTTTAATACAATATATTTTAGCTATGTTAAAAAATAATATAGTTTTATTTATAAAAAAATTTTCTTATTAAATTTTAATAACAATTGTTTTCAAAATATTTATCTAATAGACAGGAACACTTGGCAGTTAATACGGCATTAGCTATACTAAAACGCGCTCAGGGGCAGATGAGGGGATTGCGGTATTATACTTAATAAACAGCTCTTTTAACGTGAAGAATTAATTAAAAACATATTATTTTGTTATTTGCAAAAAATTGAGATAAGTTATCCTCCTCCATTTTTTTAAATAACGCTATAAGTTTATTTTTAATAGGTTTGTTCTGTGGAAGTTTTATCCAGGCCATTGAAGTTTGAATGCTGGATGTATAATTGCAGAAAAACATATTGATCCTTATATATATTTTCAAATCTTTTAAAAAAATAAAATATATGTAATTAAAGAGTGATAGGTTTAATATCTTTTATTAATCCCATTTAATACGGCGTCTATCAATGGTTGACCATATTTGAGGCCACTAATTTTTTTAATTTTAAAATAACTATCGTTATTATTGGGGTCAAATATCCCAAATGCATTATTTCTTCAAATTTAATGATTTAACTTAGTTATATCATATAAAATCAAATAATTAATATTAAAATCAAATGTCGTTTTAATTTGGAACCTGAAGATTTTGATACAATACTTTTTGGCCACATTTTACACTTGGTAAGCATTGGATTAGTTCCTTCAATATAGGATGTTAATGTAAAACACTTATCATATTTGGCCATAGTAATGATAATTCATCTGATTTTGGATTTTCAGAATCAGATGATGAGGATTAAATAATAATATCCATGCTTATGCTAATCTATTAAATTAAAATATAAAAAATAATATTCAAATTAATAAACTATGTGTTAAAAAAATTGAAATGTGAAAAGGAAATACACAGCCGATTAAAAAATATAAATAATACATTTTTTAAAAAATTTTGGAAATATTAAATTTTTCAAATAAATAAAAATATTTTTAAAATTGAACGAACGTTAAATTCGAACGCGTTCGTCATAAAAAGGCAACGCGTTCACGTTCAAAGTTCGTCAAAAATAAAAGGAACAACACTAATTTTTATAAATAAAATCAAAATCCATTTTTATGTTTATATTTTTAATAATTAATTACTAAACATTCTGCCATATTGTTATTTTATTTCGCATTCTGTATAAAAGTGTGATAATTTATTTTAAAATAATCTTTTGCTTTTTATTTATTATTATTTGGAATATGTTTATGTATATTATAAATAAATATGCAGGCTGACTTCTGATAAATTGAAAATTTTGGTATTTCTAAAATGAAATCTTCGATATATTAATTTTAAATATTTATTTCAAATTTCATAACATATTTATTTATTACTTATTATGTAAATAGATTAATGTTATTACTTATATAAATAAGTGATTTATCAATAAAAATATTTTATATACTTTTAGAATTGGAATTGAATATAAACTATAATTGATCATTATAATATATTTAAATGACATATGTTCTGGTATAGTTCTTATATAAATGTTATACTAATAAAAAGTATATTAATCATTAAAACATTGGCATCTTTACAGATTACAAAATTAGATATGATATCGGATCGGTAATTGGCAGATATCAATTTAATATTCGGAATATCGAACCTGGATCGGCCTTCAGTATCGGTACACCCCATAACGCAAAACAAAAACACTCAATTTGTATTCACTATAAATTTCTAAAATTTGTATAAAATCAAACTAACCACAAAAAATTCATGCGAAACCATGCCTGTTAGAGGAAATCTAGCTCCAAATCCCAAGACAGGAAATAATTTGTCGCTGAGGATAATTAGATTTTGTAAATAAAATATATAATTATACTTGAGTACGAGATATGCATTTATCAAAGTTTCAAAAATAATTCTGATTATTTTTATAGTTCGTTTTGTTTACAACTTAATTCTATTCCGAGCCTTTTACCCTAGAAATATTAATGTATTTTATTATATCGGTTTAAACATCACCCCCCCCCCCTTCATCTTTTTCAGATTTAATATAAAATCTTAATTTTCATATTTATCTTGTTAGCAGTCCTCCTAGTTTGTAGCTTAAATATACTACTGCAACATTGTATCCACCCATTCATTAATTTATATTACAATATTTTTCAAAATTCCAAAGATAACATAAAATATAATGTAATTAATAACTAGTCAAAGCATTATGTTTCGGAGAACTATAAACTAAAAAAAATAAAACAAATGACATATAACCTATCATAATCTTGAATAATATCTCCAACCGATGTTATAGCTAGTTCGTATTGATTAAGCAAATTTTTGTCAGTTTGTATATGATGGAGGGAATTGACATTTTGTGGGTCACCGTTACTGGAAGTAAAATCTATAGCGAATGTGCAATGTATTTGTGTCCTTGGTTCGATTTCATTATGTTGAAAATAAAAATTTGTATATAAATTAAATGGATTTTTTAAAATTTTACTTTTCAGTCTATGTCCTAAATGTATTTTATAAAATCTCAAACAACATGTCCAAAATCTTTCATTAAAAAATTTTCAAAGTTTTGTAAATTTTGAAATTAATAATTCCTATCAAATTAAATTTCATACTTCTCATATAAATTAAGTACTTACCATTTCTTATTATTCATAATTTTATAAACTTTACGCTAAAATTTATTAAATTTTTATAATATCCGAATTTTAAAAAAATTAATAAACGAAAAATGATTTAGGCCACTATTTTATTATAAAAAATAGTTTAACTCTTTTTTTTCTTTACAATTACGAAATTTATATTTTGATAATTATGACACCTTAACAAAATTATATCATAATGTAATTTTTTGATCAAGATCAAGCGGAGTAACAAAGATCCCTCGATTTAAGTATGCTAAGAGAATTCTAATGTTCAGCAAATTTTATTTAAATCTATATTTGTAATTTATTAAGGCTGCGACCTAAATATCAAAAATATAATTAAATAAATTCATTAATTTTAATGAAAAAATAACATAAGCTATTTTTAATATAAAAATATAATAGTGGTCTAAATAATTTTTTCGAATTTACAAAAATTTATTATTTTTTTAAAATAATAAAAATAAATAAAATCTAGTTAAAATTTATAAACCTGTGAAATTCTTACGAAAAAAAGTAATATTGATTTATATTTTAAATTATAATAAGAAATGGGTAGTTATATTGATCAGGGTTTCGAACCGAACTGAACCGCCAAACCGGAATGAACCGTTATGATTTTCTAAACCGTAACCTTAACCGAACCGTTATAAAGAAAATATAAAAAGAGCGAACCGAACCGTTATAAATATTTTAAACCGGTTCAAAACGGTTTTAAAAAATAATTAATTTTAAATTATTAATCTAAATTTTAAATTTAATTTTCCTTGGGGGAAGTTTTTAAATTGGTGATTTCTTTTAAATTAAATATTTTTATATTATCAACATTATATATCAATTAATACCAAGTTTATGTTTTTTTCTTTAAATACTTATTTTATTAGAGATTAGGCTAATTATCTGTTAATTAGATAATATATCTTAAAATCACCATAATTATTCTTGGCTAAATTAACAAGTTTATATATATAAGTTATTAATAAGCTTTTATAATAATACTTGCTAATAATTTAGGAAAAAATTAAATAAATCTACTATTAATAACTAACATCTAATAGAAATCAAGTACTTTTTACATTCATTTTTATATTATATGGTTTATTTTTTATCTCATTATAAAAACTTGGATCATAGAATTTAAATGACAATAAATAAAATGGTCAGCAATATTTTAATGATATGATAATTTTTTATTTATAATCATATTGTTTTTTTAAATTCAGAATTCTAATATTCATTTAAGTCATTATAAATTATTTATTATTAAAATAATATTTTTAACATTTGAAGAAAGAGAGTTCGCCAGAAAACATCTTTGTAAAACTTGGAACTTGTTACAAAGTCTAAATAATCAGAATATTGAAATTCTAAATACTATGCCTACGTGTTCGCATTCAAAAGATAATTTAGATGATGATTTTGAAAATTTATTAAAGTCGCATAAAAGTCTTAATAAGAATAATTCTCAGGGTATAGAAAATTATAATAAATGTATAGAAATAGAATATATAATTCGGTCATTTGATAATATAGAGAGATTAGAAAAAGATACTAATCTTTTGAATAATTGGGAAAATGAAAAGAATAGTATGCCAGAACTTTATAAGTTAGCTATAAATGTGCTAGCAGTTCCAGCTATGCAGGTATCCGTAGAAAGAGCATTTTCTAGCCTTAAGTTTATACTTTCTGCGCAGAGAACTAAATTAAATCCTGAAATATTAGAAAATTTTTTTTAGTAATCCGTTCTAATTCTCTTTTTAAACATAAATAGTATACCTTTTATTATATTTATGTGTTATTTTATTCATCATTATATTTACACATGTTTGTTTTTATCTTATTTATTTATGAAATAATAAAAATATCTATTTGATTATCATGGTTAAATTAAATTAGAAATTGAAAAGATTTTTCTCTAAAATTAATATATACATATACATGGTTAATGATAAAAATTTTTTTAAATCAAATTTATAAAAACCGGAACAAACCGAAATGAACCGTTATAAATTATAAACCGAACCGAACCGATATGATTTTTTTTTAAAAACCGAAATGGAACAAAACCTTTATAAAATTTTAAACTAAAAACCGGAACAAACCGAACCGTTATGCTTTTCAAAACCCTGATTGATAATAATGGGAAGTATAAAATAATTGGTAGAAATTATAAATTTTGAGGCTTGGAAGATCTTTTTGTCAGTATGTAATCTACCAATTTATTTTAATAAAGCCTCTGAATTACTTAATATGAATAAGTTGTTCCTGACTTTGATATATTAAATAACACTGCCCATTTTATAAATTTACTGACCAAAGAATTTATCCATTTATAATATAATTACATGGAAAATGTAATAGTGCATAGAAACATATGGAGTAAAAATTTAAATTCAGAGATTCAGGCAAGTAAGATAATATGGGGGGGGGGGGTTAGAAACGTATATAACCTAAATTATGTTCAGGTAAAGAAGAAAATTGCAGCTGTAAAAGCCAAATTATTATATGATCTCACCCAACAAAAATTATATACATAATATATATAACTACTTTAAAAAAAGGTTATGGTGTTCTTATTATAAAAGGCAAGGATCTTCAATTTGTTGAACAATATGTTTGGTTAAAGGAAAATTTAGATGATAATACCAAATATTCTGTGGCATGTTTTCAATTACAGAACCAAATATTATAACATTTAGAAATCTGAAAATTCCATCTAGGATATTATTTTATATAAAATTTATGTTTTAATATGGTGTAAATGATTAAAATAGTAGTTCGAATATAGATATTGGTTCAAATTTATCATCATTTTTGTAAATGAAAATTATCAATATTTTTGTAATTTATAATGTTTTTTTTACAATTTTATATAACTCATGATATATATTTTATAGTGTAAAAATAATTATATTATCTTTCTTTATAATAGTTGTTATTTATAACTAAAGCTATATTTTTAAATTTGAGTTCTTAAAATAATTATTACAGGCTTTTTCAACTTTTAATTAGCTATTTTCACTATAAATTCTTATTCATTACAAGAAAATCAAGGCTGTAAAGATTTATAAGTTGTTTAACCTTTATAAATGCTTACATTTATTTACAAAAATTAAGACTGTATAGATTTATAAGTAGCTCAACTTGAAAGTTATAATTTAAAAAATTATAATGGAAGATTTTAGCCATATTTTATAATTTTATTAATTTAAGAAAATTTACAAATTTTGTAGTTTTTTAATATATTTAGGTCACAGCCTAAAATAAAAAAATCCCTAAAATTTATTTATATAAGGCTATGTCTAAAACCTCTTATAAAAAATTCGAAAAGTTTAAAAAAAAATAGTATGTTAAATTTTTGGACATATTTTTATTTTTATTATAAAAAAAACTTATTTTTCTTTTTTCGATAAAGTTTCAAAAGTTTGCAAATCAAATTTTTTGATATTTCACATAGTCAATAAACAAATAAAGGCAAAGGCATAATTAAATTTACCCCGCTTTAATGAATTCTAAAAAAGTATGAATCTTCCGCATGCTATATAAAATCAAACTGACCTATATAAAAAAAAATATATTCTATTAATAGATTTTTTTTAAAACTGTTCCAGCGTTGACAGCCGACGATTTTTTCCTTTGCGAATTTATTATCTATGATTGATAAAATCAGACTGATTAAAAATATAAAATATCAATTTTTTTAAGAAAGATATTAAAGTAAATTTCGACAACTTTAAAGCAGGGACCCGTAAGTACATTTTTTTGATAAGCTCGATCTCAGTTCATTTAAGGTTAAATTAGATAGGTTTACTTTCAGATTTTAATATTCGAGGCGTTCAAAAAGCCGAATTGTTATTTCCGATTATCATGATCCCACACCCTTCCCGTGCTTCACTAAAATATGGCATGTCCCTGAAGACTCCGGGTCTCTGCTTTAAAGGATATAGTATCAAAATCCAGTTTACCTTATAAAATTGAAAAAAAAAAATATATATTTGCCATCTAAATGTATAAACCTCAAAATTTTTATTATCTTGGACAGAATGACTGAGTTCTTCCAGATTGGTCATGAAGGATCCTATAAAATTTTTCCTGCTATAAAATATAAAATACTAAGAACGTGCTTTGTAAAACAATTTTTTTTTCTTTTCCCTAAATTAGGAAATACCTTTCGTCAGAGTTCCAATTATAACAATCAAATTTGAGGGTCCTGATTTGAAAAAAAAAATAAGAATGTTTAAAATTTAATAAACAGTATATAATATATAATCGAATATCCGCAGATGCATATTTATAAGCCCGGCCTGAGCTTATTAAAGGAATTCGGGTTTGTAATCCGGCTTGGACCCGATTTTTTAAAACATGGTCATTCAAAATAATGTTATTCATATTTTATAAATGGTTTCAAAGGAAGATCGAAAATATCAGAAGTGAATGAATGTTTACTATCCATCATGTTATTTTTCGATTAGTTAATTAGTACAATTTAAATTTATTATCATGGGTTCTAGACAGCTATAAAAAAAATCGGCGAATGCGTGTATTTTTTTAAAAAAAAATTTTGGTTTTTTTAAAATAAATATATAAGTAAATTATGATCAGGTTCAGGTTATATAGAATGTCCTTTTAAACAGTCTAAATATGAAAATAAAAACTTTTTAAAATAAGGACCATAATTTTTAATTTATTATATGTGTAAAACCGCAAGAAGTCGGCGTTGCACAACTTTTGAACGGTTATAGAAAATGGTTTCCACAAAGGGTTGGTATTACGTCTAACATGTTCCGTTTTATGCACGCAAATATAATTTTGGTCCTCTCTGGATCGGGAAATTATTAGCATAGGGCTGCAAGGACAAAACCATCCCATCTTAGCTATATTTTGGCCTTGAAATTGCATGGTGACTTCATCCTTATTTTTTTTTGATTAAATGTTAATATAATTTTTTTAACCATGGGAGAAAATATCAAAAGTTTTTTGGAAATTAATTTTTATCATTTTCATTAACAAGAATGTTTTTTTGAAATATAATTTAGTTTTATTTTAGGCTTATAGTAGGGGATAACTGTCCTAGTATATTATGCATTAAAAACATGTATTCGCAATTTATTTTGGTTAAACGACAATCAGATGTATTGTATACATCTGATTGGTGGAGGATTATTATTATTATATGAAAAGGGAAAAAAATAAGGATTATATAATAATTTTTTCCCGATTTATTATTCATTATTCAATTTTTGTAAAGTTTTGAGAAAATTCATATATAAATAAATAGATATAAATTTTAATTTTAAAAAATATTGATTTTCGTTTTGTGAATTTGAAATTATTTTTATAAATTAATGATTAATAAAGATCTAAATTCGAATTTGCCGTTTACAATATTTATTACGATTCTTATAAAGGATATTTCTTACGATTCTTGTAAAGTGGGGCACATTGTACCAGGATCAAAATTCTAATTGGGAAAAATATTTAAATAAAGAGAAACAAATTCATAGGACGAGATTCCTAAAGAAGATCATTTTTATTTGAAGAAGAAATTTGAAAGATCATTCGAATCCGGATAAAAAAAAAATATATTTTTCTTTGCTTAAATATTTTTTTGTACACAACGCAGTGGTCTATTATTAATGATAAAATTTTGATTATAAATAATTAAATGAGAACATGGTTTATTTTTTCATTAGTAATCATCGGAATCCTAATTTTAATAAAATGCAAATTTATAAGAATAATTTTGTTAAAGTATTTAATTCGAGTTTTGATAAATTGGATGTGACCAATTGTGTGGTTACAGCTTTAATTTTTTTCATTTTATATATTTCATTGATATTTATTATGCATTTAATTAAGATAGTTAAGAATAAATATTTTACAAATAAAGGGAGTAAGTTAGATGATTCTAAAGTTGTGGATTTGGATCCTATGACATCTGATAAATTGTTAGATTTTCTGAAGATCTAAAAAATAGTTTAAATTTTTACTGGAACTTAGAAATTTGAATATTAAAAAATAAAAAAAGTATTATGACGTCAAAAGATATAAAAGAGAATTTAAATTCATTTATGAGTGAAATTAAAGAGAAAATATCTGAAATTGTGATTGATAAACCTGTTAAGGTTGTAAAAAATAATGATGTTACTAACAATGTTAAAATAAATGAAAAAGATTGTTATTACAAATGATATAAAAGATATTAGAGAAAGTTAAAAAATATTTCTAAAGATATAGATATTCGAAATAAAAATCATAATTTTATTGAAGTTTGCGATATTTGTGGCCGAAGGAGTCATGGAGGGAAAAATTGTTTTACGTGTGAAGAATCAATGAAAATGTGAGTGTAAAAGTTAATAATAAAAATATTATAACTTGTCATCGATGTGGTTTTACAGGTCATATAAAGAAAAATTGCATGGTAAAAGAAGCAAATTTTAAGGATGGCTTTCCAAAGAGACCACCGGTATTGCTAAATCCAGTGGTGCGTAAAAAGATTTTATTATTTCAGATTTAAGTGAAAAAGATGTGAATAATATAGATAATGACCGAATGTGTTTTAAGTGTGAGAAAATGGGTCATGTTGCTATGAATTGTGTTCAATCTTTGAGTGGATTGCAATGACTATATGATTTGAAAGAGAATCATATAAAAATTGAAAAATCCTATATTAATAATAAAATTTGTAATAAATATAGTGTAGTTAAAAATGATTCTGATATATTTTAAAAAAAAATATGGATATTCAGAGGCCATTAAATTCAGAGTTAAATTTAGGCATGAATATTAATGATATGAATGGTAATTCAAATATAATAATTATATTTCAGTTGATTAAAATGAATAAAATTTTAATGATTGAAAGAGAAATTAATCAGTGTTCATGTCCTCGTGTAAATATAAAATTTGATAGACAAAATATAGAAATGTTGTTTGACACAGGGGCAAGCATTTCAATAATGTCTAGAACAAATTATTATAAACATTGGCACGAGGGTACACTTGAGAAAGAAAACATGTGTGTTAAACAATTTGATGGGTCCGAAATTTTGGTTTTGAGTAAAACGAAATTAGGAGTGATTTTAAATGAACTAACAATTTTTATTGACTTATGGGTGGTAGAAAAAGATGTAGAAACAATTATGGATTGGGATTGGATTACTAAAATTGGTCCCATGAACAACTATTGGAATATTTTTACAACAAATAGTGATTTGATATTAAAAAATACTAAATGCAAGATTATGGTAGATAATGTTTAAAATAAAATTCATGAAATAGTAATATCGGATTTAGTAAAAAAAGGAAGTGAATCCTTCTTTTAATCCTGATATGTGTGAAATTTCCGAGAAATTAGTGGTTAACTTGGATAATTTTAAAAATGAAACTGAAATTAATGAAGATCAAATTGTTTATTTAAAAGTAATTAAATTGAAGAGAATGTGTGAAGATATATCTATTTTAATGGAAAAATATGGTATAATTTTTGAAGAGAATTTGGGATGTCTTAATGATTATAAAGTGGATATGAAATTAAAAGAAGGATTTTCACTCATTTTTTTAGCATGTCGACGAGTTCCTTTTGAGTGTAAAAAGGAAATTGAAGACGAATTGGATTGTTGGGTTAAAGATGGCATTATTATTCCGGTGGAATATAGTGAATGGGCTACACCATTAGTTCCCGTGAAAAAAACATAATGGAAAGTTAAAACTACAGGTGGGTTGTTGAAGTTAGATATCCATTGCACCGAATTGAAGAAATTTTGGCTAGTTTAAAAGGTGCAAAATATTTTTCTAAAGTTGATTTTTTGTTAGCTTATTTACAATTGCCTTTAAAGGAGGAAATTCAAAAATTATTAACGATAACTACACCTAAAGGATTATCTGCGTTTTGCAGGTTATCGTTCGGATTAAGTGTGTCAGCACCTATTTTCCAACATACCATGGCATCTGTTTTTCAGGGGCTAGAAGGTGTATTTTATTATATGGATGAGATAACTGGGGTGAGGCCAGAACAGCATAATAAACGTCTTGAAGAAGTTTTCACGAGAATTCGTAATAAGGGCTTGAGGGCTAGGAAAGAAAAAAGTGTTCTGTCATCAGATTAATGGGGTTGAAGTGAAGCCTCTTGATAAAAATTTAAAAAAGATATTAATATGAATCAGCCAAGTAACAAAGTTGAAGTACAATCTTTTTTGGGCATGGTGAATTATTATCATCGTTTTGAATTATTATAATATAAATGGGCCATCCAAACATCATTATTCTCTTGTTTGGCCTTTTTAATCCAATTTTTCACGATAGCCTGTCCATTGGAACTGGGATGATATGGTGGAGCTAATACATGTTTGATTTCCAACGAATTACAAAAATCTTTGAAATTTTCACTTATAAAGGCCGGACCTTTATCAGACACAATGGTCTTGGGAATCCCAAATTTAGCCCATAACCTTTGTAACAATTTGATAACAATCCTAGTGGTTAATCCATGAACTTCTTCATACTCAATCTAGTGTTGTTAATTGGTTGGTTGTATAAAACCAGACCCGGGGTTTGGGTCTAAAAAATCGACCAAACCAGCTCTGAGCACAGACCCGGGGTTCAGACCCGGGGTCCAGACCCGGGGTCCAGACCCGGGGTTCAGACCCGGGGTTCAGACCCGGGGTCCAGACCCGGGGTCCAGACCCGGGGTTCAGACCCGGGGTTCAGACCCGGGGTTCAGACCCGGGGTTCAGACCCGGGGTTCAGACCCGGGGTTCAGACCCGGGGTTCAGACCCGGGGTCCAGACCCGGGGTTCAGACCCGGGGTTCAGACCCGGGGTTCAGACCCGGGGTTCAGACCCGGGGTCCAGACCCGGGGTTCAGACCCGGGGTCCAGACCCGGGGTTCAGACCCGGGGTTCAGACCCGGGGTTCAGACCCGGGGTCCAGACCCGGGGTTCAGACCCGGGGTTCAGACCCGGGGTTCAGACCCGGGGTCCAGACCCGGGGTTCAGACCCGGGGTCCAGACCCGGGGTTCAGACCCGGGGTCCAGACCCGGGGTTCAGACCCGGGGTTCAGACCCGGGGTCCAGACCCGGGGTTCAGACCCGGGGTTCAGACCCGGGGTCCAGACCCGGGGTTCAGACCCGGGGTCCAGACCCGGGGTTCAGACCCGGGGTCCAGACCCGGGGTTCAGACCCGGGGTCGTGTCGTGTAACGATTTAATAAACAAGTTAATAATTAAATATTTTTTATTGCAATAATAATAATGACTGAAAGAGGGCAGGGCGGGTTTACTAGGTCTTGGGGGGTCAGGAATAATTTATCAAAACAAAATATCGATATATGGGTAAAATATAATCTTCTAAACTAAATATCTTTAGATTGAAAGTATTCATTTTTTATCTTGATGGGTATGAATGACTTGGTTTTGGAGGTGGATGTATGGGGGGGGGGGGTGAAAGTGGGGGGGGGGGTGAAAATTAATATTTTTTATATGGAAATAAAAATATTTTTTTGTAATGATAATAATAATGATAATGATCACTCATACAGGGCGGGTATAGGTCCTGGGGGGGTGGGGGGTCAGGTATATTTTTATTAACACAAAATATCGATATGGGTGTTGTTTAATTGGTTGGTCTTGGTTGTGTAAATCCCAAATCCGAGGTGGGTCTAATAAAATTACTGCGATCTAAATTAGCAATATTTATATAAGAAATAAGCCAGCATTAACTCGAGTCGAACCCCATAAATAATGTTGTTTCAAATATTTTAATTAAAATTATTTATCAATAATATCGAACTTAAATAGGAAAATCCTGCAAGCAACTCAGCTTATGACTAAAAAATTTTTAATCGGGGACTCTTAGGGCTTGGAAATAATAAAAATGAATTATTATGTAGGTTTGCTTATAGATTATTTCTATACCATCCTGATCTTAGTTCAGAATTAGATACGAACTTTCTGACCGGATTTATTTAATTTCATCAACTAGATAATAAAATTAAGTATCTGTAGCTAATTTTTTTAATAAAATCCCCTATTTTCTTATGTGATAAAAAAAGTAAATTATATATTTCTATATGATTTTAAAATCTAAAATAAAGATGTGATTGATATTAACGAGTGGCTGCGTCTCTTCTATAAATATAATAAAAAATTTTATTTTACATAAAAAATTCAACATAAATATGATTAATTTAGATCTTATTAAAAATATTTCCGTCAACATTCTCGATGGAAACAGTTATAATTATAAATTTAATGAAAATTAATTTCCATTTTTTTAGATTTCGGAAGAAAAGGAAGTTTTTCAAAAAAATTTCTAAAACACATTTGTTTTCAATTATAATTTTATTCGTATTCGTAAATATCATCATCATCGTCTATAATTATAATAAGTATATTAAAACTGAAACAGAAAATAAAATATAAAAATAAAATCACATAATTAGTAATCACTATTTTCAAACTTCAAAGATATGTATTATATATAGATCGAATTTCCTTTTCGATATATCATATCGTATCCGTATGTGAGTTAAAGAGGCTGTGAAATATATTAAATCAAAAAAGTAGTAATTAATTACCTCAATTATATGGATCTAGTTTTGTTATTTGGTTTGAAGAACCATTTGAAAAATAAATATTTAAGTTAAATTACAGGAAGTTTTTAAAAAATAACAAAAATTTTCTCAACAATTTCTTTCAAGTTTTTAATAGTAAATTTTATTTTATTTTTGCAATAAAAATTTTTATATAAGGGGTTTTATTTTTGATAAAATCGTCAACATATTTCATTAAACATCATATTCATAACTTAATAACCCCCACTTCAAAAATATTAAAAAAATTTGAAATTGAATAATAAAATTATTTTTCTATTTAAATAATTAATTTTAACTTCAAAAAAACAAACGGAAGTTTTATTTTTAAAAACTATATATAGAAGAATAAAAATAGTAGAATTAAAAAAATAATTTATTTTAAATATTAAAGTTTTCTTCTAAAATTTTTCAAGCTTTAATCGTTTTTTACAAAACTAAATATTTTATAATAAAGTAATGTGTAACATTTTAGAAGATGAGTATTGGTCTGATTCTGATTATTTTAATGGTGGACAATCAACCTCAACACCGATTTCACCTGTAAACATTCCAAGCGAGGATTTTTCATTATCTCAGTCTATTGGACAAGAATTAGTTGTTTCATTTTCTGGGGATTCTACATCATCCAATTCTGTAGATATAAAAAATTCTTTCGCGCTGACTCCCAAGAAGTCGAGGAAGAGGTGCCTCTATTGCACTGCAATATACAGCCATACTACTTCACAAAGTATATTACTTTTTATTAATTTTTGGATTACCTTTATTTTCTCAAAAAACATTTTGTTACATTTTCTTATCAAAAAATATTTTGCATATCATATTTGTAGTATTTTTGACATATATTTTAATCACATCTTTTTAATTCAAAATTTTAAAAATATTAATAATTTTAATAAAAGAATTTATTTTATATTTTAATAATCTCTTATTATTAAATGTATAATTTAATTGTTGTTAAGAAAAATAATGTAATTGTTTAAATAAAATAAAAATTCACTATTTGTATTTCTTAATCTCTAAACATGTTGAATGGGAATTTTTTTTTTTAAATAAAAAGCATTTTGTCAAGTTAATTATTTAAGCTCGTATTTTTAAAAAAAATAAGTGAAATATTTTTTTTATATATATACTTCAATTACTTTTTCGTTACTTTTTTAAGTTTAAGTCCATCTCTAGAGTATCTAACTAGTGTTGTTAATTGGTTGGTTGTGTAGTGCTCAGACCCGGGGTTTGGGTCTAAAATATCGACTAAACCAGCTCTGAGCACGAACCCCGAGCACAGACGCGGGGTTTGTGCTCGGGGTTCAGACCCGAGGATTTTTTAATTATTATATAGTCCTGCTCCTGCAAAAGCTAGTTAGCTTCGGTTCTCAGCAGGGCAGAGAAAATTATAATAAATGTATAGAAAGAGAATATATAATTCGGTCATTTGATAATATAGAGAGATTAGAAAAAATACAAATCATTGGGAAAATGTAAAGAATAGTATGCCAGAACTGTTAGCTAAAAACCGAAATGGAACAAAACCTTTATAAAATTTTAAACTAAAAACCTTAACGAACCGAACCTCTATACTTAATGGTTCGAGACGGTTTTAAAATATACGGTCCGCGTCGGATTATTTTTAAAATAAATTTTCAGGCCCTGGGTTAATTTAAAAAAATTAAAATAGGGGCCAGTGTACTCAGGTCGGGCTGAGCCGGACCAGCAGGTCTCTGACTAATTTATTAAGACCAATAATGGGGAATTATAAAATATATGGAATTATAATTAAACGACCCGAGATAAATTTTTTTATCCCGAAGCTAACTAGCTTTTGCAGGAGCAGGACTATATAATAATTATAAAATCCTCGGGTCTGAACCCCGAGCACAAACCCCGGGTCTGTGCTCGGGGTTCGTGCTCATAGCAAGTATTAGCACAAATTTGGGTCGTATATTTTACGAACAAACAAATTTGGTATTATCGTTAACATTTATTAGAAATAATTTAGCCAGAAATTAAATTTTATTGTATTTATCATAAAAATCTTATTTTTGTGTATGAAATTGCACAGAATAATAAAAGAAACATTCTACATAAATTCAAAAATATTAAATAAAATATTTACATAATAATATTTTTATTTTTTGTCAAGCTAATCTTAAGAAACATCTAAAGTCCGCGCACTCAACTATATTCACTGAGTTATCACAAATAACAACAAAAGATACGATGCCCGGGATTAGAAAGCCTCTAATACATGAGAATTTAAATATGAATAAACTTATATTAAACTTTTTGATAAAAACAAATAGTCCACTAAGTTTAGTGGATAATGAATCTTTTAAAAAGATGATCTATTATGCAAATAGTAATCTGAAAGTTTGGTGTAGGCAGACCGTATCCAAAAATTTAGACAAAATTTATAATATTGCCAAAATTCAATTAATAAAAAAATTTAATAATGTTAAAAATAAATTTGCCTTAACTAGTGATATATGGACTTCCCATAATGGTTCAGCTTACTGTTCATTAACACTTCACTACATCAACGATGACTGGAATATTATAAACATTGCCCTAGATTTATTATCGTTCCCCCACCCACACACGGGGGATGATATATCATCGCTTTTGATAACCTCCATGAATGATTTCGAATTTAAAAATAATATAATATCTATAACGCATGATAATGGCGCTAACGTGGTAAAAGCCGTAGAAATAATTAAAAAGTATTATCATTTAAATTATGAGACTGTTTTATATAGTCATCGTTGTATGGCACATATCCTTAACCTAATCGTTAATGAGGGCTTCATATTTTTGGACGATAAATTGGAAAATATAATGGCTATCGTTTCCAGGTTACATGTGTCGCCTAAGTTATTGCAAACATATCAATCCTTTAATGGGGCTACAAAAATACCTCTTCCAGTGAAAACAAGATGGAATAGCGTATATCTTATGATAGCAGCCATTAATAAAGTATAAAATAAAAATATTTTTGTATATTTATAATATTATTTCTTTTTATATCTATTTATAGAATATCAAGGCAATACAACATCTCAGTGAGCTTGGATTAATTGAAACCGATTTGGCTCCTGAGAATATAGAATTCTTCTCAAATTTAGAAGAATTTCTAAAGCCTTTTTATCAAATAACGGTTGAAATAAGCTCGCAGCTTCCAACAATAGGGATGGCGATATTGTTTTTCAACGATATTCTGGAGAATTTAAAAAATCAAGAAATAGGTAATTCTGATGCTTCAATACGAGAAGCAGCAACATCTATGATAAAAAAATACGACGAATATAGCCAGCATATATTAACACCAAACAACTATGCTGCATCAATACTGGACCCTAGGATTAAAAATACATTAATCACTAATTTAAAGGAAGATGCAGCAATTACAAATATGGCTATATTCAAAGGTATTTATTCAAAATATACGACGGAGCCATTTGATGAGTACTCATTCAATAATAATAACAATCCTTCCAACCTTAAAACTATTTCATTATTGCAGGGATTGAAAAGAAGGTATATTTGTAATATAATACATTTTGATAGAATTAATTTAAGTGATATATTTTATGATTTTTATTTATTTTAAATTTATCTCTTTAGAAAAGTATCATCAAATGGCGATAGTGACAATCAAATAAACACCTATCTTCTTGAGCCGGTAGCGCCCGAGACAACTAACGTGCTAGATTGGTGGAGAGGAAATGAAAATCGATTTCCTCATTTAGCTAAGATGGCGCGAGACTTTCTATGCCAACAAACAACTTCCGTGGCATCGGAAAGAACTTTTTCTCTTGCTGGAAATACTATTACTAAATTGAGGAACAGGATGGCTCCCTCCACCCTAAAACAATGCATATCGCTATCATCTTGGGATATAAATATAATGGGCCTTCATGACGATATATGGCAATAATCTGTTAGGCATAGTAATAATTTATTTTTTAATAAATAATTATATTTTTCTAAATATATTTAATAATAATTTTATATTTTAAATATTTTTTAGGCTGGAGTCTATATCCACGAGCAAGATGAGATGCATTCGATTCGTGTTTATGAAAAAATTATATAAATATAATTAATATTGTATTTTATATTCTATTGTATATATTTTTATTTAAATCAAATTTTAAAAATAAATTTATTTCTACTAGCACTTCACCCCCATTTAGTATATATATATATATAAATATATGCATGTTTCTTTCACGTGGACAAAGCCGCGAAATCAAAATAAAATATTTTTTTAAAACCAAGCTTAATAAGCTGACATTAAAATTAATAAAAAAGAAAAACTATTGACGATAGTATATTTATAACTAAGAAATGAAAAATAAATAAAATAAAACATTTGCAATTTATAAAAAAAATTAAATCAATTTATATAGTTTATTTTATTTAATTAAAGTTAAATAACTTTTTAAATAAATGTGTTATTTATTATAATTAATTTTACAAACAAAAAAGAAAAAAGAGAATAAAATAAAGCTTTGAATTATTAATTTAGAAGGTATAATAATATTAATTTAATTTAAGATTAGATATGAGATTTATTTTATCTTACTTTACATATATCTGTTCTGAACCCCGTGTCTAGATTCCGGAATAAAAAATTTAATATATAAAAATAATATGAACCTCGGGTCTGAACCCCGGGTCGGCCTGAGCACAAAATTTGGTCGTAAATTTTACGACCAAGCAAATTAACAACACTATGATATAGATCGAATTTCCTTTTTGATATATCATATCGTATGTGAGTTAAAGAGGCTGTGTGTGAAATATATTAAATAAAAAACTAGTAATTACCTCAATTATATGGATCTTGTTTTGTTATTTGGTTTGAAGAACCATTTAAAAAATAATTATTTAAGTTAAATTACAGGAAGTTTTTAAAAAATAACAAAAATTTTCTCAACAATTTCTTAAGTTTTTAATAGTCATTTATTTTAATAAATAAAATCGAAATCCATATTTTTTTAATAATAATAATTAATTAATCATTCTGCATATTGTTATTTTTATGCACCATTCTGTTTATAAAAGTTTGCGATAATCTCTTCAGAATCTTTTTTTAGTGAATTTGGTGATATTAATTAACTTGACAGTTAACATAGCCGTAAACGTAAATTGATTTCTGATAAATAAGTAAATTTTGGTATTTCCAATAATAAATCTTCGATTTATTAATGTTAAATATTGTTTAAAATTTTATTCAAATTTCATATTATATATGTTTATTATTTATTATATATAGATTAATGTTACTTATTTATATAAAAGTTATTTAACAATAAAAATATTTTATATACTTTTAGAATTGCAATAGAATTGAATAAAAACTATAACTGATCATTATAATATATTTAAATAAATGACATAAAAATTAGATATGATATCGGATCGGTAATCGGTCGATATCAATTTAATATCGGATCGGATAGGCCTCCAAAAAGTGATATCGGTATACACCTACTTAAAACCCAAATTTATTAGTTATACCTTTAAAACCCGTGGTGATCCTGGATAGTTGACATCCCTTTAAAAATTATGACATATATATTATTGGGAATATAAACTTTAATATAATAAAGAAAAACTTATTATTGGCCATTATTTTATCACAAATTATAAATTTACATTTCTTTTTATTATTTATACATGCATGAATGACGTTGAATTTTTATATTGGTCCTCCTCTCCACATTAAATTACAATATCAATATGTGTTAAAATAAAATTTTACTTTTTTATTTTTATTCCGTCATGCATGGGCTACTCTTTTTGAATATTTATTACATATATTTTTATTTTACCATATAAATTTTTTATCAAAAGAAAAAAAATGGTAAGAAAATAATAATAAAAAAAGCTTTATTTATTAATTTAGAATGAATAAGATAAGAAGAATAAGATTTAATTTAAGATTAGAAAATGAAATATTTTTTTTTACTTTTCATTTATCCGAGCCCAACCCCAAGGTGTAAGTCTGGACCCCTGGTCTGAACCCCTGGTCTTAACCCCGGGTCTGAACCCCGGGTCTGGACCCCGGGTCTGAACCCCTGGTCTGAACCCCGGGTCTGGACCCCGGGTCTGAACCCCGGGTCTGGACCCCGGGTCTGAACCCCGGGTCTGAACCCCGGGTCTGGACCCCGGGTCTGAACCCCGGGTCTGAACCCCGGGTCTGAACCCCGGGTCTGGACCCCGGGTCTGAACCCCGGGTCTGGACCCCGGGTCTGAACCCCGGGTCTGGACCCCGGGTCTGAACCCCGGGTCTGAACCCCGGGTCTGGACCCCGGGTCTGAACCCCGGGTCTGAACCCCGGGTCTGGACCCCGGGTCTGAACCCCGGGTCTGAACCCCGGGTCTGAACCCCGGGTCTGGACCCCGGGTCTGAACCCCGGGTCTGGACCCCGGGTCTGAACCCCGGGTCTGAACCCCGGGTCTGGACCCCGGGTCTGAACCCCGGGTCTGAACCCCGGGTCTGAACCCCGGGTCTGGACCCCGGGTCTGAACCCCGGGTCTGAACCCCGGGTCTGGATCCCGGGTCCTGAACCCCGGGTCTGGACCCCGGGTCTGAACCCCGGGTCGGCCTGAGCACGAAATTTGGTCGTAAATTTTACGACCAAGCAAATTAACAACACTAACTCAATCCACTTAGAATATGCATCAACAACTAAAAAATACGACTTCTTGTTTAAGTCAAAGAAATCAACGGATACGCTCCCAAGGCTTTTCAGGTTTCGGCCAATAACTGCCTATCTCCTTCCGGGGCATAGCGGCAAATGAATTACATGGAATACAACTCCTTGTAATTTTTTCAATTCATTGCCCATTCCAGGCCACCATACATACTCACGAGCTCATTTTATCTCGACCCTGATGTCCTGCATGCAACAAACGTATAATTTTACTCCGTAATTTACGGCTCTATTACCCCGCATCAAACAATACGGATAATTCCTTTTCAATTTTTTTATAAACTTTACTATTATTTTTCCACGGTTCTTTTCCCGTCAAAAATAATTTTACTCGACTCAATTCCTTATCCCTTAAGGTATTGCTTTTAAGATCCTCCCAATTCGTAGAACCACCCTTCAACATATGTGATAAAGAACAAATCAAGGCCCTTTCTTTATTCCCTATAATATTTTTGTTAATATCAAGGTCATCCTCACTGAATTCCAACCTAGATAAAATATCAGGCAAACAATTTTCTTTGCCACGGCGATAACTATTTTCTACATTGAAACTCCCCACCAGTAACAACCAACGTTGCAACCGGGGAGATAACATTAACTCTTTATTATCCTTCTTAAATAAATGAATTAACGGCTTATGATCCGTGTAAATTATAAATCTTTTACCGATCAAATACTCCCGACACTTGGTTAACCCAAAAATAACCGCTAAGGCTTCTTGTTCAATCACAGAATACCTAGTTTCAACTTCATGAAAATTTATTGAAAAAAAATCAATTATATGTAACAATGCACCTCCAACACCCTAATTGGATGCATCCACGGCTAAAATTATTTCTAAATCATTATTAAAACATACTAAAATAGGTTCTTCACCAATTTCCTTTTTCAAAATCATTTTGTTGTTCAAATTTCCACTCAAAATGAACCCCTTTTTTTAATAAATCGTACAATGGAGATGCCACTTTTGCAAAATTCTTCACAAAATGATGATAATTCACCATGCCCAAAAAAGATTGTACTTGAGCTTTGTTACTTGGCTGATTCATATTAAATATCTTTATAAATTTTTATCAAGAAGCTTCACTTCAACCTCATTAATCTGATGACCTAAATATATTACTTCAGTTGATAAAATTGTAATAAAATATCCTGTTGGGAGAATTATATGGACCCGTTTGTTTGATAACAAAGGGAAGAAATGGGAAAAAGGTCGTATAGTAGAAAACCTTGGTTCCAAATTAAATGAAATTTTGCTAATAAGACATAAAGATCACGTAAGGTTAGGAGAAAGTAAGAAGGGATAAAGATAATATGGAACGTTACAAGAAACGTAAGAAATATCCTTTATAAGAATCGTAATAAATATTGTAGACGGCAAATTCGAATTTAGATCTTTATTAATCATTAATTTTTAAAAATAATATCAAATTCACAAAACGAAAATCAATATTTATATCTATTTATTTATATATGAATTTTCTCAAAACTTTTACAAAAATTGAATAATGAATAATAAATCGGGAAATAATAATTATATAATCCTTATTTTTTCCCTTTTCTTATAATAATAATAATTATGGGCCAGTGACATTCCCTACACAAAAAAAAAGAATGGATTAATATACAAAAAAAAAATTATTCAACATATTCAATCACTTAACATCATGGTTACATCAATAGCAAATCCTCCCAAAGATTTTCATCCGAATCCATTCTTGTCAGCGGTCTGGGCTCCACTATCATGGGCGGTACCGGGCACACCATACTGGCCGCCCTGTGTTGTTCCATAACCGTTCGGATATTGATGATGTCCGTCCTGTCAATGCTTTCCTCCTTGTCTGTCAACCTTGATGTCAGCGGCACCGGTTGAAGATGAGCCTTTTTGGGCCCGCCGAGCGCACTATCCACGAATTCCCTAGCCAGTCTCTTTGCCACTCCTTTCTGGGTACTACGGGTATTATGATCTTGTTCCATCAACGGTCCCCAGTTCTTTCTGTAAAGGCCGGACATTGATTTCTCAAATGAGTCTCCGACTGACAGTTGAAACATCTCTTCTTTCTAATAAGCGAATTGCCCGACGTTGAAGGGGCCTCCATTGGGTGAACGTCCCCACTCCTATTAAAGTCCATGACTTTCGGAATCAAGGTAATTTGTAAGTAATGATCTTGCAAATGGATTAACTTTGATTGCGAGTGCATATTTTTAAAAAAAACTTTTTTTTTTCTTTTACAAAAAACAAATTTTTCTTTAAAACTAATTTATGTCCATTCCTTTTTTTCTTTGTTTCACAATTTAAAAAAACAACACATTTTAACCAAATATTTATTTATTTTATTTTCTCCTTTGTCTCCCACAATAAACTCATGATTTTCTACAATAACTCAATACAAATATTTATTGATCACAAATTCCCATATCCACTTGATCCTAACAACACAAACATTCTCCCTTCCCTTAAATAATAAAAATTTACCATTCCCAACTTAACTCCTTCTTTACAACAACAAAATATCACTTTATATCTATTTACTATTATTTTCCTAACTTACAACCATATTCACATCAAAGTGAACCGTCCGTAATCATAAACAAAATACAACTTTCCTTTTCTTCTCTCAGTGACCATTCATTACACATTTTTTTCTATTTTTTTCCTTTCTCTCCTAAAAAAACAACTGTCCGGTGTATACCATAATCATAAGCGATTCCCGTTATATCATTTAATTTATTACTATATTCCCATCGCTCTATAATGAGAATACTCGAGTATATTAAACAATCAATAAACTAATAAAATACTTTCCTCCGATGGTCTTTATTACCATTTTCCCGAAAACATAAATTACCAAAACATACCCAGTTGTTCGGTATTCAACTAATTATTAATTAACATAATCTTGTTTTGTACTCTACTAATTTTATCAATTTATGCAATCAATTAAATAACTTTATTAATCTACGTAATCTTGTCTTGTACTCCCCTAATTTTATCAATTTACGCAATTAATTAAATAACCAAAGGAATCTCTTCCTTCAAGGGGGTACACAAAAAAAAATCGCTTTTCCCATTCAATAACAACGAGACTCAATTATAATCCCGTATAATTATAGGATGTTGAGCTCTCCCACCGAAATATAATACTCCCTTTATTTTCCATACTTGTCAATGTTTCAATTAAGCATCTATTGATAATATTCCATTACATTAAAATATATCCCGTTAGCACTTAATCATAAATAAGCATACCTCTATTTTTATAAATAGTATCTTTATTTACCCCTAATACTACGCGAGTATCGCTATCGGAGTATCCCAAAAGGATAAATATTCATTATTTATATTTAACATATTATGCTATATACTTATCACAATAATCTAAGATTCTGGAAAAAATAAGATAAGACTAATATTTAAGCATAATTCCATATTATCTTTATCCCTTCTTACTTTCTCCTAACCTTACGTGATCATTATGTCTGATCACCGTAATTCCATTTATTAGCAAAATTTCATTTAATTTGGAACCAAGGTTTTCTACTATACGACCTTTTTCACATTTCTTCCCTTTGTTATCAAACAAAAGGCCCATATAATTCTCCCAACAGGATATTTTATTCCAATCTTATCAACTGAAGGTACACCAGCCCTGTCTTTGGATCTTAAGAAATCCAACGGCACTCTAGTCCTTCTTTCCAAAAATAACTCCTTAGGCCGATGGGAATATAGTAATAAATTAAATGGTATAACGAGGGAATCGTTTATGATTATGTTATACACCGGGCAGTTGTTTTTTAGGAGAGAAAGGAAAAAAAAATTTGTGTAATGAATGGTCACTGAGAGAAGAAAAGGAAAGTTGTATTTTGTTTATGATTACGGACGGTTCACTTTGATGTGAATATGGTTGTAAGGTAGGAAAATAATAATAAATAATAGTAAATAGATATATAGTGATATTTTGTTGTTGTAAAGAAGGAAGTTGGGAATGGTAAATGTTTATTATTTAAGGGAAGGGAGAATGTTTGTGTTGTTAGGATCACGTGGGTATGGGAATTTGTGATTAATAAATATTTGTATTGAGTTATTGTAGAAAATCATGAGTTTATTATGGGAGACAAAGGGCAAAATAAAATAAATAAATATTTGGTTAAAATGTGTTGTTTTTTTAAATTGTGAAACAAAGAAAAAAAGAATGGACATAAAAAAAATTTTTGTGTAAAGGAAAAAGAAAAATTTGTTTAAAATTTTGTTTTTTGTAAAAGAAAAGTTTTTTTTTTAAAAAATGCACTCGCAATCAAAGTTAATTCATTTGCAAGATCATTGCTTACAAATTACCTTGATTCCAAAAGTCATGGACTTAAATAGCAGTTCACCAAATGGAGGCCCCTTCAAGTCGGGCAATTCGCTTATTAGAAAGAAGAGATGTTTCAAGTGTCAGTCGGAGACTCATTTGAGAAATCAATGTCCGGCCTTGAACAGAAAGAACTGGGAATCTTTGATGGAACAAGATCATAATACCCGTAGTACCCAGAAAGGAATGGCAAAGAGACTGGCGAGGGAATTCGTGGATAGTGCGCTCGGCGGGCCCAAAAAGGCTAATCCGCAACCGGTGCCGCTGACATCAAGGTTGACAGACAAGAAGGCAAGCATTGACAGGACGGACATCATTAATATCCGCACGGTAATGGAACGACACAGGGCGGCCAATGTGGTGCGCCCGGTACCGCCCATGATAGTGGAGCCCAGACCGCTGACAAGAACGGATTCGGATGAAAATCTTTGGGAGGATTTGCTATTGATATAACCATGATGTTAGGTGATTGAATATGTTGAATAATATATTTTTTTGTATATTAATCGATTCTTTTTTTTGTGTAGGAGAATGTCACTGGCCCATAAAGGGGTGACATGTCCTAGTATATTATGCATTAAAAACATGTATTCGCAATTTATTTTGGTTAAACATCAATCAGATGTATTGTATATATCTATTGTATATATCTGATTGGTGGAGGATTATTATTATTATATGAAAAGGGAAAAAATAAGGATTATATAATAATTTTTTCCCGATTTATTATTCATTATTCAATTTTTGTAAAAGTTTTGAGAAAATTCATATATAAATAAAGATATAAATTTTAATTTTAAAAAATATTGATTTTCGTTTTGTGAATTTGAAATTATTTTTATAAATTAATGATTAATAAAGATCTAAATTCGTGTCGTCTACAATATTTATTACGATTCTTATAAAGGATATTTCTTACGATTCTTGTAAATAACAATCTAAATTTATCTTAAAATAAAGGAAGTCTAAAATTTAATTCTATGATGGTTAATGACAATCACTAGGGTTGCACCGATCCGAATTTACCCACCAGGCCCGATTTTAACATCACCCTGGGGGGGGGGGGGTAGACAAAAAATTTTTAAACATCAAAAAACGAATATTTGACATAAAATTATTTTATTTAAAAAATGGCACATAATATACAGAAAGATATAATTATGATCAAATATGTTTATAAAATTAGATGGAAGATTAGTATTGACTTAAGTTGATTTAATGATTTTACAAATATTATGTAATAACGTTGATTTAATTTAATTGTGTTTGTATAATACTTATTAGGGATTTAATTAAAATATATGCGATTAAGAAAATATTTATAACTTACATTACAATTGATTAAAATCAATGATTGAGCAGTGTAAAACTACTAAAAATAAATAGCAATATTGAGATGTATTTTAAATGCCTTAAAAACATTTCCAAAGTTAATAGTTTCTATATGTTTTTTTCATGTTCTAATAAAACTAAGTTACCCTTGGGTCATTCCACGTCAAATCGACCAAAAAAACGCGATTTTCGGACGACCATCTTTAAAATAAACGAAACTTGGCATGATAGTTATTTATTTTGTATATTTTTGTAAATTCTAAATTTTAGAGTGCTAGCTCAACCAAATCCAAAGATATACGCCTTCAAAGTAGAGAATCGCATAATGCGTGATTTCTTAAATCTTGTTTTTCTTAAAAAATACTTAAGATAAAATTACAAATAATATATCATTTTATAGCCCTTAAAATTTTACATTGGAAAATATTTAAAAAAAATTAAAAAATTTTAAGTGTTTTTGTATTTCCGGTAAAAATAAAAAATTAACATTCCTGGGAAGGGATATTGGTGTTGATACTCTCTAAAAATGTTTATTACCTTTATATTAAACTATTTAATGAAAAATCTCGATAGCCATTTTTGTTTTTTAAATTTTATTAAAATATTTATTATTTTTATAAATAAAAAAGGATAATATAGATGGCGTTATATTAATTTTAATAATAATATATTTAATTTAATAAAAATATGTTTTATATCGGTATTAAAATCAAAAAAAATCGATTAAATATAACCAGTATGATGTCTTGGGGTAATAAATAAGGAAGCGGCCCATACGGATATGGTTATTAGGACGCTATATTTTAAAATAAACATATAAAATTTCATATGCAAACAATTATAAAATAAAATACCTCTTGTTTTAATCTTATCCCATTTTTCACTTATTAATAGAATTTCCTGAAGCGATAATTTATAGGTACGTCCTGTCACTGTTATAGGATCTACTATCGTTATTATTTGATTCATGGGCAACCATATCTTTTCCTCAATTGTGGGACAAAAGAAGGATGGTGATGGTCCATGGGGATGTAATAAGAAAATATATATCTCCTCAGTATTTTCATTCTTTTTCAGTACTGTGGCAAACCACCAAAAATCGTCATAAACACATGTTACGAATCCTTTAATATCAGCAAAACACAAATTATCGGCAAAAGACAAATCGGCATTTGAGATATTATCAATTTGAAAGTTTGCATATGAATATATTTTTGATTTAAGTTTACTTAAACTCAAAGGAAAAACAGCATGTATTTCCCGAGTTCGTGGAATGGGACGAGCTAAATTGAATCTTTCTCGTAGTTTAATCTCTTCTAAATTGTATTGTTCGTTGGTTATATACGTAAAATTTACTGATGGCATATTTTGTTTTGCAAACTGATATAAATCAACTGGTGTTAAAATGTGTCCAGAACTGGTGCGCTGAAGGCTTGAACGTGCTGCTAATCATTTTAATGTTCCGCCAAGGCCGTCACATGGACCTTTTCCATGAGATGTAGCTGAAAAATGCCATTCAGCTACTACACCAAAATCTGATTCATGATAACACAGATTTATGAAATTTTTTGTTTTTATATTGAGCAGCCGATCCGTCAGAGCAGTAATAGATTTTACATGGCTTTTTGTTAAAATGATTGGTCAAAAATTTTATCATTTCAGTCTGGTATAAATGTACTGCAATAACATCATGTTGAAGTGACTCTGATATTACCACATAATTAAGGTTTTCTATATTGTTATTATTATTATAATATGCTATCATAGAATGGATAGTGGCCTGATTATTATTCCAGTGAAATCCTTGAACAGCGTCTTGGATTACAAAGGCATAATTTTCAGAGAAATCACAAATTATCATAAATTCATTTTGTTGTAAAAAATGTTTAAGTTTTGAAATATATGATGATTGATTGGTAGCGATGTTAGGAATAAAAAAATAAAATAAGATGATAAAATCTTTAATTTCAAATAATAACGATAGTAGATCCAGAAGTGTGAAATATATACAAATTACGGCCTCAGGAATTTCTATTTAAGCGCAAAATGGATTGCGATAAATAGATATATTTTTATAATAGCTTGAATATAATTTTAAAGTATCTTTATATGGGCCGCTTCCTCATTTATTGCCCCAGGACATCATACTGGTTATACTTAATCGATTTCTTTTGATTTTAATACCTTAAATAAATAAAAATAAATAAAATAAACGCCATCTATATTATCCTTTTTTATTTACAAAAATAATAAAAATTTTAATAAAATTAAAAAAACAAAAATGGCTATCGAGATTTTTCATTAAATAGTTTAATATAAAGGTAATAAACATTTTTAGAGAGTATCAACACCAAAAAAAAATCCCTTCCCAGGAATGTTAATTTTTTATTTTTACCGGAAATACAAAAACACTTTAAAATTTTTAACTTTTTTTCAATATTTTCCAATGTAAAATTTTAAGGGCTATAAAGTGATATATTATTTGTAATTCTATCTTAAGTATTTTTTAAGAAAAACAAGATATAAGAAATCACGCATTACGCGATTCTCTACTTTGAAGGCGTATATCTTTGGATCTGGTTGAGCTGGGGCTCTAAAATTTGGATTTTATTAACATTAACAACATAAATAACTAACATGCCAAGTTTCATTCATTTTTGAGATGGTCGGCCGAATCACTGGTCGATTTGTCATGGAATTACCCCCTTTCTTATATCACTATCGAACATTTATCTGATTTAATAATTAACTTTAATGATGAAAAAGTTGAGTCACAACTCGATGGGATGATATAAACTGATGCAGAATATTAAAAAACATTTGGAAATGCATTTTTGTATGAGTATAAAAATTTGACAAAATATGATGTTTTGTAATTTTCTAAAAAAGGTTCAATTTATTTATGCGTAGAAAATCCATTGTTTAAATTATAAATCCTACAAGGAAAGCAAAAATTGCACAGCTATTCAATATTCGTATATATAAAACTTTAAAGAAAATCTTATTCCATTAGTATCAGTCTCTTTGAGTGATGTGGCCTATTTAGTAACGCCTGATTTAGGTCAGTTGGTTCTAAAAAATATTTGAAGTTAGAATAACTAAAAGATCTAACCTAATTTTTGAAAACTCAGGCTCATTTTCCTTATTCTGAATCTTGGCACCTTTATCATTTTCATATACCAAATTAACTACATTTTCTCCTTGTTCCTCATTACCTTATGGAGTGTGGTTGGTGCTATTAGGCATTACAGCTAGTGTTGCTAAAAACCCCGATTCAAGTCGATTTTTAAAAATGGCCCGATTAAAATTTTTGTCAAATAATGTTAGGTTGGAGATTTTGCTCATAGATGGCAACAAGGTTTTAACTTCTATTTGTCAAATTACGAGGCTTAAATAATATTATTTGGGCTAAAATCTTAATCGGGCCGTTTTTAAAAATCGACCCAAATTGAGCTATTAATCCTTTAAAGTCTCATGATTTGTTTTGACCTCATATAATATAAATATAATAAAAATACTTCCATATTTTATGGAAATTATTAACGAATGTTTTATTTAATTTATCTTTACCATCTTACTGAATTATATGATTTTATAACGACAATATAATGAATTCTGTGTATAATATTTAATATATTAATTATTAAAGGTAAGAGTATAAAATTATGATTAATTATTTAATTAAAAATGACTATGCTCCTTTTTATATCAACTGTAAGTGCAAGATTCCAAAATAAGTCATTGGGATTTTAGAATACCTCTTTTAAACATTTTTTAATTTTATATTCATAAAGTTTTTCTATAATTATAATTATTTTACCATAAAATGCATTCTAAATCCAATCAGACCATACCAATTTTGAATTTAACGTTCATAAGATCTATGTCCTCTATCTCATATTATAATTTTACATTTATTATATTTTTTTAAATGATTCAGCATAATTTATAGTGGCCAAATAATTTAATACTAGTCGAGGGAGACATTTCGGAAGCCAACATCGATGAATCAGACAATGAAGAAGATATTTTGCACACCCTCTACGATGATTTTTTTTCACCTTCATCAACTCGAACATCTATAATCTTTAAGTAGAGATTAATAATGATAACATGATCAAAAAAACAATATGCAAAAATTTGAGATGGATGAAAGAGTATGTGTTGATGAATTAATCCTCCCGTTCACCGGAGTCATTAAAAAAATATATAAAATCGAAGCTTCATATATAGGGTAACAAAGTTTGCAGTAACCAGATCCTCCAGTATTGTATATCATTTTAAGATTTATGCGGGAAAGCAAACTAATCCAACACCATCAGAATTAGGGATAAGTAGTTATATAGTCCTCCAATTGGCTAAAAATATCCGGAAATTTTAAAATCACAAACTCTTTTGCGATAACTACATTTCTTCAGAAGCATTGGCTAAAAAATTAAAATAAATCGGTATATTTGTGGTAGGGACTATTTGAAGTAATCGGATGAAAGATTGCAAGTTAAAATGCTATGGACACTTAAAAAAGAAGGTCACGGGAGCTATGTGTGTAATGTTGATAAAAAGAAAAATATAATAATAGTCATATGGTATGACAATAAGTTTGTGCACGCCTTATAGTGTTATTTGCTTGATCGTAAAATTACCGGGATTCAGACCCGTGGTTTAAACTCGAGGTTCAGATGACTCATGTTATTCCAAATAGTACAAATAAAAAATATTTACCAAAAATATAGAACCAGCAAAATGCAATGGAATTTTTTGAGGTTAGATAGAAAAGACCTGCAAGCAACTAAAAAAATTTTTAATCGGGACCATTTATGGCTTAGAAATACCAAAAAAATAGATTAAAATGAGTTATGTTGGTTAGCCGAGCGATTATTTCCAGCTATACCATCCTAGTTCAGAATTAGATAAAAACTTTTTGGCCGGATTATTTCATAGCTATTTTTAAACACATATTGATTTTTTTCTAATTTTAGAAATGTATCTTAGACAAGTACATTTGATAACATTGATTGAGCTTGAATGGAATATTTAGAATACTTTCGGATCGTTTTTATTTAGGGGAGGGGCGGGGTGGTTATAAACAAGCGTCTTTTTGTACTGCCTATTCTGAAGTCAAAATATATAAAATCTTCTTACATTGTTTATAAAATTTGTGTAATTGCTAAAATTGGGTAATGGCTAAATACAAGCTAACTCGGCGTAATCTTCAGGCGCTTGCCGAAAAAAATCTGTTAACATTGATGCGTTTTAATTTATATTAATTTTTTCCAAATTTGAGCCAATATCTTTTTAAGAATAACCCCAAAAAGCCAGAGTGATAGTTTTAGGCTAAAACACTTGGTTTAGCCGATTTTTTAGCAGGCTAAAAATAGTTATAAGTTTAAAATTAAAATTGTCGTAAAATTAAAAAAGAATATTAAAAGAAATAATTTTTTTTAAAAAATAATGTTTTTCTCAACATTTTCTTTCAAGTTTTTAAAAGTAAATGTGTTATTTTAATTATTTTTGTAAAAAATATTTTTATCTGAATGGGTTTTATTTTTAATTTAATCGACAACATGATGTTATATTAAATCAGCACATTCACAACACTGAAAAATAATTAATAAGCTTAATTTCAAAAATATAAAAAACGGGAATTTTATTTTTAATAATTCATTTTATGATGATTAGTTCTAATAATTTTAAAAATAAAACCCATTCAGATAAAAATATTTTGTTTACAAAAATAATTAAAATAACACATTTACTTTTAAAAACTTAAAGATAATGTTGAGAAAAACATTATTTTTTAAAAAAATTTTATTTCTTATAATATTCTTTTTTAATTTTATGACAATTTTAAATAAACTTCTAACCAAATATATTTTTAACCGACTAAAAAATGGGCTAGACCAAGTGTTTTAGCCTAAAACTATCACTCTGGCTTTTCGGGGTTTAAAAAAATATATGCTCAAATTTTGAAGAAATTAATATAAATTAAAACGCTTCAATGTTAACAGATTTTCTAATTGAAGATTTTATATATTTTTACTTCAAATAGGCAGGACAAAAAGACGCTAGTAACCAACCCCCCCCCCCCCCAAACAATCCATCTAAATACCCCATTCAAGCTCAATCTTGCCGAATTTAGAAACTAATGTTATCAAATATACTTGTCTAAGATACATTTCTAAAATTAAAAAAAAAATCAATAAGTGTTTAAAAAATAGTGATGAAATTCAACAAATCCGGCCAGAAAGTTCGTATCTAAGAACTAGGATGGTATAACTGGAAATAATCGCTCGTCTAACCAACATAATAAGTCATTTTAATACTATATTTTTGGTATTTCTAAGCCCTAAGTGGTCCCGATTGAAAAATTTTTAACCCTAAGCTGAGTTGCTAGCAGGGCTTTACTATCTCACCTCAGAAAAGATCATTGCATTTTGCTGTTTCTATATTTTTGGTAAAAATTTTTATTTGAACTATTTGGAATAACAGTATTTATCTGAACCCCTAGTTTAAACCACAGGTCTGTGCTCGAGGTTCGTGCTCAGTGCTGGTTTAGTCGATTTTTAAACCCAAACCCCAGGTCTGGGTTTTATGGTGTTTATCAAATAGTAAATGTAAAAAGATAGTTACTAAGTAGCAAAAAAATATATTGTGCCAAGACCAAATATATTAAAAATATATAATAAAGGTATGGGAGGAGTCGATTTATATGATATGCTAGTTAAATGCTATCGAGTAGACATTAAAGGAAAAAGGTTCTACTTGAGAATCATTTTCATCTCATTGATATTATTTTCAGTAGACCTTTGAACGAATTTTTTTAAAATTGATAGTGGTTTGAATAGCAATTATTCCTCTCCTATAAAAAAAATTTTTTTTTGGGGGGGGGGGGGGCAGGGTAATAAAAATATTTTCTGGAAAGGGGGCAGTTTGTAATTTTCTCCCCTCCCCCAAACATGCTTAGAATCGGGCCTGTTACCCAAACCGATTTGATAACCGACGCGCGTCTATTTATAACTTTATTTTACTCAGGGGAGGGCAAAAAAAACAATGTTTTCTCCTGGGTATTACATAAACACGCTAATAAGTAGTAATGTTAAATAGTCGAGATCTCCAGGCTTTGACTCGCAATAACTCAATTCAAAACTTGAATTTATTTTCACGATTCGAGTTCCCAACTTGAGTTTTTACGTTATTTTGTATAGGTATATATATAATAAAAAAATATTATTATTGAAGTGAAATAGTAGAAAATATAAATTTCTTTAGAAGTTATATAAGATTGACAATTTTATCAATCTCCCTCTATAGATATAATAATTTACTTAAAGATATGTTTAGAAAAAATATAGGGATAAATTTATAGTAAAATTTAGGTTTTTTCGATTAAATTTAAAAATAAAGTTTTTATTAAAACATAATTTTTATATTAAAAATTTAAATTATTGCAATTTATTTATATTCTATACATCAAATTTGTTTAAAATTTTCAGTTTTTAAAAAAAAATTTATTGCTTCAAAATATTTGCATCTTATTTTATTCTAAATAAAATGGATTGCTATTATAATTTATATATTTTTAATTTACTTATGTTAATGGTGTATTTCAAAATCGAAATGAACTATTTTCAAGCATATATTAGATTATAAATATATGCAAAGATAAAAGTATAATAATATCTTTTATGTTTTGAAAATGACACATTATAAGTTATTTTTTCATTCCCACAAGTAGCTTTTAATTTATATCATTAAAAATTTATATCCTTTAGGTGGCGTAAGCGATTTAAATTTGTAAATATCATTTCAGATAAAATTAGTATTGTTTTTAAATATTTTTATGATTATAATACATGATACATGGTGATTGGTGAGAGCTTAAAAATAATATTTTTTCTATTCAGTTTTTTTGACGTTTAGTACTTAAGTAAAAGTGTAGAATAGAACTATAAAATTTTTTAACATTTGACCCGTCAACTAAGCGTAAACCGAAAAGGTAGATGATAAATATTTTTCTTAAGAAATACATTTTTAAAATATTTTAATAATAGTTAACACTAGTTCTAACATCTAATTTTTTAAAAAAAATTTTTTTTAAATTTATTCGACCCATCAGTGGAATCTCATTTCCGGAAAACAGGAAAAAAATAGATTGAGAGAATTATCGTTAAAAAAATATTATTTTAAAATATATTTCTAGAGTTAATACTATATGTTAACCAAAAATTAATTTGTATTTTTTAGTTATTTATGAGAATTCAATTCATAAACAAATTAATCAATATCAATTCATAGAACCCTTCACTTAACCAAAAAGAAGGTAGAGTAGAAACGTCAAAGAAATCAAATAAAAAAAAATAATTTTCAAATTTTGACCAAGTATATTACTCATAAAAAAAAATCTCTCATTTTTAATTAATAATTTTATCTGAAATATAATTATAAATTAAATCTTTATTTAATTATATAAATTATAACCCTTTTTTATAGGATCGGACCAATTTTTGGTCTTTTTTTTAATATAGGTTATTAGCAATTTACATTGATCATGAATAGACTAGATAGAATTGTCTACTTTCTAAGAGATAGAAGGACTTTTGGAACAAATAAAAAATTACAAAGATCTATATAAATTAATGATTAATATATCTGAGATCTGCCTCACACCCGTTAAAAAATTTTGCATAAGTTGTCCAGCCCATTATTTAAAGGTTTTCCAGGCCCGGTCCATTTAAATTTTACGAAAAGTCCAGCCCGCCGTTAAATTTTTTTGTAAGAATTTTCCGGCCATAACATTTTAAATTTCTATAAATTTTTCCTAATGTTAATTAATACTCATGTATCACTACTCTATGGCTATCTATAACTTAACAATGTTTTATAGATCAATTTGTTTTGATACCTATATTGTGTATTTGTAATTGGATCATATTATATCGAATATATTAAATTTTAGAAAAATTGATTAAAAATAATTTTAAAAAATTAAACTGCAAATTTGATAAGGATTCAAATATATACAAAAAAATTAAATAAATTTTTTTAGAGAAATTCTATAAATTGATTGTAAAATTAAATACTATTTTTCTATTTAAAAAAAATAATATATATATTAAATGTAGACTATAGTTGGGTAATTACAATGCTTTTAGCCGTTTAAGCCAATTTTTAACCGGCTAATAAATCGGCGAAACCGAGTTTTTAGCAGAAAACTATCACTTTGACCTTAGGGGTTTTCTTAAAAATATAGCAGCTCGAATTTAAAAGAAACTAATATAAATTAAAACGCCTTTCAACGGATTTTCTCCGGAACGCGCCTATAGATTGTGCAGAATAAGCAGCCATTTAGCCATTACCCAGCTATAGATGACGAATAAAGACAATATAATACTTTGCAGGCAGAGATCTCTTCGGCGAAAACTAAAAATATACAAAATTTAAATAAATAATTATTGCAATTTTATACTATGTTAAATCATATTAGAACGTCGGACTAAAAATATTTCCGCGAATAATTTTTGAAAGCAAAATTTATATTTAAAATCCAGGTTGGCCCAAAAGATTTAAAAAAATTAAAAGCCCGAGCCGTCGTTTCAATTTTATTTTTATATCAATTAATCAGTGGGAAAATCTAATAATGATCAAAAATAAAAATCCATGTTAGGCAAAAATTTCTAAAAAAAAATAATCGAAAAAAATCATAAGATAAAATATATGTAGTATGTATTTAAATCAAAATGAATGTCATATAGTGGCCATTTCGACTCTAATATTTGGTTACGTCGCCGCTTTTCAAAGCTAATAACGGGCTTAATTCTTTTAGGCAGAGTTCAAATCAAGGTTTCACACTTTTCTTTTTAAAAATTTTCAACAAACATAATATTTAATGAGATGTAAGGACCTTTTTAAGTCAGTGAAAAACCTATATTCCCAGACTTTTTCCCGTCATACAACCATATAAAAAAAAATCGGAATTTGAGGGTCTCATTAAGACAGTCAGGTATTTTTATCTGACTTTGTACTACAACATTGCTAAAAATTGAATCACACATGTTTCATCACTGATTTTTATCTGCATCCATTTGGATTCATACCAAGATTAATGTTCTTTGGTTTTTTTGATGACAATAAAGGCTCTTTCATTATTTTAAAAATGGCAGAATTCGGTAAAGATTATTAAATAAATCTTTCTACTACAAGTACTTAGAAGATTCTCTTTTATCAATGAATTCCATTCGAAAGTAATACCATTGGCCCAAGAATGTCTAATTTCCTTCAATACATTATTCAAACATCTCAAATCTCGCTAGGTTGTGACACTTTTATGGGTTCTATTTGGCTTAAAACTGTTAGATTGACGAATAGTTTCAAAATTAATAATAAATATTTCAGAAATTTTTATTAATGATGCCGTCTTTATGATATTTTTTTGTTTTAAGGTTTGGGTAACTGATCATTATTGAATCAAAATGTAACTAGAAATATCGTAAACATTAAACAGTATAATAATAAAGGTGAAAACTGACAATACCAGCCTTTAACTTATCTAAAAAATTGGTAAATTTAAGCAATGGCGATCTATTTGATTCACGATTGTTGAGTGGTATCCATTTCGATTTGTATACTATTTTTTAAAATTTGCATCTTTAATAGATATGATATTGTTTTACCCATATATAGGGCAGAGACCTGCAGGCCCGGCCCTAAGCCCGGGTACCAAGGCCGGGCTGTATTTTAAATTTTTAAAATATACCCGGGCCGGGCCTGAATTTTTTTTTTAAATAACAGGGTCGGGCCGTAAAATTTTTTTAAAAATTTATACAACATGAATTATTATATTTGTCAATTAGATATGGTATAATGATTATATATAGTTATGATTAATATAATTTTGGGTGAAAGTTAACACTAGCTAACACTCTTAGTATCTATTACATAATATAATTATAGTTTTCCTGGTATGGATTAAATACGCAAAGGATAATAGGTAATAAATACATTATTATATATTATATGTTATATTTTTTATTAATTAAAATATCATTATTTTTTTTAAATACAATTAATATAGTATAATCTCAAAATATTATTTACACAAATTTTTTATAGTATGTATTTGTAATATACTAAATATCTGTTTAGAATAAAAAAAATATGTAGTAGTGTTGTTAAACGGCTCGTTTTGAGCCGATTTTTAAAAAAGGCTAACTCAGTTTTTTATCCAGAAAAATATTATGCAAGCCTGAAAATTTTGCCATATGAGCAAAGGTCTTGACATATAGTATCGAAATTTCGAGGCTTAGTCAATATTTTTCTGACGAAAATATTGAGTTAGCCGTTTTAAAAAATCGGCTCAAAACGAGCCGTTTAACAACATTAGCTAATATGCTTGCTTATTAAATGATTACCCGCCGAAAAATATGATAAAATACCAAATAGATGAATTTTTTGTATATATCAGGTCAAATTTTTTTAAAAATCCAGGCTGGGCCTAAAATTATTAAACTCGGGCCGGGCCGGGCCGTAAAAAATTTTTGTAAAAAAATCCGGGCCAGGCCGGTCAGAAAATTTTCTAATCCGGGCCGGGCCGTGCAAATGGTACCTTTGCAGGTCTCTAATATAGGGTATGTTAACTTTTATAATATTTATACATTAAGGCTTTCACATTATTCTCTATTAAATTACAAGAGTAGAAATATCAGTTATATATTTAATATAATTATTACTCGTGATTTGGCTATCGGTATTTGAGTGACTAAATTTTTGTATTTTTTTTTAAAAAAAAATAAAATAATTTTGATTTTAAGTTTTAAAAAAAAAATTATACTGTACTTTAATTTTTTGGTGTATGCGTTGATGGTTGATACGATTTCTCCCAAAGTGCATTCCAGAGATCCCAGAAAATCCTATATTTTTAAAATATAGAATGAGTATTTTGATTTATGATTCTCACATGATCACTTAATTTCTGACTTTTACTATCAATGTCATATCTATAAAATAAATATAAAAATTAAATTAATTTCTAAAAAAATTTCATTTCATTTCATTTTGTAATAAAAACAAAACTAAATATCGCTAATAAAAAATTATTCAAACCAAATTTTGGGGCAGAAAAAAATATAAAATTTTTTTGTTCTTTGTTCAATTTATAATAAATAATTGAGTATTTTGATTTTAGAGAAAAAGTCTAAGTGTATGATAACTTAATGATCTGAAATATAAAAAATAAATTGGTTAAATATGATGGAATTTATATTCTTGCAGAATAATGCGGCAATAAAAATATCGAGGATCGGGCTGATATTTTTTTAAATTTAGACCCGATATTTATGAATGGCGGGTATTTTTTTAAAAAAATAATAGATATTATATACCCCATAAGTTATTCTACAATTTCGATGTGTAATCGATTTGGTCCGGAGAATTTTCAAGGACCGAAGCTTAAACCACAGTGTAAATTCGTCAGATGAATATTAGTGTTCTAAAAAAATTTCATGAGAGCATTTTAAAAAAAGTATCTCATGTATTTTAACTAGAATATTCCACTATAATATTTATCATTGATATGGAAGAATCGATTTATCGAAAAAATGCATTTTATAAAAATATGGATAGAATTATATCTCAGCCGACGATTGTAAAGATTGGCGAGCTATAAATGCGTCAACTAGTAAAGATCACGGTTAGGCCTGGAACCGATTTTCCGATTTTCAAAGTATTACCCTATTTTGTATATATCGCCATGAATTTGCGCTAACTGTGATGCAGTGTAAAAATAAAGACTAACCCCCGTGGTCCACATAAAAACCATATATATTTTGAATACTTATACAAAACAAAGGATTTCATAAAATTGAAAAATTTCATTTATTTGCAAATATTAAAAACAATAAAATATGATAATGAAAACAGAAACAAACATTACAAAATAACAAGGTAGCTAAAATAAAAATTAGCACCCCTAAAGCTTTTTTCATGGTCGAGCACTCCTGCCTACCTAAGGTCATTTTAAAATTTAGGTGAATTTAAAATGATAACATATTTATTACTAGACTTATTATAACAAAACAAAAAATTTAGCATTTATTAAATCATATTTTATGGGCATCCCATAATAATAAAAACTAATATTTCAACCATCCCCCCCTTTTATAAATAAAAAAAAAGTTAGTAACACAAATGATAAGAACAGTTTCAATAAGATTACATTTTAAAAAAATTTATAGACATTTTACTAAATGCTTGATAATTCTTTTTTACTAAATAAACTGCTTTGTAAAATAATTGCTCATAAGGAACTAAAGTTGATTGAATTTTATATATAATTTGACAATTCTTAAAAGATAATATATACTATAAGAAAAAATCATGCCTTTCTCAAGACAAAACCGAGTCGAAAACAGCTTGCAAAAACTAACCCGAGTCATGGAATCGATGCTAAAACAGAACCGCAGTCAATAACCGGGCCGTTGACTTGAATATTGAATACAAAAAAAGCTGCTTTTTAGAAAAATCACTAAACAAAAAATTCTAATTATTGTGAAATCAATAAAAATGCATAAATGTTTAGAACAAATTATTGTATTCAAATGTAATATAGATTATAAAATAAATTCAAGAGATGCCAACAGTACGGCCCGGCTCAGATTTAAAATTATTTTGGTCCAACCCGGGTTTTATATTATTAGACCCAGTTTGGATTTTTTTTTAAAAAAATATTTTCGGGCCCGGCCCGGTTTTTTCCAAAAAAAAATTCAGACCTGTCCCAGTTTTTTCCAAAAAAAAAATTCAGACCTGTCCCAGTTTTTAAATATATTATATTTATTTATAATTTTTTAAGCGAATAATGGCTATTTTAAATATTTGGTTTTAAAATATAAGGCCCGATCCGGGTATATTTAAAAAATTAAAATACGGCCCGGGCCGTGAACCTTAGAACCGGGCTTGCAGGTCTCTGACTTAAACAAAGTAAATAAGAAACGCCAAATATTACAAAAACATCATTAATTTATTTACTTCTTTTCTTATAAAGATAATGAAATATTATCATGCAAAAATAACAAAAATGATTGGAATGCTTAGATAAAAAAAATAGCTTATCCAAGAATAAAATTCATGCATATATGCAGATAACATTTTTTTGAAAATTCATGAGCTCCAAATTTAAAAGAATAAAATATAACAATATATCCCTGTCCACTAGTCGACTAATGGCTAAATGTCAGCGAATTCGATTTAACCTACAGGCATGTGCCATCTGTCAATATTAAGGCGTTTTAATTTATATTAGTTTCTTTCAAAAGTTGCTATATTTTTTAAGAAAAACTCCAAAGCCAAAGTGATAGTTTTCGGCTAAACATTGGCTTAAAAGGCTAAAAATATAGAATTACCCAACTATACTGTTCACGGTAATTCCCAAATTATTGATAATACATAAAAACAGGAACCAAATTTCTAATCTTCATATAATTGACTTAGAAATATTACTGTGAATTCATTTCAAGATAAAAATTGAGATGAATCATTTTTTTAAATATCTGTCAGTATATAATGAAAAGGGAATTAGTTATAGTCTGAAATCACACAATTTACAGGTTTATTTTAATCCCAATTTAATTAATTATTTAATTGAACTTACAAAGATAAAAAAAAGGATTTCAAATTTGTTAAATTATTATTTTATTTGAATTAATGGAATAAAAATATTTTGAAAAAAAAGAAAAGTAAGGACAGAAAATATGTAAAAGAAGGTAAAGTTGGTGGTTAGGAATGGGGAAATAATCCAAAGGAAGAGATAAAGGCTAAAATAGTCAGAGCGAATAATTTTGGTAGGAAACTTTGCCATAAAAAGATAGTTTCTTTAAATTGATTGGTCTTTATTTAACAATTATTTTCTGGCTAAATAGGCTGAAGGTTTCATTCATTTTGCATTTCTAAACAATTATTTACACGTATTCCTTAATTTTATTTCTGGATGAGACTCGATCTTTAAAAAATTGTAGGATCAGTTGGATGAATATATTTATAATATAAAATTTTGTATCGGCCTTTGAACTGAAAAAATAAATGCAATGAAGGGCTCTAGTTTTAATCGTGTTTAAGTGATTGAAGCTTGGTTGAACTGAAGAGCAGGTGTTCTACATAAATCTCAAAACGTTACAAATACTCAGAGTTGTTAAACGCTACTTTAAAAGTAGCGCACCCGCTATCGCTATTTGTTAAAAAAAATTAGCGCGCTACAGCTATCGCTATTTGTCAAAAAAAGTAACTCGCTATTAGCTACTATTTTTTAAAAGTAGCTTTAGCTACTTTTTATAAAAAAAAATTACTGCTTATAATGTTATTGTATAGTAAATATATAAAAAATCAACATTTAAAAATATAGTTAGTTTTGATTATAAAAAAATTTATGTAATAAAAATATATATTTATGCTAATTTGTTGCATTTTATAATAAAATCATCTCAATATTATCATCCTCAAGTCTAGAACGACGATCAGAAAGTATAAGTTTTGATTAAATAATCTCTCGACACTAGCACTTGAGGGTAATGGCGTATTTAATCTTATATACATATTTTTAATATAAGATAGATTATCAATAATTTTATTTGCAAGTACATCGTATGTCTGGCATCCTATTATCATTTTGAGAGGTAATGCTACAGATCTTCTTTTTAAAGTTCTAAGATCTAGCCAATGGCCTGTGATTCCCAGATAAGCTCAAAAATATAATCTTATCAATTTATAAATATAGATAAGTTTTTACCTTCTGTTATGTGTTCAACTATCTCATATATAATATCTCTGATAACCCTACTATTAGAGCATCTTTCACCATTTTAAAGTTATCTGCTATTTTATTCTTTAGGGTCTGGCAGCATAAAATTGTTGTACCAGAAGATAGAGTTTTAATTATCATGGTGAATGATGGATTATCAACTAAGGACATTGGCTGAACTGTATAAATTATAAAATCAACAATAATTTTATCAGCAAATTTCTGAGAAATATTGTCATTTGCTTTATTAATTAATTTGGTTTGAATTGAATGTCTTTTTGGATGTAGAGTCGCCTATACCAAAATAATTTAGATGTTTCTCCATTTCCTTAAAACTCATGAACAGTCTTATAAATAAATATTATTAGAATGTAAAAATGAGAATTTACCTTTAGGTGTTTCTTGAGGTTATAGCTATTGGATTGATTTGAGGATATATTTTTTTTTACATTTTAAACAAATAAATTTGAAACCAGTTTTGGTTATATATATTTATTTAAAAAAAATTTCAAATCTAGGGAATGGGAAATTTGTATTATAGCTATTAAGAACATTTTCTTCCCTGGTATCTTCCATTTCATTAATATCATTGTCTGAATCACTTTCAACAATTTGGATATCCATAGGCGATGACATTTTAAATTATTAACACGTGATAGGTTTATAATGCAATGGAAAATATAAATTACAAATTGAAATTATATTTTAATTTCAAAATTAAATGATAAATCATAAAAATTATAATTAATTATGATATTATATTTAAATTTTCATGTTTACAGTTACCTTCATTATATTTTTTAAAAGTAGCAGCTATTTAGCTACTTTCAAAAAAAGTAGCGCACTAAAAAATTAAATAATTACAAAAAAAGTAGCCGCTATAGCTACCAAAAAAGTTAGCAAGCTAATTAGCGCGCTACACAACTCTGCAAATATTTCAATATTTTTTTTATATAGAATTTGGGTCTACAAGATGTATATATTTTGTAACACTGGCATAATTATTTTTTTGATATAAGATTTAATGAAATCACAATATACAGGATTTTTAACTTTTATAAAATTCATATTTTATTGAAATTAACAAAAATAATTATCATGCTAAGCATTAATTTTAAAGAGGGTTATTTAAAACACTGGTTGTTTTTACATGGGATCACCATTATAATAATAACTGGCTTTCTTTCTTACTTGGTCAAAACATTTCATAATTTGTTTGATTTTTATCCTAAAATTATATAAGTTTTTCATAAGGTTGTGACATTTTCCTATAAATAAAATTTTGCCATATATGATCCACCATTTTCAAATATTATTATCTGTAAATTCAATTATGCTTTTTGAAAGCCAATTATTTCTTATTTTCAAATTATATTGGCTTATAAAATAGTAGACTTTTTATATTTATTTTCTTCATAAAGGTATATAATTGGCATTGGCAATAAAAAACAATTTTCAATTATAAATATATTTCAGTAGACCAAATCATAAGAGAGCAAGAGGCAAAACTTTGGTTAAAAATGGTCAAAAATTGATGATTTTTTAGGTCTGTGCCAATTCACAAAATTTCCACTAGTCCAATATTTACACATAATATATATAAAATATAAATAAGATATTTGATCCTTATTTAGAAAAACTAACTGCAAATCATAGATAAAATAAATAACACTTTAAAATTTTATGTTTCTCACATGGCCAATGCTAGTGTTGTTAAACAGCTCATTTTGAGCTAATTTTTAAAAATGGCTATCTCAATATTTTTATAGGAAAAATATTATGCAAGCCTTAAGATTTTGCTCATAAGTGGCACAAAGGTTTGAACATCTATTAACAAAATCTAGAGGCTTAGACAATAGTTTTCTGGCCAAATATTGAGTTAGTCATTTTTAAAAATCTTAAATCAAGTGTAATAACACTAGCCAAGGTATTTGTGCATTATCTCAAATTATTAAGTGTATTTTGTTTATTTTTCTCCCAAAAGTTAATATCTTTAAAATATAGCTCTGAAAGTGACTTAAATATATTTTTAAATCCTTCTCTTGTTGCAAATAATGTAAGATAAGATTTTTAGCAACTTTTCTTTTAAAATAATTCAATATTCAATTTTTTTTAAAAGAACATAAATTTAATTTAAGTTATTTTTAAAATTTATTATTATTAAGAAATTATTTATAAAATAAAATAATGAGTTGAAAATGCTAGATATCAGTTCTGATCTACTATTTAATATTGGCAAAGCAATCAAAAATTATTAGTTAAATATTTAAATCAATATATAAAATACTTAATTTACTTACACTTCAAATTTGAGAAACTGCTGCATCTCAAAATAATAGTCAAGCAAAATTTTATCATGAAATTTGGGATTTAAAGAATTCTGAACAGTTTCCGTTTTTCCAACCTTTCATACTGTTATTTAATGATATTATAAAAATTCATACCTGAAAATACTCTTTGGATGTATGATTTTTTATATACACTATAACCACTAAGGAAATTATTAATATACTATTTTAAAAATGTAGATATACTAGGATCAGACTTTGATAACCAATCAGCATTCCTTAAATTACTAAAATTTATAAGCAATATTTATTTTTTCCAGCAAATCTTATACTTGCATTCTATTGAGAGCTCAATTTGTGAGCTTGGATTAGAATCCATAGACGGCATCCTTGGATACAAAACAGACATCACGATTTTAAACTTGCTGGTTCAATTATAAAACCTTCTAACCTGTACTTAAAGAAACTTTAAATTCTAAAACAGAACAATTTACTGCTTGCTGGATCAAATAATAAACCTTCTAACCTGATATAATCTATTACTTAGTAATAATTTATAAAATATTAACCTGTGTTTAAGGAATCTTTCTTAATACAGAAAAATATGAAAAAATTGTAAAAACAAATTGGTGAGAATTCAAAAATAAATGGAATAGAACCGAACCGAATATTTAAGGTAGCACCGGAATATAGCAATAGTAGCGTCATTTTGGGGTTTGCAGGTCAATAATTGCCTTATTTATCATTACATGAATTAGTAAAGAAGCGTCCATAGAAGCAAGGGAAGCAGGCGCGAAACCAGGAATTTTCTAACATGGGGGTGGGGGGCAGGTGAAGTAATTTTTTAAATATTGAAAATTTATTTAAATCATCATTTTACATAAAATGACAATCTAAATACAAATAAAAATATTGTAAAGTTCAATATATTTAAGAGATATATTTGTTAAAAATTTATAGAACTCTAACCAGGTATGTAAATCAAATTAAACATTATGATGATTTAAAAATTTAATCAAGGTATCGTTTATAAATGGAAATTTAATCTTCCTAGCGATTGCGCCAATTTTTTGATTGGTCATCAAATTAGAAAAATACGAAATGAATTCTGATATCATTCGTTATTTTAAATTTCGTTATTTTAAATGTTGGGAAAGTTTATTCTGGTTAAAAAATATTATTCCGACAGACACAGATTTTAAAGATTTGTTTTTATCTTATTTTCGCAATCAATCAAAAAAAAAGCTTCATGGAAAATGATCTCAGATATATGGAAATTAAAAGAATATGCGAGAAAACCTATAAAACCTCACAAAGTGTTTTTCGCACCCATATGGACTTTATTCAACTTAAAAGGGCTGAAGTAGAGCCCTTAATGAAATTTGTTAATAAACTAACTTTACTGCGGGCCAAATGTAACTATGGTATAGATGACATGGTTGCCTAATCTTGAAGGGAATTTTTGAGCACATCTGGAGGGTTTAGAAAGGGAAATAAATTTCTACCAAATTTATATTTAATTTTGCTCTTGCATTAGAACAAGCAGATAAGGAAGTTTAGCACAAAAGTCGCGTAAGTATCAAAGAAATATCTGGTGGCAATAAAGAGTATAATAAAAGTAGTAATATGGATTCTAGTAAGAAATATAATAATCATGATAATTTTACAAGATATTACAATAATAATAGTTTTGAGATTAAAAATATTATATATAATAAAAAAAGGGGGAAATAGATGTTTATATTGTGACAGAATATATGATAGTGTCCTGCTTTTAAGGAGATTTGTCTTAAGTGCCTAAAGCAGTAGCGTCACTAGAGGCTCAAACCCCTGAAAAATTTTAGCCCTTTCAAAATTTAAAATTTTTATACATATCAATTGTAATTTTATAAATGTTAGCTAAAAAAAGGAAGATAATTTTGAAAAATTTTTGAGCCCCCTGAAATCTTAAAGTCTAGTGGTGCACTCAGGTTGCCAGGTCATAATTTTCAAATTGCGGGTGATATTATGCGGGAGAAATATGAAAATTGCGGTAGAAATATAAAAATTGCTCGCCCCGTAAAGTGCCGGCCTTCGGGCGTTATTTTGAATTGACTTAATTATCCGCCTATTTTTTTTCATAATTAATTTATATAAATACAAAGTCGGTAACTATTTTTCAAAATCAAATAACATCTAGATTTATTAAAATATATTAATTTATAAAAAAAACCAGCGATCTTTTTTAAATATACAAGAATGTAAACAAGATAAAATTTTATAAAAAAAAACGATTTTAATTTTACAATTAAAAATATATTTTATGCGAATGTCCCACAAAACGACCGCAATTGGAAATCTACCATGTGGTGTATAACATTATAGGGATATGCGCTTAATTATCACGTATCACGTTTAAATACATAATAAGGTATCCAAAAATAAGAAATAATACAGATGCAACTACAGTTGCGGCAATTGTAACCACTTATCTTGTAGTACAACATTCAAAGAGATACTTATCATCACAATGTTGGTAGAATCTTTTCCCCATAATATTTAACGACTCTAATATAAATGAAAACAATACTTGTAGAACAAAAATGAGCAAGGCTATCATCAATGTTTTAGGACCTAAATCCAGGAGGTCAATTCTTGACGTTTTGAAAGATGTGCATACATATGCAATTCTAACAGATGCATCTAATAAAGGAAATATTAAAATATTTCCCTTGATCCTCAGCTATTTCAACAAAATTAAGGTCGTTTATAAAATTATTAAATATTTCCCCTCAAATAGTGAAAAATCCAAAAACATAGCTAACCATATAATGAGCAGATTCGAGATTATCAATAAATTGCATGTCAGCTTTCTTATCTGATAATGCCTCAGTGAATTTGGTAAAACAGAGTGTATTTACAGAATTTTATGTTCCTAATACCCGCCATCGATAGAATTTTTAAATTTTATAAACCTTTAAAAAAATTTTTCTTAAATAAAGATTATAAAAGTGGTTCTAACATTTTGAAAATTTTTTTCAATAATGAATGGCAGAGGTATTATGAATGATTTCACATGTAAGAAATCTACCATGCTGTTAATGTGTAGTTGCAATCAGAAGAATTTTAACAAAGATTCACAAAATTATGCTGCAGATGTGTTCATCTTTACAGTTAAAAATTTACAATAAATTTTATGGCGCCAAAACTTAATTATATTTTATTTGAAATTTAAATAATCTATATTATAATTTTCCGATGTCCTAACTACGTCATCGTGACGTTATGTCATCGCTACGCCATGTCATCGCTACGTCATGTCATCGGATTTATTTTTATTTTTTTTATTTGTTGATTTTATTTTATTCATACAGATGAATGGAATTGATGGTGTACATATACCTAACATGGATGAATTGTAAAAACAATATTCCCTCAAATTTGTAAATATGAATGAAACTTTTTATTTCATTTAATCCTTTCTTTATTTTTTATATTACCTTATCAATTTTTATCTCATATTATCAATTACACATTAATGAAATCTTTTTATACTCATATTTTTCTTTCTAACAAATAATTAAGAAGATAACCAAGTATATTTAAATATTTTTATCCTAACCTATTTATAATCTCCAATCCCTATAAATAACTCTTTCTTTATTTTTTCCCCTCCCTTAATGAATTTATTTATCACTAAATTTTATTATCTCATTCTTTTCTTTCTATCTCTATTATCTATTAACCACTATTTCTCAAAACTTATCAACTCCTTTAATTTAATTTTTATAATATAATAATTTATACCTTCTTTTTCCCCCCTTTTTTTATTTTATTTTTTAATACCTTACAATTAATTAACCTTAATCTTAATAACATTACATTCATCATATTATTTTATCACTTTTAGAATATCTTAATAGGCTTGATAAGTCCCCCAAAATTTTTTTTGATGATAGCCCTCCAACTACTAGAAATATGCATCTAATATTGACCCATCTATTGGTTTTACATTATTTTAATGTTTGTTTAATTTCAACAATAGTTTATTTATATTTTTGCCTGATTTCTTTATTTGTCTAGGCTAACCCTAATCCCTCACATTGCTACAAAACATGATGAATCTATTATTAAAGATAAGCAAAGAAATTAATGACGATTAAACAAACTCCTTACCCGTTCTAGAGTTACTGGTAGACAAAATAATAATGAACTACGCTTGAAATGAACTCATCTGGAGGTTTATTTTGTTTTTTTTTATCTTATGTTTTATATCTATGTTTATTTTATTTTCACCCATTTCTCCAAATGTTATTTCTATCACCACTACCACAATCCATATGCCACCTCCGCCTATTTTTTAACAAATATAAACATTTAATTCTGTACTATCATTCACTTCACTAGGAGTTAATATAAATATTACTTTATCCGATTCTCTGAGAAACTTTCATGAATATTTAGAGAGAGGAATGTTCAAACTTGAATGTACAATACGGCCAATTTCATCAACTTTATTAATGGAAAAATATGCAGTATTTCTGTCGTGGCCTTTATAACAATACTTACGACCTTTTATGGTTGAGTTAACATTGTCGTTCATGATTCTATTTTAAAGGGGGTTACCAATGCTGACATTGACAGAAATATCGTTTTGCGTTCATGGGCATATCATCTTTATGACATATTGTGTTTTGTACACTGCTTTGGTAATCCGTCATTACTTTCATCTACAACCCTAAATGATATAAAATTATACATTAATTATTTCCTCTCCAGACGACCGCCCAGATTTGTTTTGTCACTTTTTCTATCAAAAATTAAAATGTCAACAAGGATTTGCTCTTAATTTTATAAAATACATAATAAATATTCCTCATTATTTTTTTTAAAAATTATCCTAAATTTATATGTCAATAAAAAAAAATATCTTAAAAAATATCTTAAAAAATATATAAATAATTTGCATATAAGTTTCATTAGTGTTTAATGGCATTTTTGTAATTTAAATAGACAGCATTTTTTTTTACTTAACATAAAAAAATATATATCCCTTATCAAATTCTTTGACAAATAATTTCAGAAATGCAAGACATACATTAAATTTATCTGAAAAACAACAATAACCTTAAATAATAGACAACATATTTTTTAGATATAATTTTAATTAATCATATTACAAAAAAGTATAAGAGTCGGTTATTTTTATTTTATTTGTCATGATTCTCTAATAAGTGGTTGCCGAGGCCTTCCCAGTTTCCCTTAATACAGAATTTACATGTTTTTTTTCCATATTAGACTAATTGGTAAATCAGATATTTCCCGTTTATGTGATGATATTAAAAATTTAACTATCTACCAGGCGGGAAAAAATTTTCAAAATTATAATGGGTAGGACTGGGCTTGGAACCTTAAAATTAATATTAGCTTGCACCTGACTTAAGAATATCTATTACAAATTATTAAGGGTTGAGCTGGGCTTGATAAACTTATTTAAAATTATAATATCTTGGATGCTTCTTAATATTGTGAACTTGAACCTGGCATGACATCTATCGTAAAAAATGAATAAAAATCTCATTCCCCGTCATTTTTGACAGGCTTTCTACTAGTAGAAATAAATGTTTACTGTTGTTATTAGATATTTATAAAATTCTAGCATGACATATTATATATTTGTTTAACCATTAGCTCGACATCTAATGTTGGTAAAGCGATCCGATTTCTTTTCTTTTTCCAGGCAGTTCTCATCAGGCTAAAAATGCGCTCGGATGAGGCATTAGAATGAGGTAAGGAGAAGACATACTAACATATTTTTTCCAAGCATGGGGATTTATCGTTATTACGAAAAAATTCTACCCATTTCTCCTCTGCTTTTAGACCATCTAACTAAGTATTTTGGCTAATCATAAAAAATAGATAGAATTCAATTTCCTCAAACAAGACATCAATGTCTTTAGGTATTTTTAATATATTTATTAAATTATAAAAACCATCAATTGATGGTTTCTGTTCCAAGGTCATAATATTTATACATTTGTAAATAGAGTTATTAAAATCAAATTTTGATTGTAAATATTCTAAAATTGACTTAATAAAAATATCTGCTTCATAAAAAATGTATTAATTAGAGTATTATTTGAACATTTTAATATAATATTTTTAGCAATAGCGCCATAAAATTTATTATCAATTTTAACTGTAGAGATGAACAGAGCTGTAGCATGATTTTGTGATTTTTTTAATAAAGAATATCTGATTGCAACTGAATATTAACTCCATGAAGTAGATTTCCTACATATGAAACGAATCCCAAATATGCTTCTGCCATTTCTTACTCGAAAAAATTTTTCAAAATTTTAGGACAGCTTTTAAAATCTCTATTTTAGAAGTATTTTTTTAAGGGTTTGTAAAATTTTAAAATTCTATTGATATCAAATGATAACCACCTGATAGGTATATATTGCTACAACTCACACCATTCCAAGTCAGACCATCACCAACTCTTTTAATTCATTAACACTTTTAGTTGATGGACTAAATTCGTTAAAAATTTCATCACAATTATTTCGACATCCACAGATAGTACATTCATTGCCTTCTTGCAAGAATTATGTAGTATATGGCATATACAGCTAATTGGTATTAATTTATTATTGTGCTGCCTCAATTCGGTAACTTTGATTTTTGCCAAAATTTACAGAGGCATTATCAGCGCAGAAAGCTCACATGCAAATCATTCACTGGATCAGCTATATTTACCATTATGTGGTTAGCTACACTGTTAGATTTTTCACTATCCGAGGAAAAAATTTTAACAGTTTTATTGAAATGTTCTTATTCTTGTTGAAATAGCGAAGGATCGAGGGAAATGTTTTAATATTTCCCTTATTAGATGCATCTGTTAGAATTGCATAAGGATGCCCATCTTTCAAATGGTCTAGAATTGACCTTTAGGATTCAGGTACTAAAACACTTGTGATAGCCTTGCTCATTTTTGTACTGCCACAAGTAAGGTTTGCAATTATATTGGAGTCGTTAAATAACATGAGAAAAAGATTCGACCCACATTGTAATTATATAGCTCTGTGAATGTTGAACTATATGATAGATGTATACGATTTCCGCAAATGTAGTTGCATCTGTATTATTTATTATTTTTGAGAATATTTTTATATTGCAATCGATGTTGATATACTCCCCTGTACTGACTTATGAATGAAATGATGTTGATTTATTATTGGATAAAAATAAAACAGGATAGAAATAAATTTACAAACTAGACATGTTTTTCGAATAAATATTTAAAATTTATTAAAAAAATATAAAAATAATCAATTAACGTCTCTCAAAATATTTAATATTAAAAACGTTAAAATACTATAAAAAAAATTGCGGGAGAAATTAAAAAATTGCGGTAGATTTTTGCGGGAGATTTCTAATTGCGGTAGTTTTGCGGGAAAGAGATGTCTGAGTGTAAACTAAAAATTGCTTGAGTCTCCCGCTGATGGGGGGAGACATGGCAACCCTGGGTGGACCTGGCAAAAAAAGGTCATTATGATAGATGATGTAAAGTCAGATCTTTAAATTATGTTAAGGAGTTATAACCAAAACAAATGGGTCTACTTTATTTGGATTTCCTTGAATATTAGATTTTAACAAGGAAATGCTGCATAAGGTATCGATTAAAATGTGGTGAAAAAGACTCCACTAATGATAATATCTATAAGTAGAGAATTGAAGTTAAAATTATATTAATAATTAAGATATCAACAAAAAAACTTAATTTAATAAATCAAAATTTATACCCTGATTGATTTCTTTCGTGAACCTATTTACCATATTATAAGTTAAAATTTTCTATATAATATTATGTATCCTGCCGATTGTGCGCATAGAAGGCTGGATTCTATTTGCCAAATCTCAAATCCTGCGTTATATTATGGCTAAGATCTTAATCGGGCCGTTTAACAAACACTAGTAAAAAGAATGAATAAATAATTTTTCTTTAATTTAATAATTTATTAACAAATTTCAAAATTTAAATAAATAAATAATTGGATGGTATCGTTTAAACAATTTTAATGTTTTTTAGTTTTTAAGAAGGTTTATCTTTTAGCACCGCCTTTTCTATACTAAACACTCGTTCAATAGGTGCTAAGGAGTCAAGGATTATTTTGTTTTATAATGAAGCAAAAATGTAAAATATATAATTATAAAATAACAAGTGATATAAAAAATAAAAACAAACAAGTTGCATTAATATGTTACCTTTTAAATAATAAAGTTATTACCTGTTTTAGAAAAATTTTAAAGATAAGAATAGTAATGACGATAACTTTTGAAACACGTAGCTATACACAACTCCAAATGACTCAAAAAGCATCGAAAATTTATAGCTATGCGAAAGTAATAAACTATGCAAAATGACAGGAAAAAACGAAAAACAACGTAAAAGCTCACAAAATTAAACCAAAGGAAATTTTATTAATAAACATGTATAAATACAGAAAACCCGCCAAATGACGCAATAATCCAAAAATCAAGCTAGAAAATCACATTAAATAATAATTAGAACACCCTACGCAAATATGTATAAAATAAGCAAAGGACAAGCAAAATGACTCAGAATGTACAAGAAAAAGGTATATATATGCAAAATGAGGTAAAAGAAATGCAAAATGCAATCAAAATGACAAAAGCAATAAAAACCTAATAAATTGTGTGGAATTTTTGTTAACGAATATGCCCCTCGTGTGACTACGAGAGTATTTTTACACCATATTGGAATTTTATAAATAATTTATTGAAAGGAAGTAATAAAAATTTATTCCAAGCTAAGACAACAATATTTTCAAAGGGTAAATTATGCCCTATTTCATTTGCCTAAAAAAAATTATTTAGACTCAGAGATTCTTCGTCATATGTAATGTTGATTAGATATAACATATTCTACCATTATCACAATTTATCAGTTGCGTACACTAAAAATCGCTCTATTGGGGGGAGGGGGGGGGGTGCTTAAATTTTTTTAGAATTATATTAGCAGTATTTAAGAATATCTTAAGTTTTAGAAATTTAGTAGGACTAGTGACTATAATATATTGACAATTTATAATACCCAAATTCAAATATAAATTAATTAAAAAAAGTAAAGGAGCAGTGTTGTTAAACGGCTCGTTTTGAACCGATTTTTAAAAACGGCTAACTCGATACTTCATTCAGAACAATATTACGCTAGCCTGAAGATTTTGCTCGCAGAAGGAACGAAGGTCTATACATATAATATCGAAATCTCGAGGCTTAGGCAATATTTCTCTGGCCAAAATATTGAGTTGGCCCTTTTTAAAAATCCGCGCAAAACGAGCCGTTTCACAACACTATAAAGGAGATCGGGGTAAAGCGATTGACGGGGTAACAAAGTTCACGCAAATAACTTCTTAATCCTTGGGCATAAAGACTTTAAATTTGGTGTGAGATGCCTAATTTTTACCTATATTCATCTTTTGAAATACTTTCCCGGTTTGAAATATTTTGCTAAAAAGACGGGTTTTTACCCCAAAATTATAAAAATTACCCTATAGTTTTTTTGCTTTTAGCAGAATATATTAAGGCTAAGAATTTAAAAATTTGCATACATTTTCCTTAAAGTTAACTAGAATTCAAACAATAACTATTTGTACATAAAACCTTGGGGTAAGGTTGTTATGGGTAAAATGGTTAAAATGTCCCGTCTGATTTAAGCTGTAAAAAGATCATTTTTCGATATTAACAACTACATCATATAAAAAGATATTTTTGAGCAAAAAAGAACATAGTTTCTGTGCTATCTTGAATAAAATTTTTAAGAATAGTCATAAAGAGAAATGATTGAAATGCCCGCCGATGTGCCTAAAATGGGCACATTCAAAATGTGATATTTTTGATATAAATTTTTATATTCCGGATAAAAGTGATGCATAGATGTCATAATTTTAATATTATGTTCAATTAAATAATAAAGCTAGGTTCAATTTCATTTTAACCACTCTACCCTGATGCTTAGCCACTTTACCCTGGGTATGGGAATGGTGAAAATGACACACTTCACATAATTAATCATACTCCTAGGATATTATATGTAGACACTTTTTTTATTTTGTTAGAGATTTGACTAAATATAAATATATAATTTGTTCTGTTTTTAAAGTTTTAAAATATTACGGTAGAAATGCAAAATATCAATCGTTTATCCCGGTCTCCCCTATTAAATATATATATTCGGGCGTATGAATCACTATAAAACAAATATCCGGAAGAACTTTATAAAAAAATATAAATTTTTTAAGTATTTAAAATTTGATATATAAATTTAAATTATATTTAAAAATTGAATTAATAAAAAATAGTCCTAAGGGTTATTGCCTTACAAAGTATTCATGAAAAGAAATATGATGTATTAAAAAATGGGAAAAATATAATTAAACCCTGTATTGCATACTGTGTATCTCATTCCACTTACCACAAATTATATAATAAATATCTTATAAATAAATTTTAAATCAATTGTAGGGTGTGTATATTGACGACACAATCCATATCTTCGATTCAAATGTTAATTTGGGCTACGTGACCTTTATATATTTTTAATTTCGCATTTTATTATATCAAATTTTTAAAAATGGCTATTTTTTTTATAAAATTGTTCTTCTCAATTTTCTACACATCGAAAAAACATAAATACGAATTTAACAAATTTCAAAACATTAAAATTAGATAAATAAAAGGTAAAAATAGAAATAAATGTTTATGAAATTATTTTATATATATATTTATTATTTTTGATAATTATATTTTGTAATAATAACACATGGTTTTAAGCCCCATATGCAATTAAAGTTTTATTTGAGTTTTATATTTTTAGAATTATGAATTGTGTTAACTTTCATATTCACAGTGAAGATTAAAATTTAAGTAAAACGTCTGATGAGGACTTTTTATCAACACAAAATAAGGATTTAGGTAAATTTAAAATTTATGCTCCTATATAATCTATAATAAGTATCTAAATTTCAATGAGACAGATGAATCAGAAGAAGAAGAGAATATCAATAATGAAAAAGAAATCGTTAGGAGAAATATGGTTTAGAAAAATTGTTTAACGAATTTTAATTATTCCAAAGTGGAAAGGATAAATTTCAAAGGTTAATAAAGCTAAAAAACTAATGGATTATTATAATAAATATCTCAATGAAATATTACCTCTTATTGTTAATGAATCAAATTTAAATGCCACTCAATGTAACCCTAATAAACCTTTAAATCTGTACAGAGATGAATTAGAGAAATTTATAGGAATCATTTTTTTTATGTCAATTATCAAACTTCTAAGAACATATCTTTACTAGGCCTACAAGACAATCCAAGTTGGCAGATGTTATTTCTTCAATTGCTGGGAACAAATTAAATTATTCATTCATATTAATGATAATGATAATGACAAATTGATTCCATTTGGAATTGAAGGCCATGACCCACTTTATAAAATTAGACCGCTATTAACCCTAACCAATAATGTACTTAAATCTTTATATATAGGCGAAAATATTTGCGTGGATGAGTAAATTATTCCTTACAAAAGGATGAGCAGGTTGAAGAAATATAACCCTACGAAAAAATGGAGCTATACACTCTTTTTACTATGTGGAGAGGATGGCCTTTTGCACAATTTTGAATTATATTCTGGGAAAATATTACCAGAGGAAGGATTTCCTGATGTTGGAGCAAGTGGCAATACTGTGCTCCGTTTAATTTGTTATATACCGAAGCAAATTATATAAATTATTTTTGATAATTGGTTTTGTTCAAATTTGCAGGACTCGCTCATAAAGGGATATTTTGCGAGGCCACTGTCAGAGGTAATCGACTTCCAAATATCAACTTCCCAACAGATAAGGAGTTGAAAAAAAGGGCAAGGATTTTTTGTTTCAAAAAAAATATATATATAAAGTGGAGCTAAATCAGTGAAGTGGCCGACAATCGTGCTGTGACTTTATTAAGCATTTTGTAGGTGCACATCTACTAATAGACTGTGAAAGATGTGAAAAGGATAAAATCATGATAAAATGTCCAAATATTGCTAAAATTTATAATAAATCAATGGAGATGTAGATCTCATGGATTCACTTTATCGAATTCATACGAAATCAAGAAAAGGGTACCATAGAATTTTATTTCATATATTTGACATGTTACTTATAAATTCATGGCTGCTATATAAACGTGATTGTAACAGTATACCAATAGTAGGCAGGGATTAGTTTGTAAAGTTTCAAAATTTCGGTGGCGGAAGTTCTTTGCAAATATGGCAAAGGCAGTTCAAACACTATACCAAAACGAAAATCAGTTCAAACACTATACCAAAACGAAAATCAGTTCAAACTGGTTATCGGAAAAGATGTAAAAAAGGACCAGCCCAATATTTACCAAATGAAGAGGTTTGGGAAGACCTAATGGCTCATTGGCCTAAATATAAGAATAATATAAGGGTGGAAGTAAAATGCCAGGATGCTTATTTAAAACAAAAATATCTTGCAAGAAATGTGGTATATATTTATGTTTTACGCCCAAAAATAATTGTTTTATAGATTTATGAAAATTAAAATATTTAAACATTTAATATTTGTTGTTTTTAATTAAAATTATATATGTATAGAGTTTAAAGTACAATAAAAAAAATTATTGTAAAAAAAATTATTGTAAAAAAAATTAAAATTTGTATCCTTAATTGCATAATGTGTATTTTAATACGCATACCGTTCATCTTATAAGAAATTTGGAATTTTTTTAAAAAAGTGAGCCATGATATTATCAATAGTGTCGAAAGAAAGAAAAAATCTAGTTTGGCAAAAAAAATTATTCTATAATAGTGCATGCAATACCGAGTTAATAAGCATATTATAAATTTATAATGTGAAATTCAATCTTCTTTGGGATTAAGCTAATTTTTCAATGATTTCAACAGTGTTAGATGTTTTTTGTTTATAAAAGAGATCGCTCAATCTATTTTCAGAATTAGTAGTTCACATCATTATTGTTAAAGGGCTCGATTTAAGCCAGTTTTTGAAAACGGATACTCAATATTTTATCCAGAAAAATATTACGCGTCTGAAGATTTTACCGGTAGATGACACAAGGGTCTGGACATTTATTAGCAAAATCTTAAGGCTTCGGCAATTTGTTACTGGCTAAAATATCCTGCTAAATCTATATGAAATTTTTCCCACTGTTCCTTACATACGTTCCAAGAGTATAAAAATAAGCTATTTTAGGCTATAAGCCTGACAATCAATATTGACATACTTTATTTTATTGTCAGAACCCGACTACTAACATATAATTAAAATATCTATTTCATAGCTGTTATTTCCTGATTACATTGGTGAATATTACCTAAGCCAATTGTCGGAGTGTTCTCGGAATAAACATCCTGCCATTCTACTCAAGAATATCTCGATCCACCTCTAATTTATTACGGCAATAGAAATAATTCAATAGCATGGGCTCACGAAATTTATCAAATGCATCTTTGTTGAATTTGATGAGCTACACGCTTAAGTTCCCAATCTATTTTTGATTCTTATCATATTCTATCCTCTAACAACGTCATGTAATCTAAATCAATAAGACGAATATGATTAGCATGTTTAATATCTCGATTTGTTAATAGATAATCGAGATGATCATTAGCTATAACATTTTCTCTACTAACCCAATCGTATTGAGCCATCTTCCAAGCCTGTCTTGTTAAAAGATTATTGGATATTTTAAGATCTCTTTTTTTTCGCCACAGACGTAATGGTTTATGATTCATGATCAAACGAAATCTTCTCCCATATATAAAATGGTGAAACTTTTCTATCCCCAAAGCGCGAGCTTCTTAATTTATATTGGAGCGTAATGTTTCTCTGAATCCATCAGAATCCTGAATGTATATGCTATTTTTTTTATTCAAGTAAAATATGTAATAAAACTGAACCAAACCCATATCTGAAGCGTCCATTTCAAGTACAAATGGAAGCAACATATGTCATATCTGTCTTACCGGTAGTCAATGGCCTTTTAATTTTTTTAAAATTAGTTTGCTCTATTGAGGTCCATTCCTAAGGAGCCTTATTGTTGGTCAATCAATGGAAAAGGCAGCCTTTCCATAAAGACTTTTAATAAATCTTTCATGATAATTAATCAAGCCAAGAAAGTTCTAAGCTGGTGCACATATGTGTGCGTCGGAGCTTCGCGGATGGCTTTTACTTTTTTTATGCCGGATTAATTCCTGTTTTATCAATGTTAATTTCTAAAAAGAAAGAATATCTTGTAAAAATTTTAAATTTGACAATTTTGTTTTCAAATATGACCCTTATAACCGCTTTAAAACTGGATACCAGATGCACTTCGTCATTTTTACCTGACACAATGACATCATCAATATAAACCCCAGTCGTAAAAAAATCTTTCATCAAATTATCCTTATATCTTTCAAAAATAGTTGGTGCATAAGGTAAACCAAATGGCATTCTTTGATATTGAAAGTATCCTTTGTGTTACAATATTTAAATAATCATGTAATTTTTTTCAACCTCCGTTTATAAATATGTAATTTTTAGATCAATAATGGTATAAGTTCGACATTAAATTTTCACGAGAAGATCATCTAGAATTGGAACGATATGATAATTGTATAAAATGAAAAGATTAAGTGACCTTGGAATCAGCACATATCCTCCCTATTATATTTGCGGATATTTACTGTAGGGGTACTCAATTGAACATTAGTCGGATCCACAGGTTTCAGTATTTCGACACATATTAATCAATTTAATTGTTCAATAAGTTGATAAACGATACTCTTCTTGGGATAAAAGCTCCGGGAACATAAGTAACCTTCAAATAAATTTTCACTGTAAAATCTGGGATACATCCAGGTTTATTATTAAGGCTGGAGATAATGCTCATAGGTGGCAGAAAGTTTTGGACCTTTATTTGCAAGATCTCGAAACTTACAAAATATTATTTTGGCTAATATCTTCTTCGGGCCTATTAAAAAATCGACCCAAATAGGGCCGTTATAGTGGCCGTATCATTAATTTTTGAAAAGTAAAGTGACGGAGGTTATTTAAAAAACAAACATAAATTACTTTAAAGAAAATAATAACGCTACTATTTTACAGAGTAAGGCGAAATGTAGCGAGTTCTATTTTTGCGTGATTTAGTAATGCCAATAATATTATAAAAATTTATATTTAACAAACTATAAATAAATCAAAATTATGAATCTTCATCCTAAAATTAAGAAACAATAAAAATAGGCTAAAATGGCATAAATTTTAGGTTAAATGTTAGTTTCTATCTCCTTGACTTTTATATAAATATTTAAATAATTTCTGAATAATTCATCTTTGTACATGATTAGTTTGCGATGCATAGCATACTTAACATTATTGCTCCTATTTTACGAATCGAATATTTCTTTTCGAATGATATTCACGACTTTTATAAAAAAATATCAATTGTTATTATCAATTTGATTATATAGAGGTTTTTTAAAATAATTACCATTTTTAGTGATTTAGGTTGTAATATTTAAATCTTTTGCCTTTAGTAAAAAGCAAAACTATTTATTAAAGGTCATTTTCCCAAAAACCTTAAATAAAAAATTAAATTCTATATCGGTTCTATATCAATTCGTCGCGTATCTAATATAGTTACAATTTATTATATATTTATTAGTATATAAAAAAAGTATCATTAAATAAAAGTCATTTTGAGGGTTGGTCCTATTAATTAATTTTTCTTCTTTTTGGCAAAAATTTAATTTTATTTACTTGCCTAATATTAATAATTAAGATATCAACAAAAAAACTTAATTTAATAAATCAAAATTTATACCCTGATTGATTTCTTTGGTGAACCTATTTACCATATTATAAGTTAAAATTTTCTATATAATATTATGTATCCTGCCGATTGTGCGCATAGAAGGCTGGATTCTATTTGCCAAATCTCAAATCCTGCGTTATATTATTTTGGCTAAAATCTTAATCGGGCCCCTTTTAAAAATCGACCCAAATCGGGAAGTTTAACAACACTCCAAATATTCAAATTATTTTTAAGAATTTAGTAATGGGATCAACAAAAGGCAAGTCTCATGCTAGAGCTTGGCATTTTTCAATGAATCCAACAACGACTGTATTAATTTAGAAAATAATCTGGTACACAACCCCCGATATCAAGAAAGGTGTATCGGGATACACCTGAAAATATTAATTGTAGCTCATTAATTAAATAGCAACCCGATTACTGATTATTTAAGGGGGATCGCATATAATTTTAATTTTAAAACATATTAAACTAATTTAAATTTTAATATTCTATTTTTTAATGCACTTTTTAACATATTTTTAGTATGTTGTTTTATGAATATAATATATTTATATTTTCAATAGCCATTTTATAAATAAATAGATAATTTTGCCTTAATTCGCTTTGATTATTTTATAATAGTAAAATTAGCCTTAACATAATATTTATTTTTTAAATAAAATCTATAAAATGAGTTTTAGTTTAAAGGAAAAAATATTTTTCATTAATTATTTTCTAAATTAATACAATCGTTGTTGGATATCATTGGAAAATGCCAACCTCAAGCATGAGACTTTGCTTTTGTAGATCTCTTACCATTAATATAATTCTAAAAAGTAATTTGATTATTTTTGGATCAACATACCTTATAACATGGTAAATTGGTCCACCAAAGAAATCAAAGTATAAATATTTGTTTATTAAGTTAAGTTAATTTTTTCTTAATAATATTATTAAATTTTTTAATCACACATTTTTTAAATAAAATTTAAATTTTTGTAAAAATAAAAAATTTAGGACCAACCTTCAACATAATGATCCTCTTGCTTTATACTAATAAATTTATAATAAATTGCAACTATAATAGATATGCGCCATCGAGTTGACGCCACCCTTAATTAACCTGGAACCGATTTAGAATGTAATTTTTCATTTTCATATATTTGGAAAAATGACTTTTAATAAATGGTCTTGCTTTTTGGTAATGGCAAAAGTTTTAAATGTCTACAACCAAAATAGCAAAAAATTGGTAATATATTTTAAAAAACCTTTATATAATCAAATTGATGATAACAATTGATAGATATTAGGGAGGGCTCATATTTCTATTGAGTTCTTGAAAATTCTGCGCTGCCGTAATTGCCGTGATACTTTCTAAATCACAAAATTTTATATTAAAATATTAAAATCTGAATAATTTCTTTTACAATTCGAATAATATTCGTGAATATTAAAATAAAATGATTAGACTACGAATAATAATGATAATAATAATAAAAAAATTATTCGATTCGAATATACTAAATCGAAAATATTCTTCAAATATTCTTGGAATCCGATAATATTTGTTAAGACTAAGTATGTAAGATGCTATAATAGGGCTAATCCATCTATTGTTTACCAAAATAAATTTTGATTATTTTTATACTAAAACCTTTTTCTATTGTATAGTGAGCAAAATTGCTCTATTTCAGCAGATTTTTGTAAACGTCTAACTCATTTTATACAGATATTACGCAGGCCTAAAGATTTTGATGGCACAAATGTTCAGACATCTATTAGAGAAATCTCGAGACTTAGGCAATATTTCTCTGGCTAAAATATTGATAGCCTTTTTCTAAAATCGACTTAAATGGAGCGATTAAGCATCACTACTTACATATCGTCATAAAAGCAATTTATAGTGCCAATTTTATTTATTTAATATATGGTATCTTCTTAACTAGTAAACACTAATTTCATATAAATTAGATGATTAATAAAATTTATTTTATTTTCTCAAATACTAGTTTTTTCCTGAAAATTGTCTATATTATAAAAAAAAGACTATTTTTTTATCATTTCACAAAACTCGCCCCAATACATTTTTTTATATTTGATGTAGCTGCAATTTAAATAATAAAAAATTACAATTATTCAATTATGAAATGCCATAACAGCATTTCACACTTTAAAATATATTTTAGAGTTTTTTTTCCAAATCTTTATATTTTGGTAATAATACTAATTAATATACTGGCACAAATGGGGAAATGTTTTCTTAATTACGAAAGGCGACGTGGCGGCGTGATACATATTTTTATTATAAAAATAATATTTATTTTATATATTATTTATGAATTGTAATTCGAAGAAAAATAATATTAATTATTTTTTATTGATAATAAATATTATTTACTATAAAAACAGATTTGTAACACTGGATATAAAACACGTTTTATCACTTTGAGCAGGTCTGTGACTAACGTGCTAGATATGATGTATTGAAATTCTATTATATATTTTATTCTTTTAATTTTTAATGTTTCACATAATTTGTGTAAAACCATCAATTATTATATAAGGAGTAATACAATATTTTCTTAATGCAATCTACAACTCATCATATAAAATTTATAGCACTTAATAAATATGGTGAGGATAAAAATAATTATTCATTTTCATAGTAAATTTTTTAATTATTTTTAAAATATTTAATTTTAATTAGTTACCCAATCAAATCTTTTTCAAAAAATATCAGCACATTAAACATAATAAAACATTTACTTGACAAACATGACTTATCATATAAAGAAGAAATATCTAAACAAAATTTAAAATTATTTTTCAAACTCATTATTAAAGATAAAACTGACCTTATAAAAGATAAAAGATTCTGGGTGTTACAAGGATTTAATGCCATTCTCTTCTCTAAAAAATACTGGAATGAAGATCTTCTAAAGATTGTAAAATCATTATAATTTTTTATGGGGCAATATTAATATTTATTTTAACTGTTAAAATATCTAATTATTTTATAATAGAATAATTGAATAAAACTTATCTCATCCCATATTTAGAATTTAAGGCATAATGTTTTTATTATTAACTTTTTTGTAATGGCATTTTTTCAGATAAAAAAGATTTACCAGATAGAAATTTAATTTTTCTTATGAATTAAGTGCGACCTAATTGAGGTTTGTGCTTCGTTATGCAAAGGCGAACAATGGATTTCAAATGGTAAGGAGCAAATTGAGAACAATTTATAAACATTAATAAAAACGCAAACTGAGTTGCCTTTTTTCGAAAACGCTCAATTAGGTCGCACTATTACGCATCAAAATTAGCATAATTTTTATTTATTTTAAAGTTGAAATTTTTTTTTGGAGAATTTCAAAGTTTGGCTAAAATATAATTTACCATGAAATAGAATACAAATATAACTCGGTTTTTATAATAACTATGTCGTAATTTTTAAAGGGATCATAACTATCCGAGATCTTCACGGGATTTAAAGGGATCCCTTTAAAATTTCAATTTTTTAAAGGATAAAGAACTATACGGCATTATCACGTTTTAATCGTGATAAAGAGGAATCTTATTTTAAAAGGGTTCCACGAGTTTCGTTGCGTTTTTTAATTTTATTGTTATTCATTAATTTTCAATGTTGTTTTTTTTTGGCCTTATGATATAAGATATATCTAATATAGGGTATTAATCGATAGCTAATCAAAAGATCTATTCGACTGGAGGTCAATCTCTCCCCCATAATGGGCGAGTTAGGTCTTGGGGGGTCAGAAATATTTTTTTCAACACAAAATATCGATATGGGTATCAAATAAAATTTTAATATGGTTTGACTGAAAGTCTTCATTCTTGGTCTTGATGGGTATGACTTGGTCTGGGGAAGGGAGGGTGGAGGAAGGGAGGGTGGGGGGAGCGGGGGGGGAGCGGGGGTGTGTAAAAAATAATTTTTTTTGATATGGGTATCAAATATAAGCTATAATATGGTTTGACTGAAAGTCTTCATTCTTGGTCTTGATGGGTATAACTTGATCTGGGGGGTGGGGGAGGGGGTGGGGTGTAAAAAAATATTTTTTGATATGGGTATCAAATAAAAGCTAATTTTAATAAAATTTGACTGAAATTCTTTATTCTTGGTATTGATGGGTATGACTTGGTCTAGGGGTGGGTGGGGTAGGAGAGGGGAGGGGGGTGGAAAATAATTTTTTTTGGATATGTAAATATAAGTTAATTTAATATGGTTTGACTGGAAGTCTTTATTCTTGGTCTTGATGAGTATACTTGGCTTGGGGGGGGGGGGTGTAAAAAATAATTTAAAACAAAAATTCTTGTTTTTTTAAATGTAACCTTTAAACGGTCTTAAAGCCCTTCAATAAAATGAATGAAAAAACAGATAGTGCCCCTCTCCGTTCTTATCAATATCCTGAATACGCCTATGCAACTAAACGCACTTTTCGCAGGTTAATATTGAACGATCAACAGAGTAAATATAAATAAATTTGATGGGGGAGGGGGGGGGGTCAATATCATATCAGATTAATTGTCAAGGTTGTTCTTCATTTAGATTGCAAAATAAAAGAGTAATTTCAAATCCTTTTTTTAATGTATTTTTTCAATTAAAAAAAAGTAGATAGGAGATATTTAACAATTTTTTAAGTAGGAGGGATCGAAGATAGTGTTATCATGGGGCAGGTATTTCCTTATCAAATAATTTTAAAACTAATATATTTGAAATTTAAACCATAAATATATTTATTAGGAACTTAATGCTTTTTACTTTAATTACTTTATTATAAAAATGATTTATCAAATTTTATTATTTTAAAAAGGAAGAAAAATTAACATCAAAATTGAATATAATAGTTTATCTATTATATATATGTTTTAAAAACAATCTCGATTAATACAAAGTTATACTTTAGGCGTATAAAATAAAGTATCAATCAATCAATATATAAAATGTTAATTTATCTCAATTATAAATTAAGATGTTGACCATCTCACACAGTATTTTAATAAGATGTTTTAATGATTTAAATGTTTCACGGAAATATATTTATGTAAGGTTTTAAATGCAAATTTAAATATTATAGTCAAATGTAACTTTTTAATTTTTACTAATAAATTTTTTATGAAAGTTAATCAGATTAGATATCAATTATAAATGATAAACTAAGTTAATTATATCATGCCTAAAAATATTGAGAATATTTATGTTATTTTAAATCTTTTAGTTAAATTTTAAATATATGAGAAGACCTAGAGCAGATTTTGGCGGGGTGTGCATTTGCCACTTTTAAGCAGGGATTTATTTTTAACTAAAAATATATCCACCTACATTTATGAAAAAAACATAGAAGCCACAAGTTTGTCTAGGGTTACAGACAATATGATGATGCTGACTTGTTTTTGTAAATTAAAGTTCTTCCGAGTTTTATATACAACATGGATGATCCTGATACATTTAACATATTTGACAATGTATCATCATACGTGTATTTAGGATTAACTATATTAAAAAATTTAAAAAATCTATCTAAAAAAGTAGACGCTATAACACGCACCGCATAAAAGCTAAAGGTACTCTCGGTGTTTTACATAATTCTTAAATTTTAAATTAACAAAAAACTAAAAGATATATTTCTTAAATATAAAGTTCTACCATAGATAGGAATAAATCTACATTTAAATATTTTTAAAAATATACTCCTCGTTTTTATAGCACTTCAAATTTTTTTGAAACCCCGGTCTCTCCTATATATATAATGTTTCTTAACTATAATACTATTATAAGATGATTTCATTTTTCTGGTCTGCCCTTCAAAAATATTAAATGCAGTATTTTTATTAAGGGGTTAAGTATAATATCTAAAAAAATGGTATGTAATTTACAAAACTATAGGTAGCACTACACTGTCTACTACTAATCACGACATCACTGAATAGTCGTTTACAATATTTTAATTAAAAAGGATTATTAATTAATTTAAAAAGTCAATTCATTTTTAAGTCTTTATATTTAAAGCGAAAAATTAATTAAAAATGTGTTTATTGGGAAGAAACTGATAAAAGGTTATCATAAGGTTGTACTGTTGTCTGCGAAACATTTGCAGTATTGAATCTTAAATCACAGGGGCTTTCACATTCGTCAGTTGGTTCACTTAGGTCGGTGTCATATTCGTTAACGTGATCAGCAGTTGTATCTTGCGATTCTCCTGATAAGTACCACTGAAAACCATCGAATTCCATTTTATAAGCACATTGATCATCTATAAACAATATTCAATCATTTTTAAAAAATTTGGGATACTTTTCAATTATAAAACATAAATATTTAAGGATTTGACTTTATTTGATTTGATCCCTCTTTTTAGTTGAGAAATTTTTTTTGGATCAAAATTGAATTTACTCTTTAGAACGCCTAAATGATAATAGATAACAACGTCACTAATATTCTACCCCTCCCCTCTCGCCCATCTAAAAATTTATGATATTACCGGGAGTTACAGTTCTTGATGTCATATCATAGGTATATGGTTGGGATAAGCTTATAGTATCTTCGAGTTCAGCATATAGAGGTGATCCTAAATCCTGAGTTTGCGGATAATAATGAAAAACTTTGAACAATACTACCCTCAAAAACTCAAGATTCTTTTTGCGATTTAGTAAATCATTTTCATAGTCTTTTTGATAATTGGATTCTTCCAATACAGTAGGATATGTATCTTTATCCGGGTTCAAAATCTCGGATGCTGTTTCCTCTGTTATACCCAGCTTATTTAATAAAACATCTGTGTACAATGGATTAATGTAATTAAATATTAGTTCGCGGGTAAGATTGTATAAATTAATTTTGATATCTTTCAAATTTTGATCATATATAAATTTATAGGTAGAAATTTTTATTAATTTGACTATATAATCTTTCAGATCATTGTACACGAATCTTATCAGAGCTTCTTCGTACAATTTATTATTGCCTAGTTTTCCCCTAATGTATGTTTGACATGGAATTTGGATTCTTGAGAAATTATTCAATGAATTTATTGTCTGTATAACCAAACATTTTTCCATCCATGATACTTTGTAACCTACGTTCCATTTAAATATGAACATGTTACGAAAAAAACATTTTAGCTCGTTGGTTTTGGCTTTTAATATTTCCTTAATAACTTTTTCCTTTTTTGGAGCTTCTGTAAAAGAGTCACGCGGATGATTAATAAATGCATTTACCCATTCTACGTACGGATGTAAATAACAATCTACTTCACTTACATTAAAATCAATATACATCATTTTGGAGCCATGCATCGTTAAAGAGTTAACTCATGAGGAGTTGAAGGGCGATGATAAAAATCATTAGAAGTTTCGATAGCCTAGTGTTATATATATTTTTTTTAAATATTATAATTTATTTAAATTATATATAAATTAAGAAATTGTGTATATATATATATAAGTTTCCTAACTTTATAGAAAAAAAACGGTTTATTATGAATTATTTTATATGATGTAATATTACAAAGATATAAGTTTAAAATTACTTAATACGTTTAATATAAATCGTAAATTTAAGTATTAATCCTCAAAAAAAGTCAATCAAATTTATCCATTAATATTCTTTGTAATCAATTTTATACAATAGTATAATCCCATAAGTTTATATATTAATCCTCTAGCTTAGTTGTTTTTTCTTGGCTTTGTAATAGTAGATAAGTCAAATATAGGTATCAATCGATAGCTAAATGATCTATCTACAACATCTCCCCTTTAATGGGCGAGTCTAGGCCTTGTGTGGTTAAGAATATTTTTATCAGCATAGATTATCGATATGGGTATCAATAAAAGTCAATTAAAATATGTTTTGACCAGAATAATATTCACTCTTGGTGTTTATGGGTTGGACATGCTTGGGGGGGGGGGGGGGGTAAAAATAAAATTTTTATATGAAAATAAAATAAAAGGTAATTAAAATATTTTTCGATTGTTATGATAATTATCACTCTAAGTAGGCAGGTCTTGATCTTGGTTGGGTCCGAAATATTTTATCAACACAAAATATTGATATGTATGTATCATAGAAGTTATATAAAATATTTTAACTGAAATAATAGTATTCACTCTTGGGTGGGTCAAATTTGTCTTTAAAGTGAGAAGGGGGGGGGGATATACTAAAATGATATGGATAATATCAAATAATAGATAACTAAAAAATATTTTCATTGAAACAATAGTATTTGCTCTTGGTTTGAAAGAGTAGAACTTAGTCTGGGAGGGGGGGGGGCGGATGGGTGGGGTAAAAAGTAAAAATTTGATATGGGTATTAAATAAAAGGTAATTAAAATGTTTTTTTATTAATTAATAATTATCACTCTATATGGGGAGGGGGTTCTATGTCTTGGAACTGAAGGTCAAGAATATTTTATCAACATCCTTTAACTATAATGTAAAATATTACTTGAAGTGGTCGGATCTAGTTATTGGAGGGTTAAAAATATTTTTATCAACATAAAATATGGGTATTGCATAGAAGCTAATTAAAATTTCCTTTGACTAATATTAGATTCCCTCTTGGTTAATGGGTCGGATTAGGTCTGAAGGGTGGTGGTAAAAAATTCGATATGGGTATCAAATAAAAGGTAATTTAAATATCTTTTGACTCTAATGTTAATATCCTTAAGTGGACAGGCCTAGATTTTAGGTTAGAATTTGTAAAAAAATTTATTGGGTATTCGGCTATTTACCTACTAATATATTGTATATATAATATCTATATATATATATATATCTAATTTATATTAGTGATTTCATATTTTACAATAAAATAATATGGTCAGTAATGATTAATTATGTGACCAAAAAATTGGGGTTACCCTAAAGTTTATATAGCTCGTAATTTAATGTATAATGAATTGGCCTACACAATATTAAATTAATTTTATTAAAAGCAATCTTTTGTAGATTTATTCATAAATACTCATCAAAATGAAGGTAAATTTCTGTTTCTATCATCAAATAGAGGGGAAATATATGATTCATCTATCATCAAAAAAGGAGAAAATTATGCTTCCCCGGCATTCTTGACTGACATTGCGCTAGATTAAGTAATAAAACACGATCTAAAAGATAAAAAAAATAATGATTATTAAATTAAAAAAATACTTTGTGTATTTTATTGAATTTGGATTTATATTCTTGTATAATTTAATCTAAACCATATAATAATAATTATTATATTTATTTAATGTTCCATCATTATGTAAAATATTATAACTAAATAGACTTTCGAATTTCTTCACAATGGTATTTGTATTAAAAATCGTCGTTCTGGCATCCGTCAATGATTTATGAACATATCAAAGATTGTCAGGCCTAAGCCGGTAGCACACAGGTATAATTATAACAAAAATTTTTCTCTGAAAAGTTATTATATACAAATAAAATATTTTTAAGATTCTCTTCTGTAGAATTATCACTATAAGGAGAAAGAATAAATTTTATGGATGAAAACAGGGCTATGACCTCTCCTTATAAAAAAAAGGGTTCAGGTTCGGGCTCATGAAAAATCTCTGGACCAGGTTCGGCTTCGGTGTTCAGAATTTTTATTTTTATTTACATAAATTAGATGCACTAAAATAAAAAACTATTCTATGAAAAATGATTTTAAATTGGAAAAACAAAAACAATTTATTTTAAATATTTAATGTTTTTTTAAAAATTATTATTGTTATAGATGTTAAATAAAACATTTTAATATTAATTAAAATTAAATAATATATTAATTAAAATTAAATTAAATTATAATGTCAATAAAAATAAATTATAAAACTATTTAAAATAAATTATAATACTAATTAAAATAATATATAATAATTATAATATTCGTATATGACCTTTTATAAAATATATCGCGATTTCTACTTATGACCTTTTATAAAATATATCGTGATTTTTATTAACTTATTTTATTTTATATTCAAATTTATATTATTGTATTATACTACTACAAATATTAACATAATGTAATTCTTCATTTTTAATTTAATAAAATAGTTTCTTCTTGCCATCATGTGTTCCCATCAATTATATAAATGTTCTACATGTTAATTTTTTAATATATATTTTTAATTAGCAAATTTTTTATTTATATAACTTAAAAAAAAAATTTCCTAAATGATTTGTATATCATCAGCTAAAACTAAAATAGAAAAAAACAAATTCTAAATATTTATAGAAAAAGGGGGTTTTAAATTAATAAATACCTAGAAATGTTCAAAAATATTTTTTTACTCTTCTCTTAATTTGCCCAATCTAGGGTTCATTGAAATAATCGTAGGGTATAAGATAAATGACCAGTTGAGGTTTTTATATTACTTATAGGTTGGAATACCTTTCATATATTTTGTTTAAATAATATCTTTTCAAACGATTTGGTCATTTTAAAATGTAAAGAAAAGTGTAATTGTAGTAATACTTATTGTTGTTTTGGGTAGTAAAATTATTATTGTTGTGTGAATAAATTTATTGTTATTTTAAATTTACTTATACTGTAGCCAAGTATAGTGCTGTAAACGTTATTACAAATAAGAAACGCATAACCGTTACATCTGATGCGATACCGTTATTCGTTACAAAAGAACGCGCGTTACCGACTTTTCAAAAAAGTAACGGGCTACTCTTTTTTCCGACAATATATAATAAAATAAAACTATACAATAAGAATATCTAAGATAGTTTTATAAAAAAAAATTTCATATATATAATTATAATATAAATAAAATTATACAAAAAAAATATATTATAAGATAACATCTTTATGTATCAATTTTTTATTTATTTTTAGCAACAATTGATTTCAAAATTTTGATCAGACAAACAAGAGCGCTTAGTGCTCAACTAAGCCTATTTGATAGGGGGCGCATATTTTAGTCATGTAAAAATTATTTTTTAAAATAAAAAAAACATTTTCTATATCATCTTATAAAACTAAATACAATTCAATATTAATATAATTTAATTAAGCTTTTTTGAGAGGGGTTGTCATGCCCATTAAAAAGTATATTCCCAATATAAAAGTTATCCCAAATTTCATATAAAATCAAGCAAAACTGCCAATTCCTGTTTAAATGTAATTTTTCCTATAAACCTGACATTTATTTTAGACCCTAAGATTTTTAAACAAAGTCTACTGGGCAAGCAAGGAGAATAGTGGAAAAGGTGAAACTGTAGTTTCTATGAAATAAAATTTGAAAACCATCCCTATCTAAGTTTGGTTGAATAACATGTTAATTCTAAGAGGAATCATTTTTAAGAACACTAGATCAATTAAAAATATTTAGAGAAGTGATTGAATAAAAGAACTTATAATCTTAAAGCTTAAAAAATTTTATGTCACATTGCCATCATTTAATCAATATATATAATTTCCCAATCCAACTTGATATTATCCTTATTTTATAAATTATTAGACTTTTGTAGGCAAGGATTAAGGGCAAAAGTAATTATTTTTTAAGGATGTAACTTTTCAAAATATTTTAATGTGATAACTAGATATATTTGGAATTTGTTAGAATAAATTTATAAAAGTTTTGAGTATCACAAAGCCTTCCACACTCTTAAATTAATGATAATATTGATGCCACAAAATTTTTAATCCCTTACTTTCCTCTCCCCAAATCAAAATTGGCAAAAAAAGAAAAAAATTTCAATAAAATTTATAAATTTTCCAATAAAGTGTTTTGAATCTTTTTTTTACAAATATTCAATCAATTATTATATAAATTACAAACATTAGAGTAGAACTGCCTTTGCAATTAACGTAACCCTGTTGGATCAACTAATGATATAAAAAAATGATATATATAGCTTTATATTTAGATTGCATTCTTCACTTCAAGCATCTTAATAATTACACTATATTATAAATAATTATAAACTATTTTATATTTTAACATGAATATGACATAAAGATAATAAATTTCTAATTTATATATGCAGCAATAACGATAGTCAAAATTATTAATATATCATTTGTCCTTGTATTTTCCATAATCTCTTAATCTAGATGTTACATCATGTAGTCTCATATTTAATTTTGCTATAGTTTCTTGCACATTTTCATATTCTGGAGAATAGCATATATGTATTATGGACCCAAAAAATGAATAATCATCAAGTTTACTTTTGGCTAACCTTAACATTATTGTAAATTAAATCAAATATAAATTATTTTACTTAGCCTGATGGAAATCACCATATTTAATAAGAAAAGTTGTGATAAACTTTTCAGAAGGATAATCTCTTAAATTACGACATTCAACAATCTTTCCATACTTGGTAAAGAGTTTAAGTAAATAACTTTCCAAGCTTAGATCAGGTATATTCTGAACAATCAAATATTGTGATTCTGAGCTAATGTTATAAACCTTAAGATATTAACTTTTAATTAATAAAAACTACTTTCACGGCCTTTAACTTTTTAGCAGCTCTATATGGTGGACGTGTTTCACATAATTCCGATTTTTTATGATGCTCAAGCATTTTTGTGTTGATAGCGTTGAACGTTATTGATTTTTCATGTGTTGTATTAAAATATTATATTGCCTTTAATTTTATACTCACAAATAAATGTGATGTTTTCTTTCTCCAAAACCAGAGATCGTTTCGTCCTTGGGGAGATTATATATAGAAAACGGGAGCTAGCGACCGCGTGATTCATTAATATACGTCATACGTCATAATAAGCGCAATTACCCTTTATCGCTATATGAAACAGCAGAGCTACGCTTGGACTATCTCATCCCATCTAATTGGGTTAAGAAATTTGGGGGTAACCTATGAGATGAGCCCATCCACAGTTCTTGGGCAGGCTGCAGTTACCTGTGCGCGCAAGAGGCGAAACCACTTGCTTAAACGCCTACGGGAAATAAGAAGAGAGAGAAAAGCCCGTACCCGATTAAGTAAAATGTAAATTATAGGGAGGGGTATTGGTAGATTTTAAGTTTATGGTCTATATTGAATTTGTTTATATAGTAAAAATATGATATATTTTTTTAAATAAATCTGCCTTACTATTTAAGAATATTAAGATTAGTGAGTTAAGTATATTTTGGATAATTATATCAAGGTAGGTACATGAAGAGTTTTATAAACAAATAGATAAATGTATGTTTACCATGGCGGGAGGAAAGTGGTGCTTATGTTGCTGGGGGGGCTAAGAGATTTGGAGGGAGCAGGTAGCCCGATTTGATTTTTAGAAGCTTTTTTATTGAGCTTTTATTATTGTTTAAACGTATGAATTGTTCCATCGTTAGATTTAGGCTTATGATTTCTTTTATCGTTCTGTATAGCCAATATGACTTGTATTTACCGTATGTTTTACCTTCATGAGACTCGAGCCAGATTATAGCTTCATGGACTATGTTTTGTCTGAAGTTTCTGATGGTGTGACCAAAGAGTTGAATGTGCCTTTTTTTGAGAGTAGTCTCGATCGGGACATTTTTTGAAATTCGCCATAGGCTGGCATTCGAAATTATTCTTGGATAGAAAATACCGTTGAGCTGGCGCAGACAGCGGTTTACGAAAACTTGTATTTTCTTTGTCTGAGATTTATTTATTTCCCAAGTGTCGCTGCCGTAGAGGAGGACTGGAATGACTGTGGCGTTAAAAATTCGGAGCCTCGTTTTGACTGAGATCTCTCTCGCTGTCCATAGTTTGTAATATTTCATAAAGGTTATTTTGGCGTTTTTTAGTCGGGCTTCGATTTCACCGCTGATATTTCCTTTATTATCGATAAGTACGCCAAGATATTTAAAATTGTTAACTATTTTAATTTCATTTCCCTCAAATGTTAAGTTATTTATAGACGCCTCTGGGGATGGCATAATAAACGTTTTATTAAAGTTTATGGTTAAACCTACTTTGTTGCTATGAAAGCATAAACTTGTTAGTAAGTCTATTGTCTCATCTCTTGATTTGGTGATTAAAACTAGATCATCTGCGTATGAGATGATTCTTAGGTGATTGATATTATTATTGTTTGATGATATATCAACTAGGTTCATGGTGTTCGTGGTTTCCTTAATAATTTTGTTTATGATTATATTGAACAAAATAGGTGATAGTACACAGCCTTGTTTTACCCCTCTTTTAATCTTGAAGTAAGGTGAGAAAGTTTGGCCTAGCTGTAATTTGGCCCAAGAGTTATTGTAATGGTACTTCAAAATTTTAATTATGTTTGGATCGATATTGCAATCTTCTAGAGTCTCCCAGAGGGCATTGTGTTTCACGTTGTCGAAGGCTTTGCTGTAGTCTATGAAAGTAAATATAAAAGGAAGTTTATATCTAAAACACTTCTGTAGATAGATTTTAAGAGCTAGGATGGGTTCGTTGATGTTCTTATTTGGTCTGTATGCGCAAATATTGCTTGAAAGGAGGTTTTTGGTAGAATCAAGAATTCTGTTCTTCAGGAGCACCATGAACACCTTTGAGACTGTGGAGGTGAGAGCAATGGCCCTATAGTCTGCGAAAGATGAAGGATGAAGTTTCTTGGGAAAGTTGCAGATTGTGGATTTATTCCAATCATCTGGGGTCTTGCCTGAATGCCATATTTTGGTGAATATGGCTAATAGATATTTGGAAATGCTCTCTGGAGCGGCTTTCATGTGTTCATTTCTAATCCCATCAGAGCCAGGGGCTCTATTATTTTTTAGTTTGTTTATGGCTCTGTTAATTTCTGTGAGGGAGAAATTGGAGTGGGATAATGGCAAGATTGTCCGTTGGGGGTTCACTATCTTGGAAGGGATCCTGGACTCAAAGGCTGACATATAGAAGTCTGTCCAGATGGCCATTTGCTCCTGAGGGTCTGTATATTTGTTACCTCCTTGTAAAGTAAGTATTGGTAATTTCTTAAAGCAGGCTGGTTTGCAGAAGTGTTTGAGCTTTTTATAGGCGTCATGAGTTTTGTTGTTCCTCATATCTATTTCTATTTCTTCAGCTTTCTTTGCTAGGTAAATCCTACGATCGCTACGTAGTAATCTCTGAATGCGTTTCCATAGTTCTAAATTACGGCTTCTATCATTTTTTATCGATAGGATTAAGTTTTTTGTATTTACTGAGAGCCATTCTCTTTTTGGTATTTGGCTGTGGTTGAGATTATTATATGCATGGAAAACCGCACTTTTGAAGTCTGTCCAACATTCTTCTAATGGTTTGGTAGGGAAGAGCTGAATGGTCCTAGCTAGGCCTGAGCATATTGTTTCATTATAGGTTGTTTTGTCAATATTAGTGAAGTGCCATTTGGTAGGTTGTTCTGGCGTTGTACGTATTGTGCTATGGATGCGCCTGGTATTATTGTTTCTCCATTCATCACTACGTATTATTATATGCGCTTTGATCAGTTTGTGATCTGATATGTTTATGTTTAGGATAGCCTTTACATCTGCAAACCAGCTATGGATATTGGATAGGAAGAGGTCAATTTGGGAGGAGTGGCCGCCTCTTGAGAAGGTCATGAGGTGAGGAGGTTTGTGTTTGAAGAACGTGTTTTCAATTTTTAGATTGTTATCAAAACATATTTGGAGTAGTTTTTTTCCATCTTTATCGTTGCTGTTATATATTGTTGTGTGGCCTATAGTATTGCTTACTTTGTATGTTATCTCATGGCCTATCTTAGTATTGAAGTCTCCCATAGCTATGATATTGTATCTTTTTGGTAGGGAGTTTATCACGTTATCTAGATGTTCTAGGAATAACATTCTTTCTGTGAGTTTAGGGGGGACGTAAACATTGAGGAGGATGGTGGGTTTGTAGGCGGTATTCAGGTATAGTACAGCAATTCTTTCGGTTATAGGGACAAATTTTATAATGAATTTTTTGAGCTTATTTTTGATAAGGAAGGCCACACCTGACCATTTATTGTTCGTGGTTCCAGAGCTATAGTATATATAATTTGTAAATTGGGCCGAATGGTTGTCGGGGGAGTGAGTTTCCTGTAAACCTATTATGTCGGTAGAGTCATTTGATAATAACGTCATAAGAATTGACATTTTATCTTTGATGCCATTAATATTTAAGGAGGACAAGAAAAGAGACCCGTTTAGCATAGTTTTAACGGAGGAGTTAAGATTCATGATGTAAGGTTTGGTAAAGAAATTTTTCTGAACTTGTATTTTGCTTGAGCTAAAGAGTTACGTGAAGGACTAAATTAGTTAGAAAACTTTAGTCCGGAGTGTTTGCTGGGATCCGAGTGGTTGGGTAAATTTAAAATAATTTAAAATGATTTTAAATATGGCAGAAAATTTCTTAAATATAAATGGGTGAAAAGAAAATAATTATGTAGAACTATTCTAGTTATTTCCGTTTCGATATCCGATTCATTAATATATTAATAAGTGTATCTCATTGCATTTTAATTAAATTTGGTCTATTTAGCAAACGGCTATATGCCGACCAACATCATAAAAATTCAAGAATAAAATATAACAGATTTAAGTTGTAGTGCTTTATGTCACCTGGGGAGATAAAGGGATAAAGACAAAAGAAAAAATAATTTTAAGAGGGGAATATTTTTTAATTAATTAAAAAGAACGACAATTTTTTATCACCTTGGGTATTATGATGCTTAATTCACAATTTTTAAATTATTTTTAACAATATTTTTGTAAATGTTTTATCTTGTCCGCATAAATATTATCACAGATATTCAAAGGAATATATATTTTTAAATTGTATCGTATCAGGAAGGTTATTTTTTTCAATTAAGTTATATTTCTTGATGAATTAGCTTTGTAAAATTTGAATCAGAAATAGCTGGTTAATATATTAATGGTATTAATCTTTAAAGTAAAATTGAAATAAAGACTGGAAATTTTGGATATTTCTCTAACTTAATATAATTATAAGTAAACTTTGATTTTCTTATATGATGTTTATCGTATACAAATAATATTTATCTAATAAAATATAATATTCTATTGGAAAATAATTTTAATGGATTGTAATATAGGATATTTACTGAAAGCTTTATTAAACGGTGAGAATAGACTAGGAAATATTTTTTAATATTTTTATTTTTTTTATTATTATTTATTTTTTTAAAACGTGACATATCAACATAAACCCTTTTAAATATGGAACGAAATCGATCCTTTTAAACAACACTACACTAAAAATCAATATTATATTGAGAGATGATACTGTTTTTTCTCTATTTTATAAGAGATAATTTAATTTCTATTAATATCAGTCTCACAATAAATTATCAGTTCATGAAAAGTTCTTAATTGTAAAATTTAATTTAAAAATATTATTCAGAAACATTGTTGCAGATTAGTCAGGGGGCTGGAAAGGCATACGCCCAGGGCCGCCAAAATTAAACTATTTTAAGAGCCGCAGAATTTTGTTTCTTAAATATTTAAAAATAAATGATAATTAAAATATTATAAAATTTGCAATAATTATGCTTACTATTATATAATTTGGTGTTTATTAAAAATTTGAATGAGTTCGTGAATATGAAAAAAAATTAGCGTTCCTTTTATTTTAGACTAATTCTGAACTCGAACATTTAACGAACAGATGCGTTTTTACGTTCCTTCAATTCAATTATAAAAAGTTAAATTTTTTGTTAAACTAGACTAATTTTCTTTAAATTTAAAATAATCTACCCAAGCCCTTAGCCAGGAAGTGTCAATTGAGGGGAGATCCAAAGATTTTTTGAAAGGTGGTGGAGTGATTTTTTTCATAAACCATTAGAAACAAATTTGGAGATCTATTATTTGGGATAGCATGGGCTCCTGTGCCCCGAAAGTGGCTATGGGGCTGTTTATCAGCTGTTCCCTCCCTTCAGATACTTCAGTGCACTTTCAATTATTTCCGACTAGTGTCTACTTCTACTCAAATTTTAAGTGGTAATTTTATAATTAATTTTATAAATAACATCTGGTGTGTTGCAATTGGATTGCTTTGCATAAGACTACTGCATTTTAAAAAAAATATCGGTAATTTATAAGAAGCTTCGGAGCATAAAAATTTTCAATGAATAATATAAAAATTAGAATATTTGAAATAAATCTCCTAAAATAAAACCCCTATTCATTAATTATAACTGGAAATTCTATCTTGTGCTCGTGTCAGGCACGTTTTTAACGTCGCAAATTCTGTTTTAACTAAGAAACTGGTGAAAATTTTTAAAAACGAATATCAAAAATTAATAGAAAAATTTCTTAAATGTTATATATATATTTTAAATATTTTATTTTTAATCTTTTTATACTCTATGTTCTATATTATATACAAAATAAAAAATATTGAATCCAAATCTAACATACTGAACTGCTTCAATTTTTATTTTCAGATAATATTATTTCTCGATAGCTCAGATTCAATTAGGACAGTATAAATTATTCATGCTACATGTAACCAGTATCGCCAAATGGTATATATACACCAATTTTTTAATATAACCTTAACCATTATATATGCGTATTTGTTGAAATCAGGCTGCTACATAAAGAATCTTTTCTTCAAATAAATGTTAAATAATGTAAATTTTGCATTATGTTTTTTGGACAACATCCGGCTTTCGCCAATATCTAATATATATTATCCCCACTATCCATATCAGGTTCTTAGTCCGAATTTTTTGTTTAAACCAAATATATATAATTTTATTTAAATATTGATTATCATATAAAATTATAATTTTTAATATTATGGTTAAACAAGTTTTAATAAATATAAGATTTTTCTAGTTGCTACCTACCTATTTAGTTATAATACTAAGTCATAGCATGTTTTTTTAGCTTTTAAAATAAGATACGTGCAATATATTTCATATATTTTAATAATAATATAATATGACAGGTAATTTATATATATAGTAAAAACATCTTTAGTTATTATCATGATAAATTCCAAATTAGATCATCAGTAAATTTAAGCGTTATGAAAGATGGCAATTAATCGTATTCAGAACCAATCACTATACTCATATCATTTCCAATTACCAATGTCATGTGGTACCATTTATTTGTATCTAAAACGACTTTTTTTAAATAAAATTTTTTAAATAAATATATTGCATAATTGCATATACCTTGTAGTAATTCAAACATTTATTTAATCAATAAGAGCTAAATAAGAAATAACTAAATGAACAAAAATTATATTTAATGCCCTTTATAAAAGATAGGAGGAGGTACTCAAAGGTCAGAACATTCAAAATTTAATTAAAGCTAGCTTAAACTTAAAATATGTGCCATTTCGCCCCTAGCTTAAAAATTTTCTATTTAGGCAATAATTCATATAATCCCACCCAAATAAAAAAATATTATACTCTAAGGCTTCTCGCGAAAATACCACGATGTCGCTCAAACGATACGTAATTTATCGCTAAACGATAGCATTAGTTATATAATAAAACCTTAAGTATTTTATAAATTGCGCATCTCTTGATCGAAATCGATGTATTTTGCCTTTATTAACGAGACCGAAAGCATGCCTAAATGAGATCTAGCGACAACACTGGAATATCACATTTGGAATTGATTAAATAAGTTAGTTAAAATAAAAAAAATTAAACTTTAAAAAAAAACTTGTTTCTCCAGGATTAATTATAACCTCCAAATTTTTACAAACTAAGTAACATTCTGGTGGTGGTTCTAACATCCATTTTTTGTAACCTCCTATTTGAGCTTGCCATGAAGGTTTACCCACATGATCAATCTATATATTTTAATTTTTCATTATGAATATATTATGTACTAATCGAATATTGCATTTAAATAATAAATTATTCGCATACTCTAACGAATAATTAAATTGATAATTAGCAATAGAATTATTTAATTTTATTTAAATAAAATATTATATTATTTTAATTTATGGTATCAAATAAAATAAAATCATTTTAAAAAATATATATTCATGGCAAATAAATTATATATATTCAATATTTTAATAATTTGCAATAGAATTATTTAATTTAATTTTATTTAAATAAAATATTATATTATTTTAATTTATGGTATCAAATAAAATAAAATCATTTTAAAAAATATATATTCATGGCAAATAAATTATATATATTCAATATTTTAATAATTTGCAACTAAAAGATTTAATAAATATATAAACAATATATACAATTCTTATAAAAATTTTATTAGAGTCATCAAGGCTGATCCATCAACTCTGGCTTACATTATTAATAAAATAAAGGCCGGCCCGTGGGCAGAAAAATAATAATTATATTTACTTCCTATTTAACCGTATTTTAAGATTAATTTAAAAATTATTTATATAAATATTATAATATATTCATTGGTAAATTTCAAGAATTTTTTAGATATTAAACATAAGAACAAGTAGAACGGGACAATACCATATTTTTTTTATTGATTCATACTTTTCGGGTTTTAAATAATTGATTCAGAGTTAGAATTTGGAAAATTTGACGAAAAAGTGCATAAATTTGTTAAAAATATTTTTAAAAATGGTGAGTAAATATAAACGTTAATTTTTCTAATATGGATATTATGAAAGTGAACAGATAAAATAATATAAAATTATGAAATTTTTTGGTATATAAACCCCAATTATTTGAATAATTTGATTTATAAGAATAATAAATCAAATAATTTACTATTTTCTACTTATTGATTTTCAATTCGTTATTTGATTTGTTTTAGAATAAGCCTATAATATAGTATAACCCAAATAACTGATCAAATATTTTGTATTAAAATCGACTAAAATACTTAATAATTCTCTGTTTAGAGCACCGATGTTTGTGAATATTAAAACGGATTATTAGTTATTCAATATTCAGTTACTAATATTATACTATACTAAGAAAATTTATTATCTGTCGAGTAATTTTTTGTCTAATATTCGATCGAATTATTTGAAATTATTAATATTCGAAATAATTTGTAAATATTCGTTAATATTTGTAAATATCGAAATTATTTATAAATATTTAAAATTATTATTAAATATTAGAAATTATTCATAATTATTTAACATTACGAATACTGCAAATATTTGATTCCATTCATATTTTTGTAGATATAATTGTGAAACAAACAAAAAAAATGAATTTAAATAATCAAAAACATTAAAATTTTCTTACAGAAACAAAACATTCAATTTTTTTAAATTACATTGATAGACTCTCCTTATTAAACCATTAAAGAAAAGCAAAACATACAAGAATTCATATACATATATACTATAAATTGAAATTGGCATATATTTTTTATATCAGTCATACATGCATATGAGCTCCGTATCCCGGACTTCCCATAAAAATCCAATCTGTACGACTTGACTCTGACTCAGATGGTAAGAAGTATGGGCGAGAATAATGATTTCTCAGGATATTCGCTGCTTCAGGATCACAATTGCTCCTTAAACAATAATATTTTTATATTAGTTTTAAAAAATTTATTATAATATTATTTTAATTAATACCAGGTTCATTATGTGATAGTTGTGTTTTGATTAAATAATATAAAACGATATAACTTTATATAAATTAATAACCAGGGACCCGAACCGTTATTTATAACGGTTCCGTTTGGTTACGGTTCAGTATGTAAAAAATTATAATGGTTACGTTTTGGTTACGGTTCTAAAGAAAAAATTTATAAAGGTTCGGTTCAGCTAAATATATAAAAGTTCATTACGGTTAGAAATTTTTTTTTTTGAAGCCACACGATCGTCTAATTTATTTTTATTATAAGTATCTATGAATTATGTATAAAAACAATATATATGATTCAAAATAATTCATTTTTAAATATATTGTTTGAACGTATAAGTAATATATTTTCTAATGTAAATGGATCTATTTTTTGTTCGTTGTGACGATAACACAAATTTTAGCCCCGAAAAGGCCCTTTCTGCAAAAACTTGTGTTGCGGGAACCGCCAGTACTATAAGAACAAGTTTATATAATTCTGGATATTCAAATTATTTCCATTTCTAAAATATAAAAACTGAATGGTTCAGATATTTATAACGGTTTATAATGGTTTAAAGGTTCGTTACGGTTCACTCCGGGTCCCTGTTAACAACCATCTGAAATAACCAAACATTAAACTAGACAAATTGATCTTAATAACAAAGTTTAAAAAGCATTTTGAACACTTAAAAACCAACAAATATTGCTTTCGACACGATCGCAAAGTTATAAGAAGAGTTCGTTAAAAAAAAATTATTATCTAAAAATACTAAATTTATCTAAATCAAACGTATACTTACCATCCAACATACCAAGGTTTCGAGTTATCTTCCAATTTAGCCCTTTCTTTAGACATGTTAAAAACTTGGACCAAGCTTTTAAATTCTGTTTTATACGGAAAAAATTGACAGTTTTTCTCTGATTTCTCTAAAACAGGACTCCCTTCTTTGTATACATTCTTAAAGAATTCCAAATTAAACGTATTTTTGGCCGTCCAATCTGTTAGTGATAAAAATAAAATATTAATAATTTTATAATGATCTATTGTTTCTGGCCTAGCCAAAGAATATCTTTAAAATTTTTGTCCTACTGATCAGAAGACTTTTAAGGTTAGAGTCAGAAGCTGAACGATTAATTTACTAAATAATTCCGATCCGATCTAAAATATAAATCGTAAAATTCGAAACATTTACGATATTTTTTTTTTCAAAAGTGCTAGAGGAAAATAAAAAAGATTTTCACAAAGCCTCAGAAAATGTCGGTCCATATTCGGCAGACCAATTCAGATTAGGTTGGACTTGGACAATTTTGTGCATCGATATTAACCGTTTAGTATATTTATGCATTTCCTATATATAATATTCACACAACTTATTTGAGCATCCGTTATGACAATGGGTTGCAATGAATATGCGTATTCCAATTCAAATTGTAGCTGAGTGATATTCGATATTTTAGGTATGCCAGAAATGTTCCTACATTTTTCACAATTGACGGGAGGTCTAAATACATCGGCAAAATAATTTGGGCTTTCGACAGTGCAATATTCCTCATCAAGATTGTATTTCTTAATTTTTGTCAACCAAAATTTGGAAAATTCTTTTAAAGTAAAAAAATTATGACTTATATCATTGAAAAATAAGCCACCATTGTTGGAAAAAATGAGTGAAATGAAGGTTGTCAATATGATGGTGAAAAGAGCTAAGTGCTTAATATTTTTTTGTAAAGATTCACTGTTGAAATTTTTATATTCTATAAGATTCGGGAATCCATTTCCGTGGATAGCAATTAGATCTTCATCGCTTGTGTGTCCATTTAGAATGCTAATTTTCTTTATATAGAGACATCTGTTTAATATATAGGATCTTTCCTTAAGTGGTAACATTTTAATATGTTTAAGCAAATTTGCCATTTTGTGGAATATATTATTTGTTGAACCCTCTCCAGTGGTGACATTATTTTTTTCAATAAGTTCAACGTTTGAAATTTTTTCCTTTATCATTATTATTTCATTTATAATTTTAAATTTTCATTTTTTTTTCTCGTTACTTATTATATTAAAAAAATTATATAACAGTTATTTCCATATTTGCTTAGGTCATTTAAAAAGGTTTAACAAAGAATACGCTCTGTCATTCATGATGAACTTTTAAATTTTATTTGGTGATATATTATATGTGTAAATGTAAAGGTCAAATGAAGGATAAATTACTTAAATATTAATCTGAGTAGACAAATCTAAAATATTGGAAATTTTACAAAAAAACAGTTATAATAGCTTATTATAGGATAATTAATCGTTAAAATAATTGGATTTTAGATCAAATAGAAATGATAAAAAAATGTATTTGGATGAGTAAATTTTTTAAAAATATATTATATTTACTTGAATTCTTTTAAAATGGTTAATAATTTATAATCACAAATTTTCGAGTAATTTTAACTAATTAAAATATAATATATATTTTTGTAGTGCCAAAAGTAAAGTAAATAATTATATTTTTATATGATCACATGGTATAAGAAAACATTTTGTCACCCACTGCCTCCCTCCAATTCGTGTGTCATAACTTATAGACTGCAAAATTAACTTTTTTTTCTTTAGCTAACATCATCCAATATTATCTTCTTTTTATTAGCTAACATTATTAAAATTACAATAAAAAAAACAAAATTTTTAAAAGAGCCCTTCAAATTTTTCAGGGGGCTCGAGCCCCTGTGAGCTCTCCCTCCTCTAGTACGCTACTGCGCTTCAAAAATCATAAGTTAACTGAAGAAAATAATCATTTATTAAATATTTGAATTAATTTTATAACACAACAGATTATTTCAGAATATGTTAGCTATTAATTTTTTTTAAATAATATTTTTGATCTTTATAGTGAATATTATTTTAAAAAGATATCTTTTTGGCAGTGGTATAACTAATACTCTATCACCCGTTTTCAAAATAAGTAGCGCTCTACCTAAGGCTACTTTTCAAAAAGTTATCTTATTAATAATCGCTACTAGTTTTATAAGATAGTTTTCGCTACTTTCGGCATTTGGACAGAAATGGCTCAATAATAAAGATCCTAACAAAATGACACTGGACAAAAATATAATATGTATCAATCTTTGGGTAAAAAATGGTTCCACGTCAATTCGGTGCGGCATGAATTTAGCGTAGTCAATCCGGCGCGTATCTAATACAGTTGAAATTTGTTATAAATTTATTAGTATAAAACAAAAGGATGATTATAGAAGTCATTTTGATTGTTGGTCCTATTAATTATTTCTTCATATTTTTTTTTTACAAAAATCTCAATTTTATTTACTAAATATGTAATATCAATAAAAATTTAATAAATATCAAAGAAAAATTAACAAACCAATATTTATACCAATTTCTTTGGTGGACCAATTAGCCATGTTATAAGATATGTTGATCTATAAAAAAAATCAAATTATTTAAATCAGAGTTTCGAACCGTTAAGTAAAGCGATTCTTCGTTAAAATTTTATAATTTGTTCCATTTGGGTTTTTTTTGAAGAATATCATTTAGGTTCGATTCGATTTAGAATTATAACTGTTCTTTTCGGTTCATTCCGATTTTTATAAATTTGAATTTTTTAAATTAATCATTAACCATATATGTATATTACTCTTAGGGAAAAATCTTTTTGATTTATATTTTTATAATTTTTTATTATATTTAACCATGAAGATTATTTCTTATCTAATTAACTAGTAATTTGCCTAATCCCTATTAAATTGAGTATATATATAAAGTAAAAACAACAAACTTGGTATTTATTGATATGAAGATAAATAGGTAAGTATAAAAAATTTTAATTTGATAAGAAATCACAAATTTAAATTGCCCTCAAGGAAAATTAAAATTTAGGTTAATAATTATAAATTAATTACTTTAACGTTGTGAACCGGTTTAAATTAGTTTAAGAATATTTATAACAGTTCGATTCGCCCTTTTTATATATTATTTATAAAAGTTACGGTTCAGAAAATTATAACGGTTCTTTTTTGGCGGTTCAGTTCGAAACCCTGATTTAAAAATGATATTTATTTTTTATGTTTAATATAATTATTTTAAGGATATTATTTATCTACTGTCATATGTCAGTGAAATGGAATAATTTGCTAGTTGAAAAAAGGGTTTTTTTAAATAATTATCATTGATAGTGGGTAATTTTTGTTATTGATTTGAAAATTCGAAAATAAAAGGATTACAATATTAAAATTTTTAATTTTAAAGAATTTCTCTTTTACAATGGGCCGATATTTACCGCCACAATATCTACCAATTTTTTTTTACTCCCTACCTCTTAAAATATGCCAATTATGTCCTTAAATGATATATGTATGTAGGGCAAATTGTACCCACAAACATTTTAAAAAAATAAACAAATTATTTTTTGATTTCTTTATTTCTAAAAAAATAATTTCCTAAACTTCAACATATAGTTCATAACATATTTTAGATTCACCTACGGGAATTAATCTCCATAATTATTCTTAAGATTATATATTATTTATCTCTATTATTAACCCAGTTTATTTTTTGGAACTTTGGTTTCCAATGGACACTATGTTTGAAAAGGAATAAAACGAAAGTTATAAAACGAGCCAAACATAATTATCTGAGTTTAACGCCAATCACATTATTTTTGTCTGAAATTTTGCAAAGATTTTTTTTAAATGGATGAAAAAATTAATTTAAATGTTAAAATATCCCATTGTGAAAGGGGGTACTATCATGGAGTGGGTACAACTCAATAGAAAGTAATTGTTCCAAATATGCTCCCCCCTTAAAAATTTAATGAAACATGCAGGGACTAAGATTTTGGCCTCTTGTATTTTATATTTAATATCGTAAACAACCTTAACCCTCCTTATTGCTTTTATTATTTATAAATTAGTAATTGCATTTTCACAAATATATTTTAGGTTTATTCAACTTAGTGATCTGCCCGAATTTTTTTTTTAAAAAGTTATGCTGGCCTGGCCCAAACCCGAAATTTTTTTTTATAAAAATTTACCGACCCGGCCCGAATTTATTTAAATATAGAAATTAATTTTTATAATTACTCAAAATAAAAGATATATGTTATATGTCGTTTAGTTTCTTTCAATAAAAAAAATCAAATTCAATATGAAATTGATAAATTTCGGTATATTTAAAAAAATTTCCAAGGTCCGACCCGACCCGGCCCGAACTTTTAATAAAAATATTAGGCCCGGCCCGAACCCGATTATTTTAAATCGTCCGGTAACTTTGCAGATCTCTATCTACTTACATAATATAAAATTATTTACACACTTAAAATCATATTTATTCATGACAATTATCATCTATCTAAATATAATTTAATTATATTTATAGCCTAAATATTTTGTTGCATTCCAAATTAATGTAATATAAATTTATTTTAGGAAAAATTTTATTGATGTGATAGAGCAAAAGGATATTATTAAAATATTTTATGGTAAATCTATTTACGAAGAATGAAAAAAAATATTATATAGTTGGGCGCTGAAAATATCAATGATGAAAATTAATTTCATTTATTAAAATGGGTCGCCACGCTACTCATTAGACGCCTCGGATTCGGTGCGTATGCCGATGAAAATAAACTACCGCCGCCTATTTATATCTCAACGCACATATCTAAGAGAGGGTAATATAGGTAAAATTTGCATATAGATAATTTTATTAGACAAATTTACAAGGCATAAAATATAAATAGTTCTATATATATAATAACAGAATATATAAATCAAAAAGGTCTAATATTGTATTTGAGAAAAATTCTGGAGTATAATCATTCTTGCTATGTCCAAATGGCCTATTATTTTATAAATAAAATATAAAAATATAAGAGCACATAATTTAATTTTAAAATTGAGTCATTTAATTTATAATTTTAAACCTAAAAAATCTTTACTAGAGACAATTAGCATAAATGGTAAGCAATAAGTTAGCTATCTGTAGCGAACACATATCTAAAAAGGGTAACTGACAAATTTTATATAAAGAAAAGAAATTAACCTTGTTTGATAGCCAAATATAGGGCCAGTGCTATAAATTGTGAAGGAAGGTCGTTGGGGGATTTAAAGGGAATATTGTTTCTAAGCATATGGGAAGCCTTCTCAAATTCACCCAACAAAGCATAGCACACACATAAATTGTAATGCATCACGAGTTTTGCGGAAGTAGTATCATGGGGCGTCCAATTAAAAGGAGAGATCAATGGTAGAAGGGTGTCTAAACCTTAAATCAAAATTGTATTTTTTTCTCATAATTTCATTTGAAAAATAAGATGTATTGAAGTAATAACTTTTATTCTTCCCAGTTGTTGCTTATCAGCAAAGATCAATCCCATAACGAATATCGGTTCGGATGTAAATAATGGCTCGTGAATCAGGTTTGGTTCGTAAGAAATAATATCGTTTCAAGTTGAACCTTTAAAAATCGACCAAATCTTTTAGTATAGCGTATTAGAATTATGTAAGAAAAGAACATTTTTTTAAAAAATAATATTGAGCCGTATACAATTATTTTCAAGATTCTTCTATAAGAAGGAAAATAAATTTTACACATGAGAACACTTTTATATGCTAACTTGAATATGGTAGCTGGTGCCGTCAAATAGCAATATACAAAAACATCTAAAAATAATTATTAATACTTATTATTAGTATTGTTAAACGGCTCGATTTGAGCCGATTTCTAAACCAGATTTTATTAATAGTTGCTCAAATGCCATCTATGAACAAACTCTTAAGGCTTGCGTAATATTTTTCTGGATAAAATATTGAGTTTGCCGTTTATAAAAATCGGCTCAAAACGAGTCGTTAAACAACACTACTTATCAGTCAAAACTGATTAAGCATCTTTAAAAGAGTTAAAATATCAAAAGGTTCAACCCAGTTTTACAGACATTTTAGAGGTTAGGGCGGCAAATTTTTAACGGTTCAGGTACGCTAAATAATAATAGTTAATACCGGTTAAACGGTTCGGTTCGAGTCCTTGCTTGGGGTAGTTAAAATTTGGTCGAATAAAATTTGGCTCGTCAGGCCTTAATTGACTATTTTTATGCAACACGGTCCGAAAAAAGAAGTAGTAAAAAATAATAATTTTAATTGCTTAAATAAACGAAAATATTTATATCTGGTTTTGCTAGGACAAGGCTGGTCAGGACAATTTTTTCACAGTTTAAAGTTATCAGTTTACTTGAAAAAACTCCATCTAGAGCCCTGCAGATTTTATTTTTTAGCAAATTTTCATTAATCGAGCCCAGACGAATTTTTATTTTAGGCTCGAGTCAGGCCAAAACTTTTAATTAATAAATATAACTTAAGCTCATTTTTATGAAAATAAATGGCTGGGTTTCAGGTCGGCTTGCAAGTCTAACTTCATCTTCTGACCATTAGACTAAAAATTTTTTCTTACTATATGCAACTCATGAATCACATGTGCTATTGAAAATTGGGGCTTTAAACTTGTATTTGTATATATTATAACTTTCCGAATATGTTGCATGTAAATTTAAGCCGCCAGACGAAACTGACGAGGTAAATACCCATGACTCTAAGATTGTAGCATGGTGTACTAGTCGTTATTGTGGTCATTATTATCGTATTGATAAAAGGAAAATAATTGGAACCTCCAATATTTTTACGAAATGTTCAGTATATTTTTTTCATTTTTATCACTATAAAATTTAATATTTTAGTGAGTATAAATGATAGAATATCGTTATTTGAAAAAATTGATCATTATTTTTTTGTTCCGTAAAGAAAATAATATGATTAATAAAAAATAACTTGATCAGTATTAACGAAGATCCATATTTATTCATAATTATATTTATCAGAAGATTTCATATTTATAAAAATAGTTGAATCTTCTCCATTCTTTGTTCTTCCCAGCTGACATCCTCCAATTAATCCAATATCATTCCAAATAGCAACAAAGGACTCTTTTTTAACAACAACCCATGTGATGATCCCGTTTTCCCTCCATCCACCAGGAAAACTGAATTCCCCTGTCAGAAAATAACTGACATTTGTGACATTTGATGTATTAAATTAAATTTATTTCTTCTCTTTTTCAACAGCTACAACAAGTATAAAGATATAATTTGTTCAGAAATTTTTTTTATAATAAATAATCAATTTTGGGTCATTTTTAAAATTTAGATATTTTATATAAATTCAAAAGTTCATGGCAAAATAATCTGAAATTCATAGGGTATATATTCCAATCATAGTGGACTACATTTCTGGTAAAATCAGATTTTAAAATTATAAAAAACGTAAGAAATGATTTAAAGTTGAAAAAATAACACATTGCTGAGAACATATATAAAAACATTTCTGAACTATTTTAATTAATGTTATTTCAAAAAGATTCTATTTGTTATGTTATAATTTCAATATCCTATTCAAAAATAAAAAATGAATTCATATTTAAAAATAGAAGCATAAATTTAAATGTTTTTATTTTTATTATTTATTTTAACAACACATGTGCAAGAGCCTAATTGGATCGATTAAGAGTTTCCATGTAAATATTTGTTTCAGTGACCTGCAGACTCGGCCCTAAGCCCGAGTACACTGACCAGCCCGTATTTTTTAATAAACTGGGTCTGGCCTAAAATTTTCTTTTTAAAAAATACCCAGGTCAGGCCGGGTGGTATATTTTAAAACCGAATATTTTAAATTGCAATTAATAGTTAAAAATAATTGTAATGTATCTTAGAAAACCCCGAGCCACGCCGAAAAATTCTCTTAAAAAATCCGGGTCGGGGCGTGTAAATGGTACCTCTGTAGGTCTCTGATTTAATTATATTGAAATGCTCAATCGCTACAATTAGGTTCTAGCTAAAGGAGAGCATCTATTCAATTTTAAAGTGTTTTTTATTTGGATTAAAACTTGTAACTATGAATTTTGAATCTTTTTAAAGTACGTGGAATTTATTAGTTGTAAAAAATAAGCATTTAAAACCTTTAATACTACTCATGTGACCGTCCCCACTATCATCTGCCGACAGATTCATCTTATCGCCATTAGCAGAATTAGTTCTAGATCGACAGTTTTTGAGATTTTTGAACAAGATAGGCAGAAGGCTCCACTTTACAAGCCGTTCTTGCTGAGGCTTAGTATCATCAACAGCATTGTTAAGAGGCTGGTTATCCTTATTAGTCTTTATTTGCATCTAAATTAACATTGTTTTTTTTTAGAATTTACTTTTAAATATTAATATTTTTTTTAGTTTCTAATTCTAACCATAATTCTTGGTTAATATGAAAAATTTTCTATCATCTAAAGGCATATAATATGATACTTTGAACAATTGGAGCGCTAACTTTTATCATTCAGGTGAAAACAGTGTAAGGGGGAAAAAAGTTAGTTTAAATAAGAATATTTTTGAAGTCTCAAATTGAATTTAGAAATGTTAGGGTATCTTTTAAAAGAGGTATACATCGATAACATTGTCTATTGCAGGTATAGTTTGATAATAGCTGATTTTTTTTTTTTGGGGGGGGGGGGAGATTAGGCCTGAGCCGATTTAATTCTGATCGGCTAACGTCCATCAGCGTGTCGTAAGATATTCCTAGCCTTAATTACTATTTATTTATTTTATTTATAATTTTATACTTATTGCTAATAATATTTTATTATTATCAAAATAAACATATTATATGATTTAATATTTTTTATTTATATTATTATATATGAAATTAAATATGATTATGTTATCAAAATTGATTTATTTATTTGATATTTTTTTAATAAAAAAGATTTCATGTTGATATTGCTTTGTTATATTGTTTTTGTTACATTTTACTAATGAATTTTTCGTCCAAAATTTTAAGCAAAAGATATCTTTGAAATTCAAAAAGATTTTTGAGCATATATTTTGATTTGACCAGAATGTTAAATCTTTTTTGAATTTTTTTGTGATTTTTATAAAAGAATCTTTGAGGTGAAATCTTTTATATTTTTTGATCCTTTTTGTAAAATTATTTCTTTTTTATGTATATTAAAGGTGGTTTTTTCTATATAATTTTTTTAAGAAATATATTTATTTATTAAATTTTTTTGTTATTTTTTAAGGATAATATTTTAAAATGACAATTATCATATTCGTTATTTTTTAATATTTTTGAAATATTTTGACACAAACTGTTACAAACATATATTGTAAAGATGTTAATTTATAAATTCAATGAAGATATTTTTTTTGGAAAAATGACAGTTGTGATAATAGATATTTTTAAACATATTTGATTTTTTAACGCGAATGGTTACAAAGATATATTGCAAAAATGTTAAAATTTAACATAGATGTTCTTCGGAAAAAATGACAGTTGTCATAATGATATTTTCAAACATATTTATATTATTTTGACGCATATAGGCAAAAATATGTATTGTTAACATGTTAAATTAAAATTTCAATGAAGATCTACCAATTGTTATAATAGTTAATTTCAAATAAATTTGAATTTTTTTCGATGCAAATTAGCAACAATATGTATTGTTAACATGTTATTATAAAATGCGCTATGGGAAAGTATCGTCTTTCCTAAACTATTCCAATTTTTTTAAGAAATTATTTTAAAAAAATATTTTGTTAAAATTTATTAAAATTTTAATCAGGAAAGTAACATGTCATAATTGTCGTTTTTAAACATTTCCACAATATTTTTTGAGAAATATGCTGGTACATTTATCGAAAAAAGTAAGGAAATTTTTATAGACATAATCATCGTCTTCTATATGCTACTTAAAGTTTGAAAAAATATGAAAAGTAAGTAAAGAGGGTTGAAATTCATGTAAATTGTATAATAAGAATATATTCAATTAAAGTGTAAATTAATTTCCGTAATTAATTAGAGATTTAAGTTATAATGATGGTGTTCAAATTAAAGGATCTCTTGGTTGAATTATCTAAAAGAAATGGATTCGCAATCTTATTCCTTTAATTAATCAATTTTAATTCTACATATATCAGAATGTATACCCTGCTTCACAGTTAGCACGAATTCGCGAAGTATACACGATATAAATATAATAATCTATAATTAATTTTTGTATACTTCGCCGCGAATTCGAGTTAGCTATGAATGCAAGGTAAGATTTTTATGAAAAGAATAAAATCATATGAATTTTATTTGTCAATGATATAAACAGTACAATCAACATACTATCAATTCAATGTTAAGATTTTAAATTTTATAAACATGTGTTAAATATAGATTTTTCCCCAAATACAAGGACACATTGGCATTTTTTTTACATCCATTAGTCAGGACATAAATAGTGGTATAATATCTAATTCTAATATAAGAACGAAGAAGATTATGACAATTGTCAATTTTCTAAATTATAATTTCAATAAATTTTAAAATATCTTTTAAAATAATCTCTCAAAAAAATTGGCAAAGTTTAAGAAAAACGATATGACGATTTTCACTTTCCTATATCGTATATCTTCATTGAAATTTTAATTAACATGTACAATTATATTTTAACTTATTTGCGACAAAAAAAATTAAAATGGTTTAAAAATACCGATTATGACAAATGTCACTTTTCTATAGTATATCTTCATATCTTCATTGAAATTTTAATTTAACATGTTAACAATACATATTTTTGAAAGTCAAAAAAATTTAAATATGTTATAACGTATATAAAAAATCTCACTTTTATATAGTTTAACTTCACTGAAATTTTAATTTAAAATGTTTATAATACATATTTTTATTCATTTACGTCAAAAAATTAAAATAAGTTTAAAAATACATTTTTAAAAGGGGCTCTCCCGCTCCTAGTAATGGAGTGCCACTCCATAGCCGCTTTTTTGATTTTCATTTTTTTAGAAGGTACCCGAAACAAAATCATACTTTTTTTATCAAGAAAGTTTTATTTATATTAAAACTTATATCAAATAATTTCTAAACTTTTAATAGCTTTTAAATGAACTAAATTTTCTAAATTTGAATCTAATAAACATCCACGCTTCCCCCCCTAAAACCTGTTTAGCAATACTAAACAGGTGCTTAACCTCAACAGTAGAAGGAAGCGGGGTATTGTATTTTATAAAAATATTTTTAATTCAGGAAATTTATCAAAAATAGTAATTTTTATATCATTATTTAAAAAATATTTGTCCAATTATATTATCTTTCTGATGATCAATTTCATGGAATCCAAAAAAATCTTCCAAATCATTGCAAGGTTCCCGTGAACTAGTAGCTATTTTTGCATTAGGAATTTATTTTCTAAAAAATTAATTAATTTTTATAGTTTCATTTCTTGTGAACATTTTATCCATTCCTAATATAATTTGAATGCAGGATGGATAATAGCAGCAATGATATTTTTATCATCATAAACATTTGAAAATCTGCAATAAAGTTATTTAAATAGATAATTCATTTTTTATTTCGATTTCCTCTTCTGTGATATATGGATCCATAATATCAAAAACTATTTTTTTATCATATATTTATAAAATAAATATTAATATGACTTACAATATTTTCCAAGAAATTTTCAATATAAAAAGGAAGAAAAACTTGATGTTTAATGATTAGTTAAAAAAAAACCAATATAAAACTCAGCTCAACATTTAATATTGCATAAATTTAAATAAAATAAAATTTCATTTTTATTGAATTTTATTTAATAAATAAATAGATTTATTAATATTTAAAAAATAATTTAATTTATTAATAAAAAATAATTTAATTTATTAATATTTAAAAAATAATTTAATTTATACACTAAATTTAAAAGAGGGGTGGAGCAGCACTACATCACTCCAGCCCTAAGAGGAGCTAATTCCTGCTCCTGCTCCTGATTTTTAAAAGTGAAAATATTATATAAATAAAAGAAATATATATATATAAATAATTTTAATAAAAATAAATATATATAAATAATTTTGATAAAAATAAATATATAAAAATAATTTTATAAAAATAAATAAATAGTAATTTAGGCTAAACATATCCTATGAACGTTGACGGACGCCGATTAGAATTAATTCAGGCTTAACCTTAGCCAAAAAAAATCGACTAAGGTTTAGCTTTAGCCAAAATAAATCGGCGAAAACTAAGTTATAGCCAAAATAAATCAGCTAAGACTTAACCATAACCAAAATAAATCGAACAAGGCTTAGCCATAACCAAAATAAATCGGCTAAGGGCAGCTTTAGCAGAAAAAAACGCCTAGGCTAAGCCGATTACACATCTATAATTGCTTCTAGTCTAAACGATGCCATTCTGTGTAAAATACAACTCAAAATCTAAATAAAATGTATACATCTAATAATTCATTAAAACTACTTACCTATATTCAATTCAATCTATAAGCTCTCTAAAAAAATTACACATTGTGTAGCAAGAATTTTTAAAGAAAGAATTTTAAACTTTATGTAAATATTCCTCGAATCGCCTTATACAGGGTGTAAGATATACCGCTTCGAATTCCAAATGAGGTAAAGCTAGTCTCAAATTATCCTTAAGTATCAAGCTTTCAGATGCGTAAAGCATGGCTAAGTAGCTCAAAACAACAGAACCGCCTTTTGCTTGTAGGATTTTAATCAAGGAATTTGAGTGCTCTAAAGCTGAATAGTAGTCACCAAGAGAGAGTTGAACGTAAGCGGAAGCAGCAAGAATAGAACATCTTTTCACGTTGTAAAAAATGATAAGCGGTTTGTGTTATATTATTAAAATATATTATTTATTTTTTTATATAAATAATTAATTCTGTTTTTAAAAAAAAGAATACATTATTATTATCTTCGTTTTTGTTTTTAAAAAAAATTGTAATTGTATTTTTATGATATATATAGGATATTAATAATAAAGAGAAAATTATAAACAGAAAAGCCCATTGTCTATTTTAAACAAAATCTATTGTCTAATATTTAAGTGTTGTGCCTAATCCTTAAAAGTTTATGTATCAATAATTATGTTTAATAGTATTTCTTTTTTAGTTATGCCCAAAATATAGCATTTGATACAATGAAGAATAAGTCATCGTACATAAAAAAGAAAATTTTAATCTATATACATGGATTTTAAATAAATCACACTCATACGTTTAATATTTTTAAAAAAGAATTTAATGCAGTATCGCAATAAGCATCGATTATACAATTCAGGCACATACGCAAGAATTCGCTATAGGGGGGGGGGGCTAATTAATTTTTTTATTATGTTGGAAATATAAATTGATGCATAAAAATATAAATATTTTATATTATTTTACTTCAAAACGTGAACTTCGTCCTCATTAATGGGATTAGATGGCGCCATGTTGAATAAACGTTCTCCTACAAGAAAATAGAAATTAAATGCTTCGCAATTTAAATGCCTAACCCTTAAAAAAAATTTGGTTGTTTTTAAACATATAAGGTAAAATAAAATGAAATACAATAGAATATAAACCATGCAATTGTTTTAAAAAAAATACCTAGTTGATTGACATCATAATTTTCGGACATTTGTTCGATCAATAATTGTGCATTTTTGAGACATAAAGAAGCAAATTCAAGAGTGGCCATAGGCATTGCTGATGATTGATGGCTATCTGACCTAAAATTATTTTTTTATTAAGAAAAGTTGCAATTTATCTCTAAAACAAAGAGTTAGAGAAAAAAATATTAATAATATATATCTATTTCTTTTTTCTTCTTTCTGATTTTGAATGGGTCGCACCCACTAGCACCTAATAATAGAAAATAAAGAGGAGTGTGGAAAAAACTGGACCACTAAAGTAAACCGGGAATAAACTTAAATGAATAAGAATTTATATATTTCTAATTTCAATTTTCCTCTAATTATTGCATTCATTCATAATCATTTATATTTTTTCCATCCTTTTTTTAATTCCGAAAGAATGCTCAACCTTATTTAGATAGTTACATAACAAAGAAACGTTTGAGTTATTTTATTATATATTTATTTCACACTTTGTAGTTTGCCAATTTATATTCTTAGAGGACGGTTTATGGCCTTTTGCCCAGAATAAACTTGGGGAAGGTATGCCCGTTCATCAGATATATTATATTTATACTTTAAAGGGTGTGATGGTATTAGTATAGTCTTTCGGTGTATACCAAAGCCCATGATATGCTGAACGGCTGATTGAAGTTTACGTTTGAGACTAAAATTTTCTTCGTTACCCTAATAAATTGAAGAGAAAAAAATGAATCGTTTCGTTTTGTATTAACTCTCTCTTTTCCCATAAAAAAGAATTCGATATATAATAAAAGATTTCGTTAGAATAGGCAAGGATATTCTAAATATTTATATATTTGCTCAGCTATTAGACTTCTAACAAAAAATTGATATATACCCCTTTGCTGGCCACTATGCAACACTCTGATAATCGAAGCCAAATCCTGGGGTTGCAGTGATATACTTGTATTATTTCGATTAAACAATCGAAGGCCGGCAGAGGTTTTTTAGCGTGAAGCAAGTGAATGCCCAAGTTGTGTAATAGTTCGTGTCTTTTGTCGTAGATGAAAAGGGGTAAACTCTTACCTGTGTTGAGCGAACGATAAGAGTTTGTCGTATGGGACGGGGATTGATGGTCAGCTAAATATTATATGTAAATAATATGAATTGGCCCAGGGCAAAAAATAGGCGGCCCCTTAAAAAAACACAATTTACATAGGCTTATTTTCGCAATAAGAACTAAAAGCATATATTTAATAAATTTTAATCATAGGCGAGTAACGCACATTAAAAAATGAATATAATCATATACTAAAATATTGCAATTTTATTTATCCTCCTTGCCTTTATACCGCAAAAGAGAATAATATGTGATTATAATCTAAAGATGAGGCGATATCATTTTCTATTAAAATAAATAGATATTAACAAGTCGATCCTGTGCGTAGGCAAGTTTTAATTAATTTTGGCTTTGAGAAGCTGTGTTCTGCGGATGCCACGGTATTTGAAATAATTAAAATAATCTTTAATACAATTGATATATTTTGTAAGGCTTCGTTTAACCTATTAGTGTTAATATAGCGTAAAATTTCCAATGGAGTTTTTATGGGATGCTTGCTTAATATACTTACTAATTTCAATTCAATTAATAAATCTTGCAGATTAATATACCATTCTAATGTACCCCAATTTGTTAATAAAATATTTAATTGTCAATATTTTTTATTTCGCTCTCTTTTAGGCGCATTAATTTAGTATATTTAATAAGAATCTAAAAAGATCCTTAAAGAGCTTTAACTGCTGGAAAAGTTCCTCCAACGATATACATTGAAAAATTCAATCTCATATTTTTTAAGAATCATGTATAGGCACGTCATCTCCTTTCTAAGAAAATTGTTTTTGAACTTTCCATCTTCGAATTAATGTTGAAAGAAAGCACTGATTTTCTATACTCATTTCCAATTCCCGTGAAAGCTCTTTTGCTGAGTCAAAGGAATTCTGAAAGCCGTTTTTCTTAAAGCCTAAAAAATCTCGCGTGCTTTCTAAAGTTGTAATAGCTCTTTCTTAATTAATATTGACACTTTGCAGGCCTTACTTATTAAATTCACATGGGTTAATATATCAAACCAGACCACAAGAGTTACCAATCATTAGTCAATGAAATGGCTTCTGTGCAGAGTTTGGGGTCATTAGTTTTTTCGGATACGTCTATTACTAATGACCCTTATACTCCCATGTGTTTTAGATAACGGCTTTAATGTAAAATTATTTATATGATCCTTCAAAATTTGACACCACTGAGTCGAAACAGAAAAGAAAATATATATTCGCTGAATGCCAAAAAATGATTTTGCAAATAATAATGATCGTGCTGTCACTAACTAGCAGATATAATCTGTGGCAACAGATTATATGGCATCTCAACAATTCACTAAATAGTATTTTTATATTAAGCAATTTTGTCATTTTATAAGCGTCTGAAACTAGCATATTATATAGCATATAATAAATTAAACATTTAATAGTCAAATCTATCTTATATATAATAATAACTCAATCTAGATAAGAGTAATTTAAAGTGTGCCCACCAGTAGGTTCTATGTATTAAATGAAGACTATGATGTAAGCTTTTTTATTTTAAAATAAACTATCAGAATATCCAAAAAGTGCCTCATAGAGATTACAACTACAAAAACAGGACTTTTACGAGAAAATAGATCAAATATTTATCAAAATAGTCATTTAATAGAAATCTTTTTAGATAAATTATTTTATATTTTTTTACTCACAGACTACCTTGTTTATTTGCTAATATAAAATTTAATTAAATTGTTTTTAAAGATTATTTATAAATAGAAAATTAAAATAAAAAAAATCAAATTTCTTAACTAAATAAATGATTTTTTTTTACTAAAATATAAATCAAATTTTTTATTATACTACTTATGGCTAGACATACCAAACCTCTTTTCAAAATTCATACACAGATTTTTGAGATAATGCCCTGTATGTAGTGGACACAAATTTTTTTATTTTTTAAAAAAATTTGGCGGCCTCTAAAATTGTAAACTAACTTCCGTTTATTTTGATTTATATTAGACTTTACAGAAAAATGATCTTTCTCATATTTTCGAATTTTATTTATTCTTATTTTTAATTATGTAACAAAAATCTTTTTGTAACCTTTACATTTCTTGAATAACGGCAACGTAACTGTTAACCATTTTCTCGAGATAACAGTGGTAACTTATAGTGATATTTATTTGAATAACGATAACCGTTAATTTTTTATAAGTAAGGTGTCTAACCCTTCCCGACAAATACCAATATTTCCTCCCTATTTCTTAATATTTATTTTAAAATTTGATTTAAAGGCAAATTAAAAGGTTAGCATAAGCCCAACAACAAACTTACGAAATTTAATGTTTGCAAAAATGAGAAATTAGCAAAAAGTTAATATAAAGTGCCTTAAGAAATCATAAAGATAAACACAGCTCTTGAAATCTTGTAAATTTGTAAGGCTTAGTTCAGCACCTACAGAGCTACCATTTGCATGGCAAGAGGATTTTATATTCAACCTGGCCTGGTTTTTTTTTAGGCCCAGCCTGGGTATATTTAAAAAAATTAAAACTACTGCTGGGCCTGCAAATCTCTGGCCTATGATTGAAGATATTAGTATTATATATAATTATCAGAGACCTGCAGGCCCGGCCCTAAACCCGGCCCGGGCAAGGCCGGGCTGTATTTTAAATTTTTTAAATATACCCGGGCCGGGCCTAAAAAAATTTTTTTTTAACATATCCGGGCCGGGCCTAAAAATTTTTTTTTAAAATATACCCGGGGCGGGCCGGGCCGGGCTTAAGATTGTTAAACCCGGGCCGGGCCGGGCCTTAATATTTTTTATAAAAATTTTTACATTATGAGTTAATGGTTATAAGATTATATTATATTATAGTTATGATTAATATAATATTGGGTGATGGTTAACACTACCTAACAACCCACAGATCGATCTAATTATTAATTTCCTGCAAATTTATTAAAAGTATTAATATATTTTTTTATAATTCATATCTAAATTTTTACAACATATTTTACTAAAACAAATGGAAAAATTTGTTTTACACAAGTATCATTTTATTTCTCTTTTTCTCTGTCCCAAATTCAAGCAATTACGTATGTAGTCAGGGACAGATCGCAAAATGACGGAAAACTATATAAAAGATTATATTAAATTACAAGAGGCTCAGGAAGTAGTAAATGAAATAAAATCGACCAGTCAAATTACGACTGTTGTTAAACAAACTGAATCGTTTTATGACAAATGGGGCGATGGTAATTCTGGTAATAGGTCAATACTCGATGATGAATATTATAATTACATAAATAATAGATAAAACATTTAAGGTGGATAATTTGTTAGAGTGGTGGGCGGCTCATCAAAGCGAATTTCCAATTTTAGCAAAATTGGCAATTCCTGCTTTAAGTGCAAGCTGTGAGCGGAATTTTTCCACTACTGGGAGAATTCTTGAAGAAAGAAGAAGTAATCTTCAACCTGAAAAGGTAGATATGCTTCTCTTTCTTCATAATTTGTGAATTTTTAATATCTTTCTTGAGTATAGAGTTTCGTCAATCATGCTGGTTTTTTACTTTGCAAACTGTCAAATATTTATTGCATTTATTATATTTACCTTGAGTCATGAAAGTTTTTAATCCAACATTTTTCATTATTTTTTTTTACAATATTATATAATACAATTATCTTCTTTTGTTAAAAATTTATATTATAAAATAAATTATATTAATATTGTGCAATTAGATTATATTTTCAAAATACTACTTATTATACATGCATTTTTTTAAATAGCGATTTATTTTTATTTTGTAAATTAAATAGTAAATTAAATACAATATATTATATTCTCAAAATATTTTCCATTTTTATAAATTAAATATTAGTTTTATTTTTTTTAAATGTAATATAAAATATAGTATATGACAAATATTATTACCATTTTTATGAATATTAGTTTTATTTTTATAATTGCAATATAAAATATAGTATATACTCAAAATATCCATTTTTATAAATAACAGTTTTATAATTTTTATAAATTCAATATAATATTCTCAAAATATTAGCTTTTTACATGTATTTTTTAAATAATAAGCGATATTACTCGCTGAAAAATATGGTAAAATACCTCATAGGTGAATTTTTGTATATACCAGGTCGAATATAATTTTAAAAAATTCCAAGCCGGGCCTGAAATTTTTTAAATATGGGCCGGGCCGTAAAAAATTTTTTTAAAAAATATCCGGGCCGGTCCAGGCCATGCAAATGGTACCTCTGCAGGTCTCTGATAATTATATTCATAAAAATTACCTACAAATTCAATTTTTTTGGCCCAAGCCTGGCCAAAATTTTTTTTATATATTTTAAGCTTAAGTCTGGTCCAAATATTTAATTATTTTTAGGCTTGAGCTTAGCCCTTGCTAGCCTCTATCTTGAAATATACAATAAAAATATAAATATCAAAAATTTTGATCATAGATAAAATAAGATAAAACAAAACTTTTTTTTACCATTGTGCATCTTGGGCCCATAAATATTAGATTGGTTTCCCAAACCACTTGTATTAGTTAAATTCATATTATTATCAAACTCTGGAAATTCCCCTATAAGGTCTTCATTTTCTTGCAAAGCTTTCCGGCAATAAAATACACTGAGATGAGGTTTATTGAGTGATAAGTGGTTGGAGGCTAAGTCATTGTAATAACAAGAAGACAGGAACTTATTCACTAATATAATTTCCACATTAAAACCATTAAAAATTTCTTGATTACTCTCAGCTGGATTAGAATTGAAACTAGAGTTATTTGAGAGATTCAAAATTTTTAAAGATTTTCGATAATTGCCCTTCATATATTCATTTTCAGATTTGAAATAGGCAGCATTAGGTAGGTTAGGACCTCTAGGAATGGAGGTAACACCATTTGCCTAACAAAAAATGAAAACAATAAAAGAAAATCTAATTAAAATTTGATTCTTTAAATATTAAGCATGCATAATAGCATCCTCATTAGTGTTGTTAAACAGCTCGATTTGAGCCAATTAACTCCATATTTATCCAGAAAAATATAACACAGATTTTGCTCATAGATGATACAATGGTTTGGACATCTAGTAGCAAGATCTCTAGGCTTAAACAATATTTTTTTCTGGCTGAAATATTGATTTAGCCATTTTTAAAAATTTGCTCATGTCAAGCCAACAACACTAATATCCTCATCCTTGCTTGTTGGGTAATTATAAAAATTAATGAATTTGATTTAAATATAAAACTCTAAGATGTAATTTTTAATTGTAATATGCCAAAGATGGGAATTAAAATAAAATTTGATTACAACACATTTTGAATTAATAAAATTGTATGTTTCATTTGCCTAGATATATTATTGCAAAATACAAAATGTGAATAATGAATGATCATGTATACAATATTCTATTTATTATCATGTATAAATTATGTACATATAAATTGGCTAAATTCTTGACCTCCTTTTTACATTGTCTCATGTTTTTCAGCATTATATGGCATTTAATTCTGTACTAGGTTTATTGTTTTAAATAAATAAGTATAAATTTATTTAATAGTTGTCAAAATAATTATTACTAAAATTTAAATTCCAGTCCATAATAAAAATAATAATAATTTTACACAAGATACTTTAATTCCTCTCTATGAAGGGATTTATTAGGAAAAAATAATATTTACTTGAGCTAGAGTTGATTTATACATTGATTTATATTTAGAAGAAACAATTCCATGGTAAGCATCATCAAATTTATGGTTTAAAGAAATTCCATTTTCAAATAATATTATTTTAATATTGAATTCATTATCCTTCCAAGAATTTGGTTTAAAACATTCATAATATGTATCTCTTTTTGTTTCATCATTTTGTGTATTGTCATTCTCATGATTAACGCCAAACATAAGAATATCAGTAAAATATATAATTTTTAAGGCATTTTCAGGATAAAATGTAGATATGTATAACTCAATCAACAAGAGACATATCTGCAAACCTAATTTTGAATCTAAATGGTAAAATATTTATATTTTATGGAAAAAAATAATTGTATTATATATAAAAAAGATATATCTGTGTAAAATACCTAAGTAAAATATAGTATTAAAGAGTCTTTCAACAATTGCTAATGCATGATGAAATTGCTTCAAGTAGAACATAAGAATAGCATTATTTAGGAAAAAAATAGCTTGATTTGGTTGAGTAAATGTATTAATATCATCAATATTTGCATTTGCCTGTTTTTATATAAATTACTAATTAAATTAAAATTACATACTAAAAAACAAGCTCTCTTTAAATTTTCTCTAAGTTGATCAATTTTTGAAGTTTGAGAGGCATAAAATTCAGTAACTGCTATGTTATGAATAATTTTTGCATCATTAGGATATTTTTGTGATAAAAGCATTAAGTTTTTTAAACATTCCTCATAATCCCCTTTGACAAATAATTGATGGCAAAATAACGAATTGCTATATTCACTTTCCATTTGAATCGTATCAGAAATTTGTAAGCTAAAATAAAATGATTAACTTTGAAATGTTACTTAATATTTGTTAAGTTAAAGATATAAATTATTGACATGTTGAAATTTTAATTCTGTACTCATCCGTAAAAAATTAAAAAAGAGAGTAATTTAGAGTGAACTCTGTCTCTGGCAAATCTGACATATCATAAAAAAAACACACCAATCTGCAGCCCCTATTCAAATAAAAACTTTGGGAATTTTAATAATATTTCTGCCATTTTTTAAAAAAACTTAATAAAAATAAGCTAACTTCAGATTTATTTATTTTTTTAATAATTCTCTATTTCTAAAGGATATGGGAGAGATTGTCATTGGTCGATACAAAATCTTGATAATATTTCTGTCATTTTTAGCGATTTTTTAAAAAAAATTTATATAAATATGTTAACTTTAGATTTATTAATATTATTTTCAATAATGCTCTATTTCTAAAGGATATGGGCGAGATTCCCAATACAATTTTTGTTTTGCCGATTTAAAAAGGGAACCCTTGGCTTATGAAGACCCCAAATTGTGGCACCGACTTTAGGTAAAAACTATTATGGAAAATTATAATTTTCCGAAGTCCTCGCTACGTCATGTCATCGTAATGTCATGCCCTCACTATAGAATGTCCTCACTACGACGTAATATATTATTTTTATCCAAATATTACAAAAAAATTTTTAGTACAGTAGGTCACACATTGATAATATTATAATTATAATATAGTTTATCTAAAACTAGACATTTTAAAATACAGAATACCAAAATAACACATTAATTTATCTTTATATTAATAAATTTATCTTGAATTATTTTTAAAATCTAAATATAAAATCAATGATTATCATTGTATAAAATAGAACTTTTTGGATGATATTTGATATGGTTGATCTAAAACTAAATACCAACAAAAGTACATTGCATATTAATAATTATATCACTTTAAAAGTAGTAATAAAGCAAGGAAGTAGTTTTTCGCCTGATATTCTAGCGCTGATTATATTTTGATATGGATAGTCTAAAATACGACTTACAAGCAGGGTTGCCAGGTCATAATTTTCAAATTGCGGGAGAAAAATGGTATTTTGCAAGAGAAATATGAAAATTGCGGTAGAAATATAAAAATTGCTAAAAAAAAAAATTTTGCGGGCCCGGCTTTCGGTCGGGATTTAGAATTGACTTGATTATCCGCCTATTATTTTTTATAAATAGTTTATATAAATACAATGTCGATAACTATTTTTCAAAATAAAATAACATCTTGATTTATTAAAATATTATTAATCTATAATAAAACCAACGATCCTTTTTGAATATAAAATAATGTAAACAAGATAAAATTTTATAAAAAAACAAACGATTTTAATTTTACAATGTAAAAAATATATTTTATGCGAATGTCCCGCAAAACATCCGCAATTGGAAATCTGCCTTGTGTGTGTATATAACATTATAGGGAGAGGCGCTTAATTATCACGTATCACGTTTAAATACATTATAAGGTAATATTTTACTCATTTCGATGATAATGATTTTATTTATTATTGTTCAATCACATTATTATAATCAGTGCAGGAGAGTGAAAAACAAAAATATTCTCCAAAAATAAGAAATAATACAGATGCAACTTTAGTTGTGGCAATTGTAATCACTTATCTTGTAGTACAACATTCACAGAGCTACTTATTATTACAATGTGCGCAAAATCTTTCCCCACAGTATTTAATAGTGTTGTTAAATGGCTGAGCCAAGCCGGCTTAGCCGAAAACTCAGCCAGTTTTTGAGCCAAAAATTCGGCTCAGGCTCAAGCCGGCTCATTGAGCCGGCTTGCTCAGCCGATAGCTCAAGCCGATTCAAGGCTAATCCGGCTAGCCGTTTAACAATGCTAACAAATAAATAAATTTCGAATCAATAGTTCGCTTGAGCTAAGTCATGAGCCCACTCGAGCTAAATTTGACTCAAAAAGCCGGCTTAAGTCAATTTTAGACTCAAAAACTAGATGAGTTTTCAGCCGTTTACCAATACTAATCTTAAATAAATTTCGGCTTGAGCCAAAATGAAGATCATAACAATTAAAAAAGGTCTACGACACTTTATCATCGGTATAGCAAACTTTTGTTTTTTTTCTACCGAAGTATAAATATGATATTGCACGAAGTATATTAAAGATCTGCAAGAGTAGGCCCGGCCAGTACCTGGTCCGAACGGGCTTCGGGCCTATATTTTAAAAAAAATCAGGTTCGGGCTGGGACAGGCCTAATATTTTTTTAAAAAATTCGGGCCTGGTGGTGCTCAGGCCTGATAAATTTTTTTATCTAAATTTATCAATTTTATGTTGAATTTTTTATGCAAAATAAAATATTTGTTTTTATTTATAGAAACTAGACGCCATATAACATATATATATCGTTTATTTAGAATTATTTATAAAAACTAATTTCTATATTTATAATAAATAGGGCCAAGCCGGTAAATTTTTTCATAAATAATTTCGGGTTCGTGCCGGGTCGGCAAAATTTTATTAAAAAAATTTCGGGCCAGGCCGGGTTTCAAAAATAAGGCCCGATGCAGATCACTAAACTATATTGTAATTCCTGATGATATTAAATGTTTATTTAGACAAAACTCATTCACAAGTTTAATATTACATAAGTATTCATTTAAAAAAATGTTATATTTATTTTAAAAAAAATAAATAACATAAAAAAATAATATACCACCCGAGACGAGAGTTGCAGCATCCAGAAATTTTAAATCATTAATTGTATTTGTTTGAAATTTACTTTTTACAAAGTTAGATTTTTTATATTTTTTTATTATTAAATTTTTTATAATTATTATTTAATATTATTATAAAATAAAATCCATGCTTTTTTAGTTTATGTAAAAAAAAGTAAATAAATTCAAATAATTTATTTTTTTTAAAAAGTAGGAGAAAAGTAGTTAGAGTTACATAATTTTGTTAAAATTTGTAATCTTAAACGAGATACATAGTCTTTTGTTAATTAAAACAATTTTGATTTCATAAATTTGAATCTGCATATTATTTTATTAAATCAACTAGCAATTCAATTTAATTTAGGTTTATGGCAATATGCTAATTGACTCAGCATCCGATTAGTGAATTTAATTTTTCTTAAATTTTGAGGAATATAAATATCAGTTTTAGTTTTTGTCGCTAGATTAAAAGGTTTAATTTTTCCTTGTTCAATGGTTTCTTTATTTTAATGATGGCTCCTTTATTTCTATTTAATTCCTAATATAATTAATTTTTATTATTTTTGGTTAATTTGTAAAACTTTGACACTGCAGAATCCAGATTATTTTTTTCGTTTAAATATAAGACAAAATGTTACTATTTAGTGATGTTACTGGCCTAATTTTAAAACAGGCCTGAAAGTTTTTTAAAATTTATCCTATCCGGAACGAGTTTTTTAATTTGTTCCGAAAAGTTCGACCAGATATATAAATAATTTTTCCGCCCAGCCCGATTTTATATAAATTTAAAAATATTAGTGCTTTGTTTCTTGAAATATTTTTACAATATAGATCTCAATTTGACACAACTTAATGATAATAAGCCAAGCTCGGCCCATTTTTTTAAAAATATATCCTATCCGGAATAAGTTTTTTAATTTGTTTCCAAAAGTCCGACCCAATATATAAATTTTCCGCCCAGCCCGATTTTATATAAATTTAAAATTTTTTTATTGGAAAAAAATATTTTTTAGACAGGCCTAAAATAACATAAAAAAATTTAATATAAATATTTTTAAAAATTATTTAGAAAAAACCACCTCTTTAAATACACAATAAAATAGATAATTTTACAAAGATGATTAAAAAAACATAAAAGATTTCACCTCAAAGATTGTTTATTTATAAGAAAATTCTCCAAATAATTTATCAAATGAAAATTTAAAATTCTTATTATTTTTGAGCTTCAAAAATATTTTTTGCTTAAAAATTTGGGCGCGTGAAAATCACTAATAAATTGTAACAAAAAAAATAATATTACAATACAACAATAGCAGCATATTATTTTTTTTATTAAAAAAAACATCAAATCAATAAACTATTTTCATAATATATAAATTATTATGTTTAAAAATAAATAAATATATATTATATTGTTTTAACATATTTAAATAAATAAATCTTGGCTTAAAATAAGACTCGAGCCAACTCTTGAGCCGGCCTGAGCCAACTCCTGAGCCGGCTTGAGCCAAATCTTGAGCCGGCTTGAGCCTGAGCAAATTTTTTGGCTACGACCTCGAGGCCGGAGCCGATAAAACTCGGCTTTTTAACAACACTAGTATTTAATGACTCAAAGATAAATGAAAACTTTACTTGTAGAACAAAAATGAGCAAGGATATCATCAATATTTTAGAACCTGAATTCAGGAGGTCAATTCTTGACGGTTTGAAAGATGGGCATACATATGCAATTCTATAAGATGCATCTAAGAGAAATTTTAAATTGATCCTCCGCTATTTCAACAAAATTAAGGATGTTTCAAGAAAACTATTAAATTTTTTCCCCTTAAATAGTGAAAAATCCAAAGACATAGTTAACCATATAATGGTAAATATGGCAGATTCGGAATTATCAATAAATTGCATGTCAGCTTTCTGATCTAATAATGCCTCAGTGAATTTGGAAAAATCAGAGTGTATTTAGAGAATTGAGTCAGCACAATATTGGTTGCGATATGTTCCTATTACCCGCCATCGATAGAATCTTAAAATTATATAAACCTTTAAAAATATGTTTCTTAAATAAAGATTATAAAAGCTGTCCTAACATTTTGAAAATTTTTTTCAAAAATGAATGTCAGAGGTATATTTAGGATTGATTTCACATGTAGGAAATCTACTACATGCTGTTAATGTGCAGTTGCAATCAGAAGATTCTTAATAAAGATTCACAAAATTATGCTGCAGATGTGTTCATCTTTACAGTTAAAAATTGACAATAAATTTTATGGCGCCGTTGATAAAACTATATTAAAATGTTCAAATATTTTAAAAATACCGATAGACATTTATGTCTTGTTTGAGGAGATTGTAATGCTTTCTATTTTTGATTTACAAAGTAAAAAATATATTTATTTTATGCGAATGTATAAATAAGATTTTATAAAATATAAAAAAAATATGGAAAATTAAATAGTTATAATGTTAGTTATATTTTATTTGAAATTTAAATAATGGAACTAAACGTTTACCGTCGTGATTGAGATATTTATAAAATTCCTGGCATGACATATTATAAATTTGTTTAACTATTAGCTCGGCCTCTAATGTTGTTAAAGCAATCCGATTTCTGGCCTTTTTCCAGGCAGTCCTCATCAGGCTAAAAATGCGCTCGGATGAGGCATTAGAATGAGGTAAGGAGAAGACATACTCGCATATTTTTTCCAAGCATGCGGATTTATTGTTAATACGAAACAATTCAACCCATTTCTCCTCTATATTTAGACCATCTAACTATAAGTATTCTCATTAATCATAAAAAATAGAGAGAATTACAATCTCCTCAAACAAGACATCAATGTTTTTCAGTATATTTAATATATTTATTAAATTACAAAAACCATCAATTGATGGTTTCTGTTCCAAGGTCATAATATTTATACATTTGTAAATAGAGTTATTAAAATCAAATTTTGATTGTAAATATTCTAAAATTGTCTTAATAAAAATATCTGCTTCATATAAAAATGTATTAATTTGAGTATTATTTGAACATTTTAATATAATGTTTTTAGCAATAGCGCCATAAAATTTATTATCAATTTTTAACTGTAGAGATGAACAGAGCTATAGCATGATTTTATTAATAAAGAATATTCTGATTACAACTGAATATTAACTGCATGAAGTAGATTTCCTACATGTGAAACTAATCCCAAATATGCTTCTGCCATTTCATAATCCAAAATTTTTCAAAATTTTAGGACAGCTTTTAAAATCTTTATTTAAAAAGTATTTTTTTAAGGGTTTGCAAAATTTTAAAATTCTATCGATGGCACCTGTTAGGTACATATCGCAACAACTCACACCATTCCAAGTTAGACCACTTCACCAACTCTTTTAATTCATTAACTTTTAGTTGATGAACTAAATTCGTTAAAACATTTCATCGCAATTATTTCGACATCCACAGATAGTACATTCATTGCCTTCTTGCAAGAATCATGTTGTATATGGCATATACAGCCAATTGGTATTTTCATTATTTTGCTGCCTCAATTAGGCAAATACACTTTGGTTTTTTCCAAAATTTACAGATGCATTAACAGCGCAGATAGCTGACATGCAATTCATTGAAAACCCTGAATCAGATATATTTACATTATGTGGTTAGCTACATCGTTGAATTTTTCACCATCCGAGGAAAAATTTTTTAACAGTTTTATTGAAATGTTCTTATTCTAGTTGAAATAGCGAAGGATGAAGAAAAATGTTTTAATATTTCCCTTATTAGATGCATCTGTTAGATTTGCATATGGATGCCCATCAAATCGTTTAGAATTGACCTCTAGGATTTAGGTACTAAAACCAAGTAAGGTTTGCACTTATATTGAAGTCATTAAATATCATGGAAAAACCAACATTGTGATGATATAGCTCTATGAATGTTGAACTACATGATATGTTTATACGATTTCCGCAGCAGTAGTTGAATCTGTATTATTTATTATTTTTGGAGAATTTTTTGTATTGCAATCGATGTTGATATACGATATACTCCCCTGTACTGACTTATATGAATGAAATGATGTTGATTTATTATTAGATGAAAATAAAACACAAATTAGACATGTTTTTCGAAATATTTAAAATTTATATTAAAAATATAAAAAAATAATTAATGTCTCTCAAAATTATTATTTATATATTAAAAACGTTAAAATACTTTTTAAAAAAATTGCGGGAGAAATTAAATTGCGGTAGATTTTTGCGGGAGATTTACAATTGCGGTAGTTTTGCGGGAGAGAGATGTATACGTGTAAACTAAAAAATTGCGGGAGTCTCCCGCTGATGGGGAGAGATAGGCAATCCTGCTCACAAGACATCCTAATGAAACATTTAATGCACATTACCAAGAACACACATCAATTTATCTTTTTTTAAATTACTTTTCCTAAAAAAGTTAAATTTTTCTTAAATTAATTTTAAAATCTAAATAATAAAAACTTTCTCTAATTATTATTTTTAAGTTTTTTTTTTTGAATTAATAGCTTTCACATATTTTACTATATTCACAATATTTTAAGATGGTGCGGTTCATCCGGTGCAACAATTTTAGAAGACTCAACAAGAGTTATTAATTATATAAATATATGTATTTTCTGGGTACATTCTACATTCATAATATTTGATTTATTTATATTATTAAAATCAACATGGTTTAATTTATTTGCTCATATTTCTAACCAATTAATTCTACTCATTTAACATAGATATATAGAAAATTAAAATCATCCCTTCCCTTATAAAGTAATTGAATATATATATATATGTAATTTATGGGTGTGGACTTTTTTAATAAGCCAAAACGTTCATATAATAGTCCTATGAATATTACGCGTACAAGTACGTTCGGCTTGCCCAAACGTGTGAGGGCTCCTCATTTATTTTGTCCTATATTAAATATACTTTGAGGATCATATCTTTTTTAAAGCTTCCCATTTTGTTAAGTCAATAAACATGCCATTTTATCCCTGCTGATTATTTTGTAAAATTTACTAAAAATTACACATGGTTCGCTATTTATATTATGTAAATCGAATCCAAAGAACAATATATACTATATAGTATGATATATTTATTATTTAAATATATTCATCCATTCTTAAGGATCTTCCGTTTTTAAAGCTTACCAATTGGTATCCCCGCACTTGCACAAATCATGAAAGGAAAATACATAGTGTGCTATATTTAATATTTAAATTTCTTAAGAGTCCCACCTTATTGAAAGCTAATTCTAAATCCATTCTTAAGGATCCTACCTATTGAAAGTTTGCCAAATTTGTTCCCCGAACAATATTCGTCTTTATTTTTAATATACTTATTATTTTGAATAATATGATTAAATATTTGTTCAATTTTATTTCTTATTGTTCCTGCTCAGTAAAGTTAGCTACTGAAAATACTTAATTTATATTATGGCAATACCTATATTAATAATTATTTTTTTTAATTTACCTACTCAGCCCTGTATCTATATTATATTTTCCTTTTTTTTTAAATTCTGACATCTCATGATTTGTGATCCATCGCTATTTGTTATTTACCACCATTTGTGATTACTGGCTATCTTTGATTACGCGTCATTTGTGATCTCAATGCTACTGTTAATATATAAATTTTGCATATTTTAATAATCTTTGAAATTTATATTTTCTTAATTTCTTTCTTTTAAATTTATTTAATGACCTTTAAAAAAAGATATCGTATTTGTATATGTAAAACGTTAAAATAACTTTTTAAAGTAACCTTAAAACAAATTGTAAATTGTAAATTTCTTAAATTAACCTTAAAACAAATTGTAAATTGTATATATGTAAATAGTATTTAAATAATAATATATATAGTTGTAGAATTTTCAATATCTTCAGTAGTAGTAATAGTAATAAAAATAAAGATAAATTAAATAAAAGATTTCAAATATATTTTTTGGTTTTTCTTTACCTGCCTTTCATGAAAATAACATGGTAGCAGCATACTTATTAATCATTACTTTACCTATGAAAACAATTATAAAAAGATTTTTTGACAATAATAAAAGAGATTTTTCTTATACATTTGAATCTAAGACTATAATTATGATACGATATGACAGAATGGATGACATGCAAGAAGCTTATGAACTCATAAATGGAAAGGAGTACTTTGATACGACTGGGAGATTATTTACACTCAAGGCTAGAAGATCTCAAAGAGACTAAATAAAATGTCAACATTAGTCGTATTGTATTTACATAAATATATATAATGAATTATAGTTATAAATATTGATGTTACATAATAAAATATAATGAAACCTCTAGTTAACGTAAAAAATACTATAATTGAATGCCCTATTTTTAATAATAATGTTGAGGTTTTTTTAAAAAAATTCGATAATATATTTAAAGATCCGCAATATACCGATGTAGAAAAAGCATACGCATTTACGCAAAAGTTACCTGATGATCTTTACCTTAGACTAGAGGCAATATGCACTCCTACAGAATTTTGCAATCCATCGATCGTACTTGAGAGATTCAAACTATTACAGGCAGACAATTTGAATATAGCGTATCTAAAAGAATTTAGTGAAGTAGTACAAGAAAAAAATGAAACATTCAGTAATTGGGTAACCAGATTATGTTTGTCAAGTAATAAATGCAAATTTAGTAATTATAGTAGAGCTATAGAGAGAATAAAAATATTTTCAACCAATAGAGATATACGTCAGAAAATTTCACATGTAGAAAGTTAAGATATTCATGAGATAATAAAAATAGGAAAGGAGATTGAGGAAGAAGAAGCTTATGACAAAATAATTAATAAAATTGATAATATAAAAATAGAAGGAGACGCAACCGAAATAAAACAAATAAAAATGCAGAAGGACAATCAGGCGGATACGGATAGAAGAATGATAAAATACGATGATCGAAATAGAGGGGTGGATGCACTAACGAATTACATACATAGAAATCAATGGAGGCCTAGATATGACAGTTATCAAAGAAATAATTATCAAGAGAATAATTTCAATCCTCGTTTTCAAAATAATTTTAATCCTCGATATCAAAACAATTTTAATTCGAGACATGCAAATAATTATGAGCCAGGATATCGGAATAATTATAATCCTAGAGTTTATGATAATAATAGGGGGTATAATGGGCCAAGACCGTATAATAATTTTATAAGATTTAACAATAAAAATAATTATAATAATAACTACAATAACTACAGATATAATCATAATGATAATTACAAATATAATGAAAATAATTATAGAGATTATAGACATCAAAACGAATCAAGATACATACCAAGATACAATAATAATCGTAACAATAATCAGTCATACAACAATAGATATAGAGACAATAATAATAATCTATCCAGATATTCGAATAATATAAATACCGTCGATATAGAAGAAATAAAGGAGGAAAATAATGATAAAAAGGAACACAGTTTATTTAGCATTGATGTGAATAATATGGAAGATGATGACAGGGCAAATGATGCTTACAAAGTTACGATATACCTTAACGATATACCGATAGACATGCAGATCGATACCGGGTCATGATTTTCGATATTGCCGATTAATATTGCTAGAAAGATAGGAATCGAAGTCTTGAATAAATCGGATACGAAACTGAGCTATGATGGGAAAAGAATTAAGGTGCTAGGAATCGTTCTAATAAAAGTGAGATATGAAGAAAAAACTCAAAACTTAGATGCGTATGTAGTCGAAGGTGACAAGAATTCACTTCTGGGAAGAACGTGGATAAAAGTTTTTGGAAACATACTTAATAAATTTGTGAATCTTATCGAGGAAAGTAATAATGATACGATAGAAAAATTAATAAAAGAATGCAATTCAAAAATTAATAAAAAACCTATATATCGTAGTGATGTTAAATTACATTTGAAACAAGATGCTAATCCAAAAATTATACCACCAAGACGCGTTCCATATAAAAGACTTGATTTAATAACAAAAGAATTACAAAAATGGATTGATGACAAGATAATAGAATCGGTAGATGAAGTACGATGGGCAAGTCCACTCACTCCAGTTTATAAAAGTGATGGGTCATTGAGACTATGTGCTGATTTTAAAAATACGATAAACCCTGTATTAGAGGACTTTAAATATCCGATACCACGTATTAATGATTTAATTTCAAAATTATAGAAAGGAAAAAAATTTACAAAAATTGACTTCAAAAACGCGTTTCTTCAAATACCAATACATAAAGAATCTAGAGATTTGCTTACAATATCAACGCACAAGGGTTATTATAGATTCACGAGATTACCTTTTGGTTTAAAAACGTCATCAGCAATTTTTCAATGCACCATGGATAAAATTTTCGGAGATATGAAAGATGTCATATTTTACATAGATGATTTATTGATAACTGGTGATAATGATACAATACATCTGAACAACATAAGAAAAGTTTTTGACAAAATAACAAAATATGGATTGACACCAAACTTCAACAAGAGTATGTTTATGAGGAAGGAGATAAGATTTTTGGGACATGATATAGATGAAAAAGGCATACATCCGAATGAAGACAAAATCAAAGCCATTACAAACATGCCGAAACCAACAACAAAAGAGGAGTTAGCAACATTTTTAGGCATGGCCAGTTATTACAGAAAATTTTTGTGTAACTTGCAGACTTAGCAGACCCGCTGTACAAGATTGTAAACAAAGAGAAGTGGATATGGGAAGATGTACATCAGAAGAGTTTTGATGATTTGAAAACATTGATTAGTAGTCCGCCAACTTTAAATTTTTACAATCCTGAATGCCTATAGGAATTGCTACTGACGCTTCGAAAAAAGGATTAGGTGCAGTATTATTTCACATTGAAGGTGATGGTAAAGAAAAACCAATAGCATTTGCGTCGAGAACTTTATTAAAAGCCGAAACAAATTATACGAACATTGAAAGAGAAACTCTATCTATAATATATGCTGTGAAAAAATTTCAAGAATATTTGATTTGGACAAAATTTACGATAATAACAGATCACAAACCGCTAATATATTTGTTTTCAAAAACACTCAAAGAGAATACTTCAATATCAATGCGTTTATAAAAGTGAAATTTAGCAATGGGAGCTTATGATTACACAATAATACATAGACCGGGGAAACAGAACTTGGTGCCAGATTGTTTATCAAGATTACCATTAACAAATGTTGAAAATGCGATAAAGAATATAGAAGATAAAAAAATTGATGACAAATTATGGGACATCCCAATAAACTTCAATAGAATAGTTAAAGAAACAAATAAGGATGAAGAATTAATGGAAATAATTGATGATATTAGAAAAAACAACCCGATAAAAAATAAAACATACAAAAATATGGAGATAGAATTGAGCTTGATGAAAGATTGTCTTTTTAAGGAGAACAGATAATAATACCGATAAACGTGAGAAAGGAGATCTTACGTGAATTACACAAGGGACATCTAGGAGCAGGCAAAACGAAATTGTTAGCAAGAGATTACTTGTGGTGGCCTGGTATAAACACAGAAATAGATCAAGAAGTGGAAAATTGTGATACATTAACATACAAAACACATGGGAGGAAGCAACTAAGATTTTTGAAACACATAGACTTTGCAAATATTGAAAATGACAACTTTATGGTATTTATTGATGCATATAGCAAATTTCCAATAATAACACGGATGAAAAACTTAACAACTGAATCTACGATAAAAGAATTAATGAGAATCGTTAGTTTATTTGGAATACCATACAAAATAGTTACGGACAATGGTACTAATTTTACCAGCCATTTATTTAAAAAATTTTGTGAAGATCATGGAATAAATCACATACTCACAGCACCGCATCATCAATAATCAAATGGGCAATGTGAACGCTTGATAAGAACGATGAAAATGAGCATGAAAAGAAACATGGTAAACAACAAGAAAATAGATGTGGACATTGCGTTGGAAAAATTTTTGTTCAATTATAGAAACACGCCTAATGATACAACAAAAATGATACCTAGCAAATTGATGTTTTCAAGAACAATGAGGACTAAATGGGATTTAATCAAACCAATATTTAAGAGAAAAATATCGGCCAATAGAGATATAGTTGTAGGAGAGAAAATTTGGTATAAAACATTTAAAGAAAATATTTGGGACAAAGGAATGGTGATACATAAAGAAAGAAACTTGACGTACAGAATAGACAATGGGCATCCTATTATTAGGAGACATTTGGATCAAGTAAAGAAGAGAGCATCGATAGATAATACTGAAAAAATTTTTAGAGGGGGAGAAGAAGTGAACAAGTTTAAGTTCAAGTTCAAGAAAAATTCGAAAATTCAAAGTCAAGTTCCAAAATATCAAAAAATTCCAAAGTCAAGTTCAAAAGTTAGAATATGACCTACGACATAGAAAATGATTGTTATAAATAAATAAAAAATTTTGTAAAAAATATATATATAAAATTTTGAAAGAGAAATGAGATGATCAATACAAACAGCAAATCAACAAGCAATGTTCAACCAACGATGTTTCATAAAAGATGCTCGAAAATCAAGAATCAAATGGTCAAACAAACAATACGAACATATGACTAATGGAGCAATTGAGAAACGAATGACTGGAAGTGAAGAAAGAAACTGAGGAAAGAAGACATTAAAAAAAAGAGGGAAATGTTAATATATAAATTTTGCATATTTTAATAATCTTTGAAATTTATATTTTCTTAATTTCTTTCTTTTAAATTTATTTAATGACCTTTAAAAAAAGATATCGTATTTGTATATGTAAAACGTTAAAATAACTTTTTTTAAAGTAACCTTAAAACAAATTGTAAATTGTAACTTTTCTTAAATTAACCTTAAAACAAATTGTAAATTGTATATATGTAAATAGTATTAAAATAATAATATATATAGTTGTAAAATTTTCAATATCTTCAGTAGTAGTAATAGTAATAAAAATAAAGATAAATTAAATAAATATTTTCAAATATAATTTTTGGTTTTTCTTAACCTGCCTTCCATGAAAATAACAGCTACACTCCCCCTAAAAGGTTATCGAAGCTATTATATAAATTTTTAAAGAGGGCTTTTCTAGCACCGGTCACCATCATTATAAAAGATAGAGCAAAGTTAGAAATCAAAATTATGTTTCTATATGTCATATTATATACAGAATTAAGGAAATTTTTAAAAAAATTTATACAAATACATTTCAGAAATATATTTGAATTAAAAATCAGCAAATTATAACGGCTTGAGCATAAAATTCTAATAGACCTGGCTGAGAAAAAAATCAAAGTGCTAGGTAATTCGTATGTTAAAAAATTTCGGGCCAGGCCTGACAAATTAATATACATAAATAATCAATAAATTCTGATTTTTTGTAAAATTTTAATAGGCCGGCCCAGGCAGTAATATTTTGATACATCTTTTATGTATTTCAAATCTAATATTTTGATTAATGTTATTTTTGTTACATATTTGTAACAAATTATGTACTATATTAACTTTTCTTTTTATTATTACTTGTATTTAGAAAATCAATTTATATTACTTTTAAATTGTTAATATGTTGCAGCTATGTTTTATAACCGTAATAGATTTACATTTTATAAAAAAATATATATTTTTTATTATAAATTAAGCTCATGAGAATATTATTTTTCGATATAGTAACAGATTTTATTTTTATACTAGATTGATAAAATAAAGAAATCTCGCTTGATAAATTAAATCTTTATATTTAAATTGAGCTAAATCCCTACTATTAATACCCATTCTACAGAGCAATTCTCCTCAATACAGACGTCAAATACCCTACTAATTCCTCTCAAGTAGACGTCTAATATTCTATTTTAGAAAAGATTTTACCCGCTTGTCAATATGGTGGAGGATAGGGGCATCGGCTAATTGGAAGCTCGTGCGGAGACTGAATACAACCTATGTGCGCCTATGGATCTTAAGTTGAAGAGACGTTTTCAGGAGACTGAATTCAACCTATGTGCGCCTGGTATGGGTTTGAAGTTTGAGAGACGTTTTCAAGAGACTGGATACAACCTTTGCGCGTTTGGTATGTCTGAAGATGAAGAGACGGTTGTGAAAAGAAAGATTTTTTATTCTCCATATTTTAAAAAGAAAAGTTTTCATTTGTTCCTCCTCAATTTTATAATCAAAATTTTTTTTAAAGGCTTTTAAAATTAATTTTTTTGTTTAACATTTAAATTTAATTTTATCTTTAATAACAATGATTAGTATTTAAAGTAATACATGACTGGAATGTGATAATATAATTATTAAATTCAAACCAGTATTGGTTATTACTATATTATTCCAATTAATATAGTGTAAGTTATACCTTTCTTATATATGTCTAAGTCAAGGGTATAACTACGAAAAAAAGTTATATTCTATTTTTAGGTTGGTCATCCTCATTTACCATATATAGTGTAATTTATATATAAATACGAAAAAGAACTATTATGGATAACTACTAACACAATTATAGTGTAAATTATACCCTTCTTATATATGTCTAAGTCAAAGGTATAATTACGAGAAAAAAAACTATGTTTTGTTGCTAGTTTGACCTCTCCCAATTTATTTGATATGTTTGTATACTAATTATTGTTATTTAACTATTCCTCCCAAATATCTCCTTCTTAATTTTATATAACATCTGTGTCATACAGTGGCGTATCCAGGATTTTCCTATAGGGGGGGGGGAAATTTTTTTGGGGGGCTTTGCCTCCAAACCCCCTTTGGCCAGCTTTTTCCTCACCTTCGGCCGGGTCATATCTTTGATCTATTCTTTTAAATTATTCATAATTCAATAATAATTATATTAATATTTTTAACTTTTATTTGAATTTTGGTTCCTTTTATAAATTAATTATTTAAGAAATTTTTTTTTTAATTTTTAAATTTAACATTTATTAATAAAGACAAATTAAATCTGACAAAATGATAGTATAAAAATAAAATCATGTCCAAAACATAATTCTAGAAAATTCAAGAAATTTAACAAACAAGGACTTCATAATACAAAGTATAATAATAGATATAATAGAAATATAATAAATGCAAATGATTATATGAAGAAGAAGGGGGGGATTTTAAATAATTTAGGGAAGAAGAAGAAAATCTAGATTAATCGGCTCCTCGGGGAATGAACCTATGGCGTGTGAAATTAGATTTTATAATCTGAATTCCTATGCGTTGACGTAAGTAGTCGCTTTCTTTTGGGTCTCCTGATTACTAATTCGCGCTTATGAATATAAGAAGAAATAAAAGTTATAACCCAATTTTTATTTTAAGTTAGGTATATTATAAATAAATTTTTTTTTAAAAATATAAAATTGAAATAAAGTTTAGTGTCAATTTTTTTTTATAAAATTTGCTTTAAAAACTAGCCTCAGCTTAAATTCTCATATAATATAAATATAAAAATTTTTTGATTGAAAATTCTAATTGTAGTGTGTATAAAATATTGACTAGAAAATTTTTTAAAGAACAAGTTTTTATAACTTATTAAATACAATATTATATAAAAAATTTATTAAATACTAGAATTATAATGCGATTTTTAATTTTCGTGGGAATTTTTCCAATTCATCAAGAATTTTCTTTGTCGTTGGAAATAAATCTCTGTGGATATTTAACATAGCTAACCCATTTAGCCTAGAAGTAGTATTTTGTAAATAAGTTTTCAACCTTCTCAATTTGAAAAGGTCCTTTCATTCGTATATGTTGTAATAGGCAAACATGCAAGAATATTAAATACCTTCAAAATATTTAGAAATTAAGCCTCCTTATACCGATTGAGCGCATCAATAGCATGCTCAGGTAAAATAATAAACGTAGTAAATATTTATACCACAATTCGAATTCACTGATTAAAATGATTTCAGTATCAACATCATAGGAATAAAATTTTACTAAATATTTAATTATACCAATAATGGCATCAGAAAACGAAGAAGGGTCTTTAGGTAATAAAATTTGAAGATTACCAAAGACTTGTTTTTTATCTAAAAACCGTACTTTAATTTGCGATAAAAAAGTATCTAAGAATGGAATGAAATTGGATATTTTATAAGATTTAGTTTGATTCAACGTCTATATAAATATTATGAAATATTCAACTACATTCATTCTTCCTGTCCACATTTTCCTCCAAATCAATAACTTGAACCAAATCGAAATTTGGTTTTTGTAAATTTCTACATAGTAGTGAGCTATAGGAAAATAATTTATTAATGCAACTAGCAGTAAGGATAAACTCTGCTTGATATTGAAAAATTTTGATGGGGCAGGGGGGAGGGGGTCGGGGTAAAATTTTTTATTATCTTAAAATAATATTTAGAAAAACAGTCAAATTTGCTATGGGGGGTGAAATTTCCCCCTTTCCCCCCCCCCCATTGGTTACGCGCCTGGTGTCATACATACCCCATATAAAATGATTAATTCTTGTTATTATATTTTATCAACTACTTTCCCCAGTTTTTATTTATTGTCTCTCAAAATTAATTCCCATTACCATTTTTCCCCCGATACTAATTTTTTTTTGTTTTTTTTTTGGAAGTGATGCATGTTACATATTTGTAACAACTATATTAACTTTTCTTTTTATTGTTACTTGCATTTAGAATCAATTTATACTTTTAAATTGTTAATATGAGTTTGCAGCTATATTTTATAACCGTAATTGATTTACATTTTATAAAAAAAGATATATTTTTTATTATATATAAAGCTCATGAGAAAATTATTTTTCGATATAGTAACAGATTTTATTTTTATACTTAATTGATAAAATAAAGAAATCTTCGCTTGATAAATTAAATCCTTATATTTAAATTGAGCTAAATCCCTACTATTAATACCCATTCTACAAAGCAATTCTCCTCAATACCTACTAATGTTGTTAAACGGCTCGTTTTGAGCCGATTTTTAAAAACGGCTAACTCAATATTTCGTCAGAAATATATAGACTAAGCCTCGAAATTTTGATACTATATGTCTAGACCTTTGTTCCTTCTATGAACAAAATTTTAAGGCTTGCGTAAAATTTTTCTGGATAAATTACTGTGTTAGCCGTTTTTAAAAATCGGCTCAAAACGAGCCGTTTAACAACACTTATACCGACGTCAAATACCCTAATAATTATTTCTGACGTCTAATATTCTATCTTAGACAAGACATTTCCCCGCTTGTCTTTAATTTTAAAATAAATTACAACCTCATTTAATAAATTCGCAAATAATTAAACAAATTATTTATGATATGATTCAATTACAAATACATAATACAGATATCAACCACAATTATTTTTGTAAAAAGAAATAGATAGTCATAGAGGAGAGATATAAGCACCTTAATTAACATTGTGCAAAATTAGATCTAGATATTAAAAATATGATGACCAAAAAATGCTTTAAAAAACTTAACAATCTGGGCGAACTTTCCGTAAATGTAATGCATAAATCGGGGAATAGATTTAAAAAGGTGAAATAAAACTACAATATTCGCTATAGCAAATCTTTTACAATATTTTTATAATATTAACTACACACTTCCTTGATTAGTTATCATGCAACCTGTGACTTTCCTGCTATTTTTTAGTATATGGATATGAATTCCATTGACTGAGACCCTTAAGGTTTATCATCGTTTCGTTAAACTGGATATATATTTTATCATAAAACTTGCAAGCAATTCCGTCATAAAAGACAGCACTCTCATTCAGCAGTACTAACGGAATTGTGTTAATACAATTTTTAGAATCTTTCAAATCAAGGGGGTATTTATTCCTTTCATTATTATTTTCAATATATATCATCATCCCATTTATTGCAAGATCCACTAAAGTCATTTAATTTGCTCTTCCTCATAACAAATGTGAGGGTCAGCTGGCCAGTTATTTTCTAAATATGCCATATCAGATAAGATAGCTAAACCTGTAAAATTTATTATGGTATCTTTATTTACTAGAATTATCAGAATTAGCATCCATTAACTTATTTTGCATATTTTATATTAAGGCAGTAATGGTTATCAGGCCCGTTATTTAAATGTTTGCCTAGCCCGTCTAGGCCAATAAATTTTTAAATTATTTCCCGGCGCGGTTCGTTAAAATTTTAAAATAGGCCCAGATCGTTTAGTTTTCTTATACGAATTTTCCGGCCGGCACATTTTTAACATCTATATCTATATAGATTTTTTCTCATGTCTATTAAGGCTCTTTTATCTGCACTCTTGGCTATCTATTTCTATAACAACTGTTTTATAAATCTATTAGTATTATGCATTTATAATTGGGTCATATCATAAATTGTTTAATAATTTGTGAATTTACTATTTTTTTTATAGATTTAATATATACAGCTCTTAAAATATAAAGAAATAAGAATATTGTAATTTATTCAGATAGTTTATTAATCAAAATATTAGTTTGAAATTAAAATAATATCAATCTTTTTATGCCATAGTTGGCTCATTAATGTGTTACGAAAAATAAGAGATGTACGAAGCTTGACATAATTTTTTATGTATGACTATCCGGCTTAACCCGTCTAGTTTATTTTTTATGCACGAGATTACTCTATCAATTCTGGTGTTAAAACTGTCAAGGTTTGTAGAATTTAACTTTGGGAGATTAGAACCGTTGTCAAATAATGAAAAGTTAGAACTAAAATATGATACTAAATCTTTATTAAATACTTAAATATAAAGTGAAAACATAATCAAAATAAAAGAAAAATAAAATAAAATTAATATAAATTAAAATTAAAAATTAAAAATTAAAAATTAAGTTCGTAAAATAATAATTATAATTAGTGTTGTTAAACGGCTCGTTTTGAGCCGATTTTTAAAAACGGCTAACTCAATATTTCATCCAGAATAATATTACGCAAGCCTAAAGATTTTGTTTGTAGATGGAACAATAGGTAGGACATTTATTAGCCAAATCTCGAGATTTAGACAATATTTTTCTGGTTAAAATATTTAATTAGCCGTTTTTAAAAATCGGCTCAAAATGAGCTGTTTAACAACACTAATTATAATCCTTCTACAAGTAAAATATTCCCGATTATATATACTTTTCTATACTATTCATTTACATAGTGTTTAAACAACAAACTTAAAATCTTGAACTTTATTTAATCTGAATAATAAATCTTTTTTATTCATTTTTCTTATTTGAATATTACAACAAAGACTAGTTACAATATTTTTAGAATTTGTTTAGCCAGGCTGGGATCCAGACCTTCCGACTTTCGACCGGGCCTAGCCGAGATTTGCAGATCTTTAATAAAAATATACTGAAAAAATATGACAAATAATATATGACATTTTATCCCGATAAATGTTTTAGTTTAACAATTTATAATCAAACAATGGAAAATTTGGAATTAAATTATAATAAATAATGTAAACTTCTAAGATATATATTTTAATTCCTTATGTTTTCTATAATAAGATTTAAAAGAGCTTATAATGCTTTATATTCCAGCATGAAACATAGGGGAAATTTATATCACCTTACGACTGTTCCGGATGAGAATAGTTCACGGATTTTCTTGAAAAAAATATATATTGGTTATATACATATTTACACTATTTCAAGCGAGGTTAATTGATGATTTGACATATTACGAAATAGCCCATGTGACTATTAAAACAAATGAGAGGCCAAAGAGAATGATTTCTATCATATCTAATATATATGTCGAAAATGACACTTCGGCTAAGTTAAATTACAAGATACCTAATACAGACCGGAATGATTATTGGAATAATAATACGAATAGTGTAAACAAATTTATAACTAACCATAGAAATAGCATAAAGGGGATTATAAAAGCTTATAACCAAACATTTAAAATAAGACTGAAGCACTCGATCAAAATCCTATCACCGGAATCCTTCATTAATGTATATCAAGGAAATGAATTTACTATACATCTGTTGTCATCCCTACAGAATGCTCATATATATACTGGAATAGTTTTTGGAGACTCCAAATCTAGCATAATTGGCAGTTTATTAGGATCAAGATTTTCTGCAGTTATTATATACAAAAACGTGATGTATAATATAGAGCCTATCACAAATAATCTAAAATTTTCTACCAAAACATATAGTCCAAACCCGAAAGGTAGTTCTTCGAGGGTTATTATTTATCGTGATACTGATTTAAAAAACATCGAATTATCAAATGCATACACTAACAATGATGTATTCACAAAATTAAAACGGCGCAAGCTTCTTTGGTTTATAAACCAAGATATATTTTACACCCTATGTTTAATCAACCATATGTGAAAGGTATTTTTCAAAATGAAAGCATTTCAAACAAAAAAACAAAATCCTTCAAGAAAAATGACATAATTTGGATGTTTAAATCCTTTAACCAGGCTTTAAAGTCTAATATTTATAGTAAAACATGCAGCCTAAATTTGGTAGCTGATCATAGGTATGTACAATGTATGAAGGAAGCAGGGAAAAATCCTGTAGATGAAATGATATTCCACATACTTGCTGCAGATAGCCTGTATCGGACTGTCGATTTTGATGGCGATAACGTTGCCGATAATGTTGGATTTATGGTTAAGAATGTTACTCTATTTAAAGATGATAATATTACAGGCTATAAATTAAATAACCATCTCATCAATGCTAGCGATTATCTTAATTCTTTTTCAGAGTATGATTGGTCAGGTTATTGTTTGTCATTAGCTTTTACATGTAGAACATTAGAAGAAGGAATCTTAGGTTTAACGTGGATAGCTGACTCTAATATAAACGGAAGAGCAGGAGGTATTTGTCAGATTAGAGGATATTTGGAAAAGAATGGGAAAGAATATAGTTTTAACACTGGAATATTTACGATCATGCATAAAGGCAAGCTAGTAGCTCAGCACACATCATTGATAACTGTTACGCATGAGTTAGGACACGCACTAGGCAGTTATCACGATAATGTAACCAAATGCATGGGAGGTGGACCCAACAATGGTACATATCTAATGTTTAGCGAAGCTTCAATAGGCGGAAGGAGAAATAACTGCCTTTTTCGGAATGCAGCAAAGAGAAAATAACCAAAGTTTTAAGAATAAAAGGATCTTGCTTAGATATCTCAGGGTGTGGTAATGGTGTAATCGATTTTGGAGAAGAATGCGATTGTGGACCTGCTGAGACATGCGAAAAGTGGGATCCATGTTGCAACCCTCCTACTCTGATGAACTCCGATAATGGGCATCTATTATTGAGCCTCCAAGATTTGAATAATTATTACGAACCTACTAAATTACCCCTCACAAATACATCCGATCCCGATTTAATCAAGTTTAAAGACAGACCTTTGTATCATCTGCGGAGCATATCTGAAGTTTCCAAACAAAAATATGAAAATAAAATAAAACAAGGCAGAGGTTGCACGAGGAGGGAAAAGGGATATATATGCACTCCCTTAAATGACGAATGTTTTAATGAATTTTGTCAAAATAGTGGTTATGGTTACAATACAATTTCTAATGATAGTGACTCCTATAATTGCAAGTTAAATTTTAATAAAAGAAAAAATGAACGGTTCAGCAAATTTTTATTTCAAGAAAATCGAGAAAATCATTCATATGCTATGAAATCATATACAATTAATTTTTGTTTAATATCAATGGTCATTTTGAAACTTTTTTTACACCGTATTTTGCTTATATTTTAGCTTTGTTCATTTATAATTAAAATCTTCATTTTCTAATTCAATATATCGTTATAATAAATTTAATATATTTAAAAATGTTTGAAAAATATATAATAATACTATTAAAAAAAAGAACGGAGATAGTGTGATGCAGGGAAACAAAAATGAAAAAGGGACGTAAGCGTTGTCTATGATAGCTCTTTGGCTAGAAGGCTACCATAGAAACTGATATAATTAATAAAAATAAGATATATATTTGATTATTTACGAAAAAAATGTATATAAATATCCACCATATCTATAGAAAATATATCAATTTTGTTTAAATTAAATCAAGTATATTATCTTTATTTAATAATGCTATTATACAATTTATAAGGTCAATTCAATATAAGAGTTTCTATTAGCTTCTGTTCAAAATAACAGTTGCTTACTCTACTGATCATTTTCTATATTCTCACATGGTTGGTTGTTTAAAATCAGTCATTTTATTTTATAAAAATAGGTCAAAAGCTATTAACTTGTACAAATTTAGGCCCCATAATTTAGGCCAAAGCCTAATCCTTAAAAAATGCAACCTTAAAAACAAAAAGCAAGAATCTAAACATCATAAATTATCAAAGTTATTGCGTATTTAAATTCAGTGCATGGAATTAAAAGAAAATTAATACTTCAGTTTCTGGCAGGGACAGGCCTAGATTTTAACAAAGGTTTAACCTGAAAACAAGCAAGCTCAAGAGCCAAAAAAATTATTTTTTCTGATTTTATTAAAAGAAAGCGCGATTTTTTTACTTCTAAATCATTATGAAGCTCATTGCCCAAAGGATGAACTAAAAGTGGTTATAAACTTAATAAACAATATTAATAAAAAGAAATAATGCAGGTGATAATTTCCCCAGTATAGTCACACTCTTGGGCTAGAGACTAATTGAAGTGTTTGAGAGATCGAATGGCATCGTCTTTCATTGTTAATTTTCATTAATTTTAAAATATTTGTATAAATTAACATAAAAACACTATCGCTGAAACGCTTCTGTAGGACACATATATCCTATACGAGAAATTAGATATGGCAAAATAATTTGTGAACGATAGCCATAATAAGCAATAAAAATGATGCTTTAGATGTTATGACTATAAACTAGGACTAATTGGAGCGTTTCCATGTTAATGTAACCAAACAAATTGTTTCGTTACCGATAACTAGATATATTCTTCCGAAAAAGTATTTAAAAAAATGCTGAATATTTCCAATAGAGCTGTCAACGTTATTTTAAAAAAAGTAAGTTTACATTTTGCATTAATCTGCAAAACTAGTAACGTCATTACTTTTAAGTTACTTATTTAGAAAGTAATGCCGTTGCGTTGCTTTTAAAATCCAAACCAAACCTTTACTATGCAAAAAGATAGAATAAATTGTTATTTATTACACACATTTCAAAATTCAAATAAATAAATAATTGGAGAAAAATTTTTAATATATTATTCTATAAATATATATTGTTAATTGTAATAAAAAATAATTTTAATGCTGATTGTTTATCAAAAATCTTAAAATTGATTAAATCTCAGCACCTCTTTGAAGTACGGGACATCATATGCGCAATAAGGTGCCGAGTAAAATTGATTTGTTGAATCAAATTAGCATAAATTTTTGATGAAAAAATAAACCAGACCCAACCCAATTAAATGAATTGATATAATCGACCAGATCTTTCGCCCAAGCACGTATTTAAGCACAGGTCTGAGTACCGACCCGAGAAATCACCCGAAGTCTTTGAATCAAAGAGGAATTTGTTTTATGGATTTTAATTTTATTTAACTTAATATTTTTTTATTGCTTGATTTTTTTTTATCTCATTGCAGTTTTAAATTAAATAACTATACACATAAAAAAGCTAATAAAATTATGGTCATTTTGTAAAAGGTCATATATGAAGTAAGTATGGCTAGATTAAATATTTATTTATTTTTCAAATTTTATAAATTAGATGCTATTATCAGGCCATGTATGAAAAAAAATTTGATTTCTTTTAAAATGGTTTATTTCCAATTGGATTTCAAAGATTCATAAATATATTATTTTTAAACAAATGTTTTTCACTTTCGTACATAAAAATCATAAATTAATATTGGTTTAAATTATCGCAATTATACTAAAAAAGATTGCTGTGACTTGCAGACCCTCTACCGAACCCTGGCCATATGACATCAATTTAGAAAAATAAAAATTTGTTTTGAATCGGACTATTTTTGTAAGTCCGATTCAATCCAAAGTAAAATTTAAAATATTTGTCCGACAGATTCAATCCGAACATATTTTTTTTCGAAGATTCTAGTGCAAAATTTTGAATTTAGATATAGGTCCAAGCCCGATCCCATTCTTTTTTATTGGACTGTTGAAAAAAATCACGATATTTCAACTAAGTTGCAAAAATTGTAAATACTTAAGAATAATAAACAATTATATTGTTAAATTGAACACAATTTTCATAAAAACATTAGAAAAACAAAATAATTTAAAGAAATTTTTGAGGTCCGAGTCTAATCTTGTTCTAAATAAATTTTAAAATCAAGGTCCAAATAAACAGAGTAGAAAAAAGGCTCTGTTCAATTCCAACATACCCAAATTCGGTTGGATCGGACTCAGATCGGTCGGTGTAGGATTCTAATATAGAGCACGTTAGAAAATATTATATTGGAGCTTTTAATACTCATTAATTCTCCTATTTATAATTTCTTTTTGAGGCATTTTATAAAATACAGCCAAAATTATTCGAAATAATAGAATTTAAACATTACGGGACAGGAAGTAAAAACTGGGCAAAATCATTTCCAAAAAATAATTTGGGCCAGGTCAGGCTTAAAATTTTTCAAAGGGGTTTTCCTCTATATCAACAATATAAAAAAGTCCCGTCATTCCAGAATATTCCTATCACTACCTAAATGGCAGTGAGTACTCTCCTATTATAGTTCTCTTCAGGCGCGCACGCAGGAATTTGGTCTGGCGGGAGAGGGGGGGGATAATAAATTTTATAAGAAATATTATAGTTATTTAAAAATATTAGGCATAAATTTATTAGGACTAATAACTTTTTTAATACACAATTTTAAATTATGTGAATTATAAAAAAATTATATATAAAAACCGGCATTGAAAAACTATAAAATAAATGTGAATTATAAAATATAAAATATAACCACCAAATGAATCACTTAAATGACCCAAAATTGAAATTTAAATATTTTTAGCCTTTAAAATTTATATATAAAGTATAAAAAATTTAATTGTTGGAAATATAAATTAACACATAAAAAGTTTCTTAGGAATAATTGTATTTTGTATATTTTGAGCTAATTTTTCAATTATCTCATCCTTGTTTGGCGTTAAATGCCTATGATTATTCAAAAGATCCAAACCATTCAATCTACTTTCAGAAGTTGTACTTCATAGGTATGTTTTTCAGAGACTTGCAGGCCCGGTCCCCAGGCCGGACCGTATATTAATTTTATATATACTCGGGCAGGGCCCGAAATTTTTTTTAAAAAAATACCCGGGCTGGGCCTGAAAATTTTTTTTAAAAAAATACCCGGGCTGGGCCTGAAAATTTTTTTAAAAAAAATATCCGGGCCGGGCTGTATATTTTAAAACCAAATATTTGAAATCGCCATTATTAGCTATAAAAATCAAAAATAAATATAATTTATTTTAGAAAAATTCGGGCCGGGCCTGAAATATTTTTTAAAAAAAACTCAGCCAGGCCAAAAAAAATTTAGAAAAAAAATCCGGGCCATGCCCTGCAAATGGTATCTCTGCAGGGCTCTGTTATTCTTCTTAAAAAAGAAAATGTTTTCTCATTAGTTTACTAATGGGAAGAGTTGCTAATATATATATAAAACCATTTTAATACATTGGGAATATAATCTAAAATGTGTTTGAAATAATGCAAAGCATCCATAGCATTTTTTGGGACTGTATCAACCATAGTTATTCAGCTAATAAGGCATCATAAGATACTTAACATCTTCATGATAAAAATTTATCAGATATTTTTTTTTCTATCACCATCTGAAAAAGGTTGGGAAGACTTTTGTGGAAGTAATATCTGCGGATTTGTAAGTGCTGCATGATGAATTAAAAACCATTCATTTATTTGGGTTATAAATGTATCTAATAGAGGGGACATTTGTTTATTAATACTCTTCTACTGATCCTATATTAATGTTTTGACGATGATCTTGCTTGCTGCAAGTCGAGAACGTATACCTCTGCTTTTGACTCAACAATAACATATAAAATATGAATCAATTAGCTCTAATTTCCTCGAGTTCCAATAAAATACTTTGTGCCATTCTCATCTTCTTATTATGTCAATGTCATGTTTTTGAAAAGTATTATATAAAATAGTTGTATAATTAAATAATACATTCTAATGAGAAAAAAAATTTGTAATAAATATTGAATCCTATAATTTTCTTGCTTTGAAATATTTCTTTCAAGCCATTGTGATATTTCAGTAATAGCATTAATAATCAGCTCTTCTAACTCCATAAAAGCTGTTACTGCTTGATGGGAGGCTAGATCTCGTTGGACAAGCTTGCAATTTTTTTCTCCCTGTTGGACAAGGAATTCAGGGATAATTATTATTTGACTAGAAATTTAGATAAATATTACGCCACTAAAATTTGAAAATAATAGGTAAATATTACGCCAAGGAAAACTTGAAATCGAAATTAATTGATAAAATAAAGTAGATGAATGTGAAAAATAAATGTAATTATATATATATATATATGAGATAGGAATAAATATTAACAAATATATAAATTAATATTAACAATAATATTTTTGAAAAATATAATCCGGCATCTGCATTTTTTTGGCTTTGAAGGGGGGGGGGGATTTGTCTTCCTACCCCCCTCCCCCCCCGCTGCGTACGCGCCTAATTTTCTTAAATAAATTAGAACTATCTCAATAAATGGCATATCCTGGAGCACTTCTATCAATCTTTCTGAACGCTACATAACTAAAAAAACATGGACATATTATTTTATCATATTTTACCATTTAAAAGGAGAGTTTTTTAAAAAATTTGGAAATAATAAATGTAACATTAAAATACAGGGTTTCTCATTCAAAATAGGAAAAGTCTCAATCAAATAAGGAAGAGTGTCAATCATAAAAGGAAAAGGTCCTATCACAAAAAGAAAAAGGTCAATCATAAAAGGAAAAGGTTCAGTAAAATAGGAAAAGATCTGATCAAAAAAGTAAAAGCAGAAACGGAAAAGTTTTAATCAAAAAAGGAAAATTCCCATTCAAAAATAGAAAATCGTTATTTTTTAAAATATTTATAAAAAATATATATAATCTATTTTAAAATTCATTCACATATAAAATTTAATAAACTATTAAAAATGATGTTCCTATTTTATGTGTTAATTAAGTTAGTAATAAATTTAACTTAAATTTAACTTAAATTTCTAATTTTTTTTTCATTATTTTTTAATTAAGTAAGTATCCTAAGTAACCCTGAATTCAAAGTTATTCGCTGCGATTTATACAAAATACGCTCTCGACCACGAATTCGCGCTAACTGTGAACGCAGGGTAAGTATTATAAAATATATTTATTTATATTTCGCTGTTATTTTGTAATACAGTATGATATATTAGAATAATATTTTGGCGATATGGGTTTGTTGAAAGTCGGAGTTTTTGTTTATAATAAAGTTTAATAAAGATTTCAGATGATTATAAAATATTATATATAATTGGGAAAATTTAAACAGCTACTAAAGTGGATATTTAAAAAATAGCGATAGCGCGATATTTTTTGAAAAGATAGCTGTAGCAGTAGTGCGTTCTTTTATATGGTAGTAATAAGATAGTGGCTTCTAGTGTTGCTAAACTGCTCAATTTTGTAATACGATTAACCCAATATTATAGCCAAAAAATATTATAAACCTGAAGATTTTGCTCATAGGTGGCAGAAATTGGACATCTAGAAATCTCAAATATTTGGTAAGCCATTTTTAAAAATCGAGCCGTTTAACAATACTAGTGGCTTCGATATACTTAAATTTCTTAAGCAATAATTTGATTTATTTTTAGCTTGTGTCTTTTTAATATTGACGCTAATCATTTTCGAACTTATAATTTTGGAAAGCTAATAATTGGGGGTATGATTAAAAATAAAGAAATAAATTGGATTAATACCGGGATAATTTTTGTATATTATAAATATAATAAAAATTGGAATTAATCTAATGTTATCACAAAATTATGCAATTAGATTCTCCTTGCTCTTCTAACGTTATTTTTGGATCAGGAACCTTATTCATTTGAGAATTTCGAATTAAATTTTGCAAAGTTGTTAAGGTATCACTTAATGTATAGCTGAGTTCGGTTAGTTTTATGTTAAAACTATTGATGGATGAGTCAATATTTATTAGACGATCAGTGGGAACACACCCACCCATTGTTTCGGTGTTAAGATATTTAAAATTTTCCCAGCAAAACCTTATCCCGAATCGAGGCGCAATAATGGATGTTTCATTCATTTTTTCTATTATCTCAACAGAAAACCCTTCACTAGTCAAATCAGTTGTAAGGTATATCAACAACAATTTTTGATCTCTTAGTCTAGAAAAGTTTTGCTCATGCTTATCAGGGATGAAAGCCAACTCCGATATATAGTGATTATAGACGTTTTCGTTTCCGTACAAACGATCTTGAACTGGTGGTTTATAGGTTCCAGTGCCTCCGTCTAATGCGATTGAAAGGTTTAACCAGACATTAGTAAAGTCGTATTCATCTGCGTTAGTTGGAGAGCTAGATAGTATTGATTTTAAATGTTCAAGTAATCCTTCTCGGAAGTTAGAATATTCTCTAGACCCTCCCAGTTTTACGAATAGAGATTGTTCTATATATCGGGAGGATATACCTCCCATTTTCTTTTCTTGCAATTTTTCTAACCGTTGTATCATGGGTTCGATATTATAAAACTGAGCCTCTCTCAATAAGGCCTCATTTTTTTCGATTGAAATGCTCAAGAAATCATTGTTTCTTAAATAATATAATATATCATTAAAGTAATCGGAATTTCTGTCTATAAAATATCTACCATATTGATCTTTGGGAAGTTTGGCTATCGTCGAACCTAACCATACATAAAATTTTGACTTAGGATACTTTAGAAGTGTGGTCGAAAGTATGTCAAAATGTTTTCCACCTACATTTAACTTAATAATCTCATTCTTAACCAATGTTTGATCTTGTTCCGCAGCAATATTAGAAATCACATTTTTTAAAGGCACCCCCTCCTGAATTTTTGATAAATTCGAAAAAGATTTTTGCTGCATCAACGTTCTAACGTCTTCCCAATTTTTCATTCCTATTTTGGACTGTGACTTCGCTAGTATCGTAGAAGGTAGACGTGTCTCATCTTTTGTACTACTGGAGAGCCCAGATTCCACTTTTGGCATCTGTGGTAATCTTATGCTCATTTTTTTTATCATATCACTTCCTCCGATTTGCTCTTTTGAAATTGCCTGAACATCCTCTATCTTCTTTAAACTAACATCCTCTAGTGAAGTTATGTTTTTTGTTTTTGCCGTCGAGGATAGCTCGTTTAACGAAGGGCTTAGTGGGCCGAATGCAGTTGGAGCTTGAGTGGGTAATTTAATACTCAGAGATTTTTTTAGCAGATTTGCAGCGAGAAATAGATCCATTTTTTTTTTCTCTGGTACTTGAGGGACATTTTTTGAATTCATATTATCTTACCAAATACTGTTTTTATTAACTTTTAAAATCAAACTATACTGATACTCTACACATTCAGGAGATTCAACAATCAAAAATAAATGTACTTAATGAAGTTATAATTATTCTTATAATTGTAAACATTTCCTAGAGAAAACTTATAAAATTAAATTAGAATAATATTTCTTCTTAAAACATTTTTAAAAATATTAATCCAAAATACTTAAAAAGTCATATAAGGCACTTTATCCCCTTAACTATGCCTAATTATCATTAATCTAAATTAGCGTTTATAATTAAACAATTTAGAATCAAATAAGAAAATTTAGAATTAAATATATAATAAATAATGTAAACTTCTAACTTAAAATATCTTTTTAAATTTCCTTTCATTCTCTATTACAATGATTTATTTGAAATAGATTATAATGCTTTATATACCAGCTTAAAACAAGACAAATGTATATCAACCTACAACCATTTCTGAATGAGAATTTGGCGTAATGGTTCACCCATTTTTCTGACGATAATATATATATTTGCTATTTACATATTTACCCAATTTCAAGGAAAGTTAATAGATTATTTGACATATTACGAAATAGCCCACGTGGCTATTAAAACAAATGAGAGGGCAAAAAGAAAGATTTCGATCATATCTAATATATATGTCGATAACGACACTTCGGTCAAGTTAAATTACAAGAGGCCTGATACAGCACGGAAAGATTATTGGAGTAATAATACGGATAGTCTAAACCAATTTAAAGCTAACCATATAGATGATATAAATGGGATTATAAAAGCTTATAACCAAACATTTGAAATAAGGCTGAAGCCCTCTACCAAAATCCTATCGCCCGAATCCTTCATAAATATTTATCAAGGAAATAACTTTGCTACACATCTGTTATCCTCTTTCCAGAATGCTCATATATATACTGGAATAGTTTTGGGAGATTCAGAATCAAGCATAATTGGCAGTTTATTAGGACCAAAATTTTCTGCAGTCCTTATATACAAAAACGTGGTGTATCATATAGAACCGATCAACAATTATCTAAAAAATTCGACCAAATCTTATGGACCAAACCCAAAAGTTAAATCTTCGAGGGTAATTATTTATCGTGACAGTGATTTAAGAGATATTAAATTATCAAGTGCATACACTAACAATGATATAATAGCAAAATTAAAACGGCGCCAAGCTGCATTGGTTTATAAACCCAAAAATATTTTACACCCTATGTTTAATCAACCATATGTGAAAGGTATTTTCCAAAATGAAAGTATTTCAATCAAAAGAACAAAATTGTTGAAGAAAAATGACATAATTTGGACGTTTAAGTCTATTAACCGAGCTTTAAAATCTAATATTTATAGCAAAACATGCAGCGTTAATTTGGTGGCTGATCATAAGTATGTACAATGTATGAAAGAAGCAGGTAAAAATCCTGTAGATGAAATGATATTTCACATACTTGCAGTAGATAGCATATATCGGACTGTGGATTTTGATGGCGATAAAGTAGCTGATAATATTGGATTTATGGTTAAGAATGTTACTCTATTTAAAGATGATAATATTACAGGCTATAAATTAAATAACTATCTCATCAATGCTAATGATTATCTTAATTCTTTCTCAGAATACGATTGGTCAGGATATTGTTTGTCATTGGCTTTTACCTGTAGAACATTCGAAGAAGGAATTTTAGGCTTAACGTGGATAGCTGATTCTGATATAAACGGAAGAGCAGGAGGTATTTGTCAAATAAGGGGCTTTTTGGAAGAGGATGGAAAAGAGTATAGTTTTAACACTGGGATATTTACGATCATGCATAAGAGCAAACTGGTACCTCAACACATTTCATTGATAACTGTTACCCATGAATTGGGGCACGCACTAGGCAGCTATCATGATAATGTAACCCAATGTTTGGGAGATGGACCCAGCCAAGGCACATATTTGATGTTCAGCGAAGCTTCAACGGGTGGAAAGAGAAATAACTGGCTTTTTTCAGAATGCAGTAAAGAGCAAATAACAAAAGTTTTAAGAATAAAAGGAACTTGTTTAGATGGCCCAGAGTGCGGTAATGGTGTCATCGATTTTGGAGAAGAATGTGATTGTGGACCCGATGAGACATGCGAAAAATGGGATCCGTGTTGCAATCCTCCTAATAACCGTCATTTTTTATTGAGTGTTCAAGATTTTAATAATTATTACGAACCACCTAAATTACTCGTCACAAATATATCTAACAATACAAATATGATCAGAAGTATAGATAATTCTTTGTTTTACCTTCAGAACATTTCTGAAGATTCCAAGCAAGAAAATGACTTTTTTAAAGACTTTTCTAACCAAAATCTTGCTAAACATGTTTTAAGAAACCCAAAAATTGAAAATAGAACAAAACAAGGCAGAGGTTGCACATTGAGGAGGGATAAAGGTTATATGTGTACTCCCTTAAACGATGAATGTTGTAACGAATTTTGCCAAAAAATGAATCCCGATTCTATTTTTAATAATGACTCCCATAATTGCAAGTTAAGTTTCAATAAAAGGAGGAATGAGCGGCTTAGCGATTTTCTGTTTCAAGAAAATCAGATAAATCATTCACATGCTATGAAATTATTTAAAATAAATTTTTATTTCATATCATTGGTGCCATTTTGGAACATTTTTTTACACCATATTTCGTATATATTTTGCTTTGTTCCTTAAATATTCCATTGTTTTCAAATTAAATCAGGTAATATTATTTTTTTTTAATAAAACTATTATACAATTTATAAGAATCAATTCATGATAAATAAATTAAATACCCTGCCCTTAAAATATTAAATTTAATAGTTAATTAGTAGATGTTCTTTACTATCTAAATTTATTGTATGGACTAGGTCCAAAACTTGAAAAAAAGTTGTTACACTTTGAAACTTTAATGAAGTTAAATAATTAAATATATAAACCTTTTTCTATCAAAAAAATAATAAAACATGTCCTACAAATTTAATTTTTTATTTAGATATTTTAAAATAGTTTTTCTACAAAATTTTTAGTAGTTGAAATTTTTCATTTTAAATTTTTTTTGGTTATAATACTATAATTAAAGGAAGATCTTATAAATAAATAAAAAGCAACTTTAGGAAAATTAACATAACTTTTTCTGGAAATAAAAAATAATCTAAAATTTTGTATTAGGGGTAAAATAGACCCCACCTTTGATGTTTAAAATTTTTTTAACCTTTGTAGTGAATGGGGTTAATCGAAATATAGTATTAAATAACGCAATATAGTATTAAAATTTATACACGAAATATAATATTAAATGACGCAATTTTATTCATTAAAATGGAAAATACATTTTTAAAATATCATAAAAGGCCTTGAAAAATTAATACATGAAAATCCAGAATTTAATTATATCGCATCTTTTGAAATCTAAATCTTTATAATAAAAGTCTTAGAAAGTAAAATTGACTAGGGATGTGTTTGATAATAATATTATTTTCCTTTGGTTCAACGAAGTTTGGATTACTAGCTTTCATTTTTAATATTTCTCTTTAAATAGTTTTTTGATAGATTTCTTATAGTTGTTTAGTTTTATAAATTGTTTTATATTGATATTTAGTTCCATCACATCCTTTATAGTTTAATAGTACCATAATGATTTGTATTTCGTATACTGTTTCCCTTTGTATGTGTAAAGCCATGTTATGGCATCGTGTACTAGATTATGATCAGGGTTTCTTATTATGTAGACTAGGAACTGAATTCGGCGTTTTTTTTAATGTTATGTTTATCGGAGTATGAATTGACCTTTTCCAAAGATTTGGGTTTGAGATGATTCTTGAGTAGAATACCATTTATTGTCCGGAGGCAATTATTGATAAAGGATTGGAGTCCTCTATTTTCAGTTTTATTTATTTCCCATATATCCTATCCATAGAGTAATATAGGAATTATTATCGAGTTGAAGATCCACAGTCTGGTAAATACTGAGATCTATTTTGTTTTCCATATTTTCATATACATATAAAAAGCACCCCTCGCCTTTTGTATTCTAATCTTCATTTCTTATTTGCAACAGCCTTTGTTATTTAATGTAACACCTAAGTAAGATTTTCAAGCGGTGGTACGTTTGGGGAGGGGAGAATAAACGTTTTGTTAAAATTTATCGATAGTCTGACTCTATGACTCAATCTCTAATAGGTAGAGTAAGTTTTTATTTTCGCCTATACTTTTGGAGATTGCCACGATGTCATCTGCGTATGATATTATATATAAACTTTAGAAATTATAGAAATTATAGAAATTATAGAAATTATATAGATTTTTAGTTTTTTTTATGTGTACATTTTTTATTAATAAATTATTTTTGTAATAAAATGAATAACGTTTTTTATTACTAGCCATAACATCAATTGCAAACATTCATAGACATTATTTTCAATTTTGCCATCCTCTTAAATGTAATTATAAAGGGTGAGACATTCTCAGCAAACTCATATTCATGCCAGATGACATGCTATAATTACATTCATTGTAAATGAGGGGGTTTTTAATTGAATTCATGATCTAAATAACTTTTTTATATTCACAAAATTTTGATAGTTGGTAATAGAGTTAAAATAATTTAAGTTATTTTTTTTAAATTTATGAAAAATATTGGTGAATATACTAAGCGGGTATCCCATAAAAACTTCATTCGAATTTTAGTTAAAATATTCGGATTGATTTTTTATTTCTTTTTCACTGTAATAACTTAATATTTACCTTACGGATTGATTTTATTATTACTTTTATTTCGCATTATATTAATTTAATATTTACCTAACGGACTGATTTTATTATTCTTTTCATGATTTTATTATTCTTTTCACTTTATATAATATTAACTTAATGGTTTCTTAATACCTTGGTCGTTTAAATGATTGTTATTTTATATTAACCGATAAGTAATTTGTTAAATTGAATTTTGTAACATATATATACAGATGTAAAATTTATTAGATTTAGTAGTTTAAATTTTTTAAAATAAATATATCATATTACTTTCTCATTTTTGTTTAACTCCCTGCCTCACTCTGTATTAACACTAATAAGTTAAAAGAAACCAGGGTCGTCACTAGCCTTTACAATCTCACCGGGCTCAACTAAAAAAAATTTTATGGGGGAAGAAGCCCTCTATACCCCGGTTGCGGGCCTTCGGCCCGCTTTTGCCCGGCCTTTGGTCTGGTTTTATATTAATATATAATACATTTTTAAGATTTGCTAACTTGGAACAATTATTCTGAATTTCATATTTTGTCATTTATCATATTATGCAATTACAAGTGAAAAAAAAGGTTAATTAATTCATACATATGCCTCAATTTATAATGGTTTTTAAAAACACATAAGGCAATAAATTCTTAGAAATTTACATTGACAAAAGATCATGAAACTAATATAACTCACTGTTACTAGGGGCGTTGCTAGCCTTTACAATCTTAGGAGGCTCAACTAAAATAAATATAGGGGGTTTCGCCCCCCCATACCCCCATTTTGCGGGCTTTCGGCCCGCTTTTGCCTTCGGCCAAGTTTTATATTAATATTATATACTTTTTTAAAATTTGCTAATTTTATTCTTTTTTAAAATTTGCTAGTTTTAAACAATTATTCTGAATTCCATATTTTGTCATTTATTATATTTTGCATACAAAATAATCTAGCATATAAATAATCTGGCATATAAATAATCTGGCATATAAATAATAAAAACAATACAAGACATTTCTAAAAATAATATTTTTTAATACAAAATCTATTTATTACAGTATAAAATATTTTCGATTGCTGATATAAAAAAATTTTGCGTCTAAAGAATTGTAAGTGATAAAAAACGTATAATTAATTCATAAATATGCCTCAATTGATAATGGTTTTAAAAAACCACATAATATAATATAATTCTTAGCAAGTTACATTGACAAAAGGTCATGAAACTAATATAACTCTGCTACCATTTTAGACAATGTTTTATACAATGGACTAATAAGGAAAAATTTATAGGCCTAAACCAAATCAACAATTCTTGAAGAAGAGAGTATAAACGACCAATCCAAATCATAAAACTATATTGTGGTTAGAGCTTCCTCTTAGATGACATGATGGAAGCTTGATAAGTAATCGAGAAAATTATTGTGAGATATTAAATTTCTAAAAGATAATCTTCCATTTTTAATGATATATAAACGACTACACAGTTGACCATTATTGTTTATCTAAAATATGCTCTCGGCAGCTGTAATAATAATCTTAAATTACATAGCAACACAAATAATATGCTGGTTAATTTGCAGTCATAGCCATGACACTCACGATGTAAACATTTTTTAACTATAAATAAGGACCAGAATGATATGATAAACCAATTATGATTTTATATATTATCGCACCACCTCTATTTGGTATTTTATATCTAAAATATTAGTAGTTTGTAAAATATCAAAAATATATTCGTAAAAAATTTAACTCAAAACTGTTTTTCAAAGAAGAAAAAAATAGCTTTCCTAAATATACGTGAAAAAAGAGAATAGATATTTAATTTATTACATCCATTGTGGGATGAATAAGACGTTTATTTTAATAATATTTTAAATAAATAGGGCGTTAAATAATTGAATGCAAATTGTTACTTGTATTTATTATTAAAAGCATTTATTAGTAAAATTTTAAAAATATTAACTAATATATTATATAGCTGTCAAATACTCTGTAAAAGTGGCATTTTACCTAATATTTTATAAATAATTATATATTATAGAGGATTATAAACTATATGTCACTTACTTTTTATAAATAAATCTCTTATAATTATTTGGATTTGAACCTTGAAAATAATTTTAGGAAGAGACATGATAATTAAATTTAAAAATAATATAGTTGATTAGTGATTTTGAACTCGGCTAATTACAATATTTAATTTGTTAATTTTCAATTAATAATGATTATATTTATTTAATTAGGGTTATATAATAATTTAAATAATAAAAGTTAATTAAGCTTTTTTAATAAAAATTTAGATAGTCTTATTAATTTTTAAATAATGAAATAAATCTATATATTACTTAATAGAATTATAAAATAAATCGTTCAGGGGGCAATCAAAAAAATTTATTTTTAGTTCAAGGGGATATTAAGGAGCCATTAAAAAAAATTTTTGCTTCAGGGAGCTATTCAATTTTTTTAGGGGACTCGAGCCTCTGCGCTTTTCCCCTAGTGATGCCACTGAATGAAACCTTCAAATATAACTATTGTTTTAAGGATTACTTTAACCATTCAACTACTGTGGCATCCGCAGAACGCAGCTATATAAATTTATAAATCTTACCTACGATTCTGTATAGCACAAAATCGACTTGTTAATCTCTCTTTAATTTCAATAGAAAATGATATTCACTCATTGTTACGGTATAATATATCCTCTTTTGCATATAAAAAGGAAAGGAGGATAATTGCAATATTTTTTTATGATTATATTAATTTTTATAATGTGTGTTACTCATTTATGATTATAATTTAATAGAATATATATGGTTTTAGTTCCCATTGCGAATAATTATCAAAAGGGCTAATTGTGTTTGGGGCCGCCAAATTATTTTTTGCTCTGGGCCGCCAAAAGTCTCGGCAGGCACCTTATGGAGGGCAGGAACAATTGATTCTGTGTTCACAATTTTTTAAAAAATTTTACCGAAAAAATTAATAAAGATCTGAATAGATAATCAGCTATAGGAATAATTATGATTGGAGAATATAAAATCAGAAAATGAGATGCGCTAATTTATGAATAATAGAATAGGTTAATTAACTATCAAATTTTAAAATATTCACAAGGTCAGCAATTAGACAGAGACAAAAACCATAAAACATGTCCTAACACCGTTGTGAACATATGTCATTGGTTGTGAAATAAAATAAAATCATGGGTTTTTTTAAATTTTTTTATCAACTTAAAAGAAATAGTGAAATAAATAAGTGGTCAGAGTTTAGATAGAAAATAGTAGACAGTATGATTAGGGATGTAAATTTTTTGGGAAACTATTATTGAGAAAATTTCCAGGGAAATTTAGGGAAATAAAAAGAAAGAAACAAAAAATTTCCTTTAAAAAATTATTTTACAAGTCAATATTAATTTATTTTCATGTTTTATTAAAAATATGGACTGTTAATATATTATTATGATATAATTGCAATTATTTAATTTTCATCTTCGTTTGAAGATAAACACTATTCCAGATCTCTAAAATTCGCAACATCTAAATCTAGGTATCCAGAGAATCGGTTTATAACATATAATCCTTTATCCATTTCATTTTCCTTAAAATTAGGGTAATGTATGTTCCGGTAACAAAATAAATTTCCAGTTTATTTTATAAATTGTCTGATCTATAGTTTTGTTCCGTAAGAGATCTCCCTAATATAATTAAATGCTTGAGAAGCGTCAGAGAAATTTGATTAGTTCGCTTTCACTACCTCTATTTGTATATAAATTACTTTAAAAAATTATATAGCTATGATCATTTAAGAACTTTATTATCAAGATTAAGTCTCTTATCTCTCTAAAAATATGGAATGCCGATAAATATTTTTATGTAAAACAGACTATTGATAATAGTAACTATACTGTTCAAAGAATTGGGTTGGCTAGGGAAATTTAAAGAAACAATCCTATTTTTATCTTAGAATCAGGCGCGTAGGCAGCGGGAGGGGGGGGGGGTGTAGGGGAACAAATCCCCCCCCCCCAAAGCCAAAAAATGCAGATGCCGGATTATATTTTTCAAAAATATTATTGTTAATAATAATATATATTTGTTAATATTTATTCCTATCTCATATATATATTTAATTACATTTATTTATCACATTCATCTATTAAGTTATTATATCAATTAATTTTGATTTCAAGTTTTCCTTGGCGTAATTTACCTATTATTTTCAAATTTTAGTGGCGTATTATTTATCTAAATTTCTAGTCAAATAATAATTATCTCTGAAACTCCTTGTCCAACAGGGTGAAAGAAATTGCAAACTTGTCCAACGAGATCGAGTCTCCACCATCAAGCAATAACAGCTTTTATGGAGTTAGAAGAGCCGATTATTAATGCTATTACTGAAATATCACAATGGCTTAAAAGAAATATTTCCTCAGAAGCAAGAAAATTATTGGATTCAATACTTATTCCAATTTTTTTTTTCTCATTAGAATGTATTATTTAATTATACAACTATTTTATTCATTAGAATGTATTATTTAATTATACAACTATTTTATGTAATACTTTTCAAAAACATGACATTGACTTGATTAAGAAGATGAGAAAAGCGGAGAGCATTTTATTAGAACTCAAGGAAATTAGAGCTAATGTTGATGAAGAATTTCATATTTTATATGTTATTGTTGAGTCAAAAGCAGAGCTATACGTGTTTAATATTTGTCCCCTTCGACTTGCAGCAAGCAAGCTCATCGTCAAAACATTAATATATGATCAGTAAAAGAGTATGATAAAACATCCCCTCTCTTAGATTGAAAAGAATAAGGACACTAACGATATGGCGCGAGGTGCGAGTCAGTAAAAATATATTTTATTAACTAACTTCATTCTCTTTTCTTAAGGTATATATATATTTTCTATAAATATAAATTAGAATATATATAAAAACAAAAAGTAAGGTTACGAAAAATAATAAGTAATATAAGTTGAATTACAAAAAGATAAATTTGAATTCATAAAAAGTAATACAAGTTGAATTTGAATTCCTTACAAAATAAAAATATAATGAATGTATGCTATATAAATTAAAATATATTACTATTCAATAACCAATATTTTATTTTATTAATTCCTATAATATAACATTCTCCCTCTTCTACAAGCCTTCCCATAATTTCATCTAAGAAGTCATAGAGAGTTTGTTGTTCAAGTGGTTTATCGTTTTGGTTGTCAATGTTGCATAAGTCACTAATCGTTGGCTTGTTCAAATCGTTGTTTGTTCGTTTTTGTTTAAATCGTGAGCTTGATATCCATATCGAATGTTCAAATCGTGACATTGTTATTTTTATCATTTTTCAAAATCGTTATTATCATCAGTAAGTTGCGAATAATAAGAAATAATAGTTCATCAAAATATAAAAATAAGTGAAGAATGATAAATCAATAAGATTGTTATATTTTTAGCGTTTTAATTTTTCGCGTTTTAATGACTTTTATTTTTTCGCGTTTTAGTGTTTAATTAATTTTTATTTATTTTCAATCTCCGAGGTTAAAATATGCAAATAAAATATTATTCATATTTCCCTCTCTTTAAATAAAAAATTTAAATTTCACACCCTAGTTTTAATTCAAAAAGTGTTATTTTTAATAAAAATTCTTCATAAGATAATTTTTAGAAAATGATCTCATCACATCATTTAAATATTTATCTAAAATGAAGATGTAACATAACCACTTATCTTTAAAAGCTTAATTTCAAAAACATTTTTATCATATTAAGTATTACTTATAAGGTTTATTTAAATCAATCCCTTTTAATTCATATGTTTTAATTACATTTTAATATATTTAAAATTAAAGTTTTATCTTTTTGTTTAGGATTTTTAATGGTTTATATTTAATTATATCTAAGAATTCATCTTTAGGATTAGTTGTTAATTTACAACAATTGGTCATCATTCAAGAAATCAAAAAATAATATTTCACTAAGAATTTAGGTAAATAATTTTTTAAAGGCTTTTTGTGTGTTCAAATATATCCATTATGATTTTACATTTTAGTGATTTTAAAAATTTATAACATGCCTTTATCCTGGCATAAAATCTTAATTTATAATAACTTTTCTTCTTATGTGGATTAGAATAATAAGTAATCATCATTGGTCTCACAAAATAGAATTCATAACCTAACGTCCAACTTTCATATTGGTTCTTTCTAGGTTGCCACATTAGGTTAGGTGCTGGTTATCACAATCCAGTCCAACATCCAGAGCCAGGACATCATAAAGAAAGAAGCTTTTTGCATGAAAGAACGTGCTAAGGTTTGATTCTTGGTCATCTCAGATTAGATAGTCATCTCAGTAGATTAGGCATTGGTCATATCAATAGATTAGGCATTGGTCATATCAATAGATTAGGCAGTCGCAATAAATAAGATAGTCATCTCAATAGGTAGTCATCTCCATAGGTTAAGCAGTCTCCATAGGTTAGATAGTCATCTCAATAGGTAGTCATCTCCATAGGTTAAGCAGTCTCCATAGGTTAGATAGTCATCTCAGTAGATTAGGTAGTCATCTTTTTCTAGTCCACCACCCAGAGCCAGGGCACCATGAAAAGAATAAGGACACTAACGATATGGCGCGAGGTGCGAGTCAGTAAGAATATATTTTATTAACTAACTTCATTCTCTTTTCTTAAGGTATATATATATTTTCTATAAATATAAATTAGAATATATATAAAAACAAAAAGTAAGGTTACGAAAAATAATAAGTAATATAAGTTGAATTACAAAAAGATAAATTTAAATAATATGATCTGTCCATTTATCATCTCTTATATTATGATATGTACAATTTTTAATCAAGCATTTATATTTTTTTTGGTTAATATTTTTGGGCATATTTTGACAATGATCTAAAAATTATAAATGATTATATATAAGATTTAATATTTAAATTTTTACTATTCCCTTTGATAAAATTTTAATTTTGCGCCAAATCTTGAAAGTGGAAAAATAATTTTATGATAAGAAATATCGGATAACAAACTAATTTGCTAAACATCGACCATAAAAATTTTTAAAATAAAAAATTAAAAATTTTTTTTTTAAATTTTTAAATAAAAAATAAAAAATTTTTTAAAAAAAAGTACCCCCATAGAAATTTATAGAAGCAGTTGCTTCGGACCCCCCCCCCCCCGTTGTAGGGGTCACTGGCTATAAGAGATTAATATTCTACATTCTACATTTGGACAACAGAGATATATTGAGCACCTTTTTCGTTAAATTATTTTCATATATTTAAACTATTACTATCCAAAATAATTTCGCCAGATATTTATTATATAAATTTAAACAAATATAATATTATCCATTTATAATGAAATCAAAAGACTGGTGACACAAAATGAATTAATTTATTTTTGTTTTCATAAACTTATATTTTTATTTTATAGAAGAAAGTTTAATAGAGGAATACAATATTATTGCTCAAAATAAAGAGATAATTCTAAGAACATCCAGACTGTACAAAGAGTAAAAATAGTATACTACACGTTATCAGTGGCGTCACTATGAGGAGGCACAAGGGCTCGAGACAGGGTTGCCATGTCTCCCCCATCAGGGGAGACTCCCGCAATTTTTTAGTTTACACGCAGATATCTCTCTCCCGCAAAACTACCGCAATTGAAAATCTCTCGCAAAAATCTACCGCAATTTTTTAATTTCTCCCACATTTTTTTTTATTGTAACGTTTTTAATGTATAAATAATTTTTAAATTTTTAAAATAATGTCCAGTTTGTAAATTTCTTTCTATCCTGTTTTATATTTATCCAATAATAAATCAACATCATTTCATTCATATAAGTTAGTACAGGGGAGTATATCAACATCGATTGCAATACAAAGATATTCTCCAAAAATAATAAATATTACAGATGCAACTACAGTGAAAATCGTATACAACTATTATGTAGTTCAACATTCACAGAGGTATATCATTACAATGTGGGTCGAATCTTTCCCATGATATTTAACGACTCTAATATAATGGCAAATTTTACTTGTGGTAGAACAAAAATAAGCAAGGCTATCACAAGTGTTTTAATACCTGAATCCTAGAGGTTAATTCTAGACTATTTGAAAGATTGGCATCCATAAACAATTCTAACAGATGCATCTAATAAGGGAAATATTAAAACATTTCCCTTGATCCTTCACTATTTCAACAAGAATAAGAACATTTCAATAAAACTTAAAATTTTTTTCCTCGATAATGACAAATCCAACTATGTAGCTAACCACATAAATGTAAATACAGCTGATTCAGGGTTATCAATGATTTGCATGTTACTGCACTGATAATGCCTCTGTAAATTTTGGCAAAAACCAAAGTGTATTTACCGAATTGGGGCAGCACAATAATGAATTAATACCAATTAACTGTATATGCCATATACTACATAATTCTTGCAAGAAGGCAATGAATGTAATATCTGTAGATGTCGAAATAATTGTGATGAAATGTTTTAATAAATTTAGTTCATCAACTAAAAGAGTTAATAAATTAAAAGAGTTGGTGGAGTGGTCTGACTTGGAATGGTGTGAGTTGTTGCGATATGTACCTATCAGGTGGTTATCATTAATACCTACCATCGATAGAATTTTAAAATTTTACAAACCCTTAAAAAAATACTTCTTAAATAAAGATTTTAAAAGCTGTCCAAAAATTTTGAAAAATATTTTCGAGTATGAAATGGCAGAAGCATATTTGGGATTAGTTTCACATGTAGGAAATCTACTTCATGCAGTTAATATTCAGTTGCAATCAGAATATTCTTTATTAATAAAGATTCACAAAATCAGGCTACAGCTCTGTTCATCTCTACAGTTAAAAATTGATAATAAATTTTATGGCGCTATTGCTAAAAATATTTTATTAAAATGTTCAAATACCTTGGAACAGAAACCATCAATTGATGGTTTTTGTAATTTAATAAATATATTAAAAATACCGTAAGCATTGATGTCTTGTTTGAGGAGATTGTAATTCTCTCTATTTTTTATGATTCGTTAGAATACTTAAAGTTAGATGGTCTAAAAGAAAAGGAGAAATGGGTAGAATTTTTTCGTAATAACAATAAATCCCGATGCTTGGAAAAAATATGCGAGTATGTCTTCTCCTTACCTCATTCTAAAGCCTCATCCGAGCACATTTTTAGCCTGATGAAGACTGCCGGGAAAAAGGAAAGAAATCGGATTGCTTTAACAACATTAGAGGCCGAGCTAATGGTTATACAAATATATAAAATGTCATGCCAGGAATTTTATAAATATCTCAATGTTGAGTTATTCTAATTATTATTTTTTTGTAATCTAATTTTTATTATTTTTAATTTGATTTTATAACTAATTTGCGTAACCTTGTTTTTATAACTTTCGGCGTAACCTTACTTTTTATATTTTATAATATATTTACTTTTTGTTTTTCGTTTGTATTCTAATTTATATTTATAGAAAATGTATATATACCTTAAGAAAAGAAAAAGAAATTAGTTAATAAAATATATTTTTACTGACTCGCACCTCGCGCTATATCGTTAAGAACTTTATTCTTTGCATGGTGCCCCGGCTCTGGGTGGTGGAGTAGAAAAAGATGACTACCTAATCTTCTGAGATGACTATCTAACCTATGGAGACTGCTTAACCTATGGAGATGACTACCTATTATGACTCTACCTTCTGCTTAACCTATGGAGATGACTACCTATTATGACTACCTTATCTATTGTGACTACCTAATCTACTGAGATGACTACCTATTATTACCTTATTTATTGTGACTGCCTAATCTATTGATATGACAAATGTCTAATCTATGGAGATGACCAAGAATCAAACCTTAGCACGTTCTTTCATGCAAAAAGCTTCTTTCTTCATGGTGTCCCGGCTCTGGATGTTGGACTGGAGTATGATAACCAGCACCTAACCTAATGTGACAACCTAGGAAGAACTGATATGGAAGTTGAACGATAGGTTATGAATTCTATTTTGTGAGACCAATGATGATTACTTATTATTCTAAATCACTAATTTTAAAAATAGCAAACCTTACTACAACTTTGTAATTATTTATATAGTTTTTTAAATTCTATCCATAACTTATATATATATATATAATTTGTAAATTATGTTTTGGGGGCTGGAATTCTGTCCAGAGGTGGATCTAAATCCCCCACCCTTCCAACACATAGTTACGGCCCTGAATATATTTGGAAATTATTTTACCTTAAAAGTAATATCGGATAAATGAGGATCGTTAAACAGGAAGTTCCCTATATCTTCCGTTTCTTTCAGCGTTCGAATATTCGCCATTGTACTTCGCAATGTTTAAATATATTTTTTAATTTGGTATTTTTTTAAAAAAATACTATAATTTTAAATGTATTTTTTTTTAAAAAAAATTAATAATTTACGTTTTTGGGAAAAGATATTCAAAAATCGGTAAATGTTTAAAATTTTAGAGAAGAATGGGAGAGGAGGGGGGGGGAGAGATTGTGCTAATTCATTTCATTTTCAAATGATAATTTTATAGCTTTCTATAGCTTGTTTTATCGGCTTTCTTTCATTTCTGATTTATTGCTTTTTATTTAGTTGATATAATTTTACATTTATTTTTTATAGTTTAATATATAAAATTGTTAAAAATTAAAATAAAGTTTAGGAACATAAGGTTGTCGATAAAATATCGAAAATATTCTTCCGTGACCTGTTAGTCAAAAATGTTACTTAAAAAAAATATATTCAGCCGAGTCGATCATTAAGACCGTCTTTTTTTGTTAGATAATTATTTATTTTTGGGGGAATTTATTAGAGATCGGCAAAAGTAGACCCGACCCATACCCGGCCCGTACCCGGCCCGAACGGTCGGGCTGAGCCTATTTTTAAAATATAAAAATCATGTTCGGGCCAGGTCGGGCCTCGGAAATATATTTTTAAAAATATATATTCAAATTTATCAATTTTATGTTGAATTTTATTTTAATGTAAAATAAAAATATTTTGATTTTATTTATAGAAACTAGACGCCATTATAACATGTCTTTATTTCATTTTTGAGTAATTATAAAAATTAATTTTTATATTTAAATTTCGGGTTCGGGCCGGGTTGGCATAAAAAATTTCAGGTCGGGTCGGTCTTTTTTAAAAATTTCGGGTTCGGGTCGGTCTTTTTAAAAATTTCTGGTTCGGGTCGGTCTTTTTTAAAAATTTCGGGTTCGGGTCGGTCTTTTTTAAAAATTTCGGGTTCGGGCCGGGTTGGCAATACTTTTTTTTTAAAAAAAACTTCGGGTGGGCCGAGCTAAAAAAAATTAAGCCCGATGTAGATGACTAGCAATGCATAAATAAATCATAATTTAGGATGAACATATTTTTGATATTAAACGTCGATTTTTAAGGGTGGTATTTGTTTCGGGCGCATTCAAAAATTTAGGGAAACAGCTGTTGAAAATTTTTTTTTTACTATAATCCCGAAAGTCTTCGTTATCTTTATTTTTATTCATCATCAATAAGATCTCATTTTAATCGGGGATGTGAACGCGAACCCCGGCCCAGGAAATTTAAAATCGTTTGGTTGGGCATTTTGAAACCGTAGAACAAACCGAGACCGATTTTAGGACAACTCATTAAACCAGGGTTAAAACGGATCTGGGGCAAGTTCGGACCTATCTTAGGAAATCGGTTCGATTAAGTTTCTGTTATCAAAATTTCCATTAAATGAAATTTAAAATTCTTGTTCGGGAAATTTTTTTGAAACTTATCATGGGCTTGGGCCGGGCATGGGAATTTTTTTAGCATTAGATATTGGCCGGGCCGGGCCGGGCTTGGGCCTAAAATATATTTTACTGCAGGTCTGGGCCGGACTTGGTTAAAAAATTAAGGCCCAGAAAGGTAACTGATCCAGATACCATATGTGTTAAATTAAAAGGTTAAGTATGCCCAAAATAGGAGCCCAAAGGGTTTCCTTGATATGCAACCTCGTGGGTTGTATAATCCCCCAAATTTTTAGAGGGATTCTACAATCATATGACTAGTCAATAAATTTTTGCATACACCGGAAATACAGCTTACAGATTTAAGGCGTCGGGTGTTTTCGATATATCAGAGAAGAGTGTTCGGTTATTTTGCATTCCCCATTTTAGTGCTAAAGCCAAGTTGATATGTTTGGAACACCAATTTTGAAGCATCTGGGGTTTTATGCGCTCGACGATTATCTTAGGCTATTAATCTCCTAAATAAAGACATTATTTCAATCGGTTGAACTCCATCATCAAATGTTTTTTCTTGCCTATCTTAATTGAAATAGGTTTTGTAGGAGTGGGGATAAAAACAGCACATGTTTGAGAACGTATTTATTTTTATAGCATGAATTCTATGTTGAGAGCTCTACACAAGAGCCGATCCCATTGGTCTATTTTTCGAAATTATTTTACACTTGAGGGCAAAATCAGGAGTAGCTCTTGTATTCATTTCCCAAGTCATAAAAAGATCTATTCCATATTTAATATGATCATGCAAAGAAGTTGTTTATCTATCGGTTCAAAAAAGACTTTAAATGGAAAGGTTAAAAGATTTTCACGTGCTCTAAAGAATTTAAATTTGCGCTTTCTGTCATTTAATAGTATATCTAAAATTATGTCACAAATCATATTCATATTATTTGAATAGAGTTTGAGATTTCGCTAAAACGTTAAAGCAAAACCCAAACAATCTAGAAGTATTTTAATCAGAGTCTTAAGATTTAATAATAAACAAATTTCAAAGATTTTATCACTGAGGCACATCCCCATTCATCCGCAACACGCATTTTTAATGACACTAAAAAAAATCCTTGAAATGTCAAACAGGAAGGAAGTGTAGTGTTATAAGTGTTATTTAAAAAATTAGAAATTAGTATCAATGACTTAATAGGTAGGGTAGACCAAGGTTGATGGCTTTTCCCAATAAAAAATATTTTCATAAAAATCAGATTTGAGTTATAAAAACAATGAATTTTGGTATTTTATTTATTGAATTAAAATAATTGATTATAATATAGATTAATCAAACAGGTTTAAAAAGGTTATATTTTTTTAAATTATTTTAATCTTCTTTATATCTTTTCTATTCAACCTCAATTATTCTAAGAAGTTTTTTTTTGGCTTCATGCCTTTTTAGAAAGTATTTTTTTTAAAAGAAGGAAATACTTTGGTTTAGGATATTTTATATCTCCCTTCTCATATATTTTTTCTCCTTCCTTTCTTTCTCTTTCTTTCTTTCTTTCTTTCTTTCTTTCTCTTTCTTTCTTTCTTTCTTTCTTTCTTTCTTTCTTTCTTTCTTTCTTTCTTTCTTTCTTTCTTTCTTTTTATTTAAATAAGTAAAATGTGACATATTGGAATCGATATCAATATTTATAGATTTTTGTGGGGTGATATAACACGAAGCTCATTTGTATTCTGTGGCACTCAATGCTGAATATAATTGAGATACATGAATTCCTAACAAAATAAAAATATAATGAATGTATGCTATATAAATTAAAATATATTACTATTCAATAACCAATATTTTAATTTATTAATTCCTATAATATAACATAGATACATTTATAACCCAAATAAATGAATTTAATTCATCATGCAGCATGCACGAAGCTGCAGATGTTACTTCCACAAAAGCCTTTCCAACCTTTTTCAGATGGTGATAGAAAAAAAAATTTGTTAGATTTTTATCATGAAGATGTTTAAATATCTTATGATGCCTTATTAGCTGAATAACTATGATTAAAAGTTAACTATGGTTGATACAGTGTAGTTTTAAATGAACTCCCGATTTAAATAGATTCTAATTTAGTGATATTGGCATTTATGACTGACATGTTAAGATTTAACCTTATTTTTTTTAGTGATATTGATATATTTGATTGAACTGGGAGTTCGTTTAAATCAGAATTATGAAGAATCTATCAAGATCAATTGTAAATATTGCTGGCCTACAAATTTTGCAAAGTAGTAAATAATATATCCTTCTAATATCTTAATTTAATTAATTTTAAAGTAAATTATTTATATATATTTGATAGCATTATAACAACGATTAACTTATAAACTGGCATAAAAACCTATTATTCTACCAATACTCAACTTTACAAAGTAAATGATTGTAAATTTTTTTAATAATAAATTTTAGCAATTTTAATAAATATTTATTTATTTTGATACTTACTAATTTTTTATTTCAATTAAGCTATTTAAATCTTTCCTAACTTAAAAAAATATTGCAAATTTACAATAAATTAAATTTTTGGATATGATCTTGGGCCTGATAATTTTTAATTCCAATTAAGTTTATTTAAATCTTTGCTAACTTAAGAAATATTGCAAATTTTTTCTATATGATAAATTTCAGTATTGCAAATAAAATGATTGCCTAAATGCACTGAAATATTCTTTATTTTATTGTAATTAGGTTTATTTAAATCTTTGCTAAATTAAAAAAAATATTGTAAATTTACAATAAATTTAATTTTTGGATATGGTCTTAGCATGATAATTTTTCATTCCAATTAAGCTTATTTAAATCTATGCTGGCATAAAAACCTATTATTCTACCAATACTCAACTTTGCAAAGTAAATGATTCTAAATTTTTCTAATAATAAATTTTAGCAATTTTAATAAAATATTTATTTATTTTGATACCTACTAATTTTTTATTACAATTAAGCTATTTAAATCTTTGCTAACTTAAAAAAATATTGCAAATTTACAATAAATTAAAATTTTTGGATATGATCTTGGGCCTGATAATTTTTCATTCCAATTAAGTTTATTTAAATCTTTACTAACTTAAAAAATATTGCAAATTTTTTCTATATGATAAATTTCAATATTGTAAACAAAATGATTCTAAATACACTGAAATATTCTTTATTTATATTGAATAATATATTTATTGTATTTAAGTTTATTTAAATTTTTGCTAACTTAAATAAATATTGCAAATTTTTTCTATAAGATAAATTTCAGTTTGCAAACAAAATGATTGCCTAAATACACTGAAATATTCTTTATTTTCATTGAATACTATAAATTAAATTTTTGGATATGGACTTGGGCCATTTATTATATATATTATTTTTTTATTCATTTCAACAGTTGTTTTTGATACCAAAATTATCCTTTGTTTCCCGAATCAAATTACGAAAGACGATAAATCAATTAATAAATTTTGTTTAGTATATTTCTATTCATTTTAATAGAATTCGATGAGATACAGGATTATATCCTTTACCAAAAATATCCATCATCTATATCTTCCAATAAAGGCTTAAGACGCAATCTGCGAGTTCAGGCCTCGAGATATAAAATTTGTAAGGGTAAAATGCATCACCATTCTCATAATGGTGAAGTTGTTTTGGACCTTGACCGAAGAATTCAACTTCTTCAAATGGTTCACAGTGGAATTTTTTTATTCATTTCAACAGTTGTTTTTGATACCAAAATTATCCTTTGTTTCCCGAATCAAATGACGAAAGACGATAAATCAAGTAAATAAATTTTGTTTAGTATATTTCTATTCATTTTAATAGAATTCGATGAGATAAAAGATTATATCTATTACCAAAAATATCCATCATCTATGTCTTCCAATAATGGCTTAAGACGCAATCTGCGAGTTCAGGCCTCGAGATATAAAATTTTTAAGGGTAAAATGCATCACCATTCTCATAATGGTGAAGTTGTTTTGGACCTTGACCGAAGAATTCAACTTATTCAAACTTCTTTAAAAAGTTATAGTGGAGTGGATGTGATACTAATTGTCGTATTTGTAAATACGTACATTTTATATTTTTTTGTTTACGCGAAATGCCAATCAACCGATTAAAATAAGGTTGATTGGATAGAAAAATTAGATGGAATAGAATATATTTTATTATTTTTTTTTTTATGAAATTAATTAATTTTTATAAAAATTAGGGATATTTTTTTTATAAAGAAATGAATTTTCTTTTGAATAAAATTGTTGGATTTATATTGTAGTTTTATTTGTCTTTTGATTTGATAATTTCCTATAATTCTTGACGATTCGTTTTTTTAGAAAGTTTGATTAAGTTTCTAGGATTTGGTTGGGGTAGATTTTAGATAGGTTTTAGTTGGTGTTTTTAGGGTTTTTTTTTAGTGTCGTATTTGTAAATAAGTACATTTTATATTTTTTTTGTTTACGCGAAATGCCAATCAACCGATTAAAATAAGGTTGATTGGATAGAAAAATTAGATGGAATAGAATATATTTTTTTATTTTTTTTTATGAAATTAATTAATTTTTATAAAAATTAGGGATATTTTTTTTTATAAAGAAATGAATTTTCTTTTGAATAAAATTGTTGGATTTATATTGTAGTTTTATTTGTCTTTTGATTTGATAATTTCCTATAATTCTTGACGATTCGTTTTTTTAGAAAGTTTGATTAAGTTTCTAGGATTTGGTTGGGGTAGATTTTAGATAGGTTTTAGTTGGTGTTTTTAGGGGTTTTTTTTAGTGGTGTCTTGTGACGCTGATAGTTTCCTAGGAGTTATTCGGTTTAGAAGGTAAAACAAAAAATTTTTAATTATATAATTTTTTTAAGAATTTTTGACTGCGCATTTGTACTAACCATTATACGATTCTGATAGAGAAGTTTTTATTTAAGGTGCTGTATTAATATTTTCTACAAATATTTAAATTTTTGTAATTGATTATTAATATTAATTAAGAAATTTATGAGCAAATGGTTTATTTTTTTAGGCCTAGTGGGGAGCATAGTTTTGGGGATAAGGTTCTCTTTTATAAGGATTTGGGTTATAAAGTTATGTATAAGAACTTTAATGAATTGGATTTAGGTAAACAGTTGATTACTGTGGGAATATTATTAATGATGTATTTATTGATTATTATATTGAAATTGTTGGTAAAAAGGGGTACTGCGGTACTGGCAGGCATGTATTGCAATTGGAAGAAGGACACTGCGGTGTCGGATGTTTATAAAAAGAAAATGGAGGAAACGTATTTTAATTTAATATCGGATATTTATGGGAAGAAAATAGCAGACTTGGAAAGTAATCTAAAAGATGTTTTAGAGGAAATCAAGGCTGGAAATGTTGGGGAGAGGTCAGATAGGATCCTCCTGGAAATGAAAGGAATGAAAGAAGCCATCAATGCGTTGATAAAGGAGAGCAAAAGTCCGGTTAAGAGCCAGGTGGGTGATAGAAATATGAATAAGAAATTTAATGATTACGAGGAAAATAAAGGATTGTCGGAAAATAAAAGATTTGTGGAAATGATCATTTGCCATCGTTGCGGATGGCGAGGACATAAAAGGGATACCTGCGTGGTCCCAGAGCAAAGGTTTAAAGATGGATTTCCGTTAAAGAGACCTGAAATGGGAAATGCTAATGTAAAAATGGTTAGCTTAAATGGGGTCCGATTATGTTTTAAATGTAAAAGGCCGGGACATGTAGCTGTGGACTGCATGGAAGTATCACGAAATTCGTGTTGACTATATGATTGCAAGGTAAATCATATAGGAGTCGGGGCTCCGAGAGTTCGGAAAAATTTGTATAATAAAATATTTAATATTATTAGTCGAAATGAGGAGAATGATAGAATTAAGATAAGAAATCATTCTTGTAATTTCCCTGAGAGGGAGGTTAATCGATTTAGGTGGGAACAATATCCGAGGAATATTGTCCGTTATTCTCTTAGAAGGGATGTTAAGAATTTTATTTGGGAAAGATGTCCCACAAATCTTGTTAAAAGAAATGTAATTGTCAGTAATAATAATTTGAATTCCGAGTTGAATTTAAGGGGCAATGAGAATGCCAATGAAATTATTATTTTAGATAAAATAAACGCTGATTCTCCGAATAAAACATAATAAATCTTAATGACGGAAAAATTAGATGGACCATGTTTGTGTCCGAGGGTTAGTTTGAAGATTGATCATAGGAATATAGAAATGCTATTTGACACCGGGGCTAGTATTTCTCTAATGTCGCAGGAGAATTTTTATAAGAATGGGCTTGAGGGTAAACTGGTAAAGGAGGCTATGTGTGTCAGGCAGTTTGATGGATCGGAAGTCGTTGTGTTGGGAAAGGCCAAAGTGGGGGTTAATATTAATAATACTATATTTTTCCTTGATTTATGGGTAGTAAAGGAAAATGTTGAGACTGTCATGGGGTAGGATTGGATTACCAAGCTTGGTCCTCCCAATAATTATTGGAATATTTTTAATTTTAGTGATAATGTATTAATGGATGTCGGAGAGGATGGAAATTTGGATAATACCGATAGTAAAATTTGTGAAATTTCGGAGGAGATGATGGAGAAATCGAGTAAGTTGGATTATAATGATGAGGGAAATGAGAAGCAAATTGTGGCCGGGGGAAAAGAGGATTGGAATAAGGTTAATCAAGCTATTCCTATTCTAGTGAGGCAGTATGGCATTATTTTTGATGAAAAACTAGGTTGTTTAAATGATTACCAAGTTGATGTTCAACTGAGGGAGGGTTTTTCACCGATCTTTTTGGCTTGTCGGCGAGTTCCTTTTGAATGGAGGAAGGAGATCGATGAGGAATTAGATAGATGGGTGAAGGACGGCATTATTATTCCTGTGGGATATAGCGATTGGGCAACTCCGTTAGTGCCAGTTAAAAAGGCAAATGGTAAATTAAGACTTTGTGCGGATTTCAGGGTCACAGTAAATCGATGGGTGGTGGAGGTTAAATATCCATTGCCTAGGATTGAGGAGATTTTGGCTCAGTTGAAGGGTGCGAAATATTTTTCCAAGGTGGATTTTTCGTCGGCGTATTTGCAGTTACCTTTGAGAAAGGAAATCCGTAAATTATTGACGATAACGACTCCAAAGGGGTTGTTTGCGTTTTGTAGATTACCATTTGGATTGAGCGTATCTGCTCCCATTTTTCAACGGACCATGGCGTCAGTTTTTCAAGGATTGGAAGGAGTATTTTATTATATGGATGATGTGTTAATTACTGGCGTGACGCCGGAGCAGCATAATCAACGTTTGGAGGAAGTGTTTAGGAGAATTCGTGATAAAGGCTTGAGAGCTAGTAAGGAGAAAAGTGTTCTGGGGGTAATGGAGGTTGAATATTTGGGTCATCGGATTAATGGAATTGAAGTGAAACCTTTGGATAAAAATTTGAAGAATATATCGAACATGAAACGACCTGACACTAAGGCTGAGTTGCAGTCTTTTTTGGGTATGGTCAATTATTACCATAGGTTCGTGGAAAATTTTGCAAAGGTGGCGGCGCCGTTATATGATTTATTGAAAAAAGGAATTCATTATGAGTGGAAGGATGTACAGCAGATTGCTTTTGAAATTTTAAAGGAAAAAATTGGAAAAGAGCCAGTTTTGGTGTGTTTTGATAATGACTTGGAAATTGTTTTGGTGGTAGATGCCTCAAATAAAGGAGTTGATGGTGCGTTATTACAGGTAATAGAAGGCTTGGAGAGACCCTTATTGTTTTTCTCGCGTGTTTTTCGTGAGGTGGAAACCAGATATTCTGTGATTGAACAGGAGGCCCTGGCTGTGATTTTCGGGTTGACAAAATGTCGTGAATATTTGATTGGTAAAAAATTTGTAATTTTTACTGATCACAAACCGTTAATTCACTTATTTCGGAAAAACAATCGGGAGTTAATGATGTCTCCCCGGTTACAACGTTGGTTGTTATTGGTGGGCAGCTTTAATGTGGAGATCCGATATCGTTGCGGTAAAGAGAATTGTTTGCCTGATAGTTTGTCCCGATTAGGATTAAATGAAGGAAATGATGAAGGGAACAAGGATAAGGTTCGAAACAGTGAAAAGGCCCTGGTTTGTTCGCTTTCGCATATGCTCAAAGGGGGTCCTACCAATTGGGAGGATCTTAAGTTGAGTACATTGAGAGATAGAGAAATGACTAGGATAAAGTTATGTGTAATGGGGAAAAAGACTTGGGAGGAGGATTGTAAAGTTTTTAAAAAGGTGAAGGAGGAATTGTCTGTGATAGATGATTGTTTAATGAGGGGTAATCGTGCTGTAATTCCGTTCAAATTAAGGGGTAAAATTTTAAATTTGTTACATGCTGGACATCAAGGTCAAGGGAAGATGAAATCGTGGGCCCGTGAATATGTTTGGTGGCCGGGTATGGGAAAAGATATTGAAAATATCACAAGGACATGTGAGCCGTGTAATTCGTGTGCGGCGATGCCCCGAAAGGAGGTGGGTCAGATATGGCCCAGGTCGAGAAAACCGTGGGAACGCTTACATGTTGATTTTTTCGATTTAGATAAAAGGTCGTATTTTTTAGTAGTAGATTCGTATTCGAAATGGATAGAGTACGAGGAGGTACATGGATATACCACGAAAATTGTGGTAAGGAAATTGAGGGCATTAATGGCCAGGTTCGGATTGCCGGATACCATTGTATCTGATGGAGGACCTGCCTTTGTTAGCGAAAATTTCAAGCAGTTTTGTAAAGAGTCTAGGATTCGACACATTTTGACCCCGCCCTATCATCCCAGCTCAAATGGTCAAGCTGAGAGGATGGTAGCAATTGTTAAGAATTGGATAAGAAAGGCCGGCAATCAGGGGAATGGGGTGTATTTGGCCCAGTTGTATTACCTCAATTCTAGGAATAAGGAGGGAGTGACACCTGCTGAATTGTTTTTGGGTCGGAGGACTAGGGTTCCCCTAGATTTTCTAAGGGCCGAGAGTCACGAGAAGGGAGTTTTGGAGGACCGAAAGATTAGGTTTGAAGTTGGAGAAAAAGTATGGACTCGTTTGTTTGACGGGAAAGGCAAGAAATGGGCCAGGGGCATTGTTGGGGTAAACGGAGGTTCAAAGTTGGATTTGATTCAATTAGAAATGGGCGGCACAGTGATGCGCCACAATGATCATATACGACCGCGGGAGTAAATCTGAGGTACCTCATATGATGATATAAATATGAAATTATATACATAAATAAAATGAAGGTGCATCCCGAAGGATTAGACTCGTTTCCGAGCAAATATATAATGTGTAAATGAAGGTTTGGGTAACATATTGTATGTGGGAATGGGAAGTTAAAGGATCAAATAGGAGAGGGGCTCATCTTAAAGTGGTAAATATATATATTTATGCAAAGTTAAAGCATGAAGGAGTAAAATGTACGTGAACGGTCGGTAACCTTTTTTGTTTGAGTTTATGTATTATTATATGATGGTATTAGAATTTATTGATAGATGTTTATGTAAAAAAGTGAAATTGAATAAGGAGGTTATCTCGGTAATATTACGAGAAATTAAAGTATATGTATGTATATGTAATGTTAAGTTAAACTGGTTTAATGTTCCGGCTGTCGGTAATAAACAAGGAAAAAAGATTGAAATTGTGGTAATATATGTATTGTAAATGAATAAAAGTGTAAAAAAATAAAAGGAATAGAAAAGTTGTAATTCATTTTGTGAATACATTTTTGTTCATAGCCTTATAGGATTTTTGTTCATAGCCTTATAGGATAAATCACGGTTGTTGAACATTGGTATTGGTACTGGGAAAATATTTTTTTTTAAATAAAAAAAGATATAATTAATTAAAAAGTTTTTTAAAAATTTTTTTTTGGTGAGCACGTGCGGCGTGTTTGAGTTATTTGGTACTGGGAAGATATTGGTAAAAAAGCAATTAAAATTAAAAGGTTTTTGTTTGAGTTTTTTTTTCCTTTCCCCCCCCCTTTTCTCTTGTTTATAATTTAATGGTCTGTGTATGTGTGGAATACCGTAAAAGGAAATAGGAAAAGTTTAAAACGTGTTTATGTTTTGGAACGCAATCATGGATTGATTTTGTTTTTGTGTATGAAGTGAATTTTTTTTTAAGGAAAATTAAATTATAAAAGTGTTTAGTTAATTTAAATTTTTTTTTGTAAAAGATTTTTTTTTTAAATTATAAAATTATTTTTTTTTTCAATTAAATTCCCCGAAATATTAAATTATACTTCTTTTATTAAATTGAAGTTTTTGTTGTTATAAAGTCAATTTTTTTTTACAAGAAATCATTACTACCATTTTCTGTAAACTAAAATAAAGAAAAGGTCAACGCATATCCTTGAACCAGTAAATTATATTTTTTTTTATTAAATTGAAGTTTTTGTTGTTATAAAGTTTTTTTTTTCAAAAAAATTAAGTCATTACTACTAGTTTCTGAAAACCAAAATAAAGAAAAGGTCCACGTATAGCCTTGAACCAGTTATCCACAAATATTTTATCACCTTCGAGAAATGGAAACAATCTCACGACTTGTGGACCTTGGAGATTTCTATCTCCAGGTCACATTAATCAAGAAGCACGATGGTATGACCCTGGGAGAAGGACGCCGGAAGGAAAATCAGCCACCGACGTATGGGATTAGACGGAAAAAATGTTATAATTGTCAGGGAGAGGGTCATCTTAGACATCAATGCACGCAACTACCCAGGGATCGTGTACCTATGGGGGTGTTATTGGAGAATCCGCGGGTAGAACCATATGAGGGGAAAAAAAGATATATAACGAGATGAATGTGGAGCAGCCGACAACTTCTGTTCTTATGGGACCGGCCATACCTGCTGATAGGCGTCCTCCGAAAAGACCAAGTTATAATGATGGAGTGCCACAATTAGGGGATTCTCGCGGACATCGAGAGGTGGATATGTTGCAGAGAGCTATGGCTATTATAGCTACTGAGGTTCTACCGACGACTAGTGCAGGGGATTTTTGCATGAACATTTTTTTTATACATGTAAAAAAGATTTTTTTTGTTTATCGACATGCCCTGATCCCATAAAGGGGTGGCATGTCGTATTTGTAAATACGTACATTTTATATTTTTTTGTTTACGCGAAATGCCAATCAACCGATTAAAATAAGGTTGATTGGATAGAAAAATTATATGGAATAGAATATATTTTATTTTATTTTTTTTTATGAAATTAATTAATTTTTATAAAAATTAGGGATATTTTTTTTTATAAAGAAATGAATTTTCTTTTGAATAAAATTGTTGGATTTATATTGTAGTTTTATTTGTCTTTTGATTTGATAATTTCCTATAATTCTTGACGATTCGTTTTTTTAGAAAGTTTGATTAAGTTTCTAGGATTTGGTTGGGGTAGATTTTAGATAGGTTTTAGTTGGTGTTTTTAGTCTTTAAAAAGTTATAGTGGAGTGGATGTGATACTAATGAGGCAAAATCTTTAGCTGACCATTTTGGTATCACCAAGACTCACAGCAACTTGACTAGTAGGTAAAATATTTCTGCAGAATAAATCTATTTATTATATCATGTATTATATTTTTAGCTTCTGGTGGCCATATATGAAATTGGATGTGGTTAATTTTGTAAAATGTTGGGATATTTGCCAGCGTTGCAACACAAGATTTGATAAAACTAACAATGCGTTGCATTCAATTCCTATTCCAACAAAGGTATTAAAGTTGATTACATAACAAATCCTTAATTTGAAAATTTTTATAGTTTGGTCATTATAATTGTTTCTAATTTTTTTTTATGTATTTTATATTTTTCATTTGTAGCTTTATTAATGATCTGTCTATTATAGCTTATATGTATGTGGCACTTGTTTTTATTAGTGATGTTGGTTTCATATATTGAACCATTTAAATTTTATTGAATTTTTTTACAAGAAATATATCATATATTCATTTTTAGTTTCTTTAAGGTTAATATAACAGTCCAAAATAAAAATATAATTTGCATATAATCTCTAATAATTAAAATTTATAATCTGAAAATATAATAAATAAAATTAATATAGTCCCCCTTCAATCTCAGGTAAAAATTGATATATATATCATAATTTCATTTTTTAGCTAATTTAGATTTTACCTCATTCTTTATTATTATGTTTTTTTCAGCTGCAATCATAAATAATGGTAAGTAGCTTTACTTTATTACATGACACCTAACCTCCTAATGGAGTATATAATATAACAACAATCTTTTATTTTACAAAAGGTATGGACACAAATAGGTGTTGATTTAAGTGCTTTGCCTGAAAGTGAGGATGGCTATAAATACATTGCTGTAGCAGTTGATTATTTCACCAAATATATTGTAGCCATGCCTTTAAAAGATAAAACAGCAAAATTGGTATCGCGCTTCCTTTATTCGTTACTATGCACACATGGTAGGGCAAAAGTATATAAATTTGGTAATAAAATATTAATATTAATATAGATTCAAATTAATGATCAAGGACGTGAGTTTGTGAATGAAATAAGCAATAATTTTCACAAACTCATAGGGACCATGCAGAGGGTGACAAGTGCTTATCACCCTCAAGCAAATGGCATGGTTGAAAGAGTGAATAGGACAATCCAAAATACACTACCAAAGTGTATTAAGGATAATCAATTAATTTGGACAGATGCCTTGCCTTGCATAATATTTGCCTATGACACTTCTCTACACGAATCTTCGAAATTTACACCATATGAGCTGATGTATGGTAGAAAAGCAAAACAAGCTTATGGGGTATGATATACTATATATTATGTCTCTATTTAAGATTGACGAGGAAGAGGATATTGATCCTGACAATGTACCTGAAGCAGATTTGGAATCTTGTTTTCAAGATACAGTTTCCAGGATGAATGATATTCATGAGATAGCTGCTGGCAATATAGATCTTGCTCAGCTTAAACAGCAGAGGGATTATAGAAGCCGTAATACTGGTAGAAATAACCATTATTTAGTCAATGATCAAGTGCTTATTTGGAACAGCCGTCGGGCTGATAGGAAAGATGGTAAAATGATCAGACCTTGGATGGGTCCTTATACAGTAGTTAGGATTCTTAAAAGTGAAATTTATCATTATTATTAAATTATTTTTAATATTTGGGCAATGTTGAGTTCATGAATGCTAGCGGTAGCATTTTAAAGAGCAAAGCAAATATATGTAATATCGCATGTCTTATTTGTGTCGCATCGTTATAACGCATGTCTTTTTTATATCTTTTCTAATCTTTATATATGCGTAAATTTTATATACAATTTAAATAAAGCATTTAAATTATTTAAAAAATGTTATTAACTTATATATTATTTCTAATCCTGTTTTATCTCACATCTCTATATTAAGATTTGACATTTTCGAACTTAACCTTAAATTAATATATAAAACTTTAAGAGTTAATTTTAAATACAAATTAAGCAAAATTGCCATAAATATCAATGTAATAGAAAATATAATACTTAATCTTTACACGTCAGTCATAAATGTCAGTATTATTAAAAATTATATTTAATCTTTACACGTCAGTCATAAATGTCTGTATTAATAAAAATATTATATTTAATCTTTACATATCAGTCATAAATGTCAATATTATTAAAAATATCATATACACGTCAGTTATAAATGTCAATATCACTAAAATATTATATTTGATCTTAACATGTCAGTCATAAATGCCAATATCACTAAATTAAAATATATTTAAAACAGGGATTCACTTAAATATCTATAACAATAGAAAATATAATACTTAATCTTTACACGTCAATCATAAATGTCAGTATTAACAAAAATATTATATTTAATCTTTACATGTCAGTCATAAATGTCAGTATTATTAAAATATTATATTTAATCTCTACACGTCAGTCATAAATGTCAATATCACTAAAATATTATATTTGATCTTAACATGTCAGTCATAAATGCCAATATCACTAAATTAGAATCTATTTAAAACAGGGATTTACTTAAATATCTATAACAATAGAAAATATAATATTTTCCTTTTCCTCAAAATATTTGTATTAGTTGTAGTTTTCAAAATTTTCCTTTTTACGTCGATTTTAGCTTCTTGGATTCAAACAAATATACCGATATGGAGCATCCGGTAGGTTTAAAGGGAAGCTTACTCTTATCTTCGCTTAATATAAATGGCTTAAATAGCAAGTTAACGGTTCTTCTTAGGCTAATAGCAGAGGAGAAAATCGATGTAATAGCGATACAAGAAACCCATTCTAAAGACAATAATATGGCCAACTTTAATAACTTTATACTATATAGTTCGGGCACTACCTTAAATGGTTGGTCAGGAGTTGCCTTCCTAATTAGTAAGAGAGTGCATAATTTTGTAGATAAATTTGTCCCCATTTCCGAAAGGTGTTACCTGATGTATTTGAATACCTATTTTGTTTATGCTCCCCCCAACAGAGGTGATAGGCTCTCCTTTTAGACCATCTTGAAAACATTGCATGCTCTCTTCCTAAGAGCCGCAACTAGATAATCTTGGGGGACTTGAATATCAGGATTGGGAAGGAGGAGTTTTACATACATGATGGAGTAATTGGGAATGCGGCCATTCCCCAACCAAATCGCGAAGATAGTAGAAAGCTTTTGGAGTTGTGCAGAAGTTTTTCCCTCAAAATCGAGAACACTTTCTTCTTTCATAATGAAAGTAATACTTTAACTTATAGGAGGAACAATATTACTTCTCAAATCGACTTTTTCATTTCCAACATTCATGGTTGGTTTACTGATGTAAAAGCAATGCTGAACATAAATATTTCAGATCACAAGTTAATCAAAGCCTCCTCATAAAGAATTTATGGGGGAACTCCAACGCCTCCCCACATCTAATCAGCCCAGATTTTCTCCCTGGACAACTAATGCTAAAAATTTACAACGACCTGAAGTAAAGCTGCTATTAGGCCAAAACTTAAGAGACAGGATGACAACACGTGAAATTACACCGGAGTCTGTTTCTACGGAGGCATGTTGGTCGTCCTTTAAGAGTATTCTTTTTGGAGCCTGTAATGATCTTCCTAACATCAATAGTTCTCCCCCGAGGCATGAATGGTTATCTGAAGAAACAGTTCTCTTGATAGCTGAACTCAGGTCGCTTGAGAGACGCGATGGCGCCCTCTGGACTACAATCCACAGACTCCTTAGGAGGGACAGATAGATCTACATAGCAAAGAAAGCTTTCGAGATTGACAGAGGCATGAGAGAAAACAGAACTTTTGATGCCTATAAAAAGCTCAAGCTTTTCTGTAGTGCAAGAGTATTCAAGCCTCTCCCATCAATCAGACTGGACAATAATAAATTGATTACCGACCCGGACGAACAGATGGCTCTATGGTTGGACCTAGACCTAAAACGAATTATTTGTTATTTGATATTCTATTCGATTCGTTAACACAATTATTCGATTCGAAATTTCGAATCGAATATGAATAATGAGGAAAATTATTCGTATTAATCGAAATTTCGAATCGAATATGAATAATGAGGAAAATTATTCGTATTATTCGAAATTATTTATATATAAATATTCGTAATTATTCTCAAATATTTTATTGCAAGTAAAATAAAAAGAAGTAATTAAATTTTCCTAGTGGATATCATTTCGTTTTATTTTATTTCCTATTATCAAATATCAAATCATAACAAGTTATATTTGCTGAAAATGTTTAATGGAAGAAAAGGAAAAGCTTCAAAGTAAAATATAATTATTTTATTTTGATTGTTTCTCTTTAATCATTTTTGATGTTATGAACAAGTCAAAACATTTTTATAGAGTGTGCCTCTTTCCCATATTCTCGAGCTCCTGGTAGATAAATAACTAAAAATTTTTGACTAGTTCTTATTATTTGATTAGGAAAATCCTTTTCCCATTTAGTAACCTTATTTTTGACAAATTTTAAAGACAATCTAATTTAGATAGTGCATTATAATATCTTCATCCTCTATTACATTGTCATAATCACCTCTAAAAAATATATTAATAATTAAATAAAGGAAATTTATGCTACTAAAGTATTTTTAATAAATAAAATCTATAATGAAATACTTTCTAAAATTTTGTTATATTTTATATGCAAAAATAACAATTAGCTTAGAGAATCCTTAAAAGTGTCATCTTTAAACATCTGTAAAATTTTTTTTGCAAAATATTTTATAAGCTTTAGAAAAATTTTCGAATCGAATATTCGACGAATCGAAAAGAATAACGATTTTATTATTCGTACGAATACGAATAGCGCAATTATTCGATTCGTTTTTTGTAGGCCTAGTTGGACCATTACATGGAAATCTTTGATTCAAGGAGACCAGTCGTATTTCCATCCTCTAGCCATAGCGCAGTATCATCTGATGCTAACTTTTCTGTGTTGGAAATAACTAAGGCCATTAAAAAACTTAGGAACAATAAATCCCCAGGTCCGGATAACATCTTAGGAGAACATCTGAAAGCTGCCCCCTCAGAGGTTTCTCAGCTCTTGCTGGGGTTGTTCAATAGGATTTGGGTTACGGGGAAGATGCCAGCAGACTGGAATATGACAATTTTTTATAACTTCCCCAAAACCCCGAATCCTGTTAAATTTAAGGATTATAGAGCTATTGCTCTCACATCCATCGTGTCGAAGGTTTTCATGATTCTTCTAAAAAACCGCATTCTTTCGACCACGTCTAATCTTCTGTCCAAGTACATCTGTGCCTACCGCCCAAACAGGAATATCAATGAACCTATATTGGCATTAAAGATATTAATACAGAAGTGTGACAAATATAAATTACCATTTTACTTTATCTTCGTTGATTTTAAGCGCGCTTTTGACAGTGTTATTCATGATTCCTTGTGGGCAATCCTAGTAGGATTTGGCATTGACGGAAATATCATTAGGATTCTTAAGACACATTATAGTAATCTCTTCGCCTCGTTTAAAATCATTAATAAAGTTTCTCCCCCTTTAGAACTAAAAAAGGAGTAAAACAAGGGTGTGTCGTCTCCCCGTTGTTGTTCAATATAGTTATAAATAAAATAATTATCGATTCGCTGGGAGCCGCAAATCTTCTGGAACTTGGATTTAATCAGCCATGGTTTTTGGAAAATAGGGTGATTTGTTATGCAGTCGACTTGGTGATGATCGCCAAGAGCTTGGAGGAGGCCCATAATTTAGTCTTGATACTTAATTCCTTCAGCTTAAAGGTTGGATTGGATATTAACTTTGATAAGACGGTAATTATGTCATCATCTCATGCGCCCCCTTTGGTTGATTGGATGGTTGGGGGAAAGTTGGTCAGGGTGGTGTCCTCCTATAAATATCTTGGGGTAAACATAGATAATAGGGGTAGCTGCCACGAAGAACTAAAAATCAGAATTCATAACGCAAGGGCTGCTTTTTACAAATATTTCAAACTGTGGAAATCCAGGGAGATATCGATTTACACTAGGCTACGTATTTTCAATTCCACCATCATCCCAATTTTCCTTTACGGCGGTGGTATATGGGATATTACGAAAACAGAGATCAGGAGATTACAGGTGTTCGTCAACAAATGTCTTAGGATAATAAATGGCATTTTTTACCCCAACATTATCTCTAATGTTAACCTTTGGCGGAGGTCACGTCACACTCTAGTGCAAGTGACTTTGAAAAAGAAATGTCTTACCTTTTTTGCACACATTCTGAGGAATCACACAATTAATAGCCTGGTCCTGGAGGCGATAAATTGTTTATACTCATTCAACGGCAAAATCTATGGGAAATATAAAACTTTATGGTTTTATAGGGCAGTAAAGGATATCATGGATTTAAACCTTAACATGAAACAGTTTTTAAGGTTGAATAAAGATAAGAAATCAATAAATAAACTGTTGAAGATCAAATCAAATTATTTGAATCTCTCATAAACTCCTCCTTGACGTAGGTTATTTTTACTTTTGTTTTATCTTCCTTTATTCTACTTTTGCTGCCTTTTCTCTCTCCTCATTCTGTATCGAACTTTTCCTTTCATCTATTATTTGCTATCAATTTTCTCATCTTAAAGTTAGGTCCCCCTTTGCCTTTAAAATCTATTATGTATATAAGCATCTTATGGGTGTGGGCTGTGCTTATTTTGTCCATTCCTCATCAGCCCATAGACGTTAAGTAATAGTCCTTGGACTATTACGTGTACAAGTACGTGCAGCTTGCCCACAAACGTGTGAGGCTCCTCATTTTTATCCCTTTTTTAATTTGTCCAGTCAGATGGATTATGAGGAAAACCTAACGTAGCTCTGTTGTATCCACAACTAGTGGGCGAAAACTGTGATGAAACCAATTTTTATTATAAATTTAACATCTTTTTACCTTTTGTACCGCAATATATATATATTTTACAAAACAAACAATTAATCGTTGTACACAATTAATAATATATATTTTTTAAATTCATCTATATTTAATTGCCTTTGAGGCTAATTGTTTCTATTACATCTATTCTCTCCTTTTTTGGGCTCTCGATTTGAAACGGTATAAATTGTTTTCTTATCCGTTTTGGATAACGGCTGCTTGTACTTTCGTTCTCTACCACCGTTTGCTCATTACTGTCGATTTTCATCTTATCATTTATGATGGTGTCTTTGTTTATTGAGTCTTGTATTGGGTCCATGTCTTTGGTCACCAATTCGTGTATAGGATCTATGTCTTTTGCTATCAAATTTTGTATATGATCATTTTCATTCGTTTGTGGTGTAGTTTGCATTGTTTCTTCTTCTCTTCCCTTCTCTCTATTTTTTAAATCGGAGTTGTCGAACCTATGTTTTAAGGTAATATGTCTTCTCCATACCCCTAATTTGGTTTCAACTAAAAACGTCATTGGTCCTGTTCTTTTAACGATGATACCTGGTATTCAATTATCTTTTTTAAAATCTTTTGCATATATTTTTTCATTTATATTAAAAAAACCTGGTAACTGAGGTATATATGGATGAGGATAAACTGGTTTTATTAATTGTAAAGGTCCTATGGGTTGAAATTTAAGCATAATTTAACTTGGTAATTGTTTTGTGGTTATTGGCGTATTTCGATAATTAAACAAAAAATCTTGTATTTTATTATAATCATTATGTTTTTTTTAAATTTTTTTAAAAGTTTGTACTAATCGCTCCGCTTCTCCGTTGGTTCTAAGGTGGTATGGGCCACTATATACATTTTTAATTGATAATTGTTTGCAAAATAAACTAAATTCTCTACTTTGAAATGGGGGGCCATTATCCGTAACAATCATATTGGGGTAACCGAAAATAGCAAAAAGTCTTAACAACAATTTTCTTACTTCAGTAAAATTATTCGTCGTCATTTTTTGTATTTCAGGCCATTTACTATAACTATCTATTATTACTAGATATATATCTCCGATAATTGGTCCGTCAAAATCTAAATGAATTCTTCCCCATGGTTTATTTGCGGAGGGCCATTTCCCTATGATCGTTTTATTGCTAGGATTATTTGTTTGACATAATTCACAATTCTTACCGTGTAATTCGATATCTTCGTTAATATTCGGCCACCAAACGTTCTGTTGTGCCAATAATTTTGTTTTAGTATAACCCTGATGCCCCATATGTAAAAAAAGACAAAATATTTACTTGTAATTTTTTTGGAATTATGGTTCTTAATCCCCATAATATACACCCTGCCTCCATCGTGAGTTTATTTCGGCGCTGGAAAAACGGTTATAGATTTTCCTCTATTATCTTTGGCCATCCAGTTGTAAGGTAACGTGAAACCTTTGATAATACCGGGTCATTTCTTGTGTGTGCTTTTATATCTAACGCTGAAATAAATTGTGGAGCATCCGATACTATTAAATTAATATCTAACTCTTCCCAAGCAGATGGTTTACCGTCAATTGGAAACCGGGAAAGCATATCCGCATTACTATTTTTTTTCGACCCTCGAAGTTGCAATTCATAATCATAATTTGCTAGTAGTAATGACCATCTTACTAATCTTGATGACATATCTGTTATTCTTTTATGTGGATTAAGTAACGATATTAGGGGTTTATGGTCAGTAATGATAATGAAATGTCTGCCAATTAAATATTGTTTAAATTTAATTAATCCAAATATAATGGCTAAAGCCTCACGCTCTATCTGACTGTAATTTCGTTCGGCAGCATTTAATGTTCGAGACGCGTATCCAATCGGTTTTTCCTCGTTGTTAATGATATGAGATATAACTGATCTTATTCCATGTTGAGACGCATCAGCAGCTAGAATTATCGGTTTTTCCGGATTATAATGTGTTAAAATTGGTGCTTCTGATATTAATTTTTTAAATTTATTAATCACAATTGTTTCATTATTTGTCCATTTCCATGGCACATCTTTCCTTAAAAGCCTATATAATGGAGCGGCAATAGTCGAGAAATTGTTTATAAATTTTTGATAATAATTTATTATACCGATAAAAGCTTGTAATTATTTGACGTTTTTTGGTAATGGTGCGTCTAAAATTGCATTGACATTCTTATTTGTTGTCGTGTTTCCCTCTTCGCTAACGGTCGAACCTAATAATTCAATCTTTTCTTTGAAAAAATCACATTTTTTAGATTTTATTTCATACCGTTTATTTCTAACGTCTTTAATACATTTATCAAATTTTTCTTGACTCTCAATTGATTCCCCCGTAATTATTATATCGTCCAAATATACCGCTACTCCAGGTAATCCCTTTAATAATGAATCCATTGCTTGTTGAAAAATCGCTGGCGCTGAGGCTACCCCAAACGGAAGTCGTGTGAAATGATACAATCCACTAGGCATGTTGATTACTAACAGCTTTTTTTGCCTCCTCATCTAGCTCTATTTGAAAATACGCTTCGGATAAATCTAATACTGTATATTTACACCCATTACCGAGTGTGGCTAATAATTCATTAATTCTGGGTAAAGGATATTTATCTATCAAAATATTTGCATTAACCGTTTGTCTGAAATCACCACAAATTCGTAAAGATCCATCTTTCTTCAATATGGGTACAATCGGAGAAGCGATATTCGAGTATTTTAGTCTTTCTGAAACTCCCATGGATTCCAGTCGTTGTAATTCCGTTTCGAGTTTTGCCTTCCACGCAAATGGTATCGGTCTATTTTTCATACATTGAAACTGTGGGTTGGATTTTACCGCTAAACTGGCCTTAAAACCTCTTAGTAAACCTAATTTTTTAGTGAATAATAAGGAAAATTTATGTACAATATTATCCTCCCAAACCTCATTAACTATATTACATTGATTTATTTTTATTAATTTTAATTTGTTTATTAGGTTTCTACCTATCAAGTTAATCCCATTGTTTACAATAATAAATTCATGATATATAACTTTATTCATATAATTAACGGGTAATATACACTTACCTTTGATATTGATCATTACATTATTATAAGATTTTAAAATAATATCCGTTTTTGTTACTGGTATTTTTAAACGGTAAACGTCTTCTATATTCAAAATGGAGACTGCCGAGCTTGTGTCAATTAAAAATTAAAAATAAATTTTATCTATCCATAATTTCACCTCAAATTTTTCTCGAGACTCCTCTGGAAATTCCCAATCCTCAAAAATTTCTCGCTCATTTTCTGGAACATCTATCGTTCGAATATATTCTTTCTTCCCACGATTCCTTCTGCATACTTTTTGTAAATGTCCTTTTATCCCACAATTATGGCAGATGGCATTCAAATTAGGGCACTTAGGTTTTATGTGATCTCCTAATCCACAACAATAGCAAATAATTTTTGATACTGATTTGTACTTGTCATACTGCTCCCTTGTTACTGTTTTTGAGATTTTATTTATCTCCTTCCCTGCAGATAATTTTTCATACGACATCATTTCTGTAGTCTCCATTGCCGTCGCGATTTGTATTGCACTTTCCCATGTCAAGTCCTGCGTGTTAATTAATTTCATTAATATTTTTCCATTATTAATTCCTGACACTAATTTGTCACTGTATTATACATCTCTTTAAATTCACACGTCTTTGCCTTTATCTTTAATTTATTAATATACTCTACGATGGTTTCATCTTTTTCTTGTTCCATTTTAAAGAAATAATATCTTTCTAAAATGAAGTTAGTCTTCTTCATATAATAATTTTTTAAAAGTTTAATTATGTCATATGATATTTACTCTAATGTCTTTGGCAAACACAAATTAAATAATTTAGAATAAACCTCTAATCCAATATTCGCTAATAAAAATGATTTTTTGTCTTCTATTTTTGCGATTTTAAATATGAATTCCATTTTTGATAAATAAACTTCCATATTGCACTCCTTTATATTATATTTCTCCATTTGAAACGACTGCGCCATTGTGATGAAACCAATTTTTATTATAAATTTAACATCTTTTTACCTTCTGTACGGCAGTATATATATTTTACAAAACAAACAATTAATCGTCGTACACAATTAATAATATATATTTTTTAAATTCATCATATATTTAATTGCCTTTGAGGCTAATTGTTTCTATTACAAAAACGTTCAATATCACGTGTCACGTATTTAAAACAGGAATTCATTTAGAACGTTGCACCGGCTCTAGCATTTTCGATGCTTCTCCTGGTGTCTTAACTCCATCATCTAAAAAAATATGTATATTAAATATTTTTTATTATACCTTTTTTGTTTATACAATTATAATCCTCTCCAACTATCGAATTTAGTATATTCATAACTAGATATTTTCAAAAAAGATTTAATATTAAATATATGAAAATATTACCCTTCATATGATTTTCTTCCGCATTAAGATTTAGATTTTTAATAGCTGGTTCCTGAAAATTTTCAACATTATCTAAAAAAAGGAATATTATTTAATAATAAAATCCATTGTATACCTTTTATGGTACTAAAATGAAACTTTTCACTTGACCTGGGAACTGTTTAAAGTTATTAAATAAATTTTTAAAAGTTTTAACATTTTTTCTGTCCTGCTTTAATTGTGTCATCTTGATAAATATATAAATATAAAATTAATTTTTTTTAAAACTATAGCTTTTCTTGTAACATAATGTTTTATGTTACAAATATTTGGTCGGGTTTTTACCTGTTTCCCACTAGCACTTATTAGCTCTACATTGCCTAAATATTATAAATATTTTGTTGTTAAAAATCATAATTTATACTTTTGTCAATCCCAACTATTGTAAAAGGACCCAGCCAAGGCCGTGTCATTTTTCCACCCTTCCTATCAGCTCTACGGCTGTTCCAGATAAGCACCTTATCATTTATTTTATAGGGAGCATTTTTCCCAGTATGGCGGGTTCTATAATCCCTCTGCTGCTTCAAGCTGGGCAAGATTAATATTGCCCATGGCAATATTATGTGTGTCCTGCATCTTGCAAACAATACTTTGAAAATGGTTTTCCCTATCTATCTCCTCAACATTGTCAGGATCTATATCATTTTCCTCATCATTCTTTAAATAGGGATATAATATATAGTATATAATTTATAATTGGTATACTTCATAAGCTTGTATTGCTTTTCTACCATACATCAGCTCAAAAGGCGTGAATTTCGATGAATCATGGCAAGATGTGTTATAGGCAAATAATATGCCAGGCAAGGCATCTGTCCAAACTAATTGATCATTTTCAATACACTTTAGAAGTGCATTCTGGATTGTTCTATTAACCCTTTCAACCATGCCATTTGCTTGAGGGTGATAAGCACTTGTCACCCTCTGCATGGTCCCCACGAGTTTGTGAAAATTAGTGCTAACTTCATTCACAAACTCCCGTCCTTGATCATTAATTTGAATCTTAAAACTAAAATTAATATTTTATTATCAAATAAATCATACTTTTGCCCTGCCATATGTGCATAGTAACGAATAAAGGAATTTCGATATTGATTTAGCTGTTTTATCCTTTAAAGGCATGGCTACAACATATTTACTGAAGTAATCAACAGCTACTGCAATATATTTATAGCCATCCTCACTTTCTGGCAAAGTACACAAATCAACTCCTATTTGTGACCATACCTTTTATAAAATAAAAGATTAATGTTATATATATTCTACTAGGAAAGAAGTTAAGCTTGTTAATGAACTTTAGTATGGTTAAAAATTGGGATTAAGGCTAAGTGAGAAAAATAATATAGGATAAGCTAAAAAAATGTCATTATAAATTATAATGTAAAAAGATTCAAAGGATAATTTAATAAATTTACTTACCACTTTATATGGTTGTAGATATACTGAAAAAAAAAATTCTATAGGGATGGCAGGTATAATAAACTAACTTAAAATTTAAATGATACAATATGCGAAAATAACAAATTATAAAACAAGTGCCATATATATAATAGTGTCCAGTGACCCCTACAACGGGCAACGGGGGGGGGGGGTCCGAAGCAACTGCTTCTATAAATTTCTATGGGGGTACTTCTTTTTTTTTAAATTTTTTATTTTAAAATTTATTTTTTTTTAAAAATTTTTATGGTCGATGTTTAGCAAATTAGTTTGTTATCCGATATTTTTTATCATAAAATTATTTTTCCACTTTCAAGATTTGGCGCAAAATTAAAATTTTATCAAAGGGAATAGTAAAAATTTAAATATTAAATCTTATATATAATCATTTATCATTTTTAGATCAGTCAAAATATGCCCAAAAATATTAACCAAAAAAAATATAAATGCTTGATTAAAAATTGTACATATCATAATATAAGAGATGATAAATGGACAGATCATATTAGAAAAAGACATGGTGGGCTTAATTTTCACGAAATAAAGAAAAGCTTTGAAATAGTGGCTTTTAAGAATATTTCTCAAAATTGGACAAATAGCAAAGTAATTTTTTTTATTAAATATTTAATTGTTTATACTTATTTATAAAGGGTATTAAAACACAATTTAAGAAAAAAGAAGTAAAAATTGGCAAATCAATGCTGTTGGTATAATAAATATTTTTATTAATATGATTATTTTTTTTAAAGTGTACTAATAATGAAAATATGTTAGAAGAAAATATTATATCTGACTCTGATAATGATCATAAAATTGGTGAACCAGAAGTTATTTTATTATTCTTATTTTTTATCTACTCTAATATTTTTTATAGGCAGACATAGAGCAGAGATTTGACAATGATGAAGAACAAGTAATACCTATTATCTCTCTACTGGTAATAAATATTAATTTATCTTTAAATTTTAATGAATACAACAGGAAGAAAAAGAACTTACACCCATTAAGATTAATTTGAGTATGGCTATGGAACAAGAACAAGGTGAAGAACCACAACCAAAATTTTTATTAAAACACAAAAGTAATACCATAAAGAATTATTTTCAAGTACAACATTAAAAAAATATTTATTATTAGATTATATTTGTTTTAAAATTAATAGGCAAAAGATATTATTTTAAAAGATACTTCAATGTCAATGTCTACACACTCTTTTTCAGCTAAAGAAAAAGTTCAAGAAAAACAAGTAATATAATATTTAAATAAATATAAATTTATAATTATTATCATGTCAAAGATAAATATTATGGACACTACTACAGTTACAGAAGAGGATCAACATCAAGAAGAGATGCCATCTGGATCTGGTGTTGTGGGATTGATAATAATGGAGAATAATGAGTTATCAAGATCAGCAAAAGAAGTTAAACCCCGATTTAATGTGAAATATATTATGTTTATTTTATCTTCCCTCCCCCTCCCTTTTCTTAGGAATCAAATGATCCCATCAATATTGTTGGAAAAAGAATTTAAAAATTTATAATTGATAAATATCTAGAATTAGGAGCTCTCCAACCTAAACATTATTTATTCCCCAAAGATATTAATAATAGAAACAGATCCTTTAATGAAAGTTTTTATGAGAAAACTAATATTGACAAGAGCAAAGTTGCTAGAAATTGGATTACATATAGTATTAAAATGAATAAAGTTTTTTGCTTAACATGTCTATTATTTGGAGGTCCACACTCAAATTCAAAATGGACATGTGAAGGTCTTAATATATGGCAAAATATTAATCGTGATATTATTGTGCATGAATCTTCACAGGCACATATGATGGCCGATTATGGAAGGCTTTCTCACAATAAAAATTCCATATTACAATTTATAATACCCCAAAAGGAATGTGTCGATAATAACCGTTATATCGTTAGAATAATAATAAGATGCCTAGGATATTTAATATCTCGCAATCAAGCCTTCTGGGGGAACAAGCAACAAGATGGCAATATGATGAGCCTTATTAAACTTATTGCAGATTCTAAGCCTGTTCTTAAAATGTATATACAAGAAAATGAAGAAAGAAGAAGTGAGAAAAAAATTAAGGGATTAAAATCTAAATTATATTCAAATCTGTTATCATATAATAACATAAATATTCTTATTGAAACCATGAAAAATATGGTTATAAAAAAAATTCAAAAGGAGATTGAATTCAACAGGTGCTATTCAATTATAGTTGATGGCACATATGATGTATCGAAATCAGAAGCAATAGCTTTGATAGTGAGATATGTTGAAAATAGCGAGACACCTAAGCCCGTTAAAAGGCTGATAGACATTTATTGTACGGGAAATACAATGGGCCTCGATATTAAAAAGAATATAATATCCAAGCTTGGCTCCATGAATCTACCCCTCGAATTCCTAGTGGGGCAAAGCTATGATGGCGCCTCAAACATGAGTGGAAGAATTAATGGAGTGCAGGCTTTGATTAGAGCGGAGGCGCCAAAGGCAGCTTTTATTTGGTGCTATTGTCTTCGATTAAATTTAATAGTTGTTCAATTATGCCAATCAGTAAAAGAGCTGCGAAATGTCTTGGGAATATTAGACGAAATTTACGTATATTTTAATGGTGTTAAAAGATATGAAGTGCTCAAAACATGTCAGTGATTTACTGACAAAATTACATAGATTTTTACGCATCAAGAATACCACTCGGTAATATTATCTTAATTGTTTCGATATATAATGTTTATTTTATATTTATAGAAGCTGGCTAACATCATATAAGTCCTTTCTTTTTATAGAGTCGATAATTACTTCACCATTGTGGGAATGATGAAATAATTTACCATTGAGCATTTTATATCTAGCGGCTTTGACACGGAAATTTCTTTTTTTCTCCATGGTTGCCAGCTAAATATAGCGGATACTTCTTGTGTAAAATGAAGTTTTTTATTTCTTCAAAATCTTTTATATTTAAAAATATGAAATAAAAAAAAATTTAAAGATATAAATAATATATTTAAAAATAAGAAATAAATAATATATTTAAAAATAAGAAATAAATAATATAATTAAAAATAAGAAATAAATACTTGTTTCTAAATCTAATGTCATTTGCAAATACAGGAAATACAACTAAAAATTATCTTAAATATAGAAATAAATAATAAATTTTCTTAAAAATATAGAAATAAATAATAAATTATGTGATACGTGATATATTGCGGATACAACAGAGCTTTTTCCTCAAAAAAAAACCATCAAACTGGATAATTAATTTGGGTGAAGAAAATGAGGAGCCCTTCACACGTTTGTGGGCAAGCCGCACGTACTTGTATGCACAACAGTTCGAAAACTGTTATTTAAACGTCTACAGGCTAATAACAAAAGAAGTTGGACAAAACAAAAGCCTATACCCGAGAATTACAAAATAATTTAATTATTTTAAGGGTGGGAGGTGGCTGATTTTAAGCTTAAAATCTACTATCGATATTTAGATTAATGTTTTCATATCAATTGCAAAATAACCTAAAAGAGAAAAAGAAATTAAGTATATATTATTTAACTTCTTGTGAATATTTCAATTTGGTTAATATGGTTATAATTGCATAATGTAATGTTAAATTACCTAATTATAAAACAATATATATAGAATAAAAAAAACTTGATAAAAAGATCTTAATAATATTTTAAATCTTTAATAAAAAGTCTTAATGAACAAATCTTAATAATATTTGGAGTCTTTAAAATTCAAACTTTCATAAAAAAATATTTTTTAAGAAAATTTCATGGAAAAAATTAATAATGATAAAATATTTTTTCAATCTATAATTCCAATCTTCTTGATTGACATTTTAGATAAAAAAATGTTTTCATATTATAAAAATTACAATAAAACTAGGACATGTCACAAAATTATTATCCCTAAGAATTTCGCTATCACATAGAACACAGTTTAAAATAAAGATACCGAATTTGATATGACTTAATTTCAGATATAAAATATGGGTATGGTGAAAGGTTTTACAATTTTATTTTTGTGTATAGTGAATAAAAATGTGATTAATGAAAATTTATTACTTTCATGATGATAAAAATGTGATTAATGAAAATATATTACTTTCATGATGTAAATCTTTACATTGCAGTAGTTATACTCATCGACATAAATATAAATGTAGTTTGGCAATTAAGAGTTATTTAAAACACTTGTGTATCTTTTAATGATGAAATAATGGGTTGCTTGTAAGTTAGGAATCTAAAAATAAAAATGTGATTAATGAAAATATATTACTTTTATCATATCATATCATATTATACACTGGGGAGACATCCCACAATTAAGTGGGCACTCCACCACCCCATAGAGGGCGTCTCCAGTGCAGTGAATTTGCATTCACCGTTTGGCAGAAAATTTACCCTACTGTCTGGGTCCCGTTTAATTTGAGTGGGATGACGGGTACCACTCGTGGATAAGCCAGGATCCACAAAGTTGACAGTAATTTACCCTACTGTCAGGGTCCCATTTAATTTGAGTGGGATGACGGGTACCACTCGTGGATAAGCCAGGATCCACATTGTAAATAATGTTTATTTATTAAAAAAAATAAGATAGGAATATGTATTAGAAAAAAGGGGGGGGGATGATTAAGGAGTAAAGAGGAAGAAGAATTAGTTTTTGTAATTTATTTATTTATTTTGTTTTGTTTTCTCTTCTTTTTTTTTTAAATATTATTGGTAATAAGAGATTCTTGTGTTAAAATAATGTTAAAATCATATTGATCAAGGAGTTTCCTAAGTATAGTTGTTTTTGAAAGTAGGCCAGGAATGTTGTAGGAGTAGATTGTTAGATTTTTGAAAATTGACATAATATAAATTTTAAAGTAAATTGTAAGATAAATTTGAATTTTGAAATAGAAAAAAAAATGGGGAAAAAATAAGCAGACGATACTTGGAAAATTGAAAAAGCAAAAAGCAGACAAGAGAAATGATAAATAAGAAAATATCCATGAAATTGAGTTTTAAGAGAGGATTAAAGTTAAATTTTGTTTATTAAATGTTGATTTATATTATTTTGTTTAAATTAAGTTAATAAGATTAATATATAGAAAAAATAAATTGTTAAAGGAAATAAATAATTGAAATAAAAGATAAATAAATGATTTATAATGGTACTTGCTAAACTTTATAGTAGCTTAGGTAAAGAATTGGAGAAGATAAGAAAGAATTAAGTTATGATGATTGAGATAAATTAGTAAATAGAGAAGAGAATTTATTACTTTGAATCTAGAAAAAATAAAAAAATTAATGAATAAAAGTAATAACTTGACAGATATATTATGTATAATCCTCAGCAATTGAAAAAGAGTCTCATTACTCTCCCCATCTTCCATGCATTTGAAAGAATTTACTAGTTTTGATTCAGAAGAGTAGAAGTCAGGCTTTTCATGTCATAAAAAATGTAAGTAGTCGCAAAGTAAATATTTAAGGAATTTAGTGTGCTTGAAAATGAAATTGTGAGTGATAGAAGTATTTGTAGAATTGATAGATATCATTATTTCTTGGAGGTGGCGATTTAACATCAGCCATTTTCCCGCAGACGAAAAAAGTCTTTCAAAAGTTGATTTCAATATTTGACATAGACATTAAAGTTGCAAATAGAGCTTATGATAAAATAAAACATATTACTTTTATCATATCATATCATATTATACACTGGGGAGACATCCCACAATTAAGTGGGCACTCCACCACCCCATAGAGGGCGTCTCCAGTGCAGTGAATTTGCATTCACCGTTTGGCAGAAAATTTACCCTACTGTCTGGGTCCCGTTTAATTTGAGTGGGATGACGGGTACCACTCGTGGATAAGCCAGGATCCACAAAGTTGACAGTAATTTACCCTACTGACAGGGTCCCGTTTAATTTGAGTGGGATGACGGGTACCACTCGTGGATAAGCCAGGATCCACATTGTAAATAATGTTTATTTATTAAAAAAGATAAGATAGGAATATGTATTAGAAAAAAGGGGGGGGGGATGATTAAGGAGTAAAGAGGAAGAAGAATTAGTTTTTGTAATTTATTTATTTATTTTTTTTGTTTTGTTTTAACTTTTTTTTTTAAAATATTATTGGTAATAAGAGATTCTTTTGTTAAAATAATGTTAATATCATATTGATCAAGGAGTTTCCTAAGTATAGTTGTTTTTGAAAGTAGGCCAGGAATGTTGTAGGAGTAGATTGTTAGATTTTTGAAAATTGACATAATATAAATTTTAAAGTAAATTGTAAGATAAATTTGAATTTTGAAATAGAAAAAAAATGGGGAAAAAATAAGCAGACGATACTTGGAAAATTGAAAAAGCAAAAAGCAGACAAGAGAAATGATAAATAAGAAAATATCCATGAAATTGAGTTTTAAGAGAGGATTAAAGTTAAATTTTGTTTAAGAAAGAAGTTGTAATTATATTAAATGTTGATTTATATTATTTTGTTTAAATTAAGTTAATAAGATTAATATATAGAAAAAATAAATTGTTAAAGGAAATAAATAATTGAAATAAAAGATAAATAAATGGTTTATAATGGTACTTGCTAAACTTTATAGAAGCTTAGGTAAAGAATTGGAGAAGATAAGAAAGAATTAAGTTATGATGAATTGATTGAGATAAATTAGTAAATAAAGAAGAGAATTTATTTCTTTGAATCTAGAAAAAATAGAAAAATTAATGAATAAAAGTAATAACTTGACAGAGATATATTATGGGTTATGTATAATCCTCAGCAATTAAAAAAGAGTCTCATTACTCTCCCAAACATCTTCCATGCATTTGAAAGAATTTACTAGTTTTGATTCAAAAGAGTAGAAGTCAGGCTTTTCATGTCATAAAAAATGTATGTAGTCACAAAGTAAATATTTAAGGAATATAGTATGCTTGAAAATGAAATTGTGAGTGATAGATATCATTATTTCTTGGAGGTGGCGATTTAACATCAGCCATTTTCCCGCAGACGAAAAAAATTTGCATATTACTTTTAGGATGTAAATCTTTAAATTGCAGTAGTTCTAAATAATGTTTCTTGATTGACAAAAATATTTTTCAAAAATAATGTTTCTTGATTGACATGAACACTTTTTCAAAAATTTATCATTATAAAAATTACATTGATCTAAATATACTCTGATATGTAAATACATTATAATCGAACAATATAATCTGAAAATACTCCACAAATAAGCGTAAAGGAGTATATAAAAAAATGGAGTATTTTTAAAACGTTACACCGGATGACAATCGACCTTTTAGTAACATTTTTAAGAATTGATAAAATTAATTTTTTAATTTAATAGGTGCCCCGCCTTCCAACTTGAAGATTGTAGAAGGCAAAGTAGACAAGCTCAATAGGAACGGTATAAATTTGCATAATTAGTAGATTTATACATATTTTTTAGATGATGAAATTATATTAGAGACAGTGGTTTCTAAAAAAGATGTTAAAAATCTTTTTATTCCTACAAATAGGAATTGGAAAATATACCACTCACTTCGCTATAATTGGGATATCAAGAAAAGATATCCCAAATTTAAAAATGGCATCATGAGTGAAAATTTTTCCACTGAAAGGATAATTGGCGATGGTAATTGTCTTTTCAGGTATGGATAATTAAAATAAATAAATTGTTAATCATTACTATAGATGTATAAGCAAAGAAATTTGCGAGGATGAATGCCACTATCACTTCCTGATATCGGAATGTGTGCGCTTTATGAAAAGTAAAGACGTGGCAGAGCAGATGGAGGGGTTTCTGGGAGAACCCGTTGACGCGTACCTGGAGAGGACGGGCATGGCTCAAAATGCCGTTTATGGTACAGAGGTGCTGGAGATAGTTGCAATGGCAACTATGCTCCAGACAAATATTTTAATACATACTATTAAAAAATTAAGTAATATTAAAAAATTTAATGTAAATATTTATTTAATAAATCATAGCGAACATTTTGATCGCATAATTAATTTATTTAATATTTATATCGCATATATTATTTATATCGCATATATTATTTATATCGCATATATTATTTATATCGCATATATTATTAATTAATTTTTTTGATCTTTATATTTACAAATTAAATAAAGGATTTTAATAAATTATTCTGAAAATTGTTTCTAACTTTATATAGATTTTCGAATTAAACCTTAAATAAATATATAAATTTTTAACACTTAATATTAAATCTAATAATATCTAAAGAGAATAAGGCAAAATTGCCTTAAATATCATAGGATATAGAAAAGATAATATTTATTATTCATACGTCAGTTATAAATGCCAATATCCCTAAATTTATTATATTTAATATTTATATGTCAGTCATAAACGTTAATATCACTAAAAAATATAATATTTAATATATGCACGTCAGTCATAAACGTCAATATCACTAAATATTGGAGTATATTTTGATCAGAGTATTTTTAAAACATTACACCGGGTATGTTTAAAAAAATTAAGTCCGGATTTGGATCTTTTATATTCATAGGCATTTAACGCCAAGCAAGGATAGATAATTGAAAAATTAGCTCAAAACATACAAAATACAATTATCCCTAAGAAATTTTTGTGTATTAATTTATATTTCCAACATTTAAATTTTTTATACTTTATATATTTTAAAGGATCAAAAAATTAAAATTTCAATTTTGGGTTATTTAAGTGATTCATATCGTGGTTATATTCATTTTATATTTTATAATTCACACTTATTTTATAGTTTTTTATGCAGGTTTATATATATAATTTTTTTGTAATTCACATTAATTTAAAATTGTGTATTAGAAAAGTTATTAGTCCTAATAAATTTATGCTTAGTATTTTTAATTAACAATAATATTTTTTAAAAATATTTATTACCCCCCCCCCCCCAGACCAAATTCCTGCGTATAGATGTTTTTCCATAAATGAATATTAAATTTTTATATATTTTATAAAAATTTGTTTGCTACTTGTGATAAATTGTATTAAAATATTATTATATATTTTATAAAAAAAGAATAGAACATTCTATTCAAAATTTAATTAAAATAATGAATTAATAAATAAATACGATGTGATTCTTTTGAAATTAAATAAACGGTATATATATTAAAGTTAATAAGTAGTCGTAATCGTTTTATTATACTATTAAAATTTAAATTGGCAATATTTTATTTGCTAGATCTTCTAAAAGCAAATTAAGTCCGTGAGATAATACATTCGATAATTGGATATTTAAATTCTCACAAACGTTAGGCTTTCCACATTACTTACATTATATATTATGATCTCAATTTTTGTTTCTATTTCTCCAATTACTCTAATAAATTCACCAGATATAAATATTCTCCCGTATGCATATTGGTCCCAAAACAATAACAAAATTTGATACTCTGGCAGGTCACGTGACAAGTAACAGATTTAATTTTCCCTATGGTATCTCCAAATTTGACAATATGTTTGGATTGAAAAAGAAGAAGAAGAATCTACGTCAAAAAATAGTTATAGTTAACTCCGATGAAGAAATTGAAGATAATAAAACTATTAATGATGTTAATTTCTCAAAAAATTTAATAGCACAACCACTTTTGAGTTTTGGTGATGAAGATGGTTATACAATATATATATTTTTTATCTAAATACTATTTACAGGAGAAGACCAGGAGATGTTTAAGATTAAAAAATCTTACAAAAGTCGATTGATATCAAAGTCAATAAAAAAGGACAAGTTGAAAGACACAGTGGAAATTTTAAATGTATTAGATGATGACAAAACATTAAATAAAAATTACGACTCAAATATAAAATTACATAATCCTTTAAAACCTAAAGTGACTTTAAAAAGATAAATTTGTAAATATTTCTTATATAGAAAATATATTCCACTGAAATATTACCTATTCAAATATTAGAAAAAGTGATTGAAGATGATGAACAAAAAGATGTTGATGATCCATTAAAATCTACTTTGCAAGGTTCATGAATTTTTTTTTTGAAATACCCATCCAATATTATTTTTTATTTATTTCATCTATAAATAATAGCTGGTGAGATTCCTAATGCAGCTATGATATTTGCTGCTAGGAAACAAAGGCAGTATGTTAGGGAAACATTGAATGAAACTCCTAATACAAATAATCACAATGAAATCTTGCAAATTAAAGAATATTCTGACAATGGTTTTAGCAAAATGAATTTAGATGATACAATAAGATATGCCTCAACAAAATCTAGACTAATTAGGTTTTTATTAATTTATGTACTAGCTATGCATATTCAATTATTTTTTGGTTATGGCCTGGTTCTGCCTTATTTTATTTTTTAGACCAAAGCTAAGCTCTCAAGTCACCTCAAATTGGACAAGGCTGGATCCAAGTTTTAAAAATTTAAAAATTTGGTAGAATTGGGTTTAAAAAATAAATCATGTTGGGCTGGAGAGAAGGGTTACAGCCTAAAATTATTTTAAAAAAATGTGGGAAAAGAAAATGTTTTACTTCTATTATTTTTTTTTCTTTTAATTTATTTTAATTAAATTTAATTATTACCTCTTTGTTATGTTATCTTTTGTCTCAGAGAATTAAGTATTATAGACTCTAAAAACTATTTTTTTGACTCAACTCCACCCAAGACCTCATTTTAATTTTTTTATATCTAGGCCCATTCAGTGGCTCGATTTTATAAATCATAATAGGGAAAAAATATTTATTTTATTCTTTATTTTAATATTATGCATTAAATTTAAATATTCACTAACTTGGATATTTTATTTTATTTATTAGAAATTTGATATGAAAATCCCCCCCCCCTTGGTGTGGTGATATGCAGGCCTGTAAGTCTATCATTCTTCATCTCTCTTTAATAATATGCATTCTAACGCAAGAAGAACTTGTTAGAAATAGCATATTTGACAATAAATATAATAGCATGATGTAATTTATAAGTGTTATAATTATACCTATTTTAAATTATTTAATTGTAAATTAATCTCTTAAATGCTGCTACTCTTTATTATTACTACATTTTCATTTAATCGAATTCCCTTTAAATAATATTTTTATTTAAACATAAATTAAATGCTTCTTTTTCAGTATCACTTATTTGAAATTTATAATTATACCAATTTTTTTTATATAAATAAATTATTTTTTGTATGTGAGATCCATTTTTTAAGAGAAAACTCTTTTGATAATTATTTAATATTATTAGTAAATTTTTAATTAAAATAAGGCAAAATTTCTTTGCTTCAATTATTAATTAAATTAAAAAAATAAGTTAAATATGGCCAAGAATAATAAAAAGGATAGTCGGTCCATTGCCATAACATTGGCTAGATTACTTTGCAGAAATGAGAGCCAGAAAAATGTTACACTATCTTGTCCTGGAGACCCTTGTGACAGGTCTATGGTAACATTGACCTTTTTGTGGATTCTAGACAGGTCCACAGAGAAGTTTGTTTATACATAGCTATAATAAAAGAGATTTATTATATTTAACACAAAGAAGAAACAATCGGCATTGAACATGATAAAATGTACTGTTAAATAAATTCATAATAGACCTGTGTGCCACCATCGTCCACCCTTTTTAGACATTTCCTACTGCCACCGATTTTACATGATGTTGTACTTATAAATATCTTTAAATAGAACACAACAACTTCTATAAAAATATTTACAGGATTTTCCATTCAAAAACGGAAAAGGTCCGATCAAAAAAGGAAAAAAAGGAAAAAGTTCAATCAAAAAAGGAAAAAGTTCAATCAAAAAAGGAAAAGGCCCAAACAAAAAAGGAAAAGTGTCAATCAAAAAAGGAAAATTCCTAAAAAGAAAGGAAAAAGTCTGATCAAAAAAGTAAAAGGTTCAATCAAAAAAAAAGTGTCAAACAGAAAATAGAAAACAAAATATCATAATACATATCAGATTTGGTCTGGATAGGATATGATCCTTTTGATTGATATTAGAATATGCACCTTTATACTATATAAATATAATTATGTAATTATAATAGCATAAAGTATCTCCATGTCATATTTAATTAATAGTTTAAAAAAAATTGGTTACCTTTATACTTCCTATTTATATAAACTCAAAGTATGCTGAGTTGATTATTGAAAAATGGTATTTAGCTTGTAAATCCAATTTCACCTTTTTTCACCTTTTTGTAAAGCGACAAAACGTATAAAGTTAATCATAATTCGAGACTACCCAACGATACGAGGAAAAATGTCAATCGAAAAAAAAAATTAAAAGGAAAGGAAAAGTGTCAATCAAAAAAGGAAAATCGTAATTTTTTAAACTTTTTTTAAAAAAATTATAAATTTTTCTTAAATTTTTATTTATTTTTGAAATTCCTTCTTATTTTATTTCTAACTTTTTGCAATTTCTTTACTTTATTTATACCTTTTCTCAATTTATTTTTCTTAATGTATCTTTTCTCAATTTATTTTTCTTACTGTATCTTTTCTCAATTTTTTTTCTTCTCATTTTTGAAATTTTTTTTAAGTATATATAATTTTACTAAATTTTTGGCAGACAACTTTTTTATTATAATTTTTTACATACAAATTATTTAATTACAATTACGATATATATTTAATATAGTAAGAAACAAAAATTTATATTAATCATTAATAATTTCTCCCCTTCTACATTTTGGAATATAGGTCTCTATATTTCTAAAATAATTTTTGGCATTCTCCTCAGATATTCCTTTTTCACCATGCTCTATGAAACGAATTAATTCTTCCTCGTTCTAGGATTTTGATTTCTGACAAAATCCTTCTATTGAAAAAATACATTCTCAATAGGATTAAGATACAGACTGTAAAATGGTAAATATTTCAATGTATGCCCTCTTCTTTCGATCGATTCCCTATTTGTATGATTATGATTTAATGGAAGAACATTATTCATCTCAAAAATCATATTAATCATGCTGCCTACAAAATGATTTAATATTTCATTTATAAAGTTGCTAAAATATATAGCATTGCAAGGGCCATCAAGAACTTCGAATCTAAATATTCCTGCAATTGTGAGAGCCGCAATGATAGTATAATTAATTGTCTTTATCCCTTGAACATTTTTAATTGCCTTTTTATTTATTTGTGAATATCCATATAACCTACTCATTGATACCCGTTCTCATCGATAAATATAAATTTATCTTTCATATATGCTACATCTAGTGTTGTTAAAAAGTCGAGTTCTTACGACTTGCGACTCGAGTCGTAGTCGTAAAAAACGGCTCCGACTCAAGCCGATCAAGGAGCCGCATGAGTCGGCTCACTTAGTCGGCTCACTTAGTCGGCTCGCTTAGTCGGCTCGCTTAGTGGGCTCAGAGGGTAGCTTGAGTTTATTTTAAATTTAGAGCCAAAAATTATTTTTGTTATTGAGAAATTTTAAATAATAGTAGAATTTTATTTATTTATTTTTAGTAAAATAATTTATTTTATTTATATTTTATTTAATGCAAATAATATGTTTTGATTTGATTATAATAAAAATGGATTTATTTATTTGATTTTTTTTTAAATAAAAAAAAATTAATATTTTTGAGCTAAAAATTTTAAGCAAAAAATATTTTTTGAAGTACAAAAATATTTTTGAAACATATTTTGCTGATTTTTTGAAGAAATTTTAATCTTTTGTTTTATCATAAAATTTTATTCTTTTTTTAATTATATCATAAATAAATAATCTTTTAGGTCAAATCTTCTATAGTTTTTTTTATATTATTTTTATAAATATATCTATATTTTAAGTTTATTATTAGAGGTGGCTTTTTCTAAATATTTTTTTAATAAATATATTTATATTTTAAGAATATTAAAAGAGATGGTTTTTCTTTTTCTAAATAGTTTTTTTTTAAAATATATCTATATTTTAAGTATATTAAAAAAGGTGGTTTTTCTAAATTATTTTTTTATTAATATTTATGTCAAACTTTTTTTTAATGCGACAATTGTCATATGCGTTATTTTTTAAGATTTTTGAAATTTTTGGACACAAAAGGGTTATAATATAATTTATATTGTAAAGATATTATATTATAAATTCAATAAAGATGTTCCCTGGAAAAATGATAATTATCATAATAGGTAGGTATATTTTTGAACATATAAGATTTTTTTGTGACGCTAATGGGCATAAATATGTTTCTTTAACAGGTGAAATTTAATGTAGATGTACCCTAGATAAGTGACAATTGTCAAAATAGTTATTTTTAAACTTTTTTAAATTTTTTTGACGTAAATAGGCTAAAATAAGTACTGCTAATGTCTAAATAAAACTTCAGTGAAGATGTACCCTAGAAAAGTAACAATTGTCATAATCGTTGTTTTTAAAGTTTTTCGAATTTTTTTGACGTAAATGGGCTAAAATAAGCATTGCTAACATGTTAAAATAAAATTTAAGTGAAGATGTACCCTAGAAAAGTAACAATTGTCATAATCGTTGTTTTTAAAGTTTTTCGAATTTTTTTGACGTAAATGGGCTAAAATAAGCATTGCTAACATGTTAAAATAAAATTTAAGTGAAGATGTACCCTAGATAAGTGACAATTGTCATAATCGTTGTTTTTAAAGTTTTTCGAATTTCTTTGACGTAAATGGGCTAAAATAAGCATTGCTAACATGTTTAAATAAAATTTAAGTGAAGATGTACCCTAGATAAGTGACAATTGTCATAATCGTTGTTTTTAAAGTTTTTCGAATTTTTTTGACGTAAATGGGCTAAAATAAGCATTGCTAACATGTTTAAATAAAATTTAAGTGAAGATGTACCCTAGATAAGTGACAATTGTCATAATCGTTGTTTTTAAAGTTTTTCGAATTTTTTTGACGTAAATGGGCTAAAATAAGCATTGCTAACATGTTAAAATAAAATTTAAGTGAAGATGTACCCTAGATAAGTGACAATTGTCATAATCGTTGTTTTTAAAGTTTTTCGAATTTCTTTGACGTAAATGGGCTAAAATAAGCATTGCTAACATGTTTAAATAAAATTTAAGTGAAGATGTACCCTAGATAAGTGACAATTGTCATAATCGTTGTTTTTAAAGTTTTTAATTTTTTTGACGTAAATGGGCTAAAATAAGCATTGCTTACATGTTTAAATAAAATTTAAGTGAAGATGTACCCTAGATAAGTGACAATTGTCATAATCGTTGTTTTTAAAGTTTTTCGAATTTTTTTGACGTAAATGGGCTAAAATAAGCATTGCTAACATGTTTAAATAAAATTTTAGTGAAGATGTACTATAGATAAGTGACAATTGTCATTATCGTTGTTTTTAAAGTTTTTCGAATTTTTTTGACGTAAATGGGCTAAAATAAGCATTGCTAACATGTTTAAATAAAATTTAAGTGAAGATGTACCCTAGATAAGTGACAATTGTCATAATCGTTGTTTTTAAAGTTTTTCGAATTTCTTTGACGTAAATGGGCTAAAATAAGCATTGCTAACATGTTTAAATAAAATTTAAGTGAAGATGTACCCTAGATAAGTGACAATTGTCATAATCGTTGTTTTTAAAGTTTTTCGAATTTATTGGACGTAAATGGGCTAAAATAAGCATTGCTAACATGATTAAATAAAATTTTAGTGGAGATGTACCATAGATAAGTGACAATTGTCATAATCGTTGTTTTTAAAGTTTTTCGAATTTTTTTGACGTAAATGGACTAAAATAAGCATTGCTAACATGATTAAATAAAATTTTAGTGGAGATGTACCATAGATAAGTGACAATTGTCATAATCGTTGTTTTTAAAGTTTTTCGAATTTTTTTGACGTAAATGGGCTAAAATAAGCATTGCTAACATGTTAAAATAAAATTTAAGTGAAGATGTACCCTAGATAAGTGACAATTGTCATAATCGTTGTTTTTAAAGTTTTTCGAATTTTTTTGACGTAAATGGGCTAAAATAAGCATTGCTAACATGTTTAAATAAAATTTAAGTGAAGATGTACCCTAGATAAGTGACAATTGTCATAATCGTTGTTTTTAAAGTTTTTCGAATTTTTTTGACGTAAATGGGCTAAAATAAGCATTGCTAACATGTTTAAATAATATTTTAGTGGAGATGTACCATAGATAAGTGACATTTGTCATAATCGTTGTTTTTAAAGTTTTTAGTGACATCTCTACTTTTTTTTGTTTTATTTTCTAAGACAAAGTTATATTTTTTAAGACCAAATTTTGTTTTAAAGGACACAAATAAAATAATGATTATTTTTGGCAATTTTTACCCTTTTTATACGGTAAATATATTGAAATATATGTCGTATGGATATAGAATCCGCGGGGATTCGGAATCTCTTGATTTTAAATCATTTACTAAGGGCGATTTTTAGATTTTGAAAATCTGATTTTACTGGAATTGTATTTCGGTATGTGTAGAGTACCCAAACTGTAAATTTCAAACAATTTTGCAATGAACTTTGGAACTACTCCTAAATTAATTTTTATGGATTTTTCATAAAAATTAAAAAATACCAAAATTCTATTGCTGAAATTTATAGGGTAAATACTCTACACATGCTAGAATGCATTTCCATTTAAATCGGATTTTAAATTTTTTTAAATTGCCCTCGGTAAAGAATTAATCATGAGATTCCTAATCCCCAAGGATTCCATATTCCCATACGACATATATAATTATCAAAATAATATAACAAGACTCACCATGAGTCTTATAATCAGTATAACCAAATTCTAGCGCCATTGTTGCAAAACAAAATTATTGCGCCTAAACAAAAATATAATAACGATTAAAAAAAGAACCCACTCATGACAGATAGTATAAATGTTTTCCCTATTTTGCGGAAGTCCTCTAAATAAAGGTAAAATATATAACAATCATAAATATATTTAAATCAAATCAATAATTGAATAATTATGCTTTTTTTACCATAAAATTATAGTTTATAAAAGCTAGGAAAATATTTTCTGTCCCAACACCAGTACACTGAGTTAATGTATTTTCTCTGTTGCTGGTTTGATATTAGCTTCAAAAAGATCTTCATTATTTCCAGATAACTTGGATAAAATTATATTTATACATGATAACTACAGTGATAAACCCAGAAATAACGCCGGTTTTTACTTACAAATGCAATTAAGATAGGATGAAATATTATATATTGTCATAATTATATTATTAAATATACATATAATGCAAAACCTGGCACTCTTAGATACTTCATTTTCCCAAACATTTATTTATCAGGATGGAATGTTTTATTTGTCTTACGTACCACATTATTGCAAATACTCTCAAATTTCAATACAAACTTAGACTTCTTGACAAAAACAACCTTTGATTATTTGGTAAAGGTCCAATCTTTACATCTCTTTGCGAAATAATATCTCTTCTTATTTTGGTTAATTATTAATAGATATTTTTTAGCCTATCATTAAACTAAGAAATAAAGTATCGGTATAAAAATTAAAATCATCTTATAAAATTTATAACCCAAATAATGAATCATTCTGTTGCAGGTAGAGACAGATAGTCTTTTTTGTACGTTTATCCATTGATGTTGTCATATTTTGAGGCCAATGCGAGCAGATTTAACGGGATCGATTAATTTATTAATATTGTCTCTGATCGTTTCTCTGCATAGTTAGAGTTTTTCGATATCTGAATTATTCATTCCTTCTTCAAAATCAAGAGAATGTTCTCCTGGGTAATTGGTTCAATTGGAAATTCACCAGGCATTTTGAACTTAAAATTCAAAAATAATGGTAAAAACTAGAGTGTAACTAAGTTTAGTAGTTTAAATAGATGATTTTACTTTCACTCTGACATTAGTTAGCGTTATTTTTGAATTATATTTTTCTATAAATTGCCTTAATTTCGAAATTAATTATACAAAATAAATATTAAATCATGGAATCTCTAAACTAACCGTAAATATTATCATATTAAAATCATTTTGGTCAAAATATCAGAGACCTTCAGTGGTACCATTTCCACGGCCCGGCCCGGTTTAAAAAAACGGCCCGGCTTTAGGCCCGGCTCGGAATTTTTTAAAATTATATTCGACCTGGTATATTACAAAAAATTCACCTATTTGGTATTTTATCATATTTTTCGGCGAGTATTATCATTTAATAAGCAAGCATATTAGCTAATGTTATTAAACGGCTCGTTTTGAGCCGATTTTTAATAACTGCTAACTCTTTCGTCAGAAAAATATTGACTAAGCCTCGAAATTTCGATACTATAATGTCTAGACCTTTGCTCCTTCTATGAGCAAAATTTTCAGGCTTGTATAATTTTTTTCTGGATAAAAAACTGAGTTGGCCGTTTTTAAAGATCGGCTCAAAACGAGCCGTTTAACAACACTTTTATTTATTTTTATTCTAAACAGATATTTAGTATATTACAAATTGATACTAACGCGTTTCTTTTTGAAGTAACGTTTACAGCACTACATTTATATGATATTTCTATTCCATAAATATTTTATAACAGAAAACATATTCATGAAAGTGAGCATACGCCTCCTTTAATTTAGTATCATCTCACTCTCATTTTCATCATATCCCCTGAAATGTTTGTAAATGAAACCTTTTTTTAAAAAAGATATTCGTTAGAGTGAACTCACTTTCGGCTAAATAAGTTTAAGTTGGCTGGACTCCTTTAAATTTTTTTAATACCTATCTTTATGGAATGGAATCTACCTAAGATCCTGTAAGTTTGAGGATTAATAAACATTCAACCCAAAAAAAAATTTGGAAAAATAAATATTTACCTAAAAAAATTGATTTTCATTTAAATATTAAAAGTGATTTTATTAACTACATTTATTTCAACAACAATTTTAATATTTTCAATACAAAAAATTAAATAATATTTTGCATATTAAAGAGAAGATGATAATGATATCAGTGATGCTGATGAAACTGAGACCTTTAATGAAATGAATGAATCCGAAGATAAATTCATAAATATGTCTACTATCTTGGAAAAAGAGTCGAAAGAAAAATATAGGAGCAAAAAGGAACTCCTAAAATATTTGGACAAGGATAGGCAAAAAAAAGAAAGGGGTCAAGAAAATCAGGAAAACAATTTATTGCGGACTCATAAAGTTTCCATGCAGTCTTACGACAGTAACAATGATGAAAGTGGGAAAGGTTATATCACATCTTTTTTTAAAAAATTATATTTTGTTATATTTAATAATTAGAAAAACGAATAATTACGAATATACATTTTTTATTTGATTCATTTTTTTAAGAAAGTATTTCTTTGTTGTTATTTTTTTAAAATATTTCCCTCTTTTGAAAGTCAGTGAATATTCTAAATATTTATATTGGTATAATTATTTTATTAAATCTTAAATTTACAAGATTCGGAAGATGAGGAATTCGAAAAATGGGAGAATGAACAAATTAGAAAAGGATACAACATGCCTCAAGTTGAAAAATTTTTCATTTTGAAATCTCATAAATTTGTCTAACTTTATAGATTAATAAAATATTATTAAAATAGATGTTAATTATTTGTAAATAAGTATAATCTAAATAATTTTTTTGATTAAAAAACAAATTATTGATACTTTGCTTTTAAAATTTAATTTAAAATGAGATGTAAGTATTTTTAAAATTTTGTAAATAAATATTTAAATCATTATTTTAAGAGACAAAATTTTATTCATTAATGTAAAAAAATTTTTTTTTATATATGTTTTAAAAAATTGTCCACTACAAGAATAAACTAAATACGCAAACGTAATAAATAAATAAATTCAACATGTATAAAAAATAAAAACCATAAAAAAGTGTCTTTTTTAAAAAAATATCTACTACTACAACAGGCCTGTATCCCCAAAAAATCATTCGTCTCCATCTAATATTATTTTTTCTAATTACACCTCTTGGGTCAGATCCAGCATTTCTGGGTATATCTTTATTAAGGATATTCGTCTCCTTTATTATAGCCAAGATTAAATTTGGCATTGCAGAGATTACATTCACTATCAGTCTTATTTCCTTAGTTGTTTCAGCCATGGGTAACACTGTTATCATAGCCCTGGTATCATTTCTCATGTTCGGAATATTGGAGATTATCGATCTTTTCCAATGCATGAGACAATCATTCTTGATGTGGTCTTGTGAATGACAATGGTAACATTTATTATACTTCTGGAGTGTTTCCTTATCTATTGTGGGTTGAACCCCTTGTTTACTATGTATATTTAACAGTCTGATATTAAGTGTTGTCATCATTTAAGTTGATTGTATTGGGACCGGCATTAATTTGCCTCATTTTTTCCATTCATCTGTCATAGGTTGAAAGTCGGCTGGAATGCTGAGTATTTGGAATATGTGTTCACAGGTCCATATATTGAGTCAAGTAATTTTCATGCTTACAAGTATTTTTAAGAACTAAGTAATATTTTAATTTGTCTTAGAGTGAAAATAATAAATTTTGAAAACTCTTTTATATATTATAAGATTAAACTTATTTTAGAATTTGGCCCATAATATTTTAAACAATACTTTCATAGTTAATCAATGCATCTTCAAATTATATTCATTTGGAGAAAGCACCCTCGATCAAGAATTTAAAAAAATCTTGAATACATTCCCATGGTTGATATACCTAGTGATGCAAAATAGTTCCATTTACGCCAATTATTAAAAACGGCGAACTCAGAATTTTAGCTAAAAAATATTGCCTAATCCTTGAGATTTCGTTAAAACCTTTGTGATATTTATGAGCAAAATCTTCAGGCTTGCGTTATATTTTTATGGATATAATACTGAGATAATCGTTTTTTTTAAATCAGTTCAAATTGAGTGATGTTGCATCACTTGATATACTTTTGATCATGTACTACATTCATCTCTAGGTTGCATTGACCACATATTACACAGGTCTCACAGCTTTTACCTATATTTTCAATTTCACTGTTCATACCAGGCCACTGGACATATTCTCTGCCCCACTGTTTCATTTGCCCCTGATACCAGGCATGTATTAGTTCCAAATTTTTTCCCCCCAATTTCTGAGTAATAATCTCCTGATTACCGCGTATGCAGTCATCCACCTCGGTTAATTATCTTTTTTTAATCTTTCCGTGGTTTTTTTTACCTGTTAGCCAGGATTTTAACAACTCCAATTCCCTATCTTTTAAGGAAATTTTATTGATTTAACATACACGATACAGTGCTAATTAAAGTTTTCAAATTCTTCTGTTTTACCCTGAGATTGCTCAATTTCATCTACTAATTCTAGTCTCGATAAAATATCGGGTAAACGATTAAAAAATAAATTTTATAAATATTATTTATAAAAGTTTTTGTAAATATTAATTAATCTTAGATATTTTAAAAAATTTAAATTTTATAAAATGAATTTATTTATAAATATTCAACGTTGCTGACAAATATGTAATTAATCCCCGGGATATTAATTCCTGTATAATTATATAAATCCATAGGAGTTAGCATATGATTTTCATAAGGACGTTGCTAGCTTGCTCCGCCAACCTCTTAGTAATTCCCCCCTAAACTATCACATGAAGTTTTGCCATGTGCAGTTGCAAAAAAATACCATTCTGCCTTGATTCCAAAATCATTATAATGGTTGTAGAGGTTTACAAAGTTTTTTTTGTTTTTATACTGGGTAACAGCTCCATCAGAAAAATAAAAAATTATAGAAATCTTATCAAATCTTTCTTTCAAGAATAGATTTAATTTTATTTGAAATAAATAAAAGGAACAAGTATTGAGTTTTGATTAACCACATTGATAAAATCGCTTTTGCGGTAATAAATCATAAATGGATAAAGTGTTGCCTGATTATTAATCCAATGGAAACCTTGAGGGTGATCTTGAAATAGCGTAGTTCTCTGCAAAATCAGATATTAGATATTCCTCATCCTTCCGATTTTAATGACTTAAAAAATGAAGAATGTTCAGAAGAATTAAATGCATGAGGAATTAAAATATATAATTATATAACATTTTAACAATGGTTGGCGGCAGACACCACCCTCGAAACGTTAACTAAGTCTACCAGCGAATTTGTAGAGTATTTGATTGAAAAATTAAATATTTTAATTCCTCATATTTCATATAATATAGGTTTTAATCCATACTACTTATATTTAAAGTGTAATAACTATTGGCCCAATACTCGTCCCAATCTAGGATTTTGTACAAATATTAAGAAATATAATGTCTATTTGTAAAAAAAATTTGAAAGAAAAAAAGAGCAATTTTTATTTTATAATCATTTCCGGTTTTTGGTAATAGACTTATTTTCAATAAAATAAATTTTATATCACATTAAAGAGCTATTCTAGAGCTATCTAATAAAATTTAAATTATGTCTTTAGCTTAATTACTCTTTGAGATATTAATTAAATATAGCATATTTTGGAATTTCCGCTTTTCTAAAGATGGCCATTAGTGATCTGCATCGGGCCTAATTTTTCAAGCCCGGCCCGGCCCGAAATTATTTTTAGAAAAGTTTTGCCGGCCCAGCCTGAACCCGAAATTTTTTTTAAAAAAATTGCCACCCCATCCCGAACTTGAAATTTTTTTTAAAAAAATTTACCCACCCAGCCTGGCCCAAATTTATTTAAATATAGAAATTAATCTTTATAATTACTCAAAATAAAAGACATATGTTATATGTCATTTAGTTTCAATAAATAAAATAAAATATTTTTATTTTACATAAAAAATTCAATATAAAATTGATAAATTTAGATATATTTAAAAAAATTTCCAAGGTCTGACCCGACTCGGCCCAAATTTTTTTTAAATATTAGGCCCGGCCCAAACCCAATTATTTTAAATAGAATTAGTGGGTATGGGCCAGGCTTAACTTTGCAGATCTCTAATGGCCATATCTCATGAAGTAACTGAGTTGAGAATTAAAATTTTATATTTTTACTAGTTAGTGTATATACTACCATCATACAAATTTTAAAAAAAATCGAAGAGGTCGGGTTGAATCTTCAGTTGATTTGATATGGAATACAACAAATATATATATAGTAGTCAAGGGGTACATCCACATTAGATAGGGAAACAGGCCAGAAATCTTAGAAATGTTAACCTTGTCACTTACAAGACAGCGTCTAGAAAGATTGTTCTAAGCATAGGAAAGGATCATATCCCGAGAACGAGTAATGATACCAGGGCCACGATAACGGTGCTACCCAACCCAAACAATCATATCAGAGTATTGCGAACGGTGTTACCCAAGCTGGATCAACTAGAGATAAGACCGATAGTGAATGCATTCACTACAAAGCCAAATATAATCCGCAAGAATAAAGGAGAGATTGATACTCAATAAAGATATCCCCAGAATTGATGGATCTGGCTCAAGAGGTGTAATTGGAAGATCTACTATTAAATGAAGACGAATGATTTTTTGGAAAGATAGGCCTGTTGTAGTAGTTGATATTTTTTTTAAAATGACACTTTTCTAGTGTTTATTTTTTTATACATGTTGTATTTTATTTATTTATTAAACTTGCATATTTTGTTTATTCTTGTAGCGGACATTTATTATATTGTAATTTTATGAAAGTGAATATATAAAAAGTATATTTTGACTATGGAAAAATATTATGAAATTTATTTGTCCCATTCATAATTCATTTAACGTTAAAATCATCTATAATTATATTAATAAACATAATCCAAAAAAATTATTTTTTAAAGCTCCTAAATTTGCCTTCCAAGCAACACATGGCCAAAATCATCCAAAACTTTTCTAAATCCCTTCCAAGTTCCAACCAGATGAAAATTAATAGTCTAACTTCCACTTCAACAACTACATTAATAAACCAAAATGATAACTATGCATTCCAACCACCTTATCATAATCTATTTAATGATTCTTTACCACAATACAACAACGAAGCTCAAAAAAAAATGAGTGTAACCCTGAAAATACCCGACTTTTTGAGTCGTGAAGATGAAAAATTTAATATTTCCAATTTCGATTGTGACCGAATTAAAAGGGACATTGAAAAAAGGTTTTAAAAATAAAAATTATTTTCCTCTTAATTTTATTTTTTTTTGATAAAAGTTTTATTAAATGTATATCGATGAAATTAACACTAATTACACTGTGTGACAAATTTCGACTTGATTTTCTGGGAGAAAATAAAATAAACATGTTTTAAGACAGTTTTTTATGCATATTCTAAATCCGCTGTCAGTTTTTTTCTAGCACTTCAGGTTTTTTTTATTTATTTTAGATTAAAGTGGCCCAAAAGGTCATTTTTAGCACTTTTTGAAGGTTTATAACTTCGGTTCTAATGATCCCTACAACTAAAAAAATATCTTAATTTTTTCAGCAAACCTTCCTTATTATTATTATACATTTTTTTTATAAAATCCTTACTCAATTTTTAAACAACCTATATTTTTTAAATTTACCTTTATTTATAAAAATCTTTTTTAATATAGCTTACATTTAATATATTTATTTATTGTGGCTTTCGTTCTCTTCGCTTTATGAAAAATTAAACGCGAAAAAAAATAATTCTTCTCCTATCTTCCTATTTGTTATTTGGCATTATTATTTATTGCTCATACTACGGGTTCAAGATACTCCATTGGAAAATCATATATTTTGATATAAATTGATCAAAAAACAAATATTCTTAAATATATCTAAAAAAAGATAAATATTAATAAAAAATATGAAAAAATTACCAATTATTGCATTTTAAATGAATTTTGCTTCAAAAATGCTCAATTCAAAAAGTGTACAAATTAAAAAAGTGGGTACAGATATCTGATTTTGGTATAAATTGATCGTAAATGCATAAAATATTACTAAATACAACTAAAAAAGATAAATATTACCTTAATTTTGCTTTAAAAATGCTTTATGCAGAGAAAATTCAATAAAAGTGTACAAATTAAAAGGTTCGAAAATATCTGTACCGACTTTTTTAATTTATAGATTTTGGTTGAATTTTCATGGCATAGAGTACTTTTGAAACCTAATTAGAATTAATATATAATCTTGAGCATATTTGAAGCAAAATTATATAAAATTTATCTTCTAAAGTTAATAATTTTGAAAGTAATTTAAATTGAAAACTTAAGACCCCCAAAACGAAATTCTTTACCATTTTTCTCAAAAACCAATCGATAAAAAATTATAAAAATTAGTAAATTTATAAAAAAGTATAAGTTTAACACTATCACCAATTTTCAGGGATTTTTATTCGATACTTTTTAAAATATATCCGTATAAAAGACCTAAATTTTACCATTTTTGAGATTTCGAAAAGTTGTCTTTATACGGTAATATTTTTAAAATTTGACGTATAGGGAAAATTTGGAAAACGGATTCGAACTCAGCGTCAAATTCTGCACCAAAACTTGTTTTTATTTTCTTCTCCCATTTTTCTTGTCACACAGTGTTATTTAAGACAAATTTTTTTCAAGAGCGTTTAGAAAACTTGATTTTAATCATTTAATAAAGTAAGTTTAATAATGAATTTTGTAAAAAAAATATATATAAGAATTGAGACTCTAAAAAGTAACACTAGCGTTTTCAATATGGATCTAACAAATACGATAGAATTTCAAGCTGGGAATGAAGCTTTATTTGAACATCTTAAGGAAGAAACCCTTTTATTGCAAACAGAAAACACATTTTACACAGATTTCAGGGAATACATCGAAGACCTAATCGATTGCCTTAACGAAAAAGTATGATATTTTGTTCGGTTTATAAATGTTTTTTTTTATTGGCCTAGGCCTATTTTAATTTTCATATGCTTTAGAAACGTTATTTTTTATATATACTGTAATGAGAAAAGTAATAAAATATATTTTAAAAAAGAAAGATTTTGTACTCGGAGGCATGGCGTCATTATGAAGAGTTTAAATTAAACACGTTCTTAGTTAGACCTCACAAACAGCCGATTTCATTTGCGAAAAAATTTCCTTATTTTGCCTGTCTACTTAAACCTATTTTTGAATACTTGGCGTATAAATTAATATTAAATATAAGATCACTTGAAAATTTAAATTAATTACTCTTTTAATGTATAAAAATAATTTAAAATCATTTGTAAATTTAAAAAATAAGATATCTTTTTTGTTCAACCATCTAAAACTTCTGAGATATTGATATTCCATGGATGTAATTATCGGCAAACAATATATAAACATGAATATAAATATTTTGGATCGTTAAATATTTTAAATATATAAAATAATATTGCGCATTATTTAAAAAAATTAAAGTAATCTTTGGCGTTTAAAATAAAGCGTTATTTATCAAAAAAGTAACAAGTGACGTTATCCCCTCCCCACCTCAAGGAACGCACTAATGACGTCACTTTAAATCACTGATTTTTTTAAATTTAATGCATTGCATAGTAAAATATTTTATATTTATAGTGTAATATAGCTTTTTGTTCGTATTTTCCGAATTGTTTATAAACATTTGGGCACAAAAATTAAATTCTTAAAAATTAACTTATCAAAAAAAACAATTTTTTAAGAAAGTATTTAAAATGTTCATTATTACAACTTTAGGGTGATATAATACTTTTTTATACGCGCTCTGGTAGGAATGTTTTTGACAGTCCAGTTAATGTTGTTAAAAATGGATTTTTACAACTCCGAACACGGGCTGGAGTCATAAAAATTGGCTCAGACCAGAGCCGACCTGATGGGTCGATCGACTCGATGATTTGCAAAAATGTTGTATATAATAGGTTTGAGACTAGTTTTAAAAAATTTAATGTCACAAAGGAGTTCTGTGAACTCTGAATTCCGCCATTTTTTTTATGCTGGAAGAAAGATTATAAATATATAGATTTGTTTACAAATCTATTTTGAACCTAGTAAACGGCTTTTGTTATACAGAATTTCTAAGACCTCAAGGCATAATAAGAAGTTGGATTTTATCTTGCTTCTCAGGGAATAAATAATATAATGTTTTTTAACTATTTTTTCCTGAACTGAGTTAATTTGTGGTATTGGAAAGAAGTTCCAACTTCTAACCTCTGGATATAAATTAAGCCGACTCTGCCATTATTTTCACTCCATAAAAAAAATATAAAAAAATTTAACTACTCTGTTTTGCTTATGAGTTGAGTTAAAAGTTTTGGGTACTAAAAAAATGTTATAACTTCTAAGCTGGGTATTGTAAAAAATTGGCTCTAAATGTTTTCATCCAGTATTTCTTTTCAGAATTGATATTATACAATCTATTAATATATAAAGGCAAAAAATTATAACTTAAATCCTTATTTTCTTTCAATTCATAGGTAGTTATTATAAATTCTCTGGAGAATAGAATTCACAATTTATGGAAACAAAGGAGCTCCAGGCTTATAAATCGTAGGTTACAAGATTTGAAAGATGAAAGTCAAGAATATTCACTGATACAAAGTCGGTAAACCTAATGCCATTTTTATTAATATCACATTTAAGTTTCGTTAATTAAGTTTCTAATTTTTACTTATAAAAATATTATGATCATCGTAACTGGCTGATTTTTGGTCGAAAAATATAATTTTTTATGACGTTTTATATGTCGTCGCCTGAGAATTATAATATTCTCTCCACTTTTTGTAATTTTACAGATCAATTTAAAAAATTAATTTTATATAGAATGGTTAACCTTGTATCGGTTTTAATTTGAGTATTAATATTTCGGATTTTTTAATGTAAATGGAATGGTAAAATTATAGATAATTGATTTATGTAAAAAAAAGTGGATATAAAATAATCTAAATCACAGGCGACGATATATTGTATTCCATATTAAATCAACCAAAAAACTCGATTTTCAACCCCGACCCCCTTCGATTTTTAAAAAAATTTGTATGTTGGTAGCATAAACACTAACTAGTAAAAATTCTAATTTTCAACTTAATTTACTTCCTAAGTTGTGGCCATCTTTAGAAACGTGAAAATTCCAAAATACACTATAATTTTAAATAGCTCTAAAATAGCCCTTTAATATGACATAAAATTTTATATATTAAAAATCTGCTTATTATCAAAAACCGGAAATGTCCATAAAAATTGATATTTTTTTCTTTCAAATTTTTTAACAGATAACTGGGATGAGTATTAGGTCAAAAGTTATTGTACTTTATATATAATTTGTATAGCTTATATCATATTTTATACCAAATAAGAAAAATGGTCAATATGCAAAAAAATAAAACTGAAATACCACCATTATTTTGCTTTTTTTAAATATTAAAAGAGCAAAAAAAGCTTTTGCCAAATGTACATTATTATAAAAACGAAAAACGTTTTAATTTGGAAGCGTATAAAGAATAAAAAATAAGTCAACACCCTATAATCTCTTCCTACCTAAGGATGGACCTTCGCCCATCAATTGCTTTTTTTTAATTTGAAAATTTTGACCACGCAACTCTGTGAGGCAATAATGTAGTTTATTTTTTTCCGGATGATTAAATCATTGTGATCGTCATAAATATATTTTCATTGTATATTATGAAAATTTCGCTTCGTTATAACAAATAAATTTCTTAAAATTTAATCTTGAAATTATTTATTTTTTTTTATCTCTTAAGCTTTCACCTTTTCTGGTGGTAAGCTCCTTCAACATCTCTCCACTTTATGTTATTCATACAATCTCTTTTATCTAATTTATACTTCTTCATATTGGCTCTAACTTTATGGCCCCATTGAAGTTTTGGCCTTCCTCTTTTACGTTTGTCTATCACTTCCAAACTCTCAACCTTATTTCCTATGTAGTTCATAGGCCTTCTCATTGTGTGCCCATACCACCTAAATCTGTTTACCATTAACTTAGTCTTAATGGGCACTACCTTTAAACTACTTAGTATTCTTGTACTGTTCACTTTATCATTTCTTGTTACCCCAGCAATCATCCTTAGCATTCTCATCTCCATAGTTTGTAGACTTCTCTCGTCTGATTCTTTGGTTGGCCATGTTTCCGAACTATATAGAATAGTTGGTTGAACTATGGTGTAAATTTTTTCCTTTAATTTGTGTGGGATTCTTTTGTCAAATAGCACTCCAGATAAAGATCTCCACTTTAACCACCATTGATTAATTTTACTCTTTATCTCTTTTTATATTGTGCCGTTTGTTTGTATAGTGGAGCCCAAATATTTGCAGCTTTCAATTGCGGATATCTGCCATTCATTTATATCAATACTCTCTGTTTCATCTCCTCCTATCACCATATACTCCGTCTTTTCTCTATTTACTTTTAATCCGTGCTTTTCTAGAATATTTATCCAACTCACTAATCTTTCTTTCATTTCATCCTTGGATTCGGCAAGTATCACAATATCATCTGCAAATATCATATTCCACGGGACTGTTTGAGGTATAGACAACTAATACATCTATTACTGTAATGAAGAGAAGTGGGCTGAGAGCCGACCCTTGATGAACTCCTTCGCCGTTTTGTGAAGCCTGCTGAAGTACCTGTTGTGCTACGGACCATCGTTGTATGGCCCATATACATATCCTGTATTATTCTTATATATTTTTCGGGAACCTTTTTGTGGCGTAGCGCCCACCAGATAAGTTTTCTTGGGATTCTATCGAAGGCCTTTTCTAGATCGAGAAAAACCATGTGTAGCTTTTTGTTCTTTTCCCTGTATTTTTCACTCATTTGCCTAATTGCGTGGATAGCATCAGTTGTTGATCCAGGCATAAAGCCAAACTGAGTCTCTCCTATTTCGATTATGTCTCTTAATCTCTTTTCTATTATTTTTTCGTATAGTTTTAGACAGTGTGACATTTGTTTTATGCCGCTATAATTTTGAAATTGTGTGGATCCCCTTTATTTTTGAAGATAGGAACTAGATAGCTCTGCCTCCATTTTTGGGGAACCTCTTCATTTCCAAGTATTTTATGTACAGTGTGAGGAGATGTATTCCATCATCTCCTAGTGCTTTAAGGCTTTCTATTGGAATAACGTCTGGACCCCTAGCTTTGTTGTTTTGCATATGCTTGAGACATGTGATTATTTCTTGTTCTGTTATAGGTTGTACGAGGTTTTGACATGGGGAGTGTTCGTCTAGATATAGTATGTGGGGAATAAAGTTGAGAAGCTCCTGAAAATATTCTTTCCATCTATTCATTATTTCTTTTTCCTTTATTATCCATTTCCCATCTTTATTCTTGATTACTTTCGGAGCTCCTTTTATATCCCTAGAATTCTTTTCTCGCTGTTTGGCTAATCTGTATATTTTATTTTGCCCTTCTTTGGTATGTAGTTCTTCATACATCTCATTGTATGCCATAGATTTGGCCCTAGTCACCGCCTTTGTAGCTAATCTCTTGGATTTTTCGTATCTTGTCTTGTCATCTGGGTTTTTGGATTTGTACCATATTTTATAAAGGGCTTTTTTCTCATGTATAGTGATTTGTACCTCTTCATTCCACCACCATAATTCTTTGTGTGATTTGTTACCCCCTTGTAAGCCTAGTGTCTATTAATCTGGATGAAAGGTCTGTCCACATTTTTTCACTGACTTGTGATGAATCTATTGTTTTAATGTTTGCATTGATTGCAAAGGCATCTGTCATTGTTTTTGATTTGCCCAATTTGATGCATGGTTCCAGTTTTATCTTGTTTTGAGTGGATTTATCTGAGATGTGTAAATCCATGACTAGTAGCTTGTGTTGCGCGGCAATATCTTTTCCTGGGATGATTGAGGTCTATTATATCTTTTAATCTTTTGCGAGAGATTAACATGTAATCTATCTGTGTTTTCCTTGTACCACTTTCATATGTTATTAGATGACTGTCTTTTTTCCTATAGTAGGTGTTGGTTAAGGCAAGGTCGAAGGCTTGTGCAAATTTCAGTACATGCTCTCCTTCATCATTTCTTTCTCCATATCCAAAACCACCATGATGCCTTTTGTAGCTATCTCTTGCTTTCCCCACATGCGCATTTAAGTCACCACCAATTATGACTAGGTCATCCTTAGGGATTTCCATTACAGCTTCATCAAGGATAGCTCTAAAGTCATCTTTCTCTTCTTCCTTGCAATCCGTTTGAGGAGCATATACTGAAAGGATGTGTAGTATTGATTAACCAATGCAGAGTTTTATCTTCATTGGTCTATCAGAGATCCTGTTGACTTCTACTACTGAGGAGGTTAGATCTTGACTGAGGATGATGCCGACACCGTTCCTATTTCTAACAATTCCATTATAGTACAATTTATACCTATCTCCAATCATCAAAGTCTTCTGTCTATTCCATTTCGTCTCATGTATGCATGCTATAACAACTTTTCTCTTGTTCAACATTGATGCCAATTCTCTCGTCTTCCCTTTAATCGTCCCAATATTCAAACTTGCTAATCTTGTCTTCTTTGCTATGACCTTTACTTTACTTTTCACAGGATGGAGGTCTACACCCTGCGCGTCGCTTGGAGGGAACGCCCTAGCTTTTATATTCATATTTCCATTTGTTTCCTTCATTTTGTTTATTGGACAGGTATCCTTAGCACCCGGCTGTCCAGGTCTGTCGGTGACCGGGGTGTCATCTCTAAGCTCCGAAATTCATCTTACCATATGTCTTTACACATCAGTTATCGAAGAAAAACTTGAAAGTTTTTATGTTCCTTACCAGGATTGAACCTGCGTCCTTCTTCGTCCTTCTGTTTCTAAGCATACATCTAACCCATTAGGCCACCCCGGCGATTTAATCTTGAAATTATAAAACAAAATAATTATATTTGACATAAAGTCATAAAAAATTAATTTTAACAGAAATAGTCGTCATTTTTATTGATAGTGAAAAAAAGTAATTTTGATTCCAGTAATGTGATGTAAACCCTTTCTTAAAATTATAATTAATACTTTATGATCTTAGGGGTAATTCCATGGATGATACAAGCTCATTCCAGCATATCAATTAATCAAAATATTTATAGTTCTTGCTGTAAAAATTTTAATAATTTTATACTTTTCTGATGGAGTTGTTACCCAGTATAAAAAAAACTTTATAAACCTCTACAATTATGAGAATGATTTTGGGATCATGGCAGAATGGCATTTTTTGCAACTGCACATAGCAAAACTCCTTGTGATGGTTTAGAGGACATTATTAAGAGGTTAGCTGCTAGAGCAAGCCTACAACGAACGTCCTTATGATAATCATATACAAATACTGAGATATCCCGGGGGGTAAAATATATTCGTCAGCAACATTGAAAGCATGGAAATCAATCCTGAAAATTTTTTAACAGCCAAAATTCCTGGAATATGAAAATTTTATGCATATATTCCCATGGAAGTAAAAATAAAAGTCAAATTTTATTCAAATTCATTAGATTATTTAATGTATGATAATATTTAATTAATATGTTTATTATAATATTAATTCCCATTGATATTCATGTAATATAAATAATTAGCTAAATAAAGTTATAAATATTTGTACAATATAATTTCCTCCAAAATAAAATAGCGAAACTTATGTGCTAAATGCGAGACAATGTCTACTAGGGATCTGCATCTGGCCTAATTCAAGCCCAGCCCTAAATTTTTGTAAAAAAAATGTCCGATCCTATTCTAAACGAATTTTTTTTTATTTACCCAAAATGCCCAACACAAAATAATTATTTGTCTTCGGCCCAAATTTATTTAGATATAGAATATTATTTTTCTAATAGAGTTTTGCATTGCACTTAACAAAATCGAGTTTATTACAAAAATTTTAAAATATATTTATTTTATTTCTAAATTTAAGGCCAACCCGGTCCTATTTTTTTTTATAAATCTCCAATGTTTACCCATCTATTTTTTTATATATCTATATTTATAGTTTTTTTGAAAAAATTACTACATATTTTAAATATAAATTATATTTATATTCGATTTTAGCCATAAAATCAATATTTAAGGTGCGGAAACTTTTGGGCCAGTGTTCCATAAAAAAATTAGAAGGAATTTTATATCAATTTTCCTGTTTTTGTTTATAGACTAATTTTCAATATATTATATTTTTATTTTACATCATATTTAAGGACTATTATACAGCTATTTAATAAAATTTAAATTATGGTTTAAGTTAATTATTCTTTGAGATATTTAAAATTAAATATAGTATATTTTGGAATTTTTGCGTTTCTAAAGATGACCATATCTCAGGAAGTAAGCTGGGTTGGGAATTAAATATTTTATATTTTTACTAGTAAGTGTATATGTTAGCGGCAATGTATAATTTTCGGCAATGTGCCTTACTATCCATCATACAAATTTTTTTTTAAAAAGAAGGGGGTCGGGTTGATGCAACATATTTAAATGACGTGGATTGACTATTAAATTATTCAATTGTGGTCGTTATTTATGTACAGTTTATTAGTAATATTTAAGAAATTTACATTATATTATTATAACATTTAATACCAATAAAGTATTTTATATGAAAATTGAATAAATAACTCACGTTTGCTCATTGTGTTTTATATTTTAATAACCTTAATTCAGATTGTTCGGTTAATATATTAATTTATTTTTAAAGTTCCTAACCTTTTACTTGCTACTTTTTAAGTTTGTATTTGCGTTTATTCAAATGTGGAATCCATTTTTATTATGTTATACTCGATCACAGAGGATAGAAATGATAATCTTAAATAAATATAATCAATTTGCTTTTTGAATGAAAAAAAGAATGCGATTAAATAAAAGAAATATAATATGATGTATAAGAATAAAATTTTAAAAAAATATATAGTTTTATCAAATTAAGCTGTATCCATATTCGTTGCAACCCTTGTTTTTGATATAATTAGTTAAATAGTCGCATTTTTGTATTATTACGAACACGAGCCGGAGTCTTAAAAATGGCTAAGAATTATTTTTAGAAATAATCGTTATTAAAATATATTACAATAATTATATATATGATATTAAAGGGAATAAGAAAATTTATTAAATTTAATTATATTATATCTAAATTCGTTGGCAGTTAAAAATGTTACTCACTGCCTGCTGAATAAACCAGTATAGAAAAGTTATCTACTTATCGGCTTCACTGATTTTTTCAATTCATTTTTTATGGTTAAACGGCTCGATTTAGTCTATTTTAAAATACATATTACGTTCGCTAATAGATGTCCAAACACTGTAAAACGCTAACTCACTATTTTAGCCAGAAAATATTGCTTAAGCTTAAAGATTTCGTAAATATATGTCCAAACCTTAAATAATTTTAGCTCTTTGCGTTTCCAAAATGCCAGCACGTCAGTTTCACTTAGGCTTGCTGTCCTAATAGCTCATAAGCTAATATAAGAAATATATAAATGATATTGATACTAGTATAAATTTTAATTTATAATAAATTTTTTTATAAAAGTTTTTGTGTTCTATTTAAAATATTTATAATTAAGCGTTAAATTGCCATCGACGCCCCGTGAAATGTTTAAAAAAAGCTGGCGCGGTGCAGAGCACATGTCTGCGTTTGACACATTTTCTAAATTTAGGTTGGAGAGAGGGTAAATGTATTGGGCTAATAAAACCATCAAATGAGCACTGTGTAAAAATTTTTTTTACAAAAATATAAAATAAACATCTGGAAATATCAAAGATGGTTCTTTTACAAAAATCATTTTTATTTTGCTCAAAATTTTTCTTTTACAATAAAATCTTCACATTTTTTGATCTTCAAAAGAGAAAGGATCCTTGAAGATTTTTAAATTTTTAGCAAATTTTAAACCCTGAATAAAACTGAAACCAAAATTCCCCCTTTGTATTTAGACCATGAGTGAGAAACCAGAGAGAAATTGTTAAGTTTTTTTAATCACATCTGATAAAGGTCATATTTAGCTAACTTTTGATTATTTAATCAACAAAAGTAACGAAATACCCTTAATACATTTACGCTTATGATTTAAAAACGTTTCTGGGTAAATTATTGCTGAATATGTTGTGTTTTTCTTTCATTAAATGCATTCGCAATTTCATTATTTCGCTGAAATGCTTTCACGCTAGTGTCTTCATGCAAATAGTGTTGTTAAACGGCTCGTTTTGAGCCGAATTTTAAAAACGGCGAACTCAATATTCCATCCAGAATACTATCACGCAAGCTAGAAGATTTTGTTTGCAGAAGAAACATAGGTTTTGGACATCTATTAGAGAAATCTCGAGGCTTAGGCAATATTTTTCTGGCTAAAATATTGAGTTAGCCGTTTTTAAAAAAAAGCTCAAAACGAGCCGTTTAACAATAATACATGCAAATAAATTCGCTGTAAAAAAGTCGCTTTAAAAGGTTCAGTCACGATCAAAGTTTTGGTGAAACGACCTGATTGCTGTTTTTTGTTCAGGACATTATCCCGAATTTTAATTTTTTTTGTATACAAAGGGATGATCATTTTTGTTTGAAAAACACTTTGATTTTTATACATTTACTTTTTTTACTTTAATTTTTATTTGATATTAATTTTTGTCTCGCTTTTATTATGAAATTTTAATAATTATTTTCTTAGCCTGATTATTTGAGCCTATTTTAAAAAAGACTATCTCAATATTTTAGCCAGAAAAATATTGCCTAAGCTTCTAGATTTCACCTAAAAATGTGTAAACTTTTGTGCCATCTATGAGCAAAATCTTCAGGCTTCTATAATATTTTTCTAGATAAACAAATGAGTTAGCTGTTTTTAGTTTTCAAATAAATTGATGAATAATTCAAAAATTTACTAAAATTATTTATGATTTTAGAAAATTTACGAATAATTTAATTTATTATTCTTTAAAATTTTTTCGAATCGAATAATTTATTATTCTCAAATATAGATGAAATTCGATAGCCTATTCTAAATGGAAAATTTTTATTGGAACTTTTTAAAGAGAATATTTATATTTTTTAAAAGCCTAAAATTAATTTACAATATCTTGACATTGTCATGCGTAGAGCAATTAAAGCGTTACTACACATTTTATTAAAACTTATCTTTTTTTTTAAATAGTCATGAACAATAAATTAAATACTAAACAACAGCCTGAGGATGCCATAACAAAACGGCGCATTTCTGAAAGGGAAGCCAGGAGGTAAATTACATTATCAATGTTAAAATATATATAAATTAAAAATTAATTTATCGAATATTGCAGAAACATAAAGAATGTAAGAAGAAAATAAAAAAAATTGACAATGAGAGTAAGCAAAATTAGTTTAAGGCTGCAAGAGCCTAACAATTCTTTCTTGACCCTCTCAAAATATCTTATACCCCCCTACCCGCCACCTTAAATTTATTGGTTTTTAGACTGCCCTTCACCTGGGAATTTCTGATAGGCCATATTTGTAAGATCATTCCATGTCAAATTTATAACCAGTTTCTGTATCCCTTGGGATTCAAGTGAAATTTTATACGAAAAAGTATGCGTAACTAAAGCAATATTCAAATTTTAGCTCTTGTATATTTGGAGATATCAAAGAAAAAGTATGAAAAATGACCTATTCACACGCTTATCGATTGCCATCCAATTAAAGATTTACTAAAGATTGTATAAATTCTATTTATTCTTAAAAAAATGAATATTACAACTATTGTTATTATCTTCACCAAATATTCTATATTTATATCATATTATAAAAAAAATTAGACGGATTCCATTCTAAAGTTAAAATCCTTGTTAAAAATAATAAGTTTTTCAGACTTTTTAAAAAATTTAACAAATATATGAAGTTTTTGTTTTCATAGGGAAAAATAATTCATATATCATAATTTGAGTGATGAATAATTAAAAATATAAAAGCTAGGATGTTAAAATTTGAACAGTGCTTTAGTAACGTGTACCTTTAGTTTACGAAATTTTACTCAAATCGTAAGGGTTTCCATGAATATTTTTTGATCGATTTGACATAATGAGATTTAGTTAGTTGAAAATTAAATTTTTTTTAAAAAAAATCGATTATAGAGGTAGAAGGCGAAGAGCCAGAGAAAATACAAATGTAAATCATTTTGAAGGCATGTCTACGGATGACGAAGAAATACGAGTGGATAAAGATAATTCTGAAACCCAAATGAGTAAGTAGTATATATATCTAAATATAAATGTTGATAAATTAAAATTACTTTCTCAAGGCCATAATTCTTTATTATCTCTTATCTAGATTGTATTTTGAAATTGGCATGATTGTATATCAAATATTATAGGCCTTACTTAAATTTAGGCGTGCTGAACCCGCCATTACTCCCTCCCCAGTGACCCCATTGTGGATTAATTTGATATATTTACTTCCTCTGGCAAATTGAATCATATTTTTTATCATTTATACTACTTAAAAATATATAAGAACAAATCTTAAGTGAAGCATCTCCCGTGTTTCAAGACGTGGTAGAGGATTTTTGTGTATTAGAAAATATTTTGGCCAAATTTGATGAATGGAAAAACGTCAACAAAACATCTTATAAAGAGGCCTATATTAACCTTTACCTGTCCAGTATCCTAGAAAACTTAGTTCGATTTCATAGTTTAGGATGGAATCCTTTAGATGTATTTATATTTTTACAATTTATATTTAAAAATAAGGCAGACCATATATTAAGCAATTTATAATTATATTTAGTTAGTTATTGCGATGATTGAGATTTCAACCTTTTCATCCCAATATATTTACTTTTATTATTTTTTTAGGGGAATATAAATTAGGCCTTTCTAAAAATACCCATATTGAAAAATAAAGATTTATTAATGACCATGATTTGATTGGTTTATTTTTTAAAATATTTACAAAGGCTGGTTTTATACGCCTATTAAAAAATACAAACCTAACCCTAATACATATCGATGTTTTGGTTAATTACATTATAGTTACATGTATTTTTATTATAAAAGTCAGGTAGCACTAATTTTGAATATTTTTTTTGTAATATTTATATATTTTAATTTGGTATTTATTGTATTTTCTTTTATTCTTTACTTAATTAATAAATGATGGATTCGATTGTAATTTAAAACGATACCATATTAATCGATATTGCATAATTTTAAAAGGATGATTCAAAAGAAGATTTTAAAGGTTTTGCCTGGTATAAAACTCTCCTTTCTTACATGGTCAAAAAGGATTCATCTACTGACAATAATGTAACATCTTCTTCTAGCTACGACCAAGATTCGGATATTAATGTCATTATCCCTAATGTAATTCAAAATGTATTTTTACCCAAATTAACATGTAAATTCAATTATTTATTTATCTAAATATTACCACTACAATATGAATATTGTCATATTTTTTTTTAAAATAAAATTTACAAACTGAATCAAATATTGTTTGTTAGAAAATATAAAATTGTGAATGTATGGATATTTTTTTTAAGGATCTGACCTATTTGCCCAGTAAAAACAATCAATATACTAACTTTTTTTATAGCTATTATGATAAAATGTTTGTTTTGCTATTTTGACCTTGTCCCTACACTTTATGTTTGACTCCCATAATATCCTTGGATCTTTTAAACTTTTTGAAAAAACAGCCTTTAAATCAAGTGTTTACGGACAATTGATAGATTTTTTTTTTAAAATTAACCTTCTATATTTAATTACCATTTTTATAATAGTCGTAATTCAATACGTTTATGACCCGATGTCAACTAAGCAAACCAAAAGAATCGTGGATTTTATAAAATTTTTGGCTCAAACATTTCCGTTCTTCTTGGCCGAAAATACTAAAATTCAGGTTTTAATTAATAAATTATATATTTTTTCATACTAAAAAAAATATTTCTAGCAATTCTACAAAATTATTCAGCAAAGGATAGTAAAATCGCTTGAAAATGATATATATTTACCCATGTTCCCTCTCAAGTTTAATTTATTATAAATTTATTTTGCCTTACCATATTTTGTTTAACCAGAACATAAAACCCTCTGAACCACGTCAAATTTAGTAACCGTTTGGTCGAGGTTCCAATTTTTATTACACATTGCATGGATTAAGGAAATGGCTATTATTATTATTATAGGATTTTAACTCCTCCTTTGGTCGACATTGAGTTAAGGTCATAATTCTATTTTGGTCAGGTTTGGTATGATAAATAATAGGGGTGTAACTATACCACTTTTTGGAGGTCGATCCGATATTAAATTGATATCGGCTATAATCGATTCAATATCATATCTGAATTTGTATTTTATAAACAACTAATCGTTTATTTTTAATGCATACATATAGTTTTGTTCGTTCCATTTAAGTCGATTTTTAAAAACGGTCAACTCACCTCTATTCAGAATATTACACGAGCCTTAAGATTTTGCTCATATATGGCACAAAGATGTGGATATTAGCGAAATCTCGAGGTTTAGAAAATATTTTTGGCTAAAGTATTGATTTAGCCGTTTTTAAAAATCACAAATGGCTTTTGCATCACTACACATATCACTCATCTCATTTACTTTTTTATAACTATACCATAAAATAAGTCATTTAAATATATTAAAATGATCAGTTATATTGCATATTCATGAATCTAAATATTTTTATTTATAAATCACTTATTTATATAATAACATTAATCTATTTACATAATAAGTAGCAAATATATTATGAAATTTGAAATAAATTTTTTTTAAAATTAAGATGCCATTTGATTGGATCGAAAAATTTTATAATATTGGTCAATAACCTATATTTTAAAAATATGAAATATCTGTTTGATCCGATGAAAAATATCGGTAAACCCCTAATAAATACTATAAAAAATAGTTCTGGATTGGCCTGGCAAACATTTTTTTAAAATTCATACCAGGCTTGGATAATTAAACCCATATTCTTCACTCCTTTCATTAAATAACCCACCAAACATTTATATAATGTTATAACCAGATGTTTTTTCTTACATAAAATTGATTTAAAGTTAGAATCTTATAACAATCAAGTGACTCTTAGAATTATATTTAAACGATAATTTTAAATATATAATTTTTTTATAATACTAAGATTCAAAGTGGATATATTTTTTAAAAATTTATTTTTAAAGTATTTTGGAAACCAAAAATAGCGCAATTATAAATTATCAAAATAGACAATTTTGGAGCAGCATCAAAGTAAATTTTTTAAAAAAATTTAGGTTGCATTTGAAATAAAAGTTTTAAGTTAAAATTATTTTGCAAAATATTTATATACACGAATATCAATAATATATATCTTAAATTAATAATTAATTTTTTTTAATATGATGGGGGGGGGGGGCTGAAAAGTTAAATTTTAATTATTTTAGAACCTTTTGCTTAAATTGAAAAATACCCCAGTTATGCCATTGCATAAAATTAATATTAAGCCTTATTAGCCTAAATAATAAAACAATTATAATCATTTTTTAAAATATTTTAAGTTGATGGATAACATAATGGAATGGAAAAGCTTATTGTCCCATGAATTGATTAAAGAATTGGCCTTTGATGGAATACTGAATCGATATATTATCTTAGCTTTCCAAAATTCACTCATCAACCGACACGTATTCGAAAAAAGCTTAAAGGTTTTATTATTAAAAACAACACAGTTTGTGATCATATAATAATATTGCAAAGTATGTTACTTCCACATGAGTGGGGGTTGGGGCAGTAATATTGTAATTGAAATATCGTTTACTTATAAAGACTAATGTTTATAATAATACTATTATATAGGAATATCCAGTTATCATTATTTATTCTTCCTTTTTTTAAACATTATGAATCAATTTTTTGTACAATATTAAGATTTCCCAAACCTTGAAATTGTTGTCCGATTTTAACAGGGATGAAAAGGGAAATCTATTATCCGAATTTCAACCTTTTCATCGTTATCTTAATTACCTGCAACAAACCGTTAAAAATATGAGTCTCCCCAATTTCAACGTCGAATTTTCACCTTTGGATAAAATGTAATTTTATTTTTGCTTCCACATCATCTAAAATTTTAATTTAAAAAAATCATTGGTAATGATTCTAATATTAATTGTAAAATATTTTATTTTCCAAACATAATCTAATATTTTATTCATTTTTGAAAATAGTGAAACGTTGGATATTATCGAGGAAATTATTCAAAACTTTTAGGACATAAAGTTATTATGAAATCGATATCTAGGTTCACGAGTGTGGAAACATATCTCTTTGATGCTGGATAATTTAGATTATTTTATTAATAAAAAATAACTATTATTTTAAAATTTATCGTGTCCTCTTATAAAAAAAAGAATCGTATTGTAATAAAGATAATTCTAGTAATAAATATGTGATTAATAATTTTTTAAATTTATATAAGAATGGTCAGAAGAGTTGAGACACGTGACATTATAAATTAAAGATTGCCCTAATAACGACTATGATATTGTTAATCAATAAGTTTTATAGCTATGGGTAAACAAATTCAAATATTTTTAGCAGTGAGCAATAATGATAGAAAAAAAGTGCAGTTAATTTATATATTTTACAATGCATGATTCATTTAGAAAAATATTATTGGACTCCATGCCATTTCTCCTTGGGGACATATAATGAAAATTAAATTATAATTGGTTACAAATATTAGATGTTTTTAAGTTTAAATTAAATATTGCTTGATGGCCGTGGTATTGATATCTGCAAGAAATTCTAGGTAATTAAACTATTCATCTTATTTTCGTTTCGAAGAAGGAACAGTTAAATAATTGATAAAACAAGGGAAATTTATATTTTTCAAATTCTATCTACTACCATTACAGTACATTAAAATGAATTAAAAATATGAGATCAAACGTGTTTATAATTATTTTACATGATACTAAAAGAATATATAATTATTATAAGTTATTTTTCATAATATGACCACACCATTTCGTGATAAAATTGTCGATATCCTCGATCTCGCGACTTTCGTTAACCTTGTTGATATAAAAAATCTGTTATAAATATATTCTTTTAAAAAAGGATCGAATTTATTTTGACCAAAAATTGGATTCAATTAGACCCAACGTTAAAAAAAGGAGACAGCACTCACTAAATATTATTTGCTATCTACCTCCCCTTTCCCTTCCTTTCGCCATGTAAACACCGAATAAGACTCAGAGATTATACTCTTAAAAATGCGATCCTTGGGTTACATTTTATCGTCGATAAAAGCACAAAACGATATTTTAGCTGATTTTAAAAAATTACAAAGGTTCCGATCCCTGGTTTATAACCCACTAAAAATCTTTAAAATTATAAGAATATATTTAACCTTAAGCAGATCCGTAAAATTATCCCAATCTACTCTATTTGCGCACTTGGTTGTATTTTTGAAATGTATTTTACTGTTCTCGTTAATGACTGGGTATCCTTTATGAATGTGTATAATTTAATGAAATTTATATAAGCTTAAAAGAGTTGCGAGTGTTAGGAATACAAAGATTTTTTTTAAATTACAACTAGGATCTTATTTACTTATTTTCATCTTGAAATAGAGGAAGGCATTTTTTTAGAGCATTCTTTGTATAAATATTTTCATTTTTTGAGATCTTATGACATATTTCTCTGTTCAAATCACTTATAATAATACATGACTGACGATATTCATTAAAATGTACACCAAATCAATCAAAAACTGAGGACACTGTTTTAGTTACGGAGAGCATATATTAAAAAAATTTAAAAAGCGAAATAAAATATCCTACTTCACAATTATTCCAAAATTATTCTCAAGAAAATATGTATTTAGCAGGTCAAATTTAAATAATAAGTATTCTGGACTGGATCCTATATAGGTTGCCAAAATGGCGTGCCACGTAATCTCGAACTGATTTGCATTCAACGATGCTTTAAAATGAATCGACAGTCTAACTAGGTATTATTATATGTCAATGGCTCCTTCCTAGCTCAATAAAATTATGAATTTTTTCAGCAAATTTAGAAATTTAAATACATTACTAAAATAAGTAACCAATCTCCACAAATTAAGGAGAAAACTCGTAGTTAAATTCAATGAACTGGGAAGGGGCATTACTAGAAAAACAAAAATTATATAATATTTAATCTGATATTATATATTTTTTTCAGAGATAGCTGTTAGAGATCTGCAAAGTTAAGCCCGGCCCGAACGGGCCTAATTCTATTTCAAATAATCGGGTTCGAGCCGGGCCTAATATTTTAAAAAAAATACAGGCCGGGTCGGGTCAGACTTTGGAAATTTTTATAAAAATATCTAAATTTATCAATTTTATATTGAATTTTTTATGTAAAATAAAAATATTTTATTTATTGAAACTAAACGCTATATAACATATGTCTTTTATTTTGAGTAATTATAAAAATTAATTTCTATATTTCGGACCGGGTCGTAAATTTTTTTAAAAAAAATTTCGGGTTCGGGTTGGACCGGCAAAACTTTTTTAAAAAATTTCGGGTTCGGGCCGGACCGGCAAAACTTTTTTAAAAATTTCGGGCCGGGCTTGAAAAATTAGGCCCGATGCAGATCACTAATAGCTGTTATAACCTAATTAAAAAATTAATAATATAACTTCGATGTAGTGTAGGTCTTAATATATATCAAATATTTCGTGATGCTAACAGATATGATCAAATTTTAGGTAAATTCATTTAATTTATTTTATATTCGCGAAAGGCACACTTCATAATTATAAGGTTTATATATCTTATCGACAATGTGTTATTTTTTCAACTTAAAATCATTTTTTGAAAGCATTTTTTAAATTTAAAAATCTGATTTTACCGAAAATGTATTATCATGTTTAGAATGCATATTTTTTTGAAAAAAAAATCAGATTCGGGCTGGGTCGTGCCTAATATTTTTTTAAAAAAATCGGGACGGGTCGGGTGGGACCTTAAAAGTTTTTTTAAATATATCTAAATTTATCAATTTTATGTTAAATTTTTTATGTAAAATAAAAATATTTGATTGTATTTATAGAAACTGTGGACGCCATATAACATATATCCAGAGTTGTTAAACACTACTTTTAAAAGTAGCGTGCTACCGCTATCGCTACCCATCAAAAAAAAGTAGCGCGTTATTAGCTACTATTCTTTAAAAGTAGCATTGGCTACTTTTTATAAAAAAAATTTAAAAATAAATTTTTTTTATTTTTTGCTTATAATGTAAATGTATAGTAAATAATACATAAAAATCAACATTTATAAATATTTAAATATGGTTAATTTTGATTATAAAAAATTTAAGTAATAAAAATAACTAATTATGGTAATATTCATTTTTTATTTATTTTGTTGCATTTTAATAATAAAATCATTTCAATATTATCCCCAAGTAGAGCAGTGATCAGAAAGTATAAGCTTCGCCTTACTAGATAATCTCTCAACACTAGCACTTGAGGGCAAGTCAGTATATAATTTTATATACATATTTTTAATATAAGAGTGATTATCAAAAATACTCATTTGAGTTTTTTTAGATTTGTTATAACTAGCCATCTTTGTTTGGTATAAGACCATTCAACTTATTATATGTCTGGCATCACATTATCCTTTTGAGAGCTAATGCTACAGATCTTCTTTTTAAAGTCCTAGGGTCTAGCCAATGGTCTGTGATTCCCAAATAAGCTCTAAAAACATTTGATTAGATCAATTTATAAATATAAATAAATTTTTACCTTTTGTTATGTGTCCAACTATCTGCAGTGGTACATATAATTAGTGATCTACATCGGGCCTAATTTTTCAAGCCGTCCGGCTAGAAATTTTTATAAAAGTTTTGCCGACCCGGCCCGAAATTATTTTTGAAAAAATTTATCGGTCTGGCCCGAATTTATTTAAATATAGAAATTAATTTTTATAATTACTCAAAATAAAAGACATAAGTTATATGTCGTTTAGTTTCAATAAATAAAATAAAATATTTTTATTTTAGATAAAAAATTCAATATAAAATTGATAAATTTAGAATATATTTAAAAAAATTTCCAAGGTCTGACCTGACCCGGCATGAACCCGATTATTTTGCTTCGGGCCGGGCCTAACTTTGCAGATCTCTAACATATATATGATATTTCTGACAACTCTACTATTAGAGCATCACTGGGAAGACATCCCACAATTAAGCGGGCACTCTACAGCCCTATAAAGAGCGTCCGCAGTGCAGTGAATTGCATTCACTGTTTTCAGTAATTTACACTGCTGTCAGGGCCCGTTTAATTTAAGAGGACTGAAGGTACTGGTTGTGTATAAGCTAGGATACACTAATTGACAGTAATTTATCCTGCTGTCAGGCGTTTAATTTAAGAGGACTGACGGTACCTCTTGTGGAAACGCCAGGATCCACTGACTGACAGTAATTTACATAGATTATTGGTAAGAATAGTGAAATAAGAAAATATATAATTAATAAATAGTGTGCTTATCTTTTTAGAAAATTTGTTTCAATAGATTAGTGAATTTTTAATGGTGATCATTATTTATAGGTTTTAAAATGATTATGTGAATCCATAGTGATTAAATAATTGTAATAAATCAAGTGTATTTGATGGTAAATCTAGAAATAAAATTAAAAATGATTATAAAAAATTTAATTAATTATTCTGTGAAAATTCGCGTGGTGCATCAATAATCATTAATAGTTTCTTATCATATTAAATATTAATTTTGTAGTTTTCGCAGACGATATTTTTTCCGATAAAATTTGACCAGAAAAGACATAAATATATCATCTTGCCATTTCATTAATATCATCGTCTAACTCATTTTAAACTATTTGGATATCCATAGGCAATGACATTTTAAATTATTTACACATGATTTAGATAATACAAATTGAAAATATAAATTAAAATTGAAATATATTAAAATTTCTAAATTAAATAATAAATCAAAATAATTATAATTGATTATGATATTATATTTAAATTTTCATGTTTACAGTTACAATCATTATAATTTTATAAAGTAGTTAAGTAGCGGAGAGCGCTAAAATATTAAATAATTTTTAAAAAAGTAGCGTTCTATTAACTATAGCTACCATAAAAGATTTAACAACTCTGCATTATCTTCTATTTTGAGTAATTATAAAAATTAATTTCTATATTTAAATAAATTCGGAGGGTCGATAAATTTTTCCCATGCCAGCAAAACTCTCTAAAAAAAATTCCAGGTTCGGGCCGGGCCTGGCTGGAAAAATTAGGCCCAATGCAAATCACTAATCTACCCTATGAATCCAGACAATTTTGCCAACTTTCGAACTTAATCTACTTTATATTAGTTTTTCCATAGGTTTTTTTATATAAATTATAAATGACTCAAAGGTTAACGGCAAAATTGCCTACAGTTCATAAGAAAGGATTTTAAACCTGGAATACATTTTTAAAATTTAAGAAAGTTGAAAAAATAACACATTGCCAGAAAAAACACATTTGACGCTAACATATAAAATATTAAATTTTAATAATATTTTGTCTGTTATTTGGCATTAAATACTAAAAATAGTTAGAAAAATTTGAGGCAGCAAAATAGATTTTTTTGGTACAGGAAGATTTGAAAAAGCAACTTATATATATATACTAATCAAAATATTGTCGGAAAATTATTCCCTATACATTAAATCACTACCTAAATCAAAAATTAAATTATAAATCTTAAGAAAATAATTAAACTGACCTGTTATAATGCAAGGGGGATAAGGACGAACCTCTTCCTTTTCGTCTACTGAAGATATATTAGTAGAAGATTTACCTTTAATAACTTTGCCCATGGGCACAGAACCTGACAACCGTTTATTAGTGATATTGGCATCTTTTCTTGAGCATAAAGACCCTACAAAATATCCGGTTTGAGAATCGATAGGAAGTTCTAAGGTTTGCTTATTTGTAGATCTATCTAACGAAGTTGCTAAAATCCAGTCCCTCACCCTTTCTTCGATATCAGTGAGCATTATTTCTTCGTTGAAAAGGGGCGGGAGAGAATAATTATACGAAGAGGCTAAATGAAAAATATGTCTAGGTATATCGGGATATTTCTCAAGGGGTGAGAAACTTAGCGTCGAAGTTTCTTGGTCTGTAGTTGGGTTTTGAAATTCTTCTTTATACGTAGAAGTTGATGAACTTTAAACAATATAGAAGATAAATAAAAATTCCTAATAAAATTTTAAGCTAAATAAAAATATTTGAGGCATCCAAAAAATTTTCCATTATTTTAAATTTTAAAAAAAACAAAGTAATAAATAATATGCATAATTAAATCAATTGTACTCTTCATGAATTAACGAATTCAAATTCATAGGTGGGGTGTAAGAATTAAATACTTCAAATATATCCAGACAAAAGTTTAATATAACAAAGGCGGTATCAATCCAACCAGCTTCCTATAAGATATAACCAAAAATATATTAATATCAAAATTGTAATATTTTCTTTGCGTAGACTTATTTTATCTGTATAACAAACTCTTAAATATAACATTTTGTACTGTAAAAAAAGGGAACATTACCTTAAATTATATTTATACATATTAATATTCAGAAATGGACAACTCGATAGTGTCTCATTTTACCAAATCTATAAATTGGAAAATGAATTTTAAACCTAAAAATTAGTGTTAAACGGCTCGATTTGAGCCAATTTTTAAAAACTAATATTTTATCTATAAAAATATTATGCAAACCTTAAACAACGATCTAGATATCCAATAGCAAAATCTCGAGACCTTGGCAATATTTTTCTGGCTAAAATATTGAGTTAGCCGTTTTAAAAATTGACTCAAAACGACCCATTTAACAACACTACAAAAAATCATTAGAGATAATAACATATCCATATATATAGTATACAAGGTATAACTGATAATTTCATAATGCTTAATCTTAATTTTATCATTATTATTTATTTTTCAATACCTATATTTAATTATATCGGTAATTTAAAAATAGGTATGTCAAATATTATTCATAAAACTCTTTTCCTTTTAAGAGTTTCTAATTTTTTTAAAAATCTTTCCGCATGGATTTAGAAAAGTGTTTTATCTTAATTTAAAAGTGCCAAAATATGACAGAAAATATTTAAATTTTGGAAGGATTATAAAACTTTGGCACAGGTTCCAGCTAGATAAAATGCCAACGGGGCCGGTATTAAGACATCTGAATATCTTAAGAGAGCTAGATCTATTTTGGCTATGGTTCCTTTAACAAAATCAATATTTGGTCTGAATTGATCGGGAAAATCAACATTTGTAGATGACCTTGATATCGAAGATATATTTTTATGGATTGTATATAATCTTGAATCGCGAATGAATATATTTTGTAAAGCTATTTTGATGGCGGTTAAATGGGAAAACCATATCCATTCATTCAAGTTTTGAAAATTTGCTGTTGCTTTCAGTTTTGGGTTTAAATTCTTAAAATTCGATTTCTAATAAGTTATTCATTTTATTTTAAATTAGAAATATTGAATAATATTTATAAATAGAGTGATTAATATTTAATAATAATAAATATTTTTGCAATCGAGTACTTGATTTATTAAAAAGAAAGCGTTCCTAATGTGGGCCCAGAGTCGATAATTGCTCAATTCCAAGTTAAGACCATTTTCTGCCAAAGTATAATCTTTGCTCATTGATTGATTTGAGGAATCTATGTAGGATTCGTGTGAAGAGAAAAGTGTACCCGTATGGCAGGTGATAAAAAATGCAACTTCTACATATGTTCCACAGGCTATTTCATATAATTCTTGGTCTTCGTAGTTATAGAGCGGTGTATTAACAAATAGAGAGAATATTTTAAGCAAAATATTTTTCGTCGAATAATTTAGCGATTCATTATTGTTATTTGGGTTGTGGTAAGTTTTAACTAAGTGATGAACATATAGACAGGAATACTTGAAGTAAAGCGACTTTTTTTATGAATGAATAGGTAAGAAAAATAATTTTTCTTTAAATATATTATAGAAATGTTCATTTCGATTAAATTGAATATAATATAATCATTTATAACTTTCTTTCAAGGGGTCAAAAATTTAGGCTATAAGCGAAAAATGCGTTATAAAAGGGCGCGAAAAGTAAAAATAAAAAATGAGAAACGGCTTTTACATTAATTATTTTAGAAAATTAATTACTTCGGGGCCAATGGATTTAACCAATTCCAAACATTCTTCCCATTTGTTTTGAGATGTGAATATATCGAAAGCCATTTCACTATCAATTTTAGCCAAAATCTTGATGTACTTTATGTCTCCTTCCTTCATATACCGATTCTTCAATTCATTTTCCGCATATTTTTGGAATCTTTATTTTTTTTAAAAAAAACGGATTATATTTAATTTTCACAACTGGGGAATTTTTTTATGTTTATAATAGTGAAATAAACAAAAAATAGTTTTATTCTTCCTCACTGAATATCATTATTTTTCCAGTAATAATCAGCCAATCGTTTAGCATTTTGGTACATTTCCGATTTGATAAATATTTCTACCATATCCTTTTTACTACATCTTTGAAAGTTAACCATATTTATCTTGTCCAATTCGGAATCCGAATAAGGTCTATTCCTCGCCATTTTAAAATTTAAAAGAATTTCCAAGAGTTGTCCTAATATGCTGAATCTTCCGATCGACTGAAGTGTCGGTAACATGATATTCTCGAAAAGGGCGTAAGGATTAAGCAAGTTAGCTCTCTCTTCGGTAAAATTCGTATCTTCTTTGAGCCCGTCTATATTTTTCGATACTCTTCGGTTAAATTTAAGATTATCAGAATTGTTTTGATCGTTAAAAAAATAAGACATTGATAAGGCAAGAGCATGTTGACAGCTTTTGTCAGAAAGCTCGGGTTCATTTTTGCATGCCTGTTATAAAAGTGATTTATAAAATATCATTATTAGACAATATTATTCATTTAAACATTCAATAAAAATAATAAAATCAATTATGATGAATGTAATTAATTATATTACCGTCAAACCAGCCTTCGTGTATAAGTCAATGATTTTAGACAGCTTGTCAATGTATTGTGAGTCGGCTATATTAGTTTTGTCGATATTTCCTAAATTTCCTAAATTTTCTTCCATTTCTTTCGCTTTTTCAAATATAGATTGAGGATCCCCTTTACCTTCCCTAAAAAGTATTTTAAAAAAATTAATTTGTATTGTTTACTAAACTATTTCTTCTTAGTAGCAAACATATTTGTCAAAATTAATAAATGCCATCAATCATATAAAAATGGTTTAAAAAAATATCTTAAACAAAACTTTATTAAAATTAATATTAAATATTTAATTCATTAACTCCTCACTGCTTATTTTTATGGATAAACCAATAAATTTTTTTTTAACATAACAAAAAAAAATCATCTAGATACTTTATATTGATTTCTATCAGTTCTTTTTCCAGCGTTTCCAATTGTGATGGCAAATAATCCCTAGCTATTCTCATCACATCGTCCCATTTATTAGCTTTCCTTTTTTAAATTTAATTAAAAAGGTATATAATTTAATTTATTATATTATTAAAATACTTTTTATGTCGAAATATAAACAATTTACTAAATAGTTATGATAAATTTCAAAAAATAAAAAATTAATAGTATTATGAAGGGCCGTTGCTGGGAAGCGGCAAAATCGTGCTCATTAATTTGTGCGGGTCTAAAATATTTTCTATTTTAACAACGTTTTTTGAGAGCGTCTAAATAGCAAATGGTATCATAGTAATTATGAGAATATTACGATTTTTAGATTTTTATGTCAATATAACTATTAATGAATGAAGCCGAAAACTTTTAGTTTTAGTTTTATATGTAGTACTAAGAATATACACAGGAGTAATTTCTAAAATTTATAATTTGACCTAAAAATAATCATAATTAGTTAAATAATTTGTAAATTAGCTTTATTTTATATGTTAAGTATTCTCTTAAGATCGATAATAATTTTGAAATGGAAATATGAGAAGTGATTGAATGTGATATATTATTCCATGATACAACAATTTTTAAATATATTTTATTTATTCATTTTTAATTTTTATATAAAATAGTGACGAATTAAAATATTTAGACAGACCCGGGTATATTTGAAGAAGAAAAAAAATTATGCCTGGTTCTTTTATCCGGGTCAGGCATGCAGGACTTTCATATTTTTAATTGTTCATGTTTGATCTTAGATGCATAGAAAGTATTCAGATGTTTGGTCCCATTTTTATAAACAAAAAGCTCAAATTAAAAAGAGATGTATAAACAAAAAGCTCAAATTAGAAAGGGCTGTATTGGAGTGTGAAAAATAGGCCTATTTAAAAATGAATTTGAATAGTGCATTATTCGTAGATTAGTTTTATCCGTATCTGTATAAATAATAAAACTATTATTTGCATTCGAATTCGAATAATTGGAATTTTCTAAATAAACCAAATCATCAAATATATTGACAAAATTTTTTATTACAAATTAAATTTAAACATAAAAAATTGTCATAATAATCTGATGATAAAAAATATGTGATCAAGTTATAAACAAAATTAAAAAGTATATTAATTTAATTTATAATGCCAAGCCAATTTTTAAAGAAAAGAGTTTTTATTATGTTCTCTTCTTTATATGACATGCGATTTTTTGACAACAAATTTGTTCCAACTGAGAAAGACCTTTCACAAATAATTGATGTTCCTTGTAGATAGGTAATTATTTTTGATGGGGGATCCGATATGCATTTGCCTTCCATCTCATTAACATATGTCAGTATAACTTTTTGCTCTTGGCTCACTCAGATAAAATCTATTCCACACAGTTGAATATTATTTTGTTTAAAAACAACGTCTAGTCTGTTTTGTTATATTTCATCTTTATGTGTTTGATAGATATATATATCAGCTTTAAGAAATAAAATTATATTTATTCCAATTTAGGTAAGTTAAATACCTGTATAGCTGTAATAATTTTTTTAATATGTCCTTTAGCTTGAATATTTTAATATCAAAATCAGTAGATAATGATTTAAAATATTCTACTTTGAGCCTGAAATCTAATATTGTTTATATTGCATCATCGCCAGTTAAATTATAATAGCCCAACAATTTATCATATGCTGCTTTATAACCATTGTTAAATGAAAATCAGGTTTTCTATTTTTTAGGAGTTTTCAAGAATTAGAATATAATAGGGTATAACTAAATTATAAGTAAGATAATTTTCCCCACATACCATATTTGGTTTATAAAGGATATAGGATAGCCTTAATTTTTATAAGATCCTCCCATTCCTCCTATATGTATATATAGTATCATATTATTCCATAATTATAAATTTTAGTTTACCTCTGATATTTGTTTTTCTAGAAGAATTTTAATATTAGTCATTACATCATTGGCTAATTTTGTTATAGCAAGCTTTAACAATAAGTTTCTTTCAATCTGGTAGATGCCATCCCACCTTATTTCACAATCTAATTGTTTTAAAAAATTTAGAGGAAGGTGTAGTGAACTAAATATAATTTAAATAAGTTTCGATTTTTAGGAGAAATACGAATCATTCTGAAGTTTTAAAATAAAAGGCTCCAAATTTTTTTACAATTACTTTGGAAAATTAAATTAATTAGTAAAGGTAAAACAACATCCCCTCTCATTAATCATTTAAGTTCCATTCACACCTTAGTAAAGGGAATTGTACTAAAATTAACATTTTTTTAAGACTAAATCATCATTTTCTTTATCTAGCACAATTAATTTGAAAGATAACTTGCTAATGTCATTTATAAATAATAAAATACTCTTTAAAGCTCTTAAAACAAGATTTTATAATTGATTGTTCTGTAAAATCAATATTATCTTTGTATAAAACACTTGCAAAAAAAGAACTGCTGGTAAAGGAAATTGTTGATATGACCGATTAATACTAACCTTTAAATTGTTTTTTTTTATTTATGTTTATATAAATTAATTTTTTTTATATAAATTGTGTAGATTGATTTTTTTATATATTAATATGAAAATTGTTATATAAGCCTGATTTTTTAGTTTGATAAAAATGTAAAAATTTTAAAATAAATTATATAAAATTAAATTTGTAACTTTGATTTGTTCTTAATTAAATAAAATAAACTCGTAACATTTTATCTATTATTAGAAAACTTTATGGTGGCAGTTCCGCTACATATTCGAGGAAATCGTAAATAAATAAATAAATATTAAACAGATTCCCAATAATAATGTTAATATAAATATTGAATTTCCAATATACTCAGGCAATGGCAATTTTTTTTTGAGTAGATTCGAAGACATCTTCAAGGATACTCAGATTTCGGACGTCGATAAAGCAGGTTCCTTTACAAGAATACTACCAGATGAGGTATATATCAAATTAGACAAACTAAATAAAATTGGGCTATAATAACTTACAAAATATTCTTAATCCACAGACAATATGATTTTAACTACTGGATGTTATATTTATATCATTCTAAAAACATGTAAGAAATGATTAATTTGAAAAAGTGAAGAATAATTAAAAAATTTTTAATGATAAATCTCTAAAATAAACCTATATGGGACAATAATAATAAAACAAAGTCCATTGACAAATTAGAAGATTATTTAAAATTTCATGATAGTAAGAATACTCTAAGCTTAATAGGTAATTTACCAGATGAATTATATTTAGTCATGAAAGCTGTGTTTCCAAGAGAGTTAAATTCAAATTATGATAAAGCATTGTGTACATTAAAATGTTTATGTCCTACAGAAATAAAAGAAAATCATTCTAATAACTATAAATCTCTTAGTAACAAAAAATTGAAAAATATTGAATTAAAACCAAATATTTAAAATGAAAGATTCTTATAAACTAAAAGAGATATTATATAATAAAATTTGAATTATTCGTGATTATAGAAAAAAAAAGAAATAAACATTAAAAAAAACAATGAAACAAAAATTAAAGAAAATAATAAAATTAAAAAAACTCTTACTAAATGCGATAAAAAATTGAGTCTTATAAATTTGAAGACAATTAAAAGTAACACTAAGAGAAGTCATATAAAAACTAAACGTCTTCATTCTAGAATAATACTCAAGGATGTGATGAAGAGATCTTTTTCTAAAAATTTAAGGCTCAAAAAATTATTTTTTACTAAAAACAATCTTATGAATAATTATTATTTCAAAATACTTTTTAAATTAGAAAATAAGGGCATAAAGCTTAAATTTCTGAAGAGAGAGTTGGATGTACAGACGTACATATCATCTTATCATCTTTTAAAAATAAAAAAAACGCTAAAAATATTATCTAAAAATTGTTGATTTATCACCCTTTTATTATTCTAACATCCAAATTTGATCGATTCTCTAATTATTCATATATTCCGAAATCCTATTTAATAATGATAATTTTACAATTGGTGATAATAACAATTTTGTAAAATTGACAATGATAACGACGGAGCTTGACGACGAGCCAGCGTACTAAAAACGATATTAACAAACCAACGTGATAGAATCAAGCCAACGACTCAATGACTTATTAACGACTTGAACAATTATATGCAGGGTTGGCAAGTCGGTCAATTGACCAGTCAAATTCAGTCAATTGACCGGAGGAGTATTTGACCTGTCAAATATGGTTAAATACTCTAAAAAATTTAAAGAAAAAATAAATTAAAAATATGTTTAAAAAAGGGAAAAACGATGTAAATACATGTGATCACAATGTTTGCTTATTTTTTGGGTCCACATTATCAAGAGGAGAACTCACTAGTAGTGAAATTAATGAAGTATGTGATATAATTCAAGAATTAGCTATTTTACAAGGTAGTGATGACCAAAATATTTTAAGTGATATTAATTTCAAAAGCAAAAACAGCATGTTTAATATAGCAAATTATGTGGAAAGTAGTAATTTCCAGAAACAATCAATTCCGACCTCAAGTTAATAGATTAAACTTTGTCTACCCAGTGTATTAAGAGACAATTACAATTCCTAGTTCTACTTCTTCTTTAGAAAAAAATAAGTCGATTTGGATTAATATTCTTATGAAAATAGAAATCGATTTAAGATCTAAGACATCAGGAAAATTGATTAAAAAATATTAAAGAAAATGATAATATTGAATATGAATCAGAACAAGACTCTGATACAGATAGCTACACGTTAGTTATTGAATGACAATGAATTTAAAAAATTAATATTATAGATTCATTTTACTATTATATTCAAAATAAAGTTAATATTAAATTTGACCGGTCAAATGCACAACCCTGATTATAACATATTTCTGGTATCAATAAAAATAATTGACGATAAATTTTAAAAAATATACACAATTTTTATTAGTAAACACGATTTATCATCAACGATTCTGTTAATATCTTTGTTGGGGGTAATTTTAATCTATTTGCATTCACTATATTATTAAATTGTTCTCATTTGGAGTTGACAATAATCTCATTGATTTGGGTTAATATTCTTATGAAAATAGAAATCGATTTAAGATCTAAGACATCAGGAAAATTGATTAAAAAATATTAGATAATGATAATATTGAATATGAATCAGAACAAGACTGATACAGATAGCTACACGTTAGTTATTGAATGACAATGAATTTAAAAAATTAATATTATAGATTCATTTTACTATTTTTTTCAAAATAAAGTTAATATTAACTTAAAAAAAATATATTTAAATTTGACCACATTTGACCGGTCAAATATCGGTCAATTGACCGAAACGTATTTTACCGGTCAAATGCACAACCCTGATTATATGAACAACCAAAATAAATATCATTTTCCAAGACTATGATAGACTGCACGATAAGATTTACATGCAATAAAAACGTGAGTGGAGATCATTTTTTTAAAGGGTGGAATGTTGATATGACCGATTAATACTAACCTTTAAATTGTTTTTTATTTATTTATGTTTATGTAAATTAATTTTTTTTATATAAATTGTGTAGATTGATTTTTTTATATATTAATATGAAAATTGTTATATAAGCCTGATTTTTTAGTTTGATAAAAATGTAAAAATTTTAAAATAAATTAAATAAAATTAAATTTGTAACTTTGATTTGTTCTAAATTAAATAAAATAAACTCGTAACATTTAAATATTTTTAGAAAACTTTAGAAATAATATCCAAAAATAAGTTAGATTAATTATTCATCTAATATTTTGACCAATTCAACAGATTCCTTTTTAAAGCTAACAACCCATTTTATTGATGAAAAATTTTAATTAAATAATATAATATTTGATGTTCTTCAAATAAATGAAACACATTGAGAGAAAATATATTTAAAGCATTTGTTAAAATAATTAAGATTTTTAATTAAGAGAATACAAATTTTACCATAACATCGAATAATACTATTAATAAAACCCTTATTGATAATTAATTTTAAATAACATTAATAAAAAAAGGGCACAACAAATGCTTTATCCGTGTTATTAATTTTATTTCAAAAGAAATTTTATTGAGAAACGTTATCAGAATGATTGGTAATTCTTCCAAAAAGCTAAATTTAAGTAAACATTTATGTAGTTCACTACATACTCACCTAAATTAAAGTGGAATGGCACCTACCAAATGATTGAAAGAGACTTATTGTTAAAGTCTGATATAACAAAATTAGATGAAGTAATAACTAATATTAAAATTCTTCAAGAAAAACAAATATCAGAGGTAAACTAAATTTATAATTAGGAAATATATAATATTTTGTTAACATGTAGGAGAAATGGGAAGATCTTATAAAAATTAAAGCTATCCTATGTAATGTTGTTAAACGGCTCGATTTGAGCCGATTTTTAAAATCGGTTTACTCAATATTTTATTTAAAAAAATATTACGAAAGCCTAAAGATTTTGGTTATAAATGTCCTAAAGGTTTGGACATCTTTGTGCGAAATCTCGAGGTTTAGCCAACTGGCTAAAATATAGTTAGCCGTTTTAAAAAATCGGCTGAAATCGAACCGTTTAACATGACAAATCCTATGCCATTATATGAAACTACAAATATAGATTGTGGGGAGAATTATCCCACTTATAATTTGGTTATACCTTCTGTTTAGCCACCTATTAACGAAATCTGAAGGCTTGCGTAATATTTTTTGGGTAAAATATTGGGTTAGCCGTTTTTAAAAATCGAGCCGTTTAACAACTTTTCTGTTTGAAATTAATTTGCAAAAAAAAATTTGTCAGTATATTTTAGTATGATTTATTTTATTTAGAAAATTCCAATTATTCGAATATTTCGAGTTGAATACAAATAGTCGATTTTATTATACGTATGAATACGAATAGTAAATTATTCGATTCGTTTGCACTATTCGATTTCATTTTTGAATATACCTAGTGGACACAGAGGGGAATGCATTATAAATTTTATTATAGCAATTCTAAGCCCCACATTTTATATATTAATTGAAGCAGTTACCAATATGAATAAGAGGATATTTATCTAATGAATTTATTAAAGTATAAATTGAAGAAATTAGGAAACACCAAAATTAGCATCATAAAAACGGATTATGCAAGTAATAGGAAGAAAGCATGGACTTGTAAGAAATAAATATACAACTATGGAATGTATCTGGTGTGCAGCTCATGAACTTAATTTTCTTTTAAAGGATATAGCAAAAAATATATTGCAAATTCAAATTTTAGTAGCAAAAGCCAAAAGTATTATAGAGTATGTAAAATCCAACAACATTCTATCTACATTTAAAGAATAACAACTATTTAATTTGGTTTATGTTCCGATTAATATAATACAGACATTTGCCATAAGGATTTTATCAGTGCCATATACTAGTACGGCGTCGGAAAGAATTAATAACTTTGGAAATATTCATTCCAAATCTCGAATTAGGATTTTTTTTTAAAACGATAAAGTCAGGAAATAGTTTTTATAAAAGCAAATTTTCAATTTATAGTTGAAAATAACAAATTACTTAATTCTACATGTTCAAGTTCTGATCTGGGTATCTCTTCAAACAAAGATAACGAACAATATAATTTAAATTATATCATATTATTTAAATAATATTTTAATAGTCTATATATTTTTAATAAAACACGAAAATAAATCAATATATTGACCTGTGTAAAATCTTTTTTTAAGGAAATATCCGTTTTATTCGCCTAATTTTCAGAAAAATTTTCTTTAATATTTCTCTGAAATTTAATCCCTAGTAGTAAGTAATCTTACATTAAAAAAATTCTTAATCATTTTTTCATAACCTAGATCTAAATTCTTTCACGACTTATGAATATAAATATATTCGGGTTGAAAACTATTTTTTTAAACATATCTGTTTTGGTTCAGCCATAATTATCAAGAAGAGTAAGTCTTTATCTCTATCAGTAAAAATATCAAAAATTGTCAATGCCATTTCCTGCAAAATATCTTTATTTTTTAACAGGTTATTAATCATCAAAACTATACCTACAACGATTTAGACTAGGCAACTTTAAGATAATCCTATTTTTATCTTTAAGTAGTTATTTTTATTTAAAATGATATTAAAAGAATTGTTGGATTTTTATAAATTTTATAATACTTCTAGCCTTTGCTACTAAAATTTGAATAGGAAATTTTATTTGCTATATCCTTCAAAAGCAAATCCACGAGCTGCATCCCAGTGAATACGATAGTTAAATATTTATTTCTTACAAGGGTCCATGGTTTTTTTCATATTACTTCCTTTAAACAATTACTTTTAAATTCATTAAAATGATTTTAAAGAATAGAAAAAAACTTTTATTGTCATTTAAAGCGCGATTTATACTTTTTTTATATTTAGCGCTAATTATTAAAGAAAATTATTTTAAAAAAATAGTAAATAAATAAAAAGCTCACTGGCCATAAGATGAGACCCATATTTATGAAATAATTAATTTTAATATTTTCCTCATATCATCAATTATTGACATAGTTATTAATAATAGACTACTATTCAAACTAATTTAATTTTTTATAAAAACTTACTATTTAACCATAGGTAAAGGATAAAAAAATGTCAATTTTTGTACAATTCTAAAAATCTCAGATAGCATAATTGCTAATGAGCTAAAATTACTGGAACATATATAATGTGCCTGCAAATTTTTATCGAAATTAAATGGGGATGGCTGAAAGTCTCAATTTTGTTGCTCATTTGAGATGAAATTTCAGGTGATATTAAACATTAGTTTGATTTTACAGGGTAGGGGGGGGGCTCCGCTGACTTTAAAAAAATGCGCTGACTGGGACTTAAATTTTACCCAAGTAACCACAGGTCACTAGCCTGAGCGAAAGCTGCCATTAAAAAATTACGATTTTTCTTAAGTATATTATATTAAATTATAATTTGCCTGTTTGATTTATTCTTTATCAATTTAAAATTTATATTTATTCTTACTTAAAAAACTTTAATAACAAGTCCGGCCTTCTAGCTTTTAGATAAAGTGTTTCAGCTTTTTTAGCGAACATGATTTCATTTTCGAGAGCGTATTCCTCTAATTGTTGTAGAATAGATTCTATCATAATTTTGAATGTCATTCGTACATTTTGGTCGAAGCTCGAATCAAGATTAAAGGAACTTCGTCCAGTAACAATATTTGAATGAGTAGGATCGTTTAATAAAGAAGTGCAAATGTTTAAAGGAGTTTCAAAATCGTTTAATTCCAAGTACATGTTTACTATTTCTTGAATTCTACCTAAATTTATTTTTGCGTGGATTTAAGAATAGAATATATACTTTATTCATATAAATTCTAATGATAACTTGCAACTGGCATAATAAATGAACTTCTTTTTATTTGGCACAAAGTAATAAATATATTAAGACTTATAAATAAAAGAGCCTTTTAAAAATTTGTTCTAAAAATATAGGCCAAGCCATTAAAAATTTTTTAATTATTTAATCAGTTGAAAACTCATATAATGATGAGTTTAATATTCATTTACTAATCATATTTTCAATTTTCCGTTGAAACAATTTGCAATAAAAGAGCCAAAATTATTCAAAATAACAAACTTTTAAAAATTTCTGGGCCAGGTCAAAAAATCATTTAAAATGTCCGGGCCAAAAATTTCAACTTCTACAGTTTCTATATAAAAACTGGGCAATATATTTTACCCGCTTTTAAGTACTGGATTTGAGCTTGAGCGTAATCCTTGCGGTTTTTCAGATACTCCGCATAATTATACCTGATTAAATTTTCTTTTTCCTTCGACAAAACACATTTATTAGCCATTTTCAGGGCTAATTCGAAATTCGCCTCGTGAAGCGAATAACTATCGTCTATATTATCTTCGCTTTCCTTGGTATCTCCTTCGATTATATTCTCGTCCTTGCTGTCAACAGGTTTCGGTGGTGGTTGATAAAAGTTTGAAAAGAAAGGTTCGATAATATTCATTTTGGTGAGTAGATGGTAAGCTGAATCCGGACCCAAGTAAGTAGCCCATGATAAGGTTAACTGAAAGGCATGTTTAAAAAAATAAATGATGTTTTGAGGTTAAAGAGTTTTGTATAATATATATCCCTTAGCGGGATTTATTCACGCATGCAATACTTGATCGAGAAAACTTGAATAGTAGTGAATTATATCGAAAGCAGTGCAAATATCATAAGATATAGACACGACCTGGGCTAGTCGGCGCAATTTTTGTCAAAATCATCATAGCCCAAAAAATAATGATTATATCAGTAGTAAGCCCTTATATATAAACAAACATGATACCTTTTTTAGATATTTAAATACATACTTTTTTCTCAAAAAAAAAATTTTAAAAAATCCATTTTTGAACCTATAAGTCCCGAACCAGTGGTGAGTCAGATAAGCTGGTTTTAGCCTAATAAAGTGGGTTTTTTAGGTCTTGTATACGACACATAAAAATCAGATTTTGATATAGAACGTTTTATTCATATAATACTATATCTTATAAACATTTATATTCATATAAAAATGTAAAATAATCATAAGGTTTTTTTTTATAAAATATGAATATTTTTATTTTTATTTACAATCATAACAAACAAAATAATATATTTTTTAGCACAGGACTCATGTCCCCAACCTAATAATCCATTTATGTATAATACTATTTTAAATACCATTTTAACAGATAACCCATAAAAAATTATATATTAAACATTAAATGCACAAGATCGTCAAAAATGGAGAAGGAAGATCAGAATGGAAACTGGCTTACTTGGGTAAACCTGGAAATCGGCATACGGAGAATAAACATTTAACCAATCTATTTTCCTTATCCTCATCAAAGATTTTTTTTTAAATATGATTTATCTTGTCCTATCTGATAGTCATAGTTCCAGTTTCTTTAACTTTTCAGTAATGTTCATTTAAAAATTTTAAACTAAATATAAACAATTAATTGAATCATATTAAGCCAAGATTAATAAGAATGTTTATATAATAAAATAAATTGACATAAAATATATCTAATTCTTTATTTCAATATAAAACAATTAATTGAATCTTATTATCAGACCAAGATTGTCCTATTAATTCAAATATTGTATTTGCATATAAAAAATTCAATATTTAAATAAACTCATTATCAGGCCAAAATAAATGTCATTATAGTTTGCTGTTTGTAATATATTTATTAGAGTTTGATATTAAGATTCATGTAAATTTATTTACATTAATAAATTTTTATAATTATGCGCCGACTAGTTCTGGTCTCTCCTAATTCATTAATCATTCCAAATGTCGAGGCGACCAAAATTAAATTAACGCATACTTCCCTTTTTACAATTATTTTTTAAAAACCTTATTTAAATCATGGAAGTAACAAAAAATACATTTTACCCTTTTCAGCTCAGTTTCAAACATATTGTAATCATCTATCAAACTATTATGTGTCGAATTATATTGTTTTTGAACGAGCTTAATAACATCTAGAGCTTTGTTCCACATACCTTTTATTTCGTATAATCTAACCGCCTTTTGCCAACCCTCATTGATACTTCTCTTTAATAATGTTTTATTATCGATGTCACCAAATTTAAGCCTAAATAGTGTAGAAAACATGTAAAATTGGCAAGCCATTTCATAGTTGGCTTCACATTTGTCGCCGATTTTTAGCAACTTTAAGGTCAAATCATTGAAATCATATTCTATTTTATTTTCAATTATAAAATTGTGAAATGCATTTTCCAAAGTCTTCAAAAGATTTTGATAAGTTCCCAGCTGATCGTGCATATCTACAATGGCCTTCAAATCGCCTATGGCTAAAAGTATGCGTTCAGCCTTATCGGCGCGGATAGGAAAATCGGGGAAATTTTTATCATGAAGTGGAGAGGAAATTAAGTCGAATGCTTTAAACCTAAGTTGATCCTTAACATGAGTTTTAGTTAATATTGGTTCTATTTCTAAAGAATCCTTTTTAGAAGAGTCGGTATTGTAAGATGGTAATCTTGATATTAATATATTTTTTTTGTAAAGTAAATAATAAATTAATAAATTTAATGGGAGGTTAACTAGATAAGGATTACAAGGTTAAAATAGTCATATAAGATTCATAGTAATCGTTCCTTATAAAACAAAAGAATTTTATTTTAGCAGTTAGTCAATGTTGTAAAACCTCAATTAATATATATCCATATAGATTTTTAAAAGAAATAAACCGGTGTAAGCTTTATTAGTGATAATCAATGGGTCTACCCATCCCAATCCGGATCATGGAGGGGATCCGTCCGTCTCGATAATTTCTTCTTAATTTAGAAAGAATTTATAACATTTCATCTAATAAAAGTGGCAGCATTATTAAATACCCTACCAGGAAACATTTCAGTGTGGTTTTGTGAACTTCAATCTAAAAAAAACCCTATATATTATAATAATATTACCGGCCATTACAGGGTCCTGGACCCGACAATCGACGGGTTCGGTACAGTTCTAGATTCAAAAATTAAAAATTGAGTACCGAAGAAAAAACTAGATTCTTTATAAATGCATATCAAATTCGGGGAAAAAAATTTTTAAAAAAGAGAGGGGGGGGATAAAATATTAAATATAGAAATAGAAAGTTAATTATTAAATTGCATTGATAGATAAAATTGACTTGCTTATTTTGAAAATGTTTATTTTATGGAGGAATATAAAATTACAATTTTTAAAAACTTGTTTAAAAGAAAGAAGGAGAATTTTATGAGAATGAAAGAAGTTATGTTATAAATAGATAATTTATTAAATAGGGAACATCTTGAGAATGCTAAAGCAAAAAGTGAAAATAAGATGAGAAACATATAACAATTTCATTCTCAAGATTTATGCGATTTTGAAATGAAAAATATTAATATTTATAAGAAGGAAATAAATAGATTACTAAGGGAGATTACTAAATATTAAAACTATGATTGTGAAGAGAATGAAGAAGACAATGACCTGGTCAAATACGGGCATATATTCTAAAAAATCTGAAGATAAACAAATTAAAAATATGTTTGAAAAAAACGATATAAATACATGTAATCATAATACTGCTTATTTATTGGATCATCAATATAACTGGAGCATCTTACTAGCAGTGAGCTTAATGAGGCATGTGATATAATACAAGAATTAGGCACAAATATTTCAAGTGATATCATTTCAGAAGTAAAAGCGGCATATTTTATAGCATAATATGTGGAAAGTGGATAAGAAAAATCAGATTTCGGACCCAAGTTTGTGGAATGGGGATGGCTCATATTTCCCATTAAGAGAAGTGGCATTTTACTAGCAATTCCTAGTTCTACTTTTTCAGAAAGAAATTGGTCGATTTTGGGTTAATATTCTTATTAGAGATCTGCAAAAGTAGGCCCGGCCCGTACCCGGCCCAAACGGGCTTCGAGTCTGGCCTAATATTTTTTTTAAAAATTCGGGCCGGGTCAGGTCAGGCCTTAGAAATTTTTTAAAATATATCTAAATTTATCAATTTTATGTTGAATTTTTTATGTAAAATAAAATTATGTGATTTTATTTACAGAAAGTAGACGCCAAATAACATATATCGTTTATTTTGAGTAATTATAAAAATTAATTTTTATATTTAAATAAATTCGGGCCGGGTCGTTAAAGGCCGGGCAAAACTTTATAAAAAAATTCGGGCCGGATTGGCCTTGAAAAATTAGGCTCGATGTAAATCCTTAATTCTCATAAGAAAGACAGAAATCGATTGAAAGCCTTGAAAAATTAGGCTCGATGTAAATCCTTAATTCTCATAAGAAAGACAGAAATCGATTGAAAACCTCGATAACAAGGAAATTGATTAAAAATATTTAAAAAATGATAATGTTGTATATGAACCAGAACAATACTCTTCTAAGAAAAGTGAAACATGAATTATAAAATGACAATGAATTTAAAAAAATATTATAAAATTAATATTACAAATTAATTTTATTATTATATATAAAATAAAGGTAATTAATATATTAAAAAACATATATTTGAATGAATATTGGCCGGTCAATTGACCGAATCATATTTTACCGGTCAAATACACAACCTGGTCATTGTATATTGTATAAAAGAATAGGAATAAAAACATTAGAGAATCTTGAGAGAAGGCATATTTTATGCTATTTTAGGAAGAAAAATATTAATGGTATAATAAAAAACAAATAAATTACACTGTGTGACAAGAAAAATGGGAGAAGAAAAAACAAGTTTTGGTGCAGAATTTGACGCTGAGTTCGATCCGTTTTCCAAATTTTCCCTACACGTCAAGTTTTAAAAATATTACCGTATTAAGACAACTTTTCGAAATCTCAAAAATGGTAAAATTTAGGTCTTTATACGGATATATTTTAAAAAGTATCGAATAAAAATCCCTGAAAATTATTGATAGTATTAACTTATATTTTTTTATAAATTTACTAATTTTTATAATTTTTTATCGATTGGTTTTTGAGAAAAATGGTAAGGAATTTCGTTTTGGGGGTCTTAAGTTTTCAATTTAAATTAATTACTATCAAAATTTTTAACTTTAGAAGATAAATTTTATATAATTTTGCTTCAAATATGCTCAAGATTATATATTAATTCTAATTATGTTTCAAAAATACTCTATGCCATGAAAATTCAACCAAAATCTATAAATTGAAAAAGTCGGTACAGATATTTTCGAACTTTTTAATTTGTTCACTTTTATTGAATTTTCTCTGCATAAAGCATTTTTAGAGCAAAATTAAGGTAATATTTATCTTTTTTAGTTGTATTTAGTAATATTTTATGCATTTATGATCAATTTATACCAAAATCAGATATCTGTACCCACTTTTTTAATTTGTACTCTTTTTGAATTGAGCATTTTTGAAGAAAAATTCATTTAAAATGCAATAATTGGTAATTTTTTCATATTTTTTATTAATATTTATCTTTTTTAAATGTATTTAAGAATATTTGTTTTTTTAATCAATTTATAACAAAATATATGATTTTCCAATGGAGTACCTTGAACCCGTAGAATAAATAATAATGCCAAATAACGAGTAGGAAGAAAGGAGAAGAATTATTTTTTTTCGCGCTTAATTTTTCATAAACATTTAATTTCTTTCATTAATTTTTTTTTAAATTGATTCCCTCCTTATATAATATTCTACAAAAAATTAATGCCGAGGTCCCCTTGTTTAAAGTGTGTCTCTAAATTTTGTTACATCTGTGCGGGCTATCTATTGCCAGCACAAAAATGTTCAATTTCTCCAATCATTCAAAGGATTTATGAAATATATTACAATATTCCACTCTGCGATTTGGATAAACCATTTGCCCCTAATTACATATGTAAAACATGTTTAATTCTTTTAATTCATGGGTAAATGGGTAAATGGAAAACGGTCATATTTGCCTTATTCGAAACCTGCATTTTGGCACGTAGCGAGAAATCATTCGTGGGATTGTTATTTTTGCTCGATTAGTAAGTACATTTGGGTTTAACAAAAAAAAATAAGAAGAAAATTCGTCGGTTGTTTATCCGGTAAAATATAATATGCATACAACAGTTCCTTTTTTTAATAGTTCGCAGCTGGAAAAATTACGTTGCCAGGACAATGACAATATTGATCTTGAGTATCATCCCGAAGAGGATTCGCCATTTATGTCACAAGAGCAACTAAATGACATAAGCAGAAATTTACAACTTTCGAAAAGAAAGTCCAAATTTTTAGCCTCAAGGCTTAATGATTTTTAAATTTTAAAAAATCAAGTTCGAACTTCATACCGATTCCGTGGAGAATCGTTTAAAAATTTATTCTCTTACGAAAATTTTTTATACTATTACAACAATCTAGGTCAACTTTTTTTACAACTTAATATTGAATTGGTTCCCGATGAATGCGCTTGTTCATCGATTCAAGCAAAAACAGCTTGAAAGCAGTTTTGCTTCATAACGGAAATTTTAAGCCATCAATTCCCATCGTCTATTCCAACCAGTTAAATGAATCATATGAAAATATGAAATATTTATTGTCAAAAATAAATTATTCCATTTACGAATTTAAGATATGCTACGATCTCAAAATGATCGCGATCCTGACGAAAGTAAAATATGAGATAGGTTAGCTTAGCATAATATATTTATTTAAATATGAGAAATATAACTATTTCATTTAAAATAAATTGTTTGGGAATCGTACCGTGTGCAGTGTAGCGAAGAGAACGAAAGCCATAATAAATAAATATATTAAATGTAAGCTATATTAAAAAAGATTTTATTAATAAAGGTAAATTTAAAAAATATAAATTGTTTAAAAATTGAGTAAGGATTTTATAAAAAAAAAATGTATAATAATTATAAGGAAGGTTTGCTGCAAAAATTAAGATATTTTTTTAGTTGTAGGGATCATTAGAACCGAAGTTATAAAATAAATCAAAAACCTGACGTGCTAGAAAAAAACTGACAGCGGATTTAGAATATGCATAAAAAACTGTCTTAAAACATGTTTATTTTATTTTCTCCCAAAAAATCAAGTCGAAATTTGTCACACAGTGTTATTAAAGCTATAAAGAGACAACTAAATATTGAAACATATGATGTAAAGAAAGTGAAGAAAACTACTATGAGTTATTACATATTAAATATATGGAAAAAAAAATGAAGAAAAGAATACGAATACGAATATTAAACATTTTGAAATTCTAAAAAATGCCTTAATCGATTTTGAAAAGATAATAATAAATGTTATAAGAAAGAAACAAGGATATTATTAAGGGCAAAAAGCGATTAATAGTTATTGTTATTAGGAAGAAAATGAGCAATAAAATGTTCTGAAAAGATCTCTATGAGAAAGATACTTGTCTTGAACAAATAGATTAATAAATATAAATGTCTAAAAATAAAAATAGAATAAAAGATTGCTGAAAGGATCTCTATGAGAATAAAGTATAGATACGTGTCTTAGACTAATTGATGTCATATATATGCATATTTGAATAATATAACAAGAAAATTGTATATAAAAAGCAATAATAGAAAAGGGAGCTTTGATTTGGATAAATAATTGACACATGAAAGTCATCATCATTCATAATTGATAAGATTATGAAAGTTATATAGTTTTACAAAGGGTGATCGTTTATGAAAATAACTGTTATATAGAATAAAAAATTTTGATCAACAGAAAAATCTTTAGTTAATTTAGAAAACCAACAGAAGTTTTAGATGAAATTATAAATCAGATAAGTTATTAAATCATAGATAACTGTACAATTTAAAGGAAATATACTAGAGATATGCGCATCAAGGCATTGCCAGTACCTGGCCCGAGCCCGTGGAGTTTATTATTAAAAATTTCGGTTTAATATTTTTTTAAAAAATTTCGGGCCGGGCCAGGTTAAATTTATTAATATTTTATCATTACATTTTGTCAAATAAATTGATATATTTTTTAATTTTTGCAAGAAACAAGGCGCTGATATTTGTAGAATATTTTTTTTACAATCAAAAAAAATATTAATTCTTTCTATATTTAAATAAATTCGGGCTGGGCCGTGCATCAAGTAATTTTTATTTCGGGTCAAGCTTTTCAGGACAAATAAAAAAAAAATTCGTTCGGGATCGAGCCGGGCAGGACAAAAAAAATGTGAGATGAATTATTTTTGTAAAAGCTGGACAGTTTCGATTAAAAAAAAAGTCGTAGAAAGATATATTAAGTTTGGAAAAGTTGTGGAAAAAATATTTAAATGTTTAAAAAAGGATAGTTAAGATGTGCGAAAAGATTTGTTCAAAAAGTAAGAGATGAAAAATGGCAAAGATATATGGTAAAACTGTGTAAGAAAACATGTGGAATAAGAGTCAAAGACAATATTGTAGAAAATACGCGAGGAGTGTGGTTAAAAGAGGAGAAAAATTTAGAAGCAACAAATGATTGACAAAAGAAGAAGATCAATAGTCAATGGAATACAAGTAGTCGTTAGACATAAAGAGCTAACAAAAGATGATGATTGATCACTAATGGTATATAAGTAGCTCTCTTTAGATATAAACAGTGGAATCGGTATAGAACTTGTAGGAAAAATAATTGAAGAGCAAATTAATATTATAGTTGTCTTTAGGAAAACCAGTCCGTTCAAAAGATAGGACGTAGACTGATGGACTTTAATGATCATCACACGCATTATTTATAAAATATACTTAGTGTTGTTAAACGGCTCGTTTTGAGCCGATTCTTAAAAACGGGTAACTCAATATTTTAGCCAGAAAAATATTCCCTAAGCCTCGAGATTTCGCTAATAGATGTCCAAACCTTTATTCCTTCTACAAATAAAATCTTCAGGCTTGCGTAATACTATTCTGGATGAAATATTGAGTTAGCCGTTTTTAAAAATCGGCTCAAAACGAGCCGTTTAACAACACTAAATATACTCTTTAAATCATATAGTATGTATAAACTTGTCAATGAAATTTTTCAATTCCTCCCAAGCTTCCTCCTGTATTAAAATATCCAATATTCCTTGAAAATCATTTCCTATTCTTGACAGGATAGAAATCGCCAAATCGTATCTTTTAATACGAGCGTAATGTTGAGCAAGTCTTTCAAATAAAGGTTTTGTATCATCTGAAACCTTAATTATTGTGATATTTTAAAGACATTTCTTTATTCTTATTTGTAAACGAATTGGAGGTGGAAGATAGAGAAATTTTAGTTATATATAATTCATAATTTTAAAAAAAATTCGCTAAACAGATATCTAAATAAAGGAATAGCAGCAGCCAAAAAATATACTATCTAAAAAATTATAAAATTTTGCATAAAACAAAGCCAAAATTAGATTAAATTTTTCTAATGTTTATTTTATTAATTCCTCAAATAATTTAAAAAATAAATATGAAATGTTTTTTATTATCGATCTGGATAAATAACTTCTTAACATTCCCCCAGGTTTGTACTTAGAACATATTAATAAAAGCTAACTCCACTATTGAAATATAATTTTTAAATAGTAATATTTTTTCTTTCTTACAAATAGAATTAATAGCTAAAGTTTCAATTAAAAATTACTATTTGTTGGTTCAAAATTTCTTGCGCATTTTCCCAGTCCTCAAAATCAAGCGCAGTTTTAATGGCTTTTAAAGTCGCCCCAGCTTCAATGTAATGATTCACAGCCAATTTACAATTCATATCCGTCGAATCTCTTCCTTTGATGCTTTTGTTATGATTGTGAGAGAGGTTTTCAAATTTTTTGAAAGGTGAGACTAAGTCGTTTCGAGTCATATCAGGAAAATGTTTGAAAAATTCTTTAAAAACAATAAACATTTCGAAATACAAATTAGATTGTTATAATTTAAATTGACTATTCAAAATTAACGATAATTGAAAAGAAATCTATAAATAGTAGGTTCATGTTGTGAAAATTACAAATAATATACTTATATATATCGGAAATTATTATTTTTTAAAAATTAATTTATGAAAAATAAATATTGATTCATAACATCGATTACTCAATGAATGCTAGTTATTTGATTATTAGTTAATATTTTATAACTTTATTATCCTATCTTTACAAAACATATTTTAGATAAAATTTTAAGAAATACTTTATTAAATGATTGATTTACGAGGTATACCTTTCTCTAAATCTTCGTACGTCTCTGTAGGACCACCATAAATCTCTTTGTTTTTTTCTCCTTTAAGTGTAAAATGTGATTTGTGGATACCATTGAAATCATTCGCACTTTCGACTAAATAATCGCCCCAGCATTCTTCCAATTCTGTGACTCTTCCAGGAAAATAATGCTTAGCTAAATGCAAGGCTTGAGGGTATAAATTCCCAGCTTTGTAAAATTCCAGGGCAGATTCTTTAATTTTTTTAGTATCATTATTATTCATCAATGATTTAGAATGTTTAATAGGCTTTTGATTGAGGTTTTTAGAAGTTTTTGACTGTTGATGATTTAGCTCAAGGAAAGATTCAAATTTGAGGCATAGCTCCGCGGCAGATTTGTAGAGATTATGAATAGATAGTTCTTTGATTAATAACTTTATTTATATTATATATATATATATATTCAATCGTTTAGAAATTAGAGGTTATATCCTGAACTAATCTCACAATGAAAGATGATTAATTTAAAAATTACCTGGTCTCTAGTATATAACTTGCTTAATAAATTTTCTCAACCCTTGTTATATAAATTAAAACTTTAAGAAATAACCGTAGGTTAATTTAAAAATGTAAAAGTAGCATATCACACAACATATTTATTACATTTATATCCTCCCCACGAATTTTTGCCTGGCTAACATCTTTGATTTCTAAATTCTCCAACATAAGTGCTGCAGATTTAAAGTTTTCTCCCTTGATAAAATACTTAAAAGCTCTCTTGTAATCGCGATTTTCGTTGAAACAAAAGTTGCCTATTTTTGCGTATTGTTTGGTTTCTTTGAGCCACGTTAAATAACTATCGCATATATTATCGTAGCCTTTAAAATGGTATAAACTGTAATATTTTTTTTTCTTTAAAAGATTATTTTTTGTAGTAAAATGATATTAAAATTTTTATAGCATGTTGCGAAATCGGCTAAGCAAATTTAAGCCTTGAAGCATTAGTTATAAAAACAGTTCAATTTTTCTAAAATTGAATCGTCATGTTAAGTCGATATTCCGACTAAAACTAATAAAAACAAATAAATCATCGATTATTTAACGTTTGAACATCACCATCCCTTTATATTTAGAACTGTCCAAAATTTAATTTTAAATATGTAATTGCTCTTATGTTAAAATTCATCGAAATGGAGTTATGACCTTATATTAATCAAGCAATAAATGTAACAATGCGACCAAGTTTTGAAATAATAATTAAACTAACTAAGTATATCAACATTTTCCTTGTCATCCTTATTGGTTAAAGTAGCTGGTAGTCTGTTTTCGTGGGTTTTGTAAAGCCTTAAAGCGTCTTCCCATAAATTTGAAGCAGAGTAAAGTCGTATAAGATCGATAACCAGCTCGGACGAATTGGTAATATTAGATTTATTTTCCATGTTTTTGTTAGGCTTCAAAAATTCTCTTTCGAAGGAATGCAAGTCACCAGATAAGACCTGATTGAAAACTAGTTTATTGGTGTTATCTTGATTATTTGGCGTGGTTTGACGGGGAAGTAAGGACTTTTTATTGAGAAAGGATAAAAGTTTAATGATTATATTATAAAGACACTACTAAACTAAATATACAGAAAAAAATCATAAATGTTTGGATATTTCTTTAGGAGACCTGAAGACCTAGCCTAATATAAGGCCAGGTCAAAAGTACTGGGCTTGTACATGTATATGTGAGCGGAAATGTAATTTTCCGACCATGTGTTACTTTTTCAACTCTATATCATTTTTTGAACGTGTTTTTTTTTGTATTTAAATATCTGATTTTACTGGTAATGCATTGCATAATGTTTGGAATATCTACCCTGTAAATTTCAGTGCCATGAACTTTTGAACTTACTATAATTTCATTCGTTTTTCCATAGATTTTTTATATAAATTATAAATGACTCAAAGGTTAATGACAAATTGTCGGAATTGATAATAGGTATTTTAGGTAGACATACATTTCCAGTAAAATCAAATTTTAAACACATTGGGAATATGCTATCATATACATTTACAGATAATAGATTTTTTTTTAAATGATTCATAAATCAGCGTCATTTTCAACTTAATGAGTAATTTTAAATAAGTCAATCAGTTTGTAACTTTAATATGTTTGAAAATGATGTGCTATATATTATTGAATAATATAATATATATACCTCAATAGCATTCTGAATATCTTGATTATTATCAGAGCTATCCTTTTTTATACACCTCAAGAACTGGTGGCAAGTAGATCTTTCTTTAAAATTATTCTTTGAAGTTTTATTATCATCTTGATCTATCTTGATAATATCATAAGGTAGAATGGAATGATTGAATAAGCTTAACATAGAAACATCCTTCATTTTTAACACGGCTAATTTTGAATATCCTATATTTCTGTGCCATGTGGCATTCGTAAACTTTTCCAGGGTCGATTTATCGCTTACCAAATTCATAGCTCTGATTTGTAAAAAAGTAATTTACTCTAAAACATTTGAAAATATAGAAAGCTTATAACTCTAAATTATTGAAATATACAAAAAAAATTGAACAGAAATACGCTTTTGCTTTCTATTTAATGACTCTACTGTTTGATAGTTTGATTAATTACAATTATTATTAAAAGTATAAAAAAAATTATTCAATTTTACTTTTCTAATTTATTATCAATCAAAAATTGGTCCATATTTGTAGACGATAACAATCTTGAGCGGTGATCATTTTGGGGTAGAATGAGTGGGTATGATTTGAATATTTCGTCAGCATTTTTATCTGGTCCTTTATCGTAAAACCTGTTACTTTCATGGGCAGGTATCAGGTTTCTATGTGCTATCGCGTAATATGTATTGGTGTATGGGTCTATTGCTACTTTCTTAACTCTTCCCTTGATATGTAATTTATTTATTTTAAAAAAATACATTTGGTTAGTGTTTTTGGATTAAAAATATATGAAATTGATGCGCAAACATTAAGATTATATAAAATATCTTTCTTTTTCCTTACTTTATTATCCATCCAATGAGTGAGGAAAGGAGGAACATGGTTATTATCATTAGCATGGGGGTATGCCATCGTTTCTAAATGGTTTTTACTTCTGAAATTTGAGATTTTATCATTAATTTCGGATTTGAAATCCATGATTAACCCAATTTGATACCCGTGATTGTAGTCATTCCTTTTTTCCTGTCGAGAGAATAATAAAACTGGAAATTGATTATGCCAACTAATCCAGCAAAAGAATGAGCATACAGATGTCGAGCATAAGAAAGCTTTTGGGTTTTCCGCTATGTTTTTTTTAAATAATTGTTTTAATTGTGCAAATATTTTAATGACTTCATGTTTAATCTCTTATAATTTTACATTAATATTTTATTATATTAATATGAAATAACAATATTCACTCAAAAAAAATATATACGTTGATTTGATTTTAAATGTTAAATGCTTATAAAAACTTTTGATGCAAATTAAATTAAATTCGGAGAAAGAAATAACAAAGAAAATTTGAACGATACTTACCTACGCGATATAAGTATATTATAATCAAAGATAGACCATGCCACGACACATATTTTACTCGTGTATGGATAAGAATCCACCATCGTAATGCGCAGAACGTACAAATCTTTCTTTGCATCTAAAAAAACTAAGTATTCCTTGATAATAGGGGACAACTTTAGACTCTTGATGGGGAAATTGTGGTGGTAAGAACAAAGTTCCTTGACATTTTCGGTATCGACCGGTATATTCTTACCATTTTTCTGGCCTAGGTTGGAGTCCGAAAGTTTCAGAAATGCGTCGACTTTATTTGATTTTAAGGAGTTATTTTTTAAAAAAATATTGGGTAAAGATTTAACTTGATCTCGTCGATATGTAATGATACAAATATATATCTGACCAGGTAAAGTATTTTTAAGGGCCTATCCGATCCGATATTTCCAATATAGGTAAAAAAAAATTGTTGGCGTATTTAGTTATACATCGAATATTTTGATATTTCATTATAAGTCATTATAATTCATTTTTTTAAGCAATGGTCATCAAAATTAATTAAATAGTTTGGGAATATTTTGTCAGACCTCGGATTTTAGATCTCATATTTTTAGTTCTTCAACGAAGTCTGATAAAGTCAGTTATTTTTATTCTAATTTTTAATCCAGTAATATTTGTTCATTTAGTTTTACAATGTAAAACTCGATTTATTTAAAAAAATTTAAATAATTCATAATAATATAAATATAACTTAATAATTTATAAATATACTTTTAAAAAAATATCGCAGAAATTTCCCCTTTCATATTCATTTTAATTCCTTCTTATTTTTAAATAAATTAATTTTAAAAAATTTATAATAAAATTCTATTAATTTGGGCATGGCGCTTCTTTAATTGAAAACAAATTATTTTTTACATAAAACGTTCATAAAATATTTCGATTAAGATAATTTATAATTCATAAATGCCAAGTCATATCAATTTTGTATCGAGCCTCCCAAAAAGCTGTATTGGTATCTCTTTTAGACCTGCGCGCCGCCGGCAATTTTATTCACGCCGGAACAGCCGCCGATTGAGATCATCGGAGCGAGCCGGCTCACCGCCAATTTTTTTATGGCGGCGGCAATGGCGGCGGCGTGGCGTGTATAATTTTTAGAATGCTGTTTAATTATTTTTATATATTATTATTATTTAAATATGAATATTCACATTAATGAAATTAATATATGAATTGTATTCTATTGCCATATATAATAGAATAGTGTATATCATTTATATATATTCATATATAGTATTCCATTTACACAAACAATACATATTAATTATTTTTATGAACTTACACGTTAAAAACTACCCTATGTACAATTCTGAAATAGCAACTCTCTCTACTAATCATAAATTTAGAAATCTTTTTTGAAGAATGAAAATAAGAAAAGCACAATAATGCCTAATTATATTTATTGTGAACCTTGCATAAAATTGGGGAAAAAAGATTAGGAAAGATTCGGATAAACATAATTCATTTTATTGATATTCTCATTAAAAAATTAGAGAAATTATTTCAGCTCTTAGATCGCGGTATCTGATTTGGAATGTGAAATTGAGGAAGAGCATCGTAAATGTCTGCAGTCAATTTATGAGCAGGTCATATCTTGGATATTTACGGATCTGATCCATACTTTGATGACCATTTTGATATGTCTGATAAATAGGATATAGAAATGGCATTGCACCAACCAATCTAATTAATACAAAAACTTTAAAATTAAATTGTCCTATCCGCTGGCACAGCATAATAATTAAAATTCCTATAAATATTGTTCTAAATAAAATAGGAAAACAATCTTTAAAACCTTTAATAATGAATGGGATACCGAGAGTTGGTGGAATTTCTTTCATCCCAAAAGGGATCGACATAAACTTAGGGTCGAAATAGAAACCCTACTAAGCAATAGATCTGTTGTTCAAATATTATTTGCAAAAGAAAATATTTAAAAAAGCTTGACCATAGGTTTCTCATTACTGAACTTCAAGTTATTTTATATTTTTATTAATAAAATTATATTTAAACTTTAGATATTAGATATTAGCGACTCTGTTGATCCCAGATCTCAAAATCTTAAAATTGTTTTAGAATATTTAAATTCAAATTTTACGACATCATTGCAATTTTTAATTAGACATTTAAAACTTTTAGAGCATGACAGAAATGCACAGAATGAGGTTCAAGTTGAAGATAATGGGCAAGCACCCAGTTCTAATGCAGCTAAAATAGCTCGTAAACATTCCCTTCCAAGCAAAAATTATAACAACATTAGTAATCTAGAACAAGAATGTCATATTTTGCTCAGCCAACATAATATCGAGAAGAGGATGCACATTAACCTTTTGGAAAGAAATGTCATATTTTGCTCAGCCAACATAATATCGAGAAGAGGATGCACATTAACCTTTTGGAAGAAAAAGCGACGGGAACTTCCTAGACTTGCTAATTTAGTTAGGAAGGTTCTTTGTATACCTGTAAAAAAAAAATTCCCATTGCTGGATTAATATTCAATGCAAAAAGGACTTCTTTATGTCCCACGAATTATGATAAAATACTATTTATTCATGACAATATTAATTTAACTGAATCTTAATACTGATTTATTATATTTCATACTTTATATTTAGCTTGCATTCCAAATTTATATTTTAATTTGTTATAATAAAAATATAGAATATTTGTTGTTTGTGAATCTGATCAGAGTAAAAATGCAATTCCATGGTTTATTTCGAGAATTAGAAAATACATAAATTTAAATTGAAGTGAGACAGGAAATAATTTAAGAAATGAATTAAATTATGTTAACAATGTGTTAGAAAAGAGAGCCCAAATAAATTATAAAAAAATGTAATACTGTGATTTATAAATTAAATTCATTAAAAAATACATGATTTATAAATTAAAAATTTTTTAAAATAAATATCGCGCTGCCGCCGCCTACGGCACGCTGTCGAAAGCCGATGAAATTAAAAAATAACGTCGCCATCGATTGAGACATCGGCGCACAGGTCTAATCTCTATCTCAAACTCATAATATAATATAATAAAATCAACTCGAGTTAAAAGAAATAGAACATTTTAATAAATTTTAATACTAATTAAATTTTATAAAGAAATTATTTCATTATGAAATTTTACCTATTTTTATATCGTGGTGGCTTGTCAGATAACATAACCTTACACTTTTTAAGTTTGAATAACTACCATCGGAATCATCATATTCATAATTTCCCTTCTCGTGTTTCCTATTAAGGGAGTCCATTAATGTTACACTAAAGAACCTCTCTATACACTTTGCAAGATTGTGATTGGACAAATTCTGCATCCCCCTATCTAAGTAGAGAGAAACGGGTAAAAAGTCAAAGGTCCCCATATAATAAGTATTTTTATCAAAATTATATGATTTCTCTATATTTTCACTAATATTTTGATCTTTATAAAATTTATTTATAGATGGTGACGTTGAATGAGGTAGCCCGTAATAAATAATTTGGCATTGCAATATTTTACCATCTTTAGACGTTTTGAAAAGCAACAAAAAATGATAATTCTCGTGATTGCCGCCATACGCTGAATGCGTAATTTTTTTGATACTTGATTGGGTACTTAAAACGAAAAATATAAATTATTATCGTTCCACTTTGGGTTAAAATTTTTAAAAAAAACCCAAAATTAATTTTTATGTTTTTAAAAAAAATAAATTTTAATCTTTGATCATGTTAACGAAATGGAATAGTTTTTTTTATAAATCGATTTACAAAATTGATAAGTGGAATTAGAACTAGAAAATAAAAATAACTATACTACCTGATCATGATGTGATCTTTGATTATAGAATCATTGTTCAAGAATATAATACACCCATTCTTAGTAGGTATAAATTCCTTGTTATTTTTGTCTACTATTGTTTTCGGCAAAATCAATTGATCGAATTTTTTGATGAGTAAAAAAGATTTATGTACATCTATTTCGCAGTATATTTTGTCAACCATGTCTGTTAAAATTATTTTCGTGCATTTTTTGCAGACTAAAAGCGCGTTTCTATTATTCCTCGGGGAACCAAAATAGGTTAAGGCAGGGTCTATGGCTTGATAACTAGGAGAAGTAATCGTGAATGAATACTGATTATTCCCAATAAAACTTTTATCGATAGCAGCATTTAAAAATGACGAGTCCTGAGAAGTAATTCCTTGAAATTTTAAGCATTTTTATAAAAATAATAAATTAGCTCAAGTCTCGAGATTTCACTAATAGATGTCCGATCCTTTGTGTCATTTGTAAGCAAAATCTTCAGGCTTGTGTAATATTTTACTGGATAAAATATTAGGTTAGCCGTATTAAATAGGCTCAAATTGAGCCGTTTAACAACACTATGAAAAACCAACTGCATACCTTTTAGAGGATCCAGGTTCAATCTGACTTTTAGATTATGTCCGTCCAAATTTTGGAATATGAATTTTAAATTAGAGCCTAAGGGGTAACTCTAGGACATAGTCGGGCCCCAGACATGGAAGATAAATAAAATTATTTTGTGTTCCTTATGGGTTTATAAATCTTTGTTTTTTTTTGCTTTACAATTTTATTTACTCGTTATTAAAAAAAACCGTAAAAATTTACATAACTTTTTATTATAATTGGATAAGGACTATAACTTATTAATAACAATAATGCATATGTTTATATATAATTTACCTTTTTTATGAACAACTAGGCAACTATCGGTTACGAAAGTAAACTCCAAATTTTTATCCCTGTACCATATTTTCGTGGTAAAACACTGCAAAGCGTATAAGCCACCCAACCCAGTTCCGATGATAATTTGAGATGGGTCAGAATTCCAAATTATAGAGTTGATGCAATAAAAATATGGTTGGTTATTGATAAAGTTGGCATTGGTGTGGTATATTTTATGAGAAAATTCCCATAAACTTTTATTCTCGTTGTGAATTAGAAATCTGATGCTTTTTATGAGAAAAAAGGACATTTATAAATGACGCACAAATGTATAACAAATTAATTTTTTTTTCAATATTTATAATGTAGAAATATATTAATAAAACCATTCCAATGTGACTATAATAAAGTGTTTCAATAAGAGTACGACAAAGTGAACAATATTATAAACATGTGGGATCATTTATAAAATCCATAGTACTATTGATATTTATTAAACGGCTCGATTTTGCCAATTTCAAATTAAGATTTTAGCCAAAATAATATTATGCCTCGAAATTTCGTTAATAAATGCCCAAATTTCTCTGCCATTTATGAACAAAATCTTCAGGCTTGCGTAATATTCTTTGGTTATATTATTAGACTTGTTTTTAAATATCGAGCCTGTTAACAAGACTACATCTACAATATTGCCCCAAAACAGTGTTAAATTAATAAACTTAAAAAAAAAATTTCATATATATGATATTTGTTATACTTATTAAAACTACCAAAAGCAGCTATATGACCATCAGCATTAAGACAGGCACAATTAATCTCAATTTCTATTTGTGTGACATTTTCATCTGCTAGATTTTTAGACGAGCTATTATCATTTTCAGAAGAGAAATCAAAATTTTGAGACAGTTCAAATTTAGTGCAGCTTTTTTCTTTATCTGATAATTTAATTCCTTTGTCATCTTGATATAAGGTGGTAGGTGGTGTGTATACGTCAACAGACATGCATGCTCCTGATACCAGAAATGTATTGTTTAAGGTCCATAATATGATGTAAGGCTTGTAAGATGTCTCGCAGATAAGTTTTACCATCTAAATTACAAATATTTTATGTGTTTAAAAAAAAATAATGATTTATGCTTAAATTATTAATAGAGCTTAAAAGGCTATTTGCATTTAATAGTTTTAAAAAAATTTTAATCTTGCATTTAACTAATATAGATATTGGGTCATCCCATGTTAAATCAGAAAGAAAACTGATATTTTCGGTCAAAATTTGTAGACAAGTGATAATATTTCAGTTATATTAAAAACTAGATATTAACTCATTAGCAATTATATTACCTGAGATAATGGGGACTAATGCTAAAAAAATCGGCTTTTAAAAACCTTTCGATGTTAAATATTTCTTTTTTTTTTTAAAACTAAATATGTTCGAATGTTGAATCTAATATTAACTAAGTCAATAATTGATAATTATGAGGAAAATATCAAAATTATCAATGGCCAGTATAAAATTAAGATTCAATCGGTTCCAATTTTTCAAAAAAAAGTTCTATTCCTTGTTTTCTATTTTTCCAATAATTTCAATTTCTTTAATAATTAGCATGGTTGGACAATTATTTTGTAATATAAAAAACGTAAGACAGCGATAGATATGAACATTTCAATGCAATAAAAAGCTTTTTTTTATTATTAAGAATCATTTTAAATATATCTAAAATGAATTCTTCGTTATTAGATTAAATTTATTCGAATCAAATAAGAAAAGGAAAATTATTAGTTCGAATTATTTTTTGTCTATTATTCGATCGAATTATTCGTATAATATTATAAATATTCGAAATCATTGTAAATATTTTAAATTATTCATAAATATTCATTAACATGTTCCTTGCGGAACTTTTTATATTTTTACTTTTTTTCAACAGCTACACATCACTTTTTCAAATTTTAATAGTCCATTTTTTCAATTTTGAAAATATTCTTAAAGAATATAATTTTTATATCGAATATTCGATGAAACAAATAGAATGTTTTTATTATTCGTATAAATAGGAATAAGAGATTTCAATTCGTATGAATAGAAATAAGGAATTATTCAATTCGTATGAATACGAATAATATAATTGTTCAATTCGTATGAATACAAATAATATAATTATTCACTTCGTACAATACAATTAATCTTAGATATAGGTATCTATACATAATTCGCGATATTTTTTGAATTAATCAGCCGCGCTAATTATTAAATAAATTGTTAGAAAAATAGTAAATATTATAATGGACGAAAGACATTGAAAATTAATTTTAAATTTTCTACTTGTCATCCTGGCCATAAGATGATCCTTTTTTAAAAAAATTGATGTTATCCTGATAATTATCAATTATTGACTTAGTTTTTAATATTAGATTCAACATTCGAACTAAAATTATTTAATATTATGAAAAATATATTGAATTCCTAAAAAGGAACAAAACAACAAATATATTTAAATTTTTTTATTTGTATTTTTTTGTCTTAAAACAAAATTCAAATCTTTACCTTCAATGTTTGGATTTAGATTTTGTGAGCCAAAGTTTAATAAAAATGAATGTGTTAGGAGCAAATTGTGTTTTGTATTAATTTGTTTGTTTCTGTTTAAGAAACTTGTTACTTAACAATTGTGGGAAAAGTGGTAATGCAAGTATAATCCCGGATAAGAGATTTACCCATATATTAATTTTTTCATATGGCTCTCCAAATCCAAAAATTGGAAGCCAAGGAATTTCTTTACTGATAAAAAATACAAATAGAATTTTTAAATATAATTATTGCTTTTTTTAGGAACTCACTTATGTTTTCTTAATTGAGTGACTCACCCCCCCCCCCTTTTTATCTTATTGTTTTATATATTTTTTAAATATGATTATTAATAAAAAAAAATTAATTTTTTATTTAACATACGAATAGGGTTTTAAAAAAAGCCGATTTTTGTATCTTATAATCTCCATTCTTTCAAGTAACATAATTTTTAATGAGCTAAAATTCCGTTTTTAATAAAACTAGAACATATATGATGTGCCTAAATTTATCAAAATTGAAGGTGGTGAGGTGTTTGATTTGACATGGAATTACCATATTGTAATATTCTAAACATCTTATGCACAGATCTAAATACGTAAACAGTTCATATGTATATAATATATAGAAATGTTTATACTTCAAAGTAGTGATGCAAAATCGCTCCATTCAAGCCGATTCCAAAACGGCTTACTTGAGTTTTAGACGAAAAAATTGGCTCAGCCTTGAAACTCGAGCCAAAAATATAGACTGAACCTTGAAGCTCAAGCTGAAAAAATCGGCTCAACCTTGGAGGGCGAGCCAAAATTGAACCCAACTTAATAAATCCCGGCCCGATCCCAACAAAAATTTTTTTATTTGTCCCAAGAATTAATTTCATGATGTGTTAAAAAAATGAAATTTTACTTTGCTTACCCCCTTTATTGTATAATGACACTCATCACTGTAATTAGGGGATGGTAATTTTATTTCATTTCATCCTTTTCAACTTTAAATTATCAATGTTTGAAGATATAAACGGAAACACATCTTTTTTTAATGATGATTATTTTTATCATTTTAAAATTTATAAAAATTCCAAATTAGCTAATATAATATGGAAGTTAACATTTTTATTACTAAAACATAACAAATTTAATAACAGGAAATCAAATAGAAAGAGGTATTGAAATTTTTTTATTTCAATCAATTGTTAAAAAACAATTATGTAAAATAAAAAAGTAAAAAATATGTTTATAAGGGTAGATTTCATAGAAATTTAAAACAAAACAAAAAAATAGAACAAATTTATAAAAATGCAAAATTATGTTTATAGGGTTGGTATTTAGAAATTTAAAATTACCCATCCTTATTTTATTTTTCAATAGTCAAATATAATATAAAAGTATAATTATTTATTAGATTCCAATTTTGAGCGATAATACATAGACTTCGAGTTCAAGGTTGTGCCAATTTTTTCGACTTGAGCTCCAAGGTTGAGCGATTGGAACGATTTTGCATCACTACTTCAAAGCATCCCTTCTAAAAGTAAATACACTGCATAAAAGTTTATGTTGAAGTTAATACAACAGCTTTTTAAAATATACTTGTTTTTTTATATCATCAATATTTTCAAGGCATTGGAACTCGATGGAATTGATAGAGCCACTGTAGGTGCTAAAAACAATGCCTTTATTTTTAAACCTCAAATTTCAAAAAATGGTATTACATATAGAATAGAATATTTAAATTAATAAATATTTCAAATATAATCATATTTAATTTAAGATTATTGTTAATAATAAATAAGGCTACTGAAGTGTCATTGCAATAATCATAGTATCACCATTAAAAATTGTAGTTTGAACATTGGTCTTAGTGTTAAATACTATAATCTAATAACAAAAAAAGATTTATTTTAGAAAAAAAATTGAACCAAATGTATTAGATAAATTACTATCTAAAAAGGGTATCTTTACTTACATTAATGGGTCATTCCATGTCAAATCGACCAACAAAACGAGATTTTTGGATGACCATGTTATCAAAATTTTTGTTAAATAAGAAGGTAATAAACATTCCTAGCAAATATCAACACCCCCAAAAAATCCCTTCTCAGCCATGTTATTTTTTTAATTTTTTTAATATTTTTTAATGTAAAATTTTAAGGGCTATAAAATTATATATAATTTGCAGAGTTGTTAAAAGATACTTTTTAAATGGATCTAGATACAGATACATAGTCTAAAAATTTATCTTACAGCTTCTAAAAAGTTATCTAAATACAGATACAATTTAAAATGTATCTAGGTACAGGTACATTTTTTATTATACTCTTAGATAAGGTTTGAATAAACCTAAATTAGGATTCTATTGTGAAAATTCATGAAATGATCTAAAAAATTTATTGACTCGATATCACATTTATCAAAATTTAACTAAAATAATGATTTTTAGATATTAATATAATATATGATTAATATAAATAATTATTATATATTATTAACAAAATAATATAATATATGATTAAATGATTATAAATAATTATTAGATTTCAGTAATAAAATATTTTCAAAATTTTGGTTTAAGACATCCTCGTTTATCTGTAAAGACATTTTTAGCTATACTAAAAAGTCTTTCAACAGGAGTGCTGGAAGGGATTATGGTGTTATATTTAATGAATAAAATTTTTAAATCAGGATATTGTTTAAAAATACTAAAATCTTGGCATTCATTTTTGAAAAAACTATTTAAAATTTGTTGATTATCAGAATTTAAATTATTAACAATCATATCTCCTGCTGTGGCATACTGAAAAAAATCGGATATTAAATTATTGGTTTTTTTTTCACAGATTAATTTGCACTCATTTGAAGACTTAGATAATTCCTCAACTAATCTTTGTTTTAATCGTTTTTTTTATTGAAATTTTCATCCATTTGGAACCATGTCCAATCTAGTTTAAAAAAAGGATGAAACGTTGCCAAAATATTTTCATCTTCAAAAATTGTCCCAATAAACCTAGAATTATTAAATACTGATTAATTTATTAATAATTTACCTATCTTCAATTCCTTTAAGTAAGGCATTTAAGAGTGGTAAACAAAATTTCAGGTTCGTTTGTTTAAAATTTTTCAATTTAATAATGAGCTGGGAAATATGTTTACCGGTGATAGGCACTCCAACAATCTACTGTTGTGCATATTAACGATGGTTCTATTAGACTTTTAATGATTTCTTTCTTTTCATTCTCCCATCTTTGGGAAATTCTAGCAACCAATGTCTGTCTGCAAATTATATTTTTTTGTGGAGCTAATGTTTTGATCATTTTTATAAATGATGGATTTGCAACAATTGAAAATGGCTGAATGCTATCTACAATAAAATCAGATATTAAATCATCTAAAATGGTTTGGGTTAAAGTCTGAGGTCTCTTGAAAAAAAAATCAATGGACGATGAGTCTAGTCCAATATTTTCTTTAATAATTTTTTCTCCTTCCTCTTTTTTTATTTGGATTAAGAGTGTTTGATGTTTTCTCTTAAAATTTAAAATTTAAATTGCAAACATTTATTTAGTATCTATACCCTTAAATGTTTTACAATGTTGCAAGTTGAGGTAATGCTAACTGAAATTTTCATATTTTTTGGACATGGCAAACATTTTACTAACAGAGATTTGTTTTCTTTATTTTGAGATATTATTTTAAAATATGGTCTATAAATTGGCCATGGAATGTCATCATTTTTGTCATCAATATTAATCTTAAAAATTAATATAATAGAATAAAATAAAATACCAATTCCATTGCAATTAAAAATGGCAAATTCCTTGAGATGGATTGTAATATCAGAATTTGCTTGTTATTGATAACTCGGACATATTACTATTTAATTAATATCTATATATTCTTTTTTATATATAAGTTTTAATATTTTACATATATATATAATTTTTTAATATATATATTAATATAAATATGCTCATATGAAATAAAATAAATTTTACACTCAAGTATTTTTATTTATAATTTAAAAAAGCGTTAAATATAAGTATATCAAAATGTATCTTAAAAAGTATCTAGAAACAGATTCAGATACCTCTAAAATAATATCTAGATACAGATATTTTAATCAAAAATTTATCTAGATACAGATACCACATTTTTATATCTAGTATCTAGATACTTTAACAACTCTGATAATTTGTAACTCTATTTTATTTATTTTTTAAAAAAACAAGATTTAATGAAATTATACATTGCACAATTTTCAACTTTGAAGGCATATATCTTTGAGTCTGGTTGAGCTAGCATTATAAAATTTTGTTTTATTAAAATTTATAACATAAATAACTAATATGGCAAGTTTCATTCATTTTTTAGATGGTTTTCCAAAACACTAGTTGGTTTGTAATGGAATGACCCTAATATTATTTCTACAATAAAATAAATAATTGTAAATAAACATGGTCAAATCCTTATACCAAATTTTTTCAAAAAAAAGGATTGTCAACCAGGATCAAGGTGGATTTAAAAAAAATAATAGCAATCCAGGATCAAATTGAATTTAAAAAAAGGATCATTCATTTTACAAGCAAAAGATAAAATACAAATTTTTATAATGAATTTCATCTTTGTTGAATCATTCTGAATGTGATTTTATTTTGATCAAATTTCAATTGTAATTAATCAAAAAATGTGTTAAATTAAAGCATAAATTTAATAAAATTGTGGTTTATTAAATTTATATTTATAATAATCTTAGTAATTTATTTTATGAATAATCAAAGATCACAAATTGACAAAATTTCATATGACAACTGATTATAACTTGCATCTTAATTCAAACTTATCAAGGATTAAGTCAAATATTCATAATAAATATATTATTGTCACATTGATAAAAAATTATAAAAATATATTTTATCTTTTATACCTCTCCACTTGTAAGTCCAATAAAAATTTTATGTTTAAGTGCCCATTTGATTACACTAATTGTAGAAGTAATCTTGATATCACTGATATGTTTCTTATGACTTAGAAATTTATAATATTTTAATCTAAAATTGATATACCTTTTTCCTATAGTTAATATTGTTAAGCTTTTTGCTTGTGCACACACAATCTTTAATCCATCAGGGGAAAAATCAAGAAATATGTGATACTTAAATAAAAATAATTAATTAATTTATGTATAAAATAAATAAATACCATTGTAGAAAGTGTTAAAGGAATGTTATCAACAATATTTAAGTAAGATGAAATAATTTTGATATTCTCTTCACTATTCATGCATAAAAATTTATCTCGTTCGATGGTATTTTTCAAATTTTTAATACCTATTTCAAAACCCTATTAAAACCATTAAATAGGGTGTTAAGAATGCAAATAACTTTCGGTTTTATTAAAGTTGAAAAGAGCTGAAGTTTCATTTCAAAAACAAATATGCAGCGTAACTAAATTGAAAACTGACAGGTAAACTGAAAATGGACAGGTGAACTGAGAATAGATATGTAAAATTTATTTTTATTTTATAGCCTATCAATTTTATTTTAAAAATATAAATAAAATGTTTTTATTATGTAAATCAATAGAATATAGAAGATATCGAAGTCCAGAAATTTAAAATATGTATAGAACAGATATGTAACATAGAAAATATAACATCCATAATAAATTTTAAAAATCATAAATATATTTCCATTAGATGGCGTAATATATTAAAAAAATTTTAATTAAAAAAAGTATGAATAATAGTGTTGTGTTTTGTACTTTTACAATTATGCATATATATAATTTTAGATACGAGATGTCAGTTAACTTCTACATTATATGTGGTCATACATATATATATATATATTTATATGAGTGTCAGTTATTTTCAACGTTATTTGTATTCATACATATATTTATAATATTATATATGAAATGTTTATACATATATTGCTCGTGGAGCAATTATTAATTATCATTGTCTTGGATTTTCTTTTGTTTTGTATTCGGTAAAATCATCTGGTAATATTCAGAAAATAAAGTAGTGCAAATCAAATATTCTTTTCCGGAAAGTTTGAAAGTAAGTAAGATAAGGAGGTGGAGAGGTAAGGGAATGTTTTTTTATAAATAGGAGCATAATTCTTTACTTATGGATTAATTTATTTGGTACAAGCTATGTAATCATAAAATGAAAAAAAATTTAAGTTTCCGTCATTATTTTTTGAGTTATGATGTCAATTCTCAATTTAGTCAAATTTTTTATATTTTTGGGATTTTAAAAATATTTTATTTTTTTGACTCATTTTGTGTAAACTTACTTATATAAACATAAAATATAAAAAATTTTGAGTTTCCATCATTATTTTTTGAGTTATGATGTCAATTCTCAGTTTAGTTAAAACGTTTTAGATTTTTAGGATTTTAAAAATATTTTTTTTGACTCATTTTGTGTAAACTTACTCATATATACATAAAATAAAAAAAAATTTAAGTTTCCATCATTATTTTTTGAGTTATGATGTCAATTCTCAGTTTAGTCAAAATTTTTTAGATTTTTGGGATTTTAAAAATATTTTATTTTTTGACTCATTAGGTGTAAACTTACTCATATAAACATAAAATGAAAAAAATTTTAAGTTTCCGTCATTATATTATGAGTTATGATGCCAATTCTCAGTTTAGTCAAAAATTTTAAAATTTTTGGGATTTTAAAAATATTTTATTTTTTTGGCTCATTTTGTGTAAACTTACTCATATAAACATAAAATGAAAAAAATTTAAGTTTCCGTCATTATATATTGAGTTATGATGTCAATTCTCAGTTTAGTCAAAACTATGATGAATAGTTTTAGTTTAAAAAAATATCAACTTTTACATTCTTTCTTTCAAATTATTGTTTAAGATATATGCATACATTTTTGGGAGTCAGGGAGTAAGGGGAGGACTAAGGGAGATATTTTTATTAGCTTAAAATGATATTCACAAAAGGTGATATATTCTGAAGGGGGGATTTTCACTTGCCCCCCCCCGGCTCTGTCTATACCCCTGAGATTATAAATGCTAGCGACGCCCCTGATGCGCACTTAGCAAATCCTCTTGACATTATGTTTGAATTCAGTGACCAAGTGAAGCAAGGGAAGCGTTGTTTCCCTTCTAATTTTTCTTTAAAAATATCTTGAATAAAATTGATATAATCTTTATGCTAAGTTAAAAAAATTATTATTCTACTAACGTATAAAAAAATGCACACTAGTTCCACACAGGGTTGCCAGGTCAAAATTTTCATATTGCGGGAGAAATTTGGTATTATGCGGAAGAAATATGAAAATTGCGGTATAATTATAAAAATTGCTAAAAAAAAAAATTTGTGTGCCGGCCGGGATTTTGAATTGACTTAATTATCCGCCTATTATTTTTAATAATTAGTTTATATAAATACAAAGTCGGTAACTATTTTTCAAAATAAAATAACATCTTGATTTATTAAAATATAATAATTTATAAAAAAAACCAACGATCTTTTTTATATATAAAAGAATGTAAGCGAGATAAAATTTTATTAAAAAACGATTTTAATTCTACAATTAAAAATATATCTTATGCAAATGTCTTGCACCACAATTAGAAATCTACCGTGTGTGTATATAACATTGTAGGGATAGGCGCTTAATTATCACTTATCACGTTTAAATACATAATAAGATACTCCAAAAATAAGAAAAATATAGATGCAACTACAGTTGCGGAAATTGTAATCACTTATCTTGTAATACAACATTCACAAAGATATATCATCACAAAGATATATCATCACAAAGATATATCATCACAAAGATATATCATCACAAAGATATATCATCACAAAGATATATCATCACAAAGATATATCATCACAAAGATATATCATCACAAAGATATATCATCACAAAGTTGTTAGAATCTTTTTCTCATAATATTTAACGACTCTAATATAAAGAAAACTATACTTGTAGAACAAAAATGAGCAAGGCTATCATCAATGTTTTAGGATCTAAATCCAGGAGGTCAATTCTAGATGATTTGAAAGATGGGCATCCATATGCAATTCTAACAGATACAACTATTAAGGGAAATATTAAAACATTTCCCTCGATCCTTCGCTATATCAACAAGAATAAGAACATTTCAAAAAACTAAATATTTTCAAATAGTGAAAAATCCAAAGACATAGCTAACCATAATGGTAAATATAGGAGATTCGAGATTATCAATAAATTGCATGTCAGCTTTCTGATCTGATAATGCCTCAATGAATTTGGTAAAAACAGAATGTATTTACAGAATTGAGTCAGCACAATTTTGGTTGCGATACGTTCCTAATACCTGCCATCGATAGAATTTTAAAATTTTATAAACCTTTAAAAAAAATATTTCTTAAATAAAGATTATAAAAGCTATCTGAAAATTTTTTTCAATAAGAATGGCAGAAGTAAATTTAGGAATGATTTCAACATGTAAGAAATCTGCTACACGCTGTTAATGTGTAGTTGCAATCAGAAGAATCTTAACAAAGATTCCCAAAATTATTCTGCAGATGTGTTCATCTTTACAGTTAAAAATTGATATATTTTATGGTGTCATTGCTAAAACTTAATTATATTTTATTTAAGATTTAAATAATAGAACTAAATGTTTACATAAAATTTCTGGTATGACATATTATATATTTGTTTAACCATTAGCTCGGCCTCTAATGTTGTTAAATCAATCCGATTTCTCTCCTTTTCCCAGGCAGTCCTCATCAGGGTAAAAATGAGCTCGGATGAGGCACTAGAATGAGGTAAGGAGAAGGCATACTCGCATATTTTTTCCAAGCATGAGGATTTATCGTTATTACGAAAAAATTCTCCTCTGCTTTTAGACCATCAAACTTTAAGTATTTTGGCGAATCATAAAAAATAGAGAGAATTACAATCTCCTCAAACAAGCAATGTCTTTCGGTATTTTTAATATATTTCATCAATTGATGGTTTCTGTTCCAAGGTCATAATATTTATACATTTGTAAATAGTTATTAAAATTAATTTTGATTGTAAATAGTCTAAAATTGTTTTAATAAAAATATCTGCTTCTTTTAAAAATGTATTAATTAGAGTATTATTTGAACATTTTAATATAAAATTTTTAGCAATAGCGCCATAAAATTTATTATCAATTTTTAACTGTAGAGATGAACAGAGCTGTAGCATGATTTTGTGAATCTTTTTTAATAAAGAATATTCTGATTGCAACTGAATACTAACTGCATGAAATAGATTTCCTACATGTGAAACTTATCCCAAATAACTTTCTGCCATTTCATCTTCAAAAAAATTTTTCAAAATTTTAGGACAGCTTTTAAAATTTTTATTTAAGAAATATTTTTTTAAGGGTTCGTAAAATTTTAATTCTACATTGGCAGGTATTAATGATAACCACCTGATAGGTTCATATCGCAACAACTCACACCATTCCAAGTCAGACCACTTCACCAACTCTTTTAATTGATGAACTAAATTCGTTAAAACATTTCATCACAATTTTCAACATCCACAGATAGTACATTCATTGCCTTCTTGCAAGAATTATGTAGTATATGGCATATACAGCCAATTGGTATTAATTCATTATTGTGCTGCTTCAATTCGGAAATTTTGGTTTTGGCTAAAATTTACAGAGGCATTATCAGCGCAGAAAGCTGACATGCAAATCCTTGATAACCCTGAATCAGCTATATTTACCATTATGTGGTTAGCTACATCGTTGGATTTTTCACTATCCGGGGAAAAAAATTTAACAGTTTTATTGAAATGTTCTTATTCTTGTTAAAATAGCGAAGGATCGATGGAAATGTTTTAATATTTCCCTTATTAGATGAATCTGTTAGAATTGCATATGGATGCCCATCTTTCAAATCGTCTAGAATTGACCTCTAGGATTCAGGTACTAAAACATTTGTGCTCATTATTTTTGTTCTGCCACAAGTAAGGTTCACACTTATATTGGAGTCGTTAAATATCATGAGAAAAAGATTCGACCCACATTGTGATGATATAGCTCTGTGAATGTTGAACTACATGATAGATGTATACGATTTTCGTAAATGTAGTTGCATCTGTATTATTTATTATTTTTGAGAATATTTTTGTATTGCAATCGATGTTGATATACTCCCCTGTACTGACTTATATGAATGAAATGATGTTGATTTATTATTGGATAAAAATAAAAATAAATTTACAAACTAGTGTTTTTCGAATAAATATTTAAAATTTATTATAAAAATATTAAAATAATCAATTAATGTCTCTCAAAATTATTATTTATATATTAAAAACGTTAAAATACTTTTTAAAAAAATTGCGGGAGAAATTAAAAAATTGCGGTAGATTTTTGCAGGAGATTTCCAATTGCGGTAGTTTTGCGGGAGAGAGATGTCGGCTTATGGCAACCCTGGTTCCACATCGTTATTAATTAGTGAGTTATTATTTGACTACCTTAAAAAATTTATATAATTTTTACTACTTTCAAAAATTAATATTATATTTATTACTTCAAAAAAATTAATATATTTTTACCACGTAAAAATTTCATATTATTTTTACTACGTTAAAAAAAATATACATGAGAATAGAAAAAAATCATGCTCATACGATATTTTTTTAGTGTAATTTTTTTATTACGTTTTAAAAATCATGGGGAACCAAATATTTAAATGATTATTTTCAAATAAATAAAAGGAATATCATGTAGATGTATCGTGTAATTCTGTGTTTAAAAATAAACGTTGGTTAAGCTAATAGAAAAATTAATATTTTCTAATAAATAAAAGTTTTATTTAATTTAATTCAATCGTTATTATTATATTTTCAATCTCAAATATTCAAAATGTTTAAAAAATATCTAAAACTTATATTATAAGAAGAAGAAAAATTTTAAAAATACATATTAAAAATTATATAAGCTAAAATTTAAAAAAAAGGGACTGGGGGGATTAAAACGATATATTGTAAAGCATAAAGGTAGGATTGAGATAAAATTAGATTCCATATTTAAAGGTATGGGTTCCAGTGATTGTTATTAGCTTCTTGCATATAGTTTTTAAAATAAAATCGTTCCTTCGCCGAAATTTTTAAATGGTGACAAAGTGCAAAAAAAATACGTTTTCTAATTAGTAATATTAGTTACTTCTAAATAATGTGGCGGTCGCGAAGCGTATTGTTCGTTCGATTTTGCAAACGCATCTATACATGTATAATCCCTTACCAAAATTTGCCCTTTCGACCAAGGCATAAGAGTGATACGGTGTGACCTTTTATTGTCAGAGATATTTCGAATGATTCGAAGGTGGAAGGAAGTTGGCTGATAATAGCGCTTTGTAAATTAGGTTGTTAAATGCCCGTTGGCTTGGATTTCTGCCCTTAGAAGATTTAAGTGTAATGATACTGTCAACCATAGTTTTACAAAGAGTGTATGAATGTGATGTGATAAAATTGCAGTTAAGACAGAGCCTTAATGATATTCTGAGTTCTTTGGGGAAGAGAGTATGTGTCCATTCATATCCAATATGGTTATTGATAAGAAGAACATTGTTAAGTTCCTCTGATTGCAGATTCAAGAGTAGGAAATCATCGGAACTTGCTATAAGCGGTCCTAATTTTTTAGGAGCAAGATTTTTGTGTGAAGTGTTTTGGATAATATATTATTGTCACAAGTGGTAAAAACTGTATGGAAATTTTGGTAGGGTGTTAATTCGTTAGTTAACTCATTGGAAAACTGACGCGATAAAATGAAAGTTGCTAGTGATAACGAAATTAAGGATCGGATTCCTATAACCCCTTTTTTGGAAGGAAGGGATTTAATCCATGACTATGAGATAATTGGTAGTTTAAAATTTTCTTTTTCTATAATATTTGATTGTTTTTTTAAGAGAGAATAGTTGATCAGTAAGTATGAAGACTGCGACGATCTCAGTGCATGAAGATTTTAGATATATAATGAGAATTTTTAATATAGAAAATAATTGGTTAGGAGCATGTATTTTAGGTCTTGTATTGTTGATATAAAATTTGTATTGTTGATATAAAATTATTTAAGGAGCTAACTTCTTAAATTCCTCCAATGGGATATGTAAGATTGGATCTGTTAATATGTATGAAAGAAAATTCTACTTGGGGAGAAGATATGGATGAAGAGAGTTCACATTAATGATAGGTACCTACATTATTTTGGATAATGAACCAGCGATGAAGCCGATCGTGCTAGATGTTTAAATCTAGTTTGCATTGCGTATTTACATCAGCCAATATTTTTTGTATTCCTAAACAGAATAACATAGGACCAAAGGGATCACCTTGTTGTATGCCCTGTTGTGATTGGATAATATTTTAATCAAATTTGAGGGCTGTTGCAGTGGAGTGGCCGTTTAAAACTAAATTGTAAATATTGGGAATAAACTTGAATGAAAACTGGTAGAAACAGTTTTCTCTGGACACGGTTATAATTGTTATTGAAATAAATTTTTAAAATGTAGAGGTTGTTATCTGCATTTTTGAGTATAATCAAAAGGAGTGGAATACAGCGGCACAACCATTCTTTGCCCCATAATCTTATTAGCGGGGTTGTAAAAAGGCATTGAAATTATTATCGTGTTATTCTATGGATTACTGAATCAACGGCAATTGGACGTATGCCACCATCATTTTTGTTTAGAGCTATTAATCGTGCCCCAAATAAGATAGGTTTGACTTTGAATAGTGTCTCACTTTAAAGAATTTTATTTAAAAAGCTCCTCAAGCTTATTAATAACCTAATAGATGATGGGTTTTATGAAATTGTGCAAGTAGATTCGAAGACCATCAAGTCCTACTGATTTTTTTTAAGATAAATAGAAATTATCTGATACATAGATATCTGTGGAGTGGCGTGAGGTATGTTGATCAAAGGTTTGTACAATTGGGGTAAATTTAATAGTATGAAGGGAAGATTTGGATAAACATAATCCATTTTAATGATATTCTCATTAAAATTAGAGATATTATTTCAACCCTCAGATCTCGGTATCTGATTTGGAATGTGAAATTGAGGAAGAGCATCGTAAATGTCTGCAGTCAATTTATGAACAGGTCATATCTTGGATATTTATGGATCTAATCCATACTTTGATGACCATTTTGATATGTCTGATAAATCGGATAATAGAAATGGCATTGCACTAAACAATCTAATTAATACAAAAACTTTAAAATAAATTGCCCTATCCACTGGCACAGCATAATAATTATGCCAGAAAGTGTTCGTAGTGTAAACAAAATTCCTATAAATAATGTTTTAAATAAAATGGGAAAACAATCTTTAAAACTCTTTATAAATGAATGGGATACCGAGAGTTGGGGGAATTTCTTTCCTCCCAAAAGGGATCGACATAAACTTAGGGTTGAAATAGAAACCCTACTAAGCAATAGATCTGTTGTTCAGATATTATTTGAAAAATAAAATATTTAAAAAAAGCTTGACCATAGGTTTCTCATTACTGAACTTCAAGTTATTTTATATTTTTATTAATAAAATTATATTTAAACTTTAGATATTAGCGACTCTGTTGATCCCAGATCTCAAAATCTTAAAATTGTTTTAGAATATTTAAATTCAAATTTTACGACATCATTGCAAATTTTAATTAGACATTTAAAACTTTTAGAGCATGATAGAAATGCACAGAATGAGATTCAAGTTGAAGATAATGGGCAAGCATCCAGTTCTTATACAGTTAAAATAGCTCGTAAATTTGGGCTAAGCCTTGATTTATAATTAAAAATTTAAGTCCACTTTAAAGTTGTTTATTTTTTTTTGATGATTAATTTGGCCTTGAATTTATTGTGTCAATTGTTGTGTATGTGAATATTTCTTACAAATAGAAATTAGGTTGGTAATGTTGAAATAGACACGGATTGTTTATTTATTTGATTTGGCTTGGAGTAACATAAAAGGGTTCATAGGCTTATTAAAGATAAAGATTTTCTCATGATGTGGAGTGGGGGGTATCTTTGGCCGGGTCATAGGTTTCATCTATCCTATAAAACTATTCATAATTTAATAATCACATTTTAAAAAATTTAACATTTATTTAATAATTAATATATAGTTTTTAAATCAACTAAAATTGTATTTATAACAAATTTTGAATTGATTTTAATTGTATAATCGTGAAATAGTGAATAATGGCGAAAAAAAATATTTTAGCCCTAAGTTTTCCTAAGCGGTTTTGACTGCAATTTGAATAATTTATGAAATATTTATATAATATTTTTAATAAAATTATTTTATTTATAATTGTAATATAATTAACATCTATAAACTTAAGAATGATAATTATTTTTAAGAGTTATTATTTAATAATATTTATAATTATTTATTTATAATATAAACCCAGATTTTATTTGACTGAACTACGTTGTTAAACCCAAAAAATTATTTGAGCCATCATAGCTAAAGGTATGTGAGGTTTCATTTATTAATATTTATAACAAGCTTATCATTTTGATCCAAGTTTACTCCTGGCTTAGTACATATTTTGGATTAAGAACTGATATGGGCTCAGTTTTATTCTTTCTTTAGTTATTATTACACTAAGCTTGCATATTTAACCTAGGGTAAATCCTAGTTTGCTATGATTTATTTCTTAAAACACGTATAAGAGTGTGATGACAGTGGTGATTTGTAAGCAGTGCGAATCAACCAATAAGTATCTTTTAGTTTTTACAGAACTACGCGTTTCAGGTTAAGTTCTAATATCAAGTCCGTGAACCTCATTATTCGTTATTGTTATAACTTAAATATATATTATTTGATTATTATTTTAACATCTGATATATATATATTTGGACAAATTTATGTGTGTCCCTTAATGTTGGTAGGATGGAACCAGTGACGTAGCTAGGAATTTTCCTTAGAGGGGGTCCATACATATAAAAGCTGGAGGCTTCGCCCCCAGACCCCCTTTAACCGGCCTTCGGCCCTTTTGCCCGGCCTTCGGCCGGGTTTATCTTACAAATCATAACCATATCTTGATAATATATAATAAATATATTTTTTAAATGCATCAATAATATGTTATTATAATTTAGTAGATTATTCTCAATGACTTTATAATAATACTATCCAGAATAATTTCAATAGTAATATAATATCCTTCAACAAACATCAAAACCATAAAAATATAATTTATATAAAATCACTTTTAAGTCTTATGAACGTATAATCTAAAAAAAATTTTTGCTCTGGGAGGGGTCCAAACCCGAAAACCACCCCCGTAGCTACGCCACTGGATGGAACCAATGCGATGGTAAACCTGCCCATTAATTTGGAAGCATATAAATACCGGAGCGAAAATAGGATAAAATGTTATTTATATTAACTTCTAGTGAATTTAATAATAGTGCAGATTTAAATGTTCTTATATTTGTTTTAAAGTAGGATGATAAACAATGCTCCCCGGTAAATAAAAGTATTAAATTTAGAGAAGGATAAAATTTCGATAACATTACCCTTCCATTTATCCAACAAATTGAATTTTTTTTATTTGAGCTTTTCGTAAATTTTCTACCATTCAACATTTTAGCAATATGAGTGGTGGTTATCAAATTTATGTCGAAACATGCGTGGTAGATGTGGTATAGGGATTGTGGTAGGGGTTATAGAAATATTGGAGGAAACTGGGTAAATATAAATTAAACATATATATATAAAACATTGAATAAAAAAACAAAATAAACAATAGATGCTAAGGAACAAATTCTTATATTTAAATTAGTTTTTTAAAAAATCGCTAAAAATGAGGGAAATAAGTACTCATTTTGAAAATGAGTGTTAGTATCTATTAATATGATTTTAATTATTGCCTTTAAGATTTTTAGAAGAACGAGATTTACAATTTTAATGGCAAGGGAAAAAAGGAGAAGCGAAAGGAAAGGGAAAAATGTAAAGGAAAAGAGAAAAAGAAAAGAAAAAAAAAGGAGAAGACGAAGACGAAGGGAAAAGAAAAATAAACAAAGGAGAAGCTAATAAGAGGAATTAAAAGGGAAAGGAAGAAAAATGGAAAGAAAAAGGAATATGGAAAATAAATTAAAAGGGAAGAGGGGAAATAAAAATAAGAAAAGAAAAGGGGTGATGAAAGTGAAAGGAGAAGAGAAAGGAAAAGAGAAAAAAGAGGAGGGTAATAAGGAAATTAAAAGGGAAAGGAAAGAAAAAAGAAAGGTGAAGGGAAAAGAAAATAGAAGAAAGGGGAAATTAATAAGAGAAATTAAAAGGGAAAGAAAGGAAAAGAGAAAGAAAAGGAATGTGGAAAGGAAATTAAAAGGGGAAGAGGAAAAAGGGAAAGAAAGTAAAAGGGTAAAGAAAAGGGAAAGTAAGGAAAAAAAAATGATAAAGGGAAAAATGAAAGGAAAAGAGAAGAGAAGAAAGACGAAGATAATAAGAGAAATTAAAAGGGAAAGTAAGGAAAGGATAAAGAAAATGAAAAAGGAATATGGAAAGGAAATTAAAAAGGGAAGAAGGGAAAGGGAAAGAGGGAAAGAGAAGGAGAAAGGGAAAAGAAAAGAAAAAGGATAATGAATGTGAAAGAGAAGAACGAGGAAGAAGAGAAATTATAAGGGAAAGGAAGGAAAAGTGAAAGGAGAAGAGAAAGGATAAGAGAAGAAAGGGGAAGGTAATAAGAGAAAATAAAGGGAAAGGAAGGGAAAGGAAAAGAGAAGAGAAGCAAGTGGTGTAATAAGGGAAATTAGAAAGAAAAGAAAGGAAAAGAGGAAGAAAAAAGAATGTGGAAAGGAAATTAAAAGGGGAAGAGGGAAAAAAGGGGGAAAGGGAATGAAATGAAATGAAAAGGGTAAGGAAAAGAAAAATGATAATGAAAAGAAAAGAAAAGAAAAGAAAAGAAAAGAAAAGAAAAGAAAAGAAAAGAAAAGAAAAGAAAAGAAAAGAAAAGAAAAGAAAAGAAAAGAAAAGAAAAGAAAAGAAAAGAAAAGAAAAGAAAAGAAAAGAAAAGAAAAGAAAAGAAAAGAAAAGAAAAGAAAAGAAAAGAAAAGAAAAGAAAAGAAAAGAAAAATAAGAAAAGTGAAGGTAATAAGAGAAATTAAAAGGGAAAAGAAGGAAAAGGGAAAAGAAGGAAAAGGGAAAAGAAGGAAAAGGGAAAAGAAGGAAAAGGGAAAAGAAGGAAAAGGGAAAAGAAGGAAAAGGGAAAAGAAGGAAAAGGGAAAAGAAGGAAAAGGGAAAAGAAGGAAAAGGGAAAAGAAGGAAAAGGGAAAAGAAGGAAAAGGGAAAAGAAGGAAAAGGGAAAAGAATGAAAAGGGAAAAGAAGGAAAAGGGAAAAGAAGGAAAAGAAGGAAAAGAAGGAAAAGGGAAAAGAAGGAAAAGGGAAAAGAAGGAAAAGGGAAAGAAAAAGGAATATGGAAAGGAAATTTAAAAGGGAAGAAGATGGGAAAGAAAAAGAGAATGAGAATTGAAAGGAAAAGAAAAAGAGTAATGAAAGAAAAAGAGAAGAAAGAGGAAGGTGATAAGAGAAGTTAAAAGGGAAAGAAAGGAAAAAAGAAAGAAGATGGGAAAGGAAAAGAGAAAAAGGGGGAAGGTAAGGAATTAAAAGGAAAGGAAGGAAAAGAGAAATAAAAAGGAAGGGCAATTAAAAAGGGAAAAGAGAAAAGGGAAGGAAAGGAAAAGGGCAAGGAAAAGAAAATGGTAATGAAAGGTAAAATGAAAGGGAAAGTAATTTATCTCCAAGTTTTATTAAAAAATATTTATAATTAGTAGATAGCCCGTCAAAAATGACGGGGAATGAGAATTTTCTTCTTACTTTTATGCTAGTCGTTACCTGTTATTTGAAAATAATATACAATTTTTATTCTTTTTACCCCCCCCCCTTCAGACTAGGTTCAATTCATTAAAACTAACTGTAAATACTATGGTTTTAGTAAAAATAGATTTAAGGCTTTTACTTGATAATACCAATATTATTTGTTAAATAATACTATTTATACCTAATATTTAATATTAAAAAAAATTCCCAGGCAAAGTATAAAGCCATAATAATTTTGAAAAATTCTTGGGGAGCCCAATGAAAGATCATAATAATTTTGGTAGTTGAGAACTGAAATAAAATATTTAAATAATCATAATGAATTTAAAAATACAATCAAAATCAGATTTTCAAAGGCCTTGGTTTTTTGATCAGCCGAGCCCAGGCCTGCAAAATAACTTGCTTTAGGCCAATGTATGACCCATAGTTAATAATAAAAAAATTATCAAACGTCCAAGCTTATAATTATTTTGAAAAATTTTCTCCAAGCCCAGCCCAATTTATAAAAATATTTTCCAAGCCCAGTCCAACTCATAATAATTTTTCTCAAGCCTGGCCAGCCCATAGTAATTTTCAATTTTTTCCCAGATAGGTAAATCTCTAAAAACCATATCTATTTTTTATTTTATTTTAGCCCAGCTCACCCCTACTTCAGACCAAGGCCAACCCATTTAGACTAGGAGTGAATATTATTTTTTTGAATAAAAATAAATTTAAATTAGATTTTACCTGAGGGCCATATAAATATTCTGTGTTAAATATTACACCTATGCCTAATATTAAAAAAATTCCCAAACCAGGTCCTCGCACTTGGGAAAATTTTCTCAAACTCGCCAAAGACCATAATAATTTTGATAGTTGTGAACTGAAATAAAATATATATAAAACGTCACAATGCATTTAAAAATACAATCAGAATATGAAAGTTGCTAGTTTTTTGATCAGGTCAAGCCCAGGCCTGCAAAAAAATTGTTTTAGGCCAGCGTCTGACACATAGTTAATAATAAAAATATTATCAAGCGTCCAAGCTCATAATAATTTTGAAAAATTTTTCCCAAGCCCAGCCCAATATAAAAATATTTTCTAAGCCCAGGCTAACCCATAATAATTTTATTAAAAAAATCTATAAATCTCTAAAAACCATAACTATTTTTTATTCTATTATAACCCAACTCACCCGATCAAGGCCAACCCATTAAGACTAAGAGTGAATACTATTTTTTTGAATATAAATATTTTTAAATTAGTTTTTACCTGATGGCCATATAAATATTCTATGTTAAATATTACACCTATATCTAATATTAAAAAAATTCCCAAGCCAGGTCCTCGCACTTGGGAAAATTTTCTCAAACTCGCCCAAAGACCATAATAATTTTGATAGTTGAGAACTGAAATAAAATATATATAAAACGTCACAATGCATTTAAAAATACAATCAGAATAGTTGCATGGGCTTTGGTTTTTGATCAGGCCTTGCCATGTCTTCAAAAGAAATTTTAAGACCCTTATTTAAAATTAAAAAATTTGCAGGAATCTAAGACTATAATAATTATGAAAAATGTTTCTCAAGCTATGTCCAAGTCCATAATAATGGTGAAAAATATTTTCCAAGTCAAGGAAAACCCAAAATAATTTATTTTTTCCTTGGATCCAGAAAAATAGGTCTGATGTAAGGGGTTTTAAGAATTAAATCTGTCTAATATGTACATATTTTTTTGCCATTTTAAATAGAAAATTTTTCAAAATTATCATCAAATGAAGGGTAAATAGCTGATTTACCTATCATTCTACTGGTCCATGCTGAAAATATGTTCATTTTAATTTAAATTTTAAACAAACCACCACCCTTTCAAATGATTTATTACTTAGTTACAAAATATAAAATTAAATTTAAGACATTTATTAAATAACAATCGAAAAAATAAAAAGATATGTCTTAGTTAACAAATAATAACTTTAATCATAGTAAAATTATATACAAGTAAAACAAAAAGGTTATACATTAAATCAAAAATGTTATAATAAGTTATGAATAACATACATTCTACAATTATGAAGTTATGAGAAAATATACAAAATTTTCCTATCTTATGAGGAGTTATTTAAAAATTTAAATTTATTTGGAGTTATTCTAAAATTTTCCATTATTTTAATAAAATATGTTAATTATGTATATATTTAGTAATTTTATTTATGTGTCATTCATTTGTATTTGTAATTTATAATCTAAAAATTTATTCCTGCTAGATGAGAGTTTTGTGTTATCAAGGTGTGTTTTGTGCCTTCCATTATTAAAAGCCCTTAAGGAAGAATCCATTCCATAATCTATTAAATATTTGAATTTTATAAAACTATAAATCTTTCAATTAGGTAATTTTTATGCATAGGTAAATATTTGCACCACTCTTATCTTTCTGAAACCCCAATACAATGGTATAAAATTCTAAATTATACATAAATTGAAGAATTAAAAAAGTATTAAATAAATCTCTTATTCCTATTGAATTGGTACTTGATGCATTTAAAGTTCTACTGACCCCTAAATATTCAGGAATATGTATAATATTAGGCATGTATTCAATGCACATTGTTGTTCTTCTGGACTGATATTTTTATGCATAGATTTAGGAGGAGGAATAAAAAATGTTTGATTTTTTAACTCTAAAATAATTAAAAATTATTTATTAATATTAAAAATTTACTTTGATATAAACTACCAGAAAGTGCCATTTGGATACCATTGCTTTGCTATGTGAAGTGAATGAAATGGTAAGTATATGAATGTTTAGTTTGTAAGGTGATTACTATTGGACCGATTATGCTACAATCATTTTTATAGGACAATATATTTAAGAACACTATTGGCTAAATTTGATTGACGTTTTTGAGGATTAAAAATAGATAGATGGCATCAAAATAATGTTCGGAAAAGAAAATATTTATATCTCTAAAAAGTGATTTTTCTACGAGAGAGATATCTATATTATAATTTTCCGATGTCCTCACTACGTTATCGTGACGTCATGTCATCGTTACGTCATGTCATCGGTACGTATTTATTTTTATTTTTTTTATTTGTTGATTTTATTTTTTTATTTTATACAAACAGATGAATGGAATTTCGAGAATTGATGGTGTACACATACCTAACATGGATTGAGAGATTGAAAAATCGTCTTTGAATTGATAAAAACAATATTCCCTCAACTTTGTAAATATGAATGAAACTTTTTATTTCACTTAATCCTTTCTTTATTTTTTAGATTACCTTAGCAATTTTTATCTCATATTATCAATTACACATTAATAATATCTCTACAAGATACTCAACTTGTATATTTATTTTGAACATACTCACAATTTTTGTCAATACTTACATTACAATTTTTTATACTCACATTTTTCTTTCATAACCAATAATTAAGAAGATAACCAAGTATATTCAAATATTTAAATATTCTTATCCTAACCTATTTATAATCTCCAATACTTATAAATAACTCTTTCTTTATATTTTTCCCCTCCCTTAATGAATTTATTTATCACTAAATTTTATTATCTCATTCTTTTCTTTCTATCTCTATTATCTATTAACCACTATTTCTCAAAACCTTATCAATTCCTTTAATTTAATTTTTATAATATAATAATTTATACCTTCTTTTTTCCCCCCTTTTTTAATCTTATTTTTTAAATACGTTACAATTAATTAACTTTAATCTCAATAACATTACATTCATCATGTTATTTTTTAACTTTTAGAATATCATAATAGGCTTGATAAGTCCCCCAAAATTTTTTTTTGATGATAGCCAAATCTTATCAATTCCTTTAATTTAATTTTTATTATTTTTATAATACTAGTAGAAAGCCCGTCAAAAATGACGGGGAGTGAGATTTTTACTCATTTTTTTACGATAGATGTCATGCCAGATCCAAGCTCACAATATTAGGAAGCATATCATTATTAAAAAGTTTATCCAGCCCAGATCAACCCTTAATAATTTGTTAAAGATATTCCCATGTCAGGTGCAAGCTAATATAAATTTTGAGGTTCCGAGCCCAGTCGTATCCAATATAATTTTGAAAATTTTTTCCCACCTCGGAGATAGTTAAATTTTTAATTGATTTATCATCACATGAAGGGGAATTATCTGATTTACCAATTAGTTTAAGATGTAAAAAAAAACATGTGAATTCCATATTAAGGGAAACTGGGAAGCCCTGGGCAAACCACTTATTAGAGAATCATGACAAATAAAATAAAAATAACCGACTCTTATACTTTTTGGTAATATGATCAATTATAATTATATATAAAAAATAAATTGTTGTTTATTATATAAGGTTATTGTAGCTTTTCGGATAAATTTAATGAATGTCTTGCATTTCCCAAATTATTTGTCTATATTTTATGTTAAGTAAAAAAAATGCTATCTATTTAAATAACAAAAATGACATTAAACATTAATGAAATTTAAATGCAAATTATAAAATATTTTTTATTGACAAATAAATTTATGCTAATTTTTTTTAAAAATAATGAGGAATAAATATTATGTTGTGTATTTGATAAAATTAAGAGCAAATCCTTGTTGACATTTTTATTTTTGATGGAAAAAGCGACAAAATAAATCTGGAAGGTTGTCTGGAAAGGAAATAATTAATGTACAATTTCTTATCATTTAGGGTTGTAGATGAAAGTAATGACGGATTACCAAAGCAGTGTACAAAACACAATATGTCCTGATAAAGATGAGTCATATGCCTATGCCTTGGGATACTGGTAAAAGAAGAACGCAAAATGATATTTCTGTCAATGTCAGCATTGGTAGCCCCCTCTAAAATAGAATCATAAACGACAATGTTAACTCAACCATAAAAAGGTAGTAAGAATTGTTATTAAGGCCATGACAGAACTACTGCATATTTTTAGATTAATAAAGTTGATGAAAATGGCCGTACTGCACATTCAAGTTTGAACATTCCTCTAAATAATCATGAAAGTTTCTCAGATAATCAGATATAATAATATTTATAATAACTCCTAGTGAAGTGAATGATAGTACGGAATTGAATGCTTATATTTGTTAAAAAATAGGCAGAGGTGGCATAGGGATTGTGGTAGTGGTGATAGAAATATCATTTGGAGGCAACTGGGTGAAAATAAAATAAACATATATATATAAAACATAAGATAAAAAAAATAAATAAACCTCCAGAGGAGTTAATTTCAAGCGTAGTTTTTTATTATTTTGGCTACCAGTAACTCTTGAACGGGCAAGGCGTTTGTTTATTCGTCATTATATTTTTTGCTTATCTTTAATAGATTCATATGTGAGGGATTGAGGTTGGGTTAGCCTAGACATAAAGAAATCAGGCAAAAATATAAATAAACATTATTATTGAAATAAAACGAACATTAAAATACTAAACCAGTAGATGGGTCAATATTAGATGCATACATCTAGTAGTTGTAGGGATATCATCAAAAAAGAATTTATTTTTTTTTGGGGGGGGGGACTTATCAAACATATTATGATAATCTAAAGGTATTTTGCATTTGTTCATTATTAATGGCTGATATATCAATATTTGAACAATTATAAAGAGGAAATAAGATGGGGATAGTTTTCTAAAATAAAAAAAAATAATTCTCAAGTTAATTTTATAAGGTAGGAATAAATAAAATACCATCAAACTTAAAAAAAAATAGGATCCTTGTGAATAAGTATAGAATAATTTAAAGAATATATAAATACCGTTTGAAAATCAAGCCAATATAAATATGAGATATATTTTTTAAGCCCAGTTCAACCCATAATAATTTTGAAAAAATTTTCCCAAGCCGAGAGATATTAAATTTATAATTAATGAAGGTGAAATCTCTGATTTACCAATTAGTCTACAGGTAGAAGATATTTCTTTATAAAAATATTAACACAAGACCAACATTTAACATTAAAAAATCCCAATATGGGTTCAAGCCTACAATATTTGGAAAAAATTTCCAAGCATTCAAGATCTTAACAATTTAAAAAGATATTCTCAAGCCCACCTCAATCCTTAATAATTTTGAAAACCAAGCCAATATTAATTTTGAGAAATATTTTTTAAGCCCAGTCCAACCCATAATAATTTTGAAACCAAGCCCAGAGATATTAAATTTATAATTAATGAAGGGGGAATCTCTGATTTACCAATTAGTCTACGGGTAAAATATATTTCTTTATAAAAATATTAACATAAGACTAACATTTAACATTAAAAAATCCCAATATAGGTTCAAGCCTACAATATTTGGAAAAAATTTCCAAGCATCCAAGATCTTAATAATTTAAAAAGATTTTCTCAACCCCTTTTCAATCCCTAATAATTTTTGAAAATCAAACCAATATTAATTTTGAGAAATATTTTTTAAGCCCAGTCCAACCCCTAATAATTTTGAAAAAATTTTCCCAAGCCTAGAGATATTAAATTTATTGAATTAACTCAGTTATGAATTTCTATATAAAATATTAATAATTTGTAATATTTAGTAAATAATGTATTACTTTGACAATTGGTTTTAATATGGCCTTCTACAGTTGCACTAATTTTGAAAAATATCATGTGAATTGGTAATAAGAGAAACTGAGAAAGCCCGAACAAAGCACTTATTAGAGAATCATGACAAAATAAGGTCTGCCCTAATATTATTTATGGTTTTTTTTTACATTTTAAACTAATTGGTAAATCAGATATTTACCCTTCATGTGATGATAAATCAATTAAAAATTTAACTATCTCCGAGGTGTGAAAAAATTTTCAAAATTATATTGGATACGACTGGAACCTCAAAATTTATATTAGCTTGCACCTGACATGGGAATATCATTTACAAATTATTAAGGGTTGAGGTGGGCTTGATAAACTTTTTTATAATTATATGCTTCCTAATATTGTGAGCTTGGACCTGGCATGACACTATCGTAAAAAATGAATAAAAATCTCATTCCCCATCATTGGGCTTTCTTAATAATTTGGGATATTTAATAAATAATGTATTACTTTCCTATGTATAAACATTGGTATAAACTCAAGACTTGATCAATGGACATGGGAATATCTTTTACAAATTAATAAGGGTAGCTGGGCTTGGTAAACTTTTTTATAATTATATGCTTCCTTAATTATATGCTTCCTAATATTGTGCCTCCTACAGTTGCATTAATTTTGAAAAAATTTCCCAAGCCTAGAGATATAAAATATTTATAATTTGTAATATTTAGTAAATAATGTATTACCTTTTGTTTTAATATGGCCTCACATAGTTGCATAGAAAATTTAAGTTATAGCATCATCTGTTTGTATAAAATAAATAAATAAATTAAACAAATAATTAATAAATACGTACCGATGACATGACGTAACAATGACATGACGTAGCGATGACATGACGTAGCGATGACATGACGTAGCGACGACATGACGTCACGATGAAGTAGTGAGGACATCGGAAAATTATAATATAGATAATAATTTATACCTTATTTTTCCCCCCTTTTTTAATCTTATTTTTTAATTACCTTACAATTAATTAACCTTAATCTTAATAACATTACATTCATCATGTTATTTTTTAACTTTTAGAATATCATAATAGGCTTCCAAAAATTTTTTTTGATGATAGCCCTCCAACTACTGCATCTAATATTGACCCATCTACTGGTTTTACATTATTTTAATTTTTTTTAATTTCAACAATAGTTTTTTTATATTTTTGCCTGATTTCTTTATTTGTCTAGGCTAGCCCTTATCCCTCACATTGCTACAAAACATAATGAATCTATTATTAAAGATAGGCAAAGAAAATAATGACGATTAAACAAACGCCTTGCCCGTTCTAGAGTTACAGGTAGACAAAATAATAAAGAACTACGCTTGAAATAAACTCATCTGGAGGTTTATTTTGTTTTTTTTATCTTATGTTTTATATCTATGTTTATTTTATTTTCACCCAGTTCTCCAAATTATACTATCACCACTACCACAATCCCTATGCTTCCGCCTATTTTTTAACAAATATAAACATTTAATTCTGTACTATCATTCACTTCACTAGGAGTTAATATAAATATTACTTTATCCGATTCTCTGAGAAACTTTCGTGAATATTTAGAGGAATGTTCAAACTTGAATGTACAGTAAGGCCAATTTCATCAACTTTATTAATGGAAAAATATGCAGTAGTTCTGTCGTGGCCTTTAAAACAATACTTACGACCGTTTTATGGTTGAGTTAACATTGTCGTTCATGATTCTATTTTAGAAGGGGATACCAATGCTGACATTGACAGAAATATCGTTTTGCTTGAATGTACAGTACGGCCAATTTCATCAACTTTATTAATGAAAATATATGCAGTAGTTCTGTCGTAGCCTTTATAACAATACTTACGACCGTTTTATGGTTGAGTTGTCGTTCATGATTCTATTTTAGAGGAGGGGGATACTAATGCTGACATTAACAGAAATATCGTTTTGCGTTCTTTTTTTACCAGTATCCCAAGGCATAGGCATATGACTCATCTTTATCAGGACGTAATGTGTTTTGTACACTGCTTTGTTAATCCGTCATCACTTTCATCTGCAACCCTAAATGATATAAAATTATACATTAATTATTTCCTCCCCAGACGACAGCCCAGATTTATTTTGTCGCTTTTTTAATCAAAAATTAAAATGTCAACAAGGATTTGCTCTTAATTTTATCAAATACATTATAAATAATCCTCATTATTTTTTAAATCCTAAATTTATATGTCATTAAAAAAAATATCTTAAAAAATATATAAATAATTTGCATATAAGTTTCATTAGTGTTTAATGGCATTTTTGTAATTTAAATAGACAGCATTTTTTTTTTACTTAACATAAAAAAATATATATCCCTTATCAAATTTTTGACAAATAATTACAGAAATCAAAATTAATATTAGTTAGCACTTGACTTGGGAATATCTTTTACATATTATTAAGGGTTGAGCTGGGCTTGATAAGCTTTTTTAAAATTATAAGATCTTGGATGCTTCCTAATATTGTGAGCTTGAACCTGGCATGACATTCATTAAAAAATGAATAAAAATCTCATTTCCCGTCATTTTTGACGGACTTTCTACTAGTATATACAAAAATACAAGTTTTAAAAATAAAATAAATATGAATTATAAATAAAATACAATTTTCATTTTCTTAATAATATTTAAGAAAATGTATACAAAATGTTCATGCAAAGTTAAATATATTTTTTTATTTTATTTTATTAGAAAATAAAAAATGAATCTTAAATAAGAATAATTTAATAACAAAACAAGTATGTAAACTAAAATATAAAAAAAACTAAATATATTTTCATTTTGAATGCTGAAATGTATTAAAAAATGATTAAAGTAAAATTATTTAAAAAATTTTATTTTTAACATTTCCTTCTTTTTTTTAGTTATCTTCTTCATCGACTTTCGTCCATCGTTGATAGTTCTGCTTGTTGGTTGGATTGTTGCTTTTTGGTAGTTTGTTGAGCTTGATTGTTATCGTTTCAATTTTCCATCATTAGTCAATTGATATCGTTCAACAAATTTCCAATATTTCGTGAATTTCCAAAAGAAATTCTTACCTGTACATTTTATGTGAATTATGTGAGTTTTATATTTTCGCATTTTATATGTTAATATTTAATTTAATGAAAATTAAAATTTTTATTTTACATTCATTATATAATAAAAAAATTTCTAGGTCTTAGAATTAATTTTGATCTTGAACTTGTATTTGATATTGTATTTGTTCGTCACTTCTTCCCCTTCTAAAAACTTATATACTCGGTGTAGAATTACTAGCGTTTATCACAATTTATTTCTTTCTCTGTTGCAATATTTTTATTGGAAAGATATTTTTAATCTCTTTTTTACCTGGTCAAAATACTTCTTATAATGTTATTTCCTTATTTTGTATGATAAATTCCCATCTTTATATGTTACGATTCTTTTGTCCTACCTCTAAAGTTGTTACTGTTATAATTGTTATTGTTTCTAAAATTACTATTATTGTAAATATCTAGAATTGTTATTATTGTATTACCTATTATAATTATTATTATATCTGTTGTCATAATTTTGTTTAAAATTAATTCTAAAATTATCATTAGAGTCAAATCTATTTTTAGGTCCATTATAATTATTTATCTCATTCCTACAATTATATATAGGAAAAGTGTTATTATTGAACAAATATGGTAGTGTTCAATTTAGAATAACTTTATTAGAAAGTATTAATCCAGAATAATTTATTATAATGAATTGAGTGATTGTATTAAAATATAAGAAAAGAAAGTGATTATTTTATTTTGTGTGTATTAACCAAATCTCAATATATATATATATCGTAATATATAATTTATGATAAAATAAATTGTGGCTAAAGGCTTCATATATAAAAATACAATAATATATTATTAAGTATAACTGACATTTTAAATATAAGTAATGAAATAATAGCGTACAAAAGCGCACATGCAACATGCACTCCCTCCAAAAAAAAATATATAAAAAAAAAATTAAAGTCTTGAAAACACAACATGGTACAAAAAAATGGGAAGGAAAGAACTCGTTAAGCATGCGAGAGGTAATTTATTTTTAAGAATGAAAATATATGTATAAAGGGGAATTGGCACCATAGTTGTACATGATACGTTTTTATGTAATTACCCTTACAAAAGGTATAAATTACACTATCGATAGGTACAATTCACACTATAGGTGGCCAATAAACAATAAATATATTTGGAATAAAAATTGATATAATGAAGAAAATTATTTAATCAAAAAAAAACAATCATTAAAATATATGATAAAATTTGGAGATGGTGATAAAAAAAAATATAAGAAAAGCGTATTATCATAGAAAACAATTATAATTAAAGAACCATTCTAATCTAATTGAATAATTCTGACCTTAGAAAATTTGAATTTCAAATGACATTACTGATCCTCTCAGTGACAATACCCCCACTCCATAATTGATTGAAACTTACTTTGACAAAAACGGAGTTGTGTAAAGTTAATTCTCAAAATTTTATTCTTTTAAAATTAAGGTCGTAAATCAAAGTCATTGTCATTAAAAAAAAATTGTTTTATTATTTTTTTTTTATATCAACCGATTCCTAATCGAAGCGATAACGGATTATTAAAAGTTAAAAAATTCACTCTATCTCCTATCTCATTATTTATAATAGTGTTTACATCAACGTTGAATTTGATTATGTCAAATTCTTTAATCCAGTTTTGAACACATAGAGGCGGTCCCTCCCCATCCAATACATAAAAATTTAAATATTTAATTGTATTCAAATATTTAACCTTAATATTCGAGACCTGACCAACGACTGTGATAGGAGAACCCTCATAAGAGAATAATTTTATAGAACAATTTTCCTCAATTTCTTCAAAATTCTCCAATTTTTCAAAATCTTTACTGGGCAAGGATGTCACTGGAGAACCCATATCTATCAAAAAAGAAAAATTAAGATTATTAAGTTGCATATTAATCATAAAATCATTAATAAAATTTATCTTATTCCTTGGCCTCAAATTATATGGCGTTTGTATAATTTCTTGTTTTTTTAAATTGTTGTTGTTGTTGTTGTTATCGTTGTTGTTTTTGTTGTTGTTGTAGGTCCCACCATTATGCTTGTTTTCATTCCATGTCGTATAGAATTGTGCACCATATCTGTCATCTTTTCTCCATGTATCTTTTTCAATGAAGGACTTTTTATTATTAAACTCCAATGATTGACATTTGACAATAATCTCCTCAATTATAATCAAGTCTGTCGTGTTTTCTTCTATCAATCTTGTTTTTAATCTCTCATTGTAACAATTAATAATGAATTGAACTGCTATCAATTCTGATTTAAGGCCAGATCCGCACACCTTCAGCCTATCCAGATATTCTCTGTATGACTCTAATCTATCTGGTTTAGTACTAAAAACTTCCATTATACGTGTAATTTTGTTTTTTTCAACCTTTTTTTGTATCAAATCCTTCATTTGTTCATAAGATAAATTATCAATCGAATTCATTATACTCACCGCCAAATCTTTATTAATTGTCTCGAACAGTTTAAATTTCTTCGTAGGTTCATCAGTTATGTTTTCGGCAATAAATTTTAGGTCAAGGGTTTTGAGTAAGACTTTTATGTTATTATTACTATCCTCCACCATATTGAACAAATATGGTAGAAAGGTGTTCAATTTAGAATAACTTTATTAGAAAGTATTAATCCAGAATAATTTATTATAATCGAATTGAATGATTGTATTAAAATATAAGAAAAGAAAGTGATTATTTTATTTTGTGTATTAACCAAATCTCAATATATATATATATCGTAATATATAATTTATGGTAAAATAAATTGTGGCTAAAGGCTTCGTATATAAAAATACAATAATATATTATTAAGTGTAACTGACATTTTAAATATAAGTAATAAAATAATAGCGTACAAAAGCGCACATTAGCCATTTTCCTCATTATATGAATTTTATTCCAAATATATTTATTGTTTATTGGACACCTATAGTGTTAATTGTACCTATCGATAGTGTAATCTATACCTTTTGTAAGGGTAATTACATAAAAAAACTATCATGTACAACTATGGTGCCGATTCCCATTTATTCATATATTTTCAAATCAAAATAATACATAATCCGTTCCCTCATTATTAACCTATGTTTTCCCATTTTGACTAACCAAACCATATTTTTTTTGTTAAGGTCAAAGTTTGTTATAGCTCCTTTTGCATTATTGTTATTATTTTCTTCTTATAAGTAAATCTAAATTACCTCCCGCATGCCAAGCGAGCCCCTATTCCCTATATTATAAATTTTAGTTTATATATTTTTTTTTTGTTGTTTGTTTTTTTTTGGAGGAGGTGCATGTTGCATATTAATCATATTAAAAAAGATTCACTTAATATTATATTGTATTTTTATACGAAGCCTTGAGCCACAATTGATTGACCATAAATTGATTTACGATAGATATATATATTGAGATTTTGTGAAAACGTTTTTAATTGTATCACTTGTTTTTCTTATATTCGATTCTATTTTTATATAATAAATTATTCTGGATTAATACTTTCAAATAAAGACGATATATTTAAATTATTCTAAATTGAACACTTTTCTCCCTTGTTCAGTATCAAAATTATTATGTGAAGATCTATCTGAATTCTTATATTAAACTTTTTATCATTGTCTACATAATTTACAATATCATTAGCTGGATTAATATGAATGCTATCAAATTTTCTACCTAATTATAGCATTTTATCTAAAGTTATATTAACATTTTTGTTTAATTTACGTTTAATGTTATCGTTTAAGCTAGATTCCCTAAGTTTTTCTTTTATGCGTTCATCGTTAGTATAGCCACTGAGTTTAGACAACCTTAGAGACCAGTTTAAAAAATATTCATCAATTCATTGAGTTGCGCTTAAAAAATTGTTAATAGAGTCGCTAATATTTTAGTATGGTACTATACACCTTAATTTACTAATAACTTTATTAAAATCCAAAAAATCAATATTTGTGCATAAAGATCTAATTTTACTATCTGTTGAATTATAAAGTAAAATATTAATCTTAACAGAGTCAGATGATGTGCTGTTTGCAAAGTAATTAAGTACTTGGTCAATATATACTTTATTAATATCCCCATGTAGCTTGGGAAATTTGTATGGAAGATCTGTAACAGCTTTGAATTTATCGTCCAAAAAAAACATATGATTAACGTTTATTAAATTTTATAATATGACATATAAATTTATAGTTTAGTAAAAATAGAAGTTAATTGAAAAAAATCTTCATCCTTCAAAATGTTAAATTTCCACTCATTAATTCATAGTATTTTAGCATATCCTTAAGTTTTTCAAAAGGAAAACATACATCACTAGAGTTCAATATCCTGTAATATTCTAGGCAGGGATCCAAACCGAAACGAATATCGGTTCGGTTTAGGTACAGGTTCGGATAAAAATAACTGTTCAAGATTCAGGTTCGGTTCGCAAAAAATAAAAATATCGGTTCGGTTCGAACCTCTAAAAACCGGTTGGAACACTTTTGTATTCAAACCTACATTAGGGTTATGTATAAGGAAAAAAAAAATTTTATTTCATAATTAAAATAAAAACCCTCATTTTTATTATTTGCACATTATAAAATAATATTTAATTTATAAATATAACAATTAAATATATCAATAATTAATTTTAATATGAACAATTACTTAAATTTTTTTTATTAAGCCGCACAATTAATATATTTTCAAAATTTGTCTCACTCAAATTACATCTATAAGGAGTAGTGTTGTTAAAAAGCCGAGTTTTATCGGCTCCGACCTCGAGGTCGTAGCCAAAAAATTTGCTCAGGTTCAAGCCGGCTCATTGAGCTGGCTGAGTTGGCTTGCTCGAGTCGGCTCAGGAGTTGGCTCAAGCCGGCTCAAGATTTGGCTCACCGCCAGTGGGGCCGGCTCAGGATGTGGCTCAAGCCGGCTCAGGATGTGGCTCAAGCCGGCTCAGGAGTTGGCTCAGGCCGGCTCAAGAGTTGGCTCGAATCTTATTTTAAGCCAAAATTTATTTATTTAAATATGTTAAAACAATATAATATATATTTATTTTTAAACATAATAAATTATGAAAATAGTTTATTGATTTGATGTTTTTTTTAATAAAAAAAATAATATGCTGCTATTGTTGTATTGTAATATTATTTTTTTTGTTACAATTTATTAGTGATTTTCACGCGCCCAAATTTTTAAGCAAAAAAAATTTTTGAAGCTCAAAAATAATAAGAATTTTAAATTTTCATTTGATAAATTTTTTGGAGAATTTTCTTATAAATAAACAATCTTTGAGGTGAAATCTTTTATGTTTTTTTTAATCATCTTTGTAAAATTATCTATTTTTTTGTATATATAAAGAGGTGGTTTTTTCTAAATAATTTTTAAAAATATTTATATTAAACTTTTTTATGTTATTTTAGGCCTGTCTAAAAAATATTTTTTTCCAATAAAAAAATTTTAAATTTATATAAAATCGGGCTGGGCGGAAAAATTATTTATATATTGGGTCGGACTTTTGGAAACAAATTAAAAAAACTCATTCCGGATAGGATATATTTTTAAAAAAATGGGCCGAGCTTGGCTTATTATCATTAAGTTGTGTCAAATTGAGATCTATATTGTAAAAATATTTCAAGAAACAAAGCACTAATATTTTAAAATTTAAAAAATTTTTTTTCCAATAAAAAAATTTTAAATTTATATAAAATCGGGCTGGGCGGAAAAATTATTTATATATCTGGTCGAACTTTTCGGAACAAATTAAAAAACTCGTTCCGGATAGGATAAATTTTAAAAAACTTTCAGGCCTGTTTTAAAATTAGGCCAGTAACATCACTAATTTATAGTAACATTTTGTCTTATATTTAAACGAAAAAAATAATCTGGATTCTGCAGTTTCAAAGTTTTACAAATTAACCAAAAATAATAAAAATTAATTTTATTATTAGGAATTAAATAGAAATAAATGAGCCATCATTAAAATAAAGAAACCATTGAACAAGGAAAAATTAAACCTTTTAATCTAGCGACAAAAACTAAAACTGATATTTATATTCCTCAAAATTTAAGAAAAATTAAATTCACTAATCGGATGCTGAGTCAATTAGCATATTGCCATAAACCTAAATTAAATTGCTAGTTGATTTAATAAAATAATATGCAGATTCAAATTTATGAAATCAAAATTGTTTTAATTAACAAAAGACTATGTATCTCGTTTAAGATTATAAATTTTAACAAAATTATGTAACTCTAACTACTTTTCTCCTACTTTTTTTAAAAAATAAATTATTTGAATTTATTTACTTTTTTTTACATAAACTAAAAAAGCATGGATTTTATTTTATAATAATATTAAATAATAATTATAAAAAATTTAATAATAAAAAAATATAAAAAATCTAACTTTGTAAAAAGTAAATTTCAAACAAATACAATTAATGATTTAAAATTTCTGGATGCTGCAACTCTCGTCTCGGGTGGTATATTATTTTTTTATGTTATTTATTTTTTTTAAAATAAATATAACATTTTTTTAAATGAATACTTATGTATTATTAAACTTGTGAATGAGTTTTGTCTAAATAAACATTTAATATCATCAGGAATTACAATATAGTTTAGTGATCTGCATCGGGCCTTATTTTTGAAACCCGGCCTGGCCCGAAATTTTTTTAATAAATTTTGCCGACCCGGCACGAACCCGAAATTATTTATGAAAAAATTTACCGGCTTGGCCCTATTTATTATAAATATAGAAATTAGTTTTTATAAATAATTCTAAATAAACGATATATATATGTTATATGGCGTCTAGTTTCTATAAATAAAAACAAATATTTTATTTTGCATAAAAAATTCAACATAAAATTGATAAATTTAGATAAAAAAATTTATCAGGCCTGAGCACCACCAGGCCCGAATTTTTAAAAAAAATATTAGGCCTGTCCCAGCCCGAACCTGATTTTTTTTAAAATATAGGCCCAAAGCCCGTTCGGACCAGGTACTGGCCGGGCCTACTCTTGCAGATTTTTAATATACTTCGTGCAATATCATATTTATACTTCGGTAGAAAAAAAACAAAAGTTTGCTATACCGATGATAAAGTGTCGTAGACCTTTTTTAATTGTTATGATCTTCATTTTGGCTCAAGCCGAAATTTATTTAAGATTAGTATTGGTAAACGGCTGAAAACTCATCTAGTTTTTGAGTCTAAAATTGACTTAAGCCGGCTTTTAGTCAAATTTAGCTCGAGTGGGCTCATGACTTAGCTCAAGCCGACTATTGATTCGAAATTTTTTTATTTGTTAGCGTTGTTAAACGACTAGCCGGATTAGCCTTGAATCGGCTTGAGCCATCGGCTTGAGCTATCGGCTTGAGTCATTGGCTTGAGCTATCGAGCCGAATTTTTGGCTCAAAAACTGGCTGAGTTTTCGACTAAGCCGGCTTGGCTCAGCCATTTAACAACACTAATAAGGAGATAATATAAATTTAATTGTTGAAAAACATTTTTCCACACTAACTTGGGTAGCTGGCTTTGCCAGTATGATATCAGATTTGATGTGTTATTTATAATACTATATGTAAATAATTTATATATTAGATTTAATTTTTTTCTAGGCATTATAGTTTATAAGCTTAAAATAAAAAAAAATGTTGTAAAATATCAATATATTAAAGTTTATAAAAATTATGATTGACGTTTATCAATCAAATATGATTGACGTTTACCTATCAAATATGGACGTTTATTACTCAAATATGATTGATGTTTATCAATCAAATATGATTGACATTTATCACTCAAATATGATTGACGTTTATCAATTTTTTAGAGGTTTAGGTTCAATTTAGGTTCGATAAAAAATACCGGTTTTTAGCGGTTTAACGTTTCGGTATAGGTTCGGTTTGGATCCCTGATTCTAGGTCTTTAACCCCAATGGTATGATAAAGTAGGTCGCAAATGTAAATAGTATGGGGATCTCAGAGTTGGGCAGGTCCTCCGGAAAAAGAATCTAGATACAGATACAGATTCTTTATAAAAAAATGAATCTTAGATACAGATATTAGTATCTTTTTCTAAATATCAAAAAGATACAAGATAAAAGATACTTGTATCTTTTACTAAATTAGAGTATCTTAAATACAAGATACTTTTAAATTAATACAGTTTTTATTATTTATTTGTGAAGAACATAGCATACACATATAAGAATGAATATTTGCAATAATTAATACATATTTATTGATGAATTAATTATAATAAAGAGGGATTTTAATATTAGTTTTTGCCCATTAATAGCTAAAACAGGGAGAGTAATATATTTAATGGGAGTTGAAAATTTGCAAATAAGAAGAAAAAAAAAATTAAATCAAAGGATTTATTAGAATTTGCAGGTTTTTTCTGTGTTGTTTTAAATATAGCTTATATTCGGAGTATATGGCTAATTATCATCTCTAAAAAAATATACTAGTTTTATTTTATTCATTATCTTTAATAAGTATTTATCATTACTTGTTTGTGATACTTATGTGTTTTTTAAATTAGTTTTATTTTCTAATATTATTTATTAATTCTTGCTTTCGTAATATCATATATATAAATATCATTTAAATCTCTTTTCAAATTTTTTTTAAATATTTCTTGCAAAATCATTAATTATATATAAAAAATATGAAAATAATGTACAACATTATATTATTTAATTATTAAATACATAAAAATTTTCTTTAATGCATTTTAAATTGATTAAATTTTGTAAATAAATACTGTAATGTAATTTCTCATATCATAAATAAATAAAAGTAACTAATAAAGTTAAATTCTACCTTATTATATTTATTTTATTAAGAGCCTTTTAAAATTATCTAATGTTATATATCATTTGTAGCTTAAATATTTCCTCTAATAAGAACTTGCTAAAATAATTATATAAAAATATATTAGGGATGTGCCGATATTTTTTATCGGATTGGGCCAATACTTAGCCCATTTTAAAATATCGGTTATCGGCCAATATTATAAAATTTGATCCGATATAAAATGGCTTCTTTAACAAAAATAAAATGTTATAAAATTAAAAAAAAAGTTATATCTAAACTCTATTATTTTTATAAATAAAATCGAAATCCATTTTATGTATTTTTTTAATAATAATAATTAATTAATAAACATTCTGCCATATTGTTATTTTTTTTTGCGCATTCTGTTTATAAAAGTGTGCGATAATCTCTTCAGAATCTTTTTTAGTAAATCTGGTGATATTGATAGTTACTATCGCCGCAAGCTGACCTCTGATAAATTGGAAATATTGGTATTTCTAAAAAAAATCTTCGATATAATTAATGTTAAATATTATTTTAAATATTTATCTCAAATTCCATAATATAATTGTTAATTACTTATTATGTATATAGATTAATGTTATTACTTATTATATAAAAGTGATTTAACAATAAAAATATTTTATATACATTTAGAATTGCAATTGAATTGAATATATAAACTATAACTGATCATTATAATTGTTGTAATATGTGTTTTAATATTCAAATCTACTTTTAAACAAAATCAAGAAAAACGAAGTAATATTCAAATCTACTTTTGAAAAACGAAACAACAAAATTATGATTTTTCGAACATAATTTTTAATCTTTTAATTTTAATTTTTCTTATATTATTTTATTTTATTTTTTAATTTTTTTCTTATAATTTTACTTTTATTTAATAATTAGTATTTATAGTTTATGATTATGAATAAAATTTTAAAATCTTAAAATATTTTCTCAACTACAACTTCTCAACCACAACAATCCCTTTCACTTAGATTAGACCCCACCTTCTGCGACTAACGATTGTTTCACGAATTCTTGTTTCTAAGATCATCGATTTTATACCCTATACTAAAGTTTTGACAAGCAATTGGCGATAATTTGTCAACGATTAACGATTGCTTACTGGTCTTGACCCCTTGTTCTACCTAGTCGCTTGTCAAGATATCGACTTTATCTCGATCTCTTATACGATAATGATTTCTTGTATCTTTTGATCCAAAATAAAAATCCGATATCTACACGAGCTTGATTGCGGCATGAATTTTCTAATGAATAAAGCCATTTCTCTTCTTGAAGATTTTGGTTAATCAACAACCTAATATTTTGCTAAATATTATCAACTTAAATAACAGTTAAACGTGTATCTTTAATAAAAATTATAAAGAATTTCTTTTAGCTAAAACGATCACTTGTATGTATAACGATCTCTTGAGACGAATTCCTTTTAACCAAATGACTAATTCTATTCTTTTTCGAATTACGCCCTTTGATATTGATACCATTGTTTCTTTGCTTTCATCCTTTGTCTTAGTGTCGATAGTCATTTCATATATCACATCCCCCTTTATTTAGAATATCTTTTCAGAGTTAATTAGACTGAATTGGAGAACCTGGTTGATTTGTCTTCGGACCATTATTGTTGGTTGAGAAGTTATAGTTGGTTGAGAAGTTGTAGTTGAGAAAATATTTTAAGATTTTTAAATTTTATTCATAATCATAAACTATAAATACTAATTATCAAATAAAAGTAAAAGTAAAAGTAAAAATTATAAGAGAAAAATTAAAAAATTAATTAAAGAAAACTTAAAAGTAAAAGATAAAATTTATGTACAAAAAATCATATTTCGTAACAAATAAAAATATCCTCGATTATATATCCTTTTCTATAATATTCATTTACATCTTCTGAACTCAAATTAATTTGTTTTGTTTTTCTGTTTAAAAGTAGATTTGAATATTACTTCGTTTTTCTTGAATTTGTTTAAAAGTTGATTATATTAAAACACATATTACAACAATAATATATTTAAATGACATAAGTTATGGTATAGTTAAATTATAGATGTTATACAAATAAAAAGTATATTAAAAATTAAAATGGTATCTTTACAGAATACAAAATTAGATATGATATAGGATCGGTAATCGGCCGATATCAATTTAATATCGGATCGGCCTCCAAAAAGTGGTATCGGTACACCCCTAAAAAATATATATCCAAAATGATTTTAATTTGACAATCAACCATCTTCTATAAAAAATTTTAATAACAATTATCTAAGAGGGACTTAAGTATAGGTATTATTATGTTAATAATTATAAAATAAAAATGTATAATATACTTTAATATGTTTAACAAAGTTTGTGTTGAACCTTTAATAACTTTTTTTACTAGTGCAATTTATACATTCAGTTTGTACCTTGTCCTTTTTCACATGAATTACTTTATAAAATTTTCTATCTAAAATTTTAAGATTCAGATTTGATTCAGTAGAACCTATCTCCATAATTTCATCTTCACTACCATGAATGTTAAACATTCTACAAATTAAAAAATATTACATATATAATATATCCTTTACTTATTTAGTTTTGGTGTTGTTATTTTTAATCTATCTATCTTTGTGACATGTAAAATTTTCAACTAATTTTGGATATCAATATATTTAAAATATAGCGGGAAAAAATAAAATAAATAATGCAAGATCTCACGAAGAAAATAAAGTTAATTGTGTGATATGTAAATGTTTTAAATATGAATATTAAAAAGAATCTGTATCTGTATCTTTTTAAAGAAAATGAAAAAGATACAAGATTCTTTTCAAAATAAAGGATCTTAGATACAGATACTAGTATCTTATTAAAAATGTCAATAAGATACTGAGTACAAAATACAAAAGGATCTTGTATCTTGTATCTTAGATACAAGTATTCGCGGTACTGCCCAGGGATCTTAATTATTTCAAAAGAGAACATTCTTCCATAAATATTTTAATAAAAATTTTGATTTTTATCTTTATATATCGAATTATTTATGTTATGCAAAAATAATTGTGATACCAATATGATACAATTTTCTGAAAATTTTCCCAACCCTAGTTAATGGTATAATTATTGTAAAAACTTGTAATCGTTAACCATATCATATCATTCACTCTATTTTCGAATAAGATATTTTTTTTTTCGCTTTTAAATGAAATGAATATTTTGCAATCATATGCGAGTGATCATTCTGATGAAAATGAAGGACTACAAGAAAATAAGAAAAAACTTAATTATTTCGAAATATCTAGGTAAACATATATGATTTTTTTAAATCGTGATTAGTGAAGAAGAAAACTTTGATCAAAATGTAGATTATGCCATACCAGCTAAAATAAGAAACTTTGAGCATAAAAAAGGAAATTGGGCCTCATATGTTTACTCTCCTTGTAAACTATTTAACACCTATTTTCTAAAATATATTAGTTAATATAAATATAGGACAAAATTTAATTGACCAAATTAATAGAAATTTAATGAATGTTCAATTTTTTGTCATGGATCACCCTTTACATATAAGCCTTTCAAACACTTTTGTGCTGAAACATCATTGGATTAATTTATTTTTGGAAGAATTACGAAATAAAATTGGGAAGTGTGACAGGTATATTCCTAATATTATTATCAATATAATATAATAAAAATAATCATATACAAGATTTTCTTGTACCTTAGGTGAGTTGCAAATATATGAAAATGAAGAAAAGACAAGGTTAATAATATAATTACACAATTATATTCATTAATAAAGGAATTTTATAGGTATTAACATTAAATCAGGAAACATTGAATTGAAACATTTGTCAGATTTAGTAATAAATATATTAGCCAAATATAATATTACATCTGATATTTATAAAGTATAAAGTTTGGATATTTGATTTAAATAAAATCATTTTAGGATCCTTCTTTCCATGTAAGTATTTGTTGGATGTTAAATAATAGTTCTGGAAATTTTACAGCATTTCAATTCTCAGAGATCAAAGTTATTATATAATTTTAGAGTTTATGTTCTACTTAGTTTTTAGAAAATATTGAGTCCTTATTTTTATAATGAAGTTATTGAAATTCAATGCTTAAGATTTAAAACTGGCAACAAAATATATGATATTAAACTAAAATCATGAATATATAATTATAATTGTATTAATAAAATATGATATAAAATGTTTTAAATTTGAGATTTACTTTTATAAATTTTGATAAATATACATCCCTTGACAGTTCAATCAAAAACAAGATTATTATACAACTTTTTTTTTAATAAATAAAACTTGATATGATAGTTATTTATGATTAATGATGTCTCTGAATGATCATGTTTTTGCTAAACCTAACCTAAACCTCTCTTAAAAGTTAAGGGTTTAAGGAATAAAAGAAAAATTAGAAATTTCTTAAAATATTTAAAAAATCACAAAAAATAGTTTTTTCTTGTGCCATTTTCTTCACATTTTCAATTTTTTGCCTACATTTTATAGGTAAAAATTTTATTATAATTTAAGTATGTTATAAATAAATATAATTAAAATATGTTACTTACCTTGTTTTTGTATCAATGTTAGAAAGTAAAATATTGAGACAAAACATGTAATCAATAAAGTAAAATAAAATAAATCCAATTTTTCTAGAATTAATTGAATATCTAGTAAATATTTTGTCAATAGTTAATTTAGACCAATGTAGTACCAGCTTTTTCTTCGATGAAAAACATATTGCCAGTCTTAGAAATCTTAAAAAGGATATTTTGGAACATATTATGATTGTTTGATTGAATAAAATATAAATTTATTTTATAATTTTTTGCTAGTATATTATGTTTATGAAATGTATGGTGTGGTATAATAAATAAATAAATTTTAAAAAAATTATGTTATTTAGCTTGGCATTTGCACTTTACCTTAGCATTTGCAGTTTAGTCAAACTCTTTATTTTTTGCGTTTTAGTGTCCAATATATATTTTTTATATATTAAGTTATTTAATCTTTTAAATAAGCAGGTTTTTGCTTAATACATGTTGGTCTAGAAATCGGTATTACTTTGTATTTATTTGTGGTATTTTTATTTATGTCCACACTTCCCTCCTTAAAAAATTTTTTAGAGCTAGTATCATTATATAAAAATGTATTATAACATTCTCTTTAATTGATCTAAATGTCTCCTTAATATACCTTTATCTGTCTTAACTTGGAACATCATGTCACTTTCTTTATGTGTGACCATGCCTTTCCATCATTTGTCATCCCCTTGTATTTTGCACAAAACAAAATCTCCTACATTAAAGGTTCTATTGCGTGATAATGGTATGTTTACTCTATCCTCCTTCCTCCAACTGTTTTAATAAGTATTTAATTCAATGTCGCAATTGAACATTCTTTTGGAAGGTGTAACTCCTGTTGCATCATTTTGTGCATTTCAATAGTGCAATATCTAAGACAATCTTTATAATTATTTATTTTCATATGTGCCTTTCACCATACGTTCTACTTGTCCATTAAACTGCTGGTGGTATGCAGACGTAAGTAAATGTTTAATACCATAATCGTTGCAAAATTTCTCAAAATCCTTGTAAAGTTGGTACCATTATCAATAACTATGGTTTCAGGGATTTCGAATAGCGAAATAATTTTAAAAATTTTCTTCTATTGTCATTTCGGGTGTAATATTTATGACAGGAACATTAATTGGAAATTTACTGTAGGCATCGACCATTATCAACCAATTTTTTGTGAAAAACGGACCCGTATAAACTATGTTATGTGTATCCTTTCAAATGGTTTGGTTGCCGAAACCCATGATTTTTCTATATTTTTAGGATTGTCTTGATATATATTACAGTCGTCACATTACTTACATTTCTATGTCAATCATACCAGACTACCACATATGATCTTTGGCTAAGGATTTGATTTTACCTGCTCCCAAATGAGATTCATGTAATGCCTGCAGTATGTTTTTTATCATACTGGATGGAATTATGATTTTGTTGTTTTCGTAAAGTCAATCTTTAATTATACTGAATTCTAGTGCTGTGAAGTAACATCAAAAAAGTAACGTCGTTTTTTTGAAAAGGAACGCCATTTGTTACATTCTTCTAGAGGTAACGAGTAACCGTAACGCGTTTCTTTTTTTTGAGTAACGGTAACGCAAAACGTTACTCGTTAATTTATATTTTTCCTTAAAAAATATCAACAAATAGAAAAACATATTTTAATGTATTATAAAATTACTTTTATTCATTTTTTAATATTTAATATAAATAATTTAATCCGAGTTTTAATTCATATCAACCACTGCCTTCATTTTTATTTTAAATTCTCGTTGTTAAATTTTCTGTCGAAAATAATATTCAATCGAAATTCAAAGTAAATGTTAATAATGATATTATTATTCTTATAATTTATTTTAAGAATATTATGTCCATATTACATACTTCTTCAGATGAAGATGATATAACTCTCCCCTGGCCCCAATTTGAAATATATTTTAAACCAATAAAGAAAATTGATGGTACTAAGTCTACACTTTGGAAATGTAAAATATATCCCAACACAAATATTTCAACCTCAATGTCCAACAGTTCAAACATAAAAAAGCATTTGAAGGTAAAAAGATAAAATTTTAAATATTACTTTAATAATAGAATAATACTTTGAAAAGCTTAATCATGGAATTAAAATATAAGGAGAGCTATGTCAATATTAAATATTGGATCAGATCGGCACCGATATTTAGAATTTCCCAAAAATATCGGATTGGGCCGATACTTATAAAAACAGATCCGATCTTTTTACTTTTCTTTTTTTTGTTATATTATTATATGTATATTTATTTTACATTATTATAATATTTTCTAAATAATTTTTTTTAAACAATGCAAATGCACAACATCCTTTAAATTTTATTCTTTTTTAAAATATAGTATTTTAAAAGTTTTTTTTATTAAAATAGAAAGGAACACCTAAAGTTTTAATTATTTTAAATCTTTTTAAATAATAACGCCAATTTTATTAATTATACTTTAAATAAAAGAATATTTTTAAATATGGTATCTGAATTATGGAAATATTTTACAAAAGACAAAGATAATTTTGCAAAATGCGTTATCTGTGGAATCATCTGAGTTTAACTTCAGTACAGCAGGATATATAGATGATCCATATCGAAGAAACTTATTGCCAGAAAATCTAGAGGCTCTTGTATTTATTTTAAAAAATCTAATATACTATAATTTTATATATTAAATACAATTTTATAATTCATACCAACATAAAATGCATATATTATAAAATATATGTTTTTTAAATTATGGTCTTAATTGTAGAAATAAAAAAAATTAAATTAAATACATAATTTGATATTTTGCATAAAAAATATTGATTTCTTAATTACATTTGGTTCAATATAAATATCGGATCGGTATCAGTATCGCATCAGTTTTGGAGCAATATCGGATGGGATTGGTGAAAATATGTGGATCGACACAGCCCAATATAAGCAATTAGATTATACTTATTGTGCTGGAAACCAACATTAAAAACCCAAAATTAACAAAAATTGGTGTTGGTTCAAAGTATTATATTGAGTTTTTTATATCTTTTATTTCTTGTTTTAGTATTGCTATTGGTTTGAATATAATTGTTAATAAATTTAAAGAATAAAAAATAGTGATTTAAAAAAACTTTGTTTAAATAATAAATAAATATGAAAGAGTGGCGTAGCCAGGATTTATCCAATAACAAAATTTTACAGAGAATTTCATTATAGATTTTATTTATTATTAAAATACTATATATAACATCCCATTATTTAACCAGCTGTCTTGCACTAAGCGCTCTTGTTTGTCTGATAAAAATTTTGAAATCAATTGTTGCTAAAAATAAATAAAAAATTGTTACGTTTATTTGTATAATTTTATTTATATTATAATTAAATATATGAATATTTTTTTTATAAAACGGTCTTATATATTCTTTTTGTATAGTTTTATTTTATTTTATATTGTCGGAAAAAAATAAATATTATTTTTGTATATTTAATTTTTTTAAGTAACGAGTAGCCCGTTACTCTTTTGAAAAGTCAGTAACGCACGTTCCTTTTTTGAAAAGGTAACGAGTAACTGTAACGCGTTCCTTTTTTCAGATGTAACGAGTAACGGTAAGGCGTTTCTTTTTTGTAGTAACGTTTACAACACTACAATTATTATATTTTATAGTATAATTTAAATTTCATATTCGTTATCATCTTATCTTTGAGGTCTCATATTTGGACATTTCTCTCTGTTCCTAATCATATTAACAAGACGGTCATCTGTTCGTCCTCGCCGTCTGGATGGTTATCTGTTTTACTTAATTCCAATTCAATGTATTTATAAATTTATTTTTTATAGGCTCGTTGTTCTTAATATCATTGATGACTTGTGTTATTTCAATATCTTTGTAAATTTCGTCACGTATTTTATTAAAATTAATAGGTATATCCCCAAAGTCGTTTGTAATTGTGGTATTTTCAACAACTTCATCGTTACTTATAATAATTTTGAGAGACAATCAGGATCAACGTCATATTTTTCGGCTTTATACTTTATGTTGAAATCATAACCTAATGTTATATTCCATTTTTGATGTTTTAAGGACATAGTACTGTTGTCCTTAAGTCCTTTGGTAAAAATATGGACTAGAAGTTTATGGTCAGTAATTATTGTAAATTTAGTGCCTATTAAGTATTCCTGGAATCTCTTTATAGCGAACATAATTTGAGAGCCTCACGCTCAATATTGGTGTAATTCATTTCGGATTTTAATAAGGTTCTCAACGCAAAAGCTATGGTTTTTCTTAGCCGTCTTTTTTAGTATGAAATAATACAGCTCCTAAACATCTCCATCGGCAATTCCGATAGGTAATTCAGGGTTAATATAAGTCAAAGCTGGAGGAAGACTAATAAACGTCTTTAGATCATTAAAACTTCTAAAGTGTTTTAAGTTCCATGCCTATTTTTCTTTGTTGACAATTTTGTATAAAGGATCAGCAATTTCTGCAAAGTTGTTCAAAAATTTCCTATAGTAATCAACCATTCCCAGATGTTGATAATTCAGCAGCTGATTTTGGTTCTGGCATATTTATTGTTGCTTCAATTTTGTCATGGTTAGCATGAATCCCCTTGAAGTCAATATCATAATCCAGGAACCTCACTTTGTTTTTAAAACTAAGCTTTTGGCAAAATTAGGTACTAACCCATACGATAATATTCTTTTCAAACACTTTTTTGATGTTGTTTAAGTGAGCTTCATCGTTATTTCCAGTTATAATTAAATTATCAATATAAAATATGACATATTTCATATCACCAAATATTTGATCCACGATTTGTTGAAATATTGGAAATGAGTTCTTTAGCTCAAAAGGAAATCTAGTGAATTGGTAGTATGCCTTGTGTGTGGATATAGTCAAGAGATTTCTGCAACTTTTATCATTCGGAATCTGTAGAAAGGCATTTTTAAAATCGATTTTGGTAAATTTATTTCCTCCCTAAAGTTTAGCTATTAGATCATTTATTCGTGGAAGTGTATATAAAATGTTTATAGTGTCTTTAAAATCAGCGCAAACCTGTGTACCCATCATCTTTGTAGATGACGGTTATAGGATTTTCTCATCGAACATCTTTTATCGGCTCAATAATTTTTTCTTATATCCATCTATTAAGTTCTTTGCCCACAAGATCACTCTTTGCATAGGGTATACGTCTTGGTGGTATAATTTTGGGTTGGGCATCTCTTCTTAAATGTAATTTGTCATTTGCTTTGTTAATTATTTTGTTGGTCAATTTGGATTCACAATCTTTAATTAGTTTTTAATTTCATCTTCATAATTGGTGTCATATTTGCTATAAATTTGTTCAAAATATTTTTGAAGGCGTTAATCCGTGTACGTCCTAATACAGCATTTTTTCTTGATTCTACAAACACTACTTGTAAATATTTTGTGATATCTTCATAACTTACTTTTACTTGAGTTAATCCCTTCAATCTTAATTAAGTTTCCGTCGTAGGCTGTAAGTTGCTGCTTGGATTTTTTAATTTCTTTTATGCCATTTTTCATAGCCATCTCATGAGATAAGATAGTGAATTTAGATCCTGTATCGACCTCCATTGTTGTAGTAACATCATTTAATTTTAGAGTAGTCATAAAAACATTATCATTAAGCATGTTCTCAGTTAAGTTGTTGATATTAAAATCATTTTCATTATTGTCTTTTGCAGTGTCAACTTTGTCTGCAATAATTTCTTCAATATTCATGTTGCAATTGTTATTGTTATATTGAATCTGGTCATCATATTGTATTTGATTTCTCGTTGTTATCATGCCACCTGTTGTTTTCTCCATAGTTATCTGAGTTGTAATTATAGGATCGGTAAATATTGCAATTTTGATCATCGTATTGAATCTGTTTCCTATGGTTATTATTACACCATTTGTTGTTTCTACAGTTATTTGATTTGCTATTAGATTGATAATTGTTGTTATCGTAATAGTTTCTAAGTTGCTGTTGTTATAATTGTTACTGTTTCTAAGATTACTACTATTGTCATAATATCTAAAATTGTTATTATCGTAATTCATATTCCTATTCCTAATTATAATTATATCTATTGTCATAATTTTGTCTAAAATTATCATTAGGTCTATTGTAATTTTTGTTATCTCATTCCTACAATTATACCTAGGAAAAGTATTATCAAAAGTATTTTGGTTACTTGAAGATTTATCTAAATTCTTATGTTCATTATTTTAATTATTAACATCTCTATTTTTATTAAGTTTTTTATCATTACTCACATAATTTATATTACCATTAACCGATTTAATTTTAACGCTATCTCATTTTCTTTCTATTTCTACCATTCCACCTAAATTTTAATTATCATTTTTACTTAGATTATGTTTAATGTTGTCATTTAAAGTAGTTTTTTATTAATTCACTTATCATCAGGAAATGCGCATTGTCTACTAAGTTTGGATCAATGACATATTATCAGAATCAGTGGTGAATCTATTAAAAATATCATAATTTTATATAAAAATATTAATTTACCTTGAATTTTATTAAATTATTTGAGCCAAACTTGTATATTGAATAATTTGATATCAGAATCAGTGGTCAATCTATTTAAAATATCATATAATTTTATTTAAAAATATTATTTTACCATTTGAAAGAATAATGGTTGAATTGTATATGTTTGTAATTGGCGGGAAAAAAAAGGGGGTTGCACGCAACCTTTGCGCAATAATACAGGGTTGACCATATGCAGATTCTTCAATGCATGAATGAGATCGATACCTTTTTTTGGAAAAATTCGTCAGAAAATGCTCTTTCCATTAATAATTTTTTAAATTCTAATGATGATTCAGTGAATATTTTTAATAATTATGTTAATTTAAAAAAAAACATTGAATATAACACACCTTTACCAGCAAGCGCTCCTGTGGAACGCTTGTTTAGTAAAGCTAAACATGTATGAAAAATGTGGTTGTTTAAATGTAATTTAATTATAAATAAATATATTTTAATTGTTTTACTTATATTATATTATTAAATTACAATAAATTTATACCATATATAATTAATTTTTATATTAGTTAATTTTGCATTGATCAGAAATTTTAATAAGAAAAGGATCGTGATCGCGATCCTTTTTTTAATAAAAGGTCGATCCTGGATTTCGATCATTTTTTTTCTCGAAAATCGTGCGTGATCGGGATTCGAACTTTTTAAAAAAATTGATTAACAAGCCTGATAATACATTTTTAGGGGACAGGGGGTGGAAAGAGAACTAAGGAGAATATTTTTATTAGCTTAAAATGATATTCACAAAAAGTGATAAATTTTTGAAGGGGGGGGGGATTTTCCCTTGTCCCCTCCTTGGCTACGCCTATGCAGTAGGTACTAAATATCTAAGTTTTTTTTATTATTTAAAGCCCAAAATTTTAGTATCTGAGATAGATCTAATTTTGTCGTACACATAATCTGTTAAATTATAAAGTATTATATCAATCTTAACAGAGTTAGATGATGTGTTGTTCGCAAAGTAATTAAATACTCCGTCAATATATGAATTAATTATCCCCATTTAATTTGGGAAATTTGTATGGAAGCTCTGTGATGGCTTAAGTTTATCGTTCAAAACGTTTGTTTAATATATTTTCATAGCAAATATTTTGATGGTGTTTTAAAATAAATACATTTCAGTCTAGATTTTAACAAATATACATAACACTTCTAGAAATTCTGTTTCGTTGTAAATATAGAATTTTCCATTTAAAGATTCATAACATCTCAACATATCTTTCAAACTATGGAATTGGAAAAATATGTCGCCAGAATTAGGTACACGAAAATAATCTACATTAAGGATTCCCTTTAACTCGTCGTGGGAATGTTCAAAATTTTAAAAACGTACATCGAAACAAATAATATGAAAAATATTTTTTTTTGACCTTCTTATATAGAATTTTTTATGTTACGAAAAATATTTGTGAAACAGATGAGTATTTTTTTTATCAGTTCATCCTCACTAGGGGCAACATGTAAAGAGGACTTTATTTTTACATCATTATATTATTTCATAAATTCTATCTCTATTTATAAAATATCGCTGGTATAACACAAAACAAAAATTTATAATTTGAATAAAGGACAAAGAACTGAATCATCAATTTAGTCAGCGCGTGACAAGATTGAAAAGTACTATGTAAGATGACATAAATGCATTTTACAAATTGTTGCCTAAATAATATTTATAACTATAAATTTTTCTTTGTCTGCTCAGGTATGGAGGTAAAAGTAGTTATCAAAGGCCTGGAGACTCCACTAGCTTGAAGCGCCAATAAAATATCGTTTGTTTAAATAATCTATTCTTGACCTCACATCAATTGTTAAATCAAGTGACTGGTAACGTTAACCTTTTTTATGATAGATTAAGTAAGTTCAGATTATCCAATATGTTTTGAGAGTTATGTATTTTACAATCGGTAAATTGTTAAAAATCAAATCTAGTATTATCTTAAAAGTAAATAATTACAATCATCTGAGTTAACATATGACATTATAGGTTTACATATCCAAACAATTCGGCCTTTTTATTGATATTGATGGGGTAGTTACTCGAGGTAGAGATGTACTTCCTCCTGCTAAAAAAGCTTTTGAAACTATGATTGATTCTTCTAAATTATTAAACCAACCATTGGTATTTCTAACAAATTCAGGTACAAGTTCTACAGAAGAAAAATCTAATTATTTAACTAAACTTTTGGATATTCATGTACTTTTATTTACTAGTTGAACTCTAAATTAATTTTAAAATGTTAATATCAGGTTAACCCATCACAAATTATAATGAGTTATAGACCATTGGATTTATTCAAAAAATTTTCTACCAAAAATACACTTATTTCTGGACAAGGGCCTATTGAAAACATTGCAACTATGTTTAAAATGTTAATTTCTGTTAATTTTAAGTATTTTTATAGAATGGGTATTAAGAACCTGATTACAATTGAACAACTCTCAAAATCATATCCATTATTAGATATGATGGCAAATGCAAGACGAGAAATTATAGTATTTAAAATATATTTATATTTTTTGTCAGGCCACTAAGAAACTGACTTTCTTTTTACCTAACTTAAAATATAGCCTAATTTCTTAATACTCACTATTTTTTTCCCCATATATTAATATTTTTTTTAAATATAATATGATAACCTAAAAATGTAATAGACTTATAGCAAGAATTGGTAATTTTTTAAATATCACAAATGCTTCAAAGTTTACTTAATCAATATACTGCTTATGCCAAATATTAGGAGTGTACCGTACTACTTTTTGGAAGCCGATCCAATATTCCCAATATTAAATTGATATCGACCGATTACCGATTAGATATCATTCTAATTTTGTATCCTGTAAAGATACCAATGGTTTTTTTAATTTTTATAGGCATGTACCGATATTATATATCGGATTGGGCCAATATTTCACCCATTTTAAAATACCGGTTATCGGCCTATATAAAATTTTCTGATCATTTATTATTTTTGTGCATTCTGTTTATAAAAGTGTGCAATAATCTCTTCAGAATCTTTTGTGAAGCTGGTGATATTGACAGTTACCATTGCCGCAGACTGACCTCTGATAAATTTGATATTTTGGTTTATCTAAAAAGAAACCTTCTATTTATTAATGTTAAATATTATTTTAATTATATATTTCAAATTTCATAACATATTTGTTTATTACTTATTATGTATATAGATTAATGTTATATAAAGTGATTTAATAATAAAAATATTTTATATACTTTTAAAATTACAATTGAATTGAATTGAATATAAACTATAACTGATCATTATAATATATTTAAATGACATAGGTTATGGTATAGTTAAATTTCATATCACTTATTTATATAATAAGTAATAACATTAATCTATTTACATATTAAGCAATAAACAAATATACTATGAAATTTGAAATAAATATTTAAATATATCTAAGATTTCTTTTTAGAAATACAAAAATTTCCAATTTATCAGAGGTCAGTCTGCAGCAATGGGGACTGTCAATTTCACTAAAAACAGATTCTGAAGAGATTATCACACACTTTTATAAACATATTGCCCAAAAAATAACAATATGACACAATGTTTATTAATATTATTAAAAAATTAAACATAAAAATTATTTATAAAAATAAATTGTTTTTTAGATATAACTTTTTATAATATTTTATTTTTTGTTAAAAACGCCATTTTTTATCAGATCGGGGAAAATTATATAATATTTGCCGATAACCGATATTTAAAATGGATGAAATATCGGCCCGATCCGATAAAAATATTGGTACATCCCTACCAAAGATGTTTATTTCTTACAGTTTAAATTTTTAACATTATTGCAAGGTTAAATAACCAATCAATTCAAAATAAACCAAATTTATAAAAATATAACTCCTCCACCATTCTTTCATATTATTACAAGATTATTTGTCTTATGACAACAGATGCTATCTTATTAATTAATTATGATTTCCTATTGACATATTTTATTTTTGAATATTGGACTTATTTGGGCAATATCTGAAAATGTTAAACACCCTATTTTCTGATGTCACATATTAGTGGAATATTTGAAATAAATACTTAAGAAGATTTAAGTATCAATTGTCAGAGTTGGACAGTAATACCAATAATTGACTTTCTATTTTATTTAAAATTTCTAATAACATACTTATATTTGTGTACTTATTTAAACAAATTTTGCCTCTATTTAATTTCCTTGTCAAAAGACAGGTACCCTTTTTTTATACCTTTTAAAATTTGATATTTATTTTTAACATTATATTTTTCATGGATTCTTGTATTGATTTCATTGGTTTATTTTTGTCTTATCTTTATATTTTAAAATTGATATTCTTTATTATTTTGGGCACACCAACTATATTGTTATATTATTTATTGTCCATATATTAGTCATTGTAGTAAAATAATTATTTTCTTAGTTAGTGGGGTGGAATAAATTTATTTATTTATATTTCAATGTTAACATTTTGGATTGTCCTAAATAGTAGAATAGAAGTAGTATTTGGTTGATTTCAATTTGTTGATTGCTAAATTTTTTTTATAATGTATGCTTTTTAATTATATTTATATAAATAATATCAAAATAATATTTTATTATAGTTATTTAAGTACGTGTTTGTGGAAAAAATTCTATATATGATTCACAACAATTTGGGATAGTTCTTTTCTTTTGAAAAGATACACCACTGAATTCATTTATTTGGAATTGATCTAAGCTCATTGAAGCAATAAATATATATTGATTTCTCTATATACATCTGTCTTTTTCCATTCTTATTGTTGGGTAACACCATCCTTTATGACAGTTGTAGGAAATCCATATGGATATATTTTTTATAAAGTACATGTATTTAAGATAATCTTATTTAGCACAAAATACAAATGTATTGTATCTTTTTGATATTTATATTTTTTAATAAAATACTTGTATCTATCTATATCTAAGATTTTTTTTTATAAAGAAACTGTATTCCCTGCCCAACTCTGTAGGTTATTCAATGTGAAAGAAATTATTGAACAGTAGAATGTTAATATACAGCAGGGTTCTGGATCCAACAAAAATTTTACAAGGTTTGGTGTGGGTTCATTTTACCTTTTTTATAAAAAGGGGGGGGGGGGGTTCGATATTGTTGCAAGTTTGGAAATTTAAAAAATTATTTTCAGAGAGATTCGGGTTCAAATTAAATCATCAATCAAATAGAATGAGGTATCAGTTTATTTTGTATAAATAATAATAAAAAACGCTTTTAATATCTAATTTATTAGAGGTGTTGAGGCGAGAATATTCCCGAGAATATTGAAAAGGATAATTCCCAATTTTTTAAATATAAATTTCCCAAAATATATACTAGAAAATTCCAGGGAATTTTGCACCCTTAATTTTTATTACATGAAATTATATTGTCAAAAAATTTGAAAAATGCTAAACAAACAGTGGCCCCTACACTTTCTGAGGGGAAGCGAATATCCCCTAAAGTACTCCAAAAGGACAGTTAATTATTTATTATCTTCGGAAGTGCATTACGTAGTAGGAATGGTTAATAAATATTTATATAAAATTGATAAATTAAGGAAAGCAGAAAATTATTTAAAGTAAACGATAAGGTAAATTAAACGAATTCCAGTCTGAATCATAAGTCTCAAAATTATCATCATCATCACTAGAAGAAGCTAAATAATGTATTAATATAAATATTTTCTATAATTCTCAGAATTTGACCAATCTTTCGATTCTTTAACCTACAGGTCATGTATAATAATGACATCCCTCGTTTTAGTCATAATATAAATATTTCGAAACGTAGACATTTTTTTTGAATTTAAAGGGTAAAATTGGCAGATATCTTCAATGTCATCCTTAACGGATTTTTCCGCCACGACCTTAGGTATAAAAAATTAGGTTTTTAAAAATTTCATTGCTCGTCTCGAACATTTTTTTAAAAATAAATCGAGTTTGGGCTGAGGCGGGCCTAATATTTAAAAAAAATATTCTAGCCGGGTCGGGTTTTGGAAATTTTTTAATACATCTAAATTTATCAATTTTATGTTGAATTTTTAATGTAAAATAAAAACATTATAGAAACTAGACGCTATATAACATATATCATTTATTTTGAGTAATTATAAAAATTAATTTCTATATTTTAATAAATTCGGGTCGGGCCGGTAATGTTTTTAAAAAAATTCGGGCCGGGCTTGAAAAATTAGGCCCGATGCAGATCATTAATTTAAATTTTACTTCTCAAATTAATCAGACATATCCTTCGAAATGGTTCGCAATTTTATACAAGCAATGCTTGTTATCAACAATATTTTATCCAAAACACAAAGTGTTAAAATAAAATTAAATTTTTTTATTCTAAGAACAATAGCACTAGCCATGGTAGAAGTGGCAGAATCCTTTAAATTTGTCAAAACTGCCCTTAACGTATTATATAGTTAAAAAATATTTACAATAGTTTTCTTTATATGATATAACCAGCTTCTATAAATATAAAATAGCATTTTAAATCTAAACAAATACGATAATATTACCGAGTGGTATTCTTGATGCGTAAAAATCATTGCGATTTTGTCAGTACATCACTCTGACATGCTTTGAGCACTGCATATATTTACACCATTGAAATACACATGAATCTCGTCTAATAGTCCGTACAAATTTAGCTAACGCAGCGTTTCAAAACGTAAATAATACATTTTAAATGCATTCGTTTAAATTGGACAGCATTTTTTTAGTTTTAAATGTAAACGTTTCATATTAAAAAATAATAATTAACGGTTTTCAATTTAAACATACCTGCTTTTACGTTTTTTATTTGCATTTTGAAATGCTATGTTAAAACGTTCAATTTGTGCGCACTATAAGATATCTAGAACATTTCTTAGTTCCTTTAGCAATTGGCATAATTGAACAATGAGATTTAATCATGACAATAGCACCAAATAAAAGCTCCTTCGAGGTTTCAGCTCTAATTAAAGCCTGTACTCCTATCATCCTTCCTTTCAAATTTGAAGCATTATAATACCTTTGCTTAACTAAGAATTCGAGGGGTAGATTCATGGAACTAAATTTGCATATTATATTTTTTTTAAATCAAGACCATTCGTTTTACCATTTTCAATATATCTTAATAACAAAACTATTGCTTATGATTTCGAATCATATGGTACCATCAACTATAATTGAACCTATTAAATTCAATCTCTTTTTAAATTTTTCTATAACCATATTTTCCATGGTTTCAATGAGAATATTTGTATTATACGACAATATATTAAAATATAATTTGGATTATAATCCTTTTTGTTTTTTCTCCCTTCTTTTTTCTTCTATTTTTGAGTATACAATTTGTGGACAGGTCCGAATCTGCAATTAGTTTGATAATGTTTTTAAAAGCTACTATTTCAAAGCTTTTCTTTATATCAAAATAGCCCACCATATATTTTTCTAATATGGTCTGTCCATTTATCATCTCTTATAAAATGCTGTAACCTTTTTTTTTGGTTAATATTTTTGGGCATATTTTGAAATTAGAAAAATAATTTTATAAGACAAGAAATCTTTTGGTTATGGATGGGTGTGGTAAAACAAAAAATGAAATAAAATTTAAAAAAATAGTACCCCTATTCAAATTTTAAGAATCAGTTGCTTAGGACCCCCCCCGTCAGTACGGCGCGGAAATTTTGGCGCAAGACAATTTGGCGCGTATCTAATATAGTGGCAATTTATTATAAATTTATTAGTATAAAACAAGAGGATCATTAAATAGAAATCATGTTGAGGGTTGGTTCTATTAATAAATTTATTATTTATTTTTTTACAAAAATATTAGTTTTATTTACAAAAGCGTAATTAAATAATTTAATGATATCAAAAAATAAATTAAATTAATATACAAATATTTATACCCTGATTTCCTTGGTGGACCAATTTACCAAGTTATAAGGTATGTTGATCCAAAAGAAATCAAATTATTTTTTAGAATTATTAGTAAGGGATCAACAAAAGTGAAGCCTCATGATAGAAGTTGGTATTTCTTAATGATATCCAACAACGATTGTATTAATCTAGAAAATAATTATTGAAAAATAATTTTTTATTTAAGACTGAAACTCATATTGTCTTGAAAGATTCTATTAATTATTTTAAAAAATAAATATTATGTTAAAAAATAATCAAAAACGAATTAAGCACAATTATCTTATTTATTTATAAAATGTTATTGAAAATATTGATATACCCTATTCATAAACGCATTTAAAAATTATTAACATTTAAAATAGTTAAATAAATTTTTAAAATCGGCCCGATTAAAATTTTAACCAAAATAATATTACGTAAGATTTGAGATTTGGTAAATAGTGTCCAAACCTTTCTTCCATATATGCGCAAAATATCCAGGCTTACATAATATTATTTAGGCTTAAATCTTAATCTGGCCGTTTAATAACACCAACATACCTTATAACTTGGTAAATTGCTCCATCAAAGAAATCAAGGCATAAATATTGGTTTAATAAATTAATTTTAATTGTTGATAATTAAATTTTTATTGGTATTAGGCACTTAGTAAATAAAATTGTAATTTTTTATTAATTAATAGGACCACCCCTCAAAATAACTTCTATTTAAAGATCCTTTTTCATATTAATAAATTTATAATAAATAGCAATTATTTTAGATACGCGCTGAATGACATTGAACCGTTGTAGGGGTCACTGATAGGACATTTGTATCTTAGTACACTAGGAGTAAAACAAAATAAAATTTGGATGTTACCTAATTTTTTTAACTTATGTTACAGAAAAATTGACTAAAGGAAAAAAATTTGGGTTCAGCTTTTGGGGAATAGTCCAGAACTTTGATATAAAGACATTTAAAATCCACGTCCAAAAATGATTACAAAATTAATAATAAGAAAAAATATAGATCACCCTCACTCTAATTTAATAATTCTGAATAGAGATCTATGAAAGGATCACACGTCTGTTAGTATATATGTCTTTATCGAATTATTAAAATTAATTGTTTATATTATTATTTAATTTTTACTGTTTAGATGAAAATTAAATGTTATTTGATTATTTTTTTAAAAAAGATTTAAATATTTTATTATTGTAAAAACTTTTACTTTTTATATTTTATGAAATTAATAAATTTTTCAATGTCATAAAAACAAAAACCAAGGATTCTTAAGAAAAAATAGTTATTACCAAAAAAGTGTTGAAGGAATTGTTATTTATATATTTTTTGTTTGGATCGACACTGCCACAATGGTGATAATATTTATTAAAAAAATTATTGTATTCAAAAAGCATTTGTAAAATAGTCGGTTAGTGCATATATCATTAATTGTTAAGTTCTGAATGAGAATCCAGCAAGGATTGAGCTTTTCGGAAAGCGACCTGGTGATTCCATCTCTCTCTCTCTCTCTACATATATGTATATATAAATGGAATATTGAGTTTAAAAAAATTGATCTTTGTTTTGTTCTTTAAATTTCTTTATATTAACCTTGGTAGTAATTAAAACCCGAAAATATAAAGCATATTTTGAATTCCGTGTTTGAGAATTAATTAGAAATTTAAAGAGTATTTAATTTCATGATAGTTCGAAAAATTCAGATGACGATTAAGAGTTGTTAAAATCGTAGAAAAGGGGAAAGTTTAATATAACTATAGAAGAAATGTCCTGACTTACTGGAAAAATGTAAAAGCTTAACATATCCAAGCTTTATAGAATAACTTCAACTTTGTTCTCACAATTGATAAGCAGGTACATATTGAGACGACTTTTTTTTTATTTGGTCTATCTAAAGGTCCAAAAAATTCTCGAAATTTATGAAATATTATTAGGGAAGGAAAAAAAAATATTTGTTTTTATAAATATAGAAAGTTAATTTATTAATCTAATTTTTCTATAAATTATTTAAATATTATAGTTAAAAAATAATTATCAAATTCAAAAGAACCAGAACAAACTGCCATTACCGCGAATTCTCTTACAAATCATTCCACGAAGAAGCTACCATCATTTTATTTTTATATTAAAGCAATCTTATTTATGTATTATATATATCAAACCTTAGCCATATCATGTATACTAACTGTTATGGTTGGACAGACGGATTCCACCGTCAGGGAAGGGAAGATACTGTCCATGTTCGGGGGTCCAGGATGGTCGATGATGAAGACCGGGGGGCCGGTTTTGGATATGATTTTCGTCATGGAATCACCTGGACTAAGTCGAAAAATTAATGAAACACGAATTTATTTTAATTGGTAATCAAACAGTAAAACATCAATTTCATATCATATTATAAACAACAAAACAAAATCAAATATTTAATGATCACAATTCATTTTCTGAGGTCTTTATATAGTCCCCCTTTTCAGTCAATCAATAATAAACAAATATTATTTTCATGTCCCTGTCCATCTCGAAAACTGGCTAGAACCAGTTTTGAAGATGAAATCAAAACAGGGTTGGTATAAGTGAACAAAGAAAAATATAAATGGTAATATACGAATATTGTACAAACAAAGAGAAAAATATAAATGATAAACAAGTTATATCGTACAAACAAAGAATAATATAAATTATAAACACGTTGAAACACAACACTAACACTAGACCATATCAGGCCTTTTTATATTTAATAAATATGAATATATCCATAGTCTGCTTATAATATACAGATACTAATCCTAATCCATCAGGATATATATAATATAATTTTCATAAATTATTCTATCATGTAAATCGATATTTATATTACAGTAATATCTTATAAAAATCTCGCGAAACGAAATTTATCCTAAAAGTGGACAACTCATTATAGATTCCGAGTTTCTTTATAACTTTTAACATAAGGGCTGACTATTAAGTTTTAATGGTTGTTACATACATGGCACGCGATCGAAAAATTACCATTACATTACATTGTACAAATTACATCGCCCAAAACCTGTCTCCTCATATATTAACCGAACCCTAACTAATAATTAAAAAAACATTCACTTATTGTTTTATGATGAATTTAAAAATAAATAAACAAAACTGGTGCTTATGTTATTTTTAAGTAAGTTTAATCAGTACTTATTTTTTTTATACCTCGAACTCTGAAAACTTGATTCATGGATTTTTCACTGAACCCGAACCCCCATATATTTTAAAGCATGAGATTCATATGCTGATAAGTTATGACCTATGTCAACAAGAAGTTCGAACTTGGGCCTGCTCATTTTTTTTCTCGCTTAAACGAATTTACTAGTTTTATCGAATTCGTGGCTAATTATCAAAACTAATGAATATTTTTTATATTTCACTGCGAATCCGTGCTACTGAATGTAAGGTTAGAGAGAATATCAAAATATAAAATGGTTGATTTGACCTGTCTGATCCCACCAAAACATGGATATGATTTTCTCGGACTCGGTCTGATTTGGATCTTGATTTAAAATTTTATTATAGATCAGACACACAACTTTGAAAAAGTATTGGGATAGGTCGAACAAAAAAAATTTTGGAACCGAGTCGGACCCGAAAAAATAAGTCCAAAACTATATAAAATTCCACAAGGGGCCTATTGGATGCTTTCTATTTCGAATGTTTTTTGAATGAAATATAGTAATTCTGATCTCTACCATATTCGTTTCGCCTTTATCTTGCCTTATTATGTAAATGTTTAAACTTAAATACTCTATTTATAATACTTAAATTACACTTAGGTAAAGGATAACATGAAAAGCATCTTGCCAAGAATTGAAGGTAAGGTAAATTTTATTTTTAATTTATCTTAAAATGTTAATTAATTTTAAAAAAATATTAAGCAATTGTACTATTTGGTGAGCCCGTCAATTGGGAAACGAGCCTACAATTAATTATCGATGTCCTTTTAACAGATGGTTATATAGATAAAAAATTCGAAATGTTTCCTTATCCCCATATACCCATAATTTCATGCAACTCAGATTTTATATGGATGGCTCAATGGAAAAACCCAAGGTTAAATTGAATCAATTATTATTATTCGCTTTTTTTGTCATACACTTATATTATTATCTATTTAAATTTCATTTATGGGTTGAATTACATCGATTTCGATATATCCTGGTCTCCCATGCTATTATTTAATGAAAATCTTTCTTGGGAAATTTCTGGAAAGTTTGATTTTAGAAATGGAAAAAAAAATTAAATCAAGCTTTATGGGGGAGGGGGTTTATTAAATAAAAAGGTATCATGTAAGGCCACTTCCAGACAAGTCTTTTTTTTCAAACTTTAAATTTCCAAACAAAGGATTATAATTTGTCGAATTCAATTTTTGTCATGATATAAATTTGCCACCATTAATAATCATTATTAAAAAAACAAAAATTTTTATTAACATTTTCATAATGACTAATTTATGTAAGCGACTGAATTTCTTGTCGGTACTAGTTTTAAAAAAAAATTAATTCGACAAATTGCTTAAGGCTTGTAGAAATCGCTTTGAAAAACGATTTTCCCGGAAGTGACCTAAGATAAATTTTTAAAAAAAGATTTGAACAATACCTTTTGTGGTAAATTTTCTAAGCCGCCATTTTTTAAGTAAATGTATCTTGTTAGCCCGTTGACTAAGATTAATATCATTATATTGAATAATGCATAAATATATAAATGATTTAAAAACATCATGGACCCGTGACTATTGATAACCATAATAGGTTTTGGAATTTATATTAGTTTTTAAAATATTTTATTGCTTTGTAATGTATTTAGGCTTGGCCATGGCGCCTTTTTATCATGCCTGGAATCCCTTTACAAAGTATATTATTTTTATAAAATATAAAACCTTTGTTTTATAATTATAACGAGATTTTTTATATGGAAAAGTGATGCAACTTACCATAAATTTTTTATAATTTTAAAATTATTTGTTGAACAATATTTCCCAAATTTGTCAATTTTTCAAAAATTGAAATATCGTGTTGACATTTTTTTGATGCAATTTAATTTTTATTCTTTAAAAATGCAAGAAAATGACTGGGAAAGAATTGATATATTCTGCTATTTTGGGTAAGCCTAACGTGTTAAACTATCTATACGCTGAAAAAATATTATACGAAAACGCTAAGAAAATTAACCAGCATCATCATTCAAACCCAAGCAATATACAAACAATATATGCTATAGGGTGTATATTTATATTCAAATTTATAAAATTATTGTAAAGCTTAAGTTAAGTTTTATTCAGATTAAAAAATCTAATTGTTAGCTCGCTGTTCAAGTGTCAGATAAAATAATTAGAGGTTTACCGATGCCAATAGCGCAATTAATTTTTATTTATTTAGCTTTTCATCTTTCCTTATCGAGGTACATAAAAAGTTATACAATTTTTTTTGGCGCTTGGCTTCTATTAATCCCATTTTAACTATTCCTTTTAAGTCATGCCTTATAGATAAACCAGCAAAACAAAATAATATAAAGATATTATTAAGAAACACTAATAAATTATAAAAAATCTAATTTTCCCATTATCTATACTTGCTTTACAATTTTTATATGACCATTAATCATTCAAATAAGTCTAAATTATTATATAAAAATTTAAATAAAATTAGGTAGAGCTCGATTTTTATTTTCCAAGTTTAAGTAATTTTGAAATATGTAAAACACTAGTTTTGAAAAATTGAGTATCAAGTGGTATCGGACTATTACCTTGCTGATAGGTAAAAAGTGGCTTAATAATTTAATGTTTTTAAAATAGCACGTCCACAAATAACTATGACTATAGTTGATATTTATTTTGGCACCCTTTTTAAACCACTGTTTTTTTAGCCACAACCAGATGGCGTAATTATCAAGTAAATTCGATCTAGAGTTATGTTTAAGCAAATATATATCCCAGAGATCTGCAGAATTTTTTTAAAAAAAAACCCGGGCCGGGCCGTATATTTTAAAAACAATATTTTAAATTGCCATTATTACCTATAAAAATTAAAAATAAATATATTATAGTTTGAAAAGATCCGGGCCGGGCCTAGCAAATCGTACCTCTGCAGGTCTCTGATATATCCTAACATAATTAATATGATTTTTGGCTACACTATAGTCAAGGTTTGAAAAAAAACTAAACTATTAAAAAAGCAAATCAATAGATAAATACATTAGTTTGCGATTTGCATTATAAAATAGCAAAATTGTGTATTTAATATGTAATATTTAAAATATAATGGCTCGTTCCTACCTATATAAAAATAAGACATATTCGTAATTAAAATATATCATTTTAAATAAGTGACAATATAGAATCCGACATTGTAGGAGGTAATATTTACAACAAATTACTCGACAAGAAAATCGAAAAATCTCGCACACAACATTCTGATTTCTCTTATCAACATTTATTACATGATAAAAATTATGTCGATTTGGTAGATTGGACTCAATTATCGGTTTAATTTATATTTTTTAAATTAATTAAATAAATTAATTTTATTGAAATCGCAAAGTATAATTATTTAATAAATATACAATATATAAGCAATCTTTTATGTTTTTAAAATGATCCAGTTTCTGGGCTTGTCAAAAGGGTTAGTGTTCATATAAAATATTTAAAAATCGTATCAACTGGGTTAAGATAATTTATAAGAAATTCCAAATATATTCATCAATAAAATCTTTTTCTATCACTATTTCCCTTTAAAAAAAAGCTGAAATTCCTGCGAAAAAAAATAGAAACGAAATTTTCGGGTAAACATTTTTAGGCGAAATTTTTTTATTTTTGCATTTAATAAATAGACACACACACGAATAAAAAATATTACAATCGGCAAAATGAATTAATTTTATTATCAATATGATCTGGAAATTTTTTCAATTTGTTTTTGTTAACGCTTCTTTGGCCCAACAAGCATTTTTATGCACAGAAATTTTAATTAGTATTAGCGCCCCTCCTTTTAAAAATCAGGAGCGGGAGCAGGAATTCACTCCTTTTAGGACTGGAGTGGATAAATTTAATATATATAATATTAAATTATTTTTTAAATATTAATAAATCTTATTTATTAATTAAAATTCAAAAAAAATGAAATTTTATTTTAAAATTATGCAATATTAAATGTTGAGCCTTAGTTTTTCATCTAATCAGTTAAAATATTAAACATAAGTTTTTCTTTCTTTTTATATTGAAAATTTCTTGGAAAATGTTGTAAGTCATATTAATATTCATTTTATAGATATATGATAAAAAATAGTTTTTGATATTATGGATCCAGACATCATAGAAGAAGAAATTGAAATAAAAAATTAAATTATCTATTTAAAATTACTTTATTGCAGATTTTCAAATGTTTATAATGATGAAAATGTCATTGCTGCTATTATCCATCCTTCATTCAAATTAAATTTGGAATGGATAAAATGTGCACAAAATATGGAACGAAAATACAAATTTCAGGAACCCTGCAATGATTTGGAAGATTTTTTTAGATTCCAAAAATGATCATCAGGAAGATAATATATTAGACAAATATTTTTTAAATAATGATATCAAAATTACTATTTTTGATAAATCTCCTAAATTAAAAAATTTTTTTATAAAATACAATACCCCGCTTCCCTCTAGTGCTCCTGTTGAGCGCCTGTTTAGTATTGCTAAACAGGTTTTAGGGGAGAAGTGTGGGTGTGTTAGATTCAAATTTAGAAAATTATTACTTTTAAAAGCTAATAAAAGATGATATATCATTTAATATAAATAAATTTTTGATAAAAAAATATGATTTTGTTTCGTGTACTTTCTAAAAAATGAAAATCAAAGGTGCGGCTATGGAGTGACACTCCATTACTTGAAGCGGGATCTAGCTACTTTTAAAAAGGAGCGTTAACAACTCTGGTATGATGGGACCCGTTAATGTTATTATTGAGAATGCAAATTATTTTAGAATATGTTTTTCTCGTATACCTGTCATAATGAAGTTAATTAAGTGAAACCCGTATTAGCATCTTGCGTAATTCATGGGATTGTGCTAATAAAATTTTCAAACTTTCTATTGTTCATCCCACTTAATGCTACAAGCAAATTTGAAGCAAGAAAAAAGATCGCCACTTTTTTATTAAATAGAATAGCCAGTTATTACAAAAAAAAATTAACATATTTAATTACTAAAATTATTGGAATAATATCTACCTATTTTGCATATCAATTAAAGCTGTTAGTCATCAACGTTTTCTATTATAAATTCCTATCTAGGGGGAGGGAGCATGGAAACATACCTTTGTTTGCCTGTTTTCTTAATTATCAGTTTAAGTTAAATAAAAAAAATTCATCTCCTTTACACTCTTCTCGCCCTCAAAAATGTATATAATATATCACAGAAAAATAAGAATTAATAATTTTTTAAAATAATGACTAATTCAAAATTTAAGAAAAGAGCATTTTAAGTGATACATGGCAAAAACGTTTTCACCCTGTTATGTACAACAGAGCTACGCTAGGTTTTCCTCAAATCCATCAGGGGGAGAAAAATGAGGAGCCCTTCACGCGTTTGTGGGCAAGCCTCACTTACTTGTACGCGCAATAGTCCTAGGACTATTACTTAAACGTCTGTGGGCTCATTAAAAGGGAATGGGCAGAGAAACACAGCCCACACCCACGAATTGTATATGTATTTAATTACTTTATAGGCGAAGGAAGGGCCGATTTTAATTTTAAACTACTTATGATAAGTAAATAAAATAAATAAATGAAAAGCTAGTGTCAATGGAATATGAGTTATTAAAAAAGTGAAAACCCCAAATTATTTTATTAAAAAAATGTAACCAGGCTAAAAGCCTGCAATAAGTGGGGCTAAAACCCCTCATTAAAATTTATAGGAGAAATCCATAAATTGTACTAGTGTTGTTGATTTGCTTGGTCGTAAAATTTACGACCAATTTTGTGCTCATGCCTGCTCTGAGCATAGACCCGGGGGTTTGACCGAGGGGGGAGTATAGGATCCATAAATAGAATTTATTAATTTTCATGCTAAACATCCTTTATGATTTTTTAGATTTCACATGTTTGCTATATAATTATAATAACAATAAATGATTTATTATTTAGAAATAAGTTTTTAAAGTTTGGAAAATAAAATACATAAATGGTATTTTAAATTAAAAGTGCGAATTTCAGAAAAACCAGTTTAAATAGGATAAAAAACAACTCATAATAAATCATATTCACAAGAGAATAAATTGTGATAATTTAAAAGAATATAAATTTTTAATGCATATAAAATACTAAGAATTCCTGAAGGGGAAAAGATTTGTTTTGGCTTTTAAAGAAAACGGAGTATGTATGATCAAAAATAAATATATAAAGCGAGAAAAAAAATAAGAAGTATAGAGTAAAAATAATTATAATTTATTTTTTATATGCCCAGACGATTTTTAAAAATTATATATATATATTATTTATTTTCTACCTCCCCTGCTTTGCCTTGATTGAAAGAAAAAAATATTATTTACTTTTCTTTATTTTTTCCTTTTTATTTTGTATATTCTATTTTAATAATTCAGTTTTTATATATAATATAAATAAAAGAATAAAATATTTTTTTTGTGTACTATAAATAAAATATATAATATTTAGGTTATATATTTTTTTTCTTCCATGTGTATCATAAAACTTATATATTTCATGTCGTGATCGTGAATAGCCGCGAAATCCAAATTAAAATATTTTTCAATAACCAGAACAAGAAATAATCACATGCCTCAAGCATATGAAAAACAACAAAGCTAGGGGTCCAGACGATATTCCAATAGAAAGTCTTAAAGCACTAGGAGATGATGGAATACATCTCACAAATCTGTAAAAAAAAATACTTGGAAATGAAGAGGTTCCCCCAAAATGGAGGCAGAGCTATCTAGTTCCTATCTTCAAAAATAAAGGGGATCCACACAATTGTCAAAATTACAGGGGCATAAAACTAATGCCACACTGTCTAAAACTATACGAAAAAATAATAGAAAAAAGATTAAGAGACATAATCGAAATAGGAGAGACTCAGTTTGGCTTTATGCCTGGAAGATCAACAGCTGATGCTATCCACGCAATTAGGCAAATGAATGAAAAATACAGGGAAAAGAACAAAAAGCTACACATGGTCTTTCTCGATCTAGAAAAGGCCTTCGATAGAATCCCAAGAAAACTTATCTGGTGCGCGCTACGCCACAAAAAGGTTCCCGAAAAATATATAAGAATAATACAGGATATGTATATGGGCCATACAACAATGGTCCGTAGCACAACAGGTACTTCAGCAGGCTTCACAATAGCCGAAGGAGTTCATCAAGGGTCGGCTCTCAGCCCACTTCTCTTCATTACAGTAATAGATGTATTAGCACAGTCTATACCTCAAACAATCCCGTGGAATATGATATTTGCAGATGATATTGTGATACTTGCCGAATTCAAGGATGAAATGAAAGAAAGATTAGTGAGTTGGATAAATATCCTAGAAAAGCACGGACTAAAAATAAATAGAGAAAAGACGGAGTATATGGTGATAGGAGGAGATGAAACAGAGAGTATTGATATAAATGAATGTCAGATATCGGCAATTGAAAGCTGCAAATATTTGGGCTCCACTATACAAACAAACGGCACAATAGAAAAAGAGATAAAGAGTAAAATTAATCATAGGTGGTTAAAGTGGAGATCTTTATCTGGAGTGCTATTTGACAAAAGAATCCCACACAAATTAAAGGGAAAAATTTACAGTTCCATAGTACAACCAACTATTCTATGGCCAACCAAAGAATCAGACGAGAGAAGTCTACAAACTATGGAGATGAGAATGCTGAGGATGATTGCTGGGGTAACAAGAAAGGATAAAGTGCACAGTACAAGAATACTAAGTTGTTTAAAGGTAGTGCCCATTAAGACTATGTTAATGGTAAACAGACTTAGTTGGTATGGGCACACAATGAGAAGGAAATAAGGTTGAGTTTGAAAGTGATAGGCAAACGTAGAAGAGGAAGGCCAAAACTTCAATTGGACCATAAAGTTAGAGAAATATAAAGAAGTAATTAGATAAAAGAGATTGTATGAATAACATAAAGTGGAGAGAGATGTTGAAGGAGCTTACCACCAGAAAAGGTGAAAGCTAAGGAGAAAAAATAAATTAGTCTATTAACATCACTATCCATATTGATAAATTGTGATGAAAGAATATTCCAGCCCCAAAGACCTATACCCATCCACATCCACTTGGAATAATAATTTAGTTTACAATTAAATTATAATAAAATTACCTTTTATTTAACATTGACACTCATATCAATATTTTGAATTGATGAAAATATTCCTGACCCCTCAAAACTTAGATCCACCCACTTAACATAATAATTATGATTACAATCAAAATATAATTAAATTAACTTTTATTTGATGCCCGTATCAATATTTTGCCTTTAAAAGTATTCCTGACCCCTGTAAACCTAGAACGCCCACTTAGAATAATAATTTTGATTACAGTCAAGATATAATTAATTTACCCATCCCATATTATTTTGTGTGGGTAAAAATATTCCTGACCCTCCAACCATTATATTAGCCCATCAAGAGAAAACGCTTGTCCTCCTAATGAATAAATCTTTTGATTAGCTCTCGGATATATATTAAACATATATACTTTCCTAAGTTCAACAAAAAACAACTATAAAATTATGCTCGGGTTTGTGCTCAGAGCTGGTTTAGTCAATTTTTAGCAGGGACCCAAACCGTTATTTATAACTCAGTATGTAAAAAATTATAATGGTTACGGTTCTAAAGAAAAAATTTATAAAGGTTCGGTTCAGTTCAGCTAATTATAAAGGTTTATTACGGTTAGAAATTTTTTTTTATTGAAGCAACATCATTGTCTAATTTATTTCTATTATAAGCATCTATGAATTACATATAAAAAAAATATATATACTCATTTTTAAATATATTATTTGAACGTATATGTAATATATTTTCTAATATAAATGGATTCATTTTTGCTCATTGTAACAATAACACAAATTTTAGCTCGGAAAAGGCCTTTTCTACAAAAACTTGTGTTGCGGGAACTGTAAGTACTATAAGAGCAAGTTTATATAATTGAGAATATTCAAATTATTTCCATTTCTAAAATATAAAAACTGAACTGGTTGGTTTGTTATGGTTCACGAGTCCCTGATTTTTAGACCCAAACCCTGAGTTTCACACAACCAACCAATTAACAACACTAAATAGTACTTTATCCTCCTTAGCAACCTTGCATATTTCTTAAACATTTGTAAAACACAAATAATCTGCTTGTATAAAGAGTGATTGGATAACTACAAAAGCATCGTACATCAAAGCAAGATCTTATAATTTTGCAGATTTCTAATTAGATGAGCACTTAAATTTTAGTTCCTTTTTAGCTTTAAATGATTCCATCACCCTGAAAACTTCTGCCCATCCATTATACCATAGGCATGGCCTGTCCTAAATATGAAATTTTTGAGTGACTTCCCTCCCATAAATTTATTTAAGGCTTTCTACAAATAGCTATTGATATCAGTTGTTTAAATTAAAATAAAGACATTCATTGCTGGATGATAAGATACTATAAGTCATGATTTTTAAAATATTATTACTTATGGTCTAAAAATACTCAATTTTTCATTTTATTAGATTGTATAAGAATATAAAATAATTAAATAGGATTTAGATACAAGTCATGTAACTCAATGTAAAACGATACTAGTACAAACGGGCGTTTTCCACTCAAATTTGGATGAGGAAAGGGAAAAGGCATATAAATTATCGTACAATCATAGGGATACTAAGGCTGATCCCTCTATGAAAAGGGCTGATTATGTTGTTAAAGATTTGATGGAAGCACTAAAGCTTATACGCAAAATTGAGGCATAATAATTCTTTTTATTAAAACAAAATATGTGTAATATATTAAATTATATAGGGAATTTTATGGATAGTTAAATATTTATAAAATTTGTAAATAATTTTTCGATAGTTAAAATATTTATCACTTCACTATCATTAATCATATAATGATATATATACATTAGCCATAAATTAAATGCTCGATTAATATATGTTATAAGAATATTTTTAAATATATTTATACCTAGAATAAAAGCTTTTGAATGTTTTAATATATGTACAAAATAATATTCATTTTTATTGACTGTGTTTTTTTTATAAAATAAATAAATTATACAAGTGAAATAATGTATTTAGATTGCATTTTATAATGTGTAAGGGTGGGGGGGGGGGTATCATGATTTTTCTCCTAGTTGATGTTATGATTATGAAAAATTTTAGAGAAAAAATTATTTTGCTTTAATATAATCCTGTTTTTTTCATGATCTTTAAAAATTCTTCCTCGTCAACTTTTCCATCATTATTTTTGTCAGCCTCTGTTATCATGTCCTTAAAAGGTAAAACAAAAGAAGGATTTAACCTCTAAAATGTTTAAAGCTAAAAAATATAATGCAGCCTAAAAAAGGTATACCTAGATGAAGTTTTATATTACGAAAATTAATAAAAAAGATTTAATTACTTCTAAATCCTTTTCATCAATATCATTTATGCATAATTCCTTAGCTATCCTTTTTAGATCTTGTAATATTATGGAACCTTTATTTTGAGTGTCAAATAATTTAAATGCATTAGTCATTTCAGAGTTTGTATCATTTTCACCAAACTTCTTAGCCATTAATTTAACAAATTCATCATATTTAATATAGCCTAAAATTAATATAAATAATATTATGTGAAAATTAAATCATATATTAACCTGATTTATTTTTGTCATGTTTAGATATAATATTTTTAATTTCTTCAGTTTTTGGTTCAAATCTTAGAGCTCTTAGCAAAAACTATTTTATATATATTGAATTTAGTGTATTAATTATATTATACTTTTAAATCTTTGTTTTTAATTTCTTTCTTTTTGTCCACATCAAATGTATCAAAGTTGCGATTAATTTCTTTAAGTTCCTCTAATGTTAATTGGTAATCATTTCGATGCATTTCAGATAAATTAAATGAACGTATGGAAATTATACACACATTTCGGGTTAATTTTTTTGTGAAATTATTTGATATAAAATTTTTATAGTTTATTTATAAAAATATTTGATATAAAATTTTTATAGTTTATTTATAAAAATATTTGATATAAAATTTTTATAGTTTATTTATAAAAATATTTATATAAAATAATATCAAAAATATTACAAATTAATTTATATTCCAAACAATTTTGGTGTCTATTCATTATAATTTAATTAAAATAATTTTTTGATTAAATAATAGTCGTATCATATTTTAATATAATAAATATGATGTTTTGCTGGGACTGCTGCATAAATAATATAAAGAAATTATTTTTTAAACGATAAATATCGATGAAGCAATATTAAACCACGAAGACAATTTAATAAAAACAAAAATCAGAAAATACAAAATAATATGTTGCTTATATGATAAAATATTTAAATTATTACCGATGGTAAAAAAAAATACCTTTCGAAATAAATTGAAACTTCTAAAATTGTTTTTGAATGTCATTAAAATTAGTTTGATTGTTTTTTTGAATGTCATAAGTCATAACAATTTAAACTAAGATTTAATAAAAAGAAAGAAAAAACAATTAAACGATTTGTTAATAAAATATTAGAAATATTTTTGCTGCAAATTAACAAATAAATTTTTTCACCGATTAATCAGTTTCCTTTTTTTAAAATTATTATTAACTATAGAGACCCTTAAAGGAAAATATTTATATTTAATAGTTGTATTAATAAAAAATTTAATATATGTTAGATACAGTTATTATTGAAAAGTTGTCATTAAAATATAGTCGCTATTTAAGAAATAAATTTATTAAAAGGAGTTTAAATTAATTGACTTAAGATAATACTTAAATAATTTAAAATAAAGTTAATAAGTCAATGTGGGATAAAAAGTAGAATCAGTAAAATTCTCATAATTAGTAAAGTTATAGCAATACACAAATGGAAGCGATCATATGAATCAAGTTAGTTTTTCCGGTACGAGTGATGAATATAGATATTATCTTCAAGGATGGATATAAACTGATAAGTGATTGTATTTGTACTTTGAATTTAATTTAATCATATATTTATTTCTTATTTTAGGTTTTAAATTATATTTATAGAGTACCTTCCCCGTCCCTTTTTTTTAAAATAAATAGGGCCGTAGGTTTTGGGTGTGGGCTGTTCTCTTGGTCCTCCCTATCTGTTCCAGCCCACAGACGTTTAAATAATAGTTTATGAACTATTATGCGTACAAGTACGTGCGGCTTGCCCACAAACGTGTGAAGGGCTCCTCATATTTTACTTTATACCTAATATAAATCTTCCAATTAGATGGATATGAGGAAAACCTAGCGTAGCTCTGTTGTACCTACAACGTTGAGAGGGCGTATGCGCTTTATTCCGTATTCCGTAAATGGAAGCAATGATAAGGCATGATTTCTTTTGTACGGTTTTCCTGGATGCAATCTATCCCATTAGATATAAACAGGTCTAAGGTCAGTTGCAACAATCATGTAAGATAAAAACATTAAATATGTATGATAAAAAACAATAATTACATATGTTAGATAAATATACAAATTTAAACATAATTATTTCCCTCGTTGATTCTTTATATATCAATTATCTACATTTACATTTCTATTCTCTGAAGATCCAACTAATATAATGATTCAAAATTAGCCTATATGATTGTGTTGGATAACAAAATTCCCACAGTAACAAGTTTATATTTTTTATATATTTGAATTCCTTTTTTTAAAAAATATTTTGTTATAAAATTCATCTTAATCACATTTTATAAAATATTATGTTTATAACATTTATGACTGGTTGTATTATTTACATATGTATATATTTTAAAAACATATGTGTTTTCTACCTTATTTTTATTAGGAACCTATCTACATTATTTGTAATATAATTTGATAAATATGACTTATCCTAACCATAACACTTAATTAATAAATTCTATTACATATATATTTAAATCTATAATATACCCTTTGTTAAAGTAAACTACATTTAGCATGTAGTACTTCAAAATATTTGACCAATACACATGGTCAGTATTGGTAATGGCCAATTCTTTTAATTTTAACCTATATGAGTTTTACATATTCTAAATGATAACTACCATTCATAATTAAAATTTTTTGATATTTTGCTATGAATTTAAAAAAAAACTATAAATGTATTAAATAAAATAAAGAAAAGAAGTGGCTGTTAATATTGTTTTCTTTATTTTCAAATTTCATTAATTTATAAATAATGGAAAATGATAATATTCATAAATTATATCCTTGATTTTTAAAAATATTAAATTATTGTTATTTTGATATTGGTAATAATTAATACCATGTAAGCCTTGATTACACAGTTTCTGTATCTGTTAAAAGTGTTGTATTGGGGCATCTCTGCTCAAAATAAATTTAGGATACCCCTTTAACTATTTAATACTATGATTTAAGATCAGAGTTGGGCAGGTCCTCCAGAAAAAGAATCTAGATACAGATTCTTTATGAATCTTAGATACAGATACTAGTATCTTTTTCAAAATATCAAAAGATAGAAGATAAAAGATACTTGTATCTTTTACTAAGAGTATCTTAAATACAAGATACTTTTAAATTATCATTACCAATTAATAGAATAGTTAATAAAATACAGTTTTTATTATTTATTTTGTGAAGAACATACCATACACATATAAGGATGAATATTTGCAATAATTAATAAAATATTTATTGATGAATTAATTATAATCAGGGATTTTAATAATAATTTTTACCCATTAAAGCTTAAACAGGGAAGGGAGAGTTGTATATTTAATGGGAGTTGAAAATGTGCAAATAAGAAAAAAATTAAATCAAATGATTTATTTGAATTTTCAGGTTATTTTCTGTGTTTTAAATAGATTATATTTGTAGTATATGGCTAAATGGCATCTCTAAAAAAAATATGTTAGTTTTATTTTATTAATTATCTTTACTTGTTTGTGATATTTATGTATTTTTTTAAATTAGTTTTATTTTTTAATATGACTTATTAATTCTTGCATTTGTAATATCATATATATAAATATCACTTAAATCTCTTTTCAAATTTTTTTAATATATTTCTTGCAAAATCATTAATTATATATAAAAAATATGAAAATAATGTACAACATTATATTATTTAATTATTAAATACATAACAATTTTCTTTAATACATTTTAAATTGATTAAATTTTGTTGATTAATATTGTAATATAATTTTACTTATATCATAAATAAATAAAAGTAACTAATAAAGTTAAATTCTACCTTATTTTATAATTATTTTATTAAGAGCCTTTTAAAATTATCTAATATTATATATCAATTGTAGCTTATATTTCCTCTAATAAGAACTTGTTAAAATAATTAAATATAAAATATATTAGGGATGTGCCGATATTTTTTATCAAATCGGATCGGGCCAATATTTCACCTATTTTAAAATATCAATTATCGGTCAATATTATAAAATTTGATCCGATATAAAAATGGCTTCTTTAACAATAAAATGTTATAAAATTTAAAAAAAATAGTTATATCTAAAATCATTTATTTTTATAAATAAAATCGAAATTTATTTTTATGTAAATTTTTTTAATAATAATATTTAATTAATAAACATTCTACCATATTGTTATTTTTTGCGCATTCTGTTTATAAAAGTGTGCGATAATCTTTTCAAAATCTGTTTTTAGTGAAGCTGGTGATATTTACAGATACTATCGCTGCGAGCTGACCTCTGATAAATTGGAAATATTGGTATTTCTAAAAAGAAATCTTCGCTATATTAATGCTAAATATTATTTTAAATATTTATTTCAAATTTCATAATATAATTGTTTATTACTTAATATGTATATAGATTAATGTTATTACTTATTATATAAAAGTGATTTAACAATAAAAATATTTTATATACTTTTAGAAGTGCAATTGAATTGAATATAAACTATAACTGTATAATATATTTAAATGGCACAAATTATGGTATAGTTAAATTATAGATGTTATACTAATAAATATTAAAAATTGAAACCATTGGTAGAATACAAAATTAGATATGATATTGGATCAGTAATTGGCCGATATCAATTTAGTATTGGGAATATAGGATCGGATTGACCTCTAAAATGTGGTATCGGTACACCGCTAAAAAATATAAGAATGATTTTAATTTGATAATCAACCATCTTCTATAAAAAATTTTAATAACAATTATCTAAGAGGGACTTAAGTATAGGTATTATTATGTTAATAATTATAAAATAAAAATGTATAATATACTTTAATATGTTTAACAAAGTTTGTGTTGAACCTTTAATAACTTTTTTACTAGTGCAATTTTGACATTCAGTTTGTACCTTGTCCTTTTTCACATGAATTACTTTATAAAATTTTCTATCTAAAATTTTAAGATTCAGATTTAATTCAGTAGAACCTATCTCCATAATTTCATCTTCACTACCATGAATGTTAAACATTCTACAAATTAAAAAATATTACATATATAATATATCCTTTACTTATTTAGTTTTGGTGTTGTTATTTTTAATCTATCTATCTTTGTGACCTGTAAAATTTTCAACTAATTTTGGATATCAATATATTTAAAATATAGCGGGAAAAAATAAAATAAATAATACAAGATCTCACGAAGAAAATAAAGTTAATTGTGTGTGATATGTAAATGTTTTAAATATGAATATTAAAAAGAATTTGTATCTTTTTAAAGAAAATGAAAAAGATACAAGATTCTTTTCAAAATAAAGGATCTTAGATACAGATACTAGTATCTTATTAAAAATTTCTATAAGATACTGAGTACAAGATACAAAAGGATCTTGTATCTTTGATATATTTGTGGTACTGCCCAACTCTGTTTAACTTATATTGTTGATTTTTTTAGTAATACCTCAAAATAAATTTATTTTACATTTCAAAATAAAAATAGCTAACCTTTTTCCTTTTTTAAAAAAAAGTAAATAGTATCAGAGGATGGCTTATCCTATTTAATTATTAGTTCCTTTATATTCATGCTTAAGTTATTTTGCATATATTTTATTCTACTTTATGAAAATAAACAAAAGGTCTACACAGCAAAAATGCCAACCTCAGAACCTAATGATTCAAATAAACCAAGCTCAGCTGATTCAAATGATGCTAGAAAATTTGAAAATCTAGATAACACTGTTAACTTTAATAACTACATTGAGGAGCTTACTTTAAAAATAGCAAATCATACCAATAATCAAAAGCTTAACAAAGAAGCTTTATGCAAATACCCTGATGAAGGAGATAATAGTATTGTTTCTAAGCTCGATTCTAGTGTTAAAAAGACCACTAACTTCATCAAGAGGCTTAAAAACATGACAGAACAGCAGAGGGAAGTGCTTACCAAGGATTTCAATACTCTAAACTTGACCAAATATCTGGAAGAAATGGCTTCTGCCATATTTGAATGTCGACTTAAAATGTCAGATGTTCCTCTGGCTGTTCATATTTGCTTTGAGTCTCATAGAAGATATTCTGACTTTTCCTCCTACCTTTTCACACAAATCCAAAAAGTTTTGACTTCATTCATTTCATCTACCAGTTTTCAAGCTCAATCAATTGGTATGTTTTTTTTATCATTTTAATAATACCACTTAATTTAACAACACAATGTTACTGAATATCACTTCCTTTATTTTAAATCATCAATCAATTCCCTTCTATTTTTTTTATTTCCTTATTTATATTATATTTTGAATATAAATTTAAGAAAAATTTAGCGATATCCTTTATCTTATTTATTTCTATTAAAAAATTCCCAGTATGATTGGTAGTTATTAAAGTCCTTCATTGAGGTAGCTTATATAAAGTTGAATCAGACTGCACCAAATATGTTTTTTTTATTTTAGTTGTCATTTTAATACTCTTTTTGGGTGAATACAAATAAACCTCATTGTGGAAATGGACTGATTTAAACGAGGCAGAAAATCTTGTATGTATTTGGACTATTCAAAAAAGGGAATTAATCTAGAGTATTTTTTAATACTAAATCTCTTTCATTTACAATGCAACACATAACTATTTGATGCACTATTGAATTAAACCAATTTTTTAATCTCCCAAATAAGTTATACTCGTAAATACTCATTTTAACAATGTAGAACCATTATCATATGGGTGGTATTGTTGAACGGCTCGTTTTGAGCCGATTTTTTAAGACGGCTAACTCAATATTTTAGTCAGAAAAATGTTACTTTAAACCTCGAGATTTTGCTAATTGATGTCTAGATCTCTGTGCCATCTATGAGCAAAATTGTCAGGCTTGCGTAATATTATTCTGGATAAAAAATTGAGTTAGCCGTTTTTAAAAATCGGCTCAAATCGAGCCGTTTAACAACACTACATATGGGCATAAAAAAATGTATTCAAATTATTACTAGATTAGATAATTATAACATTTATTTTGTTAACTTGGTATCCCTTAAGGTGAAGACAGTCACTCCCAACTTACTACATCTAGCTCCATTCCAAACATGGCCAAATTTAGAGTAGATTTGCGCCTGGCAGCTGAGCTCATTGCCTCCCATATGTTCATTCGGGAAGATCCAAACTCCTTAGGATTTGATCTAATATTTGCTGCCTTACACTCATTAGTCGAATCCGACAAAAGGGAAGACTATCGTCATTTATCCATCCTCACTGGCTTCGTCAAACACTTTCCTGAGGAATATTTAGGGATTTATAACCCTATTCCTTCCGATTTTCCATCTTTTTCATCTGCGCAAATACCAAGCTTTAATACATTTAAACCTTATCAAACAGCCTCTTTAGTTTCACTCATGGTACGAACCTACTTGGAAAGATCGATAAAACCCCGCCTAGATCAGGAGTTCTCAGAGCTTCGATCTCAGAACCGCTCTAACCGAGCTCAGTTTCGAAATAAGGGTGAATTGCACCCAGATAGAATTGCTCGTTTCTCTGATGCCGAAGCCCGCTTTCGGAAATTGCTGTCTGGAGCTCGTAATCTGACCCAGGCTCTGAAAGGTGCAGCTCTCACTTTACCGGACTATGTTTTAAAAGTCGATGTTGACAGTGAAGATGAAGGGGCACGAGATAATAACGAAGGGTGGAAGGATATGGATAGCGATGGTGGTTCAAATAAAAAAGGAGGGGAAGACAAGGAATGGTGGGACGAGGAAGAAGACGCACCAAACTTTTACAAAGATCTGCCAGATCTCAGAGGTCTCGTTCCAGGAGCCTTATTTAAAGAGGCATCTAGTCTCGTCGATGAGAATAAGAACAAGAAAGAAAAAGAAACGAGCGAAGCCGGAAATAAGTTGCCTCAATTAACAATCAAAGATAAGGAAAACATAAAGGACCTGAGAGATGGTAAGAAGGAAAATAAAGTAAAAATCAATGACCTTGATAAAGAAATGAATAGTAAGGAGGAAGTGGTTATTAATGGACGCAAGGGGATCAAAAAGAAAAGGCGTCGAAAATCTGCCGAGCGTTCGGCTTTTGAACGTTTCCTGGATCGCACCATATCCCTCGATATTGAAAATCAAGTTGCCCTTACCCCTTCAAACCTGCCCTCCGTTGATTCTATTGACTCGACCGAATACGAAGACGCCGAAGACTATGACGAAGAAGACCAAGAAACTATATCATCTTGCTCTGCCTCGCTTGTCGGGGGAGTGGAAGACTACTCGGCCCCACCTTCTGGAACTGAAGAGGATGACAAGTCTAATCCTCACATTCTTCCACCTACTCTATCAAATAGCTCGTCGCTTGCCAAATTGAGGGCCGACGAATTTCTCGAAAGCTTAAGCTCTAAAATAAACCGGGACCTAATCGATGAGGCAGCGGTCAAGTTTGCCACCCATCTAAACAATAAGATAAACCGTAAGAGACTCGTGGCTCATTTACTTTCCGTGCCTCGCAATCGTTCCGATCTGCTCCCTTTCTACGCGCGATTAGCGGCCTCTCTGGCGCCTTGCGTGCCTGAACTCGGGACCGAATTATCTAAAAAGCTATACGCTAGCTTTCGCTACCAACTCCGGAAGAAGGACCAAATCAACCTCGAGGTTTTTTTTATTTATTGTACGTATTATAAAAAATAGATATGTTCTTTCATAATTATAATATTTTACCATATTTTTTTGTATGCAACCTGAATTAAATAATACTAATTATTTTTTTTTAATTAAACCTTAGAATTTAATATATTACAAATAATCCAGCCAGGGCTGTTAATACGGAGGAAATATTTCCGAACCTTCCTTAAATTTTTGCACACCCTCTCTTATATGATTGCGAATAAATACTTAACAAATTACTCATTTACAAGCATTTATTTTATTATTATTATCAATTAACATGACATGCGTTTTCTTAATCTTAGCCCGGTTTAGTCCTACAAAAATGCAAATCCATTAATTGCATTATTCGTATTCGTAAAAATGACAAAATAGTTTGTTCGATTCGAAAATTAAATAAAAAGGTTTTTAAAAGTGAAAAGAAAAAGATATATTTTTGGATTTTGTAAAAAAAATAGTTTTTAAAAATAGAAAAATGGATTATTAGATTCTGTAGAAAAAAAGGTATTTAGATGTGGGGAAAAAAAAGTTCCTTATGTAATAACATTAAATACTTACGATTTTGAATATTTAGGAATAATTAAAATTTTATAATATGCGAATATAGAAACATTTATTATTTGATTATTTTAATCAATATTTCAATTTTTGAAGCGAATATTTTGTTCTAGACTTAGCTCAGTTTTATTATAAAATGCCAGTTATTCATGCGTCTTTTCATAGATTATAATTAGAGATCAACAAAATAACTTTTTAGAGGCCTATCCTATTTAGCCGGTAGTCGATATCGGCCGATCACCAATATCAGCAGATCCGATTTTGATAAAATTATAGTGAAAATATATATTAGGAATAGAATAAACCAAAAATATAAAACAGTAAAATAACTATTCATATGAAGGAAACCAATTTAAAAAATTTTGATTCAATACTATCATTTTATCATAAATAAAATTTTACCCACTTTTTTGATTTATATGATCATCCAATTTAACGATATATTCCGAAGTGATCTTAAAAAAATGACACATCATTAATTTTAATCTATATTTAAATATACATGAGATAAATCATGGTAATTTGGAAAGATATTGGAGTCCATGGGAAGTCATATAACATTAATGCGTAATTTAAATAATATCTTTAATTTCGAAAACATGTAAACTTGAATAATAGGAAAAATCGGCTCTTTTTTTAAAAAATATATAATATAAATATCTTTTTAACAACAATAAAATAAATGGCAGGTAAAACTCAAAATAGTTCGCTTTCTCAGCGAACTAACCAAATTCTCCCTGTTTCCACCCCTGGACGCCTGCTATTGTGCTTACCTGCTAATCAACGATTTCAAGCACCATAGCTTGGAAATGGTTTGCGCCTTGTTGGAAAATTGCGGCCGTTTCTTGCTCAAACAGCCCGCTACCCGTAGGAGGGCTAAATTTTTGCTCGAGCTCCTTACAAGAAAAATGAAAGCCCTACCAGCTTTGGATGAAAGATATTGCGCTCTAATCGAGAACGCCTACTATCATTGTCTACCACCTCAGTCTTCGACAGCTGATTCCAGGGGTCATTTGAGTGAAAAAATAATGGAGGCCTCCCTGCCTCCTCAGCGCAGGTATCTGAGAAGGCTTCTCTACCACCACCTTAAAGAAGTCAAGGATTATAAGGACTACAAAGATGTCAAAGATTCTGCCATCACAACATCCAAAGACCCAAAACTCGAACAACTACGTCAGCCGCGTTCACTCGATTCTATCGTCAAAGCGCTCCGAAAACTAGATTGGGAAGACTTTAGGGACCCACAAACTGAAGACGATAACCCCGATATAAATTCCTTGACATCTCTGGAAGAATATTTCGTAAAAACAATCCTAGCACTGGATAAATTTTCCTTCGAAGATCTTCCCTTCCTGGCCGATCTCGTGTCACGTTTAGGAGCTTATCGTGGAGACACCATAGGCGTTGCCTTGGTAGATGACCTCTTGGAAATCATGTAAGTATATATATAATTTAAAAACACATTCCTTCTCTCCATTTTGTGTGTATTTTTTTTTCTTTCTTTTTTTAATTGTATATATTATATTACTTTGTTTCAGGGTGAAATAATATATATCTTTGTTTAAATTTATGATTATTTTAAATATTTATTGTACGTTAAATGGTTACAAAGACACCCCTTCCAACCTTACTCGAATTCTGTATCCGACGATTGCCCTCAGATTCTTGTAGCCGCCATTAAATTACTAGGAGAACTTTACAACGTAAGACTGGCTGATACCTGCTTAATTTTCAAGCTCTTGTACTCCTTAATTATTAGCGGCTCAGGCCCTCTATGGCTCGAAACTGACCAAGACAACCTTTTTTCTCTGAGAGCTGCGCTTGTTTTACTTGAGACATGCGGTCCTTATTTTGACCGAGGTAGTATGAGAAAAAGACTGGATTGCTTTTTGATCTATCTCCAGGTTTGGTTTTTGGTATAACACTATATTAATTACCTCTAGGTAGGGCAGGCAATGATAACAAATATTTTATTCATTTAAAATACAAATCGATATAAGTATAAGATATTGGTTTTCAGAAGTAAAACCAATAACTGATAAATAAATCAATACTAATAAACTGTTTTAAAAATAAAGCAAGTATTATTCAAAAATTAATTAATTACAAAATATCTTATATTTTAGATTTTATTCGTCGATATCCTACAAAATATTTCTTCAATATTTGATGTAATAATTATTACTTTAGATAGGGATTTAAATAGTCTTGATCTCTTTTTAACTGTATTTATATAAGTTTAGTATATTATGATGACTATGGAAGCTCATATGCATATGAATTTTTATTTATTTTGAATATCTTAATTAATTTTTTTTTCAAAACTGTATTATATATTATTACGCTTTTTTAGATGTCTAATTGAATCACGAAACCGAAATAAACCATTATAATTTTCCTAACAATTATAAAAAAATTTAAAAAGGAGAATTGAATTGTTATTAATAATTTCTAATTATGGAACTGAACCGTTATATCTATCTGTTCGACACCCTTCCTTTTAGTTAATTTTTAAATATCGAATTTGATATTATTGTAGAAGATGGACTATGTTGAAAATAATTAGAATATGAACAAGGACAATTATCCAACTTGAAAAATAGAAGAAAAGAATATGTAAGGATATGGATTTCTATACCTATATTAATAATAATAAAGAGAAGGTTATATGCAGTAAATGCAAATTTTTTTGGTACTTCTTAACAATGTAGACCCATTTAAAAAATATCTATCATTTATTAGAAGATAAATATGGTATTAAAAAGTTATAAAAATACTAAATCCATTTTAGAAAAATACAAATATTAATAATTATTATTTATTAAAAATAATTCACATACAAATAATTTGTTAAAAACCTAGATATTAAGATTTTAACCAAAATATTATCTAAGCCTCAAAATTTTGTCAATAGATATCTTCAGCCATCAATGGACAAAATCTCCATCTTGTTTAATTTATTTTGGACTAAAATCTTCATTTGGTTAGTTTTCTCTCCTTAAAAAATTTACCAAGTTTCTTAAATATCTTTTTTTAGCTAATAAAAATCTCCTACGTACACCCCACTCCCCAAAAAATGAATATAATATATCAAATTTTATTTTTTAAGTATAAATGAATAATTTTTAAAAATAACCTATAATTGATTTTTTTTATATAAAGGTGAGACACCAAAATTATTTTAATAAATGTTTTCCGGCCATAGGTCTTTGAATATCAGGCCTAAAACATTCCTATAAAATTAATGGCAATAAAAACCCACCAAATGCATTCCCTCTACGAAAACTCTGGAGACGTCTGTAAACGGGAGATGCTATTTTGTTATTAAAGGAAATATTGAAGATCCATATATTTGCATAATTTTTTCATTTACAAGTTAGATGATTGTCCTTGTTCAATAGTGATCTGCATCGGGCCTATTTTTTCAAGTACTGCCCGAACCCGAAATTTTTTTTAAAAGTTTTACCGGCCCTATTTAAATATAGAAATTTATTTTTACACAAAATAATAGATACATGTTATATGACGTCTAGTTTCTATAAATAAAATCAAATATTTTTATTTTACATAAAAAATTTTATATAAAGTTGATAAATTTAGATATATTTAAAAAAAATTTCAAGGCCCAACGACCCGGCCATTTTTTTACCCTTCGGGCCGGGCCTACTTTTGCAGATCTTTAATTTAAGGCTTAATTCTCTATATCTTTGATTTCAATTGTAATATCTTAAATAAATATTCATGAATTTTACTTCCATAAATACAAAATGCCGAACTTATATAATAAATATAGTTAAAACGATTTATTTAATTTTTTTAAAGTAAATGATTATTGCACAAATATACTTCGCTGTAATTTTAAACAAAAATATATCATGGCAGATCAAAAATGTAAGGAAATATTTTTGGCATTATACACGAAATAAATCTAAAAAATTGATATAGTAAAAACCATGAAAATATTAGTATATTGCCAACCCTATCCCTAGGTTGATCAATTTTAATAATAGCTTACTAAATTTTGTTGGGGAATTTACGTTAACGATATGCGATATTTTTAATTTGAACAAATAAACAATAATAGTAAAAGGACTTGCGCCGATTTGCTCATGCTAATAGAAAAATTTAACAAGTAAATAAGTCACCTGTTTCTACATTTTTAACTAAGTAGTTAAGAACTCATTTATTTTATATTTTTATCGATACAAATCTATGATCATTACCTCAAAATATCTTTTCACGAATAACATATATTTTTTTAGAGATTATATTTGGAAAAACGGGAATGGCCTTGCTGGATAGATGACAATGGTGAATCTAAATTTCCAGTCAATTTAATTAATCACTATCGAGACGTTTTGGATATGTTACGGCCGAAATTAAAAATATATGACAGGTTAATATCTTTTCGATTCACGATAATTTTCTTCTTTTTCTTTAATTATGAGATGAGAGTATTAATTTTAAGCGAAATAAACACCCTCCACCCAAATATAATTATTAAAGATTAATGAAATAATATGAATGTTAGGAGGTATAATAACATGACATTTGATTTGAGTAGTAGCTACAACTATGACGAGATTTTATAGCTCTGGGAGTTGGTTTTCGAAACCCATCTTTTGTTCTTTTATTACCACTTTTATATATAGAAATTCGGTTCCAATAATTCCAATTTCTTGTCCTGCTAAAATCATTATATTCTGAGTCATGGAAGTCGGTCAGATTCCCGGTCAATTTTTTTAAAATCGGGCCGGGATTTTATTTCTTAAAAAGAATATGGCCGAACTAGAGTTTGAAAAATTATTAATAATAAAATAAAATAATCTTTTCTTCTATTTTATTAAAATTAAAATAATGATCATAATTTTCCTAAAACGACTCTTATTGACAAGTAAGTTATTTTATCTGATTTATAAAATAATTTATAATATTACTAAAAAAAATTAAGGATTTATAAAAATATATTTAAAAAAAACTGGACAGACATCTCCTATTTTATGCGATTTAAAAGAAGATATTTTAATATAAAAAAATTTAAGTTATCAAGAAGCCGATGGAGCAATTAAAGACATCGAAAAGGAGTACTTGAATCAAATCAAGAGTCAAATTACCGAGGAATCCACTCTACTCCCTTATCTTTCACATCTTTTCCCTGAGTCGGATATCAATGATTTATCAAAGGATATTAATGGCGAAACTGAGTTTAATCAATTATCGACCATTCAGGAAGAGAGTGAAAACTTACCAATCATGCTCGATAACGAAAATGATATTGATAAGGTTGTGAATATGATTTTTTTAAGGGAGAAGAAAAAAAGTTTAGGGAAGGTTGTATTTTTCAAACTATAATGTTTATCTATCATTTAAAATAACTTGTTTTATTTTAATTACATCTTAAATATTTTATAATTTTTATTAAAAATAGTTCGAACCTCCCCAAATTGATGAGATGAATAATCATACTTTAGTTTCATCTCCCATCTTTTACGATAGCATTAGTCCTAAGCTTATGAAATGCCAAGAGGATGAGGATTTTCTTAAATCATTTGATTCTATGATATCGGAATCAATACAGGTATATTTTTATATTTTTTTCACCCATAATGTTTTAACAATTTGTTAATAAAATTAACTGCTAAATTTATCTTTTAACATCCCCCCCCCCTCTTTAGAAATTTTTTATATGTACATTTTATTTCTCATATGATTAATCCTTAGACTAATGAAGGTCACAGCCCAGCCCGCTCCACGTGGGTCCCTGGTTTATATAAATTATAACCCCGGATCGTGACCTTTATTACTTATGTTTTTTTAAATAAATTGTAAACCTAACTCATATTTATAGCAAAGATCTCAAGATACGGTCAAAGTCCAGAGCTTAGAAATTTCCTTACCTGCTAGCATAAAATCAAAAACTTCTAAATTATCTTCAAAATTAGCAGAAGAAGCTCTCGATAATATTAATTCTATTGAAAATTTGAATGACGAAAATAAGGATGAAATAGCAGATCAAAATGGACAGTTACCAGAGAAAGGGGAGGAAAAAATAATGGATTTCGTGTTGATTTATAAGAAAGGTAACAAGCCACACTTCAAAGATATTCAAATTCCTTTTGATGTCAAACTGGCGCGTAGGATTAAGAGTTTCGAAGAGGTATTTGTCTATATTTATTTTTTCGTCTCCATAATTTTTTTTCTTTTATATTCCATTGGTTCCTCCTTCTAAAACTAATTTCTTATATATTAATTTCTTAACTTTGTATTATTTTTTCTCTTCTTGGGTTCTTATCTTAGTATAACATCTTAAAAATTTATTCCACATAAATTTATGAGTTTATTTAGGGCCACACCGATCTATTTTTTTTGTCTGACTTATCTTTGATAAAAAAATTTGAATAATGTGCCATTAAAATGTTTAAAAAAATTACACACATTTTTTTTTATCTTGTAACTCATCAAATGATTTCTTGTGATATCTTACTACATTTTAAATCATGTCAATAAGTAAATCGCAAATACTACATTTCACAAACTAAATCTGTTTATTACCATAATGGACATTTTATTTATATTCTAAAGTTATTTTGATAATAAAACTATAATAATTATCTATAGAATTTTGGGTTATAAAGAGTGTTTAGCCCATTCTAAAATGTTTTTTATAACGATTTTCAAAATTGATATTTAATAATACAAAACATTAGTGCGAATATCGAAAAAAAAACAATAAACTTACGCAATATAAATAAATGTTTTAGAAAACCTATTAAAAACCGGTCTTATCCATTTTAGAGAGAAATTAGCCTCTGACTTTTTTATTAATAAGGTTAATATCGGCGCCTATCCCTTACCAATATAAATATTAATGCAGCCCCTAATAATTGGATTTAATGCTATTTAAGAGATAATATACGTCCTCCTAGCGTTTTGCGTCACTAGGGGATGCTATTGGAGGCTCAAGCCTTGTTAAAATGTCAAAAATACAAATTTTGAACGAAAAAATTTATTTATTTTTAGAAAATTTAAGATTTTGAGCCCCGGCTATTTGAAAAGTCTAGTGGCGCCTCTGGTCTGGCCTTATCCTATTAGAAACTATTTTAGATGCACTAAGAACTATTTCCTAACGATGACGTGCATACTTTTTTCTTTCAAAATATCGGAAACTAAGATAAAATCTTATATCTTGTTTTATACGATTTTAAACTCCTTTTTTGGAAAAATTTACCCAACAAAAAATACATGATAATTTGTCATTGATAAATAAACAAATTGAATTTAAAAATATAAATCATATAATTTTTTATTTATAAAATCAAAGGCCGAAAGAAAGGAAAAGGAACAAATGAAAAAGCTAACACTTAAAATTAACAAACTTCAAGAGGAAGAAGAACGAAAAAGTATTTTTTTTAATGCTAAAATACATTTCCTGTCAAATCAGATTTTGGAAATTTAAAAATGGCTCTTAGCAAATGATTTGAAATTGAGAGATTCCATATCCAATACAAAATATTTATGATCTTAAAACAGAACATATTTTGCTTTTTTAATCATATTTTTGAATTTGATAGCATATCGATTTTTATTATAAGTTTTATTTCCCAATTTTTCTTTTACACTTGATAGACTAAATAATAATTTATATTATTTGTTTTAAAATAAGATGAGCTTCTTGAACTTCAACAGAAAAGCAGTATGCCTATCTTTTTCAAAGAAATCAAAGATAATTCTAAACCTCAACCTTACTTCAATAACTTACACAATAGCTTGACCAAAACTTTGGACGCTGGTAATAAGGGGAGTGGACATTACCATCAACCATACCAATATCAGCACTCGACATACAATGGCAAATGATAAAAATATTTTAGGAATAGTTTAGGATTAATGGCGTTAATATGGGATTACCGGGGAAAACCTAATGTTAACAAAATGGTTATTTTATCTTCGTGATCGAAGACGTGAAATAGACCAAAATATTGATTTTCCTATTAATTTTTTTAAAAAAAATTTTGACATATCTTTTATTTAATCATTATATACTTTTATTTTCCTTTTTTTTCCTTCTAAAAAACGGCTCTCGAAAAAAGTCTCTTAGTTGTGCAGCTTCTCCTTAAAGTATGAGTTATTACTTTTCTTAACTCCATTTGAAATAAAAATTTCACCAAAGATTCAGAGCCATACCGTTTTCCGTTCTTTGATGATTTTATATTAGCCCACTATCATAATCAAATCATATTTCGTGTTTCAACTTGAAAACCGCGATCAGATGCTAAATCGACATTTCGCGCCAAAATTTATAAGAATAAAAAAATTGTATTCGATTTTAATATTTAATCTCTATTTTTAAATGTTTATATATATATGTCTGATAAATTTGCTCTGTAACAAATATTTGTCAAGTGAATATGTTTATAATTAAATTTTAACACGATGACAATGATAAAAGTTTTAAAAATATCGATATTTTTAATCTATACAATAATTAGTTGATAAATATATATAAATCGTATATTTAGCGTTCTAACATATAAAAGCAAAACTGAGGTATTGAATTAAAATTAGGAACCTGAAACGGGTTCCGGAAATGGAACTTTGATGAGTATATGAAACATTTTTAATTAATAAAATTTTTTATAAAATAGGTATAATTAGATATTTTTCAGGAACACGTTCTAACTTGGAACGGAACATATTTTTTTGACTGGAATAGGAACTCAAAATGCATTTGGTTCGTTCTATGGTTAAAACTTTATGATATCGTATGTATGAGTTCAAAATTAAAAAAAAATTTAGATATAAAATTTTTTATTTATTAATAAATTTTTTTTTAAAGTGTGTTCTATAACCTTATTTTATTTTTTTTTAAATAACAATATTTATAAATAAACTACACTTATAACATGCATATATTATATTCTTTTTAAGGTAAATATAAACTAGTAAGTATACCTAATTATTTTAATTATTCACATTAAAAATAAGAGTTATATAATCGGCTTAAAAACTAAAAAAAAATTTTAAAAACCTAATCATAATACATAATAAAATTATGAAGCTTTTATTCACTGAAGTCTATATGCGCCCTGTAAAGTTTTCTTAAATTTACATTTAGATATGGACGAAATTTAAATAATTTTAAATAGAATCTCATGCATTGATTGGCGATTATAAATATAATTTAGTATTTCGAACTTCAGATTATAGCATATAACTTCATTAAATATTTCATGCCATGTAGTAATTTAATGCAAATTTTTAGGTGCTTATTTAATTATTTTCATTAAAAATGGCAATACTAATCTCATTTTTCCTACTAAATAATTTTACATGTTTTTTGATACAAATACATATTTAATTAATAATTTGTTCAGTTTAATATAATATACTATATATGCTTAATGGATGTTAGAGAATCATTCAATATTTTTAATCCTGATATGACTTCAAATTTTTTAAAACTTATATAATAGGTTTAAGTGATAAACTTAAAATAAAAATCCAGGAATGAGTACAGCCTTCCGTTTTATGAATTGTCCTTACATCCACTCTAAGTGTATATTAAACTATTCCCGTAGTATGCTCTTCAAAAAAAAGTTATTGGATACCACACTTGATATGAAAGATAATGAAATCAAAGCTCATAGACTAATTTTAGCCTACAAATGTAATTATATTCATCAATTTTTGGAAAAAACGTGGAAAGAAATATTGTCTATATCTTCTGATATGGTATTTAGAGACGCTGTTATCTCGGTCGATGTTTCTTGTGAAAAGGAAATAGTAGATTTAATAATAAATTACCTTTATACAGGGACCATCATTATAACCGAATCAAACGCTTGTAAATTATATCAATGTTGTAAAATATTTGAACTTAATTCACTTGAAAAATTGACTATATCTAACATTATAAATTTTATTGATGACCAAAACGCCTTAGAATACTTAGGGAGAGACATCTCGGATAATGTTAACAACGCCGCTTTAGGGTATTTATGTAATAATTTTCAGAGGATTACATCAACAAAGGAATTTCTCGAATGTTCATTGACTACACTTGAAAAGCTTATCGACGAAGATGATATAAAAACAAGGAAAGAAATTGATATCTTCGAATCTGTTGTCAGGTGGTTGGAATTTTCTGTGGATACAAGAAAAATATATAGCAACCAAGTCTTTAGCCATATAAGATTTTGTCTAATGTCAACCGATGAATTGATTCAAGCATATGATATTGGGAAGATATTCTTTGATGATAAATCAAATTTAGATTTCTTAGTTGAGGCCGCTTGGTAAAAATGATAAATACTTATTATGAGTTTGAAATAAAATAAAAAATTTGTTTATAACAGGTATGTAACATGCAAATCGGCCAATGTTCAACTGATACCATTTATTAATCCTGCAATAAAACCGAGGAAATTTTTGAACTCATTTCTTAAGGAAGAATTATAATTTATTTTATCTATAAAATTTTAAAGAAAAAAATTGTAGTCTTAAAAATGTGTATATGTCTTGCCATCAATATAAAAAAATATTGATAAAGAATCATTTACAAACAATCTAATTGATCCACATGCCTAACATGTTCTATATTTGGGTAAAATTTATAATGTATATGGTGAATTCCTTGACGAATAAAAAAAATCACGATTTTCAACCCTACCCCTTTCAGATTTTTCTAAAATTTTTACAAGAGTTTGTTATTTAAAAAAAATTAAATTTTAACCTCCAACTTCAATCTACGGCTGAGGTATGGGGTTCTAAATTAATGAAGGTCAATGGTCCGTCCTATAGGTTGTTTCTAGAGTAGTTTTTTTTTTTTGTGAATTTTTAATTCACTTTTATTTTGCAATATGAAAATTATATATGTTTTTCAAAGAATCATTTTACTTATAGTCCCAATAAACAAGAATTAAATTAGGTAAAAACAAAAATATTTTTAAAATACCAAAAAAATAAAAATATCAGTTTTTTTATTTAGGACAACGGGTTGGATCGATCTTTTTATATTAGGATCGTGACCTTCACTACTTTAAATGCTCAAAAATGGAGCATTTTGTGCAAATTACTTTCCCTTTAATTAAAAATACCTTTGGATATAATGAACTAGAAGCGTCATTTAAATTTTTTTATATAGCCTAATAGTAGACCTTTAAAATTATATAAATGTTAACAAATTTTAAATGTCAAAAACAGGAAATGAGCATAAAATCAAATATGTATTTTTTTATCACATTTTTTTATGAATAGTTGGAAATAATTAATAAATATGCAAAATTTCAAAAAGGGCCTAGCAAAGGTTTAGGAATGGTATTTTTATAATTAGTCTATTGTCAATATTCTTAATAAATATTTGATACTAATCAATAATTCTAATATAGATTAAAAGCTATCAAATATTTTAAGTTTAATATTTAAAAAAATAGTCATTTAAGATATCAGGGAATTGCAGGAAGAGATATTGTGCAATACAATCTTGAAAATCTTTAATGGGAAATATATCATTATACGTTAATTGGGCAAATTTTCCCGTTCAACATTAATTAATTTTTATGAATAGTGCATATTCACATGGCACGGGTTCTTGGTCCAACTAGGACACAATATTTTGGTCTTAAATTATAAAATTCACTCTTATATCACCATATATTTCTTTAAATTTAGAATATAATTCCTAAATAATATATATGTAAATAAAATGTTGCTGCCATTTATGTATAAAATGATGCTGCCATCTATATATATTAATTTTAAAATGATGCTGCCATGTATTAATATTAATTTTAAAATGATTTATTCAATGTAGCATTATATATATTATACCATGCATTAAATCATATCTTACCTATATATTAAAGATTTAATTATGTGTGTATGATATATATTTAAAATAAAATGATGCTGCCATGTATATTAATTTTAAAATGATTTATTCATTGGTTTAGCATTAAATTATATCATGTATTAAAACATATTTTGGTTCTTACCTATACATTAGAGGTTTAATTATGTATGATATATTTTATTATATTAATTATTAAATAAATTCAGAATAAAATTTAAGAATTAGGATTTTAATTAGATTGCCTTAATATATAAATAATTTAATGACTTATGTTTAAATTTAGGTTAGAGTTTTAGCTTATCAAATGGCCAAGAGGTATAGTTTACAATACCAAAATCTTGGGAAATAACTCAATCAGCTGGTGAAGACTAGGTTGGAGCATTTATTAAAAGAAATCCAACTATTTCTTTGAAAACACCAGAGGCTACAAGTATAGCCAGGGCTACCAATTTTAATATGAAAATGGTTGATTTATTTTTTAATAATTATTTGACTGTCACAAGGGAAAATAACTTTCTACCATGTGATATATATAATATGGATGAAACTGGTTAATTAAAATATATATGATAGCAAATCTTTAATATTTTCATAGGATTAACAACAGTTCAACGGCCTAATAAAGTTATTGCAAGGAAAGGCGAAAAACAGGTTGTGGCAATTACTACATCAGAATGTGGTACACTTATGACCTTGGCAATTGCTGTCAATGCTCTAGAAAATTCTATTCCACCTATGTTTATATATCCCAGGAAAAAATTTTATGATCATTATTTAAGAGATGGCCCTGTAGGATGCATTGGCGTGTCTAATGGTTCTGGGTGGATGCTGGCTGAAGATTTTACGAGTCTTTTCTGCAATTGGCACTTCTCCACTTTAACCTTTATTGAAAATAATGGTTTTTAACAGGCATTTTACGACTGTTTTCATCGGAATTGTGGTTTTTCAATAATATCTATTATATCGTCTTGTAAAACACTCCTTCAGGAAGTACATTTCTTAGACTTTCACAGCATGTTTATTCAAATTGTGCGAATTATAAGAACGAAGTAAATATATTATATAATTTAACAATTCTTTTATTTAAATATATAATAATTTTACCTTATATATTTTAAAATTAATGATTTATCAAATATTTATTAGAAATTTTTACAATTAACTAATGATTAAAATGCCATATCCTAAACCTAAACTCGGCCCAACTTAAAATTTTGAATATTTATTAATTATTTCTATAGCTATTCATAAAAAAATGTAGATTTGATTTTATGATCATTTCCGACTTTTGGCATTTACAATTTTTAAACAATATTTAATATTATATAACTATAAAGGTCTACCATTAGGCTATATAAAGTAATTTAAATGTCGCTTCTAGCTCAATTATATTAAGAGATATTTAAAATTAAAGGAAGAGCATTTTGCCGAAAATCTTATACTTTTTCGACATTTAAACCCCATATTTTAGCCGCTTAGTAAAAATTCTAAAAAAATATAAGGGGGTTGGGTTGAAACTCATTAGCGTAGTAAAATCTTTAAAAAAATATAAGGGAGTTGGGTTAAAACTCATTAAATGCATTTTAAAGTGCCCATACACGGGAGTCAACCGTAGAGCCATTTTGTTTGTTTTCATGTCAATTAAACGACATGAATATAATTACATTACACTTATAATTATTGAATCGCTAATCTAGTAGTATTTACATAAGATTGGGTCAAATATCTTTTGCCAGAGTTAAGTCAACACAATTAACATTATCTTAAAGTTAGTGATGCAAAATCGCTCCATTTAAATCGATTTTTCAAAACGGCTAACTCAAAATTTTAGCCAGAAAAATATCGCGTGAGCCTGAAGATTTTGCTCATAGATGGCACCAAAGTTTGTCCATTTATTTGAGAAATCTCAAGGCTTAGCCAATATTTTTCTGGGTAAAATAATGAGTTTGCCATTTTTAAAAAGCGGATCAAATATAAGGATTTTGCATCACTAAATTGCACCATACGTAGGAGTCCGCACTGACGAACCAAACGGGCATGGATTTTGCATCACTAAATTGCACCATACGTAGGAGTCCGCACTGACGAACCAAACGGGCATATTCTTCCTGGAAAAAATGGAAAATAATGACTATTTATTGCTGAGATCTTGTTTAATGGATTATATTGATACATTTTCCGTTATTTGAAATTCATCCAGATATGGAGGATTTATCACTAAAAACGGTTCCCCGAAAAAAAATGTGAAAGAAGGTAGTATTGATAATTAAAAAAAAATTATTAGGCGATTTTATTATAACGATATTAATTTTATAGAAGAGGCAAATCACAACACTAAGTTTTTTCTAACAATGAAACTTTTTGATAGCACTAGAAAAAAACGTGCGCCCCCTCCCCTCCCAGAATATTGAGCGCCCTTGTCAATAATTTAATCTTATATTATGTATTCTGAGATCTAATTAAAAGATAATAAAATTATTGTAAATAACGTAAGAACTATGTCGTATACTCGTTCCGTTAAATTATTGAAGTCATTTTCTTATTTTTAAGCATTCTTTCTATCTTTTTTTATTTATTCTTATGTTTTTCTTTCATTAATGTTTTTCTCTCCATTTGCTCAGACAATGGTTTAATACTAAAAATAAAATAGCATTTCAAGTCAATATTTTTAAATGGAGCCTAACAGTTGGGACTACCAATATTGGGCGGAAAAATCCAAAGGCCGTATAGTGAGAGCTTTGGCCAAGCAATTCTTTATACAGGACCTGAATAAAAAGTTAGAACTCGAAACTCCTAATTATTTGGAAGAAAATGTGCTCCTCAAAAGATTACTCGAGATCGAAACCAGCCAAAAACATTTGGAAAAGCTATTAAATACTCAAATGAAAAAATTGAATGTCATCGAAAGAAGTAATAAAAATTTTTTTTAATGTTATTTACCAATTGCCATTATACAATAAATAGCATGATTTTAATATTTATACATTAGTTAGATTTTTTTATAAATGTTAGGCATCGGAACAAATCGAGAATCCGCAACAATAACCCCTTTTAAAATTATATGAACGGGAATCTCTAAAAGTGTTACTAAAAAAACTAATTCATTTTTTTTTAATTGGCAAGAAGTTTGTCATACTTTTAAAATTAATAAATTTTTAAATATTAAGTTTTCGTTATATAATAATTTAAAATTGATAACTACTTCTGAAACTGATGTTCCACCAGGAGAAATAAGGCCATAAGGGTAGTCAGGGGAGGAGCAAGGGAAAATCCACTCTTCGGAAATTTGCCTGTTCTCATAAATATCATTTTAACCTAATAAAAACTTTATCTCTCGACATCTCTCTCATCCATAAAGAAATACAATATATCACTATAAACATGAAACGGAAATAAAAATTGCTAAAGGTTAATTATTTTTAAAAATAACGATTATAAATCAAAATTTTTAGAAAAAAATGTAATCCAAAAATTATTTTTATAAAAATTTAATATATTACCGATTAACGTGACTAAAGCTCACAAATATATAATGGTTAGATATGACAGTTTTATAAATCTCTCGTATCATCTCACGTTTTTTTCCAACCTTAACACCCAAGAATTAGGTTTTTATTAGATAGTCAACAATTTGTTTACTTCATCAAATAATCCCAAACAAGTATGAACGGAATTGTAAACTATTTGGAAATGTTGAAAAATCTCTCATTCATATAATTCACTAGATAACTCAATACCTCATTTTAACTAATTATTTTTTTAAATTAAATATATTAAGTTTTGAGAACGTTCCACATCCAATTATATTTAATAAAAAATATTTCGCCATAAAGTTTTATATCTTTTGGTATTCTCCAGTTTTTTTACTATACTTTGAAATAGTAAACTTCAGCAATAGTTTTTTTCTCATAATTTTGAACTCCATTAAGAGACTCCCTTTTTCTATACCTTTTTAATAATCAGTATCATGAGAAATATAGCTCCCAAAGACCGACGCCGTATCTAAAATATTGAGATCAGATCAATTCTATGAAAAAGGTTCTTATATATTAAAAAATGCAGTTCAAACGACTATATATATATAAATATCTAAAAATTTAATTTATCATATTTTTTTTTATATTTCGCATTCTTTAAAATTTTTTTTATTTATCAAATTTAATGAATACATGGGCGCCCATATGGCCTGGTTGGGCTATGCCCCCTACAAAAAAATGTATAATTTTATTGCTTTTGAATCCTGCTCTAATGATTTCGATGTATCTTTTGAGTTATTCGAGTTTCAATAGTTTTTATTAAAAACGGTATCAAATAACTAGTTTTATAAAAGAGGCAGATTCGTTTGATATATGATGAAACAAAAATAAATAAGGTTTTCAGTTATGATAGTTTAATTTATATACCATTTTCACTGTACATTAAGTGTTTTACAGCAATAAACAAACGAGGCTTATTTGATAGCGTTTAACCAAAAAAATATATATAGCCACTTCCTGGAAAAAAGTGTATGGATATTTTTGTATGAATTTAATAAACAGGATAACTTTAATTATGTGTAGACCTGTGCGCCGACGAAACTATCGGTGGCCGGCGCAATTTTCAAAAATCTAATCGGTGGCTGGCGGCGCACCGATTTTTAGCCGCCGTCAATAAAATCGGCGTAAATCGGCGCAGTTATAAATTTTTATAACATAATTTTTTTTAATTGCTTATTAATTTTTTTTAAAAAAACAAATAAATGTACACTATTCAACAGATATCTCGGCATATTTTTTAATATTCATTTAATAGAAAACTTATTATATGCAAAATCGATTTCGTAATTTTATAATATCTTGTATAAAAATTATTTTATTTAAATTTTCGGGACATAATGATGATCTCCTTGAATTTAACGTCAATCCCGCGGTTAAGAAAACTCTTTCACTGAGTGTGCTAGTCGCCGGAATGCATAGAATTTTTTTGTCGAGACTGGAAAGATTGGGAAGTTCACTCTTCTTTTCTCTCCAAAAATTTAGAACATCCATATCTTGTGAATGTCGTTTTCCAAGAAAACTGTGGCATTCTTGTTCTAAGTCACCTAACTTGGAATCATAATTTATATTTGTTGAATGTTTATTTGACAATTTTGTTGAATGTTTATTTGACAATTTTGTCAAATAACTTGAATTTAATAATTCATCCTCATTAGCGATATTTACTACCTGATTATCATCATTCACTATAAGTTTAAGATGTTTTATTATAAATTCTGAAGCTGAGCAATTTTGTTCTATTATATACTTTGACACAATTGTCAATTTTTAAAATCTTGGATCTAAAACAGAAGCCAATACCTAGATAATTTTAAATAAAAAATAAAAGAATATACTTATATAATATTATTTGCAGATTACAAACAGGAAATCGTAACGAAAGTTTTTTTAGTATATTTTCCTTAAGTGAAATAATTTCAGAACTATCACTATCATTTACTATTAAATGTGTTTCAATTTCACTTCTAAAAAGTAACGCCAAGTTTAAAATAGGCCCTTTTTGTACTGAAAGAAATTCGACAGTTTCTTTAAATTTTGAAAGAAATGCTAATAGTTCTTCTACCAGATCAGATTCATAATTTGAGAAAGTGCTTCCCAATTCTTTTCAAAACATTATTAATTAAATCCTTATTTAATCCAGATATGCTTTCAGCATAATTAATATACTATGCCAACGTGTTGGGCTTGGGACATTTAATTTTAAGTTTTTCATATACGTGGAATTATTGTTATTATTATCATTGGAATTGCCAATTTGAAAACGGGTACTCGGGTATGGATCAATGCTGTCAAGATCTAACATGTCTAATGTTAAATCTAATGTACTTAGACATTTTCTTTGATATTCCTCGAATTCAAATTCAACTTCTGCAGTTGAGCAGTAATAATTTCTCTAATTCTTTTGCTAAAAATTTCCAGACCATGAATTTTTTATTATCCAGAGTTAGGATACTAAAATTATTTATAGAATTATTAAATGTAGATACATCCATTTTAAAAATATGTAAAATTATTGTAACTTTTGGAATTTTAGATTGAATCAATTCTATAATGAGTCAATATAATTATGATTTTAAAATAGTAGAAAATAAAAATTCATCAAAATCCTGATTGACATTAAAAAATTACAAGAATGATGTTGACCAATTATTAGAATAAAAAGGTATAAAACGACGTGATTTTCTTAAACAGCGGCATTTTCGACGTAACCAAAAAAGGTCGGCCGGCGCACAGGTCTAATTATTTGTAATAAAAACTAATATACTACCACAATGATTTTTGATTTTCTCGCTTCATTAAAATACGCCAATGGATTAGTAGACACAAATATATGGTCTCTTGATGATTGGAATTAGAGATCTGCAAAGTTAGGCCAGGCCCGTACCCGGCTCGAACGGGCTTCGGGCCGGGCCATTTTAAATAATCGGGTCGGGCCGGGCCGGGCCTAATATTTAAAAAAAATTTGGGCCGGTCGGGTCGGACCTTGGGAATTTTTTAAAATATATCTAAATTTATCAATTTTATATTGAATTTTTTATGTAAAATAAAAATATTTGATTTTATTTATGATTTTATTTATTGAAACTAAACGACATATAACATATGTCTTTTATTTTGAGTAATTATAAAAATTAATTTCTATATTTAAATAAATTCGGGCCGGGCTTGGTTGGGAAATTTTATTAAAAAAAATTTCGGATTCGGGTAGGGCCGGCAAATATTTTTGAAAAAAATTTCGGGCCGGGCTTGAAAAATTAGGCCCGATGCAGATCACTAATTGGAATACCCATCTAAAATTTTCGCCCCAAAACAGATATTTTGAGGAAGTTGGTTGAAATGTCCCAAATTGGCTATCAAAAATTTTGACAATTTTTTTAGCCTAAAATGAGTCATGCGTCGCAATATATTAATTTTTGATGCATAAACTTTTATTTGATACATAAATTATAATGATCGAAATATTATGAAGTTAATTAAATGGAGAATGAGGTCAACGCATACTCTTCTTCTATAATGATATCACTCTTTGCTTATGATATATTTTCATTTTCTAAAATTTCAGGAGTTGAAAAACTGGATGATTATATGTAATATCAATAATTTTATGTTGTAAATATAAATTGCATTTTATTGAGATTAACTTCTCAACACGTTCCAAAATAAAACCAAATTCTCTCCAAAACAGCAGCATGATAAGTCTTATAGCGATCATTCTTTACAACATATCAAAGAACATGCTTTGCACTTTCCCATATTTCCATGTTTTAAACTACTCTTTGATCGAAATTCTGAGAGATTGGCTAAAACTCCGATATCAAGATTCTATTCTGCAAGTAGAGCATTGACGGCAGCTTTGCCAGATGTATCTCAACATTAGTTAGTACAAAAATATTGAAATGAATATCAAATATTTGCCGCGAAATGAATATTCTGACAACAAAACTCTTTGCGTTATCTCACTCGCTAATATATATTTATGATCACTTTTGTCAATAAAATTCATCATTGTTTTTTTAATGTTGAAATAATGGAAAATAAATCCGGGACTTAAGATACATTCGATTTATTACTTTCTAATCAAATCTGGGTATAAAGCTCAGTTTAAAATATTCAGTTAGTCTTTATAAGGTAATCAAAAATCAGCTGATATAAAAATCATAATATTGTGATATGGAATATAAATCTTTTTGTAAGTATTTAATGTATTTTGAATTTTCTTAAATGAATATTCAAATATTAGGGATTAATAGTTGGAAATTTTAAAGAAAATTTTGAATTTGTTCCCAGGAATATACCCGAAATTCCCGGATAGTAACTGAAGTCGCTCTAATTACTTAGTTACTTTTATTATAAATGAGGAAATGATTTTGAAGTTTCAAATCAATATTGAAAGAAAATTTGAGGCTCCGGATAAGGATAATTATTTTTAGCCAATTAAAAAGCAAACAAAATTTGAAGATAAACCCAATAAATGTAAGGTGAAGCTTTTCAGAAGTGACAGTGTTATGAATAGCGTTATTATTCAAAAATAGTAACGGGTAACTCAAACTTTACTTTACACTTCAATCATTTGTGTTATATTACCTAATATTAATTTAAATATAAAAAAACAAATATAAAATGGAGTTTAAAAAAACAACTGAGCATAAAAGAAGCACTATTCAGTTTCTTTTTTGGGGAGGGGTATTGTTAAAATAAGACATCTAGAGAGATTAGTATCAAGGCTTATTCTTAAGATTCTAAAAAAACGCCTTTATTATAAAAATATGTCAAATAATTCGGATTATGAACGATCAAATATCAAAATTCTTCTCGAGAAAAGATAAATCTTTAGAAAAGAAAACTTTAACAATTTCCAATGATCACATTTAATACACCCCCCCCCTGCTATCCTCACCCCTTATTGAACAGGTGTTCAGTATCAGTATACACTAAGAGATAAATGATCTAAAACTTTAAAAATTATATTTTTTAAAATGATACCCAATTATTTATTTATTTAAATTTTGGGATTTGTGTAATAAATATGTATCTATTGATGAAATAAAAGGAAAACAATTTCAACCTTTTATATATAAACCGGTTTCAATACCTTAAAAAAAAGTATGGCGATATTTTTTGAATAAGTAACGTAGTTACTATTTTATAAATGTAACGCAAAATTTATTGGCCGTTACTTTTTTGAAGTGTAACGCAACTTCTCAATTGTAAATTTGCATAAGTAATGTAATTCGGCTTAAAAAAATGACGCTTCTTTATGCATCTTTTTCGCAAAATACAGAATTTTCCCAGATTAATTTTTTATGTAAAAAAAAGCTTTACACAGAATTGAAGATGGCATTCAAAACGTGGATAGAAAATATACAGTAAAACCGCTAGAATACATTGATAAAATTCAAATAACGGGACCAATGCATACTACATCTATACCGCCCTCGTTTAAACCACAACAGAACCAAAAAGTAAAAGCGAATGATATAAATAATGGTCCATGCTGGGATGATGTGATGCTAGAGATGATAGCTAAAAGATCTCAACTTAAAAAGGTTACAAAGTTTATTTTTTTAAAAATTCACTTTTAAATAGTGAGGTGGAATATATAAAATAAATCCTACGATTTAAATATAAAAAAAATTCAATTATCCTAAAGCATTATTTTAGTCCAGCAGCGTCAATTGATCCAAAAAAAACTTCCAGTCCCTAATTTCTATTGAATTCCTTGTTTTTAAGTTTATAAGAACCAGTAAAAATTAAATTTTCTATCAACCCAAGATTATTTTGGATCAGTTGAGGGGTATATTTTATTGCCATTCATTTTTTAATAATTATATTTTGGTTAAATTATTATAAAATTGTCACTCAATTTTTTATATTACTTTATTTTATTGTGAAATTAGATAAAAGTAGGGGAGACTTAAAAAGCGATCCATGTCCGTGAAAACTCTTTCAAAGTTAGATTATTTTTTTAAAAATTTTAATTAGTAGTATAAATTTAATATATTCAAGTAATATATATTATAAAATTATATAAAAATGATTCAAGATTTCTGAATCAACAATGCTTTCCTCTTCATCCATCCAGAATATTTTTCCAGCGCCGATCTTATCATTAAGGACATGTGTTCAGTGGCCTTCAAATATTTAATTAATAATTAACATAAAATAAAAGGATATATTACATCTTATGAATATTAGTTTGGTTTTATAATCATCCCAATAAACCTCAACAATCTTGTATTATATATGTGTTATTATAATATTTAAAATGTTTTAAAATAATTTTTTTTAGCATATAAAGAGACCAGAAACATTAGCAAAGCAAAAAATTAATTAAAAAAATATATGAATCAGAGAGAGCTTTTGCATGTTGCTAATCTTATTTTGATAGTAAAAGGTGAAGTGAGATTGAAGAAAATACTAGCATGATAGGCCAGCATAATAAAAAAGCAAAATCCTTTAAGGTAAATAAAATAAAAGATGATGGCTTGAAATAAAAAACATTAGTTGACAAGACAGACCAGTAAGATTATGGGCCAAGTGGTATAGTAATAAATTCAATTCGATGTGCTGTAAAAAAATTAGTTCACAAGAGATGTGGTAATACAAAGGGGGGGGGGGGGGAGAGAGTAAAAAGTATGTAATTATTTGTAAGTGTTTAGTCAATGGATGAGGGTGTTTTCTATTCTATAATTGAATATGGGGGATGGAGTTGCCTTATTTTTTTCTAGAAAATTTTTCTTATTTGGGAATATGATTGATGTGGTGGGAGATAATGATGCATCTCGAGTTTTGAGGGTGGGGTGCGAGTGTGAAAGGTTTCAGAAACACCAGTTCTAACCTAAGGGAAAAATTTATTATGAAATCGTAAGTATTTGTCCGAATATACAGGTAGAACGTTGGCTTTAAAATTTGTTAAGTTAAAGAAATAGCAGTTGAGAATGATCAGATGACTAGGTGGTGTGTCACTGAGCACTGAGAGAAAGGAATACAACTGCGGTATTTAAAAAAGAAATAATTAGAAGGTGATCGGTCGTCATTTGGCAATTACTAAATTTGACTTGATTATGCAGATAGTTACATTTCTTTAATTTATATAAAAAACTTTGATATGAGGATGAGGCGAATTTTTGACGGTTTCTTCGATGCCTTTAATCCTAATAGCATAAAAATTAGTCAAGCAATCCTTCATCCTCTCCAATTTTTTATCGAGGGCAGAAGTGGTGACGGGAAAACAGGCATAAAAATGTCTCAGAAGTTCATTCAGAGCTAGGTAGGCTCGTTTGAGGTCCAAAATTATTTGAGGCGGAAATAGTACTGGATTTGTATTGTAAAGGGTTAAAGTTTAAGGAAAACGAATATCGTAAATTATATAAAAGTACACATGTATTAAAAAATATGAATAAAAAAATAGTCTTAATAGTTTGTCCAGGGTTAAAATGAGTACTTTTTAGATACGATACTATTTGATCTAGGGGCAAAATAATTTAATATTTTGATTAAAGAGAAAATGGATTAATGCCTAAATAATTTTAAACCAGTCGTATTTATGACAATTAGAGATCTGCAAAATTAGGCCGGCCCGTACCCGGCCCGAGTGGGCTTCGGGCCGGGCTTAATTTTATTTAAAATAATCGGGTTCGGGTCGGGCCTAATATTTTTAAAAAAATTCGGGCCGGGTCGAGTCGGACCTTGGAAATTTTATTAAATATATCTAAATTTATCAATTTTATATTGAATTTTTTATGTAAAATAAAATTTTTTGATTTAATTTATTGAAACTAAACGCTATATAACATATGTCTTTTATTTTAAGTAATTATAAAAATTAATTTCTATATTTAAGTAAATTCGGGCCTGGCCGGGCCGGTAAATTTTTTTAAATAAATTTCGGGTTCGGGCCGGGCCGACAAAACTTTTTAAAAAAAATTTTGGTTTCGGGCCGGGCAAAACTTGTTTAAAAAAAATTTCGGGCCGGGCTTGAAAAATTAGGCCCGATGCAGATCACTAATGACAATATTACGAGCGAGAATACAAATATCAACTATTCATTCATGATTATTAAGAATCAGCTGCATTTAGAAGTAAAAAACTTGGTGATATACCTGATTGTAATTATATATATAATATGTAAATAATAAATTCGTATTAAATTCCTATAATTTATTCAGTGGTTAGAGAATAATTAAATAACATGTTTAACAAGCTAACACTAATTGTGTTTGAGAATAAATTTAATTGTGGTTGATTTAAAAAGGATAATGGATATTTGCCTATTAATTAAATACTTGTAAATACTAAATACCATAATTCTTTTTAAAAAAATTAATAAAAAAAGTAATTTTTAATATATAAGAAAAACAAACTTGCGATATCGATTTCTTGAAGCGATGAGTTTTCGACCAATTTACCTCCGGGGGATAAATCGTTCATTACTAGAGTGGAATACTTTGTGAGTGTAGCTTCCTATTTATAATTAAAATAGCATTTTAAATGAGATAACTTACCTACTTTAGAGGGTGGTCCAACTAATAAGCAAAATTAAATTTGTGTGTAAATAAAAATTCTTACACCTGAAAAAAAGTATATTATCCATACAAATAATATTTTATGTATACCAAGAGATAAAAGGTTATGGTTATTCTTAACCCTCTATTGCGTGCTCTCTCAAAAAATTTAATTAAATGATTAAAATTATATTTCCCTAAAAAATTTTTTATAAATCATTTAGATTTTTCATTATTTTATAGCATTGATAAATATTAGCATTTATTATAGAAATAAAATATTTAAACAAATAGGCCAAGAAGAGCGATCTTGAAAAATTAAATTTCCTAAAGTGTATAAATATGCCAATATTTATAGTGGATAATCTGGTGCGGGACCCGCCAATGCCAAAAGGCACTGGAGGACCCGTGGCAACGCCGGGCATGTCTTTTAAACTTTAATGTATATTAATTATTCAATAAAATCATACATAATTGGTTTATGATCGCAGCTGACAGAGTAAGAATGTGCGAAAGTTATTAACAAAGTTTAAGCGATAAGTATTGGGTTCGGAAATTTTTGGTAAGTCTGGGTAAGGTCATTACACAATATTTTTAAAAAAGTTAATTTGATAAAAAGTGAGGATTTTAACATTGTGGCAAAGGACTTTATTTATGCTTGCCCCCTTACTTGAAAGTTTCCGAACCTGGTTATCAAAATGTACATTAGCGATTATCAGGCGCGTAACCAATGGGAGGGGGGAGGAAATTTTACCTCCCCCCTTCCCATCGCAAATTTGACTTCATAAATACAATTTTAAGCTACGTCAAAATTTTGCAATGTCAATCAGGTTTATTTTTGTTGCTAGTTGTATTAATAAATATTTTCCTATAGCTAATTACTTTGTTGAAATTTACAAAAACCAAATTTAGATTTGGTTCAGGTTATTGATTTGGCGGCATAGTATAAACAGGTAAATAAGAATGAATGTAGATGAATATTTCTATAATATTTATTTAGACGTTGAATAGAAAGCTAAATCTTATGATACAACACTAATTAAACCTCGTCAAGCACCTTGGTAATTGCTGTAATATAAATGTTGGCTCAACTGAAGAATATTATAAAATATCCATTTTCATTCCATTCTTAGATATTTACTTTTTTATGGCAATTTAAAGTACGCTTTTTAGATAAAAAAAGAGAAAGTCTTTAGCAATCTGGAAAATAAAATTTAAAAAATTAATATAATTATTATTGAATTATGAATAATTTAAAAGAATAGTTCCAAGATATGACCGGGCCGAAGGCCAGATAAGAATTTTTCCCCTATAAGAAAAATCTGGATACGCCACTGAACTATAGTTTTTATTTAATTTATTATACAATAAAATTATAACGCTTATGTATATACAAGAGTAATCTATCAATTAATGTAGGAGGGGTGTTGTAACGGTATTGTCCTCCGGAGTGTCATATAGCGTCACATTCAACGTTTCATCGAATATGGCTGGGTCGAAGCCCCTCTCTTGCTATTGCATCATCGTTTAGAGCATCGACTTCATCTATCAGATGGATGGGAGTTGAGGCTCTGATCCAAAGAAACGCGTCCTCGATCTTGGGCAATCCTTCAGTGTCTATGCCATGGAAAATGCTATGAGCCTGTTCGTTTCCTCTTGCCAAATGAACGAAATCCAAAAACCCGATAGAGAGCATGATTCTCGTTATCAAGTGCTCACAGGCTGGGGACCTCGACCCTCCCTATTTCACTATCGTGTAGGCCACTTGACTATCCGTGACGAGAGAGGATATCGTTTTGTAATTGTTGAGACCATATTTAGAACCCACCCAGATGGCTAATACCTCCATCTGGTTGATGTGCGGTGTTGCTAAGTCTGGTATCCCAAGCGCGTGTTTTGCTTCATTGAAGGTAAATGAATATTTGTCCTCTAACGCCTCCGCAACTCCAATGTGTGTAGGTGACGCGTCGACATGGATCACCACATTGATTGGGAAGAGGAAGGGGAATGGTTTTATCAGGGTCGCTATCGCGACCACTACCTTCAATCGGTGGGGCTTCTTCATTGTTGAGCATGGTAGCATAGTACGGTGCGAAAACCCTTTATAGCCCGGTTATAGAGTATGTGTAAAGATTAAGTATTCCTAACACTTCCAGAACGATATTACACTCGATACTCATCGATTGTAAAGAATACTTGTATAATATCAATTGACAAAATCGCTAGCTTTGTTCTCCCTGTCCACAAAGCTGTCTTTGTGATAAAGTTGATATCGATGACAAGATAGGTAATCTCGCCTGTAGGAACCAGAACCGATTTTGTATAGTTCACCACTAACCCGCATGTTGTCATGTCCAAAAATGATATCGTATCTTGGAGTACTACGTGATTATGGAATGGAAGATGATGATATCATCCAGAAATACCGAATAGTTTGCATTTTTAAGACTTCGCACAGAGATCTAGTACAACATTTTGCAAGGCATACAGCAAGAATCCTGCTTTCATCGGTAAGGTTTGTATCGATATTTAGCGCTTGACGTGGCGAATCCTAAGAAGCGTCGTCTGCTTTGCGCAAGAGGGATTGAATAGAATGCCGATTTTAAATGGATCTTAGTAGCCTTGTTGGCTAACGCTAACATGGGGGCTATCATTGGGATCGTTTTAAGACGAAAAGAATACTTGATAAAATTTCTAAGTACATTTGAAAACTCTGATATGACCCTCGGTGTGCCGTTTTGCTTGGGTATCAAGAACAATGGTGAGCAGACAGTGGTGTCGTTCTGTTTGATCACTCCCGCTTCTACCAACTGGCTGATAATCGGGGTGTATTTCGAGGCCAATCGAATGAATCGATTCTTGAAGTATCCTACGTGGTCATTGATAGCCTGATTATCGAACTTTGGACAGAATCCCAGCAACGCGATTTTCTTTGTAAATGGTGATTGGGAGGGGTGGGCTTGAAAATTGCAGATAGATTTAATCTGGCTTGTAGATCGACCTCCAAACTATCCGTGGTATCGAGGCCCATGAGTCTAAGCAGTTTATGGAATTTTCCAAACGACGCGCTGACCACCGTTAGCGCAGACGGTGGTAGGATAGTACACTATAGAGAGAAATCAATCTCTATCCGACGACAGCTTGTGCATTATTTCGTTAGTGTCGTTAATGTGGGGTCCATTTTGGAGTTCTGATCTCGTTGGTCTCTTGTTGGTTGGCCGCATGGCCCATGGTTAACTTTAGGGCCTCGATTTCCGATTTGTTTTGTGCCCCCTTCTAGGACATAGATCTTGTGTCGATGCTGGACACTGACGTTTAGTAAATTAATATTTAAGGAGAATGATGTGTTATTGTGTGGTTCATCTTTTCGGTAAGCCTGGGTACGGTGATCAATGTTTTTGAAATAATTAATGATAACAGAAAAAGTCGTCAGATAAGACGCCATTGATCGAAGAGAGCAGCCCAATCAGAGCTATCAACGTTCTACCAGCGAGCATTAAAATAGCTATACCCCCCGCACCACCCGTAAACCATCGAATCCACCTAATTCGTACCTTTTGTTAACCGGGTTGGAAAACTTTCAAGTTAGGGGTTAAAATCCTCCCTTTTTATCAAATTAATTATTTTAAAAACATTGTGTAATGACCTTTGCCAGACTCACCAAAAATTTCCGAACCCAATACTTATCGCTTAAATCTTGTTAAAATAACTTTCGCGCATACTTACTCTGTCAGCCACGATTATAAACCAATTATATATGATTGTATTGAATAATTAATAAACAATAAAGTTTAAAAAACAGGCCCGGGGTGACCACGGGGTCCTTCAGTGCCTTTTGGCATTGAGGTTGGCCTGCAAAATATGAACATTTTTATTCACCTTATTAATACATTTTTATTTAAATTAAAGGAAAGATTCTAAACTGTTGGTTATACTTGAAATACATGCCCTTTCCATCTGTAATTGCACTTTAGATTCCCTGCCTAATATCAAAACATTAATTATTTTAGCTACCTTACCAATTAGTACCTGCACAAATGAAAGGTTTTTTTCAACTATAAAAAGGTTAAAAACCTATTTAATAAATACCACCGGTGAAAAACGTTAAAAGGATTAGCCCTATTAAATATTTATAAGGAGATTATTTTAGATAAAAATTTGATTCTAGATGAATTAGAAAAATCTCAGAGAAAAGTAGACCTCTCTTTATAAATTCAAATCAAAAATTGCAATATGATTATATTAGTTTTAATATATAATATATAATAATTTTTTGGTAAAATGAATTCTAAGTTATAACATTTATATAATTTTTGTATTAACTCTTAAAATTTATGCAATTAATACTATTTTCAATCAAAGTACTGTGTATTAATTATATTTTGATAATATCGTTATATTTTTTTAAATAACATTATTTGCATAAGAATTACTTATTTATTACATTTTTTTAAAATAAAGTTTTTATAAAATAAAATTTTTAATATTATAATCTATATAAAATATCTACATTTTGAAATTTATTTTAAATAATAAAAATAAATACATGATTAAATAAAGGAATGTTACTTATGCTAAAGTATTTTTATATAAAAAATAAAATCTATAATGAAATACTCTAATTTGTTATATGCAAATATTTAAAATAATTTCATGCCTAAGATATAAAGCAATTGATTGTTCATATAAAATGGGAGGTTCCATGAGAATATCCTGGCTATGCCACTGTTCTTTATCATATCCCCCTCGAAATATTAAAATATTTTACTGACAAATTTATTATTTAATATAAAATTTGATAAATAAATTTGTTGTTAGAGATTAATTTTCAATATGTTTGATTGTTTTTTAAATATTACATTGAATATTTTTTTAAAATAGCATTTAGCCTATAAGCAAAATTCTGTCACATGAAAGTCCCTTTCCTTCCATTCGTTTTAGTTTTAAATGGAAAAGGAAGAACTTGGTGACTTCCTCATTTGACATTAGTAAAGTAATGAAAATGAAAACGCTTTCACTGAACAATGTATAATAATTTAATACTTTACATCGAGCGTAGATTGAATGGATAACTTGTCCAAAGCATGCTTAACCGCATCTCTGCAATCTGCTAGGTATTTGGCATCTGATAGATATTGATTATCGGACATTACTATAGGTTCATCCATAATAGGACCCCTAGAGAATTCTTCTGGACTATTAAGCTTAAAAAAAATTTGTTTTTCACCGTGGTTGTCTAAATTATTTTGTTGATCTTTTGTATCTGTAATTTGGTTAGCGCCTTTTATGAGATCTTGGTATTCTAAGCTTAGCTTTTCTTTTAATATGTTCTGTTATCGATAAAAAAAAGATGATCAAATATGAATTAGTAAATATGAATTAGTATTATGTTAAAGTAATTAGATAATTCAAGAGATGTACAAATTTTTAATAGCTGGTACTGATACCTCTTTGAAGTAGAATAATAATAATTTTAAGTGTTTTAAATCGATTTCAAAAAAATTGACCTTAATATTGTTTTTATGGTTAGATCCTTTTCCAGTGGGCATTTCGATAATATCCTGATTAACAATTGTTATGTCCTGCGTCGATAACATAGCATTATCGGATACAAGCCTCTTTGAAGAGGTATTAACATTAATTCCGGTTTCGGATATGTGTTTTCTTTTTGGTAAAGTAGCCTGAGAAAGAAGAATGGAATGTTGATTGAATCGTTGGATTAGAGTAAGTGTTTGATTGTTTATGTCGGAGTAGAGATCGAAAATGGGCTAAATTTTATATTAAAATAAAAATTTAGCGACATATTAATTATATAATTACATTATGTAAAAACAAATCAATTTTTTTTTACATAAAGGTAGACTAATTATCGCTTTTGCGCATCATAAAGTGAAGCTATATTATTTGGCTCATATTAAATAAAATTCTAATCGCAACAAATATCGCGATAATTAGATAAATGTTTGAGGGACGGAAGGAGGGATTTTATAGTAATGATAGACTTACGAAATTTAAATTATACAATAAATCTTGTTGCAAAAGTAGTATAATACTTCAAAAATTTCATTATTTCAATTTATATTTTTATGATATATATTACTTCAGAATACACGGTTTCGTCATCAAAGTTTTCTAAATCTAAAAGAGGATTGGGTTCACCTTTCTCGATTTCTTCTTGGACGCCTGGTTTTAATGATATATGTATATTATGTTATGAAATTATTCTAAAATTATAGTGAACCATAAATAAATATGTTAATCCGAGAAATTATAAAGTAAATATTAAGATGAATATTTTTGTAGCTTATATTAAAAAATAGTAACTAATTTATACCTGTCTTCCACTTCACTCCCAAATTCTAAAATTTTTTGGATTCAAATTCCAATTTTTTTACGTTTAAAACTAGATAAGGATATAAGAAAAGATATTTAAGGTATTCGGTGTTTATATTACAATTCTTAATCCCTTTTGCGCAATGCAAAATCTATGCTATTGTGATATCTGATCAAAGTAACCATTTTTATAACAAACAAGGAAACCTAAAAGATTTATAAAAAAAGAATATACTTAAATTGATAATTACTCACATTTAAAATAAACTATGATGTATATATTAAAGCTCTTTATGGACCCGTTGCCAACCAAGTTCGGTCGGATTTTTGAAAAAATGGGCCCGGATAGGTCGGGCATTTAGATTCGATGCATGGCTTCAATACGCTATAAAACAATACACGCACTTTTTTCGTCAATCCTGAGGCATTCGGAAAAAAAGTAGTCTTTGCTATTAGCCGATTGTTTCGTTAGATTTCTGTCCCGGTAAAAATAGTGAGACTGAAAAAATTTTGTCCAAAATTCTATATCCGATATAACGTGAGGCACATGTTCCTCGTGCTTTTGTTTAACTGTAAAAAAAATTAAAAATGTAATAAATAAAGTGTTAGAATAAAATTATGAATGAATGTAAACTTTAAATCTTAATTAGGAATCGAAGCTCTCAGAACGGGCAAATCTAGGAGCCGGAAGCTGAAATTTTCAGAAACACGTCAAATTACCGGAATTTCCAAAAATTTTAAAAACCGGAACCATTTTTTTAAAAAATATTCAGAAACAAAACCTTTTTTGTCCAGGTTATAAACTTTGTTTTAAATGAATATTATAGGATTCTTTCTAACTCCTGATCAATTTACAGAACAAAGGTTTAAATCAGAAACCTACAAGCGCGGACTAAAAAGTGGTATGATTCGTAAAATATTTTAAATCCGAAAGGTTTAAAAAATTATAAATTGCAGGATCAATTTTTTTAAAAAAAATTTAAATTATAATTAATCAGTTGGGAAATCAATATAGTGGAATTTTAAAAATTCTGGACATGTCTGTAAAACGATCAAAAATAAAAATCCGGGTTGGGCCATAAAATTCCGGGCAGGACAATAACGTAAAAATTTTTTCAGATCCGAGCCGGGTTTAAAATGTTGACCCCTATAGGTCTCTAGCTTAATGTTAATCTAATATTTGGTGGCTATAATAAAAACGAATGAAGGGAATCCTAAGTAGGGATGTACAGATATTTTTTATCGGATCGGGCTGATATTTCATCTTTTTTAATATCGGTTATCAGTCAATATTATAAAATTTTCCATGGCGTAGGAAATTTATTACAAATTTGATAATATATATGTATTATGTAAATAAATGTTTATATATGTAGTAATATTATATATATTCTACTTTATATCTTAATGGTCTTTTATTTATAATATATTATCTGTCTGTATATTGTTATGCGGCTATAAATCAAATATTTAAGGTATCGATAATTACAATAGTTATTTATTTTCTTGTTGAAATAATATTCTAATGTTTTTTATATCCAATTAACTTTTACCAAAAGATATATATATACTTATGAATTGTGATAAAGATTATTATTTTATTACTTAAATAAATCTCTTTAATTCTTGTCTAACTCGATCCTTAAAATCCCTATATGGTGGATGATAGGGGAACCAGCTTAGTGCGCTGGTGGGGAAGGAGCTACATATAATTACTTTCGCTCGCATGGTATGGAAAACGACGCATGGTATGTTACCAAAGATGAAGAGTCGTTTATTAAAAGAAAAATTAATGATGGACAAGATATGAAAACAATTGCCGTATATTCCTGCGCTCAATTGAATGGTATTTAGGACGAAGAGCTGCGTTTAAAAACATTGTAATTACACATTATTTTACATTCAAAAATTCGTGCTTTTAATTTTTTGTCAAGTATTTAGATTAATTATAAATCATTTTAATTTTTTTGACAAGCATTTAAATTAATAATAGACATAATTTATTTTAATAACAATTTTTAGTATAATAATATTATTAACTGGTAAGTGTAATGTAATATATAATGTTAATCCATTTTAGGATATTATATGATTAATTACATTTATTTAGTTTAATAAAGCCTGTTAATAATGTAATATTTAAAGTTAATCCATTATTAGAATTATGATTACAATTAGAAGTCTGCATTGGGCGTCTCGGTCGGCCCGCCCATCTAAGTGGGCAGGCGGGTGGGTGGGCAAAAAATGGGCAGGCGGGTGGGTGGGCAAAAAATGAGCAGGCGGGCGGGATAAAAAATTTTAAACTATGAGCGGGTGGGTGGGCGGCTAAAAAATTTAAACAATGGGCAAGCGGGTTAAAAAAATTTAAAATAATTTAAGTAAATATTCATAAAAAATTGTTCCTATGAACTTTTTGGATATTAAAAAATATTTTTTTGTATCATAAAAACTTTTTTCTTAAAATAAATAAACTTTTTTGTATATTAAAACTACTTTGGTGGAAACGACAAGAAAGAGATTTGCCAAAGCTATCAAAATTAGCAAGAAAAATATTGGCAATTCCTGCAACTAGTGCTTCTTCTGAACGAGGATTTAGCATTGCTGGAAGGTTTTTAGAACAAAGAAGAACGTGTTTGAATCCAGGAAATGTCAATTCATTATTATTGCATTATAATTACATATAATATCAATTTTATATATTTTTTCATAAATATTTTATTTGATCAAATAAATTATCCATAATTTAAATTGAATATTTTTTTATGCTTAATATAGTAATTTCCTAAATTATAAAACTTTTTGTAGAGATGTAATGCTGAATTTTTTTTATTAGATGCTTAAAAAATTGAAAGAATGGCCATAATTAAATTTAATAATAGCAAGCTTGGGTTAAAAAATTTTTGTAAATAATGGGTGGGCGGGTAAAAAATTTTAAACTAATAGGCGGCCGGGCGGGTAAGGAATTTTAGGCTAATGAGCGGGAGGAGGGTATATTTTTTCTTCATTGGGCTTATGGTCCAAAAACCCGCCCAATGTAGACCTCTAATTACAATTATACGGTCAATAAGCCCCGTATAGTGAAAATTATAGTTTTTTAAGTTAAAATTATAATTACGAGACTAGTATGGAGAGTTATATTGATCCCCCCCCCACCCTTTTTTTATGAATTGTTGGCATATTATTATTATTTCATCCTTTTACCTATATAACATACTTTTTTTCTCTCTCTTTTTTTAAATTTTATTCGATGCATGTAGTAATACTATATATATTTTACTTCATATTTTAATGGTCTTTATATTTAAAGTATCGATAATTGTAAAAGTTTATTTTCTTGTTGAAATAATATTCAAATGTTTTGTATATCCAATTAACTTTTATCGAAAGATATATACACTTATAAATTGTGATAAAGATTATTATTTTATTATTTAAATAAATATTTTTGTTCTTAATTCGATCCTTAAAATCCCTACAATATAAATAAGTGATTTATCTATAAAAATATTTTATATACTTTTAGATTCATGAATATAAACTATAACTGATCATTATAATATATTTAAATGACTTATGTTATGGTATAGTTAAATTATAGATGTTATTCAATTAAAAAGTATATGATGAGTAGATATATATAGTGATGTAAAATAACTCCATTTGAGCCGATTTTTAAAAAACAATTACTCAATAATTTAGCCAAAAAAATATTGCCTAAATCTCGAGATTTCGTTAATAGATGTCCCCTTCGTGTCATCTATGATCAAAGTCTTCAGGCTTGCGTAATATTTTTCTGGATAAAATTGTGAGCTCGCCGTTTTAAATAATTGACTCAAATGGACAATTTTGCAACACTAGATGTATGCATTAAAAATTAAAAAGATTAGTATGTTTACAGAATACAAAATCAGATATGATATCGGATCGGTAATCGGTCGATATCAATTTAATATCGAATCGACCTTCAAAAAGTATAGAACCTTATAAAGAAAATCTAAATAGTGAGTGAGTTAGCTTACTTTTTTTTAAATATAAAGATGATTTTTTTATTTAAAAAAATAATAAAAGGTTCAATGTAAAAGGGTGGTTCCATGTAAAATCGCTAAAAGTTTAGTACAAAATTTAATCTAAATTTTAAAGTGAGCCTAAAAATATACAGAGATATTGGCCTAAGTCCAAAAGTACGGTATGTTGATTTTATTAAATCTTTATTGATTAAAATTTTTATTTTTTCGTTAAATCTTTTACATTTTTAGTGATAATAAATAAAGAATATATGAAATATTGTCCTAAAGTAATGAAGCTAAGCAAATTGAATTATATTGAGTGACCATATGTAAGAGTACCAACATAGTTAAGCTGCATTGAAAAGATAATTTTTATATAAGGTTAGTGCAAGTAAAGGTAAACCACAAGCTCAATATTTGTATCATGCACTTTAAATAATAACTATTGCTAAGAACATTTTATTATAAAATTTATTTTTATTAATAATGATAAGTGTATCAGAGACCTGCAGAAATACCATTTGCACAGTCCGGTCAGGATTTTTTTTGGCCTGGTCCGGATTTTTTAAAAATATATATTTATTTTAGTTTTTATAGCTAAAATATTTGGTTTTAAAATATGCGGCCCGGCCCGGGTATCTTTTTCAAGAAAAAATCAGGCCCCGGGTATATTTAAAAGAATTAAAATACGGCCTGGCCCGTGTACCTGGGCCTAAAGGTTGCCGATGTATACTAAGAAGGAATAAATAAAATTCATATCCATGAATTATCATTTAAGGTTAGATATTAAATTCTTATGAATTTAGTGACAAGCACTCTTTTAATTTATAGAAGGAGTACGGTTTCGCTTTTTTGTTAATGTATTCTACGTGAAAACATCCTTTCACTTACAACTGATGTTGTTTGATGTGATAAGAAATCCTTTTTTCGTCATTGATAATTTAGCAAAGCGGTTGGAAACTGCAAACATAATGGTTCAAAGGATTCGTCGGGCGAGGAAATGGACGATTATATTGGAGAAAATGTTGCAAAATCAACAATTAACGTTTGGATTGGTGTAATTCTAATTCCAACCGCTTTCTTAAATTAGCAATGATGGCAAAAGGTTTTTTTTTATAACATCAAACAGCATCAGTGATGTGTGAAAGAATGTTTTCACGTGCTAGAGATACAATAGAAACCTACCATTGTCCGGCACGGCCCGAATTTTTTTTAAAAAAATTTTCGGCTCGGTTTGGGTTTTATATTTTTAGGCCCAGCCCGTTTATAAAAAAAAATCAGGGACGAGAACCCGAACCCAAACCTTCAATATTTAGATGAACCCAAATCCCATACCCTTTTCTTAAATTTAGGGTTCATACTTCTTTTTTTTAATTTTAAAATTTATTTTTTTTATTCTAAACTTTTATTTTATTTATTTTAAATTATATGTTAAAAATAATATAATATAAAAACATGTAATTTACGATTTTTATTTATAAAAGAGTTCTTATTTAAAACAAACATTTTTTGATCATTTTTTCGTGGAATTATTTTTGTTATATTAAATAGTCGGCCATTTTTCGTAAAAATTTTTAAAATAGAAATATATGTGTTGTAAATATATTATATATTATAATTATGATGATAAATTATTTTTATGGCGATACTAATTAAATTTTTAAAAAATATGATGTTTCTATTATTTTAACTATTTTAATAGGTCATTATTTTTCTGGTCTCCGAACCCTGAACCCACCTGAACCCGAACCGGGAGAGATTTTTCACTGAACCCAAACCCGAATTTATTTTTAAGAAGGAGGGTTCTCGCCCCTGAAAAAAATTCTTTAGGCCTGGCGGCCTAGGTATATTTAAAAAATTAAAATACGTGCAGATCTCTCTGATACATTTAAGCAATCGTACTTCATCGAGAACAAGAATGTTTGTCAATAATAAAATTTATGTTTCATTCGTTTTAACAGGTTGTCGGAAAATCTCGTTTTGGGGATGATTTGTAATACAATGCCCCTATAAAAATTTTACGCCCCTCTCAATTGAGATAGATTTTCAAAATTCTAACCTGAAGGATATATCCTGAATATCGAATCTATGATATCTGATGTCAAATTATATTTTATTCCGTTGGCGCCGTCAGATTGAGGTGTCAAGTCGGAAAGGAAGGAGGCACTAACCCCTATTAATTGCTTATGACTTCGGATTATATTTGAGTCCACATTTTCTGTCTTATTCAGTTGTTCGTTATCCAAAGATTTTTGATATTTAGATACGTAATTTCCCCAAAATTCTTCGGGGGTAATAATCTGTAAAAAAAATAATATGTATGCACAAATAATACTTAAAAGATAATTAAGCAAAAATAAATCATGATTGAAAAAGAGAAATGATATAATAAAATGTATCAATCATAAAATTATATTTAGTAAATTACAATTGAACTTCTAACTCCTCTCAAAAAATAGGGATAAAAAAAATTTATATTGAATGAGACACTTTAACGCGTTTACTAATAGACAAAAAATTATTCATTTTTTATAAAATGAGAGAAATAGGGGAATATTTGTTTTACCTGGGTAACGACAAGCTCCTTGTATAGCGTAAATAATTGAGGATTTTTTTGTAACAACAAGTTTTTTTTTTCCAATTGAGCATCGACCTGTTTCCTGAATCGAGGCAGTAACTGTTGCAAGAGATCTTTGACTCTCAGTCGATCCTGTAATTGTCTTTCCGTGCCCTCCGGAGAATTGAAATGAAAATTGGAGGTTTCCCCACTATGCAAAACTATTTGTAGTTGAATTTTCACCTTACCTTCAGGCGAAATCTTTTGAGCTTGTTATAAGCAAAGGATAAAATAAAAATCATTTATCATATAATATTAAATTATTAATATTCAATGGAAAATAAAAATTGCACATTTTTAATACCATAATGTTTAATGCATGAACATTATTCATTATAAGCGGGTGTTTTATAGGTTATGTCAAGGATTGACTGGATAGGCCAGTTTACATCTATATCTGATTCCTCCAACTTCTATAATTGTACATTTATGAAAAGGAGCGAGGAGCGATATAGTGGTAATCAAGAGATCTGCAAAGCCCAGCTTCTGTCCAAAATCTAGACCCGAGAGCCGGGCAAATTTTAAAAAATAAATTATGAAGGGTTGGACAATTTTTATTAAAAAAATTCAGGCCGGGACAATTTATACATAAAAAATCAGGCAGGGCCTCGCAAATCTGTTCTTTCATAAAATTTTATTATGATAGCCCGGGAATTTAAATTTAAATGTTATATTTTTTTGAATTTCAAACAATATTTTGACTAATACTAGCTTATTTCTTTGTATTTTAAAAGCTATCTACTAAATATATAAATAATTAAGGATGTATTTTTTTATCAGATCGGATCGGGCCGATATTTCATCCTTTTAAAATATCGGCTATCGACTGATATTATAAAATTTTCCGATCAGATAAAATAGCGTTTTAATTTTATAAAATATGTCTATTAAAATGAGATGATATAAAAATTTTTAGTATCTAAAAACCATTCATTTTTTAAATAAGATAAAAATCTATTTTAATATTATTTAAATATATATTTCAAATTTCATATTATATTTGTTTATTACTTATTATGTAAATAGATTAATTTTATTATAAGTGATTTATCAATAAAAATATTTTAAATACTTTTAGATTCATGAATATAAACTATAACATAACATTATACTCTATTTAATAAGATTTTATACTATTAAAAAGATGGGATGAGTAGATGCATGTATTAGAAATTAAAACGATTAGTATGTTTACATAGATAATTAGATATAATATTGGATTGGTAATCGGCCGATATCAATTTAATATCGGATCGACATCCAAAAAGTGGTATCATTACACCCCTAATAATAATTATAAGAAATATATAAATTTTAATATCCAATAATTCTTTTTGTACTTAATATTTAAAATTTTACCATTTTTTATAAAATTTTGGCATAAGTTATAATTATCTCAATATTTTTTATCTAAGCATAGTAAATCAAAATAAACCAATATTTTATAGTTTAAGGTTAGTTCTATCTTATAAAAATTATTCATTTGAAATCTGGGGCATTTATGACATTTTTTTCATAAGATTATTGAAAGGTGAAATATCAATATCAATTAATACAATATAATGAGGAAATATAAAATAATTAATAATTATAATACTGAATATTTTCTTTATAAAGATAGGAGTCTCAAATTTATATGATAAGTTTCTACTAAGAAGACTATCTATATCATCAGCTAAAATACCTAAGTTCAAGGTTTATCAAAGTTGGAAACCTTTGAGCAATAACCTTCCAAAAATCAAGAGGAACAATTGGAGATAAAATATTGATATGTTCGTTAATTAATCAATAAGGATTTACAAGAAATGAAAATTAATTCAAAAATAAATAAAAATGTGTGTAAAAATAAAATTATGTAAGTTTATAAAAACGTATCAGTTGATCCAATATTTTTTCAAAAAGTCTAATAACTGCACCAATTCCATACCAATATTTAATATCAGTATAGCCCTAATATTTTTCAGTAAAGTATATAGTATGTGAAAAATTAATCATGATTAAGTTAAGAAGTTTGTGAGTTATAAGTTTTTTGGAGCTTGGGTCCATAAAAACCTTTTGAGTCATGCATTAACTTTTTTCATGTTTTAGTTTTGATATATTAACTATAAAATAAAAAGAATAAAAATTCTATTATATTTGAATCTTAATTATTATATAGCATCATCAATTTTATTGATATATTTTTTTATATCATACTGTGGCATTTTAAAATAATTTTCCACTTTTTTAATCTCTTTGGCTGTCATAAATTTTGAAATTAGTTAGTAATAAAATTGTGTTTATTTAATATATATTTATAATATAAAAGCTATAAATTAATTTTATTTTGAGATATACCATATCTAAATTGGGGTCTAAGTGAATCTTACCTAGGGTTACCAGATCTTGCAGAGTGGAAAAGAGAACATATTTATTTTATGTATTATATTAAAATCAGGCAAAAAAATTTAATTGATTTTATTTTTATTAGATATATCAATAATATTAAATAAAAAAATTATATATTTTGTATAATATTATATTTTTCACTTGCCAATATTTTTCTTAATTATTTATAAAAAAACTTGGCATAAAATTGATATAAAATTATATTGTATACATATAATTGCTTTTATAGATTCGACTGATAATATATTCCTCTCATTTGTCCATTGACTATATATTAAAGAAAATATTCTTTCAACATTAGCATTATGAGCTAATATAACAAAAATAAAGCTTGCTAAAATTAGCAGTTCATGGTGTTGCTTAAGAATTAAAATATCTAAGAAATATTAAACCCATTTCTGATATAGAGAAAGTTTTGTATATTCTTCACAATTCATTTTATTAATAATATATAATTTAAGGTTGCAGAATTGTCAAATTACTTATTTTTCAAGAAATTGATAGAGTTCTCTAACTGACCATTTTTAATTTCCATACATTGGAAACATTCCTTCTAAAGGTTATGACCAAAGATCTAAATATTCAATGCAACATCTATAATATTAATAAATTCTCTTTCATTGCATCTAGTTGGATTTTTTGTCCCATTATAATATTTAACTCAAATATTGATTTTACTTTTAATAGAAAAAATTTTCTTTCAGCTAACAAATGTTTTAATGATTTTTAATGGTTTAACATTTTTATAACTGTATTATTTTCTTCCTTAACTAATTTTATTTTTTTATCAAACACATATACATCAAGGAATGGGCAAACTCCAAATATGCTTCATTTTATCATTTTTAAAAATTTTATGATAATATATGGTGGATTGTTAATAGAAAGTACATTAATGTTTCATACATTTCAAGAAATCATAAATAGAAAAAGAGCTATCATGTTATTGAGTGATAAAGAAGTTGTTTATAACCAAGCTCTACAAATTCACAAAACTCTTTAAGCTCGTCAGTTCTGACAATATAAATTGAAAAGTAATTGTCGACTTTCATAACAAAACTCTCCAAATCTATTGATAGGTCATCAAATCCAAACAGAATGTCATTGTGTAATATATGGGCAGAACAACTCACTCCAATTTACTATTTAATCCAGAATTTTTTAGTTTGTAGAAAACATTATTTATAGCTCACTGTCTTATACCAAAATTTGCATTACAATTGTCTCCAGAAAAGACAATCAATTTAGATGTTAAAATATTTTTGTCCAATTGTATATTGATATATCTAAAATTGATGCGTTTCTTTGTTAAAATACTGAATCAAAATGGAAAATATTTATAGATTTCCATGATTACCAAAATCTGTCAAAATGGAAATATAATTTGTTTTTGATATATTGTTTAAAGCATAATCTAAAGAAAATAATTTTTATGAACAAAATTTCAGTGAATGACCTGATAGTGGAAAATTTTTTATAGGACATATTTAATAGAAAATAGATACCAGACATGTATTTTTAGCATCCAAAAAGAGGACATCTGGTAAGCCTAATCCAACTTAGACTTTCATGTAATTTTTTCCACCAGTGTGATGAGTCTTACTTAACTTTGATATTTTTTAAATATCTATTTAATTAGTTTAACATTTTGTTACCTTAAATTTACCACAATATATTTAAAATAACATAACATATTTGTATTTCAAATATATTAATAATAATAACTTTTAATATCTGAATATTTATAGCTAACAGAAAAATTTTGAGATTTTTCCATTGACCATGCCATACGCTCTGACATAATGTATAAAGATCCGTCAACTTTTTTATGTCGAACATGGGTTATCAAGGCATACACTTCTTCGGAAGATTTCATTCTTCACAATTCCTGCATGAATATAATAGTTTTGATAATATTATAAGATTGATTAGCCAATTGTGACAGGTTTAAATAGTGATATTTGATTAGATACAATATCAATATTATATGATGGATATAATTCATGTAATAGAGAACTGTAAGAATCAAATATTTATATATAGTGAAAATAAAAAAAGCCGCCAAACCTAAGATTTATACATGGGAGGCAGTGGCATATCCAGAATTTTCATTTTCTTATGGGGGTGGGGGGGGTGGGGGGGGGGGAAGAAATTCTTTTTGGGGGCTTCGCCCCTAAACCCCTTTATCTGGCCTTCGGCCAGGCCTTATGTTATAGCTATTCTATAAAATTATTCATAATTTAATAATAATTATATTTTTATTTTTTACTATTATTTACTAATTCGTGCTTATGGATATTACAAACCTATTTTTTATTTTAAGTTAAGTATATTATATTTATTAAAGTTTTTTTAAATGAAATATAGTTTAATGTCATTTTTATAAAATTTGCTTTAAAAACTAGCCTCAGCTTAAATTCTCTTACAATATAAGTAGAATATAAATTTTTTATTGAAAATACTAATAGTAGTGTGTATAAAATATTGACTAGAAAATAATTTAAAAAACAAGTTTTTTTTAACTTCTTATCAAATACAATATTATACAAAAAAATTTATTAAATACTATAATTATAATGTGATTTTTAATTTTCGTGGGATTGCCAATTCATCAAGAATTTCGTTTGTCGTTGAAACCAAATCTCTGTGGATATTTAACAGCATTAACCCATTTAGCCAAGATTCGGAAGTTGTACTTCGTAAATATGTTTTCAACCTTCTCAAGTTGGAAAAAGTCCTTTCATTCGTACATGTGGTAATAGGCAAACATGCAAGAATATAAAACAACTTCAAAATATTAATAAATTGAGCCAAGGTTTCTTTACACCTATTGAGCACATCAATAGCATGCTCAGGTAAAATAGCTAAACGTAAATATTTATACCACTATTCAAATTCACTGAATAAATTTATTTCAGTATCAATATCATAGGAATAAAATTCTGCAAAATATTTAATTTTACCAATAGTGGCATTAGAAAATGAAGAAGGATCTTTGGGTAATAAAACTTGATGAAGATTGCTAAAGACTTGTTTTTCATCTAAAAGCCATACATTTATTTGCGATAAAGAGTATCTAAGAATAGGATGATAATGGATATTTTATAATATTCTTCAGTTGAGCCAATATTTATTTTACATCTCAATAATTGCCTAGGTGCTAGACGAGGTTTAATTAGTGTTATATCATAAAATTTAGCCTTCGATTCAACGTCTAGATAAATATTATGAAAATATTAATCTACATTCATATTTATTGTATCTACCTGTTCATATATATTTTCCGCCAAATCAATAACCTGAACCAAATCTAAATTTGGTTTTTCTAAATTTATACAAAGTAGTGAGCTACAGGAAAATAATTTATTGATGCTACTAGCAGCAATGATAAACTCTGATTGATCAATTAAATTCAATAATGATATCGCTTCTGACGACACATTACTTTTTTTCATGCTCAGCCTTATTTAACTTTTGTATATTTCTTCTGTTCTACAAAATGGAAGTAAAAATGAAAAATATTTAAAAAATTATAGATATTTATTAATAATTAAAATATTATTAAAAATACTTATTAATTCTAACTTACTAATATTTTTGAATTTAATAAAATAAATTACCGTTTGATTTCAATCTCTTTGACTAAAAATTTTTCCATTTTATTAATATTTTTTAATAACTAGGGGATTAAATACTTGTATTTAAATTGAAAATTTTAAAAAAATCTATAAAATGGAAGAAATATCATCCAAATTCCCAATTTGATTCCCAAAACTGGGATTTTGGATGATATTTCTTCCATTTTAGCGATTTTTTTTAAATTTTCAATTTAAATACAAGTGTTTAGTCCCCTAGTATCTATTAATATTAATTTCAAATTCACTTTAAAAAATTTCTAGGAGATATAAGCCATGTTCCCAATTTTTAGCGATTTTTGTTTTAGCGATTTTTGTTTTAGCGATTTAGAACCTATCCCTTATTAGAAGATATCATGTTAATGCGTTTAAATAAAAAAATCTATGCATGACTATGCTTTGTATTTTTAAATATATTTTGCCTATAAATAATAAAATATAAATTTTATTAAATATATAATTTTTTTTTATATACGATTAAATATTCTTATACCCCGAAACCAAGCAAGAGTTCAAAAATATTCCCTTGAACCAAACTGAACCCATTCAATTTTTTTTACCTTGAACTGAACCTAACCCGATTAATTTTTTTTACTGGGTTCGCCCTTGCAAAAAAGTATCTAGCTGGTTGGGCAATATTTGGGGTTTTATCATTGTTGTTTTTTTCCCCAAAAAATTAATAATCTCAATCAATTAAAATATGTGGAATATTTATGCATTCTCAGGGGGCTCATCATTTTTTAAAATTGATTTCAAAATTAAATTGTTTTAAAATCCAACATGATCCAATTACCTTCTTTTTTTTTTAAGCTAACATTATCAAAAACTGCCTTTTTTTAAGCTAACAAATCCAAAATTTTCATATTAAATTTTTAGCTAACATTATCAAAATTACAATTGGTATTAAAACGAAATTTCAGAATTTTGAGGGATATTTAATTTCGGCACCTACCTATTTTTTATATACAACAAGCCAACCTAGTTAAAAAGCGCAATTAGATATTTTTGAAAATATGGGAATATACTACTTTATAAAACTCGATTTATATAAATATCTTAAATTATTTAATTAGATATGTTGCGTTATAATCTAATTCTTTTTGTTTTTTGCATTTGAATTTTTTGTAATCTAATTATTATTATTTTTTGTAATTTAATTTTATAACTTTTTAACTTTCGGCGTAACCTTACTTTTTATATTTTATAATATATTTACTTTTTGTTTTTCGTTTGTATTCTAATTTATATTTATAGAAAATGTATATATACCTTAAGAAAAGAAAAAGAAATTAGTTAATAAAATATATTTTTACTGACTCGAACCTCGCGCCATATCGTTAAGATCCTTATTCTTTGCATGGTGCCCTGGCTCTGGGTGGTGGACTAGAAAAAGATGACTACCTAATCTTCTGAGATGACTATCTAACCTATGGAGACTGCTTAACCTATGGAGATGACTACCTATTATGACTACCTTATCTATTGTGACTACCTAATCTTCTGAGATGACTATCTAACCTATGGAGACTGCTTAACCTATGGAGATGACTACCTATTATGACTACCTTATCTATTGTGACTACCTAATCTTCTGAGATGACTATCTAACCTATGGAGACTGCTTAACCTATGGAGATGACTACCTATTATGACTACCTTATCTATTGTGACTACCTAATCTTCTGAGATGACTATCTAACCTATGGAGACTGCTTAACCTATGGAGATGACTACCTATTATGACTACCTTATCTATTGTGACTGCCTAATCTATTGATATGACCAATGCCTAATCTACTGAGATGACTATCTAACCTATGGAGACTGCTTAACCTATGGAGATGACTACCTATTATGACTACCTTATTTATTGTGACTGCCTAATCTATTGATATGACCAATGCCTAATCTATGGAGATGACCAAGAATCAAACCTTAGCACGTTCTTTCATGCAAAAAGTTTCTTTCTTCATGGTGTCCTGGCTCTGGATGTTGGACTGGAATATGATAACCAGCACCTAACCTAATGTGACAACCTAGAAAGAACTGATATGGAAGTTGAACGATAGGTTATGAATTCTATTTTGTGAGACCAATGATGATTACTTATTATTCTAATCCACGTAAGAAGAAAAGTTATTAAAAATTAAGATTTTATGCCAGGATAAAGGCATATTATAAATTTTTAAAATCACTAAAATTTAAAATCATAATGATGATAAAAATGTTTTTGAAATAAAGCTTTTGAAGATTAGATAAATATTTAAATGATGTGATGAGATCATTTTCTAAAAATTATCTTATGAAGAATTTTTTGAATTAAAACTAGGGTGTGAAATTTAAATTTTTTATTTAAAGAGAGGGAAATGTGAATAATATTTTATTTGCATATTTTAACCTCGGAGATTGAAAATAAATAAAAATAAATTAAATACTAAAACGCAAAAATTAATTAAACACTAAAACGCGAAAAAATAAAAGTCATTAAAACGCGAAAAATTAAAACGCTAAAAATATAACAAATCTTATTGATTTATCATTTCTTCACTTAATTTTATATTTTGATGAACTATTATTTCTTATTATTCGCAACTTACTGATGATAATAATGATTTTGAAAAATGATAATAATATCAACGTCATGATTTGTAAAACATTCGATATGGATATCAAGCTCACGATTTAAACAAAAACGAACAAACATCGATTTAAACAAACCAACGATTGGGACAAGCCAACGTTATGATGATTTGTGATACAACTTGATTACCAAAACGATAAACCACTTGGACAACAAACTCTCTATGACTTCTCCGATGAAATTATCAGAAGAGGGAGAATGTTGCGTTATAATCTAATTCTTTTTGTTTTTTGCATTTGAATTTTTTGTAATCTAATTTTTATTATTTTTTGTAATTTAATTTTATAACTTTTTAACTTTCGGCGTAGCCTTACTTTTTATATTTTATAATATATTTACTTTTTGTTTTTCGTTTGTATTCTAATTTATATTTATAGAAAATATATATATACCTTAAGAAAAGAAAAAGAAATTAGTTAATAAAATATATTTTTACTGACTCGAACCTCGCGCCATATCGTTAGTGTCCTCCTTATTCTTTTCAAGATATTTTGAACCAAATTGTTACTTATTATTTATTCGCTTCATTTTTTAAATTCAAATGATAAAACTTTTTATAAAAATCACGGAAGAAGATATCGTGTTAATAATTTCATTTTTTTAAAATATTTAATCTCAGTACCCAGCAAGTTTATTCGACAAAAATGGTCGGTTTAGTTAATAAGCCATTATATTTATAGAGAAACGTAGGCCCGTCAAAAATGATGGGGAATGAGATTTTTATTCATTTTTTACGATAGATGTCATGCCAGGTTCAAGCTCACAATATTAGGAAGCATCCAAGATCTTATAATTTTAAAAAAGTTTATTAAGCCCAGCTCAACCCTTAATAATTTGTAAAAGATATTCCCAAGTCAGGTGTAAGCTTATATTAATTTTGAGGTTCCAAGCCTACCCATTATAATTTTGAAAATTTTTTCATTTTTTTATGTTAAGTAAAAAAAAAAATGCTGTCTATTTAAATTACAAAAATGCCATTAAACACTAATGAAACTTATATGCAAATTATTTATATATTTTTTAAGATATTTTTTTTTATTGACATATAAATTTAGGATAATTTTTTTAAAAAATAATGAGGAATATTTATTATGTATTTGATAAAATTAAGAGCAAATCCTTTATGACATTTTAATTTTTGTTGGAAAAAGTGACTAAATAAATCTGGGCGTTCGTCTGGAAAGGAAATAATTAATGTATAATTTTATATCATTTAGGGTTGTAGATGAAAGTAATGACGGATTACCAAAGCAGTGTACAAAACACAATACGTCTTGATAAAGATGATATGCCTATGAACGTAAAACGATATTTCTCTCAATGTCAGCATTGGTATATCTTCCAAAATAGAATCATAAACGACAATGTTAACTAAACCATAAAACGGTCGTAAGTATTGTTATAAAGGCCACGACAGAACTACCGCATATTTTTCCATTAATAAAGTTGATGAAATTGGCTGTACTGTACATTCAAGTTGAACACGCAAAACGATATTTCTGTCAATGTCAGAATTGGTATCCCCTTCTAAAATAGAATCATGAACGACAATGTTAACTCAACCATAAAACGGTCGTAAGTATTGTTATAAAGGCCACGACAGAAATACTGCATATTTTTCCATTAATAAAGTTGATGAAATTGGCCGTACTGTACATTCAAGTTTGATCATTCCTCTAAATATTCATGAAAGTTTCTCAGAGAATCGGATAAAGTATTATTTATATTAAATCCTAGTGAAGTGAATGATAGTACAGAATTAAATTTTATATTTGTTAAAAAATAGGAGGAGGTGGCATAGGGATTGTGGTAGTGGTGATAGAAATATCATTTGGAGAAATAGGTGAAAATAAAATAAACATAGATATAAAACATAACATAAAAAAAAATAAAAATAAACCTCCAGATGAGTTCATTTCAAGCGTAGTTCTTTATTATTTTGTCTACCAGTAACTCTAGAACGGGTAAGGCGTTTGTTTAATCGTCATTTCTTTGCTTATCTTTAATAATAGATTCATCATGTTTTGTAGCAATGTGAGGGATTAGGGTTAGCTTAGACAAATAAAGAAATCAGGCAAAAATATAAATAAACTATTGTTGAAATTAAACAAACATTAAAATAATAAAACCGGTAGATGGGTCAATATTAGATGCATATTTCTAGTAGTTGGTTGTGGTATTTCTCCCTTATTTAACACTTTTTAATAAAAAAAAACGATCAACTCTTTCAACGCAATTTTCTTATTTCAAAATATTTTGTTTCAACTCCTTAAAATTTAATTAATTTCCACACTTAAATTTTGATAATAATTTTCTTATTTAAAAAAAAAAACTTACTTCAACTCCTCTTTTTTTTCTTTGATTTTCTACAACTCTTTATCTCTTTTTTTTTACAACTCCTTCTTTTTTTTTTTGATTTTCTACAACTCTTTATCTCTTTTTTTTACAACTCCTTTTTTTTTAATCCTTTATTAATTTTATTTTTCAAAAAATTTAATCAAAAAAAATATAATGAACTTAAAACAAAAATTTTCTTTTTTCAACAACTTTTTCTTTTTAAAAAAAAAACAATAATAATAATAATAATTTCAATATTATAATTTTTTTTAAAATAAAATCAATAAAATGTAATTAATTTACGATAATTATAATACGCAATCAATAAAATGTAATTAATTTAAGATAATTAATATACGCCGCCGCCAACAGAAGACCATTCCTTCATTCCCCCCTCAGGAAAGCGTCCAATTCTAAATCCGTCATTTCTAAATCTACTATATCTGGTGCTTCCACCGGTCCATTGCTTGTAGTATCAACTGCTTCCGCTACCGTAGGCGCCACCCTTGACACAGGTACCTCCTGTATTACTGGTCCCGTCTGGATATCCCGGGTTGGCTGTCTTTCTAGTTGTCGCCTCGGTCTCCGCGGACACCGATCTTGTAGGTGGTCTCGGAATTGGCAGAGATAACAAGTCCGTGGAGGATTTCGTCTTCTTCGTATTGGGCTGGATTGAACCGCCGGCGTAGGGAATTCGGATAATCGCTCCTCAGTATTTTGCGTAAATACGCTTATTCTTATGATCATCCCGGGTAAATATATAAACTTATGTACTAGCATTTTTAAATTTTAAAAATTCTTCTTTAAAAAAAAATGTTAATTTTCAAAAAAAAATATTTTAATTATAAAGAAAATTAATTTTCAAAAATACTTTAATTATATAAAAAAAATTATGATATAAACGCCAATTTCTTTTATTCAAAACATCGTGACACCCCATAATTATTTTGCCAACACTTGCCACGCTCGTAAATTTTAACATCTCTTGTAATTTTTTCTCCACAAACATCCCAAATTTTACATTTTTTCCCTTGTGTTCAATTACAAACAAACCCCCTTTTTTTTACAACGACCTTGTTCACAACTCTTTTTACTCCACAAATTGATTAATTAATTATAAAAATTAATTTCCTAAAAAAAAATTTTAAATAAATTAAACAACCCGTAATAAGAAAACATCCCATAATTAAATAAATTAGACAACTCGTAATAAGAAAACATCCCATAATTAAATAAATTAGACAACTCGTAATAAGAAAACATCCCTTAATAAGATATAGATACTGTTACTGACCACAGTGATATATCTTAATTAACCCCTTCTATATTTAATCCAAATGATATATTTAAATCAACTCCGGTAATTAGACACCCCGTAATAATATATAAATACTGTTGTCAACCCACACAATATATTTTGATCAACTCCCTTAATTACACATCCCTTAAGAAGAAAACCCTACGCATTAAGATATATATATCTATATCGAATAAGATTATCTAACTCTTTGTCCTTGGACATTAACAATTTCCCAAGAGATAACTCTTGTTTCTTATCCGTCCCCTCTTTTTTAATTAAAATATATTATCCACCTTTTAGTCAGGCTTGCAACTCTTTGTCCTTAGATATTACAAATTCACAAAGATAGAACTCTTGTTTCACCCCCTCTTTTTATATATTACAACTCTTTATTCCTGATATTTCACTTCTCTCTCAACACTTCACCTCCCGATCTCAACCGCCCCGGTTCAACTCCCCTCCGTATTTGATCGGAATGTCTTATACCATCTCTTCCATCCCCAAACCTGACTTTATATAATCTGCTCCTCAATTTCTCCATTATTATTCCCAACTCCCATTTCCTTGAACCTCCATAATTTCTGATCCACACATTTTGACCTATCACAAATCCGCAGGTCTTATTCACCACTTGCTCATCATTGACCGTTGTCATTTGCAACTCATCTGGCGTGGGCTTCAATAAATCCAATAGCATACGAGTCCGACGCCCCAAAAATTTCTCCGCTGGAGACCTTTCCTCCCCTTTTTTGCTATTATTGTAATACGCTATCGCTATCCAAATCTCGCCCCCTCCATATTTAGATTTTCTTAACCAACTCTTTACTACCGCCACCATTCGTTCCGCCTTACCATTGGAACTCGGATGGTAAGGTGGAGCTAATATATGCTTCGCACCCGTTTCAGCACAAAAGGTTTCAAAATTCCTACTTACAAACGCTGGCCCTCCATCCGAAACAATTATTTTTGCAACCCCAAACCTGGCCCACAGATTTTTTAATGTTCTTATCACCACTTGCGTCGTTAAACCTCTCACCTCCACATATTCTACCCACTTTGAATAAGCATCCACCACAAGTATATAGATCTTGTTCTCAAAATCAAAAAAGTCGATGTGAACCCTGTCCCACGCCTGAGTAGCTTTCGGCCAAACACTTTCTTTATCTCTACGAGGCATACTGGCCCAAGAGTTACACATCACGCAACCTGCTTATATTTATAATCTCCTCATTCATTCCGGGCCACCACACATATTCTCTTCCCCATTGTTTCATTCGTTCAACCCCTTGATGCCCAGCATGAATCATGTTCAACACGGCTTCCCTTAATTTCCTCGGAACTACTCCACGATTTCCTCGCACCACACATTCATCCATTATTGTCAACTCTTTTTCTACATTTTTGAACCTCTTGTCCTCAATTCTCCATGGTTTTCTACCCGCTATACACGCCTTAATTCGTGTCAACTCTCGATCCTTCAATGTAGCACTTTTCAGCCCTTTCCATGTTACGGGTCCTCCTTTAGATATTGCCGCTACCGTTCGAATCAACCCTTGCTCATTCTCTTCCTCATCCCCTTTTTTTTCATCACAAATTTCTCCTGCTCCACATCTGGATAAAATATCCGGTAAATAATTCTCTCTCCCACGCCGATATTTGACTTGAACATCAAAACTACCCACCAATAATAACCATCTCTGTAATCTTGGCGATAACATCAACTCTTTATTATCCTTCTTAAAAAGATGCACTAAAGGTTTGTGATCTGTATATATAACAAACTTCCGCCCAATTAAATATTCCCTACACTTGGTCAACCCAAATATTACCGCCAACGCCTCTTTTTCAATAGCCGAGTACCTCGTCTCCGCTGACTTAAAGATCCGGGAGAAAAATATCACCGGTCTTTCCAACCCATCTATATAATGTAATAAGGCTCCACCAACCCCTTTATTGGATGCATCCACTGCCAACACAACCTCCAAATCATTGTTATAACACACAAGCACTGGTCCCTTTCCAATCTTACATTTCAACGCTTTAAACGCCTCCTCCTGCTCGTTCTTCCACTCAAAACGTGCTCCTTTTTTCAACAATTCATATAATGGTGCCGCTATTTGCGCAAAATCCTCCACAAATCGATGATAATAGTACCATCCCTAAAAATAATTGTATCTCCACTTTATTACTTGTCCTACACATATTTGTTATTTCAACCATATTTTTATCTATGTGTCTCACCTCCTTTCCTGTAATTCTGTGTCCCAAATACACAACTTCTGTGACCCCCAACACACTTTTTTCAGCACTTGCTCGCAAACCCTTTTCCTGAATTCTCCTAAACACCTCTTCCAACCTCTGTTCATGTTGTTCAGGCGTTACTCCCGTCACCAGCACATCATCCATATAATAGTAAACCCCCTCCAACCCCTGAAAAATAGCCGCCATGGTCCGCTGAAAAATTGGAGCCGATACGCTAAGTCCAAACGGCAATCTACAAAATGCATACAACCCTTGCGGAGTAGTAATTGTTAACAAATTTCTCACCTCTGGCCTCACTCGCAGTTGTAAATACGCATTGGAAAAATCCACTTTGGAAAAATATAAACTCCCCTTTAAATTGGCCAATATCTCCTCAATCCGTGGCAACGGATATTTTACTTCTACAACCCACGGGTTTAAAGTTACCCGGAAATCTGCGCACAACCGAAGCTTCCCATTTGCTTTCTTCAGCAGGCACTAAGGGCGTTGCCCACTCACTATATTCCACTGGACATACGATGCCCCTTCTCACCCATTGATTCAACTCTATTTCCACCTCCTTTCGCCATTCAAACGGTATTCTTCGCAACGCACAAAATTTTGGTACACAATTTTCCTTTAATTTAATATCTACTTCGTAATCCCTTAAGCATCCCAACCCTTTGTCAAAAATCTCCTTATATTTGTTAATTAATTTCTCAACTCCTTCCCGCACTCGCGCCATTCCTAACTCCATATCTTTTTCACTTCTCAATTTTTCCGTCTCCAGCTCTTCTCCTCGCAACTCAATTTCTCTTTTTTGCAACCCATTGCATGACATTTCGCGATCCTCTCCCCAAGTCCCCCTTTTAAAATTCTCCCCTATTTCCCCCTTAAAAGTCTCCCCTATTTCCTCCCTAAAATTTTCCCTTATTTCCCCCCTAAAATTATCACCTATTTCCCCCCTAAAAGTCTCCCTTATTTCCCCCTTAAAATTTTCTCTTATTTCCCCCCTAAAATTCTCACCTATTTCCCCCTTAAAATTTTCCCTTATTTCAAACCTTCCCTCCCCTTCTCCTATCTCCTTTTTATTAAATGTAGTCTCAACCCCTGGCAACCTTTGATTACCCGAATATATCATACTTTCATTTTCATCATCACCTACAATGGGCAAAAATATACCACACCATGCAAATACACCCCAAAAACTATACCATGGACCAATGCGTACAATCCATTCCCATCCCAAAACCGTTTCAACTCTTTTATCAATGATCCATAAATCCAACACTACTATTCTGCTCTCTATCATCAACTCAATCTCGACTCTTCCCATTATTGCCATCTCTGATCCATCGAATTGTCGAACCTTTATTTCCTCTCTTTTAATTCTACCATCTGGCCACACACTTTGATATGTATCATATCCCATCACTGTAATCGCCGCCCCTGTATCAAATAACATTGTCACAAAATTTCCATTAAAATTTAACAACACTCTGGGACAAATATCATACGCCCTCCCTTCTTGTAACATATTTATATCTTTTTTTTCTTCTATTTTACTATTGTAATACATATTTTTCAACCCTTTTTCTTTCCTTTTTCCAATTACATCCTTGGATTTTATATTTTTCAACTCTTTTTCCTGCCCTCTTTTAATTATATTATCCACACTATCATATACTCAACAATTTAAACAATCTCTAGCCACATGCCCTTCCTTCCGACATTTAAAACACATCGCATTCAACGCCTTTCCTTCCTCAGTATGTTTCGACACAATTATTCCTTCGCTCCTCTTATTTTCTATAGTTCGTACCATGGGAGTATTTTGTTGATCCATTCCCCTTTGTGGGAAACCACCCCTTGTATTATATTTATCTACATTACAATCCTCTTTATTATGACCAAATCTCCCGCACCCGGCGCATCTCAATTTTTCTTGTTTCTGCGGACAAAAGGGGGCTATATGACCACGTTTGCCGCATCCAAAACACTTTGTTTCTTGACAATCCCTAACCATATGTCCTTGTCCACCACAATTATAACAAGTTATGTCTCCTCTCCCTCGAGAATTAAATCTCGGTCTCATCTCCGTTCTATTTTTCACCAGATTTTCTCTGTCTCCATATGGTCTCAACACTTGACTTTTATACCCATATTTTCCAAATACATCACCTTCAGCACGTCTATTTATTAAATTATTTTCTGACAAACCTAATACCTCACTATCAGTCCAACCCTTTATTAATTCCTGCACTGGCAACCATGTTACCTTTCCCATCACATCCTCCTCTCCATTATTTCCTTCTATCGTTAAAGTCTGCCCTTTGATTCTAACACTTCGATTGCGCCTAGTCCTCCTTCCTAGGATTAAACTACACATCCATATACCCAACACCAGCAACGCTCCAATAATATTATATTGAACTTCCCAGTATTTTATAAATTTAAAACTTTTCATCTCACAAAAAATTGACAATCACCTTTAGAATAAATATTTTAATAATTTGTAGTGTTAATAAATAAGACAGTATTAATAACGTAAATACTCAAAATATACACTTATACATATATTCAACTCAAACTTTTTCTTCGTTAAATTCGTTTCGAATTTCTCCTGTAATTTTATTTAATACCAATTTAACAACAATTTCTATTAAATCAAATCCGTTAATACAATTACAATATAATTTTTCAACCCACTTGTATATTCTGTTTAACTTCAACTCTTTAAAATTTATTCAATAATTTACAACACTTGTATATTTTGTTCAAATACAACTCTTTAAAATTTATTCAACAATTCACAACACTTGGGTTTTGGTCACGGCACCAATGTGGTATTTCTCTCCCTTATTAACACTTTTTAATAAAAAAAACGATCAACTCTTTCAACGCAATTTTCTTATTTCAAATATTTTGTTTCAACTCCTTAAAATTTAATTAATTTCCACACTTAAATTTTGATAATAATTTTCTTATTTAAAAAAAACAAACTTACTTCAACTCCTCTTTTTTTTCTTTGATTTTCTACAACTCCCTTATTTAACACTTTTTAATAAAAAAAAACGATCAACTCTTTCAACGCAATTTTCTTATTTCAAAATATTTTGTTTCAACTCCTTAAAATTTAATTAATTTCCACACTTAAATTTTGATAATAATTTTCTTATTTAAAAAAAAAAACTTACTTCAACTCCTCTTTTTTTTCTTTGATTTTCTACAACTCTTTATCTCTTTTTTTTACAACTCCTTTTTTTTTTTGATTTTCTACAACTCTTTTTCTCTTTTTTTTTACAACTCCTTTTTTTTTAATCCTTTATTAATTTTATTTTTCAAAAAATTTAATCAAAAAAAATATAATGAACTTAAAACAAAAATTTTCTTTTTTCAACAACTTTTTCTTTTTTAAAAAAAAACAATAATAATAATAATTTCAATATTATAATTTTTTTTTAAATAAAATCAATAAAATGTAATTAATTTACGATAATTATAATACGCAATCAATAAAATGTAATTAATTTAAGATAATTATAATATTGGTAAGCTATCATCAAAAAAAAATTTGGGGGAACTTATCAAGCCTATTATGATATTCTAAAAGTTAAAAAATAACATGATGAATGTAATGTTATTAAGATTAAGGTTAATTAATTGTAAGGTAATTAAAAAATAAGATTAAAAAAGGGGGGAACAAGAAGGTATAAATTATTATATTATAAAAATAATAAAAATTAAATTAAAGGAATTGATAAGGTTTTGAGAAATAGTGGTTAATAGATAATAGAGATAGAAAGAAAAGAATGAGATAATCAAATTTAGTGATAAATAAAAATGTTTATATTTGTTAAAAAATAGGTGAAGGTGGCATAGGGATTGTGGTAGTGGTGATAGAAATATCATTTGGAGAACTGGGTGAAAATAAAATAAACATAGATATAAAACATAAGATAAAAAAAAACAAAATAAACTTCCAGATGAGTTCATTTCAAGCGTAGTTTTTTATTATTTTGTCTACCAGTAACTCTAGAACGGGTAAGGCGTTTGTTTAATCGTCATTATTTTATTGCTTATCTTTAATAATAGATTCATCAAGTTTTCTAGCAATGTGAGGGATTAGGATTAGCCTAGACAAATAAAGAAATCAGGCAAAAATATAAATAAACTATTGTTGAAATTAAACAAACATTAAAATAATGTAAAACCGGTAGATGGGTCAATATTAGATGCATATTTCTAGTAGTTGGAGAGCTATCATCAAAAAAATTTTTTGGGGGACTTATCAAGCCTATTATAATATTCTAAAAGTTAAAAAATAACATGATGAATATAATGTTATTAAGATAAAGATTAATTAATTGTAAGGTAATTAAAAAATAAGATTAAAAAAGGGGGGAAAAAAGAAGGTAAAAATTATTATATTATAAAAATTAAATTAAAGGAATTGATAAGGTTTTGAGAAATAGTGGTTAATAGATAATAGAGATAGAAAGAAAAGAATGAGATAATAAAATTTAGTGATAAATAAATTCATTAAGGGAGGGGAAAAAAATAAAGAAAGAGTTATTTATAAGGATTGGAGATTATAAATAGGGTAGGATAGGAATATTTAAATATTTGAATATATTTGGTTATCTTCTTAATTATTGGTTATGAATGAGTATAAAAAGATTTCATTAATGGTAATTGATAATATGAGATGAAAATTGATAAGGTTATCTAAAAAATAAAGAAAGGAAGTAATATAAAAAGTTTCATTCATATTTACAAATTTGAGGGAATATTGTTTTTATCAATTTAAAGACGATTTTTCAAATCTCTCAATCCTTGTTAGGTATGTGTACACCATCAATTCCATTCATCTGTATGAATAAAATAAAATCAACAAATAAAAAAAATAAAAATAAATACGTACCGATGACATGACGTAGCGATGACATGACGTCACGATGACGTAGTGAGGACATCGGAAAATTATAATATAGATGTTAATGTACTCACAAAGATGGAAAATTTTTATAAAATTTATTTATAAAAATAAAGTTTTATGTTGGAAAATTGATATTCAAATATTTGTAAAATTTTGATTGGGGGAAGGGGGGGGGGGGGGGTAAAATTTTTATTAGCTTAAAATGATTTTTATGAAAACAGTCATATTTGCGATGGGGGGATCCCCCCCCATTGGTTACGCGCCTGATGGGAGGGTAGTACGAAATTTTTCGAAAGATTTACTTCCAAACCTGTTGTATTTTCAACATAATTACGGTTTATTTATTCATGTTAAATTTGTGTTTTTCTGATAACAGATATTTTAAGAGATGCAATGTAAAGTATATATTTTTTTATGCTATCTATTTTTATGAATGTTTTCATTTGATTTTTTTTATAATTCCAATAAAAAGACATTAAATTGATTATTTAAGTGCATCATCATTAGTATTGATACACTTATATTTAAAAGATAAAGATTCAAATTATTTTTCCATAATTATTATTTTACGTAATGCTTGATTAGGCGTCCTCTCATGTTGAAGATTCAGCAGAGCTACGACAATGGACTAATTTAAGTTGGGTAAAAAACAAAAAATAAAGAGCTACTTTGTTGGGGGGGGGGTGGCATGTGTTTGTACGCAAAACAGTTCGAAGAACTGTCATATAAACGTCTATAGGCGGAGATAAAAACAGTTGTTGGGACAAAAGAAAGCCTCTACCCTAGAATATCTCACATATTTAATTAGTATGGGGCAGGGTAAGGGCTATTTTAAATTTCTATGATAATCAATAAATATTTCAAAATGTGATTTATTTTTGGGTAAATATAATTCAAGAATGACTAATGCCAAGATAAATTTAGAATTCATTTATTCATTAACACTAGTTAAGGGTTATAATGTTTATGCTAAAGTTAATGTTAAATAAAAGAACAGTAATAATATCTTTGGTTAATTAGATTAATGAATAAAATATTATAAATAAAAGTGATAGTGAAAATAGGCTTAACAGCAGGGTTGTCATATTCCCTCAAACAAAGAGAGAGAGAATTTAACCATAATTCAAAATAAAAATTTTAAGACAAATAGTATTATTATTTAGTTTAATATAAAATTAATTGATATTATTAAAAAATGAATATATATTTTTACATATTTTACAGAAGATTTTGTTATTAATGAAATTTTTATTTTTTGTTATATATTCCTTAAAATCTTAATAAGTATAGTTAAAATTATGTTTGGTCAATATTCCCGCTTCTAAAGCTGATAAAGATAACCAATTACGATCTATCTGTCAGAAAATTTTATTAAACTAAATATGTGATTCAGCGTTTGGATATGGTAATGAGAATATAATATTGCATATTTTTTTAAAGTAGTTTGACGCGATATTCATAAAAAAAATAGTACCCATTTGTTTTCATGAGCCAAATTCGATACATTAATGATACGATTTTATCATTATCGTTTCATTTTATAAGATTTTATCTTACAACCGAGCAATAGAAGTTATTGATAATTTGGGCTCTTAAAGTTGTAATTTATTCATTAATGAAAACATCTCCACTGAAATTTTTAGAATTGCAATTTTTTAACGACGTTGTTTAAGGTTGCCCCTATATTAATAACTAGGCCTAAATAAGCCTTGGCCAATACATTTTTAAAAAAATAATTCTAATATTGATTTGGGATATTTTTGGGACAAAAAAATATGATTTAACAACCAAAAATTTTTATTAAGTCTTTCGAGAACCGGTTTTAACAATAACCATCATGTTGAACAATTTGTAGAAGTTCGGAAAATTCAATATCTTTATTCATAATTTTTTTAAAGCAGATGCCGTGCTTGTGGATCTGCTGAATTCAGCATAACATACATAGCAACTATTTCTATGTCTCTTGATAATCAAGCCTCCCCTTTTCTTCCTGCACTGTTAATTGTATAGCACAGGCAACCAAGGGGGATAATATTTCCATTCAAAAGTAATAATTCCGTCATTACATATTGCCTCCCGACACTTGTCTTAGAGGTAAAAAATGTACTTATATTTGATAGTAAAAGGTTTTAATTTTTAAGGCTCTGCACGAGCATAGTCGCAATATCCTTCTATTTTTTCTCCGAGTCCGATAAAATTTCTTTTAGAACTTTACTTGAAACACCTTTTTCTTTATTAAAATAGCGCCGTATTATTTTAGTATTTTCATTATTTGAAGTATCAAATAGAAAATTGATTTTGGGGGATAATATTTTCATTCAAAACCAATAATTCCGTCATTACATTTTGCCTCCCGAAACTTGCCTTATAGGTACAAAATGCAGTTATATATGATAGTAAAAGGTTACAATTTTCAAGGCTCTGCACAAGCATAGACTCAATATCCTTTGATTTTTTCTCCGAGTCCGATAAAATATCTTTTAGAACTATACTTCAAACACCTCTTTCTTTATTAAAATAGCGCCGTATTATTTTAGTATTTCCATTATTTGAAGTATCAGTTAAATAGAAAATTGATTTTCCTTCTAATCCTCTAAAATGTGTTTTTTGTTTCAGGACCTAGGATATTTAACACTATCTACATTTTATGCTTATGCCTATTTTTGAATCAGGAAAGAGTATAGGCAATTAGTTTATAGCGCAATCTGTAAATAAATAATAAGCGAATGTTTCATCGTGTGATATATGTTTGTGCTATTGCAGTATTATCATCACTGAAATTTTTGTTTTGATGTAGAGTTGGACATTATTTGATGATTCCTTTTTAAATCATATGTTTTTGCCTTGTTGGATGTTTTTTTACATCATGGATTCCTCCATGGCTGATATTAAATTTTATGTTGCATTTATACTAATTACCAGAGTTGTTAAAGGATCTAGATACCTAGATCCTGTATCTAGATATAAAAATGTGGTATCTGTATCTGTATCTAGATAGATTTTTGATTAAATAATCTGTATCTAGATATTATTTTAGACGTTGTATCTGTATCTAGATCCATTTAAAAAGTATCTTTTAACAACTCTGCTAATTACATTTATGCTACTTACATTCTTCATCTTCTCTGACCCATGAATAAATGTTATTCCAGTTATTTTAATATTACAATTTACGTCTATTTTATGCTAAACTTGTAACTATAATTTATATGTAATTTAAATTAATGGAATAAAATTGTAAAAGAAAGGTATCACGAGAAAACTTTATTTAAATAATAAAAAATTATTATTCGGCTATATAAACTGTTAAAATTTTAAATAATGAATTTCTTACTTCTAAAATATCATTTTATATGATTCTAAAAATTATGAAAAATAGGGAAAACAGGAGTAGTCAGCGCAGTTTTTGCCAAAATCATTCTGGGTCCAAAAATAATTGTTGTATTTGAATTTACGAAATACCATAAGATAGCCCAAATATCTACCTAACCGTATACATTGATAAATTTTTAAATTATTTTATTCTTTTTTCTCAAGATTAAATCTAATGTTTACGCCAACAAGCCCCAAACCAGGTGCTTGTAGATTCAATTATTTTATTAAGTGTCCCATAGGTTAATTCCATCAATTTTATGGACCATGTTTTATTGATATAAATATACCATTTTCATAAAAATGACAAAATATGACATTAGAATTACAAAAATTGGGCAAAATTTTTAATAGGATATTTTTTTATTTAATTCTATTGTATTGTCATATAGAATTGATAAGTATTTAATGGTGGCCAAAAAATGCTTTTTTTAATATTATTATATAAATATATTATATCACATTTTGTATGCATAATTTAATTGATCCGTCTAGTCCTGATTCTACTAGCCCCTAGTTACTAACATAATTAATACCTTTTAAAAGTATATTTAAACATAATATATGAAAATAAAACTTCTTGAAATGTAAAAAGAGGGTTTTAAATTTCATATTTTTTTATTTTTAAACTCTTCATATTTTAATGTCACTTAATATTGTAGTGTAAAAATTTGATTTTTACCTAAAAAACATACTTTTTAATAAAAGAAATTAAATACCTGAGGGGTATTGTTGAATAAGTCGATAAAGTTGATTTTAAATTTTATTTTATTTACACCTTTCAGCGAAATAATTTTTAGTTTATATTAACGTTTTATTTTATCGTATTAACATTATTTTAAAATCAATTTATTTTGACAATTGATATATTTTTTGATATCAAGTTAAATTCAATTTTAAACGAACATTTTCATTTTATATAATTGATTATTTCATGATTTTATTTTTTAAAAAAGATATAAAGGAACATTTTTTTTGGTTAAAAGAGGATAAATAAAATGCAATCATAATTGTCATAATTGGGAGACTTTGATTTGTAAAATTTGATTTTTGGTAAAGTCAGTATGTATTGCGTTTGATGAGTCATTTTTATTTATATAATTTTATAATAATTCAATAATAATAATCGAAAAAAAATTAATTGTTAAAAAAAATTAATTAATTTTAAAAAAATGAATTGATTATTTACAATTTTCGCTTCCCTTTTATAGGGAAGCAATAATCATCACAAATAAATAATTAAACCCCATCATCATAATGACTTTACAATAATTAACTCTTATAAATCTAAAAATAAAATGTTAACGCGATTAAACTAAAACATAAAATTATAAAAATAACAATGACTCACCAATTTAACTAAAACATAAAATTATAAAAATAAAAATGACTCATCAAACGCAATACATACTGACTTTACCAAAAATCAAATTTTACAAATCAAAGTCTCCCAATTATGACACCTCCCCCCTTTAACCAATCCTTGAGACCCCAATACCTTTGATCACCCCTAGGAATTCTTCTGTTATTGTTGTAAGTGGACACCTTTGACCATCGATTATTCGAACATATTTCCATAATTACTATTCCTCCATCGTCTTCTTTTAAGAGTAACTACAACCTAAAATCCTTTTAATTTATTTCATTACTAAAAAAAAATTTCGGACTCCCACTTTTGCATACACGCTGAAAAGAAATAATAATAAAAAAAGAAAATGTATTTTATTTTAATATGTATAATAGTGATTTATTTTAATATGAATATTGTAATAATATAAAGAATAAAAATGTTATTTATGTTAATTCTTCATGGTGGCCAAGACGAGTCTCGAACTCGTGACAGGAGGATAAATAAAATTTAATTCATAATAATAATAAAAAAAGAAAAAAATGTAATTTATTTTAATATGGATAATGAATATGTGATTTATTTTATTATGAATATTGTAATAATATAAAGAATAAAAATGTTATTTATGTTAATTCTTCAGGTATAGAATATTTTTTACGTAAAATATATATATTTTACATTGCTATTACATAATTAAATTTGAAATTTAAACATGTCTGGTTTTTAAATATAATCAGGTGAACCGACAAGCCCCTTGTGCCTACTAGCCCTCTCCTACTTACTTCACATTTATATATTCTTCATCAGAATATGAGAAAGTAATTATATGATTTATCATAACAATTAACAATTTGTTTAAAATTGAATTAAATTTTAATATATTTTAATATAATTTTTTTTTAGAATTCCTTGTTTTTTCCTTTCTCAAATGGATAAAAAAATAAACAAAAACAAGATGCCTTTTTAAATGTATGATTGAATTAAAATAAAAAATAATAGCTTAAGTTTCTGGTTAAGCTATTTTTAATTATTATATTTAAAAAATTTATTTAAAAAATCGGGATAATTTTTTTTAGGAAAATCGGGAGAAATCATAAATCAATAAACGGCGTATTTTGGCGTAAACAAAAGTAAAAAAAAACGGGAAATTAAGCCAAAAGCGGGAGATCTGGCAACCCTGTTTACCAGGTGCCCTTCTTTAAGAGGATATGTCCTCTTTTGAGATGCCAATAATATGTCTGGTGTCTATTTTTATTTTAATTTGTCCTCTTTATTAAAAATAAAAAATGGAAATTTTTTTCCTTAAGTAAATGCAATATTTAAAATAAAAATGGTCAAATAATCCCTAAGAGCAATGAAAAATAATTTATTAAATGTTACATTAAATAATTTTATCTTTGGTTAGAAGAACCTCTAGAGGAATTTGAAAGTTAAATTAAAAATGTTACAAAGTGGTCAGATTTAAAATGGTCTATAGATTTTATTTTTAGAAAAATAAAAAGGTTATTTAAATCTTTTATAGGTTCGACCAATTCAACCTTAATTTGTTTATTACAAATAAAATGAGTATAGTAATGAATATACAAAACTTCCTCTTCACCAAAAATGGACCAAATTTATCATCGAATCCTTGAACGAACTGCTAAGCAGTTTCATTTTTGTTATACCGGTTCACAATCAGGGTTGCCAGGTCAAAATTTTCAAATTGTGGGAGAAATTAGGTATTTTGTGGGAGAAATATAAAAATTGTGGGAGAAATTGCTAAAAAAAATTTTTTTGCAGGCCATTGACTTACTTAGTTATCCACTTATTATTTTTTATAAATATAAAATCTAATCTATTAGAGCCCACCTGTTTATCCATGTAACTTTTTCCATTTGTTTTTGGCATCGATATATTAAGCATAAATAGGCACTTTTTTATAAATAAATAAAAGCAGAGTTGTTAAACGCTACTTTTAAAAGTACCGCTATCGCTATTTGTTAAAATGAAGTAGCTAGCTACCGCCATCGCTACCAATAGCGCGCTATTAGCTACTATTTTTTAAAAGTGGCTACTTTTTAGGCTACTTTTTATAAAAAAATTTAGAAATATATTTGTTTATTTTCTGCTTATAATGTAATTGCATAGTATATAATACATAAAATCATTATTTATAAATATTTAAATATAGTTTGTTCTAATATGTATAAAATATATATAAGCCTCAAATGTCAATCAGAGGGATTGTAGACATCTGATTGGAGAGAAAAAATTATTATTATTTAATGTAAAAAAAATAATAATTATTATAATAATATATTTTTTTGAAAATATATTTTTTTGAATTATTCATTTATTTTTTAAAAATTTTGTAAAATTTAAAAAGAAAAAATATAATTATTATGAATTTATTTTTTCCAATATATATTTTTTGATTGAAAATATTTTTTTTGTTTTTATGAGTACGAAATAAAGTTTTTAAAGAGTGTAAAATTCGGAAAATATATTCAGGAATCCAAAGATTATTTTTGTGTTAATACTTAAAAAGTGGTGCCGTGACCAGGATTCGAACCTGGAGATTCAAGGGTTATTCGTTATTATAAGGTAAAAAAAAACTCATTTTTATTTTACATATTATATGTTACCTGAGGACACAACGCAATAATAACGTTTTGTTGTTTAAATTTTTTTTTTGAATTTTAATTAACAAAATAGTTTGAAAAATGTTTTTTTTAGATTAGTTCGATTAACACCCATGCTTTATAATATAATATAACTTTTTGTAATAACGTAATTTTAAAATAGAAATTTGTAATATGCGATGGTTGTGTATTTCGATAAGTATTCTGAGCCTACTTTTATTAATAAAATTGCCATCTTTAAGGATATGGGTTATAAAATCTTGTTTCAGAACCTTAATGAATTGGATATAGGTCATCACTTAGTTACATTAGGATTAATAATAATTCTATATTTAATATATATACTTTTGAAATTTTTATGTGGAAAATGTACTTTGGTTGCGATCAAGGTATATGGTAATTGGAAAAAGAACACTCTGGTGTCGGTTAATTGTTTTAAGAGAATTTCGGACTTGGAAAGTAGTTTAAATGGAATTTTAAATGAAATCAAGAACGGCAAACCAGGAATGGTTGAAACGATGAAAGATAATAACGATGATCGTTTGGAATTTGTGGAGAGATCAGTGGTTATCCTCCAGGAATTAAAAGATTTAAAAGAATCTATTAAAGATATTTATAGTGATGTATCCAGGTTGATTAGTATGAATAATCAAGGAGATAAGAAGCAATTGGGTGATAGAATTATTTAGAATGGAAAGAGTTTTGCAAAGATTATTGCTGACATAATTTGTAATCACTGCGGTTACAAGGGTCATTATTCTAAAACCTGTATTGTAAAGGAACAGAATTTTAGAATGGGTTTTCCATTGCAAAGATCTAGTGGAGAAAATTCCATTGTAAGGAAGATTTCAGGCCTAGATGTAAATAAAGTTGATTCGTTGAAATTGAATTTGGATGGGTCTCGTATATGTTTTAAATGTAAAGAGACGGGACATATAGCTATAAATTGTGATTTACACTGACTATATGATAGCAAATGTAATCATATAGCAGTTAGAATACAGGGGAAAAAAATTTAAAAAAAGTATATTATAATAATAAAAGGAGATGGGATTCTCATAATTTTAATGGTTTTAATGAAAATGTTTGTTATCATGAAGATAGAGTTAAAACGGTTGATTATAGTTTTAATTTGAATATAATGAAAAATAATGCTTTTAAATGAAAAAAATTTCCTGGGAGCATTGTGAAATATACAAATAGAAAAAATGTTGATAATTTTAAATGGGAAAAATATCCTCGGGATATTATTAAAAAATATAGTAATATTAGTAAAAAACCTCGAAATTCCGAGTTGAATTTAGGAGGAAATTCAAATTCCAATGAAATTGATATTTCAGGGGGAATAGATAGCGATCAGCCCCTTAAAACTTGTGAAATTTTAAGGACTGATGGAATAAATAGACTGAGTCAATGTCCTAGGGTTAACTTGAGAATTGACTGCAGGTATATTGATATGCTATTTGACACTGGTGCGAGCATTTCGATAATGTCTTGTATAAATTTTTATAAATATTGGCCTAATGGCGTGATTATTAAGGAAAATATGTGTTTAAAACAGTTCGATGGTTCTAAGATTGAGGTATTGGGTAAAACTCAATGGTATGTGGTTTTTAATGATACTATCATAAGTTTAGATTTATGGATAGTAGGAAAAGCCGTGGAAACTATTATGGGGTGGGATTGGATTACCACAATTGGACCCTATAATAATTATTGGAATTTATTTATTATTGATAGCGAATTGGCTAGTGATAATGTTAAAAGAAAATTAATGGCGGATAATATCCGAAATGAACTTCAGAAAGAAGGGATATCTAAATTATTGAACGATGGAAACGGGATTGTCGTTAATAATAGTTTTATTGAAACTCCCGAAAAGGTAGTGATCAGTTCTGATCATACCGAAATAAATAATAAAATTAATAGGGATCAATTTATGGAAATGGAAATAGATGGATTAAAAAAGATCGATCTGGCTATACCTATTTTGGTTAGAAAATATGGTATAATTTTTGAAAAATTAGGACGTTTAAAGATTATCAAGTAGACGTTAAGCTTAAAGAGGGTTTTTCACCCTTTTTGGCTTGCCGAAGAGTTCCTTTTGAGTGGAAAAGGGAAATCGATGAAGAATTAGATTAATGGGTTAGAGATGGCATCATAATTCCTGTGGAGTATAGTGAGTGGGCCACACCATTGGTACCTGTTAGAAAATCGAATGGAAAGTTAAGGCTATGTGCTGATTTCCGTGTAACCTTAAATAGATGGGTAGTGGAGGTAAAATATCCATTGCCTAGGATTGAGGAGATTTTGGCCAGTTTAAAAGGTGCCAAGTAAATTCATAAATTATTTACAATAACGACTCCGAAAGGATTATTTGCCTTTTGTAGGCTACCGTTTGGATTAAGTGTGTCAGCGCCGATATTTCAGCGTACTATGGCATCAGTTTTCCAGGGCCTTGAAGGAGTTTATTATTATATGGATGATGTGCAATGATTTAGAGATCATATTGGCAGTTGATGCATCCAACAAGGGGGTTGGAGGTGCATTGTTACATTTAATGGATGGTGTGGAAAGACCCATCATATTATTTTCGAGAGTTTTCAGGGAAGTGGAAACTAGATATTTGGTTATTGAACAAGAAGCCCTAGCGGTTATCTTTGGATTAACCAAATGTCGTGAATATTTGATCGGTAAAAGATTTATAATTTACACGGATCATAAGCCGTTAATTCATTTATTTAAAAAAGATAATAAAGAGTTAATGCTGTCTCCCTGGTTGCAACGTTGGTTGTTACTGGTGGGAAGTTTTCATGTGGAAATCAGATATCGCAGGGGCAAGGAAAATTGTTTGCCTGATATTTTATCTAGGTTAGGATCCAGTGAAGGGGATCTTGACGTTAACAAAAGTATAATGGTGAATGAAGACAGGGCATTAATTTGTTCTTTATCACATATGTTAAAGGGTGGTCCTACGAATTGGGAGGATCTTAAAAGCAATACCTTAAGGGATAAGGAATTGGGTCGAGTAAAATTATTTTTGACGGGACAGGAGCCGTGGAAAAATAGTAGTAAAGTTTATAAAAAATTGAAAAGGAATTGTCCATAGTGGATGATTGTTTGATGCGGGGTAATAGAGCCGTGATTCCGTTGAAATTACGGAGTAAAATTGTACGATTGTTGCATGCAGGACATCAGGGTCGAGATAAAATAAAATCTTGGGCTCGTGAGTATGTATGGTGGCCTGGAATGAGCGATGATATTGAAAAGATTACGAGGAGTTGTGTTCCATGTAATTCGTGTGCCGCTATGCCCCGGAAGGAAATAGGCAGTTATTGGCCGAGACCTGAAAAGCCGTGGGAGCGTATTCACGTGGATTTCTTTGACTTAAACAAGAAGTCGTATTTTTTAGTTGTTGATGCATTCTAAGTGGATTGAATATGAAGAAGTTCATGGATTAACCACTATTGTTATCAAATTGTTACAAAGGTTATGGGCTAGATTTGGGATTCCAAAGACAATAGTGTCTGATGGAAGTCCGGCCTTTGTAAGTGAAAGTTTCAGAGATTTTTGTAATGCATTGGAAATTAAACACGTATTAGCTCCACCATATCATCCCAGTTCCAATGGACAGGCGGAGAGAATGGTAGCTATCGTGAAAAATTGGATTAAAAAGGCCAAACAAGAAAGTAATGATGTTTGGATGGCCCATTTATATTATAATAATTCCAGAAACCGAGAGGGAATTACTCCGGTGGAGTTATTTTTGGGAAGAAGGACCAGAATGCCGTTGGATTTCTTAAAATCCAAAGATGGAGCTGGTGTAACTTCGGTTGATAGGATTGTAATAAAATATCATGTGGGGAGAATTATATGGGCCCGTTTGTTTGATAACAAAGAGAAGAAATGGGAAAAAGGTCAGAAAACCTTGGTTTCAAATTAAATGAAATTTTGCTTATAAATGGAATTACGGTAATCAGACATAATGATCACGTAAGGTTAGGAGAAAGTAAGAAAAGATAAAGATAATATGGAAATGCTTAAATATTAATTTTATCTGATTATTTTTCCAGAATCTTAGATTATTGGAATCATATAGCATAATATGTTAAAGATGAATAATGAAAATTTATTGTAGTAATATAGCATAATATGTTAAATATGAATAATGAAAATATTGATTCTTTTGGGATACTCTGATAACGATACTTGCGTAGTATTGGGAGTAAGATACTATTATAAAGATAGGGGTAGGCTTATTTGTGATTAAGTGTTAATGGAATCCATTAAAGGATGCTTAATTGAAACTTTGAAAAGCCTGGAAAATAAAGGGATTTTTATATTTCGGAGGGTGAACTCAACATCCTATAATTATACGGGATTATAATTGAGTTTCGGGGTATTGAAGGGCAAAGACAATTTTTTTGTTTTCCCTTGAAGGAAGAGATTCTTTGGTTATTTAATTAATCACGTAATTGATAAAATTAGTGGAGTACAAAACAAAATTATATAAATTAATGAATTAGTTGAATACTGAACAACTGGGGGTGTTTTGGTAATTTATGCTTTCGGTTAAATGGTAATAAAGTCCATCGGAGGAAAGTATTTTATTAATTTATTGATTATTTTATATACTCGAGTATCCTCATTGTAGAGTGATAGGAGTATAATATAAGTAATTAAATGGTGTTACGAGGGAATCGTTTGTGAGTATGTTATATGCCGAGCAGTTGTTTTTTTTTTCAAGGAAAGTAGAGAAAAAGTTAATAAAAAATGTAAATTTTTGTGATGGATGGTCAGTGGAAAAATAAAAAGAAAGTTATGTTTTTTTGTTTTCACCGATGGTTTACTTTGATGTTGCTATGGTTATAAAAAAAAAAGATTCAAATTGTGTTAGACAATAAAAGGACTATAAACTTTGACCTTATGGTTGAACTAAGACTATAAACTTTGACCTTGTGATTGAACCAATGGGATTCACAAAAGTGAGAAGACAATTCTGGAAAAATTTTCGGTCGTTTCAATTGATGTTATGGAGGGCCAGCGTTATTCAGATCAAGCCAACGATTAAATGCTGACTATTGTTATACAAGTCAAGCCAACGATTAAATGCTGACTATCGTTATTCAAGTCAAGCCTGCAATCGCATGATGATTATCGTATCGGTACAACTGGTAATCAAGCTCAAGAGTATATAAATATGGAGTAAAAAGGGACAACTGGATATCCGTATTTTTTCTTATGAATACATTCTAAAGAAAAAAATTCTCTTATTATAACAAAATAATTAATAATATAATATTTTTCAAAATATATATTAAATATTATATTTAATGGTGAGGAATGTCGTTGACCCATAAAGGGGTGACATGTTCTAATATGTATAAAATATATATATATATAAGCCTCAAATGTCAATCAGATGGATTGTAGACATCTGATTGGAGAGAAATAATTATTATTATTTAATGTAAAAAAAATAATAATTATTTATAATAATATATTTTTTTGAAGATATATTTTTTTGAATTATTCATTTATTTTTTAAAAATTTTGTAAAATTTAAAAAGAAAAAATATAATTATTATGAATTTATTTTTTCCGATATATATTTTTTGATTGAAAATATTTTTTTGTTTTTATGAGTACGAAATAAAGTTTTTAAAGAGTGTAAAATTCGGAAAATATATTCAGGAATCCAAAGATTATTTTTGTGTTAATACTTAAAAATAGTTATTTTTGATTATAAAAAAATATATGTAAAAAGACTAATTTATGTAAAAAAATAACTATTTATGGTAATATTTTTTTATTTATTTGTTTGCATTTTAATAATAAAATCATTTCTATACTATCATCCCCAAGTCTGAGCGACTATCAGAAAGTATAAGTTTCGCTTTACTAAATAATATCTAAGCAGTAGCATTTGAGCGCATGGCAGTATTTAATTTTAGATATATTTTTAATATAAAAAAAATTATCAAAAATACTCAATTGTATTTTTATATTTAAAAAACGATTTAGGGGATTTTCTATTATATTAATATCCTTTATTTCAAAAGAATTATCTATGGAAGTCGTGTTTTCTATAGTTTTAACTATACCTACAAAAATACGAATCGAATAATAAAATGACATTCGATTCGATTCAATTCGAAAATTTTATTTAACCATAAATTATAAAGATAGAATATTAAATTTATTTTGTAAAATTTAACTATGGATAAAAGACAAACAAATTTTATTAGTAAGATAATATAGAAGCATACATATATACTGTGGCTGGGGCTCGAACCCCCTGAAAATTTGAATAGATTTCTGAAGCAAAATTTTTTTTAATGGCTCCTCAATATCCCCTTGAACTAAAATAAATTTTTTTGATTGTCCCCTGAACCATTTCATTTATAATTCTATAAAGTAATATATAAATTTAATTTTATTATTTATAAATTAATAAGACTATCTAAATTTTAATTAAATGATGCTAATTTAATTATTAGAATAAATTAATACATATAGATTATATTTTCACTATGTCAGTTTGCAATCAAATTCTGTGTTAAAAATAGAATATCAATATCACTTACTAAATATTAATTTAGCATTAACAGTTGGCTTAATTGACTTTTATTATTTAAATTATTATATAACTTTAATTAATTTAATATGATCTTTCATTAATTAAAAATTAACAAATTTAATATTGTAATTAGCCGAGTTCAAAATCACGAATAAACTATATTATTCATTTTTAAATTTAATTACCATGCCTCTTCCTAAAAATATTTTCAAGGTCCAAATAAGTATAAGAGATTTCTTTATAAATAATAAGTAGACATATATTTTATAATCCTCTATTATATATACTATGATTGTAAAATATTAGGTAAAATGCCACTTTTACAGACGTATTTGACAGTTATATAATAATATATTACAGTTAATATATTAATAAATTTTACTAATAAATGCTTTATATAATAAATATAAGTAACAATTTGCTTATAATTTTTAAACGCCATTAATTTTTAATTATATTATTAAAATTAATCATATTATTCATCCCACAATGGGTGTAATAAATTAGATATCTTTTCTTCTCTTTTTTTACGTGTTTTTAGGAAAGCTATTTTTTTCATCTTTGAAAAACAGTTTTTTTAATACGTGTATATTTTTGATATTATTACAAACTACTATTATTTTAAGATATAATACACTAACTAGAGGTGGTGGGACAATAATATATAAAATCTTAATTGCTTTCATCGTAACACTCTGGTTCTTATTTTATAGTTACAAAATGTTTAATTTCCAATATGGGATCCTTGCCGTGTAAATAACTCAAGCTTCAATATATTTGTATAATTTCTTCTAATGATTTTTTTTGTTTTTGTTTTATCAATTTATCTAACATAATAAATTCTGATTAGTGTTGTTAAACGGCTCGATTTGAGCCGATGTTTAAAAACGGCTAACTCTATCTCACAATAATTTTCTCGATTACTTATCTAGCTTCCATCATGTCATCTAAGAGGACTAACCACCATATAGTTTTATGATATGGATTGGTCGTTTATATTTTCTTCTTCAAGAATTGTTTATTTGGTTCGTATAAATTTTTCCTTATTAGTCCATTCTATAAAACATCATATTCTAAAATGGTAACAGAGAGTTATATTAGTTTCATGACCTTTTGTCAATGTAAAGTTGCTTAGAATTATATTGCCTTATGTGGTTTTTAAACACCATTATCAATTGAGGCATATGTATGAATTAATTAACCTTTTTTATCACTTGTAATTCTTTAGACGCTAAATTTTTTTCTATCGGCAAAAAATATTTTGCTGAGAATATTGTAGGCGCTATCTTTTCTGATAGCTATAGCTAATAGCGCGATACATTTTTCCCAATATTTATTTTTATAGCATGCTCCTTTTTTTAAAAGTAGCTAAGTAGAGCTTTTTAAAAATAAAATGAATGTAACTATAAATATAAAAATTTAAATATAATATCATAATTAATTATTTAATATTTTTTTTTTGATATCAATTATCTTTATTCACATCAATTTATAAATATTAAAAAAAATGATAAAACACTAAAATATTAAAACAAATATATAAAAATATATAAAATTACTAAATAAAAATAAATATATATATTATAAGTATCGGAGGCTCTAAAAAGAGATTAATTTAATAATAAATTGTACCTAAAAAACAAGTATAATTGTGTTTAAAAATTTCTAGTTGAAGTTTAATATATATATATTTTTTTATTTAGTAATTTTATATATTTTTATATAATTGTTTTAGTATTTTTAAATTGAAATTTATATTTTCAATATATAGTTGATTTTACTCTATTATATAGAATTAGTTATAAAATACTAGATAAAATTCCACTTTTACAGACATATTTGACAGTTAGAGAATATATTACAGTTAATAATTTAACAAATTTTACTAATCAATCCTCTTGATATTAAATATAGCAACAATTTGCATTCAATTATTTAACCCCATCTATTTATTATAAGTAAAAATGATATTTAAATTTAATCTTCATATTATTCATCCCACAATGTTTTTAAAAGATATTTTCTGATGTCCTTATCTATATTTTATAGTTTTCTGTAAAATATATAATTCACTATATTGGTAAAAATTACTTGATTGTCATATAATTAGATATACTGTAAATCTACGACATATAATATTCCACTGTTTGTATTGTGCTTTAATATTTTTTTTAATTTATGACTTAATTTTATCAATAGTTTTATAATTATATTTTACTTTTAAATTAAAATTACTCACTTTATGAAAAATTATATTTGATATATTATATTATTTAGTAATTTTATGGATCTATTATTAATAATTATAATACATTTCACTTCTGTCTTAAGACTTATTTTTGGCTTATATTCCATTTATTAAAAAACATTTTTGGTTCATTTTACATATTTAAAAATTTATTTTCCTAAAAATCTATAAATTATGATGATTAGTTTTATAAAAAAATATCAACTTTTACATTCTTTCTTTTAAATTATTATTTAAGATATATGCATACATATTTGAGGGTCAGGGAGTGGGGGGAGGACTAGGGGGGATATTTTTTTATTAGCTAAAAATGATATTTACAAAAAGTGATAAATTTCTGAAGGAGGGGATTTCCCCTTGCCCCCCTTCTCCCTGGCTATGCCTATGGTAATGTATATTCTTAATTTGTATTATAAACCTAAATCATCTTGATTATTTAAAATATCATCGCAAATAGATATCCAAATCGATGTAAGTGAGTCAGACAATTATGCTATTAATGAAATGGAAGGTACCCTGGAAGAAATTGTTCTTGACAACAATATTTAAAATTTTCCATCTCCAAAATTAGAAAATATTTTTAAATTAATGTAAAACAAAAGGTGGCTACAAATTTATTTGTTCAAACTGTAAAACAATTAGTGTTGTTAAATGGCTCGTTTTGAGCAGATTTTTAAAAACGGGTAACTCATTATTTTAGCCAGAAAAATATTGTTAATCGAGATTTCTATAATATATGTCTATTGTTCCTTCTATGAACAAAATCTTCAGGCTTACGTAATATTTTTCTGGATAGCATATTGAGTAAGCCGTTTCTAAAAATCGGCTCAAAACGAGCCATTTAACAACACTAAAAATAATATGTCCTTAAATAAATCTAGTAGCTGTAACCTCAAAACACTTAAAGGTAATTGTCATTTTTAAATACTAATTGTATTTTTATTTTGTAAGAATATTCATGCCAACCTCTCCCAAAATATACCCTTAAGCCTCGGAGGTCTAAAAGGTTCCCTGTGATCTGGGTCTAGAATAGATTCAACGTCTCCTCGACGGGGTGTATAACCACTTAAAGGGGTTGATGTCAGGAAGGGCATTCGATTGTAAAAAACTTGCTATAAAATTTCCCTATGGTCACAACAAAGCAGGGGTGGGGTACAGCCCAAAGTACCCCGAGCTACGATAAAAAGAAGAATGGGAAACCTGGTGGAACTACGATTCATGAAAATGAAACTTATGACGGCCATAAACGACCTGATAATAAGTGGAGAAACTAGTTTACGGAGGATCGAGTAAGGGTCGCGACATGGAATGTTGGTATGAGGGGAAGTGTATTGCATAGAAGGCATATAGGTGTGTGCTGCATACAGGAGACCAGATGAAAAGGAAATGGCGCAAGAATGATTGGCAAGACTAGTGAAAAGTATAAATTCTTTTGGCAAGGAGGTAATGATGGTAAGGCTGGAGTTGGGGTATTAGTTGCGGAGAAATTAGTAGACAAAGTGAGAAGGGTATATAACCAGATAATAGTTATCAAGATGATTTTTGGTAGAAAGCTATATAATATTATCTCGGCATATGTTCCTCAGGTTGGAAGAAGTGAAGAGAAAGATATATTTTGAGACAGTCTATTGGGGTTGCCATCGAGACTGCCTGAAGAGGGTATTATCCTGGCTGGTTATCAAGTTTTTGTTTTAGTAAATTTTAATATGTTAAAAAAATCTCTTACCATCTTACAATTAACAAAAGGTTAGGTCTATTATAAGATGTTATAAGTCAGGCAAATAAAAAATTTCTTCGATATCAAAACAAGAATCTATACTTTAAAAATTATAAAACATAAAAATTAGCCCTTTTATAAGGAAAATGAAACGCGCAATTATAAATTAAAATAAAATTGACGCAAAGTGAAAAAATTGCGAAAAGGAGTTGTGTTAGTTTTATCTTACATAATTGGGAATAAAGCCTACATGCCTATATTTTCCGAAACTCAAATTATGCCTCTGGATGCAGGGCGATCTCTGGGACCTAAATATCTAACTTATATTTGTTGAACACCTTACTAAGAACTCCAAGTAGGAAAAACCCCTGAATTAAAGAAAACACAAAATGCATGTTTTACTTTTAATGTGCTTAACTCAAACAAAAGAGAGACCTAAAAAAACTTTATTTAATTTTTATGTATTTAGGTCAAAACAAAAAAGGTAAAAAAAACTGTTTTTAATTGAAGTGTAATAGATTAAAATAAATTACGGAATAACATATTTCATATTATAATTACCTTTAAAAATTGTTACGAAAAATGACAAAATTACCTTACTGAGTGAAATTTTTATATATTCCCCATAAATGAACAATATAGGGATTTAAAGAAAAAATGTTTCATTTTATTTACACTACAATTAATAAAAATAATCTAGAAAAAATTTAATAAATTAAATATTGACATTCATTTTAATTGGTACATAATTATATGTATTATTTCTCCAAAACCTTGCCATTTTATCGAGACATCTCGCTTTATTTCATAACCTTAAGCTTAACCAGCAACTATCAATACAAATAATTAAATTACTCATAAACAAAAGGTAACATGTTTATACAATTTATTCAACAGATTCATAAACAATATAAATATAAATTACATTTATTTAAAATTTTAAATTCTTTATCAATCTTAAATTTAATTTATAGAATTATTTAATCATTTGTTATTTCAAATTCCATGTTATTTAATAAATAAAATAATTTGACGTGATTAGTTCATATTCATAATAATTATTTCCTATATAATTCGGGTATGATTTGATGAATATTAACATTTTTATTGCAAGTTAAGATATTTTTTAAATCAAGATTTCTGATTTAACGGAGTGTCGATAATATTCCCTGTAATTATTCGTTTAAAATAAATAAATAAAGATTAAATTTGGACTGTTATCAATGTTATATAAAATCAGGAACTTTTAAAAAAAAATTATAACTAAACGAATAAAAGCCAGGGGAAAATATTCATTGTTAGATGTTGTTTAGAACAATTTTCAACCATCAGGCTATATCTTATTTTTGTGGATTATGTTAAATTTAATATTTGAAATAAAATTATAATAGCAAATGAATAAAAAATATAAGTTAAAGAATCGATTTTACACAAATAATGCATCATTTTTCATTATGCTAAATATTTACGAACTCCACAATTATTTTTAAAATATACAATACATACACATTTATATTATGATATATTACATAAAGTAGAGCGTGCTATAAAAACGTTGTTTTATAAAGACTTTTAATTTGTTTCCTTCTTTGGGATTTATCTGTAAACGCATTCACCTAACGATAATCGATGGGCCGCCATCTTGGAAATACCATAATAGTGAACGAAAGCGGCCATTAAAACGAAAACGTGAAATATCTGATGGCTTTGGAACTAAGCATTCACAACCAAAATAAATATTTTTTTAAATTATTGTTATAATTCTATGGATAATGTCATATCTAATTCTCTGTGCCAAAAAAAATTTGAAGAAATTGGATCAAAATTTTGGATCGTATTCAGATCTGTATAAGAAAAATTCTCAGATTTAGATCAGTTTGGAATTTTTTTCTCGGATCGGGTATGACTCAAAAAAATAAGATCGATATAGGGTTCTAAAAAAAATTATCCACTAAAAAACCTCCGACCCTTGTTAAATTTTAGGTTAAAAAAAGTTTGCAAAACTCACAATATTTTATATAATGATCTACTTAAAATTATGCAGATTTTATTAATAATTAACCATTCTCTTTTTTAACATTTCCTCTTCAAAAATTCAAAAAATAATAATGAAAGAGGCTATGGGATAAATATATCCATATCATTTATGACAACTTTATTTCGGTCTAAAACAAACTTTCCCAACCAAAAATAACCTCATCAAAATTGTTCTATATGTTGAGAAAAACTATGATTCTCACAAGTAGTGAGAATAAGAATTTTAGGGAGTTCGGGTTAGTTAACACATCTATTTCCACTATATATAGTCCTCGTAAACCAGTCGATGATCCAGGACTGTCCTAATTAATTCAAATTGAGCTGATCTTACAAATCAAATCAACATGTATTTAGGGCCTATTTAAAAATAAATAAAACTTGGATTCTTATTTTATGTCCAAATTTAAGAAAATTTAAATTTTTGTTGGCTAGCTCAACCAGATCCAAAAATATATGTCTTCAACGTGAATCGTGCTTTAAATCAAATTCTGCACATAAATATAGTATTATAGTCATAAATTATATTATAATTTTAGCTTAGACTAACCCGTGCTATATTTTTTAAAAAATGGCCTGGCTCAGGTTTATAAAAAATTTTTTACAAGCCAAGTTTTAAACAAAATTTTCGACCCACACTTCAAAAAATGAATCCCAGAAAAAAAGCCTATGAAAAAAAAACTGCGGAAAAAAATCTTGGGATAAAAATCTGCGAAATTAAAAACTCAAAAATAAAATTGTGTGGAAATTAGTGATCTACATCGGGCCTAATTATTCAAGCCCGACCCGGCCCAAAATTTTTTTAAAAAGTTTTGCCCGGCCCGAACCCAAATTTTTTTAAAAAAAATTCGGCCTGCCCAGCTTGAACCCGAAATTTTTTTTGAAAAAATTTACCGGCCCTGCACGAATATATTTAAATATGGAAATTAATTTTTATAATTACTCAAAATAAACGATATATGTTATATGGTGTATAGTTTCTATAAATAAAATCAAATATTTTTATTTTACATAAAAAATTCAACATAAAATTGATAAATTTAGATATATTTTAAAAAATTTCTAGGCCCGACCCGGCCCAAATTTTCTTAAAAAATATTAGGCCGGACCCAGCCTGAACCCGATTGTTTAATAAAAAAAATAGGCCCGGCCTGAAGCCCGTTCGGGCTGGGTCTACTTTTGCAGATCTCTAGTGGAAATATTTATTAAAAACTATTAAAATGATAAATGTATTATATATTATATATTAACACAGGTAAAACATTTCATTATACTAGGGCTGTGCCGATCCACATATTTTTCACCGATCCGATATTTTCCGATATTGTTTTAAACCCGATCCGATATCTATATTAATTTTTATCCACCCCCTTCGAACCAAATGTGAAATCAATATTTTTTATGCAAAGAAAATAATTTTAAAAAGTTTACGGATATTGGTAGTATTAAATGAATTTTTCATTATTCCTCCCCGTGAAATTAAAATATGCAGATAACGCATTTTGCAAAATTATCTTTGTCTTTTGTAAAATATTTCCTTAATTCAGATAACATATTTAAAAAAATTCTTTTATTTTAAGTATAAATAATAAAATGGCATTATTTAAAAAGATTTAAAATAAATAATTGGGTGTTCCTTTCTATTATTATAAAAAAACTTTTAAAATACTATAAATCTATATTAATAAATAAATAAAATTTAAGAGGTGATGTGCATTTGCATTGTTTAAAAAAAATTATTTAGAAAATATTATTAATAAAAAATAAATATACATAAAATAACAAAAAAAGAAAAGTAAATGATCAGATCGGGTTTTGGTATCGGTCCGATCCGGTATTTTTGGAAAACTAGAGATATCAGTGCAGATCCATCCGATATTTAATACCGGCACAGCCCTACATTATACTTTAAATAAAGTGGATAAAATATATTTTAGGTAAATAATTTTTGATTAATTTAAATTGTATACTTTTATTTCGTATAAGATAAATGTTCAAATAATAACACTTATTCTAAATATATCTGTAATAACAAATTTTCATCACTATTTATTGTCTAAAAGAAAAAAAAGAAAATTTAATTTTTAATAAAATAATCGAAGTTGATAGTCTATTTTTAAGTCCGCAGTATTTTTTCAGTCAGGCCTTTTTTCTCAATTTTTCAAGTCCAATTTTTTTCCATGGGCGTTTTTTTTTGATTACCACAAAAAATATACCAATTCAGCATTTTATGTTTAGTTTTTCAGCTATGTGATATAATTGGATATGTAATAACTTTTAAAATATCTTATTATTCTAAAATGGAATTTGTGTTCATTATTGAGGAAATGTATTTTATTTTAAGTAGTGGTGTACGATACCACTTTTTGGATGCCGACCCGATATTAAATAGATATTGGCCTATTAGGTATCTGATATTATATCTGATTTTGTAATATGTAAACGTATTTTAATTTTTAACGCATATGTCTACTTATCTAATATGCTTTTAAATATTTAACATCTATATTTTAATTTTAACTATACCATAACATATGTCATTTAAATATATTATAATGATTCATGAATCTAAAAGATATAAAAATTCTTAATTGGTAAATTACTTATTATATAATAACATTAAGCTATCTACAAAATAAGTATAAACAAATATATTCTAAAATTTAAGCTAAATTTTTTTTAAATTAAGACGCCATTTTATCGGATCGGATTGAAAATTTTATAATATCGGCCGATAACCAATATTTTAAAAAAGATGAAATATTGGCCCGATCCGATAAAAAATATCGGTACATCCTTACTAAAAAGAAAAATTATAATAATTAAATCAACAACTACTTTATTTACCTAGTACAATAAAAAGCATATGACAAATTAATTTTTTGATATTTTATAATATCAATAATTAACATATAAAAACTACCAGTAATATTTTGAATTTGGTTATTGTATTTGTAATTGTTTAATTTTAAATAGTAACTATTTCTTTCTCTTTAATAGTTTGCCTAATTTTTGAATAAAAATTATAAAATTAGTCTCCTAAATTAATTATATACCTATATAGTATATAAGGACAAATAAAAATTGTATGATTTAAATAAAAATGATCAAAATTAGTGAATAGTGAAAAGCGATAAAATGATTTTATTAACACAAGCTGAATTGAAATCTTATTAAATAAATATTCATTTTCTACAATTTAGGTTCCACCGAAATTTCAAGAATATAAATTGATTTTTTTTATTAGCTTCATTGCAATCTACATATATTAAAACAAAATCAAATTAAGAACGATTAACGAAAAAAATGCTTAATTATAAAAAAAGCGGTATTTTATCTATCGGTAATGTAAAGGAATATGTATCAAGATTATTTTATTTTTTTTGAAAAGATCGGGATTCGATCTTTTAACAAGCATGATGCATTATATATTATATATTATTTATACTACTCATTTACCCATAGATCGAATTTTCCTGGGAAAAATCTTTCTGGCACTCTAAAAGCGTACATAAGCGTGCCAACGATGTATAATAAGCCCATGAGTCCGACCCATCCCATGACTCCTAGAGTCATGGCCGTGTATATACCATTAGCTATTGTGTAATGTAGAGCTGGAACGACGCCCGAACATCCGAATGTGATAAATAAACCTTTTGGTTTGTGCATAAAATAAAAATAAAATTTTAAAAAGTGTTCGTTCAAACATAAGTTTGTAATTATAATGGATTAAAAAATATATTTTTTAAGGGGAAATAAAAATGTTGTAACATAAATAATTGAGTAAGAAAAAGATGAGATCTTAAAATGAGATATAAGGGAATATATCGGAGAACAAAAATTTACTGACATAAACTATTTATTCGTAATCGAAGAGATGGTCCCAGAACCATCTATATGAGATTATGTCCAATAAAAGTTATTCTTTGTCGTTTTCTGCATTATGCTTTCGATTATTTGATAATTTTATTCTTACAATTAGAACCAAAGGAGGAATATATTCTACCGAAATTGAAGGTAGACTGATTAGAAACGAACCTAGATCGCTAAAAAATCCATACTACCCAAAAAGGCAGAGATAACCGTACAATAACAAAAACTCCAATAGTCACCGTCATTAAAATAAGGCTGTTTAGCAGTATTAGGTTCACCTGATACCGTTAGTTTTCTCTCTCTGTATATGAGCAAACTTTATGGATATATGAGCCAAATTTATAGACATCAAGTGATATCACTGGCAAAATATCACGACATAACGAAAGAGCAACATTACAAAAAAGCAATATGACCCCTTTTATCAAATAAATAACATATATCAACTATCATTATGGTTATACGACATCTACACGAATAATTTAACATGTCAAGGGTGATCTTGAAATATTAGCCATCATAGGAAGTGATGATAGAAATCTGTCAACACACTTATGAAAACTCAGGTGTATTTGAAAAACGGTTGAATTTGTGAGGGGGGGGGGGTTACAGTTAATCAGTTAGTTAGAATATCCTCTGCAATATTATAGTCGAAATTTTCTAAAATTTTTATAACATTGTATTAGATAACTGAATAAATTTTTTTTATTAAAACCAAATCCTAGAAAAACAAGAGATGAGGATATCTATAAATAAATACAGCCTAAAATATTACGATCCATATTAATATATAATTACATTCATGATATTTAGCGACTTAAAAATATGGAATCAATAAATTTACAGACATTTTAATTGTCTGCCAAAAATATCACGGCCCAAAGCACAACGTAATTTCCCATCTCTGTTGAAGTCTTAACACCAAATATAGCAAAATCTGCTCAATTAAGAAGCACGCCAAAAAAATCAAATGGAGGAGCTAGTTGTTTTTTAAGGTTAACTCATTTTTTAGGCAAAAAATTCGGATTTTCAAGGGTTTTTAGAGTAAAAAATGATTTGTCAAAATTTCAAGGATGAGTAAAATTTACTACCACCCCCCTCCTTCCAATCATATCATAGGGGATAAAAAAAATACTATTATCATTTGATTACCCTTTAATTATTTGTATTGTAATATTTATATTCCAACCGAGTTTCTATACTATATTTAAAAGAGATTTACCTGCCCTTAGCCATCGATAATCAGGATCACCAAATCGTTCCCAAAAAGATATGACTAAACAGATTATTCCCAATAATATGATTAATGTTAGATAACCAAATTTGATGTAGGGTTGACAATAAAAGCTATAATATAACCAAGGCACACAAGAACCCATTATTAGGAAAGTGATTCCGCAATAGTCTAATCTAAAAAATAATTTAGCCAAAAAAATAAATGATTAAAATATCATTATTCAATCATAGACGTTAATTTTTATAAACGATTAAATAGCATCTAAGATATTGGATTAACTACGTTTTTCTTAAATATTATAATATATAAAAAAGATCAATTCAACAAATTATTTTGTTTGGAAATAAATAAAAATTACTGTATACATTCCAAAAAAACCTTTTTTTAAATAAATAACATGAATTGGAAAAAACAATAATTTAGTCTTATATATTAAGCAATGCTAAAAGTAAAGCACTATAGCTACAAACTTTCCAAATTGAATTTATATATAAAGCATATTTTATTAAATAATTTAAATTTTTCTAGATTAATTCATTTCATGGTGTATATAGGTGATAAGTTATAACAGTTCAGTTACATTCCAGTTCTTAATTTAAATTTTCTAGTTCCGTTTTGGTCATTTCAAGCATTATTTTGGTTTATTGTTTAGACATCCATATCAGTTCATTACAGTTTTTATGTTTTAAATATTTTTAAATTGTGCATAATATATTTTATTAATTTACCCAAAATACTGATAAAAAAAACATTTTAAAACTTAAGAATAAAACAAAAATTAGAGAGAAAAGTTGAATTTCTTTAATAAAAAATAACAAAATAAATAGATAATTATAAAAACCATTTTGAATTTGTTTGAGTGGTATTAACATTTTGGTTCTCAAAATATTTTTATAATTATTTATAGTTTCGAAATATAATTTATTTTATTGTAGTAGTTCTATTCCCTGATATATGCATTGGGCCTAATTTTTCAAGCCTGGCCAGCCCGAACCCGGAATTTTTTTTAAAAAAAATTTACCAAGCCCACGGGTTCAGGCCAGGCCTACTTTTTGCGGATCTCCATATGTATAAATTAATTCAAATTTTTAAGAATATAAGATATATTGAATAAAAATAACCTGCTAAACAATTTCCCCATTTTTTCAGAATGACATGACATCGTATGAAATAAAAATGAAAATCCTAGGCAGAGTATTGCACTGAAGAAAAAAGACCCAAATATAAGCTTCTCCCTCCATAAAACTTGATTTGATGGGCGTGAAATAAAGTAAGCTGCCACTACTAAAAAAGCAATACACCCTAAAATTAAGTAAAAATGTAATATGTAAATTATATCTACAAATTAAAATACATTTATTTTTATTTGATTTTTGACCTTGGTCTTATTTATAGATAAAATAATTATCAGTTAAAAAATATTTGAATTTCTATGGGCCTTCAGATAGGACAGTCTTATACTTTTATTTCAGTTTTTTTTAAAAACTGACTAAAGTAAGAGATGTTTCAAATTTAGTAATTTTTATTTTAGTAATTAGAGGTATATTGATTATATTTAATAGGCATAATTGTTTTATACAAGAAAATGGATAAAATATACTAGGTACATTTAAAAATAACAATTTATGCCTTGTTTTAAAACAAAAATAGTAATAATTATTTTTATATAATTAAATAAACCTAATAAATGAGTCCATATATTGACTGTTTCAGTGTGTATCCTGAATATGGACCTAAAGCATTGAATAAAAGATTCTAATTGAGGACGATGACCATGTAATAAGAAATCATTATCTTGTAAATATTTTGGAAGATTATAAAAGTGTGTTCCATGCCATTTATTAGTTGACATAAGAATTTTATGAACTAGCTGTTCAGCACCTTCTGCAACTTCTTGCAACTGCCTTGAAGTAAATGTGATAAGATCAATATGAGTAGGGTCAAACTCTGGAAGCTAAAATAAATAATCTGAATTAAGAAATGTTTGCTATTTTACTTTAATATTTCGTAAAAAATCAGTATCATCTTCATAAGATATTTGAGGCATGGAACTATTATTGAACTCCATAAAGCTTTGCTCTTTAGTATCTAGGCCCTGCTTATCTTCCTTCAAGTAAGATTTTCGTTCCCTCAACTCACTTTCCATTTTTGAACGTTTGATAAGAAGTATTAGTGAACCAAAATTGATAAAAACTGCCAAGTCAACATATAGCAATTATCTTCTACCAAACCCAATGACATATTATATATGTCATTGACCAAACCCAACTTATCAGCACCTATAAGTTAAATTTTATATTTAAGGCACCAAGTTTAAAGCGTTGATATGTAATAAAATTAATTATATGTATTATAGAGCGTACGATTTAACTGGAGTTTTTGTATTAAAAAATCATAATAGGAAAACATATTTTCAATTAATATATTTTTTTTAAGATTATATTATATATATATTTATTTGAGTTTTAGTTTTAAATGATATCTATTTTAGTTTTAAACTTTTTATGTCTAACTCTTAGTGTTGTTAAACAGCTCGTTTTGAGCCGATTTTTAAAAACGGCTAACTCAATATTTCATACAGAAAATTATTATGCAAACCTGAAGATTTTGCTCACAGAAGAAACAAAGGTCTAGACATATATTATCGAAATCTCGAGGCTTAGGTAATATTTTTCTGGCTAAAATATTGAGTTAGCCGTTTTTAAAAATCAGCTCAAAATGAGCCCTTTAACAACACTACTTACTCTTATGGCAATGACAAAAATATCATTGAGATTTATATTATATTTAATTTTTGCTTAATTTAAATTCGTTTGAACATTATATTTTATTTTATTTTCACGTAACTTAAAATCAGTCATTTTTAACTTGTCAATTTATAGAAATATAAAAAGAAAAGATGTTTTTAATTAAAATATAATATATAAATTATGATACGTGATTTAATAAAGTTATAGTTATATATTTAAAATCTGACTTGATGACAATTATAGAATGTGTTGAATATATTATTTAATAAAGGAAATCTGTTCTTTAATCTAGTGCTGTTAAAAAGCCCGATTCGGGATTTTTAAACTGCCCGATTAAGATTATAACCAAAATAACATGATGTAAGCTTAAAAATTGTGCTCATAGTTAATGCTTGAACATCTATTTGCCAAATCTTGATATTTACAAAATATTATTTTAGCTAAAATCTTAATAGGCTCGTTTTGAAAAATCGACCCATATCGAGGTTTGTCACCACCAAATTTTCTCATTAACCAGCATGATGGCAATGAAGTTCTTCCATTTTTCTTTGAAGGTGAACATAAATACACTTATCAGACATAAAGGATAACTATAAAGTAAAAGGGTATCTAAAAGAAAAAATAAAAGGTGTTTAGTTTCAATATTTTTGTTTGATAAATATACTAAAATAGATGTTTTTAAAAAAAATTTATTATGTTTACATAAAAAATTAAGTAAATTTTTATATAAATATAGTAAAAAAATCATAAAAAGATTATCAATTAAAAAATTTTTTATAAAATAATAATGGCTACCAAATGTATGGCATATACAGCCAATTGGTATTAATTCATTATTGTACTGCCTCAATTCTGTAACTTTGGTTTTTGCAAAATTAACAGAGGCATTATCAGCGCAAAAAGCTGACATGCAAAGCATTGATACCCCTGAATCAGCTATATTTACCATTATGTGGCTAGCTACATCGTTTTATTTTTCACTATCCGAGGAAAAATTTTTAACAGTTTTATTGAAATGTTCTTAATCTTGTTGAAATAGCGAAGGATCTTTCCCTTATTAGGTGCATCTGTTAGAATTGCATATGGATGCCATCTTTCAAATCGTCTAGAATTGATCTCTAGGATTCAAGTACTAAAACACTTGTGATAGCCTTGCTCATTCTTGTTCTGCCACAAGTAAGGTTTACACTTATATTGGAGTCGTAAACATCGTGAGAAAAATATTCGACCCACATTGTGATGATATAGCTCTATGAATGTTGAACTACATGATAGATGTATACGATTTCCGCAAACGTAGTTGCATCTGTATTATTTATTATTATTTTTGAGAATATTTTTGTATTGCAATCGATGTTGATATACTCCCCTGCTGTACTGACTTATATGAATGAAATGATGTTGATTTATTATTAGATAAAAATAAAACAGGATAGAAAGAAATTTACAAACTAGACATTTTTTTCGTATAAATATTTAAAATTTATTTTAAAAATATAAAAATAATCAATTAATGTCTCTCAAAACTATTATTTATATATTAAAAACGTTAAAATATTTTTAAAAAATGCGGGAGAAATTAAAAAATTGCGGTAGATTTTTGCTGGAGATTTCCAATTGCGGTAGCTTTGCGGGAATGAGATGTCTGCCTGTAAACTAAAAAATTGCGGGAGTCTCCCGCTGATAGGGGGAGACATGGCAAACCTGCTTGTTATAACCTTGCTCATTTTTGTTCTGCCACAAGTAAGGTTTGCACTTATATGGAGTCGTTGAGAAAAAGATTTGACCCACATTGTGATGATATAGCTCTGTGAATGTTGAACTACATGTTAGATGTATACGATTTCCGCAAATGTAGTTGCTATTACGTTGTGCCGTACAAGTCTGGGTAGAAAGCAATATAATAATTTTATTTCAATCCAAATTTATATAATTTTATAATAATTTAATAATAATCTTAAAAAAAAATTAATTGTTAAAAAAAAATTAATTAAAATAAAAATGAATTCAAAAAAGAAATGAAAAAATTAATTGTTAAAAAAAAATTAATTAAAATAAAAATGAATTCAAAAAAGAAATGAATTGATAATTTACAATTTTCGCTTCCCTTTTAAAGGGAAGCAATAATCATCACAAATAAATAATTAAACCCCATCATCATAATGACTTTACAATAATTAACTTTTATAAATCTAAAAATAAAATGTTAACGCGATTAAACTAAAACATTAAATTATAAAAATGACAATGACTCACCAATTTAACTAAAACATAAAATTATAAAAATGACTCATCAAATGCAATACATACTTACTTTACCAAAAATCAAATTTTACAAATCAAAGTCTCCCAATTATGACACCTCCCCCCTTTAACTAATCCTTGAGACCCCAATCCCTTTGATCACCCCTAGGAATTCTTCTGTTATTGTTGTAAGTGGACACCTTTGACCATCGATTATTCGAACATATTTCCATAATTACTATTCCTCCATCGTCTTCTTCTAAGAGTAACTACAACCTAAAATCCTTATAATTTATTTCATTACTAAAAAAAAAATTTCGGACTCCCACTTTTGCATACACGCTGAAAAGACTCCACCGCTCCAGTAACACGCTACAAATACTCATTTACCTCCAACTTTCGATTGTTCTGCTCTAGAGTAACCCCTGTTATTAAATCATGGTATAATAAAACACTCCCTCCAATCCCTGAAAAACTACAGCCATCGTCCGTTGAAACATAGGTGCCGATACGCTCAACCCAAACGGCAACCTTCTAAAAGCAAATAAGCCCCTTTGGCGTTGGTAGCAAATACGCATTCGAAAAATCCACTTTCGAAAAATATCTGCTTCTTTTTAAACTGGCCAATATCTCCTCTATCCTGGGTAACGGATACTTCACCTCCACCACACATGGATTCAACGTTACCCGGAAATCCGCACACAACCTCAAACTCCCATTGGCCTTCTTTACGGGTACCAAAGGCGTCGCCCATTCGCTGTATTCAACCGGACTCACGATACCCTCTAGCACAATACTTCGGCACACATCCATCCTTCATCCGAATCTCCACTTCATAACCCTTTAGACAACCCAACTCTTCCCCAAATATTTCTCCATACCTCTCCATCTCCTTTTGAACATCTTTTATTCCCTCTCCACACTCTCACAAATTTTCCACAACTCCCTGTTCTACAAAATTCTCACTCCTCTCACTAACCAGCGGCCTCAATACTCCATATCTACTGTCTTGGATATTTCCTATTTCTCCATCTACATAAATCGAACCTCTCCCCAATATATCTTCCCTCCCATTTCCTTCGCTTTCCCCCCAAAACACTGATCTTCCCTCGTCTACTTCAATATTATCTCGGCCCTCCATCCATTCCAAATTTCCTCCGGACATTCTCTCCTCCTTAACCTCTCGGACCATATTTATCAAGTCTTCCCGAATATCTTCTTCGATCGCCACAAATACTCCCCATCGCGCAAATACTCCCCAAAATCCATACTCCGGCCCCACACTTGTAATCCAATCCCATCCCATCACCGGCTCAACGTCTCGGTTAATTATCCATAAGTCCAACACTTTTAATCCTTCTCTCCCTACATCCCCAATATGCACTCTTCCCATCATCTCCATCTCCGATCCATCAAACTGCCTCACTTGCATAACGTCTCTAATTATTTTACTACCAGGCCAAAGTCTTCTAAAATCCTCATATCCTATCACCGAAATAGCTGCTCCGATATCAAATAACATAGATACCATCTTCCCGTTGATATCGAACCATACCCTCGGACTTGGCAGATACGTTAACTTCCTTTGAACCTCCTGCTGCAACATTTTAACTCTCAACACTTTCTTGCCTCCTCCTAACGCCAAGGTCATCATTTTACTCTCCTTCCCATCATATAGTCAATCTTTATCATAATCTCTGGCCAAATGTCCCCTTTCTAGGCACTTGAAACACGTCATCTCCTCTTCAATATCCTTTCCTCCTTTTCCAGCTATCTCCGTCATACTCCTCATATTCACAGCCCCTGAAGTCTCTCCTCTCTGTGGAAAACCTGCCCTCGTTTCTACCTTTCCCACTCGGCAATCTTTTAACACATGTCCAAATCTTCCACAACCCACGCAACGTATTCTCTCTGCTCTGCCCGGACAATATGTCGAAATATGTCCCATCTCCCCACACGCAAAACATTTGACATCTCTACAATTCACTGCAATATGACCCATCTCCCCACATTTATAACATCTACCATTCCGACCTCTCTGTCCCCCACTGCTGAACGGCCTCGGCATGTCCTGACGTCCACGGTATACGTCCAAATGTCTGTCATCTATCCTCTCGTTCTTTAACCGGTCAATTTCTTCATTATTGACCCAACCCTTCATTATTTCTTGAACCGGTAACCACGTCACTCTCCCCAATCTATCATCCTCTCCATTATGTCCTTCTACCAACAACGATTGCCCACGAATCCTAATACTCCTTTCTCTTCGCATTCTTCTTCCAAAATATAAACTACACAACCATATCATCAACACTACCACCGCTCCCAGTACATTATACTGCAACTCCACATACTTCGTAATTTTAAAACTCTTCATTAAAATATTTACATATTTAAATTTTTCCTAATTTATTTCCCAAGTAACTCAATCTAGCAACACTATATTTTATAAAATATTCACAAAAAATTAATAATTAATTTCGCCAAAAATATCTTAACTGCTTGTAACGTCAGACATTAAGATAAAATCAATAAATTAAAAAACTCCAATAATACACATATACATTTATCAATTTCAAAAAAAAAAAATGAATACTTTCCGCATCTTTAAACTTTTCCGTGTATTGACGTCTTCTGAAAAAAAATCGGCAGCACTTCCGTGTAACTTGCCTTCTAATAAACTTTTTCAGATTTTCTTCTAATTGATTTATATAAGCAAAAATTTGGGCAGCACTTCCGTGTACTCTACCTTTTTAGTAAATTTTCGGATTTTCGTCTAATAGATTTATATAGGCAAAAATTTTGGCAGCACTTCCGTGTACTCTACGTCATCTTGAAAATTTTTACTTAACGGTCACCTCTTTTGACGGTACTTGTTCTTGACGGTCTCTTGCCTCAAACGGTTCCTTATTACACACGGTACTTTTCCTTGACGGTAATTGTTCTTGACGGTCTTTTGACTCAAACGGTCTATTATTACACACGGTACTTGCCCTTGACGTTGACGGTACTTGCTCTTGAGGTACTTTTCTTGACAAATTGACGGTCTTATCCACCACAGCACTCCACAAAGATATTTTCCTCAATTTATAAAAATAATTGTTTTTACCTTTTTTAGTCACGGCACCAACTATTACGTTGTGCCGTACAAGTCTGGGTAGAAAGCAATATAATAATTTTATTTCAATCCAAATTTATATAATTTTTTAATAATTTAATAATAATCGAAAAAAAAAATTAATTGTTAAAAAAAAATTAATTAAAATAAAAATGAATTCAAAAAAGAAATGAATTGATAATTTACAATTTTCGCTTCCCTTTTAAAGGGAAGCAATAATCATCACAAATAAATAATTAAACCCCATCATCATAATGACTTTACAATAATTAACTTTTATAAATCTAAAAAATAAAATGTTAACGCGATTAAACTAAAACATAAAATTATAAAAACAACAATGACTCACCAATTTAACTAAAACATAAAATTATAAAAATGACTCATCAAATGCAATACATACTGACTTTACCAAAAATCAAATTTTACAAATCAAAGTCTCCCAATTATGACAGTTGCATCTGTATTATTTATTATTTTTGAAAATAATTTTGTATTGGAATCGATGTTGATATACTCCCCTGTACTGACTTATATGAATGAAAGATTTATTATTGGATAAGAATAAAACAGGATAAACTAGACATGTTTTTCGAATAAATATTTAATATTTTAAAAATATAAAAATAATCAATTAATGTCTCTCAAAATTATTATTTATATAATAAAAACAAAATACTATAAAAAAAAAATTGCTAGAGAAATTAAAAAATAGCGGTAGATTTTTACAGGAGATTTCCAATTGCGATAGTTTTGCAGGAGAAAGATGTCTGCGTGTATACTAAAAAATAGCGGGAGTCTTCCGCTGATGAGTGGAGACATGGGAACCCTGTCACTGACATGAATAAATAATCTAGTAGCTAAATTTTCAGAAGGAAAGAAATTTACTAAAATCAATTCTAAAAATAGTCCTGCTTGATAAAAGTTGCAGAAATATTTTGACTATATCCACGCACAAGGGATATTACCGATTTACTAGACTTCCTTTTGGGCTAAAGACCTCATCTGCAATCTTCCAACAGATCATGAACCAGATCTTCGGTGACATTAAAGATGCCATATTTTACATTGATGATTTACTTATAACCGGAAAAAACGACGTAGATCATAATCACGACAAAATTGAAACAATAGCGAATATGCCAGAACCAAAATCAGCTGCTGAATTATTAACATTTTTGGGAATGGCTGGCTACTACAGAAAAATTTTGAACAATTTTGCAGAAATAGCCAATCCTCTATATAAAATCGTAAACAAAGAAAAATGAACGGAACTTAAAACACTCTAAGTTTTAATGATCTAAAGAAATTGATTAGTCTTCCTCCTGCTTTGACTTATTTTAATCCTGAATTACCTATAGGAATTGCTACTGAGACATCTAAATGTGGTTTAGAAGCTGTATTATTTCATACTGAAAAAGACGGCAAAGAAAAACCAATAGCTTTCGCGTCAAGAACTTTATTAAAATCCGAAATGAACCATACCAATATTGAGGGTGAGGCTCTCGCTATTATGTTCACTATAAAGAGGTTCCAGGAATATTACTCCACCAGAAAAAATGTTTATGTTTTCTTTTTTGTATATTTCATTCACAATAAAAGATATTTAAATTTTGTTTTAATAAATTTTATAATTTAGTAGTATATATTTATATATTTTTAAGGGTTGTTTAAAAAGAGTTATTGTATACCCCATCAAATATTTAATTAATATTAAATCCCATATGTCTTCTTCGCATACCTTTCCTTCATGTCAAAAACTGATACATCTTAGAAAGAACGGATGCTTACAAATTCATGGTTCTTCTTCTGCTAGATGTCAATACTCCGGCCTTCCTCCACATTCCATTATCAACAATTCGACTTTTATTTCCGCAAATATCGTTCCACCTCCTCAAAATTCGAATTCAAGCTTTTCAGATTTTTTTCTTGATCACCCAAAACCTAACATTATTTCAAGGATCCCCAAAGGTGCAAGATTGACGGTGGCCAAATCCTTTACAGACTGTCTATCATCCCTATTGCTAAACTTTAATAATGAAAACGAATGCCTTAAATTTCTTTTCTATGGCTATAATACTTTCAAGGTGCCAGACAAAACTTCACATAAATCCCTAACCCAATCAAGGATTCTGCTTCAATAGTTGTCCCCATCTATACGAACACGGGAAGACATCTGTTGTCAAAAATAAAATGAAACCCTCTGCTATCGAGCTGAAGGCCAATTTAATCACTAAAAAAATTGACAATCTTAACATCAAAGGTGCACTTAGATTGGTTTCTACTCAAGACTCCCTCGCCGAACCTTCAATCGACACATACTTGAAGCTCTGCAAAAAACACCCTTCTACAACTATAACCCCTATATCTCTACAGCCTCACTCTACATGCGCATCACAATTTACCACTGATGAAGTGAGGAAAGCTATCCTTTCCTTTCATCGAGATTCAGCACATGGCCTTGATGGAATTTGTCCTATATTTCTCCAGGACATTACTTCTCCCTCACAAACTTCCATTCTATCTAAAATTACAAACTTTTGCAACAAAATCTTAAAAGGTGATGTGTCAACCTTTGTTTCTATTCTTTTCGGTGCCAGGTTAATAGCCCTTCAAAAACCCAATAATGATTTAAGACCGATTGCAATTGGCTCTACCTTTCGTCGTTTAGTAGCTAAAATGATTTCCTCTCGAATAAAACATGAAGCTTCAAATATACTAAGTCCTTTCCATGAAGCTGTTGTTCATCTAACGAGAATACACTTAGAAACCCAGCCAACCAACGAATCTTTAGTCAAAATCGACTTCAACAATGCTTATAACACTCTTTCTCGGAATTCCTTTCTGAGCTCATCGAGTATTCTCTTTCCTGGTTACACTAAATTCTTTTATTCATGCTATCAACAACCTTCCACTCTCCAATTTGATACCTATAAAATTCCTTCGATTGAGGGCATACAACAGGGAGATCCTCTAGGTTCTTTATTTTTCTGTTTAGGGATCAATGAAATTGTTAAATCTATTAACGAGGCATGTTCATTATCATTGCATGCATGGTACATCGATGATGGAATCCTTTGTGGTCCAAACGACGAAATCAATGAAGCTGTAATGATAATCAAGGATGCAGGGCTATCCATTGGTCTATCAATCAACCATGAAAAGTCAGAATTCATTCCAATTAATTCATCTGAAAACAATTTTCATAATTTCAAACAGATTACTCTGGAGGAATTATCTCACTTAGGTGCTCCCGTTGGTAGACACACAGCCATATCATCCTTCCTACAATTTACACTCGAAACCCTTAATGAGTTGGTTGACCTATTTTCCCTTCTCCCCTCTCATAAAGCCTTTTTTCTCCTGAAAATTTTTAAATTTTCCACTTCCTTAGGCATTTATGAAAATGGGATTCAAGTCCTAATTGAAAGTATCCAACATCTAAAATTCAATGAATTAGCGTGGACACAAGCCACCCTTCCTACCAAGATGGGAGGAATAGGCATCAGATCCCCTTCCGATCTTGCCTTAATTGCCTTTATATTGAGCTGTCTTTTAACCAAAAATTTAGTCAATCCTAATTCCTTAAATTCTGACCCTTCCTTTGATAGTGCCATCATTGAATGGAAATCTCGATTCATTGCCGACCACCCAATTCCAGAAACGAACAAGCAGAGGGACTGGGATAAGCCCATTATTGCAAGCTGCGTCGAATCTCTCCTTTCCAGTATGCAATCATTGGACCGTCCCTTATTCTCCTCTCTGCTTAATGGTTCTGGACATGAGTTTCTCGAAGCCATTCCATCCGCGAACTTACAATTACAATTGACCCAAAATGAGCTAACTCATGCAATAGAAATCCGTTTAAATTGCTTAGTATCCCAACCCCACATCTGTGCCGGCTGCAGTTCTGCTGTTTTGAGTAATGGAAGGCATAGTCTACATTATCGTTCATGTAAAGGCCGCATCTTTAGACATAACATTTGCAATTCCATAATTCTTAGAGCTCTGAGATCCGCTCAAATTCCTTCTATTCTCGAACCCTCTGGTCTTTTCAGATCTGATGGGAAATGCCCTGACTGGATCTCTCAAATTCCCTGGAAGCGAGGTCAATTCTTGGTCTGTTTTACTCTTGTATTGATCCATTGGCTCCTTCCAATCAATCCCTTAACATTCTGGAGAACAAGGAGCTTCTAAAAATTGCAAAATATTCAGAGATATCCCAAGATCACTTATTCATTCCCATCATTTCCACTCAGCGTCTACATGACAAGATTTTCACTGGATGCAAACCCCCTTTAGAAACCTTTGCCTACCCCCTAAAAAATTTTCGCCGCCTTCGGCGGCGGTGTCTGTCTATTATTATTTTCACCTTTTTAATTTATTGATACTCTTTTTAGATAATTTATCTAGGATAACTTAAATTAATCCATCTCTACTATCAACTATCAATATTTTGTGAATATACAGAATTTATTTTTTAGATAATGAATTCAATTAAAACCTCCATTATTTACAATGAATTAATTATTATGGCATTATGAGCTTGCTGAAATATCAACCTTTTAAATTACATTTAAAAGGATAGCAGAAAGTTTTATTTGGAAAACAATGTGTATGATTGTTGTCAATATATAGATTTGGTCGATGAATTGTATTATAATAATTCTATAATAAAAGTATTAATTTTTGCAGCAATAAATTTTGTATTTCAAAATTTAATAGATAAGCCCCCAAAAAATTTATCCTACCCCCATTATAGCAGCCTAACCCCTACCCCCCTCAAAAAAATAGGATGCAAACTGTTCCTACCCCTCCCGCTCATGTAGACGCTATTTCCACTACCTTGACTACCTTTGGGAATCGTGCTCTTTCTTACTTCAAGGAACTTGGATCGTTAATCCGCAAACTCGTGAAGGCTTCTTCTTAAGACAAAGACTTGCCATAGCTATTCACAGGGCCAATTACATCAGCTTCATTGGCAGCATCATCTCACATGATGATTAGAATATATTTTATATAATTTTAATCGCGTAATGAATAATTTATTTATTTCATAATTATGTTCTCAAAAAGGAACCATAATTATATCTAAAAATTATAAAATTACAACAAATAAAAGTTATCTTGTATTTAAAATAAAAAAAAAAAAATTATAAAATTTAAAAAAAATTTCTTAAAAAATATTATTGTCCATAAACCTCTAGTCCACATCTTCACCAAGGGTCTTAAGGACAATAGTAATATGTCCTTAAGACTGCAGAAGTGGAATATAACATTAGGAGGTTATGAATTCATATAAAGCCGGTAAATATAATGTTGTTACTGGTTGCCTCTCGAGATTACCACAAGAATGTAACGATGAAGTTGTTGAAAATATCACAATTATAAATGGCTTTGGGTATACCTATCAATTTTAATAAAATGCCTGATGAAACTTTCAAAGTTATTGAATTAAAACAAGTCATCAATGATATTAAGAACAACGTGCCTATAAAAAATAATATATATGAAAACATTGAATTGGAATTGATTATAATTAAGGATTGTCTTTACAAAAGCAACAAAATCATAATTCCGTCTTCTATGAGAAAAAATGAACTACAGTCATTAAATGAAGGTCATTTGGGACCAGGATCAAATCCTTAGCCAAAGATTATATGTGGTGGTCTGGTATAAATAACGACATAGACATGGAAGTGAAAAGTTGTGACGATTGTAATATATATCATGACAATCCTAAAAAGATCCAAAAACCATGAGTTTCGGGCAACCAAACCATTTGAAAGGATACACATAGATTATGCGGGTCCGACAAGGAATTGGTTAATAATAGTCGATGCCTATATCAAATTTTCAATTATTGTTCCTGTTAAAATATACTGATATCCCTTTAAAAGAAAATTTGAAAACTATTTCGCTATATGGAATACATAAAAGTTACTGATAATGACACTAACTTCACAAGTAATAATTTTGAAAAATTTTGCAATGATTATGGTATTAAACATGTACTCACGTCCGCATATCACCAGCAATCCAATCACCAGGTAGAGAAAAGGAATACCAATATTGACTTAGATACTGCACTTGACAATTTTTTTCAATTATAGAAAGGTTAATAATAGTCGATGCCTATAGCAAATTTCCAATTATTGTTCCTGTTAAAAATATTACGACTGATATCACTTTAAAAGAAATTTTGAAAACCATTTCGCTATATGGAATAGCTAAAAGTTACTGATAATGGCACTAACTTCACAAGTAATGATTTTGAAAAATTTTGCAATGATTATGGTATTAAACATGTACTCACGTCCGCATATCAGCAGCAATATGACCAGGTAGAACGTATGGTGAGAACATTCAAAACATATATGAAAAGGAATACCAATATTGACTTAGACACTGCATTTGACAAATTTTTATTCAATTATAGAAACATGTGCAATGACACTACAAAAGTCACACCTTCCAAGAAAATGTTCAATCGCGATATGAGGGTTAAATGGGACTTATTAAAACCGTTGGTAGAAAAGGAAAACAAAATCAATGTTACTTTACCACGCAATAGAACCTTTAATTTAGGAGATTTTGTTTGTTATAAAGTACAAGGTGATGACAAATGGTGGAAAGGTGTGGTCACACACAAAGAAAGTGACACGATATTCCAAATTCTTAAAATATAAAAACATATAAAAATAAATTAAACTTTAAAACGCAAAAAAAAATTAATTAAACACTAAAACGCGAAAAATAAAAACGCTAAAGATATTATATAACAATCTTATTGATTTATCATTCTTCACTTATTCTCACATCCTACTTGATCAATTATATTTGACTGACTGATGATAATCTATATTATAATTTTCCGATGTCCTCACTACGTCATTGTGACGTCATGTCATCGCTACGTCATGTCATCGGTACGTACTTATTTTTATTTTTTTATTGATTTTATTTTATTTTTTTTATAGAAAATATTTTTAGACATGAAGCCCAATAAAATCTACCAAATGCAAAATAAAGTTATTCATCTATATATACTAAAAAGGCTTATACTTTTCATTTTAGAATACTTAGCTTATGATGGATGATATTCCCACTATTTCTAAAGAGGTTAACCTAATATTGACTCCTCTTCAGGTTTAATACATTAATATATTTTTTATTTATTCTTTTGTTTTTATTTAGATAACAAGCCATGTCCCAACCTCAATTAATGATTGTACAGGTGGTATATTGACTCCTCATCAGGTTCAATGCATTTATTTTTTTTATTTATTCTTTTGTTTTTATTTTAGGTAACAAGCCATGTCCTAACCTCAGTTAATGATTGTACAGGTGGTGATTTATCCGTCATTAATAAAAAAAAAATGGCAGATCAATCAAAAAAAGAAACACACTAGGGATAGCGAGGCCCTACAAAATCTACTAACAACTCAAAATAAAGTTAGCCTTATATATATATTTTTTTTATACTCTTTTATATTATAGAATACATCTATTTTAGCTTCTGATAGTGTCCCAACTATTTCTAGGGAGTTGAACCTAATATTGACTCCTCTTCAGGTTCATTGCATTTATATTCTTTATATTATTCTTTGTTTTTATTTTAGATAACAAACCCTTCTTTATTTCCTCCTTATAATTGTTTAAATATTGATATATCCACCATTAATAATCAACAAATACAAAATAAATATTCAGAAAAACACGATAGTCTTGACAAGTCCACAACTAGACAAATTTTATTTTTTGATGATAGCCTCCCAACTACTAGAGATATGCATATATTGACCCCTTTACAGGTTCAGTACAGTATTTTAATGTTCGTTTTATTTCAATAATAATGTTTTATATTTATGCTTGATTTCCTTATTTTTTTTTAGGTTAACCCAAACTTAATCCCTCACATAGCTACAAAACATGATATTTCTATTAAAGATAAGCAAAGAAAAAAATGGCGACTCAACAAACGCCTTACCCGTTCTAGAATTACAGGTATTCAGGATAATAAGGACCTACGCCTGATATTAACTTCCTTACAGGTTTTTAATGTTTTATATATATAGGTTTATTTTATAATCACCCAGATACCGTCAACTGATATTTCTATAACCACTACCACATTCCCTATGGCACCTCTACCATGTATATTTCGACATATATTTGATGACCACCACTCACCTATATTAGATATCGGAAATATGACAGAAATATGCGCCTTCTGCAATGCTAAAATGTGGAATGGAGAAAAATTATCAAAAAGCTCATGTATAAATATTCAGTTTTCTACATGTTGTTTGAATGGGAAGGTATTTTTATCTAAAATTTCCCAATTACCACCAAATTTATTACGTTTATTTACCGGGAATCATTGTTCATCATCCCACTTTTTAACAAACATAAGAGCTTATAATTCCGCACTGTCATTCACTTCACTAGGAGTAAATATAAATAATAATTTATCCAATTCGCGATCAGGTAATTATACCTTTCAAATTAATGGACAGGTTCATCATCGCATTGGTTCACTCCTACCAACATTAGGGAAAACACCTAAATTTGCCCAATTATATATACATAATAGTATAAATGAGATAGAAAACAGACATAACCAGGTTCCGTTTTTAGATCGTTGTCTTTTAATGGAATTGCAGGATATTGTTCACACCTACAACCCCTTTGCTTCTCAATTTTTGAGAGTATCTTCAATGATCGCTACTGGCGTTCCTAACATATCCTTAAACTTAAAATCTACTCCAAGTTTTTATACACCCAGTTGCCTCCAAATGATATTTCTATCACCACTACCACAATCCCTATGCCACCTCTGCCTAATTTTTAACAAATATAAGCATTTAATTCCACTATCATTCACCTCATTAGGAGTTATTATAAATAATACTTTATCCGATTCCCTGAGGAACTTTCATGAATATTTAGAGAGATGTTCAAACGTGAATGTATAGTGCGGCCAATTTCATTAACATTATTAATGGGAAAATATGCGGTAGTTTTGTCATGGCCTTTATAACAATACTTACGACCGTTTTATGGTTGAGTTGACAATGTCGTTCATGATTCTATTTTAGAAGGGGATACCAAAATTGACACTTTGGCAGAAATATCATTTCGCGTTCTTCTTTTACCAGTAGCCCAGGGCCTCAGCTTTATCAGGACGCAATGGGTGTTGTACACTGCTTTGGTAATCCGTCATTATTCATTACTTTCACCTACAACCCTAAATGGGATGATATTATATATTAATTTTTTCTTCTGCAGACGACTGCCCAGATTTATTTTGTCGCTTTTTCCATCAAAAATTAAAATGTCATAAAGGATTTGGTCTTAATTTTACCAGACACACAGAGTAATAATTAATCCTCATCATTTTTAAAAAAAATTAAATAAATTTATATGGCAAGAAAAACAAATTTCTTAAAAAATATATAAATAAATTGCATATAAGTTTCATTAGTATTGAATGGCATTTTTGTAACTATTTTTTTGTATTAACAAAAGATATAGATAGCCCTTATCAAATTTTTTGATAAAAGGAGTTAACCCACTAATTGGTAAATCCGAGATTTCCCCTTCATGTGTTGATAAATTATTTAGAAATTTAACTATCTCCGGGTTTGGGAAATAGTTTGAAACTTAATATGGGATGGACTGGGCTTGAAAAATATTCCTCAAGATTAATATTTGCTTGCACCTGACTTGGGAATATCTTATACAAATTATTATGGGCCAGGCTAGGAAAAAATTTTCATAATTATTATGGGTTGAGCTAGGCTTGAGAAATTTTTTTTATAAATTATAAGGTCTTGAACGCGTGGAAATTTTTTCCAAATATTATGAGCTTGGACCTGGCTTGAAATTTTTTAATGTTAAATGTTAGTCTTAAGTAACCAGTAATATATTTACAAAGAATTTTGGAATTGGGTACAAGCTCATTTAAATATATTTTGACTCAAATAATAGTTTCCACTCTTAGTCCTAATGAATTGGACTCAATGACATTGCTTGGACTTGACCTAAATGGGGAGGGGGTTAAAAATTATATAAATTGGATATGATTTTTAAATAAAAGGTAACATCTTTCTTAAAAAAACGAATAAAATTCTCATTCTCCGTCATTTTTGACGGGCTATCTACTAGTAATAATAATTTTTTAAATTGATAATAATAACGACTGAGTACTACAAGCAAGCATCCTGACAAAATCACGATATACGAAGAAAACTTACGATAACAAATTTACGATTTAAACAAACCAACGTGCAAACTCATTTAAACAAACCGACGATTGGGATAAGCCAACGATCACAATGCCTTATGCAACAACTTAACAACCATAACGATGAATCATTTGAACGACAAACGCTCTATAACAGCTTAGAAGATTTTAGGAAGGCTTTTTAGAAGAAGGATAATGTTATATAATAAATATTCAAATTTGTACTTTTATTTTATTTTTGCCTTTCCACTTACAATTCAACCTTTTATGATTTAAACTTTTACAATTCAACTTTTTACAATTCAATCTTTTATAATTTAATTTTTATAACTTAACCTATTATTACTTTTGCTTTTCGTTTTGATTATATATATTCTAATTTATATTTACAGATAATCTATATATATAATCCTCAAAAAATGTCAATCAAATTTAGCCAATAGTTTTCTTTTAAATATTATTTGTCCAATCAAAATGATTATAGCAGTCACAGTCACAACTGTGATATTATATAGTCAATTATTTTACCTGATAATAGTCAATTATAATTTTGTTAATATATTATGTAATATTCAACTTCTTTATTAATTATTGGACGTTTGTCCTACTTAAATAGGGAGTGATTCTTAATAATATTTAATTAATATTAACAAATTCGAAAGTATTTAAGTTAAGTTAAATTGTAGTTTTAATCTCCATGATATTTAGCGCCATCTATAATATTTTTTAAATAGCATTATATTTCTAAGTTGAAATGTAAATATTTTGTCTTAATTGATGTCAAATATATTGTTCTTTCTATATATCTATAATTTATCTATCTATCTATCATAGCAATTTTAAGCCAATTTAGATCATATTAGCAAAATGGATTTAATCTCCTATAAATCATGGAAAGCATTTCAGAAGTATTTTGAGGCAATAGGCAGGAAGGAACATTAGTATGAAAAAAATGTTTGCAGATAATCCTACAAGAGCTAAGGAATTCAAATCTATAATATATATATTCAATAAAAATCATCATAGCTTAAACATATCAAACACGCATTCATAAACCAAATCGAACCGCCATTTTCAAAAAAAGAATTTCAATACAAAAAACAATTACAAAACATATAATAATATAATAATTACAATAATTGATATTTTTTTTAACAGACACAACATCGAGCAAAACCTTCAATCATCAGTAAATAATTATATTTTTTAACAGACACCACATCGAGCAAAACCATATACTTTCAATTTACACATCTTAATCTTGAAGATACTGAAAATCAAGAACAAGTTGAACATTACTGTGGGCCATTAAAATCTATTTTATTATTTTTTTTTAGATTCCTACACAAGATACCATTCAACAAAACCAAACAATGGAACGTTTCATACTACCAAAATCTAAAGAAGGCATTATTGATAAATCCCCCAAAAATTTTTTTCTGATGATAGCCAAACCTTATCAATTCCTTTAATTTAATTTTTATTATTTTTATAATATAATAATTTATACCTTCTTTTTCCTTCTCCTTTTTAATCTTATTTTTTAATTACCTTACAATTAATTAACCTTAACATTACATTCATAATGTTATTTTTTATCTTTTAGAATATCATAATAGGCTTGATAAGTCCCCACAAAATTTTTTTTGATGATAGCCCTCCAACTAATTTGTTGATTTTATTTTATTTTATTCATACAGATGAATGGAATAGATGGTGTACATGTACCTAACATGGATGAATTGATAAAAACAATATTCCCTCAAATTTGTAAATATGAATGAAACTTTTTATTTCACTTAATCCTTTCTTTATTTTTTAGATTACCTTATCAATTTTCATCTCATATTATCAATTAAATATTAATGATCTTTTTATACTCATATTTTTCTTTCATAACCAATAATTAAGAAGATAACCAAGTATATTAAAATATTTAAATATTCTTATCCTAACCTATTTATACTTAATAACATTACATTCATCATATTATTTTTTAACTTTTAGAATATCATAATAGGCTTGATAAGTCCCCCAAAAATTTTTTTGATGATAGCCAAACCTTATCAATTCCTTTAATTTAATTTTTATTATTTTTATAATATAATAATTATACCTTCTTCCCCCCCCCCTTTTTTAATCTTATTTTTTAATTACCTTACAATTAATTAACCTTTATCTTAATAACATTACATTCATCATGTTATTTTTTAACTTTTAGAATATCATAATATGCATCTAATATTGACCCATCTACCGGTTTTACATTATTTTAATGTTTGTTTAATTTCAACAATAGTTTATTTATATTTTTGCCTGATTTCTTTATTTGTCTAGGCTAACCCTAATCCCTCACACTGCTACAAAACATGATGAATATATTATTAATGATAAGCAAAGAAAATAATGACGATTTAACAAACGCCTTACCCGTTCTAGAGTTACTGGTAGACAAAATAATAAAGAACTACGCTTGAAATTAACTCCTCTGGAGGTTTATTTATTTATTTTATCTTATATTATATATATATAATTAGCATATAAGTTTCATTAGAATTTAATGGCACTTTTATTTAAATAGATAGCATTTTTTTTATATTTAAAATAAAATATAGACAAATAGTTTGAGAAATGCAAGACATACATTAAATTTATCCGAAAAGCTACAATAAACCTATATAATAAACAAAAATTTATTTTTTATATATAATTATAATTGATCATATTACCAAAAAGTATAAGAGTCGGTTATTTTTATTTTATTTGTCATGATTCTCTAATAAGTGGTTTGCCCAGGCCTTCCCAGTTTCCCTTCATACCGAATTCACATGTTTTTTTTTACATCTTAAACTTATTGGTAAATCATATAATTCCCCTTCATGTGATGATAAACAATTAAAAATTTAACTATGTTCTAGGTGGGAAAAAATTTTCATAATTATATTGGATACGACTGGGCTTGGAACCTCAAAATTTATATTAGCTTGCACCTGACATGGGAATATCTTTAATTGAGCTGGGCTGGATAAACTTTTATAATTATATGCTTCCTAATATTGTGAGGGATCTGGCATGACATCTATCGTAAAAAAATGAATAAAAATCTCATTCCCCGTCATTTTTGACGGGCTTTCTACTAGTATATATAGTGTGTAGAATATAATAAAACAGAATATATATAGAAAATATAATTTATATTTTTTTTGTATGACCACACCATCATCTACAAAAAGATATATCGATTATGTATAACTGATAAGTATCTTTTCTATTTTATTATTTAGTCCACAAGAATACATGTGCAAAATCTTGACTTTATAAATCACGAATAAAATTTTTTTATAATTTAATTGGAATTTTTTTAAAATAACAACTCATTAAAAATGTGTCAGGTAATATAGTTGAAATAACTGTAATAAATTGTGTTATATTCGAATATTTATAAAATAAATTTAGAGCATATATTACAATTTACCAATTATTATCATAAAAAGGATATAAAAAATTAATTATATCTTTTACCATAATGTATTATTACTAAAAAGCAATATAAAAACAAATCGGGTAATATGACGACTGGTCAAGGTTTAGCTTAAATCCTAAATTATTATATAAACCCTACACTACTCGGTCCAAAAGCATTTTTATTTTAAACGAAGAAATGATAGATTTACAAGATTCTAAAATAAGGGTTCAAAACGAAGTACTACCATTTAACATAATAGTTATTAATAATTTTTAGACAATTAAAAATTTCGCTGTAACCTGTGATAAAATATTTGAAAAAATTACTGTCAATAAATATGATGTTCAATTAAACCATTGCTTAGATTGTCAATTATTTAAAAATAAAAAATTATTCGACGACATCTGTTACATATTCGATTTTCATTTCATATTCAAGTTTACTTATTGGGATTTTTTTTTATAAAATTCTTTATTAATTAGATCAAAGAATATGCAAAAGAAAGAGTTATTTAATGAAACTTATAATTTTCAAAATATTTTATCACTGATAAATATAATGTCAAGTGTGGAAATTTCAGATTATCATCTGCATCTTTTAAAATGGAGTGACATAGATTTTCACTTTTCAAATATATTCTCAAATTTATTCTCAATCTTCATTATTTCGTATCTTTTGAAAAATAATATTAAATATGATAGATTAATCATAACAAAAATTTTAAATTTAAAAAAGAAGAATTTATTAGAAATTAATTTTGAATATCTCAAGTTCTTAAAACAAAAAAAAATGGCCTCTTCATTTTTATTCTACAACTTGTATCAGCATTACATGAATTATATATTTAAATCTACCAAATATTCAATTACTATGCCACCGGTCTCAAATGTTAATGTTATTAATAATTTTTTATTACAATATTATATTTTATTTATAGAGTTCATCAAAATTTATATTAATAAACAAATTGAATGCTACAATTGAATCACTCATGATATCAAATTTGTGTAATATTCCATTGTTAATATATGGAAGTTCAAGTTCTGGGAAAAGTAGTATCATCAGATTTATATATAATGAACATCTCAACACAATCAAACAAAAAAATTGGAATAAATTATATACATTATATTTAGGACAACATATTGATATAAAAGTATGCCATACATATTTTTTATTTTTTAATCATATTTTATTTTATTATTATTATTATTTTTTATACGGTTTTTGGAATTTTATTTATAAATTGATCACAATACTTTAATAAGCTAAGTATCAGACTAAACTAAATTTACAGGAAAAATCAATAGGTTCATACAAAATTAGTATACAAATAATTTATATATTAGAAGTGCAAATATAAAAAAGAAAAAAAATCACATATTTCTTAATTTGAGAGAGAGAATAGAAGATGATGATAATAATCAATGGAGGGAAGGGGAAAAAGATCTAAATCATTCCAGTTGCTTAGTAAATGAGCTCATGAAGTTTATGAAATCTTCTTTTAGATTTCCTGATTAAATCCTTATCATTTTTTTAAATTAGACTAAGTGCCTGGCTTCCAAATGATATTAAGGTATATCTGGTATGGGTTTGCCCATATTTGTTAATTTTAAAGTCATTTATTTATTTTAAGATGCTTTTATTGATGTGGAGGGTGAGTGGGTGCCAGGAAAAATCCCATGTTAGAAATTGGCCATTTTATTAAGGAATTTGTATAATTTCACTTGGCCGTCTCCCATAGGGGTCATTCCACGTCAAATTCTTTAAAATAAACGAATTGGCATGATAGTTATTTATTTTGTATATTTTTGTAAATTCTAAATTTTAGAGTGCTAGCTCAACCAAATCCAAAGATATACGCCTTCAAAGTAGAGAATCGCATAATGCATGATTTCTTAAATCTTGTTTTTCTTAAAAAATACTTAAGGTAAAATTACAAATAATATATCATTTTATAGCCCTTAAAATTTTACATTGGAAAATATTAAAAAAAAATTAAAAAATTTTTAGTGTTTTTGTATTTCCGGTAAAAATAAAAATTAACATTCCTGGGAAGGGATATTTTTTTGGTGTTGATACTCTCTAAATATGTTTATTACCTTTATATTAAACTATTTAATGAAAAATCTCAATAGCCATTTTTGTTTTTTTAATTTTATTAAAATTTTTATTATTTTTATAAATAAAAAAGATAATATAGATGGCGTTATATTAATTTTAATAATAATATATTTAATTTAATAAAAATATGTTTTATATCGGTATTAAAATCGATTAAATATAACCAGTATGATGTCTTGGGGCAATAAATAAGGAAGCGGCCTATATGGATATGATTATTAGGACGCTATATTTTAAAATAAACATATAAAATTTCATATACAAAAAATTATAAAATAAAATACCTCTTGTTTAATCTTATCCCATTTTGCACTTATTAATAGAATTTCCTGAAGCGATAATTTATAGGTACGTCCTGTCACTGTTATAGGATCTACTATCGTTATTATTTGATTCATGGGCAACCATATCTTTTCCTCAATTGTGGGATAAAAGAAGGATGGTGATGGTCCATGGGGATGTAAAAAGGAAATATATATCTCCTCAGTATTTCCATTTTTTTTCAGTACTGTGGCTAACCACCAAAAATCGTCATAAACACATGTTACGAATCCTTTAATATCAGCAAAACATAAATTATCGGCAAAAGACAAATCGGCATTTGAGATATTATTAATTTGAAAGTCCTTTGCATATGAATATATTTTTGATTTAAGTTTACTTAAACTCAAAGGAAAAACAGCATGTATTTCTCGAGTTCCTGGAATGGGACGAGCTAAATTGAATCTTTCTCGTAGTTTAATCTCTTCTAAATTGTATTGTTCGTTGGTTATATACGTAAAATTTACTGATGGCATATTTTGTTTTGCAAACTGATATAAATCAACTGGAGTTAAAATGTGTCCAGAACTGGTGCGCTGAAGGCTTGAACGTGCTGCTAATCTTTTTAATGTTCCGCCAAGGCCGTCACATGGACCTTTTCCATGAGATGTAGCTGAAAAATGCCATTCAGCTGCTACACCAAAATCTGATTCATGATAACACAGATTTATGAAATTTTTTCTGTTTTTATATTGAGCAGCCGATCCGTCATAGCAGTAATAGATTTTACATGGCTTTTTGTTAAAATGATTGGTCAAAAATTTTATCATTTCAGTCTGGTATAAATGTACTGCAATAACATCATGTTGAAGTGACTCTGATATTACCACATAATTAAGGTTTTCTATATTGTTATTATTATTATAATATGCTATCATAGGATGGATAGTGGCCTGATTATTATTCCAGTGAAATCCTTGAACAGCGTCTTGGATTACAAAGGCATAATTTTCAGAGAAATCACAAATTATCATAAATTCATTTTGTTGTAAAAAATGTTTAAGTTTTGAAATATATGATGACTGATTGGTAGCGATAAAGGAATGACGTAACATAGGTGGAATTTTTTCTAAAAAAAAAATTAAAAATTCTTGAGAAGATTTTGTTATTGTTTCCAGATTACTTCTATCAACAGACACCCACTGTTTAAAGGATATATGATCTATGTCATTTTGGGCAAATACAACATCTAATTGTTTTTTAATTGAGAATGTGCCTGGACAATAGTTACAATCTCCTAAATAACAAATAGGGAGTGCTGGATTGCATATTGTTTGAGCTAAAATATTTTTATTGTTATGTTATGGATATTCTGGCATAGCTAATAGTTTTGCCAAATTAGCATCTACAAACATAAGCTTAAAATTTTGATGAATTACAAAAACAAACACACTGTGTGTTCCACTGGCTCCAGCCAGAATACAATTTTTTGGCCGTAAATCTGCAAATTTAGAAAATTCAACTTTAATTATCGGGTACCTCTCTTTAAATCGTTCATATAATTCTTTTAAATTGTTTAAAATTAATCTTTTTTGAGACTGCTCTCTTTTCCCCTTGATCATTATGGATTTATAGTCTTTTTTCCCAGGCATCGCGCGACTGACTTCATCAGAAGAGTAAAATTTTTCTATAATATTCACGGTTTCCTAATCAATTGTTCGCCCAGGTTTTATATTGGGAGATGACATAAATCCTTTTAATTCTATTAGTTTTTTTGATTTTCTTACCAAGTAATTCGTGGCTTTGAACTCCATCTCAATTTTTTTTAGAGGTCCAAGAAGGGGGCAATATAGTAAGAAGTTGATATTTTTTTTCCTTAGAAATAATTGGATAATGATGTTTTAAATTTTGAAGAAGTTCGTCATTTTTATTATTTTGTATATCAAACTCAGGAAGGCTGCTTCTTAATATGTTTTGACTTAATGCTTTTGTTATTTTTTTAAGTTTTTCTTGCGGATATTTCTTTTCTTTTTTATTGGGGATTGGCCTATTTCTTCTAGCGATACATTTATTATATCCAAAGTTGAACTGGATGGGGCTAGTTCGGGCTCTTCATTTTCAGATATCCTCAATGGATTCCATAGTTATCAAATATAAGCGACATGAGTGACATAATGATTGGCCTATTGTTAATAAACCTTTGGATTTTTTAATCATCTTTGGTGTAACCTAATTTTATATATAATAAAAATACACTATATCCAATAATAAAAAAGATATTATATTAGTAAAAAATCCAGAATCTAAAATTAAAAAGGTTTTAATCTATAATATAAATAAACTTACCTTTTGTAGATTTTTTGAAATAGACTTATGGCCTTCTCGAATGAATGGATTACTACAGAGTGATTTCATTATTACAATTTTTTAAATTTAAAAAAAAATTTTAAGTAAAAAAAGAAATATTTTTTTAATCCTTATGTTCTTTTCAATCATGATTGATAATTAAATTTCCTATTTATCGATATAAAAATTTAATAGAAAGAAAGGAATGAAAAATAAAATAAGATGATAAAATCTTTAATTTCAAATAATAACGATAGTAGATCCAGAAGTGTGAAATATATACAAATTACGGCCTCAAGAATTTCTATTTAAGCGCAAAATGGATTGCGATAAATAGATATATTTTTATAATAGCTTTAATATAATTTTAAAGTATCTTTATAGGGCCGCTTCCTCATTTATTGCCCCAGGACATCATACTGGTTATACTTAATCGATTTATTTTGATTTTAATACCGATATAAAATATATTATTATTAAATATAATATATTATTAATAAATTTAGTATAACGCCATCTATATTATCCTTTTTTATTTACAAAAATAATAAAAATTTTAATAAAATTAAAAAAACAAAAATGGCTATCGAGATTTTTTATTAAATAGTTTAATATTAAGGTAATAAACATTTTTAGAGAGTATCAACACCAAAAAAAAATCCCTTCCCAGGAATGTTAATTTTTTATTTTTACAGGAAATACAAAAACACTTAAATTTTTTTACTTTTTTCCAATATTTTCCAATGTAAAATTTTAAGGGCTATAAAGTGATATATTATTTGTAATTCTATCTTAAGTATTTTTTAAGAAAAACAAGATATAAGAAATCAAGCATTACGCGATTCTCTACTTTGAAGGCGTATATCTTTGGATCTGGTTGAGCTGGGGCTCTAAAATTTGGATTTTATTAACATTTACAACATAAATAACTAACATGCCAAGTTTCTTTCATTTTTGAGATGGTCGGCCGAATCACTGGTTGATTTGTCATGGAATTACCCATAGTCAAAGAGACTTGGGAGTTTTAAATTAGCAAGAAAGCCCATGGACTGTAAAGCCCATTTAATGAAAGCATAGCATCTAATATGTCAAATTGAATGTCCACTGCGAATGATGCATTGGAGGCAATGATGGCCATATTGGCTTACTGGATTCTTGCACTTGGCACACTCATATGAGACTGAGGCTGTCACATTTAAGTTAATGGCAACTACAAAACTGAATTCTTGGCTTGACGGCTCAAGGTCAAGATTAGAGGTATGGGCATCTAGGTATTTATATACAGAACCTTGATTGAGAAAGGCTAAAAGGGCATGTTCTCCAGATATCAGGGCCAAAAAGAGGTAATCAATGTTCCTGCAATCATCGGATTATCTCAATACTTTTGTTTGTGAGAGGCTGGAGGTTGACATTCAACACCACTGAACCTTTTCATATGATTTAGGTTGCTTCAAGCAGCTCATCTGGCAAGGAAGGATTATTTATAATCTTGGACCAACCTGGACAAGATGAAATCATTAATTGACAAGGCTATGAATGATCGTGACTCGATCCCTCCATTATTGCAGGGTAGAGTTGCTTGATGCCATGAATTGGAATTATATGCTTTTAAATGCTAGATGTTTAAAAATAGCTGCTGACCTCACAGCATAGAGGATCATCAGATGATGAAATTTTTAATTAAAAAAAAAGGATTTATGTGTGGGAAGCTGTTTGAGTAACTCCTCCATATATTGAAATTATTAGAATTACCCTGTAAAAAGGCTTCAACTGCTAAGTAACCTTCAACTGGTGAGCCAAGATTTATTAGTTTTTCGGCCATAACCCCCTTGAAGGTGTAACAGCTGTGAAATTGGGAGGTAAGCTGACAGATTTATGTTATATAGACGTTTGGAAGAAGGCTAATGTCTGTTGGCTACCTCTTCTGGACTACCTTTTATAATCTAGTCATCTATGTATCAGAGATGAAGATCTAGCTGGTAGTTGCTTTTAATTTTCTTTACTAGATTGTCTATTCTGAGGCCGGATAAGATCGAACTTAGGGGATCACCCTGTTGGATCCCTTCTATAGGAGAAAGCCTATATTCTTTATATTGTAGGATGTAGGTTATCATAGTAATCTAGAATATAGCTAGAGTAGCAAGGAAAGCTAATGAAGGGTATAAGGAAGTAGACCGTTTTATTGTATTATAGGCTTTACTAAAATCGATTATAATTACATTCTTATTTTGTGAATTACTTTGAAGATATATGCGGGTTATATGAACGGCAGATTCACAGCCTCCTTTGATACCAAACACTAGCTGAGTTGAAGAAATATAGAGACTTTCTCATAGATTCGAATTGAGATTGTTTTGATACTAATCTCTTGAAGTGGGTGCCTATGGCAATTGGGCGTAAGTCTTTGTTGAATTTTGTGATGGCTATTAGTTTTGCTCCAACCAGAATTGGTTATGCGAAGACGTACGTCTGTAATATCCTGTTGCAAGGGATAATTACACTGTCGCTTAGCATAGTTTGAGAGATTAAAAGAGGGATGGTTAGTTTTTGGAGAAATAGGGATGGTTAGATCTTGGAGGTATATTGGTCTCATGCCTTCAAAACCATGTGCAGAATTTATTTGAAAAGTTAGCTGGAAAAGATGTTGGTATTACACCAGATAATTCAGTTGCCAGATGTGGAGGGTGCTTTATATCTAATTGAGTGTAGGTTTGAAGGTTAATGGGGGCCAGCGTGTCTGATGAAAAGGTCAGACGAAATACCATCTAAATTATTGATTTTTTCCCCCACTAAATTTACCTTTATCTTAAAAGGATTTATGGATAACTTTGTATGGAAGCTATGTCCATTGAAATATTGTTTAAATCCTTTAACCTGTTCTTAATTTGTTTAGTGAGGCACAGCTTGCTTTATCAATTGTGACTTGAAAGGCATGGAAACCAAATAAAAGGAACTTTTTCCAGTGCTTTGAGGAGTTATAATTTTTTAGAAGGTTAATAATAATTTCATTGTATGATTTAGCCGCAATAGCCTGGCTCCCCAGGGATTTTTGAGATAATATGTGCTTTAGTTAAATATAAATACACCGTAGAAGGAGTGGGTGGTAACTCATTGGAAGTGTAGGGTGAGACCTCATTAACAGATAAATTATAGATTGTGGTCAGAACTGAAATATTTGAAGAGAATGTTTGTGTTAGAAGGTGGGGATAGGATCTGTTAAAGGTGACTGATGTGACCAATGGCTGCCATTTTTACCATGTTCTTAGGGTCCCGTTTTTGTTGATTAGGGCGTGCAGCTCACAGTTTCGACATTTTTTCTATTTGTGGCGGTGTAGAAGTGGACATTCATACTTATAGGAGGAGGGGAAAACTTAATGAAAGTGGGGAAGAGGGGATGAGTTGGCAGGTAAATATTTTTATTTATTTTTTTAGAAATAACTTAGAGAAATTTTTTGAGCCTATAATTTAAGTGTTATATGGAAATAAGCAGAAAGAACAAACTTTCTATGAAATTGTTTTTTAAGAAGGGGTAAAGATCTACAAATAAATAAAAAAATTAAAAAAAAAGAATTTGAATTAAAACCACTGAAAATGGACGATAAGAGAAAATTAAGGATAAATATATTTTGAATTATTTTGAGATGGGTTTTTTTCCGCGGCTAAGATTCGAGTCAGTTTGATAGTAAAAAATATTAAAATTACTTTTATATAATTAATATTAAAAATTTTCCTAAAATCATTTTTTTTACAATAGGCACTAATAGGAGACAATACTATATCTGAAATTCCTGGACAATTTTATTGGAAACCAGGAGTTTTAACTCAGGTAAATGTGTTTATTATATTTTTATTCAATATTACTCTAATATTTTTCCTAAAAATAAAATTATTGTAGATAAATAAATTTATTTCCCACTTTGTACATTAATTTTATATAAATATAAGAATAATAATTAGAAATGTCCGCCGATAAAACTATAGACAACCATTAAAAATCAAATCCACCGCTTTTTAGTTGCTGTCATCAAAAACGATATTTTTATACAATATTATTATTATATACATTAAATTATTACCTTCTAAATACCAATATTTTATGCTAAAAATATAATAAGTAAAAATTAGGGCTGTGCTGATCCACATATATTTTTCAGCGATCTGATATTTTCCGATATTCGTATCAAAACCCATTTTATATAATCCCATGTTTATATTGATTTTTTTATCATACATCTTTGAACTAGATGTGGATGCGGCCTTATTTTTTACTCATGGCCCGCCCACTCACGGTGAAAAGATAAAAAATTCACGCCATTTTAACTTGTTCCTTAAAATTTTCTAACCACATCTGCCTTCTCACGAAAGAAAATATTGAAATAAGCTTCAAAAATAAGATGAACTAGGACACGACCCTACTAAATTTAAATAGCCTCTTCCTATTTATTCTTATTATGGAAGAATAGGTTTATATTTAGAAATAAGACGAGGAAGAGCACAGCCAATTATATCTTGCTAATTGTTCTGTGTAGAAGAAGCTATATATATACAACTAAACAGAAATCTGATTAGAAAACTATAGGACCAGAGGCTGGTCTGGGCAGAATATTATATTTTTTTCTGGGCCTGGGCCCTATATGGGGTTTTTTTAAATTTTTTAGGGACTTGGGTCTAAAATTTTTCATTTAAATTTAGCTTATTTTAAGAATTAATAATAGGCAAATATAGCAAATCATTATAATTATATTAATATTATTTATCCCCATAACCATATTCTACTATTGGTCGTAAACTCAGCTTATTTCAAACTCGTCACCCTTTTTGTTCTTATCAGTTGTTAATTAAAAAAATATTGCACATTTCTTCTAATTAGAACATATTTCAATATTTCAAACATAATGATTGCCTTGTTTATTTTGATTGAATATAAATTTGATATGCTTTGGACGAGACAAATGTTTTGGGCAGCTAAAACCAAACAAAATATCTAGATAATTAGCACAAAATTCTATCAATAATATAAGATTATATTATTATTTGAATAAAAATTTGTAATATTATTATTATTTTGTTAAATAATTTTGATTTATAAGAAGAGGATTGATCCATGGGGAGAGGGTTTAAAATTATTTTTGGGGGCATTTTAAAAATTTGCCAATATCTTGTACTTTATTAGTGTCTAATTACTATAGTAGCCAGCATAAATGAAAAAATATTAGTAACAAAATTTTGGCCAAATTTATGATTAATATGTGACTGAAAGCATTATTCTGAAAATTTTATCAATGTTTAGTCAATTGTACAATCCATTCGGTGTAGAAAGAAGAATAAAATCGCCCCCCCCCCCAAACCTCCCTTTTATGATCACTCAATATATATATATTATTCTATGTTAAAAATAATTATTTTAATTAAATTTTTGCATATAACAAAATTTTGCAGGAAATTTCATTATGGATTTTATTTATTATTAAAATACTTTAGTATACATAACACCCCTTTATTTAACTATGTATTTATATTAATGATAATATACAATAAAATATATTTCAAAATTTTAAATTTTATACAGATTATATTAAAAATTTATTCTAAATAACTATATTTAAAAAAATAAAATTAGAATAAAATAAAATATGAGTAATTCTTGTACGGTATTTAAAAAAATCTAATTTAACAATTATAATTAATACAAATGAGTATATTAATAAAACATAAATAAAGAGATCTGCAAAAGTAGAAAAATCGGGTTCGGGCTAGGTCGGGCCTAAAAATTTAAAAAAAAATTCGGGTTGGGTTGGGCCTTGGAAATTTTTAAAATCTAAATATATCAATTTTATGTTAAATTTTTTATATAAAATAAAAATATTTGATTTTATTTATAAAAACTAGACGCTATATAACATATATCTTTTATTTTAAGTAATTATAAAAATGAATTTCTATATTTAAATAAATTCGGGTTATGCCGACAAAACTTTTTTAAAAAAAATTTCGGGTTCGGGCCGGCAAAACTTTTTAAAAATAATTTCGGGCTGGGCCGGGCTTGAAAAATTAGGCCCTATGCAGATCACTAATTCTTAGTGCAAATGCAATATATTTTTATTATAAATAGTATAATATATAAATCAGAGACCTGCATAGGTACCATTTGTACAGCACGGCCCAGATTAAAAAATTTTCGGCCCGGCTCGGCCCGGATTTTTTTTTCAAAATTTTTTTACGGCCCGGCCCGGGTTTAAAAATCTTAGGCCCGGCCCGGCTCGGATATTTTAAAATAAAATTTTGGGGCCCGGCTTGGATTTAAAAAAAAAAATTTTTTAGGCCCGGTTCGGAATTTTTTAAAATTATATTCGACCTGGTATATATAAAAAATTGATTATTTCGTATTTTATCATATTTTTCGGCGAGTATTATCATTTAATAAGAAAGTATATTTGTTTTTTTATTCTAAACAGATATTTAGTATATTTCAAATTGATACTATAAAAAATTTATGTAAATAATATTTTGAGAATATACTATGTATTTATAAAAAAAATAAAAATGATATTTTAATTAATAAAAAATATAACATATATTATATATTATATAATAATGTATTTAATCCTTTGCGTATTTATTCCATGGCAGGAAAACTATAATTTTATTATGTAATAGATACTATGATGAGTGTTAGCTAGTGTTAACTTTCACCAAACATTATATTAATCATAACTATATATAATCATTATAACCATATCTAATTGACGAATATAATGATTCATGTTGTATAAATTTTTTTTAAAAATACGGCCCGGCCCGGGTATTTTAAAAAAAAAATTTCAGGCCCGGCCCGGGTTTTTTTAAAAAATTTTTCAGGCCCGGCCCGGGTATATTTTTAAAATTTAAAATACGGCCCGGGCCTGGTCGGACTTAGGGCCGGGCCTGCAGGTCTCTGATATAATGACTAAAAATTCATTTTAATTACGTTTTGAATATAAATATTTTATGACTAAGAACATATTATAATAATATAGCAATTTTATGATTTGAATTTATAAAGAGAGGTCTAATTTCTCTGAGATTTGACTAATTCATATAGAATCAAATTTTTATATAGAATAATCTCCTTATAAATATTTAATATTGCGAATCCATTTAAACGGCTTTCACCGGTGCCATTTCTTAAATAGGGTTTTAACCTTTTCACTGCTAATCGGTAAGATGGCTATAATAAAAAGCAATATTTTGATATTAGGCAGGGAATCTAAAGTGCAATTACACATGGAAAGGGCCTGAAGAACATATTTTGGTCTCAAAGTATATCTATTCTTTCAAAATTTTTATATCAAAATTTGACATCACAAAGTAACTTATCATACGATCCTGAGAATTCAACAGAATAAAACTCTGAAATTTTCTTAATATCCTCTCGCGTTTCAAGTGTATTCAGACTCAACCGGCAAAAGAAAACAAAAGCTGTTTAAAATAAAATTGTGACTAATATATCTTTCCTTTAATTGAAATAAAAATGTATCAATAAGGGTAGTAAAAATATTTATTTTATAAAAATCCTCAATCGTAGATGCATCAATTAAGCGATTGGACTATCTAGAAACTACTCTAGGTTTATAATTTTTAATCCCAAACATATTAGCGATCACCTTTACTTTCTCATTATATTTACCAAATTAAATGATTTTTTTTTATTTAAAAATGAAAAAAAATTAATTAAAATTTTTAAAACTATCTAATTAGTTTAACATTATAAATTTTATTAAATTTATAAATATCTAATTTAATTATGCGAGAAAAAATTTACAATATATTTTTATTGTTATTTAATATTTTACATATAATTTTTAATATATATTTTTAAACCATGTTATCATTTAAAATTAAAAATTCTTATTTGATTTTTTAAATATACTTCATTTTCATATCGTATATAATTTTAATTATAAATTGAAACCATTTTTTTAAATAAAATTATTCGAAATAAGAAAAAAATTAAAAAAAAAAATTTTTTTTTCGGAGGTTATGGGGGGAAGCTCTTGTCTACGCCACTGTACCTTAACTTGTACAGCTTGTGGAGTGTTAATTTTTTTTTATTTCTTGTTTTATATAAAATCGCGAATTTGATATCTTACTTACGCCTCATTTATAGTAAACTCATTTTGTTCAAGCGGTTAAATATTTAATGCTGCGTTATTTACGAAATCAAGCCAATAGTATAATTTATAAATATGGAGCGAAACAATGAAAATGTTATGATAAAATTTCAAAAACATGTTGCTACGTATATTTCAAAAGTCAATATCGCTGTGAAGAATCATCGAGATTTTTATAGCGTTAAATACCGCACCTCTTGAACAAATCGTTTTTACTATAAATAAGGTCTTATAATGACAATAACTATAAAATTTAAAGTGTATAAGTAATAAAAATTATTTATATTTTGAGGGATCTTTAACATCTCTTTTATATATCTATGTGTGGTTGCTTATATAGATTAAATGGTAAAATCATCATGGTTATTTTAAGATAAAATGCATTAATCTCTATAACTTTTGTCAGATTAATTTTTCAGATATGCTAATTTTAATTTTAATAAAGTTTTTTTTATCACAGTTACATTAGAAACTTTTCTTTCTATATATTATATATCAAAATGGCATAAAACATGTGTATTTTAAATAATTTTTAGATATAATGAATAAAAATGAAAAAAATACTCAGAAATTACATTCTGTAATATGAATTACTTAAAGAAATTCATTAAAGAGCAAAGTTAGGGATAATTTTAGTATAATAATTGACAATCATAATTAAAATTTTAATTTATTCATAAAAAAGGTTAGAACATGCTACATATTCACAGAAAGGAGGTTCAAATTTATCAAAACATAAATTCAAATCTAATCCCATAATAATATTATCTTCTTTTTATTCAAATAAAAATCATAAGGCATTACATACAAATGAAAAAAAAGGAGGTTATCAATAGATATGTGACATTTGATTATTAATAGATGTGTGAAATTCATTTCAATGTGTAGCTGGTAAAGGCTATAACAATGTGGCACAATTTTTTTATTGAAGTTGGTTCAAAGATGGGTTTGATTGATGTTGAAAAACATTTTGTCAAGTCCTATGACAATATAAAGGCTTTTAAAAAATGTTTTTCAAAATTTTGAATAAAAATAAGATTTTATTATAGGATTTGATTTGCGTTTATATCTAGATAAATGGACCCTACATTTTGTGAATATGTAAGTATGTCCTGGCATTTATGATTGACATTTATTATAATTGTCCCAAACTTTCCTCTAATGAATTATTTTCAATTAATTTATATTTCTGAGAATGTAATTTCCTAAATATTTATTGATTTTATTAATTCTACAAATTGTTTTATGTCATAGTTTCGCGCCTGCCATAATTTAACCATTAATTTTAGGTCCAGCATCTATGAGCATTTGAATTCTTTTATTTTTAAAATTAAATTCTTTTTTATCAATTTCTTTAAGAAAAGTATCACCTTAAGGTAGTGAGTTGCTAGCCATAATGATGAGTATTTTTTAGAATAAAAATATAATCACCTTTTAATATAATATTTATTAATATTTATAACATAATAAATTTAAATAATGGTTGAAAAAGTATGAGAAAAATGTTTTTTTGCATGGGCCATAGGCAGCCCACTCACATGATTTAAATAATCAAATCCTCTAAATAATTAATTGAATTTATCTTTTATAAGTTATAAATATATTTTTTTAATTATTAATTATTTACAAAATTGGTTAATTAGTCGATCTTGAATGGTTATTGGCTTGTTTTGGATGGATTGGAATATTGCTCCCCAGAATTCTTGGTTTTACTTACTTCCATATTAGAAACTAATCAAATTTACATACCACCACTTAAAAAACACGTTTCATTTAACCCCAACTTTAGATTGTTGATCACAGTGTAAGTTTTACTATATCAATTTTATGAATTTTTATTATTGGTTTTATATAATATTACTTTTGTATAAATTAGAACCTCTCTGCACTGAGAATTTGTTTTGGCCTGAAATTTTATAATTTAAAAAAAAATATCTGACCGAATTTATTAAGATCTGTGTTTGATCCCAGTTATTATATTTAAAAAATAATGTCTCATTGAGTGCAAGAAAAATTTTGAATCTCTGACCTCACTCGAAGGAAAAATTTAAAATAAAAGTTTACCCTTTAAGAACCTGGGTAGAATATGACTCAGACGGTCCCAGGCCCAACAAAAATTTCAGGAAAAATTCAAAATTAAAGAAATAATATGTTAAGCTATAAAAATTATTATTTTTTGACAGTCCAATCAAATTTTTTAGCAAATAACCCACTTTTGACTTGTTTGCATTGTTTTTTATGGTCCGGCTGAGGAATCTATAAAAAAATATTTCAAGGATAGAGTCAAAAATAATTTAACGGACTGGGGTAAAATATCACAGGCCAAGCTGGAAATTTCGTTTAAGAATCTTAATAAGTCAGGGGCACACAGATCTAGTATTAATGTTTTGAATATTTATTATATTTATAAATTTCATATATTTTATTTGGGTTTATTTTAAAATTGACGTAATGTGGGAGATGTATGGATGCAATTTAACCATGAAAAATAAAATTAATAAATTAACGATAAATTATATTTATTCCTAGAAATGTTTCTCCTTTTGCCAACACTTCCTTGAATATGTTAAACCACCCTGTCAACATAAAGAGATTTTTCAATGCCATTGAATTACCTGCATATTCTAAAACGGACATCATAGAAGTATTTTGAATGATATTTTTATAGGGTACCCTCTTTAATGATATATATTTTTCAAACATATGAAACTCCTACTATACTATACTAAGTATTTAATTAGATGAAGTTAATAAAATATAAAATTTATTTTTCTTCATATTTTAAACAATTAGAACTTGTGAATTAATTCTGTTTTATTACTCATATATATTTAATTTACATTATATTTAAAATGATAATTTTAATTTATTTATTTTAACCGAAAACTAAACAGATATGCAAGGGTAAATATTCCAATTTAGATGACATCATGATAGAATGCCTAGTCGATATTTACCAGATAGTGGTGAGCCATAATAACAGATATAACGTGGAAGATTTTGATTCATTAACCATTAAATCAAACAATTTTAATTCACACTTTGATCTAAGGTAAATATATTTGTGCTGTTTTAACATATTTCATCAATTAATTATCTATATCTACTCTTACTTATAAATATGTCGATCAAAAACATAATTTCCTTGGGGCCCCTTAGGATGGTAGCTGAAGTCTTGAAGATGAGCTGCACCCGCTGACAAAGTCACATGTTTCTATTTATGTTACATGTAACTAAAACTATGTTCAAATTTTAGCATTATAGCTTAATATTTTTGAGATATCAAGGGCCAAATTATGAAAATGTTCTATTTTTAAACTTATCAATTGTTATTCAATTTAGGATTTACTAAAAACTTTCTAATATTAAATAATGATTTAAATATAAATTTTTTATTATGTTAATGTAGCATGCCATTTAACCCACATTTTAAAACTTCTAATCTTGTAAGAAAATAGTGTCTCTGATTTTTATAAAATTTTAAATAAGTGCCGCTAGAGCCAATCTATAACTAATACATTTTAAATAATATTAGAACATTTAATTACATATATGCTATCTATTGAATTAAAAATTAATCTTTGTTTTTGGGTGTTTTAATCTATTTTCAAATATAAATTATTTAAAAAAAATCAAATGTATGTACTTTATTTTGATATTAGAATATTTATTTATAATTCTGTAGTGTTTAGCAAATCTTTAATTGAATGACAATCGATGAGCATAAAGGTAGACCACCATTTTTCATACGTTTACCCTTAATATCTCAAATTATCTGAGAACTATGATTCTAACACTGCTTTAGTTTGCAAGCAAATTTCCTCAAATTTCTCATGAGGTCTGAAAAATCATGATTGATTTGACATCGAATGATCCCATAATGATATAATATTGAACAATTTAACATTTTAAGGTGATAATTTCTACTAGGGTAGGCTTAATTAGTTCAAATTGATTTATATCGATAATTTTTACACAAATATTATAATTTTAATCAATTCTCTTTGAATTTTAATAAATTATTGGTTTTTTTTTAAATAAAACATTTTACTATATTTTGAATATAGTTTTCAGAGTTGTTAAAAGATACTTTTTAAATGGATCTAGATACAGATACATAGTCTCAAAAGTTATCTAGATACAGATACAGATACAGCGTCTAAAAAGTTATCAAGATACAGATACAATTTTTAAATGTATCTGTATACAGATACATTTTTTATTATGCTCTTATAGGTTTGCATAAACCTAAATTAATATTATATTGGGAAAATTCATGAAATGAGCTAAAAAATTTATTGACGCGATATTACATTTATCAGAATATAACTAAAATAATGATTTTAATATAATATATGATAATATATGATTAAATAATTATAAATAATTATTAGATTTCAGTAATAAAACATTTTCAAAATTTTGATCATTTAGGCATCCTCGTTTATCTGTAAAGACATTTTTAGCAACACTAAATAGTCTTTCCACAGGGGCGCTTGAAGGAATTGTAGTGTTATATTTAATAAATAACAATTTTATATCAGGGTATTCTTTAAAAATGCTAAAATCTCTACATTCATTTTTGAAAAAATTATTTAAAATTTGTTGATTATCAAAATTTAAATCATTATTAGAAATTATATCTGCTGTAGGGTACTGAAAAAAATCTGAAATTAAATTATCTGTTTTTTTGGCAGGTTATTTGCTTGCAGTCAGTTGATGACTTTGATAATTCACCAGCTAATCTTTGTATTAATTGTTTTCTTTTATTAAGATTTTCTTCCATTTGCAACCATGTCCAATCAAGTTTAAAAAAAGGGTGGAGCATGGTTGCTATAATATTATCATCTTCAAATAAGGTCACAATAAACCTAGAATTATTAAATATTTTTAATTTATTATATTAATTTACCTATCCTCAATCCCTTTAAAAAGCATCTAAGAGTGGTAAACAGAATCTCAGGTTCATTTCTTTAAAATTCTTTAATTTGATAATAAGTTGTGAAATAGTTGCACAGTAATAAGCTGTGTACATATACTTATCTCCCTGCAAAATATCAAGGGAATTAGCTATTGGCTTCATTAGCTAATTTAAAATAATGCTATATATATAAATATTATTTATAACTTACTAAACAATATTCATGAATAAAATCACAATCATTAGGTAAAAACCTAGGTAGTTTTATTCCATCACATATCTTGTCTACTTTGTCAGATTTATCTTTTATAATTTCTGACATTAATTGTAAGGCATTATAGGTGGAGTTCCATCTAGTTATATTAGGACATATAAAATAACGACCAATATATTCCTTAATAATCTCAGATGAAATAAGAGACTTATTTTGCCTATTCCATATATTTTGGCATTTAAGTAGTGTTGTGCTATATATCTAATGAAGAAAATATTACTTATTTAATTAAAATTAGTTTTACCCTCTGATATTGTTTACACTGCATGGCTCTATTGGCATCCACAGTGGCTATAAGATTCAATGTGTGACTGGCACAACATTGGTGATGAGGTAAACTAAATGATTCTGATAATTCAGAATACTGTGCAGTATTATAAAGATTTGATATAGATATTGGCACAACTGCTTCATCTTCCAGATCATCAATTGATTTGTATTATTTTCAATTGGCTTGAAAACTCTTTAATAAATTAAGTAATCAATCATATATTATGTTTATATTTATTTATAATAAAATAAACCTAAAACATTTTTTAAAATTTTTGGCATTATCTGTAATGGTCTTTGAAATTTTATTTTGAATGCAATAATCCTTAGCCATATCTTGTAAATTTTTTGCTATTTTATCATATGTATGACTACCAGTCATTCTTTTACAAGCCAACGCTACATTTTTTCTTTCCAAACTTATTGGATTTATATAATGAGTGGTTACTCTTATATATGAACTAGAAATTAAAATTTATTAAAATTGCTGAATTAATTATTCTTAATTAATTATTATACAAATTGAAATGTTAACTATACCGGCGATAGGCACTCCAACAATCTGCTGTTGTGCATATTAATGATGGTTCTATAAGACTTTTAATTATTTCTTTCTTTTCATTTTCCCATCTTTGGGAAATTCTACCAACAACTGTCTGTCGGCAAATTATATTTTTGTGTGGAGCCAAAGTGTTGATCATTTTTTTAAAAGAAGGATTTTCAACAATTGAAAATGGCTGCATGCCATCTATAATAAAAGCAATAATTAAATCATCTAAAGTGCCTTGAGTTAAAGTCAAAGGTCTTTTAGCAAAAATATTGATGGAGGATGAGCCTTGTCCAGTATTTTCTTTGGTAGTTTTATTTTCCTTCCCCTTTTTTATTTTTGTTAACAAGGTTGGATGTTTTCTCTTAAAATTTAAATTAGAATTTTAAATATATAATATCTATACCCTTATGTGCTTCAAGATATTGCACGTTGAAGTCATACTGACGGATATTTTTGTATTTTTAGGTAGACACGGCAAACATTTTGCCATCAGAGAATTGTTTTCTTTGTTTTGAGATATTATTTTAAAATATTCTCTATAAATTGGCCATGGTAAAGCAATAGAACTTGTTGTTGCTTCCTCTTCTTTATCGATATAGATCTAAATAAATATATAAACTTAAAAATTTAGTTATAAAATAAAATTTACCATTTCCATATTGTAATATTAAAATTTGTATGGTTTATTGATAAACTCGGACATAATATTTAAATTAATGAATATTTATAATATTTTTTATATATAAGTTTTAATATTTTATGTATATATAATTCTTTATTATAATATTAATAAATATTAATATATAATATATATATATATATATATTTATTTATTTCATAAGCTCATATGAAATAAAATAAATTTTACAGTCAAATATTTTTATTTATAATAAAAAAAGGGGTATATAAAATGTATCTGAAAAAGTATCTAAAAACAGATACAGATACCTCGAAAATAATATCTAGATACAGATACAGATATCTTTCTAAAAAATCTATCTAGATACAAATACAGATACTACAACAACTCTGCTAATTTTTATTATTATAAATGATTTTTTTAACATTAATCATGAAATTATTTTTTTGATAAAAGAGACTCTTATTAAAATCACCTTAATATTGTTAAATGAGAGTTATAAAAAATCCATATGAACATTTCTGTATATATTTATTCTGTATTTTATTTGATACTAAAGATTTAGAAATTTTATTATAATAATCAAACATTGGCAAATATTCGATTAATGATAACATTATGATAAAACAATTTTTTTTACTCAATTCAGTATTGTACAAATTTAATAATGGTTTATTCATAAATTTCACAGGGAAACTGATATAATCTTGTAAAGTAAATGCATGTTTAACTTTACCTCAGGAGTTTTACTCCAGAGCATATTTTCTAAAATTATTTTTATTTTTTAAAAATATTATAGAATTATGAATTTTGCCAATCCTCTCTACATAAACATTTTAAAGTGACTATTTTTAATGAGCTCTTTTAAGACGATCACTCATAGTTACTTTATAAATATTTTTCTTTTTATATTAAAGGTTTTACTTTTACTTAGCTATTCGATTTATAAAAAATTTAAAAAAAAATTCTATCAGAAATTTTTTCAAATTCTGTCGTCGTATTAGCCACATTATCTTCAAAATCGAAACATCTTCACAAGACAAAAGCAGCCTCTATATCTTTTTTCACGCCTATGATTGTTTTGTGGCACATATGCAGGATTTAGATAAAAAAACCGAATATTCGAATCTTATAGGAGCTAGATTGAATATTGATGCCAAAAAGGTTTTAAAACAATTGAATTTCTTTAAAAAAATAATTTGCAGAAATGTTGGGAATGATGATATTTTCTTATTTTTAGCTAGAAATAAAAACGTAATATACATGTATATAATATTAAATTTTATACGTAAAACAGATCGAGCATTATCTGACCGTTTACAAACCTCTACTTATTATCGAGCCAGATACCATCAGGTGCGACATTGGAGCATCGGTAATACCGAGAAATAATTTTGGATATTCTAAAACTGTATATTATAATCATAATACTTCCAAAAGGCAAAAAGTTGCTTCATTCCCCCAAAAAAATTTTGAAAAAAATGCTGACGCAGAAATTGGGTTTATTAATAATATAGCCAAGCCCAAAGACCTTATTGAACCAAGTCAGAGCTTACAAAAAAATTTAAAGTACAATTTTTATCTCACCAAACAAGCTTGCAATACCTTGAGATGTGCTATTGAAGCAATCGCGCTTAACGAACCTCTCTTACTTGTGGGAGAAACTGGGGGTGGTAAAACAAGCCTGATTCAATATTTAGCAGATACGATCTACCCACAAGAATATTCAGAAAAAGAATCGAATGGCACCAAAGGATTGGACATTTATGATTATTCAAATAAGGCTAAGTTGGTTGTCATAAATTTAAGCAATCAAACCGAGATTGAGGACTTATATGGGTGCTACAGGCCCAGAACTTTAGGAGGTCATGGAATTCAAAACTCCAAGGTCATCAAAAGTAACGAAGATAACACACCAGATACCAAGGACCTAGAGATGTCCAGTAGGTTATATTACGAAGATCTGTTACTCAATCGAGAATCCATAAGACGTTTCGAAGTATTGTTTGTTTCAACCTTTTCTATCACCAAGAATAAGGCGTTTTTCGGTAATTTTAAAAGACTTTTGGTTAGCAGTAATCATAATGAACCTAAATGGCGAGAGGCTTACCATATGATGACATTCAGCTGCGATAAAGCGGAACAGAAGCTGAAAAGGGATTGTGAACGATTGGAAAAAGGTTTGTGATATTTTGTTAGTGATATTTTGTTAGTGATATTTTGTTAGTGATATTTTGTTAGTGATATTTTGTTAGTGATATTTTGTTAGTGATATTTTGTTAGTGAAATTTTATTAAAATATCATAGATATTTGGTTGTAGATAAAAAAAAATGCAAAGTTCATTATAAAAAAACTGCATGCAGTAGAGTTAATTTAATTATCATTTTAAAATTATATTATCAGAATTTATGTATATTGAAAATATTTTTTTGTAAAATATTAATCATTTATCAGAAAAATAAAATAAAATATGCATTAGTATAAAAAAATTTTAAAAGATTTTTTTTAAAATTTAAATTTTAAAAGAATTGAAAGATGAAGCCAAAATGAAAAGCGATAATGATGATAATGTTGAATCAAGTGTAGAAAATGATCTTACCGATAATAAATTAAAATGTTTAAGAAGGTTAGCTATCGAATGGAGACGGTTCCTTTCGAGATTGCACAGACTCAAGAATTATATTGATAATATGAAAAAGAATAAGGGATCGAATCCCACCATCTTCTCATTTATTGAAGTATATATATTAATTAATGAATTTACTCGATAAGTAGGGGTGGTTGAAATTTTTTATTAAAAAATTTACAGTGCTCAAGTTAAACTAGAGGTTATGGGACTATATTAAAAAAAGTTCGGGTCTAGTAAAAACAAATGGTTTATTTTAGATAAAATTAAAAAAGTTAAAGTTTGCATTTTTTAATTGTAAATTCTAAATTTGTTAATTTTAAGATTAAAAAAATGACCTCAGATTTTCATAAATTTTTTTTGTATTAATATCAGACACCCGCGAAGGTCTTATTTTGTTGGTTTGCCATTTTCAAGCTCGTCACTAATTAAAAAATTTTTTGCTCAGATTTTTAAAACTTTTTCATTTTAAATAATAAATTTTATCTTGTAAATTTTTTCAAGGAAATTAAAAATAAAGTTCCTGTTCCTATATCGTTAACGCCTCATTTTTAGTAAACGCGATTTGCTCAATTATATTATTCGATTCGTAATTTACAAAAGCCAGCCAATAATAGGTGTAATTTATAATTGCGGAGCGAAATGATGAAATTATGACAGCCATTTACATATCAAAAAGTATTATAGTTGTGGCGAATGATTTGTTAGCGATTAATTTCGCGTCCCTAGCTAATCGCGCTTACTATATAAATGTAGCGTAAAAGTATTAATCGCTAAAAAATAAAATTTTAATAAAAAAATTAATTAAAACCACTACATGCCAAATTATATTTATATTAATAATATTGTAAAAATATATTTTATAAAAGGGATTAAATATAAAAATAATTAAGGAAATTTTAGAATAGAATAAATGATATTAGTATTTATCGCATAAAAAATATCCAAAGTTGGGTATTGATAAATAAGTTTGGTTAATTGTTTTATAAGCAAGGTTTATAAAATTTGACTCACCTAAAAATACAATATTTCATCTGATTGTTTATAATTATATTTATTTACCTTGACTTGGAAGGTCCAGATTTACCTTTGGAACCACCTATTTCAAAATTTGAGCTTAGTTGTTTAAGATGATATTTGGTGTTAAAAATATCTAAAAGTATAATAATTTATGATTATAATTAAATTTAATTATAACTTAGTTTACAAGTCGCTGAATGCTTTATGGTGATAATTAAACCACAATTAAAATCATTAATTTGGCTCTGTCACCACTTTTTTAGCACTTATAATATATTTCAATTTTACCTAATTTATTTAAAATATATTTATAGCCTTCATAGATGTTTTCTAAAAATAAAATATTATATGTAGATTAAATATTATATACTTTAATTTATAAACTTCCAAGCTTGAAAATACTTGAAATTTTGTGCAACAATTGTAATCTTCATAATTAACTAAACAGACATAATTTACAACAGATATTTGCATATCCCGTGTCTATTTTATAGTTGGTGTTTATTAAGATGATTACAGTTGCCGCCTAAAAATTTAGCATTTTGCGAACTTAGTAGAAATTGTAATATGTAGAATTTTATTTATATATAGTATTTATTTTCAGAAAATCCACCAAAAGACTAAATATGCTATAGAGGCTACTTTATATTTTACATTAACCAGATGAAAGTGTAATATATTATCTCCAATGGCTCCTTAAGTTTAATGACCTTTTTTTACCATCATATTTGTAACTATATTCTCAGCTCTTTCCATTGCCAAAGCCATATTTAAAACTTGTTGAAAGCTCACCCTTTCTCCCATGTCATTTATTCCATCTTGAAATCTGGTGCATCTTTCTCCAATGTAGTTATATTAATTTCAGCCACCATAGAATCTCACAATCTCCCATCAAGGTCAGATTCTAACTTACACTTATGGCATTATTCAAGCCGACCTGCAAACTCAACAACTGCTTCGCCTTCCCCTCCTTCTATTCGAAGAAACTTAATCCTAGAACTAAACAACGTTGAAGTGGGTTTAAATACTGCCTTACTAATTTCAACTATCTCATATAATTAAGTTCCTTCAAGATTCTTGGATATATAAATGACCTCATCTCTGCCAAATTACTAATCCCCATTTTTCTTGGTTTCTTTATTTATTAATATCCCTCTTACTCTAACACATCATCTATATATACAATATAATCTTGAAAATTGTTTTGTTTATCAAAATTATCAAATTTTACTTGAGTTATCGTTTATTCAAAATTGTTTTTTTACCTGATTTATTCATTTCACTCTTATTAATTAAAATGCTTGATTTATCACTTTTACCAATTACAGGTTTTTCTTCTTTATTCGTAATAGAGAATTACTCTTCTCCAATATACTAAATATCGTATCGTAATATACACTGGGGAGACATCCCACAATTAAATGGGCACTCCACCGCCCTATAGAGAGTGTTATTGAAATTTATTAACAACTATTTTTATAATGAAAAATTAATGTGCATTGAAAATATTTGGGAGCCTGGGAATGGTTATAAATTTCCAGTGTCATTAAATATGAGAAATTTAACATTCCAATTATCATGGCTAAAAAATATAATGGTTATCATACTCAGCCATAAAGCAAGGGGCTGTAAGATGGGCGTAATTATCTCGCCAAGATATGCTGGGAAAGGGTTGCAAAAGCCTAAAACATTGGTAAGTACCGGGTTTACAAGCTGGATGCCTTAGAAAATGTTAATTTTCATCAACAAAACAAATATGTAAATTCATGTGAAATATTCGACAATTTAAAAGCAATATCAAATAGTAAAAATATCAATATCCAAAGTTTTAGACGAACAAAAATTGAAACAAGTTAAATAATGATAATTACTGACGCTATTATTTGGCTAGGAAGGCAGGATCTAGCACTAAGGGCATATAATCTTCTGGCCCCTTAACAGCAACTGTTCCAACAACAATGAAAGAAATTTTAAAGAGTTGTTAAAACTCTTATGTGATAATGTATAAACATATAGATATCTTTTTAGTAACTCTCCCAAAAATCCGACTTATCTAAGTCCTTCAATACAAAATGAGATAATTTCAATATGCATTAAATTCATTTTAGGTGAAATTTCAAGAAAGGTGAACAGCACCTTTTTTTTAGTGTTGTATCTGATGAGACTTCTGAGGCCAATATAGAACAACTATATTTAGCCATTAGATTTATTGATCTGGAGTCAGGAGATTTTAAAATGAAGGCACTGTTTGTTCAATTTATTTTATTGCATGATACTAAATCGGAGACGATAACGAAAGAAATTATATCATCAAATTTAAACTCTATGAGAGGCCAAGGATATGATGAAGCTCCCTCGATGAGTGGTCATGTTAAAGGTGTGCAGTCAAAGATAAAGCTTTACAGCACAGCCATCTATGTTCTCTATATAAAATATCTACATTTTGAAATTTATTTTAATAATAAATAAAGGAATGTTATTTATGCTTAAGTATTTTTATATAATAAGTGAAATCTATAATGAAATATTCTCTAAAATTTTGTTATATGCAAATATATGAAATAATTTTAACATAGCCTAAGATATGTATTGAGTGTTCATAAAAAATGGAGCCCCCCCCCCCCTACAAAAAAAAATGAATTTTTTTTAAAATTATCCCCTCCCCCCTCTTTTTATGAAAAAATCCTGGCTACGCCACTGGATCCATTAGATGATTTTCCAGCTTAGTTAATTGATATAGTTTAAATTTATGTGCTAGCCAGAGTTTTGTTAAAAAAAAATTTTTTTTAAACCCAAACGGTGATTGTAATTTATTTTTTATGTTCGGTCTAGTTCGGATCTTAAAAATCATACATTTTTACCCTTGACATTTTATGTTATTTCCATGGTATTCATTTAATATTTTTTTTGAGGATTAATGTATTGATTTAGATAAAATGTCGACGATCATGATTTACCGTGACGATATGTTATGAAAAAATATAATGTTGTTAAATAGCTCAATTTTTAAAAAACGAACCCCAATATTTTGGCCAAAAGATATTTCGCAAGTGCGGAGATTTTGTTCATAGATGGCAGAAATATTTGGATAACACTAGAGGCATGCGTAATATTATTTTGGTTTAATTTTTAATTTTAAATTGGTTAAATCGAGCCTAGCAACACAAAAAAAATAATATTTATTTTTATATTAAAATCAATTATTTTTTAAAAAAAGGGAATTCTTTTGCGAGCTTTCAAACGAGGTCATTGGGTTTTGCTAGACGAAATTAATTTGGCATCTGATGAAACCCTCCATTCTTTATTTAGTATTTTGGAAGAGAACAAAATTTTTACCATAGATAATAATAATACAAATTGTTCCGAACAATTGAACCTAAATCAATCACAGGCAGATTATGATGCAAACGTTGACCAGTTTTCCGTGAACGCTCACCCAAATTTTAGGCTGTTCGCTTGTATGAACCCTCCTAGCAAGATTGAGAGTCAGAAGCGGTCTTTAGATCCTAGACTCAGGAATAGGTTCACAGAAGTATGTTCACTATATTTCTCATTAGAGCATTTATTGATCCTCTAATATTATATCTTACTCTTGATTATTTATTTTTTTAAAAAAACTATAAATTTTTCAAGGTTTACATAGCGGATTTAGAAGATAGAGCTGACCTCAGACTTATCATTGACTCCTATTTGTCTAGAGGAGCAACTGGAAACGCAAAGAAGCAAAATAATCGTAATATTTTAACCAACAATTTAATATATATAAAAATCCATATAAATTATTTTCTTATATTTCGGTCTTACGTGTTGAAATTTTTTTTATAAATCGGCCGAGCTTTTTTATAATATAAAAGTAAAGCTGTTAATTTTTTTTTCTAATTCCGAAGATATTTAATTCGGATTTTATTGAATAATAATAAATTGCAATAATTGTATACAATATCTATCCCTTTTCTGATTTTCACTCCACCCGTACTTTATTCTATGCAAAGTCTTGACCAAACGCATGATCGAAAACATGATCGATTTTTACCTGGCCATTCGAAAATCGGTAACCGATAAATCACTTTTCAAAATTAATCACAAATTAATCAATATTGCCTCACAATCCTTGCCTCCGGCGTATACCCTGAGATCATTGTGCCGGACCATCCAATTGGTATCCCAGTGTTGGCAAAATAAAAATCTCTACATGACTCCTTACAACAAATCTTTAAATGATATAGTCTACGAGGTATATTAATTTTTTTTATTTAAACTTATTTTTATTCGACTAACAGGGTTAATAATATTTTCGTCATTCCTTGTCATATAGATATAAAAAACATGATTTTTACTGGTACTTTGGAATTTGGGTTAAAGTTTTGTATACAAATTAAGGTACAAGAAGTGTTAAAATTTAGCATCACATAGCCTCTCATATTTTTGTAGTTATCAGAGTCAAAGTATAAAAAACAACTATTTTTACGCTTATTGTCATTCAAGTAAAGATTTACTAAAACCACAGAATTACATAGTTATAAATATTTTTAAAATCATCTAAGCTCAGAATTTTTAATTTTTTTTTGTAAAAATATAAAATTTTGCATAAATACATGTTGTAAATTCGTTACTATTATAAAAATATCATAAATACATTTTAAATAATATTAGAACAAACAATTAGTTACGTATGCTGGTTGAATAAAAAACTTATCTTTTAACTGTTTTCATCGATTTTCCCCATGAAGAACTTGGCATTCCAATGTTTTTAATACAAAACAAATATAGATTGTCTTGTAATATTTGCTTAAAATTTTATAAAATAGAAAAATTCATAATTTTTTACAAGATTTTAAACCTTAGAATGAGGTCAAATGGACTGCCACATAAAAATACCTTTAAACAAATTGAATTATTATACACTTTATTTTGATATTAGAATCATTATTTATAATTCTCTAGTTTTTAGTAAATTTTTAATTGAAAGACAATCGATAAGCGTAAAATTAGACCTTTTTCATACTTTGGCCCTTGATATTTCCAAAAAGAAGAATTATGACGCGAAAATTTAAACACTGCTTAAGTTACGCTAGTTTATATACAAAATGACACCCATCGATTTTACACGGAATGGCCTATAATCCTTGTTTTCTTGTAAAATTATTTTATAGGCATTTATGACGGTATTCTCCTCCGAATTAGATAAAGAATACCTTCCTAACCTAAAATCGCTATTCAAAACTACCCTATTTAATGGCTACGATTTCGAGAAACTTTACAAGAGAATGGAAAAAAATTCCTTCTCTTTGTCAAATACACCTTTTATCGACCATACAAAAAATCAACCAAGCACAGCTAAAATCGATGGATATCTATCGATAGCCAATTATTATTTGCTGAAAGGGGACGCGGAAAATGTTTTCGACAAAAAATTTATTTTTACGCCCTCGGTACAATGTTATTTGAGTTCGATAGTCAGAGCTCTGCATTATAGGTTTCATTTTTAGAATATTATTAAAATGTAGAGGATTTTCTGATAACCAACAATTCCTAAAAAACAAAATTTATTTTTTAATTTTTATATTCGTAAAATTTGATACAATATATCAAGATTATTATTACCTTATTAAAATTTGACTTTTAAATTTAATAACATTTACAATTTACATATATTATTCGTTATTCTCATATCATATCATACACTGGGGAGACATCCAACAATTAAGTGGGCACTCCACCACCCTATAGAGGGCGTCTCCAGTGCAGGGAATTTGCATTCACTGTTTGGCAGTTAATTTACCCTACTGTCAGGGCCCCTTTAATTTAAGAGGGCTTACGGTACCTCTCGCGGATAAGCAAGGGTCTACTAAATGGATAGTAATTTGCCCTACTGTCAGGGCCCGTTTAATTTAAAAGAGCTTACGGTATCTCTTGTGGATAAAGCTGGTATCCACTAAATTGATAAAGATATATCTTAATTGTAGGGTAAGAATTAGAAATTTATATTTAGTAATAAAAAAAAGGTGTTATTAAAGATATGTATATAAGAAAGTAATAAGTAATAATGATATAGGTAATAGAAGTGTAGACTAAAAGGAAAAAATTGGTAATTTGAAATTTTTTTTTAGATTAAATTAAGAAAAATTAAGATTTAGTAATTGTTAGGTAAAAGAAAAAGAAAGCAGACGATTTGATAATTGTTAGGAAAAAGGAACAAGCAGACAATTTAGTCTATGGTTAATAAATAACATGATGACTGTAATGTTATTAAGATTAAGGCTAATTAGTTGTAAGATAGTGAAAAAATAAGACTAAAAAAATGGGAAATAAGAAGGTATAAATTATTATATTATAAAAATAATAAAAATTAAATTAAAGGAATTGATAAGGTTTTGAAAATAGTGGTTAATAGGTAATAGAGATAGGAAGAAAAGAATGAGATAATAAAATTTAGTGATATATGAATTTATTAAGAGGAAAAAAAAGAAAGAGTTATTTATAGGGATTGGAGATTAGAAATAGGTTAAGATAAGGATATTTAAATACTTGAATAGACTTGGTTTTCTTCTTAATTTGGTTTATGAAAAGATAATATATATATAAAAATTTGTGATATAAGTTCTGACAAAAATTGTGAGTATGATTCAAAATTAATATATAAGTTGAGTATCTTGTAGAGAAAAAAATTTCATTAATGTGCAAGTGGTAATACGAGATGAAGATTGATAAGAGAATCTATAAATAAAAAAAAATTAAATGAAATAAAAAATTAGCCTGAATCTTGAGAAATGAAGAGATATTGAATCTTAGATTATGTTTTTTATTCACTTCATTTATTTCACTCATATTCTGGATGTTGAGGAATATTATTTAAATCGATTCAACATCAGCCATTTTCCTAGGCAGACGAAAAAATCGAATTTCATAATTTTCACTTCAGAGATTTTTTTCATTCGTTATTCTCATTCTCGCATATTAAAAATTTCATATCTCTTACACTAATTTTTTTTGACAGACGTTTCCCCATCTTATTACAAGGACCTACATCTGTTGGGAAGACCAGTTTGATTACATGGTTGGCTAAATATTTGGGTATAATCTGCGTTAGGATAAACAATCACGACAGCACAGAGATCGCCGATTACGTTGGCAGATACAGATATGATCCCCAGATGGATTCATTTTACTTTCAAGAAGGTTTATTATTTTGACAAAATAAAATGAATTAGATATTCAGGATATTTGATTTTGTTTTTGTAGTGAAATGGGTGGGTGTGCCTTGAGTTCGATGAAATAGAATAGAATTAAATAGGTTGGTAGTGATTTTATTATAGTAAATCTCAGTTTTGCGGTAATCATAACATCTCGTAACGATAATATTTTTATAACGAATTAAATAATTATTATTAGCGAATAAAAAATACCAAATTGGTGAATAATGTAACATTAACTTGTATATATTAAAAAAAATCAATCATCCAATTAACCAAATAAACAATACAAAATAACCATTTAAATATTATTTGAAAATAATATAACAACAGTTTTCATTTTACACGATTTGGATTCATAGGGTTTAGCTTCATTTTTAAACGTTTAAAATAAACAATTTTAAAATTTTTTGTTTTATCCCCAAATTTTTTTAAAAAAGGTCCCCTCACTACAGCCATGAAAAAGGGCCATTGGGTCATTTTAGATGAACTAAACTTAGCTCCGAGCGAAGTTTTAGAAGCCCTCAATCGGGTTTTGGATGATAACAGGGAACTTATAAACCCCGCGTTCTCCGAAAATCAAAATTGTAACGAAGAAACCATAAAAGCCCATGAAAGATTCACGATTTTTGCCACTCAAAATCCCGCTTCGGCGATCTACAGCGGAAGAAAACAACTTTCCAGAGCTTTTAGAAATCGCTTCTTGCAGGTCAACTTTTCCCTACTGCCTTATGAAGAAATCAAAGTTTGTAGCACACGCATCAGATTATACTATTTAGTATTTATACACATTTTTTGAATCAGCATTTACTTTTCCATTTATCTTCCTTTTCAAGCAAGAAGGATACATGCATTTTTAATGTTAAAAAAATATTAAGGTCATTTTGCGTGAATCATGGCATCTGTCGACCAAAACATGTGATAAAATGGTCGCCATCATGATGGATCTCCAATGCAAACGCTCAAAAAATTCTGTGTTTTTCGGTAAAGAAGGGTTTATAACTATAAGGGATCTATTTAAATGGGCTAATCGATACGATACTTTGGTGGGCGGCGATGATGAGATAACTAATTTGTTAAGACGTGAATGGAACCTCAATTTATTAGCTTTGACCGGTATTTTTTTTAAAGTTTTTATGTTTGAAGGCTAAAATATCTTAATATTTTAATCAATTATACTCTTTAATATTTAAAATTACAAGTTGTCTCATATTCTAGTGAAAGTGAGAAAAAAAATTCATAAAGTATATTTTATGATTTCTAATGTTTAAATGAGTTTAAATTATTTAAAAAAAAAATTTGGTATAGATTTTATTTATTAATGGTCCTTTTGCTGCATCAACTAAAACATTGTCTGGAAAAAGTTTTATTTTCCATTATTTTTTTCTTTCTTATAAATATGACATTTAATCGTAAATATATTTATAGGCTATACCCTTCTAGCCTCGCGTTGCAGGACTCAAGAAGATTTATGCATCATAAATGACATTTTTAATCGCATTTTCAATGAACATAAATCGTCTGTTTACAACATTTCTGATATGGAAAATTACCTATTTAATTCAGAAACGGAACTGTTTACTACTTTGAAAACTAGGATAATCGAAAATTTTCGAGAGTTCGACCACATTCATTGGACCTTTAACACCAGACGCATATTGATATTGACCTATCTTTCGGCTTATTTTAAGGAACCCGTTTTATTGGTTGGACAGACTGGGTTTTTATTTTAATTTTTCATGTACTATGTATAATGTAGTATGATGCACTTATTTATTTTATGGGATATTCCTTTTTTTTTACCATTCTTTTATAGTTAAATAAATTTAGATTAAATATGTGAAAAGGTTGAAAGCAATTTAGTGTAATAAATGATTTTGCTACAGCTTCGACAAGTTAAACTTTTAGGAAATTTATGACCTAAGCTATTAAAACTATAACCTCTATTTATTCTGAACTCTACAACATATATATTTGAATTGTTTCATAAAATGGTCATTTAAGGCCACTTACCCCTCCTCCAGTTCATAATATAACATGTAAATATTTTTTAAGTTGCGGTAAAACAACAATTTGTCAAATAATTGCCGACCTTTTCAAGCAAACCTGCTACACCATAAATTGTCATCAGCAATCTGACGCTTCAGATTTTGTTGGCAGTTTAAGACCTTGCCACGACAGCGATGAGCAACAAGCGATGAGTACTGATTATGTGAACAACGACTTAAAGGCTCCAAGTAATTTTGATTATAACAAACTAATCAAAAAATGGATATTATTCTAGAAGGTACTGTACATATGAAAAATCTCGGTGAGCCCAAGGGAGAGGAGCATATGGAGATAGATTTGGACGCTAAATTTGTAAATACACTTGAATATCACGTTGAATCGGATCCCCCGAAAGATTCAAAAAGTAAAAAGATGTTTGAATGGAGGGATGGGCTTCTTGTCAAAGCTATGAAAGAGGGTAATTCACTCCTTTTGGATGAAATATCGCTCGCTGACAATTCCGTGCTAGAGAGACTCAATAGTGTACTGGAGGCTGACAAAAAGTTCCATATTATTGTTCACATATATCTTCTATAATTTTTGCTTAGCATAATCTTCGGGTATTTTTATTCTAAGAGCTCCTATATCGCACCTGTTGCCAGATCCCTAAAAATTTTTTATAGGGAATGGTTAGGCTAGACTCCTTTCGGTAATTATCATTAGTCAAAATAAAAAACTCCTCTCCCCCCTTCACGATATATTTTGCGATGAATTAATTTGCAAAAAATAAATAAATTAGGTTAGTTCTAATTGAAAAAGGAAATGAAACATACGATAGTTGCATGGAAATAAAGGCTCATCATGATTTTCATCTTTTTGCGACAATGAATCCCGGTGGTGATTACGGGAAGAAGGAGGTTTTTTAAAAACATTTGGATTATATGTTTTCACAGCCTTTTTTTTATTTATAAAAGTATGCATTTTTTTGTCATTTTTTAAGATTTAAGGCTGCGTACCATTTTTAAGCAGTACTCTCTTTTGTTTTCTATATAGCTTCCTCTACACTACCAGGAAACAGGCTATTTAGATTTAGGTAAAAGGTACGATAATTTGTTTTATTTGTACCGAAGAAATATATAAATAACTTAATGGTTATTTATTAAAAGACAAACTTAAACTAAATAGGGTGTACCTGCGTCACGCTGAAAAATTTGAAGAGTCCCTTGAAAATTTTGAAATTTTTTTATAACTCAAAAAAATGTCATTTGGAAAATTTAAAAAAATGAATTAAAATTTTTTTAATAAGCCCCCTTGAGATTGTAAAGTTAAAGTTTCAAAAATAAGGCGAATAGTGCTCAAATGGCGCAAGTTTTTTAATAATAAAAAAATATAAGGTTTATACGTGATTATTTAAAATCCTGAGCTTGTAAATCCTTTGATCATTATTTTTTATACTAGCTAGTAAAATTCTCTTATCGTATATAAAAATAATATATTTTTTATTTTTTATACAAGCTTATTTAAAGTCCATAGCTCGTACAAATCCTTTGATCTTTGTTTTTATGCTAGGTGGTGCACTATGATTTAAATCAATTCAATTACAAATTCAAATTTTTTTCTCATCAAAAATTCGATTAGTTATCTCCCGCCCTTAGAAACAGATTTACAGAAATATGGTGCGATTCTAACGACGATATCAAAGACGTGGTAGGAATAATCACCCATAATTTGAAATCGGCCCGGGTCGAAAATACAAATTCCCTCATCATAAAGGCGTTCGTCGAATATTACGATTGGATCAAAAATTTTAATAACTCGTCTCCTAAAAATAAAGCTAGTTGGTTTAGTGGCGAATTTTCTTCTCTCACTACATTGCCTTCGTAAATATATTTTGATCTTAATATATAGATTTTATAAAATTTGCCTTTTCCATAGTTTATCTTTATAGGCCAGTAAATCACCCTTCGTCACTTCTCACCAGTTTAAACGCCGCAATTTATATTTTAAACATTTATCCAAATCTTATTACTTTTCTTCGCTTTATTTTTCTTAGTTTAACTATTGATTCTACACAATTTTCCAAAGTCAATTCAAGTGGGTTGTTGTACGAGTAGTGTTGTTAAAAAGTCGAGTTCTTACGACTTGCGACTCGAGTCGTAGTCGTAAAAAACGGCTCCGACTCAAGCCGATCAAGGAGCCGCATGAGCCGACTCACTTAGTCGGCGCATGAAGTAGGCTCGTATAAGGCGACTCGCTGGGTCTGCCTAATTTTTTTGTTTTTTTTATAAAATCTGGTAAATTGCTAAATTTTGGATTACTGATTAATGTGAACAAAATTATATTAAGAATATTCATATCGTAACTAAAAATGGCTCAGGACCCGAATTCGGCTTCAGGGATTATATACCTAATTTTTATAACACAAAAATGTAAAAATATAATTTATATTGTAAAGATGTTAAATTAAAATTTCAGTGAAGATGTATCCTAGATAAGTGACAATTGTCATAATCGTTGTTTTTAAAGTTTTTTAAATTTTTTTGACGTAAATGGCCCAAAATAAGTATTGCTAACATGTTTAAATAAAACTTCAGTGATGTACTCTAAACAGAGTTTCCCATTCAAAAAAGGAAAAGTCCCAATGAAAAAAGGAAAATTGTAATTTTTTTAAAATTTTTTGTCAATTTTTCTTAAACTTTTATTTATTTTTGTTATTCCTTTTTAATTTATTTCTAAATTTTTGCGATTTCTTTACGTTCTTTTTCTTACTGTATCTTTTCTCAATTTATTTCTAACTTTTTGCTATTTTCTTTACTTTTATTTTTCTTACTATATCTTCTCTCAATTTATTTTTCTTCTCATTTTGATAATTCTTTTGTATTTTTAAAATAATTTATAAATTTAGGTCCATTTTTTTAACAATTCTTTACGTTTTTTTTCATCATACATACAATATTCTTTTTATGTTTTTTGTAATCCTTTACATACATTTCTAACCTTTTTAATCTTGTCATTTTTAATCTTTATTTTTTTGAGCATTTCTCAATTTTTTTCTTCTCATTTTTGATAATAATTTTTAATAATTATATTTAATGCTTTTGGCAGACAATATAATTACAATTGCTAAATTATAAATTATTCGTTTGGTTTACCTTAACTGTAATACCAAACGATATTTAAATTAATAAAATATAATTATTTTTAAATTCTTATTTTTAAAACGCATTAGAAAATTATTATCATTATAAGTGTATGTTATTTTATAAATAAAGATTATATATAGTAAAAAAAATGCGTCCTTATTTATTTTTTTTTAAAATTTATAAATTAGTTTTATCAAAGTCAGATATAAAGTAAATGTTTTAACTAAATGGTCTCTAATAAACAATTATATATACTAGGATTCTGTAATGAACTAAACTAGCAAAAATAATTATCAAAATGAAGAAAAAAATTGAGAAATGCTCAAAAAAATAAAGATTAAAAATGACGAGATTGAAAAGGTTAGAAATGTATGTAAAAGATTACAATGAAAAAATTATAAAAAGAATATTGTATGTATGATGAAAAAAAATCTAAAGAATTGTTAAAAAAATGGACCTAAATTTATAAATTATTTTAAAAATACAAAAGAATTATCAAAATGAGAAGAAAAATAAATTGAGAGAAGATATAGTAAGAAAAATAAAAGTAAAGAAAATAGCAAAAAGTTAGAAATAAATTGAGAAAAGATACAGTAAGAAAAAGAACGTAAAGAAATCGCAAAAATTTAGAAATAAATTAAAAAGGAATAACAAAAATAAATAAAAGTTTAAGAAAAATTGACAAAAAATTTTAAAAAAATTACAATTTTCCTTTTTTTCATTGGGACTTTTCCTTTTTTGAATGGGAAACTCTGTATCTTGAGTACATCTTCACTGAAGTTTTATTTAAACATGTTAGCAATACTTATTTTAGCCCATTTACTTCAAAAAAATTTAAAAAACTTCAAAAACAACGATTATGACAATTGTCACTAAAATTTTATTTTAACATGTTAGCAATACTTATTTTAGCCCATTTACGTCAAAAAAACTTTAAAAACAACGATTATGACAATTGTCACTTATCTAGGGTGCATCTTCACTGAAATTTCATTTAAACATGTTAGCAATACTTATTTTAGCCCATTTACGTCAAAAAAATTTAGAAAACTTTAAAAACAACGATTATGACAATTGTCACTTATCTATGGTACATCTTCACTAAAATTTTATTTAAAAAACTTTAAAAACAACGATTATGACCATTGTCACTTATCTAGGGTACATCTTCACTAAAATTTTAATTTAACATCTTTACAATATAAATTATATTTTTACATTTTTGTGTTATAAAATTAGGTATATAATCCCTGAAGCCGAATTCGGGTCCTGAGTCATTTTTAGTTACGACATGAATATTTTTATTATTTGTTCACATTAATCAGTAACCCAAAATTTAGCAATTTACCAGATTTTATAAAAAAAACAAAAAAATTGAGCAGACCTAGCGAGTCGACTAACACGAGCCTACTTCATGAGTCGACTCGAGTCAAAGTCGTTTTATCGGCTAGAAACTAGGCTCGAGTCGCAGCTAAGTCGACTCGGCTTAGCCGTTTAACAACACTATGTACGAGAACATGAAATTAAAAAAAAGCTAGTCTTATATTTTAGAAAATCTATAAAGTAATATTAATAGATATTACATAAAGTAATAGTTAAATATCTCAATTGAGTTTTTTTTTAAAAATCTTTAAATATGGAGATTTTTTAGATATTTACTAAAACATTCCCAATAAAAATTTCACATTCAGAATATTTGAAAAGTTCATCATTTTTTATGATTTTTTCTCCTATATCATCTCAATATTATCTTCGAGTTTTTCTATAAAATATGAAAAATAGTCTTAATTTTTCCACTTTTTAGGATTTTGCGTTTTTGATCACATACCACTCAAATGATTACGCCTGATAAAAGAAAATTGCATGATTATTTTAAAAATTCCCATAAATATCCTTTCTGATTTTTATAAAAAAATATGTTTATTAAATTTTTAAAAAGAATCGCTAATAATTGTCTTATTAAAACGGTTATAAATTTTTTTTCAAATAATTTTTGGGAAAAATAAAACAGAATAAATTTGAACACTAGAGATGTCCTACGTTTTACTCAATTTATGAATTCTGCAACGTTCGAAGCAAATATTAATAACTTTTGCCCTTCTAACTCAATTATGGACATTAATTTAGAAAATTTAGCTGTAAATTCGTTTACAAATTGTAATCTTATTGTCGAACAAATCAAGCGTTTTTATCATTCCGTCGCTTTGACCCTTTGGGAAAAAATTGATATTGCGGGTATTATTCTTTGTTATTATTATTAAACAAAGAATATTTTAAAAAAGCCGAGATAGAAAAAACAATTTTTTATTTATTAGTCAGATTTGTCATTATAATATTTGTTAATATTTATTAAAGCTTTCTTGAATAATTTACCCTCTCATCAAATAACCTCGATTCAAGAAATGTGTCATTCTCGACTATTGAATAGTATATTCCATATTTACGAAGAAATATCATTACTGAATCACATAGAAAGAGGTGTGTTTGATAACGCGAATGAACTCATTTTTCAATCTTCGCATATGGAAATAGTCAAAAATAGCAAAGTATTTGGAATTACTCCATTCGTTTATCATATAACAAGTAATAAAAAATATTTTATCTCAATTTAACAACACTATTTTTTTACATATCGCTTGATTATTATAGAGCTTAGTAGTGCTGTTAAACGGCTCGATTTAAGCCGATTTTTAAAAACGGCTAACTCAATATTTTATCCAGAAAAAAAATAATCAAGCCTGAAGATTTTGTTCATAGGTTTGGACACATATTAGCCAAGTCTCTAGGTCAGGCAATATATTTCTTACTAAAATGTTGAGTTAGCCGTTTCTAAAAATCGGCTCAAAATGAGTCGTTTAACAACACTAGAGCTGAGATTGGCTCTGTATCCTATTCTTGGTTGTCACCCAACCTTTAAAAAATGTTTTTTTTGCTAACAAGATCTTTAAGAAACTTCATATAATATATGGTATAGTTTTTTTTCCAATTCTTATATATATATATATTATTCTTTAATTATTCAATTTAACTTCTATAAGCATTCAATTTAACTGACCTTTTATATAATATTAAATATAAATCCGTTATATTATTCTATGACAAATATATTATTCAAATAACGTTGAATATTAAAATATATAAAATATAACAAAGGTGAAGTAGATTTTTAACCAACACGTTTAGATATTTAAAAAAATATTATATTTTATAAGCTTTGATTTATATTTATTATTATAATTATAAAATAGTCCTTTAAATTTGAAATTTAACGATAGATAAAATCAATGTACAATTAATTCATATTATACAGATCCTGATCATATTATGGACAGCTCATCTAATTTTGTTCTACACGCACCAACCGCTAGGGAAAATATGTTTAAAATTTTGAGAGCATTGACTCTGTCTAAACCGATGCTATTGGAAGGTTTATATATATTTTATATCCATACGTTAATTTTTTTACAACTCACAAGAGCAATATGTTTGTATACTTTTTACCCCTAAATGCGGGAGATTAAGGTCCGGCAAGACGTGGTAAGGCGGACCGTAATATTACCTATAAAATATTAACCTAGTCACAGGTGCCAATTAATTATATATTTCCATAGATATTAAATTAGTGTCATCATTTGGTAAAGAAAATATACTAAGATTGGTAGGAAAATCATGATTTTTTTCCTTCAAACTTAAGCACATTGGAAATAAATATTTTTTATTTGAGAAATAATTTTATAAATTTGAGACATGCCCATGACTAAAGGGCCATACTCTACAGGCCAATTCATCTTTTCTTTAGGCGAGTGCAAATTTATTATGACGAATAAATATACTTAAAGCATTAGCTATATAAAGATGAACCTCGAAGTGAAAATATACCATCAAAATAGAAAGATAATTATAATGTAGCTGTTTTTCTATGGATTTAGCAAACAGTAAAGGTGTCGTCGTGCATTGTAATTTATTATTAAAGTAAATTGTACTTAATAATTATACTATCTATAACCACATCCAAAAAGCTATCAATGGGAAAGAGGTCTAAATGCCTACTCAAATATTGCGGAATCAAATAATTAAGATTTTGCAAATTAAAATACTAATTAGAAATTTATTACTGGTGGAAGTCACATTAAAGGTATCGGCTAGAACCTGATCGGAAAAACTTGGTTGGACCATGGTTGAAATGATCCGATTTAGTTATAGCCTACGTCCGAAAGCCGTACCGTTGACATATAGTAATTATAATATATATAATATAAACACAAGGATCACCTGGTGTGGGCAAAACTACCTTAATCCAAGCTCTCGCGAATTTTACTAACAATAAGTTGGTAAGGATAAATTTGTCGGAACATACAGTATATATTTTTTTTTGTAAATATTGATTATTCTCACTTTTTAATAAGGATGTATGCGATTTATTTGGCGCTAATTTACCCACAAATGATGGATCTTTTGCGTGGAAGGATGGACCAGTATTGAAAGTACTCAAGAATGGATATTGGTTGCTTATAGACGAGGTTTCATTTTTATAATGAAACTCAAATACTATTACTTATTGTCAAATACGTTTATTGAAAAAAAATTATTTATAATTTAAAGATAACACTTAATTTGAATATAAAATTTGTAAGAATAATTGAAATTTAAATTATAAAGGTAATTGAAAGGTTTAAATTGTAAACAAATTAAATGACAATTATGGTATGTAAATTTTAGTAGTATAAATAGTGAGATCTAAAATGTAATAATTCATCAAAAGAAAAGAGAAAGTTTTATAATTTTTACTTTATATTTTGATTTTATATTTACGTTTTAGCGTTATTTATGTTATTTTAGAATAATTTTGATTAACTTGATTAACTCTATATTTTAATAAATTAATTTGTCATCTTCAATTCTTGATTTTAATGTATTTGAATTAAACACTTATTTTATTTTTATAATAAAAAAATTATTAACTATTATTTTTTTTATACGCACAATTAAATTCCTCCTTATAACCTATGCTTTATTTTATTTTTATTATAAAAAAATTATTAACTATTATTTTTTTTATACGCACAATTAAATTCCTCCTTATAACCTATGCTTTATTTTATTTTTATTATAAAAAAATTATTAACTATTATTTTTTTTATACGCACAATTAAATTCCTCCTTATAACCTATGCTTTATTTTATATTCAATCTATAAAATAGCATCATTTTTGCCACCTTTATTTATTAACACTAGATAAATTTAGCCTCTCAATCCGTCTTAGAAGCCCTAAATTCTTGCTTAGATCATAGAGGAATAGTTACAATTCCAGAATTGGGCAGGAGTTTTAGCATAAAAGAAGGGAAAACAGTTATATTTGCTTGTCAAAATCCACATTTTCAAGGCGGAGGTCGCAAAGTTTTGCCCAAATCTTTTGTTAATCGATTCATACATGTAAATTAAAAAATATATAACACTATACATAATTTATCATTATTTTATTTTTTATTATTTCAGGAAAATTTGGGTAATTAAAATATTAATATTTTTTTAACCTATTTAAGGTGTTATGCTATTAGAGTTCATATAATTTAAACGAAATCAACCACAAATTAAACTAGAAATAGTTTTAATTTTCGGACATAAATTTGTATCTAATTGTTTTTAAAACCCTAATCGAAATCGATATAATTTTATTTTAATTTAAAATTAACCCGAAAACAATATATAAACATTTTCTGATATAACCAAGGTATACATCAGAGACATGAATCCGCAGGATTATATCATTATATTAAAACACTCGTACCCAAATATACCAGAAGATGTAATAGCCGATATGGTCGCTATAAACTTTGAAGTAATTTTTAATAAGTTAATGACTGTTATAATATCGTATAAGCCTTGCATTGGACCTGTTATTGAATATCCAGCTCAGCTCTCATTTTTTATCCACCGAGTCCAAGAATCTGGCCGAACTTGGACCTGCCCATGCAGGGTTTAAATAGAAATATTTTATTACTCAAAATTTTTCAACTTTATATTTCTTAATTTTAAAAAGTATAATAATATTAAATAGAAAAAATTAACATTCCATATAACAACATTTATATAAAAGGTTAAAAGATTAAGCAAAGAACTAACCAGATACTCTAATATGTGGGAATTTAATATACGGGATTTGACTCGATGGTGCCAATTATCTTTGAAAGTATGCTAGTGCTAATTTAATATTACCTTCAAAATTTTCTTCATATCGTTTGAAAATTTAATAAAACATTAATATTATATTATCAAACCAGTATATTTTTAACGATCCATTTTCAATTTTATTGCCATGTAGAAATATTGTTTATAAATTTGGCATTTTTTATACAAAAAACTTAAATTTAATTTTTTTAAGATTATAGTTAATTTTTACCTAGATATCATTCCGGTCATAAATATTCTTTTTGTAAATCTATTTCTTACAATAATATTTAATTATTTAAATAACTAATGAAAGAACTCGAAATACCAAGAAGACCTACTTTACGATTCCTTTGATTTGATTTACATAGCCAGGTTTAGGAACCCTCAACATAAGATCGCGATATCTACCATATTTTTTCGAATTTCAAATCACGAAAACCCCCTCCGCAAAATTGATGAAAAAAATAGCGGCTTACCATCTTCTCACTATAAAATGATACAAACTCCTTTTCATTTTTCGAGAACAACTTCCGCCTCAAGTAATTTGCAGATAGGTAGATCCCTATTAAAAATAGCTAATAAATTATCGGTGGATTTCTTGTGCGGTAATAATTACAATAAACCTTTATGCCTGCTAAAATCTCAAATGAAGAACTTGGAACTCTTAGCCAGAGTGCTTCAGATGAATTGGATGCCTATTTTGGTTTGAATTTTAATATGAGATGCGGAATATATTTAATTTTTAAACTATCATATCATTTACATACCACTTGAGAGTTCTAACACTCTGGTAAATTTACACGAGTCCGATTTACAAAAAAATAAGGCACCATTTTTTTAGTTTAACTTTATAAGAACGTTGATAACAAAAAAAACAAATTTATTATTAATTTTAAAAGATATTTTTTTTATATCTATAAATGAAAGCGACGTGGCTATAAACCGTCTTTTATATCCTATTTATTTTCGGAAACATACTATAATTATTAATAACTTGATATTATCATAATTTTATCTTAGTCTTAAGAATATAGAATATTAGATTTATTTTTTATTTATAAAATCAAAATTAATTTCAATTTAAAATATTGAAATTTTTATTTAAAATATTAATCTATAGATAGGAAACACCGGATCTGGCAAAACGAGTTTAGTCAGAATATTAGCCTCCTTATCTGGAAATAAATTGAGTCATTTTTATATGCACCCAAACACTGATACTACGGATCTTATAGGAAATTACGAACAAGTAATTTTTATCATTTATTGTTTCAAATTAACTGATTGCTTTTTTTATTTTTATTCTTTGGTAACCAGGGACGTAACTACTGAATGAATTTTTGTGGCCCAGCCCTTCCAAATACACCCCCCCCCCCCCATCTAACAAAAATTTAATTGGACAAAAGAATCGAAATATTTTATTATTTTGAATATGCTTAATCAAGGACATTCTAGGTTCCACTTTCCCGAAATGCTCCTGAAGCAAAAAGTGTTATATTTTAAAGGAAAGGCGGGAAAAAATTATTATCTTATTATCGGAATACATTTTGGAGGTGCTCTAGAATATGTTCCAGAATTTTTGCGGATTCTTATAAAACAGCGTTTCCTAACCTTTTGAATATGAAAGCTAAAAATGAAAAATTTTAATCTTAAAAGAATCTGAACGGAGCAGAACAAAAAAATGTCCTGTTATTATGTTTTAGCGTCAACGTGTTTTATATAGAAATGGGTTAATTTTTTTATATAACTTTAGAGCATTTGTTTGTTGTTTTTTTCAAATTTGAAAAATCTGATTCTGATTTTACCGAAATGTATTCCGTATCAAATACAGAAAACTTTGTCATGTCCTGAAATATAGGGTGGATATGAGTTTTTTTCAGATTTAAAAAATCGCGCTCAATAAATAAATTACAGCTGGAAAATACATTTACGTTAACATATACACAATATTGCTACCTCATTCTTTAATTGATAAGGCATAAAGATATATATAAACGATTTTATGTCCCCCCCCTACCGCTTTTCCTCTTAGTGAAAACTCCTGGTTGGCTTAATAATTCATAATAAATATATCAAATTCATATAAATATATCAAATTCATATAAATGATTTAAATTTATAACGTAAATTTTTAATCGATTTAATATTAGATCAGAATGTTTTAAATCCATTCAAGTTCAAAAATTAAAACCATAAATATTTTATATATTTGTTTAGAATGATAGTCTTAGTGTTATTGGTAAACTTATCAATCTATACGAGTTACTACTAAGGAAAATGGCGAATCATTACATACTCACTGAAGAAGATTGTCAAAGAAAAATAGTACTTGATCTTTTGCAAAATTTATCCCAGTATTCCTTAAATCGTAAGATATATATTTTGGAATTTAAATCATATAAAACTTTAATATTCTTAAACATTCAGGCATCCACTGTTGATAAATTATATTAAAGAAAATATTTTTTTGAAAAGTTTATTTATTATGGTAATAGGTGTAGCCATTATGGGTGCCCCTTCCCCATAAAATTTTCAAGTATTCTTAAATATTGTTTTAACCTAATAAAGATATTCTTACACACCCTCATCCCCTTTCCCCAGCTGTCTAAGCAAATTATTGATATCTCATAAAAGATGCATGATAAATAATGCGCCATAGATTTTTTTTTAATAGCAAGATCTCCTGTTTAAAACTAGGTTTATTCATTTAGCTAATAAATCTTCGAATTCCTATAGGCTGACAAAAATATTAGTCCGCCCTTGTCTGTTAATAAAAAATATTAATTTTATGTTGTTTACGAAAAAAACATAGTTTCAATATTTATTCCAAACATTTTATCTTAGCTCTTATCCTGATGTAATTAATTTATTTACATATATTTTCCCTTCTTTTACATAATTACATAAATGTTGATGTTAATTTATATTATAGTTTAATATTTATTATATAATGATTAGCAATTCGTGTTTTTAAATTTAAATTAAAGTAAGGATAAGAATATTTTCCAATTTATATTCGAAAAGCTACTTTTACTTATATTATAATTTTATATCCTTTTTGTTGTACTGATAAAGATAATATAATAACAACTGATTTATTATATTAAGTTTCATTTAATAACTATTTGCAATAATAACATGTTGAAGTTTATGATTACCTCAACATACACCATCGTAAAAATGAATCCCGGAAAAAATCGAAAAATAAACCCCTGGATTTTATTTCCCATAGAATTTACTTAAGACCTAATAAATAATAGGTATATTTTCATTTGGATTATAATGGATATACTCATATTTATAATGTATAGATAAATTAGTATTTTAGAAAAAAATATTATAAAAATATAATATATTAATAAGCTAAATTTCTTTAGGCCCTAATTCATTATTTAAAGATTACTCATATACCCTTCCATAATGCTTAAACAAGATAAAATGCTGAAGTTCAAATTGGTACTGGGAAAAAATACCCCAGTAAAATAAGCCATGTATTTCTTATTTTCATAAAGATTATTTGCTATAGTAATAAATATAATATCCATCCTTAATTACGAAATTAAGTAGACTAAATTTGTCAAAATTTTGTAATAATATATATTTATTTTATTGATGAATCATGATTATGTATATACAGATTTAATAATTTAGAATATTAATTATATTGATTAACATTAAATATTGAAGGAAATCGCTTTTATAAAATATGGAAGGCTTCGCATTCCATCACGGTATTCCTTGCAAAGTTTCTTTAACCGAATCTGGGTATTATAACTGCGATTTTTTTTCGGTGTCCAACTATCTACACGCCATCTTTCAAGTTTAGTTTCATCAATAGCCACCTCACATTCCATTTTTTTAAATCAATACCCAGATTGATGGGTGTTTATTCCCAATCAGATTAGAAAAACGATGATTACAACCTTCGCCTTGATTATTTGTGCGTTCTTTGTCGAATAGAGTGCTCTGATTCACATTCCAAGTTTCTGGAGGAAATCGAGGCTCAATTTAACGTGTTTGGAATTGAGAATTGCTTCTTGTGACAAATTCTATAAATATAAAAAAAAAATCCGGGGGTTTTTTTTCTGGAGGTTTATTTTCCGGGGGTATTTTTCCGGGGATTTTATTTCCTATTACCCGTAAAAATATATTTTTTTTTTCATTTAAACCCTAGTCAGCTGAGCTCAAAATTACATTAAAATCTGTATGTGCCGCTGATTAATATTAAATTACGTGATGGATAAATATTATTGTATGAATATATTTTTTATTTAACGATTTTTCGAAGATTTTGGCTTAATATTTTTTTCAATGAGGGATTAGGGCTAAAACGAATTATTCGAATAAGTATAATGTAAAAAATATTCATCGAATAATAAGTTTTATATTATTCGAAATTAATTGTATTATTTATAAATATTTGAAATTTTTCTAAGATATTTCATTTTTTCGTTTATATACATACGTAAAAAAGTAAATAATCTAATTTCCTTTCTTAATGGATGAATATTTTATTTTACTTTACTTTTTTTCCTCTGCATGTTTTTTTTAATATTTTTGAATAATTAAAAAGAATGGGACAAAGTTAAATGTAAATATGCGTAATTTAATTAATTTTTTTTATAATATATTATATTAAACCTTCACTACATATATGGAAAAAACTTGCATTACATAATTTTTGATAGTTATATCAGAAATTATTTGATTATATAGTTTATTAATTAAATATTATTTAAATGTCTAAAATGAGATTATATTGTGCATTTTTAGAAAATTTTAATAAAATTTGAACATTTCTTGCAATTTAATTTGATTATATTAAAAGAATTTAGGTTTTTTATAATTAGAAGAAATAACACGTAGAAAAGTCTTAGATTAACATTTTTATAAGAAATTCTAAAAATTGGGTTTGATCTATTCATATTTGTTTTTACAAAATATATAATATATTTTTTTTATAAACTTTAGAAAAATTTAATTCGAATATTCGAGCAATTAAATCGAATGATTTTATTTAAATCTAATACGAATAATAGAGTAATTTGATTCGTTTTTTGTCTAGAGGCAATACCTAGACAATTCTTTAATATTACATTAAAATTGGCATATTTAGCGGATTAATATTAAATCCTATGATGAATAAATAACATTGGATGAATATTGGTATAAAGAATTTCACTGCAACACAATACTATTGGATAAATATAATTAACGAATGTAAATTGTTTTTTTATAAAATTTTTTCCTGCCGGAGATGCATGTTTCCTCTGGACGAGAGGGTGCTGAAATATATTTTTGCTATTTCTTAAATAGCTTATTTACCAATTACGGATGTGACATTTATAATTTATTAGACTTACTTACAATGGACCCTGAAAATTTGCCTATATTTTTATTTACTCATAATTCACTAAATATAGAGACTTGCCAGCCTGTACTTTATAAACATTTGGCGCATGAAAATGGGTCCCCGACTATATTTATATTCAATTTAACTCTTTCTTTGTTTTATAGGATGGCGTAAATTATAAACGATTTGTTTATAAATAACAAAGCTATTAGTGCCCTTTTTTGAATTGGTATTCAATACCTAGTTACAAAATAGGAAATGTAATTGAGTATTTAATTAGTAGTTACATTTGTATAAGTTTATGGATAAAGAATTAAAAATGTTTTAAATTTTTTAAAAATTTGCCCAACTCGACCTGTGGGCTTTACTTTAACGGGTCGGGCTTTGCTGATATTTCATACCACCAAATTTTGTACATCTGCATATCTTTTTACAATTTTCACTCCAGAAAATTAGCTTTGGATCTTTTCATCTATAAATTATTTTGTTTTAATTATCTTAGCCTATAGACGTTTAAAAAACAGTTTTCGGACTGTTGTGCATGCGGCTTACCCGCAATGGTGGATTTAATTTTTCACCCAACGTAATTTATTCCAGTGAGATAGGAATGAGGAATACAGCTCTGTTGAACTTTCAACTATATAGGGTAAAAGCTATATAAATCAGTATCACATATTTTTTAATCCATCTATATTTTACAATAAAAATTGTCGGGAATTATTTTGTATATAAGTATTATTTGAAATATATGAGATGGTCAACATCTGAATTTATTAAATTGAGATAAATTAACATTTTCTATATTGAATGATTGATACTTTATTTTATACGCATTAATCGAAATTGTTTTAAAAAATATATATATAAACTATTATGAAAGGTATAACTATTTTTACAAATTTATTTTGTTATGGTTTTTCTTGTTTGTTAATTAATAAAATTTGATAAAGGATTTTTTAACAAAGTAATTAAAATAAAACGCGTAAGTTCTTAATAATATACATATAGGATGTAGATGAAAGAAGATAATCTTAATATCTATTTCAGCATGTAAAAAATTACATGAAAAGAAGTTTTTTTTACATGTTTATTACTAATGCTGTTAAATTTATTTTTCAAAAGTAACTGGATACATTAAATCTCTACGAAAATTTCGGATAGCATAGGTTGCATTGAGAAAATTGATGAAATTAAAATGTGGAAATTTATTTCCTTCAAATACATTTTTTTAAAATATACAATATAATAAAATATATTAAAAATGATGAGTTAAAGATTCTTTGATTTTCAAGAATTTTAGATAAATTCAGACAAATTTTATATAATATGTTTTTTTCCGGCAACGTGTTATTTTTTCAACTTTAAGCCCGTTTTTTTAATTTTGAAAATCTGATTTTGCCGGAAATGTATTCCAACATTGAAAAAACTGCCCCATGAATTTCACATAATTTTGTCATGAACTTTTGAACTTAATATTATTTATATTAGTTTTTCCAAAGATTTTTCAAATAAATTATAAATGACTCAAAAGTTAACGGTAAAATTATATACAATTCATAAGATAGAAATTCTAAACATGCTGGCTGGAATACATTTCCGGTAAAATCAGATTTTTAAATTTAAAAAATAAGCGCTCAAAAAATTATTTAAAGTTGAAATAAAAACACGTTACCAGGAAAAACAGATTGCCGCTAACATAAATATTTTATCTTATGTTATTTAATAACCAAAAACCTTTCAAATACTAAAATAATGAAATGTAAAAAGAAATTTTATTTTTCGTATTATGATTAATAGAGTTGTTAAAGTATCTAGATATAAAAATTGGGTATCTGTATCTAGATAGATTTTTGATTAAAGTATTTGTATCTGTTTTAGATACATTTTGACATACTTTTATTTAACGCTTTTTTATATTATAAATAAAATACTTGAATGCAAAATTTATTTTATTTCCTATGAGCATATAACTTAATATTAATATATATATTAAAAAATATTAAGACTACTATATTAAAAAAATATATATATATATATAAAATATTAAAACTTATATATAAAAATATATATATAAATATTTATTAAATTTATGTCCGAGTTATCAATAACAAGCAAATTCTGATATTTATTACAATCCATCTCAAGGAATTTGCCATTTTTATTTGCAATGGAATTGGTATTTTATTATATTAATTTTTGTTCTAGATTAATATTGATGAAGAATATGATATAATCAATGACGACATTCTTCCATGGCCAATTTATGGACCATATTTTAAAAATAATATCTCAAAATAAAAAAACAAACCTCTGATAGTAAAATATTTGCCGTGTCTACCAAAAAATACGCAAATTTCAGTTAGCATTACCTCAACTTGCAACATTGTAAAACATTTAAGGGTATAGATACTAAATAAATGTTTACAATTGTAATTTTAAATTTTAAGAGAAAACATCAAACACTCTTAATCAAAATAAAAAAGGGGAAGGGGAAGAAATCTAAGAAAATATTGGACTAGGCTCATCGTCCATTGATATTTTTTCTAAGAGACCTCAGACTTTAACCCAAACCACTTTAGATGATTTAATAACTGATTTTATTATAGATAGCCTCCACCATTTTCAATTGTTGAAAATCCTTCATTTATAAAAATGATTAAAACTTTAGCTCCATAAAAAAAATATTTGCCGACAGACAGTGGTTGCTAGAATTTCCCAAAGATGGAAAAATGAAAAGAAAGAAATCATAAAAAGTCTAATAGACTAATAGAACCATCGTTAATATGCACAACAGCAGATTGTTGGAGTGCCTATCGCCGGTATAGCTAACATTTAAATTTGTATAATAATTTAATTACGAACAAATTATTTGAGCAGTTTTAAGAAATGTTAATTTTTAGTTCATGCATAGGAGTCACTGCACACTATATAGATCCAACAAGTTTGGAAAGAAAAAATGTCTTTACAGATAAACGAGGATACCTTAATGACCAAAATTTTGAAAATATTTTATTACTGAAATCTAATAATTATTAATAATCATTTAATCATACATTATATTATTTTATTAATGAAATCTAATAATTATTTATATTAATCATATATTATATTAATATCTAAAAATCATTATTTTAGTTATATTTTGATAAATGTGATATCGAGTCAATAAATTTTATAGCTCATTTCATGAATTTTCACAATAGAATTCTAATTTAGGTTTATTCAAACCTTACATAAGAGTATAATAAAAATTGTATCTGTATCTAGATACATTTACAATTGTATCTGTATCAAGATAACTTTTTAGAAGCTATATCTGTATCTAGATAAATTTTTAGACGATAGCGGCCATTATTCATTACAGATTTTGTAATCATATTTTTAATGCTGTGTACAATATTTTATTACATAAAATTTACGTATCACGTAATCCAAAAAACAAGAAAAAAAACCTTAAAATTCTTTCGATATTTTTGTCAGAATCTTTTAGTAGCTTAATTTAGAATATAAATGTGCAAAATTAATCACGATTTTGTTCGATGGTTCACGAGTTATGACGGTTTTTTGGAGCTTGGTTGGAATCGCATGGAGCACGCCTAGTCATGCGTGTAACATTTTCCCATATGTTTTAGCAATATACATTATTATATTATTTAAAAATTATATTAATATTTGAACCTTAGATAATAAACATTCTTCATCATCAATTTTATTTATATATATTATTTATATTATATTGAAGTTTTTTGACTCATAAATTATAAAATAAAAATAAAATTTTAAAATAACAGTTGAAGCCACTAAATTAGAGTTATTTAATAAATTTTTGAAATATGAAAGCTACAAATTAATATGTAGGAAACTATAAAACCCCACCTAGTCCTTCCTGTGAGAATTTTCACATGTGTATGAAAGTTAGTTTAGAAAAATTCTAAAATTATAAAAGTTATTGATATTTAATTTATTCATCTAACACATTGCCCTGGACATTGGACCCATTTAAAAAAATATATTAAGGAAGTTTATAAAAATTTGTAACAAAAATTGTATAAGAACAATATTTTTTAAATTTATTAATGACTAACCCCCTAGTTATCTTAATTTTCTACCTATTTATATTATTTTTTCTCTTCTCATTAGTGAAATATGTATGATTTAAATCTAATTTTAATTCCTCATAGTTTCATTTTATTATAGAGAAATTCTCTTAAAGTTTTAACGGTCTCCTCAGACTCATTCCCCTTAAACATAATTTTTTTAGGATAATGCTATATTTATATATAATAAATACTATATGGTACCAAAAATAATTTACATTTAATTGAAACAGTATTTTCCCCTGCAAACTCCGCCAACGCCTCTCTGCCTTCCATATTTATTGAAATTATGGATTATTTCCAGGATTTACCTTTAAATAGCCCTATTGTGACGCAACTTAAATACAAGGATTATATAAAGGAAGCCGAAAGATTGTTGCGATCTTTGAACAATATTTTAACTTTAAACCCGACAAACAACGAATCAGGACAAACTTTCAATTGGATTGATAGTCTATTAGTTCAGGCGCTAAAAGATGGCTCTTGGATATTGATCGAGAACGCCAATTTGTGCAGGTTAAATTTTAAAAAATTTTAATTGGAAAACTAACTATTATTGGATACATTTTATGTTGGTCTATTTTTCTAATATAATATATTAAATTTATCGTTAACCAACAGTCCTGCCATATTGGATAGACTAATGCCTTTGCTAGAGCCCAACGGTTATTTAGAAATTCCAGAAAGAGGATTCGTAGATGGCAGCCATGTTTATATAGTCAAACCACACTCAGATTGCAGGTTTTTAAAATCATTTCAAATATAGGGTTCTCAGATTAGAACTAATTATGAATTCTATGATTAATAAACCAATAAAAATAATAGTAACATAAATTGTAAAACAAAACATTATTCGATCTATTAAATAATATTGAAAATTTTAGCGGAAACTTGAGTATGAAGTTTAATTTCATCGGAACACCCCTATTTGAGTTCAACGTATAATTTTCCCCTTATGCTATAATAAAATAAAATTATTCGGTGGGTAAGTTTGACAAATTTATTTTATATAATTAATTTGATATATATATGTATTATAATACGATTTAAAAAAATATATTATCTAATCACTCACGCAAGAATTATTATGACTATGAATCTATCCAATGGAGAAATATCTAGAGCTATGAATAATCGGGGAGTCGAAATATATTTAGATGACATTGTAAGTTTATTAAAATGTTTTTTTTATAGATATTCAAATTTTAATTGTGTAAATTTTGAAATAAACAAATTTATTGATCCCATTTTTTAAAAATAAAATAAGTTTATGGAAGTGAAAATATATGAGAAATGATATACATTTTATGTTTAATAATCTAAAAACAAGTATACAATATTGAATTTTTAGATTCTAAGATTATTGAAGTCTTCCATCTAGGGTTATCAGTTGAATGGTTATCTTAACCCGTTAAATTGAGTTTTTACAAATTCATCATATATTTTAAAATTTGATGCGAATCGTTGCTAACTCTTATCAGATAGGCCCTATTTAGAATGGAGGCTATGTGACGTTTTTCTAAGTTTATAAAATATTTATTAAAATATTGTAAACTCGATCAGCTGATCGCGAGGCAAGTAGAATTCATAAAAAAGGATTGCTTATTCAAGTCGTTCTCAAATTAAGTTAAGTTGAACACTCCCCCTCCCACCTTGAGCCACACAAATACATAAAATCGAAAAAATTTAAGTCCAGTAATATTAAAAAATTTTTATTTTAGACATCAGATGGTGCTGAATCGGATATTATAAGCATTTTAAGTTCTCACGACTTTCCGCCCATTATTAGCGAGACGCTCTACCGATTTCATAAACATTTTTGCGAAACCTTTTTAAGTAAAATAAATTATATTAGTAGAGGCCAGAATTGGCCCTATTTAGTCAATGCAGTTTGAGGCCTTTGGGTCGGGTATTGGTCGGTCTTACATATTATATCAACAATAGATTGAAGGTTTTGTTTGGTTATTATCAAAGACCTTCATAGATAGAAATTTTTGACCCGCCCGGATTTGGAATTTTTTTCAAAACCTAAACAAGCCTAGGTCTAATAGATTTTTAAAATTTTGTTATTTTTAACAATTTTTATTTTTCGAATTGTTTCAAAGGGATATTTAAAAATTGAGCTAAATTGAATATTAAACGCTTCATTATAAAATTTTTCAACTATTTCTCTGATTAATTAGTATAATTTTTTCAAGCTTGGATTTTTTAAAATTTTAGGCATTGGCCAGGTTTTTAACCTTTATAAAGTTTTAAGCTCGATCCAGATATTTATAATTATACGATTTTTTGGGGTGGGTTCCTGACCTGACCCACAAGTCTCTGGTTTTTAGTATTACTTTATTTTAAAATACATTATCTAAAAAGTTATCCTTTACAATTAATTTTGTAGAATTCCTTTTAGAATTCGATTATTTTAATATGAAATTACCATCTAAAAATTTATATTTATATTTGAAGGTAAAATTGTGGGTTTTGTAAAAAAATTTAAATTTGTTATTTTGTCTGTTATAAATAAATATTATTGAAATTTAATAATAAAAATAATAGAACTAGCTACTAATCAACCTTCAATATTTGATCTCATTAATTTGGTTATCAATATCGAAAACCGAATTGGCTCATGTAAAATTGACATCGGTTCTGTCATTATTAATACCTTTTTAGACTTTTATCAACCTTACATGAATAGAAACGATACAAATTTATCATCAAAAGTAATTCGAATTTTTTATATGAATTTTATTATTAAATGCCACTGTTAACATGATGACTAAATATTTTTTTACGCCGTCAGGGAAAGTTGTGTGTAAATTAAGTTATATTTTTTTCTTGAAACAAGGTGCTCACGTTCATGAGATTGAAATTCGATAAAGATTTTAAATTTATAATCTTATTTCCATAGTTCTATTAGACCATAATAATATTTATTTTTATAAAATTACACTTAAAAACAAGCTCGAACAATTTAGGATGAATTTATGGGATATAATGGAAAATGCATGGAACTCACAAAGCCATTCGCAACCAATCGATAATTTGATCTCTTTAAACTTCGCTGACAACCCACAGCATGACAATAAATATAATGTTGTTAACATCGAAACTAATGCTAGAACCGGGAATGAATATACAAATTATGACTCCTTTGCAAAATTATTTGATAACCAAACAATTCACTTATCATTTGACATTAGGAATGACGTTTATTATAATACAATACCTTTTTTAACTACCCAAGAAAGATGTAGCTTCATTTCTGGTATGGACCTAAGATCTATTCTGTTCAACGCTCAACCCCTTGTATCTAATTATGTTGAAAATATACTAGATAATGGTAAAAAGTGCTAGTATAATATAAAGTTTTTAACGTATTATAATTAATTGAAGTATTTAAATTGAGAGGACAAAAAAATGATCACTTAAAAAGAGTAAAAAATGATACCATTTTCCTAATATTTTATTTCACATAATGTTACGTAATATAATGTCTAATTCTCCCCCATCATTCTAAAAATATACAAGCTCCGAGGATATTAAAAACTTCATCCGTATACCTATTCCCCGTAACGCCATGGTCTAACTCTGCTAGGAATAATGTCAAAACCATAAATACCTTGAGATTATTGGTAGATTTCACTTCTCGACCTAGCCTTAACCCTTCTTTATATTATATAAATCGTATCCTTACTCATCACAAATCTCTGCACAATAATAATAAACACACAGAATGCTTCTTCGATATAGAATCAAATTATCGATTTATTATCGAATACCTAACTTTATTCAATTCTAGACCGAATCAATTATTATTTGGAAATATTAAAAATGAGGAAATAGATCCTAGATGGAATTCCGTTTTGTACGCTGAGCCCAAGAACGACAAAAATCTCAACAACCATCTTAATACGTTTTAGCATTAATTTAATTCTAATTATTGATTCACATGTTTTGATATATTTAATAGTTTTTTGAATTTATTCCCTGTGGTAATTTTTGTGCAGGGAAGTTCGTCATCTTCTTATATCATAATAGGCTTGCTAAAGAATTAATGTTTTTTTGCTAAAGACGTTCTCCAAAAGAAATACTTTACCAAATTATATGATATTTTAGGCAGGCTGAGCACTTTATAATATTATAAGTGTTATATATTATGGCTCAGCAGGATTATTATGTTCTCAATTAGATATTCATAATATATATGTATATACACCACGAGGAAGTTCGGGCATCTCTGGCTAGCCATATAGTTACTTGAGTGGACTCAGCTGTACTTAAGACAAATAGTAATGAACTATCTTAAGCTTATATTTAGCCACATGGACATTGTCTATGACTAAGAGTAAAGGAAGCTTATACTTCTTAAGTGCCTACCTAACAAGGAGGAAAACTAAATACAAACTCGAAATAAATATTAAAAACATTTTTTTAAAGTTAAATAAAGGGTATTAGAAAAATTACCAGGAATTCATAAATAAGTTGTAAAGCAATATCAAAAACATTTTCCAATGTTTAAAACATAAACTTACAATAGCTCATTATACTACTTGTCTTGTGCATAACTCATAAATTACCAGCCAAAGTTATTTATTTGATATTTATTTTTAAACTATATAAATTTTGATATATTTTTTTCTCAATCTCATATTCATTTAAAGGTTTAATATCATGAAGGAAATATTGTTATTAAAGACGTACGTTGAATCATCCCACCTCTACACTACTTATAAAAGTCATATAAAAGATATCGAGCTTTACATAATCGACTTATCTGGTATCGAGGATTTCCATCGTTTAATAAACCTTGTCAATTATGACTATACAAAATTGTTTTGCGTTATCTCATATTTTTGCCTCTCTTGGATTGAAAATATATTTGGTGCCATGTCGACCGAGTCCTTTACGATCCTTGAGATGAACGATGAATCTTATATCCAGGTAATAAGAGAATTTTTTATAATTTAATTTTTTTAAAATTTCTATTATAATATTCAGTTTATCAACTTATTTTGGACTTTATGGTATATGGTTCAAGTAATCGACAATTTCTGCGATACACATCTCTTCACAAATACCATTCTTTTAGAACAAGATTTTTATATAATACTAACGTATTTCATGGGGATGATTTGGGAAAGAGTGCAAGGCCAAATAGACTATTTTTCAAAAACAAACTGGTCATCAAATCCGATCAATGAGGATTTAATAATTTCCCCACGAACAACTCAGTCGTTTTTATTATTGGATAAAATCTTGAGGCTTGGATTGGATAAACAGAGAAATTCATATTTTTATTGTTTTTATTGGCAAATTTATTCTCGCGATACAAAAGCGCTGTGTTTACTGCAAAATCCTAATTACGAAAACCAATTGACTACTGAAAAGGACTTAACTAATAAAGACTCCAATATTATTGATAATCTATCATGTGACGGTTTTGATTTTGTTGAAGTTCTTAAACGATACTTTGAGTTGAATTTAGGATTCGAAAAAAAATTAACACCAGTTCCTCATTTATCACAAAATAACTACTTTGAAAATGTAAATAAAATGTTTTAATTATTATTTGTAAAAAAATTATTATGATTATACTATTTAAATGACTAGGATTTTAATAGTTTATATATTTATTTATAAATATAAACTTTTTTGGCAAGAGATACCTTAAACTTTATAAGTTTCTTGGGCTTAATTTTATATAATCTTTTGTTTATTAAAAGATAGAAGGAAGGAAAGAAAGAAAGAAAAAAATAGAAATAAAAATTAGATAAATGTCAAACATGTATCCAAAATATCTAAGTGGGATGGTTGTTTCTGCATAGAATATATAATTTGGAAAAATTTATACGCTTTATTTTAGAAAAGTTATCAGCCTTCGTTCTATGACAATTCTCAATGTTGGAATTTAGCCTTAAAAAATAATATTATAGAAGCTTATGTTAATCGATGCTTATTCAGTAAAACGAAACATATTCTAGATGATGTAAGTAAATATATGTGTTGTTAATTTAAAAGGGTGGTTAATCGATTTTGGTAAAAAAGAGATAAACCTTTCTGCCGTGAAATCTTAGGGCGTAGATAATATTTATTTGGTCAAATCTTAACCCCCCACCCCCTTTTAAAAAATCAGGAAAAAAAGGTTTTTTAACAAGACTAAAATAATGAACTTCTTTAGAGTTTTATATAGTATATAGGAAAAAATATGATATTTCGATACAGCTTTTTATAGACCGGGCCTACGTACCCAATGAATCGATTTATCTGATTTTTAATAATGCATTATTGCATAGTCGTTAAGGAAATTAAATGAATCAAAAATATATAAATCAAATAAGATAAGAAAGCAAATGGACTAGCTATTTGTATTTTTTTATATTTAATAATTAGTTTTTTTTATTTATACGATTCAATATTAACATATGAATTAATATATTTTTTACTAGGGCTATGCTGATATTAAATATCTGATCTGATCGGCGCAGATACCTGTAAAAAACCAGTCCAATCCGATCTTTTTATATTTATTTTACATTAATAATATTTTCTAAATAATTTTTTTTAAACAATGCAAATGAACACCCCTTAAATTTTACTTATTTTTTAAAATAGATTTATAGTATTTTAAAAGTTTTCACTCAAAGTTTTATATATTTTAAATCTTTTTGAATAATAACGCCAATTTTATTATTTATACTTTAAATAAAAGAATTTTTTTAAATATGGTATCTGAATTATGGAAATATTTTACAAAAGATAACTGATAATTTTGCAAGCAGCGTTATCTACGGAATTCTAATTTCACGGGGAAGAATAATGAAAAATTCATTTAATACTACCAATATCCGTAAACTTTTTTAAATTATTGTAGAAATAAAATAATTAAATGATTTTTTGCATAAAAAATATTGATTTCTTAATTACATTTGGTTCAAAAGGGGGTGGTGAAAAATCAATATAAATATTGGATCTGTTTTGCAATATCGGAAGATATCGGATCGGGGTGGAAAATACACAACCCTATGTTTTTACCCACTATTTTGAAAATATTGGAATGTCAAATTTAAAAATATCGGTTATATACTTAAAATAAAAATGAATTATTGGTTGGATCTAATAATAAAAAGTCAGTTACACTTTATAATAAGTTGGAAAAAAATTATTAGGCCAATTTATTTCTTTAAATTATTTTTATATTTAATTGGTTATTTAGATTGTTTTATTTTTTACTCTAATGCAAGGGTGTATCGCGAGGAGGGCTACAGGTTGCTAACCCCCCACCTCACTAAATTTTTTAAAATATTTTTGGCCCCCTTTCCCAAGTAATGATGGTAAGGCTGGCTTTGGCGTATTTGTTGCTGAAAAATAGGCGGACAAAGTTATCGAAGTAAGAAGACTAGATAACCATATAATGATTGTCAAGATGATTTTTGGTAGAAAGATATGCAATATTATTTCTGCATATATTCCTCTTCGGAAGAAGGGAAAGATACATTTTGGGATAGTCTATTGGAGGTGACATTAATGATTGAAGCGAAGATTATCTTGGCTGGTTATCTGAATGGACATGTGGCAACGAGTGATAATGGTTGTTAGGGACTACATGGAGGATTTAGTTACGGCATAAGAAATCCGGAAGGGGGGAGAATTTTACATTTTGGTAATGCTATGGATATGATTATTTGTAATACAATGTTTAAGAATGAAATAGAGAAGTTGGTGACTTACAATCGGGTAGACTAAAAGTGCGGTGGATTATTCTGATAACTTAGGAATTTAATGATTAATGACAATCTAATTGTCACAGAAGGAACTATTCCCGGGGATTGGGAATTATAATTATTTCGGTATATAAAGGGAAGGGTGTTCCTTTCGATTGCGGGTCATATAGAGCTATTAAACTCTTGAAACATGCAATGAAAGTATTTGAGAGGGTGTTAGAGAAGCGGATAAGGGAAAACGAAAAAAATTGATGAAATGCAATTAGGTTTTACATGGGGAACGGCACGCTAGATGTAATTTTTGTGGTGAGACAAATACAGGAGAAGTATCTTGCAAAGGAAAAGAAACTGTATTATACGCTTGTTGATTTGGAGAAGGCATTTGACAGGGTGGTATGCGAGCTTACTAGATGGGCCTTGAGAAAATAGGTGTGGAAGAATGGTTGGTTATGGCAGTGATGGCCTTGTATGTGGGAGCACAAACTGCGGTACGGACGAATGATGGAAATGGTGAAAGCTTTGAAGTGAAGGTGACTACATCAGGGATTCGTGACGAGTCTTTGATGTGGTGGCTAGAGATGCGTGAGAGACTTCCCTGGGAGCTATCATATGCAGACGACCTTGTATTAAATGGCAAGTTGTGAGGAAGAATTGAGGGGCAAAATGGAAGATGGCTATGGAAGCAAAAGGTCTGAAAATGAATGTAGTAAAGACAAAGGTAATGATTGGTGAAGATAATCTCAAGACGTAAGAATCCGGCAACTGGCCTTGTCTTGTTTGTGGGAAAGGTGTTAAAAATTCAATCTAATGCACCAGATGCCAGAAATGGGTTCATAAAAGATGTAACGGAAAATGAGGAAGTCAAATATTAGCAAGAATGACCTTTATTTGTGGAGCGTGCATAAAATGGGCACATAATACTCATAACGTAGAAAATGGTGGTTTCGATATTAGCAATGGGTTAACCCTGGGAAAAGTGGAAAGTTGCTATTTGGGTGATCATAAATATGGTAGAAGTTCAGAGAGATGTCGTCTATTCTAACAAATAAAATAAAAGGACATATTTATATATCTTTTAATTTGTATAGATATCGATGGTATTCGATTTTATATATATATATATATCATATTTTTTGATAATATATAAAAAGTCATACCCCCCCCCCCCTCCTCTGACAAGTTTTTAAGCAATACCATTGCTCTAACGGATAAGCTACGTTATTTAATTTTTATAAACACGGTATTTTAAAATATTTTTTTATGCCGTCATTAAGAATCAACTTGAGTGCTCCCAAGGAATGGACTACCACACAGCATCTTCTCTTTTGATGATTCACAACAACCACAGACAATATCTATATCGTCATAACAAAAATTTATCATTGGACGTACCTGGCAACGATAATACCTCGGATTTTATTGAAACGGATTTGGGAAAATTATTAGAGAGCAAATTTGATTTCGTCGATTCCTGTCTTAATACTTTGCAGTAAAAAAATAAATACTTTTTAAATGACATTAATTAATTATTTATATAATATTTATTTTTATCATGTAAAAAAATTGGTATTATACAATTAGACTTCCTGAAGTATGAAAATATTATAAATAGCTTTCATATTGTTTAAAACTCATTTTAGTTTGTAGTTAATTTTATGGAAGATTTAAGATTTAACATGAAAATATTAAATTATAAAAGGAAAAAAGAAAGAATTCCATTACCTTTCTAATTGGAATTATTTTTGAGTTGAATGATAATAACTCTTCGAAAGGGAAACCTTACTTTTGGATGGGAATTAAATCTTTTTTGGTAATATTCTTAACCATTTTGATACAACACCAGCAAAGATATAACCACGAACGCTCTAACTTATTTGTCTCAAACCTTGACCATCTGCAAGAGTCTTAACATCGATGTTCGTTCCTCTAATGACTTGCTCGATATGATAAATTCATACCTCACTCCAAACTTCGAACATTCTTACATTTATTCTCTTCTATCTCATATAAATAATATTCTTATCGATAATTTCTCTAACACGAATAGTCCAAAATGTTTTGACGATATGCACCTTAACAATAATAAAGTTGAACAAACTTTACAAATCATGGGAATTATATCGCAATCCGCTTTGGTTCTTATATCGACATATTATTTGAGGCAAAAATTTGTGATTCCCGATATCGTATTGGATCCGTTACTTGAATTAGCCATGCGTCGCAAAATTATTGCCGATGAAGTATACATGCTTTAATTTATTATAAAAAAAATCCGCTTTTGATTACTATAGGCTAGGATTATACTTCCACTTTAATCACACCATGCCACTTTGCTAATATTAATAACCTATTGTATAATACCGAAACATTTAAAACTAAGTTTTGGAGAGTTTTTTTAAAATATAGGTTAGCACATTTTAAGAATACCATTTGACTATCTCAATTTTATCTAAAAGGGGAATTAAAACTCTATGATAATCAAGATTGAAAAATAATTATTCTTAAAATTTTTTTAAATTTAATAACATTTAAAAGTTGACGAGTATAAACGACGAAATCAGAATGAGGCGAAAACATCACGAAAGCTTAAATTTATGCCTTGTATCAGGTGCCTTTAAGGCTGAAATTGATCTCAATGATGAAGGTATATAAATGGAAACATTTAATAACAGATAATTGGGATGATTTAAATTTGGGAATTTTTTAGAGAGTAAGAAATGATTTAAAATAAGAGGTAAAAGAAAAATATAATTGTTCTATGTAGGATACTTTATAAATTAAATAATAATTATATAAAAGCATTATGTATTTGATAAAAATATTCTCATACATTGATATAAGGTTTAGACGAACATTTCTTGAATTTAGACCACGTCCATCCTAGATATAGTTACTTAAAGCAACAAAGAGAAACTTTGAAACGTTTATTGTCTGAACTGGATGAAGAAACCGACATAAACATAGAAAATATTCGATCAGATCGTGAAAATGTTTTTTTTTAATTTTTTCAATGATGTTTATTTAAAATTTGAATATATAGTATTTTTTTCCTGAATTCAATTTAGGAATTAACTCTATTGGTAATGGTGCTTTCATTACTTTATAAAATTGAATACTAAAATTAATCATAAATGAAATTAAAATTCTATAAAAATATGTTTTATTATTATTGTATATTAAAAAAGTTTTTAGCATTCCAACGCGAAATACAAAGATTTATTTCATCGATTATTACTCATCAAAAACTCCTAGATATCTCTCGTTACGCTCAAAATTTATCTAAAATAATCTTTCACTTTAACCCCTCACTTTCTGAGCAAGAAAATCATATTCAGAATATGGTTTTGAAATTCGATTCCCATATCAATCCTTCTTTAACCTCTATGAAAACGAATATCATGGATTTTATTGTCAAATTTGGCAGGAGCTATACATCATACTCCGATTTATGGACGCCGTTCGTTAACTCCTTAGTCATGGTAAATTTATAGTAGATAGACTCATTCATAAAAAAAATAAAATTTATTTTGCCATATTCAAAAAGGTACATAGGGGCCTCAGAGGCGTGCAATATACAACATCATATTTCGTTAAATACCTTAAGGCGCGTTACAAAGTATCAATCGTCATCTTTATATTCAAAATATTATATAATAAACAATATTTACTCTCTTAAAAAAGCACGCTTAGTTGTATGATATTATATTTTCGAATCAAGATTATTTAAGAAATATAAATGCAATGAAGTTTTAATTTAACATTTGTCCGCATATATATTTTATTTAAATAAAATAAAACGTATAAAACTTCTCGATTCAATAAATTTATTATAATCTAAATAACTTAATCGAATAACACTCATTCGGAACTTTGCCGAAAGTAAGAAAATATAAGGAAGAAAATTAATGGAAAAAGTATATAAAATACTTTATTTATTCTTTGTTCTAAAACACGATCTTCTAAAATAACTTTTCAAGATGACATTTTGGGAGCTTGTATTCTCTAACATGTCATTTTTTCCTCACACTGAAAATAATGACATTTTGCACATCGAGTCCGTCTATTTCCCATCTTCCCTCTACCTGAACTTAATATGCGGTCTGGAGTTGCGGAAAGTTCTATGCGGCAATGGGAAAATATCCGAAATAACTGGCGTTTTTATACATTTGAAGTAATGATTTTCTTTAAAATAATAAATTTGTTTAAAAAAATATATATTTCATGCAATTTTTTTAATGTAATATTAATTGCAAGAGTTGCCACTAAATGCAATTATACTTAACTTATAAAAATATATAATCCAACTTATATATTAATTTTTTTTTTACAAGATACCTATTTTGGACCATACTATCAATGCATCATCACCAGCAACCTATAATACAATCAACAAAACGTAATAATATCAAGTCATTATCTAAGCTTATACCCCTCCCTTCAACATCGGTATGGGATAAAATTTTGGACATTTTTGCCGATTTGCGCCAAAAATTAAAACCTTACGTAGTTGATTACGATTTGGAATGGTTTATAGCCAAGGATGGTGAAACAGACATTTATACTGGTTATGATTTTTTAAAAAAAATTATTTTAAATTTGTTTTTCTTTCCAGGGATTATTTTTTTAAATTTTACCTTATAAAATAAAAAAAAATTTAAGACAAAGAGAATGATCGTATACTTAAATTATTGGAATCCGGAGAAGTTGAAAGTCAAATCTTTTTAATCGATGAAACATCAAAGGAAATAAGAGTATTTATATTTATATAATTTAAATGCAAGATAAATGAGTGGGCGTCACCTAAATAATTTATCATAATAACAGAGATACAATCGGCTGACATTTTCAATTTCAGCCATATTTTTTTTAGTCTACATTTAATCTATAAATTTAAAAAAAACATATTTAAAATGATTAGAAAAAAAGTGCTGACCCCCCCCCCCCAACCACCATTTTTTGAAATTTAATTTACCGATATAAATTAATTATAAAAGATTATATTAAGAAATTATATCTTTGCTTCTTTTCAACAAATAGATACTACATTATTTTTTTTGGTATCCAATGTATCGGTCGATATCGTATTTGTATCGACTAAAAACAGTACATCTATACTAAACTAATTTATTTGTAATAAGACTATTTTGTAAATTTGACATCGTTTACAAACATTTTCATAAAACTATATGAATTTTTATGCCTTTCTTATCTTATCTTTAAGTAAGTGTTAAAATTAATATCCATTTCATCCTTCATTTTTTTTTATACCCAATAAAAATCAGAATTTAAACAATTAAACATTATTTTATAGGGGAAAAACGACGCAGTTGCTGCGCCTAATGAAAAAATTATGAAATCATTGCTTAAAAACAATCTCCTGCCATATATTCATTCCTTCCTTACCGTTTTTACCAATATTTACGGTACGAACAAAACTTCCGAACGTGACCCTGATATATACTACATGAGCTCATCGTATTACCATCATTTAACGTACAACTTGATAAATTCGGCATTTTATTATTCGCTGAAAAAGGGTGGAGGCCGCCTAAACGATTTTATTTCCCCTTTACAGGATAGGTTTAAATTAATTTACTTTTGTATAAAAAAACATAAATATTTAAATTTTTGATATATTATTAATTTTTAAACCACTTCAGTTATAGCATGTTTATAAATTTCACATTTTTATTAGCCTTTAACTTTTTTAATTCTGGCATTATAACGGATTTGCTGTATTTTATTTAGTATTGATCCTTATTTTTTAAATACAGAATAAATTTGCGTCTACTTTAACATTTTAACCTACGTCCTAAGCAAGATATTAAAATTGCTTGATTTTATTCCCACTAATTTCTTTCGAACATAAATGGGGTTTTGCTAAATAAAAATCATTTGGAAAATAAATCGTTCAATTATTTTGCTTCCACTCGAGTTTACTATATTCTTCAAGGGGATTTTTTTGACATGCTTACAAATGATAAATATTACAATTATAAGATGAGTAGTTTGATCAATTCCATTTTACAAAATCGATGAATTGCAACATTTCGCTAACATCGTTATTTAAAAATATTAACAGATATTTGCTATCCAACCACCTGGTACATTACAAATCTTCTACCTTTAATTCATATCACCCTAACAGTAATTCTGACGCAATAAATCCGTTTGTTAGCGAATATCCTTCTGCCACAAGTAATTAATTAAATTTATATTTTGAGAGACATGATTTTTTTTTTGTTATTTCAGTAAATTCTTAAGTGATTTATTATATTGCAAACTTATAAAAATTAAAGATGCACGATAATCCAAGTCGGATTTTTCAGAATTTTAAGAATCTGCTGATTTTTATTAAAATAGCTGATCCTATATATATTATTCGATTCGATTCGAAAATTTTATTTACCATGAATTAAAAAAGATCTATTATAAAATTTATTTTGTAAAATTTAACTAGATAAAGACAAATAAATTTTATTAGTGAGACAAAATAGAAGCATACATATATAATATATTTATATAAAATGTAGAAAAATCAATATAATATTCATATCTATAATGTAGAAGATAAATCTGACAACAGCCAATTTTTCAAACATAAAGTTTTTCGGATTGTTTCCTCCTTTAACGACATTCTGTATTTTGTAACCATATGAGCTCCAACAGAAAAGAGTCGCTCACATGGGGTTGAAGATCCCTGTATCGACAATATGTCCCTCGCCATTTTAGATAACACGGCATTAGCAATATTTTACAAATAAAGTGGTAAAAACTTTAGGCAAAAAGTCAAATTTATGATTTCTCCATCATCAAATGAAAGAGAAATATCAGGTTTGCCCGTCATTCTTGATGTGATGGGATTAACAGTTTATTATAATTGTATATGTTATGTGTTATATAAATTACCTTCTTCGTCCATCTCTATCATAAAAGAAATTTCTAAAGTAATGGTCTATTATGAGATAAATTAAAATGGAGTTTCAAAATTTGGCGCAATTTTCATTATTCCACTAGGAGATTTTATTAAATTGAAATAATTTCTAATAATTCCTAATAATAATATATGATTTATATATGATTATTTTCCAATATATATTAATACTATAAATTATTTTAGTCGAATAATCTCGAATAATTCGATCGAATAATAGATAAAAAATTATTCGACGAATAATATATTTTCCTTATTGAATAATTGTGTTATTCGTATTATTAAAATACGAATCGAATTAAATCGAATCGAATATCGAATAACAAATAATTCGTTTTAGGTATAATTATAATCATCATTTTCCTATTATATATTTTTTTTTATTATATTTTATTAACTAAATTTTTTTTTAGATATATATAACATTTTATTAGAGCGAATAAGCGTTTTAATATGATTTTATAAATATTTCATTGAGATTAATTTAAAATTCTCATACACTCATAGCATTTATATGTAGGATTTAGATGGTTTCGGCATGATAAAATTATTCATATATACCTAAAATTATAATTTTAATTTAAAAATATAGACATTATCACATCAAATTTAAATGCCATCAGTACATACCTATCGAACGTTCTTAATAGTGCGGATCACTACACTCAAAATCATCCTCACGTTACGGAATTATTTGCACTTATGGCAAAACTCACTGGTTGTAAGGCAGAAGTCGAATCTAAAACAAGCTTTTCAAATTACTTATTAATCACTGAAAACTTGATAAAATGTTTTGAGGTGACAGAATATAATAATTATTTATTTTTTTAAAATAATTAATGATTTTATTTCTTAACTTATATACATATGATTGTTTATGTAAACAAACATTTTGCCAAGATACTTCTAAGACATTCGAGGCTTCTTTAATAATATTAATTTGTCAAAATATTTTGCTTCTAATTTTTTTTAAAAAATAATATTGCAAATTGGAGTTGGAAACAGTAATTAGTTATAAATAAGATATATTTTTATTTTCTATGATATTCTATCAAATTTCGAAGATATTCTAATATATTACAAATAATTATAGTTTTTATCTATAATATCTAAAAAAATAATATTTTCATGATTAAATTATAATAAATAATCACGAAATTTTTTAGACCTACGAAAATAGTATAGCATCTTCTACTCCCCAATTATCATTGATTAAACATCGAAATATACTTTGCATTCATTTCTCGAAAGCTCAAAACGCGTTTATAGACTCGCTGAACCAATGGATACGAATAATAGAAAACGAGATATCCAAACTTTCTGACCTATACTTTTTCGATTTTTACCAAGAAATTAAGGCTATCTTTGTAGCGGACGACACAGGCGAAGTAATTCTATTGGTTAAAATATAGAGCGCCATGCCGGAACTGTTTTTTGCATTGCATTTTTTAAATATTTTTTTTCGAATTAGGGGCTTTAGAATCAATTATAAAGAAAAGTCGGTTTCGGAATATTTTTTTAAAAATACTTTGTTTAACTATCATAACTCTATATATATAAAATAAGAGAAAACAAATAATATCATATCCAAATTTTTTGCTTAAGGCTATAAATTCTCCCAATTTAGCATTTTATGTTTTAAAGTTGAATCATTTTAAAAAAACAAACTTATCCCATCTTTTTGCACAAGTATTGTCATCTAATATTTTCATTGTCTTAACTATTACGAAAAAAGGGAAGGGAAATATCGGAACCACGATACTGTGACTTTTAAAAATTTGTTAGATACATTTTTTGGCTCACGTACAATGCCAGAAATAGCCCAGTTTTAAAAATAATATAAATTTCCAGTTAGAGTTAAATCTAAATTCAGATCTTTTTAAGGAAGGAAGGAACAACTTGCATTATTATTTATTAAATAAACTTTTTTTACAAAAATATTCCTTTATTATCTCGATTTGTAAATTGTAGTTCTAATGATTAAACAGATTTATATTTCAATTTTTTGTTTATTCACCAGGAGCTTAGATCTAATGTCGAGGAAGATAGGAAAAAATTATTAGCCCTCATATATGATTACCTCATAAAATCGCCCGTTGGTCAGTTTGAAAAAAGAATCACACTTATCGAATCCTTGTTCCATTATTTTAATCTCGAATATAGTAATCAAGCAGCTGGTAATTGAATATTATTTTTTTCAACATAGATTATAATGAAAATTTTTTTTTATTTTTTATATTATTTTCCTGATTATCTAGATTATAAAAAAATTTATGTAAAAAGACTACAATTTATGTAATTAAATAACATAATTAATAAGCTTAGTATAAAGTCAAAAATGATTATAAAATTACAAAATAAGTTATCATTTTCACAATTATTGGGGAAAAAAATATATTAGTAAATCACAATTATATAAAGTCATTTGTCTGTGTCTAATTTAGGCACAGTCCAAGAAAATTTTCTTGCCCTCATCTTAAATGAAGGCCAAAAATCCGTCCTAAATCAAACCATCTTTGTTCTAGTTCTTATCTCTTAACATATTATGAATATCCTAAACATAGAGTCAAATCTCTTGATTCAGCCAATGATAATGATAATATAGATAATATTTTAGCCGTGCTTAATTTAAATGTAATTTTGATGTGCTCACGTTTTCTCCTCCCTAACGACATGGGTGATAAGTCTATTTGTAAACCAGTAAGGAAATCAGTTTTTAGAGAGAGAAGAAGGTTTTTTTTTATCACATTTTAAATTTTAAAAATTAAGAAAAAAATTGAAAAAAGTAAATTGAAATAATTTTTTGCTTGTTTCAAGTATTCCACCCTTCTTTTAAATATCTCGAGGCGGTTGTCATCCATTTCAAGACCTTTGTGCCGATTATCAAAAATCATTTACAATCGAATACTCCAGCATACGAAAAAGAATTAAAAGTTATTTTTTTTTACATTACCATTTATTTAAGTTATTAGAGTGCTCGGAAGCGCGATTATAGTTATATAACTACTAATGTCTAAATTAAATAATAACATTCTAAAAGCTTTCATTTACTAGTATTAAATATTGATTAATTTACTTCAATTGGTCATTATTACCAAGCAGGGTTTCGAACCGTTTAGTATAACGGTTCGGTTCGTTCCGGTTTTTAGTTTAAAATTTTATAAAGGTTTTGTTCCATTTCGGTTTTTTAAAAAAATAATCATATCGGTTCGGTTCGGTTTATAATTTATAACGGTTCTTTTCGGTTTGTTCCGGTTTTTATAAATTTAATTTTAAAAAAAATTAATCATTAACCATGTATATATTAATTTTAGAGAAAAATTTTTTTATAATTTCTTATTTAATTTAACCATGAATGATAATCTAATAGATATTTTTATTAAACTTAGTAAATATAAATTAGACAAATCAATTCTTTTTATTTGATAAATAAGATAAACACAAACATGCGCAAATACAATGAGGAATAAAATAACACATAAATATAATGAAATTTATATTATTTATTTTTAAAAAGAGAATTGGAACGGATAACTAAAATATTTTCTAATATTTCAGGATTTTAATTTAGTTCTTTGCGCAGAGAGTATAAACTTAAGGCTAGAAAATGCTCTTTCTACGGATACCTGCGTAGCTGGAACTGCTAGCACAACCATAGCTAACTTATAAAGTTCTGGCATACTATTCTTTACATTTTCCCAATAATTCAAAAGATTTGCATCTTTTTCTAATCTCTCTATATTATCAAATGACCGAATTATATACTCTATTTCTACACATTTATTATAATTTTATATGCCCTGAGAACTATTCTTATTAAGGCTTTCATGCGACATTAATAAATCTTCAAAATCATCATCTAAGTTATCTTTCGAATGTGAACACGTAGGAATAGTATCTAGATTTTCAATATTCTGATTATTTAAATTTTGGATTAAGTTCCAAGTTTTATAAAGATGTTTTTTGGCGATATCTTTTTCTTCAAATGATCAAAATACATTATATCTTGCGTCGAGATATATAGCTGAGCAAAAAACTTCATTTTTCAAATTAATCTCTCGTGCTTTTGATTGTACAAACTAAAAGTTTGGCAAATGAAGTGTCTATTTTGCTAGTTTGCATGATACATTTGATCCATGCTGCATAAAAATCGCCCATGGTTATTTGTTCACTTTGTATATATTTTGTCAAAATATAAGATGGATATAAAGCTTTTAATATATCACTAATTATTTTCCATTCATTCTCTGACAAACATTTTTCACGATCATTACTTTGGGCCGATATTTCTTGGCAAAAGTTTTTTAACTCTAATAATCTTTCCAACATTAAATAGATTGAATTCCATCTTGTGCAACAATCTATTAGTGGCTTTTTTAAATTTAATTTGGACAAAATAGACATTGTAGTGTGATTTCTTATTTTTTTGCAAATGTTTCTTGCTTTATTAATAATAACAATTTCATTTGAATTTTTTATGCAATCATTAATTGCTAATTGAAATGTGTGGGAGGCACATCTAATGCCCATTAACATGGATCTCGTATGAGGTACAAGATTAATACTTTCAATATTTTAAAAAAAGGTTCTTCATTTTCATTAACAATTATATCATCATTGTTATTTAAATTATCATTATCTAAATAATCATTAAGGATATCATCTTCTTCATCATGATGTATTAACAGCTTGATTAATTTAATCATGTTAGCTGCATTGTCTGTGGTTATCGTATAAATTTGATCAATTCTTATTTCATGTTCGTTTAGAACATCTAGAATAATTTTTTTTAGATATTCTGATGTATGTCTTTCTTTTATCTCTTTCATGCATAACGTTCTTAATTTTATTTCTCCATTATCTATAAATTGAATATTGATCCCCAGTATGGACCTATCATATCGAGTTGCAATATCTAATTTTAACGATATAAGTTTTTGGTATATTTCTTTTTTTAAATTTTGCGAAAAATCAAATGCCATTTTTTTAATATTATTGCGTATATTTTCAGAATTGATGGTTAAATTACCACCCAATCCTACAATTATCGGATCTATAATATTTCTAAATGCTTTGTCATCAAATTGATTTTATTGGTCTCCCATGAACTGTGATTAACTCAGTGCAGGAGCGGATTAAAGTGTCTTTATTAATATTAATTTGTATTGTATTAGTTTTGGTAAAAGCATTTTGAATTGTATTATGATTATTTGCATTTTTTGTTATTGTTTTTTTAATAGTCAAATTATCTTTTTTTTTTAATAATTTGAATTCCTTATCGTGGAATCTTTCTATATGTCGTTCAAGATTTGCTGCATGGTCCCCGGTTAAAACTTTACCACAGTTTTCTAGTTTACAAGTAGATTGATTTTTTACAATATCTAATTTAAAATATGATCCCACAGGATTTGACTTTTCCCGAACCATTTAATAGATACTAATATGCTATATGATGATGAATAGATCAGAATCTTTTATTATAAAAATAGAATAAATAAATTTCTTAATAGAATCAGTATAATTTTTTATTTATCTTATCTGACAAGATCTCCCCCAAAAACGTGAATTATATGCAGGCCTACCCTTCATAATAATTATGCCGATTTTTTCCTCAAAGATACTAACAACAAACCTTGTACACAGATGAAACTAAATAAGTGAATGGAGCTTACTAATACCATTTTAATAAATAATTTGATTTAATAGAGAAAAGAAAGAAGCAAAAAGATAAGATATAAAATAAGAAGAAAAGAAATAGAAAAGCTGTTTAAAATTCCAAAAACAACTGTCTTTTATTAAAAAATTAAAGTTAATTAAATTAAAACTTTAATGGATACTTTATCATTTTATAATTATCCAATTGAATTTCATGTGTTTAAATTTTATTTGGTACTATAAGATTTAGAAGGTTAATCAGTAAGTAGTTATTATTTCAAGAAATTATCCACTAAAGTGTAAATGGAAATAAATAAATAAATTAACCATAAAATACAGGAATATTAATTAACAATCATATGTTTTTTTTAATTTCAGAATTCTAATATTCATTTAAGTCATTATAAATTATTCATTATGAAAATATTAATTAATAAGAAAAAATTAATATAAAACAGTATTTTATTAAAAGTAATCAGTACCTGATTTTCTTTAGATGTTAGTTAGAATTATGATTTTTCCCAAATTATTAGCAAGTATTAATAAGCTAATTAATAACTAATATACATATATATATATATATATAAGAATAAACTTGCTAATTTAAAGAATAGTCTTGTTTGATTTTAAGATTCTTATCTAATTAACTGGTAATTCGCCTAATCTCTATTAAATTGAGTATTTATTAAAGTGAAAAGAAAAAACAATAAACATGGTGGTATTAATTGACATGTAAAAAAATTCAATTTGAAAAGAAATAAAGAGTTTAAAAATTTCCCCAAGGAAAATTCAAATTTTAAATTTAGGTTAATAATGTTTAAATTTAATTATTTTTTAAAACCGTTTTGAACCGGTTTAAACCGGTTTAAAATATTTATAACGGTTCGGTTCGCTCTTTTTATAGTTTCTTTATAACGGTTCGGTTACGGTTACGGTTCAGAAAATTATAAACGGTTCATTCCGGTTTGGCGGTTCGGTTCGGTTCGAAACCCTGTTACCAAGTTATTTAAATAATTAAGGATAATTTTATTATTTTTTAAGCAAGAAAAATATTAAAGGCTCATATTTGGGTGGAATTTTAACTAAAGGATGAGAGATAAAATTGGAAATTTAAATGAAATTATATTGTAAATTAATTTAATTCATCAAGATAGTTGTTTTTTTTAAACAATATTATCTCACAAAATCATTATATATTTGCTCTAATTGCCAGTTATTTACTCTAAATTCTCTCGTTTTTTCTTTTTGCTCACTTATATTTTTCGGTCTAACATTAGAATAATAATACTTTCTTTGGATTTATTCTTTATAAACTATTATCAAATACATTTTAAAAAAACGAAAATTTGACTTTGATTTTCATAGAAATAATTGCTATATTATTAAATATTTTATTTTTAGCATGCCTTAAATGTACATCGGAAAAAATTGAACGATGGATTAGAATTCAAATTACTGATTAAATCTTTATACCCTAAATTGAAGAAGATTAGGGAAAGTTATCAGGTTTTTTAAAGCAATTTCTTATAATCCATTTTTTAGCAGTCAGAATTGTAATAACAGATTATAAATACTTCTATAATAATTACCTTAAAAAATGAGGTCTTACATATGATGTTAAATAATAAAACTAATTATATGATATCATTTTATCAGAAGAAGAATTTATTTAATATTAAAAAATTATATTTAATATTGTTTTGTTAATTTTAGGCAATTTTCTACTTTTTAGATTATTTATCATTTAAAAGTGTGAATTTTTTAAAAAAAATTAAAATCTCACAGACAATTTTACTCGCCAGTGTGAAAGATAAAATTATATCCTCGCCCAGTCCTCCGAATGATTTATTGTTGATACGCCCTATTCAATTGATAAATATTTATTTGCCAATCATTGAAAACAACCACGAATTTGCGCAAATTTTAGACACGAATAACTTGAAATTTAAAAAGACTATATTTGGTATATCTGAGGTATTTGATGTCAAAATCGCTCGAAAGTTGGATATTTTTGAACCATACAACGCTCTCATATCGGATTTAACTAGTATGCACAATATAATTTTTTCTTTGCTGTGATAAATTCTATTTAACTCCACTTTTAGTCTAGATTTCAGTTAAGAGATCAAAATATTACTCTTAAGGGCCTTTTCAACCTTTACTAAAAATAATAAGCTAAAATTAGGTTTATATATTATAGTTTTTATAGTCTTTACCAGATGAAATGAATACACATTAATGTAATCATGGAGATCTGCAAAATCGATATTTTGCATCCTGAACCCTTAGATCTAGACCTGACTCATTGCAGCCCGCAGCTCAATTAAAAAAATATATAGAGGAAAAGTCTCAAATTCGAAACATTATTCACTATTTTAATGTTATGCATTAAATTAAATATTTAGCAATAACTTTAATAATTCCATGATATTTATTTTATTTTTTACAAAATATGATTATGAATAGTAAATATTTCTCACCTTATTTTTTAAAAATTAATTTTTAATTGTGATGATCAAAAAAGATAAAGCAAGTAATATTGTTTGGCAAAGGCCTGGATTATATTTCATTAATTATGCTACCGCCGGCCTTGCAGGGGTCTAACACATTGAAATAATAATGATTATTTATTTTCTCTAAGTCGTTAAATATATACGAAAACCTCTAAAATCATTAACCCTTCAAAAACTACTCTAGTATATCACTGAAATAATTTAATATCACTTATGTAAGGTCATACTCTAATAATCTCCATTAAGGTTCATTTGAACGCCAGGTTCTAACTGACATTGATTATTATTATCCTTCAGCTATCAGCATTACCTATTACCAATCAATGGCAAAAAAATTAATCAGACATACCCCCCCCCCGTCATTTGAAAAAAATACAAATAATTATAAAAATGGCTTTGTTATAATTTTCATGCTTTTGCTGTTCCTTATGACACCTATATGTAAACGTCCATCTTTGGATCCTTTTATTATCGCTTTCACACTTTTATTTTTAATTATCTTTGTAACCCTGTATTCACAGTTAGCGCGAATTCGCCCTGCTAACTATGAATGCAGGGTAACGCACAGTCCTTCACTTGTTAAATATAAGGTTTTACACAATAAACTCATCAGAAACTTTTTGAAATTCCTCCTCTTTTAGAAAAAGCTTTGCTATGACTGGTGCAACTTTTTTAAAATTAGCCAAATATTTTTCCAGTCACCATTTATATTAAGGAATATTAAAAAAAAATTAATACCAACTTTATTCATATTAGTAATAAGATCATCATTTATTAGTAATAATGCACTTTATATTATTTTAACAAAAAAATCAGAAAATGTCAGCGAAGTTAATTATCTAGTCATCCAGTCCAAACGTATTTTCGAAGGAACCAAAGAACTGGCTTTCGATCTGAGGCACAAAAATAAACTCTTAATAGACCTTTACAAATCCTTTTACGCGACCGGCATTTCCTATGCTAAGGGGCTCACTCTTTGCAACAAAAATTCGGCATTATTTCGATATCCTTTCATCGAACTGTTCGTTACCTACGCTATTTTTGAGGATAACGAGAACGTAGAATATGGATTTGTAAAACAGTTGAGAGATGGCTTATCTAGTAGTGACAATATTTTCCATTTAGCTCTCAGAAATGTTTTCAACTTTCACGAACTCATTCTTACGGATAGCGCCAAGGTTAGGATATTTCTTTAAAAAACAGAATTTTTGAATAATTTATTTTAAGTTATTAAGTGGCGCTGTAAAGACAAAAGCAAGAAATATTTTAAATATGTAAAAACAAAGAGTTTGAATTTTTATTATTCTCCAATAATGCCGATGGATTAATATGTGATGTTCATTATAAATTACTTTTAATAAATCTTTTAGGACATTGACAGGATACATATGGTCAGATGTCACGGCATAATGGACTATTTGTTTTTCGCGGTGTCTCGACAAAGACAAAATTTAGACCGTATAATAAATGATATTTTGCGAATGAAAGTTTTACATGACAAAGTTAATGACTGGTTTTATGTTCCCCGATTAGCTTATTGTTACGAACATTTCAGCGAAGATTTTTACAACATATTGGTAAAATTAAAAAAATTTTTAAAACTATTATATTAATTTTTTTTACACTATTTGAATAAAGTGCATGTGTTTTCCTCCTTTCTTCTTGAAAAGAAAAAGTTTATACAAAATACAGCCTTATATTTTTTTCATATAATTCTCCAAATAAATTGTCAAATTTTTATGAGCCAAAATATCAAAAATCTCATAGAGGCATATTCATGGGAGGGTAAGGAATAAAATATTTACATATACTTAAATTTTTCAGAGAACTAATTTGGGTCAAAATATTTCCAAGATATTAATCTGTTTAAATTTATTTTCCCAAACGAAATCTTAGATTTCCTATATGGCTCTTTTTACTATTATGTATATAATTTACTTGTTAAAAAGGTTAATTTTTAAAATTCTAGAATATTTTAACAGAGTATTTCCAGCCCCTTTTTTAAAATTTTATAAAGTGAGTGATAAAAAAAATCTATTTGTAAATTTTAGCATTATAATTATAGAATATATTTATTGTGTGTGCACAGTTGTTAATGTGTAAGTGTAATACAAAGTTCTTTTTATGTTAACAAATAATTTGTTATGCTGAAAAATATTCTCTCGCCTCTTTTAAAAAAATTTAACCAAACCTTGCTCTAATCAGGATAAACTTTTTCTTTTTTTAAAAAAAATGAATGACGAGGGGAAAACCGTAATTTTGATATTACAAATAATGATTTTTAAAAAAAAACAAATAATTAAATGAATATTTAAAGCGGAAATTTAATCAGCTATGCTTAAACGTTTCCAATACCATCGACCGATTATGTATCATTTTATCTGATGCCAAGACGAAATCTGACTTTGAAGTATACGCTTCTGCTATTAAAGGACTAACTCGGCAATCCGCAGCGATGATAAATATCGAACTCGATATTAATCTTCATCCTCTTAAAAATGAGGATAGAATCGATAACAATCTAATCAAAACATCCGCTATCATCACCAAGAACCAAATAAACTTTTTAAAAAATGGTCTCACCTATTTATCCCGAAACTTTAACACATTTTTGTCAAATTTATTGGCCAAGAATAATAACAGCGAAAAAATAGAAAATGGAGGAGTAGATTCAATGATACTTAAAAGCCCGCTTATATCTTGCGATGTTATGGGATCCTATACTCAGCAATTTTTCGCATTGCAAAACGAATTCGAAACATTTAGCTCCACATATTGTATCGAGAATTCACCTAAAATCGAGGAAGAGAATATATTATTAGCCGATGATTTCCTAGAGCCAAATAGTGAAAATGATGACTTGAGCGAAAGATTGATCCGTAACCGATTTTTACAAATCTGGCACCATAAATTGAACAAAATGGCGCTGTTTATGGAAAACTCGGAAGTGGCTAAACATTTAAATATTCTGGATTCAAGTTTTTATTATATTGAAATTATATCACAATTTTTTTTAAAATAAAAGTTAGAACTTATTTACCTTTAAATATGGAATAAGGAGTTTTAGCACACCCGCCCATGTTTCGGTTGGGTGTGGTCGGGTTTTCTAAAATTTTATCCGCAATGAGCGGGTGGCAGGCTGGTTAAAAAATTTTTAAAGTAATCGGCGGGCGTGGGCGGATGAATTTTTAATATTTTTCAGGCGAAGAGAGCAGAGCAGACTTCAATTTATTAAAAATAATAGTTTTATCTCACAATATTGCATATTATATATGTTTAATTACTACATTAAAATAAGAGCCAAACCAGCCATTAAAATAATTTTTAGGCTAGGCGGGCTAGTGAATTAAACAAAATTTATAGATGAATGGACGGGCGGGAATGATACATTTGAGGTATAAAGATCATAGGGTTAAGAAAAATTTAGGTTGGGGAATGATATACTCTATCGAAATAGATAATGACATTGGAACTTATACAAACATTTAAATAATAAAAGATCGTCTTAGGAATTTAGAAAGGATTTTGATAAATTTAATTTAGATTTAAAAAAAATAAAATAGCAATATATTTATAAAGTATTGATGGTATTTATATTTAGATAAGGTCGATAATCAAACCTCAAATTCATCTTCTTGCGCATTGCAAATGATACCGTTTGTCGAAGGCATTTTTAGTCAGCTCTTGGATATATTTGATTTTTCTAAAGTTAATTATTTTGTCATTTAATTTTTTTTATACCTAAAAATTACAAAATATTTAATTTATATAATTATGATTTTTTAAAAAAAGTTATTAACGAATTTAAACACTTCTTATTGGAATTACCACGAAGACAAATTCATTTTATCTTTCACTATCAACGCCATCATAGAAAAATCATATATGGTAGCACAACGTTATTTCAACTTCCACCTCAGTATCTTGAACCTTTTTAATCTATCTTCGGAATTGTTTTATGGCTTCATTCAAAAAGTAAAATAGAACCAAACCTTTATTTAATACCCAGCTCACAATAGAGATCTGCAAAGTTAGGCCCCGGGTCGGGTCGGACCTTGGAAATTTTTTTAAATATATCTAAATTTATCAATTTTATATTGAATTTTTTATGTAAAATAAAAATATTTGATTATATTTATTGAAACTAAACGACATATAACATATGTCTTTTATTTTGAGTAATTATAAAGATTAATTTCTATATTTAAATAAATTCGGGCCGGGCCGGGTCGGCAAATTTTTTTTAAAAAAAATCCGGGCCGGCAAAACTTTTTAAAAAAATTTCAGGCCGGGCCGGGCTTGAAAAATTAGGCCCGATGCAGATCACTAGCTCACAATATTAAAAAAAATTAAGTGCAGAATATGGTGAAAGTGAACTTATATAAATGATTTATTGTCATTGTAAAACTGATCATTATTAATAATAGTAAAGTTAGTAATTGATATCGATTGATTAGAAATCTTATATTATAAAATATCACTTTCTTTCTGTATATATATATATATTATGGTAATTAAAAGGGTTACGGAAGCAAACTCAAACAACCTACCGACAATTCTGATAAATCTGTCGTTAATAACAATCCTAACCCTAAACAACAGGATGGTACTGAAGAAATAGCGGACTCAGAAAATTGTGGTATGGGTGAAGGGCAGGGCCTCAAAAATGTCAGCGACCAAATGGAGAATTTGGATCAAGTTACATTTATTTATTTTATTAGATGATATTTATAAAATGATTTGAAATTAGTAGTATTCTCGCAATTTGTCACATTTTAGTATAAGATTGATTTGGATTTAAAGTCACATCACTGATACGAATCGGCAATGAATTAATTAAGGTATTTAGAGATTTATGAAAATGTATATATAATGAAAGTTATAATGAATTATAAAATAATATATCAAGGAGATATCCTTACAGAATTTTAAATAATAAAAGAAATTTGTTTCTTTTTTTTTATAGATTGAAGGTTCAACTCAGAAAGAAGAATTTATGGATGATAAATATGAAACTAAAGATAAAAGTTCCAAAGATGAAATGGCAGATTTTGACGATGAAGCCATAGAGCTCCCCAATGAAATTGAAGATGACTATAAAGGTCGGCACTTATCAATTTTTTTTTAAAAAAAACTTTTTTTCTTATATAAATTTATGAAATATCATATATTATAATTATAAAATAAGGTCATTAATTCTTTAGGGATTAATTATGATGGTTTTATAAGTTTTTGACAAATTATTTAAAAAAATATGAGCCTTATTTCATATTTCTTACATTTTTATAATTCAATGATAATTTGCCTACCATGCAATATAAATAGATAAAAAGAAAATATTTATGATTAATAAATAGATTTGTTCAATGGCGCCACTGGCTCTGACCATTTAGTGTTGCTTAAAGGCAATATTTAATTTATGTGTTAAGCAACATTTTCTCCCCATCCCCTTCTGTATCTAATGGATTGATTTTTTGTTAGACAAATCCCATTTTTTGATTTCATTGGGGGCATTGTGATCGAACGCGTGCTCAGCATACCTAAATTTAATTTGAACATACAATATTTTTTTAACTTGAGATTTCTTTTGTCACTTTTAAGTTTAGGTTCTAGCGAGCTAGATTTCAATTTATATCATTTTAATATTTGATGGAAAAAAAATTGCTCAATTAAAATACCTCACTAGAACTTAGCCTAATTTTTTTAAAAGAAAAATGACCCTTTAGTAACACTTAAAGCTATCGGGGAAATTAATAAAAAATTATTTTATGAATATAGAAAAATTGATAATATATGCCGTGAAACTATTATTTTTGCAAAATTTATATTAAATCGAAATCCCTATATGCTTAATTTTTAGATGATGATCAATTCGATTATGAAAAGAATTTTGCTAATGACATAGGTTAGATATTTTATATATAATATAGAAAAATATAATATATAAAGCCTCTAAAATTGGCTCTCAAACCTTTTAGATTAATTACAAAGTTCTTCTTTGCGATCACCTCTTTTAAAACGAAAAACCTATTTTTTTAAATTATATTATTATGTAAAAGCAACTTAAGGAACACCGTTAAGAATTTAAATACATTTATACCAGTTTTGAGAAATTTTTTATTTTTAAAATTATAATTATAGTTTGGAAATATAATTTGAATGTATAAAATAAAACTATATTATTAACCTATGCTGCAAGGAAATTGGAAAACTTAAGCAAGCGGTAAAATATATTAAAACACGAGGAAAATAAAATATAAATAAGAAATTTACAAGACAAATTGCAAGGATTGTTTAGGTGAACTAATTAAAGCCCAGATCCAAATTTATACAACACTCGGGCAATTCCTTGCAGGGCTCTGCAAAAATTTGCCTCAGATAAATGAAAAACAACAATTATGTATATTTTTTTGAAAATAGATGACCCGCAAAACGTAGACGATCTTAAAAACGAATGGGATGCCTCTGATCCAAACATTTCTAATCCCGACACCGACCTAATTCCCCCTTCAAATGCTACGAATGAATTTGACGAATCCAGTCTGAAAGAAGCCATAAAAGAACAGCTGAAAAGGAATGATGACCTCGAAAAAAAAAATTCTTCGAATCCCGAAAACTCTAAAGGTAAAAGGACCGAGATAGATCAAAAAATCGGCCAAAAACTTGAAAGTGTAAAAGAATCGGAAGAACACAAAGGAGAAGATTTGGATAATACTGAAACGATGACCGAGGATGATTTGGGTGGAGATACGAATGATGAAGAATTTAATAAAGCTAACGAAGAAAATGGGAATGAGGTTGATAGAGAAACGGGAGCAAAAAATAGCACGCAACTAGAAGCCGCTACTTCAGGTCAGGAAAAAACCTTTGATAATGAGCAGAACAATCTTGAAGAGAATGATGCGAGATTTGAAGCTAAGAAGGAGGGTGAAGAAGCCAACGATATAGATGATGTGAGCATTTAATTTATTCTTTTTTCTATATAATATGGAAATTCATCAATTGGTAATATTTTTAAAAAAGTTTGTGACAAATTGATTGACAAAAATAACTAAATTAAAGTTATTGAAGCATCTCAAAAATAATTTTTAGTCTGACTTATTTTTTAATAAAACAAATTTTTAAAGAGATTATATATAAATAAAAAGATATTTAAACCTTTTTTAGAGATTTGCAAGCCCGTCCCGATTTACAGGACAGGGTTAAATTGTAACCCGGTTATCTCTTGCAGATCTATTTTTTTTCTCCATAAATAAAATTATGAATAATATTTTGACTAAAGTTAAAAGGAAATAATTTTTATTAAATAATATTCCATATTTCTTACCATTTTGTGATATTGAAAACCAAAAAAAAGCTTGATCAAAATTTGGAAAGCAAAAAGTTAAATAACGAAATCTTTGATCTTGATGATGATCTTGATGATGAAGAAGAATCACACTCTCTGGATCCAAATTTAAACCATCTCCTCGAACCTTTATCATTGAACGAAGAAAGTTTAATTAGTGATGCAGATGAGAAAAATATTGATCAAGATGATGGTGGGATCAAAGATGTTGATGGTAAATTAAAAATATTATTTATATATTTTTAAAATGTGTTTATTTTAATTGTTTTTTTAATATAATTATATTAATTTACAAATATTTTTTTAAAATCTATTTTCGATAAAATTTTAACAATCGATATTAATAAAACTATTATATAACAACAATTTATACGAAAAAAAAGATTCGGTTGATTTAGACCATCCTGAAATCCAGAAAATTAATCCTCAAGCCTCAGAATTTGAAGACCTTTACTTGAACGACATGAAGGATGAAGAGATAGAAAAAAATGCTAGTGAAAATGTATCACCTGTAAATGATGATAATAATGCTCAAAATGGTATGGATGGCGGTAGAGTTAGTAAAGATGAAATGCCTGGGCCTAATAGTCATGGCAAAGACAAAAATTCAGCGGATAATATGGTTAATATAGAATTGTTCATTAGAATAATTATTTAAAGATTAAACATTTTAAAATGTTTACAAAATAATATTAGTATATAATCAATTTAATTTATTTTGTTTAAAAAGAATATTGTTGTGTTCATTAGAATAATTATTTAAAGATTAAACATTTTAAAATGTTTACAAAATAATATTAGTATATAATCAATTTAATTTATTTTGTTTAAAAAGTATATTGTTGATGGCTAATTTTTTTAAAGAGACTAATTATGACATTATATTATCAAACTATACACGATGAATCTTGATGTAGTCTAGGAGTAGAATAAAATCACCTAAAGTAAAACGTTACTAAAGCCGTTTTTGACCTCAACGGCCTATAGTTGTTAAATATGTTTCAAATTTCCATGTTGATCTAATTACATTAAAAAAAATTAAGATTGAAGATGGTGGTGACTCTTCTGAAGGAAACGCATCTCTTATCGATGCAACCACTGGAAAAAAAAATAAAACGAGATCCAACAACAGACGCCAAAGAAAGAAGAAAAAAATGAGAAAAGTTTTTTGCACACATTAATCTAATATTTAATTTTAACCGATATTACATTTAAACAAATTATAAAGATAAGACCGGGCTTAAAGGGGTCACTATTTATTTTTTTGTGATATACATTCGAGTTGGAAAGGGCTGATCTTTGGTTTTTTATTATCGTATTTACTGTTTGGTCTTCGATAATTAAGTTGACACGTTCGATTTATATTTTGGTGGTTTTTTTTATTTATACACGCATAATTTTATTTTCCTACAAATATTTTTTGCCACAGCAAAATCTTCCTTTACCTTCTCAAACAGAGAATCGCGAAAATGAACCGAACAAAAAATCCGCAGATGATGATATTATCGAGATTTTAGACGATGATATCCGAGATGGTGCTATCGACGCTGAAAACAAAATTTCCAAGTTTGAAATGGACGAGAAAACAGTCTACCATAAGCCAGAACATAATGATGATTTAGGAGACGAAGATGGTGAGGAAATGACCAACACCTTGGAAAAAAAATTACAAGTTATATTATTTTTTTGATTGAATGTTTTGAGTTGATTTAGGTTTCTATAAAATAATTTGATATATCTATTCCAATCATTCATATTAATTAATTAATGGGCGATGGTATGATGTTTTATATGATATGGCCATATTAATTACAATTGTTTATAAAATTTTTAATAATTATGAATATGATAATATTATATTAATAAAAAATAAAAATTTTGAGCTTAGATTCGAAACAATCTTTAAATCGAATAGATTAATAAACTTAAATAATATATTTTTTTGTATATAGAAAAACAATTCTGATTCCTTTACCCCCGGTGCCAAATCTAAAATTCTTAATCCAAGCCATGATGAAATAATCGATTTAACTCAAGAAGACTCTAACCCTCAAGCAGATATAGAAGAAATCGGAGAAGAGAAAATTATAAAAAATACACCACGATCCCCCAAAGATTATTCCAATGACAAAAATGATGACGTCAATAGGCGAGCTAAGTTTATAGAATCGCTTAGAGAGGAAGAAGACAGGAAAAAATGTAGCGAGAAAAATTTAGGTGATGATCTGGAAAATTTGGAAGAGATGGCCACGAACGTTTTAGTTTCCACGTATTATGATAAAGTAGATTTGTATGATCAACAAATGGAAACGGGGCTCGAAGAGAATAAATCGGTTTTTAAATTTAATTTTTTTGGATACTCTATTAGTTGGTTGCTGATTGATAAAACGCTAACGGGATATATAAATTATTCTTATTTTATAAATCATCAATGATAACATTTTTTTTATACTTTTGACTTAAATTGCCAAATTGTTAATTTTTAGATTTAAACCTGATTGAAACATTACTTATAAAATTGTAACATGTTAATTTTAGAATGAAATGGATTTTGGATTGATGGACTTGAACAAATCTATAGCTCTTGAAGATTCAGATAAAGTAATAATTAAAGTTGAGCTTGATATCTTTTATAAGACAATTATCGCATTATGCCTTTAAATTATTTTATTATTTAAATAAGATTTTAACTATTTATCTTAAAAATATATCAATCATTTATAAATAATATGCAATTGCTTGAATATTTTTTTTAAAAAATGATAATTTCCATTAAAAAAGAACAAAGATATCATTGAGTTATACGATGAAAATTCAAACTTCGAAGCTCAACAATTATGCGAACAACTCAAAATTATTCTTGAGCCAACAACGGCTTCTAGATACAAGTTAACTAACTTACATTTAATTTATAACTTTTTATACATGATATTATAATTATAAATATATAAAACAAATTAAATTTTCTCTCTTATCAAGTTCAATTGACCAATTTATGAGATGAAAGATAGAGATAGCATTATATACAATATTTTGGTAGATAGTTTATTGAGTCATTATTATTACATTTTTTTTTAGAAGAAAGGGGAAGGGAGGGGGGTGGGAGGGATAATGAGAATTTTTTTTTTTCTTTAAGAGATAAAACCTTAAAAAATGCTATTTTTTATGGCTACATTCTTATAATGATCCTAATTATCTCCTATTATGATCAGCTTAGGACTAGGGCCGGACTTGAAAAATTCTAAGAAATAATATAGAATATAATGATTTCTTTAATCAAAATAAAATTAATGTTCAAATTTTTTCTTGGCAAGGAAACGCAATTTGGGATTTTTATTTCATCAAACGCGATTATTCGTTTAATTTATATATTTTCGACTGAATTATTCTAAATCAGACTCGCGCTCTAAAATTAAATTTCAGGCCATGCTAAAAAATTGGGCACGCCTTGAGCCTGAAAAATTTGAATTTATAGAGATTTACCTTATACTTTCCTTATAATCCCTACTTCATATGGCGATAGGGTGAGCATCCTCTTATAGTGATCACCATTGTAGTAAAATGACTTATCTCTTTGTAAATTTTTTTGTAATTATTGAATTGATATGTGAAATAATTTATAAAATACATAATTAATAGTAACCTAGTTGGATAAGCATAAAATAAATTATAGGCAAATTGAAAAAAATTTTTTTTTTTATTGTAAATTTTTATTAGAATACCAAACATCCTAGACCAGATGGCTTAACCGTGCCTTGGTCTTTAGGGAAATCCTTGATTTGGGACTTCACATGTATATCTTCTTTCCCAAAAAATTTAAATTTTAATCCGGTTGATATAGCCGAGAAAAAAAAACAATGAAATATTCCAAATTCACAAATTATAATTTTACACCGATCGTCATCTCTTCCCTTGGACATATGCCAAGCGGAACTTTAAAATTATTAAAAAATATAGGCGATAAGATAAGAGCCCTTACATCAGAACCAAAAGAATGCTATATTTTAAAACAAAACCTACAAATAACTATTTTAAAATATAACTATTCATGTTTTTTGTTAACTTGTAGTCCCACCTCCGTTTTTATAAAATAATGTTTTATTTTATATTTGATATGTTAATTTTAAAATTATAAATTATGTTATTGAAAAAAATTAAGTTTTAGAATTAAAATTCTTCAATTTCAATTTTTCCTGTCTTCCTTAATTTTTATTTAAATTTCGTGCAAAAATATTTTCACTTATATTTCTATCGGTTGCTTCAAAAAAAAACTAATCTCATGATTTACCTAAATTAAGCATATTTATTAAAAAAAATATCCTGATTTTTTTAACTTTGAAATTATATATATACTTTATCAAAGAGTAATTAGAGCTTTTTCCTTTCCCATTTTTAGTTATAGTGGTGCATATTATAAATATAATAATAATAAAATACGTTTACCTTCGACAGCGTTTTTTTTAATAACCTCCTTAGAGGCAAGTAATATCCTGAAAAACACAATATAGATGTGCTCTGTTTCTGCATATTTTAACACCTGCTTAAAACTTTTTCACGATTCTATTTCCGTCGGAAGATGTTGCCATACCAAAAAATCTTATTTCTCTATCTTTTTCTCCCCTATCGAATAAAAAAAATTTCCACCAATATAGTGAATGCTACTGTAATGACCTATCCGCGATTTATTAGCTGCAATGGCCTAACTACTGGGAATGATTAGGGGGCAGGATACCCCCCAATCCAAAAATATTAACATGACCCATATAAAAAAAATTTTTAAAATGGGTTAATTTTTAAATTTGTCAAAAGATATTTTATAATGACATGTATTTTATTTTCCTTGTGAATAATTTTATTTTTTATTTGAAATTGAAGTATCAAAGCGGAATTACCATCTTTTTTGAATTATCGGTATCGAAATACTTTTAAAAGCATATGATTTGAATATTTATAATTTTTAAATGAATAGAGGAGACTACAAAACGGGCAAAAGATTAAACATGAAAAAGATAGTCGATTACATAGCCAGCGATTACAGGAACAACAAGATATGGATGAGGAAAACTAAATTGGCCAAACGAGATTACAATATTATTATAGCGTTAGATGACTCAACCAGCATGAAGGATAATATGTCTCGAGAGGTTTCCATAAAAATAAAACAATCTCTGCCGAAAGTTAAATAAATTTTATGTCCCTCTAGTATAAATTATTGGAATTATAATAAAATTAAAATATAGATAAAATTGAATATTATAGATGATGTTAGAAGTTTATATCATTGAACTACCTATTATTTAATTTGTAATTAAAATATTCTAAATAATTTAGTTATGACACTTATATTAATTAATTATAGGTGCCATAAATTTAAAAGTGTTTAATTTTGGATACACACAAATTTTGGAAATAATTTATTGTTAAAGGCAAATAAAATTTATTAGTCCTAATTTTTATTAATGTATTATATTATGATATATATTATACTGCGATATTTTTTTTCAGTGCTAGTATTATTTTTCAGTTTTTTATATAAATAAATATTATTTTCTTTTAAATTCCTTTGATTAAAATTTGTAAATTGCAATTTTTTTAAAAATATTAAATTTAAAAATAATACTTTATATAAATAATTTATAAAGTATTCCAATGTCTTTTTTACGAATGTAACTTGTAACTGCAACTATTTACTTATTAAAACTAGCTTTAAACAACATTGTAATACATTATCTAAACGTTAAATTATTGATCAGTTTTACACCACAGACACAAATATTTTCAATTAAAATATGCCATTTTTAAATATTTTAAGAATTAGATAGTTAAAATTCATACGATTTTTACTTTGAGTTGAGTTTTAATAATTCTTAGATTAATACAAATATAAAATTATGAATATATTTATATAATTTTACAGATGGCTGTTAAAGCGTTATCCATCATTAATAAAGCCTTTTCCTTGTTGGAAATCGGCAATCTATGCATATGCAAGTAAAAAAATTGATCAATATAATTTTAAAAAAATATATAAAGTCAATTTTAACTATAAAGAATCGCAAATTTTTTCCCCCTTTTGCGAATTTCTTCTATAATATTTTCTTTTCTTTATATTTTTTGTCTTAAAATTGTTCCTTTTTCAAATTTAAATTCAAATAAATATTTTTAGCCGTATATATATTGCCATCCCAATGGAATGATGAGAATGCTAAATATCTTAATTTGGGAATTGACGATTATACAAAAAGACAGTCTAGGCCTTTTTTTAATATGCCTTACATTATAGTTTCTGAGTCTGACTTATCAGAATTTTTAAAAATTTTAATTTACAATGAAAAACAATATCTAATTTTTCCAAGATTCGGCAGAGAGGTTCAAATCATGCAACCCTTTAATCGCAAACTAACCGAACACGAAATGATCCAAGCTTTAAGACAACATTTGACTTTCGATCAAATAAACACAGACTTCCCCGCGCTTTTAGAATTCGTTCAACAATACTTCGATCAAAATAATCGCCTTAAAGGGGTTAACCGAAACGTTAATAATGGTATCCTTTTTAAAAATATATATATTTAATTTTTAAAATAAATGAAGAAGATAATAATAAAAGTTATGATATAATATGAAAATATTTAGCCAAAATTTTAAATTTTAGAATTTAAAAAAAATAAGAAAGATTGTATTCTTAAATAATTGCATTTTAAAATCCTATATCTTATACCCTTTTTTTTAAATTTAGAAAATCTATTATTCGTTATATCCGATGGTAGAGGTGTATTCGGAAATGGGATGGACAATATAAGAAATTCCGTATCTTCCCTCCTCTTTAATAATATATTTTCCGTGTTTATCATTCTCGATAATCCTCGTAACAAGGTTAACCCTTAATTTTTTTCTCTCCATCTTTCTATTTCTAAGTTAATTTCATTCTACATATATTTTTTAATGTTATCCATTTTTATAAAAATAGTACCCCCCCCCCCCCCTTCCCTTCGTTTAATTTAAATGGTTAACTAATATGAAAATATAAACTTTTTTACAAGTACTATATATAATCTTATTTTATAATTATCAGGTGCCTAATCGGTTATCAATTTTATTATGTATCGAATATTTTTGTTTATTTTTTAGAATTCGATTTGCGACATAAAAATTCCATTCTTTTCCAATACATCTGAAGTAAAAAAAAAATTATTTTGAAAATATTATTGATATTTAAGAATAAAAATTTAGATTTAAAATTAGTTTATACTAGTGTTGTTAAAGTTATAAGTTACATCCTTTAAAAAGTGATTAGCCACATCCACTAGTTACGTGTCCTTTATGAAAAATTTTATTTAACTCAGCATTTTTAGTCTAATCTTTTTATTATACAAATAATGCGATTTAAATTTTAATTAGAGGAATTTAAATGAAATAAATTTAATAATGCATTTAAAAAATATTTATTTGCTCAAAAAAAAAGTATAAAAAACGCATTATAAAAAGCTGGGCTTAAGAAATTTTATTTACAATAAAATATTTGCTAGTGTTTAAAAGGCTTGCTGGGGCTTTTTTCAAAAATAATTTCATTAACGAACTTTATACAGGAGAGCTTGATATAAATGAGACATTATATTTAATAAAAATTTGGTAATTATCATATAAAAATAATGAATAATATTAGTGTTGTTAATCGGCTTAGCCGAGTCGGCTCGAATAGAGCTCACCCAAATTTTGGGTCGTTTTTTTCGACTCCAACTCAAAGTTTTGGTCGTTTTTTACGACTTCGACCCGAGTTCAAGCCGAAAAAACGACTTCGACCCAAAATATGGGTCGTTTTTTTCGACTCCGACCCAAGTCCAAGCCCAAAAAAAACGGCCTCGACCCAAAATATGGGTCGTTTTTTACGACTCCGACTCAAAATTTGGGTTGTATTTTTCGACTCAAACTTGAAATTTGGGTCGTATTTTTCGACTCAAACTTGAAGTTTGGGTCATATTTTTCGACTCAAACTTGAAGTTTAGATCGTATTTTTCGACTCCAACTCAAAGTTTGGGTCGTTTTTCTGACTCAGACTCAAACATCTCGGGTCGTTTTATTCAATCCGACCCAAAATATGGATCTTTTTTTATAAAGACGACTTAAAGTTAGGGTTGCTTTTTCACCCCTAACCCAATATCTAGATCATTTTTTTCGACCAAAAGTCAAATAACATTTAGATATTAATATTTTCGGCGGGAAAGTTACTTAAAGCTTCTTTAAATTATAATATTCATCAGTTATATTTTAAAATTTTTAAGTGAAGATGTACCATAGAAAAGTGCCATTTGTCATGATGGTTATTTTTGAACTTTTTTAAATGAAATAGATAAAAATATATATTGTATAGACATGTTAAATCAAAATTTCAGTGATGATGTACCATAGATAAGTGGTAATTGTCATAATCGCTATTTTGGAACTTTTTTGAGTTTTTTTAAAGCAAATTGCTAAAATTATATATTCTAAACATGTTAAATTAAAAATTCAGTGAGGATGTATCATAGATAGGTGACAATTGTCATAATCGCTATTTTTGAACTTTTTCAAAGTTTTTTAAAGGAAATAAATATCTAAAAATATATATTCTAAACATGTTAAATTAAAAATTCAGTGAGGATGTATCATAGATAGGTGACAATTGTCATAATCGCTATTTTTGAACTTTTTCAAATTTTTTTAAAGTAAATAGCTAAAAATATATATTCTAAACATGTTAAATTAAAAATTCAGTGAGGATGTATCATAGATAGGTGACAATTGTCATAATCGCTATTTTTGAACTTTATCAAATTTTTTTAAAGGAAATAGCTAAAAATATATATTCTAAACATGTTAAATTAAAAATTCAGTGAGGATGTATCATAGATAGGTGACAATTGTCATAATCGCTATTTTTGAACTTTTTCAAATTTTTTTAAAGGAAATAGCTAAAAATATGTATTCTAAACATAAATTAAAAATTCAGTGAGGATGTATCATAGATAGGTGACAATTGTCATAATCGCTATTTTTGAACTTTTTCAAATTTTTTTAAAGGAAATATCGAAAAATATATATTCTAAACATGTTAAATTAAAAATTCAGTGAGGAGGATGTATCTTAGATAGGTGACAATTGTCATAATCGCTATTTTTGAATTTTTTCAAATTTTTTTAAAGGAAATATCTAAAAATAAAAATAGCGCATATGACAATTGTCACCTATATATGTAACATCCTCACTGAATTTTTAATTTAACATGTTTAGAATATATATTTTTAGCTATTTCCTTTAAAAAAAAATTGAAAAAGTTCAAAAATAGCGATTATGACAATTGTCACCTATCTATGATACATCCTCACTGAATTTATAATTTAACATGTTTAGAATATATATTTTTAGATATTTCCTTTAAAAAAATTTAAAAAAGTTCAAAAATAGCGATTATGACAATTGTCACCTATCTATGATACATCCTCACTGAATTTTTAATTTAACATGTTTAGAATATATAATTTTAGCAATTTGCTTTAAAAAAAAAGTTCAAAAATAGCGATTATGACAATTACCACTTATCTATGGTACATCATCCCTGAAATTTTGATTTAACATGTCTACAATATATATTTTTATCTATTTCATTTTTAAAAAAGTTCAAAAATAACCATCATGACAAATGGCACTTTTCTATGTTACATCTTCACTTAAAAATTTTAAAATATAACTATGATGAATAGTTAATCAGAGCATTATAATTTAAAGAAGCTTTAAGTAACTTTTCCGCCTATAATATTAATATATACTAAATGTTATTTGACTTTTGGTCGAAAAAAATGATCTAGATATTGGTAGGGGTGAAAAAAAGCAACCCTAACTTTAAGTCGTCTTTTAAAAAAAGATCCATATTTTGGGTCGGATTGAATAAAACGACCCGATGTTTGAGTCTGAGTCAGAAAAACGACCCAAACTTTGAGTTGGAGTCGAAAAATACGATCTAAACTTCAAGTTTAAGTCGAAAAATACGACCCAAATTTCAAGTTTGAGTCGAAAAATACGACCCAAATTTTGAGTCGGAGTCGTAAAAAACGACCCATATTTTGGGTCGAGGTCGTTTTTTTCGGCTTGGACTTGGGTCGGAGTCGAAAAAAACGACCCATATTTTTGGTCTCGAAGTCGTTTTTTTCGGCTTGAACTCGGGTCGAAGTCGAAAAAAACGACCCAAACATTGAGTCGGAGTCGAATAAAACGACCCGAGCTTTGGGTCGGGGTCGCGACTTGCGGCGTTTTAACAACACTAAATAATATATATCAATAATTAACAAATTTTAAAAAATTTAGTTATGTTTTTCATTACATTTTATTAAGTTATAGTTTAACTAGTTACATTTTTTCTAAAGTAACCACTTAATGTTATTTTTTTAGCAAAAATTTATTACAACACTAGTTTGTGCATACCATGGGTAATTGTTATTTTTATTAAAGAAATTCTCGATAGGAATAATACTCGGAAATAGTTTTTTTTAAAGATAAATTAATTTATAAAACTACGTTTAATTAATATTGATTGATATCTGTCAAAATACATATTTAAGTTTTATTTTTTTCCATATATAATAGATTCCTGAGATCAAAAGTTATTTGGAATTTTTTCCTTTCCCATTTTATATAATAGCTAAAGATATTGAAGCATTATTAACTGTTTTTCCCGAAGCCCTTAAACAATGGTTCGAAATGATTGTATCGCGTCGTTCTTAATAAAAAAAATTATGCCATTTTCGATATTATTTTATATGTATAAATATAATATATACGTGTATCATACTCATATTATAAATAAATTTCTTCATATATGACTCCTTGTTTTATGGGTTTTAATTTAATAATTAAGATTTTACATTTTACCCACCTTACACACTAATTTCTAAAAGGAAGTTTTCACAATTATGCACATTTATGGATTCCTTTAAAAAAAATTTAAAAACAATATTAGTTCCCAAAATTAGTCTATTTTTATTACAAGAAGTGTATTCCTTTTAATATAATATATTGCAATTGTATAGAAATATGTTTAAAAAAAAGGATCCTTATAAATTATAACCCATTTCCCTCTCATGGCCTGGTTCTGGCATGAGGGAGTAATTGCTATGAAGTAACAAGATTTTAAAAATTAGCTATGAATTAAAATGGAATCGCAAATGTTAAAATGCTGAGTTTTATATAAAATGCAAAATGTGGTCAGACCTGATTTATAAAAAATGGATATAAAATATTATGTTTAATTAAACAAACCAATAGTTTCTTCATAAGATATAATAAGCCTATAACTTTCTTGTGGATTTATTAATTTGTACAAAATAATGTGTTCTAAATTTTAAAATTAGAAGGAAATTAAATAAATATTATTTAATTCAAACGGATACTAAATTCCTAAATTCTTTTTTCAAATCGAATATCTCATTATTCGAGTCTTTTTTTGGAGGCCTAATTATAAAAAAAATCTTGTTATTTATGGTTTTTTCTATCTCGCTATTTATACATTGAAATGTACTTAATTTGAGGAGGGGGGGGGGGAGACTTTTTATAAAATAATCATATCTGTTTTATACATTGAAATTTATTTTTTAAATTTTATTTTGATTCAAAAAAATATTTATTATAAAATTCAAAAAATATAATATTAATTAATTAAAACTATTTTATATAATCATTATTTGTCAACCAACATTAGTATGCAATAAAAATTGATTTATTCAGCCTCTGCTGATTTATTCATTTCTATATAAATACAAACATTCTTTAAAATCCAAAAGAATTTACTCACTTATAGAAAAGTGTTTACCTTAGCAATTAATCCATATATTCTTGTTTAATGGGAAGACAAGTACTTCAAATTCACCAATTTCAAGTTTTCCGATAGTCATCACAATTATTAGTCTAAATATTTTTAAAGCATGTAAAAACACAGAATGTATTATTACCCGAAATTTTATTATTCGGTTGGTGTCAAATTTTTCGATTTCGTAGACTTCCACATAATATTTTTCAAAATTCGGAAATTTCCGGTTTAGGGAATAATTATTTCCGTAACCTTTAACCAGATTGATTTTTTTCTACCTCGCTTGCATTAACTCTTCGCTAAAATCAAATATATGGTAGTACAGCATAAAGTTATCAAATGAGACATTTTTATATTATTATATTTAATTTTTTTTAAAATAATTATTCATTTTTTTTATTTTATATCCAATGAATAAAAAATTTGTACCCTATAAAGCAAAAATATTATTTTTGCAATGTTGATTTTATTGTATTTTGAAAATTTAACTTATACACACGAGGTTCTCAGGTCTTTCCCTGTAAGCTGGTAACTCACCATCTTTTCCTCCACATCCAAAACTCTACCGCTAATCTCTCAGTTTTTAAATTTCTCCAGCGTTAAAAATTTTAACATTAAATGTTAAATAATAATATTTTTTTATCTATAAAATTAATTTAAAAAGAAATTATCAATAAACATATCTGGTTTGTTTTAATGATGTATCCTAAAATGAATAAATTTCAAAACCTTTTCTATTGGAATTATCTTTTAATTCTTGTATATGTTTTAACAAAAAACACGACACACGAGAACATTTTTTATTTATTTTTGGGTTAAAGCGAATAATTGCTTTGTTTAATTTTAAATTCAAATAAATATCAATATTAGTAAGAGTCTTCAAAGTTCTATTTCCATCTCCCAAATGTTTTTTTAAATTGAGAAAAATATAAGGAAATAAATCTTATTAATTTGCTCTCGCGAAATAATTTCTTTAGAAAAAATAATTAATTAGGCTTCCTAATTCAGCTTAATTTGAAGATGCCAAAAGGTAAAGGGACTGGATACCAGAAGAAATTTAATGATATACCCCCTCTTAATTGTTTTTTTAGTAAAAGCTACGAAGCTTTTGAGCTAGGACACACTATTTTTGTTTGCTTTTAATATTTGGTTATTTTTTTCTTGTTTTTTTGGTTGTTTTTTTCTTTTTATTATAAAGTTGTTTCTTTTGCTTTTTGGCTATTTAATCGATACTAAATAGCCCGCCATTACGTAATAAGTCTACGGACATTGCCATAAATTTCCTATAATAAAAATCGATTACGAAAAAAATATAAATAAAAATAAGAATAAAATATTACTGATTCTGAAAAATATAATAACATAATTATTAGTGCTTCCAAACTGAGAGCCTGTGTTTTGCTTTGCCTTTTATAAAAAAAATAACATACCAAAAATTGAAAGATATTTGTTTTAAAAAATCTTACCAAGAATAAAAACTATATTACTTTATTTTAAATATTATAAAACGCAAAAAAATGCTCCCCACATTTGAATAATACATACAATTATTATATTATTTAAAATAAAAGGCTTAAATTTGGAAGCCACTACAAAAAATAAAATGATACTGATTTCCTAATATTATAATAAACAGTAGTGTAGCAAAGATTTATTCAAGGAGGGGTGGGGAATGTGCGTTACGAAATATTTTTTGGGAGCTTCTCCAAACTCCCATTCCGCCTTCGGCCTGGTAACGCTTCCCGTGCTTATTTTTATTTTGCCTTTTCTCCGATAAAGTTTGATGAAAAATTGAAGGCACTAATTCTTAAATATTATACCAGTTTTTGTTTTCTTTATTAGTGCCTATGACTTCTTTAACCAATATAAAGGAAAAATTTAGAAGCAAAATAATTTTGCTCAGTCTTGCCAACAAAAACGATCTAGAGTATTCTATTTCATCAATATTTAGTGATTAATTCTATATTATTTTCATGACACTATAAATAAAAAAAAATGTTGCCATCATGCCAGAATGGAAAATATAGAAGTAAATATCCCTGCTTAACTAATATACATTTTTAGATTAATGATTCAATCAATAAGTTTGCTAAACAGTATAAATAAAAAGGTTATTATCAAAATAAAAAAATATCTAAAATTGTTATCAAACAGTGGCATAGACAACTACCCCCACCTATGAAAAGCATCAGTAAATTAAATTTTTATAATACTTTCATTTTGATATCTAGACGAAAATTTTTTAATTCCTTTAAATTGGTAAAACCTCCTAATTAATTTTCTTTTTGTATAAAATCATCTCAGAGATTTCATATCCTAAAAAGGTTAACAAATCTACGAATAAATTTTTAAATTAAATTTTCACATGGAAAAATTGAAAAACAAGACGCTTCCCAAACGCTATGATTCATATGGCATCGATGTTTGACCTTTCCTATTTTCAAGTTTAAAAGCACATTTAGTATTAGTACTATTTTACTAAATAATATCTTAACCTTAGTCTTTGACGGTAAAAAATCATCTATTGCTATATTATAAAAGAATGAAAGACATCTAGTCTCATTCAAAATATGACAAAAGATTGATTTTTATAATGATAATAGTATTTATACAATTCGTTTATTAATTTTTAATAAAAAGTAGTTCAAAAGTTAATCACAATATTTTATAAAAATCACTCATTTCAGGTAAAATTAGATTTTTAAAATTTATAAAACGCGCTCAGAAATTAATTTAAAGATGGAAAATTATTTTTTTAAACTCTTTAAATTTAAATAATTCAACAAATTATGTCCATTTCTTTTCCTTCACAACAAAAATAGGAAATATAGATTGGGAGAAGGACTTCAAGATCTAAATACAAGGTTAAAAATTTCTTTTCTTTCTGGGGAGAGTTCAAGTCAGTTAAAAATCTCTTCCGTTTTTGCTAATTGTGAAATTTTTTTAAAAAAATGAGCCCTGCTCTCATTTGAAAAGCTAACAAAAATGTGTTCCCTTTACAAAAATCTTTACCTATGGAATCCCCAAAAATTCAATTTGTAATATAATTAAAATGGATTATAAATTTTTATAATAAAATTTATCTTAATTTGACTACTATTTAATATTATTTTTTATTATTCATATTTTAGCAATTTATTAAAAACAACAAATAATTATAAACGATAAAGTAAAAATTAAATAAAAAATCAACAAAATAAAAAAATCTCATAAATTTGATATTTTCCGATATTAATATAAATACTCCCTTAGTGTAATTCTCTCTAAAGTTAAATAAATTTTACGTGTCCTAAGTCCCTTTTAATTTAATTTTTATATATTTTTTATACATTCTTATTTTTATAAATAAAAATTATAATTTATAATAAAAATAAAAATTACTATTATAGATGGGGTTAATAACTTCTATATTTAAACCTACTCTATCATTTAATTTGTGTTTAAAATAAATATTTTTAAATACTTTAATAATTACTAATATTAATTAATTTTAGGTGCGATTAATTTAAATAATTTTATTGCTTAAAAAAGATTAAAAAACAATTATATTTTACACTTCCAACCATTATGCTAAATTAACTCTGGATATATAAATACCATCGAAATAATTTTATTTAATTAACTTTATAGAGGTGGTCACTTACACTGACTATTAATTTAGTTAGTTATATAGAACTTAATTTTTGAAAACGATTTACAATTCACTTCATTGTAAAAAAAAATATGTAGAAGAAATTAAGAAAAATTATTTGAATCTCAAATGAATAGTAATTTAATTTTTAGTCCAAATAAATTATTTGACTGGGAGGGAGGAGGGTCTCTCTATTTATTTTAATATATTTCCCAACTCGGGTTTAAATTTTATTTTTAATCTTGGCACTAGATTTTTTGGGCCCGATACCTTTTTTTTTTATTTTTTAAAATCATTTTTCGACTCCGGCACCCGAATTTTAAAATTCGTTATTTTGTATAATTTCTACCTTATTTTGCAAATTGATTCAACAGGAATTTATTAAGCACGCATAAGATTTTCCTTTACAATTTTTCAAACTGATTAATTAACATAATTTAAATTTATTTTTTTAAAAATTCAAATTTTAATTATTTTTTAAAATTTTTATACACGGCTCGGTTTTTTAAGTTAATAGAATTTATAGTCAAGGCCGTGTTTATGTGATGGGTTTGGATATCTGGACAGCAGGTCTCTACTTTCCATGTGTCATTATATACTTAACCATTATTACTTATAAATACATTTAGATAATAAACTTATTATTACTACAGATTTTTTTATAAATATATTCTTGAGTTAAAAAATCACAAAATCACTGCTGAAAAACATTGGCAGTCATTTATTATGATTCATTTTGATTTTTATTTATTTGGATTCCAGATTAAAATAATACAATATTTTTAGGATCAGAAAAAAATCAAATATCTTGGTTATTTTGTTTTTGCATTATCTATTTGACTCTAATTCGAGCTTGCATAAGCAAGCATAGGATATTATAACAAAAATACCTTGCATATATTCTAAAACATCCTACAACTTATCCTAACTCAAATAATTACCTTTAAAAACAGCACGCCATGAAATCTAATTTAAGAAGTTTTATTATTAAAAAGAGGTTCCCATTAACCCATGAAATAACTCTCAGAAATAAAACTTAAATATAATAATGCCAGGTTATAATGATTAAATTATGAAAGGATATGATGTCATTGTAATTTATTTGCATATTTTTAAAAAACTTTGGACGGTGTTTAAAGTAAATTAAAAATAAGTCAACAATTTATAATCATACTAAATTTACTAATATTATCTATTATAATGTGTTATAATGTGCTACATGAAAACCGATATGACAAAATACAAAAATCATATTCTAGAAAAGTTTATAAACTAATTTCGGCCTAATATTTTAACGTATTTATATATATATTATTAAAATAAAATATTCTTGTCGAGGTACTAATTCATTATGTTTTATTCGATATATATATTATCGATGCCCCTTTTTAGGGTTTCCAAAAATCTTTTAACAGTAAGATCATCCTACTAAATTTTGACTGTTGCAAACTTTGATTTAATATAAAAATTTTTAAAATATTCATTAGCCCAGCGCGGGTTTTATAGAGTTAAAAATTACCATTTTTTGGTGAGTTAAGTTCCTGTAGATCTCATCAATATGTTGTTAACCAACATCTGTAATATGTTGTTATAACCAGCATGTATTAGTTAATAAGAAAATTCAGAGGTTTAAATTATAGGCTTTAACTGGATTTTTTAAAGAATTCTTATTTTGAAGCCCCAGGTTAGATTTATTTTGTCCTAGCCTGCAAAATTCGGATTTTTTTTAATTAATTGTTTTTCTTGTATTTTTTCAAAATTGATTTTCTAAAAATGCAATCCAACTTAAGGCACTGAAATGTTGATTATAAACCCTTCAATATGAGAGAGTGCCTTGCTAATCCCATTGTAGGCAAATTTTATTGCATGAATGGTAGGTATTTAAAAATATCATTCAATAGGTTAATTCAAAATAAAAAAATTCTCTACAAGACCTAATCCGGGTTCAGGATTAAGATAATTTAATTTTTAATTGTCTGCAATTGGTAAAAATTTAAATTTCTAATCTTTTATATTTTTATAATCATATCAAAATGTATAATTCAAAAACTTTATCAAAAACATGTAAACTTTCTTTAGTAGAAAATAAAAAACGTGAATAATATTGTTAAATTATCTAACTTTGGCCAATTCCAAATCAGCCTAAGTTTTTATCTTACAAAAATTAGTCTCATTTATCAAGATGGGCCAAACTCAGAAACTGTTATTTTTTTTAAGCTAAATTCTTAATATAGGTGGTTTAAGAATACCCAACGTGCTCTTTCAAAATTAACATTTATTTTTCCTAGAGTTATTAAAGTTATGAAGCATGGATGCAGCGTAAAAATTAGAGGCAAAAAATATTAAAATGTAATAGTTATACCATAAAGAAATTAAGCAACCCCCTCCCGCAAACTGAAAAAAGCCTAGGGACGCCTTCTAAAGGTGAGAATTTCATTTTATTAAAAAAATATTCGATGTAAAAATCTTACTGCATCTTATTTTTCCTAATGTAAATAATTACATATTCATGTTACATACTATATTTACTTGAGAAGCAAAATATATTATTTCCCAAAGTAATATGATCAGCAAATGTTGAAATTAAATAACACGAGCTTAGTCAAAAAAAAATTCTAAAATATTAAAGGCCTCTTTAATCTGCGACGGGTCTAAAAATTTGACCTCTTAAGATTTCTGATAACTAAATTTTTTATAAATATACCTAAAACATCTTCACCAAATTGAATGGTTAATAGTGAAAATTCAGACAAAATTAGCTTATTATCCGCGAACTATTAACTTTAGGAAAATGACAAGGAGAAGGATTGAAGTTAAACCAATGTATAATCGTCCATATCTTACATAGCTAATATTTAATTTTTTTTTAAAAAAAAAGAATAAAGATAAATATTATATTTTAAAATTTAGAAAAATTATTACAATGGCTTATCTCAATACTTAGCAAAGTAAAGTTAAGTTAACTAATATTATTTAATAAAGGAATAAAAGAAGGGTGGGAAGTGTAATAAAATAAATAAATAAAAAGGTAAACATTAAGGTTCCATGCCAATTCAACGAAACCTTTATGGCGAAGCACATTTTGCGAAACTTTTATTTCAAAACACCTTTCGCGAAACTTTTATCGCGAATGAATTTTATAGCAAAACCTTTATCACGAATTCACATTAGCGAATACTATTCCGCGAAGACAATATCTCGAAACAGCAAATTTTTTTTAACGAAACCCTTATCCCGAAACCTTTAATGCTATCGCAATCAATAATCACGAAAGTTTTATAGCGAATTCCAAATTACAAATACGATGCGAAAACTATTGCTAAGATTATAGCGAGGTCAATATCGCGATAATTGCTAATAGTGACTTTATTTTGAGTAATTTATTTTTATCATTATTAATTGAATAATATTTTTAAAAAAATATATACAAGTTTAATGGAGTTTTTAATCTTTTGACCTTAATAAATTTATATTATGATTATGAAAAGTTTATAAAATTTTTTATTGATTATTAATTTTTCATATTCTGTCCTTTGTTTTTCCTCGAAGTTTCAGACTTTATTATTAAATTAATCATTGAGTTCATTAGTTAAACCTTGATCCTTACTTGCATTGATATCTGGGTTGCGCCAATATTTATTGTCTGATGAGTACTTAATATTTATAAATTTATCAATCAGTTTCACCAGTCGCTAATCAAAAACAGTTATAAGCTAAATAAAAACTATAACATTACTCCAGCGATTCAAAATCAATTACATCTAAATTAAAAGGGATTTCCCCAATTTCAGAATATTTTTGAATTTTATGATTTTACGATCCTTATAGATATTTTTTTATCTTTTTTGTTTTCTTGGATATAAAATATTAGTTATATTTTCAAAAAATTTGATATCTGTATCTAATATTAAAACGTAGCCTTAAGCACGAAGTTTGCCAGATTGATAAGCACTAATTATGAAGTTTAAGACAATATATAATGCTTAATTACAATACATTTAAGTTAGCACTTTAACATAATATTAATTTTTTACCCTTAATTACTTAGAATTAAAACTACTTAAAGTAATTTTTACTGAATTCCCAAAAGTTGCCAAGTAATTTTTTAATTTTCTCAAAATTGAATTGCTGTATTGACCTTTTTTAAAAAAATCACCAAAACTTTATTCGTCATTTTTTATAATTAAAAAAGCAATATTAGTATTACATCAGTGTTGTTAAACGCTACTTTGAAAGTAGCACGTTACCGCAATTTTTTCAAAAAATAGTGCGAGCCACTTTTTAAAAAAATAGCTTTCTCTACTTTAAAATATTGCTGAAAATATTTTTTATATATTGAATCTATGACTAAAAATGAAATTTTTTTTTAAAATACATTGTTTATTTATTTTTGTAGCTTCAATAATAGTATCATTTCTATATTACCATTCCAAAGTCTAGAGCGACGATCAGATAGTACAAGCTTTACCTTAAATAATAGGACTTGAGGGTAGGGCAGTATTTAATTTTTGTTTTATATACATATTTTTAATATAAGAAAAATCTTCAAAAATAGTGTTTTTAGATTTAAAAAGTGTCTAGGAGATTTTCTATTATTAACATTTTTTATAAAATAATCCTCTAAACTAGTTGAAGTTCTTAATGTATTGGTTATAGTATCTTTGTTTGGTATAAAATTATTCAATATTATCCTTAGCCTATCAATTTGCCCTTTGGATTCTGTAAAAAGGTTCTTGATCAATGTTATTTTTTTGTCAAATAATATAACATTATAAAATTACCTTATATTTACCATATATTAAAAAAAAATTATAATAAAAACATAAAGGCTATTAAAATTTGATTCATTATCGATCCCTCTTGCAGACCTTGTTTTGAATTTTATTAGACGTATGGATGTCAAAAATAATGTTTGTAATAAATTTGGCAGCCAAATAATTTTCAGAGCTAATTTAGCAGATCTCCTTTTTAGTTTCTTAAGATCTAGCATATGGTCAATTACTCTCAAATAAGCTCTAAAAAAATATTAATATCAGATTAGAGATCAGAAAGTAAATAGCTATTTTACTTTCTATTATGAGCTCAACAATCTGCTATTGTGCAGATATAAGATACATTTTATAGATCTAATGATAATAACTTTCATTTCTTAAAAATTAGGCAAAAGTCGTGCCATCAATGTCTGCCTGCAAAATATTTTGCTATCTGTATATGTCTTTACTAGATTAATCAATGAGGTATTATTAGACTTGTGAGCAGGTATTTTTGGTCAGCCGAAAACAACGCTGTTTATGAAAATCATGCCGGCGGGTCGCCTACAAAATTTTTTAAAAATAATTTCCATATTTTATACATTTTTATTCTAATAATAGGGCAACATGACTTTTATAAAAATTTTTATGCCAATCAGGATTTATGAATTATTATTTTATATCTATTTTAACACCATAATTATTATGACATGATTTTAGAATTCAATCAATCAAATAGCTAAAATTCCAAAAGTTGCTATATTTTTACATATTTTTAAAATCAAGACTCAATTTTAAAAAGGGTGTTTGGTTGAGTGAATATGAACATCACTTATGCTTGAGTCACGGTTTACATAATCTGGTTACAGTGGATGCTATTAAATACCTTTTGTTGAAAATCTTATCAAAAGAGTAAGAGAAATTATTACTGCTCTAAGATAAAAAAAAACTGCAAATAGCTTGAGCCTATCTGACCAAATAAAAATATAATTACTAACGTTATGAAAAGAATTGGTAAACACTATCTAAAACTATGAATCAGATCTAGTAGAAGAAATATTAGCGTATCTTTCAAAATTCAAAGAAACAGTTGAATTTCCATTTGTAGACCTACCTCTAACTTGTTATTACTTTTTAGAAGTGAAATTGAAACAAATCCATAATCTTTTAAAAATCTTGGATATTTCGCAATTTAATTCTTATTGATTTGCCAATTCTTTGTGATCAGTAAATTGACCAAATACCCTTAGATATAAAGAAGATAAGTGATTGGCGTTAGACTTTATACCTCAACTGGAAAGTAATAAAATCTTCACACTTCTGAAAAATTGAGAAAGATAACTCGTAATAAATTTTTATGTTTTATATGGTGAATCTAAATATTTTTTTTAAAAAAAGTGATTGTGTTTTAATATAAATCGCGAAAAAAAATATCTTCTGCAATTTGGAAGTTTTGACTTTGCAAACCATTTTTACATAAGTTACTAATTAGGAATTACTTTTATAAAATTTGTTTATTCTCCTTCGAAGCCCGTAATGTTGGGGAATTTTTTCAGAATCAAGTTTAATACTTATAAGTAGTGATGATCAACGGTTCGGTTCTATCTGTCTTCGGGGCTGGACTGAACCGAGTAATGGATCGATCTTCTTTGAGGACCACAGTTCAAACCAATCTTTTTATTTTTAGGCCAGGACAGTGACTTGACCAGTCATTTTTTTTAAAATTTGCATTCCTATTTTTTTTTGTACAGGATCGTGATTTTCATTACTTATAAATACTTTTGATCTTTAAATAAAATTCAAGTTTAAGATTTTTAAGAAAGATATGGATTTTTTTAGGTTCAAATCTGGATGAGAATATAACACTTTAATATATTCTTATTAGGCCTATTCAAAAACGAATTTGAATCAAATAGTGCATTAACGAATCGAATAATTTACTATTTGAATTCGTACGAATAATAAAATCTACTATTTGTATTCGATTCGAATTAGTCGAATATTTCGAATAATTCGAATTAACTTTTTAATAAAATAAATCATACTCAAATATATTGACAAATTTTTTTATTACAAATTTGATTTTAAACAGAAAAAATTATAATAATATGTAATCAATAATCTGATAATAAATAATATATAATCAAGTTATAAACAAAATTAAAATATATATTATCAATTTAATTTATAATTTAAGCCAATTTTTAAGGCTAAGAGTTTTTCATATATTTTCTTCCTTACATGACATGCTTTTTTGACAATAAATTAGCTCCAAATGAGAAAAGCCTTTCACAAGCAGTTGATGTTCCTTGTATAGATAGATAATCCCTTGCCATTTTCGAGAGTATGGGGATCCGATATGCATTTGCCTTCCACCACATTAACGGGTCAGTATCACTCTTTGCTCTTGGTTCACTCAGATGAAAATCTACACACAGTTGAATATTATTTTGTTTAAAAACAATGTATAGCCTGTTTTGTTGAATTTTATCCTTATTTGTTTGACAGTTATAATTATGAGCTTATAAAATAAAATCATATTTAAATGGGGGTAAATTAAATACCTGTATATCTATTGTAAATCTCTTTAAATTTGTCCATTAACTTGGATATATCAATATCATAATCAACAGATATTGATTTAAAATATTCTACTTTAAGTCTGGGATCTAATATTGTGGTTATTATTGCATCATCGGCAGTTAAATTATAATAGCCCAACAATTTATCACTGCTACTTTGAAACTATTGTTAAAGGATTTATGGAAACCAGGTTTTTCATTTTTTAGATGTTCAAGAATTAAAATATAATAAGGTATAACCAAATTATAAGTAGGATAATTCTCCCCACATACCATATTTGTAGTTTCATATAAAGGCAATAGTATAGCTTTAATTTTTATAAGATCCTCCCATTCTTCCTATGACAAATGTTAGATTTATTAAACAATTTATTAAATATTACGAATAATTCATTTTATTCGAATAATTCGTTTTATTCGAATAATTCGTTTTATTCGAATAATTCGTTTTATTCGAATAATTCGTTTTATTCGAATAATTCGTTTTATTCGAATAATTCGTTTTATTCGAATAATTCGTTTTATTCGAATCGAATAAATGATTATTCGTATTCAGATAAAACAAATAATTTATTATTCGTATTAGTAATTACTCGAATCGAATCGAATATTCGAATTATTTTTGAATAGGCCTAATTCTTATATAAAAAATATTGAATAATTAATGTCTACATAGATTTTGATTATCACAATTTTTAATTTACTAATAATACCAACAAAATAAATATAATATTTTTTTAATAAAAATTTCCCCTTTTAGTAAGCTTGACATAGTTTTAACCCAAGATCTTTCACCTTAACCTTAGGTTTTATAAAATATAAAGCTTAACATTGAAGTAAATATGCATAAATTAGCTCAAAATTCAATGCTTAGCCTAGTGTTGTTAAACGACTCGTTTTGAGCCGAATTTTAAAAACGGTTAACTCAATATTTTATTCAGAATTATATTACGCAAGCATGAAGATTTTGCTTGTAGAAGGAACAAAGGTTTGGACATCTACTAGCGCAATCTAGAGGCTTAGTCAAAATTAATCTGGATAAAATATTGAGTTAGCCGTTTATAAAAATCGGCTTAAAACGAGTCGTTTAACAACACTAGCTTAGCCGATTGGGATTCACCTAGATCAAAAAAATTTTCAAAAAGATATCAGTAACACTACCAATTTTTCTAATTATTTAAAATAATAGATTTTATGAATACATATTCTTTTTTTTATGAATTCTTAATAAAATTTTATATAAAAATACCTGATTTTAAATATCAGATAAGGTATTAAGATGGGAGTAAATATGACCGATACTTTAAATTGACCGATCCGGTATATCAAAATAAGGCATAAATTAATTTTTTACAATATTAATTAAATCATAGTGGCTAGTTATAAATATGGTATTTTTTTTGAATTGGAATCCCCAAAGTTATCTCTATATGCAGAAGTATTTTAAGTCTGAGTTAAAAAAAATATAAAAATATTTTTCAGTTTCAGTTGGCGATTTAATATTACTCATCTTTATATTATTATAAATTCTAGTAAAAAAACAGATATGGTATATCCCCCTCCCCCCACCCACTCTAAAACATATTTTGTGAATTATGTGAATAACTTGTATTAATGAATGCTGAAAAAAAAACCTTCATCATAAATTTGACAATGTATTTATTCTGTCAGATATGATATTAATATCAACATTAAAATTATTCTTAATATCGAAACGACGAATACTCTTTACCTGACTTAAATTTGTGCCAAGGCCAACGATTAGTATTTTTTTTAATATTTCTTATTCAATATTCACATATTAAATTTTTGTATAAATACATTTAAACTTTTATTTTTATTAATATTTAATAATAAAATCAAAGAACTGATTAAGATTAGATTAATTATTTTAAATATTATACTTGTCCGATATAATTAGCATTTATAACTACACATATATATCTATAGAAAATATAAAGATTCCCTACTAAATGCCCCAAAAATTTAAAATATTTTAGCAGATTGAGAATATCAAAGTTTCTAGCACTAACAAGATTAAATTCGGTCTATAGTTGCAACTTGCAATGCATGTCCTTTAAAAATATTTTCTAACCTATAGGTATAATAATTAATTAATTTGAGTATTCAAGATTAAATTTAATTAAAGTTAATTAAAAAGTTATTTTATAGGCTATAAAAAGATAAGATAAATTACCACATAATAAAATATGCAATATTCAACTTATATTATACAATCCTTATAACTTAATTTGTTTAAATTTTTTTTTGTTATTAGATAGGTAAGATTTATAATTATTTTATTTATTTTCATCAAGATGTTGTTTATTAATTTATTATAATTTTTTTAAAATATATACATTTTATTAATCGAAATTAAATATTATTTAAAAATTGGTTTGTCTAATATTTATTTATTTCCGAATAACGCATTGATTCTTTAGAATGGTAAAATTATATTTTATCGTTTCTATATAAAATATATTAAGGTACGAGGACCTAAAAAACATTTAAAAAGATTAAATGCCCCCAAGCATTGGATGCTTGATAAGCTAACTGGAGTATTTGCGCCCAAACCTAGCCCAGGACCTCATAAATTGCGCGAATGTTTACCATTAATTATATTTTTGAGAAATAGACTTAAGTATGCCTTGACTGGTGATGAAGTGAAAAAGATTGTAATGCAAAGACTAATCAAAATTGATTGCAAAGTTAGGACAGATCCAACATTTCCAGCTGGCTTTATGGGTAAGTATATTTTTGCATCAAATAATAGGCTTATTCGAAGCATTTTTATTTAACTAAATATAAATGTCAAAATAAGCCAAAATTAGATTCTTTATTTTGGTCGCTGTATAGTTTTATAATATATTGGCATTACCCAAAAGGAAAACAATATATTTCTTAATTTTAGATGTAATAACTATTGAAAAGACTGGAGAAAATTTTCGGCTAATTTATGACACAAAAGGTAGATTTGCAATACATAGAATAACTCCCGAAGAAGCTAAAGTTAGCATTTTAATTTTTTTAAATATATTTTATTTTTATATTATAGTATAAACTTTGCAAAATTAAAAAACTAACAGTTGGACCCAAAAGAATACCTTTTGTTGTTACACATGATGGCCGAACAATCCGATACCCACACCCAAATGTTAAAGTAAATGACACAGTAAAAGTTGATACTGCAACAGGAAAAATCTCTGATTATATAAAATTTGATTCAGGTTAATATTGATTTTAACTTCTTTTCAATTTTTGATCTAGGTAATTTATGCATGATAACTGCTGGACATAATATTGGTAGAGTTGGTCAAATAACAAGTAGAGAAAAACATCCTGGTTCATTTGATATTGTACATGTTAAAGATGCCTTAGGTCATTCATTTGCAACAAGGTGATAACTTTTTTTATATCCTATCTTATATTCAATATTTAGGCTAAGCAATGTTTTTGTAATTGGCAAAAATAATGTTGCATGGGTATCCCTTCCAAAAAATCAAGGTATCAGATTAACCATTGCTGAAGAAAGAGACAGAAGAATAGCTAAAAAACAACATTAAATTTTTTATATACAAATATAATATATTTATTAATTATAATAAACGAATAAATCATGACCTTTTAAGATGGTGTTATGAACATAGAGATATTAAAATTAAATTTTTAGATAAAATGTTGAAAATAAATTCTTATGATCTTTAATTTCTTTACTGCAAAATATTATACCTTTGATAAAATTTAATCATTTATAATAGTACTATATCTGTGGTGCAACTATGGAGAGAAGTTCAAACCTCTTAAATTTTAAGTTACTTTAAAAAATTTGAAAAAATTGGTTTTTAATTCTCTTTGAACTGAAAGTTTAGAAGCCTATGATTTTTAGCAGTATATAAATCATCAACATTTAATATTTATACAATTTTTAAATCATAATTGAATAAACAACTATAAATTCTTAGTTCATTGTCAATTTGTTTTGCTTTTAATGAATAAAAAATTATGATTTTTATCATAAACACCTGTAGGACTAATTTTTTAAGTTAGATGAAATGTAGGAGCAGACACCTTCCTACCAGAAATGTTTAAACTGCACACTTATTGATCGATTTGAGCAAAAACATTGTAATGCAAATTTCAGGAGAACTACTTAGTATAAAGTTCAAAAATGATTAAAATAACAGTTATGAAGATATAAATGTTTTTTAAAAACAATGTGAAATGCGATATATTCAAATGATGCGCTCTTGCTGCTCTCATCAAAACCTGTGAGGTCTCTAGATTTGATCTAATTTAGATAAGTTTGAGAATGGAGATCTTTTTTTCTGCTAATAGACCTTGATCCTACAAATTTATTTTTTTTACTTCTAAGATAAAATATTCCTTTTCACAAAGTGATTGCTTATTATTTAAAAAATATATAGAATGTCATATTTTAGTTACTTGCCAATTTTTAGATTAAATTTATTAAAACAGTTTCAATGAAAGAGAATGCCTTGTTGATATTGGTAATGTAAAAAAGATTTGAATCTGGAACGCGATTTTATCTTTATGAAAATATTGTAACAAGCCTGACCAACCAAAAATATTAGAATATATTTTAAAATGAGTAAGTGAGGTATTGGTGTTGAGTACAGAGGCATGTCAGTTCACTTCAATTAAAATGGAAGCTCTTGTATCTCGAAATTTTTGCCTAACAGTTAATTATAAAAATTTTTTAGATTTTTGTGGGAAATGTGTTTTGCAATAGTAATAAAAAATAATTGCAAACTTTCTTTTGATTAAATATACAAATAAAATTTTTTAATCCTATTATATAATTTGACAACTTTTAATAGTTATGAAACATAACTTAATATGAATTGAATGGCATTTAAAGTGACAATAAAGTAATTCCTATCAACATTTGTACACCGACATTTTCTTTCATTTACATATTATATATGTGGAACTATAATATAATGGAAAAAAATCGTTTGCCTGAAGATTATGAAAGAAAGCTTTTGTTTTAATTTTTATCTTAGATGGCTAGGTTCAAAATATTTTATTTTCTGACAAAAAATACTATCAAATATTTATTTTTTTGTTATGTATCTATTGTGTCATTATCAAAATTAAACAAGTTGAACTCTCTATTTTATTGTAATACTGATTTAGATCTATATTTTATAGGTAGACCAAGAACATGTTGAACCAAGGTACACATAGTCCAAGAATGTTGCCCTAAAAAATTCAAACTTATTTTTTTTAAAGTATGGTTTTTATAAAAATTTAAATATCCTAAATTCTAAGGATTCCAAATTTTATATTTATCCAGATTAGTTGGTTTAATAAAATTGAAGTTTGAATGAAAAGTATACCAATGTTCCCCGGTCTCCCTTAATTTTAATGTTTTTAAAGGTTCAACTTTTAATGTGTACTAGATTTTTAAATTATCAAGTATAATAATAATTTAAAATTATCAACTTTATAATTAAGAATGACATTTATTTTATACCAATTTGATTTCTTAATAAATAAATCGAAGGCTTGAAAATATACGTAATAATATAATTATTATATAAATTATTAGGCACACAAATATGTTATTTAATTAAAATCGAACTTTTAAACTTAATAAAATATTCAATATTTGGTTTTTTTTTAAATGTAACAAATTTTTGAAAATGTATTAAGTAATAGTATACAATACAATGTTATGTAAAAAAGTATTTGTGCTTCACCCTCACCACAGTGTACATTTTATTTTAGGGTTCATTGGCGAATCAGCGGGACACTGAAATGCTTTAGAAAATTCCACGAAATTAGACACTGTTCCTATTATTCTTTAATATTTAAAACGATATATTAAAGTTAAGATTTGTATAATTGAAGTGGCATTCCCTAAGAATAATGAATTTAAAAATTTCACAACACAATTATTTATTATAATCATAAATAAGAATTATTATTTATTTGTAAAATTATTTTATAATTATTGGTGTTAACCAACCTAGCTTTAGGGCGACTATGCTCATCGGTCAATATCAAGAAATCATTGTACTTTTTGGTTTGAGTCGCACAAAATGTCTTCAATATTTATTATAATATATTATTTTATTTATTAAATCAAATTTTTAAAATGAGATATTTTTTTTTTGTTCATACCTGGGCAAACGATATGAAAAATAACTGATCGGATGTTAAATTAACTCCCGGCAATTTAAAGGCATCCGAAAAGTTTTTAGGATTTGACGATTTATAAGCCTAAAATTTTCAATAAAATTATTTTGAATTCAAATATAATCTGTTTTACCATATATGCTAATTTTAGGCCACCGTTGTCTGCTAAATTTTCATCAAGTGTTCTATTTCCATTTATCTGATTTAATTATATATGATTTTATAAACATTTTTAAAATTAATAAATTATAATTTACATTTGATCCTAAGATGGCAATGGAAGAATATTGATCCTGGAAACAGGGTATTTTCTTTTTAAAATTTTGTATAGAATCGTTTTTCCACCATTGTTTTAAATGACCATCAACATCGAATTGTCTTCCTTTACAATAAATTATAGTAAATAAGTAAAAGAGAAAAAAATGTTGCATGTAAAAATTAAATTTAAGACCGGGGATGATATAAGTTCGGTTCAGAGTATCTCCAACCATATATCTTATTCACTAAACGCCTAACAATAAAGGTTGAATTTATTTTACTTAACATGCCATTTTCAGTCATGTATGATTGTATAATATGGTTTTTATTTAATAATTAAAAGTTGTCTCAAAAATCATAATATATCCATTTTTGAATTGAAAAAAAAACCCTAATCTAAGTGCACTTTATTTTAAATCATAGAGGATTGGGGGCTTCTGGCATGTTAAAGGTTGGTATGAGACATCAAGCAAACCATAATGGACAATCTTATTTTTTCCATAACATTTGATCCAAAATCAGTTCTACCTCATTCTAAAAAATATTAAATATAAAACTGAGGCAAATTGAATCTAATAGATGATTTCATTTGTAGTGCAGCTAAAATTACCCCGAACATTTCCAGTTAGAAATAAGAAATTTCTATAAAAAAGTTAATATATTTTTTTTTAATCTACACCAATGCAATAGGCGCATTATGTAAGACGAATAAAATGAAATATAATTTTGTAAAATAATTATTATTTTGAAATTTATGAATGTGCAAAGTAAATATTTTTAAAAATTTAATTGGTATATAGTAAAATTTAAAATGTGATAATTGTTTATGATTTTATAAAAAATAAATAAAATTAATTGGAATTTATTGCAGGATATTGTTTAAAATATAATTTAAAGATTAAATTTTAAATCTATTATAATAACGAATCAAGATATTTAATATAATTTTCACTTGATTATTATGGGTAATGCCTTCCCTGCAGCCTACCTTTTTTAATCGTTTCAAATATAAGTGTTACTTCCCAAATATATCTAATCTTAGTGTTGTTAAAACGCCGCGAGTCGCGACCCCGACCCAAAGTTCGGGTCGTTTTTTTCGACCTCGACCCGAGTTCAAGCCGAAAAAAACGACCTCGAAGTCCAAACCGAAAAAACGACCCATATTTTGGGTCGAGGTCGTTTATTTCGACTAAAACTTGAAGTTTATTTTTTAAGGCAAATTGGTTAAAATATATTTTGCAAACATGTTAAATTATATTTTGCAAACATGTTAAATTAAAATTTCATTGAAGATGTACCATAGGAAAGTGACAATTGTCATAATCGTCATTTTTGAACTTTTTTCAATTTTTTTAAGGCAAATGGGTAAAAATATATTTTATAAACATGTTAAATTTAAATTTCAGTGAAGATGTACCATAAGAAAGTGACAATTGTCATAATCGTCATTTTTGAACTTTTTTCAATTTTTTTAAGGCAAATGGGGTAAAAATATATTTTATAAACATGTTAAATTTAAATTTCAGTGAAGATGTACCATAGGAAAATGACAATTGTCATAATCGTCATTTTTGAACTTTTTTCAATTTTTTTAAGGTAAATGGGTAAAAATATATTTTGAACATGTTAAATTTAAATTTCAGTGGAGATGTACCATAAGAAAGTGGCAATTGTCATAATCGTCATTTTTGAACTTTTTTCAATTTTTTTAAGGCAAATGGGTAAAAATATATTTTATAAACATGTTAAATTTAAATTTCAGTGAAGATGTACCATAGGAAAATGACAATTGTCATAATCATCATTTTTGAACTTTTTTCAATTTTTTTAAGGTAAATGGGTAAAAATATATTTTGAACATGTTAAATTTAAATTTCAGTGAAGATGTACCATAAGAAAGTGACAATTGTCATAATCGTCATTTTTGAACTTTTTTCAATTTTTTTAAGGCAAATGGGTAAAAATATATTTTGTAAACATGTTAAATTTAAATTTCAGTGAAGATGTACCATAAGAAAGTGAAAATTGTCATAATCGTCATTTTTGATTTTAAGGCAAATGGGTAAAAATATATTTTATAAACATGTTAAATTTAAATTTCAGTGAAGATGTACCATCGGAAAATGACAATTGTCATAATCGTCATTTTTAAACTTTTTTCAATTTTTTTTAGACCAATGGGTAAAAATATATATTGTAAACATGTTAAATTAAAATTTCATTGAGGATGTACCATAGGAAAGTGACAATTGTCATAATCGTCATTTTTGAACTTTTTTCAATTTTTTTAAGGTAAATGGGTAAAAATATATTTTATAAACATGTTAAATTTAAATTTCAGTGAAGATGTACCATAGGAAAGTGACAAGTCATAATCATCATTTTTGAACTTTTTAAAATATTTTTTAAGGTAAATGGGTAAAAATATATTTTGAACATGTTAAATTTAAATTTCAGTGAAGATGTACCATAAGAAAGTGACAATTGTCATAATCGTCATTTTTGAACTTTTTTCAATTTTTTTAAGGCAAATGGGTAAAAATATATTTTGTAAACATGTTAAATTTAAATTTCAATGAAGATGTACCATAGGAAAGTGACAATTGTCATAATCGTCATTTTTGAACTTTTAAAAATTTTTTTTAGACAAATGGGTAAAAATATATTTTGTTAACATGTTAAATTTAAATTTCAGTGAAGATGTACCATAGGAAAATGACATTTTTGAACTTTTTACAATTTTTTTAAGGCAAATGGGTAAAAATCATCTTCACTGAAATTTTAATTTAACATGTTTGCAAAATATATTTTTACACATTAGCTTTAAAAAAATAAACTTCAAGTCTGAGTCGAAAAATACGACCCATATTTTGGGTCGAGGTCGTTTTATTCGGCTTGGACTCGGGTCGAGGTCGAAGAAAACGACCCAAAATTTGGGTTAGCTCTGTTCGAGCAGACTCGGCTAAGCCGATTAACAACACTATCTAATCTATTAATAGCATTTTTGAGATTTTTTAGATTACATAAGAAAAATTCCCAATTTTTGCGATTAATAATTAATATAACTTAAGAGTAGTTCAAAAGTACACTTTAAACTTGTTTGAAACTCGTAGTGTGAGAGTGATTACTCTATTATATATGCTGGACCTTTCCAGTCAAATCAGATTTTTTGTAAAAATTGTCCTCAGTAAATAATTTAAAACTGAAATATTTCGAACGGATTCCGTATCCAGTCGTTATGACATGCAGTTTCTACAATTATGATATCTTTTCCCCACCAAGGAACAAGATTTCAACTGATTTTCTCATCTCAATTTTTTAGTTAATAAAAAGATTGATTTTAGTTAGTATATAAATTTATTTGAAAAGTAAGGTCTACTACTATCTAAGTATATATATATTCTATCAAAAATAGAGAGTGGGAATTTATCAAAAACAGATAGTGAAAATTAATCATAAATTATTTTGATAATCTTTTCATAACAATTGCATTTATCTTCGCCTTCATAAATTTGAATTCATTCTACTAATAAATTTGATTGTTAGGTAAGGTAAAGTATATAATAACTATTACAAGCACTTATATCAAAATATATACGTTTACGTATTTTCACAATTAATCTCTTCAGAAATGGTATACAATGCAAGTACTATTGTGGTTGATGGAAGTTTTTCATATATAATATATGCGTAAAACATACACATATGTCTGTCTAAATAAATATATGTATTTAATTTTCCTGGGGATAGTAATTTATATATTAAATTTCACTTTTACCTTTTAACGCTTCCTATTTTCTTTTATTTTTTTTCTTTACTCTTTTTATTTTATTTTTTTTCACCTATTCTAAAAATTGAATCTTCAAATTGGAAAGAAAAATATCATAACTAACAAAAATTAAACATAATCAAAAGAAAAAGAAAAACATGTCAATAAATAAAATAATCGATAAAAGAAATTTTTATATAAAAAAAATCTATATATCACAGCTTCCCCCTAAAAAAATAACATTCGTCCTTCTCCGTATCTGATAATAAATATTCCAAAAGGTCATCCAAATCCTCGGACCAATCTTGTTCTTGGGATGCCGTACTTCTGATAGCGTTGTCCCATTTTCCAGTATCCGTAGTTTCCACTGGTCCTCGTGTTAAAACCTCTCTCTGTCAATTGTTAGTTGCACACCGACCTCCCCTGGATTCGGTTCTCCCCACCTTCCTGCATTTGGATCAAACCGTCACTAGCGCCATGATTCCGGCACTCCCGCCATTACCGGTTCCACTGACCCTAAACGGATGCCCACCTCAGAATTCTCTCAGGAAAACCAGCGTCGTATATGTCCAAGCTGCATGTTCAAAGACATAGAAATACACTTTATAATAGCGCACCGGCAGAGGCCCATGGAGCGTTCGCACCGCGAAAAGAGCCACAATCCCAGATGGATATAGGACTGAGGAGTATACGACGATATGAGGGGAGGGGGGTGCCGCCAATGTTTTAGATGCGGGGAGCAAGGACTTATACGACGCTGGTGTACCTGGGAGAATTCAGAGGTGGACAGCCGTTCAGGGTCAGTGGAATGGGTGATGGTGGGAATACCGGAATCATGGCGCGAGTGGCGGTTTGATTCAATTGCAGGAAGATGGGGAGATCAGAATCCAGGGGATGTCGATGTGCATCCATCAATTAACATGACGAGAGAGGTTTTAGCACGGGAGTCAGTGGGAACTGCAGGGACTAAGGGAACAACGCCATCAGAGATGGCATCCCAAGAACAAGAAAGAGCGGATGAGACGGCCGCGTGGAGGGATTTAACAGGGCTGGATTGGAACATGGAGGAACGGACAGAAGTGCAAACCGTGGGACCCGAGGAGGAGAATGAGCAACAAAGCAGATAGGTCCGAGGATTTGGATGACCTTTTGGAATAATTATTATCAGATACGGAGAGGGACGAATGTGATTTTTTTAGGGAGAAGCTGTGATATAAGATATTTTTTATCGATTTTTTTATTAATTGTTTTTCTTTTGATTATGTTTGTTTATTTTTGTTAATTATTTATATATATCAGAGACCTGCAGGCCCGGCCCTAAGCCCGGCCCGTATTTTAAATTTTCTAAATATACCCGGGCCGGGCCGGGCCTAAAAAATTTTTTTTAAATATATCCGGGCCGGGCCTAAGACTGTTAAACCCGGGCCGGTCCTTAATATTTTTTATAAAAATTTTTACATTATGAGTTAATGGTTATAAGATTATATTATATTATAGTTATGATTAATATAATATTGGGTGATGGTTAACACACCTAACACCCACAGATCGATCTAATTATTAATTTCCTGCAAATTTATTCAAAGTATTAATATATTTTTTTATAATTCATATCTAAATTTTTACAACATATTTTACCAAAACAATCAAATAAAGGAATATCTTAAATAAGCCCCAATATTCAAGTATTAATAATATATTTTTTATAATTCATATCTAAATTTTTAGAATATTTACCAAAACAATCAAATAAAGGAATATCATGGCACAAAATACTAATGATATAATTAATAAAATTAAAAATAATATTTATTCTTTTAGAAATACAAATAATAATTTAAAATCTGAAATATGGGCTAAATTTAACATCATCATAGATGAAAATAAAAAAGACATTGGCTACGTACAATGTAAGAATTGTTCAAGTATATTATCTTATAATTATAAACATGGTACATCACATCTAAAAAGACATAAATGTGATGGTAAATCCATGAAAATTAATAAAAAAATTTTACACCTGAAAAACCAACCTATAAATGTAATATAAAATATTTAAAAATTATAAAATAAATTATATTAATATTGTGCAATTAGATTATATTTTCAAAATACTATTTATTATACATGCATTTTTTTAAATAGCGATTTATTTTTATTTTATAAATTAAATAGTAAATTAAATACAATATATTATATTCTCAAAATATTTTCCATTTTTATAAATTAAATATTACTATTAGTTTTATTTTTTTTAAATGCAATATAAAATATAGTATATGCTCAAAATATTATTACCATTTTTATGAATATTAGTTTTATTTTTATAAATGCAAAAAATATAGTATATGCTCAAAATATCCATTTTTATAAATAACAGTTTTATAATTTTTATAAATTCAATATAATATTCTCAAAATATTAGCTTTTTTCATGTATTTTTTAAATAATAAGCGATAATACTCGCTGAAATATATGGTAAAATACCTCATAGGTGAATTTTTGTATATACCAGGTCGAATGTAATTTTAAAAAATTCCGAGCCGGGCGTGAAATTTTTAAATCCGGACAGGGCCGGGCCGTAAAAAATATTTTTAAAATTTATCCGGGCCGGGCCTTAAATCTTTAAATCCGGGCAGGGCGGTAAAAAAATTTTTTAAAAAATATCCGGGCCGAGCCTAAAAAATTTAAAACCGGGCCAGGCCGGGCCGTACAAATGGTGCCTCTGCAGGTCTCTGATATATATATAGTATAGAAAATTAAAAAATAAAGAAATTATTATTTTCTTTCCAATTTGAGGATTTTTTTCTATTCAATTTTTAGAATAGGGGAGAAAAAAATAAAATAAGAAGAAAGTAAAGAAAAAAATATAAAAGAAAAATAGAAAGCGTTTTAAAGTAAAATTTAATATATGAAATACGAATTTTGTATGTAATATGCTTATTTTTATTAAAAATAAAATTAGCATAATAAAAAAATGATTCAACAACAATTCGTCCATGCATATTTTCTTCTGTATTAGCAGGAAATAGTCCTTATAATAATCTCTTAGAATAACCGCTCACAGATTCCAAATTTTTGGGGGATGAACAAATTAACAGTCTAGAATTCCACTACTTTTCTTAATAACAATCCAGAATAAAGAAGGTTAATCGATGATTGAAAGGTTAAGCTTTTAGAATGCTTTTATAGTTATTGTAATTTACATGTGCCACCCGCTTATATATAGGTGATGTTATAAGTTTTATATATATTATAGGGCAATAAAAATATGGGAATTTATTATTTAACTGTAGCATTATCATAATAACTAATAGCTTCAGTGAATCATACGACTGCGAGCAAACGCGAGTCCACAAAGGAGTCCTGAAAGCGAGGCTCTTATCCTAAATGAGATATCAAACGGATCCCAAAAATGAATAGGTCAAATCAAGCTTCTAGTTATTAAAGAGTTTAATTTAACTGATGAGGACTCCGGTTCTAACATTAAATTCATTTTCAGCAAAAACTAATATTTAATTAATTAATAAATATATAAAATTCTTATCTAACTAGTTAATTTATATAAACTAATTAGCCCACGTCATGCTTTTTCACCTAAAGAGACAGACACAAGTCTATGCCTATGCCTTAGGCCGAAAAACTTGCAAAACTATTATATTTTATGTGCGAAGAAATTTTATTTAAAAAAAAAGAATTCGAAGTTTATCTCAAATTGCCACAAAAAAACATTTATAACCAGATGTATGATTTACCTGTGTTATCAAAAGCGTGGATAATCTCATGTCCTATTACAAAGCCGATGGATCCAAAATTTAGTGATCTGTGATATTTTATAAAATTTTAAAAATTATCATAATACATACGAACCTGGGAAAATCTTTATCGTACAGAGGGGATTGCAATATTCCTGCCGGAAAGACTTTTCATGAAATTGAAAAATAATCTTTTTAAAATTGAACCATGATATTTAATATAACTAAACTTAAAACATTATTATTAATAAAACTTCTCTTTTAAGAGTTGAATAAAAATAGTATTAAAAGTGAACAATGATGGGGCAAATCAAAATTATAGTTCTTGAAATTAAATAAATATTTATGCAGCGTAATGATGCGAAATCGCTCGATTTGAACCGGTTTTAAAAACGGCAAACTCAATATTTTAGCCAGAGAAATATTTCCTAAGCCTCGAAATTTAACTAATAGATGTCCAAACATTTGTGCCATCTATGGGCAAAATCATCAGGCTAGCGTAATATTTTTCTGGATAAAATACTGAGTTAGTCGTATTTAAAAATCGTCTCAAATGGAGCGATTTTGCATCATTAATGTAGCGTATAATAATTAAATAAAGGTTGCGTCCTAGCTCGTCTTTTTCCTTTAAAAAAAATAAAACTAAATGCACCTTTAAGCGTATCAAGTGCCATCAATCCCCTTGTTTTAAAATCTATATTTAAAAAAGGATATCCTATCTTAACTGCTTTTCTGAATAGAATGCTTTATTCAGAATTAAGAAAAATTAATAAGAACTAGGACGCATTAGAAAGATGTTCATATATTTCATTACTCATTTCGTTGCCTATAAAAGAATAGAACCCATTCACAGTGGAAGGAGGAATAAACCAACTATTTAGAAATTAAGAAAAATATAATATGATATATATATGGATTTAATTTGAAACAGAGGCCCACAAAGCCCGTAGCGGTTAGAACCGTTAAGAATTTTTGCATAAGTTGCTCGACCCGATAAATTTTTTGTCCGGCCCGGCCCAAAATTTCAAAAAATATGCCAAATATTTTCTCAATTGGCCCAAAATTTACCAAAAGTTAGACTGATGCTGGATCGTATTATTAAAAGTATGCCACGATCGGAATTTTCCGGCCATCTTTTAAGTATCTATTCTATTCTATAATCTATGTCTAATTTTTTCTCAATTTCTATTAAGGTTCTTATATTATATTTCCCCAGGATGATTATACTTCTATAAGAACCATTTTATAAATCATTGTGTTTGATATCTCTGTACTGTATATTGTTAATTGTATTATAAATCTTATTTAATTTCCTATTAATTAACTATATTATTCATGAATTTAGCATTTAAGTTAAACATCTCTTAAAATACACATAAATAAGCATATTGTAATATTTTTCCAAATAGTGTGAATTATAATATTAGCTTGAAATTCAAAAAAATATAAATTTTATATAAAATGGGGAATAAAATTATATGAAATTAATTTTATTATATGTAAATATAGAATAAATTATATTTTTATTTATAATTATCATTTCATTCTATTCCATCCTTCAACCATATACAATAACAGACTATTTTTCTATATCCTTTATTAAAATGTATTTAACATTTTATTTTATCAGAAACGAAACGAAACGAAACGAAATGAAATGAAAAGAAAAGAAAAGAAATATAACAATAAAATAAGTATCAGTTTTTTAACTTTTTGGATATATTTTAATTAATAAATGGTAGGGGAGGGTTAAAAGTGGATTTTAGAAATAAAGTGTATGAATTGGATATTATGTTAATTTTACTACCTTTTTTTCAATATAAAAATGTTATGAAGGCCCCAGGCCCGGCTCAAATTTTTCTTTTATCTAATTGCCAGGAATTTTTTTAATGTACGACTTGCCAGGCCAGACTCTTTATAATTTTGCCCGGCCACTTTTAATTTATTTAAAAAATTCCCAAACCACGGGCCGGACTTTCGGGTGTGCCGAGCTTTGCCGATCTCTAATTTGAAAGCCTCTTTTAATTTAAATGTGCTTTCTTATTTGTTTAATTATGAAAATTATAAAAATTAAAAATGTAATTAGGGCAAGTATTTTTGAAGGGAAAAAAAAATTAAAATCTGGTTCAATCGAGTCCTTGAGTCTCAGGTCATCGTAATGAGCTCTAATATTAGGTATTTGATCTAAAAAGCCTTATAATGACTAAAAGAGAGGATATTTATGATATGACTAGTATCTTCTTTAATATACTCATAGTAAAAATTACAACAACCATTTAATTAGTATTAAATTTAATTTAATATAAATATATCTCTCTGTCTATTAATTCACCTATTTCCAGAAATCCAACCCGAAACTATACCGAACCATTAAAAATTTTGTCAACCAAACCTTAAACGAATCTCTAAAACCGTTTGTGAGTCAGGCCTGTTAAAATCCTAACTCTTTTGAAGATTATTAATAATCAGTTTTAATTGATAAGTAACAGCAACTATTTATGGATATATTTGTAAGTAGCTATTTGAAGCATCCAGTGCCAGCTAATAAAGTTAGCATTAAAAGACGGATATTCTTTCTCCTTACATATATAATTCGACAAAAGAGAATCTTGAAAATATTTTAATCCTATAAAACTTAAACATACTTTTTTAGGGAATAGTAATAAAATTTTAAAAACTGTGCTTCTTTTATGAGTAATCAAAAAATACTTTTGTGAAAGTGGAGACTGGGATAAAAAAAATATTTATAATTAATATTTTTTTTCCTCAAATAAACTACATTTTTTTGCAAAAATTATATTTCACAAAAAAAATTGGACATCGGTTATATTGGCTGATACCGTATTAATGTCGGTACGAAATTCTATATTTTATACGAATCAAATAATATTGGACAATATATTCGCATAATTTTTATTCGATTCGAATTTATTGAATCAAAATATTAGTTATTCGAACATTAGTTAGAAACACCAGGTAAAATTCACATGAAAAAGAAATCGATAGTAATAAGTCGATTTTTTAAAAAATGGGCATTTTTTAATTCATTGATTTTAGATATTTTATTTTTGAAGAGATCAGATGATCAACATAGGCCACATAAAAATAGATCCAGTTTAAGATATTACTATCAAGAAAATATATAAATTATTGCACAACAAAATAAAATTGGCAAGCGTATACTATATAACCTAATTGATACAAAATATAAAGAAGAATCTACAGCGGAGAAACAAAATACAATTCTAATGAATGGAAATGTTATAAGATTTAATTATATAATATTTAAACACATGTTGTATATTTATTATGTATCCATACCAAATAAAGTTTCCACTGTCAAAAACATTTATTTATTTGACCAAATTTGAGACAGTATTTGACTATGTTTGACCGATCAAATTCGGTTAATTAACCGAATCTTGAACAACCCTGGTTAAAATACTTTATTATAGTCTACGTTGTGATTTTATTTGCAACCGATTCTAGTTTGAACAACCCTGGTTAGAATTCTTTATTATAATCTACTTTATAATTTCATGCATTGGAATTTTATAAAAATTTACTGGAAGAATTCAAAAAAAAAATTTGAAATAATTTCTTAGAATAAATTTTATGAATATAATAAAAAAATGGATAATTTATTTTTTTAAATATATTTATATAAGTGTATACCTAGCTTTATTGGGTATTTGGTTTAATTGTTTAAAATAACGACGCCTTTTAACCTTTTTAATCACTACAATATTTTTAAAATACATTTGGTCGGAAAAGTTGAACTAGATTTGAATGTAAAAAAAAATGATAGTTAATAAATTGATAATGTATTATAATTTTATATATCATAATCCATAACTATCATAATGAACGAATAGAAGAATATAAATAAACTCAACTTAGTGTATATAGCCAGCCAAGGACAAAAACAGTAACACGGTTATGCTTAATTATTCGACTTAAATAAAATAACTTACCAGGATGACTAAATAAAAGAGAGTAAAGAAGAAACTAAATTTAGTGTTCAAAATCTAACTCAACTTTCCTTATTTCGAAAAATTTAATTTAAGATAATTTATTATAAAATCAAATCATTAACCCTACGTCTTTAATAATAGGGCCAATATAATAATTTATCACAATATCTTAATGTAAATATATAATAATATACTTCTTTATATGCATCCTCCATATATGTTTGGTTAAATATGTAATCCGGATATCCAACTTTAGCTTCAATGGCGTCAGTCTTAAATTTATAAACAATGGAGACTAAATTAAACAACATCTTCTTACACCAGATGGTTCGAAAAAAAACGCTGCGTTTTGAAATATTTATAACTCTAAAACGCGTTACGTTTTTTAAATATAAAATTACGCATTTTATTAAAAAGTAACTTAATATTCTAAAATTCTTCAATTCTATCAAGTGTGTTTTTAAAAAATTGATGTCGTCAAAATACCAAATTTTGACACAAAAAAATTCAAGACTCTCAGGCCATGTCTTTTTTCCTCTTATTTTTGAAATATTTCTGTTTAGACCAATCTATTCAGATTGAACTAGAAGACCTATTCTGTTTTGTTTTAAGTACTAAATCTAAATAGTCACTTTTTATATTATGATAGGATGAGTCAGGACACGACATAAGATTTTTTTTAAAAAGACTAGAAGGGCTAGAAAAGTTACCATTAAGTTGGACTATAGACTCGCCATTTTTTTAAATTCTTTACTAATCACAATAATTTGAAACCTTCATAATATAATTATAGAATTAAAACTACTTAAATTAACAATATATATGTTGAATAAATTCTACTTTTTCTAGTAAAACAACTAACAATATCTTCTTCCACTGATGAAAAGACAACTTGATTTTTACTTGAGAAATTAAGGTTATATTTCACGAATTTTTCTTATAAATTCATCTAAAGATCCATAAGGTGGTTGCCTATTTTTAAAAACTAAAATCTTATTTCATTCCTCATGATAATCCAGTAGATTTGGATGATCAGGTGTCTCAAAATCGTTTTAAACCTCGCTGAACTGCACGAATATTCCACTTTTTCCTAGTGAATTTACGAATGAAACACTTGGGGCATTCATTCCCATTTTCTTTTCATGACATACTTTTATCAGTATAAGATCTCATTTTGGTAATATTTTTAATTATTTATCATTGAATTTTGTTGATTGTTAATAAAAGGCACTTTATGCACAATCATATTTGTTTGCTAACCGAAATGTGTTGTGTTATAATTTATGATTAGGCAAAATTTTTGAAAAAATGCGTCAGCTAGTTAAACATAGTGAACCCATCTAGTCCGCTTTTTTAAAAAAGAATTTTAAGCGTCTAATGTTATTTTTTGTTAAATTTAATATTTTAATCTCGATCTTCTAAAAACCCCACTTAATCTAACTCTAAAAATATTTGAAGATTTTAAGCTATATGCTCTAATAAAATACTAAAATTTATTTAAAAAAACTCGTACACGTGTTAGAGTGAAAAAGTTTCAAACCGTGATATTTTTTTGAGCCATACTGTTTGCGCCATACTGCTATATACTCAATAATTGCAAATAAATAGTTATTATTATAAAAAATTAACTCGTTTGGTAAAGAACCATTTTGGTTGATTAAAAATTAGTTATATTTTGGTCACTTTTAAAGCGGCTAAATTTTTCGTTTCAGAATCCATCCAATCCACGCTTTCTAAATTTTTCTTGAAGGCACTCTTAATTTTGATAATCAAAGATTCAGCCTGGATTAATTATAAAATCAAATGTTCTTTAAATATTTTTAAGTCAATTATGTATCTGTGAATGTTATTCAGTCTACATTTTTGGTTAAAAAAGAGAGAATATGTTCCCAGGGTTTACAAGAAAACATTAACTACACTCTACTCCATGGCGTAGACATAGGGAAGTTTGGGGTTGAACCCCAGACCCCTCTTCCCAAATATTCATAATTTGATTATGGATATCTATACGAAAATTAGCTTTTATTTTTTTTTTAAATTGATAAAACCCCCTCTTAGTTTTCTATTTCTAAAAATTTCTTTACAGCTAAGTCTGGAATTACATTCCCTCTTGTTTATAGTGATATATGGTATAAATTTTAGTGGGAGAGAGGAGGGGGGGGGTATATAAGGAGAACATTTTATTAGCTTAAAATGATATTTATGAGAATAGGTAAATTTTCGAAAGGGTATACCTCTCCTGACTATGCCTATGGCTTGATATAAATTTCAGAATAAGTGTTTCTAAAAGCTTGTCTCACTTCACCTTTAAAGCCTGATGCTATAGTTTTCATTTTCTTTATATCTCGGTTTCTTTTTGGAGGTTCGCAAAATTGAAAGGAATTAATAAGGACCATTCATGCACTAAATATTAGGGCAAGTCAGATATTTAGTTATTCTATATTTGGAAATTATTCCTTATCTTGCTATTAACCATTTTTTCTTTATATTATCTAACAAATGAATTGAATATGCAATTAATTAATAAACATTGATAAAATTAGCCAAATGTTTTAATTTTGTTGCTAATAATTTTTTCCTTTATATTGGCTATTCCGATTTTAAAACATCAAAAATTTTAATATTTTTATAATAGTATTTTAGCATATTATTAATATTATTATCATGTAATAAACATAAAATATTTTATAAACAAAATGGTAATATATTAATGTAACTATACATTTTTAATTCAACACAACCTTCCTTATAGTTAATAGGGGAATGTCATTGTATCCGGTTTGAATAACCGTTTACTAGCTGTAACCCTGCTTCCCCATAAATACTTCATATATCAAGTAAATGGCGTACAATTGATAACAACCATTTACAAGACAGAACACATTAAACTATGATGTTTGTCTAAATAAATTTGATAACATGCCAATTCAGATTCACACAATGCTGTTTAAAAAGCTATGAAATAAAACCAAAAAAAATGCTGTCAGGAATTGCATTAAAAATAATTAATCATATTGATATACAAACTAAGATATATTTAATGGAAGCAAATCGCACATTAGTAGATTACCATTAATAAAGGCATAATGATTTTTTTTATTTGAATAGATATACTATATTCTATTATATCAAAGAGTAATGATTAATAAGCCTTTTACAATTTACCTTTTCTTTGCTATGGTTTTTGAATTCTCTCTTAATAAACAAAGTACTCAAGGGAGTTCCAAAAATTTTGTTGGTTTCATCGACGCATAGCTCCCACCTTGGAGATTCATTTTCCATCCCCAGTAACGCGATGAAAATGGGTTTAACAAAATTTATGTATTTTTGAGAAATATATCCGATCATTTGAGTTGTCAAATACCAAATAATGTAATTTTGAGTGATTCTAAAATGATTTTTTTAAGAAATTTTTTTATTGAAATCGATTATCTATATTGGATTATGTAACTGTCACTTTTATTCAACTTATATTCAGAGATGCACCGATATCGATACTCATGGTATCAGTCAGTATCGGTAGATTTAAATTTTAATCGATACCAGTGGCCGATACTCAAAAATCATAACTACATTTCATATTTTTGAAAATAATTTTGCTTAGGGTAAGACAAAAATTTTTTTTAATTTCAGGCCGGGCTTTTTCGGGCCGCAGATCACTAGCTCCATTGCATTGATTTGGGTATCGATATCGGCTAAAAGGAGTTATCGGTGCTTCTCTACTTAGACTTACATGTTGGCCTAATATAAAAAATTATATCGTTTATCTTATTTTTAAAGTATTTTCTCCAATGTAATCAGTGGGGTCACCAGGGACGTGCTATTGGGACCTCTTACTGTCAAAATTGTGAAGAGCCTCTTCAAAAAATTTCCAAAATACAAATCTTAAAGGGAAAAAAAATTAAGCATCCTTGTACCCCTAAAAACTGAAAAGTTTAGTGAGGCCCTTACAACCAACCCTATTTTTAGTCTCACTACAGAGAGATCAACTTTTTCTATGAGTTATTTAAACATTACAAGAAAAAAAATACACGTATGTAAGTAACATTACTTGCAATTATGTTCATCCACAATATATTCATTGAAAAATAGAGTCAGCCTTTTAAAATAAGAAGGTGAGGATACAATAATTGTTTGATTGGGGGCTATCGTTATGTTGTTTTTAGACATAAGGCTATTTACGTAACTTGTCCAATTAATCTTATACGGATAAAAAAACATCTAATATATTAATACCAAAGATATAAGAAGCCTATATTTCCTATTTGCCGAATCCAATCTTATTTATATTTCAAGAATGCTTAGCTACTAACCAAGGTTGCATAATTTATAATCTACATTTAGATATTTTTTTTAAGTTATCATAAAAATCGTCATAAATTTTAAATTGGTTATTTAAAAAAGTCTTTTAATCTATAAAATTATAAATTTTAATATATAAAAGAAGAAATAAAATTAATATTTCACGAAATTGAACTCTCTATCCAATTGTTGCATTGTCATGGGGTTGTAATTTGAAGTAAGCTCATTGGTATCTATTTGATTTTTTTTTATCTTAAAATTTGACACCATAAATAAATCATTTAAAATATTTAGTTGATTATCACAAAAAAGTTAAGGACGTGTCCTGGTTTATATTATTTTTAAACTTATTTCTGCTTAGCCCCAGGCTAAACAGATTTTGAACAAAGATACTCTTTTTGGTTTGTTTTAAATTTGTACATTAAATAAATATTTTTTGTTATTTATATTTTTTTGGTATAAATATATTATTTTTATAAGTCTCTTTCTTTTAGGTAATTTAGAGGAAGCCATATATAGATGGCTAAAGAATCGACTGTTTAGAAATAAAACAAACCAGGACATAACCTTAAAATTTTTTTTAAAACTTAACAATGGTTGCTTGTAAATACAGTAAATAACAGGGATAAAGTAAAGGTCTACAAAGGGGCGGGTTAGATAAATAATTTTAAACAGAGGGCAGGGTTAGGTTTCAAATATCTTTAAAATGGGCATGCGGGCGGGTGGATGATTATTAAATTTTTCACTGTAGGAGGATGGCTATTTAGAAAATTAATTTCTTAAATAATATTGAAATTTTATAAGTAAATTCATGAACGGGTCAAAGTGGGCTAGATATACCCATCTATTGTAAATCTCGGAAATCTAGTATTGTAGCAGGAGAAGAAGGACTCAACCCTCCCTCTTACCGTAATTATTTTTTTATTACCATATAAAATTTCTCATTTAATATAGTCTTTCTAAAAAGATATTACTATACACCAAAATAGAGGAGGCTTTTTAAGAATAATTCTTGATAAATAATTCCTAATATTTTTTCGTAAAATTATAAAATTTTTATCAATATATATTAAAAGGAAAGAGCTTTGAATATATATAGCATCTGTATCCTTTCGATAGATAGAAAGGATGAAGATACTATAAATAAATATAAACTCTTTAAGGTTATACTATTTATTATTTTTGATTTAGGAATGGCTACACTATTGTTATTATTTCTAATAATGTACATTTAATTCTATAAAACGGTTCCACGTCAATTCGGCGCGGCGACAATTCAGCGCGTATCTATTACAGTTGCTATTTATTATATATTACTTAGTATAAAAAAATAAGGATGATTAAATAGAAATCATTTTGAATGTTGGTCCTATTAATTATTACTCCATATTTATATTTACAAAAATCTCAATTTTATTTACTAAATGTATATCGAAAAAAATTAACTAATATTTATACCTATTTCTTTAATGAACCATTTTACCACATTATAAGGTATGTTGATTAGTAGCCAATATTATGTAAGCCTGGAGATTTTGCGCATAGAAGGAAAAAAGAAAAAGAAAGATTTGATCTCTATCTCTAATCATATATTATTTTGGCTACAATCTTAATCAACCGTTTTTAAAAATAGACCCAAATAAGAATAATATTTTTTTTAAAAGGATTAATAGAATTTAAGGATTTTTAATAAATCTAAAAAATGATTCAGTCTTAATTTGATTTTTTTTTGGATCATGGCTGAGTCTATTTTTAAAAACGGTCGGTTTAAATTCCAGCCAAAATAATATGTAAGATTCGAGATAGAGGTCCAAACCTTTCTTTTTCTTTCTTTCTTCAAAATCTCGGCTTACATAATATTGGCTATTAATCAACGGGTAAATTGGTCAACCAACGAAATAGATATAAAAAATTGGTTGTTAATTTTTTTTTGATATTACACATTTAGTAAATAAAATTAAGATTTTTGTAAAAATAAATATGGAGAAATAATTAATAGGACCAACATTCAAAATGATTTCTATTTAATCATCTTTATTTTTTTATACTAAGTAATATATAATAAATTGCAACTGTAATAGATACGCGCTGAATTGTTGCCGCGCCAAATTGACGCCGCGCCGAATTGTCGTGCGCCAAATTTTCCGCCCCGAATTGACGTGATACCCTATAAAACAGCTTTAGCTGGAGTTTTAACAATATCGATTTTAGCTAATATGGGTTAGTTTATATCGAAAAAAGTAATAGAAAGTTATAAGACAGATGTGGATTAGTTTATATCGAAAAAAAATAATAATTAGGAAAGTTAAAAGATGTATATTGGTTAGTTCATATCGAAAGAAAAATATTATTATTCAATTTGACTATTTTCAGAAAGGATAATTCACGGAGTTCTGGATAGCTAAAAATAGATATTAGGTTAGTTTACATAGAAAAAAAAATTTAAATATAACTATTTTCCGAAAAGATTATAGATATATTATTATGAACATATAGAAAAACTACGATCTCTCATAGATTTTTATAAATATATTGTTTCCAATCTCTGATTGTCCTGAGATCTAAGCGTACAAGAATTTAATATAAAAATAATTAAAAATCATTTTTTTCTAAGAGTTTAAATTTTATTAAAACATTTTTCTCGGATGTCTTTTTTGTCCAGTACTTTTTGTTCATGGGTATTTTTGTCCAGTGTTTTTTTATCTAAGTAATTTATGTCCTAAACAGTTATGTACAGATTTTAGGTTCAATTCTTTAGAGTTTCTTTGACACGTGATATAATTATTAACTCTTAAAGTTATTTAGATTTTCTCTAACTAAAAAATCATTCATAATAGTCTTTACTAGCGAATAATTTAATATTTTCTTATAAATAATATTATAGTGCTCTAATATTAATATGAGTGTTTATCAAATAATGCCACTCTTTACTTTAATTGTGCGAAACAATATCTGCGAAACACATAAAACCGCGAATTTATTACGACATATTATGGTTAATCCATTACCGCGAAAACATTACTGGAAAAAAATCTTTTATGATATGAAAACATAGTTTGATCGTTCAATTTAAAATATATATTCGTAAAGGAGGTGTATAAGGGAGACAAGGGCTGGTCAGCGTAAGAGGCCATCAGTTCAGTGGATTTTATTTAAAAACCAGTAATGTTTAGAAATTAATTTATGTAATAGCATTCAATTATTTGGGGAAAAATATCCATCAGTTATTTAAATTTTTTTATGGTAAATATGTGTTTTTGAGTTCAAAATGAAAATATTTTTACATCACGATATTAGGCTGCATATTCATTAATTGACATTATATAATTTTAAACTATCTTTTAATATTTCAGTAAGTTTTATAATTATAATCAAATATAATGTTTAAATATATTTTTAGAAGTTTAGTGATATTAGTAGCCCAAGGGCTAGTAGAATCAAGGGCTATGCGGATCAATTAAATTATATTTATAAATAGAGCGAAGTGTTAGGAAAAGGAAATAGATTTTTATTTTTTGGATTTTTATTATTATTAGTTTTTTGCACATTATAAAAAGGAAATTATACAACATTCCTTTAAAAATAATGCATGAATGTGTAATAAATATTTATTCGAACTCGGAGTATTACCTTCTCAATAATAGGTCATGAAAGCGTTTTCATAATATAGATATATTTAATACTTTAAAATGGAATTAATATATCTTCTAATTCTAGTTTGAAAATATCAAAATGATTAGTAAATTTAAATATTATACATTTGTTTAAAAAAAAATATTTAAAGTAATATACCAATGCAAGGAAAACTTCTAGTTCTAGGACTTCCTTCATTATTTTATCAATGTTGCTCTTTGAGTGAGGAAATATTGATTTGAGTAACAAAACAGCACATTGGTAATATATGAGCAGAATAGGATTACGGCGGAAAAATACTTCATCCTTTAAGCTGAGATTTTTGAGGTAAAATTCTCGATTTCCCAGAATCAGAGTACCCTCGCTTAAGCTAAGAACATTGAGGGAAGAATTTTTATCATCTTTGGCTACGTTAAAGACGAAGAATACGGATGAGCCCAGGTCGATTGATAAATTCATCAAATTTCTCAACATTTTATCTTTACATTCAGAAGCTACAAGGGAATCATTTTTGGAGCTTTTTAATTTTGTCCCATTTTTAGATTTTATATCCAAATTTTGCCAACCTCCGTAAATTTCGACCAATTTTTTCAACGGTTGAGCATTCAACGAATTTATTTTGTTTTCGTTGAGACAAGATTGATAGTATATTTGAGCTTGTTTAATTGCCGAGCTATTAGTAATATTAGGTGCTTCTAATTATAAATATTTTATTTTTAAAAAAAAAGTTCAATAATTAAACATTTATCTTAATATTAATCAGTGGAGTCGCTAGTAGGAATGTGCAAAGGTAATGCCTGTGGCTAAATTTAATTTGAGATCCAAAATATTCAAACCTTTTTTATGCGAAGTTTTAAATAAACAAAAAAAAATCGGCCCTTTAACCCTCTATATGATACAGTGACGCCACTGTTATGAATTGTTTTATATACATTATTTTGATTTTATTATATTATATATCTGTTCTTCAAGTGGATAAAATAAAATGTAAAATTTGTCAAATATTATAATATAACACAATTTAATTTTTATGAATTTATTATTAATAATATTTAAATTTACCTAAAATATTTTTAAAGAACAATTTGTTTTTGCGATTTATCTCCTTGAACTGATCCCAACTATTTTTCCCATAGATAATTTTGGCTTCATTCTTGATTCTCCAGCCACCACAAGCATAGTCGTAAAAATCGTGACATGGATCAACGGTTATATCAATATTTTGTAAGATTCGAGAAGCTAAAGAAACGCAAAACGGTGATAGACATATACCTATGGCGCAAAATTTGTAAATTTGTATGAATTTAAAGGAATATCTTGTCCATTAGAACCCCTTTCTAAATTTATATAAAATTATCTCATATATTTCTTTTTTTTTAAAAAAAAAGTGCGTGAAACAATAATAAAAAAATTATATAAATAAGGAGACCAGGGCTAGTCGGCGCAAGGGGCTTGTCGGTTCAAAGAATTTTATTTTAAAACTAGTAACGATTAATAACTGAAATTTTGTTCTAAAATAGAATTCTATAATATCCATATTTGAGGATAAAAATAATTTATAATATTTAGCTATTTAAATTTTTATCTGTTATAACATGTTTTTGACATGAATTTCAGAATATTTTCCCTTAATATTATTAAGCTGTATTAAAAAATTAAAAGTTTAAACATGACAAAAATGCACAATATATGAAAGTAAAATATCTATTTTAATATCTGGGAAAGTTTCAGATTGATACATAATGCTTAAATATATGTTAAGATTATATTAGTAATATTACCACCATTGAGGTTAGTAGAATCGTGGCTAGTCGGCGCAATCAATCAATTAATGTTTATAATATTAATATGGTAAGCCAATATATACGAAAAATTCAAAACAGGAAAATATTTAGTAATAGTGATTTTGAAGAAGCTATTAGACTATATGAAAATAAGATCTCATCAAGAAAAATATCAACTATTACAGGTTAAAATATAATATTTTATAAATGTAATATAAAAATAATAATTATTATATAAATTTATTAATGTAATTTTTCATAATACATTTCAATTTTAATATAATAGCAGACCTAAATAAATATCTTGCAAATAAAATCTTTGTATATATATATATATTGTGATAATTAAATATATATTGTCATAGATATATTGCATATATAAATTTTAGCCTGATAATAAGATAAATTATTTAATATAAATTATGACAGTATAATATGATTCAAATTAATACATCTTATTGGATATGAACATTTTAGTAAATAAACTTTAGCTTGATAATAAGATCAATTTTTTAATATAAATTATGTGAAGCAAACAAATATTTATATATATTAATTATAATTAACATTATAATATGATTCAAATTAATACATCTTATTGGATATGAACATTTTAGTAAATAAACTTTAGCAGATCAATTTTTTAATATAAATTATGTGAAAGAAAATAATAAAAAATCAAAAAAAAATATTGTTAAAAAATTAATAAAAGATGTGTGTATTATATGTAAACAAGATTATAAAAATTTTCATAATTTTGAGGATTGGTTTCAATGTCGAGTATGTAAAGGTTGGGCGCATGGGTCATGTGCCAAAAAAGATTGTTATTTTATATGTTATAATTGTAAATAGAATATTATACAAATAAAGCATCGTAGTTATATATTAAAATATGAAAAAAAAAAATTTTTTGTCTCATAAGAAGCCTAATAAACCACTTGATTCGACTAGCCCCATCGATGATCCGACTAGCCACGGGTTTGGGGCTACTCGGTTCAAAAAATGACTTTTACTAAATCTTTTTTAGAGAAAAAACTATTAAATATTTAAAAAATGTAACAGTATATATTTATAGGTAGATGTTTAAGGTATCGATTAGTATTTTGTAGGATCTTATACGATCATTATTTTCGGAGCTATGATGATTTTGACAAAAATTGCGCCGACTAGCCCTGGTCTCCCCACTATAGAAATACATTTAATCTTTTACGTAAAAATTTCTAACAATATATTTAAAAAAAATGAAAAAAGGGACCCTTCCCGAAGACGCTATCATTCGTATGGGATCGATATTTTATTTTTTCGCACAATTAGTATTAGTAATACTTTATTAAACAATCACTCAACCTTAGAGCTTAACGGGTAAAGGAAAATCATCTATTTCGTTTTAAATTTTACGGTGACTATCTTATTTTGATATATTTTTCAAAGTTACCATAAGTTTATTTGAATCCTTTTTTTTATGCTATCGCTATTAAATTAAAAGTACGAAACTACAGCCCGAGGCATCGAGTCCTATTTTAAAATATGATGAAAATTTTATTTTTTATAATGATGTTAGTAATTTCTTTTAAAATATTATTTAATTTGCTTATTATAATTGCTTTAGTTCTTCTATATTTTTCGTTCTATCTTGAATCTTAATATACAAATTTAAATTTTCTGATTTAATATTGGACTAAGCCTTTAGTATTAGTGCTTTCAACAGTTTGGCAAACTTTATACTCAGGACTTTGTCTCAATATAATTTTTGAAAATACAATTTGTTTCAAAAAAGATGAGATATTATATCTTTACTTCTTTATCTCAAATTAGTATTGTTAAACGGCTCAATTTGAGCCGATTTTTAAAAACAGCTAACTCAATATTTTAGTAAGAAATATATTGCCTGACCTAGAGACTTGGCTAATATGTGTCCAAACCTTTAAGCCTTATATGAACAAAATCTTCAGGCTTGATTATTTTTTTTCTGGATAAAATATTGAGAAGTCATTTTGAAAAATCGGCTCAAATCGAATCAACACTATCTTAAATAAACCGAAAAGAACAAATAATATCTAAAAAGATCGTAGAACGAATCAGGGAAAAGAAACCTTAATGAATTTAGACGTGATTAATTTTGGGATTAATTTAAAATCCAATATTTAAGATTCAGACTAAGGCTGTCGTTATAGTTTTTATTTCGCTTATGGAAAAACTGATTGACAAATTAATAAATACAAATAGGGTACATATTGACGCACCCAGATAATCAGTGCTTCTATAATTTTCATTCTATCATAATGCCAGTCTTTGGAATTTTTTCTTTTATTGCCAATAATAAGTTTTCTTTTAAACTCTCTATCAAACAGGTTGAAGTATTAAAAATAACTAAATATTCACTAGTTATTGATATATGTTTCAGAGTTGATATTTCCGAAAGTTTGGCTGACATCACCCTCAACATGTGATCTATAGTTTATATTTGGAATTCGGAACCTTTTTGTGGCTGGTGAAATTTACTGAAGATATTAATAACTGAATATTAAAACAACCCAGATATTTAGAACTTTTATATTCTCCATTCTGGTATGATATCAATTTTGTCAATTTCATCTTTAAATCACCTAACAAACGATTAAAGCAATAATAAAATATAATGATTAAATACTAGTTGATGACCTGGAACTCGATTTCTTTTTTGCGGTATTATTTAATTAATAAGTATAGGTACTACTAAAGCCCAAAATATTATGGCTATCCAGATATCTAGCTCTTCTATATTTACCATTTTGGCATGATGTCTTTTAAAATGTTTTCTTATTGTGCTAATAACATTCTTTTTTTCTTTATAATGTCTTCCAATAATATACAACTAAGCCCATTGATAAATTATTAGAATAAATACTTTCCACCGCTTTTAAATCAGGTGGATCAAACATTTGCCGCTAAATTTTTTCCTTTATATACTGACTAGTGGCTATTACGTTGGTTAAAGCACTAATTAAGCACGAAACATTGGCATAGGTTTAAATTAGTGCTATTAATTATTCAGTTCTTTAAAGGAGATAATATAAAGTTATTAAATATTTTAATAGGCAAAATAAAAATAAACCACGAAAAAATCAAAAATAATTAGAATTTTAAAAAGAGATGATCCGACCGACGAGAGATAATGAAAGTTTGAAATAAACCCCCAAATTTTTTTGTGAATTCCCCCTAATCCTTGCTAGGCTAATGATTATTATAAGTTTATAATAAAAGTCCTGCAGGCCTAAGCCGGAAATATAGTCCAGACCCATGACCCAAAAAATATTTGTTATATTTCTTTCCTATTTTTCCTTTTTGCCTGATTGAATATCACAATTATAAAATGAAAGAAATGGAAAAATTTAAAAATAAATGAGCAGGTGGTATTTACAATTTCATATCATATTTTGTAATAAATAGAATACAATAAATTATCAAAGCTATTAAATAAAAATTTTAAAATCAATGAGGCCCAATCCAATCCGGAAAAATATTTGTAATAAACTTTTTTAAAATTCGAGCCAATTCGTTCTATTTTAAATTTTTTAGACATCTAACAAAAGCCTATTTTTTTTCTGGTGTCTTTTAGTCTGGGACATTTATGGCCAAATGTTATCAAATGTGCAAATTTTAATATAAAAATGATAGTTAATTGATAAAATTTTTAATTAGAAGACTATAAATGATTTACTATTGTATCCGCTAATCGGATTATTATAATTATGTTTACTTGTCATATTATTCGGACACACATAAGGTCCACAATCTCTTTTATTTCTTGCCTTTCCTTTATATATCATTTTGCCCAAGCTTGAGATAGTTTTATCTGTTATTATAGTTTTATTATTAGGGACCACCACAGCGGCAGTGTTCTCATTAGCGAAATATAAATTTTTGGTTTGATTATCGAGGGATAACGTTTTTTTGATTAAATATATAAGGGTGTGATTAGAAGTTAGATTCGATTTGGCAATCGTGACGTTTTTAATTTTAATGTTTAATTTATCTTGGTCGTCCGAGAAAGATTTTGAATCATAAAAAACATCTATGTGAGGATTGTCGGCTGGATCTTGATTCTGGAATGTTTTACTAGGATTTATCAAACTTGAGATATTTTTCCACAGATATTCATATTTTTCCAGACTACTGCCTAAGTTACGAATGGAATTTACAAGTATAAATATAATTGAAAAAGTTGTAATTAATTTCATAAATTTTTTCCGAATTTGAGGGTATGATAAAAATAAAATTTAAAACAAATTAATTAAATTGGCTAATTTAAAATGAATGTTAATAATGTCAAATGTTTTATACTTCAAAATGATATAACTATCATGAATTTTATATTTTTAACAGCACTGGAGGTTATATATATCATAAAAATATTGATATAAATATTTGACAGCAATATCGATATTTATATTGAATAAATAAAAATCAAACCCGAATGAATATAAATAAACTGATTTTATTATTTAAACACACTTCTGGCTCAAAGCACTACTTGTGCCAAAGAAATCAAAAAAAAAATCCTATTTTAACCTAGATTATATAAATATTATTAAGTAATCATACAAACAAACAAGAATATCTCTGAGTTATAAATTTTCAATTAAAATGCCATTTGACGTATTTTAAAAATCATCAAAAGTTAAAATACCAATTTCCCTTTCTCTTTAATATTTTTTTTCCTTCATTCCTTAATAAATATTACAAATAAATCTAAAAATATAACTCTCAACACATTATTTGCAGAAGAAAAGTCCTTTTATTTGAAAAATTTTTCAAAAATAAATCCTTTTAAAACGACTGATCGATGTACTTTAGACATTTCACTAATAACTAATAGATCTAAATTATATATTGTACCACCGCCCTGCTAACATTAACAGGAAATAATTTAAATAATATATTAATAAGTTCCTCTATATTATTACATTGATTGAAAATACTTATTCGTTTATAGGTTTTATCGCGCTGGGCTTTTTAATTTATCGGTTTCGATTGTTAATAGTGAATGATTTTTATTGGAATATTTAAATAACTAAAAGGGACTGGTTGGTAGTAAACTTAAAAATAGTTGGTTTGAAGAGTCTGACGTTTATTATTATTTTTTAAATATTAAGTATTTTTAAGATTTATTATGGTTAAAATAAACATATCCAAAATAGGATCATATCATAACTATAAAGTTAACAGGATTTATGAATTTTTCTAACAATCTATAAGAATCGATTTTGTAAGATTGTATATTTTGTTATTCATTTCCTTCAAGTATCTGGGTGGAAAAATGATACTTTAAACTTCACTTGAATTGATCCAAAGCACCATCCAATTACAATGTCGAAGCTCTCGCCATAGCTGAAATCCGGAAATTACTAAATACAGCTCCTTCGATCCTTCTTACTCATTTATACCCATCACTTGCTCAATTCTTACAACTTTCGGCAGCAAAGCTCAATGCTTTTTTAGAATTAGGAAGACGGATTCGCGAAAATACCGATCAGCCCAAGGAATCCCTTCGCTAACTACAAAGACTTACTATTACGATTATTCGTTCTAGCTATTTAAGTTATATTTCTTCCATAATCTTACATGCCTTCTTATATTTTCTTTCTTTCCTTCTCCTTCCTAATTTCTCTTTACTATTTTATTTTTTAGACATTTTTTTAAAAAAATTCTTTATCCTTTTTCCTAAATTCTATTTTTAATATTAATTTTGTCAGAAAAAAATAGTTATACGCCTTCACCTTTCATAATCTAATATTTATAATCTACTTAATCAAGAAATAAACGTTTTTGTATAATCTTAATGTTATTTTTATTATTTCTATCAACTTTCCTATCATTTTAATGTTAATTTTATTTTTCTTTCAACTTTCCTATCATCTTAATGTTAATAAATCGAAGGAGACTATATACCTCTAATGTTAAATTGCAATCATTCTTTCCAACTCTCTTTCTTAAATTTTCTAATACAATTCTTCTTATATATGAAACTTATTTTGATAAAGTAATTTAATTATATCAATATTTATTTTATTTATTGGAAGCTCCAGGCTTGGGAAAAAAATTTCAAAATTATTATCGGTTGGCCAGGTTTGAGAAAAATTTTTTTAAATTATAATGGGTTGGGCTGGGCTAGGAAAATATTTTTATACTTTATATTGGGCTGGTCTTGGGGAAAATTTTTCAAATTATTATAGCTTGAACGCTTGGGAATTTTTTTATTATTAACTATGGATTAGACATTGATCTAAAACAAATTTTTTTTTGCAGGCCTGAGCTCCGCCTGATCAAAAAACCAGGGCCTATTTTTTATTCCAGTTCTCAACTACCAACATTATTATGATCTTTGGTTGGAGTTGGACAATTTTTTCAAAATTAATATGGCCTTGAACCTTGCTTGGGAATTTTTTCAGGCATAGGTGATTCACTAATATTTTAACAAATAATATTTATATAGGTATCAAGTAAAAGCTTTATATTTTGACTCAAAACATAGCATTTGCACTAAGTTTTAATGAATTGGACCTGGCCTGAAGGGGGGGGGGGGTTATAAAGAATAAAAATTGGATATTATTTTCAAGTAACAACAATATTATAAGAATAAGGAGAAAATACTCATTCCCCGTCATTTTTGACGGGCTCAGCAATGCCGAATAACTGGAGCTCTGGTACTCTTAGTTATATTGCCCATCAAGAAAGACGTGTCATCATACTTTAAATTAAGAATATCTTATGAGATGTGATTCACAAATTTACCTCTTTTCTCCTAAATTTTAATATTTTTATAAAAAATATTTATTAAGTATATTTAGTACCATACACACAAACTAATTACCCCTCAACTCCGTCATTCTTGACGGGTTATTAGCTAGTATATTATTTTAGCCATATTTACTCAAATAAAGTAACAATTGGATATTTTTATGTGACTTGGATTTTCAAACTGATATATCTGAAAATGATAAAATGGAGTATTGCAATGTAAATACTAAAATTTTGCATGCATATATCAAAGGTTACAATACAAAAAAATAAGGTATTTGTTCATTTGCTAAAATTTTATGTTGGAGGGGAAATCTATTTTAAACTTAATACGCAACATAAAATATCATATTTTTTCTTCTAAACTTTACATTAAAATATAACCAAATGATAATTACATAGAATTGAGCACTTGTGTTATGGCTTTCAAACTTTGCTTTCTTGACTTTCAACTTTGGGCAAGAAATACATCATCCTCCTCATTTAATCGAATTTTATTTAAATAATTAAAATTTTCGAACCAGGCTCTGGCCGAAAAAAAAAATTGATTGCAAAACTGATCTATACCTGTTTAATTAATTTATTTTATTACTTAAGGTATAAAAATAAATTCCAGAAACAATCCCTGAGTAAATAATCTATAAATTATTAATCAGTTAATATCATGGCCAATAAATTTTCAATTTATTTTATAAATAAATTATTAAGATATGAATAAAATCAAAACTAAAACTAGACTTACTTTATTTCACACTTTAAAAACAATTAAAACGCTCGGAATCATTTTCTTCAACTGTTCCGAATGTAGAATACTGTAGGCAAATTTCTCATAATTCTTTTTTACCTTGGAATTTGTAACTAGTTATGGCTAAGGAGATATGTTATTCGTAAAATATACGAGCAAACAATTTAAATCAGACACGTAGATAAAAAATTTATACGGGAGGGGGGGGGGGGGGGTATCGTTTTATTGAAATGATTTTTTCCGGAACATTAAATATTTATTAGAAATTATCATCATATAAAGTTTACTATAAAGATCATAAAAAATAGAATTTTGAACAAACACTGGAAAATATTAGCGTCCCAATGATTGCACGACCCGGATTTGTAAATAAAAATCGGCCCAGTCTGGATTATTTTTAAAAAAAATTTTGGCCTAGCCCGGGTTTTAAATTTTTAAGCCCGGTGTAGGATTGTGACATCTATACCTAGTGTTGTTAAACGGCTCATTTTAAGCTGATTTTTAAAAACGGCTATCTGAATATTTTAGCCAATGAAATATTGCCTAAGGCTCCAGATTTCGCTAATAGATGTCTAGACCTTTGTGCCACTTATGAGCAAAATCTCAGGCTTGAGTAATATTTTTCTGGATAAAATATTGAGTTGGCCATTTTTAAAAATCCGTTCAAATCGAGCAGTTTAACAACACTATCTATACCCATTGTAGCTTCAATACCGTATTTATATTATCATTGTAGATTCAATACCTTAGTGATATTTTGGTGTTGTAGAATCAATACCGTATTGATTTTTAAGAGATGTTTTCATCGCTTCAAATATATTGGCGGCCATTAAAATTGTAAAATATTTATTCATTATATATTTTTTCATCGTTTCAAATATATTGACGGCCATTAAAATTGTAATATTTATTCATTATAATCATCGCTTCAATAATATTGACGGCCATTTTCGATTTGTAAAAAAATTATTTAAAATAGATTTAATAGTTTTAAATATATTTAAATGATTATAAAAATGATTTTCATTCTTTTATATAATTTTTTCAAGTTACAATTCTTGATATCCTATATAATTTTTAGTTATTTACTCATTTGAATAACAAATTAAATGTACCCTATTGATTGAATGAGAATCTATGAGTTTTTAATATGTGCTAATCAATTGTAGATTCATCTATAAATGCCGATTCAAAGATTTGTAAATTATAATTTAGATTTTATTCGTAAAAGTTGTGGTTCGGTCATAAATTATCAATACGGTATTGATTTTACAATATTGTAGAATCAATACCGTATTAATTTTAGATGGTATTGATTTTACAATACTACCGGCCCAGCCCAGGTATTTTTAAAATTAGTTTTGACTTTCTTCTTCAATTAATTGAAAATGAAAAGTTTTTAAATAACGATTAAGGCAAGTTTCACCTTTTGAAATTGAATTATTATTGAAATTATTCAAAACATTTTAATGATAAGTTCATTATACAGGGTTTCCCATCCAAAAAAGGAAAAGTCCCAATCAAAAAAGGAAAAGGTTCAATCAAAAAAGGAAAAGTGTCAAACAAAAAAGGAAAAAGATCAATCAAAAAAGGAAAAGGTCCGATCAAAAAAGGAAAAGTCCCAAAGGTTAAGGAAAAAGTCCAATCAAAAAAGGAAAAGTGTCAAACAAAAAAGGAAAAGGTCCAATCAAAAAAGGAAAAGTGTCAATCGAAAAAGGAAAATTCCGAAAAGAAAAGGAAAAGGGTCAATCAAAAAAGGAAAATTCCCGTTCAAAAAAGGAAAATCGTAATATTTTTAAAAAAATATATAAACTTTTCAATTTTTCTTAAATTTATTTATTTTTGTCATTCCTTCATATTTGATTTCTAACTTTTTGCGATTTCTTTATTTTATTTGTATCTTTTCTCACTATATCTTTTCTCAATTTTTTTTCTTCTCATTTTTGTGGTTTGACTGAAAGTCTTCATTCTTGGTCTGGATGGGTATGACTTGGTCTGAGGGTGGGGGGGGGGGGGGTAAAAAATAAATTTTTTTGATATGAGTATCAAATAAAAGCTAATAAAAATATTTTTTTATTGTAATAATACAGGGTTTCCCATCCAAAAAAGGAAAAGTCCCAATCAAAAAAGGAAAAGTCCCAATCAAAGAAGGAAAAGGTTCAATCAAAAAAGGAAAAGGTCAGATCAAAAAAGGAAAATTGTCAATCAAAAAAGGAAAAGTCCCAAAGGTTAAGGAAAAAGTCCAATCAAAAAAGGAAAAGTGTCAAACAAAAAAGGAAAAGGTTCAATCAAAAAAGGAAAAGTGTCAAACAAAAAAGGAAAAGGTCCAATCAAAAAAGGAAAAGTGTCAATCGAAAAAGGAAAATTTCCAAAAGAAAAGGAAAAGGGTCAATCAAAAAAGGAAAATTCCCATTCAAAATAGGAAAATCATATTTTTTTTAAAAAAATATATAAACTTTTCAATTTTTCTTAAATTTATTTATTTTTGTCATTCCTTCTTATTTTATTTCTAACTTTTTGCGATTTCTTTATTTTATTTGTATCTTCTCAATTTTTTTTCTTCTAATTTTTGTGGTTTGACTGAAAGTCTTCATTCTTGGTCTGGATGGGTATGATTTGGTCTGAGGGTGGGGGGGGGAGGGGGTGTAAAAATAAATTTTTTATTATGAGTATCAAATAAAAGCTAATTTTAATATGGTCTAACTGAAAGTCTTCATTCTTGGTCTGGATGGGTATGACTTGGTCTGAGGATGGTTGGGGGGGGGGGGGGGTAAAAAATTAAATTTTTTGATATGGGTATCAAATAAAAGCTAATAAAAATATTTTTTTATTGTAATAATAATAATCACGCATAGAGGGCGGGTCTAGGTCTTGGGGGGTCAGGAATATTTTTATCACCACAAAATGTCGATATGGGTATCAAATAAAATCTAATTTAAATATTTTTAGATTTAAATTATTCATTTTTTGTCTTGATGGGTATGACTGTCATGCCCTCAACATACAGGGTTTCCCATTCAAAAAAGGAAAAGGTCCAATCAAAAGGGAAAGTTTCAATCTTAAAAGGAAAATTCCCATTCAAAAGCAAAATCGTAATTTTTTTATAATTTTTCAATTTTTCTTAAATTTTATTTATTTTTAGTCATTCCTTCTTATTTTATTCCTAACTTTTTGCTATTTCTTTACTTTATTTGTATCTTTTCTCAATTTATTTTTCTTACTATATCTTTTCTCTATTTCTTTTCTTCTCATTTTTGATAATTCTTTTTTAAAATTATATTATTTTTTTTGGCAGACTATTATTTACATACATATATTTATAATTACAATATTAAATTAATCGTTTGGTTATAATAAATAAGTTTGAACTGTAATACCAAACGATATGTAAATTAATAAAATATAATCATTTTAAAATTCTTATATTTTTAAAATTTTAATATATTCAAAACGCATTTATTCTTTTTAGCAAGTAAATTATTATTTTGTAATTTAATTATCTTTTAAACTATTTTGATTTATGAAAAATTAAACGCAAATGAGGTAAATTTTATAATCTTTTTCACTTCCATTTGTTGAGTATATACTTTAAAAATAAATTTTTTTGTTTTAAAAAATAAAATTATGAAGATATGGTAAAAAGGGTAAAAAATATTAACAGTGAAACAAAAGCTCTAATAATTGACGCGTTAAAAAAAGATAGTATCAAAAATATAGCATCATGTTTTAAAGTAAGCTATAAGACAGTGACAAATATTAAATACTCTCATCTCAAAAATGGAATAAAATATAGCTTACCCAAAGGAGGTTCACGCGCACGCAAGAAATTAAATAAAGAGCAGGAAGAATATATATTAAATTGTATAAATTTTGATTGCACTTTATTCTTAAAAAGGTTATGTGAAATCATTAAAGAAAGATATGATGTGGAAATATCAAAAAATACGGTATCAAGGTTACTCTCAGGATTTAGGTACAGCTTTAAAAGAGTATCATTACGTTCAGTTAGAGAAAATAACGAATCAAATATAGAGATTCGCAAAGAATACGCGAATTGGTTTGTAGATGTAGCATATATGAAGGGAAAATTTATATTTATCGAAGAGAGCGGGTTTTCAATATCAATGAGGCGATTATATGGATATTCCCAAATAAATAAAAAGGCAATTAAAAATGTTCAAGGAATAAAGACAATAAATTACACTATCATTGCGGCTCTCACAATTGCAGGAATATTTCGATTCGAAGTTCTTGATGGCCCTTGCAATGCTATATATTTTAGCAACTTTATAAATGAAATATTAAATCATTTTAAAGAATCTAACATGATTAATATGATTTTTGTGATGGATAATGTTCCATTTCATCACAATCATTCAATTAGGGAATCGATCGAAAGAAAAGGACATACATTGAAATATTTACTACCCTACACTCCGTATCTTAATCCTATTGAGAATGTGTTTTTTCAATGGAAGGATTTTGTCAGAAATAAAAATCCTAGTAACGAGGAAGAATTAATTCGTTATATAGAACATGGAGAAAGAGGAATATCTGAAGAAAATGCAAAAAATTATTTTAGAAATATGGAGACATATATCACAAAATGTAGAAGGGGAGAAATTATTAATGATTAATATAAATTTTTGTTTCGTACTATATTAAATATATATCGTAATTGAAATTAAATAATTTCATATGTAAAGAATTATAATAAAAAAGTTGTCTGCCAAAAATTTAGTGAAAATTAAATATACTTAAAAGAATTATCAAAAATAAGAAGAAAAAAAATTGAGAAAAGATACAAATAAAATAAAGAAATCGCAAAAAGTTAGAAATAAAATAAGAAGGAATGACAAAAATAAATAAATTTAAGAAAAATTGAAAAGTTTATATATTTTTTTAAAAAATTACGATTTTCCTTTTTTGAATGGGAATTTTTCTTTTTTGATTGACCCTTTTCCTTTTCTTTTGGGAATTTTCCTTTTTGAATTGACACTTTTCATTTTTTGATTGGACCTTTTCCTTTTTTGTTTGACACTTTTCATTTTTTGATTGGACTTTTTCCTTAACCTTTGGGACTTTTCCTTTTTTGATTGACAATTTTCCTTTTTTGATCGGACCTTTTCCTTTTTTGATTGAACTTTTTCCTTTTTTGTTTGACACTTTTCCTTTTTTGATTGAACCTTTTCCTTTTTTGATTGGGACTTTTCCTTTTTTGATTGGGACTTTTCCTTTTTTGGATGGGAAACCCTGTAAAACGGAATCAGATATTTTGATTCCAAGTAAATTTTTTTGGATCTATAATTTATTGCTATACATTTTTATTTACTCCTAAGCCATTAAGTAATAATTCTGGCCGTTTCATACATTATTCTAAACAATTCAATTTTATACCTGAGCGTTTCAGTGCTACATCTGAGCAATTATTATATTTTCTTAGCATTTTTGTTTATTAACAGTAAGAAATCATTCTCATTTACCATTCCTCTAAGCGTTTAGGCCGAGTCCTGGTTCGACTTAATTTAGAAATACTTAAGCTTTTAATGTTTGGGGCATTGTTATTTTTAGTATTTTTTTTATCCTTTTTTTTGTATTTTTTTTACCTTTTAGGCTGTTTAATCGAAGCTAAATAGCCTGGTTATGAATATGTAGAACCAGGATATGGTCTTAGTATTTATTCTAGACGTTTAAAGGTTTTTTTAGTGCGCGTTTAAATAGGAGTCTTAAAAATATTATTCATTGCCACATTTAGTACGAGTTTAGTATTTATATTTATCATTTCGTCATAATATGATATTATTAAAAAGAAAGAATGCCCATAAAGTTTGACAGATGAAATTTTTTAAATATATAATATCAGAAACTTAATAAATTTTATTCAGGAAAGTACTGGTGATTAAATGATTTTAATTTCAATATAATTGCTGAAGGAGTATAAATATAAAAGAATAAATTTTAATTTAAGAAAAAATTATACAATGCCCCTTAGGAATAAAACAATCAATATAAAAAAGCTTGCCAAATTAGAGAAGGTCCCCGCATTATATTAATTATTAGAACAAAGAACCATACATATTTGTATGTCAAAAAAATTAACCATACCTTATTTTTCAAAATATTTTTAAATTGAATTATGATAAAATTATATATTTTTTAGTATTGTTAAAGTAACTTAGTAATCTTTGAAAAAATATAACGAGTAACTTTAACTAGTGCATTTTTTGAATTGTATTGACAAATTAACTAGTTAAGTTTCAATTTACCTTTTAAAATATATAAAATAATATATATTTCATTCATTATCAATATAGGATGATTTCTAAAATTTAGAATTACTGTTTATTAAACGGTATTGCCTTTCCTACACAGTGCTGTATCCACAGAGGAGATTTTTGGCCCCTATAAATGGCCTCTAAAATATTTTTGGCTCTCAAATTTAAATATATTAGTTATTAAATTTTCATAAGCCATTAACCAATAAATCTAACTGAAGAAAACAACAAAATTCTTAGAAAAATATGGCTGTTAAAACATGAAACTTCTAGATATTTAAATTCAATATGGCTATAAATCGTTATAAAGAAGGATACAGAAATATCATCAATTTCCATAAACCATCAAATTGAGCTTAGTCGGTTATACAAAAGCTCCCATTTCGTGGCTGATGCTGCAGATGGTAAAAATATAATTTATTTTTCATGATTTTTTATAGCAATGATTTCATAAACCTGCCAAAAAGATGAAAAATTAAAAAAATCAATACTAAAAAATGCTCAATACACTATTTGTTTGGAAATTAATGTCTATATTTGTGTACAATATATATATTTGGTCGATGTTTAGCAATATCATTATATTACAATAGGTCAAGGTATTAATTTTCACAGCAATACATTTGCATATTTCATCTAAAAGTTTAATAGATAACCCCCCCCCATATCCTATCCCTAGCCTACCACCCTTAATTGCCTACCCCATACCCCTTCAAAAATATTGAATGCATAATACCCCCCCCCTTCCCTCATCTAGACGTTGTCTGGTTAAAATGGAGAAGTATAAATTTTGATCCAAAAAAATTAATAAAAATGCCTTATATATTTTGCTTCAATCACAAGTTGCTTCTTGTTGTTAATTGGTATAACAATATTTCTGTAACTTTTTTTCAATTTAACGAATTATAAATTTCTTTAGTCGTTTTAACGGATCCTGTATATATGCAGGCCATACTCTTAAGAGCCGACAAGGAATGGCATTTGGCAACATCTCGCATTATTTATGAGAATTTGAGATTATTGGTGAAGTATTATTTTACTCTCCTAATAGAACTCTTAACTCGGAAGTTTCCACTCATGAATCAATCCAAGACACTGGTCTTTTTTTCTATATATAAATATAAATTATATTACATTGTCCGTTGTATATGAAATATTAACAATTGATTCACTAATAAACATCTTCAGTCAGTAGAAATTAATATAGTGGGTTCTAAAAAATGTGACTCCACAAATAAAAAATAAAAAAGGTGAAAATGTATTTTATAATTTTTATTTTTAGTCAAAAATTACATAAACTATGAAAGAAATAGTTACTATTTAGACAATTATAAGAGTTCAACTAATATTACAGGAAATTTTTTTATAGACTATCAAATTTTATAAAATATTATAAATAACTTAAATATACCAACAAGAGATGGGCGCGGGACTAATTTTTTATTCACGGCCCGCCCATTCACAGTGGCAATAAAAAAAATTCATGCCCTATGCTTATTTCTAAAAAATATTGCCCCGCCCGTTAAAAACAATATTTTGATCACGCCAGAAAATTCCCGGTGTTTTTAAATTCTTCAAAACTTTATTGCTATACTTTTAAGCTTTTTTGAATTTATTCTATCATATTTTTATTTCTCTAATTTTATTAATAACAAAAAATAATTACAATTTATAAACCAAAATTTTTATTGAGAAAAAGAAGAATGTTCATTTCAATTGTGTTGGTCTTTCCCCTAATATGCGATTGATTATAGAAAATAACCTTTCAATAACGAACTTGCTGGGGCTGACAAAATTTTACTAGCTAATTTTCTCAAAGGAAATGAATTTTTCTGCTCCCAAAATTTCAAAATATTGTCATTGTTATTTGTTTTTAAGTTCATGCTCATAACTTTCATAGGATGTTGATGCTTCATAAAAATCATTTAGAAATTTCTAAATGTTTAAATTAGAATATACGGTTTTTTTATCAAGGATGAATTAGAAAAGTTATAAATCTTAGTTGGCATTTACTTATGCATATCATCTAATTTGTTATTATTTCGCAATTTAAGATAGTTCTAAATATATCTTCCTTTTTTTCGTCTATTAAAAACTTAAGACTTTTGAAATTATATTCTAGAATGCCTACCTTATGTAGTGGATGCTTAATAAATCTTTCCTTTAAAAGAAATATTGTACTGTTTTATAGCGTTTTGATTATTATTGTATCACCTTCAGAAGGTTGACCTTTTCCATATATAAACTTCATTTATTGTGGGATGAGAATCCGCGCTCAGATTATCAGAGCATTCTTTAAATATTGATAAAATTTTAGTAAAGATAAATGAAAATAAAATATACTTAAATTAAATTTATTTATTAACAAATTTCCATTGCTGAACGAGAGTTGAGATTTATTATTTTTCATTCAATTGAAATTTTACAAGAAGGGAAAAAAATGTTTAAGTTTTTTATTTTCGAATATTATTTATTATTTTTTTTAAAATAATTAAATTAGAAATATATCATAATTATAAAATTAAATATAATATTACTTGTATTGTATATGCCTTAATATAAGAGCATGGTAATAATTTATTTTAACCAATTAGAAGAAATTTATTTATAAAAAGTAAGTAGACATATAGTTGATTTTACTCTATTATATAGAATTAGTTATAAAATACTAGGTAAAATTCCACTTTTACAGTCATATTTGACAGTTAGAGAATATATGACAGTTAATAATTTAACAAATTTTACTAATCAATGCTCTTGATATTAAATATAGCAACAATTTGAATTGAATTATTTAACGCCATCTATTTATTTCTAGTAAAAATGATATTAAAATTTAATCTTCATATTATTCATCCCACAATGTCTTAAGATATTTTCTGATGTCCTTATCAATATTTTATAGTTTTCTGTAAAATATATAATTCGCTATATTGGTAAAAATTACTTGATTGTCATTTGATAATTAGGTATACTCGACATATAATATTCCACTGTTTGTATTGTGCCTTAATATTTTTTTAATTTATGATTTAATTTTATCAATAGTTTTATAATTATATTTTACTTTTATTAAGATAAAAATTAAAATTACTCACTTTATAAAAAATTATATTTGATATATCATATTATTTAGTAATTTTATGGATCTTTTATTAATAATTATAATACATTTCACTTCTGTCTTAAGACTTATCTTTGGCTTATATTCCATTTATTAAAAAACATTTTTGGTTCATTTTATATATTTATAAATTTATTTTCCCAAAAATCTATAAATTATGATGAATAGTTTTATAAAAAAATATCAACTTTTACATTCTTTCTTTCAAATTATTATTTAAGATATATGCATACATAAGGGTAAGGGAGTGGGGGGACGAGTAAGGGGGATATTTTTTATTAGCTAAAAATGATATTTACAAAAAGTGATAAATTTCTAAAGGGGGGAGGGAATTTCACCTTGCCCCCCCCTGGCTACGCCTATGCACGCAAAATTTATGTTTACGCACAATCACGCCCGGCAAAAATTTTGGGAAGGACTATCACGCCTAATAATTTAAAATTTATTCACACTCACCCTGATAAGCGTAATTTCACGGCACGCGCCCAACTCTAATACCAATCACATCATTCCATATATATTTTACTGCAGTGACGATGCGTCAAGTTTACAAGAAGCAATTGAAAAACATTTTTTATTTTTTTTTAATTAAACCATGCAAAAAATTAAAGTTTATAAATAAAAGAAATTCTTCTTTCTTTTTGAATAAATTTTCGATTTATATCTTGCCCATCGAATCTATATTTTCAATTCGACTTTTGCCAAATGTTCTTGAATGATTGATTGCAAATATACGTCTGATTCTTAGTGTCATATAACTACCTTCGAAGAATTATTTATATTTGAAAATCCTTTATCATTCCAAACACATTTTTCCTTTGGGAATAATAGGCATAACCAATATAGAGAATTAGAAAATTCATATCCACGAGTCACTCATATTTTTCGCATTTAAATTGGTACCTCTCCAGGTTTCTGAATAATATATAATAAAATATCATAATTTTACAAAAAACTGGTCATATTTGTTTTCCGATTTTAGCCAATTTATTAATGTTAATTCTCTAAGTTTTTATGGCATAATGACAAAAGATTCAAAAAATAAATATTTGTTACTTATTTTAAAATGTTTGTTTCAAAGATGCACTAAATAAACCCTCTATATTAATGGTTGTACGTTTGATAGAACCGAGTTCCTAGATTTGACTTCTAACTTAACTCTGATTAACATATTGTGCATCACATCACCTAAGGAGGGGGGGGGGGGATATACTAGATTTAATTATGGGAACATTTAAGTGATTGGTAGTTAAAGGCAAATAGTGTGGGCGATATATATCTATCACTTGGGTTGATAAATTTAAATCAAACTATTATATAATTTTGTATATTATGATAACTATTCAATAAAACAATTTAAATAAAGCTTTCAATATGATATAAAATTTTAAATAATATGGCGATATTTTTCATATAATACATAAAATGCTGAATTTAAATTAGTGATCAGCATCAGGCCTAATTTTTCAAACCCAACCCAGCCCGAATTTTTTTAAAAAAATTTGTCTGTCCCAGCCCAATTTAAAACCAAATATTTTTATAAGCCGACCTAAAATAAAAATTATTAATCCACCTGCCCCGAATTTATTTAAATATAGAAATTTTTTTTTTTAATATAGGTTACATTTTTACAATGAACATAATCGAGTTTTTGATCATTCTATAAACAAATAAATAAAAAATATTAACACCATGTTTCTTGCAAAAATTTTAAATTATAGCAATTTTAAACCAGGATCTTTAAGGGATATTTTTAAGTTTTTATTCCAGATAGATTTTTGATAAATTAGATACTGATCAGCAGTTAATAACAACTTGATATCGGCTATATCTCAGAGAAAAAGTTATATTGGTCACCTCTACGTAAAGCATTTATTTAATTGATGGTGATACTTAGATTTTTTTAATGAATATTTTATATATTGATCATAGACATTGTTCTTACATTAAGAATATACATTTTATATAAGATATTTATATTTAAATAAATAGTAACTTAAATATTAATAATTCAAATAATATATCAATAGAATTTCCCATGTATATTTGTGATAAGATATGTGTTATAATAATTTTATTTTTAGAAAAAGGTGTTCTTGACAAGTCGATAACCCCCATAGGATAAGATGATTATGCAAGAAGTGAAAGCCACTTTTTTTATTATCCGTTTGGAAGATGATTCAGCTGGTAATCTATATTATTTGAGTTTTTTTTTAAAAAAGTAATTTTTTTTTTGTAAAGTTGTAACACTTTCAAATAAAGTAACTGCAAAGCGTTACTATTTAAAAAAAGAGTCTTCAGCACTATTTATAATTCAATATCGAAATATTGCTTAGATATTATTTTGGAATTTTGTTTTGTAGGATACGATGTTATTTAGTCGAAAATTTTATATAACTTCTAACTTACAAATTAAACTTGTGTAACAAAATATCGTTTATTTTTAAAGCCATAAATAATAAATTTATTACCTTAAAAGAGGTTCTATATCAATATTCTCTCCCCATCTTTTTTCGATTCCAATCGTATGACCCATACCTACTACACCTACAACTACTTTGGGTATCAGCACTTTTTTAATAATGTATATATATATATATATTATAAAAAAATAAAAAAAATTCTCCTCTATAAAAACCAGCATTCAACTACTGAGTGGTGTGGGGGGCATAACAACACTCCAGAGATTTTTAATTTTTTATCATAAATAAAACCTGTGAATATTTTGTTCAGTTGTCTCCTATTTTATGATTAACTATGTTTTTGTAAATTTCCTACATTTTTATTGGATAATTAATAAAATATAAACATTTTTTGTAGGCAAAAATGCATATTTTTACTCTTATAATTTAAAAAAATATATATTATAACTTGAAAACAAGTTTATATTAACAATTTAAATATTAATTGCATTTGCAAGTTAAATAGATTTTTATTGTCAAACAATATTTAAGGTAATTTTACATATTCGATATTCTTAAAATATAATAAAATTTGTATATTTTTATTTAATGAAAATAACTTCAAAATTTTCATAGTTATAACAATGACATATAATAATACCTAGACTGACGATACATTCATTAAAAGTGAAAAATCAATGAAAACGCTATTTTGATTACCCATATCATTATTAAAAATTTTAAACGAGAGACCAATTTATTCCTATGCCTGACGCAAGCTTTACTAAAGAATTGCCTGATCATCGAGATAATAAGGAACAAGTTATCAATTTAATAGTAGCCTTTAACATGAGAATAATTATTATATGGGTTACCAAAATGGCGGGTCCAGCTGATTTGCATTCAACGACACTTTCAAATGCATTATTATGAATGCATCTTCAGTCTAGGTATTATTATAGGTCATTAAATTATAATTAATTCAAGGTTAAATGATTAATGTCGAAAATATCAAAGCCTAATCATTAAAGTGAGAATGAGATATAATAGTTTTAAAATGGAGATGGGGGGAGTGAGTCATGCCCCACCTAACTAGTCGCGTTATTACTTTCCACTTTACCGCACAGGGGTAAAAACAAATAAATTTTGTCTCAAATTTAATTTTTTAAAAAAATGTTGATATTTTATAAATTTTGTGTATATTATTAGAACTCAATTCATCGGGGGCCTCGGGATTGTGTATCATGATAGGGGAGGCTGCCTGTTTAAGAGAATGAGCTAGAAAAGTATCTCTTTCATCAACGAAAACTAATCTTAATTCTGGGTACTCACCTGCCATGGACTCCAAAAATTCTTCCAGCATGTCCTTTTCCTTGTACTTTTCAACATCTTCCTTGCTTATTTTTTTAAGAGGAATAAAAACATATAAAATAAATTAAGAATTTACTTTAAGATTTATACTATAATTTCGTTCAAGATAAAAATGGAAATGCTCAGGATTATTTTTACTCCTTTAATTGTACAGAATTTAAAAATTGTGAAATAAAAGAAATTTTAGTCATACTCTCATAAATGTTATAAAAAAATTCCTAATATTAAATATTAAAATCGTTTAGATATTTTTCTTTTATCAAGCGTTTTTTTAAATATATATTTAGTCAAAATATATATTTTTTAATTTATTTATTAGCGAAGCTTTTCGAAGGTCAAACTTTTTTAAAAAACTTTTCAGATAGAATTTAGAGGTTTAGGCAGTCGAGCATTGGGTAGGGGTTAAAACTATTTTAAAAAAAATGTACACGCGGTCGTTCGGGTTACAAACCACCCATTGCAGGCTTCTAATAGGATTTAGAAATCAGTTATACCTATTGAAAATATTTGCAACTGGAATCTTTTTTAGTATAAGGCCCGAACTCTGCGAATTATTTATTCATTTTTGGAGGAGAGGGACTGGCGGAGGGAGTGTAAGGGCAATTTGTTTATATTATATTATTGCAAATTTGAAGATAGAATTTCAATTTGGCAATCCCTGCACCCGATTTAAAAATATTGGGGATCTGCGATCCGTCGATTTTTATATTTGTGACGGTGCAGCATAAGGAAACTTTATTTTAGCTATTGTGGTATCTGAATCTAGATACACTTTTATAAAAATTATTATAGATAAATTTTTATATAATTTTATATGATAATAATATTTGAATTAAATTTATTTAATATGTCTGAGTTTATTTCATAATTAAAACAAACCAGACAAATTTTAATTTATGTAATGGATGAGGACAACATGGTAAATTTTTTATAATAATTTATTTTATTTATATTAATTTAAAAATATATATCATAATTTTTAGATCAATATTTCTAGACAATCTCAGAAAATAAATAAAATAATTTAATATTATATTTTTCGGGCATCTTTTATTTTCGGGCACCTTTTAGATGATATAAGTTTTGTCACTCATTAAATTTTGAATTATTTTTTATAAAGATGAGTGCCAGGATTTTAATATTTATGGTTATCTCAATATAAAGTTGTTTTATTAATTAAATATAACTACTATGCCGTCAATTGTCTCGGTAGAGTTTAGTGTGTCTAAAAATGTCTATACATATAAACAGGAGTACCTTAATTTTATAAAGAATAACCACAGAAGTGTTTTGTTTTCGTTAAAAGAATATAAATTTCTCAATTTTGTTGATTAATCATACCTTTTAACACTCCAATAAAAAAATCGGATGGTCCGGTCTTTGAAAAAAATCCTCGGATCAGATTGGCCATATAAATTTTTAAATCTTTACTTGGATCGGGTCTGAAAAAAGAGGTCAGATGTAAACTAGTGTTTTTCATATTTAAAATTGCTATGAATAATTAACATTATTTATCAGAGGTCTTCAGTGGTTGAGATTTTAAGCCCAACCCAAATTTGAAAAAAAGTAATTCCCACTGGCTCCGGGGTCCAGGAGTTTTTTAGCCCGAATTTTAATTTTTGATTATTTTACAGCATGGAATTTTTAAAATTCGGTTATTTTGAATAATTTTGTAAATCGTAAGGTAAAATCAAAAATATGCGCTATATATTAATATTAAACGCTCCATTATATAATTTTATCATTAATTAATTGATATCATTTTGAAGAAAAGAATTAAAAATCGGCTCAGCCTTGATTTTTATATTTTTAAAGTCGGACAGTCACATCAAGCGGCATTTAACATTCAATTTTGTAAAGATATATTTAAGATAATAATGCATTTCCTTCCAAAATATAATATATATATATATATAATATTTATTTATTGGTATTTACTGACGATTATAATCAGAGTTGGGAAAAAAATATCATTTTTTTGATCTAAGAATATTAAAAATCTTAGAACATTTTATATTAACAATCATGTTAATGAGTATAAAAATAATTAAACCCTCTCTACTGCCATCATAACTAAACTTTTTATTTAATTGAAATCACATTATATTAAAATTGTTTTTTTCCCTACATATTTTATTGCAAAATAATATAAAAATTAATAAAATAATTGCTAATATAAATTGATGAGAGGATGAATTATTCTCCACAGATCTTCACTAGACTTTTCCTTCCTTATTCTTCTCATTTTACTCTATATTATTTAATTTTGGATTTGCTTCTTTTTTGTATATAAATTTAGTGCTGCATTCAAAAGTTATTATAAAAAATGATCACGTCAATACCGCGAAATGTTTTATAGCGAATGCATTACGGCTAGTGTTGTTAAACGGCTCAATTTGAGCCGATTTTTAAAAACGGCTAACTCAATATTTTATCCAGAAAAATATTATGCAAGTCTAAAGATTTTGCTCATAAAGAGCATATAGGATTGAACATCTATTGGTGAAATCTCGAAGCTTAGGCAATATTTTCCTGGCTATAATGTTGAGTTAGCCGTTTTTAAAAATCGGCTCAAATCGAGCCGTTTAACAACACTAATTACGGCGAAAAGATATTATCGCGAATGCATCATAGCGAGACCAGTATCGCGAGTGCATTCCCGCGAAAACATTATCGTGAATGCATTACAGCGAATGTATTGTCGAGAATACAATATCGCGAATGCATTATTGCGAATGCATCAAGTATTGAAATTCTTTGCTACTTATCGACTTACTTTATAATAAGGAGTTCATCATTAATATGTTTTTATTTTTTTAATATATTGGCAACCATAAATTCGTTACCTTTTGGAAGTTCCTGGTCGATAATATTTTTGACCGAATTTCTTTTTCTCTAAGGAAATTCTTTACTCTCTAATTATATTGTAACTCATTTAGCAAGCTCAGACCTTTCCAAAAAACCAAAGAACCATCCTAATTGATGTTTCCATATTTATTTAACGTAGCGTTTTTATATTTTTATAACTCTATAACAGGTTACTTGATATTTAAAAATTAGGTTAATCCGTTATAAAATTTGAAATACTAATATTTGACAAAAAATAACTTAAGACCCTCATTTATTTTTATTTATTTAAAAATGGGCTAGACGTGTTACCATTATGTTGATCTATAGCGGATGCTAATCGCTATAACAACTTTACTATATTATTTTACTTTGATATTAAGGATTTATTATATTTATTATTTAAATTATATTTTAAAAATAACGCCCAGTAGAAGGAGGGATAGGATTTCTTGCTTCTGAAATTTCCTGGCATTAATCGCAGTCATTTTAATTCCCAGACATCAATTTTTATTTAAAAATGATCGCCAATATTTTTTAAGCGAGAACTTAATTTATTAGCAATCATATATTAATCGCAGTCATAGTAATCCAAGTTATTTTCAAACATTAATTTTTATAGAAAATGGCCGTCAGTGTTTTTGAGTGAGAAATAAATATTAACAATCAAAATCAATTTTATCACAATTATTTTAAAACATCGATTTTCAAAACAAATAAGGGATCACCAATGGTTTTGAATTCAAGAAATTACGGCAGCATTCATTTTATAACGGTTGCACGTGTTATTAAATAATTGCCCTTAGTAGAAGAACAGCTCCAACTGTTTCAAATAGTACACCAGGCATATATTTTTTTTTTACAAAACCCGAGATGATTTTTAAAAATAAATTTAAATTATATTTTAATCCATTGAAATCATAAGCATTTAGTATTAATTTACTGGTCATAAATTCCTTATAAAACAATTTATAGAATACAGCCAAAATTATTCAAAATAACGCATGCAAATTTAGTTTATTTCAGCGAAAGCTCTATTCAAAATTTTTATTTACTTTTAGGGCCAAGCCTAGCTATTATTTTAAATTTTAGGGCTGAGCCTATCCTGTCCCAAATTCAATTGAAAAATATAATTAACGCCTATTTATCAATCAATTAATATAAAAATTTAATTCCTTTACCCTATTCCTAGAGAAATCTATTTTATTGCTTAGAATCTTTTTTATATATTTTGAGTCAAAAAAATCAAAAGCCTTGGCTCTATTTTCAAATAAAAATGTTTTTAGGCCCAAGCCCAACTTTAACTTAATTTCCAGGTTCAACTAAGTCTGTCTAAAGGCCGATAAATATAAAATTATAATTTTCATCAAGCTCAATTCCCGATATTGCAACTGATGTAATTCATTTAAGATAATGTATTAGCGATAATACATTCGCGCTAATACATTTGCGCTAATGTATTCGCTATAATGCATTCGCAATAATTCATTCGCTATAATAAATTCCCTTTAATATTTTCGCGTAATGCATTCGCGGTAAAGCTTTTGCTGCAATGCATTTGCGATAATGCTTTAGCCGTAATACATTTACGATAATTCATTCGCTGTAATGTATTCGCTATAATACATTCGCGCTAATGCATTCGCTATATTTTTGCTCTGTATTATATTTGCTATAATGCTTCGCGGCAATGCATTCACTATAATATTATTTCGCGGTAATGCATTCGCGATAATACATTTCGAGCTAAAATTTTGGCGGTAAGAGGTAACGAATAACGTGAAACGCGTTTCTTTTTTTTAAGTAACGGTAACGCAAAATGTTTCTTAAAATATTTTCTTAAAAAGTATGGAAAAAACTAGTGCTGTAAACATTTTTAAAAAAATCGAACGCGTTCGCGTTCAACGTTCATTGACAAAAATCGAACGCGTTCACGTTCACATTCAAAAAAAGGAACGCGTTCAAGTTAATGAACGCGTTCATGCGTTCAAAATTTTATGATAAATTTTTTTTTAAATATAATTTAATATAAATAAATGCCTTATATTTTTCAACACAATATATTAGCCATGATAAAAAATAATAGTTTTATTTTGATAATATAATTATAAATACAATATAATAGAGCGATAAAAAAATAAATTTATAAAAAATTTTTCTTATTATTAATAATAATTGCTTTTCAAAATTTTCATCTGATAGGTATGAACGCTTGGCAATTAATACAGCGTTAGCTATACTAAAAACTCGCTCAACAGGGGCAGATGAAGGGATTGCGGTGTTATACTTGATAAACAATTCTTTTAAAAGGGGGAATTTATTAAAAACATATAATGTTTAATCCATTGTCTCAAAAAATTGAGCTATGTTATCATCCTTCAATCTGCCCTCTTCTTCCTCGTCAAAAAAAAGGATATCTCGGAATTAATTTTAAAACAGTGAAATATTTTTGATATTTGGGCCATGGTAATTCTAATTCATCTAATATTGAATTTTGATTTTCAGAATCTGATGATGAAATATTTATATCCATGCAAATGCTAATCTATTAAATTAAAATATAAAATATTCAAATTAATAAACTTTAATCTTATCTTCTCTAGCAGTAGCACGTTATGGTACGTTAATTGCAATATGAAAGAGGAAAAAGTAAAAACAGCTGATTAAAAAATATAAGACTTTTTTGTTAAAAAATTGGATTAAATATTAATTTTTCAAAAATAAAAATATAAGACTTTTTTGTTAAAAAATGCGGATTAATATTAATTTTTCAAATAAATAAAAATAAAAAGTGTTTTTAAAATTGAACGAACGTAAAATTGAACGCGTTCATCAAAGAAAAGGAACGCGTTCCCGTTCAAAGTTCGTCAAAAAAAAGGAACGCCGTTCATCACTTTTTTTCAAAAAAACGAACTTCACTAGAAAAAACATATTTTAATGTATTATGAAATTATTTTATTTTTTAAAAAAAATTAATAAATAATTTAAGCCGAGTTTTTAATTCGACCAACCACCAAATTCCTTCATTTTAATTTTCAGTCAAGATGTTAATCTAATTAATATTCAATTTATCAAGATATTTAATTCATATTCTTATTATCTAATATTATAATTTATTTTATAAAAAATATTATGTCAATTGTACATATTTCTTCAGATGGAAATGATTTAACCGATATGTCTCAACATTTTTTACACTAATAAAGAAAATTAGGCTAAAATGTCTACACTTAGTAAATGTAAATTGAGTCCTAACTCAAATATTTCAGCCACAATTGGGGAATAAATATAGGTAGTCTCTAAACTGTGCAGCCATTTTTAGGGAAAAAATTGTAAGATATCTGATTAAACCGGTTATAACAAGATGGAACTCTTTTTATAACTCCATGAAATTAGTAGATAGTCTTATTAAGAAGAATTACCAGAAATTTGATAAATCTTGTGATGAATTCAAATTGCAAAGATTTTCAGATATTGACAAGTCGTTCATAGATGAAAATTGTATGGTTAGTGTTACTTAAAAAATGATATGTGATGATTTTATAGCCTGTTGTTCTCTTTCGATTTTAGGGAATTTGGGATATCTCACACGATAACTATTATAATATTAAAATTTAAAAAAATGGCTTTAAATAATTTCAAGCTTTGCAAGCCACTTATTAATCATGCAAGACATAGGTAAAAGGTATAGTTTAAATACTGTTTACACTTTGATTTTAATTTTCAATAGATTCAAACACATCTATAATATACTATCAACAATAATTCACCCTCTATTTTAATTGGATTAGACCTTGATAAAAAGCTTGAACTTATTTCCAGTATGAGAAAATATCTTGAAACTTGATTTCTTTAAAAAACAACACACATACCAGATTATTGATAAGAATAAAATAATTTTGATAAGGATCTGAATGAAGATTTTTTTTAAAGATGTTATCTATAACTTTTTTCAATAAAGATTATTTAAAATCCCTAAATTAAAATTTTTATTTTTTAAATATAATACAACCGTACCACCCTCTAGGAAATTGGGCGTGTGTTTAGGTCGACGAAAGCTGTGTTGAGCACTAAGGCTCTTGTTTATCTGATCCAAATTTTGAAAATCAATGTTATTATATAAATAAAAAATTATTATTGTTAAAGTTATGAAAAAAAAAAGTTTTTTTTATTTTATTATTTGAATATTAAAATGAGAGATGAATATAAAAATTATCCTTAACGAACTTGAATGTACGGAGAATATGATTGTTTATTTTAAATTTTGCATATAAAATTTTTTTTTGAATATTAATTTTTGTTATTAACATATAAAAACCCGTTATCCTTAACGAACTTGAATGTACGGAGAATTTTATTGTTTATTTTAATTTTGCATATAAAATTGTTTTTTGAATATTAATTTTTTTATTAACATATAAAAACCCGTATTTTGTGAATCGAAAATTAATTCATTATATTTCATTTTTTTTACATAATTTGGATTAACAAGATTGGATTAATAAAATTGGAGTAATAAAATTGAATCATTAAAGGTATTATTATATATATATTGAATATATTTATCTTGCTAATTATACCAAAAACACCGAAATTCAACACTGGTCCGAAGAGTAAAAATACTCAGGGACCGCAGATTTTCAGTCTAATAAATAGACTATACAATTAAATTTCGAAGAAGTAAATTGTGATTAGAAGTCAATTCTTTGTATATATAAGCGTATTTAAGGTAAAAAAAAATATATATATATTCTGTTCTTTTATTTGTAATGCCGTTTTATGCTTTGATTTTAATCATAATATTAATTACATTTTGTATAATTTTGGCCGCAGCATTAAGTTATTTGTGATTAAAATTATTTTGAATTCTTTGTAATGTATATAAGTCAAATTATTTTAAGGAATTTATTGTTGGAAAATATAATGGTAATAATATTTTCGGTAATAGTTTTAGCATTTTTATTAGGTTTAATTTTAGGTAGAAATACATCGTACATAAAAATAGAAAATAAGGAATTAGATAAGATAAAAAATATATTAAATGAGGAAAATAAGGAGAGAAACATAAACATTTCTAAAAGTACAGAGATTTTCAGACGAATTAGTTGCTATAGCTGTGGTCAGTCAGGCCATATGTCGCGTGATTGTGATTTAACAAAGGATTTGAAATGCGCGAGATGTGGCAAGAATGGCCATGTAGCTATAAGATGCAGAGTAAACAATTTGATTTTAAGGTGCAATATTTGTGGCCAGGATGGACACACTCAAGAGAAATGTAACAAATGACTAAGAAAGAAATATTTTAATAATGAATTTTATAATAATAATAATTTTTTTAATGTTAATAATTTGTTAGCAAATAAGAATAAATATTTTAATTTTAATAATAAATTTGGTAATAATGGTTTTTCTAATTTTAGTTCAGGTAAGAATAAGCATTTTAATTTTAATGATAGATTTGATAATTATAATAATTTGTTTAATGTTAATAATTGTAGTAAAAATAAGTAGTTTAATTTTAATAATGATAATTTGGATAATGTTGATAGTGCAAGTAAGATTAATTATTGTAATAAGAACGATAAATTTTGTGATAATAAAAAGTGTTTTAACATCGATAATTATAATTCAAGCGATATTAATAGAAGTGAAAGTGATATAGAAATAAAAAGTAGAGATTTTGAAATATACAGAATTAAAAATGCAACTTGTGTAGACGTACGAAAAATGGAATTAGAGAATTTTTTAATGAATAGATGCCCGAGAGTAAAGATAAATATGGATGAAGCAGAAATTTGTTTTTTATTAGATACAGGAGCAGAAATTAGTTTGATAAGTATTAAGGATTTTATGAGATTTTGGCCAGAGAAAGAATTTATTACAAAAAAAGATAAGAGCCAAACAATTGGATGGTAGCGTGGTGAAAATTTTAGGGTATTATAGGGTAAGGTTGGAGTTAATAAAAGTATAAATTTGTGGATAACTACGTTGAAAATTGAACCAATTTTAGGTTGGTGTGATATAAGAACGTTAGGTCCAATTTATAATTGGTGGAATTTTTTCGAAACTATCCCTGTAGGTAATGATGAAAATAATGAAATAATAAGGAGTGATTTTGAGAAAATTAAGTTACCTAGTATAGAAGATAAACAAGAAGTAGTTCTCGATAAACTTAGAAATCGAACTACGGAATTTGTTGATAATAGGGAAATAATAAGAAGTGATTTCGATAGATTTAAGTTACCTATGATAGAGGATAAACAAGAATTAGTTCTCGATAAACTTAGAAATCGAACTACAGAATTTGTTGATAATAGTGAAATAATAAGGAGTGATTTCGATAGATTTAAGTTACCTATGATCAGGGTTGCCATGTCTCCCCCCATCAGTGGGAGTCTTCCACAATTTTTTAGTTTACCCACATACATCTCACTCCCACAAAACTCCCACAATTAGAAATCTCCCACAATTTTTTAATTTCTCCCACAATTTTTTTTTTAGCATTCTAATGTTTTTAATATGAAATATATTTCAGGCAAAATCAACTGACATCTATTTATTATTTAATGTAATTTTTTTATTTCATAATTTATAAGTTTAAGTAAAAAACATTAAAATAATACATAAAGAGCGAAATCAACCAATATAATAATTTTTTAAACATTGGACAGGCAAGTTAAACAAAATTTTTAAATGAATGAGCAGACAGGTGCACCAAAACCTGCCCATAAAGTAGCATAAAAAGTAGCGCTCTCTTCGCTACTTTAGAATATTTTGGAAATATTTATTACGTATCTCTATTTCCATAAATAAAAAATATGACAATTATCATATTGTCTTTCTTAAGTCTAGAGCTACGATCAGAAAGCATACGCTATGACTACTAGTATTGCTAAACGGCTCGATTTGAGCCGATTTTTAAAAACGGCTAACTCAGATATTGTTAGATGACCGAACCTTTGTGCCATCTATAATAAATATCTTCAGGCTATTGTAATATTTTTCTAGATGAAATATCGAGTTAGCCGTTTAAAAATGGGCTCAAATCGAGCCGTTTAGCAAAACACTAATCGTTTAACACTAGCATGAAATGTCGTATTAGATTTAATATATATATATTATATAAAAGAGATCATCAAAAATATTCATTTAAGTATTTTTAGATTCAAAAAATGCGTCTAAGATTTTCAATAGTCATTATTTATTTCAAAAAAATCATCTATAGTAGGTGGCGTTTTCATCTAGCTAGGTCAGTCTAAAATTATAATAGTAATAGTTAGAGTAGAGGATAATGGGTGGCTTTGCAAACTAGCCAGACCACCGCCCTTTAACATTTTATGTATTGAACCAATTTCTCACAAAATTGTTTAAAATGTGAAAAGATTGAAATATTTTTCAGCATGTTTAGATAAAATTTATAAATATATTAATAGATGAGTAATTATTTTAAATTTATAATATATTAATCAAAGACCTGCAGGGGGTACCAAGGCCGGGCTTGAAAATTGGCCGTATTTTTTTAAAAAATTTATACAACATGAATTATTATATTCGTCAATTAGATATGGTTATAATGATTATATATAGTTATGATTAATATAATGTTTGGTGAAAGTTAACACTAACTAACACTCATAGTATCTATTACATATTAAAATTATAGTTTTTCTGCCATGGAATAAATAGGCAAAGGATTAAATACATTATTATATAATATATAATATATATGTTATATTTTTTATTTTTTTTATAAATACATAGTATTTGTAATATACTAAATATCTGTTTAGAATAAAAAATATAAAATATATTAGTGTTGTTAAACGGCTCGTTTTGAGCCGATTTTTAAAAACGGCTAAGTTTTTTATCCAGAAAAATATTATGCAAGCCTGAAAATTTTGCTCATAGAAGGAGCAAAGGTCTAGACATATAGTATCGAAATTTCGAGGCTTAGTCAATATTTTTCTGGCGAAAATATTGAGTTAGCCGTTTAACAACATTAGCTAATATACTTGCTTATTAAATGATAATACTCGCCGAAAAATATGATAAAATACGAAATAATGAATTTTTTGAATATACCAGGTCGAATATAATTTTTAAAAATTCCGAGCTGGGCCTAAAAAAAATTTTTTTTTAAATCTAGGCCGGGCCGGGCTTCAAAAAATTTTTTTTTAAATATTCGGGCCGGGCCTAAATTTTTTAAACCCGGGCCAGGCCAAAAAATTTTTGGAAAAAAAATCCGGGCCGGGCCGAAAATTTTTTAATCTGGGCCGGGCGGTACAAATGGTACCTTTACAGGTCTCTGATATTAATATTATAAATAGATGAGTCCGATGATGAAATAAAATGTTAACATTAATTATTTATTATACTATAATTCTTGAAAAATATCTTATGGCCAGTTGAAACATACCATGTTTAGACTGTGCCAGAATATCAACTTTCACATAAACTCATATAGCTCAAAAATTATTATAGATATAGCTTTAATTCAAATTTTATCTTAAAGATTAAAGATTGGGTTAAACATTGATATTAAATTTGTTTGATAATAACTGTTTCCTAGTTGAAGCAATTAAGCTTATTATATGATAAAATCTTCCGTTCCATCTTACAATAAAATTTATACCCTTTGTTAATTTTTTTATTGAGATTAAAATATTTTGCGAATTAAGGAAAAGGAAATTCTATATTATCATCATTTTCCAGGAAATTATTTTGTCCATATGATCTATACCAAGATTATTTTCAATATCAATCTCTATCGACATTTTAAATTATTTTGAAAACTAGATTTATAATGCAATTTTTATATTATAAATATATTTTAGCAATTTTTATGCCTACTCATTATATTAAAATTTAAAGTAGTGTTCTACTTCGCTACTTTCTAATCACTATTTTAAAGTTGCGCGCTTAAGCTACAGCTGCTGAAAAGCGCGATACTTTAACAACAGGTAAGGAGTAACGCGTTTCTTTTTTGAAGTAGTTTACCAGCACTATAATGTTAATATGATTAGCAAATAAAAATTATAATATATTATAAAATATGCATAAAAATAAATTTTTAAAAATGAACTTAATTCTTGTATCTTAATAGAAAATTTATTTTATAAAAAAATAATTCTTATATTATTATTTTAAAAATAAAATTAGAGAATAATAATTTTCATAGGAATTATATCATCTTAATCTTAAAACCATTTGCATAAATTTAATTAACATTGTTTAGCTTTTTACCTAAAAAAACATTAAAAATTAATTTTTAATTTTTTTATAAAATAAATTTTTTAACGAAAGTTGGCGCTAAAGTGCAATTAAAATTAAAATTTTATTTTTTTAAGTTTGAGTAATGTTAATTTTTTAAGCTTCAAATAGCCAAAGATGCTATCTTAAACTTTAAAATGGAAAATGCATTGGCTATGGGCCACATAATTTATTTTAATAATTTGCTCTGATTATTTAGCGTTTTATGTCGACTCGAATCAGTTTTTCAGGAACGCTTTTGACAAATAACACTGCTCTCTGGCCAATACTATAATTTATTTTAAATGTTAAATACCTTAAACAATAACAAATCCATTTTTTAAACGGCAAAAAAATGTTTTAAGAAAAGTGGTGATAGAACCTTATAGTCGATAAGAATTATAAAAGGATGTCTTAGGTTCTATCTCCAGGAGTAAAGCTAATGCTGTTGGCCTAATAGAATGTTAATCTGAAAAAATATCGCCCCCAACCCCCCCCCCCTCAAAATTTTTTTTTTAAATATTTGGTATTAGCCAAAAATATATGTTTTCTGACATGAAGAATGAAAAGGGGCATTGTAAATCTAAATTCTGAAAAGGGGAGAGTAATAGGTTAGGGTGGATGAAGGTGAAGATAATAAATGGAGACTACTGGTTTGTAAATACCTAGGGAATATGGTAAAATAAAATATATACAAGGAGGCAAATATTCGACAAAAAAGATGAGAAAGTAGTGGGTGATTGAAGGGGGGGGGCAAAGAATTATGATGAGAGTTTTGGGTGATTGAAGGGGGGCAAAGAATTATGATGAGAGCCTTTTTAGATAGGAATGAGGTAGAGTGAAGGGATGTAAAATAAAAGAAGAAAATGAGGGTAAAGGCAGGGATGTGAACTTGGACCCGGAACCTGAACCCTCGTATTTTGGCTGAACCCGGACCCTTTTAAAAAGTGGAGGGTCCAAGGGTTCAGGGTGTTAAAAATTTTTAACATAAAATTTTTTTTTAAAAAATTAATGTAAAAATATAATTTTTAAAAAATAATATAAAATTTTTATAATTTTATTAATTTTTAAAAAATAATATAAAATTTTTATAATTTTATTAATTTTTAAAAAATAATATAAAATTTTTATAATTTTATTAATTTTTTTCGTGGAATCTCCATAAAAAAATAGTCACTTTAAAACTATAATTGATAAAGCAAGGGATGTTGTAATATTTAAAAACTCCCACAATTGTTAGAATATTAAAATCCATGAAAAGGTGAATGGCAATTTTAGATTGCACAACACGTTGGTCCTCTATGTGTATGATGCTAGAGCGATTATTAAGTTTGAAAGATTTCTGTAATGATTTTATCATAGGAGCATGTGAAATCATTTTGTCAGAAGATGATTGGAATCAAGTAAAAGAGCTTACTAGTGTGCTGGTTCCTTTAAAAATAACAACATTAAGAGTGCAAGCTGAACAATTATGTTTATCGGATTTTTATGGCATATGGTTAAGATGTCGATTAGAGTTAGGGAGATTAACAAGTTCTTTTTCAAATGAAGTATTAGAAAATACGAAAATAAGAGAGCAACAATATTTACAAAATAGTGTTGTATATGCTTCGATATATTTAGACCCGCGATATCAAGTTTTATTAAGTAGTGAGCAAAAACAAATGGCTATAGACCATCTTGAAAATTTATGTCATACCTGATATGTTCGCGGCCACGACCGCGGGCTGTTCTACCGGGGTATTGGGAGAGGGATCGGCAGAATTCGAGGGACCGGGATTTTCTGGTAGGTTGACGTTGAGTTTTAGCTTAGTCATCATCGGGTAATTTTAGTAATTTAATTTATTGTTAAAATATCACAATTTACCAAAGAATAAAACTTTCAGAATTTTATTTCACACAAAAAATATCCAGTAAAATAATTTTAAAAAAAGAATCCCCCAATAAAGGTATTTTTACAACCTTTTATAATTTATCAAACAAAGAAAAAAAAATAACATGTTGTTATATAATATCGCGATACAATCATTCTTGAAACTGGTCAGAACCAGTTTCAAATACAATATAAAAATAAGGCGATACAATCATTCTTGAAACTGGTCAGAACCAGTTTCAAATACAATATAAAAATAAGGTATAATATCAATATAAAAAAAAGGACGATGGGAAAAACAAAAGAAACAAGTGGAGAAAAACTTAAAGAAATAAGTTATACTGGACAAGAGGGGGGGGAAGGTAGAACAGTGATATGTTCGCGGCCACGACCGCGGGCTGTTCTCCCGGAGGATAGGGAGAGGGATCGGTAGAATTCGAGGGACCGGGATTTTCTGGTAGGTTGACGTTGAGTTTTAACTTAGTCATCATCGGGTAATTTTAGTAATTTAATTTATTGTTAAAATATCACAATTTACCAAAGAATAAAACTTTAAGAATTTTATACACAAAAAATATTCCGTAAAATCATTAAAAAAAAGAATCCCGCAAATAAAAGTATTTTTGCAACCTTTTATAAGGTAAATTATTTTAAAAAAAACAAACATTTAAAATAAAATAACATTATGTTTTTTTATTTTTGCACAACCCTCAAAAAATAAATGACAATCAAATATATAATATATAACAAAACAGATTTAAAAAATACATACGGTAATTTTTTTGCATTTACAATTTTTATATAACTTAATTTTTTTTATAAAATAGAGTTTAATATTTTTTTCAAATGTTTAATATACGACAAATTTTATCTAGTAATACAAATTCATTTACATTAAATCCTGATCCTGTTTTATCTAATTCAAATTCAATACCTAATATTACAAATAATTTCCATATGATCAATTCTTCCTCTGTAAGTGGTGATTCTATTACTGATCCAACATCGGCTATTCCAAGAAGAAAATATACTTTTGATTTTTCAAATTATTATAATAAAATGCATCAATTTTTGGAGATTGGTTATCGAGGACAACCAATATTTTATAAAAATATAATTTATATTGAAATATATTTTAAAGGAATTTAGAAAAAGGAGAATATATATATAAAGAAAAAATGAAAAATAAAATATCCAATTTTTAATGTATTTTTTAAATCTGTTTTGTTATATATTATATATTTGATTGTCATTTATTTTTTGAGGGTAGTGCAAAAATAAAAAAACATATTGTTATTTTATTTTAATTGTTTGTTTTTTTTTAATAATTTACCCTATATAATTTATAAAACAAAGAAAAAAAAATAACATGTTGTTATATAATATCGCGATACAATCATTCTTGAAACTGGTCAGAACCAGTTTCAAATACAATATAAAAATAAGGTATAATATCAATATATAAAAAAAAGGACGATGTGAAAACAAAAGAAACAAGTGGAGAAAAACTTAAAGAAAAGAAATAAGTTATACGGGACAAGAGGGGGGGAGGTAGAACATAACACTCCTCCCCTCTTAAATACGGCTACCCGGCCGTCGGCGCCGATTTCATTCTTAATTCCTACAAAAATAAACCAAGACGGCATTCGCCGCACCGCTGGTTTAGAGCGGATTTAATAACGAAGGTAGATTCTACCTTAAGTCAATAAAATAAATAAAACAGCATTCGCCGCACCGCTGGCTTAGAGCGGATTTAATAACGAAGGTAGATCCGATCCTACCTTAAGTCAATAAAATAAATAAAAATGCATTCGCCGCACCGCTGGTTTAGAGCGGATTTAATTACGACTAAATTTTGAAAATACGTGGAGGACATATAAAAAAAAAGGAATCTGTAACAGGTGGATGACCACACAAAAAAAATCAATATATATAAAATCAAAATACAATGTTTTAAAAAAAAGGTGTTTTTTTTTGTGGAAATACGGCATTCTCCTCCCCGCTTAAATTGGGCTACCCCGGGGTGGTAGGTCCAAGAGATCTTGTGGGTTATTTGAAATTTGTTGAGTCTGTTTGTACGTAGTCGTTTTGTTATTTTGGTTAAGTGCTTCGGCCATTTCCCAGGTTTGCGCAATTTTTAACTTCCCTTTAAACGTTATATTATCGGACGTGATTAAGTGACCTCTTATTCCGGAGGATTGTATCCCTGCTCCGAATTGGGAGGAGAGGAAAAGGTCCCAGCTGGGGCCTAGATCACACTGTGAGGCCAAAGCTATCAAAGCTTCCGCATATTCAGTAATCGTTTCGCCATCTTGCTGGATGCGTTGACGAAGCTTGTTGATTGATAGACCTTTGTTGTTATTATTGTTTCCCAAAAGGAAGAACTAATAGATCATTACCTCGAACGTTTTATGCTTATCCACCGACATCAACCTGAGGCAAATTTACTATCCTTATTCTTATCATCGTGCGGTCACAGCCTATATACAAAATTAAAGTTAGCCTTTGCACCAAGGCCTATGTTGGAACTGTCAATAGAGGACGTAAAAACGATTTTGGGAAACAATAATAACAACAAAGGTCTATCAATCAACAAGCTTCGTCAACGCATCCAGCAAGATGGCGAAACGATTACTGAATATGCGGAAGCTTTGATAGCTTTGGCCTCACAGTGCGATCTAGGCCCCAGCTGGGACCTTTTCCTGTCCTCCCAATTCGGAGCGGGGATATAATCCTCCGGAATAAGAGGTCACTTAATCACGTCCGATAATATAACGTTTAAAGGGAAGTTAAAAATTGCGCAAACCTGGGAAATGGCCGAAGCACTTAACCAAAATAACAAAACGACTACGTACAAACAGACTCAACAAATTTCAAATAACCCACAAGATCTCTTGGACCTACCACCCCGGGGTAGCCCAATTTAAGCGGGAAGGAGAATGCCGTATTTCCACAAAAAAACACCTTTTTTTAAAAAAACATTGTATTTTGATTATATATATATTGATTTTTTTTGTGTGGTCATCCACCTGTTACAAATCCCCTTTTTTTTATATGTCCTCCACGTTTTTTCAAAATTTAGTTGTAATTAAATCGGCTCTAAACCAGTGGTGCGGCGAATGCCGTTTTATTTATTTTATTGACTTAAGGTAAGATCTACCTTCGTTATTAAATCCGCTCTAAGCCAGCGGTGCGGCGAATGCCGTTTTATTTATTTTATTGACTTAAGGTAGGATCTACCTTCGTTATTAAATCCGCTCTAAACCAGCGGTGCGGCGAATGCCGTCTTGGTTTATTTTTGTAGGAATTAAGAATGAAATCGGCGCCGACGGCTAGGGTAGCCGTATTACCCAATACTCTATTATTTACAATACATTGGTGGTTACAACAATATCTACTGGTTGTAGCGATAACAATGATAATGATAACGATATTGATGATCTGGAAATTTCACTATTAGATAGAGAAAAAAAAATTAAATTATCATCTGATAGAAAGGAGCAAAAAATATCCATTGTATCTTTAATAGAAAAGTTCTCGGAAGTTATGAGAATAAATAGAGATGCAAACATTTTAAAATACTGGGAGGAAAATTCTTCAATATATCCAGAATTATATACCTTTTCTAGAATCGTCATGGCTGTACCGGCGACACAAGTACAATAATTTATGTATTATATAAATGACTATCTATTTTAGGTAAGCGTAGAACGTGGATTTTCATCGTTGACTAATTTACGTGGAAATCTGAAGAATGATATTGTTGTAAATGTTAGATTTAATTTGCATAAAGAATTCTTTTGGATTTTGTTGTACTTTATATTTAATTTGCATAAAGAATTCTTTTGGATTTATTATTATAACGCGTGATAAAAATATTATACTTGAATAGTTATGAATATTAGTTATAAGAAGATTGAAAAGAGTATAAAAAGGCCAATTTTTACCATACAAATCATCTTTCATAATTTTAATTTTTTTATATTATTTTAATTTCTTATTTTAATTTCTTATTTTAAATTCTTATTTTAATTTCTTATTTTAATTATGATTATGAAATTAGTATTTATATTAATTAATAAAGTATTAGTAGTTTATTTATACTATTTATCTTATGCTCTAAATTCTCTCAACCCCTACATTTGTGGACCGAAACATTATGTTCTATGGACATATTCAGTCTCCATAACATACTAAAATGTTACATTGGTGTTGGAGAGCGGAGGAGACAGGACCATTACAACAATTCAGTCTAATTAACTCTGAAAAGAGATTCTAAATAAAGGGGGAAGGGGATGTATGAAATGACTATCGACACTAAGACAAAGAATGAGAGCAATAAAACAATGGTATCAATATTAATGGTCGTATTCCGGAAAAGAATAAAATTAGTTGTTTAGCTAAAAAGAATGCGTCACAAGAGATCGTTATACGTACAAGTGATCGATGTAGCTAAAAAAAATTCGTTATAAATTTTTATTAAAGATATACGTTTAACTGTTATTTAAGTTGATAATATTTAGCAAAATATCAGGTTGTTGATTAACCAAAAAATCTTCATAAAGAGAAACGGCTTTCGTCATTATAAAATTTATGCCGCAATCGAGCTCAATTAGAGATCGGATTTTTATTTTTTTGAATCATAAATAAGATTTGAGATCAATTATGCAACATTATTCTAATAATAACAGAAAGAAAAACATGCTTTAGAAATATACATATCAGTTTTCAACAACGGTTGTGTGAAAATTTATAATGTTTAGATTTCATAAGTTCTTCAAAGACGTGGGGTGAAAACCATAGTGATTAGAGTTAATAGGTTGTTCATAAACGTGAGTATGAAAACTTTTATGATTAAATGTCATTGATTTCTCGACAACGTATGTATGAAAAGAGATTTATATATTTCAGCAGTTTTTTTTAAAGACTTGAGTAAAAGAAAGATTTTGATATATATTGTAGAATAGGATTTTTAGATATAAATTTAGTATAGACATGGCTGAAAAGAAGATGAGGATCAATAGCTAAAGGATGAGTACAAGTATATTTTTCAATGAAAATATGGGTCTAGGCTTCATTAAGGGGAAAGGGGTGATAGAATTTGATATATTTTTATAATTTATTATATATATTTTTGTTACGTATTATAAATGTAAGATTTAGTATAATTTACGCCATTTATTAAAGGCAGAATTAGATTAGAGGAGATAAATGTAGACATTAGGATGAAGTTGGTATATTTATATATTTTATTAGTATAATTGTATTAGGTAGTTTATATTTGAGAATAAATATAAAAAGTGATAAAATATTTCAGAAGTTATTTAAATAGATTATTTTAGGTAGAAGTAGATTAGATGTGATTACCCGATATCTCAGCAAGGGCAAACGGTCGTAGAAGACCCGGAAGTCTAAAAGATATAAACGATTACAAGAATTAGAGGCAACAACCAATCGATTACAAGAGAATGATAGGAAACAAGCTACGATAAATTGTAAAAAAGATTAACACAGACTAGCAAAAAACAAGAGAGGAAAAGAAACTGGATGTCATCAATAATCGTTCATCAATCGTGGATAGTGGAAAACAGGCGTGTATCAAGTTCGTCAGTGGCCTACAGAGATAAAAAGCTGATCGTTTCACAGGGTGACAAGCGACAGAAGATAGAATCCAAAAATTTCAAGCGACAATCGGATACAAACGGTCGTTCGAAACTAAGAATACTAGACAAGAGTCAGCCTTCGTTAGAACTTAGAAGACAGCAAAGATTAAGAAGAATAAGTCGAGATCGAAAGAAGATAGATCATTCGCAGAATGTTGGGTCTAATTTAAGTAGGGAGGTGTTGTAAATGTTAGATTTAATTTGCATAAAGAATTCTTTTGGATTTTGTTGTACTTTATATTTAATTTGCATAAAGAATTCTTTTGGATTTATTATTATAACGCGTGATAAAAATATTATATTTGAATAGTTATGAATATTAGTTATAAGAAGATTGAAAAGAGTATAAAAAGGCCAATTTTTACCATACAAATCATCTTTCATAATTATCAACTTTTTTGTATTTTATTTTTTATTTTTATTTTTATTAATCTTTTTTATTATTTTTACTTTTATAATTTTGTTAATTTGATAATGTTATAATTTTGAATAAAGGATGAAATTGATTTCATGATTTCGTCATTCCTAATTATTATAATTTCTTTTTATATATGCCTTACTTTCAACATTCCTAATTATTATTATTTCAATTATATTTAGGTTTTGATTCACAATGATAAATCTCATCATTGTGACAGATATTTTAGAAGATATCATGATTGTGCGATTGAATAAAATATTTAAAATATAAATTATCTCATTTCGAATTATAAATGTGTATATATTGAAATATAATAAAAAATGAATGAAAAAAAGTCTTATTTTGAGTCATTATTTTTATGTTTCCTCTGAACCCGGACCCGAACCCTGGCCCCGGGTCCTTTTTAAATTTATTACCGGACCCAAACCCGGACCCTTTTTTTTGTCGAAGGGTTCACATCCCTGGGTAATGGAATAGAATACATGTTAAAGTAGGTCGAAATGAAAAAATAGGTCTGACTAAGTAGGGAAAAAAAGATCAAGAAAAATTTTTGAATTTCAAAAATAAAATTTATTTTTTAATAATTCAAAACAAACCATATTCAAAAACAAAATTATTTTAAAATATAAAACCAAAAATAAAACCTGTTTGTTTAACCAATCCTATGATATTAATTAAATTTTTTAATCATCTTAAAAACTTATAAACTTAGGCTATATTATATATATTTTCTTTACTCACTAAAAATTTGCATTTCCTTATTCTATTGGGTGCTAAAAGTAACAAAGTTGCCAGATCTCCCGATTTACTTTAGTTTATGCGAAAACATGCCATCTATTAATTTACGCTTTCTCCCAATTTTTAATAATTTATTAAGGTGAATTCCATATCAAATCAACCAAGGTTTCAACCCGACCCCCTTCATTTCTTAAATTTTGTATACTGGTAGTATATACTATAACTAAGTAAAAATGAAATTTTACCTTCCAACACTGTTTACCCGCTGAGATATGGCCTTTTAAAGCGCGGAAAAATGGTACATTTTTGACAAAAGGCACCTCATTTATTTTCAAATATCTCGAGAAATAATTAAGTTAGAAAAATAATTTAAATTTTATTTTGTAGCTTAATAAAAGTTCTTTAAAATTACATAAAAATAAATATGATGGACATTTTATTAATATCGAAAACCGAATGTGTAAAACCGGAAATGGCCACAAAATTTTTTTTCTTTAGATAGATATCACACTGCTTTATATTTGTACAAAATCCTAGACTGGGATGAACATGGGTTTAGGAGTTATCACTCTTTATATTGCTAAAATTGAACAAATTTAACATAAATCATCAAATTTTAATTTAATGAATAGTTATGAAATAATGTTAATTTAAAAATTATGTCTAAATGACAGGCCCTTACTTTTTTTTTATCTTTATCAAAATTTTTAAATTTAAATGTAAAGTTTGAAATAGATATCATCCACGTCAAATGTGGCTGTTACAGAGGAGAGTATTATCTAATGACAACAAAATATTTAAATCTTTAAGTAATGAGTTTTTATAGAAGATTTTAGACTACTTAGTTTAGTTTAATTTTAAAATTTTAAACAATTAATTTAAAATATTATTCTTTATTTATTACTAATGGTCACTTTTTATTTAAATATCTGTTACGGAGATTACCGACATAATAAAATATTTAAATCTTTTAATGAGAATCGACCAAAAAACGAAATTTTCGGCCGACCATCTCAAAAATGAATGAAACTTGGCATGTTAGTTATTTATTTTGTAAATGTTAATAAAATCAAAATTTTAGATTGCTAGCTCAACCAGATCCAAAGATATACGCCTTCAAAGAGAAATTTCTTATTTATTATTAATGTTTTCACTTTTTATTAAATATCTCACTTGAGTAGAGGATATACTTCAAACATATATCCTACTTTTATGGGAACGATGGGAAATAAATTTATCAAAGCTATCAAGATTAGCATAAAAATATTGGAGATTCTAGCAAACAGTGCTTCTTCTTAACGTGAAAGCATTACTGGAACGTTTTTAGTATCAATAAATATTAATTTTATAATATTACATAAATATTTTATTAGATCAAATAAATTCCTTGTCCGCAATTTAAATTGAATAATTATTATGTTTAATAAAGTAATTTCCTAAACTATAAACTTTTTTGAAGGGATGTAGCGCTAAACTAAATCATTTTTTATTAGACGCTTCAAATTGAAAGAATGAGAGTATTTAAATTTTATATGGGCAGCGTGGGTTAAAATTTTTTTTATAAAAATGGGTGAGCGGGTAAAATTTTTTAGAATAATGTGAGGGCAGGCGAGTAAAGAATTTTAGACTAAAGGGCGGGCGGGTATATATTTTTAAAAACTATGGGTGGACGGGTAGGTTAAATTTTCTAAAAAATATTTGCAGCCCTCTAATACAAACATACTTCAAAAACAGCCATTTATGTGATGATAATACTGCAGCAACCGAAACGACATTCATCTATTACATGATAAAACATTCACTTATTTATCTATCTATATATTGCATGATTTGAAGGAAAATCATCCAATTTCTTTATTAATGAATGCATCAAATGGAAATACTAAAACATTCCAAATAAAACTGTGCTATTTTAATAAAAACGCGTTTCAAGTAAACTTCTAAAAAAAATTTCATCCAACTTGGAGAAATAGAAGGATATTGCATATGTTTGTGCAGAGCCTTGAAAATTCTAACCTTTAACTATCAAATGTAACAGTTTTTTGTGCCGATAACGTAAGTGTGAATTTTGAAAAAAAGGCAAAGTGTAATTGCTAAATTATTAGTTTTAATAAATACATTATCCCCATTGGTTGCTTGTGAAATAACACAATACAGGAAGAAAGGTTTCATTATCAGCTAGAAATAATTACTACAAAATGTTATGCCGAATTTAAAAGATCCTCAAACAGGGTGTCTGTTTAAAAAAATATTATGGACTCTCAAGATATCTAATGGTCCAAACTTCTACGAATTGCTCAAACAAAATGGCTATCATTAATAGCGGCTCTCTAAAGACTATAAAAATAATTAAGGTATTATATCTTATTATCTCAAAAAAATTTATTTTCAAATTATTTTTTGAAAATATATTGGCCAAGGCTTATTTAATATAGGGACGACCTTAAACACTGGTTAAAAATTGCAATCCGAAACAATTGCAGTGGAGACTTTTTCAAAATAAATTAGTTAAAACTTTATAAGCCCAAGTAGCTTTTATGTTGATTGTTAAACAAATTCTTATAAATGTGTTGATCATGATAAAATAACATCATTTCAGAATGAAACTAATAAATTCGGTTCCATGTCAATTCAGCGAAACTTTTATCGCGAATGAATTTTATAGAGAAACTTCTACTGCGAATCCACATTAGTGATTACTTTTCTGCGAAGACAATATCGTGAATTCTTTATAGCGAAACTCTTATCGCGAAACCTTTAAAGCGAATACATCACGGCAAAACTTTTATCGCGAAACCTTTAAAGCGAATACATCACGGCAAAACTTTTATCGCGAATCAATAATCGCGAAAATTTTATAGCGAAGTCATTATCGCGAAACCCAAATCGCGAAGACTATATAGGGAAAACCATTTCGCAAAATATTGCGAAGATATTATAGCGAATTTAATATCAAGAGGTCAATATCGCGATAATTGTTTAGTATTGCTAATTAGACGAGGAAATCGACTAAATTAGTCGATGGCTAAAGTTGATCCATTTAGTCGGTTTAGTTGACTTATAGTCGACTAAATTTAATTTAAGAGCCGAACTTGCATCACTGTATAATCAGTGCAAAAATTAAATTGTAAACATAATATATTGAATCTATTATATTTTTTGAAAAATTTTTGCTACGGTGGTGAGGGGAGCGGGATTTCTCCCCTCGCTGACTACGCGCTCTTTAAAAAAACGTTATATCAGTTAGATCTAAAGTCTATAAAATCTGTCTAGATTTAAAATCGATAAATTATATTTTTATTAAAATTTATTTTGCTGTTTATAACTTTAACATGTCTAGAGTTTAAAAATTATTTAATCCGCCCACTCGTCCGTTTTATAAAATTATTTTACTCTCCCGCATCTTAGATGGCAAGCGTGAGCTTAAAACTCGCTCGTTTCAGCAAAATAATTCAAAAAAGCTTAAAAATAAAGATTCTGACAATTGTCACTTTCTGTACATCTTCATTGAAATTTTAATTTTACACTTTTTATTTTTACTCATTTGCTTCAAAAATGATCAAAAGTTTAAAAATAACGATTATAAACATTGTCATTTTTCTATGGTACATCTTCCCTATTAACATGTTTGAAATATATGTTTTTACCTATTTGCTTCAATAATGATTATGACAATTGTCACTTTTTTATAATTCATCTTCCTTAAAATCGCAATTTAAATGTTTAAGATTTGTTTTTTATTTATTTGCGTCAAAAATATTTAAAAAATAAAGATTACATGACAATTGTTACTTTCTATGGCTCATCTTCAATGAAATCTCAATTTAACATGTTTACAATTATATTTTTACTCCGACAATAAAGTGATGCAACTTTTCTGTGAAATAATAGTTCAAAATTTAATAGGAATCTTAATCTAATATTGAGACGCAGCTTAAATAGTTTGCTAAACTTTTCATACATTAATTCTATAGTTTAAACCAATATGTAATGTTCTTAAGTTAGTGCCACAGCATATATTATTATTTTTCCTTTAATTATTCAGAATTAAAATAAAATAATTTTTACAGAATTCCCAAAAGATGATTTTGCTAAGTAAAAATTTTAATTTTCTCATAGAATTTCTTAAAAAATGTACTATATTGCTCAGAAATATTTACTATTTATTTTATTTAAGCGTATAAGCATGTTTTCTTAAGTTTCCAAATTAATCATTATTCTGTGTCTTAATAATAAGATAATTCTGAGAAAATTTTAAAAAAATCACAGCAAAATCTTCTATAATTTTTAAAAATAATCTGAGAAAATCAGCAAAAATTCTTAGCTTTTACTATTTTTTACCTTGATTGGAAAAATTTCTAAGTATTTCAAAATATTTGTTCAAACTTACTTTCACATTTTAAAAATTTATGTTGGAGGGGGGGAGGTGAATTTATTGGGATAAAAACCTTAACCAAATATCTCCTGCATACTTACAACCATGTGGGAGAAGAACCCAGAAAGATATTGGTTAATTTATTTCTTATCATAAAGGTTACATGCTTACTTAATAGACAATATGTACAAAAGATCCATAAAATATTTCGCATTTATGATTTAAGGTAATTTTGTGAGTAAATTAATATTCAATATGTTGTTTTTCTTTATATAAATGCATTCGCAATATATTTATTGTTTCGCGGTAATGCGCTCGCGATAATGACTTCGCGCAAAAACATTCGCGGTAAAAAATTCGCTGTAAAGAAAAGTTTCGCTAAAATGTATTCGCGGATAAGGTTTCGCAGAAATAAACTCGCGATATTGTCTTCGCTATAAAATTCTTTGGTGGTAAATGACATTCGCGATAAAAGTTTCGGGAAAAAGTGTTTTGAGATAAGTTTCGCTGAATTGACCTGATATGAATAAATTCATCAAACAATCATTTCGCATTTTGAAAAAAATATGAATATACAAATAATAAATGGGAAAATCTAATATTAAGCTCAATAATAAATTTAAATTCAAGGAACTTGAATAAATAATAACCAGTTTTAATATAATTGATTAAATGAATTGTTTATGAATTTAGCTTTAAATACATTTATAGAATAAAATAATATGTAAAATTTTGCTTTTGAAAAGTGTGGATTTTTTTCAAATAACATTGTGCCAAATTTGAAAAAATATGCAATATTATATTGTAGTTACTAGAGATCTGCAAATGTAGGCTGATCCATAGCCCCGACAGGTCGGACCTTGGAATTTTTTTATATATCTAAATTGATCTATTTATGTTGAATTTTTTAAATAAAATAAATATTTGATTTTAATTTTTTTAAAAATATAGGATTAGGGCAGGGGGGCCAGCAAAACTTTTTTAAAAAAATTTTGGGCTGGGCCAGGCTTGAAAAATTAGGCCAATTCAAATCACTAGTAGTTACCATATTAAAATGCTGATTCAGAGTGCATATTTAGTTGAGTGAAAAATTTCTGGAAAAAAAATGCAATTGGTTGATCAGCTTTAGAAGTGAAATTAATAATCAAACATAAATCTGGCCACATCAATTCCAATATATGTTTTGTGATTAAATCAAAATTTTAACAAAAAAATTACAATAAATATTTCTTTCAAAAAAAAAATTGAAGAGGGGATATATTTAGAATATATTTTGAGCCCACATCGTATTTAGCCAATGCTATACTTATAAAACAAAATTATTCATTATTAAACATATTATGTTAGTTAATATGCTGCTATAAGAAAAAATAGGTTATGAGAATTTCAGTTTTATATGATCAATAGTTAATTATCTGAGCATCCAGTATTATATAGAAAACTAAAAATAAACCTTATTTTAATAATCATTTATTTATGCATATAAAAAATAATAAAGTAAATAACCTTATTATTATTGTTTTAGCAAATTATTCAATTATTTATAAATTTAATAATATAATAAAATTATTTGAAATAAAATTTTGATATGATCAATTAAAACTGTTCATACTATGAAATATTTTAAACAAGCTTCTATATAAACCTTATTGATTCATTGCTAAAAAGTAAGCACCATACAAATTTCATTTTATTCCATAGTGAAAGTGATGAAATAGCTCTTTTTAAAGTTATATTAATTGGCCTATCACCCAAAACAAGTTTACATCCTGGTATTTTTAAAGCCTAAAAATATTAAGATTGAAATTATAAGTAAAAAAAACTTCTTTGTATGCAGTTCTAAACTCCCCACCTGGTGCCATTCCTAACTGTTTTGTTATTTGAGCAGATATTGATAATAGTAATATATGTACAACACCTTGCATAGCACCATACTATAAAATAATGCTAAAGAAGTTTATAATTAAATTTAATACCTGCTTTATAGATGTTTTAAGAGTGGATAAATTAATTTCTTTTGCTTGCTTTAGCAAAGTATTTTCATCTAATTGCATGATTAATGATCTACTAGGGCATAATTCAACCAAAACTATATCTGGTTGTGTAATCTGTATGGTCTGTGAAAATAAATTTATCTAATAGCTTAATTTATTGTGTAAATATCACTTTTAAGACATCTTCTTCACTAGCTTTACTAAAATGAGCAGTACCTACTAAATAAACTTCGCTTCCATGATCAGTTTTAAATTTAGTAACTGTTTTCGGCAATACTGGATCAACAGATCTTTTTTTTGATCTTGCTAACCATTGATCGTGATCGAAAGAATATACCGATACCATAAAAGAATATAACTGATTTATGCTTTTTATCACATGGCCTGCGACAGTTTACTGACAGATATCAGATACACTGTATCAGATATAGTAATCCTGAGAAAAAGGTACCCCACTTTATTTCCCTTTTTAAAATTATAATAAATTTTTTGAATACAGAATTTATTAGTCAAAAATTTAAAAAAGTAATAATGTCAATATTCGCCATATCCAAGATTTTTCTAATTGAGAATTTTGAGAGAGGGGGAAGGGTTATATTTGTATTTAGATAACGTGTTTTATCAATATTTTAAACTTTTTTTTTCGTGAAATGGAAGGTTTAGCATTTAACCCAGATTTTACTGGTGATATTTAACATATTTCTCATTACCCATTAACATATTTCTCATTTTTCTAAATTAATTTAATTTCAATTTCTTTATTTAAAATGGAAGGTTTAGCATTTAACCCAGATCTTACTGGTGATATTAAACATATTTCTCATTACCCATTAAAATATTTCTCATTTTTACTAAATTAATTTAATTTCAATTTCTTTATTTAAAATACATTCTTCATATAATATATCACAATATATGTTTCTTGATAATATATTTTTATCAATTTTGTAATAATCCAACAAAAATATCGAATCCAAATTTTTGAGTACAATAATATATATATATATATAAATCTCTTCCAATTTTAACTCTTTTTAATATATTTTTTTTTTTCCATTCAATCAACAAAAAGAAAATCATAAAATAATATAATATATGTTTTTTTTTAAATTAATATCTATTATTTTTCTAAAATACAAATTATTTAATTGATTGACATTTATCAATAATTATTTAAAACTACTATTTTAAATATATGTGAAATATACGTCAATTTTTAATTAATGACTATAATTGACTAGCTAATAATCCGTCAAAAATGACGGGGTTGAGGGGTAATTAATTAGTTTGTGTATATGGTACTAAATATGCTTTATATTAAAATTTAGGAGAAAAAGAGGTAAAATTGTTGCAATATAACCCGTGAGTAATAAGGGTATTAGAAATATCAAAATTTAAATTTGCGATAGGAATCATATTGGGCAAAATTAAAAATAGAGATGCTTCAAAATTTTTGAATTTTAAAAATGGGCTAGACATTGTCTTCAAAATTTTGTTTTGCAGACACAGCTGGCAGAAAATTTGATGGAGGCAAACCCATCTACCCATACCCACCTAAAAAAAATCCTGCGACCTTCGGCCGCGAAATTTACAGACCTACGATGGTATAGTGATTTTATTTAAAAAATCTTATCTGCCACCATTTATAACCTTACAACATAATTCTATTTACAATCTTTCAAGCCTATTTAGGGAAAAAAAATTTAAAAATTTTTAAGTGATAATGAACTTTTATTTAAATAATGCAATCTTTTCATAATTTGGTATTCACTTTATTTTCATAAAATATATATAAGTGAATTAAATGAGATAACATATTAATATTTCTATGAAAAAGATCTAAAATATTGTAAAAAATATAAGACGAATAAATTTAAAGAGGTATATTTAGCTTGATTCCACATAATTAAAAACATGTATTGTAAATAGAGCTATTATATAAAATATTAGAATAAAATGAATTATAGTATATTTTGCATTGAAATTATAAAATTTTAAATTAAATATACATTATTTAAAAGCCTATATATTCGCTGTGAAAAAGATACATTAATTATTTTATTAATAATTTGGATAACCTTATTGATGTTAAAGCAAATTGTGTTATAATATCATCAATTGTAAATTTTTCAAAAACATCAATTTCGCTGGATATTAACAGTAAATTTTCTAAAAATGGGTCCGAAATTTTATTCCGCATTCGAGTTTTGTTAATTTTTACTTTACTCATGGCTCTTTCGGCTGAACAGGAAGTTGTAGGAAGGGTTAATAAATATTTATATAATAAATTTAAATTTGAATAAGAATTAAATTGATTTAAATGTCGGTATGGTAATATAAAAGAAAATTTTATCCATTTTTCTATTTTGGTCATGATTTCGCTGTTGATATTTTCTTTGGTAATTTGATCGTTTGCAATACCTTTAATTATATACAATTACAAATAAAATATCAATAAATTACTTTCATCAATATATAACGCGTCATTCTTTTTAACTTTTAAAAGATCTTCGCAAAAAATGATTGATTGAGACTCCAAATATAAAAAGCGAAAATCATTATATTCATCAACAATGTTTTGGACATCCAATTGATAAGTATTACAAATTTCGGATATTTGCCATCCTTCTATTTTTTCATTATCCATAATTCCAGCGGGAGTAAAAATGGATATCTGTGATAAAAAATTTAAACAATCATAATTAAATCGATCATTTAGGTGATTAATTATTGCATTTAGAACAGGGAAAAATATTTCCGTTCTATATATCTATAATAATAAATAATAATTTAAATTTTTTTAATTTATTCAACTTGTTTTTTTTTGTTCAACATAATTATTGAATTCTGTTTGATCCAATTTGAATATTGATTTCATATTATACAAATCAGTTATTACATTATTCTTTTTCAAAAAACTATTAGATAAGGAATGTAATTTTAAAAATATATTGTTTCCATTAGCTATATTTTAAAATTATTTATAGAAATAGTAACTAATATTAACCTTTTAGTTTTTGTAATTTATTTTTTGTATGTTGTATTAATTTGGTTACCAAAGCCAAATCATTACCAACTGCCTGCATTTCAATACAAGCCTCATGTGTACATTTCAATATTTCTTTCAAAATAAATAGACTTAATATAAAATTTTCATCTTTAATTCTTGATAATAACCCATCGGCAATGGAAGAGGTGCTTGGGTCATTAGAATCTTTTAATTCAACTAATGATGCTAAAATATGTTCATAAACATCTAAAAAGATTTCTACAGATTTGTAGGATCAGCGTCTACATGGCCGGGGGGGGGGGTGTAGGAGACAAATGCCTCCAAAATATATTAGCATTTTTGGGGGTAGGTATCGATTTGAAGGGGTTGATATTAATTTTTTGGGAGTAGGCATTATTTTTTTGGGGGTAGGTATTGATTTTTGGTGGGTAATTTTTGATTTGAATTATAATCTTTATTAATCCATTAATTGATACGATTATTATGGTTATCGTTTGATTTTCTGAAAAATGTCAATTAAAGTAAAGATATTTGTCAATTAATAAATAATATAAATTTTCTTTGTCAACGATTTTCATTTAGCATTTTATCAAGTTAATATTTACACATTTCCTATTTGGTACTTTTCTTAGAGGTTAATATATTTATATTATGTTTTTTAATAAATTTATAGATTTTAGCAGGATAAATTTTAGGTAATTTTTTGAGTCATGCATAAAAACATATATCAGCAAGCAAAGAATAATAAAAAACATAATATGTAAAAAATTATATTATAATAATTATTTCTTTCTAGATGCCAAGTAACAAAACCATATTTAAAGTTAAGTGCAATATTAAAAATCAAAACTTCTAAAATAAGAAGTGACAAGATACATGAACATTATAAACATAAACATCCTCATGTCAAGCCAGGATATGAAATTTACAAAGGTAGCCATCAAAAGAGATAATAATAATTGGGTATCTTTAAATTGTGATATTCCATAATTGTGATATTCCATATAATATCACAAATGGAGTTGAAACCCAGTTGCAAAAAAAGACAATAACATCTTACTTCCAAAAAGTAATATTTTTTATTTATTATTGTAACTATAAATTTGTGAATTAATAGAAACTGATTTAAAATTTTACCAGAATAATATTAATATTAAAGTAGTCAGGGTATAGAGAAAATAAATTATATATATTATTATTTAATGTTTTTTAACTGTTTATCACACTATTTTTATATCTATATATACTTTATAAAGTTCAATTTAACAATATGTTTAATAAGTTAATAATAATAATTTAAAACCAAAGTATTAAAAAAACTTATTAAGTTAATATAATGTAGTAAAATAAGGTAATGTTAATTTCTAGGAATTTTTAAATTTAAATCTTTTCATCTTTAATTGAATTAAGACTTCAAATTCTTTTACTTTTTTTAAATATAAATCTTATAAAATATGATTTGGATTCAACTATTTTCAAAATGTTATCTGTGTGAATTTCATCCCCTTTATTTACATTATGTGTTATATTAGGTATGTTTATTATCATTGTTTTATTTAGCTATTAGAATTTCTTATATACTTTCATCATGAATTTCACAATTTTATTTATACTTAATATTGTTTTTATTTTTACAGTCATTATAATATTGTTTTATGATTTCTTCATGTGATCGCAGTTTTATATTAATCTGCATCTATCATGCCTATGAATCTTTCAAGTATATTTTAAAAATGTTTTTACATGATCTAACAAAGTCATATTGATGTTTATGATTATTGCGTTCAAAATATGTGAATTCCCTTTGTATTCTACATTCACTTGTGCTTTACCTATTACTTGTATCATCTTTCCATTGTAACCTGATAACTTTATGTTGGACTTCATAATATTTTTAATACCTGTTTTCTCAATCATGTATTCATGTAGAATTAAAACATTTATTAAAAACTTAATTATAATGTAGTTAAAAAAAATTATCATTTGCCTAAAAATTTATTAAAAATATAGTTATCATAAGGAAAGAAATTAAACTCCTCTTTATTTATAGAAAATCTCAGTTATTGAAGATTCACAAATTGTATTATCTCCTCATCCAATCCCCAGTTCCAGTGAGGTGTTTACTTTGTATGATGAGGTATTTAATTTAAATACGAATTATATGATAACTTTTGAAAGAAATAAATTATGATTATGAGGTTAATTAAATATTTCCAACCTTTATTAAAAACTTAATTATAATGTAGTTAAGAATAAAATGACCATTTGACTAAAATTTTATTAAAAATATAGTTTTTCATAAGTAAACAAATTATACTCTTTATAGCAAATCTCTAATATTAAAATTTCACAAATTGTATTATCTTCTCATCCAATCCCCAGTTCCAGTGAGGCGCTTACTTTGCATGATGAGGTATTTAATTTAAATACGAATTATATGATAACTTTTGAAGAAAATAAATTAAGACATTTAAATATTTCCAACATTTATTGATTAACTTAATTATAATGTAGCTAAGAATAAAATGACCATTTGGCTGAAATTATATTAAAAATAGATTTTCATAAGTAAACAAATTATACTCTTTATTTATAGCAAATCTACAATATTGAAGATTGACAAATTGTATTATCTCCTCATCCAATCCCCGGTTCTAGTGAGGCACTTACTTTGCATGAGGCATTATATTTAAATAAAATTTATATAATGACTTTTGAAGGGAATAAATTATGAGGATATTCAAAGTCCAAGTCTTATTCAGCTATACAAAAAAAAAAGGAACCAAATGACCCTTTTCACTTTATATTATTTAGGATGACAAATATTTTGATAAATTTCATAATTGCTGTAGGCCCTTGTCAGCCATGTACAAATAAATTTCAATATCCTGTTACTAACAAGAGGTTTTAAATAATATTTATTTTCATTAATTTTTACCCATCCATTATTTCTATACCAATATATTTTTTTTTACTTTTTAAACAGGAGCATGAATATAACCTATTATAGAAAGATTAATATAGATGGTTCCCTCAACCCCAGAAATTGGCTATCTTATAGCACTACTTTAGACAAAGTCTTTTGTCTATATTGTATTATGTTTGGTGGCCCTAAGTCCAATACTTTTTGGACTCAACATGGGGTAAATAATTGGAAAAACATAAAGCGTGACTTAGAGAGACACGAAGCATCTTCTCTTCATAAAGATTGTGAATATGCAAACATGACTTGGCTTGCAAATAAACGCATTCAAGATCATTTGCTATCAAATAAGCTTGATATAATCATGGAAAATCGTAATATAGTTCATAATATTATCGATGCCATTATGTACCTTATAAAATGTAATATAGCCTTTTGGGGTTCTAATTCGAATGAAAGTAATTTTATGTGTCTCATAAAATTAATGGCAAAAACGGTTCCAACTTTACGTGCATACATGGATAACAACGAAAAATTGCGGAGAAAAAAATCAGATAAAATTTCGAGACCTTATATAAATTTACTGTCATATGGCCACGTGAAAAAAATAACTGATATTAAGATAAAAATAACAAAAAGCATTATTCAAACAATTAAAGAGAATCGTGCCTATAGCATCATATTAGATGGAACATATGATGTGTCTAAAAAAGAATGCATAGCTTTGCTTGTACGGTATATAGAAGATGATCTGCATCCACATCCTGTAGAAAGGATCATACATGTTTTTACAACATCAGAAACCACTGAAGAAAATATAAAGAAACATGTTTTTTCTAAGTTTAATGATCTTGGTCTTCCTCTTGATTATTTGGTTGGACAAAGTATGGATGGTGCAGGGAATATGAGAGGAGTATACAAAGGAATGCAGGCTTTAATATTGAAAGAGGCTCCAAAAGCCATCTATATTTGGTGCCATGCACAACGGCTAAATTTAGTAGTTGCTCATGTTTGTGGATGCAAAATTGAAATGAAAAAGGCAATGGGAATATTAGATGAGTTATATAATTTTATGAATGTAGTTAGACGTCAAGGTGTGTTTGTTAAATATCAAATGAGAAAGTCCAAGAAATCTCTTAAAAGAATTAAAAACACAACAAGGTAAATAAAATATTTTTAATGAAACTTGAAACTTATATATTTTCAGAAATTGGTCATCATCCTACAAATCTGTAGAAATCTTTTTAGATGTTTATGAACATATTTTAGCATCATTAGTTGAATTAAAAGATTCTAATGACCCAAGCACCTCTTCCATTGCCGATGGGTTATTATCAAGAATTAAAGATGAAAATTTTATATTAAGTCTTTTTATTTTGAAAGAAATATTGAAATGTACACATGAGGCTTGTATTGAAATGCAGGCAGTTGGTAATGATTTGGCTTTGGTAACCAAATTAATACAACATACAAAAAATAAATTACAAAAACTAAAAGGTTAATATTAGTTACTATTTCTATAAATAATTTTAAAATATAGCTAATGGAAACAATATATTTTTAAAATTACATTCCTTATCTAATAGTTTTTTGAAAAAGAATAATGTAATAACTGATTTGTATAATATGAAATCAATATTCAAATTGGATCAAACAGAATTCAATAATTATGTTGAACAAAAAAAACAAGTTGAATAAATTAAAAAAATTTAAATTATTATTTATTATTATAGATATAGAACGGAAATATTTTTCCCTGTTCTAAATGCAATAATTAATCACCTAAATGATCGATTTAATTATGATTGTTTAAATTTTTTATCACAGATATCCATTTTTACTCCCGCTGGAATTATGGATAATGAAAAAATAGAAGGATGGCAAATATCCGAAATTTGTAATACTTATCAATTGGATGTCCAAAACATTGTTGATGAATATAATGATTTTCGCTTTTTATATTTGGAGTCTCAATCAATCATTTTTTGCGAAGATCTTTTAAAAGTTAAAAAGAATGACGCGTTATATATTGATGAAAGTAATTTATTGATATTTTATTTGTAATTGTATATAATTAAAGGTATTGCAAACGATCAAATTACCAAAGAAAATATCAACAGCGAAATCATGACCAAAATAAAAAAATGGATAAAATTTTCTTTTATATTACCATACCGACATTTAAATCAATTTAATTCTTATTCAAATTTAAATTTATTATATAAATATTTATTAACCCTTCCTACAACTTCCTGTTCAGCCGAAAGAGCCATGAGTAAAGTAAAAATTAACAAAACTCGAATGCGGAATAAAATTTCGGACCCATTTTTGGAAAATTTACTGTTAATATCCAGCGAAATTGATGTTTTTGAAAAATTTACAATTGATGATATTATAACACAATTTGCTTTAACATCAATAAGGTTATCCAAATTATTAATAAAATAATTAATGTATCTTTTTCACAGCGAATATATAGGCTTTTAAATAATGTATATTTAATTTAACATTTTATAATTTCAATGCAAAATATACTATAATTCATTTTATTCTAATATTTTATATAATAGCTCTATTTACAATACATGTTTTTAATTATGTGGAATCAAGCTAAATATACCTCTTTAAATTTATTCGTCTTATATTTTTTACAATATTTTAGATCTTTTTCATAGAAATATTAATATGTTATCTCATTTAATTCACTTATATATATTTTATGAAAATAAAGTGAATACCAAATTATGAAAAGATTGCATTATTTAAATAAAAGTTCATTATCACTTACAAATTTTTAAATTTTTTTTCCCTAAATAGGCTTGAAAGATTGTAAATAGAATTATGTTGTAAGGTTATAAATGGTGGCAGATAAGATTTTTTAAATAAAATCACTATACCATCGTAGGTCTGTAAATTTCGCGGCCGAAGGCCGCAGGATTTTTTTTAGGTGGGTATGGGTAGATTTTGGAGGGGTTTGTCTCCATCAAATTTTCTGCCATGTAGACGCTGTGTAGGATGATGATCAATTTATGAAAATGTATAAGTTTCAAGTTTCATTAAAAATATTTTATTTACCTTGTTGTGTTTTTAATTCTTTTAAGAGATTTCTTGGACTTTCTCATTTGATATTTAACAAACACACCTTGACGTCTAACTCCATTCATAAAATTATATAACTCATCTAATATTCCCATTGCCTTTTTCATTTCAATTTTGCATCCACAAACATGAGCAACTACTAAATTTAGCCGATGTGCATGGCACTAAATATAGATGGCTTTTGGAGCCTCTTTCAATATTAAAGCATGCATTCCTTTGTATACTCCTCTCATATTCCCTGCTCCATCCATACTTTGTCCAACCAAATAATCAAGAGTAAGACCTAGATCATTAAACTTAGAAAAAACATGTTTCTTTTTATTTTCCCCAGTGGTTTCTGATGTTGTAAAAACATGTATGATCCTTTCTACAGGATGTGGATGCAGATCATCTTCTATATACCGTACAAGGAAAGCCATGCATTCTTTTTTAGACACATCATATGTTCCATCTAATATGATGCTATAGGCACGATTCTCTTTAATTGTTTGAATAATGCTTTTTGTTATTTTTATCTTAATAATTTCAGTTATTTTTTTTACGTGGCCATATGACAGTAAATTTATATAAGGTCTCTAAATTTTATCTGATTTTGTTCTCCGCAATTTTTCGTTGTTATCCATGTATGCACGTAAAGTTGGAACCGTTTTTGCCATTAATTTTATGAGACACATAAAATTACCTTCATTCGAATTAGAACCCCAAAAGGCTATATTACATTTTATAAGGTACATAATGGCATCGATAATATTATGAACTATATTACGATTTTCCATGATTATATCAAGCTTATTTGATAGCAAATGATCTTGAATGCGTTTATTTGCAAGCCAAGTCATGTTTGCATATTCACAATCTTTATGAAGAGAAGATGCTTCGTGTCTCTCTAAGTCACGCTTTATGTTTTTTCAATTATTTACCCCATGTTGAGTCCAAAAAGTATTGGACTTAGGGCCACCAAACATAATACAATATAGACAAAAGACTTTGTCTAAAGTAGTGCTATAAGATAGCCAATTTCCGGGGTTGAGGGAACCATCTATATTAACCTTTCTATAATAGGTTATATTCATGCTCCTGTTTAAAAAGTAAAAAAAAATATATTGGTATAGAAATAACGGATGGGTAAAAATTAATGAAAATAAATATTATTTAAAACCTCTTGTTAGTAACAGGATATTGAAATTTATTTGTACATGGCTGACAAGGGCCTACAGCAATTATGAAATTTATCAAAATATTTGTCATCCTAAATAATATAAAGTGAAAAGGGTCATTTGGTTCGTTTTTTTTGTATAGCTGAATAAGACTTGGACTTTGAATATCCTCATAATTTATTCCCTTCAAAAGTTATTATAAAAATTTTATTTAAATATAATGCCTCATGCAAAGTAAGTGTCTCACTAGAACCGGGGATTGGATGATGAGATAATACAATTTGTGAATCTTCAATATTGGAGATTTGCTATAAATAAAGAGTATAATTTGTTTACTTATGAAAAACTATTTTTAATATAATTTCCGCCAAATGATTTATTTTCTTCAAAAGTTATCATATAATTCGTATTTAAATTAAATACCTCATCATGCAAAGTAAGCACCTCACTGGAACTGGGGATTGGATGAGGAGATAATACAATTTGTGAATCTTCAATAACTGAGATTTTCTATAAACAAAGAGGAGTTTAATTTCTTTCCTTATGAAAACTATATTTTTAATAAAATTTAGCCAAATGGTAATTTTTTTCTTTTATAATTAAGTTTTAAATAAATGTTGGAAATATTTGAATAACCTCATAATCATAATTTATTTTCTTCAAAAGTTATCATATAATTCATATTTAAATTAAATACCTTATCATGCAAAGTAAGCGCCTCACTGAAACTGGGGATTGGATGAGAAGATAATACAATTTGTGAATCTTCAATATTGGAGATTTGCTATAAATAAAGAGTATAATTTGTTTACTTATGAAAAACTATATTTTTAATAAAATTTTAGTCAAATGGTCATTTTATTCTTAACTACATTATAATTAAGTTTTTAATAAAGGTTGGAAATATTTAATTAACCTCATAATCATAATTTATTTCTTTCAAAAGTTTTCATATAATTCGTATTTAAATTAAATACCTCATCATGCAAAGTAAACACCTCACTGGAACTGGGGATTGGATGAGGAGATAATACAATTTGTGAATCTTCAATAACTGAGATTTTCTATAAATAAAGAGGAGTTTAATTTCTTTCCTTATGAAAACTATATTTTTAATAAATTTTTAGGCAAATGATAATTTTTTTTAACTACATTATAATTAAGTTTTTAATAAATGTTTTAATTCTACATGAATACATGATTGAGAAAACAGGTATTAAAAATATTATGAAGTCCAACATAAAGTTATCAGGTTACAATGGAAAGATGATACAAGTAATAGGTACAGCACAAGTGAATGTAGAATACAAAGGGAATTCACATATTTTGAACGCGATAATCATAAACATCAATATGACTTTGTTAGATCATGTAAAAACATTTTTAAAATATACTTGAAAGATTCATAGGCATGATAGATGCAGATTAATATAAAACTGCGATCACATGAAGAAATCATAAAACAATATTATAATGACTGTAAAAATAAAAACAATATTAAGTATAAATAAAATTGTGAAATTCATGATGAAAGTATATAAGAAATTCTAATAGCTAAATAAAACAATGATAATAAACATACCTAATATAACACATAATGTAAATAAAGGGGATGAAATTCACACAGATAACATTTTGAAAATAGTTGAATCCAAATCATATTTTATAAGATTTATATTTAAAAAAAGTAAAAGAATTTGGAGTCTTAATTCAATTAAAGATGAAAAGATTTAAATTTAAAAATTCCTAGAAATTAACATTACCTTATTTTACTACATTATATTAACTTAATAAGTTTTTTTAATACTTTGGTTTTAAATTATTATTATTAACTTATTAAACATATTGTTAAATTGAACTTTATAAAGTATATATAGATATAAAAATAGTGTGATAAACAGTTAAAAAACATTAAATAATAATATATATAATTTATTTTCTCTATACCCTGACTACTTTAATATTAATATTATTCTGGTAAAATTTTAAATCAGTTTCTATTAATTCACAAATTTATAGTTACAATAATAAATAAAAAATATTACTTTTTGGAAGTAAGATGTTATTGTCTTTTTTTGCAACTGGGTTTCAACTCCATTTGTGATATTATATGGAATATCACAATTATGGAATATCACAATTTAAAGATACCCAATTATTATTATCTCTTTTGATGGCTACCTTTGTAAATTTCATATCCTGGCTTGACATGAGGATGTTTATGTTTATAATGTTCATGTATCTTGTCACTTCTTATTTTAGAAGTTTTGATTTTTAATATTGCACTTAACTTTAAATATGGTTTTGTTACTTGGCATCTAGAAAGAAATAATTATTATAATATAATTTTTTACATATTATGTTTTTTATTATTCTTTGCTTGCTGATATATGTTTTTATGCATGACTCAAAAAATTACCTAAAATTTATCCTGCTAAAATCTATAAATTTATTAAAAAACATAATATAAATATATTAACCTCTAAGAAAAGTACCAAATAGGAAATGTGTAAATATTAACTTGATAAAATGCTAAATGAAAATCGTTGACAAAGAAAATTTATATTATTTATTAATTGACAAATATCTTTACTTTAATTGACATTTTTCAGAAAATCAAACGATAACCATCATAATCGTATCAATTAATGGATTAAAAAAGATTATAATTCAAATCAAAAATTACCCACCAAAAATCAATACCTACCCCCAAAAAAATAATGCCTACCCCCAAAAAATTAATATCAACCCCTTCAAATCGATACCTACCCCCAAAAATGCTAATATATTTTGGAGGCATTTGTCTCCTACCCCCCCCCCCCCGGCCATGTAGACGCTGGGCCTGATCAAAAAATCACGTCCCATGCAACTTTCCCAAATTTTTTCCATTTCTATTGTAATTTAATAACAATGTCTTAAATTTAATTTTATATTACATTTATTTCTATTGTAATTTAATAACAATATCTTAAATTTAATTTTATATTTAGAATAAAATTTAAAATAGATATGCTTGAAAATTTTTTAATTTTAAATATGAGGTAGACATTGGCCGGAAATTTATTTTTGCAGACATAGCCACAATGATCATTGCATAGCCAGGCCTGATCAAAAAACCAAGACCCTTGCAATTTTCATAAAATTTTGCCATTTATTTCTATTGTAATTTAATAACAATGTCTTAAATTTAATTTTATATTTAGAATATAATTTAAATTTGTGATAGAAATCATTTTGGGTAAAATTTAAAATAGATATGCTTGAAATTTTTTAATATTAAATATGGACCAGACATTGGCCTGAATTTTTTTATCTCAAACCTGGCCAACCCATAATAATTTTGTATTTTTTTCCCAAGCCTGTAGATAGGCAAATTTCTGAAAACCATATTGTTGGGAAAATTTTATCAAGCCCGCCAAAGACTGTTAGTTGAGAGAACTGAAATAAAATATATAAAAGTCATAATTCATTTAAAAATAAAATCAAAATATGAAAGTTGCATGAGCTTGGTTTTTTAATCAGACCTGACGATTTCTGCAAAAAAAAATTTTTAAGCCAATATCTAGCCCATATTTAAAATTAAAAAATTTTCAAACATTTCTATTCTATATTTTACACAATATGATTTCTATCACAAATCTAAATTTTATTCTAAATATAAAATTAAATTTAAGACAATCAATAAAAATAAATTGCAAAATTTTATGAAAGTTGTATGGGACTTGGTTTTTTGATCAGACAGAGGCCTGGCTATGTCTGCAAAAAAAAAATTTCAGGCCAATGTATAACCCATATTTAAAATTCAAAAATCTTAAAGCATCTCTATTTTAAATTTTATCCAATACGATTTCCATCACAAATTCATATTTTGATATTTCTAATACATGCTCATTTACCTCTTTTTCTCCTAAATTTTAATATTTATATAAAATTTATTAATAAAGTATATTTAGTACCATACACACAAACTAAATAATTATCTTCAACCCCGTCAGCTATTATGGTAATAAACGGCATAATTTTAAAAACATCAGCTATTAATAAATATATATATATAATTAATTTCAATTTAATTACATTCAAGTTGGTTTATGCTTAAAACATGCGACTTTGAAACGGGAGGTTTGTGGTTTGACTCTCGTAGAGAGCAAAAAAATAACATTACACTATATAGTCTCTTTAAATTTTAAATATTAGGAAGATACGAAAACGATCATGTTTTGATTATAGAGATTTTATATATTAGATAAGGAATCGTGAGGATTCTTATGGAAAAAACTGTATTTCTATACCCTATTATTTTAAAAACTAACATTAGAATTTTCAGAATCAGAAGACCCTAACATGATTCTATGTTTATTTATGAATTTGTATTCAATTAGCTTATTTTCAATGTCGTAAGAATTCTATTTCAATCATACATATAGTATTCCTATAATATTTTAATAATTTACCCATTTTTTAAAAAAAAATATCATTAAAATTTTCTGAATCACCTAGAAGAGCAAAATATCTTAAATTTTCGTGGATTAATTTGTAAGGACATTTGAGTGGATGATTTGGTAAACAACGACCGCTAAATAATGCCCAAATTTTATTAATTGAAATATGAAATTTAAAATTAAATGTGCAAAATATTTTGGTATACTTAAAAATTATATTTCTACATCATCTGGTGACTTTACTTCCAATCTCCAAACACTAAATATAATATCTGGAAATTGGTGGGATGAAGATGGAGAATTTAAACCACTTCATAGCTTAAACAATATTAGGGTTCCATTTATAAGAGACAAGCTCATTATAAACAATCTTAAGAGCAACATATTCAAGCCACTTAATGGTTATAATATTCTTGATGTTGGGTGTGGAGGTGGAATACTCTCCGAAGTTTTTTTTTTTAATAATTAAAAATAAATTATATAACAAGCCATTAGCAAATATAGGAGCAAATGTCACTGGTATTGATACAAAAGAGAATATTAATATTGCTATTCACCATTCATTCAATTATTTACCAGACATAAAAAGCAGATTAAACTATATTTCAACAATAGTAGAAGAGCATTGTGAACAAAAACCTAATTACTATGATGCTTGTATAGCATCAGAAGTATTGGAACATGTTGATAACTATGAGTCTTTTGTTAAAAGCTGCTGTCAAACAGTCAAGGTATGAAATTATTAGTCATTTGGAAGATTGATAATTTAGAAAATTATTTATTTTAATATATGATTTATTTAATTTTATTTTTTAATAAAACTTTGTATAGCCAAATGGTAAGATCTTTGTTACCACCATAAATAAAACAAGACTTTCAAAATTTTTTGTAATCAATGTTGCCGAAAATATTATGGGAATTGTTACCAAAGGCACACATCATTGGCAAAAATTTATTCATCCTTTTCATCTAATTCGAACATTAGAAAAATGTAAGATTTAAATTCCCTATAGATATTTTTTTTTATAAGAACATCTTAGATGGATTCACTGTTAATCTCATCCAAGGCATGATGTACAATCCATTATCTTCTAATTGGCACTGGATCCCTAATATATCCATTCATTATGTTCTTTATGCCACAAAGAACACTAAATATAAATAAAATTTCCAGATAAACACTAAAAAAAATTTATTACTTTATATATATTATATATCATATAATATCATTTTTAAACTAACAATTTTACATAATTATAAAAAGAATATATATTTCTAAAACAATAATATACACTATATTATAGCAATGAATACTTTTATTTGCTGCTTTTGTAAAATACCAAATTATTAAACATTCTAAAAATTAGTTGAATACTTGTTTTTATGTAATTTTAATAAAAAAATTATATTTTCTTATATATATTAAATATATTTTTTTTAATTTTTCTTATAAAATTCATAGTTTTTGAGAATATAATCAAATAATTCAAAAGTACCTTTCTTTTTATTGCCTGTTTTTTATATAGATGTTTTTCCATTCTCTTTCCAGTTCTGCTAATTAAAAGGGTTTCTGGTTTACAAACTTTTAAGGCAATGAAAAAAATATTTTAACAATAAATTATCCCTTTGATTTCACATTCGCAATGCGATCCAACACAATTTAACAGCTGCTCAATTTTTAAAATCTATTGTGGTGAGATCAATTTTTTTTATTAATATAAATCATTCCTAATAATATTTTAAGAATATTTATTTTAATAAAGAAAAAGTTATCTTATAAACAGATTTTTTAAAATCAGCTATTGCATTTTCATGGATTGGATCCCACTATGAATCAATGATGTATATATACTACTTTGAAATTCATTAAATGCATTTAAACGTGTCCTTATATAGGAGTCGGTTGTAGCGCCATTTTGTGGTTCCTACTTAATTATATAGCCTTAATATACATTCATTAGGGATAAATAATGACAAGTTGAAGTAATTTATTTTTAAATTTTCTACTTGACCTAAAATGGTATGGCCATATATAAAAAAAATTTCTAGGGCTGTGCTGTTATTAAATATTGGATCTAACCGATACCTGTAAGAAACCGATCCGATCTTTTTACTTTTCTTTTTTTTATTATTTTATGTTATGTATATTTATTTTGCATTATTATAATATTTTCTAGATAATTTTTTTTTAAATAATAAAAATGCACATCACCCTCCAAATTTTTTTTTAAATAGATTTATAGTTAGTTTTTTAAAAGTATTTTTATAAAAATAAAAAGGAACACCCAAAGTTTTATTTATTTTAATTTTTTTTAATAAATAATAACGCCAATTTTATTATTTTTACTGAATTTTTTAAATATGGTATCTGAATTATAGAAATATAGAAAAGACAAAGAAAATTTAGCAAAATGCGTTATCTGCAATCATCGGAGTCTGCCTTCAATACGGCAGGGGATATAGATTGTCCATATTGTAGAAGCTTATTGCCAGAAAATCTAAAGGCTCTCATATTTATTTTAAAAAATCTAATATATTATAATTATACAAGTTAATAACCCGTCAAGAATGACGGTGTTGAGGAATAATTAGTTTGTGCATATGGTACTAAATATACTTTATTAATATATTTTATAAAAATATTAAAATTTAGGCGAAAAAGTTGTAAATTTATGAATCACACCTCATAAGATATTCTTAATTTCTAATTCATCTATCATCGAATAAGGGAGAAAAGTATGATGACTCGTCTTTCTTGAAGGGCAATATGAAAAATATATAACTAAGAGTACCAGAGCTCCCGTTAGTTAGCATTGCTGAGCCCGTCAAAAATGACGGGGAATGAGAATTTTCTCCTTACTCTTATGATAGTTGTTACCTGTTATTTGAAAATACTACTATCCAATTTTTATTATTTATAACCCCCTCCCACCTTCAGCCCAGGTCCAATCCATTAAATAAATGCTAAGTTTTGAGTTAAAATATATTTAATTTTACTTGTTACCCATATCAATATTATTTGTTAAAATATTACTGATCATCTATACCTAATATTTTATATTGCAAAATTCCCACACAAGGTCCAAGGCCATAATAATTTGGTAGTTTAGAACTGGAATAAAATATTTAAAAAAACCTTAATGAATTTAAAAATACAATCAAAATCAGATTTTATGCACCTTGGTTTATTTGTTATAGGTCAATTTCTGATCCATAGCTAATAACAAAAAATTCTCAAGCATCCAAGCTGTTAATAATTTGAAAATTTTTCCCTAAGCGTAGCCCAATATAATTCATAAAAATATTTTCCAACAAGCCATTATAATTTTAAAAAAATTTTCTCAAACCTATTTTGAAATTTTTTTCAGCTTCCAATAAAAAAAAATATAGAAATATTTTCCAAGCCCAGCCCGACCCACTATAATTTTAAAAAAAAATTCTCAAACCTGGCCAACCAATAATAATTTTGAAATTGTTTTCCCAAGCCTGGAGCTTCCAATAAAAAAAATAAATATTGATATATATATATATAAGAAGAATTGTATTGCAAAATTTAATATAGAAGGGGGCTGACTGGAAAGAACGTTTGCCTATCGAATAGTCAGTATTTCGAATCTCGTTGATGTATTAAAAAAAAAAATTTAAGTTTCCTTTAAAAAAAATAAATAATTTAACATTAGAGGTATATAGACTCCTTCGTTATTTAACATTAAAATGATAGGAAAGTTGATAGAAAAAATTAAGATTATAAGAAAACGTTCATTTCTTGATTACGGCGATTATATATTTAGATATATTAATTATTACAATTCTATAATTCATACAAACATAAAATGGTTATATTATTAAATATATTTTTTTAATTAGTCTTAATCGTAGAAATAAAAAAATTAAATACATAATTCGATTTTTTGCATAAAAAATATTGATTTCTTAATTACATTTGGTTCAATAGGGGGTGGTGAAAAATAAGTATCGGTATCTGATCTTCGAAGTAATATCGAATCGGTGAAAAATATGTGGATCGGCACAGCCCTAAAAATTTTAATGTTATTTTTCTCAAATCAATTTAGCTTAGTTTATATACCAAATTTAATTTAATAACTATTTATTTAAAATTCAAAAGGTAAAAATGGCGATTTTTGCACATTTAACTCTTAATATTAGATTATATAAAAGGTAGCGAGTTCAAAATTCGTTTCTGTTCAAAATATAATGTATATAACATTCGTACAAATTTTTTTCGGAATTGAAATGATCGGCCTAGAGTGCATTTTTTTCGTCAGTTGACATTGAATAACCCACAATGGTCATTGTTACAAAATCCGGATAATTATTGATTTTGAAATAATAGACTATTAGATTACAAAAATATGAGTTTCAATTCAATTTTAAACTGGAATATTTTACGTTTGTTGATAAAAAGTGTACATATGAAAATTTGAAGATAATTATAAAAAAATTAAATTCGTAATCGGATAATTAATTATTCATATTCGAAATAAAGAATTGAATAATTAATTCGGTTGTGTTTTTTAAAAATCTTTTTCCCTTTACACCTATAAACAATAGGGGATACTAGGGGTAAGGGGCCACGTTTTTCAATTTAATATAGTTCAAACATTAATCTATAAAATCAAAGCTCTTAGTTTAAAGTGTAAGGATTATATTTATAAAATATTATAAATTTGAATGCGTAAATTCTCGTTAGACAAAAAGATGTATCTCAATTTTTGTTCACAGTGTAATAAAAACGTTTATTTATATTTTTGATCCATCGAATAAATGATACATTTATAAAATCTTCAAACAAATACCAAAGTTAAGAAGTAGATAGTCAAAAAATCAGCATCTTGCATTTTTACCTTAAAAATTAAAAGCAAAAGGAGAATAAAACAATCTTATATCATAATGTATTACAATCCCTCAACTACAAAATAAAAAAGTGTGGCTCTACCTATAATATCTCTTAGAAGCTATATTATGTAAAGTATAAGTATGCAATTTTACCCTGGCTCCAATATAAATAAAATTCGACCCAGTATTTTTTTCATATGGGATAGATATTAATCTCTGAATTCTTTTACTGCTTTTACCAAGCAAAAAATTTTAACCGCTTTACACCAGAATGATATCTATTATATAATTGCTTTACCCCGGTCTCTGCTTAAAAATTCTATTTTCCGATTTTTACTTATGCGCAGACCTCAATATAAATATCGAAAACACATATTGCCAAACCTTAGAGTTGTAAAAATATAATCTAAGTAAATAAGATGCAGCAATGTCATCGCATTATCCTATTTCTTCTGCCAACTTTAAACAGAAACTTTGGGAGTCCTTATAAATTTTGGAAAATTCTGCTTATTTTATAGCAATTTAGTTATATAACGAAGAGTAAGTAAGTGATACACACTTTTCGAAGTAACGACAACTAACATTTTTTCTAAATAACGATAGCCCTTAAATTTTTTTAGAGTAACGTTTCCGACTCTAAATATAATTAAAGCCTTTTAACTAAGGCCTAAAATTCATCTGTTGTAAAAAAATATTTATTCATAATAAATTGCTAAAAATAAAAAATTAGGAAACAATAAATAAACATTTTATAAATATCACTATTTATCATTACAAAAGCTATAAAATAAATACATACAAAAATGGATTCGCATTTCGTAAAGGATGATCATCTTCAGCCTTATTAGTTTATATAATTATTTATCTTGAAGTCAAAACACAAAATAGTCGTATTAAGTGAATCCAGCATTCTGCCTAGATATTGATAAGTGATCTTTTTAAAAATAATAGAAATAAATTTAGATTATACTATCCAATATATCTCGAAAATTATTTGTAATTATAAATTTATAAAGAGCAACATCGTGAACAAGATATATGTATATAGATAAAATGCGATCTAATCATAATAAAGCAAAGAAAATAATTAACTAGATTCATCTAAACATAAAATGTGGGGAATGAGTTTTAAAAATCTAGTAAGAGCTTGTCTTTTAAATAGTAAATTAGATTGAGTAAGTAGTTTAATATTTTAATGGATATTTCATCCTAACATCTTACAATAAACAATGCGAGACTTCTTTTATAATTAAAAAACATTTATATTATTATTATAAATTCCTAAATTTCAGCATAAATATTTCCATATAAAAAATAGAAATCGCATTCCTATATAAATAAAAAATTGGAATATTTCTGATAAAATGTTGAGTATAGCACTACCCTCCCACCCCTTCTAATCGACTGTTTTAATCATGAATGGGAAGAAAAAAATTCCTGAAAATCGATTTAATATTTACAAACTTGAAAACTTTAATATTATCAAAAAGGCTATTTTTGTTAAAAGTAATAGCCAAATTTAAAATTAGTAAATACATACCGAATTCAGAATAGTATCATTGTATTTCCACTCTAACCTAATGAAAGAATTGTTCGATGGACATGTAAATGGCCCTTCCGGGGAACACAGAGATATAGACGAAGTTTCATAGTTTTCATTTTCAAATTTTTTGACCTCCACATTTCCACCCGTAATTTTCTGATCTGTCAAATTATATATTTTTTTTTAATTGATCATAGTAGAACCGGACCTATATAACACTTTTTTAAACCCCGAACGAGTCTATTATCATCTTTTAATCAAGTCACAAATAACCAATCTGTAAGGTCAATTTTAACTTTATTGACAAAAATTATTTGATTTGCAAAATAGACTATTATCGGGACCAGAATTACAAGAATACATGTAAAGAAAATATAAAAATCAGGTGATTTATAACCGTATCAGGTAAATTCAGTGAAACATTTTTCGCGAAACCTTTATCACGAATATCGTTTATCGTGAAGATTATTTTAGTGAAGGTAATATCGCAAAACCAATTCTGCAAATTTTTTCCTGCATAACATTTATAGCGAAGACAATATCGCTAAACCTTAACCGCGAATACTTTAGAGCAAATACATCTTTGCGAATTATCGCGAACCTTTTATAGCGAATTTTCTACTGCGAATGTATTTGTGCGAAATCATTATAGCGAGCACATGACCACAAAACAGTTTATATATTGCGATTCATTTATTTAAATTAAAACAACATATTGAATATCAATTTACCTAGCAAAGTTCCTTAAATTATAAACGCGAAATGTTTTAAATATGATGTGATAGAAAGAAATTAGCCTTTCTCTCACTCATGGTTATAAGTACGGAGGGGATTTGATTTAAGTTCCCTACCCCCACCTAAATTTTTAAAATGAGCTTTATGTCATTAAAAGCAAATTTTAACAAATATTCTGAAAAGCTTAGAATTTTCCAATCAAGATAAAAAAAAAATACGGAAAGCTAGGAATTTTTACTGATTTTCTCAGATTATTTTTTAAAATCAAAAAAGATTTTGCTAATAATTATTTTTAATTTTCTAGGAAATTTTTTATTAAATTTTTATGAGTTAATATTTTTATTAAATTTTCCGAGTTAATATTTTTTAAAGATTCTTCTAAATGTTGTGTAAATCATAAATGGGAATCTCATTTAAAAAAATTGTTTATCTAGAAAATTGTTGTTCCTTAATCGGAACCCAGAGGTAAAAATAGAAATGTAAATTATATATAATGTCTAATATGATATACTTATTTAAAAAATTTAAGAGATTCATGCCACATTTTTTTATATGCCTCCCAATTATAATTTTTATATAATGCACATCGATATAACTTCCTGATATAATAGTAACTATTTCTTTTGAATATTTTGACATCCCCTTTTTCTTCTTTCCGCATTTCAATAAATAGAAATAACTGCAAAGTTATGATTAAGCAAAAATAATTTCAAAATATTCATTATCAGATAAATTTGTAATGGCTATGAAGAATAAATTATTGGAATAAATTTTTTGATCTTCAGTTGTTTTAGTACTTTATTTTTGCTGATTTCACATATTTCATTAATAAAAAAAAACTCTTTCTCTATGTGATTTTATTGGAATAAATTATTTACTCTTCAGTTGTTTTAGTTTTTTAATTTTTCTGATTTCACATATTTCATTAATAAAAACTCTTTCTCTATGTGATTCCATGGTTGTCTAAGATTATAACTTTCTACCACTAATATTATTTATTATACAACCTTCATCTTCATCTCTACAATCCTTATTCCTTACTTTGATTCTTATCACGAGATAGTTTATAGAAAATTAATACTGCTTGATCAGTGGCGTAGTTACGGGGGTGGTTTTCGGGTTTGGACCCCTCCCAGAGCAAATTTTTTTTAGATTATACGTTAAAAGACTTAAAAGTGACTTTGTATCAAATAAATACCATTAATATTTATATTTTTCTGGTTTTGATGTTTGTGAAAGGATATTATATTACTATTGAATTTATTCTGGGTAGTATTATTATAAAGTCATTGAGAATAATCTACTAAATTATAATAACATTATTCATGCATTTAAAAATATTTATATATATTGTCGAAGATGTGGTTATGATTTTTAAGATAAACCCGGCCGAAGGCCGGGCATAAAGGGGGCCTGGGGGCGAAGCCCCCAGGATTTTATCTGTATGGACCCCCTCTAAGGAAAATTCTTAGCTACGCCACTGTGCTTGATAATCTTATCTTTATTCTCCAATTGTAGCTATATAAATATTATATAGATAATTATAAGATTTATACTTTATAAATAATTAACAGTTTTGTAAAAAATTTTATAATTTATATTATACTTGTTTGAGTTTCCGGTTTTCCAATGTAGGACCATGAATGATTAAATTTTAACACAATTGAATATGAAAAAGAAAATTCTATAGTATAGTCTAACTAGAAAATATAAAACAATTTTTAAATAAAGGAAAATTTTTTGCCATTTTTTAAAAATAATACCTGTTCAATAATTAACATCGTTTTGGGGAAAAACAATGCTAAACGCTTCCACTCAATTTGTATAGTGATGTTAAGCGGCTTAATTTTTTTAGCCAGGAAAATATTGACTAAGCATCGAGATTTTGCTAATAGATGACCAAACCTTTGTGCCACCTATGACCAAAATCTTCAGGCTCGCGTAATATTTTTCTTGATAAAATATTGAGTTAGCCATTTTTAAAAAATGGCTCAAATCGAGCCTTTTAACAACATTAAATTTGTAATCACTTTTACTCATTTTTTATACTAAAATGGAATTAAAATATATCAGGATTTTTTGAAAATAAATATAAATAGAAAATGTTTCAAATCAAGAAAATAAAGATGTTCCAATATCGGGAAACAGGGGCAAAATGGGATAATTGCTTATTTATTTACTCTTACATATTTTACACATTTTTTTGTTGGATAGGGAGATAGACCTATAAATATCTTTTATCATAGAGTTCTATATAGGCATCAATATCAAATGAAAGATAATTTAAAAAATTGAGCTCTAAATCGTCACACTAGTAATCATATCTAGATCACGACGGGGGGGGGGGCGTTAAAAGCATTTTCTAAATTTTGACAAGAGTATTTGAGAAGGATAATAAAAAATAATTATAAAAAGTCCCTATTATTTTAGTTCTGAGGTTAAATAGGTAACCTATTCAATTTTCTCATTTTGTAAATTGTAAAAATTTTAGGTTTAGGAATAGGCATACATATTACAAAAGTGAGGTGGAATTTTCAACGATCAAAATGATAAAAAGCGGAATTAAGCTTGACAAACGCACTCACATTTTATTTCTAAATATTGGTGAATTCTTTTGCTAAATTACAAACTTATAAATCTTTATTTGAATATATGCATATTTATAAAGTCAAAATATATAAAAATTAAATAACTCTTCGCATTCATGTCAAAATTCTGCTTTACTATTAATTCGGCCTCTAATAGATCAAATGAGACCGAAGAACAATTTTTTCACCCAGTCATGAGACAGCATTTGAATGTAGAATTAAAAATATATCTTTTTAGGTTTATATTTACATTTTTATACAATTCTTTCAAAATATTTGAACTTGATTGTATCGTTCAAATATCATAGCTTTAAGATATTTATATTTATAATCATTAAAATCATCTCTTTTTTCAATATGAATGATGGTTTGATAATTCTGAGCTGAGTTATTTCTTTATATGTCTCAACTTTGTTTATCAGAACCAATGGCGTAGCCAGGATTTATATATCTTAATATCATCGGCTTTAAATTTAGCGGCTGAATAGTTCTAAGAAATAATTGTATGTCAACATTTCTTGCTTTTTAGTATTAATAGAGTGCTTACAAAATTTTGGCAGACTAATGATTTAAGCGACGAAATCATTTATTCCGAAAATTTTATCGATGTTCCATGTTAATTAAATTTTTAATCCATTTAATAGACAGCATAAAGAAAAAGATTATTAGGAAAATAAGAAAAAATGGTCAAATTTGGCATGCATGATTGAATGGAAACCTAGTTGACGTTAATATTTAATAATTCTTCAGTCAATTTTTTCACACACAAAAAGGTATTTTAAGCCAAATAAAATATATCATTAAATCTGGAACTTACGTTAATAATTAGTTAAAATTATTACATTGATCTACAATTCGTTTGGTAGATATTTTAAGCATTAATGGCAAAATAAGATAAAATTACCAAGATTAGTAACATGCGTAAACAAACATTATAGAAGCACTGGATATTTTTGGGTGAGTTCAATCCATAAATTCCATACTAATCCATCAATCAGTTTTTCCAGTCAAAAAACAAAATCTAGTTATATTGCGAAATAAAGATAGCACGCCTTTAAGTATAAACCAAAAAGTTATTAGCATTACTAAAATTTGTATCAAAATTTAAGATTGAACAAAAAATCTAAGGAAAGCAATTATAATAAAAAAAATTAAATGAAATATCTAGAAAAATATATTACTGTCATCATTTATAAAATCAACTTTTTAACCTAATTTCAAAATATGAGGATTTTTAAAAAAGGCTAACTCGATATTTTAGCCAAAAGTAAATTAACTAAGCTTGGAAATTTTTCCGACAAATGACATAAAGCGAGTCATTTAACAACATTATCTATATCTTTGATACTCATTAACTTGTGGCATCGGAAATGTTATATCAAAATAAGTTGGATTGGTTATGGTAAAATTTAAAACTATTAGAATAGCTTTTTTTTCATCAGGCTACTAGGTTGAGCTATTGTTTAGTAAAGTAATACTAAGTGTTTACCGCTCCGAGAAGCGTTACGTATTTTTAATAATTTGTAAAAATGTGAAAATTATATTATAAAATAAAATAATAGTATATTTATTGTTCATTCCTAAATTTGTAAGTTTTTTTACGTACTTAAATAAGAATTTTCTGAGATTATTTTTTTAGAAAATTATGGAGGATTTTTATCTAGATATTAATATAAAAGTATTATGAAAACAAAAATTTTACCTAATCATATTTTCCAGGGAGAGGTTTCAGCCCTTCCCCTTGTCTACGCCACTGGTCAGAACACTTATTTAACAACGATTTTACATTTGCAATGTAAAATTCAAACTGATATGGTAATGTTTATCATATCAACAAATTGATTATAATTACATTGGATTTAAGCATTTTAATTATTTCATCTAAAACCTCATACAATTAAAATAAAGCCTTAATATGCTTCTGTTTATTTGTCTTCGAAGGATGATTTTAAAATTATATGTTTTAGAGAAAATCAAAATGTCTATAAAAAATTTCTTACGTAAATTTCTTAAATAAACTAGTTTTTATAAAAATTTTAAAATTTATGACTATTTAGCGGGATTTTTTATTTTTTTAATTTCGCGGGATGTAGCGTTATTCTTCGCAGGACAGAAATTTATTTTGGGATTGCGCATTATTTAATATTTAATAGTCAAAAAAATAGAAATGTTAAAAAAAAAATAACAAAAACAAATGATGTATATGAAGTGATTATCAGTATTTGAATAAAATTAGAGTTGGATGAATGGTATTTTTATTTGAATTTTCGTCCTTTTTTTATTATTTCGATTTGGTAGAAGGAGGTTAAAAGTTTTGAGAGTTGATATCAACATTGTTATAGTATATTATATTCTTCACTGTCTTTTTCTTGTAAAGGTTAAAATAGGAAATGGTAAGGCAAAGTATTATCTTTTTTTATTAGATCCCTTTAGGCCATATTTTTTGATATTTAATTTATATAGTTAATAAATATCCTTACAAAATAAATTTCATAATAAAAATTTTTTTTTAAAAATGATTTTGTTTTACTAAATATGTGAACGAAAGAGAAGAGCATAGCCATATCAAATAGTTTAACCAATAAAGTTTATTTGTTAAATATAAAACAGAGGTGTAATTATAGATTTAAAGGAATCACTGACAAAAATGATTTGGGCAAAAAGATGCGGACCAAAATTCTCCTGACAAAACTGGTAAAAATAACCACACAAAAAAAAAGACATAGGACAAAAATACCACAATTATAGAAAAATTTTACATGCTTTAATGTAAAGAAAAATTTAATTTCCTCGTTTTAAACTTTGCCCTTATTGTATAGTGTAATCCTTGAGAATTATTTCATAATAAAATTTTACTAATAATGTTACTCATCAAAATTGATGACATTTTTAAGGGAAAACAACTATATGACTCAAGGGCTAGGAATACGAATGTTTAAAATATAATTTTATAATGCCTAACGAAAGAAGTTATTTTTGAAATATTAATCGTGGGATTGATGTGGTAGGGAAAGACTGGGTCTTTTGTAAATTCCCTTATAAAACCTGTATCTTGGTAAATGAATCTAACCAAACAAATCTTAAATTCCTAATAATATTTTTTGTCACAAATAAATAATGCGAATATAAAAAATTTCAGACTATATAAAAACAAACAAAATTTTATTATTGCAGATAAGAATTTAAAAAATTTCAATGATAATCTAATCTTGATCGATTTTCGAAATTAGAAACAATTCTTGTTATTCGGATTTCGATATTTTTTTCTCGGGGTGTTTCCCCAGAATTATATTGAGCAATTTTTAACTCTGTCAACCCCCTATTGTTTTTTTATGTCTAAAACATAAATTATAAAGTTAATTAGTAATTTTTTATACGTTTTAAATTATTTTAAAATAATAGATATAATATAGATATTTGTTATAAATTTCCACATGTTTAGATGGGGCTTGTTAGGTAGGAGGAAACTGAAGCATCTATTCCACTCTTCGACGGCGTTGTTAGTTTTCACTTCTCCGTTCAGAGGTGATTGGTAAAAGTTCCATAGTTCAATATCAAACAGAGCAGGTAGCCTGCCTCTCAAATGTTTTACCAATGTAAGTTTTTTCAAAAGTCAATAAGAGGCTGGAGTAACAATTGATTGTTAGAATAAAAAACGAAGTTTATTAGTAATTCAAATATTTCAATTAATGATGGCACAAATGCCAAGCAAACCATCTTTCTAAGTTGTAAATTAAATTCGCGATATTTGCATGTTTATCCAAAAGAATTGGCTAAAATAAAAATAACAACATTTGTGTGAACTTGGAAACACTTTACAGATTACACTGGTATTTCGAAATCCGTCATAATTTTTTTTTGTGTGCATATAAAGTTGTCACCTATAATCGTAATTATATTTTTATAATCCTTTTTATTGGTCAATGAGGTAAAACATTACTTTAATCCCATGATGGATTGTATAAATTTGTGTAAATAAAGGTGACGACGATTTAAATGTGCCATAAGAAAACCAATGTTCGCCTAAAACTAAGAAGTTAATTTTTTCTTGTTCCGACACGGTCGTGAACCTAGTACATATGATAAATAAATAATCTAGAAAATAGGGTTTCTTATCGGGTAGCTCTTATCGTAATAAAATTTAGGATTTATAGTTATACTTTTTCAAAAAATTTATAGAAAGTCTTTGAAATCTTAATACTTGTCTGTAATTGTATATTCATGCGGAATTACCAGCTCGATAAGGCTGCTAGGATTCGGAGGTGCAAAACTATTTGAACACCGTGTTCGTTAAATTACACTTCATAAGATTCGGTGAAGGTGGTGCCATTGATATGAAATCACTTAATTGAGATACGTACTTCGCCACAATAAAGTTTGGAGTTTCCATAGTATTATTCAAAGCTTCATTCTTAATTAAATTAATAATTTTCTTGGTTTCCATTTCGATTGGATTTTCGGGATTATGTTTTTCTTTATTATCTTTTATATTACCATTTTTTTGTAAGTCGTATGGGACATTTAAATATATCATGGTCAAGGCATCTGTAATAGTTTTGAGATAACTTTATCCAGGCGGAACAAATAATTTTTAAAATTTAAGATCTCCTTATTTTTGCTTGATAACATACTTCAAACCGAAATAAAGAGGAAAGAATGGCGAAAATATTTATAATTTATGACATAGGGAATGGCACAAGCCAGACGAGTAAAAATATTTTAAAAAAATTTAGGTAATACTTTTTTTAATAGTTATAATTTTTTAAATATGTCAATTTAAATAATAATAGATTAATTATTTGTTAATTTTTTTTTAGTATAGCTATTTTTTATTTTATTTTAAAATAATTTAAATAATAAGAACCCATATCAAAATATTATATTTATTTTAATTGAGATGACGAGTAACAATGTAAACCTATCCCTTTATTAACTTTCATTTAAAACCGGAAATATTATGTTATTAATATTTTAACCTTCCCGTCCCTCCAACCAAACTCAGGCTTGAAACAACGTGTCTATAACTGAATTAAATAAAAAATTTAATCAGCTTTAATTTAATACTCTTATCGAGATTTTTCAGAATAGGATTTTACATCCCCCCTCTCCCAATGTTCCTATCAATTAGCTAGAATTAGGAACCTTTTAGATAATAGCATTAGAAAAATATTTTTATTCGCTTTCATTTGATGTCCCCAGGGTTTCGAACCGAACCGCCAAACCGGAATAAACCGTTATGATTTTCTGAACCGTAACCTTAACCGAGCCGTTATAAAGAAAATATTAAAAGAGCGAACCGAACCGTTATAAATATTTTGAACCGATTTAAACCGGTTCAAAACGGTTTTAAAAAATAATTAATTTAAATTATTAACCTAAATTTGAAATTTTAATTTTCCTTGGGGCATTTTTTAAATTGGTGATTTCTTTTCAAATTAAATATTTTTATATTATCAACATTATATATCAATTATCAAGTTTATTGTTTTTTTCTTTAAATACTTAATTTATTAGAGATTAGGCAAATTATCTGTTAATTAGATAAGATATCTTAAAATCACACATAATTATTCTTGGCTAAATTAACAAGTTTATATATATAAGTTATTAATAAACTTCTAAAATAATACTTGCTAATAATTTAGGAAAAAATTAAATAATTCTACTATTAATAACTAACATCTAATAGAAATCAAGTACTTTTTACATTCATTTTTATATAATATGGTTTATTTTATATCTCATTATAAAAACTTGGATCATAAAATTTAAATGACAATAAATTAAATGGTCAGCAATATTTTAATGATATAATAATTTTTTATTTATAATCATATTATTTTTTTAAATTCAGAATTCTAATATTCATTTAAGTCATTATAAATTATTTATTATTAAAATAATATTTTTAACATTTGAAGAAAGAGAGATCGCCAGAAAACATCTTTGTAAAACTTGGAACTTGATACAAAGTCTAATTAATCAGAATATTGAAATTCTAAATACTATGCCTACGTGTTCGCATTCGAAAGATAATTTAGATCATGATTTTGAAGATTTATTAAAGTCGCATGAAAGTTTTAATAAGAATAATTCTCAAATAGAAAATTATAATAAATGTATAAAAATAGAATATATAAATCGGTCATTTGATAATATAGAGAGATTAGAAAAAGATACCAATCTTTTGAATTATTGGGAAAATGTAAATAATAGTATGCCAGAACTTTATAAGCACTCTGCTAGCAGTTCCAGCTACGCAGGTAAAGAGCATTTTCTAGCCTTAAGTTTATACTCTCTGCGCAGAGAACTAAATAAAATCCTGAAATATTAGAAAATATGTTAGTTATCCATTCTAATTCTCTTTTTAAACATAAATAGTATGCATTTTATTATATTTATGCGTTATTTTATTTATCATTTTAGGCATGTTTGTTTTTATCTTATTTATGAAATAAAAAAAATTTAATTTGTATTTATATTTACTAAGTTTAATAAAAATATCTATAAGATTATCATTGTTAAATTAAAAGAAATTATAAATTAAAAAGATTTTTCTCTAAAATTAATATATACATGGTTAATGATTAATTTTTTTTAAAATCAAATTTATAAAAACCGGAACAAACCGAAAAGAACCGTTATAAATTATAAACCGAACCGATATGAAATTTTTTTTAAAAAACCGAAATGGAACAAAACCTTTATAAAATTTTAAACTAAAAACCGGAACGAACCGAACCGTTATGCTTAACGGTTTGATACTCTGGATGTCCCTGCCCGATATTTCTTATAAAAAATATTTAAATCTCTCCAAACCTAGACCCGAGGTCATAGATAGAGTGATGGGCAATTTTAATAACAATCAAAGTCATTTTATTGACTTTCATTTGATACCCTTGTCTAGATAAAAAAAAATAGAGTTTACCTCCCCCCTCCCACCCTTCATGACTAAACTTGCATAGAGTAATGATTAATTTTAAAACTAAAAAAATCATGTTTATGCACTTAAAAATAAAAAAATAGTGAAAATTCTGAGAAAGTTAAAATTTTTACTTAGCAAAATCATCTTTTGGGAATTAGGCAAAAATTGCTTTAAATAGTTTTAATTCTGAGATGGGGGAAAAAATAATATATGTTGAAGCACCAACCGACATGTATTGTTTTGTTATGAAGCAATACATGTTGGCTTAAAGCTTCAGAATTAATGCTTGTCCAAAGTTTGGCAAACCTCGTTCATACGGCTATATCTTAATTATGATTCCGATTTCTATTAAATTTTTTTTAAATAACTAAATATTATATTTAAGTAAACAGAAAAGATAAAACGATATCGATAAAGATCGTAAAATAATAAGGTTCAAGAATTAGAATAGTTATTAGGGAAATCCCTTATTTCACTTGGATGTAATTTATTTTTGAATTGCCATTCAAAATTGACACTCTAAATAGTAATGTTATAGTTTTTATTTAGCTACTCTGTTTTTGGTTAGTGACTGTCAAAACCAGTGTTGTGTATTTGACCGGTCAAATAAGGTCAAATTTAAATAAATATTTTTCCCCATATTCAATAACATCATTTTCTTTAATATTTTTTGATCAATTTTCTTGTTGTCGAAATCTTCAATCGATTTCTCTTTTAGTAAGATAATTGACCAATTTCTTTCTGAAAGAAGTAGAACTAGGAATTGTTAGTAAATTGTCACTTCTCTTAATAGCCATGGTGATCAAAGCTCATTCCAATGCTTGAGGTTGGAATCTTTCTCTATAATTTTCTATTAAACATGCCGCTTTCACTTCTGAAATTTATGATATCACTTGAAATATTTTGATCATCGCCACCTTGTACGCCTAATTTTTGTATTATATCACATACTTCATTAAATTCACTATTAATAAAATGCTCCTCTTAATATTATGGACTCAATAGCATTGTGATCACATGTGTTTATATCGTTTTTATCGTTTTTCAAACATATTTTTATCTTCAGATTTTTTAGAATATTTGACCGTATTTGACCAGGTTAAATACTCCTCCGTTCAATTGACCAGTCAAATGACTAAATTTGACCGGTTAATTGACCTACTTTCCAACCCTGGCCTGATTGATGAATTTATAAATATTAAGTCATAAGACTATAAATATTAATGCAACCCGGATATCAATTTCGCTAGTAAGGATCAAGATTTAACAAATAAACTCAATGATTAATATAATAATAAAGCTGAGTTCCTTGTGCGCGATTCATATAAAATAAGAACTTCGAAGAAAATCATAAGACAGGATCGCAAAAAAGTATATTTCAATAACAAATTTTATAAACCAAATCTAGGTTCATTAATCATTATATATATTTATTAAGGTTAAATAAAAATTACAAACTATATCATTAAATCAATCTTGCACCTATTTTTTATTAAAATATTATTCAATTAATATAATTAAAAAATTAATGTTTAAAAATAATTAGTCATTATTAGCAATTATCGCTATATTAAATTTTCTATAATATCTTCGCGATATTTTTTTCGCGAAATAATTCTCGCTATATTGTCGCAATTTAAGTTTCGAGATAAGTTCGCTATAAAATTTTGTAGTTATGTATTCGCTTTAAAGGTTTTGCGATAGAAGTTTTGCTATAAAAAATTCGAAATAGTATTCATTAACCTGGATTCGCTATAAAATCACTTCGCGATAAAAATTTCGCTAAATTGACATGAAACCATTTATTTGCCACCTATCCTTAATATTAATTTTCTAATTGACTACTAATTATATTAATAATACATCATTATAAATTTCAAGGCTAACTCCTTAGAGAAGATTATGAATATTATTGAATACCCTAATTAAATGCGTTGCAAGCAGCGTCTACATGAGCGTGGGGGTAAGGGGAGGGGTAGGAACAGTTATAGTTTTATTATTTTTAATTGAGGAACTATATATTTTAATAAATTAAATTGTTATCTTCAATTCTTGATCTTAATAATTAGTAATTGAATATAGAGTGGGAATGAGTTTCTTTCTCATTCAAAACTTCGAATTTTACACATGGGGCCTAAAACTTCATAACTACTCGAAATAGGAAATTTTTAAAAAAGAGGAGAAGAGATTAATGAAATGATCATAGATATACTTCAAGAGAATCAATTCTGGGAAAATAGTTGTAAAAAAAGAAGAGTAAATTTTAGAAGATATAGTTAGAAGCAACGTATTATAAAGAGTATAGAATTAGTCGCTTTAGTTACAAGAGATTGTTATCATGACTAGAAATATCAGTACAATTAGTTATCGTTAAGAAATCATTATAGTACAATAGATCGTTATAGCTAAAATAGATCGGCATCGTTAGAAGGGATCGGTAATGTTATGAGTGATCTGTATCGTTACAGAGTTAGGTATCATTACAATAGAACTTTATCGTTACAGAGATCTTTTTCGTTTATCATGATCTTGACAAGATATTTTATGATTATAGAAGACATTAGCGTTTATCATAGACCATTAGAGACTAGAAAAAACGAAATCGTTTAATGAGAGATCAATAGAAACAGAAAATATGGAACATTATAAGTATTTAGGAGTTGCTTTGACAAAATATGCGATAACTCAATCTCTTAGTAATGGTCGTCAGAAGCACAGAAAGATCCAAAGGCTAAAATTAATCGATCGTATAGCTAACTATCCGGTATTGGCAGTTCAGAATGGAGTTCGACAATTAGTATGAGTTTAAGATGCTAACACAACCAGTATTTTAGCCTAATTAAGGGAAAGGGTGTCATAATTATCGTGATTGTTTTTATAAAAATGTTAATTGATTATATTATATTTGAAGGATTTTTATAGTGTGTAAATTTTAATTATTAGAGTTAGCGAAAGTATTTAGCAATTATATATTTTAATAAATTAATTAGCTGTCCTCATTCTTAATCTTAATCATTATTAATTAAATTGGAGTGGAAATTAATTGCTTTCTCATTCAAAACATTGAATTGTACAGACCTATTATAATATAAATAGATTGCTAAATATCGGCCAATACTATATATATAGTCATTATTTTCAAATAAAACTTATTTCTGGATAATTTCCTGCTATCTTTTTAAATATAAAGGGTTAGACATTCTATTAACAAACTAATATTTATATCAAACAATATGCTATAATAATGCATTTATTGTAAATGATAGGAATTTTAATTTAATTCATGTTCTAAAAAACTTTTACATTCACAATTTTTTGATAATTGGTTGTTGAGTATTGATAATTTAATTTATTCTTTTTAAAATATACGAAGGGAATATCATTATAATTAAAAACGTGCAATTAATAATATAAGAAATGAAGGTGGGGGAGAAATTTGGGAGGGGGGGGGGTAGGTATAGGTTTTTGAGAGGAGTTTGCCTCCAGTGAATATCCTACAATGTAGATGCTGGTTGCAAGAAATGAATGAAGCGCTTTACCTTTTTTCTAAGATTTTAAGAGATATGTTATTTTATTATAGATATCTAGGGTTTTAGGGGTATTTAAAAAGTGTGCCCAATTTCTTTTAAAAAAAATAAGTGGCCAAGTCTTATTCAATGTACTTAAAGCGTTTAATTTATTTAACTTGATGCTTCCAAATTACTATCATCTACTAGTACAAATTGCGAAATTAACACTAAAAAATTATTAAAAAGAGAAAGAAATTCTGGTGCCATACCTTCTATAAAGCATTTAATTAAGATCCACAATAATATGGATTAATTTAACAGATTCCGAAGTTTGCCAAAGATTGGCATCTTATTTCTAAACTTAATCACGTAGTCGGAGAATTTTAAATATTTTGGTCATGTCTTGGGATGTTGCCAAAGGAACAATTTGCTAACAACGGTAAGAAACAACAAAATTAGTGAACTCATTCAATTCATCGCCTATGAAGCTAATAGAGTCAATGAGTAGTTTAAGCTAAACTTTTACTCGCGCAAAGAATTGATATAATCACTTTCCCAACAAAGATCAAGAAAATAATTATCCCACCCCTCCCCAATAAATGAAAGTCTATCTACGCACCTGTAGGTGCTCTTCTATTAGCTGATATATATATAATCATACCCAAAGTAATATTGGCCAAGAATCGTACGGTTGCTTCTCCCGAATCTGTTATATTATTTAACAGTATTTTCCCCACTATCATTTTTGTTGCTTCATCTAAATGAATAAGATATATTATGTATTTACTAATAAATAAACTAGTAAAAAAAGTGAATTAGTGAGTTTGAAGATAATTGAAGGTTACGCTTTTTATGCAGGAGAAATGGTTTTGATATGATTTTAGTAAATGATCCCTCCCAACCACCTTCCTCCCTTTCATCCAAAATTTTTTTATTTTACAAAAAAAAACATTTGAATCAAATCAAATTCACTAACCTTGAAATATAATTGTGAATTAAAATTTATAAAATGATATTTTCCTTTGTTTTTTAAGATAATATAATGTGTCAAAACGAATCTATTTTATTTTTTAACTTTACAAAAAAAAATGAGTTAAGAATATACCGCATTTTTGATAAATTTGACCGATATCAGCTAAATGAGAACTTGATACATAAGAATTCCATTTTTGTCTATGGATGATTTTTGTTCTCTCATTTTGCGCATCAAGCACGATTGGTTCTGGAGGATTTAACGGATGTTTTCTTGAGATCGACGAATGTATGGATTTGGGGTAAAGAGAATAATAATTTGATGAACTCAATAACTTGTTGCAATATTCCAATACGCATATAGCTACGATAAAAACTATTATACTAAATATTATAATTGACCTGGGCATTGTTTTTAATTTGAGAGTCATCATTTTTTTTTTTAAAAAAAAGTTTTATTCTGGCTTTTGTAAATAATTATTTAATTTTTTTTTAGATCAAGTTAAACAACTTTTATATAAGAGATAAATATATTATTTTTTTTAAAAAAAGATATGAACAATATTATTTTAGCTAATTACTTTTTTAAAAAGATTAATTTTAAAAAAAAAATATTCAAATGTTTTATTATATATACGTTTTAAAAAAAACAATTTAAAAAATAAATATTCGCGAAAATTCAATTCAAACATTGAAATACTACGAATTATACTTTGTGTAAACAGGGGAGTCAGAAATACGTCACTTTAGTAAATATTTATATTAATTTTTAAAAGAAATTGATTAATAAATAATTTTCCCAAAAAATGTTGTTCTATATCCACTAAAAAAAACTCAATAAAAAACAGCCAATCTTTTTAGCAGAAAGAAGTATATTATAACAAATTTTTAATAATTTATACTTATGATATATATTTATTTTGGTTAAAAAAAAATATTAACAAATTATTGTTGCAACACAGCATAATATATTTATTTTCTTCAAAATGCTAAAATGATTTTATACAAGTTTTTAATATTTTATCTCATATCCTAAAAATAATATATTAACTAATAGTGTTGTAAACGGCTCTATTTTTAAAAAGGCTAGCCCAATATTTTAACCAAAAAATATTACTTTGGTATATAGTTATATTGACGATACTTTTGATTACTATTTATCAAATCTATTTTCAAATAAATAAAAACCGCTGCTAATTCTATTTTTCAAGCTTGAATGGTATTAGAACTAAAAGTCAGATAACAAATCAAAAATGGTGGATATATAATTGATATTTTAAATAAATGCATTCTGATTATTTGATGATTTGGTGAAAATTTTAGTTTCAAACTTTATTATGCGTGGAATACTTATATAGGCTCGCATTTTAAAGATTTAAGATCTAAAATTAGTCATGAAGTTATAATAATTCTTATATTTATAATGAACCAATCTGGATCATTGATTATATTGAGAATATGAAAATTCCCGTTAGTCTTAATTTATGTGAATCTAATTGTTCCAAAATAACTTGAGGGTGTTATTTGTTACGTTATAAATATATATACTAGACTCATTTTAAATTCAAAATCTATAATAAATTTGCATGATATCAACTCAAGATTAATGTTGTTAAGTGGCTAAGAAGAGTCAACCAAGACGCGAGTTAGTCGAAAAATAGACTCCGACTTTATGAGTCGGCTGCCAACTAGTGAGCCACAGACTGAGCATATTTTTTAAGAATCAATAGTTATTAAAATTTATCTTTTACAGTAATTTAAGCATTTATTAAAATTAATTGCATTTTTTGTATAAATTTTATAAATAATTTAATATAAAATCAAGACGTGATCTTTCATCTTGATTGTGGTCGGCAGTTTCAATATTTTGCTTAATGCTTGCTGAATAGACCAGTATAATAAATATTTTCTTGGCTAATTCTTGTCAATCGGCTCCACCTGATTTTTTAAATTTATCCTTTAATCGTGATATTCGGGCTAAAGGATGATAGGGAATGGGAGAGACAGAGGCAAAATGGTTTTTATTTTGTATTTCCGAGAATTTTTTTTCAAAGTGACAAGTTCGCTATGCCCAAAATTTTGAAGGAAATCAATTATTTACGCTTTATTCATTAGGAATCAAAATAATTTAAATTTTTTTCGAGATCCAAGTCCCGTCCAAAATAAGTTTATAATTCAAAGTCCGAGAACGAGAAAATGTTTTCCCAATTCAAATTTTCACCTTACCCATTTTTGCTCGCAACCATATCGCGTGAAAATTTTAAGACTCTGTTACAGAGTTGTGTTTTTTTACTCCATGAGAAAAATTTTTAAAGTATACAATTTTTTACATACCTTCTGTTTTGAGCTAGGTCACTCGATGAGGGAAAGATTTTTTATTATGACCACTCTTTTTTGAGACGAGTTAAAAAAAAATTGATATTGTATGAAAGTTATAGGCCGTGTCAGGGTTCATCTTATTTTTCAAGAATCATCTGTTTAGTCGTCTATATTATATCGCTTTCTCTTATATTGAAATAATTTATAAATAACTAAATATATTTATTTAATTTATGATGATTATGGCTAGTGTTGTTAAACGGCTCATTTTGAGCCGATTTTTTAAAACGGCTAACTCAATATTTTAGCCAGAAAAATATTGCCTAAGTCTCGAGATTTCGATAATATATGCCTAGACCTTTATTCCTTCTATGAGCAAATTCTTGAGGCTTGCGTAATATTTTTCTGGACAAAATATTGAGTTAGCCGTTTTTAAAAATCGGCTCAAAACGAGCCATTTAACAACACTAATTATGGCTAATGTTAAAAAAAGTTATTCATTTTATTTAAAAAACGTATTTATTAATAAGAAATACAAACACAAAAAAACTAAAAATGCATATTATTTCTATAGTTCAGAGTTGGGCAGTACCGCTAATACTTGTATCTAAGATACAAGATACAAGATCCTTTTGTATCTTGTACTCAGTATCTTTTTGACATTTCTAATAAGATAATTGTATCTGTATCTAAGATCCTTTATTCTGAAAAAAATCTTGTATCTTTTTTTCATTTTCTTGACTTAAGATACAGATACAGATTCTTTTTAATATTCATGTTTAAAATTTTACATATCACAGTATATATTTTATTAAATTCGAAAATCTTGTATTAATTTCCATATTTTTTTCTGCCATATTTTAATATATTGACAAAATTTACCTGTAAAATTAACAACTCGTATTGAGGTAGAAAGATAAAAAATAACACCAAAACGAAATAAGTATAGATTATATTTTATATATAAATGTACCTCGATAGAATATCATTACCAATTTTATGCAATATTTTTAATTTGTAGGATGATCACCACTCATGGTGTGAAATTTATTTATAGAAATAAATTCCCCTGAATTATATCCCAATCTTGAAATTTGGAAATTTTTTTAAAATAAAAGTTATAAGAGACAATTTACAGGCTAGATGTAAAACCTGTATAAAACAAAAAAATGATAAATTAAACACAATTTTGTTAAACATAATAAAGTATATTATTTATGTGTAGTTAAAAGGGGCATAGGTTATCTTAAAAATTCAAGTTTACAATATTGTCTACCTTTATTAAAAGCTGCCTAAGATGGTATGGGCAAAAGATTTTAAGAAAATATTTTCATATGATTTGAATATAATGTGGCTTCTTTGATATCAAAATCACATCCATATTTTAAGAACTTATCGATTGAGTCGGATAATAAAAAAAATAATTTCAAAATATCTTAATAAAAAAGCCCTAAATGTAGTATCAGAGTATATAATCAAGATCAAACGTTGATTATTTTTCTTTTAGTGAAACAAATGATACTGAGTTCAATAATACAAATAATATTGAACTGGAGGTTTTAAATTATATTAAGTCGAAATATATTATAAATGCTTAATTATTATCCTTCCATTAATGAAATTTTTTATACATATAATACTGTAATACCTTCATCAGCTCCAATTAGGGTTATTTAGTTTTGGTACAATGTTAAGTACGCCGAAACGGCAAAGGTTTGATGATAAATTATTTAAAAAATTTGATTGTCTTATAATGAATGTATTTTAAATACTCTGAAAATTAATATTTCAACTCCAATTAAAAATATAGTCTCCCTTCTTATTCTATGGTAAAAAACCTGATTATTATAATTAACTCATCATTAAATGTTTTATAAATTTTTGTAAATATTCATTCTTGTTATATGTTTATGTTACGTTCTTCACAAATAAATAGTAAAAATTGTGTTTTATAAGCTATTCTAATTTAATTGGTAATGATAATTTAAAAGTATCTTGTATTTAAGATACTCTAATTAAGTAAAAGATACAAGTATCTTTTATCTTTTTGATATTTTGAAAAAGATACTAGTATCTGTATCTTAGATTCATTTTTTCACAAAGAATCTATATCTGTATCTAGATTCTTTTTCAAGAGGACCTGCCCAACTCTGCTATAGTTTATATAATAAAATATCTCTCGTGAGATTTGAATGACTCCGTATAATATAAAAATATAAAAAATATAAGTTAAGAGCTAAATATTCAAATATATATTTCTATATGAAAATAAAGAAAAGGTTAATATAAAAATAAAGAATAAGTTAATATTCAAATAAATATTTCTGTTATCCAACATTCTCCCTCTTCTAAGAAGCTTTCCCCATAATTTCATATAAGCTGTCATGAGAGCTTGTTGTTCGAATAGTTTATCGTTTTGGCTGTTCTCGTTGTTGCATAAGTCATTATCGTAAGTTGTTTTCATCAATCATAATTTTGTCTAATTAGCTTATTGTCGTACTCCGTTGTTATTATTACCAATTTTCAAATTGTTATCATCGTCAATCAGTTGTATTAGAATAACTGAATTATCGGAATAATATATGGAATAGAATTGAATTGAATTGAATAATCGAATGTTGGAATGATAAATCAATAAGATTATTATTATATCATACTTTTAATGTTTAATTCGCGTTTTAAGTGTTAAATATTTGTTTTAAGTTACATAATCTTTTAAGTAAGTAGGTTTTTGTTTTATTCGTATAAGTCTAGAAATGGCGCTAATATGTCTTTATTTATAATATTTTTATATGGGTCCACACTTCCTTCCTTAAAAAAAATCAGAGTTGTTAATATTATGATTTAAAAACGTATTATAACATATTCTTTTTCTTAACTGGTCTAAATATTTCCTTACAATACCTTTTTTGGAACATCATATCACCTTCTTTGTGTGTGATCATGCCTTTATCCCATTTATCTCCTTGTATTTTATACCAAATAAAATCTTATACTTCATGATTCTATTACGTGATAGTATTATGCTCTATCTTCCTTTTGTTAACGGTTTTAATAGATCTCATTCTAATGTCGCGATTAAATATTTTTTAGAAGGTGCAACTCCTGTTGTAGCATTTGGTGTGTTTCTATAATTAAATAAGAATTTAAGTGAAAATGAAGTATCTAAATCACTCTTAAATATTTCTTTTCATACGTTTTAACCATACGTTTCACCTGGCCAATAGACTACTGGTGGTATGCGGACGTAGGTATATGTTTTATGCCGTAATCTGCAAAATTTCCCGAAAAGATTACTTGTGAAGTTAGTACCATTATCATTGACTATAGTTTCAGGTATTCCTAATAAAGAGATGTTAAAAAAAAATTTTAGATTTCAGTTGTAATGTTTTTGATAGGAACATTAATTGGAAATTTACTGACTATTATCAACCAATTCTTCATGAAAAATGGAGCCGCATAATATATATGTATCCTTTCAAATTAGTTTTTTATTTTTTTTAGGACTGTCAAAACATGTATTACAGTCATCACAACTTTTTACTTCCATCTCTATGTTGTTATTCATAACGGACTACCACATATAATCTTTGGCTAAGGATTTGATTTTTCCCGCTACCAAATGACCTTCATGTAATGTTTGCAGTACGTTTTTTCTCATACTTGATGGAATTATGATTTCGTTGTTCTTGTAAAGACAATTTTTAATAATACTTAGTTCCAATTCAATATTTTTATATATTTTGTTTTTTATAGGTTGTTTCGTTATTCTTTATATCATTATGACTTGCGATATTTCAATATCTTTAAAAGTTTCGTCACGTATTTTGTTAAAGTTAATAGGTATATCCCCTAAGTCATTTTTAATTGTAATAGTTTCAACTTCATCATTAACTTTTTGTGGTAATCTTGAGAGACAATAAACAACATTGTATTTTCCAACTTTATACTTTATGTTAAAATCGTGACCTCCTAAAGTTATGTTCTATTTCTGTAGTCTTAAGAAGATAGTGTTGTCCTTAAGTCCTTTAGTTAAAATATGGATTAGAGGGTCTGTGATAATTGTAAATTTAGTCCTAATTAAGTATTCCTGGATAGCGAACATAATAGCAGGAGAGCCACACGCTCAATGTTGGTGTAATTCATTTAAGATTTTAGCAAAGTTCTTGATGCAAAAGCTATTGGTTTTTCTAGACCATCTTTTTCAGTTTGAAATAATACAGCTCCCAAACCACATTTAGATGCACTAGTAGCAATTCCGATTGGCAATTTAGGGTTAAAATAAATCAATGTTGGAGGAAGACTAACCATAGATATTATTCATTAAAACTTCTAGAGTGTTTTAAATTCCATTCCCATTTTCTTTGTTGACAATTTTGTATGACGGATATGCAATATCTGTAAAAATTGTTTAAAATTTTCTATAGTAGCCCGCCATTCCCAGAAATGTTGATAGTTCAGCAGCTGATTTTGGTTCTGGCATGTTTATTATTGCTTTGATCCTGTCGTGGTTCGCAATCCCCTTAGCGTCAATGTCATGATCCAGAAAACGAATTTCACTTTTTTTGGTAAAATTAGGTACTAAACCATATAACAAGATTCTTTCAAAAACTTTTTTGATGTTGTTTAATGAGCTTCGTCGTTATTTCCAATTATAAATAGATCATCAATATAAAATATAGCAACTTTCATATCACCAAACATTTGATTCATAATTTGTTGAAAAATTGCAGATGAGGTCTTTAGCCTAAAAGGAAATCTGGTAAAATGAGAGTATCCCTTGTGTGCGGATATTGCCAAAAGATTTCTGAGACTTTTATCAATGGGAATCTGTAGAAAAGTGTTTTTAAAATAGATCTTGGTTCATTCCTCCCGAAAGTTTAGCTATTCAATAATTTATTCGTGGAAGTGGATATTTAAAATTTTCTAGAGCTGGATTAATTGTGTCTTTAAAATTAGCACAAAACCTAAGCCTATCATCCTTGTAGACAGTGATTATAAGACTTTCCCATCTAACATAAACGATTTTTTCTTGTATCCATCTATTGAGTTTTTTACCCACAACATCAATTTTTACATACGGTATAAGCCTTGGTTGTATAATTTTAGGTTGTGCGCCTCTCATTAAATACAGCTTAAAATTTGCTTTGTTAATTATCTATTGGTCATTTTGGATTTGCAGTTTTTGATCAGTTTTTTAATATCATTATCATAACTTGTATCAATTTTTGCTATGAACCTATTCAAGATATATTTTAAAGCGTTAATGAACGGCCTAAGTGCATTTTTTCTTGATTTAACAATCCCCGCTTGTAACTTTTATGTGTTACCTTCATAATTTACGTTGATCTGAGTTGTACCAATTACTTTGATTTAATCACTATCATAAGCTGTTAGTTGTAGTATGGATTTTTTAATTTCTGATATACCAATTTTCTTAGCTATGTCGGGAGGTATGATAGTAAATCTTGATCCTGTGTCTATTTGCACAGTGGCGTCACTAGGGGAGGGCGCGCAAGCAGCGTCTACATGGCAGAAAATTTGATGGAGGCAACCCCCATCCCAAATCTACCCCTACCCCCCTAAAAAAATTTCGCGGCCTTCGGCCGCGATATTTGCCTTAATCAAGAAAATCTTATATTAAGTCACTATTTATACCCTTACAAACATTCAGACCTGCTTTGGAAAAAAAAATTTACAAACTGATAACTATTGTTACTATCCGTTTTCAATTAACTTATATTTAAGTAGGTAGTGCAATCTTTTCATAATTTGATTGATAATCAATTTATTTTCATAAAAATTAATATAATAGTATTAAATGAGATAACATATTTACATTACTATAAAAAAATATCAAAAATTTAGTAAAAAAATATAAGATGAGTAATTTTAAAGAGGTATAGCTTGATTCTATAATTACTAATACCTTTATATTAAGTAAAAAAAACAAAATGAGTAATTTTAAAGAGGTATAGCTTGATTCTATAAATACTAATGCCTTTATATTAATTAAAAACATTCATATAGATATAACTATTATATAAAAAAATTTTTTATGTAAATATAACTTTTATATAAAATATTAGAATAAAGAATATAGTATATTTTGCACAAGAATTATAAAAACATTTATGTAAATATAACTATTATATAAAATATAAAATGAATAGAGAATATTTTGCACTGGAAATATAAATTTTTTTATGTAAATATAACTTTTATATAAAATATGAGAAAAAAATGAATATAGTTGCACTGGAATTATAAAAACATCTATGTAAATATAAGTTTTATATAAAATATTAAAATAAAATGAATATAATATATTTTGCACTGGAATTATAAAAACATTTATGTAAATATAACTATTATAAAATATTTAAATAAAATGAATATAGTATTATATTATGCACCGGACTAGAATGATATAAAAAACTATTAAATTAAATTTACATTATTAAAAAGGCGTATATAATTAGCTGTGAAAAAGATATAACTTATTTTATTAATAATTTAGTTAATCTTTTAGACGTAGATGCAAATCGCGTTATAATGTCGTCTATTTTAAATCTTTCAAAAACATCAATTTCGCTGGATATTAGAAGTAAATTTTCTAAAAAGGGGTCAGAAATTTTATTCCGCATTCTAGTTTTATTTATTTTGACTTTGCTCATCACTCTTTCGGCTGAACAAGAAGTAGTTGGTAGAGTCAATAAATATTTATATAATAAATATAAATTAGAATAAGAATTTAATTTATTTAAAAGACGATATGGTAGTATAAATGAATATTTTATCCATTTTTTTGTATTAATTATGTTATCGTTATTGATATCTTCCTCGGTTTCATCGTTTACAATACCTTTAATTATATATAATTTTAAATAAAATATCAATAAATTACTTTCATCAATATATAACCCATCATTCTTTTTTATTTTCAAAAGATCCTTGCAATAAATGATTGCTTGTGAATCCAAATATAAAGATCGAAAATCATTATATTCACGAGCAATATCTTGAGCATTTAATTGGTAAGTATGACAAATTTGAGATATTTGCCACCCTTCTATTCTATCATTGGCTATAATTCCAGCTGGTGTAAAAAGAGATATTTGAGATAAAAAATTTAAACAATCATAATTAAATCTTTCATTTAAATCATTAATGATTGTATCAAGCACAGGGAAAAATATTTCCCTTTTATATCTATAATGCTAAATAATAATTTTAAATCTTTTTTTATTCAACTTGTTTTTTTTTGTTTAACATAATTATTGAATGCTGTTTGATCAAATTTGAATATTGATTTTATATTATGCAATTCCGTTGTAACATTATTCTTTTTCAAATAACTGTTAGATAAGGAATGCAATTTTAAAAAAATATTATCCCCATTAGCTACATTTTAAAATTATTTATAGAAATCGTAACTAATTTTAACCTCTTAGTCTTTGTAATTTATTTTTTGTGTGTTGTATTAATTTAGTTACCATAGCCAAATCATTACCAACTGCCTGCATTTCAATACAAGCCTCATGTGTGCATTTCAATATTTCTTTCAAAATAAATAGACTTAATATGAAATCTTCATCCTTAATTCTTGTTAATAATCCATCGGCAATAGAAGAGGTGCTTGGGTCATTAGAATCTTTTAATTCATTTAATGATGCTATAATATGTTCATAAACATCTAAAAAAATTTCTACAGCTTTATAAGATGATGACCAATTTCTAAAAAAAGATAAGTTACATTAAAAATATTATATTTACCTTGTTGTATTTTTTATTCTTTTAAGAGATTTTTTAGACTTTGTCATTTGATATTTAACAAACACTCCTTGACGTCTTACCCCATTCATGAAATTATATAACTCATCCAATATTCCCATTACCTTTTTCATTTCTATTTTGCATCCACAAACATGAGCAACTACTAAATTGAGCCTATGTGCATGGCACCAAATATATATGGCTTTTGGAGCCTCTTTCAATATTAAAGCCTGCATTCCTTTGTATACTCCTCTCATATTCCCTGCACCATCCATACTTTGCCCAACCATATAATCAAGAGGAAGACCAAGATCTTTGAACTTAGAAAAAACATGTTTCTTTATATTTTCCCCGGTGGTTTCTGATGTTGTAAAAACATGGATGATCCTTTCTACAGGATGTGGATGCGGATCATCTTCTATATATCTTACAAGTAAAGCAATGCATTCTTTTTTAGACACATCATATGTTCCATCTAATATGATGCTATAGGCACAATTCTCTTTAATTTTTTGAATAATACATTTTATTATTTTTATCTTAATGACTTCAATAATTTTTTTCACATGGCCATATGACAATAAATTTATATAAGGTCTTGAAATTTTATCTGATTTTTTTCTCCTCAATTTTTCGTTGTTATCAATGTATGCCCGTAAAGTTGGAACCGTTTTTGCCATTAATTTTATGAGGCACATAAAATTACCTTCATTCGAATTAGTGCCCCAAAAGGCTATGTTACATTTTATAAGGTATATAATGGCATCAATAATATTATGAACTATATTACGATTTTCCATTATTATATCAAGCCTATTTGATAGAAAATGATCTTGAATACGCTTATTTGCAAGCCAAGTCATGTTGGTGTATTCACAATCCTTATGAATAGAAGATGACTCATGTCTCTCTAAGTCACGCTTAAAATTTTTCCAATTATTTACTCCAAGTTGAGTCCAAAAAGTATTGGATTTAGGGCCACCAAACATAAGACAATAAAGACAAAAGACTTTGTCTAAAGTGGTGCTATAGGATAACCAATTTCTTGGTTTGAGGGAACCATCAATATTAACCTTTTTATAATAGGATATATTCATGCTCCTATTTAAAAGTAGAAATAATGGATGCGTAAAAATTAATAAAAATTAAATTTTTTAAAAACCTTTTGTGAGTAACAGGATATTGAAATATATTTGAACATGGCTGACATGGGCCTATGGAAATTATGAAATTAATCAAGATATTTGTCATTCTAAAGAATATGAAATGAAAAGGGTCATTAGGCTCCTTTTTTTTATATAATTGAATAATATTTGGGCCTTTAATGTTTGAAATATTTTGGCTTGCATTGGGATTGATAATTGGATGAAAAAAAGATATAATTGGGGAATTTTCAATAACTTTGTGTGTTTGCTAATTATTATTAAAGAGTGTATAGTTTTATTTAAATTAAATACCTCATCATTCAAAATCAGCAGATCACTGGAACTGGGCATTGTATGAGAAGATAATATAATTTGGGAATCTTCAGTAAAAGATTTGTGCTAATTATTAAATAAAGAATAATTAAAATTTGTTTATTCATGAAAATATCTGAATATCCTCATTTATTCCCTTCAAAATTATAAAAGAAATCTTATTTAAATTAAGTACCTCATTATTCAAAATCAGCAGATCACTGGAACTGGGCATTGTATGAGAAGATAATATAATTTGGGAATCTTCAATAAAAGATTCATGCTAATTATTAAATAAAGAGTGGTTAAAATTTGTTTACTTATGAAAATCTTAATTTTAATAAAAATTTTATTCTTAATTAAGATATAGAAAAGTGGAAAATATTTCATAATTTATTCACTTCAGAATTATCAAACAAATCTTATTTAAATTAAGTACCTCATCATTCAAAATCACCAGATCACTGGAACTGGGCATTGTATGAGATAATATAATTTGGGAATCTTCAGTAAAAGATTTGTGCTACTTATTAAATAAAGAATAATTAAAATTTGTTTATTCATGAAAATATCTGAATATCCTCATTTATTCCCTTCAAAATTATAAAAGAAATCTTATTTAAATTAAGTACCTCATTATTCAAAATCAGCAGATCACTGGAACTGGGCATTGTATGAGAAGATAATATAATTTGGGAATCTTCAATAAAAGATTCATGCTAATTATTAAATAAAGAGTGGTTAAAATTTGTTTACTTATGAAAATCTTAATTTTAATAAAAATTTTATTCTTAATTAAGATATAGAAAAGTGGAAAATATTTCATAATTTATTCACTTCAGAATTATCAAACAAATCTTATTTAAATTAAGTACCTCATCATTCAAAATCACCAGATCACTGGAACTGGGCATTGTATGAGATAATATAATTTGGGAATCTTCAGTAAAAGATTTGAGCTAATTATTAAATAAAGATTAATTAAAATTTGTTCATGAAAATATCTGAATATCCTCATTTATTCCCTTCAAAATTATAAAACAAATCTTATTTAAATTAAGTACCTCATTATTCAAAATCAGCAGATCACTGGAACTGGGCATTGTATGAGATAATATAATTTGGGAATCTTCAATAAAAGATTTGTGCTAATTATTAAATAAAGAGTAGTGAAAATTTTAGGCAAATGACTTATTTTATTCTTAATTATAATATATAAATTTTTTTTTAACAAAAGTTGAAATATTTAAATATTCTTATAATTTATTTCCTTCAAAATTGATAAAGGGCATAATAAAAATGTACCTATATATTAAAAATCTTATCTTTAATAAAAATTAAAAGTATTATGCTCAAATTATAGATGAAGAATTGGTTTCTACTAATTCACAAAATTTAAGGTTATTTTTACTTATATTTATTGTCATGAATTAAAATAATATATATAAAAAATTACTTTTTGGAAGTAAGATGTTATTGATTTTTTTTGTAACTTGGTTTCAACCCCATTTGTGATATTGAATGGAATATCTTTATTTAAGGATACCCAATTATTATCCTTTTTGATAGCTATCTTTGTAAATTTGATATCAGATAACTTGACATGAGGATGTTTATGTTTATAATGGTTATTTATTTTGTCACTTCTTATTTTAGAAGTTTTACAATTAATATAGTCACATTTGACTTTATATATTGTTTTGTTACTTGGCATCTAGAATAAAAATGAAATAAATATTTAGATAATATTTTTTTACTCACTGATGGCCATCAAGAATGATGGAGAATCATAATTTTATCCTTTATTTGACGGTGGATGGCTGAATCTTAAAATTCTCCTATCTTATGAGGTGTGATTCAGAAATTAAATTTATATTTGTTTAAATGAGGGTGTAATTTTAAAATTTTCCAGTGGTTTTACAAAATATATTAAAGAAATATATATTTAGATATTTTAATATATGTGCACAATAAATTTTTATTCATTTGTATTATATTTTTAATCTAAAAAATATATTAAAATCTTTTAAAATAAATTCTTATTCATTTGTATTTGTAATTTATAATCAAAAAAATATATTCTAGACCCTTATTGTTTTTAAATTAAAATTCATAAATATACACTCTATTAACATATTTTATAAAAATAATGAAAAATTTACTGATTCAATCATCATCATATAAAGGAAATTTATTATGCACCCATCATTGAATAAAGAAGAAAATTCTGATTACCAGTCATTCATAATGGACTATCAGCTATTAACTTATATTTTTGATAATGTTTTCTTAAAAGATTCCTATTATATTATATGTAAGCTTAATGCATGGTCACAAAAAATATAATATTTTTTGTTATTTATGCCAAAACAATCATGGATCAATATTTCCTCCATTATACACTTCACAATTGATTTCTTTATTTCTTAGTGTCCAACAATTTTTAGAAATGTATGATGCTTTGAAATCATAGTTTCTTTAAATTAACAATCCTAATAAATTTTGCAAATAATTGAAAACAGGCATATTTGTGATTTGCCCATTCATTTATCTTCAAATAAAGTCTGAGAAATGATATATTTTAATCATTGAAATTAGAGACCTTCACTGGCATTGATTTCTTCATCCAGCCTAGGTCATAAGTAAAAATAATTTTCAGGCCCAGTTTATGTTTAATGGAAATCCAAACCCAAACCACATCATAGGTTTCAAAGATTATTACCAAGCCATATCCAAAAATTTAATTTATTGTTAACAAAAATAAACAATATTTCAGTATATGGAATCACTTTGTCAATTCATTTAATTGAAATCTTTTCTTAAATCAATAATCAAATGAGAGGAATAGATTATCTGTTCATTCTCCCAAGATTTCTATAAATATTTAGAAAAAAGGCCAAATATATTATGGAAAATTTGATGTTATATAAAATTTATCTAATAATGAAATAAAAAATTTATCAATTCTTTTAACAATTTTTTTATCACACAATGGTTTTCACCTCTCACTTATAATTTTGTATATAATTTACACTTACCTCAAAGAATCATTTATCATAAATAGAAATCAATTATGGGTCCAACCTGATTGCCTCACAAAAATGTGGTAATATTTACCCCATTGAAAATGATTATTTAAAAAATTATTAGCAAAAATAATTGCCATGGTTCAAAACCCAGATAACTTATTAAGTATACATATTAAGATTAAATAAAAATAGCTTCATTCTTTATTATATTTATTTATCTATCATCAAATTAAGGAAAATGCAATTATATGCTTAAAAAATTACCTTTTTAAAATCCAAAAATGGCGCGCAAGGGCTCCAGCCCCCTGAAAATTTTGAATAGTACCCTGAAGCAAAATTTTTTTTAATGGTTCTTTAATATCCCTTGAACTAAAAATATATTTATTTGATTGTCCCCTGAACGATTTTAATAATTCTATTAAGTAATATATAGAATTATTTTTATTATTTAAAAATTAATAAGACTACCTAAATTTTTATTAAATGAATACCATTTAATTATTAGATTAGATTAATACATATAAATTCTATTATGTCAGCTTGCAATCACTGTGTTAAATATAGAATATAAATATCACTCACTAAATATTAATTTAGCATTAATAGTTGAAGCTTAATTGACTTTTATTATTCAAATTATTATATAACAGCAATTAAATAAATATAATCATTTATTAATTAAAAATTAACAACTTTAGTATTATAACTAGCCGAGTTCAAAATCACTAATCAACTATATTATTCATTTTTAAATTTAATTACCATGCCTCTACCTAAAAATATTTTCAAGATCGAAATAAGTATAATAGTTTTTTAAAAAAAGTTAATAGATTTATATCCTCTATTATATATAATTCGTTTTAAAATATTAGATAAAATGCCACTTTTACAAAAGTATTTGACAGTTATATAATATATTAGAGTTGTTATTTAATAAATTTTACTAATAAATGCTTTTGATAATAAATATAATAAACAATTTGCATTCAGTTCTTTAACGCCATCTATTTATTAAAATATTATTAAAAATAAAACATCTTATTATTCATATCACAATGGATGTAATTAGATATATTTTCTTCTCTTTTTTACGTGTTTTTAGGAAAGCTATTTTTTATTTCTTTGAAAAACAGTTTTGAGTTAAATTTTTAATACGAGTATATTTTTGATATTATTACAAACTACTTATATTTTAATATATATTATACCAACTCATAGGCGTATGTTAAAGATTTATAACAGAAATGTTATACTAAATATCACTTACTTTTAGAATAATTTGGAATATAAAATATATAAAAACGTTAGGTATATTGGACATATTTTAGGTTAATTTCGGATATTTGAATCTACTTATTCAAAAAAAGGTAATGCGACAAAATATGGTGGATATTTATGACCGTTACCTATACAGATTATTACGTTAGTCTATCTTGGCTTTCTATAGTCTTCTATTGCCCTCAACATTCTCAATATCTTTTATCTCAAGATCCTACTTTTATTTAATGAATTAATTATAGTATATCAATTTGAAAATATAAAGGGCTTCTGACTAAAAATTTGATCTGAACGAGAGTAAGAAAGGAATTTAGATAAATTATTTAATACAAATGAAAGTCTATGGTATATAATCATTGGTAAGCTGCTTAAATTTATAAACTTATTTTTCTTGTGCATATAAAATAATTTTTATTTTTTGAAATATGGAGGGAATGAATGGTGATCAACCAAATTCTACAATTTCAATTGTAATTCAACCTCCGTTTGACCCGGTTTCGTTAGGTTTAGATCCTACTTTCAAACTTACAAAGTTTGCAGAGTTAAAAGGATGAGGGTGTAAAGTTCCTCAGGAGACGCTTGATAAGCTACTTGAGGGACTAATATCTAATGAACCTGATCACATGGAGCAATTATACATGCAATTAAATCTACCAAAATACGGTATGCTTATTATTATTTTAGTTATAATTATTAATAGGCATTGGTCTTGATGCTAGTGTTACTCCCCTTTCTAGACATCATGGGCTTTCACTGGTTCAAACAACTGATTTCTTTTATCCAGTTGTTGATGATCCTTATATGATGGTTAATATCAAATTATTATATTTATAATTTTATTAGGGTCGAATTGCATGTGCAAATGTTTTGAGTGATTTATATGCTATGGGTGTTGTTGACTGTGATAATATGCTTATGATATTAGCAACATCAACAAAGATGACAGATGCTGAGACTGAAGCAGTTGTTCCACTTATGATGAAAGGATTTAAGGTAAAATAAAAAGCAAAACAATATATACCAGGCATTTAGGATTTAGCTGAAGAAGCTGGATCACGAGTTAGTGGTGGACAAACAATCAGGAACCCATGGTTAACCATAGGTGGAGTTGCATCAACTGTTATTGGCTCAAATGATTTTATTATGTAAATTAGTATATAGATTGTACACTTATATATTTATTTTAGTCCTGACAATGCAGTTGTGGGTGATGTCTTAGTCTTAACAAAACCTCTGGGTACTCACATTGCCATAAATGGCCACATATGGATGGAAAATCCTGAGAAGTGGAATAGAATAAAATTGGTTGCAACAGAGGATGACATTAATAAAGCTTATAATAGGGCAATGATTAGCATGGCCAGGCTCAATAAAACAGGTTAATGATTTTACCCATCATTAAGACTAATGGCAGGATAATAAATATAAAGAAAGTTTTTTATTTTAAAATATTAATCATTAATTATTTATAATTAAGCTTATATATAATTATTAAAAAACATATAATACAATATATAACTAATATTAAATAGTTTTATTTAAGCTGATTTTATAAAATAGCTCAATAAATATTACCCAAACCTGCAGTTTTGCTTATATAAAAAACAGAGCCTTGGGCATCTATTAGTGATATCTCGAAGCTTAGGCAATATTTTCCTGGCTAAAGTATGTATCAGCTACTATTTTACATCCACTTAAATTGAGCTATTTAACATACAACATTTAAAGTTAATATTTTTTGTGATTTATATCTTAAAAAATTTAATTAAGCTGCCACATTAATGCATAAGTTTAATGCCCATGGCGCAACTGATATTACAGGATTTGGTTTGTTGGGTCATGCTGAAAATTTAGCTAGACATCAAAAGCATGAAGTTTCTTTTGTTATTCACAATTTGCCCATTATTGCTAAAATGGCTGCTGTTAGCAAAGCTTGTGGAAATATTTTTGGCTTGCTACATGGGAAAAGTCCAGAAACCTCAGGTATATATTTTACTTTATAAAAAGTAGTTTTTTTTATTTTAAAAAGGAAAGACCCTTTCTAGCATTAATTTCAATTTATTGACAAAAGGAACAATTTTTTAATAGCCATTTCCGGTTTTGGGTAATTAGCTTATGTTAAATGTGTATTTTGAAATTTTTGCTTTTTAGATAGCTATATCTCATGAAGTAAGTTTAGTTGGGAATTGAAATTTTATATTTTTACTACAAATTTTTTAAAAAAATCTAGGGTAGGTTTGATTTTCAATTGATTTGATATGGAATACAACATATCTAATTTTTAAAATCATTATAAACTAGTTCGAAGGAATTTATAATAGTTTGGTTCTCTCCTTTTCAGATTTTATTCTAATTGCTTCTTTCAGTTTTGACACTAACAAGTAAGTACATCTCAAAAAATTATGTGTTATTCATTAAAAAAATGACTATACTCCAATAATTCTGTGTATTTATATTAAAAATAATATATTTGTTTAGATATCCCATTGTTTTTATATATTCATGTGCTTTTATATATATTATTATGTTTGAACTAAATATTTTTTTCCAATTTTAGATAATTAACTTTATCCCAATAAAAAAAATTACAATTAAAGATTAAAAAAAAAATTTTAACTTTTTTCTACACTTAAATATTAACAAACCTTTATTAAAGAAAACTCAAATATAAAATATTTTTTTATAAATAGGTTTCAACAACATGGGTATATAAAAAAATACATACACACTTTTGTATCCTCAAAATTCATAATTCTATTAGAATAAGATTGTGATAGTCTCATATTTCTCCTTCAAGAATTTTTGGCTCATCCATCTCCTGAACATCGTTCCCCACTGCTTGAGATCCCATTACCTCATCCCAAACTGGTGGATGTTGGGCTCTCCCTTGATTTGGATATGACTATATTACCCACTTCCTTCCTCTCCTATAAATCAATGATGGCCCTCATCCTGACTTTTTCCTGAATGCAGTTTCTCTCAGGTGACTTCCTTCTGGTGTCATTGGTCCAGACATGTTCTCCCTTACTTCTATCATTGGTCTTGAGTGGTAAGCAGTTATAAACCAAATAGGAGATCCTCCAACAATTCAATTGTTGTTTCCCTTAATATTTGGATATCTATATTGAATGTGTTCTGCCACAAGAAAACTAACCAGGGGGAACCTGTAACTATGACAACAATAGGGGAAGAAGCCAGTGAATTGTCAATCATTGATCTATCAGAGAGGGAGAAAGTAACAACACAGTTGGGCACAATTCATGAGAGAGCCTGACTCATTAGATTTATGTTGGAGGTATTTATCTGAAACAGTTGGGAACAATGATCAAGGGATGGTGGAGCTTCTTGAAGGTGCATGGCTAGATCTGATTCTACCAAATATAGATTATGGGGTAAAATGAATTTAAATTTTGAGAATATGAAAGTATTTCTTGCCTGTGTTGTTAAATAAAAAGTTTTGTAATTTTATTTAACAATAGGTAGGTGAAGAGATTTTTATAAGATGATTAAAAAAAATTTATATTTATTAAACAAAAAAGGTTCTAGAAGATGCAATTTTTTTGTTGTTTATACCTTTGTTTATGAATAAAGCATCATGGGTCATTCCATGTCAAATCGACCAAAAAAACGAGATTTTCAGACAACCATCTTTAAAATGAACGAAACTTGGCATCATAGTTATCTATTTTGTACATTTTAATTTAAATTTTAAAGTGCTAGCTATAAGATCCAAAATATACACCTGAAAGTCGAAAATCGCGTAATGCATGATTTCATTAAATCTTGTTTTTTTAAAAAAAATATTTAAGATAGAGTTACAAATTATATATCATTTTATAGCCTGTAAAATTTTAAATTTCGAAAAAAATTAACATATTTAAGAAGGGTTTTTTGGGTGGTGATATTCTAACAATGTTTTTTGCTTTTATATTAAACTATTTAATAAAAAATCTCGTATACTCTTTTTGTTTTTTTAATTATTTAAATTTTTTATCATATTTTTTAAAAAAAGATATAAATGGCGTTATATTTTAAAATCTTTATAATATAATATTTTTAATATGAATTGTATTGGGATTTTAAAAAAATCAAATGAGTATAACCAATATGAAGTCTTGGCGATATGTAAGCAGGCAGCCCATACAGATATGATTATTATTAGAAAGTTATAAAATAAACATTTTTAAAATTTTATATTCAATTATACATATATTTTTATCGTATTCTATTTGCGCTTATTAATCGAAATTCCTGAGGCCATAATTTGTAGATATATCCTTTCACTATTGTGGATCTACTATCGTTATTATTTGAAATTAAAGATTTTATCATTATTTTATTTTTTATTCCTTTCTTTCTATTACATTTTTATATTGATAAATAGGAGATTTAATTTTCAATCAATAATTGAAAAGAACATAAGGTTTAAAAAAATTTCTTTTTTAACTTAAAAATTTTTTTTTAAATTTAACGCAGCAAAAATTGTAATATATATTTAATGTAATTCACTTTGTAATAATCCATTCTTTAGAGAGGACCATAAGTCTATTTCAAAAATACAAAAGGTAAGATTATGGATTAAAACCTTTTAATTTTAGATTGTGGATTTTTACTAATATAATATTTTTGGATCTCGTGATTATTTTAAATATATATAAAACTAGGACCAAGCATGATTAAAAAATCCAAAGGTCTATTAACCATAGGTCAATCATGTCACTTATATTTGATAAATATAAAATCCATTAAAGATATATCTGAAAATGAAGAGCCCAAACCAGCCCCATCCAATTCAGCTTTGGATATAATAAATGCTAGAAGAATTGGGCCAATCCCAGATAAAAAAGAAAGAAATATCTACAAGAAAAACTAAAAAATAACAAAAACATTAAGCCAATACAAAGAAGCAGCCTTCCTGAGTTTGATATACAAAGTAATAAAAATGAATAACTTTTTCAAAATTTAAAACATAATTATGCAATTATTTTTAGGGAAAAAAATATCAACTTCTTACTATGTTGCCCCCATCTTGGACCTCTAAAAATTCGAAATGAAATTCAAAGCCACTAATTACTTGGTGAGAAAATCGAAAAAACTAATAGAATTAAATGGATTTATGTCATCTCCCAATATAAAACCTGGGTGAACAATTAATCTAAAAACCTTGAATATTATAGAAAATTTTACTCTTCTGGTGAAGTCAATCGCACAATGCCTGGGAATAAATCCTAATGATCAAAGGGAAAAGGAAGCAGTCTCAAAAAGGATCAATTTAAAAGAATTATATGAACGTTTAAACATAGGTACCTGATAAAAATTGGAATTTATAGATTTAAGGCCAAAAAATTGTTTTTCTGGCTGGATCCAGTTGAACACACAGTGTGTGTTTGTGTAATTCATTAAAATTTTAAACTTATGTTTGTAGATGCTAATTTGGCAACTATTAGCTATGCCAGTATATCCATTACATAACTATAAAAATATTTTAGCCCAGGCAATATGCAATCCAGCACTCCATATTTGTTATTTAGGAGATTGTAACTATTGTTTTGACACATTCTCAATTAAAGAACACTTAGATGATGTTTGCCCAAATTGGCATAGATCATATATTTTTTAAACAGTGGGTATATGTTGATTGATAGAAATAATCTAGAAACAATAACAAAAATCTTCTCAAGAATTGTTAATTTTTTTTTAGTAAAAATTCCATCTATGTTTTGTCATTTCTTTATCGCTATCAATCAGTCATCATGTATTTCAAAACCTAAACATTTTTTACAACCAAATTCTTCGAAAATTATCCCTTTGTAATACGACATTGTTTAAGGACTCCACTAGAATAATAAGGCCAATATCCATTCTATGATAGCATATTATAATAATGGCAATATAGAAAACCTTAATTATGTAGTAATAACAGTCACTTCAACATAATGTTATTGCAGTACATTTATACCAGAATAAAATGAAAATTTTTGACCAATCAATTCAGTAAAAAAATAAAATATATTACTGCTTTGATGATCACCTGCACAATATAAAAACAGAAATTTTTTTATAAATCTCGTTTATATGAATCAGATTTTGGTGTAGCAACTTTCTCAGCTGCATCTCATGGAAGGTCCAGACGGCCTTGGCGGAACATTAAAAAAATCAGCACGTTCAAGCATTCAGCCCACCCGTTTTGGGCATATTTTAACATCATTTGTTTTATATCAGTGTGCCAAACAAAACATGCCATCAGTAAAATTTACATATATAACTAACGAACAATACAATTTAGAAGAGATTAAACTACGTTAAAAATTCAATTTAGCTCACTCCATTCCAGGAACTCGAGAAATACATGCTGTATTTCCTTTGAGTTTAATATCTCAAATGCTGATAATTTGTCTTTTGCCAATATTAAAGAATTCGTAACATGTGTTTATGATGATTTTTGGCGGTTAGCCACAGTACTAAAAAAGAATGAAATTACTGAAGTGATATATATATTTCCTTCTTACATCCCTATGGATCATGACTCTTTCTTTTACCCCACAATTGAAGAATATGATTGCCCATTAATCAAATAGCGATAGTAGATCCTATAACAGTGACAGGACATACCTACAAATTATCGCTTCAGGAAATTCTATTAATAACGCAAAATAGGATAAGATTAAAACAATAGGTTTTTTTATAATTGTTTGTATATAAAATTTTAAAATATATCGTCCTAATACATATCTGTATGGGCTGCTTCCTTACATGTCCTCGATTTTTTTAATTTTAATACCAATATAATACCTATAACGCCATCTATATTATCTTTTTTTATGTAGAAAATATTAAACATTTTTAGAAAATATCAGCACCCAGATACTCCTTTCCTAATCATGTTAATTTTTTATTTATACCGGAAACACGAACATAGAATTTTTCGATATTTTCCAATATAAAATGATATATTATTTCCCACTCTATCTTAACTATTTTTTAAAAAAATAAGATTTAATGAAGTCACGCATTGAGATAATTCGACTTTGAAGGTGTCTATCTTTAGATCTGGTAGCTGGCGCTCAAAAATTTGGATTTTATTAACATTTACAACATAAATAACTAACATGCCAAGTTTCATTCATTTTGAGATGGTCGGCCGAATCATTGGTCGATTGGCATGGAATTACACTCATTCAAGTCTTTTTTTTAAAAAAACCAAAAACAACATACATAAATTAACCAAACCCCTCACATCTATTTACACGTTCAAATTTTTGTGGAGTTGAATTTAATTAATGGGGTCATGATATATTCATGTTAATATATATTTATATATATGTTTATTCAATCATATAGTCACAATAGAAACGTATTTATAACAAATTATTTTATTTGAAAAATATTAAAGTGCTGAAAGAGTAAAAAATTATTGTTATTCTTTTAATCTTCTTAAACTGGAAATAAAGAATATTTAGTTCAGAAGTATCAAATCAATTAATATATTAATTTAATGTAAAGCAATTTATTCTTCTCCCCTTGTAATTATAAAAGGCTTTTAAAATAGTTGTAAATACGACATTACCTTTTGATTTCATTTAATAGGTCTCTCAGGCGAGTTAAAAACTATTCATCATAAAAAGCCTTTTTTTCTCTATCAATTCCTAATTAAGTGTGAGGTAGGATATTAATTATTTATAATATATATTTTTAAATACCAAGGTGGGCTTTTAATAACGCTTCCTAGAGAACAGGCTGCTACATTTTGTAAGGACATAGAAAAATTGGAGGGTTTTCCAGCTTGGATCATAGGTATAGTTGAAAAAGGTAATAGAACTGCTCGCGTCATTGACAAACCACGAATAATAGAAGTCCCATCAAAAGAAAGGGACAACGAATTGTTTTAGAAGAACATATTTTTAAATTTATTCTGATCTTATTTTGTATTTAATTTCTAAATCTCAATTATTTTAAGACTAAAATATTCTGTGATCAGGTCCCATTTTGTATAATTGAATTCAATTTTTATAATTTTATGAAACGTTTATAGGTAAACATCTTATTACCATGAATGTGGATATTGGAAAAACAATATTTCCTTGTATAAATACATTGAATTTAATTAGATGGCTTGTAAAAAAATCGTGAATAAAATATATATTATATCTCGTAGTTTATGATTACATTGATAAATACATATTATTAATTTTAAAAAAATACTTCTTCAAATTTTTATTCGTTTAAAGTGTAAAATGATTGTGATAATAAATAAATATAATTTATATCACTTTCAAAAAATATACATGCCATTACCATTTATAAAAAAATCAAGAATCATTTGTTGATGTGTATGTGATTATATTAGTTGGGGTAGATTCGACGTTTTCACCTGAGGAAGGTTGAACGATATGATTTATAATTGATTGCATTTCTATAGCTTGATGATTCTCGTGGTCTAAAGATGGCCATTTGGCATTGGGGTCAGAGGGATTTGTTTTCGTCATTCGTTCATTTAGAGCTTTCAAAGCTTTTAACCTATATTTAAACACAGATAATTTATTGTTATTAAAGAGCATTTTTTTTATGATAATCAAGATTATCTAATTTTTAGGCGAAAAAATGACATGTAACGCTTTAATGTGCAGTGCAAATAAGAATTAATTTTACAAATGGTAAATTTAAGGATTTTAAATTATCTTTGATTCGTGAATACACTCCTGCACCTTTAAATTACATATATGCATAATAAATTTCGAAAATTGACAGCTGGTAAATAAAATCAGATTTTTTTATCTGATATTAGATCAGTTCAAATTGGGCATTTTTAAGGCTATAACAAGTATCTTTTGTTGATAAAAATTTTTTTTAAATCTGCCACTATATTTGGTAAATAAAATCAGATTTTTTTATCTGATATTAGATCAGTTCAAATTGGGCATTTTTAAGGCTATAACAAGTATCTTTTGTTGATAAAAATTTTTTTTTAATCTGCCACTATATTTTCGTATGATTTCATATTCTTAAACAGTTATATATTATTTAATTAATAAAATTTATTTATTTTTTAACTTATAATTACATAGCCTTGTAAATTCAATTATTTGGTCCGAGCCTGGTTAGAAAGTCTAATAGGCCCGGAATTTTTATTTTGGCACAAAAAACTCCGTATTGTACGGGGCTTCGAGGGGTCTTGCAGACACTAGGTACTGAATGTTGTGACCTTGCAGGCAAATTATAGTGGTCTATTTTATGAAGAAGGGGGACTTCACACCCATGCCTACTTTTTGCTGACCTTTGGCCAGCATTTGCTCAGCTGGGTCGACTTTAAAGTCGTATTTTCATTACAGTTTTCCTTATAAAAAAAAAGAAGGGGTAATAGCTTTTATATTATTTAAAAAATGAGTTGGCATGATAAATCGCCTTTTTTTAATTCCACATGCACACTAAATTCACACAAATTAAGTCTAATTTGCTACGTTCCGCCTATATAAGAAGCTTCAAATTTGTCCTGTCTAACATTAACAAAATCTATTAGCTATAATTTGCTAATGGTCTGCTCCTAGTTTACTTACGCAACTAAGAATGTATAAATTCATAAGCATGAAATAGACTAATGTATAATATTAAAAAATGTGAATTCAATTTTAACATATTTTACAATATAACGAACTTAAATAACCGAGAAAATATATAGTAGTAAGTTGATAAGTAAAAATGAAATTGGGAGTCCCACTAGGAAAAAGTTATTTAAAATTTAAAATAAATCATTTTCCAGGGTATTTAAACTATGTTTACATTACTACTTCTAATGCATTAATATATAATTGTCCTTACTTGATGACTGTTTTTTACCTATATTTCATTCGATTGATATTTGTTTATAGTGGACCCAGGTTCAGCATATCTGAACCGAACCCCATTTTTAAGACATTTGAAATCTTTAGATTAATACATAACAATATTTTATACAATAAATACCAGCAAGGTATTTACGTAAAAATATGCGATCTCCTTTGTGATTTAGCTAATTTTTTAATTTTGTGTGTAAAGTAAACTTTTATAATCATTTATTCCACATAACAAAAAATATGTTATATCTGTCAAACTAATAATATCTTATATAGCATTTATCATAGTGTGAAATTCATATTTACTAGGGGTGTACCGATCTCCCAATATCACCAGCTTCACTAAAAACAGATTCTGAAGAGATTATCGCACACTTTTATAAACAGAATGCGCAAAAAAATAACAATATGGCAGAATGTTTATTAATTAATTACACGGTGTGACAAATTTCGACTTGATTTTTTGGGAGAAAATAAAATAAACAAGTTTTAAGACAGTTTTTTATGCATATTCTAAATCCGCTGTCAGTTTTTTTCTAGCACGTCAGGTTTTTTATTTAAGGTTAAAGTGGCCAAAAAGGTCATTTTTAGCACTTTTTGAAGGTTTATAACTTTGGTTCTAATGATCCCTACATAGTGTTGTTAAACGGCTCGTTTTGAGCCGATTTTTAAAAACGGCTAAATCAATATTTCATCCAGAATAATATTACGCAAGCATGAAGATTTTGTTTGTAGAAGGAACAAAGGTTTGGACATCTATTAGCGAAATCATGAGGCTTAGCAAATATTTATCCGGCTAAAATATCGAGTTAGCCGTTTTTATAAATCGGCTCAAAACGAGCCATTTAACATCACTATCCCTACAACTAAAAAAATATCTTAATTTTTGCAGCAAACCTTCCTTATTATTATTATACATTTTTTTTTATAAAACCTTACTCAATTTTTAAACAACCTATATTTTTTAAATTTACCTTTATTTATAAAATCTTTTTTAATATAGCTTACATTTAAAATATTTATTTTAAAAAAAAATTTATGAAAAATTAAGCGCGAAAAAAAATAATTCTTCTCCTTTCTTCCTACTCGTTATTTGGCATTATTATTTATTGCCCATACTACTGGTTCAAGGTACTCCATTGGAAAATCATATATTTTGATATAAATTGATTAAAAAACAAATATTAAATACATCTAAAAAAGATAAATATTAATAAAATATGAAAAATTACCAATTATTGCATTTTAAATGAATTTTGCTTCAAAAATGCTCAATTCAAAAAGAGTACAAATTAAAAAAAGTGGGTACAGATATCTGATTTTGGTATAAATTGATCATAAATGCATAATATATTACTAAATACAACTAAAAAAGATAAATATTACCTTAATTTTGCTTTAAAAATGCTTTATGCAGAGAAAATTCAATAAAAGTGTATAAATTAAAAAGTTCGAAAATATCTGTACCGACTTTTTTAATTTATAGATTTTGGTTGAATTTTCATGGCATAGAGTACTTTTGAAACATAATTAGAATTAATATATAATCTTGAGCATATTTGAAGCAAAATTATATAAAATTTATCTTCTAAAGTTAATCATTTTGATAGTAATTTAAATTGAAAACTTAAGACCCCCAAAACAAAATTCTTTACCATTTTTCTCAAAAACCATCTATAAAAATTAGTAAATTTATAAAGAAATATAAGTTTAACACTATCACCAATTTTCAGGGATTTTTATTCGATACTTTTTAAAATATATCCGTATAAAGACCTAAATTTTACCATTTTTGAGATTTCGAAAAGTTGTTTTTATACGGTAATATTTTTAAAACTTGACGTGTAGGGAAAACGGATTAGAACTCAGCGTCAAATTCTGCACCAAAACTTGTATTTATTTTCTTCTCCCATATTTCTTGTCACACAGTGTTATTATTAAAAAAATATAGATTTCGATTTTATTTATAAAAATATAGATTTCGATTTTATTTATAAAAATAAATGATTTTAGATATAACCTTTTTTAAAAAATTTATAACATTTTATTTTTGTTAAGACGCCATTTTATATCGGATCGGCAAATTTTATAATATTGGCCGATAACCGATATTTTATAATAGGTGAAATATCGGCCCGATCCAATCCGATAAAAAATATCGGTACATCCCTAATATTTATGCTAATTTAGAAGAAGTACCATAATATATTATTTTCTGTGGTAGTACTTCCTATATAAGATTTTCCATAAAAAATGTTTTGTTTGTGCAGGCGCTAATGGATATAGTGGGCAAAATATATAATTTTAATATATAGAAAATAATTTTAGTTATGTAAGATGATAAATCAAGAGTACTTTATTTGAGAAATTTATCATATAATATTCTTCTACCCTAATTCCTTTAAGCTCTAATAAATACTTTCTGCAATTTTCATGGCAACTAGCCCAATATCATTTTTTTTTAAAGATTGCATAAAAATACAAGTAAATTAAATAATTAATTGCTACATTCTATTTAAAACTGTCCTAATTTCTTTAAGCTCTAATAATACTTTCTGTTATTTTCCTCGCAACTGGCTAAATATTATTTTTTTAAAAGAGATTCATATAAATACTAAAGTATAATTAAATAATTTATTGTTACATTCTAATTCAAATGGTCTATAATTCATAAATCCACAAAAGTCAAATATTAATTCATCGTTGAAAAATATCTGAGATGAGACTAATATGTGTTACTCTCATTTTTTGATACCTCATTTGAATTATAATATATTTGTAAAAATATTCATTTGAATGAGTTTCTATTCTCTAGTTGCTCTGTCTCTAAAATTTGGATGTCTTATCTTTCGCAGTATTTAAGAATATGTAATCAAAACATCTTTAATGCATAATTTTTAAAAATTATTTTCATGCTTGTTAATTTGTTGAATAATGATATTCGCCTAACTAGATTTTTTATCTTTAAATCTAATAATAATTAACAATACTAGTTGCAACTTGTAAGTCTTTGAAGGAAGAATTAATGCTGGTAATTTAGAAAGGTTTTATAAATTAACAAATTAAATAGATTATAAGTAATCTACCATTTTTATTTCTAGGTTTCCTGACGTTTAAGAAAATGTAATTATCCTCTCTTTTTATCTCGTCGTGGATAATTTAATTTTCAACATGAGGCACCACAATCAACTTTATCAAATTATATTATCTCCTTGTCAAAAAAGAAAAATGGTTTAACTTTAAAGTACAGAAAATTTTATATCAAAATTATCATAATCTATTGGCTTTTTTCTCGTCTAACAAGTCTGTAGAACTCGCTTAATTTTCTCCCAAGGATATTAAGTGGGATAGTTATGATGTCTTAACGGAATTAAGTGCTGAGCATTTCTATTGGAACGTGCCGAAAAATCGAATAATCCCAAGCTACTGAAAGGCCCGGGTTTTTTGTTGCTTGGGCATAAGTGATTAGGCTCTAGAGTATTCGGGATGCTGGCCCTTTTAAGAGCTTTAGAAATTAAATTATTCATGTTTGTATGCCGTGGGAAGCGGCCTTTGAAATATTTAAAAAATATATTTTTTATAATAAAGGATAATTTAATTATAAAAAAAAGTTTTTAAAAAATGTATCTATAAACTTAGCTATTACAATTACTAACCTGCATTGGGCCTAATTTTTCAAGCCCGGCCCAAAAAATACTTTTAAAAAAAAAATCCCGCCCGCCACAATCATGAACAAATTTTTTTTATTGTCTCAAAATGCCCGACCCGAATTTATTTAAATATAGAAAAATTTAATAATTGTAAAAAAAAAAAATTTTTATAAAAAATATTAGCGCCTAGTTTCTTGTAAGAATTTTTAAATATATCTATTTATTTGACAAAATGTAATATATTTAAATTTTTTAACCGCCGTGATTTGTAGATCTCTTTGCAATAACTTTTCAAAAATAAATAACACCAAAAAATATTTTATGTTTTATAAGAGATATAATATTTATTTAAAATTATATACGCTTTGAAAATCTCAGCTTGGAGATATAATTTAGAACAATTATCTGAAATATATCAAACCTTCTCCTTTCCGCGTCGTGGGTATCGATTCCTGGTAAATTTATAACAATCGAGGCTGATGATGCATCATTGATTTTCCTAATCACGTTGATCTTTTTACATAATCGTAGTTTAACAAATAACCCATATATTAAATTGCTGAATATAACGATAGGAGGTTGAATGAAGGTAGGAAAAAAGCTAAAAAAAATGTTAAAATTTCGAAATTAAAATTTGAAGAGTCACATATATATTAGAGCCCTGTATGATAGGACTCGATGACTTAGATAGATGTTCTGGCCGGATATTTTAAAATCCAACAAAGGTTCTCTCAAATCGAATAAGTGCTTATATTTTCTCGATTTCCTAAAAAATTTAACTTAAATTTTTTAATTCGAATGGAAGCCTATAAAATAATAGTTCGGGCCATCGGTTGAGCATAAAATTTAAAACTCAATATCCGTATAGGGCTCTAGAAACATCAATGTTAGATAAATAAAGAAACTAAAAATTACATCCGATTAAATTTATTTAATGTAAAATAATTGCTTTAATTAAAAAAAAAATTCCCTCTTACAAACAATTTTTATTTTTTTTAAAAAAATGAGTAATAACCTAGCAAAAGAAAATGCTTCTTCGGAGTCGCCTCTAGTTCCATTGCCATGTTTCTGCCAAAACCTCAAATAAATCCAGCTAATCAATAATCCCACACCGAACATACAAGGATAAGGGCAAGTTTCGTACCGTACAAGAATGGCGCCCCCATCTTTTTCGTCAAGGCCAGTCCGATATCTAAAAACTCCGGCTAATTTTAGCAGTAAAGTAATACAGAGTAATAATAGGGGAAGATGAGCATTCCTAATGAAGTTTCCACTACTGCTGCTATTAATCTTTAGGGGTATCAATACATGAGCTGGCATTATCTGTTTAACGGCAACAGAAAGACCGGCCAAAAAGGCAGCAAGACCAGTTATCCTGATGTTAAAAAGAAGGCTTACGTCTTTGTACACAAGTCCATATGCCAGGAGGTTAAGAGCGCCTGTTATCATGCTAGTAAGCACTGAGACTGCGAAATAAAATATTAATAGTCGAGCTGAACCCCATACGGGCTCCACCAATTTACCCGAAACCCATAAAGCAAGTGCATCGAGAAAAAGTAAGAAAAATCTAGGTTCTATGAGGGAATGTGTTATGAATGCGTAAACACGGGCAGAGAGGACAGGTGTCAGTGATAATGATTCGTATAGAGGCCGGTAATAGGTGCAAGCATGTCCCAGTAGTAGGAGTAAAATAAGTGTTCGAGTAACGGGGCCACAATTTAAGAAGGAATCAAAAGATGAATGAAGGGAAAAAGATATTGAAGAGAGGGTGGTAAGTCGCTGGCGCAAAACAGTAAAAAAGGAGGTGGTTCGCATTAAAATTAATTATAACAGACTTTAAAAAGTTGTTCGTATGAGTGAATATATCTATATGTACAAGGCATTGATAATAAGCAAGTCATTCATTTGTTGACCTCGATTTATTGTAGTATGTCTAGGTTTCTAACTGAGAGCATATCTAACATAAAATAAAAATATGAAGTCCTTACTGCAATACTCTTTCATCGAAAATTTAGGCAGTTTAATTAGCCATTCTATTACAAATGAGCAAGAAAATTGTGATACTCGGCTTCGAAAAAATTTTAGGCGCGTCATGTCCTAGTTATTAAAAAAATTTTGGCTCGTAATTATAATGAGGTAATGTGAATTAAATTCACCTTTTTTATACCTTCTCGCTGTCAAACGATAAAGGATTGAAGATTAGGGGAAAAAACAAATTTTTTTATATCCAGTTTATAATTGAAGATTAAATTCTTAAAATGATTAGGAGCTCAAATTTTTTTCAAATATTTTTCATACTGCTCGTTTGCTATTTTTCTAATAATTTCAATAATTAATCAATGAAATAAAATATGGCCGTGCCGATATAAAAAGAATTACATTAATACCATTCGATATTTCCTATATTCATACGATTGATCCGATTTCTAGATTGTCTTTGTTAACCAATTTCATGAAAAATTAATAATTTCTAAAAAATAACTACAAAACTATGGGCGAAACAAGAAAAACTTTAAGGTTCTCCGTTCTCGTGACCAAGGCGAAATTTGGCATGTTATCAAGAATGATTAAGTGTATTTAATTTTTTATTACCATAAAGGTTATAATTATGTATAAAATTAAAAAAATATATTTTGTAATTATATGTACAATTAATAAAATAACCCAAAACAATAATATATGATCGAATCGGTTTTTTTAAAACAGCCAAATCCGTTTTAAAACCGGTAATTATTATCCAGTTCTGATATTTAATATCGGCACATGCACGAACATATAAAAAAAATTATAGTTTAAAATCATTTTAAAGGAAATATAATTGATTAAAAAGTAATTTGTGTAAAAAAAATTTTTAATAAAATTTATTCATAAAGGATATAGTGATAAAAAATAATCTGAAGCTAGCTTTAAATCTGACCATAATTATGATAACTTAGAGAAAGTTGATTGGATATTGATAACGACCAACCTTGGAAAAAAGTGGGAAAGATTTGTTATTTGGGTTCCATGTTAAATGTATATGGAGGTGGATTATGCAGTCGTTTCATGGATCAAATATGCTTGGAAGAAGTTCCGGGAGATATGGACTATTCTAACAAATAAATTTCTCCGAAGTTGACGGGAAAGGTTTAAGTAAGCTGTGTGAGAAATTGCAGTCTATAGAGGTGAAACATGAGCTAAATGTGGCGAAGCAAAATAATGTGGATGAGAATGATTAGATGGATTTGTGGGGCATCTCTGAGATAGAGAAAAACAAGCAAGGAATTGTAAAAAAAATTGGAATAGAAGCGATTGGAGTGAGAACGAGAATAAATTGGGCATGTTATGAAAGAGGGTAAAGAGTGCTCCTTAATATAAGTAAGAAGATCGAGGAAGACTCAAGATGACGTGGATGAAGGTGATAAAGAATAACATGAGAAAAGTAAATCTTATAATAGCGATTCCCTGGTCCGTAAAAAAATGGAGAAGAGAGTTGAGAGGGAAAATACTTTCACCCGGGTAAACCTGGAAATCCGCTTTAAAGGGAGAAGCTTTATTCATAAAATATGCCAAAAGCCACTTCCAAACACTCGTTTTGCAATGTTTATTTCCAAACAAAATAAGATAGTAATTTGTCGAAGTGTATTTTTTTTTGCATTATAAAATATTTTTAAAAACTACAGCAATACATTCAGTCGTTTAAATATATTAATCACCATTTTTTTATTAACTATTAGAGGTCGACCAAGAGCAAATATTCAAGCCCGGCTAGTTTCAATTTTTTACTAAGGTTTCCCGGCCTGGTTTTTTGAAATTAATATAACAGGTGGAAAAATAATGATAGATGATGATTTCGGTTTTGCGATTTTTTTAGCAATTAACACAAAATGTATGAAAAAGAAATTGTATTCATGAATGAATGATCAATCTGGGTCATTTAGTCATTAAAATTATAAGCAAAATAAAACATAACATATTATTTTAACTAAATTAAGCTTTAGAATATTTTTCAATTCTCTACTAAGAGCGCTGGGGGCTAATTATTGCAAGTTCGATCCAAATACGTTACCTGGCCCAGTCTGACCCATGTGCGGGATACCGGGCCGCCCATTGCAGATCTCTACCATCAATCAATTAAATAGTGGCATAGATATTATGCAAAAATTAACTTAACATCCTTTATTTGGAAATTTTTATAAAAAATTGCTGGAAACACTAGAAAACTGCAAAAAGGGACTTGTTTAGATGGCCTAATTTTTTTTAATATCAATATGCATGATAATACTCATAAATTAATTATAATGTTTTAAAATGGCTTTAAACAATGGGAGATTTTTATTGTATTGAAATGTTGATATATATAACACCATGACCATCTTTAAATTTTTTTTCAAGCATCATCTGTAATATATATTTCTGAGAAAATAAAGCAGCCACACTAATTGAAAAAAATCATTACAAAAATTGTAAATGAGCAGCAAAAAAAATTGAGATCCAATTTTAAACTTTTAATTATACATTAGATTTTTCCTTCTAATTATCAATTATAGACTGTTATAAATATAAAATTTGAATTGACTTAATTTATTAGAGAAAGGGGTTATAAAAAAGGGTCGATTTTGTACCAAGTGTAAATAACAAATTAAGTAACATAACCATTTATTTTTTAAATAATGTTATATGTAAATATAATTTTAAAAATCTAAGAAGGTTTCTTTTTCTTTAAAATTATTATAACAGTTTGTGCAGGAAGCAAAACATTTTTCAGATTTAACCTAACCAGATTTTTTTCCTACAATTTCCAACCTTAACATAATTAAACCAATATTCACTACCCAACTCCAAATAAAAATATAAAAAAGATATTTTTTTATGTTATAAAAAATATCGAATATGAACAAAATTACAATCAAACCATGATTTATTGATCATCACTTATTAAATTCAAATAGATAATAAAAATAGCCTATCATGGAAAAAATTAATTTCTAGTCCAAACCCAAAATAAAAAATAATCATGAATAACTACAAATGTATATGAAAAAATTTAAAAAAATTTTATTAGAATAATATTCAAATATTTTTTTACTATCTCAATTGAATTACGAATATTAAAATTAAATTATTAGAATCTCAATGAAAATATTCTCACATATCATATCATATCCCAATTCGGATACTATAATTATAGGCTTGTGTTTATTCTAACATATAATAATATTATTTATTTTTAAAAATTTCTTCAATTTTGGATTTTATTTTGCATCTATTCGTTGATATAATTATCAGTCATAAGAATTATTATATATTCATATTGGGTATTGTTTTTTGGACATTATAAAAAATTTAAATATTTTAAATTTTATTAATGTTAAAAAAACAAATGATTCTGCCAGGTTTTATTTCCTCTGTGAATAGTACTAAATAGCTATGTTTATTATATCAGAATATAAGTTTATTTTTAAGGAAATGATCATTGATAAAAAAATCTTAGCAAAAATTCCCTTAATATTTTTATTATCAGGTGATATAGATAGAAAATAATTTATAAAATAAAAATAGTAATAAATCATGAATTAAAGGATGCATAAAGTTGAGAATTGGAATAATTTTTTTCTTCTGTTTTCTTATAATCAATGAAAAGAAAAAATCATTATAAAAGGTTAAAAAAAATTGAAGATTTAGAATCTTTTTTTATAGTTAATCTAATTTCAAATTTGTTTTTATATATTTAATAACATACAAAATATTTGAATTTTTTATAATACCCCAATCAATCTTGTTAAAAAACAAAACCCATGAAAGTCATAAAATTTTTAATACTGATAACTATATCAACATTCTTGAGATAGATGCTAGATTAAAATCCAAAATTAAAGGAATTTTTAGAAAAAAAAATTGTTATAATGTGTGTGAAAAAGTGCAAGCCTATATTTAAATTATCCATTTTCAGAATATTTAAATTCATATTCTACATCATTATAATTTTTAATAAGACTTTTAAAACTTATAGAGCATGAAAAAAAACCACCATTGCAGATTTAAACTTTGGTACCAACAATTTTTCCCAAAATTGAGGTAGGTCTGTGTGGTAATTGATTTGAGATGAAATGCCTAACCCCTCCATTTGACTAGAAGAAAAAACTTAAATGATCAGGTAAATTCCAACTCATTCTCAATTAGAGTTGTTAAAAGGCTCAATTTGAGCCAATTTTTAAAAATATGACTAACTCAATATTTTATCCAGAATAATATTATGCAAGCCTGAAGATTTTGCTTGTAGATGGCACAAAGGTCTAGATATCAATTAGTGAAATCTTGAGGCTTAGGCAATATTGTTCTGGATATGAGTTAGCTGTTAAAAATTGGCTCAAAATGAGCCGTTTACAACACTATTCTCAATACATTTTCAGCTGTTGGTTTATTTTCATTATATAAAATTGTCAACTTATAAAAAAAGTAGTCATAATAATTATCATAAATAATATTGCAATTTTTTTAATTGAATGATAGTTAATTATTTTATTGAGATCCAACATATTGTAATATTTTAATTATTTTTTTGGATTTTAAAATAATCCATGTCTGTTTTTTTATAAGTATCTCAAACTTTTATTACAAAAATATATTATAATTATTTGTTCCTATTTAAATTATATATATTATATGTTATTTATTTTGTTAAAAATTTATTTTTAGAATGTAAATCTGAGTTAATTAACAATCATAGATCAGGGCATGATTCTGGAGAAGTCATTTGATCAGCAAAAAAAAGAAGGAAAGATGGGAAAATAATAGAGAAATCCTGGTTTTCACTATTTTGTAATTCTGTTGAAAAAGAAAATCATTAAAGTTATGGAAAGCAGACAAAATTACATAATCAAAATTAATGTCATCATGAAAATGAGGAATGAAATGGTGCAAGGAATTAAAATGTTCCATAAATCATCTTTTGTCATTCAAGGAAGCGCTTGTTTCTGACCAAGAAGATAAAAAGTAAACTTGATAAACTCTTATATAAATAAATCAAGTTCAAGTGAGTTAAGGATAAACAAAGAATTGAGAAATATGAATAAAATAAGGTATATAGAACCAAGCTTATTTAATAAAGAGGGAAAGATGTGTTAAAGAGTGAGCAAGATGATTTTTATTTTAAAAATATTCATTAATTATTTAGATAAAAATTTATTGTTTAGAACATTTGTTATCATTAATTAACATGGGATAGAAAATAGAGTAATTAAAAAATATAAAGTTATAGTATAAATAAAGTAATTTTTTGTTGATTTGATTTTAAAATTGAGAACTTAAAAGAGAATATTTTGTTGAATCTAATTTGAGTATATGATTAAATTTGTTAGAAAGAAACCCAGATTTGGCCTATTGATTCCCATCCTTTTATTATAAATGTTATATATCATAAATTAATTTTTTGTGGAATTTTATAATTATAAAAATTTGAGATACTATAAGATAATTAGCAAATATTATATTTTTTTATAAATTTATCTATAAATTAGTTTGACTTCTGAATCAAAGTTCAGTTACTTTTTTTATATCATTGCATAAACAATATAAAGTAATACCTAAACAATGTGTCATATGCATTTATATATAAAAATATAGTGCTTTATGAAAACAAGGGAGGTTATTTGGTAATATATCACTTCCTTCAAATTGATATCTAGTTTTGCTATAATAAATATAACCTTATTAATGTTGCAAATTTATAAAAAAGTTTCATATTAAAATTCAAGTCTAATTATTAGATAAGTACATTAGGATTGAAATATTTTAACATCAATAAAAGATATTACCAGAAAATATATGTGATTCGTCATTCGTTATGTCATTTGTTCGAAATAAACTATGTCAATCATTAAATTCTTAACGAAATTGCAAAGAAACTTATTATAATCACTGCTGTTATAGTATATAATTTTGAGTAACTATCGGTTGCGATGCAACTTTTATAAAAATCTGGATAATTTGTTATAGCTATTGTACATTCTTATATTTTATTTTAAAATCTTAAGAAATAAATATAATTTAAATCATTTTAATTATCTTTATTTATAATTTAGAATTCATCAATGTGATTGGTTGAACCTTCGCTTTTTTAAAAAATACATTACAGTATAAATGAAAGAGATGCCAGAAAAATAATTTAATGATATACCCCCTTTTGAAAAGTTTAACTATTTAAAAATTAGATTGCAAATCTTATATTGCTGATAATACTCAGCAAGAGAATAATTTATAAATTTCCCTAAGAATAGGGGTGTTAAGTGTATAACCCCCGCAAAAATGGAAAAGAAGGCCCCTATAGATAGAACATAGTGAAAATAAGCTTTATTACCTTTTTTTTAAAATAAATAATATAGATATTATATTTTTATATAGCTTATACCTTTTATTGTAAATTGTAAACGTTAAGAAAAAAAATTTCCTATAAGAAATCATTTTATCAATATGTATTAGATATATATTTTTTTTTAATACAAATTAAATATTGCCTAAATTATAAATGATATATTACATTAATTATTAGTAATACACATCATAATCAGGGTTGCCAGGTCAAAATTTTCATAATGCGGGAGAAATTTGGTATTTTGCGGGATAAATATAAAAATTGCGGTAGAAATAAAAAAATTGCTAAGAAAGGCCCGCAAAATCTCGGCCGTGCCGGGATTTTGAATTGATTTAATTATCCGCCTATTATTTTTTATAATTAGTTTATGTAAATACAAATTCGGTAACTATTTTTCAAAATAAAATAACATCTTGATTTATTAAAATATATTAATTTATAAAAAAGAATGTAAACAAGATAAAATTTTATAAAAAAAACTAACGATTTTAATTTTACAATGTAAAAAATATATTATATGCGAATGTCCCGCAAAACATCTGCAATTGGAAATCTAACTTGTGTGTGTATAAAATTATAGGGATAGGCGCTTAATTATCACGTATCACGTTTAAATATATAATAAGGTAATATTGTACTCATTTCAATGATAATTATTTTATTTATTATTGTTCAATTACATTATTATAATCAGTGCAGGAGAGTGTATCTACATCCATTGCAAAACAAAAATATTCTCCAAAAATAAGAAATAATACAGATGCAACTACGGTTGCAGCAATTGTAATCACTTATCTTGTAGTACAACATTCACAGACCTACTTATCATTACAATGTAGGTAGAAATCTTTCCCCATAATATTTAACGACTCCGAGATAAATGAAAACTTTACTTGTATGTAGAACAAAAATGAGCAAGGATATCATCAATGTTTTAGAACCTGAATTCAGGAGGTCAATTCTTGACGATTTCAAAGATGGGCATACATATGCAATTCTAACAGATGCATCTAATAAGGGAAATATTAAAATATTTCTTTTGATCCTTCGCTATTTCAACAAAATTAAGGACGTTACAAAAAAAACTATTAAATTTTTCCCCCTCAAATAGTGAAAAATCCAAAGACATAGCTAACCATATAATGGTAAATATAGCAGATTCGGGATTATCAATAAATTACATGTCAACTTTCTGATCTGATAATGCTTCAGTGAATTTGGAAAAAACCAGAGTGTATTTACAGAATTGAGTCAGCACAATGTTGGTCGATATGTTCCTAATACCCGCCATCTATAGAATCTAAATTTTATAAACCTTTAAATATTTCTTAAATAAAGATTATAAAAGCTGTCCTAACATTTAAAAAAAAAATTTCAGTAATGAATGGCAGAGGTATATTTAGGAATGATTTCACATGTAGGAAATCTACTACATACTGTTAATGTGCAGTTGCAATCAGAAGAATCTTAACAAAGATTCACAAAATTATGCTGCAGATATGTTAATCTTTACAGTTAAAAATTGACAATAAATTTTATGGCGCCATTGCTAAAACTTAATTAAAATGTTCAAATATTTTAAAAATACCGATAGACATTGATGTCTTGTTTGAGGATATTGTAATGCTCTCTATTTTAGATTTACAATGTAAAAAATATATTTATTTTATGCGAATGTATAAATAAAAAAATATGGAAAATTAAATATAATGTTAATTATATATTATTTAAGATTTAAATAATGGAAATAAAATTCCTGGTATGACATATTAAAAATTTGTTTAACCATTAGCTCGGCCTCTAATGTTGTTAAAGCAATCCTTTTTACAGGCAGTCCTCATCAGACTAAAAATGCGCTCGGATGAGCCTTTAGAATGAGGTAAAGAAGACATACTCTTGATTTTTTTCCAAGCATGGGGATTTATTGTTATTACGAAAAAATTCTACCCGTTTCTCCTCTGCTTTTAGACAATCTAACTTTAAGTATTCTGGCGAATCATAAAAAATAGAGAGAATTACAACTCCTCAAACAAGACATCATTGTCTTTTGGTATTTTTAATATATTTATTAAATTACATAAATCATCAATTGACGGTTTCTGTTCCAAGGTCATAATATTTATACATTTGTAAATAGAGTTATTAAAATCAAATTTTGATCGTAAATATTCTAAGATTGTCTTAATAAAAATATCTGCTTCATTTAAAAATGTATTAATTAGAGTATTATTTGAACATTTAATATTTTTAGCAATAGCTTCATAAAATTTATTATAAATTTTTAACTGTAGAGATGAACAGAGCTGTAGCATGATTTTGTGAATCTTTATTAATAAAGAATATTCTAATTGCAACTGAATATTAACTTCATGAAATAGATTTCCTACATGTGAAACTAATCTCAATGCTTCTGCCATTTCATAGTTGAAAAAAATTTTCAAAATTTTAGGACAGCTTTTAAAATCTTTATTTAAAAAATATTTTTTTAAGGGTTTGTAAAATTTTAAAATTCTATCGATGGCAGGTATTAACGATAAGCACCTGATAGGTACATATTGCAACAACTCACACCATTCCAAGTCAGACCACTCCACCAACTCATTTAATTCATTAACTCTTTTAGTTGATGAATTAAATTTGTTAAAACATCTCATCATAATTATTTCGACATCCACAGATAGTACATTCATTGCTTTCTTGCAAGAATCATGTAGTATATGGCATATACAGTCAATTGGTATTAATTCATTATTGTGCTGCCTCATTTCGGTAAATACACTTTGGTTTTTGCCAAATTATACAGAGGCATTATCAGCGCAGAAAGCTGACATGCAATTCAGTGATAACCCTGAATCAGCTATATTTACATTATGTGGTTAGCTACATCGTTGGATTTTTCACTATCCGAGGAAAAAAATTTAACAGTTTTATTAAAATGTTCTTATTCTTGTTGAAATAGCGAAAGATCAAGGGAAATGTTTTAATATTTCCCTTATTAGATGCATCTATCAGAATTGCATATGGATGCCCATCTTTCAAATCATCTAGAATTGACTTCTAGGATTCAGGTACTAAAACACTTGTGATAGCCTTGCTCATTTTTGTTCTACCACAAGTAAGGTTTGCACTTATATTGGAGTCGTTAAAATCATGGGACAGGCTAAAAATTCGCTCGGATGAAGCTTTAGAATGAAGTAAGGAGAAGACATACTCGCATATTTTTTCCAAGCATAGAGATTTATCGTTATTACGAAAAAATTCTACCCATTTCTCCTCTGCCTTTAGACCATCTAACTTTAAGTATTTTGGCGAATCATAAAAAATAGAGAGAATTACAATCTCCTCAAACAAGAAATCAATGTCTTTCGGTATTTTTAATGTATTTATTAAATTATAAAAACCATCAATTGATGGTTTCTGTTCCAAGGTCATAATGTTTATACATTTGTAAATACAGGCGCGTACGCAGGAATTTGGTCTGGGTGGGGATAATAAATTTTTTTAAGAAATTTTATTGTTTTTTAAAAATATCAAGCATAAATTTATTAGGACAAATAACTATTCATAATACACAATTTTAAATTAATGTAAATTATAAAAAAATTATACGTAAAGAATCACTTAAATGACCCTAGAAATTTGAATTTTTTGAGCCTTTACACAAAAGGTTTCTTAGGAATAATTGTATTTTGTATGTTATATATTTACAATGTAAATCCAATCTTCGTTGGGATTGAGCTAATTTTTCAATTATCTCATCCTTACTTGTCGTCAAATGCCTTTGAATATTCAAAAGATCCAAACCTTTCAATCTACTTTCACATGTTGTACTTCTTGGTATGTTTTTCAGATACCTGCAGGCCCGGCCCCTGGGCCGGACAATATTTTAATTTTTTTAAATAAACCCGGGCCAGGCCCGAATTTTTTTTAAAAAACACCCGGGCCGGACCTGAATTTTTTTAAAAAAACACCCAAGCCGGGCATGAATTATTTTAAAAAAACATCCAGGCCGGGCCTGAAAATTTTATTTAAAAAAAAGACGAACTTGGCCTAAAAAATTTAAAAAAAAAAGCCGGGCCGGGCCTGAAAAAATCTTTAAAAAAAATCCGGGCCGTGCCCTGCAAATGGTACTTCTGCAGGCCTCTGTTATTCTTCTTAAAAAAGAGAGTGTTCTCTCATTAGTTTACTAATGGGAAGAGTTTATAAACCCTTTTAATACATTGGGAATTTAATCTAAAATGTGTTTGTAATAATGCAGAGCATCCATAGCATTTTTTGGGACTATATCAACTATAGTTAATCTTATAAATATAGATATTCAGCTAGTAAGTCATCATAAGATACTTTAACATCTTCATAATAAAAATCTAACAAATATTTTTTTTCTATCACCATCTGAAAAAGGTTGAGAAGGCTTTTGTGGAAGTAATATTTGCAGATGTAAGTGCTGCATGATATATTAAAAATTCATTTACAGTGGCGTAGCTACGGGGGTGGTTTTCGGGTTTGGACCCCTCCCAGAGCAAAATTTCTTTTTTAGATTATACGTTCAAAAGACTTAAAAGTGATTTTATATGAATTATATTTTTCTGGTTTTGATGTTTGTGGAAGGATATTATATTACTATTGAAATTATTCTGGATAGTATTATTATAAAGTCATTGTGAATAATCTACTAAATTATAATAACATATTATTGATAAAAAATATATTTATTATATATTATCGAAAATATGGTTATGATTTGTATGATAAACCCGGCCGAAAGCCGGGCAAAAGGGCCGAAGGCCCTTTAAAGGGGGTCTGGGGGGGGGGCAAAGCCCCCAGCTTTTATATGTATGGACCCCCTCTAAGGAAAATTTCTAGCTACGCCACTGAATATAATCAACAAGTAATTTTTTTTCATTTGATATTTTATAACGTGTATAATAAAAAATATTTTTATCAAATTTAATGGAATTTTTTTAATTTATATTTTTTTTATAAAAAATAAGATGTATAAAGAAGGGGGGGGGGACAAGGGGAAATTCCACCCAACCCCCCTTCAGAAATTTATTACTTTTTGTAAATATCACTTTAAGCTAATAAAAAATATCCCCCTTAGTCCTCCGCCCACTTCCTACCCCAAAAAATGTATGCATATATCATAAACAATAATTTGAAACAAAGAATGTAAAAGTTGATATTTTTTTATAAAACTATTCATCATAATATATCAATGACATTAATACTATAGACTGCCGATCGAAATGCCAAAATCAAATTTGAAGTGGTAAAAATTGAATTGTGTAGCAGCCATTTTGTGTTTGGAGCTTATACGTAAGAAACATATGATAATTTCATAAATTTCAGGTTTATTTTTATTATATATTATATTTATAATCTTATTATTTTTTTACTAGATGAATAAAAAACATTTTTAGAGCATTTATGGTTATATTGTTTTGATTATTGCCTAATGTAATCAAAAATTAAAATTAGATCTTACTCAAAAATTTAATAGAACTGTACTTTTTCAATGGCATAAATCAAGTATTAAAAAAATATGTTATTTAACTTTTATAGGTCGAGGAAAAATTATGGTGATTATTTGCAAGAAAAAACTTTACTTTATACCATATACTTTTAGTTATAATAATACATTTATTTTATTAGAAGAAAATATAACTATATATATTATTTGTTTTTATTATTGTAAAAATTTATAAGATTATTTTATTTTTCACAATATACATATACATTATTGATTTTTGTACTTTAGTGAATTAATTTTAAATAAATATATTTAGAAATGGATAGTTATAATTATTAGGGAATAACCAATGATATATCATTGGGAATAACATAATTCAAAGCAAAAATAAAATATAAAAAGACTTATAAATTATAAAATATAACCTCTTTTTATTTGCTAAAAAAATAAATACAAAAGAAATTATATCAAATTTTTTTTATATAATTCAAAATATTTATTAATAAAATCATATATGTATATTCAATTTTGTTTTTGGAGTAATTTCTAAAATTCCAAATCACATGTTAAATATTTTCATAGCAAATCTGACATAATAATTTTTACAAGAAAAAATAGGTTATTAATATAAGCTGCATCTTTAGATTTAATTCTGAATTTTTAATTTGAGATATCATACTTATGAAAGGATATTTTGTATCCTGAACAATATTTTTGGTTACAGCCATATGCACTACGATATATTATCATTTTCTTAAAATATAAAAAATATATTTTATAATAAATTTCAAATCATAATATATCTTTCCTCACTTTTATTTTTGTTATTGAATATATAAATATTAAATATTAAATTAATTCTTATAAAAAATATTCATTCTAACTTGATAAGATATATATTTGAAAATCTTAAAGATATTCATGAGGTATTGAAGAAAACAATAAATCCTTACTTCACTAGAAATGACAAAATTTTAAACTATATTCATATTACTATACAGATTTTATTTTATATTAATTAGTCTATATAAAATATTAAAGATATTCATTAAATAATAAACTGCAAATGTTTATAAAATGTTTTTTATTCATCTAGTAAAAAAAAATGATTTTAAATATAATATATAATAAAAATAAACCTGAAATTTATGAAATTATCATATGTTTCTTACATATAAGATCCAAACACAAAATGGCCGCTACTCAATTCAATTTCACTTCATATACATTAATCGGCAGTCTATAGTATTAATGTCATTGTAATATATACATTTTTGAAAAAAACACATTTATATATAAAAAAAGTGAACCAAAAATACTTTTTAAGAAATGGAATCTAAACCAAAGATAAGTCTTAAGACAAAAGTGAAATGCATTATAATTATTTATAATAGATCCATAAAATTACTAATAATATAATATATCAAATATAATTTTTTATAAAGTGAAATTTTAATTTATTTACCTTAATAAAAGTAAAATATAATTATAAAACTATTGATAAAATTAAATCATAAATTAAATAAAAAAATTAAAGCACAATACAAACAGTGGAATATTATATGTCCTAGATTTACAGTATATCTAATTTTATCAATTATCATATGACAATCAAGTATTTTTTACCAATATAGCGAATTATATATTTTACGGAAAATAAAACTATAAAATATTGATAATGAATGACATCAAAAAATATCTTTTAAAGACATTGTGGGATGAATAATTTGAAGATTAATTTTTATTATTATTTTTATTTAAAATATATTTATGGCGTTAAATAATTGAATGCAAATTTTTGCTATATTTATTATCAAGAGCATTGATTAGTAATTTGTTAAAATATTAACTATAATATATTCTTTGACTGACAAATATGTCTGTAAAAGTGGAATTTTACTAACTATTTTGTAACTAATTCTATATAATAGAGGAATATCAACTATATGTCTACTTACTTATAAATAAATTTCTTATACTTGTTTGGAATAAATTATTACCATGCTTTTATATTAATGTATATACAAGTAATTTATTATATTTTATTTAAACTAATAAAATTATATTTCATATTTGTTCCAGGCTTTTTTATTTTATTAAAATAAACCTCCTATCTTGTAAAATTATTTTATGACTATAAATAGACTAAGGTAACCCTGTCGAAGGCCGTGCAAAAGCGATCCGAAAGCCAGCCCAAAATGGGGTCTGGGGGCGAAGCCCCCAGTAATTTATTAATTCCCCCCGCCTTTGGAAAATCCTGGCTACGCCTATGTAAACTGGAAATTTGATACATATAGTAACACAATGTAATTATTCATTTTAATTTAATAAAATAGTTTTCTTATTCTCAGCTAGCCATCATGTGCTTTCAACAGTCTCTTTCTTGTTAATTTTCATTATTGAGATAAGTAATATCAGGATTTATAAATAAAGCTATAAAATCAGCTAAAATAACTTTCAATTTAATTTATGCATTACATTAAAGCCTTTTAAAAATTGCTATATAGATGGATTTATTACTTTCAATAAATGGAATATTATATAGGAAGAAGAAATAGGAAGATAGAATAATCTTATATTGGTTATAATTAATTGTATAATATTATTTTGTTTATTTGGTCTGATAAATCCCCAAATGGGTTTTTTTTAAACCATTCAAATGGTTCGTATTTGCTCTTTATAAATGCATAAAAAAATTTAAGTTTAAGTATGTATATAATATACCATTCATAAAGTACAATGATTTTACAGATCAAAGGGGAATTTAAAAAGTATTTGAAAATTAGAATTGAAAATATAATAAGTAACATTAATATTATAAATTCATCTGTCAATGTCATGTGATCTAACAGATCATACAGCCTTTGACATGTCAATCACCTGTTGGGTTTTTATCAGTTGATAGATGTTGGAAAATGTAAATCCGGCTATATATAATATTAAGAGGGAACGTCTCATAAATAAAGAAGAATTGAATGAAAATATTAGAGATGAATTTGATTCTCGTGAAATATTTGGTTAATAATTTTAAACAATTATAAGTATATATATATATATTTTAGACTTATTAAGAGTAATTAATGACCCTGAACACCCTTTAACTCTTGAACATCTTAATGTTATTGAAGAAAAAAATATTCATGTAATCATTTAGATTGTGTTTTATTTTTAATCTTTATAAAGGTTGAAGATTCAAACAATTTAATATCTATAAATTTTACTCCTACAATTCCTCATTGTAGTATGGCTACCTTAATTGGTCTGTCTATTAGAGTTAAATTGTTAAGAACATTACCTTCACGGTTTAAAGTAGATTTGTATTATTTAATAGATTATTAGACTGTTAATTAGGTTGATATTGCCATAACTCCAAGCACTCACATATCTGAGGCTGCTATAAATAAACAATTAGCAGACAAAGAAAGAGTTTCTGCTGCTTTAGAAAATCCTCATTTGTTAGAAGTTGTAAACCAATGCCTATGTGAAACCTGATATTCAATTATAAATATATTACATCAATTAAAATAAATAATTTATTCAAAATATATTTTATCCTTAATTTTATATGTTATTTATTTATTCTCAATATGTTAAAAATTAAAATAGTGTACTAAATTATATATTATAATTGTGAAAAAAATGTATTATAATACCTATTATTTTTGGGTGGATATTATAATATTCATGCAAACTTAAAATGTGCTAGATTATATACTACTTTGCATTGAAATTGGAATTTTGGTGGAGTTTATAGATGTAAACCTAATGTTTTTTTTTTAAAAATATTTAGCACATTAATAGCATCTTTCCTTAAAAAAATTCTAGTATCAATGTTAATATTTTAGAAAGTGCTTTATGGCTTCCAATGTCAAATTCTTAAAAATTTTATGGAGGATTTCTTTTGGGGGAATGTTGAAATACTTTCTAAATATTTACCAAATTCACAAAAAATGACTACTGTTTTTAATCTAGAATGATTTGAATTTAGCTCATATGAATAATATATACTAAATAGGATTAAAAACAAAAAAATTCGTTTGATATCCAAGTTTAATCTGTAATTTTAAGCCAAAATCTTCAACAAATTAAAGATTTAAAAAAAAGGATCAAGATTTATAAAAAAAACATTTGTCAATACATATAATTTTACAATGCACTACCTCAACTCATTGATATATGATCACCCTTGATTTATAGCATACATTGATTTTCAAATTCAAAAATAATCATGGACACACAATTTTATTTTCCCTATGATAAAATAATATATAAGAAAAATTTAATATAAATTATTATATTTTAAATATGTCATTATTCAAAATTATTACCCTACTATGCTATAATATAATTTTTTTCCAGCTTTATTAAAATTATGATTAATCTTATAGCTGTAGATATTTGTGGCATAGTTATCTTCACTACAAAGGTGAAAAAACTTGTATTTACATGGATGGGGTCTATTTAACTCTTAATTTTAAATTGTTATACTCAGAAAATAATAAAGTAGAAGATCTAAAATACACAATTATAAAAATATTAGAGATAATAAGTACATTATTTTTAGATTTATTTCTAAATAAAGTTATGGTATTTTACTAAGGTTTATCAAAAAAAAAATTGGAATCTTCCTTAGTCATAGTATATGTCTAAAAACATAAATAAAGGGCAAATATGATTATATATTTTATTAATTCAATATTATATAGATTTTATAATAAAACATCACATATTAAAAAGATATTTTACATCAAAGATTATACATCTTTGCATACAAACTTTCAACGATTTGAGAAAGTAAATAGAGTTTTTATATCCTTAACCCTTGGACAAGAGAATCACCTTCCTTTCTGTTGATAGAAATGGGTTTTGTATTTCCAATATTATCTCCTAGCAATCTATTATTACAAGGATTTTCAAATTTATTACTCATTAATGGAGGTATTAGCTCCATAAGAAATAATTTTGTAAATTTTAATCTATTTACTTCTTAATTAATGGATTTATAATGCTTATACTTTTTTAGTACTGTCGTGTTTTCTTGGAAAGCAAAAAAGTTTGAATAAGTATTTTCAAAATGAATAATGCTTATATTTTTCATTTATTCTTAAGGTGCAGCGTCTACATGACAGGATTTTCACTGGATGCAAACCCCCTTCAAAAACCTTTGCCTACCCCCCTAAAAAATTCACGCCATCCTTTGGCGGCGGTGTCTTTTTATTATTATTTTCACTCTTTTAATATATTGATATTCTCTTCAGAGAATTTATAAAGGATAACTTAAATTAATCTATCTCTACTACCAACTATCGATATTTTGTGAATATAAAGAATTTATTTTTTAGATAATAAATTCAATTAAAACCTCTATTATTTACAATGAATTAATTATTATGGCATTATGAGCTTGCTAAAATATCGAAACCTTTTAAATTACATTGCAAAGGATAGCAGAATGTTTTATTTAGAAAACAATGTGTATGATTGTTTTCAATATATAGATTTGATAATAAAAGTATTAATTTTTACAGCAATAAATTTTGTCCTATTTGATCTCCAAATTTAATAGATAACCTCCCAAAAAATTTATCCTACCCGTTAAAGCAGCCTACCCCCTATCCCCCTCAAAAAATAGGATGCAAACTGTTCCTACCCCTCCCTCTCATGTAGACCCTGTTAAGGTGTCTACTATAGTTAATGAAAATATACCTGGGTAACCAGTTATCTGTGGTAACATTCCTGTTATTGTTTTGTTAGTCTTCGAGGGATGAATTAGTCTTAGTTTTAACCACATCAAGTCTTGTTGCTCAATTTATAATATAATTGACACTATATTCTATTTTTAAAGTTGTTGAATCAACTATGGCATAAAGTTGTTACACAGATGTATAGTTAAAAAAAGCGTGGAACTACACCCTACTAAATTGAAGCATTAAAGTGGGGTATAGTTATGAATGTGAGGGAGAAAACAAGGCAAGAAGCTATTTCTCCCAAATACAAATAGCTATTTATTTTACATTAAGGTATTATTAGTATCAGTGGCTTAACCAAGATTTATCCGTAGGGGGAGGGGGGTTCAAAAATTATTTTGAGGGCTTCGCCCCCAAGCTCCTTTTCCTTCGACCTAGTCTCTAAAAAATATTAATGTTAATTTTGCTGTAGTTATCTTTATATCATTTTTGTTAAAGTTGGCTGAACAATTGTAAATACTGATTCTAAAATTTGTTAATATTTTGTGCTATATTGGTGTCTAACCACTTAAGTAGCTATCATAAATGAAAAAATATTAATAACAAAATTTAGGATTAATTGGCGACTAAAGCATAATTCTGGAAATTTTATCAATGTTGAATTGTGAATTAATTCAATCCACTCTATGTAGAAAGAGGAAAAAAAATTTCCCCCAAACCTCCCATTTTTTATGATAAATGTTAAATATGTGATCGAGATTATTTTATATTAACGTTTTATTTTATCGTATTAACATTATTTTAAAATCAATTTATTTTGACAATTGATATATTTTTTGATATCAAGTTAAATTCTATTTTAAACGAACATATTCATTTTATATAATTGGTTATTTCATGATTTATTTATTGTTTATAAAAAGATATAAAAAGAACATTTTTTTAGTTAAAGGGAAGATAAATAAAATGTAATTCATAATAATATAAAAAAGAAAAATGTAATTTATTTTAATATGAATAATCAAATTGTAATTGTAATAATATATAGAATAAAAAAGTTATTATATCACAATTCTGCATGATTTGTTTAACTGTACAAAGAATAAAGATGTTATCTTATGTTAATTCTTCAATAAATATATCATATTCTATGTTAAAAATAATTATTTTAATTAAATTTTTGCATATAACAAAATTTTACATAGAATTTCATTATATATTTTATTTTTTATTAAAATACTTTATATAAATAACATCCCTTTATTTAACTATGTATTTATTTTAATGATGATATGCAATAAAATAAATTTAAAAATGTATAAATTTTATACAGATTATTATATTAAAAATTCATTGCAAATAACTGTATTTTAAAAAAAATATAATACCAAATATTAATAAAATATATGTAATTCTAGTTGCACATAACGGTATATAAAAAAATATATAATTAATACAAATGATTATATTATAAAAATTTAAATAACTTTTATTGCAATGCAATACTTTTATTAAAAATAGTACAATATAAAAAATATATAAATATTATGACTAATATTTTATTATAATTAAGTTTTGCATATAAAAATCTTATGACTATGAACATTATAATCATATTGCAATTATATCATTTGAATTTATAAAGAAAGAGAGATCTACTTTCTGATATTTGGCTAATTATCTAGAAACAAATTTTTATCCAGAATAATTTCCGTATAAATATTTAATAGGGCTAATGCATTTAAACGGTTTTATACCAGTGCTATTTCTTAAATAGGTTTTTAACCTTTTCAAAGATTAAAGAGACCTTTCATTAGCAAGGCCGGAGCCAGGAAAAAGCCCAGGGTCAGGCACCGCCTTCAAAAAAAAATCTTTGGCCCCAAAAAATGGCCCCCATCAAACTCCCCTTCCCAAATTAAAAAAATATTTTGTATTTATATTATAAATTTCTTTATAATATCCTGTTTTATTTTTATCCATTAATAAATCACCATTCATTTATTTTATCAATTTCGTGTGTGTTTGTGTATGACATTATAAGTGCATCGAGTTTAAATTGTACTTATTTCAATGATAATTATTTTATTTATTATGGTTCAATCACAATATTATTATTATAATATAACCAGCTCTTTAAAACAGCGTGAATATTTTAGAATAAGAGGAATACTTAGAAAACAACAATTTTGGTGCAAATTAACCGTTATCTTTACTATCTTAAATCAATATATAATTTGATGCTATTTTTTAGCATACAGGAGATACCTTTTCGCGGGAATGGTTCAAAAAAATTACGGATACTACAACTGATGAAAACATTATTTATTCTTCTGGATCATGCACCATCCAAAAAGATCCTGAATTTATTAAAATTATGAAATTTATACCCAAAAATGCTCAATATACATCACCCCTGATTCAAAACGAAGTAGTATCTATTATGGCAGATATGGTGCTTGAATATATTTCAGATAAATATAACAAAAGTGAGATGCCACCTATTGGTCTAGGCTGATGAGACAAAAGATGCATAAGGTTGTGAAAACCTTAACATAATTATTTGTTATTTTTTTTGAGAAATCCAAGAAAATTTAATAGGAATTATTAATTTAAAGTGTTTTTCTGCTGAAAGCATTACTAATTGCATTTTAAAGCAACTTAATGATATAAATATTAATTCAACAAATATAATAAGCCAGGCATATGATAGTGCAAACGTCATGTCTGGCCGCAATAGAGGAGTGCAAACCCTACTTCAAAATAAATTAATAAAAAAGTTTCTTTTATGCATAGCTACAAGCTATAATAATATTGTTATCATTATTTTTTTTTAATTTATCCAATGCATTGTATAATATTTTTAGGCGTTTTAACGTATCCTGTAAATATACAGGTCATACTCTTAAGATACTCAGACCAGAGGTGGATGGTTATTTAGAAATATCTCGAAGCAGCATTGGTGAAGTATTGTTTTGCTTTTTTATTAAAACTCTTAATTTAAAGGTTTCCACTAATGATTCAATCGAAGCCTCTGCTCTTTTATTTCAATGCTTTAATATAAATTACGTTATATTAGCCATTATAATTCATGAGATATAATATAAATAGATCTACTAAATATGTATCTACAGTTATTAGGTACTAATCTAGTGGATGCTAAAAATTGTATTGATTCCACTATCATAAAAAATATAAGAAGCGATAATTATTTTGATTTGATTAGAATTAAGGCTGAAAAACTTTTTGCAAAATTTAATCTCACTCTCCACAAATCATCAAGGGTACGTAAAAAGCCTACAAATTTTAAAGATTTTTTAGTTGAGACTAAATTACAATTTGATTGTGAAAAAGACTCCAATTGGATTCTTTAAAAAGGAATTATTATGAAATTATTGATTACTTGTCCTGATCGTTTTTTAGATAGATTTACTTAAGATGATATAATCTTCTATCATGTTTTAATACATTGTCCCCCTTTGACCCTTATTATTTTATATCGGATAAAATGGCACGATTAGAATCATTATTAAACTTAAATATAAAAACGTTACATCATGAAATAAAAATATTTAAAGGATTATTAACTGCAGAAGTTAAAAAAACTCATTATTTTGAAAATTTATATATTATATACAAAAAAATATCATCATGTATTTAAAGAATTGTATAAATGCTACTCAGCAGCCATCATCATTAGGGTACCAACGGTCTTGTGTGGCCTCTTTCTCTACAATAAAGAGAGTTCTATCGAGCACTAGAGGGTCGATGAAAGATCAACGTAAACAAAATTTAGTATTGATGGCTTATGAAAAAATAATAACGCAAAATTTATCCTTTAATACATTTATGAATTTAAAAATAAAAATCGTCGTATTATATTATAGTATTATTTTGTTTATTCATATTATAGTATTATTTTGTATTCATATTTCATTAATAAATTTTTAATAAAAATAGCAAAAAAATTTATTGAATGCTTAATTATTTTTTTTATTTTAAAAAAAGAGTGCCCCCTCCCATCAAGTAAGCAGTTGCCCCCCTTAGCTAAAAATTCCTGGCTACGGCCCTGTTAATAGGTAAGGTAGCTAAAATAAAAAAAAAATATAGATATTAGTTAGTGAATCTAAAGTAAAGTATAATTACACATGGAAAAGACCTTCAAAGCATTTTTTGGTCTTAAGATTACTCCATTCTGTCAATTTTATACAAAAATTCTATATCACAAAGTAACTAATCATACGATCCTGATACATCATGTGAGTAAAACTCTTAGATTTTTTTAATATCCTCTCGCGTTTCAAGTGTTATCATTCCGACTCAACCGGCAAAAGATAAAAGCTTGCTGTTTATTTTTATCAAATTAAACGATTTCTCTTTTAATTAAAAATTATAAAAATTAAATTAAAATTTTTAATAATTTTTTTAACAATATAAATTATATTATTAAATTTATAATTGTTCTTCAAAAAATATCTTTTGAGATATGCAGATCATATTTTTTTCTCTATCCTCGGCTATATTATGCCAGAAAATATTTACAATATACATTTATAGACCCTCTGTTATTTAATATTATTTTTAAACCATGTGATCATTTAAAATTTTTATTTGTTTTTTTTTTAAATATATTTTATTTTAATATCGTACATATTACATCATTTCGTTTTATAAAGAAAATTATTAGCATTAGTAAAAATATTTTTTGGCTACAACACTGATTAGTGGTTATAATCAGTAAAAGACATATATGTAGTGGTATAATATATTATTCCTACGTTATATTAATATTTTCATTATTGTGAAAATTATTTATAAAGGTTCAATATTTTTTAATCTACTTAGGATTAATAATCAAATTTAACCCCTGTTACTGGTTAACGGTGCATATATAACCTTGGTAAATTCGTGGAAAATCTGGAAATTCTTGAATCGAGATGACAAGAATAGTTTGCTTGCATTTAGGCGAGATATTTATTTGAATAAATTAATTTATAAATCATATGTTCAACTTATGATTTTTTACTCCACCGAAAAAATAAATAATAAAAAATTTTCAAATAAGTCATATATGTCAATCAAAAAATAAAAAATTTTTTTTTTCAATTTTATATTTTAATCTGCAATATACAATCATAATTAATAACGAAAAAATTACTTCAGTACACAGGTAGGGTATATTTTACTCCCTTAGCAAATTGCAAATATCTCAAAAATTATCAAATAAATAACATGAAATTTGGAAGTTGTATTCCTTATTACAAAATGTTAAAATACTGTAAAAATTAGGTCAGAATCTCTTCCAGGTTTTGTAATTAAAAAGATTATTAAATTCGTGGAGCGTATTTACCCCACATTTGTAATGAAGGGTTAATAAGAATCTGGAATATTGATTTCATTATAAACTAAATGAACTAAGATAAAAAAATTTAACTTCCTGTGATATTAAAAAGAGCTAAAAAAATACTCAGACAAAGATTAACTTGAAAAGTATTTAAATATGTTATATATATTAAAGATATTTAAGAAAAGGATTATTATAGCCCAATTTTGTCCACACAACATCTAACATTTATGTCTCAACTAATTGTGATTTAAATAACTTTGACTACCTTCCCAGGAACATTAAACTTGGTTGCAATATAAGATGGCGACAAGATCTTTTAGAGAATGATTATTATAACATACCATTACCATGTTAAATTCCAACATTTGTAGAATATACAAAATAACTAATTTAAGAGATATTAAATTGTCAACTATCATTGCCTTATAACAAGATGATGTAAAATTTTTTGTTGATAATGAAGATATATAAAAATTATATATAGTCTATAATAACACTATCTTATTTTATGATTTTCCTGTCCTTAGATCAAGTGCACTCTGTGGCTAAGCGACGGGAGTAGTTTTTGGGTTTGAATCACCATCCCACACCCAGAGCAAGAAAATGCTGATTATATTAAAAGGTATTTATATTTGAATAAATACCTCAATAAAACAATATTTGAATATTAAGTTGGTTGAATATGAATAAGGTTATTCTGATATTTACATTTCTGGAAAGATATCGTTATTGATATAAACTATTTAATCTTAATATATTACCAAAATAATAGGTTAAGGATAGTTGGCTTTCTTGAAGCACTTGAGGGCATAGTTACTATTAGTAAATGGATTTATAAAAATGCTTCTCTAAAGCTGTTAAATATTTGGGTGCATTAATTTCCTAATTCCCATTTATTATTTCAATCGTTCGATAGAATCACATATTTTTTAAACTATTAATCTCATGTAGATATTTTCAAATAAATCTAAATATTATCGAAATAATAGATGACGCTCTTAGATTATTATTAAGGGGAGGGAAATTTTAGACATTTTCTTAGTCATAAATTTTCTAAGTTTGAATAATTAACTAAATATTAAAGTTAAAAAATTTAGATTATAATCAATGCATTTTGCATTAGAATTAATAACAATCATCAATTAAAACCGCAGCTGTCATCAATTACATGTCAACAGTCGATTGACATCAATATTATTTTTTGAATTTGTATAAAAAATCTATCGATATGATTAGTGTTGATAAAATGCCAGACTCAAGTTGATTTAAAAAAAGGCTCGGATAAAATTTAGCCAAAATAATATTATGTAAGCTTGGAGATTTTGCTTATAGATGGCAACAAGATTTGGACCACAATTTGCCAAATCGCGAGGTTTACATAATATTATTTTGGGTAAATTCTTAATCGGGCCGTTTTTATAAATAGACCTAAATTGCGTTTTAATAATACTATACTATATGTGATGATTTAGCAGTATCCATTCATCAGAACTCCCCAACAATTTTATTGGCTTTAAAAATGATTTAACATACACTAAAATTATTTCAATATGCATTATATCTAAAACGAATAATAAAACTTTTAATAATACTAGACACCTTTCCTATAACTATTTGTATGTACAAATAAAAAACTCTTTTCCTAATTTTGCATTCAAGATGCTATTTAAGGGCAACCTTGGGCCATGGGCTGCGTTTACATGACTGGATATTTACTTGATGCCAACCCTCCTTAAAAATCTATACCAAACACCCTAAAAAATTTGGCGGCAATATTTTTACATTATTAATTACACCTTTTTAATCATAATGGTACAGCTTAATAAATTTTACAAAAGAATAACTTAAATTATTAATGCTCTAATACCAACTATAAAAATATTGTGAATGTAAAAGAATTATTTTTAGGATATGGAATCAATTAAAAACCCCCCTCATTTGTAATGAATGCATTATTATTGTATATCTTTTTGGCTTGAATTTAAGTATACTGATAGAATGTCTAACCCTTTTATATTAGGTTAATGATAGGTATTGCTTTAAGGTAGTACCTATCAAATTTGTATTTTGTTTATTTTTCATGATTACTACCAAATTTATTTATAATATATATTTGAAAAATCCTGATTTTTCGAAAGCGTCTATAACCTAGTCGGCAAGATCGTCGCTTACCAATCCGATCATTTTGGGTTCGAATCCCAGCATACATCATTTTTTCTTAATTAAACTAGGCGGTTCCGTCCTTGGGGGGATGATTGTACCTAAAATAATTATTTGTTATTCGATATCGATTCGTATTTTACAAATACAAATTTTATTCGATTCTAAAATTCGAATCGAATTCGAATAAGAAAAATAAATTATTCGTTGGATAAATTTTTATCTATTATTCGATCGAATTATTCGAGTATATTCGACTAAAATAATTGGAAAAAATAATCATATATTATTAGTAGGAATTATTTAAAATGATTCTTATTTAGAAAAATTTCTTAGTGGAATAATAAAGAAACATTTTATATTTCAAAAAGTTAACGGGTGTTTTTATTTGAATAACTTCATAATAAAAAATTAACTTCCGAATTTTTTTATGATGCACGAGGAAAGTATTTATTTTCATATGCAATTTATAACATATATAATTTTAATAAACTAGTAGCTGTCCCGTTAAGAATGACGAGCGAACCAGTTTATCTCCTTCGTTTGATGAGGAGAAATCATAAATTTGACTTTTTGCCTAAAATGTTTATCACTTTATTTTTTAAATATTGCTAGATGTGAGTTTTACATACCTTATTTTAGATTTTGGACTTGGAGACTATTATATCTGCTATTTTAGATCTCAGCCGTAAATTGGAATTTTTTGAGTGCCTACCTCTGTCTCTTACAACTATAATAAATATTTTAAGAAAATGTTCAATGATTATAAATTAAAATATGATGTATCAATCTGTCAACGATTAATACAATTAAATATGGACGCCATTTTTAAACAGAATGTCTTGCCAATTTCTGAAGTTAAAACATATTTAAAAAAGGCGAGAATCACGTCGAATAAAAACACATTAAAATGGTGGAAACTACACAGATATCGTTTTCCCGTTTTATCTAAAATGACGAGAGACATATTATCAATAAAAGGATCTTCAACCCCATGTAAGCGACTCTTTTGTCTCCCCCCATCAGTGGGAGACTCCATCATTTTTTTATAAACTACCGCAACTGGAAATCTCCCGCAAAAATCTACGCAATTTTTTAATTTCCCGCAATTTTTATTAAAAGTATTTTAACATTTTTAATATATAAATAATAATTTTGAGAGACATTAATTGTTTATATTTATATTTTTATAATAATTATAATAATTTATTCAAAAATATGTCTAGTTTGTAAATTTCTTTCTATCCTGTTTTATTTTTATCCAATAATAAATCAACATCAATTCATTCACATAAGTCAGTTCAGGGGAGTTTATCAACATCGATAGCAATACAAAAATATTCTCCAAAAATAATAAATAATACAGATGCAACTACAGTTGCGGAAATCGTATACACCTATCATGTAGTTCAACATTCGCAGAGCTATATCATCACAATGTGGGTCGAATATTTTTCCCATGATTTTAATGACTCCAATATAAGTGCAAACCTTACTTGTGGTAGAACAAAAATGAGCAAGGCTATCACAAGTGTTTTAGTACCTGAATCCTAGATGTCAATTCTAGATGTTTGAAAGATGGGCATCCATATGCAATTCTAACAGATGCATCCAATAAGGGAAATATCAAAACACTTCCCTCGATCCTTCGCTATTTCAACAAGATTAAGAACATTTCAATAAAACTGTTAAAATTTTTTCCTAGGATAGTGAAAAATCCAACGATGTAGCTAGCCACATAATGGTAAATATAGCTGATTCAGGGTTATCAATAATTTGCATGTCAGCTTTCTGCGCTGATAATGCCTCTGTAATTTTGGCAAAAACCAAAGTTATTGAGGCAGCACAATAATAAATTAATACCAATTGGCTGTATATACCATATACTACATAATTCTTGCAAGAAGGCAATAAATGTACTATATGTGGATGTCGAAATAATTGTGATGAAATGTTTTAACGAATTTAGTTCATCAACAAAAAGAGTTATTGAATTAAAAGAGTTGGTGAAGCAGTGGCGTCGCTAGGGGGGTGGGAGAAGGAGTTCGAGCCCCCTGAAAAGTTTGAATAGCTCTGAAGCAAATTTTTTTTAAATGGTTTCTTAATATCCCCCTTGAGCTAAAAATAAATGTTTTTAATTGCCCTCTGAAAAATTTCTTTTATAATTTTATTGAGTAAAATATAGATTTAATTTTATTAAAAAATTAATAAGACTATCTTAATTTTTATTAAATGAAAACTATTTTAATTATTAAATTATATTATTACATATAAATTATACTATGTCAGCTTGCAATCAAATTCTATGTTAAAAATATAACAATATCAATCACTATATATTAATGTAGCATTAACAGTTGAAGCTTAATTGACTTTTAATATTTAAATTATTATATAACCCTAATTAAATAAATATAATCAATTATTAATTGAAAATTAATAATTTAATATTTTAGCCGAGTTCAAAATCACTAATCAACTATATTATTGATTTTTAAATTTAATTATCACGTCTTTTCCTAAAATTATTTTCAAGGTCCAAATCCAAATAAGTATAAGAGATTTATTTATAAAAAGTAAGTAGACATATAGTTTATAATCCTCTATTATATATAATTTTTTATAAAATATTAAGTAAAATGCCATTTTTACAGACGTATCTGACAGTTATATAATATATTACAGTTAATATTTTAAAACTTTACTAATAAATGCTTTTGATAATATATCTATATATATAATCCTCAAAAAATGTCAATCAAATTTAGCCAATAGTTTTCTTTTAAATATTATTTGTCCAATCAAAATGATTATTGCAGTCACAGTCACAACTGTGACATTATATAGTCAATTATTTTACCTGATAATAGTCAATTATAATTTTGTTAATATTTTATGTAATATTCAACTTCTTTATTAATTATTGGACGTTTGTCCTACTTAAATAGGGAGTGATTCTTAATAATATTTAATTAATATTAACAAATTCGGAAGTATTTAAGTTATGTTAAATTGTAGTTTTAATCTCCATGATATTTAGCGCCATCTATAATATTATATTTTATTTTAAATAGAATTATATTTCTAAGTTGAAATGTAAATATTTTGTCTTAATTGATGTCAAATATATTGTTCTTTCTATATATCTATAATTTATCTATCTATCATAGCAATTTTAAGCCAATTTAGATCATATTAGCAAAATGGATTTAATCTCCTATAAATCATGGAAAGCATTTCAGAAGTATTTTGAGGCAATAGGCAGGAAGGAACATTAGTATGAAAAAAATGTTGGCAGATAATCCTACAAGAGCTAAGGAATTCAAATCTATATTATATATATTCAATAAAAATTATCATAGCTTAAACATATCAAACACGCATTCATAAACCAAATCGAACCGCCATTTTCAAAAAAAGAATTTCAATACAAAAAACAATTACAAAACATATAATAATATAATAATTACAATAATTGATATTTTTTTTAACAGACACAACATCGAGCAAAACCTTCAATCATCAGTAAATAATTATATTTTTTAACAGACACCACATCGAGCAAAACCATATACTTTCAATTTACACATCTTAATCTTGAAGATACTGAAAATCAAGAACAAGTTGAACATTACTGTAGGCCATTAAAATCTATTTTATTATTTTTTTTAGATTCCTACACAAGATACCATTCAACAAAACCAAACAATGGAACGTTTCATACTACCAAAATCTAAAGAAGGCATTTTTGCTTCAACAAGAGTAAATTTTATATTTTTAAGATGTGATTCCGAAATATATATTTATTAGGTGAGGGGCTATTCTAATATTTTCCATTATTTTTTATAAATATGTTTATGAAGTATATATTTAGTAATTTTATTTTATGTCCATAATAATAAATATATTAAACTTATTTTTATAAAATTGAGTAATTCTTATATTTTTAAATTTTAATAATAAATCAACATAAGGAGAAAGCTAGAAAGAGACAGGCACTTTGTCGTATCAAGAAAAGGAACGAGCAAAGTCTTATTCCTACAACATCCAACCATCTTGAAGATACTGGAAATAAACAATTTGCTTCAACATCCAATCATCTTGAAGATACTGAAAATCAAGAACAAGTTGAACATTACTGTGGGCCATTAAAATCTATTTTATTATTTTTTTTAGATTCCTACACAAGATACCATCAAACAATGGAACGTTTCATACTACCAAAATCTAAAGAAGACATTATTGCTTCAACAAGAGTAAATTTTATATTTTTTTTAATTTGTATTGTATGTTAGCTGATAGCCCGTCAAGAATGACGAGGAATCAGATTTTTTCTATCTTATAAGATGTGATTCCGAAATATATATTTATTAGGTGAGGGGCTATTCTAATATTTTCCATTATTTTTTATAAATATGTTTATGAAGTATATATTTAGTAATTTTATTTTATGTCCATATTTTAAACTAAACTTATTTTTATAAAATTGAGTAATTCTTATATTTTTAAATTTTAATAATAAATCAACATTAGGAGAAAGCTAGAAAGATACAGGCACTTTGTCGTATTAAGAAAAGGAACGAGCAAAGTCTTATTCCTTCAACATCCAATCATCTTGAAGATACTGAAAATCAAGAACAAGTTGAACATTACTGTGGGCCATTAAATATTCTATGCCCATATTGTAATGCATTAAATTTTATTTCTGAAAAACCATCTGATGGAAAATTTAAAAATTGCTGCCACAAAGGTCGTGTTTTATTGCCTTCTCTACAATATCCAGATTTTTAAAAGATTTACTTTCAAATTTAGACAATCATTATTATAAAAATTTCTCTCAGAATATCCGCTCATACAACAGCTCCTTGGCCTTTGCCTCGATGGGGACTAAAAATGATAATTTATTAAATAAAGGCCCATACTGTTTTAGGGTTCATGGTCAAATTTATCATCGAACTTCTCATTTATATCCTCCTAATGGCGTTTCCCCAAAATATGCACAATTATATGTTCTTGAAACATCTCAGGCTATTGAAAATCGTGTACTTTTAAAAGAAAATTCAGCCTGTGATATTCATTTATTAAAAAAACTTGATATTTTAATTCGTCAAATAAATCCATATGCTATTAGCTTTAAAACATTGGGTGAGGTTGAGAAGGCCGAAGAAATGAAAGCTAGGTTAGAAAACCGTCCTATATCAAAGGTAAATATGATTTTTCGCTGTGATCGTGCTAATGATAGAAGAAGATTTAATATTCCTACTATTGATGAAGTAGCAATGATTTTTAATAACGATGATGGAGAACCACCTTTTCAACGTGATGTTAAAGTTTATCCACGAAATGATGATTCAAATTTAGTTATCTTAAATATTCTTAGCCCAAATTTAGATCCTATGGTATATCCTTTACTATTTCCTTATGGTGATCATGGATGGCATACGGATATGAAATTTAATGGGCCATTTAACAAGGGAACAAGATCAAATATAACTATGTTACAATTTAAAATATCAAGGTTAGCTATGCTGGCCAAGTCGAAGCTAATAATTTGAATTATATAAAATTAAACCAATCAAAATTACGTGTAGAGGAAAATTCAGGGCTTATGGATCATATTTCTAAAGCAAATGATAATACTAATTTACCTCTAGGAAGAGCCGTTATTTTGCCTTCTTCTTTTCAGGGGTCCGAAAGAAACATGCGTGAACGGTATCATGATGCTATGGCTATCGTTTCTAAGTTTGGTAAGCCTGATTTATTTATAACTTTTACATGCAATCCCAATTGGAGGGAAATTAAAGAAAATCTTTATAAAGGACAGAACCCTTCGGATAGACCTGATTTATTAGCTAGAGTTTTTCATTTAAAATTATCTGAATTATTACACGATATTATTAAAAAAGATTTCTTTGGCAAATGTTCGGCGTATGTTTATACCATAGAATTTCAAAAGAGAGGATAACCTCATGCTCATCTGCTCATTATATTAAGCGAAAATAATAAAATTGAAACAACCGAATGTATAGATAATTTTGTTCGAGCTGAAATCCCAGATAAAAATATCGAACCCCGATTATCTGATATTGTAACTCGCTTTATGATACATGGACCATGTGGTATTTTGAATCCTCACTCACCATGCATGGAAAATGGTTCGTGTACAAAAAAATTTCCGAAAGATTTTCAAAAAGAATCTAACACAATGCGAATGGATATCCATTTTATCAACGTAGAGATAAGGGTTTTATTCATGTCGGAGGTAAGCCAGTTGATAATCGATACGTAATCCCTTATAACAAATATCTATTATTAAAATTTAATGCACACATAAATGTTGAAATATGTACATCAATAAAATCCGTCATATTTTTAAGTCGTTTACAAAGGATACGACTGCGCTAATATAGATCTTAAAACTAATTCGCTTCAATCTCATGATGAAATTAGAATGCATATAAATGCCCGATATGTAAGTGCATGTGAAGCCATGTGGAGATTATTAGAAAATCGTGTGCATGATCGATCTCACGGTAGAGATCTGCAAAAAAATTAGGGTTCGGGTTGGGTCGGGCCTAATGTTTTTTAAAAAAATTCGGGCCGGGTCGGGCCGGGCCTTAAAAAATTTTTTAATATTGGCACTAATATTTTTTGTAAAATAAAAATATTTAATTTTATTTGAAGAAGCTAGACGCCATATGATGGCATGTATCTTTTATTCTTGGTATAAATATATAATTAAACTTTTTTTTTAAGAAACAAGGCGGCAACATTTTTTATTTGTAAAATATAAATATTTAATTTTATTTATTTAGAAAGTAGACGCCATATGTCATATATTTATTATGGGTAAAATAATTTAAATGTTTTTTTATAAAACTTAAATTTTAAATATAATTTAAAAATGAATTTAATTTTTTTAAAAAAACAAATACAAAATGGAACATATATTTGTATGCCCCATTTAGGTAAAAGCAATATATGGGAAAATTTTGAAGACATATTTGATGATAAAAACAAAAAACTTGATTACGTCCAATGTAAAAAATGTAATAGTATATTACAATATAAAAGCACATCTGGAAATTCTCATTTAAGACGTCACAAGTGCGTTAAGAATGACGATTCCTCTATTCCTAAAATAACTAGGTATATTCAAAAGAAAATAGATCTAAATTCTTCCTTAACTATTAAAAAGAAACTATGTGATACATTGATCTATTATTGCGCCAAGGACATGCGTGCCTTTGATTCGATAACTGGAGATGGCTTTATAAAAATGGCTCAAAATTTTATTCAAATTGGCTCCATTTACGGTAATATTGACTGTAGCGAAATTATTCCCCATCCAACTACTTTATCGAGAAATGCTATAGTTATGACGGATCAAATTAGAACAAATTTGGTTAATAAAATAAATGTTCAATTATTTGATAAAAAATGCTCTGCTACAACAGACATGTGGACAGATTCTTTTAAAAAGTTTTCCTATTTAACTGTTTCAATTCATTGTATCGAAGGTGAAACCTTATATAAACATGTTTTATTTACGAATAAGTTTAAAGAAGAGAAAAAACCGCCGCGAACATACATAAGGAAATGCTACAAAATTTTGCTTCAATTGGAATAATTCCCGATCAAGTGAAAAATATAATATTTATATCTGATCAAGGAGCTAATATAATTAAAGCCCTAGAAAAATACACCAGATTAAATTGCAGCGCACATCTATTAAATACTGTTCTTCGAAATACCTTTAAGGAACAATCTTTGAAAATTATCGCTCCTAATATATATCAAACCCTTATTTCTGCTAAAAAATTAACCATGTATTTTAAACAAACCGGCATGAATCAATATTTAGACAAAACATTACAACAAGATATCGAAACTAGATGGAATTCAAAATTAAATATGTTGAAATCTATTTATAACCAATATGATGACATCGTCAATTTTTTATCATCCAAGGGAGATATTAATAAAATGGAAAACTTGGAGAAATCTATTTTGAAAAATTTGATTGATATTTTATATCCTTTTGATAAAGCTGCTAAAGAACTAGAAGGAGATATTAATCCTACTTTACATAAAGTACTGCTATGCTTTAATAATATTCTTCACGAGGATTTAAATGATTCATTTTATCAAAACAATGAAATAAAAGAAATAAAAACCAATTTAAAAATTTTTTTATTATCTAAATTTAAAATCAATATTTTGCATAAAATAGCGACATTTTTATGCCCCAAATATAAAAATTAAGAATGTTATCATCAATGGAAATATTAGAAGTAGAGAATTCAGTCAAAAATATAATTAATTCTGAAGAATATTGTTGTTGATTGATATAAAAAGAGATGGGAGTATGTAAAGAATTTTCTTATGTCCGTGATAATAGAACGAATGAAATTGTTTTTTATTTCAAATCCTTACGAAAGATGATTGATGCTTATATGTCTCTAAATGGGAAGCCCTATATTTTTGATGACAATAATTTCATTTTCATATCTTGTAAAATCAGAAGATATTAAAATTTAAATATTAAAATTTAAATATCTTTACGCTTTACATATTTGACATACTATATTTATAGGATAAAGAAAATTTTCCCTATATTACGTTATTAAATATAAATTTACGCAATGTTTAACCTATAGAATATCAATAAAATTTTTTTTAATTTTCCTTCTAAAAACTTAGTCACGAATTAGTATTAAATTTTTCACAGACAAATTATATTGAAACTTAGTGGATTAAATCCTCTTTACGAATTTGAATTAGAATTTTTATAGATAAACTATTAAAACTTAGTGGACCATATTCTCTTGATTAAAATTAAAATTTTTAGACAACTTAAATTTGATTTTAATGAATTACAATGTTTTGCTTTTACGATTTTAAATATTGAAAGTTTACTTTACTCAAATAAAATTATATCATGGACGAAAAATTAACTCTTACACACACTCAATATGTTCCTAAATTTCCCAAGTTATCAGGAAAATTATCTGAGACTTATCTTAACTTAATAGAAACATACTTTGAAGGACACATTGAGTCAGACTCATCTAAAGTTAGGACACTAATATGTAGCTTACCAATTGAGATTGTAGACCAAGTTACATCGATATGTTCTAAAGCACAGTTAAAAGACTTTAATATTGTTTTTGGTAAATTGAAACTGTTAATTCCAAGCGAGGACATTAATGTAAATATAAAGAACTTCAACTTAGCGGTACAAGGTGCCGAGGAGTCCTTCCATACTTTTTATTTTAGAATTTCAAAACTTCATAAAAAATGCGATTTTGATAACGATACAAGAATGATTGAGAAATTAATAACTTGTTCTTTAAATGATAATATCAGAAGGAAGTTAAATAAACATAAGCACGAAGGTTTAGATAAGATGATGAAATTAGGAGTGGAGTTAGATGGCAGCAATATTAAACCAGACGTTAGCGATACAAATTATGTAGACAATAATAAAAAATTGGATAAAAATAAAAAATTTTACAATTTAAACATGGATAAAATACCATGCAAAAGTACTTTTAGTAATAATGAGAATAATTCTAATGATTATGAACATAATAATTTTAAAGAAAATAATTTTAATTATAATGGACGTAACACTCATAAGGAAAATTTTGATTTTAAGAAGAGGAATTATAATGATTTTAGGCCTAATAATAGTGCTAGCCGAAACTATCAAAACAATATTTTTCGAGACAGTGAGGGTAACTCTAGAAATTTTCGTAATAACCAATCTTCGAATAACAATTCAAACTATTACGGAAGAAACTCCATGTGGCACAACAACAATAATGCAAACAATTATGATAGAAACAATGCCTGGCAATACAATAACAATTCAAACAATTATGGTAGAGGTACTTGGCAAAACAATAATTATAATGGGAGAAACAATTCCTGGTCTTACAACAATCAAAGAAATCAGAGTCAATATAATAATCGATATGGTTATCAATATCAATCCTATAATAACAACAATAATGGAGAAAATAATACGTGGAAAAATTATAATCAAAATATTAATCAAAGAAAACCATTACAATATAATGACATGAATCAAAGTAACATCAATTGTAACATGAACATTGAAGAGATTGTCGAAGAAAAATATAACCCTACACAAAATAATAATGGTAGTGATTTTAATATCAACAATTTAACTGAGTTTAAACTTAATGATAATGCGTTCATGACTACTTTAAAAGTAAATGATGCTGTTGTTACTATGCAGGTTGATACGGGATCCAAGTTTACAATTATACCTCATGATATGGCTAAACAAATAGGTATTAAAGATCTTAAAAAGTCCACTCTACAACTCACAGCTTATGATGGAAACTTAATCAAAATTATTGGCGTCACTCAAGTTAAAGTAACCTACGAAGGTATCACCAAACACTTGCAAGCCGTGATCGTTAAATCTAATAAAAATGCGTTATTGGGACGTATGTGGATTAATGCCTTTAGTAATATTTTGAACAAATTTATAGCAAACATTGATACCAACTATGAAGATGAAATAAAGAAATTAATAAAAGATTGCGAATCTAAACTGACTAAAAAACCGATCAATAAAGGGAATGTCAAGATATATCTACGTAACGACGCCAAACCGAAAATCATACCACCTAGACGGTTACCTTATTCAAAGAAAGACGCTGTTACTAGAGAACTTATGAGATGGATAGGAGCAGGAGTAATTAAGCCTGTAACAGATGTCCGATGGGCAAGTCCGATAACCGCTGTCTACAAGGATAATGGGAGCGTTAGGGTTTGCGCCGACTTCAAAGACACTGTCAACCCAGCCCTTGAGGACTTCAGATACCCACTTCCAAGAATAAATGATCTTATCGCTAAGCTCAAGGAAGGGAAGAAGTTCACCAAGATAGATTTCAAGGATGAGTTTCTACAAATTCCCATCGATGAAACCTGCAGAGACATATTAACTATATCTACACACAGGGGGTACTACCGGTTTACCAGACTTCCTTTTGGGTTAAAGACTTCATCTGCGATTTTTCAACAAATTATGGATCAAATTTTCAGTGACATGAAAGATGTCATATTTTATATTGATGATCTACTAATTACGGGAAGTAGTGACGAAGTTCATTTCAACAACATAAAGAAGGTTTTTGAAAGAATACTATCTCATGGTTTAGTGCCTAATTTTGCAAAAAGCTTATTTTTCAAAAAAAGTCTAAGGTTCTTAGGACACGACATCGACGCCAAGGGGATCCACGCCAACCATGACAAGATCGAGGCGATCGTTAAAATGCCGGAACCAAAACCAGCCGCGGAATTGTCAACGTTTCTAGGTATGGCCGGGTACTACAGAAAATTTTTGAACAACTTCGCTGAAATAGCTGATCCTTTATACAAGATTGTTAACAAAGAAAAATGGGAGTGGAATTTAGAACACTCCAAAAGTTTTGATGATCTAAAGACATTGATTAGTCTTCCTCCAGCTTTGACGTACTTTAATCCTGAACTACCTATCGGAATTGCGACTGATGCATCTAAAAGAGGTTTAGGAGCTGTTTTGTTTCACACTGAAAAAGATGGCAAAGAAAAACCGATAGCTTTTGCATCAAGAACTTTAGCAAAATCCGAAACAAACTATACCAATATTGAGCGTGAAGCTTTGGCCATTATGTTTGCTATCAAGAGATTTCAAGAATACTTGATAGGGACTAAGTTCACTATTATAACGGATCATAAGCCGCTAATCCATATTTTCACCAAAGGGCTCAAAGATAATAGCACCATGTCATTAAGGTTACAGAAGTGGAGTATAATTTTGGGGGGTTACGACTTTAACATCAGATATAAAGCTGGTAAATACAATGTTGTTCCCGATTGCCTCTCAAGACTACCACAAGTAATTGATGATGACGTTATTGATGATATCGCGATTATAAATGACTTTGGCGATATACCTCTTAGTTTTGACCGAATACGTGATGAAACATCCAAAGATTTTGAATTATCTCAAGTTATGAATGATATAAGAAATAATGTGCCTATCCAAAATAAAATTTATGAAAATATTGAACAAGAACTAAGTATCATTAAAGATTGTCTGTACAAAAGCGACAAAATAATAATTTCGTCAAGTCTGAGAAAGAACATACTGAAGGCGTTACACGAAGGTCATTTGGGAGCAGGTAAAATTAAATCCTTAGCCAAAGATCGTATGTGGTGGTCTGGTATGGTCAACGACATTGATTTGGAAGTCAAAAGTTGCGATGATTGTAATATTTATCATGACAATCCAAAGAAAATACAAAATCCATGGGTAGCAGCAACTAAACCATTTGAAAGGATACACATAGATTATGCGGGTCCGTTTTTTACAAAGAATTGGTTGATAATCGTTGATGCTTACAGTAAATTTCCGGTTATAGTTCCGGTAAAGAGTATTACGACTTCACGTTAAAGGAAATTTATAAAACTATTTCACTATTTGGTATACCTGAAACCATTGTTACAGATAATGGTACCAATTTCACGAGCAAAGATTTTGAAAAATTTTGTAGCAATTATGGTATAAAACATGTACTAACGTCGGCCTACCATCAGCAATCTAATGGACAAGCTGAACGTATCGTGAGAACATTTAAAGCTCATATGAAAAGAAACATAAAGATTGACTTAGAAACTGCGCTGGACAGATTTTTGTTCAACTATAGAAACACGCCGAATGACACTACGGGAGTTACACCGTCCAAAAGAATGTTTAACCGCGACATTAGAATAAAGTTGTATTTATTAAAACCTTTGGAGGATAAAGTTGGTGAAGTCTTCATGTCGTTACCACGAAATCGAACTTTTAATAGAGGAGACTATGTTTGGTATAAGAAACAGGGTGATGATACGTGGTGCAAAGGCAGCATCAAGCTTAAAGAGAGTAACACCATGTTTCAAGTTTATACTGATAAAGGGATAGTAAGTAGGCATCTTGATCAGTTAAGGAAAAGAGAATGTTACAACAGTTTAAAATATTATGAAATTGACCCTAAAAATTCCTCTAAGGGGGGAAGTGTGGACACAAAGAATGAGATTAAGATACCAATTACTAGACCAATAAGAATTAAAAATAAACCTGATTACTTAAAAGATTACGTGCTTAAAATTTAAATATAAAACGCTAAAAATAAAACGCTAAAAATAAAACGCTAAAAATATAAAACGCTTAAACGCTAAAAGTATAAAACGCTATGATTAATATAATAATCGTTATGATTTATCATTCCTTATTCTGGATTAAAATTTTATTCCTTATTCCATAAATTATCATTCCTTATTACATATTTTTCCGAAATTCAAAATTTTATTCGTGCATATTATTCATATATTTGATTTGATCAACTATTCCAAATTACATATTCCGACTTATTCCAAATTCCAATATTCGACTGGATTAATTATGAAACATGATAATAACAATTTTGAGAAATGTGAACAACATACGATAAGGATATCAAGCCAACGATAACGTTCAACGATTTTATCAAACCTACGCGATTGATTCAAGCCTACAAAAAAAACGTACAAACTCACGCAACTCTAATAAACGATTTTATCAAACCTATGTGATAGAATCAAGCCTACGAGAACATTTGAGACTTATGCGCTAACCAAGATGAAACCGAGTACAATCGAAACGGGAAAAAACTTCTGGGACAACAAGCTCTCGATGACTGCTGAGAAGAAGCTTAGTTCTTTGTAGAAGAGGGGGAATGTTGATTGATTATATATTTAAATAAATTTAAATTTAAATAGTTTCTTAAATCTAAAATACTTTCTTTTAATTGTCCTTCAATTGATATTATAGATTTGGATATTCAAAACGTTTCTCAAATTGTGGAATCGCCTAAAAGATCTAAAGGTACATTTAAAATTGTTCTATTTATATTATTTTTATATATCAGGAAATGAATATGAAAGATGGGAGGACAATGAGGAAGAATATGAAAAAAAAGAAACAGATGAGCTAGAAATTTATAAGAATTTAAATATAAAAGAGAATAATGAAAATATAGATCCAGAAAAAGATATATTAAAATGGTGGAATAAAAATGAAATTAGATTACCAAAGATGACAAAATTGGCTAGAAAAATTCTAGCAATTCCTGCAACGTCCACAACTTCAGAGAGAACTTTTTCAAAGACTAGAAGGTTATTAGACGAAAGAAGAAATAGACTGTCACCAGAAAATGTTGATGCTTTGATATAATGATAATTATAAATATGAATCTAATATATAGTTGTGTAATTTAACATTATAATTATTGTTTGGTTTATAGGTATTTTTGATAGTATTTTAAATAAATAATTAAATACTAAATAAATTTTCTGTTTACTAAGATATTTTTTGCAAAAACAAAATCTTAAATATAAAAAATAAACTAAAAGCTAAAAAAAATATAATTATTACTTTAGGATGAATTAAAAAAAATTCGGGTTCGGGCCGGGCCGGCAAAAGTTTCTAAAAAAAATTCGTGTTCGGGCCGGGCCGGAAAAAATTTTTTAAAAAAAATTTCGGGCCGGGTCGGGCCTAAAAAATTAGGCCCGTGCAGATCACTATCTTACGGTATAAATCGATTAGCAATACACTTGCAACCGGTATATTTTATAGAAGGACAAGAACGTCAGGCATTAGAGAAATCTGCCAGCAGAAATACTACATTAACTGCCTGGTTTGAATTAAATAAAAATGATGTTAATGCCCGTCAATATTTATATGTCACTATACCATATCATTATACTTTCAGCGCTAATAAGTGGAAACCAAGGCAAAGACAAAACAATATAATTTCAAGGATGTATACTGTTGATCCTAAATCCGGCGAGAGATTTTTCCTACGTTTACTATTACTTCATGTTGTTGGCGCCACAAGTTTTGAATATTTGAGAACTGTAAATGGAGTTTTATATAATACTTTTAAAGAGGCGGCTTTTAAAAGAAATTTATTGGTTGATGACAAGGAATGGGAAGCATTTATGGAAGAAGCGTCAACATTTTTAATGCCCATACAGTTGCGTCAATCTTTTTTATTTGTATTTTTTGTCAGCCAGAAAATCCAAATAACCTCTGGGAAAAATTTAAAAAATATATGATAGAAGATTTCGCACATACCCATACAGATTCTATTGCAATTAATATGGCCTTATCAGATATAGAAATAGTATTGCACGACCATGGTTTTCGTTGTAGTAATTTCAATTTGCCTGTTCCTACTTTAATAGCTCAGGATGATTTTTATAATAATGATCTTGAGGCAGCTGAGGCATTGAAACTAATTACTAAATTAAATTTTTTACAAAAATCAGTCTTTGATTTAATCGTTCAATCTATCGAAAATAATGATTTTCCTCAGCGTTGTTTTTATATTGATGGTCCAGGTGGATCGGGAAAAACTTTTTTGTATAATACCCTAATGTGCTACATTAGAGGACGCAACCAAATAGTTTTACCGTTTGCAACAACAGGCATTGCCGCTATTCTTTTAAAAAGGGGTAGAACAATACATAGTGGATTTAAATTACCTATTCCGATTGTTGATAACTCTGTATCTCGCATGAGTCTTCATTCCCCTGTACTGTTATTAAAAGGTCCAAATTAATTATTATCGACGAAGCCACAATGATGACTAAATACGCTTTACGCTGTATCGATAGATTACTTAAAGATATAATGCAAATACAGTTCCCATTCGGTGGTAAAGTTATATTATTGGGCGGCGATTTTAGGCAAACTTTACCTGTCATTCCAAACAGTTCAAAAGCATATATTATTGAATCGTGTCTTAAGTCTTCTGATTTATGGTTTATTTTAAAGTTATCCACCTGAATAAAAATATGCGGTTATCTTCTGAAGATGTTGAGTATAATTCCTGGCTTTTGAATGTTGGAGAATCTTTATCAAATGTTTCCAATCCTTTACTCCCTCCAGATTCGATTGAAATCCCAAATTCCTTATTAGAAAATTCATTAATCAAATCAATATATGGAGACTCCATACAAATATCTGATATTAACCTATTTTCAAAAAAAATTATATTAACCACTAAAAATAACATAGCCCTAAATTTAAATAACGAAATTATTCAAAAACTACCAGGAAATTCTAAGATATATTTTAGCGCTGATTCTATACAAACAGATAATCCTGAGGATTTACTTAATTTCCCCATTGAATTTCTTCATTCTCAAACCCCATCAGGAATGCCTCCTTATATTTTAAATATTAAGTTGGGACATTAATAATGCTTCTTCGTAACATGAATCCCAGCAGAGGCTTATGCAATGGGACACGACTTCTTATCAAAAATTTACATGATAATTTCATAGATTCTAAAATATTATCAGGAACGCATAATGGCCATCGCGTTTTTATTCCTCGAATTGATCTTTCCCCGAGCGATTCCCGGTTGCCTTTCATATTAAAAAGACGCCAATTTCCTATAATTCCTGCTTTTGTTATCACTATAAACAAAAGTCAAGGTCAGACAATGTCGGCCTCTTTCTTCCTGAACCTGTGTTTTCCCATGGTCAGCTCTATGTCGCTATAACACGTTGCAGATTTTAAAAAAATATGAAAATAAAAATATTACCTACAAAATACCAGGGCACACTTTTGAATGATAATAGAGTATTTACTCTTAATGTCGTATATCAGGACATATTAAGTTCTGTCGCTACAAATTAATAACGATACCACATTGAGCAATACCATCAAAGATCCGATACCATAATCAGTAAATTCTATTTTATACTTTCAATTTACACAATATATTTACAGCAAACTACAATCAACAAAATTTTAAGGCAAGCGCTACAACCATGGAAATTAGAAAAAAGAATCGTATTGAGCAAAATCATCAAAGATCCGATACCATTATCAGTAAATTCTATTTTATACTTTCAATTTACACAATATATTTACAGCAAACTACAATCAACAAAATTTTAGGGCAAGCGCTACAACCATGGAAATTAAAAAAAAGAATCGTATTGAGCAAAATCATCAAAGATCCGATACCATTATCAGTAAATTCTATTTTATACTTTCAATTTACACAATATATTTACAGCAAACTACAATCAACAAAATTTTAGGGCAAGCGCTACAACCATGGAAATTAAAAAAACGAATCATATTGAGCAAAACCATCAAAGATCCGATACCATTATCAGTAAATTCTATTTTATACTTTCAATTTACACAATATATTTACAGCAAACTACAATCAACAAAATTTTAGGGCAAGCGCTACAACCATGGAAATTAAAAAAACGAATCATATTGAGCAAAACCATCAAAGATCCGATACCATTATCAGTAAATTCTATTTTATACTTTCAATTTACACAATATATTTACAGCAAACTACAATCAACAAAATTTTAGGGCAAGCACTACAACCATGGAAATTTTAAAAAAACGAACCACATCGAGCAAAACCATCGATATTCCAGACGAATGCTTAAAAATCTAACATCCCTCTCATTTTGAATATCTTTAATCTCATTTTTAGTAAAATTTTTGATATTATAAAATTTACTATATTATATTTTTTATCTGGTTACAAATGCATATGTGTTGGAACCCAATAATCGTGAAGTCTTGAGGTATATACAATTATTATTATATATTTTCTTATAATTCATATCTTTGTCTCTTTTTTTCTATTTCTTCCTTCTTTTTTTCATTCTTTTTTTCATTTCTTTGCTCTCCTAAAATCCATCTCCTACCTTCACGCGGTGGGGAGTGAACAGAAATGCTGACTAACAGGAGCGCTGGTGGATAATACTGGTATTTGTGGTGTCAAGTTAATAAATCTTAATTATTGGATGAAATTTTCTTTTAACTTAGTACCTGGCACCATTAATATCCATAATCCTTTCAAATGAGATAACTCTAATTCCTCGTCATTCTTGACGGGTTATTAGCTAGTATAAGTAATAATTTGCTTACAAATATTTAACTCCATCTATTCATTTACAATATAATTAAATTAAGCGTATTATTATTCATCCTACAATGGATGTAATAAATTAGATATCTTTTCTTCTCTTTTTTACGTGCTTTTAGGAAGCTATTTTTTTCTTCTTCGGAATATAAATTTGAGTTAAATTTTTAATACGAATATATTTTTAATATTATTACAAACTACTTTTTTATTTTAAGATATAATATACCAACTAGAGATGATGCGACAATAATATATAAAATCTTAATTGCTTTCATGATATCACTCTGGTTAGTTACAAAATGTTTCATTTCTAATATGGCATTTTTGCCATGTAAATAACTCAAGGCTTCAATATATTTGCATAATTTCTTCTATAGGTTTTTAGTGTTTTTGTTTTATCAATTTTTCTAACAGAATAAATTCTGATATGGGTTACCATTGTGAGTGTCTTGCTTAGGACTGCAAATTAACCAGCATCTATTATTTGTGTGGCTATGTAATTTAAGATTATTACTAAAGCTGCTGAGAGCATATGATCGCATATTTTAGATAAGCAATAATGGTCAATTGTGTAGTCGTTTATATATCATTAAAAATGGAAGATAATCTTATAGAAATTTAATATCATACAATAATTTTCTCGATTACTTATCTAGCTTCCATCATGTCATCTAAGAGGAAGCTCTAACCACCATATAGTTTTATGATTTGGATTGGTCGTTTATTTTCTCTTCTTCAAGAATTGTTGATTTGGTAAGATTTATAAATTTTTTCTTATTATTCTATTCTATAAAACATTGTCTAAAATGGTAATAGAGAGTTATATTTGTTTCATGACCTTTTGTCAATGTAAATTGCTAATATTATATTATATTATGTAGTTTTCAAAAACCATTATCAATTGAGGCATATATATATATTAATTAATTAACCTTTTTTATCATTTATAATTCTTTAGGCGCAAAATTTTTTTATATCAACATCGAAAATATTTTATACTGTAATAAATAGATTCTGTATTAAAAAATATTATTTTTAGAAATGTCTTGTATTATTTTAATGATTTATATGCTAGTTTATTTTGATGCAAAATATAATAAATGGCATTCAGAATAATTATTTAGAGTTAGTAAATTTTAAAAAAGTAAAATATATTAATATAAAACCCGGCCGAAAGTCGGGCAAAAGTGGGCCGAAAGCCCGCAAATTGGTGATAAAATTTTTTTAGTTGAGCCCCCTGAGATTGTAAAGGCTAGCGACGCCCCTGTGGTGAAGTGGTCTGACTTGGAATGGTGTGAGTTGTTGCGATATTTACCTATCAGGTGGTTGTCATTAATACCTGCCATCGATAGAATTTTGAAATTTTACAAACCCTTAAAAAAATACTTATTAAATAAAGATTTTAAAAGCTGTCCTAAAATTTTGAAATATTTTTTCGAGTATGAAATGGCAGAAGTATATTTGGGATTCGTTTCACATGTAGGAAATCTACTTTATGCAGTTAATATTCAGTTGAAATCAGATATTCTTTATTAAAAAAATTCACAAAATCATGCTACAGCTCTGTTCATCTCTACAGTTAAAAATTGATAATAAATTTTATGGCGCTATTGCTAAAATATTATATTAAAATGTTCAAATAATACTCTAATTAAGATATTTTTATTAAGACAATTTTAGAATATTTACAATCAAAATTTGATTTTAATAACTCTATTTACACATTGGCGTATGCAGCGGGGGGGGGGGGGGGGGGCAGGGGGGGGGGCAACCCCCCCCCTTTCCAAAGCCAAAAAATGCAGATGCCGGATATATTTTTCAAAAATATTATTGTTTATATTAATTTATATTTGTTAATATTTATTCGTATCTCATATTAAATATATATTTTATTACATTTATTATCACATTCATAAGTAATTTTATCAATTAATTTCGATTTCAAGTTTTCCGGCGTAATAATTACTTATTATTTTCAAATTTTTAGTGGCGTAATATTTATCTACCATTTTCAAATTTCTAGTCAAATAATAATTATTTCTGAAACTTCTGGCTGTCGTAATTGGGAGACTTTGATTTGTAAAATTTGATTTTTGGTAAAGTCAGTATGTATTGCATTTGATGAGTCATTTTATTTTTATAATTTTATGTTTTAGTTAAATTGGGGAGTCATTGTTATTTTTATAAATTTATGTTTTAGTTTAATCGCGTTAACATTTTATTTTTAGATTTATAAAAGTTAATTATTGTAAAGTCATTATGATGATGGGGTTTAATTATTTATTTGTGATGATTATTGCTTCCCTATAAAAGGGAAGCGAAAATTGTAAATTATCAATTCGTTTCTTTTTTGAATTCATTTTTTTTTTGATTTTATTATTAAATAATTATTTTTTTAGTTTATAATTTTCATTTGTAGATTTTATAATAATTTTATAAAATTATTCATTTTTTTTTGTGTGGGAAATTCAATAAAATTATTATACTCGGAGTTTTGCTTTCTACCCGGACTTGTACGGCACAACGTAATAGTTGGTGCCGTGACTAAATAACTAAAGTAAAAACAATTATTTATATAAATTATTTTTGGGAAAATATTTTTGTGGAGTGCTGTGGTGGATAAGACCGTCAATTTGTGAAAACAAGAACCGTCAAGAGCAAGTACCGTCAACGTCAAGGACAAGTACCGTGTGTAGTAAGGGACCGTTTGAGTCAAAAAACCGTCAAGAGCAAGTACCGTCAAGAGCAAGTACCGTCAAGAGCAATTACCGTCAAGAGCAAGTACCGTCAAGAACAAGTACCGTCAAGGACAAGTACCGTGTGTAATAAGGGACCGTTTGAGTCAAGAGACCGTCAAGAACAAGTCGTCATAAGAGGTGACCGTCAAGTGAAAATTTTCAAAAGACGTAGAGTACACGGAAGTGCTGCCCAAATTTTTGCCTATATAAATCTATTAGACGAAAATCCGAAAATTTACTAAAAAGGTAGAGTACACGGAAGTGCTGCCCAAATTTTTGCCTATATAAATCTATTAGACGAAAATCCGAAAATTTACTAAAAAGGTAGAGTACACGGAAGTGCTGCCCAAATTTTTGTCTATATAAATCTATTAGAAGAAAATCCGAAAAAGTTTATTAAAAGGCAAGTTACATGGAAGTGCTGCCAATTTTTTTCAAAAGACTTAAATACACGGAAGAAGTTAAAGATTGGCGGAAAGTATTGATTTTTTTTTTTGGAATTAATAAATGTATATGTGTATTATTGGAGTTTTTACCTTATTGATTTTATCTTATTGTCTGACGTTACAAGTAGTTAAGATATTTTTGGTGAAATTAATTATTAATTTTTTGTGAATATTTTATAAAATATAGTATTGATAGATTGAGTTACTTGGGAAATAATTTAGGAAAAATTTAAATACGTAAATATTTTAATGAAGAGTTTTAAAATTACAAAGTATGTGGAGTTGCAATATAATGTACTAGGAGCGGTGGTAGTGTTGATGATATGGTTGTGTAGTTTATATTTTGGAAGGAGAATGCGAAGAGAAAGGAGTATTAGGATTCGTGGACAATAGTTGTTGGTAGAAGGGCATAATGGAGAGGATGATAGATTGGGGAGAGTGACGTGGTTACCGGTTCAAGAAATAATGAAGGGTTGGGTCAATAATGAAGAAATTGACCGGTTAAAGAACGAGAGGATAGATGACAGACATTTGGACGTATACCGTGGACGTCAGAACATGCCGAGGCCGTTCAGCAGTGGGGGACAGAGAGGTCGGAATGGTAGATGTTATAAATGTGGGGAGATGGGTCATATTGCGGTGAATTGTAGAGATGTCAAATGTTTTGCGTGTGGGGAGATTAGACATATTTCGACATATTGTCCGGGCAGAGCAGAGAGAACACGTTGCGCGGGTTGTGGAAGATTTGGACATGTGTTAAAAGATTGCCGAGTAGGAAAGGTAGAAACAAGGTCAGGTTTTCCGCAGAGAGGAGAGACTTCGGGGGCTGTGAATATGAGGAGTATGACGGAGATAGCTGGAAAAAGAGGAAAGGATATTGAAGAGGAGATGAGGTGTTTCAAATGCCGAGAAAGGGGACATTGGGCCAGAGATTGTAATAAAAATTGACTATATGATGGGAAGGAGAGTAAAATGATGACCGTGGCGTTAATGCCGAGAAAGGGGACATTGGGCCAGAGATTGTAATAAAGATTGACTAAATGATGGGAAGGAGAGTAAAATGATGACCGTGGCGTTAGGAGGAGGCAAGAAAGAGTTGAGAGTTAAAATGTTGCAGCAGGAGGTTCAAAGGGAGTTAACGTATCTGCCGAGTCCGAGGGTATGGTTCGATATCAACGGGAAGATGGTATCTATGTTATTTGATACCGGAGCAGCTATTTCGGTGATGGGATATGAGGATTTTAGAAGACTTTGGCCGGGTAGTAAAATAATTAGAGACGTTATGCAGGTGAGGCAGTTTGATGGATCGGAGATGGAGATGATGGGAAGAGTGCATATTGGGGATGTAGGGAGAGAAGGATGTAAAATATTGGACTTATGGATAATTAACCGAGACGTTGAGCCGGTGATGGGATGGGATTGGATTACAAATGTGGGGCCGAAGTATGGATTTTGGGGAGTATTTGCGCGATGGGGAGTATTTGTGGAGATCGAAGAAGATATTCGGGAAGACTTGATAAATATGGTCTGAGTGAATGAGGAGGAGAGAATGTCGAGAGGAAATTTGGAATGGATGGAGAGCCGAGATAATATTGAAGTAGACGAGGGAAGATCCGTGTTTTGGGGGAGAGAAGCGAAGGAAATGCGAGGGAAGATATGTTGGGGAGAGGTCTGATTTAAGTAGATGGAGAAATAGGAAATATCCAAGACAGTAGATATGGAGTATTGAGGCCGCTGGTTAGTGAGAGGAGTGAGAATTTTGTAGAACAGGGAGTTGTGGAAAATTTGTGAGAGTGTGGAGAGGGAATAAAAGATGTTCAAAAGGAGGTGGAGAGGTATGGAGAAATATTTGGGGAAGAGTTGGGTTGTCTAAAGGGTTATGAAGTGGAGATTCGGATGAAGGATAGATGTGTGCCGAAATATTGTGCTGGAGGGTATCGTGAGTCCGGTTGAATTCAGCGAATGGGCGACGCCTTTGGTACCCGTAAAGAAGGCCAATGGGAGTTTGAGGTTGTGTGCGGATTTCCGGGTAACGTTAAATCCATGTGTGGTGGAGGTGAAGTATCCGTTACCCAGGATAGAGGAGATATTGGCCAGTTTAAAGGGGAGCAGATATTTTTCGAAAGTGGATTTTTCGAACGCGTATTTGCAATTACGGGTAAAAAAGGAGAGGCAGAGGTTGTTGACTATAACAACGACAAAGGGCTTATTTGCTTTTAGAAGGTTGCCGTTTGGGTTGAGCGTATCGGCACCTATGTTTCAACGGACGATGGCGGTAGTTTTTCAGGGATTGGAGGGAGTGTTTAATTATACCATGATGTAAAAATAACAGGGGTTACTCTAGAGCAGAACAATCAAAGGTTAGAGGTGGATGAGTATTTGCAGCGTGTTATTGGAGTGGTGGAGTCTTTTCAGCATGTATGCAAAAGTGGGAGTCCGAATTTTTTTTTTAGTAATGAAATAAATTAAAAGGATTTTAGGTTGTAGTTACTCTTAGAAGAAGATGATGGAGGAATAATAATTATGGAAATATGTTCGAATAATCGATGGTCAAAGTCCACTTACAACAATAACAGAAGAATTCCTAAGGGTGATTAAAGGGATTGGGGTCTCAAGGATTGATTAAAGGGGGGAGGTGTCGTAATTGGGAGACTTTGATTTGTAAAATTTGATTTTTGGTAGAGTCAGTATTTATTGCATTTGATGAGTCATTTTATTTTTATAATTTTATGTTTTAGTTAAATTGGTGAGTCATTGTTATTTTTATAATTTTATGTTTTAGTTTAATCGCGTTAACATTTTATTTTTAGATTTATAAAAGTTAATTATTGTAAAGTCATTATGATGATGGGGTTTAATTATTTATTTGTGATGATTATTGCTTCCCTATAAAAGGGAAGCGAAAATTGTAAATTATCAATTCATTTCTTTTTTGAATTCATTTTTTTTTGATTTTATTATTAAATAATTATTTTTTTAGTTTATAATTTTCATTTGTAGATTTTATAATAATTTTATAAAATTATTCATTTTTTTGTGTGGGAAATTCAATAAAATTATTATACTCGGAGTTTTGCTTTCTACCCGGACTTGTACGGCACAACGTAATACTGGCCAACAGGGAAAAAGAAATCGCAACCTTGTCCAACGAGATAGAGCCTCTTCCATCAAGCACTAACAGTTATTAAGGAGTTAGAAGAGCCAATTATTTGCTATTACTGAAATATCACAATGGCCTGAAAGAAATATTTCCTCAGAAACAAGAAAATTATTGGATTCAATGCTTATTCCAAATTTTATTTCTCATTAGAATGTATTATTTAATTATACAACTATTTTAATTATTACTTTTCAAAAACATGACATTGATTTGATTAAGAAGATGAGAATAGCGGAGAGCATTTTATCAGAACTCAAGGAAATTAGGGATAATGTTGATGAAGAATTTCATATTTTATATTTTATTGTTGAGTCAAAAGCAGAGATATACGTGTTTAATATTTGTCTGATTATATTTATCTAGCACAGATCGGGCTTTAGCATATCAAAATTAAATTAGCATTAATTAGGCTTATATAAAATCATTTTTTATATACAACATATATTAAATTACCTAGAATAATAATCAATTATCTTATACTATCAAAAATATCTTATTACAATATGGCAATATAAAATAATATTTGTGTGCTTTTTTTAATTATTGATATCATTTATTCCTACACACTAGATTTCAGAGATTTTTCTTTATGCTGCATTTATAGTCAACATGTTTTCTCCAAGCGTTGTGTTATTTAACGCAGCGTTATTACGGCTGATTGAATTTTAAAAACTAGAACAGTTATAAGATATTAATAATGAACTCTTTTAGGGGAATCTAAATATTATTATATTAAAATTTCATTAATGATTATTCTTCTTCAGTTTAGAAATCTTAATATGATGATAAATATGAATAATACTAAAATTAGACAAATCTAAAATAATATAACAAATTATTTTCACCGCTAAGCATTTAGTGAGAGCTACGCTAGGTTTTCCTCATAATCCATCAAACTAGATATTTAATTTAGGTGGGGAAAAAAATGAGGAGTCCTTCACACGTTTATGGACAAGCCGCACATACTTGTGTGAGCATAACAGTCCGAAGACGGTTGTTTAAACGTCTATAGGCGAAAAAAGAGGGTTTCAATATACTTTAATTACTTTAAGTGTGGGATGGGATCTAGTATTGTTAAAGCCCGATTCGGGTCCATTTTAAAACAGCCCGATTAAGATTATAACCAAAATAATATTATGTGTGGAATAAACAAAATTTAAAAAATCTAGCAGCCTGTTAAGGTTTTCGATATTCAACAGATTTACTCAAACATGTGTTACATATCTATCACAAATTTCATACAACATTACAACAAACTTTTAAATAATATCTTATTATTCCGTAACTAGACCTTGAAAAGTTATTGAGCATTCTAATTATCGATGGATAATTTAAATTCACAAACTTTTGATTATACTAATTTACCTAAAATCAGAATCAAAGATTTTATTAAAGATATGAAGATAGCCAAAGAAAAATTACCTCTAGATATAAATGAATTAGTTGACAATACAAGTTTAGAACGAGCTTTAAATATACCCTTTAAAATATTTAAAGAAATACACAAAAAATGTGGGTTAGTTATGATTATTATTTATATCAATTTATCCCCATTTTAGGCCACATGTTTTTAAAAACTCCAAAGATAATATAAATGAACGTAAAATTGATGATACTTACAATTTAACAATTCTTGAGTAAATTATACACTTTATATTTTTAAAATTATAAAATAAGATTTCAGAAGAAGGAAATTGAGAAAAAAAAACTAAATGGATTTAAAAGCAAAACATCTGCTAGGAATCCTCCAACTAAAGATTTTGAATTGGTAAAATTTTATACTAATTCTTATGAAAAATTGTAATAGATTGAATATTTAAAAGAGTTAAAATATCCAGCTCAACAAAAGATTAGACATCCAGAGGCAATTTTAACAATTACTTTCTATCCACCTAATCAGATATATTCACAAAGTCATATCTACCCATGTCAAATTGTAAATTATCATAAGAAATCCATAAAAAATATGCAATTAGGCAACACATGTAGATCAAAAATTTGATGTAATTGGATTAAATTTGCTTACTAGTCTCAAGGATAAGATATATTGTAATTCAGATTATGGATTATGTGAAGATATAAGTGAAGATCCTGAAAAACCTGCATCATATTTTACAAAGGTATATATTTTTAAAATAAATTTATATTGTAATTTTAATAGGATATATTTAAATCTGGTTTTTTTCTGATTGAGAACACATTTTATAATGATATGAGGCAAAACTCCAATGTTGATTATTCTGAGTAAGTTATTATTATAACATAATAGTGCCATATTTTATAAAAAGAATAATAATAAAATGGACATCTGATCCTTCAATAAAATCAGGTCCATATTTATCTCAAACAATGGAATCCACCAAATTTGATGATTTAGAAATTGTATTGGGGAAACCATATATGTACCTACATCAAGGGGACTGCCAACATCTGTTTATCTTTTCTGATCTTAGGTTATTTTAAAACTCATTTTGCTAAAATTATATGATTATTTATATATTTACCAATGAAACTTATTTCTTGCACAAATCACATTTTTTTAAATAATGTTATTAAGGGTTTAATTTTTTAAAATAATAAGTATATACCAGCATATAGCATGGATGGATACATCACAGTATGTTCTGAAATATACATAAACCGGTCATGATTTCTTCATCTCACTCAATATTTATAAATTATACATATTATTGCCTTTATTATGCAAATCACATAGTGACCAATTTTGCATTGCTTGAAGGAGTCATGTTACACAGGATTTTTTGGGATTTGGGTGAAATTTTCTAGCAAACTAATATACACATAACTAACATAGTATACAGATTTTTGCATTCTAATAGCATGGGTCAAAATATGAAAACTGACCTATTTTTATGCTTATAAATTGTCATTCAATTAAAGATTTACTAAAAAAAGAACAGAATTATAAATAATGATTCTTAAATCAAAATAAAGGGCATAAATTCTATTTTTAAAAAAATATTTTTTTATTTTTTTTTAATATGGCGGTCCATTTAACCATTCTAAAGTTTAAAATATCCACAATCCTAATTTTATGAAATTTTAAGCAAATATCACTAAGACCAATCTACATCTTTATAAAACTATGAGCCAAGTTTTTGTCTTGATAGTAAAAATCAGTGTTATGCTACTTTTAAAAGTGGCGCTCAAAAATTAGCACGCTATTATCTACTTTTTACACTACTTAAGAATCTTTTTAAATATTCTTTTACGTAATCTCTATTTCCACGGAAAAAAATATTGGTATAAAAATTTGATTATAATTTCAAATATGTATATAATTTATTTATTTTTATTGCTTTTCAATAATAATAACATTCTATACTGTCATCCCCAAGTCTAAGGACGATCAGAAAGTATAAACTTTGCCGTACTAAATAATCATCAACAATCAGCGGGCAATGCAGTATTAAATTTGATACACATATTTTCTATATGAAAAAAATTATTAATAATATTTGAGTTTTTAGTTTTAAAAATGTGTAGAGGATTTTCAATTAGTATTATTATTTATTTCATAGCGTTTTTGATCTGGCTTAGAGTATCCTGGTTTGATATTTTATTTTTTAGCGTTACAATTAGCCTATCAAATTGCCCTTTGGTTTCTGTCAAATTAATATATGAGCAATTCAACATGAAACTAGAGTAAACAATAGCAGCTATGTTTAATATCCAGATAATAATTTATAAAATATAATCATTAAATAGATGAAATTATTTAATGTAATTTTAATTTATAAAATTTTCTTAAATAATATCCTTATGGCCAGTTGAAACATACCATGTTTGGACAGGGCCAGAAAATCAATTTTCACATAAACTCCTAGATCAAAATCTATTATAGATATAGCTTTGATTCAATTTTTATTTTAAAGATTAAGGATTGGGTTACATATTGATATTAAATTTATTTGATATATTACCTTTAAATGGTTTCTCAAGTTAGAGCTTAGTCTTGTTTGATGATGAAACCTTCTGGCACATCTTACAATGAAATTTATGTTAATTTTTTTTTTGTTGCCGAGATTAGAATATTTTGCGAATTCAGAAAAAAGAAATTTCATGTTATCATTATAAACTGTACCAAAATTATCTTCAATATCAATCTCTAGTGTAGACATTTTAAAATTTAATTATTTTGAAAACTAGATTTATAATGTATTTTTAAATATATATTTCAAGATTAAATGAAATAAAAAGATTACGATTTTAGAATTAATGATAAAATTATAAATATATTTTAATAATTTTTATGTATATTTATTATATAAAATGATTTATAATTTCCAATATATTTTTTGTGTTCGGAATTGTCATTTGGGGCGGGCGTATGGCAAATTGACACTTGAAAATGAGAATATTTCAGGAATGCACAGAGAAATATTTAGCAGATTTTGTGTTTCCATATATCTCAGGGAATGTGTCTACTAGTGATGCAAAATCACTTCATTTGAACAGATTTTTAAAAACGGCTAAATCAATATTATAGCCAAAAAAATATTCCTAAGCCTCAATATTTCTCAGAGTTAGCCGTTTTTAAAAATCCGCTCAATTGGAGCGATTTTCATAACTAATGTCAACTACAAGGAGAAAAAATAAATTGTTTAATCATTTTATGATTTTTTAATTAAAATTATTTATTCAACATACAAGGTAAATAAATTATAGGTAAAAAATCAAATAGATTTTTAAAAAATAGATCGAACCATATTTTATTAATTTTAAAAAGTCTGGTTTCTGAAATCACCTAGCAGGCACTCTTTGAATTTCAGGATTAGTTTTCTTTCAATATAAAAAAAATGCTTACACCATAGTCTTCATTTAATACATAAACTTTATGGGGTAGGTATGCTTTAAATTGTCCTCATCTAAACTGGAATATAATTAAGCATTGGATTCCACTATTAGATGTTTAATTTAATATATATTATATACTAGTTTTAGATTCTTAAAAAATGACAAAAGATTTATAAAAAATAATAATATTGTTTTAATGAACTGAATTGTTAAATCGTGCTATATAAACTTTTATTTCATAGGTTATAAAGAGGTTTAAAAAATGGGAAGAGGAAATTTATATGCTGAGAAATGAAAAAGAAAGCAGCTGAATTTATTAATTCTTTTATGACACTTGAAATGTAAGATAATCTCGATCAAGCCAAGATTTCGTTGGAAGAACGTTTTCAGTAGTATAAATTTCAAGGATCATTTTGGGCTTTTATTCATACCTGCATTGGTAAATGGAGCTAAAGTAATATTGTAATCAATTAAATATTTTTAATCGACCAAGATTCTTTGGAGAAGCGATATTAATGTACCAGATCGATTAACTGAATAAAAAATTAGAAAAAATATATTGTGTAAGCAGAATATAAAAAAGTCCATTAGAAATTTTGCGCTATATTTACACTAATAAGCTAAATGAAGCCAGGCCAAATATATACATTGTTTTGAAGATTATTTTAACTATTCCAATTACCGTCGCATCGGCCGGCAGCTTCTCAAAGCTTAAACTAATTAAGGGTTACTTATGATCTTGTATGGCGCAAGACCGCCTCTTATACATATCCCTAATTTCAATCAAAAATGACATTGCTTCGTCGTTAGATTGTACGGACATAAAATCTTATAAGGCGAGGAGGATAATTTTTTAGTTTTTAATTATTATATGATAGTAATTATATACACGGTATATATACTATATTAATGTTTTTTAATACGATACTCATATTCATGATTCAAATTTAATAAATTATATTGGTTTTTTAAAGGGCCGCCAAATTTGTTTTTGCCCTTGGCTGCCATAAGTCTCGGCATGGCGCTGCTTTATTGTATAGATTATATGTATTATTTAGTTTTATAAAAATATCAAAATAAATAAAGGTTAATCAATAGATTCGATCCTCACAACGAACTATTATACCCTATTCGTACCTTTATCGTTTCCGAGAAATTGAAGTACTGTTATGTTTGCGGCCTCAACCCAACAAAGTAAGAAATTCTATAAATATTTAAAAATATTCAAAATTATTGTTTTAAATTGAAAAAAGATATTTTTTACCGAGAAGAATCACTAAGAATGATTAAATTAAGCAATATACATTTTTAGCCTATATAATCATGGCTATCATCATATGCATTTGGTGATGGAGAGAAAAAAGAGCTAAACCGATTTTAAATTTGAGATTGATAAGGTTTAGGCCTCGCTTTTAGTAACAGTGTATCTGTATAATTTAAAACTGTTTTTGAACGCAACGCGATATCGCGCAATTTTCCTGGTACTAACCAAGCTTAATAAAGGATAAAATATGTTTATATTTAATGAACTCCATTCACTTACAAGAATATTTACCCATTAACCCATTTATAAAACAAATATCTTTCTTTTCTAATATTATATTTGAAAATTTGAAATATTTTAAATAGTAATTTAATTGAGATCCTATTTTTTTAAACAAATAAATGTACTGCTAAACCCTCAAAGGGCACTTCTTCACGAATTAGATTAATTTTGAATGACTATAAAATTCAACAACAAAAATATATAAATAAAATAAAAATGAAGAACTTTGTTGTTGATCTGAATTAAAAACTCGGCTAAATTATTTTTAAAGTAATGTTTTGTCTTACCGTTACTCAAAAATATACTTGTTACCTTTTGAACCTAGGAAAAAGTGACGCTATTAGTAATGACGTTACTTTTATCACATTACAGCACTAATATTAACATATTTAATTGTTTTTTTATTAAGATATATAACATTCAATGACCCACATGTTCCCGATGAGCCTTCATTGTTTTGTAAAGAATGTTACATGTGTCTGCATTACAATAACGAAAGAAAAAAAGTCGGAAACTTTAAAGCTTATCATTACAAGGATAGAAATACTACTTTGAACACTAGGCGATTCAGTACTTTTCTCAAATAGCGATTCAAACCAGTTTTAAATTAATTAATTTTATATTATCCTTTTTTATTTGTAAATAATTATACATAATAATTTGTGATATTTTTTTGTTTAAGAAGATACCTTTACATGCATGCTAATTGATCATATATTTATAGAGATTTTATTGATGAATTTAAATAAATTGTTTTGAGTTATAAATACGAAATCCCATTCTAAATTGAAAAAAATATAATAATACACTAAAGAATTTTTTATCTCTAACGGTTAAATATCGATTACAAAAAAAGTAAATTATTTGGTTTTCCACTCTTACATAAGAACTGCTTATTATACCAATTTCTAGCTAAATTAAATTGGATACGAGTTTTCTCTCCCAATTGTCAAATGTATGTGTCCCAAGATACATTCCTAAAATTAGTAACTAATTTATGTCAAATTGGCTTGAAAATTCATGGCTAATTTCTTTGAGCTAGGACAAGGAAAAAATTCACTATATTTAAACCAAAATTAAATAATATAATCCTGCCAGCTCTTATAAAAAGCAAATGTGTTGAGATTTTAACATGGGTTAGGAACCAGAATCTTCGCGGCACCTCTTTTCTCACCTTACCTTTAGAGGTCTCAGGGGTCTGAATATTCTATTTTTAGTTTATCTTATCTTTAATCTTCTGACTATTAAGTATCAATTATGCCTATATTTTTTTGTGCAGTTTTTCTTGTTTTTTTCATTCAGAGTTCTAGACTCGACAAAAATTTTACCGGAATTTATGGGTTCAACTTCGGCAATTTTTTGAAAAATAAACATTGAGTTTAGTACATGTCCAGGTTCGAATTTTTCTTTGAATAATGGAGTTCGTTTCAGGCCATCCATAGAGGCCGAACCAGGGTTCGGTGGTTCGATATTAATAGAATTTATTAGTAAGTTATTTAAGCTAGTGATCGAATAGAATGAGGTATGTAAGTTTGTTTTGTGAAAATAATTAAGTGTAAATAAAGCTTTTAATATTTTTATTATTTTCTAAAAATTTCATTGGCAAACAAATTTTGAAAAACGAGAAACAAGTAGGGACTACCGTCTTAAGTATTTGGAGAAAATAAAGTTTGGTAACCGTATTTTTTTTATATTTCTGTTCTGACGAAATCAATCATAAAATGACTAAAATGAATCCGGTCAAAAATCGGATTCGGTTTTATAAACCAAAATATTTTCAGATACTGGTTTGGGGAAAAAGCTAGGAACTATTTTTTATTACCCATCCATTCAAAAAATTATTACATAATATCTCCTTATGTATTTCGTAAATGACTATACCACCCATATATTTTCCCCACTCCAAAACATTATATTGGTTTTCATTATTTATTATCAACTAAAATAAAAAAATTTGATTTCTCTCATTTTGGCAATTTTTATTGATAATAAAAGGTAAAAAATAAATATTCTTTTGAAAATAATAGGATCTAAATAAAGGCTAATAAAAAATGTACTAGTTGGAGAAGAAAATGCACTATAACAATCGATAGTGATGACAGAATTTTAAAATTTTTACTATATTCAATGGCGCCCTCCATATACGACTCATCAAAATGTTCTGTAAAATGGACATTATTGACCCTAATAATTTAAAAATATTTACAACCCCCATAGAAAATTTATTTTATTTAAAGTATAGAATGAATTTCAGGGAGTGGTAATAAATGTCTCCAATTTTAGCAGGTTTTGAGCGAACTTTAAAAGGTCTTAGCCGAATTTTTTAAACGAAAACTATCACCTTAGCCTCGATCAAGGTTTAAACTTAATGGATACTCAATCTTAAAAATAAACTCAAGGATAAAAAAATTTTTCAACTGTTAATAATTGAGTTGATATAACTGCTTTACAGGCAAGAAATAGTTCAATTTTAACAAACTCTATAAATGTTTAGATAGGAATTTGAAATTTTCAAAAGGTAGGTTATTATTTGTTAGGATAATCATTTTACTTGAATGAAATAATAAATTGAAATATTTTTTATTTGGTTTTTAGGTGTCCTTTTACCATTGAACCATTTTTTTAAAATATATTGACTGATATTTAAAAAAATTAGGAACATGTTGAATTAAAAATAATTTCGATTATTTGGAAATTAATACAAATAATTTCTAATTCTCAAGAAATAATAAATTTGAGTATTTAATATTTAGGAATAATTTTGAATAAATAATTTGACCGGAAAATTAGGACGAGGAACTATTTGATGAATAATTTTTATCAATATTTATTGTATTCAATTCAAATTTTTGACTTCAAATAATTGTGTTAAAATCAAATCGCATTACGACGAATAATTCATTTTAAGCCTATTTTTTTAACAAAACTTATTACATATCAAAAATGAAACTTAAATTTATATATATATTTTGGCTACAAAATAAATATACAATGATGAAACAAAAATACCAGAGTAAATTATATTAAAGTATATAGAATTATAAATTAATTTCATTTATTAAAATTTTTAAATTTGCCGCCAATTTAATAGGCGGCGGCGAATTCGGCGCACTGAACAGCCGAAAAATTTAACCGTCGCCTCCAATTTATATCTCGACTCAGAAGTCAAATATTTATAAATATTCATAATTAATTTTTTTCAAAGAAAGGACACTTAAATATTTTTTTCTGGCACTTGTAGTATTAATTTTTATTTATCGTGATAGTGAAGTCATTTCCTAAAATCAAAACTAATAATTATAAATAGTAGGATTATGCAATCAGAACTAGAGACCTTTATGGGCCTAGATTTTAGGACCAAGCCCGGCCCAGGCCCATCGTAATATTTAAAAAAATTCCCAAGCCCGCTATAATATTTAAAAAATTTCCCAAGCCCGGCCCAAGCCCATAAAATTATTTAATAGAAATATAATATTTTATAGTAATAATATATATATATAATATTAATAAATGATATAAACAAAATTTTAATTTATATTTTCAAATTTTATGGTGTATATATATATATTCATAACCTTTATAGTTTATGAAATTATGTCCTTTTTGAGTTTTCTAATTAAAATTTTATTTTCAAATATTATAAAAAGTTTACTTGAATATCTATTTGTCTACGTCTAACAATTGTTTTTAAATTTTCTGCTACTGTTGGGATTTTTGAATTTGACGCTAACTTGGGGAAATATATGTTATATCGAAAATGTTGGCCATCTTTGGGAATATTCCCTGATTTTCGCTGTTTCGTGCCCAGGCCGTTGTGTTAAGTTAAGAAAAATTATACCAATTTCCGATTTAAAAAATATATACTCTCCCAAGGTGTATAGAAAATTTGATAAATAACACTAATAAAATCAAAATGATTTGTTATATTTGTCCTATTAAATATCCTTAAAATAAGCTAAATTTGAATTTAAAAATTTAGGCCCAAGCCCTATTGCAAAAATTTCCAACGAACCCAAGTGGGCCGGGCTTGGGTCGTGGGCCGGCCCGGCCTATGAAGGTCTCTAATCAGAACAAGAGGCAATAATAGGCCTCTTCTATATCTTATGAGCACCTATTTTCCTTAAGCACGAATATGGTTACCAAAAACACTCGTCTTTGAAAGAAGAAACAATTAGATACATTTTTTTCTATAAATTTATTTTAAAATAGTCATTTTATTATTTTTTTAATTTAAAACAATTTCATTTTATAAAATAAGATACCATATAAACTATATCAAAATAAAAAATATGATAATAGGAAAAAAAAAACCCGGATTTTTTTTTCATATTTATAGAATTTGTCACAAGAAACAATTCTCAAATCCAAACACATCGAATTGAGCCTCGATTTCCTCCAGAAACTTGGAACGTAAATCATAGCACTCTATCCGACGAAGAACGCACAAATAATCAATGCGGTTGGAATCATCTTTTTTTAATTTGGTTGGGAATAAACACCCATCATCTGGGTATTGATTAAAAAAATGGAATGCGAGGTGGCTACGGATGAAACCAAACTTGAGTGTAGATAGTTGGACACCAAAAAAATCGCAGAGATATAATACCCAGATTCGGTTAAAGAAACTTTGCAAGGAATACCGTGATGGGGTGTGAAGCCTTCCAGATTTTATAAGAGCGATTTCCTTCAATATTCGATATCAATCAATATAAATTATCATTCTAAATTATTAAATTTGTATATACATAATCTTTATTTAGCAATAAAATATATATATTTTATTACAAAATTTTGTCATATTTTTAGTCTATTTAATATCGTAATTAAGAATGTATATTTATTACTATAGCAAATAATATTTACGAAAATAAGAAATACATGGGTTATTTTACTGGGGTATTTTTTCCCAGTACCAATTTAAACTTCAGCATTTTATCTTGTTTAAGCATTTTTTATGGAGGGTATATGAGTAATCTTTAAATAATGAATTAGGGCCTAAAGAAATTTAGCTTATTAATATATTAGATTTTTATAATATTTTTTTCTAAAATACTAATTTGTCTATACATTATAAATATGAGTATTATCCATTAAAATCCAAATAAAAATATATTTATTATCCATTATAATCCAAATATAAATATATCTATATTATTAGGTCCTAAGTAAATTCTGTAAATATGAGGAAAAAAAATCCAGGGGTTTTTTTTCTTGGGGGTGTTTTTTTCTGTGGGTATATTTTCCAGGGGTTTAATTTCCGGGGATTTTTTTTCCGGGATTCAAAAAATATATATATAAAGAAAGAAATGAGAATATATTTAAAAAATAAATAAGAATATATTTAAAAGTATTATGTTAATTCTTAATATATTTTTTTAAATTTAATGAAAATAAAAAATATGTTTTTAAAAAAAATTAGAAGGTGCTCTAGATATATAGTGTGACCAATATATTTCAATTGAAATTCGTTACCGTATAGGCCTAAAACCCTGAGGATCACCCGAGATTTAGCACATTTCTTGACCGATTTCTTTGAAGAAATCACGGGGTTTGGATCCGAAAGCACCAATTGTGTAGAAAGCAATGGAGATTAAAATGTTCTTATGAATGTTACTATATTTATTATTTTTTATAATTTCCGCTCTAACCAAAGAATTGAAGCTAAAAGGTGAATGATCAACGCATGTTTTCCCAGGCTAGCGGAATTCCGTTGCTCCATGGAATATAATTCTTTCGTAGGAACACTTATGCAATAAAATATTTTAAAAAATTTTATTACGTGGTAAATAACATAAGTGAAAAATATTTTTTTAGATATCGAATATATACCTAAAAATACGAAATCCGTCGATTCAAAATTTACGAATCGAATATAAATTATCCTTACTCGATTAGATTTTCTGGAGTATTATTATTGGTGATATTAACTTTTGAAAGGGAGTTGTAAGTTGTTGGTAATAAAAAATTAAAATAATATTCAGGTGCATCTAAATATATATTAAGATATATTGTCATGACAAACTTCTTACTTAAGTAATTTGAAAACAGAAAAATACTTGAAAAACAGCTTTCTAATTAAAATTTCTTAAGAATTTTGCACAAATTAATGCTACTTTCACTTAAATATATGTAATACTAAAATGAATATAATAAAAATTGAGTTGAATAATATATGACAAAGTTTATAATTATTGAAAATTATCTAGCTAAATTTTCTTTGAACAATCATTGTTAATAAAACATAAGACTTAAGTTAATTGGGATATAAGATATGAAATGAAAGTAAATATTTATTATATTCCAAAAAGTCATTTTTTTTTTTGATAAATTGCATTTGAAAGGTTATATATTGTGTTATTTCAATTATATTTCAATATTTAAAACAATTACAATAAAATAAATGTTAATTTAAGCAAAAATTATACAAAAACTTTAATCTCATGAATTATTTTATAATAAATATATAACTAAACATTGTTGTAATGTATTACTTTGTTAACATATAATAATAAAGATCTATATAAACTTTCTTTATGGTGAAAGAAATTTGAATTACTCAAAAATATATCACATGACTTAGTTCCTGCTTTTAAAGTAAAATATATACCCAGTGGCTAAGCCAGGATTTTCCAATTGGGGAGGGGAAGTAAAAAATTATTTGGGGGCTTTGCCCCCAAACCCCTCTGATAAATTAGAAATTTTGGTATTTTTAAAAAGAAATCTTCGATACTTTAATTTAAATATTTATTTCAAATTTTATAATTTATTTGTTTATTACTTATTATGTATATAGATTAATGTTATTGCTTACTATATAAAAGTGATTTTTAACAATAAAAATATTTTATTTACTTTTGCAATTGAATTGAATATAAACTATAACTAATCATTATAATATATTTAAATGATATAAGTTATGGCATAGTTAAATTATAGATGTTACACTAATAAAAAGTATATTAAAAATTAAAACCATTGGTATAGTTACAGAATACAAAATTAGATATGATATAGGATCGGTAATCGGCCGATATCAATTTAATATCGGATCGGATCGGCTCCCAAAAAGTGGTATCGGTACACCCCTAGTAGAGATATATGTAAAGAATAAAACTACGTTTAAACATTTTGGAAAAATTGCTTCGTCTATTTTTTTATCGCACTTCAATTTTTTATGGACATTATAACCCCAGCTCTCCTAGTTGCTTTTTAAGTTTTTTAAGCATTTATATTATCAATTTAGTAAATTAAAATAAAAATTAGAAAAAAAAAATTTTTTCATGGGGGTGGGGGTTGGGCATGCCTACGCTACTATACCCTTTCCATGAATTTAAGCTTAAAGCTAGAAATATATAAAATTCACAAAAAAAAAAAACAATTTATTTATGATATGATGATACAATTACAAAATGCACAAAAAGATACAAACGAAATTGATTCATAAACGGTTTTTGAAGATATACAGTGTTTTGCAGATTTGATGCAAAATATTTCCATAATTTGTAATTTATTTTCAGATAAAATTAGTTAACTTGCAAAAATTGTTAAAAGAAAGAAAGAAAGAAAGTTCTTTTAAAATTTTTGCAAGTTAAATAATTTTATTTGCAAATAAATTAAAAATATAAAAATGTTTTCTATCAAATCTGCACGAGACTGTAGATAGTCATAGAGGAGAGATATAAGCGCCTTAATTGACATTGGGGAAAAAGATATATGCATATTAAAAAGTTGATGGCTAAAAATTCGTACAAATAATATTTAAATGGCTGAGGCAGACTTTTCGTAAAACAACGGGCCGGGCCTGAATTTTTGTAATTCTTATGGGCCAGGAAAAAATTATAATGGATCGAACCGGACAAATTAAAAAAAACTATAATGGGCCAGGCCTGGAAAATTTTTAAGGGCCGGTCCGGACAATTTATGCAAGAATTCTTAGCTGCTATAGTGGACCGGGCTTTGTAGACCTTGAATAAGCATTTTTTTTAAAAATATTTACAGAAATAAAGGATTTTTTAATGATAATTTTAGTTTGAGTTAATAATATTTCCTAATACCTTGTCCTAGCTTGATTAAATTAGATACGGATATAATCAATGAATTTATTAATTAATGAAATTAGTAATCAATTTTTGGATAACTAGATTTCTGAATCATGTTATTTTATTAAATTAAAACAGGTCGATACTTTTTTTAAATATTTACTTTTGAAATTTAAGACAATACTGGACATAAAATTGGTAATGATGTAGAGCATTGAATGTCATTGATTTTTTTAAAATTTGTTTTATTAAAATATTGTATAGCGTCTACACTTTATATACAAAAAAAATTGTTGTTTCTAAGCTTGATCTATAGTTCAGTTGCCATATACGTTGATTTAGGGATCATGTTTAAACCTCGATCTGGGTTTGAATTCAGCAAGGACAAGGTTTTTTCTGAAGCCAATCAGATGGTTATGGGGTAATATGGAATATCTGAAGCGACCGCGTGATTCCGTTTATATATATTAAAATAAAAGTGGGTCTTATTGCATTTTAATAAAATTTGGTATTTGTTTAGAAAAAATGTTTGCTATATAACGACCAACGCTATTTAATGGTTCCAATTTTTAAGAAAAAATTCTTCTACATGTATAATTTGAACATTGAATTTAAAAAAAGAACTATTTATCAGAAATAAAAACAGGGGCGGCCTGACGACGCTAAAGCCTAGTGGGCATTTTTTATAGCGGCCTCATTTATATGGAAGCGAAGTCCCCATACCCTCATTTTTCCCTGCTTTTGCCCGGTCTTCGACCGGGTTCCCTTAAATGGCTTCTTTAATTTACATGATTTTTATTACTTCTTATTTTTTGAAAATAAGTTCAAACGATTTACATTTTTAGTAATATACGATAATCATATATTTTATTTTTTAAAAAATGTACGTCTAAAATCATATTCATTACCTAAATAAAATAATATTCATTGCACATATTATTTTATATTAGATTTACAACGATATTGCACTATAAAATCAAATCATACATCACATGTTAAATATAAAAAAAATGCATACTCAATATATTAAATTAATTAATTATAAATATAAAATTAATGCTGTTATACAATATTACAAAGAATAAAATTGCTGCACTTTTATAAAATCAGCACCGATCATATTGTAAATAATATTAATAGGATTCTAATAAAAGAATTAAGGAATTATATAATTTTTACCTTAATAAGTCTCTCATTAACTTTGAACCTATGCGCAAATATAAAGGAATATCTTATAGTTAAATCTACGCTAATAGTTCTCGTTCAACTGATATAATTAAAACGCTTCTAATTTTTCTTGGTCAATATTAGCTCTCAGCTTATTTTTATAATTTTTAATTTACTAAATGCTTTCTCGCAATTAACTTGCGTAAATGATAAAGTTAAAATGTATTCATATGCCAAAAATAAATTAGTGTCACTTGTATGCATATTGTATCTTTTAAGAATTTCATACACGCATATTAAACACTTGTTACATTTATTATCACACTCTTATTTATTATCATATTGTAATATTCCATCTTCTTCTTTTGACTCCTAACTTGTACATACGATATCATCGTTCGTTTCATTTAATTCTGCTACCAAATCTTTGAATACACTGGCAAATGAACATAATTCGTCATGAAATTTAACACTCAATATATATGCCAATTGTGCCAGTTTTTCCAAGGCCTTTTCAGAAATACCTATAGTATTTATTTCATCACTTGGATGCAAATATTGCACATTCAAGATAAGCCCTCAATTCGCATAGTTCCGACAAGCTGTTTACAATTTGATCAATTATAGGACAAAATAGTTCAAACCTATAAAGGTCAATCGATTCTTGAGGACGTTCATCTTGCCATTTGTCACTATATATTCTCTTCGCTCGTCCTATTCGATCTTTTTACATAGAATTTTGTACTCAGATACTCTCCGGGAGCTATAAATATAAAAATGTTTCATTTATTAGAAGCCATTTTGTTGCTTTATTTTGAATCGATGTAATAATCTATGATACAGAAGAATAAGCATCTTCTTTCATTTTCCATGCTGATAAAGTACCTAATTTTTTAGTTTGAAAATATGACAGTGGCCCCATTATTTTAAAAATTTCCATATATATTATAGCTGTACTTAGAGTCTTAAATTTACATAAATTATCAAGTTTTTGTCTCAAATTATTTATTATCTATTAAAAATTGAAGTGCCTTTATCGTTATTGGGAGCAAGCTATCTTTACCATATATCAATCTAAGGGCTTTTTCACATGACCACCACCTTATCTCACCTATTTTTAGCAGCCTTCTCAACTTATTTGGCCAGATGAATTATTCTGTTTCACCCAAGCATCCATCCTTTTATCTGATTCACCGACCTGAATTTATTTGATTTCAATGAATTAAGAACAAGAAATGTTCGCTAAATTATTTCTACAATAAATCAATGTATAAAAATATAATATAGTAAATTAATCAAAACTTAGCTTTAACTCTATTCAACCGGAAGCGTTTTCACTTCATTTGAAAAAAAACAAAGAAAAGAACGTGGTAATGATGTGTAGCGTCAAGCGACGTTATTGATATATTATGCGTTAAAATATAGTAAACGATATGACAATTCTCAAGGAATGTGATATTCAAATCATAGAGATATCATTAAAAATAAATAAATGATAAGAGAAAATAATGTGAACATAATAATATTTTTTTCTAATCGGCCTCTATTTTGATATTTTTCACTGATCGGCCTCAAAAATTGACATTTTCTCGCGGCCTCGTGGGCAAAATGCCCACCTGGTCTTATGGCCAGTCCACCCCTGAGTAAAAATTCCAAATTAGTTGGCATGCTTTTACAAACAAAATAAGCAAACGAAATTTAAAACTATTTAGGACGAGGTATGATGATTTTTTTAAATGATCTTATGAGTCTCAGTATTATAGGATATATGTTTAATTAATCTTATCTATTATAAGAATTACATTGCCTTTATCATCCACTAACAAATTATTATTTTTTAAGTCTTTCAATGTTTCCCTTTCATCCGTGGTTAGATTTAATCGTGAAAATTTTACCTTCTTTCCTATATTTATTACATTTAAGCGAATTTCTAAAGGTATAGGTACAAAAATTCATTTTAAAATCAATTTTTATTACAACTTCTTCTTTGGGAATATATATACACGAAGCTGTTATAGTAAAATTCAATCCTTTTAATAATAATTCGGATCTCTTATCTATAGTTTCATGCCTGTATTTAATGACTGTATTGATGTTGGTAGCGGTATCTTTGATCTTTTTTAATTTCTAATAACTTTTATTTGCCAATAACGAAAAAATAATTAGAGACCATGTTTTAATTCGTCTTATTTTTTAAGCCCCTTTCTTTTAAGGTTGTTTAAAGGACGCTATATAGAAGGCTTAATAACTGTTTATAAATAACCAACATGGCCAAATGTTTATATAGAATAAACCTATATTTCGAAAATATATATAATATTTATAATTCAAAATTAAATAAAAATTCTGAGCTTAAATTATGAAGTTACAATAACTATTTATAGTTAATAATTTATTATATTTAATTTTAATAGCGAAATACCTCAAAAAAAGGTAGAGCGAAAAGTAGCAAGCTACTTTTATAACTTTAGGAAAATCCTAATTATGCGAAATAATGTATTCATGGTTTTTTATTCTATATACCATTATTTTGTCGCGTTTCACATTTCAATTACTTTTAAAATTGATATTTAAAAAAATAAAATAAATAAACGGAATTGAACCGATCCAATGTACCTTTATAATAAACTTTGCCATCCTATAAAGTAAATATTTTATTTTCATATATATATATATATATATATATGATATCATTTTTTTTAAATTTAAAAATGTATTTTATTTAAGATAAAATATAAAAGTATATAGCTATAGGTACATTATCAATAGTGTCGGCAGAATTTATCCGGTGGGGGAGGGGAGTAGCTACAAAAATTTTAGGGTGGGGGCTAAGCACTTTGGAAAACTTTTATTAGCACCAGCTGGGTCTCGTCTACAAAAATTATGATTAGTTATTTTTGATTTTCCCATGGTTATTATTTTGCCTTTTATCATATGTAATACTTTTATAAAATCCGGCTGAATGGAATAACTTATTCTCAATTCTATCCCAATTTTTCGTTTATTAGTGCTTATGAGTTCCTTAACTAGTAGCCAGCAGTATAAAAAGGAAAAAAAATGTTAGCAACTAAATTTTATTCTAAAAATTCCATCAAGGTTTATCCTTAATTGTATAATATTTTAATCCATTTGGTAGACACTATAAAGAACAAAGTTATTAGTGGCATCATGCCAGAATTGAAAATATAGAAGAACTAAAATCAGATTTAAGTTAATTATTTTACCTTACTTATTAATTATTCAATCAATTCCCCAGCCACAAAAAAATAACCGAATAAATTGCTTCAAAACGTTGGTAGATCGTTTAGAGAAAACGCATCATTGGGATCATGCTAGAACAAAAATTATAGGTACACTGAAAATCTGTTTGCACTAATATGTAATGTTTGTTTAGTACACTAATTTATCAATCAGTTTTTCTCAGTAAACAGAAACCAGTTATAAGCGAAATAAAAGTATAACGGCAGCTTTAGTCTGGTCTTAAATATTGGATTTTAAATTGCGATTCAAAAATAAATAATGTTCAAATATATCTAGGCTTCTTTTTCTCCTATATGATCCTATGATCTTTATGGATATTATTTGTTCTTTCCCGTTTATTTAGTAAAATTGTTAAAATCTCATTATATTTTGAATCGAGTATTATTTTCAAAAATTTGATATGAATCTGAATCTTATAATAAAGTTTACCAAACTTTTGAAAGCAAATTATATGTATTTTAGTTTAATACTTCAATCCGTTTGGTAAACAGTATAAATATAGTCATGTGCAAAATAAGAAAATTTATAAAATTGGTATCAAGATTTAAGATAGAATGAAAAATATGAAAGCACTAAAGCAATTATTAAAAAAATTAAGTAAACGAAATATATAGAAAAAATTAGTATAATCATTATAAAAAAATCTAATTTTTATATATAGTATTTATAAATATGAGATGTCTCTGGCTGTAGCTATGATTTGCTAGCGGCTATATAAAAAGGTAGCCAAATAGATTTGCGACGTTTTCGGAGAAAAATAATGGTTTCGGCGAAATTGAAAAAGATTATAATAGATAAACTCTCAAGCACCAAGTTTGAGCGATTGTTTAGTAAGGTAACTAATGCGCTTTTACACTTCGTAATAGAAAAGGTCAAACATCGTCATACGAATCATAGCGTCTTTGGGAAGCATCCCATTTTCAACTTTTTTTTATTTAATTTGTAACAAATTTTTTATTTGAAAATTTGATTATAAAATGAAATGTAAGGAAGAATATGATAATTTTTCTAACAAATTTTGTTTTGGAAATAAATTTAAAAAATTAAATCCCAGCAATCACTCATTTTGGAGAAGGAAGAAATTTTTTTAAAACGAAATCAAATTTAGCCCCCCATTGCTTCTCTAAATAAAATAACATTCCACCTTTTATGTTGATCTGAAATTGAAATTAAGAAAATTTTAGTAAAATATCGAGATTATTATAAAAGTCAAGTTATTTGAATAACCTTGTGCTAACAATTATTTAACATGGTTTTCCTTAAGGTCACTTTAAAAAATTTATGACAATAATTTAATAACCTTGTTTTGTGCATATGTTTATTTCATTTTAATTTAATTTAAAAGTCAAAAAATGGCAAAAAGTTATAAACATTATCAATGCCAAATTGTCAAAGTTTATCAGAAAATGGTTATTCCAGCCAATCACTAAATATTTTAATTTTAATCTATTTCTTTAAAATAAAAAGGGACGTAAATATGCTATATAAAACTATAAAAGCACAGAAGGCTAAAATTGTATGAGTCCCTATTTATTGTTTTTCATATATAAAACAGATCCCATTCGCGAAATTTCGGTTTAATATTTCACTGCTAAGATGGAAAAATGACATGGATGCTCTGATGGTTAATAAACAGACTCATGAAAATGGAAGAGTGCGGGAACAGACAGAGATGGGGGATTATGTGGGGATTCATGTAAATGGGGGAGTAGATAGGTCAGCTATCCCGAGTCGCGCCAAAATTAAACTATTTTAGGGCCCTATAAATTTTTGGTTCTCGCACATTAATTTTGATTTTTCTTTTTTGCTAATTTGGATTTCAATTTTCATCTCTTTAAAACTTGGGTTAACTGGGTTTTTATTGCCGCCAAATTCATTTTTGCCCTGGGCCGCCAAGATAAATTAATTTACATTTTATTATGTTGATATTTTAATCATTTTTTAAATTTTATTGTTTAATGTTAAGAATTCATATGTTTTTTTTAAATATATAAATAAGAAAAAAATATATACAACTGAGTTTTTAAATCAAATTATGTGTGCCCTCATTTCCTTTTTAATTTAGGTGTATATTATTTTTATTAGTCTTCTATAAGATGTCATCAATTATATTAGTGATGGTGAGGATTGTTATACTGATTATGGATTACCATCATCATTACCTTAATATAACATATAGTTTCGACTTCTAAAAGGTATAACCGGGTCACCGCTAAATGTCTCCCTAGACGCGGCCCTATCAGTTAGTAATTCAAACCTAATATTTTAAAAATGGATTTCGAATATTATTGATATCATGACGCACTGGAGATAAGTAATTGTACACTCTATTTCAGGTATTAACGTCTAGACAGAATAAAAAATGGTCTGGCCTTGTTGTATTTCATAGCTGGAAGGAATTAATCTATCTCGAAATTGGAGGTGTGAGAGATTAGCATAATAATCAAAGACAAATTGGGAATATTCTGGGTAGAGGGTGAGCATAAAATTTGGAAACGCGCTACGCCTTAGAAAGTTAAAGGCTTTTAAAAAGTCTATTGGAATCAAAATATCGTCACTGTGTGTTTGTAGGTCATCCGGGTCGGAAAAGAGACCTCCACTTGTATTTTACATTGACTCCTAATTGATTCGGTGACAAGTAACTGGATATAGTGAATAATATTTCGTTTACTACTAGCTTGGCAGTTAACCGGCGCCAAATGGTTCAATTGGCATGTCTTATTCGTTTTTACCTCCCTATCTAAATTTAAAGTTAACGGATATTTTGCAAAATTTCCAAATTTGTGACTATTCTTACATCTACAAAAAAAATTCAAATTTTTTAAAAGGGACGTACCCCCTACTTTTTAAAAAAATCCTGGCATGGTCACTCTTAATTTTTTTCAAATCGTGGGAGCGCCTCAATGCCTCCCGGTGCCTCCCCGACTACATCACTATTTAGATCCAAATAAGTTTTATTTTTTTATTTTAGGCAGAGGCAAATTTCACTTTGCCTTATTTCTAAATATGCCCACCTCTCATGATATTGTAAATTCAGGTGTATGAACTAGATATTAATAATAAATTTTTTTGGCTCTGATTTTTTTTTTACTAACTAAAAATAAATAATTAAAAACCCCAAATTTTTTTTTTAATTTTGATGTTCTCCTCGACTTACCAAACTAAAAAAAAAGAAAGGTAGATAAACCTGATCAAATAAAACCAAGCTTACCAGATGCGGCCCCACGTAAGGTTATATAAAAATAAATTATCGTTTTATAAAACAATTTTAATATAAAACTCGTAATATTCTTCTGGAAATTTTTAAAAAAAATAATGAGTAAATTCTTTACATCTTATTTATTTTTACATTATTTTAGTGAAGACTTCGCTGCTCGCAACATTTCGCAGGGAACCAAAAATTTTAAACGTTAAAACTGGGAAAAACGCTTTAAGATTTTTGGGACCTGCGGAGATAAGCGAATTATACTGTTCATCCGCTTTATATTATTTATTTATTTTTAACAAGCGGCACCAAACAATCTAAATGAGCTTCAAAATGTCAAAGGGGAAGAAGGAAAGCGTTATATAAGCCCGGATGTAATTTCTTTCGAATTAAATCCCCACAATGGTAAAGACCATTTGAAAGTTCATGTTAAACAAAATAGTGATTTTTTGAGCGACGATTTTACTGTGGAAGACGCGTCGGGAAAAACTCATCAAAGAGGAAAGCAATATAAAGGATGGACTTACACTGGAAACGCTAAGGACTCCAAAGGGGAAGAATATTTTGCCAGTTTTACCGGATTTTTTGGACTCGTGAGTAGTTTAATATATATTCGATCTATTTAGAGATTTATTTTCAAATAAGTTCCAAATATTATTGTGAAAAATAAATTTATAATAAATGGAGGGGGGGGGGGATTATAAACAGGAATATTTTATTCTCGTTATGCTAAATTATGACAATACAAAATTTAACATTTTGAATTAAATTCATTAATGCATAAGTATTATTATAATATGATATTTTTGAAAAAACTATATACCAATCGCGACTGGTATCACGCCAATTTTTAATTTCTTTTATTATTTTGGAATAAGTTAACTTTTTAATAATTTTATTTTTATAATCTCGACACTTCTATCTAATGGTTGTTTACCGAAAAAAGTCATTATTTTGTTTTGTTCTATAAGGGGAATAAAATTGGCAATTGCGCTAAACTCCTGTTTTGTTCTCTTGCTAAATATGTATGAAATTTTCAAAGAAAAAATGGCCTTAAATTAAGAATTTTCACAAACTAACCATTATTATGATTATTTTTTGAATAAAAGCTTTACCATATGTCCAAATTTGGTAAAACGTTAGTAGTGTTAAGATAAGATGCCGGAAAATTTGTTACTGAAAATACAATTCCCCCCCCCCCCCCCGAAAAATATAATAGGAAAAAAATACTTATGCAAAAAATGCATCTGCTCAGGCTATACCTATATCTATATTATTTATAATAAAAAAAGGATAATTGTATTTTAGATTTTTCTCTAGTGCCTTTTTTTGTGATATCCTTTCCTTTTACCATTAATATGTAACTATCCTGACCCAAATTACTTGCTTTGCAAAAAGCAGTTGCGTTAATCAAATTTTACTTAAAATTCTTTATAAAAAAAATTCATAGAACGGAATTATAAATAAAGGTGGAAAACAATATGATGTAAAGGCCAAATATGATGAAAGGGATGAACACGGAGCCAGTGCCGGAATCTTGCCGGTTGAAATTATGGAAAAACTAGAGACACCTCGAGGTATCTGTGGAGTTAAAAAATAAAACTTCGGAGGCCACGGATTTAGAATATTAGATATAATTTATTTTTTTTAAAAAATTAGAAAAATATATAATTTATAAGTTTTTTTTGCTTTTCTTCTAAATTTAAAATTATATTAATTTAAAATTCAATTTTCAAAATTTAGCAATAACAATTATATTATATAAAATAAATTAAACTCCTTTTTTTCGATGAATAAAATATTTTCTCATAATTACTGAAGATTTTTGATTTTTGTGTTAATATCTTGTAATGTGTTTTCTATTTTTTTTAAATTTTGATTTCGAATTACATAACTAATTTATAAGTCTTAAGGGAAGGAATCTGACAAAAGCTCTATATTCAGTATGAAAAAAAAATGTTTAGAATAGTTTTAAAAAAATGTATTTTTGGATGGGTTTAGAAAAACAGATTAATGTAAATGGTTCTATACCAAAAATGATGAAAATGACGTTAAACATATAGGCCAATGCTTGGTGTAGGCCAATGGAGTTTAGATATAGGCGAAGGCCCGGTGGCTAAAGTTTTGCTTTGAAAAGAATACAAATTAAACAATTTTTTAAATTTGTTTTAAAATATATACTCTCTCATCTGCTTGATTTTTATAAAACCCATATATGGGGTAGGGTTAGCTTTTTAAAAATATTAGTGGGTATATATAGGGCTTAAGATAGAGATTTATCATGGGACTATTTACTGTCCATTCACACAAGAGGTGGTAATTTACACATTGCTAGGTATTAAGCCATAACCGAAGCCAATTGCTCTTTAATTTATCTTGCAAAACTTAATAAGACTCAACAGTAGTGTTTTAAACGGCTCGATTTGAGCCTATTTTTAAAAACGGCTAACTCAATATTTTATCCAGAAAAATATTACCCAAGCCTGAAGATTTTTCTCATATATTGAGTTAGCAGTATTTAAAGATCGGCTCAAAACGAGTCGTTTAACAGTATACTACTCAGCAGGTACATTATTTATGAATTTAAGATGTGTTTAAAATGTTTATAAAAAAACAATTTCATCTTGAACATTTCTTTGTGAAAAGATTAAATTTATTTTTTTAAAGCAAACTTTGTTTTAAAAAAATTAATTAAAGTATATAATTGGCATAAATAATATATAATTCAATCTTTATTGACACTTTATTTTAATAATAAATGGCTTGGGGATAAAATTTGATGTTTAAAATAGGTTAAAGGAAATAATAATATCTAATAAGAATAAAAAAAAATTTCTTTTTAATAATTTTTTATTAAGCCTGCGTAATTAATTTAAAACTAACTGACAAATAGAATCTTGGAGGGCCTAGCCAATAATATCATGAATATAATTAGAAAAAAATAAGTGGCCATAGCGGAGATAGGAGTGATATAAGAGCCTTAATACAGTGGGAAAAATTAGATATAGATATTAAAAATGTGGGCCAAAATTGGTACAAAAAAAATTTAACGGGCTGGGAAGGATAACGTAAAATTTTAATGGTCCAAACCTTATTTTTCGAATTTTAATGGACAAGTCGGCAAATTTTTGAAAAAATTATAACGGACCGGGGCTGAGCAAAAAATTTAACGGGCCGGGCATTTTTTTTAATAAGCCGGGCTTTACAGACCTCTTTGGAATTAAATAAACATTTGGTAATAATTATAATGTATTTATCTTTTATTAATTAATTACATTTTTAATTTCAAGAAAAATCTTATATTTCAATTTTGTGTTCAAATAACTCAAATATTCGTTCTATGGTGTTGAAAATGTTCTTTAACTGCCCCAAAATTTTTGTCTGCCCCCCCCCCCAATGGGTGAAGCCAGAATCGGGCCTGTACTATATCTTCCTCATCTTCAAAAAAAAATTTGTATTTTCATTTTCGGTAATACTCATTTTAAAAATAAAATAAAATTTAATATGGAAGATAGTAATTTTTTCGTTAACTCGGCAGATATTGAAAATTTAAATAAATGTGGAATTTTAAAATTAAATTTTAACAATTATTTGTTTTCATCTGAAAATCAAAATCTTTTTATTTTTCAGTATTTATACTTTTTAAAATATTTGAATAAATACTTATACAAATACAAAAGAGTATTTGATTTTCTCATATATTCAATTATATACTAAATACAGATACAAAAAGGGTATTTGTATTTAGTATTTTAAATACAAGTATTCGTGTTACTGCCCGACCCTGATTGCAATTATAAGAAAAGTATAAATAATATATAAATTATGCTCAGGAGCATGCCAGCTGGAGATCACCCCCCTCCTCCCCGTAGCAAAATTTAAAGAAAAATGTAAAAGTTTTTATATAAATTGTGAATATTGCAAAATATTCTTTTTTAAACAGGTTGTATTCTTTTAATTTTAGCAAAATGTTAAAATTAATTTAAATATTACTTCCTTGTGTTTTAATATTTTATCCCACGAAAATTTAAAATGTATTAATTTTAAACCTTATACACTAATGAATATAAGAAAATTTTATCAATAAAAAAATTCTATTTAATTTATCCTCTAAAAACTATGATTAGGAAAAATTTATAGAGTATATAATGAAAGATTCAGATAACCAAAGAGAAGGAATTTGCTTAATAGAATTATTTCTCAGACTTCTTATGCTACAAGTAGAAAAAAACTGCATAAAGCATGCCCAGAAAGATGAAGACTTCATAAAACTTTTATAGAATTTTTAAATCTAGAGGAGCCTTTTGAGTGCCCTTGAAGAAATAACAGAATGGCCTGAGCCTTTTATATTTTATCTGAGGCAGATACGTTTTGCAGCCGAATTTTTTTGCATTGGAATGCATTAATAAATTATTTAGATTACATGACAATTTTTATATTTTTTAAAAAAATATTAATTTGGTCAAGATTATGAGAATATCGCGAATATTATCAACTAAGAGATAAATATGACCAACAATATCCCAAAATTTAGGTGATCGAGGTGAAAACGAAATTATATGATTGAAATTCGCAAGCCTCGACTTGCAAATAGCTTAACAAATCCTTCTATATTAACGTGGAATTGAGGATTAATAAAAAAAGCCCTTTTTATTTCACTTTTAAATTTTGGATAAATTTTTGCCTCAAATCAACGAACGATTTCTGATTCATCAAACTGATGATATATTAAATTTTGATATTGAAAAAATTAAATATTTAGCTAAATTTTATTCAAAGTATATCATCTAAAGGCCAATTAATTTCAATTTTAAATCTTGGTATATTAATTTTAGTAGATAGTCTTCCAAGAAATGCAACGAAAGTATTGCATATTTTAAAAACCTATATGACCGGAAAAAAAAAATTCTAAAAATTAAGTGATTTATTATTTTGTATCATATCGTAGTTTTTATTCTCCTTAAAAATATAATAACTGCAATATAATTTGTAGCCCATCGTTTTGGACATGTTTTTATAAAAAAATATTTAAAACCACATAACAAGAATAAACCTTTAGCGTTTCGAGTTTTCGGAAAGTCAAAAAATACGGGACTATTTATTTTAATAAAATCCCCAAGGTTATTTAAAATGGTCACTTCTGTTAAACTGTTTTTATAATACAAAAATATTCAAAGAAAATGCTGTCCACCCACAAATCATTCCTTTGTTGAGAAAGGTGATTACCTTAAATTGAAATTGTTAAATTAATTTTTAAAAAATAATTTTATTTATAAAAATAAATTATACATTGTTCATTTGTATAAATCAACAAACAAATAATATCATTTTAAAAAAAATCTAGGTAAAACTGGTAGAAACAGCCGATAATTTTAAAAAACATTTTTTTAATAGGCGCGTGTAAACAAATAAATAGAAACGCTTCAACTCCATAATAAGCTTGGCTTTTATTTTATATTATAAATGCAGTAGTTTGGCTGGAGCGCAAATCGATAAAAAAATTATCGTTTGAATTCCATTTTCAAATCGCATCAAAAATCGATAAGGGGCAAGTAGTTACTATTGGAATCTTTTTTATACATGTTTATCCGATCAGGGAAAATATTCTGATTTTTAAAAATTCGGGCATTAAAATAAGTTACAAAATTAAATCTCAACTAAATCGAAGTCATATCAATGCAAATTGATTTGATCCCTAATAATTTCAAAAACTTCTTTAAATAGCTCAAATTAAAATCAATTTTTTTGATAATGAATTATCTATATTAAAATAATTTTGCCAATACAACTTACTTATATGAAAGAATAAATTCAAGAAACAAGGACTGGTGTTTATACCATTTTTATTAAACAAATATCGAATGCTTTACAAAATATTACAGATCAAGTTTTTTGAATAATAATTTGAGTATATTAGTAAATATAAAATTTTAAATTGGTATTTTAAAAAAGTTTGTTCAAGCAACGTATTTGAAATGGAGATGAGAATCATTTTTTTCCTGCTTTCTTGGCTCCACCTGATATAAAAAATAAACATTATATGGCAACATAAAAGGGATATTAAAAACCTTATATTCTATAGCATAATTTATATTAATTAATAATAAAAATCATTAAAAAATCTTACCTTTTCCTTTCGCGGCTGCTCCTTCTTTAGGTTTGCTATCCTATAAAAATCTATATAAAAGATCAATATTTTAAAAATTTTACTCCTGCTGGTGTAGCTTTCGCTGCAGCACCTTCTTTTTTGGCTATGTAAAATTTAATTTGCAGTTTAATATTGAAAAATAAATGTTGTAATATATAATATATTAAATATTGATACTTACTATCTTTAGACATTTGTGAAATACAAGGTTTATTGATAAGAAGTTTAAATGGCTGATGAAATTCAAATAATAATTTAAATTGGCAATATAAAAACGGATTTTTTAAAATGAAAATGATAACAAAATGTATTTATACTATAAAAAATAACCAAGACAAGGTACTATTAGAGATCATGTGATTCGTATTTAATATGTTTTATTTATTATTATTATTTTTGAATTATGGTAATTGAAAATTTGATTAGCGCTCAATTCAAAATTGATAACAAATCGACAAATATGTACAAATTTATTTATTAAAATTAAATATATATATATAATAAATTTTTAAGGAAATTTAATATTTTAATAAAAATGAATGGCTCATTAAATAAAAATATATAAGTTTTATATATAATAAATTTTTAAGGAAATTTAATATTTTAATAAAAATGAATGGCTCATTAAATAAAAATATATAAGTTTTATAAATAATTAATCACTGATAAATAAATCTGAATTTTGTTCTAAATATTATAAGACTAGATAATAAATATAAGAGAAAACAGATTACGCTAATGCATATATAACACAAGATCAATAAATGATAGATGATCATAATCTTAAGTGGCTAGATAAAATATGAGCCAGACTCTTTAAAATAAAAAATATATAAGATAGAAACTTTTTAAATTGTAAATAACACAATCAATTAAATTCATATTTTGACATTTATTATGCTTACAAATAATGAAAGCATAACAATACAAGACATTTCTAAATAAAATATTAATACAAAATATATAACCATTTATTACAATATTAAATATTTTCGATTACATATACATAATAATCTTACGTCTCAAGAATTACAAGTGATAAAAAAGGTTAATTAATCATATACTGCCTCTGTTAATGGTTTTTAAAAACCACACAAGGTAATATAATTCTTATCATAAAACTAATATAACATTGTATTACCGTTTTAGACAATGTTTTATAGAATGGATTAATAAGGAAAAATTTGTAGGCCTAACCAAATCAATATTTCTTGAAGAAGAGAATATAAACGATTAATCCAAATCATAAAACAATGTTGGAGTTAGAGCTTCCTTTTAGATGTCATTATGGAAGCTAGATAAGTAATCGAGAAAATATTTTTAGTTAAGGGGTATAATAGGGAACCATTTAAAAAATTCTTTTTGCTTCAGCGGGCTATTCTATTCAAATCTTTTGGAGCTAGAGCCCCTGCCCCCCCCATAGTGACGCTATTGATCAGCAAACTCATATTCATACCAAACAATATGCTAGAATAATACATTTATTATAAATGAGGGGGTTTTAGATTGAATTCATGATCTACATAAAACATAAGTAATATTTTATATTCACAATATTTTGATAGTTGATAGTAGAGCTAAAATAATTTTTCTTTTTAAAATTTATGAAAAAAGCACTATTATAATTAAAAAGATGTAATTAATAATGAAAAAACATCCCCGCCGAGGGCGGCGAGAACTTTTTAGGTAAGGAGGCTTTAGTTTTGTGGAGGGGAGGGGGTGGTTGTATCCAATAAAAATCATATCATGTAGATGCTGATTGATCTAAAGGAAAAAACTTAATTTGATGAAATATATTTAAACAAGTATTTGAAATAAAGAGTAGGATTAAAGGTTAGAGAGATATGTATATTTTCAAAAATGGCCCGATTAAGATAATAACCAAAATAAAATTATGCAAGCCTGGAGATTTTGCTCATAAATGGCAGAAAAGTTTGGACATCTATTCTCCAAATCTCAAGGCTTACACTTATTTTAGCTATAATCTTATGGGGCGTTTATAAAAATCGACCCAAATCGGGTTTTTTAATCACACTATATTTACGAAAGTGAAACCAAAGATATAAGTATATTTTTTTTAAAAAATATAAAGATATAGAATTAGGAGAACATACAGATTCTATTTCCATTGAGTTTTTTTTGTTGAGCTATTATGTTTATAATATTTTAGTAGAGATGTGTAACACCAAAAACGTCCACATATTAAAAAATTTTCTACACAATTGCAATTATTAGATATTTATAAAAAGGAAAAAAAATTTTCCTCATATTTATTTTAAAATTAGGTATTGCTACTAAGTTAAAAAAATTATATAATTTTTTAAGGTATAAGGTGGTAAAATAATAACGTAGTAAAAATATTCATGTTTTTAAAGTAATGAGATCGGTATTGATTTTTCTAAGCAGCATAAATATTATATTAGTTTTATATAAGAATTTTTTAAGAAATTTTTTTATAAATGCTTCGTCACTGCTTATAACAATATGGAGTTACATGTGTTAAATTATTTAAGTGATGAATAAAAAGATTTATTAAAAACAATTCTACTTTAATATCTCTGCTCCGGTATAGAAAGATGTGTTTCACAAATTTAATTAATGGGCCATATGGGTATAAATTAAAATATATTTTTTGCTTATTATATTGAAAATAATGAGCTATCATTCAGTAGCATCACTAGCCTTTTTCAATTTTGTTTCAGTTTTAATGAAGTCCTTATTATGGCCTAGCAGCGGGGGGGGGGGGGGACAAATCCCCCCCCCCCAAAGCCAAAAAATGCAGATGCCGGATTATATTTTTCAAAAATATTATTGTTAATATTAATTTATATTTGTTAATATTTATTCTTATCTCATATATACATATATATATATATATATATATTTAATTACATTTATTTATCACATTCATCTACTAAGTTATTTTATCAATCAATTTCGATTTCAAGTTTTCCTTGGCGTAATTTACCTATTATTTTCAAATTTTAGTGGCGTAATATTTATCTAAATTTCTAATAAAATAATAATTATCTCTGAAACTCCTTGTCCAACAGGGAGAAAAAAATTGCAAGCTTGTCCAACGAGATCGAGTCTCCGCCACAGTAACAGCTATTTTGGAGTTAGAAGAGCTGATTATTAATGCTATTACTGAAATATCACAATGGCTTGAAAGAAATATTTCCTCAGAAGCAAGAAAATTATTGGATTCAATACTTATTCCAAATTTTTTTCTCATTAGAATGTATTATTTAATTATACAACTATTTTATGTAATACTTTTCAAAAACATAACATTGACTTGATTAAGAAGATGAGAATAGCGGAGAGCATTTTATTAGAACTCAAGGAAATAGAGCTAGTGTTGTTGAAGAATTTCATATTTTATATGTTATTGTTGAGTCAAAAGCAGAGCTATACGTGTTAAATATTTGTCCCCCTCGACTTGCAGCAAGCAAGCTCATCATCAAAACATTAATATAGGATCAGTAGAAGAGTATTATAAAACAAATGTCCCCTCTCCCAACCTTTTTCATATGGTGATAGAAAAAAAAAAAATATTTGTTATATTTTTATCATGAAGATGTTAAAATATCTTATGATGCCTTATTAGCTGAATAACTATGATTAAAAGATTAACTATGGTTGATACAGTCCCAAAAAATGCTATGGATGCTTTTTATTTCAAACACATTTTAGATTATACTCCCAATTATTAAAATGGTTATATATATATTAGCAGCTCTTTAGTAAACTAATGAGAGAACATTCACTTTTTTAAGAAGAATAACAGAGCCTTGCAGAGGTACCATTTGCAGGACCAGGCCCAGATTTTTTTTAAAAATTTTTTCCGGCCCGGGTTTTTTTTAAAAAAATTTTCAGGCCCGGCCCGGCTAGCCCAGCCCGAATTTTTTAAAATAAATTATATTTATTTTTGATATTTATAGCTAATAATGGCGATTTTAAATATTTGGTTTTAAAATATACAACTCGGCTCGGATATTTTTTCTTAAAAAATTTTCAGGCCCAGCCCGGGTGTTTTTTTTAAAAAAAATTACGAGCCCGGCCCGGGTATATTTAAAAAAATTAAAATTCGGGGGCCGGGCCTGCAAGTCTGTGAAAAACATACCTATGAAATACAACATCTGAAAGTAGATTGAATGATTTGGATCTTTTGAATATTCATAGACATTTAACGCCAAGCAAGGATTGATAATTGAAAAATTAGCTCAAAACATACAAAATACAATTATTCCTAACAAACTTTTTGTGTATTAATTTATATTTACAACATTTAAATTTTTTATACTTTATATATTTTAAAAGCTCAAAAAATTCAAATTTCAATTTTGGGTCATTTAAGTGATTCATATCGTGGGTTATATTCACTTTATATTTTATGATTCACATTTAAATGCCGGTTTATATATATAATTTTTTTAATTCACATTAGTTTAAAATTGTGTATTAGAAAAGTTATTAATCCTAATAAATTTATGCTTAGTATTTTTAATTAAAAATATTATTTCTTAAAAAATTTATTATCCCCCCCCCAGACCAAATTCCTGCGTACGCGCCTGTGGCCTAGGATGTTGGAATATGAGACCACTCTTTATTAAATCGACATATTCATTTTATTGTGTAATATAATTAATTTTATTATACAATAAATCATTTTCTGTGCTATATAATTATGCTCAGATTAATCATAATGCTCTGTAAAATATTTGCCATCTTAATATAATTTATATGATATGTAATGTAACTGGTGCAACATAAATATTTGTAATGTTTGTATTACTGCAAAGAAAATAAAATAAGAATATTCCAGATATAATAATATTTATGTAATTATTAGAAAATGAATGATAAAAAAATTTAAAAATTTATTGGGGTACTATAAAAATTGACTTGCAAAAAGAATTCGTCAAAATATTTATATGAGCAAAATTGCTTAAAGTATTTCTAAATTTTTTTTGTAGCTGGTGTTAAGATGTTTGGTCAAATAATAAAATCAGACAACATATCAAGCTAAACATTCAAAATTTTTATTGAAAATATAATAACAAATATTCAGCCAATTTTGTCCTTGTTTTAATATATTTTACGAATAATTTACTAGTGGCCAAAAGGTTATGTCACCCTCAATTATATTTATTAAAATACGAATTGAATAATCCCCCCCCCTTCTCCCAAATGGGTAAAGCTAGAATCGGGCCTACTTTTCTGATTCTTTTGGGAAAAGCCAGTGCCTAAACATTTTACAGCCTAGGATAAAAATAATAATTTCATAATTTATCTAAACTGGTTTGAAAATTCTTCATATTCAGATATAAACTAAATAATATGGTAAAATTTCATGAATTTTAATTATAAATATTAGTTACGCATATTAAAAAGTTAATATAGTGCATGTAGAATGAACATGCTTATCATGTAATCATGAAAAACTAAAAAAAATAAGAAAAAAAATAGCAATAGCGGTAGCTTGCCACTAAATATAATAAATACAGATAAAAATTAAAATTCTTAAAATATTTATAATTAATTCTAAAACCATAATATTTTCATTTAATTTAATTTTGAGATTAAAATTTATATTTCAAAATCTGCATTAAGTTTTTAAAAGAATTTAAAGAACATAAATTTCAGTGATGGAAGATTTTATCGTCAAATACGACTAGTAACTTCAACGAGAAAACATTTATTATTTAATATCAATGTGTAGCTCAAATTGTTAAATTTTTAAAAATTATTATCATTATTGAGGCATTTGATCAACGTACAAGCTACAAAATGGCGCTACAGCTGATTTCAATAGGTGGACGTTTTTTTATGCATGATCGCCAATCTATAGTTATATATATCATTGGTGTAGGGTCATGCTTGCCAACTAGCCAGGCCACTACCCTCTAACATTTTATCTATTGAACTAGCATGTTTTGATAAAATTTATGAATATTTAGATAAATGAGTTGTTAATTTTAAGCATGTTTAATATCCAGATAATAATTTATAAAATATTATCATTAAATAGAGAATCTGATGATAAAATGAAATGTTAATTATGTTAATATTAATTATTTATTGTAATTTTTTATATATTATTGAATAATATCTTATGGCCAGTTGAAACATACGAAGTTTTGACAGGGCCAGAAAATCAATTTTCACATTAACACATCTAGCTCAAAAACTATTAGAGATACAACTTTAATTCAAATTTCATTTTAAAGATTAAAGGTTGGGCTACACATTGATATTAAATTTGTTTGATATATAACTTTTAAATGTTTCCTGGTTAAAGCTACTAGTTTTGTTTGATGATAAAGCCTTCTGGCACATCTTACAGTAAAATTTATAGCCTATGTTAATTTTTGTATCGAGATTAAAATATTTACGAATTCATGTGAATTTTTTTTTTGATATTATGATCATTTTCCAGGGGAATTACTTTGTCGACAAAATTATCAATCTCTATTGTCGACAATTTAAATTATCTTGAAAACTAGATTTATAGTGCAGATTTTTAAATATTAATTTAAAGATTATGATTTTCGAATTAATTATAATAAATTTTAACAATTTGTATGTGTATTTATTATATAGAATTGAAAAGCGAGCTACCGTGATTTTTTTAAAGTAGTGCACTAGAGCTACCGCTACTTTTAAAAGTATCGCACTACTTTAACACTGGTAGTGCACTACTTTTAAAAACTGTAGTTCACATATAATCCTTCCCTTTTTATATGCAGAATATTATGTCAGTACAATCTAACAATGCAATCTCATTTTCGATTGAAAGCAAATTCTTAGGTAAGTTTTAATTAGTTTGAACAGAAGCTGTAGGCCAATGTGTCAGTAAATGGAATACTAGAATAATCCTAAAAGCCAGGGATCCAAACCGAACTTGAACCGATATCCATTAAACCGCTAAAAACCGGTATTTTTTATCGAACCTAAACCGAACCTAAACCTCTAAAAATTTCTAGCCGAACCTTAATCGAACAGCTAAAATGCATCTGAACCGGTTCTTTATGCTTATAAAATAATGTGTAAATTATTACTAATGCAAAAATTTCAATTATATTCGAATTGTTTTAAAGATTATTATCAATCACATTTAATTGATAAGTGTCAGTCATAATTTTTATAAACTTTAGTTTATTGTCATTTTGCAGCATTTATTAAATTTTAAGCGCAAGATAAAAATTCTAAAATACGTAGTTTACAACTTTCGAATAGTTGCATATTTTCCATTTAATATATGATATCATTTCTATTGTGAATATTAGTTTTATGTAAATTATGATGTTAAATCGCCACCTCCGAGAAATAATGGATTACCATATCTTTATTTGAACTCCCAGGTCTATTTATTTTTTATTTAATCTTTTATATTTTATAGATATCTACCAATTCTACAAATACTTCTATCACTCACAATTTCATTTTCAAGCACACTATATTCCTTAAATATTTGCTTTGCGACTAAATGCATTTTTTTATGACATGATAAGCCTAACTCCTACTCTTCTGAATCAAAACTCTAGTAGATTCTTTCAAACGCATGGAAGATGTTTGGGAGAGTAATGAGACTCTTTTTTATTTGCTGATGATTATACATAACCCATAATATATCTCTGTCAAGTTATTACTTTTATTCATTAAATTTTTTATTTTTTCTAGATTCAAAGCAATAAATTCTCTTCTTTATTTACTAATTTATCTCAATCAATTTATCATAACCTAATTCTTTCTTATCTTCTCCAATTCTTTTCTTAAGCTACTATAAAGTTTATCAAATACCATTATTATAAATTATTTATTTATCTTTTATCTCAATTATTTATTTCCTTAACAATTTATTTTTTCTATATATATTAATCTTATTAACTTAATTTAAACAAAATAATATAAACCAATATTTAATATAATTACAATTTTTTCTTAAACAAAATTTAACTTTAATCCTCTCTTAAAACTCAATTTCATGGATATTTTCTTATTCATCATTTTTCTTGTCTGCTTTTTACTTTTTCAATTTTTCAAGTATCGTCTGCTTATTTTTTTTCTATTTCAAAATTAAAATTTATCTTACAATATACTTTAAAAAAAAAGAGATAACAAAACAAAAAAAAATAAATAAATAAATTACAAATTACAAAAACTAATTCTTCTTCCTCTTTACTCCTTAATCACCCCCCCCCCTCCCTTTTTTTCTAATACATATTCCTATCTTATCTTTTATATTAAATAAACATTATTTACGATGTGGATCCTGGCTTATCCACGAGTGGTACCCGTCATCCCACTCAAATTAAACGGGACCCTGACAGTAGAGTAAATTACTATCAACTTTTGTGGATCCTGACTTATCCACGAGTGGTACCCGTCATCCCACTCAAATTAAACGGGACCCTGACAGTAGGGTAAATTACTGTCAACTTTGTGGATCCTGGCTTATCCACGAGTGGTATCCGTCATCCCACTCAAATTAAACGGGCCCAGACAGTAGGGTAAATTTTCTGCCAACAGTGAATGCAAATTCACTGCACTGGATACGCCCTCTATGGGGTGGTTGAGTACCTACTTAATTGTGGGATGTCTCACCAGTGTATGATAGGATAGGATTAAATTTTAAGCTTATAATTTATAATGTTTAAAGAAAAATTAAATCCATAGTATTAATAATGACACATCCAATGACATATATGTCATCAAATCTGATATCATACTGGCAGTGCCGGTGTAGTATTGTAAAAACAATACCATCTAAATTCAATACGGTATTGATTCTACAATATTGTAAAATCAATACCGTATTGATAATTTATGACCGAAGCTCAACTTTTAAGAATAAAACCTAAAATTTATGAATGAAATCGCTACATTTAAATTTATAATTATATTTATTATATCAAGAAATAACAATTAAATATCAAAATAGGAGAATATAAGTAACAGAAAAATATCATTTGCTGCTAATACTTAGTGACAGAAAATATCTTTCCTTTACTGCTTTAAAATATCACAAATTTTTTAATGATGGTACATTAAATTTATAATTATAATTTTATATCAAGCAAGTACAGATAAATGTCAAAAATATTCTTTATTGCTAATACTTATAACAGGAAAATATTCTTCTTTATTGCTTTAAAATATCACAAAATTTTTAATGAATCAAATAATATTGTTTTAGAGTTAATTTAATAGAACTATTATTAAAAAATATTGACAAATTTTAATACAATTGGTACATTTAAATTTATAATTATATTTATATCAATTGCTGCCAATACTTGCTTTAAAAAATATCACCTAATTTTTAATGAATCAAATTGGTACATTTAATATATAATTATATTTATATCAAGCAATAACAATTAAATATCAAACAATAAGAGAATATAAGTAACAGAAAAATATCATTAGCTGCCAATAATTAGTGACAGAAAATATCCTTTCTTTACTGCTTTAAAATATCACAATTTTTTACTGATCAAATTGGTACATTTAAATTTATAATTATAATTTTATATCTAACAGGAACAGAAATATCAAAAATATCATTAATTGCTAATACTTATAACAGGAAAATATTCTACTGCTCACAAAATTTTTAATTAATCAAATTGGTACATTTAGATTTATAATTATAAATTATATCAAGCAATAGCAGATAAATATTAAACAATAAAAGAATATCTAGTAACAGGAAAGTATCCTTTACTCCTTAATAATGATCCAGGTAAAAAAAACTCACGACGTGCGGATAGAAAGGGTGGAAAAATGTCCGAATCGCTGCTTGAGCAAAGAGATCACAGGCAGCGAGGATCACCATGCTATTATAAGGGGATCTATAATCTCTTATATGATGCTGTTGGAAAATAATGATATTTTTACTGATGGGGAAAAACATAATAAAACATTTGGTTGATACAAAAAAACATCAACTTGGATCGTAGGCGTATGAATTAGATATCGTAGCATCTGCTACGTTTTTCCAGACGCCAATTATTATTTATTGTAAAAATGGAAATGAAATATATTACATATTCTGCATTATCAAAAATGGACTATAAAAAATTTTAATTTAAATATATTTGATAAATGCATCTTCGGATCATTTTAATCGTATTATAGTGTAATATACACTCCTCAATTTTTTGTGATAATTATGTTTCCTTTTTTGGGATATATTTTCTTTTTATAATATTTTTCTTGTTTTTTTGAAATAAAATTATGTATATCCTTTTTATTTAAATTAAATAGTATTAAGAAATCAGCCAGTTTTAATATTATTGCAATAAAATATATATATACAAACAGTTGTTTCAGTTTAAAAGAATAATTTAAACATTAAGATTTGATTTTAAACCTAATTTTATATCTGTATGAAAAATTTTGTATTCCATAAATATAAGTGTTAAATTTTAATCAGCTAAAAATATAATTATATATACATCTAATAAATAAAATGACGATTTTAAGAGGCCAAGAGGAAATGATTAATCAGAGTGATAGATAGTGATTGAGATGCTTTGACATAATAGAAAACCTTATTTGTTTGTGATTTGCTTACTTTTGTCTATTAAAATTTTAAGACTTGAGATTCCAATAATACAATGTATGAAGAAAATTTGTATACATTTTATTTATTTAAAATTTTCTGCAATAATTATATATACATCTAATAAATAAAATCACGATTTTAAGAAGCCAAGAGGAAATGATTAATCAGAGTGAGTGATTGAGATCCTTTGACGTAATAGAAACCCTTATTTGCTTGTGATTAGCTTACTTTTTTTAAGTCTTGAGATTTCAATAATATGATGTATGAAGAAAACTTGTATATATTAAACAAATAAAATTTATATAGGATATTAAGAATTCTAAAAACTCCCTTAAAAAATTATATAAAAGAATAGAAAGATGAAAAATATATATTATAAAAAATATTTTATAACTTTAATGGCCGCCATTATATTTGAAGCGATGAAGAATATATATAATAAAAAATATTTTATAATTTTAATGGCCGCCAATATACTTGAAGCGATGAATAAATATATAATAATATTTATTTTAAAATTTTAATGGCCCCCATATATTTGAAGCGATGAATAAATATATAATAATGAATATTTTAAAACTTTAATGGCCCCCAATATATTTGAAACGATAAAAATATATAATGAATAGATATTTTACAATTTTAATGGCCGCTGATATATTTGAAGCGATGAAAACATCTCTTAAAAATCAATACGGTATTGATTCTACAATACCAAAATATCACTACGGTATTGAATCTACAATGATAATATCAATACGGTATTGAAACTACAATGGGTATTGATTTCACAATCCTACACCGGCTACCTAAGTTAGTATTAAAATTAATCAATATTTATTTGTAAAATTTATAAATTAAACATTATTTTATAATGTGCAATTAATAAAAATGAAGGTTTTATGAATGTATGTTTTTTATTTTAATTATGAAATAAAAAAAAAATTTTTCCATGTACATAATTCGGATGTAGGTTTGAATACAAAAGTGTTCAAACCTGTTCTTAGAAGTTCGAACCGAACCGATATTTTTATTTTTCAACCTGAACCTTGAACCGTTATTTTATCCGAACCTGAACCGATATTCGTTTCGGTTTGGATCCTTGCTAAAAACAATGAATAGCAAAAAATTTGTACAAGACTTTTTGTGGTCTGCTTATATAATATATTTATTAAAAATTTTAATTCAGCTAATATCTAATACATTTATATTGCCTTCCAACAAATCTCGAACCCTAAAAAAATATTCTTTAAGCTTTGTTTAAGACACATTTACCAATGCAGTTATATGGAATAAAAACTCAAATGGTTTCTTGATTGTTGAAAACGTTCTTCCAACAAACTCTTTGCTTGATCAATACATTAAAAAATCCAATCATATCAATATGTTCATGATTGATTTATTTCTTGCATTTTATATGCACTAGAGGTCTACCCGCCCATCCAATGTTTTAAAAAAATTTAACCCGCCCGCCCATAGTTTTCAAAAAATATATACCCGCCCGCCCCGACCATTTGTCTAAAATTCCTTACCCGCCCGCCCGCCCATTGGTCTTAAAAAAATTTTAACCCGCCCGCCCGTGAATTTTCTAAAAATTTTTTAAATTTTCTTTTAATTTATATAAATTATTTTTTTAGATATATTTTCTTTATTCATAATAAAATTTTAAAATAAAAATTAAATTAAAATATATTTTTTTATTAAAAATTCTGTTATAAAAAATAAAATTTATATATTATATAATAAAATAAAAATGAAAAGGGCAATTATAAAGATAAACAATTATTACTAAAATAAAATAATAAAATTGCAGATTGCAAACCCAAAAAAAGGAAATTTTAAGAGAAAAGTTTTATTACATTCCTATAAAAATAGACAAAAATGTTTATTTATTCTAAGAAAAAAGTTTTATTGTTGTTTATTACATAATATAGTTAGATAAATGTTCTTCACTTAAAAAAAACGATTGGTACAATAAAAAAAGAAATATTATTATAGATCATTTAAACAATTATATTATTTAGTTTGTTTTTGAACAAAAATTTTAAATTTCCTTAACCCGCCCGCCCATTGTTTAAATTTCTTAACCCGCCCGCCCATAGTTTCAAATTTTTTTAACCCACCCGCCCGCCCATTTTGGAAATTTTTTTTACTCGCCCACTTAAATGGGCGGGCGTGGATGGGCCGAAACACCGTAATGCAGACCTCTAATATGCACTTTTTTAAGAGCCACTTCTAAAGAATAAATAAATTTAGCTTTCACCTTCCTTCTTTTTCTCAGCACTTGAATTAAATGTTTCCTCTTCCCATTATTCAAACTCTTGAAGGATTATATGACATGATTGTTGAAAACTACATTAAAAAATCCAATCATATCAATGTTAATGATTAATTTATTTCTTGCATTTCATATGCACCATTTTAAAAGAGTCCCTTCTTAAGAATAAATAAATTTAGCTTTCACCTTCCTTCTTTTTCTCAGCACTTGAATTAAATGTTCCCTCTTCCCATTATTCAAAATCTTGAAATAAAGGATTATATGATGTTCTAACAATTCTGTTTACTAAAACAATTTTTTTATTAATCTGGTTTGTGATTTTTTAAGGGTCTGAAACGAGTATATAATTTATAAATCTCAGAGACCTGCAGAGATACCATTTGCATGGCCCGGTTTTAAATTTTTTAGGCCCGGCCCGGATATTTTTAAAAAAAAATTTTTACGGCCCGGCCCGGATTTAAAAATTTAAGGCCCGGCCCGGATATTTTTTTAAATTATATTCGACCTGGTATATACAAAAATTCACCTATGAGGTATTTTACCATATTTTTCAGCGAGTATTATCGCTTATTATTTAAAAAATGCATGTAAAAAGCTAATATTTTGAGAATATTATATTGAATTTATAAAAATTATAAAACTGTTATTTATAAAAATGGATATTTTGAGCATATACTATATTTTATATTGCATTTATAAAAATAAAACTAATATTCATAAAAATGGTAATAATATTTGTCATATACTATATTTTATATTACATTTAAAAAAAATAAAACTAATATTTAATTTATAAAAATGGAAAATATTTTGAGAATATAATATATTGTATTTAATTTACTATTTAATTTATAAAATAAAAATAAATCGCTATTTAAAAAAATGCATGTATAATAAATAGTATTTTGAAAATATAATCTAATTGCACAATATTAATATAATTTATTTTATAATATAAATTTTTAACAAAAGAAGATAATTGTATTATATAATATTGTAAAAAAAAATAATGAAAAATGTTGGATTAAAAACTTTCATGAATCAAGGTAAATATAATAAATGCAATAAATATTTGACAGTTTGCAAAGTAAAAAACCAGCATGATTGACAAAACCCTATACTCAAGAAAGATATTAAAAATTCACAAATTATCATGAAGAAAGAGAAGCATATCTACCTTTTCAGGTTGAAGATTACTTCTTCTTTCTTCGAGAATTCTCCCAGTAGTGGAAAAATTCCGCTCACAGCTTGCACTTAAAGCAGGAATTGCCAATTTTGCTAAAATTGGAAATTCGCTTTGATGAGCTGCCCATCACTCTAACAAATTATCCACCTTAAATGTTTTATCTATTATTTATGTAATTATAATATTCATCATCGGGTATTGACATATTACCAGAATTACCATCGCCCCATTTGTCATAAAACAATTCAGTTTGTTTAACAGTCGTAATTTGACTGGTCGATGGTATTTCATTTACTTCCTGAGCCTCTTGTAATTTAATAATCTTTTATATAGTTTTCCGTCATTTTTCGATCTGTCCCTGACTACATACGTAATTGCTTAAATTTGGGACAGAGAAAAAGAGAAATAAAATACTTGTGTAAAACAAATTTTTCAATTAAAAAATGCTTTATATTAAGTAAAATCAATTACAAACTTTAAGAAGTGATAATCCTTTATTTGATTGTTTTGGTAAAATATATTCTAAAAATTTAGATATGAATTATAAAAAAATATATTAATAATACTTGAATATTGGGGCTTATTTAAGATATTCCTTTATTTGATTGTTTTGGTAAAATATGTTGTAAAAATTTAGATATGAATTATAAAAAAATATATTAATACTTTGAATAAATTTGCAGGAAATTAATAATTAGATCGATCTGTGGGTTGTTAGGTAGTGTTAACCATCATCCAATATTATATTAATCATAACTATAATATAATCTTATAACCATTAACTCATAATGTAAAAATTTTTATAAAAAATATTAAGGCCCGGCCCGGATATGTTTAAAAAAAATTTTTTTAGGCCCGGCCCGGGTATATTTAAAAAATTTAGGGCCGGGCCTGCAGGTCTCTGATAAATCTAATAGTTGAAGCTTAACTAAAAAAAACTCGATTTACATAAGGGCAATTTAAAGTATGCCCACCTATATAGTTCATGTAAATGATGACTATAAACATTTTTTAGCTTAAAGGAAAACAAGTCATAGCATAACTATATCTTTAATTAAGGTTTGTCATACTTTAATTTCTTTAAATATATTATAAAAATTTGCATTTTTTTTATAAAATCAAGCAACAAAATTTGCTGGCCCTAATTGGTTACACATCAGCTCCCATACTATAGTAGGGGCCTGGCAAAGGTTGTCACAAAATTTTAAAATAACAGTTACACACTAAATGAATTCAATATTTAAAATACGAAAGTTACAAATTAATTTGATTCTATAATATAGCGTCTAAATTGTGGTTCACAAAATCTCACCTAATACTCTTTAGGTTTAATAAATAAGGAAAATCAGAATTTATTTTTAAGTTCACTTTTAATAAGCCCAAAATCATTTTTGTAAAATCTTTGATAATTGTATTTAACATAATATGGAAATGTCAGATAAATACTATATCCAAAACATGAAAAAATATTTGACAAAATGCAAGTAAATTTTTAAATCTACTTAAGATTTTCATTTATTATCAGACTAATCAATAAAAACAAAATTTTAAATCTTAACCTTTTAAATTTAAGAACATCTAAATTATAATATAAAAAAAGATTTCATAATAATTAAAAAACATTGATATATTTAGTTATCATTCATAATTATTTATTTATGTTAATTACATAGTTGAACAGCATTTTAAATATAAATTATGTTTTTTTTATAATTATTATATAAATTAATTAAAAATAATAATAGTAGATTGTTAACATTAGCGTTTTCCTGTCACTCTAGGGGCTTGTTTTTGTACTCGGTTTGAAGCTTTTGACTTTATTTTATCCTATATAGGTTTTAATATAAAAAGATTTATAAATTAAATAAACTCTTGGTGCAACAACTTTCTTTTGTGTCTTAAGTTGTGACTTTTCTTTTGCAGCTCTAATTTTTTTAATATGTAATAAGTAATTATTGAATAATAACTTTATGGCTTGTTCTCTCTGTGCCTTTCTAATCTCAGGTTTCTGATTCCTCTTTGCCATTATTTCGGTTAATGATGCTCCAACAATAGCTCTCTGAAATTTTGCAACTTTTCTAACTCTTTTCTTAGTTGTTTCCTCTTGTATACCTTTTTTATGTTTTCTTCTATATAAAACAGTCCAGCATATTTTTCTTGGATTGGATTTGTTAAGATGCAATATAGAACATTTTTTATTTATAAAGATGTTGACCTACATTGCAAAAACTTATAAGAAAAATATAGTATCAATACTTTTCCATCTACTTTCACTAATCTTTTACCATGTCCAGGGTATATTTTGTACCCACTAAAAGAGCAAAGTTCTAGCCTAATAAATGTTAATAAGATTCAAATATTAAAAATTTACTTCATAATAGTTTACGTAGGAAATAATATGGTAAATGTTTAAGCACTAGGAACATAAATTATATTATAATAAGTGCTAGTGCTTGCTTTAAAATTTGGCGGGGGCAAAGTTTTTCTTATAATTATTAAAAATATGATGAATATATAATCGATTTTTTTTTCATTACCAATATAAATAAATTATTAATTTATATTATAAAAAGTCACAAATTTAATATCATGATATAAACAAATTAATAAATATGAATTAAAATTTTTTTTATAAATATTTCATTTCTTCATCACTTTGGCTTGTATTTTTTGAAAAGATTTTATTCCCCCGCGTTGATTCGTCTATGTTTTGATATATGAATCTGTAATTCTTTTTGATATCGAAGGTTCGTTAATATTTATGAACATTAAACTTGATAAATTATTTAAACTCGCTCGATAATCTACCATGATCAAGTTTATAAGACGAAGCCGTGCACAATATTCAATACTATCGATAGTAAAAAAATTTTTTAATTTTTTCATATTTATTTAATTTGAATCTTTGAGGGAGTCTATTTATTTTTTGTAAAATCGCCCATCTAGGTTCTTAGGTTCAATTTTTTTTCCAATAAAGAATATATATAATGATGGAAATAGGGGGATTCAAATATAACACTTTGAAAAAATTATTTAAAAAAATTATTAAATTTTTAGCGGGATGAATTGGGATGGGGGGGGGGGGGGGGTTTAGCCCCCTTGGCATAATATAACTACATGTACATCTCTGTTTATAATATAATTTGGCTAAAATTCTTATTGGATCTGCCAAAATATATATATATTTCCAGTGGTGTATTGTTTAAAAATTTGGCGGGTGAACAAAATTATTTTATACATTATCTAAAAATATGATGGATATAATCAATCTTTTTTTAAAAAATAAAAATTATTTCTGTATTTATATTACATTATAAAAATAGTGTCACAAATTTAATACAACATATATAAAGATTTTATTCGTCATGATTAGTGTTAAAAAGCCCGATTCGGGTCGATTTTAAAAAACGCCCCAAATTAAGATTATAACTAAAATTAAGCCTAAATATTTTGCACATAGCTGGCAGAAATGCTTGGACATCTATTTGCCAAATCTCGTTGCTTACATAATATTATTTTAGCCAAAATTTTAATCTAGACATTTTGAAAAATCGACCCAAATTAAGCTCTTAACAATACTAGCTATGATACATTTTCCATATTTTGATATATTGATCTGAAATCCACTCCAATAATAAAGGTTCATTTATATTTATAGATAATAAAATTGAATTATTTACTTACTCGCTCTATTATCAACCATGATCAAATTCATAAGATAAAATCCCCTTTCACACTCGGCAGTGCTGCAAGGTTAAATAATTTTTTTTAATATTTCCATAGGAATCTTTTCATTGATATATTGTCGAAGTTAGGCCTATTTCAAATCGAATAGTATATTAGATATTAGAATAATTAATTTATTTTAATTATTAGTTGTATCTGAATCAAGTTACTTGAATATAATCGAATATTTAACTATTTTTAAATAATTTGATCGAATATCTAGATTATTTCATCAAATATTTGAATTCTCTTAATAATAAATATATTTTTAATAAAATAAAATTTTACATAATTTCATTTCTACTATTAATTAAAAACAAAAAAATTAAACAAAGCATATTTATTATTCAATTAGAGGATATTCGGACTACTTCCTAGCCCGGCCTTCAGCATGGGGGGGGGGGTAGATATAGCATAGGAATCACAAATTCCCATGAATCACAAATAGTGGTAAGTAACAAATGGGGATGGCTCACAAATCATGAGATATCAGATTTTAAATAAAAATATAATATAGGTATGGAGCTGATCAGCCTAAATGAAAGGGAATAATGTTAGGAACGACGAAATAGTCCGTTTAAGTAAGAATGGATTCAGAATATATATAATTTTATTTATATTATAAAGATATTATACTATTATGTATTGTTATCACGATCTGATTATAATAAAATAACGAAGCATATATAGTTTTCTTAGTGAATTATACAAAATAATCAGCGCGGATAAAATGAAACATTGTTTAGGGAGATGAATTGGAAAACTTTAAAAAAAGCTAGTATCCTTGAGAATAGATATAGAATCTTATTTAAATAATTAATGAATTATATATATAGGTAAAATAAAAAAAAGTAATTACATAATTAAAATTAATTTATTAAATATATAATTTTAAACCATCACTTTATTTCTAACTTACACAAATGGAATCAAAATTCCATTCTTGCTCCTTAGAATAAAAAATTGATTGACATTCATTTGATATTCGACATGCATAAGTTTTAAGATTGTCATATGATATTTTATAAAATTATATATATAATCTACGAATTTACATTTAAACATCATTTGATTGACTTTAGATATTATATAAAATTATATATATATATATATAATCTAAAAATACACAATTACAACAACAATATGGTCATATAAATTAGTGAACCCCATATGACTTTTTTACTGAGTAATACAAAATAAGGAGTAGGAATAAAAGGGAATAATTATAGGTGCCACGAAATGGCAAGTTTTAAAGTTTTAAAAAGGTAGGATCCTTAAGAATAATCATTAGGAATAAAAGAGCATATTCGGCACCACAAGATGGTAACTTTAAAAAATAAAGATTCTATAGAATAAATATATTAATTTATATAAATTTTTAAAATATCATACTAGATATTGCTCTTTCATATGATAAAAATAGTGAACCATGTATAGTATTTTTATTGAATGTCTTTTTTTCTAATTAATGCAAAATAATCCATATGGATAAAAGAGAGTAGGTGCCACGAAATGGCATTTTAAAAAAGGTGGTATCCTTAAGAATTTTATGGGTAAAAAGACATATTGTTCAGAACGACAAAATGGTTAGCTTTAATAAATAAGAATTCTTAAGAAAAGATTATTTAAATTATAAAAATATCTTATTATGTAATACTCTTCAACATGTTGTATAGTTTTTTTATTGAATCTCTTTTTGAGTAATACAAAATAAACCGCAGAAATAAAAGGGAATAAGGATAGGTGCGACTGTTTCATATTACATGTACAGATATTTCCTTTATTATTACATAGACATATACATTTTCTTTTATTACTTCCATATAATATCACTCCTCCTCATACTCCTGATCGTAATCTTTCTGGCTCTAGGCCCCTTTTTAATTGATCCCGATGCCTTATTCTTTCTCGTCCGTCAGTGAATGTCACTCGACTTAATTTAAATCCAATGTTTTCTACGATCACTCCGGATTCCTATTTTCGGGTACTTCCATAAATTCTAACCCACACCGTCTGTCCAACCACAAATTCACATAAATTATCCCTCGAATCCATCTCTTGAGTTATCTCTTGCTTTAATGCGAGTTCTACGGCCCAAAAACTTTTCGGCCAGCGACAATTCTTCCTCTTTTCGACTATTATTATAATATGCCACTGCTATCCACATTTTCCCTCCACCGTACTTCGACTTTCTTAACCAGCTCTTAACAAGTGCCCCCATTCTTTCCGCCTGGCCGTTTCCCCGTTTCTGCACAAAATAACTTGAAATGACTACTTATGAAGGCTGGACCCCCATCTGATATTATTATATTAGCTACTCCGAACCGGGCCCATAGATTTTTCAACATCCATACCACAACCTGAGTAGTCAATCCCCTCACTTCTTCGTACTCTATCCATTTGGGAAAAGCATCCACCACAAGGAGATATATCTTGTTTTCAAAATCGAAGAAGTCCAAATGTATTCTTTCCCACGGTCGTATCGCCTTCGGCCATACACTATTCTTGTCCTTACGGCGCATACTGGCCGATAAATTACACATTTTACAACCTCGGCAAATATTTTCAATTTCCTTCTTCATGCCAGGCCACCACACATATTCGCGCCCCCATTCCTTCATTCGTTCAATACCTTGATGTCCCGCATGTATTATGGATAACACTGCGCCTCTCAATTTTATTGGTACTACTCCTCGGTTTCCTCGCACCAGGCATTCATCAACTATAGCCAGCTCTTTTTCTATGCTTTTGAAATATTTATCTCCCTCTCTCCAAGGTCTCTTCCCCATAACACTCCTTTTAATTCTCATCAGCTTGCGATCTTTCAAAGTGACTTTCTTCAGCTCCTCCCACGTCGAGGGACTACCTCTAGATATCTCTGCTATTGCTCGAATTTGTTCATTTTCCTTTCTCTCCTCCACTTCTTCAGATCCTACTTCTTCCCCTTCATCTCCCCCTTCTTCTCCAGCGCCACATCGAGACAAAATATCAGGTAAATAGTTTTCCCTTCCCCGCCTATATTTCACTTGCACATCAAAACTGCCTACCAGTAACAACCATCTAACCGAGGAAATAACATTAACTTCTTATTATCTTTCTTGAAAAGATGGACTAAAGGTTTGTGATCCATATAGATTACAAATATACGACCAATTAAGTATTCTCGACACTTGGTTAGTCCAAAAATAACTGCCAAGGCCTCTTGTTCAATCACGGAATACCTTGTTTCCGCTGCTCTAAAAATTCTCGAGAAAAACAAAATAGGCCTTTCCAGCTTGTTTATGCAATGCAATAATGCTCCACCCACACCCCTATTCGAAGCATCTACAGCTAATATTACTTCTAAATCGTTATTAAAACACACCAAAACTGGTTCTCTTCTGATTTTACTTTTCAGCTCTTCAAAAGCATCCTCCTGTTCATCTTGCCACTCGAATTTTTCTCCCTCCTTTAATAACTTACATAAAGGTGCTGCTATCTGTGCAAAACTCTCTACAAATCGATGATAATAGTTTACCATTCCTAGAAAAACCTGCACTTCCACTTTATTATTCGGTCTTAGCATACTCGCAATCCCAGTCATGTTTCCAGCGATTTTATGTCCCAAATTTACGACTTCCGACACTCCTAACACACTTTTTTCCGCGCTCGCCCGTAATCCTTTATTTCTGATTCTTTTAAATACCTCTTCCAATCTTTGTTCATGCTGTACAGGAGTTTCTCCCATCACGAAAACATCATCCATATAATAAAACACACCTTCCAGTCCTTGAAAAACAGCAGCCATCGTCCGTTGAAAAATCGGAGCCCAACCCTAAGTCCAAACGGTAATCTACAGAATGCATATAAACCCTTCGGAGTAGTGATAGTCAATAGCTTTCGTATCTCCGGCTTCACTCGTAATTGCAAGTAGGCATTGGAAAAATCAACTTTTGAAAAATATACACTACCCTTCAAATTAGCTAATATTTATTCAATTCACGGCAGCGGATATTTGACCTCCACTACCCCCGGGTCGAGCGTGACCCAAAAATCTGCGCATAAACGTTTCCATTTGCCATCTACACCGGCACTAACGGTGTCGCCCATTCACTATATTCTACAGGACATACAATGCCTTTCTGCACCCACGATCCAATTCCTTATCCACTTCATTCCGCCATTCAAACGGTATTTGTCGCAAAGCACAAAATTTTGGCACATATCCCTCCTTTAACTTGATATCCACTTCGTAATCTCTGAGACATCCCAAACTTTCCTCAAAGATTTCCTTATAATTATCCACCAATTTTCGCACTCTCTCTTGTACATTGATTAATCCAAATTTTATCTCCCACTTTGAAGTTCCTCGTATTCTTGTCGTTTTGTTTCCTTCTCCTTCATTTCTACTCCCTGATTACATATTCTTTTTGCATTTTCTTGTTTCTTATCATCTTTTCCTGCTTCTTTCGGCAGCCCTGTTTCATTATTTGGCATTTCATCTGATTACATTTCCAACTCTTTCCGATCATGAATTTCTTCCTTTTCTTCAGTTTTGTCCCTTTCTTTCTCTTAAAGTCACGACAATCCTTAAAAATTCCCATATTTTTTCTTCTAAAATTTTCCCCTATGTCCTCCTTAAAAATTTCCCCTATTTCTCTCATAGAATTCCCCCCGATATCTCTCCTAAAATTTCCTCCTATTTCTCCCCTAAAATTCCGCCCTATTCCACTCATAGAATTATCCCCGATTTCTCTCCTAAAATTTCCCCCTATTTATCCCGTAAAATTCCCCCATATTTCTCTCATAGAATTCCCCCCGATTTCTCTCATAGAATTCCTCCCGATTTCTCTCCTAAAATTTTCCCCTATTTCTCCTCGACCATACTCTCCACCTTCTTCTCTCTTCCTTTCTTCCCCCAAAAAGGTCTAAATTCCTGGCAATTTCTCTCCATACCAATAATTCAAATCTATATTCTCCTCTCCTCTCTTAATTAATAAAAATGTACCTCACCATGCGAATACACCCCAAAAACCACAATCTGGTCCTATTCGAGTGATCCAGTCTCATCCCAATACAGCTTCTACCCTTCGGTTAATTATCCACAAATCCATTATCTCCCTTCTATCCTCTAACATTACCTTTAATTTCACCCTTCCCATTACAGCCACCTCTGATCCGTCCAACTTCCGGATCTTGATGTCTTCGCATTTAATCATTTCCTCCGCCCAAATATTTTCATAACTCATTACAGAGATGGCCGCTCCTGTATCAAACAACATGGTTACCATATTTCCATTTAAATTTATCCACACCCTAGGACACGGATCATGTACTATCTCTTCTTGTATTCATGCATTTCAATTTTTCCATCTTTCCTTTATTATTAAAGTTCCCAATTTTTCCCAACCGCTGCCTCTCGACCTCTATGGTTTGTTTTTCACTATCATATAGTCACAAGTACTTACACTTTCTTGCCACATGTCCCTCCTTTCGCCACCTAAAGCAACTGTTATTCGGATATTTATTTTCCGTAAAATATGGTATTCCTATCTCCTTATCTTCCCTACTTTCAATAATATTTGGCACAATTTGCCCCATGTCTCTCTGCGGAAAACCGCCTCAGGTATTGAAATTACTAACATTGCAGTCCTCTCTATTGTGACCAAATCGTCCACAGCCTGCCCATCGTAATTTATCACGTTTTCCCGGACAATACGGGGCTATATGTCCATATTTCCCACACCCAAAACATTCGGTTTCTTGACAATATCTTTTCATATGACCTTGTTTTCCACAATTATAACAATTTAAATTTTCTCTTCCTCGGGAATTAAAACTTGTTCTCATTTCCATTCGCCTTCCCTGCGAATTTTTTCTTGGCCATCTATATGACTCTCCCAACCGATTGTCATATCTAGGCCTACTATAATTGTCCCTTCTTTCTGTATTATTAATTCTCTCATTTCTATTGAACTCTCCCATATTGCTATCGGTCCATCCTTTGATCAATTCTTGTGCAGTTAACCAGGTTACCTTATTCACATCTTCTTCTCCATTATGACCCTCAATGGTCAATGTCTGACCCTTAATCCTTACATTTCTACTTATTTTAATCCTTCTTCCAAATAATAAACTACCTACCCATATCACTAAAATTATCAGCGCGCCAAAAATGCTATATTGAATTTCCCAATATTTCATGAATTTTAAACTTTTCATGTTTCTTACAAGAAATTAACAATAACTTTTAAAATAAATATCTTAATTTTCTGTAAGGTTAGGAGGTATGAAATAATTAGGACCGTAAATATTCCTATAAAGTACATATACATATATATATTGACTAAATAAATTTCTAACGTTTACTTGCTACAAATGTTTTTGAGACTATATTTTTATATACTACACAGCCACAAAGTACTTTTATATACCACTAAGCTCTCTTTTTTTATTTTATATATCACAAAGCCACACAGTACTTTTATATATCACTAAGCTTTTCTTTTTATATTACACAGAGCCACAAAGTACTTTTATATTCCACACAAAGCCACAAAGATCTTTTTATATACCACTAAGCTTTTCTTTTTATATTTCACAAAGCCACAAAGATCCTTTTATATACCACTAAGCTTTTTCTTTTTATATTCAACTAAGCCACAAAGTATTTTTATATACCACTAAGCTTTTTCTTTTTATATTCCACTAAGCCACAAAGTATTTTTATATACCACTAAGCTTTTTCTTTTTATATTCCAGCCCGTAACCCGCCACCACAAGCCACGTATTTTATATACCACTAAGCTTTTCTTTTTATATTTCACAAAGCCACAAAGATCTTAAAAATTTTACAGCCCCCCCACCTTTTTTGTCCTTAACGACCAGGTTCTAGCGTTCAATTCGTTTCGGTCACGGCAGCGTCTACATGAGCGGGAGGGGTAGAAACAGTTTTCATCCTATTTTTTTGAGGGGGAAGGGGGTAGGCTGCTTTAATGGGGGTAGGATAAATTTTTTGGGGGGTTATCTATTAAATTTTGAGATGAAATAGGACACAATTTATTGCTGTAAAAATTAATACTTTTATTATAGAATTAAGTTAAGCAAATTTGTTTTAGTAATATAAATTTAAATTTTATTAACTAACTTCTTTTTTCTATCACAATCTATTTATACAAAAAATATCAAACAAAGTTAATTGAATATATTAAACAATCAATTTAAATAATATAAGATATTCAAATGATATAACGTTAATATATTTTAAAAATAAATAAATATTCAAATTTAAAATATAAGACTAATCAACAATTATCAATGACATTAATACTATAGACTGCCGATCGTAATGCTAAAATCAAATTTGAAGTGGCAAAAATTGAAGTGATTGGTGGCCATTTTGTGTTTGTATCTTTTACGAAAGAAGCATATGATAATTTCATAAATTTCAGGTATATTTTTATTATGTTTATATTTATAATATATATATATATATTCTAATTAAACACAAATTTATTATTTACCTTATATATTATAGTATATATGAATCAAATAAAGGTCACTACTGAATATTTTACTTGAAATATTTCTGCTCTTTATTAACATTTGCAATTTATTATTTAATAATGAATATCTTTTATAAGAATTAAATTTAATATTTTTTAATTACTAAAAGATTTAAAATGGTAGTATATTGCTGAGGAAGCAAAATTTCCTTTCATAAGTATGATATCTCAAATTAATTATTCTATTGTAAAAATTATTTATGTCAGATTTCCTATTAAAGATAAAATATTATTACAAAAGTGGACCCATGCTGTGAAGAGAGAGAACTTCAATGTAACAAAATATAGTAAATTATGTTCAAAGCATTTTACACCAGATTCATTTATTCCATCTGTTACAAATCATGTTCAATTAAGAGAGGGAGCAATACCATCAATTTTTAATTTTCCAAAACATCTTCTAAAAGTAACAAAATAATGAATAATAAATTATAACATGCAGGTTTCCTAGAAGCTAGATTAATTCAAAAATACATGAATATTTTTTTTTATAGAAATCAATTCTAGATTTCTTTTGTATTTTTATAATTTATGTCTTATGTCTTTTATGTTTTATTTTTGCTTATAATTATGTTATTCCTTAATAAATATAAACTATCCATTTCTAAATATATTTCTTTATTTAAATTTAATTCACTAAAGTATAAAAATCAATAATGTAAATATATATCATAAAAAATACAAATAATATATATTATGTTATATTTACATCAAATAAAATAATTGTATTATTATAATTAATATGTATCACGAAAAGAAAATATTAATCTTATAAATCAATAATGAATACAAATAATATATATATGTTATATTTATGTCTAATAAAATTAATTTATTATAACCAATAAAGTCATTAGAAATTTTCAGATAATTTGTTCTTCACCTATAAATATTTAAGTTAAATAACATATTTTTATATTACTTGGTTTATTGCCCTTGAAAAAGTACAGCCTTGTTTAGTTTTTGCCTGATATTTAATTGTAATTTTTGATTTACTTTATTACCAAAATGATGCATTCTTATGTGCAGGTATCTGAAAATAAATTTTTATTAAAATCAAGTAAATATTATATATACCTTTTTATTATAAGTCTTATTATAATTTGATAATGACTTAACCCTGCCTCCTTGATCAAACATATGATCTTGCAGGTCACTAAGGATATTTGTGCCTAATATTTTTGACAATATTAGACATTCTATTTTTTTAACAGCATGTCTTTTGGTTATTTCATCTACTTTTTCAAAAGCCCTGAATGAGCTCTCTGTTATTTTGCATAAATTTTACACGCTTTGGGATGGTATTATCAATCCACCATAATTCTTAATTTTTATTAGTGTATAATTATTGTTGTTTGCGGAATTATCAATTAGGGAATGTAAACAGATATCACATCTAACTTTCTTTTCTTCATATTCAGTAGTGACCTTTATTTGATTCATATATACTATAATATATAAGGTAAATAATAAATTGGTGTTTAATTAGAATATATATATATATATTATAAATATAAACATAATAAAAATATACCTGAAATTTATGAAATTATCATATGGTTCTTTCGTAAAAGATACAAACACAAAATGGCCACCAGTCACTTCAATTTTTGCCACTTCAAATATATTAATCGGCAGTCTATAGTATTAATGTCATTGATTATTATAATACAATTATTGACCAAATCTATATATTGCAAACAATCATAAACATTGTTTTCCAAATCAGCAAGCTCATAATAATTAATTCATTGTAAATAATGGAGGTATTAATTGAATTTATGATCTAAAAAATAAATTCTTTATATTCACAAAATATCGATAGTTGGTAGTAGAGATAGATTAATTTAAGTTATCCTTATAAATTCTCTGAAAAGAGTATCAATATAATTATAAAGGTGAAAATAATAATAAAAAGACACTGCCGCCGAAGGCGGCGGGATTTTTTAGGGGGGTAGGCAAAGGTTTTTAAGGGGGTTTGCATCCAGTGAAAATACTGTCATGTAGACGCTGGGTCACGGTAACCATTTTTATGTTTTTATTATATATATATATATATTTTGTGGTTCTATACTTTCCTTATTTGAATATTCTCGTAATTTCAAACCAATATTAAATTTTCAAAAAATTTTTTTTTTTTTTCTCTTTAGCTTTCACCTTTTTCTGGTGGTAAGCTCCTTCAACATCTCTCTCCACTTTATGTTATTCATACAATCTCTTTTATCTATTTTATACTTCTTTATATTGGCTCTAACTTTATGGCCCCATTGAAGTTTTGGCCTTCCTCTTTTACGTTTGCCCATCACTTCCAAACTTTCAACTTTATTTCCTATGTAGTTCATAGGCCTTCTCATTGTGTGCCCATACCACCTAAGTCTGTTTACCATTAACTTAGTCTTAATGGGCACTACCTTTAAACTATTTAGTATTCTTGTACTGCGCACCTTATCCTTTCTTGTTACCCCAGCAATCATCCTCAGCATTCTCATCTCCATAGTTTGTAGACTTCTCTCGTCTGATTCTTTGGTTGGCCATGTTTCCGAACTATATAGAATAGTTGGTTGTACTATGGAACTGTAGATTTTTCCCTTTAATTTGTGTGGGATTCTTTTGTCAAATAGCACTCCAGATAAAGATCTCCACTTTAACCACCCTTGATTAATCTTATTCTTTATCTCTTTTTCTATTGTGCCGTTTGTTTGTATAGTGGAGCCCAAATATTTGCAGCTTTCAATTGCAGATATCTGCCAATCATTTATATCAATACTCTCCGTTTCATCTCCTCCTATCACCATATACTCCGTCTTTTCTCTATTTACTTTTAATCCGTGCGTTTCTAGGATATTTATCCAATTCACTAACCTTTCTTTCATTTCATCCTTGGATTCGGCAAGTATCACAATATCATCTGCAAATATCATATTCCACGGGACTGTTTGAGGTATAGACTGTGCTAATACATCTATTACTGTAATGAAGAGAAGTGGGCTGAGAGCCGACCCTTGATGAACTCCTTCGGCTATTGTGAAGCCTGCTGAAGTACCTGTTGTACTACGGACCATTGTTGTATGTCCCATATACATATCCTGTTTATATATTTTTCGGGAACTTTTTAAGTTTTCTTGGGATTCTATCGAAGGCCTTTTCTAGATCGAGAAAGACCATGTCTTTTTGTTCTTTTCCCTGTATTTTTCACTCATTTGCCTAATTGCATGGATAGCATCGGTTGTTGATCTTCCAGGCATAAAGCCAAACTGTGTCTCTCCTCTTTCGATTATATCTCTTAATCTTTTTTCTATTATTTTTTCGTATAGTTTTATGTGACATTAGTTTTATGCCCCTGTAATTTTGACTTTTTGAAGATAGGAACTAGATAGCTCTGCCTCCATTTTTGGGGAACCTCTTCATTTCCAAGTATTTTATTGTACAGATTTGTGAGGAAGATGTATTCCATCATCTCCTAGTGCTTTAAGGCTTTCTATTGGAATATCGTCTGGACCCCTACCTAGTTTTGTTGTTTTTCATATGCTTGAGGCATGTGATTATTTCTTGTTCTGTTATAGGTTGTACAAGGTTTTGACAAGGGGAGTGTTCATCGAGATGCAATATGTGGGAATTAAAGTTGAGAAGCTCCTGAAAATATTCTTTCCATCTATTCATTATTTCTTTTTCCTTTATTATCAATTTCCCATCTTTATTTTTGATTACTTTCGGAGCTCCGTTTATATATCCCTAGAGTTCTTTTCTCGCTGTTTGGCTAATCTGTATATTTTATTTTGCCCTTCTTTGGTATGTAGATCTTCGTACATGTTGCCATAGATTTGGCCCTAGCCACCGCCTTTGAGCTAATATCTCTTGGATTTTTTGTATCTTGACTTGTCATCTGCATTTTTGGATTTGTACCATATTTTTTTTATAAAGGGCTTTTTTCTCCTCTCTTGATTCCCCACCACCATAGTTCTTTGTGTGATTTGTTGCCTCCTCTTGTCCTAGCGTCGATTTTGCAGTGTTTGTTTTTAATTGCCCCATTTGATGCATGGTTCCAGTTTTATCTTATTTTGAGTGGATTTATTTGAGATTTGTAAATCCATGATTAAAGCTTGTGTTGCGCGGCGATATCTTCTCCTGGGATGACTTTGCAGTCTATTACATCTTTTAATCTTCTGCGAGAGATTAGCATGTAATCTATCTGTGTTTTCTTAGTACCACTTTCATATGTTATTTGACTGTCTTTTTTCATATAGTAGGTGTTGGTTAAGGCAATGGAAGGCTTGCGCAAATTTCAGTACGTGCTTTCCTTCATCATTTCTTTCTCCGTATCCAAAACCACCGTTATCTCTTGCTTTCCCCACATGCGCATTTAAGTCACCACCAATTATGACTAGGTATTACAGCTTCATCAAGGAAGCTCTAAAGTCATCTTTCTCTTCTTCCTTGTAACCCGTTTGAGGAGCATATACTGATAGGATGTGTAGTATTGATTGACCAATGCAGAGTTTTATCTTCATTAGTCTATCAGAGATCCTGTTGACTTCTACTACTGAAGAGGTTAGGTCTTGGCTGAGGATGATGCCGACACCGTTCCTATTGCTAACAAGTCCATTATAGTACAATTTATACCTATCTCCAATCATCAAAGTTTTCTGTCCTATTCCATTTCGTCTCTTGTATGCACGCTATATCAACTTTTCTCTTGTTCAACATTGATGCCAATTCTCTCGTCTTCCCTTTAAGCGTCCCAATATTCAAACTTGCTAATCCTGTCTTCTTTGCTATGACCTTTACTTTACTTTTCACAGGATGGAGGTCTACACCCTGCGCGTCGCTTGGAGGGAACGCCCTAGCTTTTATATTCATATTTCCATTTGTTTCCTTCATTTTGTTTATTGGACAGGTATCCTTAGCACCCGGCTGTCCAGGTCTGTCGGTGACCGGGGTGTCATCTCTAAGCTCCGAAATTCATCATACCATATGTCTTTACACATCAGTCATCGAAGAAAAACTTGAAAGTTTTTATGGTTCTTACCAGGATTGAACCCGCGTCCTTGTTCATACTCGTGTTTCCAAGCCTACATCTTACCCATTAGGCCACCCCGGCGATTAAATTTTCAAAAATTAAAACAAAGTTTATAATTTCAAAAAAAATTTAAAAAAAAATTAAAAATAAAATGTTAAAAAATCGATTATAATTTAAAAAAAAATTAATTGAGAAAAAAAAAAGAATGAATGAATTTCCTCCCTTTTTAGGGTTTATATAATTTTTAAATTATTAAAATAAATATAAATTTATTAATAATTAGAAAAAATATAATATTACTCCTCACAACAATGAATTGGTAAAAAAATATAATTTATTAGTAATCATATAAAAATAATATTCACGATGACTATAAAATTTACTATCATAAATATTTATAACGATGACTAAACTACTATTATAATAAATTTTTTTATTACTACAAAAAACATAGATATATATAACAGCGACAAGGTAGGATCCATAAGAATAATCATCAGGGATATTGGTCTGCACGACAAAATGGTTAGCTTTAAAAATTAGGATCCTTAAGAATAGATATATAAATTTATTTAAATTAAAATATCATAATATATATTGTTCTTTCAATACGATAAAAATAGTAGACCATGTATTGAATTTCTTTTTTTTACTGAGTAATACAAAATAATCCGCAGGAATAAAAGGGAATAATGATTGGTGGGACGAAATTGCAAGTTTCAAAGAAGGTGGTATATAAATTTATTTAAATTATAAAAATAATGTACTGTTTATTTTTTGTGTTTTATGTTAGCTATTTTTGTTTTTACAAAAAAAATATATATATATTTATATACGTAAAAAATAAATATAAATAAATACGTAACGATGACATGACGTAGTGAGGACATCCATCGGAAAATTATAATATAGATAATGAAAAAAAGAAGGGGTGATGTTTAAACAAAATCCTATTGTTTAATTAAAAAATATATTTTAGGCAAAAAAAAATTAATTTATAAATTCCTCTAGGAATTCTTAAGAAAATTTTTTAATTAACTTTTTTTAAACCTCCAAATATTTTTTTGTAAAAACTTTTTTGGGATTTTGTATGAACTAAAAATGTAAATCAATTTATTTCGATAAAAATATGATATGTATTCTATTTTATAATAATTTCGATAAAATAATAGGTAAATTATGTATAGAGTCAAAATATTATAAAATCATTTTCTATATGTTTTTTGACTCGAATATGATACCTTTTTTTAGAATATAAAACAACTAAAATTAAAAATATTAATTATTAGAGATTAACTATAATCGGCTGTCCGTGTAAGATCTTCACCCTTATGTGTTGGTTTGTCACATTATTTAAGTTTAAGATAAATTTTTAGCCAAATTATAATTATTAGATAAATGTTTATAGTTTTTAAATGGGTAATTTCATTATTTATCAGTTTTCTTGCACATACAAGGTTTCTGATATTATTTTTGGATTTTCACTTTCTACTTTGGGATGCACTTTTCTTATATGGTTTTTTAAATTAGCTACAATTAAAAATATAGTAAAATCTATTATTGAAGCGTATTATACTTATTGCAGTACTAACCTTGTAGTACATCGCAACATTTGCATTTTCGCCTAGATTTTTTTGGCGTATCTGTAAAGTTGGATTTAATAATCGAAGGACTATTTAATCAAAAAGTTGTTTCATCATCTAATTCTTTGGTGGGATTAAACCGAATTTGCGTCTAGACATTAAAAAAATAATAATAATACCATTTCAATATGTATATTTAATCATTATACATAAATTTACCTATTCAAAGTCATTATTTAGACTGTCATATAGAAAAACCTGCGAGTCGAAAGAATGATTTAAATCAGAGTCAACAAAATCAAACATATTTTTTTGAATGCAATTAAAAATAATCCTTTTTATTTTCTTTTAAATATAAATAAAAGACGCAATAAAATAATGTTGTGTGTTAAAGAAACTCCGTTTGTTTTTTTAATGCATTTTTTTTTCTATACGACTTTACAATACCTTGTTATAATATTTTCAAAAACTAGACCAAGCCAATTTCAAGGATGGCCAATATGTATAAAATCTTTTATAATAGTACTTCTTTCAAAGCCCCTCTATATCTCCTTTGTTTTTGTGTCTATCATTGTATTTTATTTTTTTTACACGACGTTACAATTTATAAAACCACGTTAGGATAATTTCTTCACTTGAAACTGGTCCTAGCCAGTTTTAAGGTTGGCCAGTATGTATAAAATCTTTATAAAAATACTTCATTGTTATTTTTTTTGAGGACTAGAACAAAAGTTGTTGTCAACGAATTTTTAGTATAATAAGAGGTATAAAATATGTATACAGGATGATTAAATTATTTTTTTTTTTGTTTGATGAAATTTTTTGTACATATTTGGTATAAATTCTTTTTTTAAACTACGATGAAAATTCTTAAATCAATGAATTCTTAATTGTTCAACATTTACTCCGAGAGTTAAATTATGCATTTTACTTCATTCTATACGACTGCGACCCGCATTTAGAGCTTTGTACAATAACGATAAATTCCCCAGTCTCACTATACCCCGGATCATCGAACCCCGTCGATCCCTCCCCCTCCCCAATGGTTGAATTACCTACGGTCGTGGCTCCAAATATTTCAAATAATGATCTAATTGGAAAAATAAGGGAAGGGGGAATAAAAATGTAGTTTTTAATCTGTAAAAATATTTTTAAATAAAAAAAAGGATAGGAAATAATTAGCTATATAATAGAAATATAAATATAATATGTTTAAAAAAAATCCTATTAATAACTAATTTGAATTTATTTTTATATTAACACAAGCCCGAACTCTAAATTTTTTTAAAAAAATTTACCGGCCGGGCCCGACCCAAATTTATTTAAATATAGAAATTAATTTTTATAATTACTCAAAATAAAAGACATATGTTATATGGCGTTTAGTTTCAATAAATAAAATCAAAAATTTTTCTTTTACATAAAAAATTCAATATAAAATTGATAAATTTAGATATATTTAAAAAAAATTCCAAGGTCCGACCCGACCCGGCCCAAATTTTTTTTAAAATATTAGGCCCGGCCCGGCCCGAATTCGATTATTTTAAATAGAATAAGGCCCGGGGCCTAACTTTGCAGATCTCTAGCTCATTGAGCTGCTTAATTTGAAATGAGTTTTGTGACTCAAAGCTTGACTAGAATTTAGACTAAGTCGACTTACTTAGCCGATTAACAATACTAATAATATTAATAGATAGTCTTATTAAACGGCTCGATTTGAGCCAATTTTAAAAAACGGCTAACTCAACATTATATCCAGAAAGCTATTATGCAAGCCTTAAGTTTGTGGTCATAGATGGCACAAAAGTTTGAACATTTATCAACGAAATGTCGAGGTTTAGATAATATTATTAATAGAATGTTATATTCTTAAAATAAAATACACAAGTCATTTCGAATTTAAAAATATTTAAAATTCACGAACAAGGTGGTAGATTTTTAAAATATTTTCATCGTGGAGTAAATAATAATAGCAGGTTCAAAATAAACTTTAGCCGACTCGTCGAACCGCCTCTGAAGCCGACTCATCGAGCTAACTCATGCGGCTCATCGAGCCTCTCAATTTGAAATGAGTTTTTGCGACTCCAACTTGAGTTCATCGTAAAAACTCGACTATTTAACAACACTATCGGCGATAACCACCCAACTACAGATATTGTTGCATATGATTTTAAAAGTTCGTAAAATTATATAGAATAAAACCACTAAAGAGGTCAATAATATTGGTAATAATTTTATCTCGTGAATTAGGACGAGGAGTGATTGCCCAAAATTTATTTTGAATATACCAAAAATTTTTGGGATTAAGCTGGGGTAAATATGGCGGTAGGTATTTAATCCTTGTCTTAAAATAGTAGATGGGGCTGGGAGTTTGTATAGAATTGACAGAATACTAATTTGTTGTCATAAATCTCATGTTATAAAGGAAAAAGATTTTAAAAAACTTTTTGCCTTAAAAACTTGTGTGGCATATTAAATTAAATTAATATGCATTTTAATTTAGCTAACAACTTGATCGCTTGTTCTTTATTATAGGGTTATTATAATCATTTTTTATGTTTAAAATTAGATAAAAAAAAATTAACAATTCTGTTAATATATTTTAGCATGAATTATTTTAAAATTTTCCCCTCTTTAATCTATGGTATAGAAACCTGGAAAGATACTAAACAAGAAAGTAAAAAGATGCAAACTTTCGTTAACAAATGTCTTAGGTATATAACCAAAACATTCATCCTTATAATACTTCGAATTATAATCTTTGGTCCAGATGCGACATCCTCCCTATATATAGACTATGTGAATATAGAAAAATCGAAATATTAGGGCACATTCTCAGACAAGCCCCAAACAACCTAGTATATCAAGCCCTTTTTATTACCCGATGAGTCATCTCTCAAACCTTTCCTAGTTGGTTTGGTAGAATAAATCGATCATTATCGGAAATAGATCTATCCTGGGAATTCATAAAACGTGCTTCGTTAGATAGAAAAACTTACAAAATCGTACTAAGACTTATATACGAACATTTGACGAATAATTGTTGAGAATGAGAATGTACCTGAAAGACTAGTGTAAAGAAAGCCATATATTCAAAATAAACAAGTTAAGATGAGTAAGTTAAATTTATTATATTATTTAAAAAATACAATTTCATATATTGCTTGATATATATCTAAGAGTTGAAGTTAATTTGAATAGGGTTATAGTAAATGAAGGCGGATTAAATTATTTCACATTGTAAGAAAATTCTAAATAGATTACATTACATTATGAGAATTAAGGTCTAATAGATTAAATAGATAGATATTTTTAACTAAATAATTATAAAAATTAAATATAATTATATCTTCTAACTAAATAATTGGGAACAAATCATAAATTAACTAAATGAAATATAATAATCCTATCAAATAAGATCCTTGCTCAAGACCAACAATAAAAAATAATTTTTATAATAATAATTTTAAAAAAAAAAAACTAATAATTTGTATTGGATGATACAGTACTACTATTTTTTCTTTTTAAAATATGCTCATAACTATTCCTTATGCTAATAATATTATTATATGATTGGGTGAGTTCCACACCTCTTAATAATTATATCTGGGTTACAAGGTTTGTTGGTATCCTTGAGAAAAAAAATCGGCATAATTATTATGGAGGATAGGGCCTCTCTAGTAATTCACGTTCACTCATTTTGGGCAGGTCCATGACCAACGTGCTAGATAAGATAAGATAAGAAGTAAATAATATTAATAGTATCAAGACTAATAGTAATTTATTCGATTTACTTAAATGATGCACTATTCGATTCGCATGCATTTTTGAATATCTTAACCCGATAAGTGTTTGTTTCATATATATTTAATTTGACTCTTTGTCGGATTCTTTATATTTGCTTCTCGACAAATCGATGATCTAATTTCCTTAACCCAATTTTATATTTGAATAAAAAAGTAATTTTACCCTCGTTTTCAAAGCTATCCATTAGACTGACTACATCATGCTTTCTAGAAAAATCATAAATGTCTATTTTTAATCTTACTAGTTTTGGATTTTTTTAATGGTATATTTTTAAATAAAATTTATTCTAAATCGAGCGATATCTTTAAAAATTGGCCAAGAATTTTCCTAATGATTTGTTTAAAATATCCTTATTTATTATTTCTTTCAAAGTATATCGATTAATCTTAACAACCTACCTATTCGAAGATTTCAAATTTCTATTTAAGATTTAAAAGATTTTGTTAAAATTGGACTTGTTAAATCAGATTTTAAAAAAACTAGATTTGAGTCAAAATATTTTTTTTTCAAAATTGACCAATTCTTTAAGTTGTTTAAACATCAATCAAGGTTAAGATGGTAGTTTTCGCTTGAAAATTTGATTTAGCCACGTTATATTTGGCTCTAAACCTGCTAACGGAGCCATTTATCAGATATACTTGCTGGTGGCAAATCTTACTTTCTACTTTAAATAAAGGAGAAGCGACAGAAATTTATAAAAATTTCTATGGGGATTACAAATATTTAAATGAGTCAAAGGCCCGCTCCCTCGTTGGAATCGTAGCCACTGAAATAAAGTAAAAATTTAAAAACCAATCATCCTGTCAATTGTTATTCCATTTTCTTTTCCAACCAGTACCGTTTATATTAGCCTTCGTTTTAATATTTAATATGGTTAAGGGTTTAAAAAAAAATTCCCATTTATTATCTTGGAAAAATGTTATAACAATTTATAAAAATTGTTAAAGGGATGGAAATAAAAATTTTCATTTTAGTTGATAATATTATATAAAATGAAAATATAAAGTAAAAATATTGAAAAATAATTTTGCTTTTCTATCTTCTAGGTAGCTACAAAAAAATATTTAAATTTTATTTTTAGCTATATAAAAATTGTATTTATGGCTATATAAAAACTATATTTTGGCTAAAAATTTTTATAGCAATAATAAAGAAAAAATGGATTCAAATTTAGCATTTTGATAAAACATTAAAATTTTTTGGCCAGGGTTTCAGTCCTTCCTCAAAACTTAGAAAGGATGGCAATGGGGCTTAGATACCCGGCGTATTTCATAAATTTCCAAAAGACATTGTGGCAATTTTTAATTAATTCTTATTTAACACTATTTTTTAATTATATGCCCTAGTTTGCGTAATCAAACAAATATTAAATTTTTCTGGAATAAATTTAATATTAAAATCCAATTTTCATTTGAATTAAATCAAATAGAAACTTGCTAACCGCCCCAAATTTTCAGCTTAGACATATGGTGTAGAGGTCTGCAACTCAATGTTTTGAAAAAAATTTAACGCCCGCCCAACCCGCCCATAGTTTTCAAAAAAATATATAACCGCCCGCCCCACCCATTTGTCTAAATTCCTTACCCGCCCGCCCATTAGTCTAAAATTTTTTACCCACCCGCACATTATTTATAAAAAATTTTAACCCAAGTCCACTTATAAAATTTAATAATGGCCATTCTTTCAATTTTTTAAGTATCTAATAAAAATATTTCAGCATTACATATCTACAAAAAGTTATAAATTAGGAAATTAATTTAAGCATAAAAAAATATTAAATTTAAATTATGAACAATTTATTTGATCAAATAGAATATTTATGAAATAAATATAAATATAAAATTGATATTATATATGTCTTATTGGGATATGGAATCATGTGGGATTCGTAATCCCAACTTGGGGATTCAAGATCTTAAATCCCCACGCGGGATCTTTTTTTAAAAATATTCCGAATCCCCATGAAAAAAAAAATATAATTACTTTTTCTTCTCTCTTTTTGCGGCTGGCATATAATTAAAAGGCCAAAATAAGGGATTTAAAAAGAGAATTTTAAAAAAAGTAAATAGCATAAAATTAAGGCATATAATGAATGAAAAGGGATGAGGTTAAGACTTTTTTGTTTTAAAAAATATATTTATAAAAATCCGAATTATTGCAACAATTATTCAATGCAATATGGCATTTTGTTGAACATTTAAGCAGGGACCCGAACCGTTATTTATAACGGTTCAGTTTGGTTACGGTTCAGTATATAAAAAATTATTATGGTTTATTTTTCTGGATGCCGTTTTTAAAAATCAATTATGAATAAGGAAAAATACTATGTATCTTTAGGTTGAGCCAAATAAGGTTAGACTCATTTAGAGATTGTTAAAACTAAATTATTTATAACAACGAACAAATTTTAAGTTGAGATTATCAAAATGTTTTTTTAAAAAAAAGGCTAAGGACCAATATATATTTTTATTTAGTAATTTTATATATTTTTACATATTTTTATATAGTTGTTTTAATATTTTAGTGTTTTATCATTTTTTTTTAAATTATACAAATATCAATATTATCAAAATAAAATTTAAAAAAATAAAACAAATAACAACAATAGCAATTTTTTGAAGTTTTGGAAGTAGGAAAATTTATTTCCTTTTTTGAGAAAATTAGAGAGTAAAATTCTGGCAAAGTGGGCTTTTAGTGAAAGGTTATTTTTTGTAGCCAATCGCCTATTAGAGGAACGTACACAATTGAAATAAAAAAAATAGACAGTCTTCTTTTTCTAAGTAAAAATTTGGATTTATAATTATGTACTTATATTTTGTTATTATGGAATATGGAATTAAAGAAATAAATAGAATAAATTCAAAAAAGTGTAAAAAATTATAGCATTAAAGTTTTGAAAAATTTAAAAACACCGTGAATTTTCGGGCATGAAACAAAATATCGCCTTTCGTGAGCGGGCGGGTCGGGTCGAAATTTTTTTAGTGATAAGCGTGAATGGGCGTGAATATTTTCATTGCCACATTTATTTTATTTTATTAAATTTAATTTATATTAAAAACATTTTTTCGAGTATTTATTTAATGATTTAAAGCATAAAAATAATATATATTAAATATCTCTAAAAAATAAAATTTTCTGGTGCCAGCCAGGCGGCAAAAAAATATAATTTAATTGATTTTTTTAAAAAAAGATTCCAAATCTCTTTATAAAAAAAAATATATTTTTGTTATAAATATCTGAACCATAACTGTAACCGAACCGATATAATTATTTATTGAAGGAAACGCTCCCTTTTAAAAGTAGCTAGCTCCCGCTTCCGCTCCTACTTTCTCAAAAGGAGCTAGCTCCCGCTCCCGCTACTACATTTTTAAAAGGAGCTAGCTCCCGCTCCAAGTAATGGAGTCCCACTCCATAACCGCTCCTTTGATTTTCATTTTTTTAGAAGGTATACAAAACAATATCATATTTTTTTTATCAAAAAGCTTTATTTAAATGATCTATCAAAATATTTATAACCTTTTATTAGCTTTTAAAAGTAATAAATTTTTTAAATTAGAATCTAACAAACATCCACGCCTCTCCCCTAATACCTGTTTTGCAATACTAAATAGGCACTCCACAGTAGCACTAGAGGGAAGCAGGGTATTGTATTTTATAAAGATATTTTTTAATTCAGGGAATTTATTAAAAATAGTAATTTTGGTATTTTAAAAATATTTGTCCAATATATTATCTTCCTAATGATCAATTTCATGGAATCCAAAAAAATCTTCCAAATCAATTTGTATTTAAAAGAAAGATTTTTTACTCTTAGATGCTTTTTTAGATTGAAGCTGCTCACTTTTGAATATTAAATAGTTTTATTTAAACACAAAAGACATTTTGCCCTTAAATTTGTTTGATCATTTGGATCAACATCTTTTAGAAGTTTAAAATGATGGAAATGGAAATTTGATTTCTTCATCTATGATCTCTAAATCCATAATATCTAAAACTATTTTTTATTATTTATCTATAAAATGAATATTAATATGACTTACAAGATTTTCCAAAAAATTTTCAATATAAAAAGGAAAACTTGATGTTTAATATTTAAAATGATTAGATGAAAAACCAATATAATACTCGGCTAAACATTTAATAATAGATAAATTTAAATTAAATAAAATTTCATTTTTATTGAATTTTAATTAATAAATTTTATTAATATTTAAAAAATAATTTAATTTATACATTAAATTTAAAGGAGCGGTGGAGCGGCGCTCCTCCACTCCAGCCCTAAAAGGAGCTAGCTCCCAGTCCCGCTTCCCAATTTTATAAAGGAGGGGCACTCCAGGTGTTTTTGGAAAAATGTAGCGGCGCTCCTTAACAACTCTGAGTTAAAAGAACCTTTATAAAAAACGGTTAAACCGGTTCAGTTTTTATATTTTAGAAATGGCAATAATTTGAATATTCAGTATTATATAAACGTGCTATTATAGTACAGGCGGTTCCCGCAACATAAGTTTCTGTGGAAAGGGCTTTTTCGGGGCTAAAATTTGTGTTATCATCACAACGAACAAAAAGGAATCCATTTATACTTGAAAATATATTACTTATAAGTTCAAATAATATATTTAAAATGAGTTATTTTGAATCTTATATATTTTTTTTATATATAATTAATAAAATAAAAATTTAGAAGATGGTGTTGCTTCAATAAAAAAAAAATTCTAACCGTAATGAACCTTTATAAACCTTTAAAATTAGCTAAACCATAAATTTCTTCTCAAGAACCGTAACCAAAACATAACCATTATAATTTTTTATATACTGAGCCGTAACCAATAACGGTTCGGTCCCTGCTTAAATGTTCAACGAAATGCCATATTACATTGAATAATTGTTGCAATAATTCGAATTTTTTTTAATATATTTTTTAAAACAAAAAAGTCTTAACCTCATCCCTTTTCATTCATTATTTCTCTTTTTAAATCCCTTATTTTGGCCTTTTAATTATATGGTGCCAGCCGCAAAAAGAGAAGAAAAAGTAATTATATTATTATTATTTTTTTCTAAATATTTTAAAAAAAATATTTAAAAAAAAGATCCCGATAAAACGTGGAGATTCAAGATCTTGAATGAATCCCCACTGGGATTCCGAATCCCACATGATTCCATATCCCAATACGACATGTTTCCATCAAAGTAGGATATCCGTCTGAAGTCTATCCTCTTCCTCAAGTGAGATCCGGATGTCCCGTATGCAATATATGTAAAACTCTTTTTTGAAGTGAGTACGAAGATTAATCTGCCATTCCAAAATAAAAAACTGAGCTATTTTAGTAATCGTTTCATGCTATTCGGAATAGTAATAGAATAAAATACTATACAGTTTTATAAACCAGACCTCTAGTTAATATTAGAAACAGATGCATCTAACCAAGGATTTGGAGCTGTATTCATGCAAAAATATGATAATGGTAACGAATTTCCAATAGCTTACACCTCAAGAACTTTACAAGACTGAAAATAATTATTCTAGAATAGACAAAAAGTAAAAGTAATAATAAACGGCGTAGAAAAATCTCACAACTATTTGTATGGACGAAAATTTAAAATTTGAACAGACCACAAACCTTTAATAAAGATATATGGTAATAACAGAGATTTAAGCTCATTAACAAACCAAAGATTATTACGTTGGGTATATAAATTATCTGCATATGATTATAATATAATGTACAAGAATGGCGCTAATAATATAATTGCAGATGCTTTATCGCGAAACCCAATAGAGAAAAATGATGATAGAATAATAAAACAGTGAAATATATAAGAAATCTTACTTATGACACATTAACTCTATCATGAAAAGAAATGGTACATACAAATATACAAAATCAGATTTACAAGCTTTTAGAGCAAGAATAGATGAAATAGAAAATGATGACGGTATTTTATTTTGGAATGACAGATTAATCATTCCGTACTCACTTCAAAAAAGAGTTTTGCATATATTGCATACGGGACATCCGGGTATTACAACAATGAAATCCATTACGAGACATTATATATGGTGGAAAAAATTTGATAAAGATGTCGAAAAACTAATAAAGGTTCTTAACTTAAAAAAACGATTGGTACAATAAAAAAAGAAATATTGTTATCGATCATAATTAATTATAATTTTCTTTAGTTTGTTTTTGAACAAAAATTTTAAATTTCCTTACCCGCCCGCCCATTGTTTAAATTTCTTAACCCGCCCGCCCATAGTTTCAAATTTTTTAACCCGCCCGCCAGCCTGCCCATTCTCAAAATTTTTTTACCCGCCCATCCGCCCGCCCACTTAGATGGGCGGGTGAGGGCGGGCTGGCCGAAACCCCGCCCAATGCAGACCTCTAAGTGCCCTTAAATCATTATACATAATGGATATTTAAAATTGTGATACATAAATGAAATTTAATAGTATTTGATTTGACATGAAATTTATATGAAATAAAATCAACATAAAGATGATATGAAAATACAGTTAGTTGCATAATTATATATGGTGAATTCCGTATCAAATCAACCAAGGTTTCAACCCTACCTCCTCAATTTTTTTTAAAATTTTGCATATTGGTAATATATGCTATAAATAAGAAAAAAATAATATTTTTACTTCATTACACTAATTAATCGCTAAGATATGGGGGTTTAAAGAAAGGGAAAATGATACATTTTTGACAAGATGCACTTGTCAAAAATTTTCAAATATCTCAAGAATAAATTAATTTAGAGCAATAATTTAAATTTTATTGTATAGCTTAATAATGGATCTTTAATATGACATATAAATAAATGTGATGGAAATCAGATTAATACCCAAAACCGGAAGTACAAACATGGAAATGGTCATAGAATTTTTTTCTCTACATGTATACTAGACTCTGCTTTATATTTGTACAAAATCCTTGACTGGGACAAACGTGGGTCCTAAGATAGATGACTTTTTATATAGCTAAAATGGATCAAATTTAACGTAAATATCATCATATTTAAATTTATTGAACACTTACATAATAAATTTGGTTAAACTTTCTTTTGAAAATAATTTTGAATATTTTATTTTAGCATAAATTAAAATAAAAGAAAAACTTAGGGCACTTGCAATGTCAAAAATTTTTTTTAAAAAAAATTAATGATTCTCGCATTTATACATTATGCGTTCAAATTGATTTCATAAATTTCAATAATAAATTAATTTTTTTTTGAAGTATAATTTTGACTTTGGGCGCACCCTAATTTGATGCGAATTCAAAGATTATATATCATTTCTTGAAACGCTGACGAAATCTGCCAAGTAATTTGTAGATTATTTAGAAAAATGAAATAATTTGATTCTTCATTCTTATAGCTTCACCAATCTTTATTTAAAAACTCATTAAAATCCAATTTATATGCTGGCGAATTCTTAGTTATTATTAACCCCTAAGAAAAATATGCATTTGTAGTGCAGGGTCATGCATAAGGATTTCATTGGACCAATAATCAGGCCACTACGATTTATTACATTTAAGACGGCTTAATTAAACAAGTAAATTTTATTGTTATATGAGATTGTTTAAAGCACAACGCATGTGCATTTTATTTATTTCTAACAAAATTGACCTTTAAAAAAAAGATTTGGCAGGGTTGTTAAAATTTATTATTTTCCTGATTGGTGAAATAAAAATACTTTATTAACCTCTACAATCATGAAAATGATTTTGGGATAAAGGCAGAATGACAATTATTTGCAACCATACATAATAAAAGTCTCTGCGACAGTTTCAGGAGCTTTACTAAACGATTAGCAGCTCGAGCAAGTTTGCAATATTTATGAGATTATATACTGAAAACAATGGATTTATATAACTATGCAAGAAATAATATCAGAGAAATAAATTTTACATTTGTGAGCAATATCTAAGTATAAAAATCATTTTGAAAACAGGTTTTTGACAGTAAAACAAATTTATGGATAGAAGAAAATAAAATAATAGTTAAAATTTAGTCAAATTCTTCGGATGATTTAATATATGTTATATTTTAAAATTTTTATATATTATAAATTTTTGATTGACATGTATAATAATAGAAATTATTTAGTCAAATAAAAATATGTTTAGAATATTTTGACATGTAATTTCGAGAGAATAACCTAAGTGTTAAATAAATCACCCCCCTCCCCACCTACCTCCCATATTTCAAGTATTTTTTTAAATAATAAAGTAAGGGCCCTTCATTTAGACATATTTTTTAATAAAAATTATTAAAGTATTAAATTTAAATATGATTATATTTATGTTAAAATATGATCAATTATAGCCATATAAAGAGTCATAACTCCTAGACCCACGTTTATCCTGGTACAAATATAAAGCAGTCTGGTATACATCTAGGAATACCTTTTTTCTATATTCATTTTCGGTTTGGTACTTCAGGTTTTGGGTCTTATTCGGGATTCTATCACATTTAATATGTCATATTAAACATCCATTATTAAGCTATATAATAAAATTTAAATTATTGCTCTAACTTAATTTATTCTTGAGATAAATATAAATGAAGTACATTTTGTCAAAAAAATACCATTTTCCCGCTCTTTAAAACCATATCTTAGCGAGTAAGTGGTATAATGAGTAAAAATTTCATATTTTTCTTAGCTATAGCATTTATTACAAATATAGAAAATTTTAATGTGTTATATTTTAGCTAATGAAAAAAATAAAGTTTAGCCCCCAACTTAACTAGCGGCTGAGATATGGCCATTTAAATGTCGAATAAATGGGGCATTTCGGGAGAATGAGTTTGCTGAAAGAATATCTAATTACATTTAAAAATTTAGCAGAAAATTATCCAGAAATAAGTTTTATTTGAAAAAATAATAATTATGATTATAAGCAATAAATATATAGTGGCCGAAGTTTGGAAAAATATGTATTAAGGGGAGGCGTGGTTGACTTTAATTATATAAATCATTATAATTTTTTTAATTTAATCTATCAAATATATTATTAGGTCATACCTATTATTCCTGTATTATCACTTTAACAAATTGAGTGAAAAAGTGCAATGCCTTAAAAAAGGAAACCTAAACCCAATTATTTGCCCCATTAGATATATTAATAGACTTTTTTTAAATTTAATACATTATAAAATTTGTGGTTATTTTTATAATATATCCTATTCAATATATAATACTTTATTAATAAATAAATGTTATAAAGTTAAAACCAGTTTGGAAAAAAGATTTAAAGATTTTTTAGAAAAAAAGAGATATTTGAACAAATTTTAATAATAAATGGCCAATTCACTTATATATTTTCTATTTACATGCATAAAAAATCTTTCAAGATAATAAAAATTTTAAAATAAAAAGAATGACCTGAACTCAGTTTACAATCATATCCAAATATTAAATTTACAATCTTCTGATAAAATCTATAAATTTATATTCTATTAAATAATATCGTTTTTATTTGATGGCAATAAATCTTTCTAATAACAATTATTTAGGTAGATGATGGATAATAAAAAGAAAAATATTCATGATAATTTAAATAAAAACAATTTAAATTTTGCAAAATATATATAGAATAGATATTGATATTTTTAAATAACAGAAACAGACATTAGCTTGAATAAATTTGATTTAATTTAGGGAAAAATTAGTATAAACTATAGCTAGTTTCGGGAAAAATTAGTATAAATTAGGAGCTAAATTATTATGAGAAGAAATATAGGTTGAGGTGGAAAATAGAGCCATCTAGGAATATAATTTATATTAAATTATTTAAAAAAATATATAATATAGGTCGTTGTTTTCTGTAAATGATAATGCGATAAAAATAGATATATATTTTTATTTTGAAAATAAAAATAAATTTTTTGTTGTGAAGGAATATAATTTGTTTATTGCAATATAGCTTCTTTTATATATTGAAAAGAAATAAAAAACGAAAATACAAAAAATAGTAACCAGAAAGTAATTAATAAGCCAGGCCAGTCTGTAAAGGTTAATAATAAATTCAGGGGCAATTCTATCTTTTACAATAGGGAAAAAAATTTTAAAAATTATTTTAAAAATTATTGTTTTTTTGCTAGCATTATCCAAATTTACTTTCTTTTTTATTAGATAACATTATCCAGTGGCGTAGCCAGAATTTATCCATGGGGGGGGGGGAGGGGTTTAAAATTTTTTGGGGGGCGAAGCCCCCAAACTCTACTTTTAAATATTGGCAATATTATGTGCTTTATTAGTGTCTAATCACTATAGTAACAAGCATGAATAAAAAAAATATTAGTAACAATTTTGGCTAAATTTATGATTAATAAGCGACTGAACACTGAAAACATTATTCTAAAAATTTAATCTATGTTTAGTCAATTGTAAATTAATCCATATAGTTTAGAAAGAAAAAAATTTGCTCCCCGAACCTTACATTTTTTAAGATCACTCAATATACCTGATTGAGTGTTAAAAATAATTCTTTTTTAAATTTTAGATATAGATTTTATTTATTATTAAAATACTTTAGTATAAATAAAATCTCTTTATTTAACTATGCATTTATTTTAATGATAATATACAATAAAATAAATTTCAAAATGTAGAAATTTTTATGTAGATTATTATATTAAAAATTTATTGTAAATAACTATATTTAAAAAATATATAATTCAATAAAATATAAGTAATTCTTGTACGGTATTTTAAAAAATATAATTTAACAATTATAATTAATACAAAATAATCTATAAATATTTCTTATTGCAAAAGCAATACTTTTATTAAAAATACATAAATATTATGACTAAGAATTCATTATAATTAAGTTTTGCATATAAAAATTTTATGACTAAGAAAATATGATAATCATAGATTTGAATTTATAAAAAGAGGTCTACTTTTCTCTGAGATTTGGCTAATTCATCTAGAATCAAATTTTTATCTAGAATGATCTCCTTATAAATATTTAAAAGGGCTAATCCATTTAAACAGTTTTCACCGGTGCTATTTCTTAAATAGGTTTTTAACCTTTTCAAAGTTGAAAAAGACCTTTCATTGGTGCAGGTACTAATCAATAAAGTAGCTAAAATAAAAAGTAATGTTTTGATATTTGGCAGCGAATCTAAAGTGCAATTACACATGGAAAGAGCCTGCAAAGCATTTTTAGGTCTCAAAGAGTACTCTATTCTGTCGAGATTTTTATACCAAAATTCGACATCACAAAGTAGCTTATCATACGACCCTAATAAATCATCAGAATAAAACTCTGAGATGTTCTTAATATCCTCTCGCGTTTCAAGTGTAATCAACAATTCAGACTCAACCGGCAAAAGAAAATAAAAGCTTTTTAAAATAAAATTGTGACTTATAAATCTTTCCTTTAATTGAAATAAAAATGTATCAATAAGTGGAATAAAAATGTTAATTTGATAAAAATCCTCAATCGTAGATGCATCAATATTTAAGCGATTTGACTGTCTAGAAACTACTCTAGGTTTAAAAATTTCAATCCCAAACAAATTAGCGATCTCCTTTACTTTCTTGTAAATATCATGAATTTTTCATCCACATTTCTGATATTTGTTAATATTTAAACAATATCCTTTGCCCTATTCATAACCTCTCTTAAATCCAAATTAATTTTTTGAAGTATTTTGCTAAAATCATATATAGTTAAATAAAAAATATACACATTGAATTGATATTAAAAATTGTGGCATAACTCAAATGAAAATATAATTTACAAATAAAAAAATAGAACTCAATTATATTATAAAATACCATACCATCATTTGATGATTTTCCAGCCAAATCAACTGAGAGCTCAGATTCTTTAATAATACATAATTTTTCTAATAAAAAATTAAGAGAACTTATAAATGATAATTTAGAATTATACCATTATCATTTGAGGATTTTATTTTAGCTAACTCATTTGTTTTCCCTGAGTATGTTGGTTGTATTTCTAATTGCAAGATTTAAATAAAAGATATTATAAAAGTGAATACCATTACAATCGTCATTTGAGGATTTTGTTATTTCTAAATCAAATTACATAAATTTTCTAAATCAATTTAAATATACATTTATTTAGTAAAAATTTTCTTATATCCATGTGGGAATTAAATAAAAATATTAAAAACTATCTAAATTTAGTTTAACAATTTAAATTTTATTATTAAATTTAAAATATCTAATTAAACAAATAAAAATATATTTACAATATAAATTTAATTGTTATTTAATATTTTATTAGTTCATAAAAATATATTTTATTTTAATATCGTATATATTATTTATTTTATTTCTAAATTGAAACAGTTTTTTAAATAAAATAAAAAAAAATTAAAAAAAAAATTTTTTTTTGAGGGGTGATGGGGGGTTTTAACCCCAACCCCCCCCCCCCCCTTGTCTACGCCACTGACATTATCTAAAATTACCTTTTTTTTTAGCTAATTTCTAGTACTGAATAAATTATAATAATTACTTGATAAAATTAGAATATTGAATAACTTTTTATACAATATATCGCGATTTTTATTTCTACTTTTACTTATTTCACTATTTTGTATTCAGATTATTATTATTTGATATTTACAAATTTTTGCATATATAAATACATTTATATAAGATTGTTAAATAATCTGATTATCATCAGTATGTAATTATTTGATATATGTAAGAATATTATAATGTAAATTAAGATAAAGAAATTAAAATTAAATACTAATTAATCATTGATTGGCCCCGCTAAAAAACAATAGGGAATAAAAAAAGTGACAAGGGATAGATTAGGACATGTTTTAATATGAATTTATTTTAATGTAAGGGAAATTAAGCTTTATGACTAGAGGATAATTTGAATACAATAATATTATGGTATGGGAAATCATGCTAAACTATTAGAAAATAATGAGTTTGGATATTAATGCACAAGCAGGCAAGCTATATATTTCTGTTACATTTGAAATCATAAGATCATTTATGAGTGGCCATAAAATTTGGTGCGCCGGCTAGCTCGGGATTAAGATTAGGTCAAATAGCTTTAATCATGGTGGACTGAGGAGTGGGAGAATCTAAAAAAGTACACAGCATTTGTCAAGTCAATTTAGATCTCTCCTTTATTTTGAAAGGTAGGCCAAAACTATGCGACTCAATATTTATTATTAACAATAACATAATTAAATAAATAATATTCAAAAAATCAAAGTTGGTGTAAAAATAGTAAATGTGAAAAAATGTCCTTATCCATAAACAATCTCGTCCTTTTATAGTTTTTTCATCTATTGTATGTACTAATATTTTTTAACCAAACCAATGATAACATCGAAAACCTTAGGAAATTATGTGTTCTTTTCTATCAATCAATCCGGTGTCTTAGTTTTATACAATAGCAGCCTTTGTTTTACAAAAATAAAAGGGAATAATATCACTTTAGAATTTTGCAAGGATAGTAAATTTTGATAACAAAAAGAGGGAGATTAAAAATTAATATTTAATTAAGATAACAAAAAACAAGGGGGGTAATTAAAAATACTTAAACAAGAAACACAACAGTTTAAGAAAGGGGCATACTTCCAGTCAGGCGCGTACGAAGCGGGAGTGGGTAAGGGCTGGAGACATCCCCCCCCCCCAAGTCAAAAAATGCAGATGCAGGATATATTTTTTAAATATATTATTGTTTATATTAATTTATATTTTATAATATTTATTCCTTTATCTTTCTTATTAAATATATATTTACATTTATTTATCATTTTCTTATACTAAGTTATTTTATTAATTAATTTAGATTTCAAGTTTTCCTTGGCGTAATATTTATTTATTATTTTCAAATTTCTAGTGGCGTAATATTTATCTACCATTTTAAACTTCAGGAATAATTATGGATATCAGAAATTTTTTTACACATATGATGATTATGAAATTCAGAATCCTAGTCATCTTATAAAAAAGCAAAAATTTATTAAAGATAATTTTTTAACATTTTATAATTAATTAATCAACATCCCTCCAATAATGAATATAAATAATGAAAGAATAGTTGGAATAATAATCTATGAAATAATTGAGAATCAGGATATAGGGCCATTAAAAGGTCAGTTATTCAAATTTCGGGAGTTTTTTAATGAGAAGTGTGTAGTAAATTAATCAAAATAAGCATTTAATTAAATGAGCTGTAGAAAAATCATTTGGTATATATTTTATTTTGGGCAGCTAATTGATTTTCATGGGCAGTATTTAAAATAAATAAGCAATTTTAAAATAATTTGGCTGGTATTTAATAAATAATTTTCCATTTTTATGTAATTATGGAGTTTTAATTTTTTATAATTCGCATTAATCTAATATTGTGTATTAGAAATAGTTTTTAGTCCTAATAAATATATGCTTGATTTTTTAAATAACAATAATATTATCTTAAAATAATTTAATTATATTAATCACAGTGTTAGGGGGGGGCGCAGGGACTATAGCTCCCTGAAAATTTGAATAGACACCTGAAGCGAAAAAATTTTTTTTCTTAATGGTTACCTAATATCCCCCTGAAAAATAAATTTTTTAATAGCCCCCTGAACGATTTCTTTTATAATTCTATTAGGTATTATATATAGATTTGATTTTATAATTTAAAAATTAATTAGACCTATAATTTTTATTAAATGAATACTATTTTAATTATTAGATTAAATCATAGGCGTAGCCGGAATTTTCCTAAGGAAGGGGGATTAAAAAATTACTGGAGGCTTGGCCCCCAGACCCTATTTTGGGTGAGCCTTCGGCCCGCTTTTGCCCGGCCTTCGGCCGGGTTACCTTAGTCTATATTAGAGGTCTGCATTGGGCGGGTTTTTGGATAATATGCCCGCCCACTCAATGTTTAAAAAAATTTTTAACCCGCCCGCCCAGCTCGCCCATAGTTTTCAAAAAAATCCCGCCCGCCCATTAATCTAAAATTTTTTACCCGCCCGCGCGCCCATTAGTCTAAAATTTCTTGCCCGCTCGCCCATTAGTCAAAAATTTTTTACCCGCCCGCCCATTATTTATAAAAATTTTTTTACCCAAGCCCGCTATTTTTAGCATCTAATGAAAATAGTTTCAACATTACATCTCTATAAGTTTTATAATTTAGGAAATTACTATATTAAGCTTAAAAAACATTCAATTTAAATTATGGATAATTTATTTTATCAAATAAAATATTTATAAAATATAAATATAAATATTATAAGTAATTATAATGCAAAAATAATAATGAATCCACATTTTCGGGATTCAAACAGGTTCTTCTTTGTTCTAAAAACCTTCCGGCAATGCTAAATCCTCTTTCAGAAGTAGCACTAGTTGCAGGAATTGCTAAATTTTTTTTGCTAATCTTGATAGCTTTGGCAAATCTTTTTCTTGTCGTTTCCACCAAAGTAGGACATTTTGAAGAATATCCTCTTCCTCATTTGAAATCTTTAAATAAAAGTGAACCAATAATAATAAATTTATAAAAGTAATTTAAATTTATATTAATTGTAATATATGCATCTAAAATTATGCTAAATTATACTTATCAAAAATGGTTACTTTAAGATTTAAATATTTTGTTATGTCATTATGTACGGTACTATCCTCAGTAACAACCTCATCCTCCCATCTGTTGGGGTTTAATTTTGATGTGGATGCTATTTATTTCAAATATTACATTTAATAAGTAGCTAAACGAATTTATAATTTATTAATACCTTTTAATTGGATTCTCTTTGCTTTTGGGGAAATGGGTAAAATCAAATTTTCATCTATGTCGATGTTACATTCTTTTATGCAAATCAAATCTAACAAGTTTTCAATATGTTTTTTTAATTCATTAATTTCTTCCGACGACAACATCCTCATTTGTCGGAACTTTGGTATTAAAAATGTTGAAACTTTATGGAGCATATTAATTTAAAATTTTTCAATTATAAAATTTTTAGCTCTTTTCTTTATTATATCTATTTCTTTTTCGCATTTTGTTTTTCTCTCCATTATATTCATATTTATTTCATTATGCTCATGTAGAAGATTATACTTAATTTTTTTATAAATAAAGAAAAAATGGGCATAAATCCCCAAATATTAATTTTCATACCATATAAGAACGTTATGTAGTGTAGGCCTGCAATCACCCTCAAGAGCATTAGTTGCATCTTTATATGGTTCCAAATAATCTATCAGTGTTTTTAAATCTTCCTTTCCCATAGATCCCATTTTTTCAGTCATATCACGAGATTGTAAGAATAAAAAAATCACATCATACATTATATAAATGCTTTGTAGCATATTATGCTTTGTATTCCATCTTATATCAATATTTTGTAGTAACGTCTTGCTAAGATATTTTACGTTCACACTTTGCTTGAAATAAGTCGTCAATGATTTTGCAGTTACCAAAATATTATTAATCTCGGGAGCATTTTCGAAAATAAAAGTTGACTGGAAGGTATTACGAAGTATTGTGTTCAGCATATGTGCTGAACAGTTTAGTCTATTAAAGCTAATATTTGAAAAAATAAAAGGAAAATATAGTTCTTTAAATATGAATGTTTTTTCTTTAGGTGTATACAAAATCTCTCAGAAATTATTATAATATCTACCAAATAATTAAATTTTATTTAATAAAAAATTTCCCTTCCAAAGCTTTTTTAATATTTGCTCTTTGATCCGTAACAAAGATGAGCTTGGAAAAATATTCTCAGGGAACACCAATTTTTAAAAAATTTTTTAATAATTCTTTAAGAATATTTTCTACCGTCTTTTTTTCATCTTGAAATTTTGAAATAAGATGAAATTTTTTTTCTAATTTCCAATTTTGTATATAATGGATTGATAGAGATATGTAATTGGTTTTGGTAAATTCTTCACACCACATATCAGTAGTACATGAGCAAATGGAATTTTTTATTATTTCTACAATTTTAGGAAATAATATTTCCTTAATATCCTCAGTAACTTTGGATACGTTGCGGCTAACTGTTGTAGCACAAGGGATGATCTTATTAACATCCAATTTACCATATGTTGCTCCTAAGTCGGCAATTCTTTGTAAAATATTTATAAATCCAGGTCCTTGAACAGCTTGAAATGGCCTAAAAAAGATAAAAGAATAATTTATTAAATTAAAATACCTAATTTCTCTAGCGCAATATTCTACGAAATTCGCTATTAGACCAGATTTTATCGTTTTGTTTAATTGAGAATTGTCTTTTTCAAAATATCCAGTTATTTTTTAGTATCTATCAAATCTTCATAATTCGCAGATGAACATTGATGCCGAAGGAAGAAGGAGGTGCCACTTTTGCTATTATATTTAAAGATGGACTCGCAATCATTGCAGCGAATCCAATCTAGCTTTTTGTCATTTTCATCAAAAATAATTTTAAATTGTTTCCACATAGACGATTTAAGTTTATTATTATTATCTTCATTGTTTTTATCTTATAAAAATTATTTTTTATTTTCTTAGTAATATATTCTTTATTCATAATTTAAAATTAAATTAAAAAATATTATTTTGTTAAAATTATATTATAAAAAATAAAATTTATATATTATATAAGAAAATAAAAATGAAAATAAAAATAAAAATGAAAATAAAAAGGGCAATATAAAGATAAACAATCATTACTAAAATAAAATAATACAATGGAGTAATTTCATTATTCCCAAAAAAGGAAATTTTAATTTTCAATATCTAAAAAATTATATATTTTAAGAAAAAAGTTTAATTGCATTACCATAAAAGGAGATTTTAATTTGTTATAGAAAAAAGTTTGTTTTTATTTGTAGAAAAAGTTTTTTTAATTGAAAAAAAAAGTTGATTTATTTTATAAAAAGTTATACCAGAAAAGGCTTTTTATTTTTTAAGTTCGTAAGAACAATTTTTTGTTAATTAAAATAAAAATTTTTAATTTTTTTAACCCGCCCACCCGCGCATTGGTAAAAAATTTTTTAACCCGCCCGCCTGCCCGTTCTTAAAAAAATTAGTGGGCGGGCAGGAAACCCGACCAATGCAGACCTCTAGTCTATATATAGTCATAAAATATTTTTACAAGATAGGAGGTTAATTTTAATAAAAAAATAAGCCTGGAACAAATATAATATATATTTTTATTAGTTTATATAAAATATAATAAATTACTTGTATATAAATTAATATAAAAGCATGGTAATAATTTATTCCAAACATATGTCATTGGTAGACATATAGTTGATATTCCTCTATTATATAGAATAAGTTACAAAATACTAGGTAAAATTCCACTTTTACAGACATATTTGACAGTTAGAGAAATACTACAGATAATTTAACAAATTTACTAATCAATGCTCTTAAAAATAAATATAGCAAAAATTTGCATTCAATTATTTAACGCCATCTATTTATTTTAAATAAAAATCTTTATATTATTCATCCTACAATGTCTTTAATAGATATTTTTGATGTCATTATCAATATTTATAGTTTTCTGTAAAATATATAATTCGCTATATTGGTAAAAATTATTTGATTGTCATATGATAATTGATAAAATTAGATATACTGTAAATCTACGACATATAATATTCCACTGTTTGTATTGTGCTTTAATTTTTTTAATTTAATTTATGATTTAATTTTATCAATAGTTTTATAATTATATTTTACTTTTATTAAGATATATAAATTAAAATTACTTACTTTATAAAAAATTATATTTGATATATTATATTATTTAGTAATTTTATGGATCTATTATAAATAATTATAATACATTTCACTTTTGTCTTAAGACTTATCTCTGACTTATATTCCATTTCTTAAAAAACATTTTTGGTTCACTTTTTATATATATAAATGCTTTTTCCCAAAAATGTATAAATTATGATGAATAGTTTTATAAAAAAATATCAACTTCTACATTATTTTTTTCAAATTATTGTTTAAGATATATGCATACATTTTTGAGGGTCAGGAAGTAAGGGGAGGACTAAGGGGGATATTTATTATTAGCTTAGAATGATATTCACAAAAAGTGATAAATTTCTGAAGGGGGGGGGGAATTTCTTTTGCCCTCCCCCCTAGCTACGCCTATGGATTAGATTAACACATAATGCTTTTGATAATAAATATAAGTAACAATTCTCATTTAACTCTTTAACGACATCTATTAATTTAAAAATATTATTTAAAATTAAATATCTTATTATTCATTCCACAATATATGTAATCTTATTAGATATCTTTTTTTCCTTCTCTATTTTAAATGTTTTTACGAAAGCTATTTTCTTCTTCTTTGAAAAACAGCTTCTAGTTAAATTTTTAATACGAGTATATTTTTGATATTATTACAAACTATTACCAACTAAAGATGGTGCGACAATAATATATAATTATAATCTTAATTGCTTTCATCATATCACTCTGGTCTATTTTTTAGTTATAAAAGGTTTCATGCCATGAAAATAACTCAAGGCTTCAATATATTTGCATAATTATTTCTTCCAAAGATTTTTAATGTTTTTATTTTATCAATTTATCAATTTATCTAATATAATAGATTCTGATATGAGTTTACATCGTAAATATTATGGCTATGACTGCAAATTAACCAGCATCTAATAATTTATGTGTATATATAATTAAAGATTTTTACTCCTGCTTCTGAGAGCATTTGATTGCATAATTCATAGAGCAATAAAATCAACTGTCTAGTCATTTATATATCATTAATTGGAAGATAATCTTTTAGAAATTTTGTCGTGATTGACGGAGTCAATCACGAGAAACGAGGAAAAATAGACGAAAGCAAATATAAAAAAAATTATTATTTCGTCGATTCATTATGATAATAAACATTTTTTTTGGTGTGTTATTTTTATATTATATGATGCGTGATTATGGAGTTTTCAAATTATAAAATAATATATTTTTAGATTATAATTTTGTTTTGAAGGTTAGAGGCTTCCCTATAAAAGGGAAGCCGAAATCTTCAAATTCATTATGTTTTTTTTTTGGTTTCTTTTAATTGTAAAATTATATTTTATTAATTTGGTTCGCAAAATAAAATAGTCTCTATATCATTCGTTTTAATATTAGTTTAAATTAATTTAAGCGGTACAAAGTTTAAAGTGGTAGATTATTCGTTCTAATATTAATTCAAGCGGCACAAGCGGCACAACGTAATAAATATCTCACAATAATTTTCTTGATTATTTATCTAGCTTCATTAAGTCATCTAGGTCTAATCACAATATAGTCTTATGATTTGAATTGTTTATATTATCCTCTCCAAGAATTATTGATTTGGTTAGGCCTGCAAATTTTTCCTTATTAGTCAATTCTATAAAACATTGTCCAAAATGGTAACACAACGTTATATTGGTGTCAGGCGCGTAACCAATCCATCGCAAATTTGACTGTTTTCATAAATATCATTTTAAGTAAATAAACCCCCCCCCCCCCGAATCAGATATTTACAAATAATTGAATATCAATTTTCCAACATAAAACTTATTTTTCATAAATAAATTTTATTAAAATTTCCTTTCCTTGTGAGTAGTGTTGTTAAACGACTAAGCCGAGTCGACTTAGCTGCGACTCGAGCCTAGTTTCTAGACGATAAAATGAGTATGACTCGAGTCGACTAAATGAGCCACATTTATCGGCTCACTTAGTGGGCTCGTGTAGTCGGCTCGCTTAGTCGGCTCGTGTAGTCGGGAAGGTTGAAAACATATTTACGAAGTACTACTTCCGAATCTCGGCTAAATGGGTTAGCTCTGTTAAATATCCACAGAGATTTGGTTATAACGACAAACGAAATTCTTGATGAATTGGCAACATTCCCACGAAAATTAAGTATCACATTATAATTATAGTATTTAATAATTTTTTTTATATAATATTGTATTTGATAAGAAGTTAAAGAAAACTTATTCTTTAAATTATTTTCTAGTCAATATTTTATACGTACTACTATTAGTATTTTCAAAATTATATTCTACTTATATTGTATGAGAATTTAAGCTGAGGCTAATTTTTAAAGCAAACTTTATATAAAAAATGACATACTTTATTTCAACTTATATTTAAAAAAACTATATAATAATATACCTAACTTAAAATAATAAAAAATAGGCGTAATATCCATAAGCACGAATTAGTAAAAAATAGAAATATAATTATTATTAAATTATGAATAATTTAATAGAATAGCTACGAAGGCCAGGTAAAGGGGGTTTGGTGGCGAAGCCCCCCCCCCCCCCATAAGAAAATCATGGATACGCCACTGATGTAGGTTGCTAAAAATTATAGCGCCATGCGAGGTTTTTAAAAACCACTATCAAATAAGGTTAACCTTTTTTATTACTTGTAATTCTTTAGACAAAATTTTTTTTTATATTAGCAATAGAAAATATTTAATAATGTAATAAATGGATAAATATTTTGTATTAAAAATATTATATTTAGAAATGTCTTGTAATGTTTTACTTTTATTATTTGTATGCATAATAAATGATAAAATATAAACAGAATAATTGTACAAAGTTTACAAATTTCACTTAAAAAGTATAATATATTAATATACGGGCAAAAGCAGGCCGAAGTCCCGCAAAATAGTATGGGGGTGAAGACCATAGTAAATTTATTTTAGATGAGCCCTGAGATTGTCAAAGCCTCTGATTCCCCACACATAAAACTCCTGGGTACGCGCTTGCCTCCGGTGTATTTTCTTTAATATAAATGCTAGCAAAAGGAGTACAATAATTAGACCAAAAAACCTCTATCAATTTATGATGTACTCAAAAATTTATAAGAGTTTGAGTAAAAGGAGATCACAGCTTTTTATTCGCTATATTATAATTTTAATTAAAATTCTTATTTATGTGTTTATTATTAATTTAATTTTTACTATGATTATATCCAGGCGCCTGCGCAGGAATTAGGTCGGGGAGGGGGATAAAATTTTTTAAGAAATATTATTGTTTTTTAAAAATATCAAGCATAAATTTATTAGAACTAATAACTATTTCTAATACTCAATTTTAAATTTATGTGAATTATAAAAAAATTATATGTAAAGAATCACTTAAATGACCCCAAATTCTGTATTTAAGATATACTCTTCTACTGATCCTATATTAATGTTTTAACTATGAGCTTGCCTTGCTACAAGTCGAGGGAGACAAATATTAAACACGTATAGCTCTGCTTTTGACTCAACAATAAAATATGAAATTCTTCATCAACATTAGCCCTATTTCCTTGAGTTCTGATAAAATGCTCTCCGTTATTCTCATCTTCTTAATCAAGTCAATGTTATGTTTTTGAAAAGTAATACTTAAAATAGTTGTATAATTAAATAATACATTCTAATGAGAAATAAAATTTGGAATAAGTATTGAATCCAACAATTTTCTTGCTTCTGAGGAAATATTTCTTTCCGGCCTGTAATAAATTAATAAATGATTATTTATAGATATTGTATATTAAAATGGAATCGAACATTCGAAAAACAATAAATGAAAATTTGATGTTAAAAATAAATTGAAATATAAAATTAATAATCGTATTGTTTATAATTAGTAGTTGGTATTACTACAAATGGCGACGATAAATGGAGAAATTAATTCCTTAAATGGAGATAATAATTCCTTAAATGGAGAAAATAATTCCTTAAATGGAGATTCAAAAAAAATAGCGGATTTATCTACGATTAAATTTGATAAATTCGAGTTGGACACTTCTATCCACAGATATTTTTCTCAATGGGAAGCCAGTTTTCGGTTAAAAAACGTAAGCCCATCTGAATGTCAATATAAAGATATATTTTTAACATTTTTTGGCAATAAGAATATTGAGTTGGTGGACCGTTTTTGTTATCCTGATTCCATCGAAACTTTATCTTTTAAGGAAATTAAGTCAATATGTTTTAAACTATTTAAACGACGTCAACAGCTTTTGCTTCTAGATTTGATTTCGTTAGATTACGGAGAACAACTGAAACCATAACTGAATTTGCAGATAAAATTAGAACAATTGGCAAGCGTTGTCATTATCTTAATGATATTGACGAGCGTTTACGTGATCAGTTTATGGTTGGCATGGAAATACCGGGATTGGAAAGAGATCTTAGAGCTCTATATCCCGACTGTCTTGATAGAGATAATAATGTACTGACTTTTCAATTTATTCTTGATCTGGCATTAGCTTCTGAGCGAGCAGATAAAGAAATGGCAAAAATATGCCTGTTGTTAATAAGATAAATGATAATAACAAAAGAAATGATAATGATAATAATTATAAACATCCAATTAAAACGACGACTACTTGATAAAGGCTATAATAAAGTCAAGTATAATAATACATTTGATAAAGAGAATAATAAATACAAATATAATAATGATAAAGATTATAATAAACTTAAATGTTATAAATGTGGTTTTATTCATAACCGAGAAGTGAGATGTCCAGCTACAAATGCGGCATGTAATAAATGTAAAAAAATTGGTCATTTTGCAGTTTGCTGTAAATCAAAGAATTTAAATTATATAAGAGTGTCATCAAGTGATTCTATTCATAATATTTGGAAGATTCAACAAAATCGAGAGAATCGAGCAAACCTAACTGCAGAGATAAATGGGTTAGATGTTGAATTTGATTTTGACACTGGTGCACAAGCGTCATTGATAGGAATTGATATATGGACAAGTATTGGGCGACCAAAAATTAGGCCAACCAGTCCATTGACTGCATATGGTGATCATCCGTTAGACGTCAAGGGCGAGACCCAAGTCAATGTTAGGATTGGATCACAGACAAGGACTCTACCAGTGGTAATAATGAATACAACTGGGGTGCCTCTTTTCGGATTACCATGGATTATAGCATTCAATTTAGAAATGCCTCGTCAGGTTATGATTAAACAAGTACGCAATTTGGTCAACAATATTGAAAAAGAAAAATGTTGCATAACACTAGATTCTAGAATTCGAGATTTGATTAATAAACACCAAGGAATTTCGGAAGAGAATCAAGGTTCTAAACATGTTTTGGATATTCGAAGTATTAATTTGGATGATATGCAATTGTCAGAAAATATTCTGCGAAAAGAGTCGAAGCAAGATTTAATATTAAAAAAAGTAGCAATACATATTCAGCAAAGTTGGCGAAACTTTGATCGTCATAAAGATAAAGAAATAGTTAATTTTTATAATCGACGGGAAGAGCTTTCTGTCAATCGTAATATTATAGAATGGAATGGGAGATTGGTTATTCCTAATAAATTAAGAAATGCAGTGTTAGGAATGATTCACTGGGGACATCCTGGGGAAAATGTAATGAAATCTATTTTTAGATTGTATTGTTGGTGGCCCAGATGTGATGTTGATATAGAAAATTATATCAAAATATGTTCTGGATGCCAGAAAAATAGACCATGGTTAGAAGTTGATCTAATGCAGAATACCTCTGCTGATGCTATGATAAAACGACTAAATAAATGGTTTGCTAGGTTTGGAATACCCAAGTACAGTGTGTCAGACAAAGGACCACAATTCTTATCAGGGGAATTCCGTAGGTATTGTGATTTAAATAACATACGTCATATACGTTCGGCACCCTATCATCCAAAAACTAATGGATTAGCTGAACGTACAGTACGAACTTTGAAAGGTCGGTATTATGCAACGAGAGATTTAATTAGCGATCCCGAAGAAGCTATGACACAGGTTTTAACAACCTACCGATTGGGAGAGCATAGTTCCACAGGGAGATCTCCTGCTAAAATTATGTTTGGGAGGCAATTGAAAACAAGTCTGGATTGGATCCGACCAAATGCCGAACACGAAATAGTAAGGGCCAATGATAAACAAAGCCTTCATCATGATTTACATTCAAAGGAAAGAGAATTTGAAATCTCACAACCTATATAGTTAAATAATGAAAATACCAATGGTTGGAGAGAGGGAGTAATTAAAGAAAGAATAGGACTTTATTCTTATATTGTTGAATCTTCCGGGAAAACATTACGGAAGCATGCAGAACAGTAAAGAAATCGTTTAATTATCCCAAATCATGAAAGTTCTTTGGAAGTTACAGAAATGGATGTGCCAGTGAATGAAGCAAATACAAACACAAAAACAAATACCACATTACGTTGCTCATCAAGAAACCGTAAACCTACAAAGAGGTTTATTGAAGAAATCTAACTTTAAATTGTTTGAAGGAAATGTAATAAATTAATAAATGATTATTTATAGATATTGTATATTAAAATAGAATCGAACATTCGAAAAACAATAAATAAAAATTCGATGTTAAAAATAAATTGAAATATAAAATTAATAATCGTATTGTTTATAATTAGTAGTTGGTATTACTACAAGGCCATTGTGATATTTCAATAATAGAAAATAATTGGCTCTTCTAACTCCTTAAAAGCTGTTACTGCTTGATGGCAGAGACTCTATCTCGGACAAGGTTGCAATTTCTTTTTCCCTGTTGGACAAAAAGTTTCAGAAATAATAATTATTTGACTAGAAATTTGAAAATGGTAGATAAATAATACGCCACTAAAAATTTGAAAATAATAAGTAAATATTACGCCGGAAAACTTGAAATCGAAATTAATTGATAAAATAACTTAGTAGATAAATGTGATAATAAATGCAATTAAATATATATTTAATATGAGATACAAATAAATATTACCAAATATAAATTAATATAAACAATAATATTTTTGAAAAATATATCCAGCATCTGCATTTTTTGGCTTTGGGGGGGGGGGATTTGTCCCCCTGCCCCCCCTTCTGCGTACGCCATTGATTATATCATATAAAAAAATGATTATTATTATAAATAAATTTATAAAAAAAATATTGTTTTATATCACGTGAAATCTTTCCGCCATATTTTTTTTAACTTCATACCATTTTATTGTAATTTGCTTTCGAATTCTACGCCATGTATAATAATACTTTGAATTCAAGAAACTCTAATAAATATAATATGAATCGATTTCAGCTCATGAATTTTGAAAATATAGAGAATTTGCAACCGCAGAACATCTCTAATTTATCACATACCTTGCCTATTGGTAATCAAAATCATGACAAAAGGCAACGAGATTTTGCAGATATTGGACATCAAAATTTTGTACCAGCCAACAAACAACCGTCATGTTTTTTAAATAGCTATACTAACGTTATTCCAGAGGATCTTAATTCCCAAAATTATGGATTTATGAATATGAATCCAACTGCAACTAATGGCAATACATTCATAAATAAAAGAAACTTTGAAACATTAAGCTCTATTTATAAAGATATAAGTTTTAATGCATTAAATGAGATTAGTGTAAAGCGTAGCAAAAAACCAAAAATAGAGGTAATCTTAAAATATTATTATTGTAAAAAGTTATATATTTAGCAACAGTCCAAAGACCCTAAAGTATTACTTAACGAATTGAGGCCTGACATTCGCATGGAAGAAATAAGTATAAATCCATTTACTTATAGAGCTGTCATTGATGATAATCAATACCAAGGTATTTAAATAGATAGTAAATTTAAAAAAAAATATTTATAGCTGTTGGTAGATCAAAAAAATTAGCAAAAACTGCATTAGCTGAGAAAATTTTAGTAGAACATTTAAAATATAGAATTCCACCTCAACTAGAAAAGAAATCTAATCCACTTTTGTCCAATTACACAACTTCAGAAGTTTAACAATTGTCATATATGTTATATAAATTAAAAATCAGATAACTAAAAAAAATCCAATAAGTTTGTTATATGAACTCCATGATGGTCGTAATTTGAATATTGAGATAAAACAAAATGAAGGATATAAGATACCTATATTTGTTGCAAATGTATCTATTAATGGCAATATGTATTCAGGTAATTTATTATATATATTTTTATGAATTTTTTTAATTATTGAAATTTATTTGTGTTTATTTTTATATGTAAGAAAAATAAATGATAATAATTTCATTTATCATTACTCTCCTTATGGTTTGACTAAATCATAAAAATCTTTCAAACCAAAAATGGAATCATAAAATTTAAGGTTATCTAAAAATGGTTCAAAATATATAGATAAGTTGCCAAAAATTTTAAGGCTATGTTGATATTAAATATCAGATTGGTTTAATATTTAAAAAAAACCCAACTTAATTACTTATTACAAGTGTTATGCAAGCCTATTTTTTAAAATGGCTAACTCAATATTTTAGCCAGAAAAATATCGCCTAAACCTCGAGATTTAGATAATATATGTATAGACCTTTATTCCTTATATTAGCAAGATCTTCAGGCTTGCGTAATATTTTCCTGGATGAAATATTAAGTTGGCTCTTTTAAAAAATCGGCTCAAAACGAGTCATTTAACAACACTACTTATTACAATTGTTTAGTTATTTATATTGTTTTTATACAACAATTACATTTTATATAATTTCCTAATCATAAATGAATAAAAGGAACCAAACCAATTTCCAAATTGTTAATAAATTAAACTACAATTAAATTAGGTCATGTTCAGTTAACCTAAAATAAAATTATGATTGTCATGTAAATCTCACCTTGCAATAAATAGGCTTATTGAAAGTTTTAAGAAAAAATTGAGAAAAGTGTTTATTTCCAATAATAAAATGAATAGATATAATATTCATTAGGGATTATAATTTAACTTTAATTTATATTTTTCAATTAAAAATTTATGATTTATGCTGAAAATGAAAAAATATTAGGCCTACCTTAGAAATCAATAAAAAAATTTGAAAGTTAAAAAAAAGGGAACTAAATCCAGACAAGAAAAATGAATAAAGAAGAATCAGGTTGCATCTAAAGAAACCCTCTTTTTACATTTATTTTTTTAAAAGAATGATATAAATTTGAAAAGTGATAATATTGATATATTTGATTATTTTCCTTATTCTGTAAATTTTTATTATAAAAACATTTTCGGTTAGAACATTTTCTCAAAGAGATTTTCTAGGCATGTTTCAAGATTATTTTTTTATTTATTCCTATTTTTTTTGCTTAATAAAATATTAAAAAAAAATTTGATATAAAAAAGGCAAACGATTTTGATTTTACTTACAATTAAATAGTGGCAATTTTATATTATAAAATACATGAATTTAATTTAATATTATCCCTAGCTAATTGTTTTGTTTTGAAAAACATTCTGCCTGGAAATGGCCAAATATCCTCTGTTTGCCTCAAGTGTTATGTTTTATGAAACTCTTATTTGTGAAAATATCAATAGTGGACCACTTTCTTTTTTTGGAAAGTAATGTTAGATTTATTTTTATCTAATACCAGTAGCAGATACTCAAAAATGGCAATTAACCTGAAATATAAAAATTTAATCAACATTATGATATTTTCTAAAAATTTCTAAGCTATTATAAATAAAGGAAGAAGATTACAGTGTTGTTAAAGGTTGCTTTTAATAGGAACACACTGCCGCTATTATTATTTGTCAAAAAGTAGTTCACACCTGCTATTTTAACCTGTCAAAATCAAATAGTCACTGTTAGCTATAAATCTTTTTATTTTTTGATTATAATGTATTTATTTGTGAATATAAAAAATTAACATTTATAAATATTAGGTCTGTGCCGTTCCACATATTTTTCACCATTCTGATCCAATCTCTTTCAATATTGCTTCAAACCCGATCCGATATTTATACTGATTTTTAATCACCCCGTTTGAACCAATTAAGAAATCAATATTTTTTAGGCAAAAAATTGAATCATGAATTTAATTTAATTTTTTTATTTCTACAATTAAAACTATAATAAAAAAATATATATTTATTAATATATCCATTTTATATTGGTATGAATTATAAAATTGTAATATTTAATATATAAAATTATAATATATTAGATTTTTTAAATAAATATGAGAGCCTCCAGATTTTCTGGGAATAAGCTTCTACTATATGGACTATCTATATCTCCTGCCGTACTGAAGGCAGACTCAGATGATCCCGCAGATAACGCATTTTGCAAAATTATCTTTGTCTTTTGTAAAATATTTTCATAATTCAGATACCATATTTAAAAAAAATCTTTTATTTAAAGTATAAATAAAAAACTTGGCGTTGTTTAAAAAGATTTAAAATAAATAAAACTTTGGATGTTCCTTTCTATTTTTATAACAAAATCTTTTAAAATACTATAAATCTAAAAAGAAATAAATTTTAAAAAAATTATTTAGAAAATATTATAATAATGTAAAATAAATATACATAACATAAAATAAATATACATAACATAAAATAAAATAACAAAAAAAAGATCGAATCGGGTTTTTTATAGGTATCGGCCCGATCCGATATTTTTAGAAAACGCTAAATATCGGTACCGATTCGATCCGATATTTAATATCGGCACAGCCCTACTTAGCCAATTTTTTATGAGTCTTGTTAATACCAAAATGGCCAGCAAGTGAAATTGCTTCAATATTATTATCACAACCTCTGTGAACTGTTAATGAGTTCTTTTCTTCTAGTGTGTATGGTCAAATAATTTATCATTATGTATTTTAAATTTGGAGGCTTTAACACGCAAATTTCTTTTCTCACTGTTGTTGCCTGCTAAACGAATTGGATATTTTTTATATAATATGAAGTTTTTTATTTCTTCATAATCTAAAAAAGTTATATAAAATTTAAATATTTAATTTACTATCTTCATTATAATTTGTATATTTCGAAAATAAATGTGGATCCTAATATTTTAATTTTATATAAAAAAATTTTTTTTTTGATTGACAAGTTAAAAATATGAAATTAAATTATAAAACGTTATTCAAAATATATCATTATCAAAAATACACTGGTAAAAACTTACTCAGGTATGTAAATACATTATAATAGAAGAATAAGTATTGAATTCACTCATTAAATAGGACAAAAAGAGTGGTTATAATACTGGAGTGATTTTAAAACGTTACACCGGTAATCGTTATTAAAATCAAACCAGTTTGTTTTCTATTTACGATTGAAAAAATAGGGATCCGAATTGTTTTTTTTAAAAATATCATATATATAAAAATTAATTCGTTTTTTTGGAAAGCTGATAACATTAGCCAAAAACAGCATTGAAAAAGTTCTGCCTTGAAATGGCTTAAAGAGGATTTTTTAATATAGGTAACACGTTTAATTTTTTAAATATTTTGATTAAATTAATGTTAATTTATAAAAAAAAAAGGGTCGAGATAAAATTGGTTTTTGAATTTTTTATAGATGAAAAACACTAATAATAAATGATAAGCAATGTAAATAATTTATAATAAATCTTTAATATATCAATGAATTTGATTTTAAAAATTTTCAGAAAAATTATTATTTTATAAATTGTATTTTAGAGATTTTATTTAAAATTGTTATAGACAGCGATTTGCCATATATGTTTTATAAGTGCTGGCATTTTATTTTATCAAATTAGCTTAAAATCAATTGACGATTTATTAAGAGCTAACGAGGTTGTATATATAGAAATCCATTGTTTATATTTCTCATTTATATTGAACCCATTTTCGCATAATTTTATTATATTTTTAAATCTATAACATCCGCTACCCCCTAAATAATATTTAGGATATGCTGGATGACATACTTCCAAATATAATTTATAGAACATTTATTTTTCTTTTTACTCAATCAACCCAATTAATTAACTTTTTTTCTTTAAAATGCCATTTTTTAAATAATGTTCTAATTTGTCTAATTCTATCTATATTGTTGTTTTTTATCACTAAAGGATTTAAAAAAACTCGTTAACCAATTTTTACCCTATCACATTTAGTATAAATTTACTTTAATATAATGAAGATATTTACCAAATTCCAGAAAATGCACGCCGATATTAAAAAAAATCTACATTCACCTGTTCCAGAATTGAGAAAACACTGGAGATTCAAAAATTTTTTTTTATAAAGTGCCTCATTTGCTAACTAATAATAACTATTTAAATTTATCTTGTAATTAGGGATGTACCGATATTTTTTATCGGATCGGGCCGATATTTTATCCATTCTAAAATATTGTCGGTTATCGGCCAATATTAGAAAATTTTCCGATTCGATGCTATAAAAAATGGCGCTTAAAATGATATAAAATTTTTTAAAAAAGTTATATCTAAAATCATTTATTTTTATAAATTAAATCGAAATCCATTTTCATGTTTATTTTTTTAATAATAAGAATTAATTAATAAACATTCTGCCATATTGTTATTTTTTTTTTCGCCTTCTGTTTATAATGCGATAATCTCTGCAAAATCTGTTTTTAGTGAAGCTGCTGATATTGACAGTTACCATCGCCGCAGGCATACCTCTGATAAATTGGAAATTTTGGTATTTTTAAAAAGAAATCTTCTATATATTAATGTTAAATATTATTTTAAATATTTAATTCAAATTTCATAATATATTTGTTTATTACTTATTATGTATATAGATTAATGTTATTACTTATTATATAAAAGTAACTTAACAATAAAAATATTTTATATACTTTTAGAATTTCAATTGAGTTTTTTTAAAGTAAATAGGTAAAAATATGTTTTGTAAACATGTTAAATTAATATTTCAGTGAAAGTGTACTGTGAATATAAACTATAACTGATCCTTATAATATATTTAAATGACATAAGTTATAGTATAGTTAGATTATAGATGTTATACTAATAAAAAGTTTAAAAATTAGAACCATTGGTTTACAGAATACAAAATTAGATATGATATCGGATCGGTAATCGGCCGATATCAATTTAATATCGGGAATATCGGATCGGTTTCGAAAAAGTGGTATCGGACATCCCTACTAGTAATCTTTATTTTTATCCTTTTTGAAAAAATATGCAAGCCACAATTTTTAGGCTTTGAACTTTAATATCTCTGACAATCGTTATTTAAAAAAAATTAATTACACTATTCCTCACAATATACTTAATAACTATGCAAAATGTCATTCGAGAGATATCCTTGAAAATGGGTCTTCTTTATATCGATCTATAATCGAATGACCCTCAAGTTACTTATCTCCATTTTGATTTGATAAAATATTATTAAATTTACTTTTCATATATTTTTAATTTTGATTTTAATCAGCAAAAGGACTGTCCAAACATAAAGCCAAGATTACTTTGTCTAAAAATATATTGAAAGAATGTTATAACGTTGAACTGGGGATCAACGATGAAGAAGCGAAAGAATTAGAAAAAATCGCAGAATTAGAAAAAATTCTTGATACCTCAACAAACGCTGTAAAACTTTTTCAGTATATTTTGGTCAATAATTAAATTAATAGATTTCATGTATTTTTAGAAATTGTAGTTTTATTTCTTGAAATTTTATAATGTAATTAATAGTAGTTACTTTAATAATCGTATCAATATGTTTGTTATACAACCAATTTTATCTCTTTATCACAGACTAATGAATTAATAGCAACAAAAACTCCTTCAGCAATTCTTTATGAAATAATGAAACATGAAACAACAGTGATATCTTGTCCTACTGGGGGATTCACTGGAACTATAAATGCAAAAGGGAAGGTTAGTTATTCAATATATTATTTACATTTTTTAAAAAAATATTATATTTTAATAATACTAATTCAACTCTATTAATCATTATTAACAATATTTGAGGTGTATTTTGGTGTAAGTGTGTGGACCATATTTCTAAAAAAATATATTTTTTAAGGAATACAAAAGTTGGGGCAGCAGTAAAAAGTTAGCCAAAAACGAGGTTGCCAAATTAGTTTTAAAGGATCTAAATATTGATTTTGGAGTGTTTACAAACAAAATTGCAGTTCCTAATGAAATAGATTTGTCCATGCCAACAACAGCAAATATATCTAATATCAATTTTCCGAAAACTTTTTCCCTCATAACATCTACACTAAATGACAGTTTTACCACAACTGAACCAAATGACCAGTTGGAAGACTCTAATATTGGAGAGGTTGGAGATGAGGTCACCTTCAGAAAAATACCCTATGAATTGGCAGATCTTATAGCTTTGTAAGTTAGAAAAAGAATAAAACTTAAATCAGAAATATTCTATAAAATTATTATATTTTTAAGAACTGTTTTGAACAAATACAAAGAAATCATGCAAATGGGTGAATTGGAGAAGATTTTGTTTGATAATTCAAAGATGATAGCGGGTATAGTGATGATGAGACAAATGGTACCCAATACTCTACCACAATTGACACTCATAGCTGTTTCAAATGGTTTTATTTAATTCAAATTTTTGATATAATAAGATTCAATTTATCAGGAACAAGATGCTTTGATGCACCTGCAATCTTTAAAATGATATCCGAAGAAGAGATGCGTGATAGCAATTTACCACCCATAAAGAGAAAGTGCATCACTGATTGCCATGCAGAGAATTTATGTAGAAAAGCTCTTATAAAATTTTTATGGGCTCAAATATCAGCTCATGATGATGATAACAATATATTCGAAAAGATACCTGTGGTCAATTCACACTCTCTTTTCAAGCTAAAATCAAACGTTAAATTTTTATTATATCTAAGTGGGTTTCCCTGTGGTTCAGAACTTAGAATTCCATTTAAGTCTGCTTTACGTATGAATCAAATAAAAAATCAGAAAATGCCATGCTTAAAGCTCTGCCCAGGATTTTCCAAGACCAGAAATTCTGATAAATTGTTAATCAAATCTAATTATGTTTACCCTCTTAACAACAATTATTCCAATTTGGATAATCAAAATAGGTTGATTTTTAAATACTTTTACTTATTAATATATATTTATTATAAAAAGGGATGGAAATCAAATGGAAAAAAATAGTGATCCTCAAAATATAAATGGTAAGGTTGGGGGTGACACAGGCTATGACTTTAAAAAATCTTTTCCTAATTTTAACACTAGTAAACAAGACTCGAAAGTGGAAGAGTTTCAAATTGTGATGGAAAAGGGCTTAGGAATTATGTCTTGTGCTGACAAGCTAATGCTTTGGAATATAGTTGGGGTGCAAGGAGATGAATTAACCCAATTTATTCAACCTATATTTTTCAATGGTAATAATCATTTATTTTATTTGTAAAATTGAATGCTTAAAAAATACAATTTGCATTCCTTTTAAAGGTATCATAACCTCGACTCCTTATCCATTGACGAGTTTATATAAAGCAATATATGGAAGATCTTTATATTTTTTGAGACCGGAATGTTTTTCTTCCATAGATACCTATCTGAACCCACCTATTATTCAAAAGACAACTTACAGATTTATCCCAAACAATAAAGACACGAAAAACCCCAATATTTATAATAAAAATCATAATAAGAAGATGAAAAAAAAGGGTTCAGACATTGGAGGAAATGCAAAGATAGGTGATGACAACACATCGACCATGACTGAAGACAAACCATCATTAGATTTGAATATGAAAGAGGATATGCTTCAAAAATTGGAGCTAAATCAGATAAACCAGAAAATTTTAATAAGCGATAATATAAAAACAGTGAATGACATTAATAAGATAGACGATGAAGATAAAACGGAAGATGGAATGACGTTGGCTGCAAAGAAAGGGGCCAAGTTTTTGGCTAAAAGAAAATTTAAAAGTAATCCAACACCCAATTTTGTTAAGCATAATCGTTACGCTTTTGTTTGGTATCGAACCAACATGGTTGAATCTGAATCTAAGGACAACGTTTTAGAAATTTTGGACTGCAATCGAGGCTTTGCCTTTGGGGACGTATCTATGTTGCAACCTTTGGCGTTAAGCATTTGTGAGGAAACTAAAAAGAAAATTTATGCTAAAATATTGGAAAATAAAATTGTGGAAGTTGATAAAGATGATAGTCTAAATAACGATGATCAGAATGTTCTTAAGATAGATGATTCAGAATTAAACCAATCTTTAGTTGACAAGAAAGTTTCTATTCCGTCTCCTTTAAAAGAAACAATAAAAATGGATTATGTAGATACGTTGAAAATTGAATTAATGAAAAAATTGGATGAAATGCCAGTAATTAATTCTTCTCTGTCCTCTTTCCAATTGAATACATTCGCTTTGAAAGTAAAGACCAACATTTTAGTTAATAGTAAAATGACAACGCCTGCATCTTTTAGCAATGAGGTAACACTTTATAAAAAAACGAAATTGGAATTCAAACGGTACTGTGATCAAGTCTTGAAACTGGGTACTTGGGCTAAATAATATTATTTTACAAAAACCACTATTGCTCCCTTTAAAATGACTTTGCTTATATCTTTATATTCTTTTGTAAATTGTCATAATAAACTACTATTCATTAAACATTTTTTATAAACTAGATTTTTAATTTTTAGAGTTAAGTTCATCATGTATAGTACAAATATATAAATTTAATTTTTTGATATATATATATCATATTTTGAATTTCAATTATTTTTAATGATATTGTTGCATAACACCATTGAAATGTATATTTTTCCTAGATGTTTGATATCTAAATTCAATATATATATATATAGTAAATTTTTGTTTAATATTTCTTACTTTATTATGAATTTATGAATAAAAGTTTCTTCATAATTTTTATCTGTAGTTAATAAAAAATTAGTAATTATGAATATTTTCTACCTAAGCATTGATTTAAGGATGAGCTATTTGCAACAAATGGCAGTTGTAACTGGTTCCATATTTTCATATCAAAATCAGATTGAATAAAAATTGTGTCATTGTCTAAAGCATTTATTAGCTCCAATATAAATAAATCCCAACGTCGTCCATAATAACAGTTGAACATGCCACTCCATTGTTTACTGGCATAATCCATAAGCCATTTCTACAAAAAAACAATTATTGAATAATAAATCTTAAATATAGTATAATATAAATAAATCTACGTTTTGGTTGACATCCCAATTTGTTATCTGCATTAAAGCATTTTTTCTAAACAAATTATTGGTCTTGCTTGTAAAGTTTTCAGCTGTTTTTATCCACGTGATTAATCGTAAATCATTATGAAAAGATAATACATAGTCTAATGATTTAAATAAGTGGGCCATTTGTTCTTTTATAACTCTTTATGGTTTTAAATGACATATAATATTTTTATATTACCTCAAATTGGAGCTGTAACCATTAGAATATGTTCTCAATAAATTGTGATAAAGGTCATTGAAAGAGTTTTGAAAGCATTGTCTAATTATGTCAGCCAAATCGTATCTTAAAAAATATAAATATGTAATTTCTTAAAAGAAAATAATATAGTGCTAACTTGGGTCATAAATTTATTATTTAAATAAATGTGAATTTACATTTTTTATACAAAAAATGATTTGTTTTCGACTGAAAATTATGAATTATAATAAATACAAAATACTTTGTAAATATTCAGAAACAAAATAGTATTTTAAATACAAATATTACTGCCCTTTCCTTCTTTCTTTAGTCTAGGATTGGTCCGACTTTTCTAATTTAAGTAGAATAAATTTAAATATTCAGTAATACAAAAAACTTAGCTAATTTAATGTTTTGGCAAATTATTTTTTTTAAAACTTGTAATTTTTAATCATTTGTGGATTCAATCAAACTTAATGTTTATTCTGGCCTATATTTTATTGATGATGTTAAACCCTTAGCTCGGGCTGACTGCAGGATTTTAATAATGTTGCTCAATTTAGTAAACAAGTTTAAATAGGTGGCAAAATTTTCTTAGACAATTAAATTATCAAAGATATAGAAAATACCTTAAATTTACGTTTATAAAGTAAAACAAAAATATTTATAGCATATTTCCTCTTAATCTTATAGTGAAGTAATATATAAATACCTGAAGGTATCAATTAGCATCATAGATGGTTGATCAATCATAATTCTCAAAAATGTATTACAAACCATTTCCAAATCTGAATAATCATAAGTTCTCTGTCTTTCGTATTAAAAAATGCCAAATTAGATAAAATATAACTTGATCAAATGCAAGATTCATTGAAGGCATTGAAGTTATAAGGTAATCGCCATGCCCAGGAAATGAATGTTTTCGATGTATATTTCGGTCAATAACCTTATTGTTGCCTCCATTTTGATGGGAGTACACAGTGTGCTTAACGTGTTATAATATCGGAAATATTTTTTGTTTTTACTCATAAATTATTTAATGTAAATTAAAGTGATGTATTTCATATGGATATGGGTAACACAATTAGAACATTTAAAATAAATTTTTTACATTTTTAGAATGGAAGAACAAGACTTGGAGTTTAATCCTCTAAAAATAATAATTGATTTGTTTAAAAACAATCTGAATTATAACGAATTTTTAAAAAGATATATTATTTTTATGAATTTTTATTATTCACTCAGCTTTCTCTCACTTACAGATTTGTAGGACTTAAAATGGTGACTAAAAATCATGTCGGACTTAAAAAAATTAAAACACTTGGGTTAGGTCGATTTTTAATTTTTTTTCAAAAATTATATTAATGTATTTATTCAATGGGAAAATATTATAGTGAAGTCTAATATTTATTTACTCCTTTACATTTACAATTTCCCTTAGAAATAATTTGAAAAATAGTTAAAATTTTGGGCCGTGCCATAAATTGATCAAAAAGAATTTAGAGGTAAGCTTAAAAATGGAATTTTTTTTTAATCGGGCTAGGCCTAAAATTTTGACCTCTGCAGGTCTGCCACTTATTTATCATTAAAAACAATTTAAAATATTGCGATTGTATTGACATCGGGCGGTCTAATATTTTAATAAAATTTTTGCCTTTTATAAGAATGAATGAGAGCAGGTATGTAAACATTAAAAAGATTATCTTTTTTCAAATGTCAAAAACGGATAACTTATCATCTTAACAATTTTGGGAAAAAATTAAATTTAAAATTAATTTTCTTAATATGATTATTGAAAAGTTTATTGGTAAGTAGGAATATTAATTTTATCAGAATTATTTTTATTTGAATTTCCGAGCTAATTTTATTGAATGATTTTTCTTGATTATTGTGTAAATAAGAAAAGTGAATCTCATTTTTCAAAAGCCTCTTATTTCTCTATAATAAAATTTTTGTTCCTTTTTCTGAACCTCGAGAACTTAATGGTGTTAAAGAGGGCATAATATTAGCTTAAAATGTAAATTATATAACGTTTAATATGATACATTTCAAAACAAGTTCCCATGGAGATATATACTACATTTTTGCATGCCTTTTAAAAATTCTTTTTACAAGATATGGGTCACCCCTTCCTTCTGGCTTCTTACCGTATTTCAATAAATAAAAATAACTAGAAAGTTATGATCAAAAATAATTTATTTTACTGGATAAGTTAAATTTGTAATTGTTTCTTAAGTAAGAAAGAGAGAATTAGGAATAATATGGAAATAAGTACATATTCCAGCCTATAATTGTTTTAATTTTTTGGTTTGGATGATTTTATCAATATAAGCTCTTTATTCATATAATTAGTTTAGTGCAGTGGTTGCCTGAGATTATAACTGCCTAGGGTTTAAAATTTTTTTTTTGGGGGGGGGGGGGATTCGCCCCAAACTCCCTTTCCTCCGGCTGGGTCCCTAAAAAATATTTCTAATGATTATTTTCTATAATATATTAATATTTTTAAAATAAAAAATATCAATCAAATTCTGTACAAAATATCATTAATTTTTCAGTAATTTTCTTATCTTTGTTAAAGTTGGCTGAACAATTGGAAATACTAATTCTAAAATTTGCCAATATTATGTGCTTTATTAGTTTTTAACCACTTAAGTAGCCAGCATAAATGCAAAAAATATTAATAACAAAATTTTGCAGAGAATTTCATTATAGATTTCCTTTAGTATAAATAACATCCCTTTATATAACTGTATTTATTTTAATGAGAATATGCAATAAAATAAAAAATGAATAAATTTTATACAGATTATTATATTAAAAATTTATTGTAAATAACTGTATTTAAAAAAAAATATAATTAAAATAAAATATAAGTAACTCTTATTGCAATTGCAATACTTTTATTAAAAATAATAGAATATAAAAATATTATGACCAAGAATTTATTATAATTAAGTTTTGTATTTAAAAATATATGAATAAGAACATATTATAATCATATAGCAATTTTTAGATTTGAATTTATAAAATTTTTTATTGAGAATAATCTCCTTATAAATATTTAATTGGAATCCCGGAAAATAATTCCCCGGAAAAAAATCCCCAGGAAAATAATTCCCCGGAAAAAAATTCCCCAGAAAATAATTCCCAGGTAAATAATTCTCCGGAAAAACCGGAATAAAATTCCCCTGGAAAATAATTCCCCGGAAAAAATTTCCCCACTATACATTGAATTGCTAATGCATTGCTAAACTGCATTGCTAAAAGGCAATCAATCATTATCAATTATAAATCAATCAAAAATTTATTACGTATATTTTTTTAATGATAATTTTTTAAACTTTTTTTAAAATATATTTAAATCATTTTTTTATTATAAATGAAGAATACTGATTAAATGATATAGTATATAATTTTATTTTTATTTAATATTATTAATAAGAAATTTATTTTTCTAGCTTATTAAAACAAATATACATTTTATTCAATTTTAAAAATTAACAAATATAAATCCGTAAGAGGGCGTTATATGTTTTAATATGTATCATTTTAGGAAACCGGAATGATGATTGGATAGCATTTTTTTTATATTTGGGTATATATATACATATGAAAAACCTAAAAATTAAAATTTTTTTTTAGGTTTCTTTGATGTTTAATGAGTAGGTTTAGAATAGTAAAACAATGGAAATTTTTTAAAGTAAATATTGCTGGAGTTATTTATCAAAATCTCTTCATTTTTGTTTTATACGTGTATATTTACGTGCTAAGCATTATTCTAAAAAATATTTTGAAAATAATTTGATTTGACCGATTGCCGAGTTCAAAACCGACCACTTATTAAATATTTGATTGATCAAATTTGCTATTAAGATAAATTGAAAAATGTTGATTTTTGTTTTATGTATCTATAAATACGTATAAAACATAATTCCAAAAAATATTTTAAAAATATCGTGATTTGACCCGAAAACCGACCGAATGACCAAATACTGCATTGCTGGCGTTATCCATGGAAAAATCTTCATTTTTGTATTATACGCGTATATATATACGTGCTAAGCATTATCCTAAAAAATATTTTGAAAATAATTTGATTTGACTGATTGCCGAGCTCAAAACCCCACTTACTAAATATTCGATTGATAAAATTTACTAGTAATATGATTCGAAAAATGTTCATTTTTTGTTTTATATATCTATAATTACGAGTAAAACATATACGAGTCGGTTATCCGCCAAACCACGATATTTTTAAAATATTTTTTGGGATTATGTTTTAGATATATAAAACAAAAATGAACAATTTTCAAATTATATTACTAGTAAATTTGAATCTAGGAAAATAATTCCCCGGGAAAAAAATCCCGTGACCCGGATCTGCTCTGCAGTATTTAATTAAATAGAAATGTTTTTTAAAGTCAAATTTCTTCGAGGATTTGAGATTTTAAATAATAAAACGAAAGTTAAATAAATCTAGTTCACCTTTACACACTTTCATCAACTTTTAGGTATTTATTGAAAAATTATTTTTACACAAATTTTAATCATTTTTTTAGAAATATGATAAAAGGCTTTTCACAGTTTACTGACTCTTAAATAGCGCCCCTTTTTGTTTTTACAAGGATAAGCTATTAAATAATATAATTTTATAAATTTTGTGGCTAAATAGGAAATTAGCAATTCAATCTGATACCCTCTATTTGATAAATATATTTTACTGAAGTATTTACCTACTTTAAGAATTTAACTGACTGAATACAAAATCACTATAAAACTTGCAAAATTATATTTTTACTGCCGAATTTTAATTAAATACTGCCAAAAGTAATGAAAAATGCTGACCACTTTAATCAAAATACATCCAGAGGTGATTATCAGCAGTGAGTATTATATTTTTCTAATCTAACAATTATTATTTTGCTTATGAATTTTTTTCAAAAGTTACAGAAAAGAAATAATTATAATTTTATTAAATGATATATAGAATAATAAATTATATTATTCAAAAGAAACAATTTTAGAACGTATATGTTCTCCAATTGAAGAGAGAAAATTGGGCAAGTCCATTCTCTCTTCTAAATAATCAATGCATAAATTTTTTAAAATAGTTTGTTTAGTTGCATAAATACGATTTTTTTTGGGAGTGTATGTCCCAATATTCCATTGGCCGATTTTTCCCATATCAACCGCTATTCAGGTTTCTGATATATATATATATAATCATATTCTCTGAAGGGTTATAGTTCAGAGCCAGAAAAAAGGAATTTAAATGCTATATTAATTTATATATTTCAGGAAAAAAAATTGCGACGATTCCAAAACAAATATTTCTCATAAAAATTAATATAAAGGGTAATGAACAAATTTATTACAACCTTAGTAAAAAGCAGTGCTGTAAACGTTACTTTAAAAAAGAAACACGTTACTCATTACGTTTGAAAAAGGAAAGGCGTAACCGTTATTCGTTGCCTTGATTTTTTAGTTTGATTTTATATTTTCACGTTTAGTTTATATATTTTAATAAATTAATTTGGAATCTTTAATTCTGGCTCATAATAATCATTACTTGTTTAAACAATTGGTGCCAAAACCGTATGTACTATGGGCCTAAAACTTCAGTCTAATTAACTCAGGAAAAAAATTCTAAAAAAGGGGGAGAGGGGATTTATGAAATGACCATCGACATAAAGACAAAGTATAAGATCAATCAAGATAAATTGTATGAATATCCAGGTAAATTGTCATAGAAGAAACGAAAGAGCATATTTTAGTAGCTATAGTAGAAGTAACATGTTCGAAAGAGTATAGAATTAGTCGTTTTAGTTATAAGAGATCGTTATGCTAAAAGAAATTCGTCACAAGAGATCGTTATCCGTACAAGAGATCTTTTTAGCTAAAACTAAAAGAAATTCGTCACATGAGATAGTTATAGCTAAAAGAAATTCGTTACAAGGGATCGTTATCCGTACAAGAGATCGTTATAACTAGTGTTGTTAAATAGCTCATTTTGAGGCAGTTTTAAAAACGGCTAACTCAATATTTTATTAGGAAAATTATTATGCCAACCTTTTGCTCATTGGTTTGAACATCTATTAACGAAATCTCGAGGCTTAGACAATCTTTTTCTGGCTAAAATATTGAGTTAGCCGTTTTAAAAAATCGGCTCAAATCGAGCCGTTTAACAACACTAGTTATAACTAAAAGGAATTTGTTACAAGAGATCGTTAACGTTACAAAAAATCTATTGTAGTAAGAGGTCGCTAAGATACAAGTAATAGTTATAGTATAAGAGATATTTATTACAAGAAATCGTTATCTTTATAAGGAATTGTTATCGTTACAAGAGATTAGTATACTGTTACTATCATAAAGGTCAGTATTGTTACAAGAGAGCGTTCTGGTTATAAGAGGTCTTTATCGTAAACAATTTGACAAAAGAAGTATTTAGGAGTGGCCTTCGCAAAAGATGGGGTTAACTCAATGTCTTAGAATTAGTCATTACGTTTAGCTAGCTATGTTCAAAGTAGATTTAGGCGATTTAAAGGAAGGTCGTCGAATACGTGTAATGAAAAAGAAAAGTTAATTATAATTTTAAAGCAGTTAAATTGAATATAAAATTTGTAAGGATAATTGGAATGTTTAAATTGTAAGCAAATTAAATGAAAATTATATAAAATAATTATTGATGGTATGTAAATTTTAATAGTATAATAAAATCAAAAATGTAAAAATGGAAGAAAGAAAAAGAAAGAAAAAGAAAGGAAACTTTTATAATTTTTTAGTTTGATTTTATATTTTTAGTTTGATTTTATATTTTTAGTTTGATTTTATATTTTTAGTTTGATTTTATATTTTTAGTTTGATTTTATATTTTTAGTTTGATTTTATATTTTTAGTTTGATTTTATATTTTTAGTTTGATTTTATATTTTTAGTTTGATTTTATATTTTTAGTTTGATTTTATATTTTTAGTTTGATTTTATATTTTTAGTTTGATTTTATATTTTTAGTTTGATTTTATATTTTTAGTTTGATTTTATATTTTTAGTTTGATTTTATATTTTTAGTTTGATTTTACATTTTTATGTTTAGTTTATTTTTGTTAATTTAAAATGATTTTGATTAACTATATATTTTAATAAATTAATTTGACATCTTCTATTCTGGTTCATAATAATAATTACCTGTTTAAACACACGATTTCCTGGTATATAAAGTACACATTATATTTCATACCGGGCTACTAATTCAATTAAGCATGTCTGTTTGAGATCTTATGGTATCTCTGCAAAAATGCTCGACGAGAGCTAAAATAGTATATAAAAATGCAGAGTTTCTTTGATTAAATAATACATAATAAGCTAAAGCCAACTTACCCAAATCAAGTTCATGTAATATTAAATTTATTTAGATAAATATTATTTATAAAATTATTAACTAAATAAAATACTTTGCATAAAATTAATATTTGCTCTTATTCTGGAAATATTTAGGTCCCCATCTGAATGAAAAATATTTGAGAGCGCTTCTTGGATAAGATTTAGCTGCAATTAGGACATAAGCCTTAGAAAATTACACTGTAACGTTCATACACAATTGATCATAATTTTAAATTATATTGCAACATAAAAAAAATTTCTAAAGATTTCTGTCCCTTTTTTAAACTTTCGGAAAATATTTGTTTGGGATAATTATATCCAAAAATTATTTAATTGTATACATACTAATAATATTTTCCAACTTTGCCTTAAATCGTCAGATCTCACGCCATATCGTCGATAACTATAATCTTTGATCCTTAAATTTTTTAACATAAGTTTTTTATCAAATTTTAAAAAATATATTAAAAAATAAAATAGCAAAAACAAATTAAAATAATATGTGAAAAAAATCATGAGAACAACTTAAAACAAGACAAGTATTAGAGACCTGCAGACCAGGCCCTTACCCAGGGTACATGTCGGGCCGTATTTTAATTTTTTAAAATACCCGAGATGGGACTAATTTTTTTTTAAAAAAAATACCCGGCCGAGCCCTACATTTTAAAATTAAATATTTTAAATCTTAGCTATAAAAATTAAAAATAAATATAATATATTTTAAATAAATTCGGGGCGGGCCTGAAAATAAAAATTTGACAAATATATCCGCCGTGCAAATAGTACTTCTTCAGGTCTCTGACAAATATAAAAACTATATAAAAAATGATTATGGTCCAATTCAAGGAATTTATTTTTAATCACATAACCTGTAGATCTGACAAGTTATTAATAAAAATGAGTACATTTTATTAAAAAATTTTTTTAATATATCTTTGCACTCCATATCTCTCAAACCTCTATCAACCCTAACCCATATATCTCTTATTTTTAATCCTACATACTTGTTTAATTTTAAATATATTTCATCCAATTAAAAAATTTCCTTGAGTTAAAGATTCCATAAGTTAGGTTATTATTTAAAAATTACATATAAGAGGGGGGGGGCAAAGAGGCCCTCTAAGAGAGTTGCCTCGGAGTCGAAACACAGCAATTTGAGTTGATTGTAACATTTTAAAAGAGGGTCCATGATCACCAATGAATTTTTTTTACCTAAAATCCTTTTTATACAATGATTATTTAAAAATATCAGAAACCGGTAGCCAGGAGCCCGGCAGGGTTGTAAAAAGATTTGATTTTAAAAATTTTGGCACGGTTTATATAGCTAAATATTTAAAATGAAAAAATCCTGCAAAGAAAGCAAATATGAGCAGTAAATGATCCTTTACATATTTTCAACCGATTAATTGATATCATAAATACTTATAAAAAATAAATCTGATCTGGGCTTTGTAAAAAATATTTTTAGAGGCCATGTAATGTTTATTTTTAAGCTGGTCTGAGCTTTAAAATTATAACATTTTACGGCCAGCTTAGGGTTGGGCCATTCCGATGATAATAGAGACTAACATATTCATTATAAATCTAAAATTTAGTCTTACAAATATTTTAATTTATATTCACCATTTTAAAAAAATGATATATTAAAAATCGCATTAAATTGGCATCTGTTTGAATAGTGTTGTTAAACGGCTTGATTTGAGCCTTTTCTTATAAAAGGCTAATGCAATATTTTATGCAAAAAAAATACGCAAACCAAAAGATTTTGCTCATAGATGTCATATTTGACATCTATTAACGCAATCTTAAGGCTGATATATTTTTCTGGCTAATATATTGAGTTAACCATTTTAAAAAAATCGGCTCAAATAGAGATATTTAGCAGCACTATATTTGCCAAATTATACTTGGCAAATATCGTTCAGGTTGTAAGGGGCCTAAAAGTATTAACATATTTTCAAGTTTAAGTATATTCTATTTTTTAATAAATAAAATGTTTAACTTAAAAATGTGTTTTATATTTTACATATTTTTAAATTTATAATCTTTATTATTTAAAAAAAATTAAATAAAAAGCATGCATATATTAATATTGATAAGTAACCTTTAAAAAAAATGGAAATTAAAAAAAATTAAATAATAAAAAAAGGCAAAAAATAACATTAAAAAAGGATTAAAAAATTAAATAATTTCTTAGATCATGGCTGGCATTGAACAATGAATGGATACTAGATTCAATTTGCGTGTAGCCATTGCGATTTGCTGTTTTAGATAAAAACATTCGTTAGAATCTACAGACTTTAAATGAGATTTTATGACCTAAGAATTTTATAAATTTAATACCTTCAGGGACCAAAATTTCCTACCTAAAGTGCTCTTAATAAAGGTAATATTGGTTAAAAAGGTTTATTTAAATTTTCGCGTCCTAGTTTGGATAATGCATTTCGGTAAGGAATTGCTGGATCTATACATGTATAATTACAAGTTAATTCTCTTCTTTCCTTGAATGAAATGAGTATTATGCCATCTGATCTTTTTCCGTCAGCTGCGTTGAGTCCTATGGGTTCCAGGGTAGATGGGTACCTGCTTTATTGAGAATCATATCTAATAAAGTATTAATTGTTTTATGTCTGTTGCTGAATTTGCAATGGAGAGGATGCTAACCAATCGACTTGAATACCGCTTTACACATAAAAAATTCAGTCCGGTATTTTGATATCGATCTTCGGTTCGATCTTTTAAAATTGGTTCAAAAATTCAATTTCAAAAGAGCGAACCTTGACCTTCCCATCATAATTTGCCAAATACAATTGTTATTTTAGGTTGGTAATTCGAATTTAATATTCCTAGTCAAATTAGGAAGGTATTTATTCTTAATTCTCTGTAATATAATATTTAGATTAGCATTTTATTTATTCATTATTCAAGTGATACCTAAATTTATTTTGCCATATGTTTTATTAAAACTGAGCAGTATAAATAATTCTGTGAACTTTCCTATTTACCTATATTGAAAATTTAACCCATTAAATTCCGGGTAATAATATGACGTCTGTCTACAAGAACAATTTAATCAACGCTCAGATTCTATTAAAATGCAATAACATTGTTACTAGAGACCTGCAGGCCCGGCCCTAAGCTCGGCGGGCCGTTTTTAATTTTTTTAAATATACCCAGGCCGGGCCTAAATTTATTTTTTAAAATACGCGGGATGGGCAGTATATTTTAAAACCTAATATTTGAAATTGCCATTATTATCTATAAAAATAAAAAAAATTAACATATTTAAAAAAAATCTGGGCCGTGCCTGCAAATAATTTTTTTTAAAAATCCAGGTCGGGAAGTACAATTACCTCTGCAGGCGTATGTTTCTGATGTTACCTTCAATCCCAATATTCTTGAGGAGGTTGATAGAAAGTCCCGAGCTGGGATTGAACCAACGTGGCAGTTTTTTAATTAAGGTATCTAACCTCTGAGTCATACCCATCACTCCAAAATAGTGTTGTTAAACGGCTGGATTTAAGCACATTTTTAGAAATGGCTAACTCAATATTTTATCCAGAAATATTACGTCAGCCTGACGATTTTGCTCATAGATGGCATAAAGGTTGGACATCTATTAGCGAAATCTCGTGGTTTAAGAAATATTTAACTGGCTAAAATATTGGGTTAGCCATTTGTAAAAATCGGCTCACATCAAGTAATTTAACACGACTCCAAAACAATCATTATATCAAATAAATTTAGAAGAACATATCTAAATATCATTACCCTTTTCTAAGAAATGACATATTTTCTTCTCATGAGTGATTAACTAAAAGCTTTACATCAATATTATAAATGAGTTGGGGTTATAATAAATTGATGTGTAAATCAGTGGCGTTATAGCCTTCATCATTTTATCATGCTAAAGAAGCAATTTATTTTAATATTTAGGCGTGAATAACATATTTCTAGAAATTTTAGGTGTTCTCATTTATTCATGCTGAGCACCCCCACCCCCTTTAAAAAAAGGCGCGATTGAATTGATGAGTGGCAAATATATATATTTAAAAAATTCCTTACCATTCATCTAAAACTATCTCTGATCGCCAGTTTAAATCATTCACAAATTCGTATACAACGTTATTTTGGTTAATACCTTCCATTGTCAAACCTATTCCGACACAACTGTTAGAAGAATTGCCAAGAAGGTTTTTATTTCGATGTGGACTAGAGGAAGTTACCAAATTATAGCCCTAATATTTTTCAAAGGTTTTTTTTATGTATTAAAAATGTAAAATTGTCTCTTAATATATTATAAAGCTTCTCAAGGGACGAGGAATTTTATAGTAAAAAACATTAAATAAGATAAATTATAAGATTTCTTGGAGATTAAATATGATAAAAGTTATAAATGGAAACTTTTTATAATCGCATAGAAAATTATAAATTGTAAACAAACCGTGTTTAAATGAAGCATATTTTTTTTCTTATAGGTTTAAATATTAATTTTTAAAAATTAAATTGGATACCCGTTGGATGCTAAACAAATTTCCTTGCATGCCCGATGTGCCGCCAAAATTGTGCAAGACGCACCATATAAATGGTTGCCCATAAAAAGAATCAGTTAAGGAATAAAGTGGCATCATATCACCAGCGAGATCTAAGATGATCATTTTACCCTACATAGAAAAATAAAATCAGAAATTACACCAAATTAAAGTTTAAGTAGATTATCACATTAAATAAAAGTCACCTGATAGTTATAAGGTTCTAACTAGAGGTCTGTCAAACCGATTTAATCAGGAAATTCGAACCATCAACCAGATCCATGGGTTGGGTAATTGTTATTATTTTTTCATTTCTGGTTGGGTCGTTAAATGATACATTCCTACTGGTGGGGTATAAATAATTCTCTTGCAGGTCTTTAGTTATTACTCCATTTTGATCAATCAATTTTACACACAAGCGATTTAAAAAACAGCTCACCTTAACACATTAGAAGAATCAGAGAGTTTAAGGTTGGGAAAAAGGTTGTTATGAAAATCTTTACAGGTCGGTTAAGATTGAATCTTGCTGATCTCGAATATGAATTATATATATTTTAATAGGAAACATATTTACGATTAATTTAAAGAGGACTCCTATGGACAAAGTTTTAAACCTAACTCAAGACGAAAAATGGAATTAGATGTTATATAAAAAAAAATTACGAAAGTTAAATGATAAAATATAACCTTATGAACGGCAGTTAGAAACGCCTTTATATACTCGGGGCTCCATGTTTTAATGTCATAAAAAGTCCAGCTTTGCAATAACCAATAAGCTTGCTCATCAATTTTAGCCAACGAATTATATATAGATCGTGAAAAATTTGCAACTTCTTCCTTGTTTCTAATTTATATATTTTTTTGGATATGGAAAATGAGGTTATAAACGTATTTATCATTATCGTTATTATGCATAAATGTGGGAAAGGTCATAGTCTAAACAATATCACAAGGGTTAAGATTAATAAATGAGCCGCCGATTCCACAATAAAAATAATGATAGTAAAGGTGCCCCTTTTTGTTTTACACATATATATCTTTTTGGATATAATTATAAAAATATACTTAAATGTTCTTTTCAATTCGTTGAAGGGGTCTATATTGTATATGTGATGATAATTGCCATAATTTTTCTTGAGAGTTTGTATGTAAATATAATTTATTTTATGATATAATTCGGAAGAGGGATCTAGAAATCCTACACAACAAAAACTTCCATTTAAATGACCCCATATACCTTATTTAAAAGAAGAAAAAAAAAGTGAATTATTTTTTTTATCTATACATACTTGTATTTGTTATAGGTGCTTTGGGATATAACCTCAAAAATGGCTTTAGTGGTAAGTGCCCAGAAAATCCTGGAAGCACAGCAATTATATCCAGGGATCTCATTCTAGCTAGAATAAACTTTTGTAGATTATATTGATTTTTGGTAAACCACTCCCATAAAATATTCCTGTCCTCATTTTGTTGTCCTAAATACTTCAAGTTACCCATTCTATTCCATGCTAAATAGGCCGGTCCTGAAAAATAATCTAAAATCTCATCTTTTGTAAGGCCCAACTCTAAGAAAACCTAATTTTATTTAAAAAAAACGTAATTATATAAACGTTCCAATGCTTTTCACCATATTGTAGTGGGATGATCAAATAAAATTATCTAAATGAACGCACAAATAAAAAAAGAAAACAACAATAGATCTGCCCTCGCCTTGCAATATTATTGAACTTCCCACCAATTCATTGATTTAAATCTGTGGCATCACTAGATCTTATTGTTTAAGAGTGCTAAAAAGTTTCTATTTATTTAAGCTTGCTTGTGCTCAAAAAATGGTCTGCCTCATACAAAAAAATATTTTGGGCATGTTCAAATTAAATTTAGATGTGCTAAGCACACTTTCTTTGTCCCCCTCCCCTCGAGTGATGTCACCGTTTTAACCCTTTGGGGAAAAAACGTGTTAGTAATTTTTTCTTTTTGTAGAAATGTAATTTTATTTTTAACTATATACATAATACAGGGTTTCCCATTCAAAAAAGGAAAAGTCCCAATCAAAAAAGGAAAAGTTTCAAACATAAAAGGAAAAGGTCCGCTCAAAAAAGGAAAAGATCCAAACAAAAAAGGAAAAGGTTTAATCAAAAAAGGAAAAGTGTCAATCAAAAAAGGAAAATTCCCATTCAAAAAAGGAAAATCGTAATTTTTTAAATTTTTTAAAAAAAAATTATAAATTTTTCAATTTTCCTTAAATTTTCATTTATTTTTGTCATTCCTTCTTATTTTATTTTTAACTTTTTGAGATTTCTTTACTTTATTTGAATCTTTTCTCAATTTATTTTTCTTACTATATAACAATTCTTTACGTTTTTTTTTCATCATACATATGTCGTAATTTTTAAAGGAATCATAACTATCCGGGATCTTCACGGGATTTAAAGGGATCCCTTTAAAATTTCAATTTTTTAAAGGATAAGAACTATACGTCATTATCACGTTTGAACCATGATATAGAAGAATCTTATTTTAAAAAGCGTTTTTCGCGCTTTTCGTTTCGTTTTTTAATTTTATTGTTATTCATTAATTTTCAATGTTGTTGAAATAAAATATGTCTAATATAGGGTATCAATCGATAGCTAATCAAAAGATCCATCCAACTGGAGGTCAATATCTCCCCCATAATGGGCTGGTCTAGGTTATGGGGGGTCAGGAATATTTTTATCACCACAAAATATCGATATGGGTATCAAATAAAATCTAATTTAAATATCTTTAGAATTCATTTTTTGTCTTGATGGGTATGACTGTCAGGTCCTCAACATACAGGGTTTCTCATTCAAAAAAGGAAAAGGTTCAATCAATAAAGGAAAAGTTTCAATCTTAAAAGGAAAATTCCCATTCAAAAAGGAAAATCGTAATTTTTTATAATTTTTTTAAAAAAATTATAAATTTTTCAATTTTTCTTAAATTTTATTTATTTTTGTCATTCCTTCTTATTTTATTTCTAACTTTTTGCGATTTCTTTAATTTTCAGAGTTGTTAAAAGATACTTTTTAAATGGATCTAGATACAGATACATAGTCTAAAAAGTTATCTTGATACAGATACAATTTAAACTGTATCTAGGTACAGATACATTTTTTATTATACTTTTAGATAAGGTTTGAATAAATCTAAATTAGGATTCTCTTGTGAAAATACATGTAATGATCTAAAAAATTTATTGACTCGATATCACATTTATCAAAATATAAATAAAATAATGATTTTTAGATATTAATATAATATATGATTAATATAAATATTATTATATATCATTAATAAAATAATATAATATATGATTAAATGATTATAAATAATTATTAGATTTCAGTAATAAAATATTTTCAAAATTTTGGTCATTAAGACATCCTCGTTTATCTGTAAAGACATTTTTAGCTATACTAAAAAGTCTTTCAACAGGGGCACTGGAAGGGATTGTGGTGTTATATTTAATGAAAAACATATTTATATCAGGATGTTGTTTAAAAATACTAAAATCTCGGCATTCATTTTTGAAAAAACTATTTAAATTTTGTTGATTATCAGAATTTAAATCATTAACAATCATATCTCCTTCTGTGAGATACTGAAAAAAATCGGATATTAAATTATTGGTTTTTTTTTCACAGGTTAATTTGCACTCATTTGAAGACTTTGATAATTCCTCAACTAATCTTTGTATTAGTTGTATTTTTTTAATTAAAATTTTCATCCATTTGCAACCATGTACAATCTAGTTTAAAAAAAGGATGAAGCATAGTTGCCAAAATATTTTCATCTTCAAAAATTGTCCCAATAAACCTAGAATTATTAAATATTGATTAATTTATTATTAATTTACCTATCTTCAATCCCTTTAAGTAAGGCATTTAAGAGTGGTAAACAAAATTTCAGGTTCATTTGTTTAAAATTTTAATTTAATAATGAGCTGGGAGATAGTTGCACAGTAATAAGCTGTGAACTGACTCCTATGTATGAACTAAAAATTAACATTTCTTAAAACATGCTGTTGTACATATTAACGATAATTCTATTAGAATTTTAATGATTTCTTTCTTTTCATTCTCCCATCTTTGGAAAATTCTGGCTACCACTGTCTGTCAGCAAATAATATTTTTTTGTGGAGCTAATGTTTTGATCATTTTTATAAATGATGGATTTTCAATAACTGAAAATGGCTGAATGCTATCTATAATAAAATCAGTTATTAAATCATCTAAAGTGGTTTGGGTTAAAGTCTGAGGTCTCTTGGGAAAAAAATCAAATGACGATTAGCCTAGTCCAATATTTTCTTTAATAGATTTTTTTTCCTTCCCCTTTTTTATTTAGATTAAGAGTGTTTGATGTTTTCTCTTAAAATTTAAAATTAAAATTGTAAACATTCATTTAGTATCTATATAAATGTTTTATAATGTTGCAAGTTGAGGTAATGCTAACTGAAATTTGTATATTTTTTGATAGACATGGCAAACATTTAACTAACAGAGATTTGTTTTCTTTATTTTGAGATATTATTATAATATGGTCTATAAATTGGCCAAGGAATGTCGTCATTTTCGTCATCAATATTAATCTTAAAAATTAATACAAAATGTATCTTAAAAAGTATCTAAGTATCTAGATATTTTAACAACTCTCTTTATTTGTATCTTTTCTTAATTTATTTTTCTTATATCTTTTTTCAATTTTTTTTCTTTTCATTTTTGATAATTCTTTTAAATATACTTAATTTTCACTAAATTTTTGGCAGACAACTTTTTTATTATAATTTTTTACATATCAAATTATTTAATTACAACTACGATATATATTTAATATAGTAAGAAATAAAAATTTATATTAATCATTAATAATTTCTCCCCTTCTACATTTTGGAATATAGGCCTCCATATTTCTAAAATAATTTTTGGCATTTTCCTCAGATATTCCCCTCCACCCCCCAGGCCAAGTCATACCCATCCAGACCAAGAATGAACTTTCAGTCAAACGATATTAAATTTAGCTTTTATTTGATACCCATATCAAAAAAATATTTTTTACACCGCCCCCCCCCCCCAAATTAAGTCATACCCATCAAGACCAAGAATGAAGACTTTCAGTCAAACGATATTAAAATTAGCTTTTATTTGATACCCATATCGATATTTTGTGCTGATAAAAATATTTCTGACCCCCCAAGACCTAGACCTGCCCATTATAGCGGAGATATTGACCTCCAGTTGAATAGATCTTTTGATTAGCTATCGATTGATACCCTATATTAAACATATCTTATTTCATAAGGCCAATAAAAAACAACATTGAAAATTAATGAATAACAATAAAATTAAAGAACGAAACGAAACGAAACGCGCGAAAAACGCTTTTTAAAATAAGATTCTTCTATATCATGGTTCAAACGTGATAATGCCGTATAGATCTTTATCCTTTAAAAAATTGAAATTTTAAAGGGATCCCTTTAAATCCCTTGAAGATCCCGGATATTTATGATTCCTTTAAAAATTACGACATATGTATGATGAAAAAAAAAACGTAAAGAATTGTTAAAAAAATGGACCTAAATTTATCATTTATTTTTAAAAATACAAAAGAATTATCAAAAATGAGAAGAAAAAAAATTGAGAAAAAATATAGTAAGAAAAATAAATTGAGAAAAGATACAAATAAAGTAAAGAAATCGCAAAAAGTTAGAAATAAAATAAGAAAGAATAACAAAAATAAGAAAATTTAAGAAAAATCGAAAAATTTATAATTTTTTTTAAAAAAATTACGATTTTCCTTTTTTGAATGGGAATTTTCCTTTTTTGATTGACTTTTCCTTTTCTTTTGGGAATTTTCCTTTTTCGATTCACACTTTTCCTTTTTTGATTGGACCTTTTCCTTTTTTGTTTGACACTTTTCCTTTTTTGATTGGACCTTTTCCTTTTTTGTTTGACACTTTTCCTTTTTTGATGGGACTTTTCCTTTTTTGATTGACACTTTTCCTTTTATGATTGAAACTTTTCCTTTTTTGATTAAGACTTTTCCTTTATTGAATGGGAAATCCTGTATTATTTAATTTTGAAATTGAAATATATTTTCAATTTGTAATTTATCTTTTCATTTGTATTATAAACCTAAATTATGTGTTAATAATTTAAAATGTTATCGCCTACAAATCGTTGAAAGTGATTCAGACAAGATATTAATGAAATATTAGATACCAGGGAAGAAAATGTTCTTAATAGCTATAATACAAATTTCCCATTCTCTAGATTTGAAAAATTTTTTAAATAAATATAAAAACCAAAACTGGATTCAAATTTATTTGTTTAAAATGTAAAAAAAGTATTTCCTCTGGTAAATTGTCATTTTTACATTCTAATAGTATTTATTTTATCATGCTAATAGCTTTAAGGAAATGGAGAAACATCTAAATAATTAGGAAATTCAAACCAAATTTATTAATAATACAAATGCTAATATTTCTCAGAAATTGGCTGATAGTTATTTTATTTTATAATTGATACAGTTCAGCCAATTGGTACAACAATTTTATGTAGCCAGACACTAATGAATAAAATAGCAGATAACTTTAAAGTGATGAAAGATGCTTTAATAGTAGAGTTATCAGAGATATCATATGGTACAACAATTTTATGTCGCCAGACACTAATGAATAAAATAGCAGATAACTTTAAAGTGATGAAAGAATAGTAGTTATCAGAGATATCATATATATGTACCACGGTAGATAGTTGGACACATAACAGAAGGTAAAAACTTATTTATATTTATAAATGGATCTGATTAAATATTTTTAGAGCTTATTTGGTAAGGCAAAACTTATACTTTCTGATCGTCGTTCTAGACTTGGGGATGATAATATTTAAATGATTTTATTATTAAAATGCAACAAATTACCATAAATATTTATTTTTATTACATAATTTTTTTATAATCAACTAGGGATGTACTATCGGATCGGGTCGATATTTCACCTATTTTAAAATATCGGTTATCGGCAAATATTATAAAATTTTCAGTTCCGATCCGATAAAAAATGACGCTCAAGTTTCTCATTTATTTTTTATTTCCAAAACCCATGCTTTATATGATATGGAAAAAGGACAGAAAATAAAAATGAAATGAATAAATAAAACTCTTTTTTTAAAATTCGTTTAAATATTACCTTTAGAATTGGTCAAAAAAATCTTCTAAGACAACCAATAGTGGAATGTGCAATAGCATTTATAAACCCAGTAATAATGGATTATAAAATTTAAAAAAAAAGTTATATCTAAAAAACCATTTATTTTTATAAATAAAATCGAAATCCATTTTTGTTCAATTTTTTTAATAGTAATTCGTATTCTCTTTATAAAAGTGTGCAATAATCTCTTCAGAATCTGTTTTTAGTGAAGTTAGTGATATTGACAGTCCCCATCACCTATTCTGTAAAGATATCAATGGTTTTAATTTTTAATATACTTTTTATTAGTATATCATCTATAATTTAACTATACCATAACATATGTCATTTAAATATATATATATTTTTTTTCCGGTCATGGGTTACTTTATTTGAATATTTACTGATATGATATTATAATGATCAGTTATAGTTTATAATCAATTCATTTGCAATTCTGGATAAAAAATATTTTTATTGATAAATCACTTATTTATATAATAAGTAATAACATTAATCTATTTACATAATAAGTAATAAACAAATATATGAAATTTGAAATAAATATTTAAAATTAATATAACAAAGATTTCTTTTTAGAAATACCAATTTCTAATTTACCAGTCTAGGGCGATGGGGACTGTCAATTCACTAAAAACAGATTCTGAAGAGATCGCACACTTTTATAAACAGAATGGACAAAAAAAATAACAATATGGCAGAATGTTTATTAATTAATTAATTATTATTATTAAAAAATTAAACATAAAAACGAATTTCGATTTTATTTATAAAAATAAATGGATTTTTTAGATATAACTTTTTTTAAAAATTTCATATTTTATTTTTGTTAAAAAAGCCATTTTTTATCGGACGGAAAATTTTATAATATTTGCCGATAACCGATATTTTAAAATGAGTGAAATATCGGCACGATCCGATAAAAAATATCGGTACATCTCTAATTTAAAGCATAACATAACTTTATTAAAATTAAAAAAACATATAAGACGTGGGGAGAAGACAATGATATTAAAAAAAGGAAGTCATTAAGATCCGAGGAAACTAAGATAATTGCCTTCTAACACAACAATTTGGATGTTGATTATAAAATTTTAAAAGTGGATCCGTGATTCTCATTGGTTTGAGAATTTTTTTTAAACCCAAAATCTTATAAAATGATAGCCTTGGAGACTTATGAACTCATTGATAGAAATATTTGGGATAAAATGAAAATATATTTTTATTAAAGTTTTCATATTTTGTCATTTTCCTTTTTTTTCACTTGTAAGCACGAGTTCGGTTTCCGGTGAAGATTTATAGGCAATAATTGCTTAACAGAGGAAAGATAAACGCAACAAAAATTGGCATTCTTTGACTTTTAAATAAAGATTTGAATTTTTAATTAGTGAATTCTTAATTACTGCTGTAAAATTATGGAAATAAATAAGGCAGAATTATAATATTTAAAAATAATCCATGAACTTTTCAATTGTTGTGACAAAAATTTTTGCTTTCGTGAGTGGGCGGGTCAGGCTCGGGATAAAGAAAATTTAACATATCGCTTGCATATAACCTAGTGGGGTATAATAATATCAAAATCGAAGTGTTGGGTAAATGTGAAAGTCGAAGTAAAAAAAACATTTTAAAATTTTTACCTAATTGGGTAGTTAAAGGAGAGAATTCCCTTATTTTTGGAATGCGTTTTCTTAGAGAATTCGATATAAAGCTTCCAGAAGAAGTTTAGATAAATAATATAATTATGACTCCCATTAAATACTATCGCATCAAAATTTCCTCAAGTTTTAAAAAAAAAATTAGGAGAATGGTTATCCGCCTACAACCGAACGCATTACAGATAGTTTACCAGCAAGAAGAGTTCCATTTCTGCTTTGTCAAACCATCGTAGCTGAGTTGGACAGACTATTAGATGAAGGCGTTATCAAAAAGGTGGATCCAACAACAACTCCAATCACTTGGGCTACACATTAATATCTTAAATAAATCTGGTGCCGTGCAGATACGCGGAGATTTTCGTTTAACAATCAACAAATATTTAGAGATAGATAACGATTTACTACCAAATTTTGTCGACCCAACAAATACAATCGTTGGTGTAAAATATTTTCGACGATAGATTTAAAACATTTTTACAATTCGGAGTTGGTCCAGAATGTAGGGACCTTTTAGCAATTTCGACTCATGTCGGTTTACCGATACCTACTAATCCCTTCTGAGTTGTCTAGCGCTCCGATAATATTTCAACACATGCAAAGCCTATTAAAGGGAATTCCTATGGTTAGTTTATTTTTAGACGGCGTAATAATTACGGGCGAGAATAATTCTAATCATGTAGTTAATTTGGAAGAATATTAAGAAGATTTGATAAGGCTGAATTGACAACAACGACTGATAAAATTAAAATTGGAGAAAAGTCAATTACTTATTTGTGTCATGTTCTTGACGAACGGAATTCACCCTATAGAAGATAAGATCATTGCCATAAAATTGTAAAATACCGTCATATGTAAAAGAATTACGTTCGTTTCTTGGGATGTCGTATATAAAAAAATTACACTTTATTTGTGGGCCTTTAAACCGACTAAAGAGTAAAAATGTTAGTTGGTTTTGGTCAGCTCAAGAAAATAAAATATTTAATAAAATTAAAAATATATTATCGAAAGAGGATACAATAATTCCTTATTCAGCCGATATTCCTATTAGTGATCTGCATCGGGCCTAATTTTTCAAGCCCGGACCGCCCGGAATTTTTTTTAAAAAAGTTTTGCCGAACCGGCCCGAAATTTATTTTAAAAAATTTACCGGCCTGGCCAGGCCCGAATTTATTTAAATATAGAAATTAATTTTTATAATTACTTAAAATAAAAGACATATGTTATATAGCGTTTAGTTTCAATAAATTAAATCAAAAATTTTTATTTTACATAAAAAATTCAATATAAAATTAATAAAGTAAGATATATTTAATAAAATTTCCAAAGTCCGACCCGACCCGGCCCGAAATTTTTTAAAAATATTATGCCTGGCCCGGACCGATTATTTTAATTAGGCCCGGCCTAACTTTGCAAATCTCTAATTGCTATCGTGATTTCTTGTGACGTTTCCGAAGATGGTTTAGTAGCTGTTATTGTACACCGATTTCTTACTGGCCAGGAGAAACCGATTGTTACGCATCGAGGACACTTTCAGTTGCTGTAAAGAATTACGCCACAATTGATCGGAAGGCTTCGGCGATCATGTTCGCCATCAAGTTCCATCAATATATTGGAAGACATTTTATTTGGGTTATGGATCACAAACCTTTAAAATATATCTTATGTGATAAAAGAGACCTAAATAAAATAACCGTTTAATATGGTGGACGAAGAAGCTTTTAAATTAAGGCTACGAGATAATTCATCCATAGACCTGGTAATCAAACAAAAGTGTCTACGCTTTATCCCGCTTGGGGGTAGAGAAAGCAAGAACCAATGAGTTTACATCATAGAATTAAAAAATTAATCTAATAGAAAATTTATCTTTCCCTCGCAGATAAGTGGTTTAAAAGAGCAATGATATCAATCTGAAAGATTATTAAATTAATTAAAAGTCTTTGGTATATTGATAATATAAATATAGGAGATTTAAAAAAAATTTATTTTAATTAAAGATAATATTTCGTTCGATTGATTAATATTTTATCATGATAGGGTTATTCCCCGATAATAAAGAAGGTTTTGAATGTTCATCAAGGACATTTTATAGTGGGGATGAAATCATTATGCAGATACTATGTTTTTTGGACAAATCTTGATCGTGATGTCAAATAATTCGTTAAATGCTACAAGAGTTGCCAGGAAGTAAGAATTGTAGTCAAAGTGGCGTAAAACAAATGGAACATTTACCCGTCATTGGGAACAAATACATATTAATTTGACAGGCCCCATATCTGGAAAATATTTAATTTGCGTATACGCCTTCATCAAATGTTTGAAGTTGCAATTTTAATATTAATTCGGCGAGTATAATCAACAATCTGCGTAATTATTTTTCTAGATTTGGGTAAACTTGCTACATTGTTTCAGATAGCGGTACTCAGTTTACTGGGTCTGAAAAAAATTTCTTTACATATAACTTTTAGATCGGTCCCATATAGCCCAAAATCTAAAGGTTTGGCTGATCGTATAGACGTACGATAAAGACGCGTTTCTATGCTGGAAGGAGATGTGGGGCTCAGGGTAAGTTAGATTTAGAGAATGTTTTAACTCCTCACCGAAATACTCCAAATGCAACTACCAGTAAATCCTCTGCCGAAATGATGTTAAGACTACTAGGACGACGTTAGATCAAAAGAAACTAACTAGGTGAAATATATTATAAAGATAGGAACGTTTAGCCTTGTAAATTTGAAGAGAAGCAAAAGGTTGAAGTAGAAGACGAAATAATTGTGATATGAAGGGACCGTGGTTCAACGGAAAAGTGCGATATTGTATGATGGTGAGTCTGTGGGTATTGTAAAAGACAAGCATGTCATCCAACTGAGGGATGCTCATGTACAAGCTAAGAAAATAGCCATAACAATGACAGAAGATTTGAACAATGAAGAAAAAATAAAAAGTTTCAACCCCCCCCCTCCCACACACATTAGCATAACAAATTCAATTTGTAGTGGGAAGAACTGTAATGTATTAACTTTAAATAAATTGTATTTTGTTTAAGGATACAATTTATAGTAATTAATTATCATAAATGTACTTTTGATGAAGATATAAACATATATTTGTATGTTAAATTATCTTTAAATCAGATTACACTCATCTAACTATTCTCACCTTTATTTTCAACTTGCCTTAATTGACCATGTTTTGCTGTCATACACTATACAACTATTCCCTTCAAAGCTAGAGAGACATTTTTTAATTAAAATTGAAGAAATTTATCAGAATTTCTTCCATGTATACTTTATCCTACCTCCTACATCTTCTCTAGGTATTTCCCTATTTCTTTCTGTTTCATTTGTGATATCAAAATCTATTTTATTACCATATTCTTGCACACTTTCTATGTTGCACTTGCCATCTACAGATTTCTATTTACACATTACCCTGATTGTTAACCTATTTACAAGTACAAGTTAGTAAATTAATTCATTTCCCATCTCCTGATTTTAAATGCATTTCTTATTTTAATTTATTTATAGTGATATTCAATCAAGCAAGGAACAATGAAGGAAATAAAACAAATATTATCTCTGTCATAGGCAAGGTCTGTTTTATTGTTGTTAAAGGGGGATGCACTCACAAGTCCCACTTCATTCTAATTAATTTTGCATTCATTAAAAACATATTTTTTTTTAAAAAAATATCCAAATTCACTATTATTTAAGATGAAAATCAAGATTTGCTCATTTAAATCATAGCTAGATATTTCCTTACTAAGTTAATTTAGGATAAAAATTAAAAAACAAAGCTGAAACTTTTATCCATATAGCTTCTATCCCTGTGAAAGCCAAAGCAATATTGATACCATTCATAGCCATCCAGTCTATTTCCCTTTCCCATTTAAAAGTGTCATAAAATACATATGAATAACTGAAAGTGCAAGGATTTAGGTAATATTGAAATCTGATGATTTATTTTATGAAAATGAAATGTCTATAAATATAAAAACTGCAGGGATGAGATAAATTTCATAGGTTTTAATAAATATGGAAGTTTGTAGGGAAGAGAGAACTGAAAACCAGCCCATGAAACATGAACCCCACAATATTTTCTCAAATAATCATATAGCCCTCTTGCAAATGAATGAGCACTGTTTGTTGATATTAGTATTCTATCATCTATGCTTTCAACCTTAAAAATCTCAAATACCTTTAAGCAGTAATAAAATTTACTTGATACCAATCTTTTAATGAATGGTTATTTATTACATTAAAGCTTATTTGACTCTTATGGTTGGGTAGTAAACGCAATATAAGATCCTTAATTCCTTTCATTTGATCTGAAGGGGCATTAAGATTAGTGAAAGAACTCGCTTGAAGAGTTATAGTTAGCAATAAAACTTTATAAAATAAAATTAATTAATTGAATATATTCTGCATACATAAGTTTAACATATTTTATTCATTCATGTTGCTCAAATTTAAAAAAATTTTTGTTGATGAAAATCTTATAATGCATGCATTCATTTATCTTCGCAGTTTAAAAAAAAATGATAGTATTTTAAGTTATAATTTTAGATATCCTAAATTTTATTAAGATACATGCAATAAACCTCTTCTTCCAAAAAGTCATATACATGCTTTGAACCTATATAACAGGTCCGATCCAATATGAACCCATTTTTTAAAAAACTGTACGATATTTAAATGAAAGCAGAAAAATTTTAAATGGTGAAAGTTAATTCAAATGTTTAGTATTATTTTAAAATATTTATAAAAATATTAAAGAAATAAATCATTTAAAAATTTAGTAGAAAATTGTGTCCGGTCTGGAATAAACTTTAAATCAAAGTCCGAATCTGATTAGGGATGTCGAAAGCTATTAGCAAAAAGGGATGCCAAAAGGTGCTAATTTATTCTATAATAGTGTTTTTTTTCCAATTATATATAATTTATGGGGAGGCCTCACCTCCATGCCCCCTTTTGGCGGGCCTACGACCCGCCACATATAGATAAAAGCACAGAGTTGAGAAATATGGAACACTATTTTGTTGAGTTGCTTTCCATATGTTTTTTAAAATAACATTTTTTAAAATTTTCACGATTGATAAGATTACAAATAATTATACCAGAGGTTTGATTTATACATACATTAAATATTAAATGTAATATGAATTTATAAGAAAAATCAAGAGAGTCATCACAAAATATAATTAAGCATCTTAAAATACTGTTTGTAAATTTTCATAAGTTATCATCATTTCTTAATAGTAGTTCAAATAATTAAAGAATAAATTATTAATAAATTTATATTTTTATTTTATATTAACTTAAAAAACTGTAAAGTTATAATCTATGTGCAAAAGATTTATCCCAGGATATTTGCAATTCAGATGAATAAATCATTTTGTAAATTAAAAACTCCAACCCAATTTGAACATTTTTTAAATTAAGACTTCAATAAATAGGGATATTACATTTTATCAATCATATTAAATTATGATTTTTAAAAGTTTTAATGTCCATTAATATTATTGAAAAACTTATACTTTTAGAACGTCTGCTATTATGTTATTTTGTGTGAACTTGAATCTACGACCTGACTAAAAGATTATCTAAATAAAAATTTAAGATAGTTTTTTTTTATATTATACTATTAGACACAATTGTAATGTGTTGATTAGTGTTGTTAATATAATTTTGAGAAACGTTAACTGTAACTAATAAATTGAAAAGGGATACTTTTGCCTATGACTAGTTCTATTTCAAAGAAGGTAACTGTGCTATGTAAGTTAAGTTTTGGACAAGGTAACTTTTTAATGTAACTTGTTACTTAAAAAAATAATTTTAATAACATAACGTTGATAATGTAGCACTAGCAGAAGAAAATTTATCACTTTGATTGGACTTTATTTTCATTATATAATATGATTAACTCAAAATAACTAAATTGAAGATCATCATAAAATATATGTTCTAACATCAGATACTTAAGAAACTCGATTAATACTTGTAGAAGTAGGAGTTGATAAAAATAAATTTAAGTCTTAATAAAATATGGTATAGATTTTAACCAATTTATACTTTTTTAAGATTTAGTTATGATTAAATAAATTATTTTTTTTCCCTTGAGATATAATATAAAGAAAGAAAGAAAGATTTTTTTTTGAAATTGTCAATGTTATGCATATGAAGCGAAATATATTTAAGATATATTTACTAAAATTTTAAGGATAAAAAATATATTTTAAAATATTAATTTTAGAAAGCGGGGCAAAGCATACAAATATTTTAAAAATAACAATATAAATTAACCTCCTGCTGCACCAATGATATTTCCAGCGTATCTTTAGTCGCTACCTCTATTCTTGCTATTATATTCGCGTAAATAATTTGAATATAAATTATATTTTTATATAATTTGTTAGTTTGTGAATATGTGATCGACGATTGTTAAGTATTAATTTGACTATGCAGTCTAGGAATTTATTTTTTATGAACTTAAATAGACTTGTAATTTTAATTATTTTTTATGAATACTTGTAATTTTTATTATTTTTTATGAATTTTTAATATACTTGTAATTTTTGCATATTAAAAATAAGTGAAAAAATTTTAAAATAAAAGTCAGTGTATGGTTTTATAATTGAAGAAATTTAGTATTGTTGTGAAAAATTCAAGATATAAAATTTGTTTAGTGAAAAACAGGAGTCGTAAGATTTATTAACCGAATTATTTAATTTTTTATATATTCCTTTTTATTAATACTAGGTTCCATTAAATTCATTAAAGTCTCTCCCACGAGCCTTCAACAATTTTATTACAATTTTATAAGGAATTGTAACACTTGCCACATTTGCATTCTTGCCTCTCGTTTTCATAGGTAGAAAATTCATATTTGCCAAAAAATATGACCCAAAGGGGCCGTATCTTAGGCAGAGAATAACCATACAAATACTGTAGAAAAACTTGTTTACTAATTTTCTTGAAAAACTATTCCTACTATATTTTAATTTTTTTTTTCCTTTATATATTATTCGCTAGTTTTATGTTTAGATTTATTTTACTGTATGATAAATAGAATGCTTAACATTAACGACAAAAAATTTAATAAGTATTTTTAAACAAGACAAATAATTTTATTGTTTTTGGAATGTTTGAAAATATCCGAAGTTTTAAACTACATTAATGTGAATAGAATTATAACTCTTTCTCTTCAATTAAAATCTGTTAGAAAGAATAATATCTCAAAAATAGGTAGCTTAATAAAATATTTAAATAAAATTCACCAGCTATTTTTAACAACATTTAAGTAGATATTATGATTATATATAACTCTTAGTGCAATATCTCAGAAATAATGCGATAAAATTTTTTCCTTAAAGTGATTATAACTTTCTTGAAGAGATTAGACAATAATATACAATTATATATATAAAATGGTAATTATTCTAAATTAACTTCAATTCCTTAAATGTTATTATAATCTGGAGCCAATTTTAAAATAAATGTTTTCAATTAACAAATCTTCGCCAGTTTTTAAAACTGCATTTATTTTTGTGTTAGTATATGATCTTCAAATAACCTGACACCTTTAGGATATAGATACTTTAATAACTCCATTACGCATACTGCGTAAATGGCAGAGTAGGCTCTGTAAATGAAAAATGATATCAAATATTTATTATTAATATTAATATATAAATTAAAATTTTTTTATTATGAGTGATGCAACTACAAGAAACTTTTTAAAATGATATAATAGCATTTTAAAAATTTTCCAAACCACAGCGTTGCCACTTTAACGGCGGCGAACCCAGGTGTCAACTTAATCGGCAGTTTTTCAGGTGTGGAAAAATTACCAGCGGCACATAGGACACAAGCCCACCCAGTTCCCGTTGAAAAGGAGAGAGGAATAATCCAGTAGTATCAAGTTGCTGCGCTGAAAAAATTTTTCCCAGCGTGTAGGCTCGATCTCACTACTAATATTATTGAATAATTGATAGGAACAAGAACTGAAAATTAGACAGTTGTAATTATATATGAAAAATTTTAAAAATGAATATAAATTTCCTAATTGTATTAAATAAGTAAACGCCCTAAGCTCAATAAAAAAAATAAAGAAATAATAAATAAACCTTAACATTAAACTTTGCGTTAATGACCTTGCAAATTAATAAATATGAAATAAAATAATGCTTAAAATTGATCGAAAAATATAATTATATTTATTAACATATAAAAAAATATATTAAGGAAATTTATGTTATTTCAAAGCACTTTATAAGAAAAGTTTGATTTGAAATCATTATGTCATTCAATTTAATAATTTATTTTTTTTAATGAGGGGAAAAATAATCAATTTAAATTTGGGATACATAATTGTTAATTTATTGATTGTTTTATTTTATACCAACACCCTTAATAAATGTAAAATAAATATAAAAAAACAATTACCAATATGAATATAATTAAAAATTTCAAGGTTAAACGTTTTAAAAATTATTGTAGTGTGTAACTGAATTTTTGGTAAAAAAAACAAATAAAAAAATTTATTATATTTTAAATGTTGTTTAAAATTTTTTTTATTGAATAAAAATTTGTTTTTTTTATAAATATAGGGTTTATTGGATCTATACCTAGTTATAAAACCTGTATTTTTCTAAATAAAAAATGCCGATAAGTTAAAACGGCAGTTAATTATTGCAATATTAATTATATTTCAAAAATTATTAAAAATTTACTAAGATAAAAAGAAATCCTAAACTGTTAACATTATCAAAAATATTATTTGGTTTTACATCAAAGAATTATAAATAATAATGTGTCAGGATATTTTATTAAATTTTTTCTGCATTATACATGTGAACAATACCAAAAATTAATTTTCATAAAAAGAAAATATTTTAAGCCTACATTAAAAAGATATAAATTTATAAAAAAAAATCTAAAAATTTCTATAAACTGATAAGAAAGCAAGTCTCTTTAATCAAAATGTTAGTTATATTATGTTTACTTTAATTAAATCATTATCTATTCATTCTTTAATTTTCTTTTTCACATAAACCTACATAATAGTGCGCACAAATTGAACGTTTCAACGCAGCGTTTCAAAAAGTAAATAATGCATTCGTTTAAATTGTTAACATTTCCGTTTTGCATTAAATTATTTATTAAAAACAAAAACTTGCCTTTTTTGAAGCGTTTTTAAATTTTGAAGTGATAGCATGGATACAACATTTTCTAAAAAGTAAAATAATTTGGAATTCTGATATTACAAAAAGATTTGCCAATTAAATATAAGGCAATCCCTTTTTTGTTTAGAATTTAGACGTTTCATATTGAAAAAAAATAAAATGAACGCTTCAATTTAAACATAGCTATGTTTACGTTTTTTTTATTTTCGTTTTGAAACGGTGCGTTGAAACGTTCAATTTGTGCGTACTTAAGTGAAAAAGAAAATTAAAGAAAGTTTTAAAAAAGAAAATTTACAAAAAATATTTTTAAAAAAAAGAGATTAATGGCACAGAACAGATGTACTATATTTTAAATTAACTATAAAGTTTGAAAGTTCTATTGTCTCATAAGTCATAATCATCAGAGATATAAAAAACCTTGGAGTAAAAATGAAATTAATTTTTTAATAAAATGAATAAATTGACCTTCTAAATTGGCTTTCTTTATTATTTAAGAGAGATTGAAATAGGGGAAAAAACATTAAGAAAAAGATTATAATAATTTTTAAAGGTATATGAATTCTTTCACACTCATTCCACCAATGGCATCGCCAGGGATAAGGCTGGTCTTAATCGTATAAATTTTTTTGGAAGCACCTCAAAATCTATATTATATCCAGAACGAACTTGCTTTATCTTTTATTTTGCATTGATTGGTAATATTCAAAGCATTAAATAAATAATGCTCAATAAATTATTCGTTTATAATTTAAAATAAAAAGGTAGTATATAAATTAAATATAAATTACAAACAAAACTATGTTAAAATTTTAAATGTAATATACAATTTCATTTCATATAATATATAAATTTTTTTTATTTATTACACTATTTTGAATATCGATTTCGAATTTCAATTTTGAAAATTCACGAAATAAATAAAGCATTTTTTTTATAAAAAAGAAGAAAGAATGAAATGCATAAAAAGGTGGAGAGGGCTTCGCAATAATTATCATAATATACAGAATCACAAATATTCTTAAATAAAATTTAAAAGAATTAGCATATTTTATATACATTCTTTTTTTATTACAAAAGTAATATAAAATTTTTTTAATTTGTCTTTAAAATAAAATGTATTTACACGTGTAAAACCTGAAAGATAATATACCCAAAATAACCTAATGTCTTTAAATTTTTTTTAATAAATTTGATCGCAATCGCATAATTTAAAAGGAATATTGCTTGAAAAATGATAAAAAAATAATAATTTTACATATTATATAGATAACGAAATAAGTTTATGACCTTATCAATAAAAATTACAAATTTTTATAATGAAAAATAATCGTGTCCTTTCTATACTTTATGATCATTAAAAAAATTAATAGCTAAAAATTAAAAAACATTAATAAAAATTACCAAAAACATAATCACAAGTTTTGAATTTTATTTTCAAACAATGCTTATTGCTTGCTTTATATTTATCCATAATAAATAGCAATCCTTATTATTCTCTTTCAATGTTGATAGTCCTGAATGGCGGTGGTGGTGGGGGTCGTCCCAACGAGGGAGGTGGAGGATGGGGAGGAGGTGCTAAATAAGGACCGGGGGGAGTTGGCACCCGGTTATCGCCTAGATGCGAGCGTGGTAAAGATGGAGAAGTATTTCCATCTAGCTTATCTCGAATACTCGATGTGACCTTTGATACCTCGGGGATATCCGCATTAACGGGATCCATTGGCTCAGTGGAACGATCAGGTCGGGAATAATTTTTGAATACCAGGAGAGCGCCCAGCAAATAGAATAGGAGAAGGACAATGGCGGTTATCTTAATTTAGGGAAAATACCAATTATAAATAAAATTAAACCAGATATAAAACGCTAAGGAAAACGTAATATATGAGAAAAAATTTTAAATTTCTGGGACCCTAAATCAAAATTTCCTATATAAGAGGGTAAATAACTTTTATAATGTTTTATTTAAAACGCTTTTATGTTAATAGTTAAAGTTAGTTTGCTATCTAGACATTTACGAGAATTTATTTGCAAAGGCTGGGGGTAGGCCCATAGCTATGCCTATATTGAGAGGTATAAAGGTGTTGGCATAAATGAAACATTTGAAAGATTCTAATTCTGCGAAAATGAATATAGAAATATAACATTTAAATTTGTAATAAAAAATCTTACCACACCAATCATATGTCCAATTGTGCATGGATTTATCGCTAATACTATTATGGCAATAAATATGAATAATGCGCAGAAAAATTGCTGCAAGAACGTCTAAAAAATGTTAAGAAATAAAAATATATTAATTTTAAAAAATTTAATGCATGTGAAAAATAATTTACCTTCCTTTTCTATTATTATAAATCTGATAAATGCCAAACAATGGCCAGTTTGAAAAAAATTCGTTTGGCCAAACAAATATTATTTTTATCATAATTCTTTTTATATAAAAGAGTGTTAAATTAGGGTTATAAATATCATTTTTGTTAAAATTATAATTTCATAAAAAAAAATTTTATGCTATGACATATTATGATTTTTGGCCAACAAAATTTTGTAAACTAGACACTTAATCCATATTATATTGATTCACGTGATAAAATTACCTTTCCAAGAAAATAAGATATTATATTTTTAAAACAAACCAACCATAAATAAACGTAAAGTAGAAAAGTTCAACTATAATTTGTTTTAAAAATAAAACCATTAAAATATTCTATTAATATATTTCCGTATACAACATTTCTCACAAGTTATAAGGGATTTGCGCATTTTATTGAATTAATCAAGATTTAAAGTATTAGATACAGTATAAAACCAGTTAAAAGTGTTTCTTAAAGGGAGAAAATTTTAAACAAGAATAATTTAGCAATATATACTATGAGAAGCCAGTTGATCTTGTCCAATTTGTATGGTATGTTGCAAACGAAAACTATGAGGAAGATCATATTAAGCCAAAAGACGGATAAAGTGAGCGTCGTAAATGTTCGTATAGAACCAACAGATTCTAAACACCACGTGGAAAATTCAACGATGAAAAATGCTAATATAGCCACCAACTTTAATTTAGAAAATAAATATTGATAAATTTTTTTTAAAAAACAATATAACTTCCTTATTTTGACCACTATAGAGATCAGTATTCTTATGTCAGAATCATATTTAAATGTTCTATATATTGACCAAACCATATCTATATTATGACGTTAAATACATAATAGTAATGAGTGGTCATCTGATGGGTTACTGGTGGTGAGGGAGCATATGATAAAACAAGCCAAAGTTTAATCCCTGTTTATATAAAAGAGTTTGAGAGCAGTGAGTTATAGCTAACTAGCCTCTTTCATGGAGAAAAAAATTCTTCATTTAAAAAATAATAAAGTTATTCATCTTTTTTATTAAGGATGGAATCTTTTGCATACCGAAACAAATTTCCCTGATTACCTAAAAAAGCAACAATTGTAAATTAATTTATTTGTAAAAGTAAATGTAGAAAAATGAAAAACGTATTTAATAACGCCAAATATTCAGGTATGTTAAAAAAATCGAAGAAATTTGAAATGCCTTTAAGATTTCTTGTATTAATTTTCGTTAATTAAAATATTTACACAGCGATTCGTATCATCCTATTTAAATATTTATGTAATAAAAACTAAATATACAATTAAATCGAAGCGATTTTCTCCATTTATAACCGTAAAATAATTTTCCCGGAAAAAACAAATTCTTTAAACTTCAGACAACGAAATATTTTGGCATAAATCAATAGAACACTATTGTTAATTATAACCTTCCTTCCCTCCATCCTGCCTGTAGGGGGAAAAATTGGAAACATTGTGTTCAAAATTATTATTTCTCAATAAAGATTAATTGCAAATCGCAAAAAATACCAATTAAAAATATTCCCTTTTTAAAACTCGTAATTAATATGAAATTCTTTTAGGCTATGTCCTAAAGAACATTTATTTGTATTATGATTTAAATATGATAATGAGGAGTCTAACGACAGAATATTCAGTGATTTAGTTTTCTATGGTACCTCCATTTAAATAAATAGTATTTGTTGTAAACCTTCGCTAGGATAGTTTTAGGACATAAAAACATGAGAAAGGAAGGATACCTTTTTTAGTTAAAAGCGGAGCGAAAAACATAAAAACGAATATTTTGAAAATTATTCGGAAATCAAAAAGGAAAGAGAAATATACCATGTAATAAAAAATTCAAAAAAATATATTTCTTAATTAACGTTAAAAAAAAGATAACAAATGCTTTTGCCCTTAAAATCCATTTTTAGAATTTTTTTGTGAATTAATTTTTTTACTTTAAAAAAAATGAAAATAAATATCTTTGCGTTGATTTTCAAAATCAAGTGTAAACTCCCTTCTTTTATGCAGGCTAGTACAAACGGGGTGGCAGCCAGGGTGGCGGTACCACGGCGCAAAAATAAAGACTCCGCTAAATTCTGTTTTTTTGTGCATTTAAAAGAGAATTGCAGTTTATAAAAAAATAAATAATTATTACATTTCCAAATGACAAAACTAGTTCTTTATTTTACGATTTTTTTTAAAGCTTAGGTAAATATTGGTTTTTAAAGGACCATTTATTTTCGAACCTGCTGCAATAGCTTTTGTATCTGCCTGTCTCTATAAAAGAATTAGCCGTGACGTCATTAGGGAGGGGTTTAAAACGCTTAAATTTAATTTGAGTACCCAGCCCCCTCTAGTAGTATTTATTTGGACAAAATAATTTGCGTACCGAACCAACAAAAACGCGAATTGACTGAAGGAAACTTTAAAACAAAAACAAATTTATCTTTTAACTTCAAAGGTATAAAAAGAAATTCCTAATTAAAATCGTAAAAAAAACAAATTTGGTAAAAAATATTTAATAAAAGTGGGATGGGAAAACATGTAATATCAAATAAAAGTTATTAAAACATATTATAAAAGAAATAGATATTTCGACATATTTAAAATGTAAAAAATAATTATTTTTGCCAAGGCCTTTCCCTATTTAATTTTAAATTTGTGATTACAAATATTACTTATTTTATTTGTATTAACATGGTTATATAATGTTTAAATAGCTGCGAATATTATAATTTTAAGGTTATATGTTATTAGGGTGGAATGTGCGAAAGTAATTAGAATTTGCATTCGCGAAATGTAGTTATGCGATATTTATAATTTAACCCTAGCCATTTTATACTAACCCTAGGCGTAGGCTACATCATGTCTTTATAGCCTCTACTTAGTATCGGTAAAATCAAGCATATTTGCATATTATTTTAAAATAAATATTAATATAACCCAACATCTTATCCAGCCTTATCCCGTACCATGTTTGGGCGAGATTAAGTCAGAGATCGGAACATTATAACCCGAACTACAGAAGCGAGTGGACTTAAAATATGTAGTTCTGGAGTTCTTGCCTAGCAAATTTAAAATCATAAAATAATAATTATTATTTTTAATTAAACAAATTTTAAAACCATTCATTACTCAATCTTTTTGTGTGGATGGAGTTTAGGTTAATATCAGGTGAAAATCTTTTTAAAGTTAGGGTTAGGTAAATTAGGCACAGTTTTAACATTGTGCGAGAGTCACGGCCCTACATACTAATTAAATTTTAATTCAAAATGATAAGTTTGGATATAAAAAAAACGTTATATGCTTATATTAAAATAAAAAAAATATAGTTATTATATATTTGAATAGTGTTTTAGTTTTGGTATTATTTGATTTTAAAACTTCGACAATGATGGAGTCGAACTAAAAATAATAGAGGATGAACATGTATTTGTTTTATTATAATTTTGGAAACCCTAAATAATTATCTTAACTTAAAAACAAATTGAAGGAGATAGAAGTGATATTTCATCATTTATCATCTTAATATCATCCCGCCGCTCTCTTATTTTTAGTTAAACAGAAGGGCTCTTCAAATTTTTCAGGGGTTTAGAGCCCCGGCGCCCCTTCCCCCAGTAACGCTACTGGTGAAAGATATCCAATTATAATATTTGGTCAAGTATAACTCCACCTTGCAAATCTGATTGAAATAAAAGATAGCTTGATTTAAATTAAAAAGATCTGTATTTTTTTTTAAAAAAAATAATGATTTAAATAGATCGTGTTTTAAAAATAATATTAAAGTTACAAGTTACGTTTTTAAAAAGGTATATTTAAAGTTATTAGTTGCATTTCAAAAGTAATTAGTTACATAGCAAGTTACTTTAAATAAAATATAGCTAATCATTTTTAATAGTTTTTATTATGTTTTACGATTTACAAATTTTAATCAAAAGAATTAACATAAATAATTGTACTGAAAAAAATAATACAATATAATATATTTTTCATAAAAATCTGGGCTTAATAAGTTTTTAACGCATGCAAGTCAATTAGCCGTGCGAAATTTGCGTGGATCCGGCACAGCGACAACTCGACAAAATAAAAATGACACTTAAAGTGGTTAAATAACCCGAGATGCCATGGCAAATCGGCATAAAAATATTTAGCATAATAAATATGTTGATTCGATATCACGCCAGTTAAAAACGGAAAATCCACCGGGGTCAAATGCGCATACAATGCATGTGAAAATATTTAGTTTGAAAAGAATAAGCAAATCAGTAATTTATAATTTAACCCTGGAACACTAATCCGTTAAATTTAAGACCTAAACAAATTATAATATCATAAGTAAACAAATTATAATATCATAAGTAAACAAGATTTTTTAATTTCCAGAATAATCATGCAACATCCTATATTATAAAAAAAATATATAGAAATATAGTATAAAATTTATTTATAGATTTTAATAGTGCCCACAAATTGAACGTTGCAACGCAGCGTTTCAAAACGCATATATAAAAACGTAAACGCAGCCTTGTTTAAATTGATGCGTTAAGTTTAATTTTAATATGAAACCTTTAAATTTTAAACAAAAAAATTACTTGCCTTATATTTCCTTAAAAAAAATAAAGAAAGGAAGAGGAGCAAGACATCTTAAATATATGTTAAAAGTAATCTTTTTTTCTGAATATATTAATAATAAAGGCGATTTCATTCTCAATTTTATAATTATACAAGATAAGTTAAAATAAATTTAATTCATTATTAATTATTTATATAATAGATATTTATGGTGTATAATTTGCACAACTTAGTTATAGCTCAAGGATTTCAAAATCCTGTATAGCTTGCAATTTGGAATGCTGCTGCACATATTCACATACCTATGCCTAATAAAAATGATTGGGAAAGAGTAAATTTATTATAATAAATCAAGATTAATATTTACTTATCTTTAGTTTTCCCAGGAATTCCTGCTTCAATCAGGATTTCCAAATTGTTTTGGGGCTATAGATGGAAAACATATCTATATCAAGAGCCCTCTTAATAGTGGCTCACAATTTTTTAACTGCAAGCATCGATTTTCAATTACCCTGTTAGCCCTAAAAGACATTAACAGGAAATTTATTTATATAGATGTGGGAGCATATGGAAAGTAGAGTGATGGTAGAGTATTTAGAAATAGCTCTTTATATAGAGGTTACATTATATTAATTTTATTATATCTTAAAAATATATTAATAGTTGGTGAACCATACACTTGATCTGCCTGCTTTATGTAATCATCCAAATTAGATACAACAATGATAAACCTCACTACAAGACCTTTCTTACCTAGCAGAGAAAATAATTCTACTTCAATGGAATCAAAAATTATTAGAGACAAATATAAAAATTTTATAAATTATTAAATTTTTATATTTATATTTATATTGTATTAAATTTATTTATGAAAATATTTTATATTAAATTGTGTTGCATATTTAATTTTTATAGACAATTATGTTATTAAATGATATAAATAAATAGATTGAATATTAAGGAAAATTTATTTAATATATTAAATCTTAATATGGACACTATTCTAGGTGTAGCCAGTTGAGCTGTTTAAAATCTTGAGGAATGAACCTTAAACTTAAAATAATATCAATTCTAATATCTTACAACATCATTTATTAAAAAATTATTAAAAATATACAAAATACATACAATACATTTTTATAAAAAATAAATAATTTATATAATGCTATTAAAAATGTCTAATGGAGAATCATTGTCAGGTTGTGATGATATAGGTTCTGATGATATATCATTTGTCTTGAGATATAAATATTTCATAACCTCTGTTTTAAACAGCAATTGCTTCTCATAGCTTAAGGATTCAGCCTCCTCTACAAGGCTATTCAAAAAATGCCTAAATAAAATATAAATAAATTTAAAATATAAATTAGCTTTACAGCATCCCAGATGGGCTTTCTTCCAAAACATTTATTAACCTATTAAATTCATTCAGTACTTTAAGTTTTTTTGTTGTTGAGAGTTCCACATGTAAATTAACATTTCTAATATTTTATACAAGGTAATTAACTTTTTGAGAATAACTAATTTTTTATGAATAGTAAAATATTTTCTGGGATTTATTCAAATATAGATGGTAAGTAAAATCAATATAAATTTTGGATCAATATAAGATAGGCTTTGTAGTAACATCAGAACAGAATTTAAGGATTGGCACAGCCCTACTCTTTATTTTCCAAGTAGTTATTATCAACTTACCAATAAAATAAATAACATGAATATTTAATTAAGTAGGTTTTCCTATTTTCTCCTTTTGAAGTTTCTCATGAAAAAGAGTTCAGCATTTCTGCAAACCTTTCGGTAATTTCATCGTTCCATGTCCTAATATCATTTAATAATAATTATTCTTACAATTTAGAAGAATTTTATCACTTCAAAATTTAAAAAGTTTCAAAAAACGCAAGCAAGTTTGTCTTTTAAAAAATAATTTAAAATGAAAAACGGAAATGTGCTCAATTTGAACGAATGCATAAAATGCATTGTTTGCGTTTTGAAACGCTGTGTTGCAACGTGAGCACTATAATGCGATAATTAGGTGTTGAGTACAAATTACTTTTGCACTGATTTCACTAATTTATCTTCAGTCGGTTTGTTTTATATTCTCCATCCTTGCCGAATTAAGAAAATTTTTGAAACTTCCTTTTACGTATTAAATTTGGCGTATTTTCCCCAATGACATATAATATATAATACCTCATTCACATTAATGCATTTAAAGTATCGTTGAATGCAAATCAGTTGAAGATCAAGTGACACGCCATTTTGGTATACTATAAAAGATCCAAAATACTTTAAATTATTTGAATTTGGTCTGCTAAATACATATTTCTTGTGAGAATAGCCTTGGAATAATTGCGAGGTAGGATATTATTTTACTCCGCTTACATTAAAATTTAAAAATTTTATATACGCTATGCGTTACCAAAATGGCGTCATAATAGCGTCCTCAAATGTATTTTTATTGAGGAAGGGTCTTTAAAGTATGATCGATCATAGATTACCCAAGAATTATTTGATCATTTAAAGATATTTATTTCAAAAAAATGAAAAATAATATATTGAACATTTTGTTACGGAATATCAACTTAATATTCTTATCTTAAAAATAAGACTAATTAATTTTTAAACTCGATTATTTTTTATATAAAAAATTCTAATTAAATTTTTTTTTCTAAAAAATTATTTTTAACATGTATCTAAAACATAAAAGTCATCGTGTATACATATAAATAAATGTCGCAATTTGAGATTTTGATTTAACCAACTCACCGGATTTACAAATAGGGTAAAAAATTTTAAAAGATTTATACATATAAAAATAACTCGGGAAATCTCCAAGAAATTTAATTTTTTATTTACTAAAATAATATGCATCTAAAAGATTTATTATAGCATGTCTAGAAACGTTTTAAACAAATTTTCTACAATATCCAAAATAGAGGTCGGGATAGCCAGGTCCGTGGGATGGGAAAAGAGATTTTCGGGGTTAGTCGGCCAAATTGTTCAAAAAATTTTAAGGGCAAGGCCGGCCGAATTGAAAATGTTTTTAAAGCTGATAATCGAACAACTTTATATAGTTGTCAACCTTCATAAAAAATTATTACGAGGCGGAAAAAAACCCGATTGTTTTCACGGAAAATAACAAATGCTGATTTTTAAATGTTTAGTTAATATAAAATGTAACTTACTTACTTTCCCTCTATTTCTTCTTTCTTTCTTGGTTATAACATACAAAATGTAAATAAAAATATTAAAAAACGTAATAATACAGTCAACTTGTAAATTAAAATTCTTTATATAATTGAGAATGGATGATGAGAAATAATTTATTAATTAATCTTTATGCAATAAAAAAACGAAATATTTTTTATAAAAACAGCCATTCCTAGTTTCTACCTGAAAATTATACTTTTTAAAAATGTTCTGGTTCCTAAATGGCAATCTTTCAAAACACACGCTTTTTTTTATCGTGAAATTTTATAGTATTTTTATTTCACCTGAGAAAGTTTTCAGAAACGTTTAATTGAGTGATTTAAATTGTTACCATGAGCCAGCTTAGGTTACTTTATTTATTAAATAAATAAACAAAAAATTGATGTGTCAAATTATATCTGCACCCAATTGATTGCTCTGTACTGTAGTGTTGTTAAAAAGCCTGATTTGGGTCAATTAAGATTTTAGCTAAAATAATATTATGTGCATTGAGATTTGGCAAATAGATGTCCAAGCATTTCTGCCAGCTATTTGCAAAATCTTTAGGCTTACATAATGTTATTTTGGTTATGATCTTTATTAGCCCGTTTTTTAAATCAACCCAAATTGGGCTTTTTAACAATACTACTATACTGACATGCACTCAATTTTTGTTATGCCATATATAGACTGAATTATCATGTGCCCAATTGTCAGCCATGAATATGATCAAGCAAATAGATAGGGGGAATTTTTTTAGGGAAGGGACAAAAAATTTTGTTTGGAGTAGGTTAGGGCAAGATTTTTGGTACACCTCTGATTAAAATACTTTAACACATTAGTACCTTTAAATTTATTTATTACCCAGTCTGTAAAAATATTTTAACAAAAAATGCTTGGCCTAACCTAAAAATATTTTTTCCTGACTTGTCAGGTTTTAGGTCAGGCTACAACGACCGATAACTATTATTTTATAAACAAAAGGTGTTTCTAATCTTTTCCCAATAATTTCTTTTAGGGTGATTATGATAGCACACTAATAAAATTGTAATTTGGAAGCCTTTTTAGTCAAACATTGATAACTATTTTGTGAAAAAAAATTTTGCAATATGTAATATTTTTTTTTATTAATTCTGAGTTAAAATTTTATAAAATAAACATTTACAAATATGTCAATAAAAATAAGAATGATAAAGCAATATTTACCATTTGTGTGACCAAAATAATCCCTGTAGCAGATTTAGAAAAATTTAAATCCAATGGTCCACAGATCGGATCAAAAATGGCCGTACTTTTTTCTACCTGACACATTGTTTATATAGGAATTACGTATGAATTATAAATTCATCAAATGGAAAATTTAAATAATTCCACATTTAAAAAACAGCTGTAAAATTTTGAAACATATTTTCTCTTGAGGAAAATAGCTATTTAATTATTATTAATATTATATAAATAAATTGCCCATAAGGCTGTGAATTTCAGATAATATATTTGTGTTTCTAAATACATTATAAATAAATAATCTAATATTTAAATATCTTCAGGTAAAAGTAAATAATTTTTAAAATAATGAAAATAATATAAATTTTTAAAAGCAATTTAATTAAAAAAAAGGCTAGAAAACTAAACATCTACATGATTCGGGGATACAGTTTACTTCCAAATTTTTTAAGGGGGTTAAGTGTCACATCTAGAGTACGCATCTATAGGGGGAGGGTAGGCATGGTAGGCATCTAATAAGGGCAAATTTTATTAAGGGTAAACATTTGCATTTATAAAATAATGTAAAGTATATTGCTGTAAAAATTTATTTAATAATTGAATTATAGACCTATTCTAACATACATAGATTACTAAACATTGAAAAAACTCTATATGCCTATTGCACACAATTACAGTTATTTAAAATAAAAAGTTCCCCTCCAAAGATAAACATTTTCAATTAAGTTTATGCCATAATACCCCGAAAAATAATTATAATACAAAACCAACAACTATTCTTTATAATACCTTTAATAATATATATATTATAATTATATAATTTCTATAAATGTTGGAATTAATAAACAATCATTTAATGTAGGTAGGAGTTTTAAGGTTATTATAATACAAAACTCATTAATTAGAAGTGTAGAAATTTCCCAGCCTTCGATGTTGCATTTTTTTTATGAGGATAGATATAACTTTTAGAAGACAGTTTGCCTCCCGAATGGGAAAACCAATGTGTGTTTTTAGCTAGCACCATCCGAGCAGAATGTAATTAAATTATTTTGGAGATACTTTTTATTAAAAACATATTGTATAAGACAAAGCATGAAAGAATCACAAATCGATTCGACTATTGTCAAAAATAATTCTTTCAAATTATCAAAAATATTTCTATGGCTTCCTTAATTACACACCTAATAAATAATACCAATATGTAATCTTTTTGAATGGCCTCATCACTTATTTAAGCACACTTTGAAATTTACTTTGTTTACCCATGGCCATATACCTTAGTTTTAGTTGATTCTTAGGGCACATAGAGTTGTAGACTAGATTCAGTCCGGCATGACGATAGTTTGGTGCTTAAGATGATATGGCACTCAATCCATCTTTAAAATTAGTACCCATTTTAAAAGATGAATTTGCGCTCTATTTCTTTAAATTATCACCAAATTTTAAATATTTGTTTAAATTGTTTATTTAACGGAATTTTAAGTCATATTTAAAAAGATATTATTTTACTTGTGGCAAATTATTTTATTGTTCTTCCTTTTGCCATAAGCAAGACAAAATGTTAAAGTCATAAAGTATCATATAAAATTTAATATATTTCAAACATTTTTGCTCTAATTTTTGAATATACAAATAGTTGTGCTTATTTTCCAACAAATTTAGGGTGCGTCCAAAGTCAAAATTTTATTTTAAATAAATTAATCTATTATTTAAATTTACGAAATCGAGTTTGGACGCCTTAAATGCGTGAATTATTTTTTTAATTAGACTTATTTCTGAATTAGTTCCTATCTAAACTTTAATGGAAAAGTTTACGTAAGGTGTGTAAGAAGTTTTATAGTTTATGGCGTTAAAACATGGACAATGAAAGTGGATCACGAAGCTAAATTGTGTTAAGAACATAGAAGAGAATGTTTAAATGGATGTGTGGGGTATCTCTGAGAGAGAGATAGAAAGAAATTTTAAAGGATGGGAATCGAAGAAATTGGAATGGTAGTGGGAATAAATAGATTGAGATGATTTGGGCATGTGGAGCGAAAAAGAAAGATGACTGGGTAAATAGATGCACCTCGATAGTAGTAAAAATATCAAGATTTCGTAAGGCTCAAGATAACAACGGATGATATGAGGAAAATATATCTTATAATAGTGATGCTCAGGCTGATAAAAAAGGTGAATCAGAGGGTAAACTGGTTTATAAAGGTAAACCTGGATCGGCATAAATGGAGAAGAAGAAATGATAAACTTGGTAAAAACATTATTATAATTTTTTTGATGACAAAATCTAAAGGATAAAGGCATTTTTTTTATTGATTATGAGGGTAAAGCATTTGAATTAGATATTATTTTGATTAGCGAATACTAATTATAGTAGAAGATATAAATCTATGTACCTATACCTGGCCGATAGCAATGCAAAAGCCTGCTGAAAGGCTGGTAAATGATATGGGTATAAGCGGGGGCGAAATCCCCTATACATTATATATAAATAGAGTAAAAATAATTATAAACGATTTTTATTAGCATCCTTAGCCCCTCCTTTTATAGCTACCCCCCCCCCCCCCCCCCTGGTAGTTAATTTAAAAAAAGTAAAATTGTTGATTCTATCTTGTATTAGATATTAGATATAAAACTGCCATTACCGACCTCGAAGGTGAGTTTATATCTACTCTTACATCTAGTTATCTTTGTGAATTGATGAATGATATTCAGGAATTACTATGTAAAATTCATTATTTAAATGTAAAATCCCTTACAGAACAAAAGATAATATATAAAATAATAGATTTAATATAAATTATCACTCAGATAGGGATATTTCTAAAAGTAAAAATAATTTTTTTTAAAAAACAACCGAAATAACGATATTTATCATGATAAAAAAAATACAAGTAGGGACAAGCATATGGGCTATTCTCTATTTCTCAAATTTTTTTGGTTTTGATAGGAATACCTGTGTATTTAATCGTGGAATTGGAATGGTTCGATTTTTTCATAGATATCCGCAATAAATCAAACGAAATTATTTAACGAAAAAAAAACTATAGATTTTAATTTTGAGAATGACTATTTAATATTAATTGAATACAAAAGAATTTCAACTTTTTTTATTCATAAAAATTTATAATATTTTTACTGTTTAATTATATGATCTTATATATATTGGGTTTTAATCATAGTTTTATTATTTAATTTTATTAAAGAATATTTTGCACTTTTGTTAGATTTTATATAAACATTTACTAAATCATCATTATATTAGTGTTTATATTCTATCGTTTTTTAGATCATAAATTTTTATTATATATAATAAAAATTAAATTAAAACTTTTATTTTTTTTTAAACAATATATATTATAAAATTTACATATAAAATTTATAAAATAAAACTATAAAATGGTATCACGTCAATTCGGCGCGGAAAATTCGGCGCACGACAATTCGGCGCAGAAAACTCGGCGCGGCGTCAATTCGGCGCATCGTCAATTCAGCGCAGCGACAACTCGGCGCAACGTCAATTCAGCGCGGCGACAACTCGGCGTAACGTCAATTCGGCGCATCGTCAATTCGGCGCATCGTCAATTCAGCGCGGCGACAATTCGGCGCAACGTCAATTCGGCGCCGCGTATCTAATACAGTTGCAATTTATTATAAATTTATTAGTATAAAAAAAAGGATGATTAAATAGAAATGATTTTGAATGTTAGTCATATTAATTATTTCTTCGTATTTTTTTTTACAAAAATCTCAATTTTATTTACTAAATGTGTAATATCAATAAAAAAAATTAACAACCAATATTTATATCGATTTCCTTGCTGGACCAATTTACCACATTATAAGGTAGGGGAGACTGGGGTTAGTCGGACCGATTTTTACAAAATTTAGCTCCTGATTTTTTTAGATAATATAAAAAATAATATATGATTAGATACCTCCTAAAACTATACTCTATAAAGGTACCTTATAAAAATTTTAAGGATATAATCATTTTTTTTAAATTTTACTTTTTGAAAAAGTAAAAATAATATCCAAAAAGCCCCAATAGCTGGGTGAGGCAAATTCAAGGGGCTTCCTAATCATTGGTTTTTTTAGCCATAATAAATTGAAATGCATTTTTATTTATTAATAATGATACGTATAGAATAATTTTATTGTTTTATTGTTAAAAATATCATAATACTTATAAATTGAATTATATATAAAAATTGAAACTTAATTTAGGTTAATTTAATAAACATTTTGGACATAAAGGAGATATTATGATTTCTTAGCATAAATCCTAAATACCAATCATAAACAGCCATGAAATTGCCTTTGTGCGATAATTCGTTTTTGATTATTTTATAATAGAAAAAATTAGTTAAACATAATATATATTTAAAATGATTAATAGAATTATTTTAAGGATTTTTAATAAATCTAAAAAATGAATCAGTTAATTTGAATTTTATTGGATCAACATTAGTGTTGTTAAACGTCCGATTTGGGTCGATTAATATTTTAGCCATAATAACATGTAAGATTAGAGATAGAAGTCCAAACTTTTCTTACATTTAGCGCAAAATCTCGCTTACATAATATTGGCTACTAATCAAAAAAGGGGAGACTGGGGTTAGATACCGGGGCTTGGCAAACCACTTAATCTCATCTAAAAATTAAATACACCAGAAGGTTAAAGTTTTATCATAATATAGTTTTTATTAGTTTACGTCTATAGACAAAAAATCTTTTGAAATAATTATTAAAAATTTTATTTAAGAAATAAAATATTGATGAAGTTTTTATAATTTGGGAAAGTTATATGAGTATTTATTATATCCAGAAATTTAGAGTTAGCAGGGCTTGCTAAACCATACACGTCTATTGTGGCAGTTAATAATGAAAAAAATACAAAATGTTTATTAAATTAACCAAAATTAAGTTTCAATTTTTATATATAACTTGCCTTAATTTACCCGCTATTGGGGCTTGTTGGACAAAATTGTTCTTTTACAAAAAGTAATATTCAAAAAAATGATTATATTCTTAAAATTTTTTATAAGGAACCTTTATAGAGTATAGTTTTAGGTATCTAATCATATATTTTTTTTATATTATCTAAAAAACCAGGAGCTATAGCCAATTTTATAAAAATCGGTCCGACTAAACCCAGTCTCCCCTACCTTATAAAGTGGTAAATTGGTCCAGCAAGGAAATCGGTATAAATATTAGTTGTTAATTTTTTTTATTGATATTACACATGTAGTAAATAAAATTGAGATTTTTGTAAAAAAAAATACGAAGAAATAATTAATATGACCAACATTCAAAATCATTTCTATTTAATCATCTTTTTTTTTATACTAATAAATTTATAATAAATTGCAACTGTATTAGATACGCGCCGAATTGACGTTGCGCTGAATTGACGTTGCGCTGAATTGACGTTGCGCCGAATTGTCGCCGCGCCGAATTGACGTTGCGCCGAGTTGTCGCCGCGCTGAATTGACGTTGCGCCGAGTTGTCGCCGCGCCGAATTGACGTTGCGCCGAGTTGTCGCCGCGCTGAATTGACGATGCGCCGAATTGACGCCGCGCCGAATTTTCCGCGCCGAATTGACGTGGAACCCTATAAAATATGAGATATTAAAATTGAAATTTTTTTTTTATAGATTGTTAAATGATTTGCTCTGCAAATTTCTAAGGTAATATTCTGCCGCAGATATAAGTACTCTTTAGTATCGTAGGTTAGCACTGAAAGCTTTTTCGTAGAATTTAAAAGGCGAGGGCTTCGTATTCAAAATTGTCAAGAGTCATGGCGACCATGGGAACGAAGTGGACATTGTTTAGGAAATATTTTGTTTTAGCGTGAGAAATAGAATTTTCACGAATATTTGATTTTGTGAATATATCTGTGCAAGTATAATCTCAAACAAGAGGAAGACCTTTCTCCCAGGATATCAGAGTCAACCATACCTTTTGCCGTCCAATAAATTAACACTATAGGTTACAAGGAACATGGGATATTGGGTCTTTTAAGGGCTTTAGAAATGATATTATTTATGGCGCTGGGTCTAAAATGGCGGCTTTTGAAAATTTACAGAACAGGCTATAACCATTTTTTTCGATGTATTAATTTAAATATGAAAATAATATTTAAGAACAATTTAGAATATAAACGAATATTTGAAAATGATTTCAAATATTTACGAATAATTTTAAATTATTAGAACGATTTCTAATAATACAAATAATTTCTAATAATTCGATTGAATAATCAGAAGCCCATTATTCAACGAATATTTTTTTTCATTATTCATATTCGATTTGAATTTTAGAATCGAATAATATGTTATTGGTATTAATGAAATAAGAATCGAATTATAACGAATAATTAATTCATTATAGGCCTAGTATCGATTTTAAAATTTTAACTTTCAGCCATATTTTAAGAAACACCTGGCTCTTAGATTATAAGATTAATATATAGTTTTTTGCCTCCCATACGCGTTGAAAGTCTTAGCAAATATATGGCTAAATTTAAATTAGAGGTAATACGTAAATTAATAGGGAATTTGTTCCAACTGATATGTAATATATTGCTATGTTAATAAAATCACCAACAAATAATTCCTTATTCGTATTTAAATAAAACAAATAATTTAATATTCGTTGCCATTATATTTTATCAGAATTTTTTGAATTGGCCTAGTATATAATAAATGAATGATATAGTATTATATTTTTGAGATTTAAAAAATATGACAACTTATATATAGCGCAATGACTTTAAGACCGAGTAGATCGGATTTTCAAATAAACTCTTATTTTTCCTTCTTTTTCGTATTGAAGCATATTGATAAATAAATATTAAAAAAATATTAATTATATAATTATAATATACGCAGTTTCATCATCGCCATGAATCTCGCTAATGGCGGTGACTTCTTAGGCAACCTTTAGTAAGGCAAGATCCACGAGCAAATGTCAAATTTGTTATATCTGAGTTTTAGGTCTTAGATATCACCATTTTGAAGCTTCTATATTCCGGAAATTATATATTAATTAAAAATATAATGTATTTTTCATAAATATGTTCCTTAATTATATTGTGATCCTTATAATTTATTTTTAATTATTTTACAAAATTGTTTCATAAAAGGCTTCTTTTTCTTAATTTAATGTATTTAATTTATATAAAATTATTTAATCATGTCAGGTTTAAATCGGAGAGACAAAACTGATACAGATGAGGTACCTGGGGCTATGTAACATCTCAAATCTTTTAAAAACAGTTCCATTTTATTTTATTTTCTTTTTTTTTTATCTAAATAAATATTTTCTAGAAATTTTTTTTACTTTAAAAATAATCTAATAAATAATTAACACGAGGGGAGGGGTACAATTATTTGGTGCTTAATAATATTTCTGATATCTTTTTCCCCCACTTTAAAGCAAATAAAATGAAACTAATTTTTTTAAATAGGTGAAATTATACCACTTTGGGGAGATTGACACGTTCTCCTATTTATTTCTAAGATTATTTTATATAAGAGTCGAAATTTAAACCCTAATATAGCTAATTGTGCCATACATCATTGTACCTTTCTATTTTAACATAAGAGGAGGTCTTTTATATAGTTATAAATAAAGCATTTAAATTCCAATTTTTTTGTATATATCTTAAAGCATAAGGATTCTATTTATATAAAATTATAAATTTAAGTTACGTAAATTCTTCACCAGATAAAAAAATATGTAGAACAAGATTTTGGTTAAACAGGGTACTAAAAAGTACTAATTTTTAGAATAATTATTTTATTGGATTAAAATAATTAGGTAAAATAACCAATGTGGCCAGTCAACCCCGATAATAACTTATCCTCGATCCCATAGTATATTTTTCTTAAAAAAATGTATTGTATTAGATGCATACACAGAAATCTATCATCCGATGTTTGCGCAATAAAGCTCAATACTAATACTTCCTTCGGTCAGCTTTTCAAAAACTACGAGGATGATGAGAGATGTCGATACTTATTGGAATTTTTCAAATAAATAAAAGAAATATATAAAATCTCAGGACATTCAAGATCGTAGAATCATAAAGTTTTCGCCTTAGAAATGGCGAAAAGCTAATAGGGAGACCAGGGATAGTGTTATCCCGTGGCAGATAATTTTTTCTCTAATAACTTTTAAAACGAATAAACTCTGATATTTAAAATTTAGGCCAAAAATTAATTTTAATAAGATGCTTCAATGGTTTTAAAAATGTTTTGAAGAAATATGTTTATGAAACCTTTCAAATGCATATTTAAATTTTAACTCGTTAAAGTATCTTTTAAAACATTTTTACAAAATAATTTTTTATAAAATTTACTCACAATTTTAGGGGGAATGGCTATAGGCAAAGCGCACCTCAACCAAAATATATAATAATTTTTTCAAATATATGTCAAAATAAATAGAAAGCTTAAAATTTAGACGTATTTAGCTTAAATAAATAGATGGGTGGGCAACATTGTTTATTTAACACAGAGGTTTATCCATCTTATTTTACAAATAAAATCAGAACTGAAGGCCCTGCTCAGAACGGGGCGATAAAATAATTATAAAATCCGGGCAGGTTTTAAAAAGTTAAAAATTCAGGCTGGTTCGGGTAAATTTTTTAAAAAAAAATTAAAAACCTGGAACGGGCCGATTAAAAAAAAATTCAATTAAAATTGTAATAACTAATTAGTTGAGGAAAACCATATAATGAAGAGCTAAATATTCATTTACTCTTCCTATTTTCTATTTCCCTTTAAAATTATTCAAACTAGTCAAATTTTAAACATTCTGGTGCGAACAAAAAAAAATAAAAAAAATAATTTTAAAAAAAATCATAGACCGGGTTTGAAAACAAAAAAAATATTAAAAAATCTAGTCGAGGTTTAAAAATAAAATTTTTCTAAATTCGGTTGCTTAAAATTTATAGTTATAAAGGTTCCGTGCATTTCTGCTTATTTTTCAATAGATGTGTATTCCTCACGCAATATAAAAAGCATGTGGTAGTGTTGTCAAGTGGCTCGATTTGAGCCGAAAAACGGCTAACTTATTATTTTATCCTATCACGCAAGCCTGAACATTTTGGTCATAAAAAGCACAAAGTTTCGAACATCTATTAGAGAAATTTCGAGACTTTGGCAATTTCTGGAAAAATCGGCTCAAATCGAATAGTTTTATAACACTAGTATATAGCATGAGGGAGTCTACATTTCTGAAATTTTATCTTTTACCATAGCGTTTAATTTAAGTTTTAAAGACTCTCCAAACTAAATCAGGGGTGTTGTTAAACGGACCAATTTGGTTTGATTTTTAAAAATGGCTAGATTAAGATTTGAGCAAAAATTATATTATGTAAGATTCGAGATTTGGCAAATAGAGGTTCAACCCCTTCTTCCACCTATGTTCAAAATCTCCAAGCTTACATAATATTATAATGGCTAAAATCTTTATAGGTCCGTTTTTAAAAATCGACCCATCAGGCGTGTCACTAGTTGATCTTTATATAAATTATCTAATATTTTACACTAATTAGGACTAAAAATAAAAGTGATAAGTATATCTGGTTAATCAAATATATTTACCAAATCATTTGCATCGTTATATTGTTCCCATATACATTTTATTGCGTTAATAGTTTATTGAAGGATATCACCTTAATAAATACCACTTTTGGCCGTAAAATTATTTTATTAGATGGTGACCTTAGACAAATCTTGACTGTCACACTTAAAGGTTTCAAAATAAATGTGATAGAGTCCTCTATTAAAGGCTATGATATATGACCCTTTTTTGAACAACTTTATTTGAAAAATATTATGCGAACATTTTTTTTTGGTTACTTAAATAACTTACGCCATGATTTACCACTATTTTTTTTCAGTATCATTGCACCGCCATTTTTATTCCCCCCATTTGTAATTCACCGCTATTTGTTATTATCCACTATATGCAGCTTACTAATATTCACAATTCATCGTGATTTCTGATTATCCATCATTTGCGATTCATTGCTATTTATAATTTATCACCATTTCATTTTGTGATTCCCCAATTTTTGGCTCTCGCGATTTTGTGATTACCATTATTTGTGACGGACTAGCCAGCTGGTGTTATATAAATTTATATCTCGATCTATTAATTAAATCCTCATTTATCTAATAATATTTTATAAAAAATTGGAAACTTTCATTTCAATTTATAGGTGCTCTCATTATAGTTAGCTGATAATTTAAATTACTAATTTTATTAATGTATAATTTCACATTATACATTAGAACTAGGGATAATTTTCACAATTCCTAGTTAAAGGCTTTTTTAAAATATAACAACAAATATAGCTCTATTGAAATTAATAAAAAACATAATTGGTACTTAATACATTTTCAAATATTTTCAATATCGTAAATTTATATTATTTTTATATAACAAGTTTTTATATTCCACCACCTCCCTCCTTAAGTTAATCGATTAAATTTATAATTTCTAATCATGTAATTTGTATTAGAAAAGTGGGATCTTAGATCAATAACACATTTGTAACGAAGGCGAAGTTCAGTTTTGTTATATAAAAATAATTCGTCAGAGCACTCGGAGCAAATATAATAATCAGATATTTTTCTCGCAACCTAAAAATATTTTTAATATTATAAAATTAAAAATTAACAATTTAATAAAATTTATAATTAATTACCATTTCTGCCTCCTTAAAGATAAATTATAAAGGAAATTTACTGTCTCCTCTCCTCTCCTCTCCTCTCCTCTCCTCTCCTCTCCTCTCCTCTCCTCTCCTCTCCTCTCCTCTCCTCTCCTCTCCTCTCCTCTCCTCTCCTCTCCTCTCCTCTCCTCTCCTCTCCTCTCCTCTCCTCTCCTCTCCTCTCCTCTCCTCTCCTCTCCTCTCCTCTCCTCTCCTCTCCTCTCCTCTCCTCTCCTCCCCTCCCCTCTCTTCTCCTCTCCTCTCCAATCAAAGATATAGATATTTAAAATAATTAATATTATTCCCCAGTGAAAGAAAATAGCATAAATATATATGAAAAGTGACAAATTTTGACATGATAATATGAAAAAAATATACCTCGAGATTTATTTGTTTCCCAATGTAGCATATTAAGTAATGCATTATAATATCGGCGCAGATTGTATTTACAGATGAATAATTTTTCACGAGCTCAAAAAAAGCATATTTGAAGAGATGATGATAGTACTAATGTTGAAAATTTTTTTTAAAATACAAATTAATATATATAATATCCGTATTATAATTAGAATTTTTAACTTTAGTCAAATTTATTCATTTAACTCAATTGTATATCATCTTAATTCTTAGTATACCTAATGTTTATTTTATGTTTATAAAAAAATGTTATTTTTTAAATTCATTTTTTATTGAAAATTAAATATATTTTTTTGATCGACTATACCTGACTAATCTGAGAACTTTTTTTTCAGAGGCGAAGGCTTGAAGACTGTACTATATTACCTTAATCCAATTTATTATGAAATCTAGATAAGCTAATGGTTTGATGGGTGTTGCTTTATTTTTTGTTATTTTTCCAACGCGAGGCTTTTTTTAAAAAAGGGGATTTTGCTTTAAATGTATTCATATATTTTTAAAATACCTACCCTATTAACTTCAAACAATTTTATAATGAAATTTGAAGAAGTTTTAGTTTATATTTAAAATATTTGGTAAAATTAATATATATTCTTAATTAAAAAGTTAGTTATAAAACTGTCTGAAATTTATAGGATAGGTATTCTATTTTAAATTTAAAAAAATGTCTAAATAAATGACTTTAAGTTGGAAATTTAATAAAAAATAAAACAACACCTATCAAACTATCTCCTTACTAAAATGTATGGATAATTTTAAAAAATCAATTTTCATCCAATTTATATCTTATAATCAGTTTTCATCCAATAAAATTCCTTTTTTTCCTGTTACCAAAATTAAATAATGCTTCTCAATGAAAAGTCTATTAAAACATTTTTGTAAAAGTTAAAAGCATGCCAACAATAAGAAAAACCATGGAAAAATTTAATGATACCTGTAATATCCTCATATAAGGTGAATGGATATATTATTAAACGAAAATATAATACAAGCTGGCAAATCATTCATTGGCGTGAGTTTAAAACAGGTAAAATGATGATATTAATATATAAAATTACCTGATAAATAATTAGTGTTTTTCTTATTATATTATAATTTTATTTAGCTATTATTATTCTGATAATATTATTTAGAAAACATGTCTCTTAAACCAATATTTAAATTGTTTTTATATATTTATTTTATATTTGTTGACCTATAAAGTATTATGATAATATTTGATATAAAAAGACTTTTTATTATACTATTGTAGTGGGAAACAGTTATCAGCTTAGTGCAAGCTGGCGAGGAAAGTCCCGCCCATTTTCCGCACTTATGAGTAACGTATGTTATAGCTTCAGGAGCAAACATACATGTCTTCCATTTTTATTATAATTTTACATTAAAATATTTGTATAAATAATTTAATAACTCAAATCATTATTATATTTTATGAATTATGATTTAAACTATATTCTAATTCTAAAAACAAGGCCTTGTAAGAATGGAATGTAATAAAAAGTAAAAAGGAATTCGCTTTTTTAGTTAGGGGGGGGGGTTAATAACAAAAAGTTGATGTATTAAAAAATGAGAAAAAATATAATTACGAAGTATATTATAAATTTATAAAGTGAAATACAATCTTCTTTAGAATTGAGCTAATTTTTCATGATTTCATCAGTGCTTGGTGTCAACTCCCTATGTATATTAAGAAGGGCTAACTCATTCAATCAATTTTCAGAGGTAGTATTTCTCAAGTAGTGTTGTTAAACTGCTTGATTTGAACCGATTAAAAAAAAATGCTAACTCAATATTTTATCCAGAAAAATCTTGCCAAAGCCTCAAGATTTCGCTAATAGATGCCAAAATAGTTTTCATTCAGCTAGTAATGCATCGTGGGATACTTTAACATACTCACAATAAAAATTTGTCAAATATTTAATTTTCTCTATCAAGATTTGAAATAGATTCGGAAGGATTCTGAGGGAAAATATTAGCAGATATGTAAATTCTGAGTTATAAAAGTATACAAGAAGGGAAGGGATAAAGAGATTTATTTTATAGTATTCTTCGATTGACCCTATATTAATATTGGAGCGATAGGTTTATCTTGCTGCGAGTCAGGGTAAACAAATATTAAATTAATAGAGTGCTTTTGACTCAACAATAACATATAATTTACAAAATTTGTCATCTAAATTTGCCATAATTTTCTTAAGTTCTAACATAATCAAATCGATGTCATTTTTAAAAATATTTTAATTAGTTTTGCAGTTAAAAAGTTTCAAATGATTTGGTGGGAAATTTTTAAAATGTTAAATAAATATAACACCAAGGAAAATTTGGAATCGATATTCATTCAAAAAATTTTGCGGTGAATGTGATAAATAAATATAAATTGGAATATAAATTTAATAAGAGGGTAGGGATGTTTATTATAAACTTTAAATTAATAATCATAAAACAGTAATATTTTTGAAAAATATTATAGCCGGCATCTGCATTTTTGCTTGGTGGGGGGGGGGGAGGGGATTTGTTTACCTGCCCCATCCCGTTGCATATGCGCCTGCTATAATGTTCATAATTGATTTAAATAGTTATATTATATTCATAGTAAATATTATGTATTATATATATAAATTTACAACAAAGACCTGCCGAGGTACCAATTGCATGGCCCTGCCCAAATTTTTTAATTTTTGTCCGGGCCCAGGTTTATTTAAAAATTAAATTTTCAGCCCAGCCCGGGTATATAAAAAATTTTCGATAAAATAGTTTTGAAATGATATAGGAAATATGATAAGAGAATGAATGTGATATTATTCAATTTTACAACAATTTTTATGTTTTATTCTATTTCATATATAATAATCGTGATTTAAAATTTTAATAGCCAGATTCGGATTTATAAAAGAAAAAAATTTGCGACCAGCCCTGGTATATAAATAAAAATATTTTAAGGCGAGCCCTGCCCAGGTTTGCTTAAATTTTTCTAGGCTTTGGGCTGGGCCGGGCCCGCAGGTTATATATTCATACAATATACATAAATTATACAAGGAACTATTTAGCAGAGTTGTTAAAGTAGCGCTGTATCTTTTTTTTCCAATTATTTATATTTTTAGCGCGCTCCTTTTTTTGGAAATAATGAATGTAAATATAAACATGAAAATTTAAATATAATATCATAATTAATTATAATTTTTATGATTTATTATTTAATTTTGAAATTTAGGTACCCTGGAAGAAAATGTTCTTAATAACAATAATACAAATTTTCAATTTCCAAAATTTGAAAAATATTTTCAAATTAATGTAAAAACAAAAGGTGACTGCAAATTTATTTTTTAAAATATAGAAATATATATCCTCAAATAAATCTAGTAGCTTTTAACCTCAAAATACACCTAAAGGTAATTATCATTTTTAAATTCTAATAGTATTTTTACTTATCATTGAGAAAATGTTCATCCTAATTTAAATTTAACAAACCAGAACCCCTCCAAATAACAAATGATTTATTACTTAGGTACATAGCTATACCATAAAGTTAATAATTATTATGCAATTGACATTGTTGTAATCTTAATCATTCTTTTTATATAATTTTTTCAACTTAAAATTTACAACAAAATTTTCTCTATTTTAAATTTTACCCAATATGATTTCTATCACAAATTTAAAATTTGGTCAATATTAGATAAAGATCAATCTTTTTATAGTTTCTTATTCTAAATATAAAATTAAATTTAAGACATCGTTATTAAGTTACAATAGAAAAATAAAAAAAAACGAGGTTATTCGGTTAATGATATTCACTACCAAGTCAACGTATAGTAATTTTCCAAATACTACCAACCAAATTAGCTAAATACCGACCAAAATTTAATAAAATGTAATAAGACCCTTATTATTTAACATATATTATAACGGAATCACGTGGTCGAGTCCGGCCTCCTATATACATGCTGGGATTTGAACCCATGACCATCGGATTGGTAAGCGACGCTCTTGCCGACTAGGCCACAGAGGCTTTCCAAAAATCATGTTTTTCAAATATATTATGAATAAATTTGGTAATGCCTACAAATATATTATAAATAAATTTGGTAATGCCTATCCAAATGAAAAATAAACAAAATACAAATTTGATAGGTATTACCTTAAGGTAGTGACTATCATTAGCCGTTAACTTCAATCATAGTGAAATTTTATATAAGTAAACAAAAATGTTATAATGAGTTATATGAATCATACATTTAACAATTATGAAGGGATGAGGAAATATACGAAACTATAGAATGCATGAAGAGAGGTATACAGTTGCAAGTTTCATGCATAACATGGAATATCCATACGATAGCTAATATGATAATAAATGGCAAAATTTTAAAAATATCAGCTATGCTAACGGCAATTGAGCTGTATTAATATATATATAATTAATATTTTAATTTTAAATTTAATTATAATTCAAGTAGGTGCAGGCGTAAGGTTTGTGGTTCGATGATACTGGAAGATGGCAAGAAATTAACATTGTACTATATAGTCTCCTTAAATTTTAATATGTTAAGATGATACGAAAACTATCATGTTTTGATTATGGAGATTATATATATTCGGTACTATACAATTACATTATAAGCAAAAAATAAAACAATTTTTTAATAAAAAGTAGCTAAAGCTACTTTTAAAAAGGTAGCTAATATCGCGCTACTTTATTTTTGATGGGTAGCAATAGCGGTATCGCGCTACTTTTAAAAGTAGGGTTTAACAACTCTGTTATTTATAAATATGGATATATATATCCTTTTTCTAAATACCCATAGGTCAGAGATAAAAAAAACAAATGTAAATAATGAATATCAAAAATTTGTATCTAAGATAAAGATCCCTTTGTACCTGTACTCTGTATCTTCTTGAAATTTTTAATTAGATATTTATATTGGCATATAAGATACTTTTTTAAAAGAATTTTGTATCTTTTTTATTTTCTTGACAAAATATACAGATACTCATTTTAAAAAAATTAATATTCTCTTTCCATCCTTTTTTATATGGATTCTTGCATTATCTTTGTTGTTTTTATTTCTTGCCTATCTTTATATTTTAAATTAATTTTCATTATTATTTTATATTTTGATAAACCAACTTTATCGTTAAATGCAAATTTTAAATTTTATGATTTCTTTGGCTATTTCCAGATAGACCGTCTTTTTCAAAGCGGTTTCCTAGGCATTTTTTCCAGCAATTTTTTTTAATTTAAAAATAAAGGAAAATAGTTGTCGAATTAATTATTTTTCTTGTAATATAATGTCATTAGAAAATCCTGGTTGTTCATGTATCTCAAGGCGCCATTTAATCGTTTATTATATCGAAATGCCTAGTAAACCGCTTTGAAAAAACGTTCTGCCTAGAAATGACCTTATCAATATTTATATTATATTAATCATTGTATCATTATCATCTTATTTTATAGGGAGGGGTGAATAAAATTTATTTATTTATATTCCCTGTCTAACATTGGATTGATTTTATTGTATACTTTGTATAAAATAAAATACTGATATAGTTATTTCAAATTGTTGATTGTATATTTTTTTTATATGTCTCTTAGTTTTTAATTATATTTATATAAATGCTATCTTAGGAAATTTTATTTAAGACATCAAAATATTAGGTATTTGCTAGTGTTATAGATAATTTAAAAAAATCTCTAAACAGTTTGGAAAATTTTGGGATAGTTCCTCTGGAGGAATAAATCTCGTAAATGAAAATTTGGACAAACGTCCTTCGGTTAAAAAGACATAGGACATAAAGACAGTCAAAATGAAACCAAATAAAAATATTATCGGACAAAAAGACACCAGTCAAAACAAGCCAAATAAAAATATTGTCGGACAAGAATACCCCGAATTTTTATAAAATTGATGGCTTAGAAAGGGGAATTTTTTTTAAAAAAATTATAATCTTAAAAATAATATGATTTACAAATATATTACAAATAATAATTACTGTTTAGTTGAAAGTGCTAAATATGCATCGCTTCACTAACATATTTTATAAAGTATGATGGAAAATTTCATATTCAACTCTTATAAAATATAAGGAAAATTTCTGACCCGTCGTCAAATCATTGGAAAATTTCTGATTAGCCGTCATTTGTTGACGGGTTTTCTACTAAGGGAAACTGGGGTTAGTCGAACCTATTTTTACAAAATTGGCTATAGATCTTAGTTTTTTTTAGATAATATAAAAAATAATATATGATTAGATACCAAAAACAATTTTTTATAAAGGTGCCTTATAAAAATTTTTAAGAATAATCATTTTTTTAAATTTTATTTTTTGTAAAAGTGAAAATTATACCCAACAAGTCCCAATAGCGGGGTGAGGCAAACCACTTCAAGGGACTTCCTATACAATTGGTTTTTTTAGGCCATAATAAATTGAAATGCATTTTTATTTATTAATAATGATATGTATAGAATAATTTTAATGTTTTTATTGTTCAAAATATCATAATACTTATAAATTGAAGATAAATTATATATAAAATTGAAACTTATTTTGGTCAATTTAATAAACATTCTAGACATAAAAAAAAATAAAGATCTAAAGGATAGATTATGATTTCTTGGTATAAATCCTAAATACCAATCATAAACAGCCATGAAATTGCCTTTTCAAGATTTTAAAATTTTTTTCATTATTAACTGCCATAATTGACGTGTATGGTTTAGCAAGCCGTGCTAGCTCTAAATTGATAAATTGATTGAAATAATATCTAGATATAATAAATACTCATAAAACTTCCCAAATTATAGAAGAGTGTTTAAACTTTAAATTTATAATAGATGATTATATATTTGAATAAAAATTGAAATCTATCATGTAAAAATCTTCTGAAAATTTTATCAAAATTTTATTGCTTAAATAAAATTTTTAGTAATTAATTATTTCAAAAAAATTTTGTTTATAGATGTATAATAAAAAATATATTAGGATAAAATTTTAACCTTCTGATGTATTTAATTTTAAAATGAGATTAAGTGGTTTGCCAAACCCCGGGATTTATCTAACCCCAGTCTCTCCTATACATCATATAATTTATATTTTAAAATTTTATATTTAGATGTTTAGAAACCTCTCAAATAAAAATATAATCATAGCGTTTATGTTTATTTAAACTTTATGATATAAGAAAATGCCGCCAAATATTATGGGTGGTGGAGGTTCATTGTCCTTATCACCGGGAAGAAAAAAAGAGACATTGTAGCCATTAATATCATTAGATGTTTCGCGAAAAGGTAAGAAATGTTGATCAAAAGCAGAATTATTCTCATTCCACCTACGATTTAAAACTGGAAATATAACGCTAGTCCACGGGGACCTAGTCCATAATTCGTAGGCCATCAGAATGTCATCTGGAATTAAATGTTCGATACTATCATCTATAGTAAATATGCAATCCGTGCTGAGAGTGGATGTATCGTGCTGATCATATCCTGTATATAGAGGATGAGTAAATCTATCAGCGTTGTTCTTGATATTATAGGTACGGAAAATCTAAATGCAAAACATAATTTATTTATGAAATGCGATTTGATTTAAATATATTATATTGGTTATTGTACCTTTTTTTTGTCTCTTTCTAATAAACAGCGCATGAATTTGGAGGTAATCATATTAATTTTTTAAGATATAAAACGAACTTATAAACTACGCATAAAAAACAATGCGTATTTGGTGCGTCCAAAGTCAAAATTTTATCTTTAAAAAAATTAATTTATTATTGAAATTTACAAAATCGACGGATTAAATGCTAGAATCATTTTTTTTTTAAAAATTTTTTGAATTTGGACGCACTCATATTTGTATTTTAAAAATAACCGAAAACGAATATTAACATTAATTGTGCGTTATAATTTGATCGTACGCTCTATTTAAGCTGTAAGGTAATATTAGGTAAAATATACAAAACCTTAATGGGAATTTCTAATTTGGGCCATGCATCTATTATTGGAGGTGGCACTGCATTGGAATTCCATATTATTATGAGACTTTTGATTAATTTTTTGAGTTTGATAATATTCTTTACCCATGACTTTCTTTCTTTAGATGATAAATAATTTTTGATATTATCCCTATTCGTCCATTCCTGTATTCTCCTGAGATTCTTGATGAATGTTTTGTGCCTGGAATTGTAAACTAAAACTATAGTAATTCCTATTTTATTGTTTTGAGATTTTTCTAGCCTAATCAGATCAGGTATATTCTGTTCGATTAAAATTTTTGCCTTGAAATTCTCAATATTTTGAGGTGTTTTACCATATTTAGTTTTAGTCTGGACCTGAAAGGGTAACAAAGGATCGGGGTTTTGTAGCTTAAAGATTTACATTTATTTTTTTGAAAAAATTAAAAAAATATATCTCAATTAAAAAAAAAAATTATATTATAAAGATTGACCCATATATATAAAATCCTTGTATCGGACCGGTTTTCGTGGATCTAATCTGTTCCAAAAAAATTGGGATTTTTTTCCCAATGAATAGTTGACTTTAGTTTTTTTCCAATCAGTTCCGTCCAAATAATTAAGACTTTAAAATTTGATCCAATCAGCTCAAGCCCGTCAGATTTTTTTTAAAAATTGTAAAATACTTTATGAAAAATAACACAAATGTTGAAAAAATAGAAGCTAAATATGCAACAAATTTATAAAGGCTTTTTCGTAAAAACAGCACATAATGTGATAGATAGAACACTTAATTCATTTGATGAAAGTTTTAAATATTGGTGAAGTGTATATGCCAAAAACAAAGTTTATTATGTTCCCTATTATTTCGAAATAAAAACTTTCACTATTAATGTATAATATATAATAAAAGGCTTATCATATTTTGTGACATTTTGTTTTTTTGCCATATTTTGTTAAAAGTGTGATAATACCCGGATCTGGAATCAAAATCACGACTAAATACAATAGCCGAACATTTGTTGCAGCAGATTAGCGTTACGCCCTCACCGCAGCAGCTTAGCGTTATGCCTTCACGGGTTCTCAAATTTTATTGTTTATTTATTTTTAAAGTTGTCTTTTTTTAGCAGATGTGTATAGTATAAATATCAATCGATACTAATCAAAAAACTATCCAACGTAATTCTTGACGGGCTATCTACTAATGTTAGTATAATCAATTTGTATTTAAACGTAAAATAAAGAGAGCTACTGAAAGAAGGATTTTACTTTGAAAACTGGAAGACATTTGAAATAAAGTCGCTGTCAGAAAATTCAAATGATAAAATTTAGTAGCCATAACGGGCCCAAAAATAAATATTTTAGTCTCGAGTCAAACTTGAGCAGGTCTGTGCAGGTCTCTAGTATAAATCACTCATTTACGTAATATTTCTTAAATTTTATAAGTATAAATTCTTTAAGTTATATAAAAATTTAATAAAACGAATTTTAAAAATTTCATAAATTCAGGGGGGGGGGCTAGAGAAATATATTTATAGGGACGGGTGGCCCAAATAATCTATTTAATAGGTACGACCCTAAAATTTATTAATACTTTAATTAATAAAAGATCATTTTATACCTCCAATTTTCTTAAAAGTCTTTCTATCAAAATAGTCAAGGTAGTCTTATAGATCGAAATAAAGGAGTCAAAATGATTGGCCCACACTTCTCGACAGTTGGTGGCTAGCATCTCATATTTTTTGTCAGATATGTTCTTGATTTTTTGCCATAAACTTGTTATATCCTTCGAGTATATGCTTAAACTGAAGCTAGAAATATGTTTAAAGAATATATAATATAAACAGATGATCTGATTTTTTTTTATACAATTAAAAATATACATAATACCTTTCGTATCTTAGAAATTCGGCGAAGGGAAGAACGGTGTCACTAATAATTATAATTGGCACACATTGATACCTTAAAGAAAATCTCAAATCCAAACTAGTCCATATGTTATTTTGAGTGTTTATCAGACAATATTTCGATGTCTATTTTCATTTATTATTTTTCGAACAATATTTTATTAAATTGTTTATCGCCATATTAATTAATGAGTCTAAAAATGATCAAATATAATTTTTATCTTGACCTTTAAAACGAGAGGAAATTTATAGATATTACCATATCTATCGCTTCTATTCCATTTTTGTTCAAATCTAACTAATTTATTATCATCATCATTCTGGTTACTTTCAATATTTGTAAGATGGATAAATTTATTTGGATATTGAGACTCCATTGATTTGATAGCACCGTGAATACCTTGTGGGAAGTTTTCTTGAAAACTCATAATCATCCATATTTTACTATTTATTCTATTTGTAAATAATTACCATTTACATTTTTAAGGGTAAGAAAAATTGTCCAATTATGTCAAAAAAAACAATATTAACAATTATACTTCTCTATTTCAACTTTGGAAGTTTGTGATTCTCTTTCTAATATTACAGGGATACTTATATCATATTCTGGCCTATAATGTAGATATGGATATCTTCTAGGTATTGTGGAGAAGTAAGAAGACGCTATAATGCTTTTACCAAAAAGTTTCTGAAAATTAATCTGGTGTTCTCCATTTTCAACAGAAATTTTTGGTGGGATGTTAGTGAATATTAAATGATTTTCTCCTTCGTTCCAACTATAAAATAAATTTATAAATAAAATCCATTATTTAAAAAAAATTTATTAGATATATAATAATGTAAAACCTTGGATTACTTGACAAATGAATGGATAAATTTTGAAAATCTTTGAAATTTGAGATAAAGCTAAGGTCCAATAGATTGACTGATGGAATCATTATACAAGCTGATTTCGGGTTTGAAACAAACACCAAATTAACCGACATATTATTTAATTTATCTCCATAAGTATTACACCATCGTGTAGCTGAAATAATTTTTTCTCTAAAGGCAACATTTAAAGAATGATATCGAGAATTATTGTAAAAATTATCTGTTTCAGGGTATAGATACAGCTTCAAAAATCTCTTAGAAGAAGTTTGATCCTCAGTTGAACTACGTCCTTGAAACCACATATTCATAAACAAATTACTTGAAAAACTAAGAATCCAATCTAATATCTTGGTTAAAAAATTAGCCTTTTTGTGATTTGTTTCATCTTTCTCCAAAATTTTTTTATAATTATCTATATAGCAAGAATATGGCATCTCCAATTTTTTATTTCCGTTACTGATGGACAATTGTGGGTAATTTTTTTCACGTAACATGGCTCTGTCTTTTACGGATAGTTCTGGATAATCTTCATCGTCATCAATAGGTATTTTGAGATCTGAATGTGACTTTTCAGCAAAATCAGCCAATAGAAAAATTTTATTTCTCCCTACAAAATTGATTATAATTAAACTAGTTAAAATCCCCTTTATACATTTCATGATTCAATATAATTCTATGATAAAACTTGAAAATTATATTCCTATTTTGGATATGGCAAAATATAATTTATATTTGATTACCCTATATATATATGACGTTATTTTTGTCAAAACATATAATGACTAATATTTACACTTTAAGAAAAATGACTTGATAAAATATTTAAATTTTAAATTATAAAATATATAATATATAATATATAATATTGAAAAATAAAAATAAAAATAATTTTTTAGAGGATACGTGGGCATTTTTTGATTATACACAAAAACTTTATATAAAAAAAGAAGAAGTTATATATATACTGTTAAAACTTGTAAACAAGCTTAAGTTTACCAACTAGTTAACTAATTTTTATTGGGAATTTTTTTAAAATTATTTTATTAAAAAAATAAAATAATTTTAACTGGATTTTTATTAGACACCTACAGATCAGCCTCGACAATTTGTCCTGGTACTAAATGGCAACAACTTTGGTTTGGTATTCTCATTTTTAAAGTATTTTATGATTATTAAATTTTTTTATCATTTTCGGTTATTTTTTGAATATATTGCCACCCATTTTTAGCTATTTTTGTGTTTTTCCAACGATTATTTTTATTAATTTTTCCTTCATTTACTTTTACTCTTGTATTTTTTTCCTTGTTCATTTTTGAGTATTTTAAGAAACTCACACTGTAAAAAATTCTTATTACACAGTTCTACATACGCGTAGTAAGAAGATATCACCTCCCCTAGTAAATTTGCCTGTTTTCTTAAATATCATATTAAGCTAATAAAAATGCCCCCCCCCTTAACCTCAGCCCCATCTCCCCAAAAATTGTTTAATATATAACTATAAACGATAATTTGAAAGAAAGTAATTCAAATTTTTAGAAAAAAACATTTTAGTATTAAAAAAAGTGAAAAATCAAAACTATTATTTATAAAATGTATCATAGCCAAAGGCCTGCAATGAGTGATTTTAAAGATCACCAATAAAATTTGAGAACCCACTTAATAATTCCCCCCCCCCTAACCCTCTTTTAAAATCTTATCTATGTTTATGCAGTTTTATAAATTGGCTTAAAATCAAAAAAATTGACAAATTTTTTTTAGCCTAAAATGAGTGATGCTTGACTCAAATGAATTATATATATACTAAATAAAGTAAAACCCAAAATAGAAGTCTTAAACTTCAATATATTAATTTTTGATGCATAAACATTTCTTTAATACTTGAAATCATAATGATCGAAATGTATATATGAAATTAATAAATCGGAGAATGAGGAGTTCAACTTACGCTCTTCTTCCATAATGTTATCACTATCTGCTGATGATATATTTTCATTTTCTAAAATTTTATTAGTTGAAATAACTAGATGATTATATGTAGGATCAATAATTTTACAATTCAGTGGTCTGCAAATGGCAAAATTCACAGGCCCGACCCTGCTCGGTGGAAATTTAATCCATACCCAACCTGGCTTAGTTTCAATTATTAACTAAGGTTGCCCGGTCTGATTTTATTTTTTTCTAAAGTTGTTCGGCCCTCCTCGGTTTATTGAAATCCACATTTTTTTAAATTTGTACTGCTTCTTAAAATATAAAGATTAAACTAAATTATTTGTAGTTGAGCATCAAAATAAAAAACTATTTATAATATAGAGGAGTGGGTAAATTGAAAATTCTATACTTTGTGGATTTTCACTTCTATCAAATATCAGAATTCATATATAAGTATAATACATAACAAAATAGTATTGCCAATAATAATTAGACCTTATTTTGAGATTAAATTAAAATATAAAAAAGCTAATAATAATATGTTATCATTAAAATTATAAACCAATAAAAAATATTATTTTAACAAAATTAGGCTTTAGAATAATTTTTTTTAAGAGGGCTGAACATCTCTACATTTTAACCCAGCCCATCAATTTTTGCCCAGCCCAGGCTGTTAATTTTTTATCCGGCCAGGCTCAAATAAAGAATTTTGAAGTATTGGGACAGGTTTTGCAGACCACTAGTAAATATGAATCCCATTTTATGGAAATTCACTATTCCACATGTTTATTGTTAAATCTATTATGATTTTTGGAATGGCTTCTTCCAAAATAAGACTAAATTCTCTCCGAAGCAGCATTTTTTGAAGGAGTTGATAAAATTCTTATAACAATTATATTTACAGGTTGTTGCAGGCAAATACCTTCCACCATACAAAGGTTGAACATACTTTGTAGGGGAGACCGGGGATAGTGTGTTCCCGGGGTAGGTATTTCCTTCTCAAATAATTTAAAAATTAATAAAGTTTAAGATTTGAAATTTAAGCCAAATATGTATTATAATAAGGTGCTTAAGTAGGTCCAAAATTGTTTCGGACAAAATTGCTCATGAAAATTTTAAATGCAAATTTAAGTTTCAACATACCCAAAGTAACTTTTTTAAATTTTACATTTTCACCAATAACTTTTTTTATAAAAGTTGTTCAGACTTAATATAAATTCTAAATGATAAAAAAATCTCCATTTTATCATATATAAAAATATTGACAATCATTATATTAATTTAATATTCTAAATTTAATTTTTAAATGATCCTGTGGACCTGGGGAAGGTATTAGCGGGGTGCGTCTTTCCTTTTACATACATTCATTAAAATATTGGTTCTGATTTTGTAAAATGGTTCGAACATATATAAGAAAAACTAACAAAGAAAATAATGATAATCAAAAGGCAAGTATTCTTAATATGCTGAAAGATAAGATACCTTTGACAGTTATAACCATGAATACGAATTTAAGTTATGGGAGGTATATTTATATATTTAAATAGTATATATTTAAGAAACTAAGCATTAAGAGGTATAATAAATTGTTCAAAAGGAATGAAGATTTTCAAGAGCTATATCTTCACAGATCAGTATTTTCTCCTATTCAAGAAGCTAAATTAACAGATTATTTAATTAAAAGATCAAGATTATTTTCAGGATTATGCCCTAAACAAATATTTTAATCCTTTGTTATATCATATATCTCTGTAAAATGAATTTTTTTATAATCTTTAAATTTATGCCATGGTATTTCTTTAGTTAAATAATAATAAACTTAAGAAAATTTTTTAAAATTATTTACATTATATGTAAGTAAGAATTTAACTTGTACATTAGAATGATATTTATTTAAGTGTGTATGATATATATGTAAATAAAATGGTGCTGCCATTTATGTATAAAATAATGCTGCCATGTATATATATTAATTTTAAAATGATGCTGCCATGTATTAATATTAATTTTAAAATGATTTATTAATTGTAGCATTATATATATTATATCATGCATTAAATCATATCTTACCTATATATTAAAGATTTAATTATGTGTGTATGATATATATTTAAAATAAAATGATGCTGCCATGTATATTAATTTTAAAATGATTTATTCATTGATTTAGCATTAAATTATATCATGCATTAAAACATATTTTGGTTCTTACCTATACATTATAGGTTTAATTATGTATGATATATTTTATTATATTAATTATAAAATAAATTCAGAATAAAATTTAAGAATTAGGATTTTAATTAGATTGCCTTAATATATAAATAATTTAATGTCTTATGTTTAAATTTAGGTTAGAGTTTTAGCTTATCAAATGGCCAAGAGGTATAATTTACAAGTACCAAAATCATGGGAAATAACTCAATCAGCTGGTGAAGACTGGTTTGGAGCATTTATTAAAAGAAATCCAACTATTTCTTTGAGAACACCAGAGGCTACAAGTATAGCCACATTGGATAGAACTGTTTTTGGACCTCTAAAAAATATTACAACAGTGCCTTGGATGCTTGGATGAGAATGCATCCAGGGAAAAGTTTTACTATATATGATATCCCTAGAGTAGTAAAGGATGTCCTTCCAAAAGCCACCTCAGCTTCAAATATCCAAAAGGGTTTTGAATCCTCAGGTATATGGCCCCTAAATCCTTTAATTTTTAATGACGAAAATTCGAATCCTTTATATTATAATAATAATAACGATTCTTAATGAGAATTTAAATTTATCTGAAATTATTTTGCAACCATCTGTCAGTGATAGTCCTGTTCCATCATCTTCTCACGTGGAAAAAGATTTTGCTCCAGAAATTATTAGTCCCCATCCAACAATATTTAAAAAAACAACAAGTAATCAAATGACTTCAGCCATTTTAACCTCTTCACCTTACAGAAAAATAGCCAGATCTAGGGCTAATAATCTGGAAAAAAAATCAAACCAATAATAAAAAAAGTTTAAATATGAATGCTGGCAAAAAAGAATTTTGTTTAGTGTGCCACAAAAACTATCAAACTCACCACCATAATGAAGATTGTTTCCAATGCCGTAATTGTCATTTATGGGCACATGGATCATGTTGTAATTTTAATCCATTTTTTATATGTAATAAATGTGTTGTATGTTAATATTATATGTTTGTTATGATTTTTGTATGAAAAAAAATGAATAAAATGCTTAGAAAATGATAGTCTAAAACATGCCCCACAAAAGGATAATACGTTCCCCGTCTCTTTTTCATGACTCAAAAATTTTCATTTTTTTAAAATTTAAATTTAAAAAAATATATAATATTTTTTTATTAGATATTAATTTCTACCGTAGATAATTATATAAAGAATAAAATAACATCAAAATTATTTTGATAAATTATTTCTCCTCCTTTTCACAGCCTCTCAATTTTTTATAAACAATATAACCCCGGTCTCCCCTACTTCCCATATTTCCACATTTTTCCAAAGACCACTCTTTGATAGGAATTCTACGAGATTGGCTAAAACAACTCCGATATCAAGATTGAATTCTGCAATTATGATATTGACCATAGCTATGTCAGGTAATATCTCATCATTGGTTAGTTTAAAATCATTGATACGATAATTAAATATGTTTGGCCACGAAAGAAATATTGTGACAACAAAACGCTTTATGACTTTTTACTCGCTATAATAATTTCTGATTACTTTTGTCAAGAAAATTCATACTTGTTTTTATTAATGTTTAAATAATGGAAAATGAATTCTGTACTTGTGATATACTCGATTTATCATCGTTTAACATGCAAATCTGGGTGTAAATCGGAAATGTAATATTTTCAAGGACTATTCAGAAATCGTTATGCAAAATTTGTACGCATTTTTCTCTTTTAAAAAGGTTATTAAATTCAAATAATAGAAATTAATTAGACATTCTCAGAAATTTAGAAATTTAGAATTTCGTTCCCGAGAATATGTTCCAAATTCCCGACGTTTTAGCTTTTACATTAATGGTATTTACTACTCATAGTATTATCTAGATTATATATTTGTTAAACTTTTTTTATTGTTTTACTGGTGAGCTAAAAAAATAAATAATCGGTACTAACTCCCAAAATCTTAACACTATTATGTTACTAAACTTTATCGGATAGAAAACCTGTTTAAATATTTTTATATTTTTCCTTAATGTGGTAAAGAAAAAGGTTACATCAATTTAAAGTACCCCTAAAGATTTTATACTATTGTTCTCTGACCCAAATTTTTTGCCTAAAAACGAATATATTTTAAATCTCTTATCCTTAATTCACATAAGGCAACTCACATTTTTGTGCTCTCCGAAACAAAATTTAAATAGTCACATTATTTAATTTATTTTCTAAATAAATCAGGCTATTTTGTTTATAAATTTTATGCAGTATATGTAAACTCTCTACATCGAATAAAAACTCATCACCTTTAAATCTTGACATGATGCCTTCAAATTATTTTCTGGTCTGAAAACATTAGCAGTAGCTATACTAATCACACCATCACATGCTATAATAAGCTTTCGTGATATAGGCACATTTACATCTCGGTTAAAAGACTCTTTTTACAACAATTGTACACTATTCACTGGACAAAATGTTCGAGATTTTATTATTAAGGAAATCATAGATTTAGAGTAATCATCAATATTCAAAATAGTTGTCTAGCCAAAAGTTTTGTCACTACAATTAAAAATTACTACCTTCAAAGCCCCCCCCCCTTCCAAATACATAATAACTAAAATATTTTTTATTCATATATCACAATTACCTACATATGACTTTACTACCACGCAACCCTGTCATTAATGTACTACAAGACCTTGTCATTAGAAAAAATTAGCTTTCTCATTATTTTTTAATTTTATAAACAACAATTTAATTATAAAGTTATATTTAAAATGAACGAATAATATTATAATTTCTCCATAAACTAATGATGAAATGATTTTCATAAAATATAAAGGTTTTAAATAAAAATTGGCTATTCTCAATTTGAATCATAGATCTGCAAAGCCTGGTACAGATCATTTGACTCGTAAACAATTTTTTCAGTCCACCCAGCTAGCTAAAATTTTACATAAAGTCTACACCCCTGTTCTTTAAATTTTTTAGGAATAATTGAAAAAGATAGGAATTTAATTTTAATTAAAAAAAACTTATCATCATTATAAGAAATTGGTTACCAAGAGAGGTATAAAAAATAAGCTGTCTGGAACAAATCGGAAATATGTTTTTATGTATAAAATATATAAAATCCATATTATATATATATATATATAGATACCAAAACCTAGTTATAATTTATAATGTTAGATATTTTATAATTATTTATTTATATAAGAATTAATTGATGTTTCCTAGCGAATATTTAAGAGCGCTAAAACATTTAATCTATTTTGCGTATAGTATTTCGCAAATATTTTTTTAGCCTTCCAAATTCGAGAAAGTTCTTTCAATAATATATGTCATAATAGGAATTATTGTTTAAGATATATCATAGGCGTAGCCAGGATTTTTCTAGGGGGGGGGGGAAATTAAAAAATTACTGGGGGCTACGCTCCCAGACCCATTTTGGACGGGATAGTCATAAAATATTTTTACAAGATAGGAGGTTAATTTTAATAAAAAAAATAAGCCTGGAACAAATATGAAATATATTTTTATTAGTTTATAAAAAATATAATAAATTACTTGTATATACATTAATATAAAAGCATGGTAATAATTTATTCCAAACAAGTATAAGAAATTTGTAGAAATGTAGTTGATATTCCTCTATTATATAGAATTAGTTACAAAATACTAGGTAAAATTCTACTTTTACAGACTTATTTGACAGTTAGGGAATATATTACAATATTTTAACAAATTTTACTAATCAATGCTCTTGATAATAAATATAGAAATAATTAGCATTCAATTATTTAACGCCATCTATTTACCTTAAATAAAAAATGATATTGAAAATTAATCTTCATATTATTCATCCCACAATGTCTTTAAAATAAATTTTCCGATGTCCTTAATATTTTATAGTTTTCTGTAAAATATATAATTCGCTATATTGGTAATAATTATTTGATTGTCATATGTTAATTGATAAAATTAGATATACTGTAATTCTACGACATATTAGTTTTATAAAAAAATATCAACTTTTACATTCTTTCTTTTAAATTATTGTTTAAGATATATGCATACATTTTTGGGGGTCAGGGAGTGGAAGGAGGATTAAGGGGGAGATTTTTTATTAGCTTAAAATTATATTCACAAAAAGTGATAAATTTTTGAAGGGGGGGAATTCCCCTTGCCTTTCCCCCTGGCAACGCCTATGAGATATATGCATACTTTTTTGGGGACAGAGTGAGGGGGCTCAAGGTTATATTTATTATTAGCCTTTGAATTATCCGCCCTCCCCTGATCACGCCTATACATTGTATAAATTTATCATTTTTCAAAATTTGAATAATTGGTAAGAACAAATCAAATCTATTTCTTCAAAAAAATTTTTTTATTCGTATTCGGTTTATATTTTTCAAATTAAATAATTTATTATTTGTAGTGGTAGTCGTAGATTTCGAATTGAATGTAGAATAGTTTTTCTATAGGTGACCTAGAGGTCTGCATTGGGCGGGTTTTTGGACCAAAAGCCCGTCCATCCAATGTTTTAAAAAAATTTTAACCCGCCCGCCCATAGTTTTCAAAAAAATATATACCCACCCGCCCCGCCCATTTGTCTAAAATTTCTTAATCGCCCGCCCACCCATTAGTCTAAAATTTTTTACCAGCCCTCCCCTTATTTATAAAAATTTTAACCCAAGCCCGCTTATAAAATTTAATTATGGTCATTCTTTCATTTTTTTAAACATCTAATAAAAATATTTCATTACTCCTCTACAAAAAGTTTATAATTTAGGAATTAATATAAGTATAAAAATAATCAATATAAATTATGGACAATTTATTTGATCAAATTGAATATTTATGAAAAAAATATAAAAATTAATATTATATGTAATTATAATGCAAAAATAATAATGAATCGACATTTTTTGGATTCAAACACGTTCTTCTTTGTTCTAAAAATCTTCCAGCAATGCTAAATCCGCGTTCGGAAGAAGCACTAGTTGCAGGAATTGCCAATATTTTTCTTGCTAATCTTGATAGCTTTGGCAAATCTCTTTCTTGTCGTTTCCACCAAAATAGGATATCCGTTTGAAGTATATCCTCTTCCTCAATTGAGATCTTTAAATAAAAGTGAAACCAATAATAATAAATTTAATAAAGTAATTTAAAATTTAAATTAATTGTAATATGCAACTTAAAATTTTGCTAAATTATACATATCAAAACTGGTTACTTTAAGATTTAAATATCTTGTTATGTCATTAGGTACAATACTCTCCTTTGTAACAACCTCATCCTCCCATATTTTGGGGTTTAATTTTGAAGCGGATGCTATTTATTTCAAACATTGCATTTAATAGAGCTAAGCAATTTTATAATTTATTAATACCCTTTAATTTGATTCTCTTTGCATTTGGGGAAAGGGGTAAAATCAGATTTTCATCCACGTCGATGTTATATTCTTCGATGCAAATCAAATCCAACATGTTTTCAATATGTTTTTTTACTTCATTAATGTCTTCCGACGCCAACATACTCATTTGTCGGAACTTTTGATTAAAAATGTTAAAATTTTATGAAGCATATGGATTTCAAATTTTTCAATTATAATATTTTTAGCTCTTTTCTTTATTAAATCTATTTCTTTTTCACAATTTGTTTTCCCCATTATATCCATATTTATTTGATTATGCTCATATAGAAGAAGATTATACCTATTTTTTTATAAATAATGAAATGATATGCATAAATCCCAAAATACTAATTTTTATACCATAAAAGAACGTTCTGTAGTGTAGGCCTGCAGTAGCTCTCAAGAACTTTAGTTGCATCTTTATATGGTTCCAAATAATCTATCAGTGTTTTTAAACCTTCCCTTCCCATAGATCTTATTTTTTCACTCATATCACGAGATTGTAAGAACGATAAAATCTCATCATACCAGTGGCGTCGCTAGGGGAGAGCGGAGGGGCTCGAGCCCCCTAAAAAATTTGAATAGCCCCCTGAAGCAAAATTTTTTTTTTAATGGCTCCTTAATATCTCCTTGAGCTAAAAATAAATTTTTTTAATCGCCATCTGAAGAATTACTATTATAATTCTATTGAGTAATATATAGATTTAATTATTTTAAAAAATTAATAAGACTATTTTAATTTTTATTAAATGAATACTATTTTAATTATTAGATTAGATTATTACATATATATTATACTATGACAGCTTGTAATCAAATTATGTGTTAAAAATATAACAATATCACTCACTAAATATTAATTTAGCTTTAACAGTTGAAGCTTAATTGACTTTTATTATTTATATTATTATATAACCCTAATAAATATCAATTAATAATTTAATATTTTAGCCGAGTTCAAAATAACTAATCAACTATATTATTGATTTTTAAATTTAATTATCATGTCTCTTCCTAAAATTATTTTCAAAGTCCAATCCAAATAAACATAAGAAAGTAGACATATAGTTTATAATCCTCTATTATATATAATTTTTTATAAAATATTAGGTAAAATTCCACTTTTACAGACATATCTGACAGTTATATAATATATTATAGTTAATATTTTTAAAATTTTACTAATAAATTTTTTTGATAATAAATATGAGTATCATTGTTCATCCCACAATAGATGTAATAAATTAGATATATTTTCTTCTCTTTTTTACGTGTTTTTAGGAAAGCTATATTTTTCTTCTTCGAAAAATAGATTTGAGTTAAATCTTTAATACAAATATATTTTTGATATTATTACAAACTACTATTATTTTAAGATATAATATACCAACTAGAGATGGTGCGACAATAATATATAAAATCTTAATTACTTTCATGATATCACTCTGGTTTTTATTTTGCAGTTACAAAATGTTTCATTTCTAATATGGCATCCTTGCCGTGTAAATAACTTAAGGCTTCAATATATTTGCATAATTTCTTCTAAAGGTTTTAATGTTTTTGTTTTATCAATTTATCTAACAGATTAAATTGTGATGAGTTACCATCGTGAGTGTCATGGATAGGCAGCGTCTACATGACAGGATTTTCACTGGATGCACAAACCCCCTTTAAAAACCTTTGCCTACCCCCCTAAAAAATCCCCGCCGCCTTCGGCGGCGATGTCTCTTTATCATTATTTTCACCTATTTATTTATTGATACTCTTTTAAAGAATTTATAAAGTATAACTTAAATTAATCTATCTCTACTACCAACAATCGATATTTTTGAATATAAAGAATTTATTTTTTAGATAATAAATTCAATTAAAACCTCCAATATTTACAATGAATTTATTATTATGGCATTATGAGCTTGCTGAAATATCTAAACCTTTATAATTATATTTAAAAGGATAGTTTATTTGGAAAACAATGTGTATGATTGTTTGCAAATATAGATTTGGTCGATAAATTGTATTATAATAATACTATAATAAAACTATTAATTTTTACAGCAATAAATTTTGTCTTATTTCATCTCAAAATTTAATAAATAATCCCCCAAAAAATTTATCCTACCCCCATTAAAGAAGCTTACCCCATACCCCCTCAAAAAAATAGGATACAAACTGTTCCTACCCCTCCCGCTCATGTAGACGCTGTAGGACTGCAAATTAACCAGTATCTATTATTTGTGTGGCTATGTAATTTAGGATTATTACTACAGCCGCTGAGAGCATATGATCGCATATTTTAGATAAGCAATAAGCCCGTTTATATAAAATTGATAATGGAAGATAATCTTTTAGAAATTTAATATCATACAATAATTTTATCGATTACTTATCTAGCTTCAATCATGTCATATAAGAGGAAGCTCTAACCACCATATATTTTTATGATTTTGATTAGTCGTTTATCTCTTCTTCAAGAATTGTAGATTTGGTAAGGTCTATAAATTTTTTCTTATTAATTCATTCTATAAAACATTGTCTAAAATGGTAATAGGGAGTTATATTAGTTTCATGACCTTTTGTCAATGTAAGTTTCTAAAAATTATATTATATTATGTAGTTTTCAAAAACTATTATCAATTGAGGCATATATGAATTAATTAACCTTTTTTATCATTTATTATTCTTTAGACGCAAAATCATTTTCTATCAACAATCAATATTTTATACTGTAATAAATAGATTTTCTATTTTGTATTATTTTTATATGCTAGTTTATTTTGTATTCAAAATATAATATATGACATTCAGAATAATTATTTAGAGTTAGTAAATTTTAAAAAAGTATAATATATTAATATAAAACCCAGCCGAAGGCCCGCAAATTAGGGGGTATGGGGGGCTAAGCTTCCCATATTTTTTTAGGTTGAGCCCCCTGATATTGTAAAGGCTAGCGACGCCCCTGCATCATACATTATATAAATACTTTGTAGCATCTTATGTTTTGTATTCCATCTTATATCAATATTTTGTTGTAACGTCTTGCTCAGATATTTTATGTTGCCACTTTGTTTGAAATAAGTGGTCAACGATTTTGCAGTGATCAAAATATTATTAATCTCAGTAGTATTTTCCAAAATAAAAGTTGGCTGGAAAGCATTGCGGAGAATTGTGTTCAACATATGTGCTGAACAGTTTAGTCTATTAAATCTAATATTTAAAAAAATAAACGGTAAATATAGTTCTTTAAATATGAATGTTTTTATTTAGGTGTATACAGAACAGAATCCATAAATTATTATAATATCTACCAATTAGATAAATTTTATAAAATTTAACAAAAAATTTACCCTTCCAGCGCTTTTTTAATAATTGCTCCTTGGTCGGTGACAAAGATGAGCTTGAAAAAGTATTCTCGGGGCACACCAAGTTTTAAAAATTTTTTTAATAATTCTTTAAGAATATTTTTTCCCGTCTTTTTTTCCTCTGGAAATTTTGAAATAAAAAGAAATTTTTTTTCTAATTTCCAATTTTGTATATAATGGATTGATAAAGATATATAATCGGTTTTTGTAAAATCCTCGCACCACATATCTGTAGTATATGAGCAAATAGAATTTTTTATCATTTCTCCAATTTTAGGAAATAATATTTCCTTAAGATCCTCAGTAACTTTGGATATGTGCCTGCTAACGGTTGTGGGGCAAGGAATAATTTTTTCGGCTTCCAATTTTCCATATGTGGCCCCTAAGTCTAAAAATCTTTGTAAAATATTTACAAATCCTGGTCCTTGAATAAGATAAAAGAATAATTCAATAAAAATTAAAATACCTAATATCTCTAGCGCAATATTCTACAAAATTGGCGATTAGACCCGATTTTATCGTTTTGTTTAATTGAGAATTGTCTTTTTGAAAATATCCGGATATTTTTTTATTATCTATCAAATCTTCACAATTTGCAGATGAACATTGATGACGAAGGAAGAAGGATGTGCCATTTTTGTTATTATATTTATTGATAGATTCGCAATCATTGCAGCGAATCCAATCTAGCTTTTTGTCATTTTCATCAAAAATGTTTTTAAATTGTTTCCACATTGAAGATTTTATTTTATTATTATCTGAATTTTCTTTTAATTTATATAAATTATTTTTTATTTTTTTAGATATATTTTCTTTATTCATAATAAAATTTTAAAATAAAAATTAAATTAAAATATATTTTTTTATTAAAAATTATGTTATAAAAAATAAAATTTATATTATATATTATATAATAAAATAAAAATGAAAAGGGCAATTATAAAGATAAACAATTATTACTAAAATAAAATAATACAATGCAGATGGCAAACCCAAAAAAAGGAAATTTTAAGAGAAATTTCATTACATTCCCATAAAAGGAAATTTTTAATAGACAAAAATGTTTATTTATTCTAAGAAGTTTTATTGTTGTGTTTATTACATAATATAGTTAGGTAAATGTTCTCCACTTAAAAAAAACGATTGGTACAATAAAAAAAGAAATATTGTTAATATAGTTCATTTAAATAATTTTTTTTTAGTTTGTTTTTGAACAAAAATTTTAAATTTCCTCAACCCGCCCGCCCATTGTTCAAATTTCTTAACCCGCCCGCTCAGCCTGCCTATAGTTTCAATTTTTTTAACCCGCCCGCCCAGCCCGCCCATAGTTTCAAATTTTTTATACCCGCTCGCCTGCCCATTTTTGATAAATTTTTCTTTAACCCGCCCGCCCAGCCCGCCCATAGTTTCAAATTTTTTATACCCGCTCGCCTGCCCATTTTTGATAAATTTTTCTCTCTTCTCTTCTCTCTCTTCTCTTCTCTTCTCTTCTCTTCTCTTCTCTTCTCTTCTCTTCTCTTCTTCTTCTCTTCTCTTCTCTTCTCTTCTCTTCTCTCTTCTCTTCTCTTCTCTTCTCTTCTCTTCTTCTCTTCTCTTCTCTTCTCTTCTCTTCTCTTCTCTTCTCTCTTCTCTTCTCTTCTCTTCTCTTCTCTTCTCTTCTCTTCTCTTCTCTTCTCTTCCTTCTTCTCTCTCTTCTTCTTCTTCTTCTTCTTCTTCTTCTTCTTCTTCTCTTCTCTTCTTCTTCTTCTTCTTCTCTTCTTCTTCTCTTCTCTTCTCTTCTCTTCTTCTTCTTCTTCTTCTCTCTCTTCTCTTCTCTTCTTCTTCTCTTCTCTTCTCTTCTCTTCTCTTCTTTCTCTTCTCTTCTCTTCTTCTCTTCTCTTCTCTCTCTTCTCCGCCCATCCGCCCGCCCACCTAGTAGTGTGGGCGTGAACGGGCGGGCCGAAACTCCGCCCAATGCAGACCTCTAAGGTGACCATTTCCCTAAATTATAAGCATTTGCTATGTCAATATATGCCCTGTCTAATCGATGTCACACGTGACCTGACAATATGTTCGTGAAAATAAATATATTTCAAGAAAATAATATTTTAATGATTAATAAAAAATACCACAATTGCTTATTATGTACAAAAAAGAATGAGCAATTTTATTGTGAATTATGCATAAAGCGAGGTAATTTTAATTACTCCAATAATTGTTCAAGCTTAAGGTAAAATAGTAGAATATATAAATTTATAATAAATAAATAAAGTTATTATGATCTTTTAGAAAAGTTATATACAAAAAAAGAACAATTGGTTAAATTAAAAGAAAAGTTGAAATTATTTTGTTTATTTATAAATAATTTACTTTAAGGGCCTCTGAAATAATTCAAAAATGTTATATTGTTTCAGTATGTGAAAATTATTGCTTAAATTTATAACTTAATATTTTAAGGAACATTTTTCAAGTTTGTTGGACCCCCCAAAATATAATATATTATATCAAGATTATAACAAAGAAGGTATGAAAACATAATTACACTATAGTTTAATTATATTATAGTTGAGTCTCATATCAATGCCTTGAAATATCAAATAGCTGAAAGGACAAAAATATATAATGGCAAAAAAACTATTCTCGATAGAGAGAAACAACTTTTAACAACTCTTTATATATTGAAAGATGAATATACTAATGGCTTGTACAATAAATTGAAGTGTCTTGATAAAATACGTAGTCATTTCATATCAAAAATGTTTAAAACAATATTCTTGATTACTGCTCATTCTAGTCTAAATCTCAAAATGTAATTTTTGATTTTATTAATTTATATTTTTCAATGATATATCTCATTTTTTCTTTACTATTTTTTACAGTGAACACCAACTCCTATCGGGATCTCATTTACCACAGATATATAAAATTCTTAATATAACATATGACCCAACATACAACTACAATATTACTGGTAAATTACTTAAAATGTATTTAAAAAACTTGCATACTCAGCTGTTTCCTTCAAATCATGCTTTCCTTTCTGACTAACCTCTATTTTACTCTAATGTGGTTTATTTTTTTATTATGTTCTATGAAATATTTTTTTGATATATATTTGAAAGTCCAACTCGGCTGTTATATTTTTGCCAGGGCCTAATTCCAATTAATTATGATTATTTGAAACAAATATTTAAATAAATTATAAAAATATTGTAATAGATCATGGGGCCAATCACCATCAATCATAAAACAATGACAATATTTTAAAGTTATAGAAGCAAACTATTAAAATTTTGTCAACCCCAAGTTCGGTTTCTAGTGAAAGGTTATTTTCTATAACCATAGAGGAAAGTTGAGCACAATTGAAATGAAAAGCATGACATTCTTTGTGTTATTAATATGAAATTAGAGAAATGAAAACTATGATAGAATAAATTCAAAAAAGCGTAAAATTATAGCGATAAAGTTTTGAAAAATTTAAAAATGCCCTGAATTTTGGGGCTTGACGGGAGTGATCAAATTATTGTCTCATGAGCAGTTGGGTCAAATTTTTTTTAGTAGTAAGCATGAAAGGACATGAATATTTTTTATTGCTACACCATGAATAAAAAATTAGACCTGCACCCACCTCTACTCCGTACATTATTTCATCCATAATCCATATCATATCATATTTATATTTAAATAAACTGGAGAAACCACAAAGAATGTAAAAACATCAAAACCGAGTCCATTTGTTTCTTTTTTATTTTGAAAAGAATTCATATTTATTGAAACAAAATATAAAACATTATATATAAATAAGGCTTTTATTCTAGAGGTGGGTGCAGGCCTAATTTTTTATTCACGGCCTGTCCTCTCACGATGATAACATAAGGAATTCACGCCCTTTCATGCTTACCACAAAAACAAATATGACCCGACCCGCCTGCCCATGAAACACAATATTTTGATCACGCCCAAAAATTCATGGTGTTTTTAAATTTTTCAATACTTTATTGCTAGTGAAGGTCACGGTCTGGACTGGACCGATACCTTTGGACTGGGCCACGGTCCTTAAGAAAAAGATCGATCTAGACTGTGGTCCTAAATAAAAAAACATATTTTTTTTAACCTAATTTGATTTGTTTTATCATTTTATTAAATATAAGAGTATTATATAAACAATAAAATTTATCCAATGGTATTGAAGAAAATGATTTTGTGCTTGTGGAGGGCATATTAAAATTAAGAGTAGATTGTATTTTTTGAGATATTTTCATCATTAGAAGTATATATTTTATGTTTTATCAGATGTCTGCTTAAGGTACCTAATTATTTTATTAAGAATATGGTTAAGTAATTTTTACAATAAATTATACAGACAGTTTCTTTAAAAAAAATATTACTATATAATAACCAAAATATTTTAATAATATTACTGCTTATTTTGATTAATTTATTGCTTAAAAAATTATAAACAATTATTTTGTTACTAGTTGCTGACGATACATTAAGTTTGGTACTGCAGTGAACACATACTCTATCTTTTTTATTGGGACTATAAGTAAAATGTTTCTTGGACAAACTTATGGTTTTTATATTGTAAAATAAAAATTAACAAAATCTAAAATAACTCTAGAAAAATATCATAAAATAAAATATACAAAAAAATTATATTAATTGAATAGTAAAACAAACTTAAACAATAATAAAAGACCGGTCCGGACCACGGTCCTCAAAAAAAGATCGGTCCGGTCCGATCCCGGTCTAAGACCGATAGGACCGTTGACCTTCACTATTTATTGCTATATTTTTACGCTTTATTGAATTTTATCATAGTTTTATTTCTCTAATTCCATATTAATAACAGAAAATAATTACAATTTATAAATCTAAATTTTATTTAGAAAAGAAGAATGCTCATGTTTTTTTATTTAAATTGTCTTCGCTTTTCCTCTACTGATCCATTGGCTAAAGAAAATAATCACTAGAAGCCGAATGCCAAGACGGACAAAATTTTATTAGCTAGTTTTCTCAAAAATGGGACTGAATTTTCTTGCTTCCAAAATATAAAAATATTGTCATTGTTTTATGAGCGATGAATCTTTTAAGCTCATCCTCACAACTTTCATTGGTAGATGTTGAAGCTTCATCAGAATCATCTAGAAATTCTCTAAATGTTTCATTTAGAATATACGATCTTTTATGTGTTTAGGATGAATTAGAGAAGTTGTAAATGATAGTTGGCATTGACTTATGCATATGATCTGATTTCATATCATTTCGCATTTTTTAGGTTGTTCTATATATACCTTCCTTTTCTTCGTGTATTAAATATTTAAGACTTGAAATTTGGATCTAGAATTAGGCCTACCTTGTGTATGGCCGCATAATAAATCTTTCCTTTAAAAAATTTTTCTATTTTTTAGGGTTTTTAATAATTATTGTATCACACCTTTAGAAGGCTGTCAAAATTTTACTAATTTTTGTTTCCATAGATAAACTTCATTTATTGTGGGACTAGAATCTGGGCTCAGATTATTCGAGCAGTATTGATAAATGAAAAGACATATTTAAATTAAATTTATTTATTACCAAATTCCCATAGCTGAACGAGAGTTGAGAGATTTATTATTTTTCATTCAATTCAAATTTTATAAGACAGAAAAAAATGTCGTTTCTAAAATGCTGAAATTTTTTGTTTTCAATTATTCATTTTTCAAAAAGAACTTAATCAAATTAGAAAATATATATTTATAATTATAAAATTGCAAATTTATATTTATAAAAAAACAATTTTAAAAATTGAAATTTCCGAGATTCACGGGGTATTTTGGGAAGACTTGTCACGCCTAATAATTTAAAATTTATTCATACTCACGCTGTGACCCATCGTGTCACGCATCACGGCCCGCGCCCATCTCTCCTTATTCATAAAATATAACATTGTAATATCATTCTTAGCTCCGGTGGAACACATTTTTAGCATAAATTCAGAGTTAATTACAAACATTGCTAATCGGATAAAAATTATGGAAAATATTATTTTATTGTATATTTTTGCACATTATCTATTAAATAATTCAATCCAACGGTTAACGTTATAAAATAATATATTTTAAAAATAGTTTGGATTCAATAAAATACCAAGATTTGAGCTCTCAGACTCGATTTTATAAGGCTGAAAGAAATCATTTCATTACCCTATATCAAAATATCTGGTTTAGACTGGTCAGCGTACTATATTTCCCTCTATGTAGTATTCGTATACCACTAAAATTATATTTCATTATATAATCTTTTAAGATAAAACCGACGAGGATATAGGTTTTACTCATATTACTCCTACACTTCTGACATCACGTAGTGATAGACATAGACGTTATACAGCTGACGCATGCCCATCTGACAGCGCTACTTCAAATAAAAATGGTGACAATTTAATTAAAACCGCCAAAATCCGCCTCTCCCGTCCTATCTGGCAAGATGTATTTTTTTGTAAATTTTATAAAAAGATATATTTTCCACATACCCATTGTTGAATTGTTTAACGATTTAAATCACTTTTCAGATGTTCTTGGAAAATAATAAAATAAAATGTATTAAACCAATTCCTACTTCACACTACAAATTACAACAAATAAATCGAGAAGATATCGAAATGGCAATGGAAGCAGCTTCCTTGATTATATTTCCGAATACTGGGCCATTAAATCCAATTAACAAAGGTTAGTGAGTATGACTAAATACTGTATTGTTAAATTGCATTGCTAAAAAACAATTCATATTAAATCAAAATTTTATTATATAATCTTTTTATAAAAATAATTTTTAGAAACATTTCTTAAAATATACTTAATTCAATTTTATATTAAATAAAAAATTAAGATTAAATATCAAATTATATTTAATTCTATTTTTCTTTAATATTTAATGGAAAATAAATATATTTGCTACCTTATCACAACTCAAATTTCATTTTTCAATTATAAAATTAACTAATATATCCAAAAGAGGGCGTTAAAACCTTAGCACTTTTTTTGTATTTGGGTATAGATATATGTGGATAACCTCAAAATTAAATAAAAATGATAGGTTTCTTTGACATTTAATTTATGCGTAGGTCTAGAATCGATAAATAACGGCAAACTTGTAAGGCACATATTGCTGGCGTTATTGATTGAAATCTCTTCATTTTTGTTTCCAATGCTTATATTTACGTGTAGAACATTATCCTTAAAAATATTTTAAAAATATTATGATTTGATCGATTGCCAAACTCAAAACTGACCGCTTACTAAATATTCGTTGGACCAAATTTGCTAGTAACATTGAAAAATGTTTTTTTTATATTTTTATTCCTATAAATACATGTAAAAAATTATTCCTAAAATTATTTTGAAAATATCGGGATTTGAGACCGATACCCGACTCGTAACCGACCCAATGACTCAATACGACATTGCTTGCGTTACCCATGGAAATTTTTTTAATAGGTGTTAAGTATTATTCCAAAAAATTTTATAAAAATATTTTGATTTGGCCGATTGCCGAACTCAAGACCGACACTTACTAAATATTTGATTAACAAATTTTTATTATTTGACTGGTAACCTGTTGGTTATTAGGCGGGTATCAGTCGAATTAAAATATTTTTATAAAATTTTCTGGAATAATGTTTAACACGTAAATATACACTTATAGAGCAAAAATGATCATTTTTCCATGGATAACACCAGCAATGCAGTATTTAGTCATTGGGTCGGTTATCGGTCATATCACGTTTTTAAAATATTTTTGGAATAATATTTTACATTTCTTTTTATTTTCCAAATATTTACAAATGATACACCCTAAATTTTTTCTCCGATGAAGATTGGAAGACTGTAAAAAATGGTGGCCTCATTAAAGCCGTTAAAGGAAGAAGCTTAATGTTCCAAAAAAGCATTTTTCAGGTGACTTTATAGGTCAATTGACCAAATGTAAAATAAGGCTTCAAAAAATTGATTCCCTATCATCACAAGACTCGATTTCAGCTCTTAACAAAAGGGGAAAAAATTAATTACTTTTTTCTGTCTTATATTAAGACCCTACGTTTAAATCTCTTTTGAACTAAGAGAAAAAAATTAGCTATGAAACATTTTATTGTCATGGAAACATTTAAAATTTTAAAGATGAAGAATTAAATATAATAAGCAATTCGGATAAATCTTCAGAAGGACAAGAAAAAGAAAAACTTACAAAAAGGATGATATTCTCAGAGTTGTTAAACGGTACTTTTAAAAGTAGCGCGCTACCGCTATTTGTTAAAAAAAGTAGCGCGCTACCGCTATCGCTATTTGTTAGAAAAAGTAGCGCGCTACCGCTATCGCTATTTGTTAGAAAAAGTAGCGCGCTACCGCTATCGTTATTTGTCAAAAAAAGTAGCTTTAGCTACTTTTTTAAAAATATTTACAAACAAATTTTTTATTTTTTGCCTATAATGTTATTGTATAGTAAATATATAAAAATCAACATTTATAAATATATAAAAATCAACATTTATAAATATTAAAATATAGTTAGTTTTGATTATAAAAAAATTTATGTAGTAAAAATAAATATTTATGGTAATTTGTTGCATTTTAATAATAAAATCATTTCAGTATTATCATCCCCAAGCTAGAGCGACGATCAGAAAGTATAAGTTTTGCCTTACTAAATAATTTCTCGACACTAGCACTTTAGGGTAAGGGCGTATTTAATCTTATATACATTTTTTAATATAAGATAGATTATCAATAATTTTATTTGCAAGTACATCGTATGTCTGGCATCCTATTATCATTTTGAGGGCTAATGCCACAGATCTTCTTTTTAAAGTCATAGGGTCTAGCCAATGGCCTGTGATTCCCAAATAAGCTCAAAATTATTTAATCAGATCAATTTATAAATATAAATAAGTTTTTACCTTCTATTATGTGTCCAACTATCTTCCGTGGTACATATATATGATATCTCTGATAACTCTACTATTAGAGCATCTTTCATCATTTTAAAGTTATCTGCTATTTTATTCATTAGTGTCTGGCGGCATAAAATTGTTGTACCAGGGGATAGAGTTTTAATCATCATGGTAAATGGTGGATTATCAACTAAGGACATTGGCTGAACTGTATAAATTATAAAATCAACAATAACTTTATCAGCCAATTTCTGAGAAATATTGTCATTTGCATATTAATATGGTGAATTGAATTAGTCTTTTTGGATAGTCGCTTATACCAAAATTATTTAGATGTTTCTCCATTTCCTTAAAACTCATGAACAGTCTTATAAAATAAATATTATTAGAATGTAAAAATGATAATTTACCTTTAGGTGTTTCTTGAGGTTATAGCTACTGGATTAATTTGAGGAAATATTTTTTTTTACATTTTAAACAAATAAATTTGAAACCAGTTTTGTTTATATATTTATTTTAAAAAATTTTCAAATCTAGGGAATGGGAAATTTGTATTATAGCTATTAAGAACATTTTCTTCACTGGTATCTTCCATTTCATTAATATCATTGTCTGAATCACTTTCAACGATTTGGATATCCATAGGCAATCACATTTTAAATTATTAACACGTGATTTAGGTTTATAATACAAATGAAAATATAAATTACAAATTGAAATTATATTTCAATTTCAAAATTAAATAATAAATCATAAAAATTATAATTAATTATGATATTATATTTAAATTTTCATGTTTATACTTACCTTCATTATATTTTTTAAAAGTAGCGAAGTAGCGGCTACTTACAAAAAAAATAGCGCGCTAAAAAATTAAATAATTACAAAAAAAGTAACCGCTATTAGCTATAGCTACCAAAAAAGTTAGCGCGCTACTTTAACAACTCTGGATATTCTATCAACTATAAAAAAGTTTAGAGCGTCGTCTAGATAATCATAAAATTTGCTTGAATATTAGGAATCCAATAAAGTAAAAAATTCGATCCTCTATGAATTGGCCCAAATCGTATTAGCTCCATATAGTCAGGTAAGTCTTGAACATATTTTTTCGATGCTTAAATTTATACTAACACGACAAGAATCAATATAAATGATTATCTTTTAAAAAAATATATTATTGCTTCGATGTAATAATTGATTGATTTAATAATTTAATAAAGATGTATTAAAATGGATATTTTTTTTAAAACCGTTTCAGAACATTCCAAAAGGTGGTACCGAACTGGAATGGAACAATTTTTTGACTAGAACGGAACGGGAACACATAAATGCCCTTGTTCCGGGTCCCTATTTATATTATTAAATGCGATATATGTTTATACCTTATTTTATTATTTTGGAATATTACTATCTTTATTATAATATTTTGATTTACAAATTTTTGTAAGTTCCAATAAATTTTATTTTCATATAATATATTTCATAATTATCAATCTTGTTGCAAAAAAAATGATAATTGAATGGCGATCTTTTTTAATTATTTTAATAATGATTCCCATTGTTCCACTTTATTTATTTCTTTTCCATAAAGTAAATAAAATACACGGCCAATGACAGGTTCATATATATATTACAAAATTAATATATTTTTAAAAACATTAATTACACAAATATATCTTTTTAAATAAATATTAATTACGACACCTTTATCAGATTTTAGATAAGGGAAATTCCTGTTGATGAAATATAAGTAACAGACGTGCGAATTTTTAGTTATAAATTTTATTGAATTACGAGAAGATCATTAACCACTACTAGTATTTCTTTTACAAATCGAATGTCTTATTTATTCAACTATTCACGAATATTAATTTTGATTATTATATTCGTATTTAAATATTATTCATATTAGCGAATATTGTTTGATTGATTTGAAAGCTTTTATTTTTCTTTATTACCATTAAAAAGAAATGTGCTTGGTATATTAGATTACTATTAGAATAAACATAATATACTCGAGTTATTTATTGTTTATTCGAATATACAAACATCAATTTTACAAAAATTAATGCACATAAAGTTAACAAAAAATAAATTTCAGCCAAGTTATAATATAATAAATATTAAACATATCATGAAGCATAAAAAATAAATCGTATATTTTGTTTGTCACTAAAGAAAAAGCAACACTAATAATTAAAATGTTTTATTTACAATTTAGTCTTGTAAATTATTTAGATAAAATAGCTAGTCGATCATTCCTAAAAAAGTTAAGACAAAATAAATTTCACAAAATTATATGGCGGATATTCCAAAAATAGTGAACTATAAACTACAAAATTTTATGTGAAAATATTGACATTTAAGAAAATATTATTAGAATTTCTTTTCTATTCAAATAATATTCGTAAATAATAAAATGTAATTATTCGTTCGAAATATATTAAACCTAATTCGAATATTGTATTCGGAAGGAGCACTGGTATTGTTAAACGGCTCGATTTGAATCGATTTTTATAAACTCGATATTTTACCCAGAGAAATATTATGCAACCCTGAAGATTATGACGAAATTTTGAGGCTCAGGCAATATTTTTTTGGCTAAAATATTGAGTTAGCCATTTCTAAAAATCGTACTAATATTATTTCTCTTCCCCTTATGCTAAATAAAAAAAGGATTTTTAAAAAATATGTCCAAATTGAAGAAAAAAAAACATTTCATCTGAATCTAGAACATTAAGAAGTAATAACTATTTTAAAATTATCTTTTGGTGGTTCTTTTATTTACTGGAGAAGTGACCCAGGAGGATATATTTTAGACTAACTTTATTTCCACCAAAAGTGGAGTTACACAAATAATCAACTGTCTTATTATATCATATATGTATGTCAACAATATGATTTTTTATGTCAAAAAATAACGAGAAGAATCGCCACCACAACCAATAGAGTATAGCACCATTTTTATTCACAACTTATCATGCCTCAGTTACGCTACTCAGGTCTGTCAAGTAGTTAGCCACATTTTGGACGTGTCAATGTCCACTCGATCAACTCATACTAAGGATATACAGTGAGTCATACTATGCATTAAAGATTTGAAAATCATTTCGGATAATCTTTATTTTTATTTCGGGTCTGCCTTTTTGGGGCAAATAACAAATTTTTTTATTTGCTTGAAAAATTAAGCTAGATGCAGATCAAGACTATGCATTGTAATTAATATAGCATACCTTTTTTAAAATATATTTCTAATTTATTTTACACTTAATTTCATATCAATGTTAGTATTGTTTTTAAATAATACATTATTCTTATTTATGATATCTAAGTCAGAGACCTACAGGCCCGGTCCTGGGCCGTATTTTAATTTTTCAAAATATACACAGGCAGGGCCTGAATTTTTTTAAAAAAAATCCGGGCCAGGCCGGGCCGCATATTTTAAAATCAAATATTTGAAATCGCCACGTGCAAATTGTACGTCTGCAGCTCTCTGTTATAAGTATTATTGAAATTAGATAGTGGACATAAAAAATATTTTGATTTCAAATAATTTTGTTTTTAAATTTCAAAATTAATTTTGTCTTGAATTTATGTTTTGGTCTCATTTTTTAATTTTTGAAGTTCATTTTTTTTTTAGTCCGAGCCCTAATTGAAATAATACAAAAAATACATACCAGATTACGTTTTTATATGGGTCATATTTATATTCAATATCATTACATTAATTTTGACCTAATGCTTTAACCTTAAAGAAATTATATATTTCTAAATATCTTTTACATGCCTAATTTGTTAAATGTAGATTATATTTATTTAGCATTCTTAAAGAATAACTTAAGTTAAAGTTATTGTATTTTAGAAATTAATAAAATTGCTTTAGAGGTAAAACATAGGACAAATTTAACGGAATGATTCAATATAATACAAAAAATATTCAAATTTTTTACTCATTATATCATCATATAAACAAAAATTATTATAGCCAACTACTTTTAGATTCTCATATTAATCCAAACAATTTCAACGGTAATGCTCAGCATTTATTGAAACCGGTTATAACTGAAATTATATCCAATATCAAGCATCTAATTAAGCTAGCGACTTCAATTAAGGACGCCGATCAATCCTATACATCGTTGAAAGAGTTGGTTAATTTGCAAAGTATCCAAAATCCTATACACCTTTTGCATGTTTTAAAACTAAGTCTAACGGATAGTGATGAAAATCTGAAACCCGCCAATCATAGCGGAAAGTAGTGTAAAAAATGTTTTATGATAAATAATAATTTAATTTTTTATGTCTAAAATAATCTGTATAGTTTTTGAATTATTAAGCTGTCCAAAATTTGATTTTTAAAAAAATCATAAATTTTGAAAATTTAATTAACTTTTTCACGGAAGATAAAAATATGTACAAAACATAATTCTATAAAATTCTAAAAGTTTTAAAAATTAACATGATTTCATTATAATCTGTAAAAGTAGTCTCAAAAAAATCGTAGTTTTGGACCTATTCTAGCAAGATGTATTTTAATTTGATAAAGCTTTGTTGAATTAGACCAAAGTTTTCATGGCGTATATGCAAAATATGAATCTGCAATATTGGAAATTCCCGATCAAATGATTACCTTCTATGATCAAAAAGAAACGGCAGCTATACACAGTAGTTTTTCGGATAACGATGATTTTGATATAGTTCACCTTAAAGAAGCTAAACAAGGTTTGTAAAACCATTATTAAATACAAATATCATTTTTTTAAAATTTTCTACATTTTACGAGAATTTTATTTTTACTTTTAAATTATAATTAAAAAATTTGTTATAAAATATACTAGGTTTTGAAAATTGTATATCACTATCTAGTATTTGGTCTAAAAATACTTCTTCAGCTCACCTTAATAAAGGATATAATACCAAGCCTTATTTCGGAATGGATAACCCCATAAAATCATTTAGTTCTTGGTGGAAATAATTTCCCAATTTTTTGTTGATTTGATAGTTGGATTATAATAATGTAAATGTAATATTGTAATTTATTTTAAAATTCTATATTTATTTACGGGTTTTATATATTTTTTGGAGAAAATAATATATATTTTTGATGTATTTAATATTTTTAATATAAAGATTATTATTATTCATATTTTGTAGTGTAAGCAACATTATTTTAATTTAGAATAATGGGAAATCAATTAGCATTGTAAAAATTATCAATAATCTGTAAAATAAATTTACACAAATTTAACATTTCTGGATTGAAAGAAAAAATTGAGTTAATTACAACACACTTGATACCTGATATTCATTTTAATAATTAATCTAATCTTTACTAAAATCGTCTTCGAACCGGGGTTCAAATGGCTTCACTGACACGTAGGGATTGTCGTAATAATATTTTTCCCCATTCACCTCGATCACTCTCCCTCGATTCCACTCAATTTCGCAGCTCGGCTTTTCTTCGTCATTTAGATTTTCGAATGAGTTATATGTTAGGGCTGGTACAAGTTTCGGAGCCCTAAAAACGGATTTTCGCCTGAAAAGGAAGCGGTATTTAAAAATCGGCAGTTGATTTTGGGGCGATCTTTTCCTTTTTCGTTCATCCTTTTTTTCGAATGTTAATTTTCCGAATAAATTAGTAATCTTTTTTAAAAAGCCTCCTGGTTTATTTGATTTTGTTCTTTTTGCCTTTCTCCACGTTAAAGGATTGTTATCGATGCTGTTCGAAGAAAAATTACTACTTGCAACATGTATATGAGTGATAAAGATTAAAGGATGATTCATTTTATTTAAATTAGTTACTAACAAATTTATGTTATTTATGAGTCTAATGGCATAAAAAAAATTAGAAAAAATAATATAAATTTTTAAAAAATAGAACCTAACTAAATTATGCTTTTAAAAATTATTTAGAAATATAAATTTATACATGGCGCATTTATGTATTAGGAAAGTAACAACATAATAATAATTCTTTTTTTTTACTAAAATTGAAAGTATTCATACTTTGCTCTTAATTTATGGTAAATTTTTCTTATTAATTGATGGCTAAAGTTAAAAAAATTTTTTTTAAACTATTTGGTTATTTAAGAGAAGATATCACCAATTGATCCTCAGGATAATATTTCCATGTTATGCAATTATAAATCTTTCTATAAAATCTTATTTTATAATTTTTTTTAAAACGATTAGAAAATTTATTTCCCTTTTTCCACTTTATCCAAAAAATATATAATACTATAATTATTTTTGCAGTAAATGGGCAGTATTTTTATTATCAACAAATTAATCTTTTGGGCAATATTTATAAATTTATGGGCAGGAAATTTATTATAATGGGCAGTATTCTTTTATCAAAAAAATTAACAATTTGGGCAGTATTTATATAATATTGAACAGTAAAAAATTGAAGAATTGTAACTAAAATTGTATTGTACAGTATATATTTAAATATCTTTTTATTATTAGCTATCAAGTATATAATATGAATAAAAAAGTTAGTGAATTAAAAAAATTATAAAAAATGTTCTAGAATTGCAGTTTTTATTGAAAATAATTTTTATATCTTAATATTTAATTAAAAATTGCATGTGATTTTACAGAGCCTTTTAGTATATATAATGTCTTTTATTATAAGTAATTAAAAATATTTTATGAAAATTAACATATCTAATGTATAAAAATTTGTAAATTAACAAATATATCAAAAATTAAATCCAATATGGAATTGCAGATTATTATTGCATATTGTGTCATTTGAACAAATCTAAATAATTATTAAAACTTGTTATTGTACAACAAGAGCCCTTTTAGCTATTGAAGTGTCCTTGACTGCTGGAGGAGGTTTATAGTAGTTTAATCTTATACCCAAACCAACAACATGTTTACTAGTGTTGTTAATGTAAAGTTATATTTTTTGAAATGACTAGTTACTTCTAAATAAATATATGATTATAATTAATTATATTTTTAATATGATAATTTTTTTTAAAAATAAAATTACTTTTATTTATTTTTATAAAATGAAAAATATAAAATTAATATAATTAGTAAATGATTGCGAAAAAAAAATATAATACCAAAGGACAATATTGAGGCATAGATCATAAAATAATGTAAAATACAAAATAAATAAAAGCGAAAGCAGCAAAATTACTCAAAACCTCCTTCAACTAATCATCAGGAGAGATCGAAACAAACATAATAAGCCTTAAGAATGGCTATAGCGATCCTCTGCCTTAAGTAAAAACCTTCGTGAGGCTCCCCGGAATTTTTTCTGATTAGGCTGCCAACGTCTTTAAAAAAGTTTTTAGCTAAATCACCATATGTAATTAAGGTGGAGCAAATGATGGGTATGAATATGTAATTTGAGGAATCAGCACTGTATTTTCCAATCTTAAAATTTTGAGCTCTGTTCAGAGCGTCCTTGTTAAAATTAGAGGGGGAGTTAGTGTCCAGACAAGAGAAATCCCATATTAGAAACTTTCCTTGAGACCATGAGATACTTGTGACCCCATCAGAATTTTTATTCTGTATGCGGGCCTTTTTTATATAGTTAATATTGATAATTAATCTGACTAATGAATAAGAACAGTTTTGTTAAAAGCTACTTTTAAGATTAGCGCGTTAACGCTAACATTTTCAAAATAGTAGCGCTCTATTAGCTATGCTACTTTTTACGCCAATTTAGAATTTTTTTTTAAAAATATTTTTTACATATCTCTATTTCCTCTTATGAAAAATATCACTAAAATTTCAAATATATACAATTAATTTATTTTCTATTACTTCTCTATAATAATTTTTCCATACTATCATCCCTAAGTCTAGAGCGACGATCAGAAAGTATAAGCTATAACTAAATAATTGTTCAACATTAGCATGCAATACAGTATTAAATTTAATATGATACTTTTTATATAAAAAAATCATCAAAAATATTCATTTGAGCATTTTTAGATTTAAAAAAAGGCGTCAAATGATTTACAATAGGAATATAATTTTAAAAAAATCATCTATTGTGTGTGGCATTTTTTGATCTGGCTAGGGTTAGTCTAAAATTGTAAAAGTTAGAATAAAAATTATGTAGGGTATAAGTGTATGCCCATGTTTGCCAACTTTCCTTGCCACTATCCTTTAAGTTTTTATCTATTAAAATGTGAAAGGATTGAAATAACTATTTTTTTAGGTTTATATAATATCATTTTAAGCTAAGCATTGATATTAAATTTGTTTTATATATTGCTCTTACATATTTTCTCGTTAAAGCTACTAGTCTTTTTTGAATAAATTCCGCCACATCTTACAATGAAATTTATCGCGATTAAAATATTTTGTAAATTCAGGAAAAGGAAATTCCATATTTCATTATTTTCCTGGGAAATTACTTTGTCGATATGATCTGTAAACAAAATTATCTTTAATTCAATCCCTATCGTCGACAATTTAAATTATTAGGAAAGTTAGATTTATAATGGAGATATTTAAATATAAATTTGAAAATTATATTTAATAAAAAGATTATGATTTTAATTAATTGTAAAGCTACTTTCTAAATTAGTATCAAGCTACCGCTATGTCTATCAAAGACCTGAAGGCCCGATCATGGGTCGGGCCGTATTTTAATTTTTTTTTAAATACCAGGGCCGGGCCGTATATTAAAACCAAATATTTGAAATCTTCATTATTAGCTTAAAAATCAAACATAAATATTATATATTTTAAACAAGCCGGGCCGAAATATTTCTTTAAAAAAATGCCAGGTCAGGCCGGACCGAAATTTTTTTTAGAAAAATCCCGTGCAAATTATACCTTTGCAAGTCTCTGATGTCTATTTTGATTATTTTCATATAACTTGTTTTACATAATTGCACTAAATTTTAATTAGATATACATGTATAACAAAATCTTTGTTTAGTTAAATATTATATAAATTCATTAATTAAATTAAACCAATCTAATAATTAAAATGACTTTGACAGCCTTCGCCTGATAATGTTTTTGTCATAGATTAAACTTTGTAGCAATGCAAGATGCCAACAAGATCTTTTTTTTAGTTATCGTTATAAGAAGGCATATAACATTGGCATATCATGAGGTTAACATTTGTGGAATTTATAAAATAAATCGGAAGCCAGCATCTAAACTAATTAAAAAGGGATTTTATAAAGTTTGTTCAGTCTAGGAAAGCTTATTTTTTAACAAAACCGAGCATGTCCTTTAGACAAAAATTTTGAAAATAGTTTATGTTAAACTTAAATGTAAATAAAAATGTATTAAGCCCGATTTTTGAATAAAAAATTATCAGTCCTAATATTTATGATATCCTGATATTATATTTCGGTATAAATATATTCTATTCTCCGGTTTTTTTTTCAGCGTAATTATATTTTTATATAATAAATTGAATATTTTATTTTGATTAAGATTTGTAAATCGTAATTATTTTTATATTAAATAAAAAAAATGATGCCTTATATAAATGATTTATATAGTAAGTTGTAATATAACTATTTACTTTCGAAATATAACTAGTAACTAGGTATATCTAAATAATGTAACTTAAATTTTAAAAGTAACTTTTAACTATACTAGTGTTTACATATAAATAATTAAATATTGGGCAATAACAAATTCCTATTATATTTGTTGAGAGGTAGTCATACAACCCAAATGCTTGATGCTTATATTGATTATAAGAACTTCATTCTAAATTTTTCACAAAATTTATTTCATCGTGATTAATTACTTGCAATTTATCAGCAGTGATATAGTACTCAATATAATCATCCATTTTAATTGATGGAATTTTTTTTTAAATTTTGCCCAGTTATAGCATATGTTCATTTTTCTAAAGTTATTGGTGGATATGTCATAAACTCTTTTGAGAAGTGGTATAGGCTAAAGACCATTTTTCAACCATCTCCATAGCAACAATTAAAACGATATAAAGGTAAGCGTAATCTAAGAGAATTTTCATCTATAATTACTCGATTGCTTGCTTCTAATGCATTGTTGGTGCTATAAAGTGTTTAAAACTATCATACCATGTGTAATTTGAATTTATCCATTTCATTTCAAAATATTTAACAAAGTCAGGATAATTTGGTTTTGAGTTAATTATAATTTATTGATAACATCTATAATCTCAGCATGATGTAATTTTGGTGCTAGAGAAAAATTTAAATATCTCAAGTAGTGTTGTTAAATGGCTCGTTTTAAGCCGATTTTTAAAAACGGCTAACTCAATATTTCATCCAGAATAATATTACTCAAGCCTGAAGATTTTGTTCGTAGAAGGATCAAAGGTTTGGACATCTATTAGCGAAATCTCGAGGCTTCGACAATATTTTTCTGGCTAAAATATTGAGTTAGCCGTTTTAAAAAATCGGCTCAAAATGAGCCGTTTAACAACACTAAAAGTAAATAAAAAAAACAGGAAAATTATTTAACTGACCAAAAATTTAAAATACCTTTCAAATTATTTTAAAACTACATATTTATTTTTAATACTAATTGAATCAATTAAAAACTTGAAAATTAAATATTAACTGCCAATAGAGTTGAAATAAATTTAAGTTATTCTTTTTAAAATTTATGAAAGGAGTACCATTAACCATTAAAAAGTGTAATTAATAATGTTAAAAAATTGACGCCGAAGGCGGTGAAATTTATTTAGGGAGGTAGGCATAGGTTTTTGAGGAGGGTTTGCATCCAATAAAAATTCTGTCATGTAGACTCTGACTTCCCATCAATTTAAAATACCTACCAAATGTTTTTTCTACTGCCCATTTAATTAAAATACCCATTTTGATTTATTTTACTGCCCATTTCTTAATAAAAATACGCGTCATTTTGATTTTTAGGGTTTTGTTTCACTTCGTACTGGTATGCTTTGTCTTGCTTCGCAGCGTTTGTTACGATGCTTTTTGTAAACTTAACAAGCTAATCCTAACAAAGTCAGGTCTAACAAATGTCTGACAAAGCCAATCATGATAAAGCAAAGTCCGACAAAGTCATGCCTGATAAGAGAATCCCGACACAGACAAGCCTGACTAAACCAATCGCGATAAAGCTAAGACTAATAAAATCAAGCCTGACAAAGCCAATCGTGACAAAGAAGCTATACAATACAAAGCCAAGCCAAACAGAGTCAAACCGGAAAAAACCAAACCTGAAAAAGCCAAGCTTAACAAATCCTTAAGGTAGGCCAGGTCAAACAAAACGAAGTAGGCAAAATAAGAACCGACCCGAATCAAACAGGATCGAGCCGAACAAAAAGGAACTATAGGGAAAAATAGACCCGAGCTGAATAAGTTTGGATTAAACCGGACCATGCCCCCCCCCCCTCCATCTTTTCCAGGACAATGAAGCCGATCCGATATTTAAAAAATCAGCCATTCTAGCTTTACTAGGCCCGAAACAAATCGAACCAAACCTATATTTAAAACAAAAGAATTACCACTTCAGATATTAAGTAATTTAATGGAGATAAAGTCCGTTTTATAAGTTTTTCTAGGAATTATGAATGCAGAGAATAAGTTTGATTCAAGAAGTAGTTTGCCGTCTATTTTCCACCCTGAAGAATTTAATGAGGTAGATATAATAAGGATTTTTCGGTTTTTTAAATTTACCCTGACCCAAATTTTAAAATTCTCTTCTCAGCATGATCTTGTAAACTGGTTAAAAAGTTAGAGGCATGCTATTAGGGATCAGGGACAGATCCATGCTGAACATGTCGTTTTTTCAATTAGATGAAGAAACGGGAGGAGGGAAATTTTTTGAACATATAAAAGCCTCGCACCTCTTATTAGTTTTATATAGGGGTCACTCCTATTCTGACGCGGAGCATTGTATTGCCTCAGAACACAATGTTGCAAGTGAGCAAAGAGTTACTTAACTTTTTGGTGACGAAGTTGAGAGATAGATTTTTTTACCCCCCCCCCCCCATGAACCCTATATTTTAAGTCATGAATTAGATTTATAAAAATCAGGGTGTGATTATATAGAAATGTAGTGCAAATATATATTTATAAAACTTAAATTCAAGTACGGGTTTTAAAGATTTCAAAGGATTTGCTTTTTTAAAAAATAAATTTGCCTTAAAATATAATCATTATCCCGATATTTACATTGTTTGGATAAAATTGTAAAAACCATTACAACCAATGCAAATCTGAACACAATTAATTTGACCTATTGGAACCCTTCTGCCTAGATTGTTCCATTTACCAGCCAACTGTCACAGAGTAGGGCCGATATCCGTATAATCTGGTCATAAGGTAAAATTCAAAATGTCATAGGCTAATCTTAAGAGTTTGGTAAGAGTTATAGTGTTAGTATTTATAAAAGCTTAATTTAGTAAGAAGTTTCATATCAATTAAAATAATATTTTTTAATTTTAATAATGTCTTATTTTGTCTGATTTTATGTTAGATGAGATATTTTTGATTATTTTTGTTCAGGGGCGTCACTAGCCTTTACAATCTCAGGGGTCTCAAAAATTATTCTTTTTAATGATTCTTATAAACTTATAAAGGTATTTTTTCAAAAATTTTAAAATTCTTAGAAGGCTCTTCAAATTTTTTAGGGAGACTAAACCCCCTGTGCTTTTCCCTAATGACGCTACTGGTTTTGTTACATTTCATATTTGTCTTTTTGTTCTTAAAATATAAAGGTCAAATTATATATTTGCCAATTTTAGTTTCAGAATGATCATTTTTAAGTGATTTTTTCTTCATATTCAATTTATAAAGCTATATTGTAAAAGAACACAGCGCCCAAGCGATACGAGACCGTTAATTTTTTCAAAAGCAAACAGATAATAGGTAAAATACTTAAAGAAAGTGTGATACGATGAAATGAATTATATCACATTCAAAACAAATTTTAAAATTTTCTTATTTGCTTGATTTTGAAAAATATACAACGATGCGTAATGCATAGCTTGAGCAGTGCACGTTTATTACAAATGAGGCCTTAAAAAAACTAAAAGTGCTAAGTGAAGTTGAATAATAAAAATGAAAATTTTTCACGAGGAAAATATCAGGTATAAATAAGCAGTTAATGAATAACCTTACACTTGTATTAAAAAAATATTTAAATTTGGTTGAATAAATTAAATTTTAATTGTTAACCTAGCCAGCTTTTAAGTTTTTAAAAATACAATTTTTTTTTAAAATCAGAATTTCTAAGAAATATATTATATATTAATTTTTTCAAGATAGTACAACTGCACCATTTTCACCTTGCTGCTGGTGCCCATGCGAGTTTGTAAACTAGCTGATCTGTTTATTTGGTAGTCGCTTATCTTTTAAACTAGTTGGTTATTTGCAAGCTTGTTCGGCTTGTTACTCTAGTTAGTTGTAAACTGGCTAAACATCTACCTATATACACGCTGGTTAGTTTGTAAGCTAATTAATGTGATATTAGCTATAAGTGAACCTATGCGCTGCCATCATTCGGTTATCTCAATCATGCCACTCCACTGTCAAAAGCGATTGACGGCGGTCCGGCGTAAGATTAATCTCTTATCGCTATTATATTATTATATATTAAATAATATATAATTTTTATAATTATATAATAGATTAGGTTATAAATATAAATCCTTTCTAGTAAATTTTATGGAAATGTTATTTATTAATTCGATTATTTTTACACAATTAAGGAAGTATATAGATGATATGTTCACTAATATTATACATCAACAACCCTATGATATAACCCAAAAACATACTGTGAAAGTTTTCTGAAGTAGATAAGATTGAATACATGTTCAATTTAAAATTTTCATGGCCGCAGGTGCCGGCTCTAATGTCAAGAGGAGTGTCCGGTTTAGTGAATTTCAACATCAACTATGCTTGAGAAGCGGATTACATAATCTAGTAACAATGGATGGAATAGAGAAAGTGAGTAGAATTAAAAATCTTACTAAAAATATCTGAGAGAGATGATTTGATTATATTGGAGAAAAGAAAATGTTTAGTGTAATAGATTTTACATTAGATATATTAGGTTTGGATGATGAAGATCCTTTTATCGAGGAGCATTTTGAACCAGATTACGATGATGATATAATAACAAATATCATCATAAAACTTTAAATTAAATGTACCTTCACGCTGGCAAAGCATTTTGATAATACAGGAAAGTGTGAGTAGCACTAACAAACCCCCAATCAATATTATGTTGTATAGAATAACCTTAAATTGTTTATATCCAATTGGTATATCTGCTCAAATTTCTATCATTTAAAAATATCGTGGATATTATACCATCTCAAAAATAATATACCATATCTCTTTATTATTTCTCAGTGAAATAGCTAATTACTTGATCGTTCGAGAATGATAATATTTATATATCTCTTCCTAAACAAAATATGTTTAAGATCATAGATTTCCAATACTGATCTTCAGGTATTTAATTTTTATTTGTATAAATTGTTATTTATACAAGATATTGGCCGCACTTTTAGACCCAAGATTTTAAAGATGAATACGGTAAGCACTTATCTTAAGGAACCGGATGTTTTACTAGTTTAATTTAATTCAATTACGCTACCGCGCCATTGCCTCACATGGAGGTGGATCATATAGTAGAATGTGAATGAAATGTTTTTAGTGAAGGTTACACAGAAAAATTAGCGAATAAACATTCATTTAATTGACCTCCACAAAGCATATCATAATTATTTGGAACAAGAATCTTAAAGATTGGAGATGCCTAGACTTTCTGTTTTTGCCAAATAATATTGTGTGTTCCAGCTATAAGCACACCCAGTGAGCTTGTATTTTCTGTAGCTGGAACCTTAAACTCAAGAAGACCCTCACTATGGTATAATAATAATAAACTTTATTTGAAAAATAGTTGTTTCAAATAAACTAGTAGAAAGCCCGTCATAAATGACTGGAAATGAGATTTTTATTCATTTTTTACTATAGATGTCATGCCAGGTTCAAGCTTACAATATTAGGAAGCATCCAAGATCTTATAATTTTAAAAAAGTTTATCAAGCCCAGCTCAACCCTTAATAATTTGTAAAAGGTATTCCCAAGTCAGGTGCAAGCTAATATTATTATTAGATTAAATTGAGAAAAATTAAGATTTGGTATTTGTTAGGTAATAGAAAAAAAAAGCAGACGATTTGATAAATTGATAGAAGAGAAGGGAAAAAGCTGACAATTTAGTTTAAGGTTAAAAAATAACATGATGAATGTAATGTTATTAAGATTAAGGTTAATTAATTGTAAGGTAATTAAAAAATAAGACTAAAAAAAGGGGGGAGGGAAGAAGGTATAAATTATTATATTATAAAAATAATAAAAATTAAATTAAAGGAATTGATAAGGCTTTGAGAAGTAGTGGTTAATAAATAATAGAGATAGGAAGAAAAGAATGATATAATAAAATTTAGTGATAAATAAATTCACTAATGGAGGGGAAAAATAAAGAAAGAGTTATTTATAAGGATTGGAGATTATAAGTAGGTTAGGAAAAGAATATTTAAATATTTAAATATACTTGGTTATCTTCTTAATTATTGGTTATGAAAGAAAAATATGAGTATAAAAAATTGTGATGTAAACTGACAAAAATTGTGAGTATGTTCAAAATAAATATATAAGTTGAGTATCTTGTAGAGCAAAATTACATTGTGATGACATTGAAATTTGAATTATTTTTTTATTCACATCATTTATTTCATTCATATTCAGAAAGTTAAGGGAATATTGTTTATATCAATTTAACATCATCCATTTTTCCGCAGACGATTTTTCCAATCCAAAAATATTCCCATCTGTTTGTATAAAATAAATAAATAAAATCAACAAATAAAAAAAATAAAAATAAATACGTGCCGATGACATGACGCAGCGATGACATGACGCAGCGATGACATGACGTCACGATGACGTAGTGAGGACATCGAGAATTATAATATAGATGATTAAATTTAGTGTTTATGAAATTATATTTTAATATAAGTAAGAAAAATCGAAACATTGTTATTATATGGTATTTATCAAAGTTGTTAAAGTATCTAGATACCGAAATTCGGTGTCTGTATCTAGATATTTTGATATTATTTTATATTTTTATATTCGGTATCTAGATATTTTGATATTATTTTATATTTTTATATTAGAAATAACAATATTTAAATTATATCTGCCGGAGTTTATTTCATTAAAAAAACAAGCCATAAAAATTTTATTTTGCACAATGGATGACAACAGCATGGTAAATTATATAATTTATTTTATTTATATTAATAAAAATAGAAATAGAAATAAAAATTTGATTAATATTTCTAGACAATCTCTGACAAGAAATCAAATAATTCATACTGATTTTTTTGGACACCCCTTAGATAATATAAGTGCTAACACTTATCAAATTTTGAATAAATTTTTTCAAACTGTGTCGGGATTTTTTATTAAATGATTATACTAATATAATAATGTTATTCATTATATATGACAACTACTCTGTCGTCAAGTGGCTCTGTAGGCAGAGTTTAATGAGGCGTCGCATAAAAATAGATCAAGATTCATATATTTAATATTAACCCAATTTTTTAATAATTGGTAAATAGTTACCTAACTTTAGGGCATATTTTAAATAAATATTATTTTCCATGCGGCATAATTATTTCATTATTGTAATTTATTTCGCCTTAAGTAAAATAAAAAAGATATCATATTATGGAAAAAAAGTATATCTATTTATTATTATTATATAAATTATGATTATTAGATGATTCTACACATCAAAATTAAATAAAACCAAATATATAGAATATTTTTTAGAATGTTGTTTAAATTGAATATATTTTTGGGCTGATTTTTAAATATATTAAAAGTTGTAAATATTTTCCGATTTTTCTCTTTATTTTCAAATTAGTCTTATTTTAAAAAGCAAAAATTTGTCTAATATATTTGATATTTGGGATTATTTAGAATTTTTTCTTTTTATATGGGCAAAGAAAATGAATTAAATTCTACATTTATATTAGATATTGTGGGGATAAGCTTGAGTTGTGGTAGTTTTGATTGGGGAAAGTTCGAATTGAGAGAATTGGGTTCGATTTGATAGAATAGATTTAACAAGGTTGATAGTGATTATATTTTCATACCTAATTTATAAATAAATATTATTAGAGAATAAAATAGTATAAAATAATCTATATAAAAGTTAGTTGTATGATTTTTATATATATATAATTATAACCTCAGAACAGTAAAAATATCAAACTTTTAATCAATTGAACATAATATAATGTGAAATTCTCAGAACAGTAAAAATATAAACATTTAAATATAATATATCAAAACAGATATTATTTTGATTAGCGAATGCAAGTATATTCTAATTAATTATGGGAAAATATATAAATTACATCAGCCAGGCCGAAGAGAGGGCATAAGCGGGCCGAAAACCCATTTGGTTATAAGGGGGTGGGCGGAGTCCCCAGAAAATTATATATAAATAATGTAAATAAATTTATACACTTTTTTAAAATAAATTAGCACCTTTTAGGACCCCATTTTGCAAGTTAGCAACCCACTTTGTAAAAAGTTAACGCCTGGTTTAATGTGGCTAAAAGTGAAAATATTTATATATAAAAGGGAGAGCCCTAATGATAAAAATGTTGAGAATGTTTTATTATTAAAAAAAAATTAGAATTATTTATAATCATTTGGTAAAGTAAAGATCAAAACTTTATCTTCTTACTATTTATACTTAACTACAAACCAATTTTTTATAAATCATTATAGATTTTTAGTTATTTTGTCAATATTCTAAATATAAGCAATTATTATACAAATAAAATGACTATAAAGATATGGGCCATTTAAAAAATGGTGATTTTCGTATAAAACTTCCAAACATGCATAATATGATTAATCATTAATAATCTAATACACGTTTGTTTTAATGTATAGTGTTTTCTCTATAAAATATTTTACGACAGATTTATTTTATTTGATGGTATATGCATTTAAATGGGATGGACAATAGTGGGCTAATGAAATATTTTGTATTAAAATTATTAAAAATAGTCATTATTTAATATGCTCAATAATTTTTTAGTCCCATTCAAAATTAATTTTAACAATACCTTAATTAACCCTTCAATACTCCGGTGAAAAAAAATGACGTTAGTACTCGGGTGGGGTTTAAACAATGACATATATAATACCTCGATTTTATTAAAATGCATTTTTAAGCGTCGTTAAAAGCAAATCAGCTGGACCCGCCATTTTGGTAACACATATAGTAATTATTCTTATGTTAAAAACTACTATTTAATTGATAACTTGCTTGCTTATTATCTCGATGATCCGGTAATACTTTAATAAAGTTTGCATCAAAAATAGGAATAAATTAGGCTCTCGTTTAAAATTTTAATAATGATTAGTGTAATTAAAATAGCGTCTCCAGCTGATTTGCATTGATGTACACTTAATGAATGAATCGTCAGTTTAGGTATTATATATGAAATTGGGTTTAATAGACCCCAATTTCAAATGTATTTATCTCCAGTTATATTCATTATTTTTATTTAATATTTGGATATAAGATAGAACTAACCTTAAACTTGATAAAATATTTATTTATTTTTATTTCTTAAGCTTAGGTTAAAGATGATTTGGATAATTATAATTTGTGCCAAAATTTTCAAAAAATAGCTTGCTTTTTTTAAATTTCAAATATTGAGTTAAAAAATTAACTTATCTATCATATACTCATGATAATTCATAATATGGATCTTTAAATTACACTAATACATTTAAACATAAAAAAAATATTTAACATTGAAATATGTTAAATTTAACATGCAAAATATTTATTACATATAACATTAATGTGTTCTACTTCTAAATATAAATTTATTTTACATATTTGAAAAAAAATATTTTGTTATTTTTTATTTTGATGGTTAGATTTAAAAATTCCAGCTAAATAAAGATTTCCCAATAATGTCTTGAATTGTGTTACATCATCTTCTTTGGTAGAACTTTCATATTGGTCAGTATAGTTTTTACATATAATTTTAATTTTTTCATTGGTATGATAAATGATCTCTTCAATCATTTTTGGTGTTATGAACAAGTCAAAACATTTTTCTGGAATGTCAGCTTCTTTCCTTTATTCTTTTATTACTGGCAGATGAATAACTAAATTTTGTTGTTGAGTTTTTATTCTTTAATTAGGAAGATCCTTTTTCCACTTAGTAAACTTAATTTTTTAGCTAATTTTAAAAAGAAATATACTATGATAAACGATTTCATATTTATCTAAATAATATTAAGTTTATTGTCTTCAAACAACATTCCTTCTTCCTTTAATTCAGATTGTGTATCATGATCACTATGATATATAAATTCTTCATCCTCACTATTAATTATATTGTCATAATCGCCTCAAATAAAATGATATTACATCTTAAATAATTATATATTTAAGCCGATTTTTTTCTCAAGGATACCGACAAACCTTGTACCCAGTTGTAATTTAACAAAAATGAGTGGAACTTACCCTTTCCGATATTGTAATAGTAAGATTTAGTAATGATTATTAAAGAAATAAATCTTATCTGTTTTTGAATCTTGAATAACCACATTCATAATAAAGAGTGAGTGAGTTAAGAATATTTGAATCCATAGACATCAATAATAGTTCCATTTCATTTGTTTCATATTCTTCCAAAAATTGAACCGGAAAATCTTCGCATTTGGGATGGTTATTTTTCATAAATGATAAAAATAATTTGAGAAATGAGTCAGCTGGTGAAAAATAATAATAAAATAACTCCACCAGAAAAAATCTTTACTTTTTCTTTTTCATATATCTCATTCATAATATAAGATATTTAAATTTTGTTTTAATAATTTTATAATATAGTAGTATATATTTACAATTTTAAAAATTTAAAAAAAAAAAATTTCTTAAAAAATTACAAATTTATCTGATGGGGTCTCACAAACCCCAATCAGTCACAAAATGCTTATATCTTAAAAACTACTCAACAAAATATATGAAATTTGGAATATAGATTTTAAGATATATTTGATGAAGCTACTGAAGAATCCAGATCATAATATTTAATCGTTTTTATGTAATTTCATTTCTAACATCCCTGGAATTCAGCGTCTACATGACAGGATTTTCACTGGAAGCAACCCCCCTTCAAAAACCTTTGCCTACCCCCCTATCTTTTTTATTATTTTCACCTATTTATTTATTGATACTCTTTTCAAAGAATTTATAAAGGATAACTTAAATTAATCTGCCTCTACTACCAACTAACGATATTTTGTGAATATAAAGAATTTATTTTTTAGATAATAAATTTAATTAAAACCTCCATTATTTACAATGAATTAATTATTATGGCATTATGAGCTTGCTGAAATATCTAAACCTTTTAAATTATATTTAAAAGGATAGTTTATCTGGAAAACAATGTGTATGATTGTTGGCAATATATAGATTTGGTCGATGAATTGTATTATAATAATACTATAATAAAAGCATTAATTTTTATAGCAATAAATTTTGTCCTATTTCATTTCAAAATTTAATAGATAACCCTCCAAAAAAATTTATCCTACCCCCATTAAAGACCCCCTCAAAAAATAGGATGCAAACTCTTCCTACCCCTCCCGCTCATGTAGACGCTGCTGGAATTTCATATACCCTACCAGAGTATTGAAGGCTTATATATTATGCACTGCACTGCACACCTTGCATAAGTATAATAATAATTGTATCGGTATCTAGATACCTAAAGTATCAGTCTGAATCTAGATCCATTTTATGACGATATATCTGTATCTAGATCCATTTGAAAAGTTTATTTGACATCTCTCACATTTGGTCATGATTTGCAATCACCTGACTTGTATCCTCTTGACAGGATTATTTTACGGTAATTTCTGTATATTCCATAATTACTTCAATCCTAGATTGGTTAAAAAAACTTTTATTTATTTTTATTTTAAATACATATTATAGTTTTAAGTTTGATAATGAAATATTAATGAAAGTATAGTTTTTTTCTAATTCTATCTAAAATCTTTAAGAGCATATTATTTATTAGTTTTCATCTAATCATTTTTAATTATTAGATTTATCTTATCTCACATTTAATTATGAATTCCAGGATAAGAAAAAATATATAATAATAAAATCATAATATTAATAGTTAACATATGTTAGTATTTCATTTGCCATAGAATAATATTTACATTGAATTTTAATTAAAAAATATTCATGCATTAAATGCTATATATGTGATAAGAATCACCTTATGATAATAATCTTAACTCAAATCAGTGGGAAGAAATAGTCCATATATAAAATAAGTTACCAGAATATTTAGATAAGTAAATTTGTGAAAAAATATCTTAAAAAAGATTAGTTAATAAATGTAAATTACTATCTAGCTAAATTACGTTTCCTATTATTAATAATTATGGAGCTGAGTATTGGAATCCTTTTATAAGTTAATTTTTGGAAGTTTTATTTTAGAAATTTGCCACGATTCACTTATAAATTTTATGGGATGGACTGAAAAACATGTAGGAAATAAAATATTTTTACAAACTAGGTCCAAGATTTTTTTTAAAACTTATATAATCTAAATTTAGGATTTTTACCTTCATAAATTTTTTTACAAGCCAGGCAAAGATTTAAATGTGCTGGACATTTTTCTTAAATTTAGTTAATTTTTTGATCCACCAGAACTATTTCAAAAGGGGTTTGAGCCAAGGAGTGAGTACAAGAATTATTTTTTGTTCTGCTCCATTCCAATTTTGATATTTTTTGTTCCTATTGGTATCTATCCAACTTTTAAGATTGGAAATGTTCAGGCTCATTACCTTCATGTTTTCATATTTAAAACATTTTGAGAAGCTGACATGTTTTGTTAAAACCTGGAAAATTTTGGGACATGTTTTGGAACCCCTACATATTTTGGATAATTTAGAAAATAATATTCCACATTCCTTGTATCTCAAAAATATGATACTTTTTAGTTCCTGGTTCTTGTTTTTAAATCGTAACTTTTTGCCAGGTTTAAATCGAGACCAAATTTTAAATTTTGTTTTGAAATGATTACATGTCAATTCAGCAAAACTTTTACTGCGAATTTTTTATAGCGAAACTTTTATCTCGAATTAATAATTGCAAAAATTTTATAGCGAAGTCATTATACCCATATTGTGAAGACAATATATCAAAAACTATTTCGCGAAACATATATCGTGAAGATATTATATTGCGATAATTGTCAATAGTGACTTTTATTTTCAAACATAACATTTATTTTTTATAATCATATTAATTAAAATTTTTATAAATAGGTATCAGATTTATTTTTAATTTTCTTTTAGCCTTAATAAATTTATATAATGAATAATGAACTATTTGGTTTATAAAATTTATCATTGGAATTAAAAAATTTGCTATCCTGCCTTACTTTTCCTCGAAGTCTTATTTTATAAAAATCCTGCTCAAGGAACCTAGCTTTATTAATATATTAATCATTGAATTCATTAGTTAAACCTTGATCCTTATTGGCGATATTGATATCTGGGTTGCGTCAATATTTATTGTCTTAAATCTTAATATTTATATATTCATCAATCAGTTTTGCCAGAAAAACAGAGTTATAAGCTATTAGATTGTCTTAATCAAATTTTAAATGGCGATTTAAAAATAAATTATATCTTAGTATAGGATTTCCCTAATTTAAAATATTTTCAATCTTATGATTTTACGATCTTTAAGGATATATTCTTTTTTATCTCTTTTGTACTTAATATTAGTTCAAAAAATTTGATAGGAATTTTAATCTAATATTAAGACATAACCTTTAGCATAAAGTTTGCCAAACTCTGACAAGCACTTATTCGGAAGCTTAAGCCAATATTTAATGCTTAATTACAATTAGATTAGTGCTATAGAATATATTTTTTTTTCCAGAATCAAAACTACTTAAATCAATTTTTACTGAATTCCGAAAAGATAAATTTGCTAAGTAAAAATTTTAATTTTCTCAGATTTGAATTTCTTAAAAAATATAATATATCGCTCAGAAATTTTTACTATTTCTTTCATTTTTAAGTGCATAAGCATGATTTTTTGAGTTTTAAAATTAATTATTAGTCTATGTCTTAGGAACTCGGAAAATTTAATAAAACAATAAGAAATTTTAAAAAATAGTATAGAAAAATTTTCTGTGATTTTTAAAAATAATCGGAGATCTGCAAAAATCCTTTTTCAGTATTTTTTATCTTGATTGGAAAAATTTCTAAGCATTTTAGAATATTTGTTAAAATTTACTTTTAATAGCATAAAGCACATTTTTAAAATTTATGTTGGGGGAGGGGGTAAATTTATTTTGAATCAAAATATCCCCTCCGTAATTACAATCATGAGTGAGAGAGACCAGAAAGAAATTGGCTAATTTATTTTCTATCACATCAGATAAAGGTTTGCTTACTTCATAGACAATAAGTAACAAAATATTCTTAAAACATTTCGCGTTTATGGTTTAAGGAACTTTGGAGGGTAAATTGGTATTGAATATGTTGTTTTCCTTTAAATAAATGTATTCGCAATATATTTACTGTTTCGCGATAATGCTCTCGCTATAATGACTTCGCGCATTCGCGGTTAAGGTTTCGCTGAAATAGATTCGCGATATTGTCTTCGTTATAAATGTTTTGCGGAATTGGTTTTGCTATATTACGTTCGATATAAAATTTTTTAGCGAAAAAGTGTTTCGCTATAAAAGTTTCGCTGAATTGACCCGATACGTTTAGAAATATCAATTAATTTTTTTTAAATCTAAGATATTTTATTTATAAAATAATAATGCGTAAAATTTATCAAATTTAAATCCACATGAAATATAGTAATAAATGTGATATGATTATTATTTCATTTTTTGTCATAAAAAATCATATTAATTAAAATAATTACTTTTGGATTCACAGAGAATCTGAAAATAGGTTTGGATTGACAAAAAAAATCCAAGTAAATCAGGTTCAGGTTCTGATGTCAAAAAAGAAGAAATAAATTGTATAAACTTATTTTGAATAAACGCAGAAATTTTGCTTATAATACAGCTGCAATGGGCAACAGGTTTTAGCCTACAAGTATTTTTTAAAGGTTTTTAATCCATTCATCTATTTAAAATCTATCCATTTGCCCAATGGGTTTAAAATCTATCTTCTCGTTACTTGAGAATTATTTTCTTATTTTTAAAATTTTAACAGGAGATATGTTGAAATTTGAAAGAATTTTTTTAAATCTAATCCTATCCTTTTCTCCCTGCACGATATATTAGATGACCCCACTGTCCGCCCAATATTTAAACCAACCTAGTTAAAATTTATTGTCCTATTCTCCCATCCCATGAGCTGTTTTAAAACCCCGCCCCTTCTGGTGAGGCACTCTCATCTCAGCTTTACACTATGAATTTTTTTTATCTCTTCCTGATAATGATAATATAAATTAAACATTAAAATAATTAGAGAATTAGGACATGGAAGTAAAAGATTGATTTTTTTTTAAAAAAGATATAAAATAAAATATAGATTTTAGCTCAATAACTAGGTTATACGTTTTCTTAGTTGATTATAGGATTTGATTTTAATTAAATTAATTTTGATTTTTTTAAAGATTTTTATTTGCTTTTCCTTCTTTTGTTATTTTCTAATCATTTCCTTGTACACGAAATATCATTTAATATTTATACCTTTAAAATTAAAGTAATCATCTCTTATTATTATTTTTATTATCGACCAGGTAACCTATATAATAATGATAGATTCAATTTTTTTTTTGTTTGTTTCAAATTTTAAAAAATTTCTAACTTCCCCTTAGGCCTCCATCATTCCAATTTTCTAAAAATAATAAAATTCTTATCGATATCGTGCTTGATATGTTAAACTTAAAAAGTATTGGTTTAAAAAAAAAGTGAGCTAATTTAATAGAATATAATTCTATCATCACCTTGCAAAAGATCGAAACAAATCTTGAAGAATAAAAATAATCTATACTATATCAAAATAAGGATCTAATTATCGCATTGTTAATATAATAATGATGCTAAGCTTATGAATTATTGTTTTTTTTAAGGTAAATATGATTACATTTTTAACCGTGAAAAAGGGAGTTTAAAAATGATGATTTTCAGAGAAAAATTCAAATATTTTTTTTTTAAAACTATTCTTTCTATAATAATAGGTCTTTTTTTTAACTCATTACCTCGATATATAAATAATATTTTTTAAATGCTAATAGACTTTTTTTTAAAATTTTTTTTTATATAAATGTTTAACTGATACTAAAAAAAAAGTTTTTTAAAATTTTGGATCATATTTTTTTTCGTAACTAAAATTTTGCGTTAAATTACCAAAATATAATGCTCATAAATTTTAGAATTTTTTTTTAAGAAAAATAATTTATTTCAAAATAAAAAATTATTCCTTATTTTGAAAAATCCATAATTTAAAACAAAATGTCCTGTAATTCTAAATTACTGCTCTCTTCGATTCTATTCAAATCTTTCAACTTTTTTGGTGTCTCTAGATTTAGTATTATGTCGACCACTTGCCCATTCCTGTCCCGGCTGCCTGCTGCATTTATCAGAAACTACAGTAGCACCTTGATCAAGGATTATGCTGACAAATGTCCGTTTATGTTGGCGGCAGCCTCGAATCTTATTTCAACGACGCCTTCCAAAGCTCGATATTCTAGTTTAGCATCTTCAACGTGCGAGAATAAAGTTCTTGAAGATGCGCAAAAGTTATTCGAGGAACCTAAAGATTCTTCAGGTAAATACCACAAAATTAATTATTTTATATAATTTTTTAATTATCTATATGAAGAATATATTATTTTTGGTTTGAAAGATTCCAATATCATTGTGCACTGATATATATTATATTACATATTAAGAGATTATCTATTTTTTTCTCTATAATTCAATATATTGAGGTTTTGTTTTTAAAAAAAGTATATATATATATATATACGTTTTTTGAAAAAATAGTAAAATTTTTCCAAGAATTATATTTAGAAACTTACCTTGTCATATAAATTATATTAACATAATACTTTTTTTTAAATGCCTTTAGGTTTAACATTTTTTTTATATCATGAACATCCTTATAAAATAAAATAAAATTTATGTTAATATATTTATTTATACGCTCATATAATTAATTATAAGTACGAAATTTTAATCATAATTTTTGTTAACTTTCTTTTCTAACTTCTGGACCTTGACAAAAATAATTTCGCACAACATATCTTCTAATTTATTTATCGATAATGCATTTTGTAATATTTTTTAAAAAAATTATGTTACCTATCACAACCAGGATTGGGCAAATTTTCAGAAAATTGTATTCGGATACAGATACTTTATAAAATTTTGTATTTAAGATACAAGATACTAGATACTTTAGAAAAATTTCAATAAGATATAAGATACAAGATACTCGAAGATACAAGATACTTTTTTAAAAAACTTTAAATAGTCAAATCAAAATCAAAATGTATAAAGCTTTATTTTCTTATTTATATTATAAATTTATAAAAAATATTTAAAATAAATTATAGATAATAACAAATTTATTATAAAAGATAATGCGATATTCCATTTAATAATTATATAATTAGTAAATAATAATAAATCAGCATCATACATCAGCATTATTTTTTAATATTATTAATTTTTCGTTCAATCTTTGACGATTTGGTCTATTAACCATATTAGCAAAGCTAAATAATCTTTCAACGGGGGCTGAGGAGTATATTTAATAAATATTTTTTTTATATATTTATAACTATTTAACATATTTATACTCCGCCTGTCATCTTTCATATAATTTAGGACCTCTATTTCAATATCATTTATTGAATTATTAGAATTGGATGTGGTACTTTTAAGGCAAAAGTAATCATCATCTTCATCAATTAAAGATTTTGTTGAAGTATTAATTTCAATATTATTTTTAAAAACAATTAAAACTTCATGTAATAATAAATCCTGAAGGTATTTTTTTTCTTTTTCACCATCAATCCAACGATTTTTAAAATTGGGATGAGAAATAGTTGCCAAAAATGCACTTTTAAAATTGTTATCAAAATCATATATATTTTTAAATCTTTTATTTAAATAATTTTCTATGGCAACGGCTAATGGTTTGCAAAATTGTAGATTGGTTTGAATTAAATTTGTAATTTTTTTAACGACATTTAAAATTGGAGCTGATTCTCCATAATAGCAGTTGATTTCACTCTGTATTTTGTCAATCGCTATAGCCAATGGGGCCATTATATTGCAATATTCTTCTAAATATTGAATTTCAATATCTCTTAATTTAGGAAATTCTAATTTTTGACATAATTTAGGAAGTTCGCCTTTAAATTTTAATAAACTATGAAGACTAAGTGCAACAAGGTGTAACTAATTGTTTTCCTAAAACTGCTTTGATAAGTTCTGCAGTTTTAGGTCTATTATTTGCATTCCATAGCTTAGTACATTTAGCAATTGCAGGATGATGAATTTTAGAAATGTTAGGAGAATCCTTAATAGCTCTCTCGACATCTGTTGTGGCAATTAGACTTATCGTATGGCACAAACAACGAATGTGTTGAGGCAATGTTATTGAGGCTTCTTTAGACCCTTAAATAAACAAATAAATAATTTTATTTGAATAAATTTTTTTACTAAATTTACAATATCATAATAAATTTTAAAGAAGTATTAAATAATACTTTCAATGATTTCCAATTCTATACATTCATCATCATTGATGTCAGTCATTCTCTACAGCTTCCATAGAATATCCAAACTCCTTGAAAAATTTCTTAAAGTTAGAGCCGTTATCTGTAACAGTTGCTATAACTTTTTAGTCAATACCAAAGTCACGATAAATTTCTTTATTATGATCATCTTGAAGTACTTCAAAAAATTTGCCATTAAGTATGCTTAGTTTAAATTTATTGTTATAATTTTCGGTTGAAGAATCATCTGAAGACGAAGATAAACATATTATTCTATTTTCTTCTTCCATAATTTTAAAATAGACAGATATAAAACGATTCAAATATGGTAGTTCTAATTGTTAGCAAATTGCTATATGACGACCAACGTCATATATCAAAAATTATCTTAAAATATCTAAATTTTGATTAAATTTTTCATTTAAATCTTAAAACAATATCATTTTAAATTTTAATACTATTTAAATTAACCAATATAAATTTTTTTTAAAGTATCTGTATCTTTTTGAATACAAAGTTGGTTAAGATACAAATACTTTTAAATAATATGTATCTTAGATACTGTATACAAGATACTTTCCAAAATTTTAAAAAAGATACAAGATACAAAAGTATCTTGTATCTTAGATACAAATATCCGCGATACTGCCCAACCCTGATCACAACCCGAGTGGACTTATATTTTTAAGTCAAAACAAAATTTATATAGGAAAAAAAAATCCAAATTAAATAATATAAAGTTGAAATATAGTGTAAAATGATAAGAATAAGGAAGAAAAAGTGAATATAACGAAGATCTATGGAGAGAAGACTGCCATTGAAACTTTGATAATCGTTTTAAGGATAGCTATATCCAGTCTCTGCCTGAGGGAGAAACCTTCTTGCGGCTCGCCAGTATGCTTGCGGATGTGAGACCCTATATCCGATGAAGGATAATACAAACTTACTAAAGGAGGCTAAGGTAGTGGATATTGGGATAAAGATGTGATGTCGAATATTTGGAAATTTTATGTTGCTCTTTTTGCTCAAGTAGGTTTGGAGTTTGTTGGGATAAAGCTAATGGATTTATATAAGAATAGTCCCAACCTTATAATTGGCCCAGTTACCATGGGATCAGGGTTCCTTCAGGCCGCCTTCCATCGGATAAAAAGTCCTGGTGGTTCAAGTATAGCGGGTATTTGGGCGGAATTCAATGCTCGCTGGATCAAGGAATTGCATTGAATGTGCCTGAGGATTCGTCCTTTGCACGATCTACAATGGAAGCTGTGTCTTCCTTTGCTGCCTATGGGGATTCTGCAGTCGGAGCAGAAGTGAAAAGATTATTGTACAATTCAGTGGCCCCTACACTTTTTGAGCGAATGAAGCAGATTACCCCCATGAAAAGTACCCCCTTGAAAAGTATCCCCCCCCCTTCGAAAAAATGATAATTATGACACCCATAAATTTCAAAAATAATTTTTATTGCATCAATTTTTAATATATAATATAAATTTTTAAATTAATAATTTAGATAAATTAGGGGAAGAGAAAGCGAAAGAATTTATAATTTCATCAGTATTTAATTGTTTAAATAAAAATTTTTCCATTGATAATATGGTTAAATTATTGAGAAAAGAATCTTTCATGGTACTGCGCAGTCTTGTTTTAATTAATTTAATTTTACTCATGACTCTTTTGGCAGTACATGAGGTTGTGGGAATGGTTAATAAATATTTATATAAAATTCTTAAATTAGGGAAAGCAGAAAAATTTAAAAGTAAACGATAAGGTAAAATAAATAAATAGTTTTTCCAATCTGAATCGTAATTCCCTGAATTATCATCATCATCAGAAGAAGCTAAATAATGTATTGGTAAAAATATTTTAATTAAATAAATTTACAATTCTCAGAATCTGACAAATCTTTAGATTCTTGAACCTCTAGGTCATGAATAATAATTACATTCCCCATTTTGGCCATCTTATAAATATTTCTAAACTTCAACATTTCTTCGAAAATTTGACTTGAATTTAAATTGTAAAATTAACAAATATGCTCGATATCTTCTTTAATAATTGATTTTTCTGTCATTCCCTTTGGCGTAAAAAATGATGTTTGATGTAAAAATTTCATGGAATCATCATTAAATCTTTCGTTAAACTGCATAATAATTAAATCGAGTGCAGCATAAAACACACCTATTTTAAAGCTAAAAAAAATTTCTATATTTAATGATGAAAGTATATATACCTCTCCTTTTTGGATTGTAATGTTTGAAGTCTAGAACTTTCAAAATCAAAAGGTAGATTTCTCTCCTTCATAAAATCTTGCGCCTTTGAAAAAACATCCAAAAATTCAGTGTTATTATCTATTAGATTAAAAAAAATTAAGACAATAATTTATTTTATACTTCTCAAATTAATCAAGCAATCTTTTGCCAATTGAATTTGATTTATTGCATACCCTATATCCTTCGAAATGGTTTGCAATTTTGTACAAGCCAAACTTGTTATCAACAATATTTTATCCAAAATACAAAGAGATAAGATAAAATCAAATTTTTCTATTCTAAAGACTATAGCACTAGCCATAGTGGAAGTGGCAGGATCTTCAGAATCCTTTAAATTTGTTAAAGCTGCCCTCAAGGCATCATAAAGTTGAAAAAAATTTACAATAGCTTTATATGACGATAGCCAGCTTCTAAATAAAAAAAAATATTTAAAATTTAAATAAATAAGGAACTATTACCGAGTGGTATTCTTGACGCGTAGAAATCGTTGCGATTTTTTCAGATCATTACACTGAAATTTTTTGAGTACCTCATATCTTTTTACACCATTAAAATAGATATGAATCTCATCTAGTATTCCTAGAACATTTCGAAGTTTTTTAATTGATTGGCATAATTGAACAACGATTAAATTTAATCGAAGACAATAACACCAAATAAAAGCTGCCTTTGGCGCCTCTCCTCTAATCAAGGCTTGCACACCATTGATTCTTCAACTCATGTTTGAGGCGCCATCATAACTTTGCCCAACTAGATATTCAAGGGGTAAATTCATCGAGCCAAGTCTGGATATTATATTATGCTTTATATCGAGACCTGTGGTATTTCCCGTACAATATATGTCAATCAGTCTTTCAACAGGCTTCGGCGTCTCACTATTTTCAACATATCTTACTATCAAAGCTATGCTTCTGATTTCGAAACATCGTATGTGCCATCAACTATGATTGAAAAGCACCTGTTAAATGTAATCTCATTTTGAATTTTTTTTATAACCATATTTTTCATGGTTTCAATGAGAATGTTTATGTTATTTTATTATATGATAATAGGTTTGAATATAATTTCGTTTTTAATCCCTTATTTTTTTTATCCTTTTTTCTTTCTTCATTTTGCTGTATATACATTTTTAGTATAGGTTCAGAATCTGCAATAAGCTTAATAAAAGCCATCATATTGCCTTCTTGTTGCCTGTTCCCCCAGAAGGCTTGGTTACGAGATATTAAATAAAATTTACTAAACATCGACCAAAATTTCCGTCAATATTTTAAATTAAATATTAAGTGGTGGGTGGGGGTCTTATTATTACATTTATAAACCAGAAATCACATGATCATGATGGATGTAAAAAAAAAATTTTTTTAAAAAAAAGTACCCACACTCAAATCTGAAGCGCTTCGGACCCCCCCCCCCCCCCCCGTTGTAGGGGCCCCTGGTACAATTTAGTTCCATGACTTAATATAATTTATATTAAATTTTCCATATATTTTTTATATAAATTATAAATGACTCAAAGGTTAACAGCAAAATTGTCTACAATTGATAAGATAGCTATTCTAAACACGATAGAATTATTTCTGGTAAAATCAGATTTTTTTAAATTTAAAAAAACGCGCTCAAAAAATGATTTAAAGTAGTAAAAATATTGACGCTAACATAAACATAATTAATACATTTTATCAAAAAAATTTATTTTGAGTATATCTATTAAAAGATATTCATGATTACAATTGTCACCAATGGACAAAATGCAAGTTCATTTAAAAAATATTTTATTTCATATGAAAATGACAAATAATAATTTCGTTTATTATTTAAGCATAAATAAATATTACATTTTTTGCAAATAATTCTTGAATAAACTTCTACACAATACTTGCACCTTTGCTTAATGGTTCAGAGCATAGAGTAATGACCTACTTGGTCATATCTTATATCCGATATGGGTGCAATATTGATAGCTTTTCTTCTTTTCACAGATGCGCTGGAAGGTCTTCGGGTCTTCTTAGTAGTATCATTTCCCTCTAGCATCAACCCTTTTGCTATCTGCGATTTAAATATCAACCATCAATGTCAAAAATTTTATATTATTTAATGCTTTCATATGGCGTCTTTAAAGGAGCCATGCATTTATTACACAAGAATCCAATAAATGGAAAACTATTCTCAAGTAATATTGTTTCCATTTAATATCTGTCTGATATACCTCCATCAGCATATCGTGAAGATCTACACCACCCATCCCTCATCATGAAGAACGATAAAAGTAATTTTTTCGCAGCCCGAGCTCGAATTGCAAATTTTTTTTGTTTAAGCTCGGCCCGAGCCCTAGCACACATTTTTAGTCCGACTCGAGCCCGGGCACACATTTTTAAGTCCAACTTGACCCGAGCCCGAATAAAATTTACAATTTGAGTTTAATTATTATAATAGCCAAAAAAAAATTATGTGTATTTATTCATCGCCATCTTAAATAAAAGTTTATTTGACGGCCATAATCTAAGATATATATATTAAGTTGCATTTTATTTAATTTGTAGAAAAATTATAAAAAAGTTAAAATATAATTGAATTTAAAAATTATTGCGATTATATAAAAACAATAACCATGATTTATGTCAAATGTAGATGGTATAATAGTTAATAGAGAGATGAAAAAATATAATAATGAACATATTATAATGACATATCAATATCATTATCAAAAGTATAACAAAGCTAATAATATGATATATAAATAATGAGGAGTCCAGTTTATCTGTCTTTATACAAGTCCTTATTTCTTCAAAGGCCCTACCAGTAGCTGAAAATGCTCATTCACTGCTAGCCGACGAAGCAGGGATAGCTAGGAATTTAAGAACCAAAATACTTAAATTTGGAAATTCATTATGGTTTGTCTTCCGCCAATTTAAATTGTCATCTTCGATATATAATTTAGCATCTAGGTATTTTTGAGGTTCGTCAACTTCAAGGCTAGCATCAGAAAACGGATTGTCAGCCTCCCATTGAGAAAAATCCAAAAACGTATCTGTCTCAGTATTTTCTTAAGAAAAAAAATATACATAATATACTAATAGATATATATACTTTATTATTTTTTAATTAATAATTTTATTATTAATTTAATGAACCTTTATTTACTACTCTTTCAGTTAAGTAGGAGCTAGATGGTGAGTTTGTATTTATAGATTTTTTCCCAATCATATCTCTGGTGATCTTCTCTGGATTAATCAACGTGTTAATATGTTAGCACAAATCTTTATAATGTTCTTGGAATTACATTTTCATATCTCGAAATTTTGGGCCAAAAATGTCGAAATTTGGTGGAATATATCTATTTGAAATTTATACACCATTATTTCCCGGCATATTTGCGATAGCTGGTTAAGATGTGATTTTAGTTTGGATGAGCTAGAAAACTAAATATTTTGTGATAACACAATATAACTTTTGAATGGTGGGTTTTAAATCACCCTCAAGTTCATCACTCGCAATTTTAAAAGGCGTCAGAAACTTGATAAGGCCCCTCATCATTTCAAAATCTATATTTTAGTACCTAATCGACTCTTTTCAGCTGAGAATCTCCAATGTTTTATTGAATTGATTAAAAATCGATTCAATCAATTTTCAGTCTGTCCATCGAGTCTCAACACACAAATGGAGTGTTTTATCAAGTTGATTAACTAATCTAAAATTTATTGCTATATTTTAATAAAAAGTTTATTTAACATATGCACTGTTTCATATAAGTAACTAAACTTTTACAATCAACAAAACATTGATATATCTCTGAACTTTGAGGTTCAATATTTTTATTATCAAAGGTATTCCTTAATACTGTATTTAAAAGATGAGAAGCACAATTCAATCGTTTATGATTTTCAAATGCTTTATTTAATCATATTAGCTCCTTGGTTTGTAAAGAATGATGGCATTTCAGATAAATATACCCTTAGTATCTTGATATAAAAAATACATTGATTTTTATAATTATTTTTAATGAAATCAAAACCTAATCGGTGAAATTTCTAATAATTTCCTTTTTAATATTTTCACCCGTCTTTTTTTCTTCAAACTTGCATGTATACAATACAACTTATTTAAGCTTCCAGGAATTATTTAAGAAATGAATAGTAAGAGTTACATAGGATGCTTTCTTATAATCGTCAGTCCAAAGGTCTGTGGTGGCTATAAAAAATTATAAATAATTGAACCATATTTCATATATTTTTTATCAGCACATCGACCCCTTTTCATATATGCGTTTAATTTCGGAAATAATTTATTGCTTATACCAGCAGCAGTATCTATTAGAAATTGTCGTGGGATTTGGAATGATGCTTTTAACATCAATATTTCCATTATCGAGCCAATTTTGGCAAAATATTGGCAACAATCAACAAAGCTTTCCTCATGAATTGTATCAAATGATCTCAAATCACGTCCACAAAACATGGTACTTTGTACACTCTTTTTTTTTAATTTGATACAACTTTTGAGTTTTTTGGGATCAGTACCAAAAAGGCTATCAATTGTTAATTGAGTCTTTTTACTCTCTATTGTAAATACACACTTATACCGTTTTAGTTGATTTGTGCCTAAAATAATTTAATAATATCATATATTTGTATAAATATACTAACCTGTTGTTATAGAATTATAAACATATATTTATTTGCAAAAATTGCACATAATTAAGTTTTTCTTTGTTTTCATCATATATAAATGAAAACTTTTTCCATACCCATTTTCCTTTACTTCATATTCATTGCTCTTAATCTTTTCACCATTTTTTTAAAAATTTTTTATCCATTGAAATACATTTTTAATATGAAAATATGAGGCTATTTAATTAAATAGATATTAGTAAAATATATTTTATTTAACTTGGTAGAATATGATGAAAGTAAAGTATGTAATAATACCTTTTTAACTAATCAATGCAATGAACTAAAATATAATCACATAAAATAGTTGATATATGGTTGTTATGTAAATTATAAAATAATAATTGAAAATGACATGTTATTCGATTGACATTTTAAGGATAAAATGTGATAATAAAAAATGATATGGCTTCATAATTGACATTATGATTTATAATGATAATTTAGGATATTTATATTATTTATTTTTTTTAATGTCCAAACTCGACCCGAGACTTGAGGTCAGGCTAGGGACAGCCCGTGCAATTCTCTAATCCTTATAAATCATGATTTAATTACATTAGTATACTTTCCAAAGTATATTTCAAAATCATATATAAACACGTAAGAGCCACATAGGCAAACACATTAATCCCACATTTATGGGGCTTCGATTAAATTTATTGTCGTAATTTAGAGTGTCCCTTGAAGGGAATTTTCGTCTACAGCTAGCTTCTCTTCAAGTTAGGATTTTTTTAGTTAGGGTTGAATTTGGAATTATTTTTTGTTATCTTCCCTATTTACCATATCTTTGTTATTATTATGAAAAAATTTCCTCATCAAAAAGAAACGATTGCTGGTCATAATTTCAGCTACTTGTGGAATCGATGTTTTAACGACCAATACTTTCGTATAGAAGGCATCTTAACTAAAGTATATCCCAATAAATTTGTCAATTTCATCGCTATCTGTATTTATAGATTTACCACAACATTGGAAGGAATAAGTATTTGTTTCGATACAAAATTGCTAATTATCTGGCTGTCCAAGAATTTACAAAAATAGGTAAGAGGAGTTGAATCCTGAGGAATCTCCAACATTGGGATAAACTCTTATTCATGTTTTTGATGTCTTTTTAGACCAAAGGGGGTTATCTTTTATTTTAGTTATAGAAGTATCTTCGATTATATCCTCCAATTCAAGACCTAGTTCATTTGTAATACAAATGTCGGCAAATTATCTACCAACAAAGGATAATAATTGTCTTTTACGCCTGAGCTCTCTATATCAGCCTCAGATACAAGACCTAGTTCATTTGTAATACAAGATGATATCGGCAAATTATCTGCCAACAAAGGATAATAATTGTCTTCTACGCCTGAGCTCCCTATATCAGCCTCAGATATATCACCCTGATACCTGATAAGTGTAATCATATCTAAATACATATAAAAGCATCTCATATTACATGTTATTTATATAAAATATCTAATTAGAATTTCTCCTTATATCTAAAAAACTCACTAATAGACATTAGATAATCAATATAGGTAACTATTATTAAAATTTAATCAAATTACACCCCCCCCCCCTCCGTTTCCATAACTCGAAATCTAAATATCCTAAATAATTTACTTAAGATTTCATTTATTGATAAAAATATTTTAATACCTAATTAATGACCATTGGTGCCAAATAGCATTATGCTCAATTTCCAGCATTTAAAATGATTAAAAAGAGATAATTTTTAAATAATATTAATATATATAAAAGCCATGTCACAGTCACAGTTTCACAATTTATAATATAAATTTAAAAATTCATGATTTTTTAAAAGCGAATGTTTTTAAATCTGGCTAGAAGATAAAATAATTAAGTGTGACATATTCACATACGATTCAAAGTTTGTTGCTACTTTAAAATTCAAACTATTAAATAGGTATTCTTATATTTTTAAATTTTTCACAACGTAATAGCCAATAGTATTCTTATAGCATCATACCATATCAAATACTCATTCATCAAAGCATCCTACATCATAAACATTTATCTATCTACGTGTCACAGTCAAAGTGTCACAATTTATAATATATATTTTAAAAATCGTAAATTTAGAAAAGCGTCTATGGCCTAATCGGCAAGAGCATCTCTTACAAATCTTAAGGCATTGGGTTCGAATCCCAACAAACATGTTTTTTTTTCTTTTCCAACTTTCAATAAAAAATTTAATTTTGCTAGATGAGGGTTTTGTATATTGTTATTATGGAAACAGATTTCGGATTTGGACTTATTAAGAATGAGTCTTTTAAAATTGGCTTCAAGAAAATTGAAAACCAATGGAAGAGCATCACAGATTGTTCCATCATCAAGATACCAAATATTTATATCCAAATTAAGTTTAGATTTGAGATAATGAATACCAATGTAAAATAAACGAGGACGTTTGCCCCCTGTTGGATCCTTTCATCAGAATCTATGACATGTGGGCTGAATAAAGGAGTTTTAATGCTACAGCTTTAGGAATTTTGATAAACAAGAAATTTGGGATAAACAAGAAATTTGGGATAAAAACAATGTGAAATGTTCACGAAATTTGCCCTTGAAAGCATTTTTAAAGTCTACTTTGATAATAGCCATGTTAGGAGGAGGATTTTGGAATACAAATGGCATGTGAAGCTATTTTGCCTTCTCCCTTAACACCAAATCCTAATTGATAAGTATACATAATAAGTTAAGACCCTGGGTTTTGACCCATGGCAATTATTTTTGCTAATAATATTATAAATAGCCCATTGTAATAGGGTGTTTGTGAGATAATCTGATACCCCCATAATTGATTCGAATCTATGATGGCAGGTCTTTTTTTAAAAGAGTATTTAGGAAGGTATAAGCATTTAAATGATTTTTTGAGAAGAATGTAGATTTTATACGAAGTGAGAGAGCAAAAACCATTGCGTCTGGATGTGGAAAATTTCCTAAAAGAATTGATAAATATTATAACTCACAAATCATATTTTTTTTATTCACATTTTCCATAATATATTTGGCCTTTTCTCTGAAAATTTATAGAAATCTTGGAAGGATGAATACGGATAATCTATTCCTCTCATTTGACTATTCTGATTCACCCATCGTCAAAGGTAAAATTTATTATTTATCTATACGGAGAAAATTCTGATTCCCCATCATTCTTGACGCTTGATAACTAGAAATATGCATTATAATTTTGGCGCGAAAAGGGTGCGAAAAAATTGATCCTTTATATAATATAATATAATAATCTTTAATAGCAAGTTGGTCATAGACCTGCCCAAATGTGAGCGTACGTTATGCCGATCTTTTTACTCAAGGATACCAACAAACCTTGTAACCAAGATATAAAGTAAAAAGGGTGGGACTACACCCAAGCTATTTGTATATGTTAGTAATGAGTATAGTAAAGGAAGGAATAAATCATTTTGTATTTGCCGCGTGATTACATATGAAACAAAGCGAGTTAATGATAAAATACGAAACAACAAATATTAAAAATATGATTTCATAAGTTATCAATGACCATTTTTAATGCATATGAAATACTATTGGAAAATTTTAATTCCAAAAGTTATCCATGGGCGCGAAAGGGTTAAAAATATTCTTTATAAGGTTTTAAAAAAAAGGGACATAGCCTAAATTTGTCTTTTCATTTAATTTTGTGCTTGTTTGAGCTTTCATTTCTTATAGCAAAGTTGGAGTAGATTCAAAATTTTAAAAATATCCCCCAAAAAATCAAGTTCTCACATTGGATGATGTCAAAAAATATGGCGGATAATTTTTAAATCGAATTTTAAAATAATGAATATTACTTCGGACAATGGCTAGGGTTCGTTTTATTTCGATAAATTATTTTCAGTTTTATCTATCATTAGCTGAGATTTTGACAATAATATCAGACACCTGAAGACCAGACCAAGGATTTCTACACCATCTAAATGCAATATAACCCCCCCCCCCCCTCCCTCAAAATTCTACCTTTTAACCCCCCCCCCCTCAAAAATTGTACCCCATACCAATTGTTATTAAAATATTGTCTTTTTATTCTATTGAGTGAGGCGAATTATATATTATACAATAGGAAATAAATATATACTTTCAAAAAAAGTTTAAATTTATTTCATCAGGTTTAAAATAATGGCTTCTATTTTTGATTTTTGTATAAAATAATAGAGCACACTTTAACCGAATTTGTCAAGGTCGAACCTGAAAAAATAGCTTAAATTATTTTCAATTTTGAAAAAAAATGTTTTAAGAAACAACTCACGTACGCATGAAGACTTACTTAAGAGAACCCTAGAAAATATTCGTGTCCTTTATGATTGTAAATTAATATCTAATAAATATTTAATAAGCAATTACATATTTTGTAAATTGTAATTTATTTCATTTGTAACAAAAATGAAGTTTCAGCGCAAATTTAGATAATAATTTATCACATTTTTAAAAATAACCTAATAAAAGAAAAGAGGACCTTGAAATTGAAAGAATAGTTTTTAATTTGATACATCTTTTTTTGGAAGTATGGTATAATTAAAAAAAAAGTGATTCTTTAATTTTTCATTTAATTATTTTAGCATGCACGCATGAGTTGTAAAATCTCGAAGTCCTTATGATGTAGCACTTTTAAAATTATTGGCATGTCAGACAAATCTTTAGTTTTTACGTTGTTCTCCAAAATATTTTGAATCGAATAATGATTTTATTGGTTAATGATAGGTAAATAAGATAAGTAATGGATTGCATAAAAAGTGCGATTTATTATTAGGAAATTGATAAGTTTTTTTTTAAAATAATTTTTCCGGGGTCCGAATCTGCCTTTAATACATACGCACGAAAATATTAAAAGAAAGATTAAGCCACATCTAGCCTAGCTTAGGATCAAATATTGTGCGGGGTTCGAATGTGAAATAACTTATGTAATAAAATTGGAATTAAGAATAATAATTTATATGTCATAATGGAATGTAGAATTCGTTGATTCGAAACCTAAATTTTAAATCATTTACATAGCCAATTTTTGATTTAAAAAATCTGTTTTGATCGGAAATGTATTCTAACATGTGAATATCAAACTATTTTGTCTAGAACCTTTAAAGTATTCTTAATTATTTTTCTTAATAAATTTAAAAATACACATAGATGTATGGCGAAAATTTATAAAATTTACAGGATATGTGTTTTACACATGCTTGAATGCTTTCAAATTTAAAGATCTCCCTCAGTAAATAATATAAAATTTAATTCCATATTCCAATACGACATATATATGAAATTTATAAGAAATGTTTAAAATTAGATTTGAGGTAAGACATTCTTGAAATAGATTATTATATATTTTTTTTAAAAAATACAATTATTATTTTTGTTTTCTTATAGATCTCATAAATTTTGAATCATATAACTTATAAATATAATAATATTCTATTAATTTGAAAACGCAATACCATACTATTATTATTCGAATTTACTAGGAAATGAATTTAAATAAAATTTTATCGATTATATTTTAATTTTTTTATATAAAGATGAATCGAACCCATACAATTGAGATACAATTAATATACTTATACCCCTCATCTCTTCCCATTAAAAAAAGATATCTTTTTTGGTATAACCTTCTCCATCGGTGTCTCACAACTATAACCCCCCCCCCCCCCCCCCCCCATGATAAAATCCTGGCTACGCCACTGTTTAAAATCGACGTTAAATCATCTTTGTTCTTTTTCCTAATTATTCATATAAGTTTACAAAATAAAATACTATATATAGTGCCAGTTTCTAAGCAAAGTTTAAAACTCTTCTTGGTGATTGTCTACTTATTTTGACTCCTTTGAGCGTCCCTCCCTGCCAAAAATGTAACCCAACATTTTGGTTAAATTATTTGATTAACTAAATTACTATGTTTTCTAACATTCTCTTGTTTTTTTTCCTCCAACAAAAGGAACTAAATCTTTTTTCAACTACGACGCCTACTTCAAAGAAAAACTCGATCAGAAAAAGTCGGATCATTCTTATAGAATTTTCAAAAAAATAGGCCGTATCGCCAACGAATTTCCTTTCGCCGAAGAATACAGCTCTATTGCCCAGAAGGTCACCGTTTGGTGCAGTAATGATTACCTGGGCATGAGTCGGCACCCGGTCGTTATACAGGCTGTCATGTAAGTTAATAAGCGTTGGTTTAGTTATATAAAATTGTATATATATAAGAAAGTAAGCACTTTAAACCAGGGCTGTGAACCCGAACCCTGATATTTTACTAAAGTCCAAACTACGGACCTTTTTTTTAAATTAGAAGTTTAGGGTTCAAATTTCTTTAAAAAAAACTTTTTTTTTTTAAATTATAAAAAATTTGATAATTATTAAAAAACATATCAAAAAAATAACATGTAAAATATTAATATAATAAAAAAATATATTAAATATTTCAATATATTTTAAAACCTTTAAAAAAATCCGGGCTGGGCCTGAAATTTTTTTTAACATCCAGGCCGTGCCGTGCAAATGGTATCTCTGCAGGTCTGAAATATTTAAAACATAAATGTGCTTTTAATTCTCAGAAAAACATTTTTTTTATGAAATTCATTTTCATGGAATCGTTTTTTATTTTAGTGCATCAATTTATTTAGATTTAAAAATTTTCTGAACCCCGAACCTGGTTCAGAAATTTTTCACTGAACCTAAACCTTTTTTTAGTAGGTTGCACAGCCCTACTTTAAATAAACACTTACTTCGAGCTGAATTTTTAATTATTAAAAATAAAAATGGTAAATAAAGTGAAATGAAATATATTCCTTTATGGGATCTTTCAGGGCAACAACATTGCATTTGATCATTTTGTTTGTCATAAAGTTATGAATATGGTTATTTTTATTATTAGTATTTAAAAAGCAGCTTTTACTTTTTATAAAAACAGTTATAATTTAATTTTGTTTTTATTGACCCCAACAAGTTTCGTTTGTATATTTTTTTAGCCGATCACTATGTAATGTATCAAAGTTCTTAAAAGATGCTTTTAAAATGAATCAGTACATATGTATATTGCCTTACACTATTAAAACATTTTTTTAAAAGCATTTAAGTTGCCATTTTTTTATTATAATCATATAAGGCGTGTCTAATATCATATTGAAAATCTATTATTAAAACTCAATTATTTTCGTAGTGAATGAAACATTTTTTGTTTCACAGCGAAAGACGCTTTTTTCGAACATTATCTAAATATATAGAGATATAACATTTATGTATCTAAATATTTTAACAATTCTGCTATATATATATAATAAAGTATATTTTTGTTTTAAAAGCGATGCCCTAGAAAAGTACGGAGCTGGTTCCGGTGGAACTCGTAACATAGCTGGAAACAGTATTTTGCATGAACGTTTGGAAGAATTGTTAGCCCGTTTGCACGCGAAAGAGAAGGCTTTGCTTTTCACTTCTTGTTACGTGGCTAATGATACTACACTTTTCACGTTGGCTAGATTGTTACCAGGTTTAAATTTTTTAAATTGTATTTTTCATTATCATGTAATTCGAACTCTTAATGATCGTAGTGTTTAACTAGTTTTTAACAACGTTATATTAAAAAGTAAAACCTACCCCCACCATCTCCGATCGAAATCCGGTTCAGAATAATTTAGAACAGAGACCTGCAGGCCCGGCCCAGCCGTATTTTAATTTTTTTAGATATACCCAGGCCAGGCCTGATTTTTTTTTGAAATACCCGGGTCGGGCCGTATATTTTAAAACCAAATATTTGGAATCGCCATTATTAGCTATAAAAATCAAAAATAAATATGATATATTTTAAAAAAATTCGGGCCGGGCCGTGCAAATGGGACCTTTGTAGGTCTCTGATTTTGATATGCATATTTGGGGTTATACTCAAGCCTTTTGATTATCACCTCATGTCTTATTAGGTTTCACTCCTTTAGCCTTTGACTTCTTATATTTCTTCACCCAATCATGCTTAAACTAAAAGATGGCAGCTAACAACTAATTTGTAAATAAGGATAGGTGGATGAATTTGAATGATAGTGAATTAGCCTGCCTGAATATTTCTCACTCATATTCGCTGCCTTCAAAGTTCAATTCGAACGTTTTCTTTTTTTACAAACCTCAAATTGCTTGAAAAATATTTAGTATAAATTCACAAATTATTTATTATTATATAGCCCTTAAATTTCTTGTTAATAAAATATTACTATTTTAAAAAATATTACTATTTTAAAAAATATTATTATCAATATCTATGTATTTCAGGTAAAACCACAAAGTGCTATCTTGAGCTAGCCCCAATTTTGGACAATAAAACTCACCAAATAGTTTCCAATATTTAACAATTAAAGTAAGAATTTAAATAGAGGAAATAAGAATTTAAATTTTATTTAGGTTTTTTTTAATTTTAGAAGAAATAATTATTAGGTAAATTTTTTTAAAAATGAAAATCAGGGATCTGTAGTGGTACCATTTGCACGACCCAGCCCTGATTTTTTTAAAATATATATTTATTTTTAATTTTTATAGCTAATAATGATTTAAAATATTTGGTTTTTTACGGCCCCCCGGCTAGTATATTTGTTTAAAAAAATTTCAGGCCCCGCCCGGGTATGTTTAAAAAATTAAAATATGGCCCGGCCCGTGAACCCGGGCTTAGGACCGGACCTGCAGGTCTCTGATAAAAATAGGCTAATAAATAATCATTTTATATATTTAAACATTAAAATTTTATGTCAAAATAACTCTTTTTTATCTCACATATTGCAATTTCTTAAGATTATCTATTACTAGTTAATAACCCGTCAAGAATGACGGGGTTGAGGGGTAATTAGTTTGTGCATATGGTACTAAATATACTTTATTAATATATTTTATAAAAATATTTTAATTTAGGCGAAAAGAGGTAAATTGTGAAACATACCTCATGAGATATTCTTAATTTCTGATTCATCTATCATCTAATAAGGGAGAAAAGTATGATGACCCGTCTTTCTTGAAGGGCATATGAAAAATATATAACTAAGAGTAGAGTTCCCGTTAGTCAGCATTGCTGAGTCCGTCAATAATGGGGAATGAGAATTTTCTCCTTACTCTTATTATAGTTGTTACCTGTTATTTGAAAATAATATCCAATTTTTATACTTTATAACCCCCTCCCACCTTCAGGTCAGGTCCAATCCATTAAAACTAAGTTTAAATGCTATGTTTTGAGTCAAAATATATTTAAAGCTTTTACTTGATACCCATATCAATATTATTTGTTAAAATATTACTAATCATCTATGCCTATTATTTAATATTGAAAAAATTCCCAAGCAAGGTCCAAGTCCATAATAATTTTAAAAAAATATCCCCAATCCCAACCAAAGATCATAATAATTTTTGTAGTTAAAATATTTTAAAAAATCATAATGAATTTAAAAATACAATCAAAATCTGATTTTATGGGCCTTGGTTTATTTGTTTTAGCTCAATGTCTGATCCATAGTTAATAATAATAAAAATTCCCAAGCGTCCAAGCTGATAATAATTTGAAAAATTTTCCCCAAGCGTAGTCCAATATAATTTATAAAAATATTATCCAAGCCCAGCCCGACCCATTATAATTTAAAAAATTTTTTTTCAGCTTCCAATAAAAAATATTATAAAAATATTTTCAAGCCCAACCCGACCCATTATAATTTAAAAAAAATTTTCTCCTGGTCAACCGATAATAATTTTGGAATTGTTTTCCCAAGCCTGTTCCAATATAATAGATAAATTACGGCGATTATATATATTAGATGCGTACACCCGATATATGTTTCAAACAGCTAAGATTATTCTATGATAGATAGCATTCTAATAAAAAGTATAGATGATAAATTTTTTAAAAAGACCTTCTTTTTCGAGCTTCTTTAATTTTTTGAAAATCAATATAATTTCTTTGAGGACAAAACTATAAATATTTTTTTTTAATTACTGGAAATTCGTCCACACTAAAAATAATATTTTCCTAAAGCTGTGTCCAAAATCAATTTAAAAAATTCGAAAACTTTCACAAATTTTAATGAAATCATAAGTTAAATTTCTGATATTTATAAAATTTTCTATAATTATGTCTTGGATATGTTTTTATATTTAAGATCACTTATTTATTTATTTTCATTAAAGTTTTGAAAATTTTTGATGTTTTGACAGTCTACCGAGAATTAAAAGAGCTAAAAAATGATATATAATTTATGACTTTAGATTAAATACTTTTTGAATAATTTGAGGTACGTTAAAGGAAGAAACTTTGAAAACGCATAATTCCGGGTATATTTTAGACAGGGCTTTAAAATTTTGATTTATATAAAATTTACACACTATAACTAGCATACCGAGTTTCATTAGTATTAAAAATACTTCCAAAATCTTGTTTTGGTCAATTTATCATGGAACATAGCGTATAATGTTTGCGGAATAATTTAATAGCCATAACCTAACAATCTCGCATATAGTTTTTGTAAAGCAAAAAAATGTTCGGGCGGACAACTTGTGCAAAACTTTTACAAGCTGGGCCTGAAATTCGATTTTTCATAAAGTTTACAATTAGGCTAATTTATATCTTATTCCTTCATGAAAAATTTACGTGCTAAGTTGGACACCTTGTACAATTTTATATTCTAAGCCAGGGTGAATAAAAGGATTTAATGGGTTGATCAAGGTATCCAAATATGATATTTTCAAAAGTCAGACCTCGCCATTTTTTATACAATTTATATTTGGCGAATAGTTTGGAGATTAGATTTGATATAACAATTCGATCAAAGCCACACTCACCGTCTTATATAAGAAGTCATAAAGAGCCGCTTTATTAGTCAAGCAGTAAAGATTCAAACGAGACTATTATTAATTATGGAGATTAATTCCGCTCGGTGATTTCATCAATTTTCGATCATAGGGGGTGGAGGGGGTTATAGCGATTGAAGAGAAAAAATTTCTCCCTTTCAAAGAAAGATTTTACGATTACATTAAAACTTATTGTCTCAAACTTTTTATCTTTTGCTTGAAATATGGAAAACCTTATATTCACGATCGGCCAAAATGTCCGCGGAGAGATTAATTATAAAATTTTGAATATATTTTTTTACACGCCTCTTTCATATAATGATTTTAAGATTAAATTAAAACTAATTGTCCTGTATTTTTATTTCATTTGTTTGGTCGATGAAAAACCTTATAATCATGATCAGCCAAAATATCTGCGGACTAAAAAATTCTGTCGATGTTAGAATTTACAAATTGTCTATATAGATGGTTTATTAAAACAATATATTATTAAAGGTTGCCACATATTTTCTGATTCTGGGAATCATGCCTCGATGATTCAAGGCATACGCAATAGTCTAGTTCCTAAACATATTTTCAAGCACAACAATCCTGATCACTTGGAATCGTTATTGAAGCAAGTGGACCCGCATATTCCTAAAATTGTAGCCTTCGAAACTGTTCATTCTATGTCAGGTAGAACAAACAAAAAATATCTCCGTTATTATTATATAATATATTGCACTATCATATATAATCTTTTCATTGTTATTCTTTCTGTGATAATCCACATTATGAAAATATATATTATACAAAATATAAGATAATTGAGATTAGTTTTTTTATTATATTATGTTTTAAAAAAATAGAGAAAGTAGGTAAAAGAAAGGAAGAAATAAATAATTAGTCAAATAGGGAAAAGCATGAATAATATTTTAAATTACATCAGGACCACTCAAGGATGGTTAATTTTTTTAGCAACTACTTAATAAACAATCTTTAAAGGCTTTACTATATTTAATTTTTTTTGGTATAAAATAATCCAAGGGGCCATATGCCCATTATCTACCTTATGCAAAATATCCCATCAATATAATGCCTTAACCTTCGTAGACGAGGTCCATGCCGTAGGATTATACGGCTCGCGCGGAGCTGGAATAGGTGAGAGGAATGGTTGTGCCAACGCTATGGATATGGTTACAGGAACTTTAGGTTTTTAATTTCTATCTTTTATTCCTTGAAATCGCTAAATTTTTCAAATAAAATGCATTTTTTAGAATCATTATTTTCTTAAAATTCATTTTCCTTTCTTATTAGTTTTAATCTTAAATTTTAACTATTTTTTTAACAAAAAAAAATAAATATTATTTTCCATCAGGGCAGCACGAGTTTATCATATTTTAATTAAAATTATTACTAAAATAAATATTTTATTCTAAATGATATTTGAGATATTATTTCTTTGGATAGGTAAAGCCTTTGGAAGTATAGGCGGTTACTTGGCAGGTACAACCAGTCTCATTGACTCGGTAAGAAGTTATGGCTCTGGATTCATATTCACTACTTCCCTGCCACCCACGGTTTTAGCAGCGGCTATAGCTTCTATTCAAGTTTACATTTTATTTTTTTCAGAATTTAAACAATGTTCTTTCGAGCTAATAAAAATGATTAAATTTATTTTTGCCTTTCAGGTTTAATCTTATTATATTCAGCTAAAATTTATGTCGATTATACCTTAATTATTTTATTATAATATTTAAACAGATATTGATGAGTTCTGAAGGGGTTTTGTTACGTGAAAAACATCAACATAATGTTAAATATCTTCGAAATTCTTTAATGCAAGAAGGTATTCCTGTCCTACACACGCCTTCCCATATCATTCCTATTAGTGTAAATTGAAATAATCTTAATATATAGAAAAAAAACACTTAGAATGTAGACCTATATTTATTAGTACGAAATTCATGGTAATTTTTTAAAAATATATCTAACAAGATTGGAGATGCTGAGATAGCATCCAAAATCTGCGATCTTTTGCTAACTCGTCATGGCCACTACATACAATCTATAAACTATCCTACAGTGCCAAAGGGAGAAGAAAGGTATACATTCATATCTTTCAATTGTAAGATAAAACTAGTCTTATTTTTAAAGCCCTGAATGTTAGGTTTATAATTTTTTTAAAAGGAATAGAGCTCGTGCATAATTTTGTTCTCAAAAATATACACCCATTTTCACTTCTATTATTAAAATAAAATGATAATTAAAATTTCTTTGGGAATTAGGACAAAACAATTAGTATTTTTAGTTAACCTTATAAAAATGCTTTTAGTCTACATTTTTCAGTTAAAAATTTCTGGTCTAGCTTAAAATGCTAAATTTGTAGAACTGCTTTATTTTAATTCGATAATAAATTATATTTTTGTCACAGTTTTATGTAATTTTTAAGATATATATTTAAATATAAGGCAACCGTCAATCAACAATGCATATTGTCATTGGTCGCGTATTGTTGATTGGTCGGGGATAAATAATAATATATAATATGATTATTTTGATCTTTGATTTGATAATTTTTCTCTGGTGAAAATTTTTAATCATTATTAAATTATTGGATTTTTCTGATTATATATTGTTATTTTTTATTGAACTACTGAAAAAATCTTAATAAAAAGATTTATGAAAATTGTTCCTCTGAAAAAGATTAATTGAAGATATAAGTGAGCAAAGTAGTGATATCAAAGACAGGAGTAAGATAAATAGTTTTTTTCAAATTCTGATTTATAAAAAACAGATTAAGGTTAGCTCCTACCCCTTTCCATACGAAATCCCTTATGGATGCTTTAGTCCACGACTTCAAAAGCGTATGGAATGATATGGGGCTTCCTCTTAAAACCCCGACCTGCCAATACAACTGCGAATATTGTCTCATGCCGCTTCGATTTGAGATGTACGCCTCTAGAAGTGATTTTATGCCTTGCTCCGATATAGATTGTCCAAAACTTCGAGATTATCAAGCCGTTACCGGTGGTGGATGAAAATATTTACAATTTTTTATAAAATAGAAAGATCATAATTGAATTTACTATAAGCTTTTTTTTATATTATTATATTAGCTATGGTCTGGGTTTCGATATTTTTATTATATTTATTTTGTGTTACGCATATTTATTAAAAGGCGCATTGTACTCAATTTAAAAAATTCTGAATCAATAATTTATGTAGCTTATTATATAAATTTGTGTTAAATTATTATATAACCGACTTTTTGTAATATCTAATTACCCATTTAAATTCATAGCCCAAAATTTATAAGATTTTTTATATGAATTAGTCAAACTTTCAAATATTACCGTATATTAAATTACATCCAACCATTTCATAATCCTTTTTATTTCTTATAATAACTTTTATGTCTCCCTTTTTTTAATGTACATAATTCTCTTAAAGTACAATCAGTGGCGTCGTTGGGGGAGGGAGGGGGCACGTGCTAAAAGTGTCAAAATGTAATAGCATTTCTAAAATATACCAAATCTTTTTTCCGAGCACGCTTATATGATAGAGGCTAACGACGCGACTGAGTAAAATATCTTTTTTTGGTTAAAATGATGATAAATTCATTCGCTTTAACTTATATTTTTACGCACGCACAACAAAATATCTAGGTCATTTTTTCGCACATTTTATATTAATTTTATTATTATAAATTTATAAAAGATTAAACTAATAAAAAAAATATTTTGTAGTTTTTCGGTGAAATAAAGAATATTAAAATAATTAATATTGCCTCAATCCCTGGATTCAAATGTTGGTAACATTCTGAATTCTCTGTGAACTGAAAAGTTTTAGATGAAATCTTAACCAGCTTAAGTAACTGATGAATCCTATAACAATTATAAACTCATGGTTTTATAATTTATTTCTAACTTATATGGTAGAAAAATTATCTTGTTTTTTATAGACAATTTCTATGAAAGAGAGAGAAAGTAAACAGATACTAATTTCAATAAAATAAATACATATAAAAGCGATGTTTTAATAGATATCAGCTATTATTCATCCTATGTTTATCGAGTTAACTTGTATAATTGGAGCTAATCTGAATTTCATTAATTAAAGGGCATTTTTCATTCTTCTATATTTATGCTGAATAAAAATAGATTGTTAAAGATAAACAGAGTTGGGCAGTACCGCGAATCTTGTAGTATCTTTTTGATATTTTTAATAAGATACTAGTATCTGGATCCTTTATTCTGAAAATAATTTTGTATCTTTTTCATAGTGAGATTCTTTTTAATATTCATGTTTAAAAAATTTACATATCACAGATTATAACCTTATTTTTTTCGATAACCAAAATTAGCTAGAAAATTTCTCATTAAGATAGATAAAAATTACCCAAAAAGAAATAAGTAAATGATATAGGCGTTAAATAAAATGACATCTTAATATTAATTAAAATAAAATAAAATTAAAATATTAAAATAAAATTTAACAAAAATAATTATAATAAATTATAATAATTTTAAAATTATATAATATAAAATTAATTTAAAAATTATAATATTAATTAAAATAATTAATAATTATAATATTCGAATGACCTTTTATAAAATATATCACGATTTTTACTAACTTATTTTATAATACTATATGAAGTTGAAATTTTGTATATATTGTAACATAATGTAATTCTTCATTTTAAATTTAATAAAATAGTTTTCTTAATCATAGCTAGCCATCATGGTGGCAGATATAAAAGTTTGTTAGCAATTCCTAAATTAAAATTAAATATAAACTTTAATTAAAGCATATGGATACTTGGCCAACTATAGATAAAAACTATTTAATTCTTGGAATAGATATTGAAATATTCAAAGATAAAAATTTCTTAGATGATATTTTCATGAAAGCTAACGTTGATCAGGAAAATGCAGACCAACCTTAGGCAATGAATGAATTTAATATGATAATATAATAATATACTGCGATATGATAATATTTATGCCTAAATATGATAAAATATAAGACCAAAAGACTATTCCAAGTTCATAATTTTCGATTAAACCTAACTGTTCCACCTCAGGTTCTGGATATTCAAGGAGGGGAAAGTTAAGGAAAATTTAAAGTAATTAATTAAAAAATAAAATATTTAGAGTAAATTAAGATTTAAATAGATATTCATAAATCGATGATATTTAAATTATTAAAGAATAGATATTTAAAATAAATTTTTTTACAGTAAATATAAATATTAAAATTAAATAATATAAACTTGATGATAATAACAAACTATTATTGTGATAACTAAATACCACGATGATGCAAATAAAAGAAATTATGTCTATATCAAATCAACACAGACGACGAAGATGATAGTATAAAAGATATTGATACCGCTTAGTTACATATAAACATCGATAACAACAAATTAACCCCACGACTAATTCTCGATAACAAATGACGACGAAATTACTTGCTATAATTTATTCGACGATCGCCAAAAACAAATATAATGGATTTCTCAGAAAGGGGAATGTTATAGACGTCAAATAAAATGACATTTTAATATTAATTAAAATAAAATAATATATTAATTAAAATATAATTTAAAAAAATAATTATAAAAATATAATATTAAATTAATTAAAATAAATTATAATATTAATTAAAATAATTTCTAATAATTATAAAATAATATTCGAATGACCTTTTATAAAATATATCACGATTTTTACTAACCTATTTCATTTTATTTTATAATACTATATAAAGTTGAAATTTTGTATATATAGTAACATAATGTAATTCTTCATTTTCAATTCAATAAAATAGTTATCTCAATCATAGCTAGCCATCATATGTGTTTCCACCAGTAAAGAATATATTTTATCTATAAATTAAATGTAACTCGAAAGAATATAATTACCAATGTAATATATCATAATTTGTAGGATGATTAACACTCAGTGAAAGGAAAATTATGGAAATCAATTTTCCTGAATAAAATCCATATCTTAAATTTTTTAAAAATAATTCAAACAAGCTGAATGTCAAACATGTAAACATAAAAAATGCTAAAGGGTTCAACATACTCCTCTACAAATTTTGTTAAACACATTAAGGTATATTATTTATATGATAATTTTAAGTTAAAATAAAATTATATATTTTTAAAAAAAATTAGAGATGCAATAGGCATTTATACCCAATATAAGTTGTATCTAAAAGCAGAAAACCAGCAAACTCTACCACCATAAAAAAAAATAATTCAACCCAGTATATCAGCTTTAATGCAATTAATAAAATAAAACCAATAATTATACAAAATAAAATTGATATAGAAAATTTCCATGCATAATCAGGTGCAATAACCTATACGATTTATGTCTTCACTGCTAAAATATAAATCACATTTTAATTTATTATTTGAAACAATTGATAAGGAAGCGAATATTGTTTATATTGAGAAACATTGTTAAAACAAACTACAAGGGTAGAGTAGTAAAGAATTAATGCCATTTGTGGTTAAAAGGGACTTAGGTAAACTTAAAAATTTAAGTTGCAATATTGTCTAAATCAAAGTTTTCCTAGATAGTATGGGCAAAAGATTTGGGAAATTTTTTTCTTATGATGTTGAATATAAATTATCACATTTATATTTTAAGAACTTATGAATTGTAGGATGATAAAAAAAATACTTTTATATTACTAAAAAAAGCCCTAAATGTAGTATCAGTAGTAAATAATCAAGAAGCTCAAACTATAACACCAAGATTAAATATCTAACACAGAAAATGATGATTATTTTTCATTTGCTGAAACAAATGTTGTTGAGTTCAATAATGCAAATAACATAGAGATGGAAGTTTAAAAGTATTTTAAAGACCGTCGAAATACATTAGAAATGCTTAATATTATCGTTCCATAAAGGAATTTTTTTAAAATATATATTGCAATATCTTATTTATCTCCAATTGAAAGGTTAATTAGTTTTGGCACAATGTTAAATACGGCGAAATGGCAAAGGCTTAATGATATATTATTTGAAAAATTGATCATATTAAAAAATAATAAAATAATTTAATCTAATTTAAATATGCTTTTGCAAATTAATATTTCAACTCACCTTAAAAATACTAGTTTCCCTTCCCGGATAAAACTAATAATAAATGGCCTGATTATTATATTTAACTCGTCATTAAATATTCTATTAATTATTGATATTCATTCTTATTATATGCTTATGTTATGTTCTTCCCCGATAAATAAAAAATTGTATTTATAAACTATTCTAATTAGTATTGATAATTTTATAAAAGTAACTTGTATTTAAGATATTCTCATTTGGAAAAAGATACAATTATTTCTTTAATATTTTGAAAGATACTAGTATCTGTATCTAAGAATCCATTTTTTTAATAAAGAATCTCTGTATTCATTTTCTGGAGGAGTTGCCTAACTCTGAAGATAAATATATACCATAAATTGAGCCTTTTAATTGTAAGGATTTTTTAAAATGAATTAGCTAAAATCATTATTAAAAAGATATGTTCATATTGCCTTAAACTTTACTGCAGGGGCCCCTACAACGGGGGGGGGGTCCGAAGCAACTGCTTCAGTAAATTTGAGTGGGGGTACTTTAAAAACAATTTTTTTTTTTTACATCCATCATGATCATCTGGTTTATAAATGAATAATAAGACCCCTCCCCACTTAATATTTAATTTAATATATTGACGGAAATTTTGGTCGATGTTTAGTAAATTTGTTATCCGAGATTTCTTGTCATAAATTATTTTTCCAATTTTAAAATATGCCTAAAAATATTAACCAAAAAAAATACAAATGCCTAATAAAAAATTGCAAATCGCATAATATAAGAGATGATAAATGGATAGATCACATTAGAAAAAGACAAGAAAGAATGTGTAGATAATAACCGTTCTATTATAAGAATTATAATAAGATGTTTAGATTATTTAATATCTCGTAGCCAAGCCTTCTGAGGGAATAAGCATCAAGAAGGCAATATGATGGCCCTAGTTAAGCTTATTGCAGATTCTGAACCTATATTAAAAATGTATATACAGCAAAATGAAGAAAGAAAAAAGGATAAAAAAAATAAGGGATTAAAAACGAAATTATATTCAAACCTATTATCATATAATAACATAAACATTCTCATTGAAACCATGAAAAATATGGTTATAAAAAAAATTCAAAATAAGATTACATTTAACAGATGCTTTTCAATCATAGTTGATGGCAGTTTCGAAATCAGAAGCAATAGCTTTGATAGTAAGATATGTTGAAAATAGTGAGACGCCGAAGCCTGTTGAAAGACTGATTGACATATATTGTACGGGAAATACCACAGGTCTCGATATAAAGCATAATATAATATCCAAACTTGGCTCGATGAATTTACCCCTTGAATATCTAGTTGGGCAAAGTTATGATGGCGCCTCAAACATGTGTGGAAGAATCAATGGTGTGCAAGCCTTGATTAGAGCAGAGGCGCCAAAGGCAGCTTTTATTTGGTGTTATTGTCATCGATTAAATTTAATCGTTGTTCAATTATGCCAATCAATTAAAGAACTTCGAAATGTTCTAGGAATACTAGATGAGATTTATGTCTATTTTAATGGTGTAAAAAGATATGAGGTACTCAAAAAATTTCAGTGTAATGATCTGAAAAAATCGCAACGATTTCTACGCGTCAAGAATACCACTCGGTAATAGTTCCTTATTTATTTAAATTTTAAATGTTTTTTTTTATTTAGAAGCTGGCTATCATCATATAAAGCTATTGTAAATTTTTTTCAACTTTATGATGCCTTGAGGGCAGCTTTAACAAATTTAAAGGATTCTGAAGATCCTGCCACTTCCACTATGCCTAGTGCTATAGTCTTTAGAATAGAAAAATTTGATTTTATCTTATCACTTTGTGTTTTGGATAAAATATTGTTGATAACAAGTTTGGCTTGTACAAAATTGCAAACCATTTCGAAGGATATAGGGTATGCAATAAATCAAATTCAATTGGCAAAAGATTGCTTGATTAATTTGAGAAGTATAATATAAATTATTGTCTTAATTATTTTTTAATCTAATAGATAATAACACTGAATTTTTGGATGTTTTTTCAAAGGCGCAAGATTTTATGAAGGAGAGAAATCTACCTTTTGATTTTGAAAGTTCTAGACTTCAAACATTACAATCCAAAAAGGAGAGGTATATATACTTTCATCATTAAATATAGAAATTTTTTTTAGCTTTAAAATAGGTGTGTTTTATGCTGCACTCGATTTAATTATTATGCAGTTTAACGAAAGATTTAAATGATTCCATGAAATTTTTACATCAAACATCATTTTTTACGCCAAAGGGAATGGCAGAAAAATCAATTATTAAAGAAGATATCGAGGATATCTGTGAATTTTACAATTTAAATTCAATTCAAATTTTCGAAGAAATGTTGAAGTTTAGAAATATTTATAAGATGGCCAAAATGGGGAATGTAATTATTACTCATGACCTAGAGGTTCAAGAATCTAATGATTTGTCAGATTCTGAGAATTGTAAATTTATTTAATTAAAATATTTTTACCAATACATTATTTAGCTTCTTCTGATGATGATGATAATTCAGGGACTTGATTCAGATTGGAAAAACTATTCATTTATTTTACCTTATAGTTTACTTTAAAATTTTTCTGCTTTCCCTAATTTAAGAATTTTATATAATTATTTATTAACCATTCCCACAACCTCATGTACTGCCGAAAGAGTCATGAGTAAAATTAAATTAATTAAAACAAGACTGCGTAGTACCATGAAAGATTCTTTTCTCAATAATTTAACCATATTATCAATGGAAAAATTTTTATTTAAACAATTAAATATACTGATGAAATTATAAATTCTTTCGCTTTCTCTTCCCCTAATTTATCTAAATTATTAATTTAAAAATAATATTTATAAAGTTATATTTTTTGCATTTTATTTATATTATATATTAAAAATTGATGCAATAAAAATTATTTTTGAAATTTATGGGTGTCATAATTATCATTTTTTCGAAGGGGGGGGGGACAACTTTTTAAAAGGGTACTTTTCATGGGGGTATTTTGCTTCATTCGCTCAAAAAGTGTAGGGGCCACTGCTTTACTGTATAAATATAGTTAATAAATTTAGAATCTAATAACACTGATTATATTTTACCAACTTTTTGATTGTATTCAATATAATTCTTGAATTCCAAATAATTAAAATTTATAATGATCCAGATTATTTATGGACTAACACATCGTTGGATACAAAAACTTCCCTCCAGCATTATATAGAATATCTCGGGTAGCCTGCTTAGGTATGCGATTCTTCTTGGTAAACCTAATTAAATCAATATTACAAGTTTGGCAATAATTTATTATGGTGAGAAAAATTATTTCATTTTACTTTTCACGTTAAAAAGCCCCACATCAGAATCTATCAAGGATAATTTTAATTTTTTAAAATAATAACCCAGATATAAATTTTAATAGAAAACAATATTCAGATGAATATTTGACCTAACTTATATAGAAAAAATCATCTCAATAATGTATTTTAAAATGTTTTAAACAAATTTTTCTTGATACAGACCAAATTTTCAATGAACTGCTTTCCAAACATATAGCTAATATTAAAGACCTCTATATAACCACGGAAAAAGTGTCTGAAACTACTATTTATCTTTAATAGACTATGTAGAAGGATTGGTTCTACGAGATCTTATAAATATTTATTCTATTACAGGCATTGACCGATCATTGCAATCTAATAATTGACGGGGATCTAGCTCATCCATTAATTCCCCTATTTTATGGAAACAGATTGAAACCTTTGAGGAAACCAAATCAAAGCATTCGCAATAGCTAATAGGTGTAAGAAGGATTATTTCAAAAATTGTTTACAAGCATACAAAAACCCTTATCAAAATTGCTGCTATCAAATTAAATAGAGTATGACATAAAAAGAGTTTAAAACAGTAAACCATATAGCAAGAATTACTCCGATTAATCTACTTTTAGATCACGCAGTTGTCAAACCCATAAAATTTGCATTCAATAAATGAAATCGTAATTTTTCAATGGAAAGCTTTTAGAAATATATCCAGATTATTTCAATTATATCCAGTCAAGCTATTGTACCCCAACCATATTTCAATATGCCAAACAACAATTTTATCTGCACAAGAAATAAAGCAAGAGGATCTACTAGGACCACTTATATCTGCTTAGCAATAAGCAGTATTATCCAAAATAAAAACTAATTGTAATCTGACTATAATGTATGGCATTTGGATAATGCACATTATGTGGTCATATAGCAATGAAATAAATTAAGCAGTAGATATCATTACAAATCAAAAACTCAACTCATCCCTAAATTATAAAAAATGTGACAATTATTCAACTTCAAATTTCCCGGTTAATAAACTTACCCGAATTAGAATAAAATTTCCGTTCTTGGGTTACTGGTCATAAAATCATTTTAAAGAACAAAATTGTAATTATTTTGTCATAAATTGTAAATCGGTTTATTTAAAATGTGAAATTATGTATTTATTTCGCGTATCTATGATCAATTCGACAAATACCATGGGCGATAAAACAGGTCAAAAGTCGATACAATTCAAAGGTGCGATTCGATAATTATAAAAGAAATGATCAATGCCAAAACTAAGATAATACTAACAACGCCCTTCAACTTATTAAATAATTAATTTAATTTCTTACTCTAACACTATGATTTCAGCATTAATCTTAGATATATGATTCCTTATTATTCCTTGCAAAGGTTTCTTCCAACTTATGATTGTAACGACACAGGAATATGTTTAATAATTTTATTTTTTATTAATTCTATTTAAAATTACAGAGTTAATTTTTTTTTTTTTTTTTTTGTGAATTTAAAAATTTTATTTATTATTATTTTTATTTTAACTCTTAAAATTTAATATAGTTTTCTCACATCAAATATAAAATAAAATAAAATAAAACATTATTATATAAAAACGGAGGTGGGACTACAAGTTCCCAAAAAACATGCGTAATTATATTTTAAAATTGTGATTTGAAGGTTTTGTTTTAAAAAATAAAATTCTTTAGGTTCTGATATAAGGGCTCTTGTCTTATCCCCAATATTTTTTAAAACTTTAAAGTTCCGCTTGACATATGTCCAAGGGAAGAGATAACAATCGGTGTAAAAATATAATTTGTGAATTTGGAATATTTCATTGTTTTTTTTTCTCGGCTATATCGACCGGATTAGAATTTAAATTTTTTGGGAAAGAAGATACGCATGTGAAGTCCAAAATTAAGGATTTCTCTAAAGACCAAGGCACGGAAGTTAAGCCATCTGGTCTTAAGCCATCATCTAACGATAAATTTGTAGGCTCCAGGATGTTTGGTATTCGGGCTTTGGTAAGAGAACGGCTTATAGCTAAATTAATTGCTACATGCCTTGCATGCCTGCCTTGACTATATATACAATTTAGACCATGTCTCCCTTTTGAGTCAACTAATATTTTACATTTGATGCATGTATGTGGTTGAACAATGTTACATCCAAGTCGATGGCCTATGGCAACTCTTAATTGTTCATCTGATAAGAGGTTACCTAGGTTACGACTTGGTAATGCTTCCAACCATTCATAACCACTAGTACAGTCAGCATTCTGTAATAGTTGAATATACTCCAAAGGGGGATTTGATGAGATTATATTAAAAATTTTTTTAATTAAGGGTTCGAAAATAGATTGGTGTGTTAAGATCGTGGGTAAGACAGCTTCAGGTGGAGCTAAAGATATCCAGGCTGTCAAGGCTGAGTTTAAAATGTTATCTTTAGGAGAGATGAAGATATCATGGCGTTATTCATCAAACGCGATGCCAAAAATGAGGAAAGAGATATAAGATTTAAAGGATATAAATCTAAACCACCCATTTTCGAGGGTAATTGTGAGAAACCCGAATTAAAATCTTCCAATTTAATATTTAAAATATTTTCTAATAAACTTCTAAAATATTCATGAACACGATTAATAATTTAATTATTTTAAAAAAAGGAAGAAGATCTAAAAATAAGTACAATCTTTGGTAAAAATAAATATTTTTTTAAAAGAAAAAAGCTCTGGTGTGAAGGAATTTCGTTTAAAATAGTTTCAAGTCCTGATAAGCCTTCGAAAAATTTTTCCACGAACACCTCACAGTTGGAAAAACTGCTTAAAGGTGAACCTAGAAGATTAATTTCACTTTTTTTGATGATTTTAAACCCTTGGCTTTGAGAGTATTTGAATTTAAAAAGCATATTTCCGATTTAGCTTTATTTAGAGTAAGGCCTATGTTTAGACAATTCTTCTCTATATATTCTATCACTGCAAGAATATTTTTAGAACGCAAATGGTACCATCATCTAGATACCATATGTTTAAATCTAAATTAAAAGAGGATTTTAGACAATGAACTAGGTTATGTATACCTAAGCTAAAGATCAGAGGGCCCAAAGGGTCCTATTGTTGAATACCTTCGTCAGAAGGAATTGTATATTCCCCCAATTTGAGAGGGGTTCTACTGCCATAAGACTGTTTAATAAATCTTGCATAAACTGGGAATTTTTCATAAAATGTTCAAAAATGTTTTTCTGGATAAAGAATTAAAAGCATTTTTAAAATCAAGCTTACAGACTACGCGTCTGGAGGAGGATCTTCTATATATATGCGAAGAGAGTGAGCGGCTATTTCGCATCCCCCTTTAGTACCAAAGCCTAGTTAATATGTTTGGAACATTTTTGAAGCATCAGGTTTGATGCGCTCAACGATTATCTTAGCTAAAAGTCTCCTAAAAAAAGACCCTATTGCAATTGGCCGAACTCCACCATCAGGCTTAGAAAAAGCAATTAATCTTGCGCCAAAAAGAATTTGGTGAATTTGACTAGGTAAATCATTGTTCAATATATTTTCACTAAGTATTATCAATGAATTTACAAATGAATCTTGATAAGGATTTTTAGGGTTAATTAAACATTAGAAATAAGAGGGGCGAAAACCGTCAATTCCCCCTGCAGAGTTTTTATTAAAAGATAAAACTGTTTTAATTAATTCTTCCTTACCTATTTCGATTAAATTAGATTTTATAGGGATGGGAAGATCTTCAGGAAAAGCCTGAGGGTGCAATTTTTTTAATAAAGTAAAAGTATGTTCATCAAATGGAGCCAATTTATCATTAGATGAAGCTAATTTAAGAGCTCCACATACGTCCCCTTGGTCTATTTTTTTTGATATAATTTTACATTTATGGGCAAAATCAGATGTAGCCCTTACATCAGGAACGTAATTTTCTATTTCTAAATCATAAAAATGGTCTATTTTATATTTTATACTTTCATGCAAAATAGTTTTTTTATTTTTATCTGTAGGTTTAATTAAGACTTTAAAAGGAAAGGTTAAAAGATTCTCCCAAGCTTGAAGGGAATTTAAATTTGAATTAACTTCCATAATAAGTGTTGTTAAAAAATTAGAAATTAAAGACCTTGATTTAAGGGGTAGGTGGATTAAGGTTGGTGGATTTTCCCACTTTAAAAAATTATCATAAAAATCAGGATAAAAATTTTGAATTACAATGGTGGTTGATTCAATTTTGTTGTACAAAATTTCATTTGAAGGGGGTTTACCAGAGTTTATACATGGTTTTGACCTGGGCCCATGTTTATAAAAACAAATAGTTTGGGTCAAGGTTATATTTCTATGGCAGCAGTGGCGTAGTCAGAATTGATCCATGGGGAGGGGGGGGGGGTTTAAAAAATTTTTGGGGGCTTCGCCCCCAAACCCCCTTATCAAAATTTGTCAATATTTTGTGTATTATACCCAGGCCAGCATAAATATTAAAAAATATTAGAATTAAAATTTTTGCCAAATTTATAATTAATAAGCGACTGAAAGCATTATTTTGAAAATGTTATCAATGTTTAGTAAATTGTATATTAATTCAATCTATTCGATGTAAAAAAAATTTGCCTCCCCCCAAACCTTCCAATTTTATGATCAACTCATTATATCTTATTCTATGTTAAAAATAATTATTTTAATTAAATTTTTGCATATAACAATATTTTGCAGAGATTTTATTTATTATCAACTTTATTTATTTAACTATGTATTTATTTTAATAATATATAAAAAAATAAATTTCAAAATATATAAATTTTATACAGATTATTATATTAAAAATTGAATGTAAATAACTATATTTTTAAAAAATAAAATTGCAATAAAATATGTAATTCTTGCTAAAAAAATACAATTTAACAATTTTATTTAGTATAAACCCTTTATTTAACTATGTGTTTATTTTATATACAAAGAATAAATTTCAAAATTAGAAATTTTATACAGATTACTATTTTAAAAATTGATTGTAAATATCTATATTAAAAAAAAATAAAATTACAATAAAATATAAGTAATTATTGTATGCAATTTAAAAAAATATAATTTAACAGTTATATTTAATACAAATGAGTATATTATATAAATAATTCTTATTGTAGGTGCAATACTATTATTAAATATAGTATAAAAATATCATGACTAAAAATTCATTATAATTAAGTTTTACATATAAAAATTTTATGACTAAGAAAATATTACAATTATATGATTTGAATTTATAAAGAGAGGTCTACTTTTCTCTGAGATTTGGCTAATTCATATAGAATCAAATTTTTATCTAGAATAATCTCCTTATAAATATTTAATAGAGCTAATCCATTTAAACGGGTTTCACCGGTGCTATTTCTTAAATAGGTTTTTAACCTTTTCAAAGTTGAAAAAGACCTTTCATTAGTACAGGTACTAATCGGTAAAGTAGCTAAAATAAAAAACAATGTTTTGATATTGGGCAGGGAATCTAAAGTGCAATTACACATGGAAAGGGCCTGCAAAGCATTTTTTGGTCTTAAAGAGTACTCTATTCTGCCAAGATTTTTATACCAAAATTCGACATCACAAAGTAACTTATCATACGACCCTAATAAATCATCAGAATAAAACTCTGAGATGTTCTTAATATCCTCTCGCGTTTCAAGTGTAATCAACAATTCAGACTCAACCGGCAAAAGAAAATAAAAGCTTTTTAAAATAAAATTGTGACTTATAAATCTTTCCTTTAATTGAAATAAAAATGTATCAATAAGTGGAATAAAAATGTTAATTTGATAAAAATCCTCAATCGTAGATGCATCAATATTTGAGCGATTGGATTGTCTAGAAACTACTCTAGGTTTAAAAATTTCAATCCCAAACATATTAGCGATCTCCTTTACTTTCTCATATATTTCGTGAAATTTTTCATCCACATTATCTCTGATATTTGTTAATATTTCAACAATATCCTTTGCCCTATTCATAACCTCCCTTAAATCCAAATCAATTTTTTGTAACATTTTGCTAAAATCATATGTATAATTAAATAAAAAATAAACACATTGAATTGAAATTAAAAATTGAGGCTTCGTAATAGCCTGTAAAAGATTTTCCGCATCTGCGGAATCTTTTTCTTTGCGTAATATGTATGATTCCAGTGCCGCAAAAATAACCTCATATAACTCGATGAAAACCTTCACCGATTGTTGTCTTTCAATAAATCTTGTGGGACAAAATCTTTTTAATTTTTTTTTTGAATTTTTTGAATCAATTTCATCGAACGTTTGGGTAAAAATCTCCATCTTCTTGGGTGGGGTAAAGAAGTCACAAACCGACGATATTGTTTCTAAATTTTGAAAAATATATAATATTATAAATAATACCATTACCTTCGTTATCTGAGGATACAACGAAAACCAACTCAACTGATGGCTGATTTTTACTAGCAAGAGCAACATCTATATCTATATATATTTCTAATTCAAATTACACAACTTAAATTTTTAAATACCTTTTTCTTTTTGTTGTTGACGAAAAAACTTACGGATATCCATATTTAAAAATTATAAAAAATTAAAATTTACAAACTATCTATATAGTTTAAAAATATATATTTAATAATTAAATTTATAAATATCTAATTTAACTATGCCAAGCCAGAAAATATTTACAAACAATATATCTTTATTCTTTTATTGTTATTTAATATTTTAGTTCATATAATTTATATATATTTTTAAACGATGTGATCATTTAAAATAAAAACTCCTTTTTTTATAAATATATTTCATTGTGATATTCATATTCATATTGTATTATATATAATATATTATCTTATTTCTCTAAATTGAAACCGTTTTTTAAATATAATTATTCGCAATAAAAAAATAATAATTTTTTATTTTATAAAAAAAAAAAAAAAAAAAAAAATTCCATGGGGGCCCCCCCCCCTTGTATACGCCACTGTATGGCAGGCATTACAAATGTTAGACATACCCATTTTAGAAGAATAAAAAAAAAAAGGAGAAGAGGGTAGGAGGTATGTATGAATGAATGACTTTTCAAAAATGTTATTTTTTAAAAAAAAAATAAAAAAAAATAAATGAAAGTTATAAAATTAAATTGAAAATTTAAATTTTGTTGTATTAAGAATAATTGAGTAATGTTTAAATAAAAATTTATATTTTAAAAAATATAATACAAACTAACTTAAAATCTATATTTTTGAAAAATATATATTAAAATTTGAGGTTTAGATGATTGTGGAATTTTGGAATGTTTAAAAATATTTTTAAAAATAAATATAATGATCAAGTGGATAAATTAACTTAAATCTATATATGATTGAGATAAGTATTTTCATCATTGATTGAATCAAAGACATCTTGGTGGTATGTTAGTGTTGAGCAAGCCACAATAATGTTCTTGTATTAATGATTGTTGTGCAGGAATATCATTGATTGAATCAAAGAAATCTTGGTGGTAAGTTGAGCAAGCCACAATAATGTTCTTGTATTATGATTGTTGTGCAGCAATATCTATTTAAAACTATATTTGATTGAGATAAGTAATTTAGAAATATTAAAATAATTTTTATAACAAGAAAATGATTTCAAAAATAATTAAAGAGTATAATTAAAAAATGATTGTCATTTAGTTTTTGAATATTAATATTTTTCTTTTTTACACCAATCAAAAACATCTAAAACTGTTGATTGACGTTTCATATATATAAATGTTTGTAATTATTTATAAAGCAAAGCGATGACATTAGTGGCGTAGGCATGGGGGGTGGGGTTCAACCCCCACCCCCTTCCTTTATGAAAAATGAAAAATTTAAATTTTTTAATAAATTCTTAATAAACGCTTGATTTTTATGTTTTAAATTTATTATAAATAATAATAGATATACACATTTGATTATTTTTATATTTATTTTTGTATTTAAAAAAAAAGGATAAAATTGAAATTTAATATTGATAAAAATTATTATATAAAACGCTATTATTTAAAACGCAATATTTATAATATAATAAAATTAAAATAAAATAAAATGCGACCAATCAATTCATATTATTTCGATTACTCAATATTTGATTAATTTATTCTACTTCAATTATTCTTATTCTTATTCAAATTCGATATTCATTAAATTAATTCTATTTCGATTATTCGGCGATTCTTATTCAATAATACATATATTCTAAAATTATAATAACAAATTATGATAATAATTAACAAAAGGATGACAAAGTTGAATCACATACTAAACCATTAAAGATTTGGAGGGAGCAAGGCAAGATAAGATTTTACAGCGAAAATAACTATCATTTGCCAAGACGAAACTATGACAGATTTTATGATCAAAATAGATGGGTAACTCCTTGAACACGAAAGATTTACATATAAAGAGAACCTAGGCGGGGTTCCTGAAGAGGGTGGAATGTTGAACATGGATTAATATTTTATTATAATGGTTATTATTTAGCGCAAATTTTTGTATCTTACATTCATTAAATTAACACCATTTTTTCATTTGAATTTGAAATAACATGTTACTGTTCAAAAAATTTTGTAGAGACCATGATATACATCACTTTCTGACTTCAGTTCACCATCAACAGTCAAACGAGAAACAATTTTTTTTATTATATAAATATATTTTAAAAATATTAAACTACAATTTAACTCCAAAACTATAATAAATTTATCCTTTATATATACAAAAAATCTATTAAACAATTAAATGAAAAAATGGTGTTAATTAATGTAAGATACAAATGCGCTAAATAATAACCATTATAATAAAATAATAATCCATGTTCAACATGTTCCTGGGCCAGGAGTGGGTTTTTGATAAAAAGCCTTATATTCGCATACTGTGACTGACTTAAAAATATATTGCATTTTTTTTCTTCTAATGATAATAAATTTCAGTATTGCAAACAAAGTGATTGCCTAAATACATTTAAATATGGTTTATTTTCATTTAAAGCAATAAATTAAATTTTTGGATATGAACTTGGGCCAAATTTTTAAAACTTATGATGGTCTTGGGTAATTTTTTTTATTAAATATGGAATGAGCCTGCAAATTATTTTTACTGCTTACCTGGGCTGGAGACTGATGAATAAATCAAGGCCCGTGAAGGTCTCTAATTTCAATAACTGAATTATTTCATTTCCCATTTAACTTTATTTGAACTTAAAGGAATGAGCAAACCATAGATATGCATTAATCATTTGCAAATTTTTTTTTGATAATTGCTGGATTCAAGAAATTGTTGGACACATTGAAATAAAGAAGGCCATTGTGAAATATATGATGCAAATATTAATCCATTTTTTTAGCATAAATAGTAAATTTACTAATGTGCCTGGGCCAGGACTGGGTTTATGATAAAAGCCTAAAAATTTTTCATTTAAATTTAGCATATTAAACTGTGACTAACTTAAAAATATATTGCATTTTTTTCTTCTAATGATAATAAATTTCAGTATTGCAAATAAAGTGATTGCCTAAATACACTTATTTATTTTCATATAAAGCAATAAATTAAATTTTTGGATATGGGCTTGGGCAAAATTTAACTTAAGATGGACTTGGGTTTGAATTTTTTTTATATTAAATATGGAATGGGCCTGCAAATTATATTTACTCCTGACCTGGACTAGAGGTTGATGAATAAATCAAGGCCCGTGAAGGTCTCTGATTTCAATAACTGAATTATTTCATTTCCTATCTACTTTATTTGAACTTAAAGGAATGGGCAAACCATAGACAAAAAAATTTCTGATAATTGCTGGATTCAAGAAATTGTTGGACACAAGGAAATAAAGAAAGCCATTGTGTAGTTATACATGGAGGAAATATTAATACATTTTTTAGCATAATAAATAAAAATAATGCTGGTTGTGACCTTCCCTTAAATTTACATATATTTTAGGGATTTTTTAAGAATCCGTTATCAAAAATATAAGTTACTAGCTGATAGCCCGTCAAGAATGACGGGGAATAAGAATTTTCTTCTTTATTGAATGGTGAACGAATAATAAATTTTACCTTTACAGAAATTTTCTTATCTTATGAAATGTGATAATTTATTTAGATGAGGGGTTATTCTAAAATTTTTAATTATATTTTATAAAATAATTGTCCTTAAGTCATCACTATGAATCTGATGTATGGACACTCTTTTTTTTAACAAATAAGCCGGTAAGTCACACTCAGCTATTAGTTGTTTTACAGATTGACATCTAAAACAGGGGCTTATACTAGCGGATTAGACTTTTGCACTCCATTTTTGTGATTATTGGATTCCAAACAATTTATCACTTGTTTCGGTCTCTTCGGAATGATGATCATCTGGAGGTAGAATGGACCACAGCCCATGAGAGGTAACTCCTTTTTATACAAATTTATTTTTATTATTTTTATATTATCGTTAATTTATTATATTTCATCACTTAACATTTATAAGTATTTTAAAAAAATTATGAATTTTATTTTTTAAAATTAAAATTTTAACTGATACAAAATTAATTTGTAAACACACAACTTAATCTGCTATATATGTAATTAACAAAAACATCTCTTTTTTTTTCTTTGACAATATTCACAACTAAAATCAAATATGAATTTTATTATCTTTTTCCCCACACATTTTAATAACAATTTCATAAGTTATATATTTTTTCCTTTACAAGACATATTTTACTGAAACAGAATTAATTTGTAAAAAAACTTTAATCTACTTGTAATTAATTAACTAAAACTCTGATTAATCTAATTTAAAATGAAAATATTCTCAAATATTTGACTTCCCCCATCTAGACTTTTATATCATTAAAATATGAAGAAGAATTCAAATTAATACTCGAAAACATAGTTAACCACCAAATTAGCTGGCTACAAACGAACTTCCCAACATAATCCGATGAACTTTTATAAAACATTTCTGAAATCCTCCAATATTTTTTTTTAAAGATTTATAAAAATTAAAATAAAGAAAAAATCAAGTCTTAAAATTATCATCATAATTAGAAGAAGCTAAATAATGTATCAATATAATTCTCAGAATTTGACAAATTTTTAGATTCTTTAACCTCCAGGTCATGTATAATAATGACATCCCTCGTTTTAGTCATAATATAAATATTTCGAAACGTAGACATTTTTTCAAAAACTTGATTTGAATTTAAAGGGTAAAATTCGCAGATATCTTCAATGTTATCCTTAACGGATTTTTCCGCCAAGACCTTAAGTATAAAAAATTAGGTTTGATTTAAAAATTTCATTGATTCATCACAAATCAAGTGCAGCAACGATCACCATTACCTCTAACAATAGTTTCTTTTATTTCTTCTCTACTAACAAATAAAATCTCATTCTTAAATTAATTAAACCTTTTGATAATATCATGTTAAACGATGCCTTTAAAAGATGGTTGGCTAACACGTCCATCGGCCCAATCTATCCACTATCTAGCTCACAAAAAGATGAGATGATGCTGCCCGTGTCATGCTTCTTCGATTATATACTTTTGAGCAATGCCAAGTAATGGTAAATCAGTTTATGAATGGTTTCGATAAACTTTTAACATATAAGGAATTCAGATAGCCGTAGCTCTCAGGCTAGGTTTAGAATCAACCTTACAACTGTCAAAGTACTGCCTGATTTTAAAGGTGGACATCCCCTACATTTCCTCGTCAACAGATAAAAATATATAAGGCATGAAAAAACATCCAAAATTCATTATCCAAAGCCGATGTTCTTTCACATCTTGAACCTCGAGATACTTCAGTTATAAATAATTATCGGTCTTATGGACGCATTTTAACTTTGATTTAAGGGGAAATACGTGAACTGGGACATCACATGCATAGACATATAGGTCCCCTCCAATAATAATTATGATTCATTAGGAATCACTGAAATAGGAAATTTCTATAAATATTAGCACTTAGCTGTAGTAAACTTGTTTTAAATTCATATTATCTTACATTTCTAATATTTTTTGCAAGATTAAATAAATATTTTGAATATTATTCATCAAAAAAATAATAATTAAGTTTCATATAATCTTAGGCAAGCTTTTGAGTAAATTAGTCAATACAAATGATTTTTATAAAAATTCTGTGAGAACAATATAAATAATTCAATATAAATTAGCGAATAGCAAGTACCCTGAAGTGCCATAACAATATTTTTGCGTATATCTCAGTGATTTTACTACATTTAAATTTCCCATCATTACATTTAGCGATCCGTGTATTTGATATAATAACTATTTTTAACTGACAGTAAAAAAAAGTCAAAAATCAATAAAATAGAAATTCCTTTTTTTTAATTTTGGTAATAATGGCCGCCCTGGTTTTTGTTATCGTCGTAATATCCTCCTGACCCTCCCCCTTGGCTAAGATTGTTTGATATATTTTTTCCCCTGTTGTTAGGGTACCGCATTCTTTGAATAGAAGCTGGATCGTTCATATTAGGGTGAAAATTATTAGAACCTAAGGCTAAATTTCTATTAGACATTTGATGCGACGGGTAATTATTATTTGGTTGCTGTTGCATTTGGTGTTGAGAGGGTTGATTATTGGGGTCAAAATTGTAAATAGCCTGTTGAGAAGGGACAGGCCCGGCAGCCATCATATGTGAAGGAAGTCTCCTTGTGTTGTTAGCGAGATTATTTATGTTCGCCGTGGAGAAATTAGAGTTGTTACCTGAATTATTTAATATAGAAAAGTTAGAATTATTCGCTTGATTATTCATATTTGCCATGGATAAATTAGGATTATTAGCTGGAATATTCATGTTAGTCATGGATAAGTTGTTAGGTGGATTGTTCATATTTATCATGGATACGTTAGGGTTGTTATTAGACCAATTTGCGAATCGAGATAGAGGATTATTTCTAATTTAAATTGTTGGTAAAGTTATAAAAATAAGATAGATAAATAAAAATAAGATAGATAAATAAAATGTAATTTATATAATACGGTTTGTGGTGATATATCATGGTCTGTTTATCTGATTGCAAGTCGGTTACAGAGGAAGAATACGAAGGAGGTCTTTTTATATTACCATGAGAATTTTGATGCATTGATATTTTTCTTTTGGGGGTATTTTCCATCATGTGTTTTGTATAATCTTAACCAAAAAAACCCATAAAACAAAGTTAATTAAAACTTTAAAATGAGAAAGTTGTGTATTGTGCATGAAACGAATTTTGATAATGGGCAATATAATGTTATATAGATCTTATCTAAATTTAACCTTCATTTCCAACGTTTTGTTGGTGCATTTTAGATAAACCGATGGCTATATTTTCTGTGGACAAAAACATTTTCGAAGCGTTTTCTTCATTGTCAAAATCAAAGTGGTCAAAGGACTGATCCAAACTACCTGTATATTTTAAAATATAATAATTGTAGCATTATCTAATGTGACATATCAGCCATGATGTAGCCGTTTTAAAAAATCATGCGCTCAACGAAACGTTTTATTGGAATATAAAATATTTTAAACATTGCTAATATAATTTAAGTGTACTGAGCACGCTTTAATCCATCCCCCGTTATGAATAAATAATTAGATAAAATAGGGATATTATAAATAACCTTGCTTATTTGAGTTATTAAAAGCTGCGCCAGAAACCTTGTTGGGATGAATGTGACCTACTAACTCGTTATTGTATCCGCTGGGTCTTATAAACGGTTGATTATTATTTTTATCTGTGGAAAAATTGCTTGTTTTGTTAGAATAAACTTGTTGTTCTAAGGACGGTTGGGGATACCGCAGCCGACCGGTGGGGGCTATGTTATATCCTTCGATATCGGATAAAACGCCCTCAAATCGATATTTGTCGTTGAAGGGATGCTGTTGCCTCATTTTTGAATTATCATAATTAGGATAAGGGTTGGCCCCTGGATGGCTGTTATACTGTAAATTGTCGCCGGAATTCATATTTCTTTGAGGAGGCGGTCCAAAGTTACGCGGTTTATTTGCCATTAAGGTATGGTTATTAGGTATAGATTGTTGTTGCTGATGGAGAGGGTGATATTGTGTGGTATTGTCCGGTCTAGGGGTCTGAGGGGTAAATCTGGAAGGACCACTACCGATGGAAGATGGAGGGTATCTGATGCTTTGAGGATCAATTCCTTGTCTAAGCGGTTGTTGATAAGCGAAAGAAGGGTTATTAGAGGTAGAGGTAGGACCATGTGAAGGATTTTTGGCTCTTAGCATAGAGCTCAGGGCGGCTTTTGAGTCCGTAAGATTAGAATTGACTCCCGATATAGGGTTGTTGATGTTCAAATAAGCTTGTTGCTGCCTTTCGTAACCTTTTAAAATATTAAATTATTATTTTTTTGTAATAGAGTTAAATGAATCGGTATGTATAAAAGAAACAATTTTAGATTTATTCAATCTCTATAAGAAAACTTTGGAAACAACGTATTTTTTTTAATATGCTAAGGAAAGTAAACTTTCATCCATAGAAGACGACATATTATGGTTAGTAAAACCAGGTTTTTTTTGGATCATATTATGCTGATGATGCATCATACCAGCGCTGTGCTGCCTAATTAGATATTGTTGATTTCCAGCTGACCCCATTTGTTGTTGATTAGTATAAGCGGAAGTGTGAACGACTTTTAACAAAGGAGGTTCGGCCTTAAATGTTGAATGAATCTGTTGTTTTGGAGGATTGTTTAAGGGATGATTATGAATCATGGGTTGATTTTGGTGTTGTTGTAATTGAAGGAGTTGTGCCTGCTGGTTTTGTTTAGCACTTGAAGCCTATACGAGATTGTGAATTTATTTTTGAAAGATATAGTGCTGAAGTCGGGTTTGAAAAAAAGGACAAAAGAAAATAAAATACGATTTATTCCGACTTTAATATGTGAAGCAAAAGAGATTAAATTTAATATTTTTTTAAAAAATTTTCAAATATATAACTTATATAATATTATATTTAAAAAAAATTAGAGAAGAGTAAATATGAAAATATGTTTTAAAAAAATTATATAAAAATATAACAAATAATTTAATAAAGAAGCCCATTTATTAATGAATTTTTCTTAATAATGGATAATAATGAATTAATAAACATTCTCCCATATTTTATTTTTATTTTGCAGATAACTTAAAAATGTAAGTATAATGAATACAATTGGATGTGATATCGGATGGATAATCGGACGATATCAATTTAATATCGGTAATATTGGATCGGGTCAGCTTCCAAAAAGTGGTATCGTTACTAAAAAAATTAATAACGAAAAAGTCCTAATAAGAAAATGAGGATTTCTCAAAAGGTATTCACTTTAGTTGATGAAGGAAGAGCATTTTTAGGTTGTCTTTTTCGACGTTGTTGCTTGGGCTTTTTGGGTGCAGCAGTAACAATAGGATTTAGACGTTGATTATTTTCCGCAATTAATAAAGCATTGGGATTGCTAGGCTGAAATTTTATTAAAAAACCAAAAAAACTTTAATTAAAATCAAAATACATTTTTTATATTTGATCAAATCTCTTGAGTATATTTTAGATGAAATAAATGTGCTTACGCTACAAGGTTTAAAGTCAATATATATTCTTCATACCGATCAAATCTCTCTTATGTTACAAAATTTAAAGTCATAATATTTAATAAATATAAATTGCAGATTTCGACATCACACATTGATAAAATCGCAGAATATAATTGTTCAAGGTTAAATTATAGAAAAATATATACTTTAAATTAGAGATCTGCAAAGTTAGGCCCGGCCCGTACCCAGTCCGAGTCCGGCCCGAACGGGCTTCGGGCCGGGCCTAATATTTTTAAAAAAATTCGGGTCGGGTCGGACCTTGAAAATTTTATTAAATATATCTAAATTTATCAATTTTATATTAAATTTTTTATGTAAAATAAAATTTTTTATGTTTATCAATTTTATATTAAATTTTTTATGTAAAGTAAAATTTTTTGATTTAATTTATTGAAACTAAACGCTATATAACATATGTCTTTTATTTTAAGTAATTATAAAAATTAATTTCTATATTTAAATAAATTCGGGCCTGACCGAGCCGGTAAATTTTTTTAAAATAAATTTCGGGTTTGGGCCGGCAAAACTTTTAAACAAAATTTCGGGCCGGGCGCTTTAAAAATTAGGCCCGATGTAGATCACTACTTTACATTGTGTTAATAATATTTATGTAACTAAAATGCTATTACCCCCACCCCTTTTCTCCTCTTTCTTAAAAATTGTCCAAAAAGAAAATGGTACCGGATAAACACTGGATTCGATGTTACATGCCTCGTATGCATTAATGCTGAACTCTGATTTGATGTCCCTAGCGATGACAATCGATTCTGACTTATCACTTATCGGTTCTTCTTTTATTCGAAGAGAAACGGAAGGAAGAATAAGGTGCCCACCTAATTATGTTCAATTGCAATATTATTTTAAATCGTCATTTGGTAAAATGTATGAAAACCTAGGGATTTTAAACACATATTAATAATCAATATTATGTAAGGGTATCAAAATAGTGAACAATATTCAAATTTGTTATGAATTTATATATAGTCCCACCTGCCGGTGTGTCCCCACTAGCGAGAAGAGTGGGCGATTGAGGTGGAGAGGCATCGGGAAGGGTTTGCAAAGAGAAAGCCTGGTGGTGAGAAAATTCAGCCGCGCCAACTAAATGGTGAGTGTGAAGCAAAAGAGATTCGTATTGTGATACGTAACTCAGCGGTTTGAAAGAAGCAGTTTTGCGAGCGTTGAACCATGATAAACTGAGAGGACCGCTTGCACCGCCCATCGATTTGGGGAGACCCTCGATCAGTTCCCATGGGTTGAGAGTCACGATCTCGGTGGCCTTGAGACCGATTACCTAATTTATTTGGGATTTTACAATATTATATAAATATGGTATTTTTATATAATGAATGCTAAAAGTTTAAATTAATAATTCGGATTGACTCCCTTTGTGCTATTTTTTTCACCCCTTTCATTATTCATTATTAAGATGTTATAAATTAGGCCTATTAAATCGAATAAATTTGTTTTATTTGGATATTTAAACCGATTGAATTAAAAATATTTAGTCATGTGATTTCTAAAACGCGGTTATTTCACAAATTGTTAAATTTTTCATTTTGTCACACTTTTACAGAGTTATAATGTCCCGTATCCATCTAAAACAAAGAAAATTATAATTAAAATTGTAATATTCATACCATAAAATGAATGAATACGCATGAGGTTATTTATGAATTAAATGGAATATAATTGATAATGATAATTCTTCAGATAAATAAATTATATATTTTTTTATGAAACGAAATTTCGAATTACTAATAATTTAGTATGAAATTAATTTAAATAGTGAGAATAATAATATTAATATTGATTACCCAATAAATTAATAATTTTGAAGTATGAAATGAATATTCAAATTATTATTAATTAATTTAGTATTTTGCATAATGATATTAATTTAAATGGTGAGAATACTGATATTCATAATGAAAATCCTATAAACAAGTTAATAATTTCAAATGTGAAATGAATATTCAAATTATTATTAATTTAGTATGGAGGCGCAGCCAGGAGTTTGCTTTAAAGGGGGACAATTTTTGAAAATATTCTAAAAATGAACATCAGAATGACTAAAAAAAATTAAAATTTCTAATACCTAGATAAATCTATAAAATTAACAATTATAAATTTATGCACAAAAATTCTGTTATAAAATATTTAATGAATATATATAACGGGCATAACTACAAGTTTTATACTAAAAACTTGGTTTCTGCATTTTTGGAATGGGAACGGTTAAAAATGATGACTATAAAATAAATTTGTGCTGAAAAAAAATTGTATAAAAATCTAAATTAGAATTATTGATTATAAAAAATGGCCCAAATTCTAATATACAAATTTTATTTAAAAATTTATTAATATATGGATTAATATACAAATATTCTTAAGAATTATTACATGTATAACCCGGCAAGGTATTTATTTATGAACAAAATATATGCAATTTCTGAGGTAGAGACAGGGGTAAAACAATTGTTTTTACATTTTTGTCATAACATTTTTAAACATAAATGAAACCAAGGAAAATTATAGATCTATATATAGCCAAATTCCTCATCTACAAAATGAAATAAAAGTGTAGCTCTCAAACTATCACGTTAGGAGCTGTGATTAATTATGTGAAGTGTGCCATTTTCCCCATTTTATACCATACCCAGGGTATAGTGGTAAGCATCAGGGTAAAAGGAATCAAATAAAATTGAATATAACTATATTGTTTAATTGAACAAAATATTGCAATTTTGTAATCTATTCATCACTTTTAAGTATAAACAATACAATACCGAGATGTAAAGAATTATATCAAAAATAGTACTTCGGAATGTCTCTCCCAAAATCCTACCTTCAGCCTCATCGTGGCGGGGGAGTGGCAACGTCTTTTGGCGGCTAATGGAGGTCTAAAAGGTTCCCTGTGATCTGGGTCTAGAATAGGATCACCGTCTCCTCGACGGGGTGTAAAAACCACTTAAAGACGTTGATGTCAGGAAGGGCATCCGATTGTCAAAACCTTGCTACAAAATTTCCCTATGGTTACAACAAAGCATGGGCGGGGTACAGCCTAAAGTACCCCGTGGGCCTCCTCATCCGTCTACGACAAAAGGAAGGATGGGAAACCTGGTGGAACCACTATTCATAAAAATAAAACTTATGACGGCCATAAACGACCTGATAAAAAGTGGAGAAATCAGTTTACGGGTGATCGAGTTAGGGTCGCGACATGGAATATTGGGAGTATGACGGGAAGAGCGGGAGAAGTCTTCGATGTATTGCACAAAAGGCATATAGATGTGTGCTGCATACAGGAGACTAGATGGAAAGGAAATGGGACCAGAATGATTGGCAAGACTAGCGAAAAGTATAAATTCTTTTGGCAAGGAGGTAATGATGGTAAGGCCGGAGTTGGGGTATTGGTTGCGGAGAAATTGGTAGACAAAGTAGTCGAAGTGAGAAGGCTAGACAACCAGATAATGGTTATCAAGATGATTTTTGGTAGAAAGCTATATAATATTATCTCGGCATATGTTCCTCAGGTTGGAAGAAGTGAAGAAGAGAAAGATATATTCTGGGACAGTCTATTGGGGGTGACATCGAGACTGGCAAATGAAGAGGGGATTATCTTGGCTGGTGATCTGAATGGACATGTGGGAGTGAGTAGTGAGGGTTATGAAGGAATACATGGAGGGTTCAGTTACGGCATGAGAAATTTGGAAGGAGAGAGGATTTTAGAATTTAGTGATGCGATGGATATGATTGTCTGTAATACAATGTTTAAGAAAGAATCAGAGAAGCTGGTGACTTATAAGTCGGGTAGTACCAAAAGTGCTGTGGATTACTTGTTATTAAGGAGATGTGATCGATGTATAGTAAAAAATGTGAAAGTGATACCGGGAGAGGAATGTATAAATCAGCATCGACTAGTTGTAGGAGATCTCACTCTTAAAGGTGCCAGGGTCACTAAAAGAAAGTTTAACCCAAGGCTGAAGGTTTGGAAATTGAAGGAGGAGAGTGCTAGACTTCAATTCAATATTGCATTGGCGATTAGGGAGGCGGAGGTGGCACAAGCATCTGTGGTGAATGACAAGTGGGAAGCCATGAAGAAAGCCTGGGTAATGACAACTGAGGAGGTATGTAGATGGACAAAAGGGCCGCCTAGACATAAGGAGACTTGGTGATGGAACCCGAAGGTAGCGAAAGCCGTGGATGAGAAACGGAGGTGTTCCAAAGTATGGAATAATAGCAAAAAAAATAGTGATAATGATATTTACAAGATGGCTAAAAGAAATGCCAAGAAATTAATAGCGAAGGCTCAAGAAGAAAAAGACACGAGTTCAGGGTTGGCAAGTCGGTCAATTGACCAGTCAAATTCAGTCAATTGACGGGTCAATTGACCGGAGGAGTATTTGACCTGTCAAATACGGTCAAATACTCTAAAAAATTTAAAGGAAGAATAAATTGAAAATATGTTTAAAAAAGGGAAAAAAGATGTAAATACATGTGATCACAATGTTTGCTTATTTTTTGTGTTCACAATATCAAGAGGAGAACTCACAAGTATGTGATATAATTCAAGAATTAGCTCTTTTACAAGGTAGTGATGACCAAAATATTTTAAGTGATATAATTAATTTCAGAAGCAAAAACAGCATGTTTAATATAGCAAATTATGCGGAAAGTAGTAATTTCCAGAAACAATCAATTCCGACCTCTAGTTAATAGATTAAACTTTGTCCACCCTGCCCATTAAGAGACTAACAATTCCTAGTTCTACTTATTCTTTAGAAAGAAATAGGTCGATTAGGGTTAATATTCTTATGAAAATGGAAATCGATTGAAGATCTAAGACATCAGGAAAATTGATTAAAAAATATTAAAGAAAATGATAATATTGAAAATGAATCAGAACAAGAACTCCGCTACAATAGCTACACGTTAGTTATTGAATGACAATGAATTTAAAAAATTAATATTATAGATTTTATTTTACTATTATATTCAAAATAAAGTTAATATTAACTTTAAAAAAACATATATTTGAATTTGACCACATTTGACCGTATTTGACCGGTCAAATATCGGTCAATTGACCGAAACGTATTTGACCGGTCAAATGCACAACCCTGCACGAGTTTGCTAAAGAAATGGAATGCGCTGATGGAATTGGAAATATATGGTTCGAATGGCAAAACAGATGTCAAAAAAGAGGCAGGATGTGATAGGTGTAAAGTGTTTGAAAAATATGGAAGGAAAAATGACGATTGATAGTAGTGGTATTAAGAACACCTGGAAGATTTACATGAAAGGACTTTTGAATGAAGAAAATGAATGGAATAATAATATTAGTTGTGCAAAGGTAGAAGGTCCAGGGTGTAAATTTGGCAAGGACGAGATAAAGAGAGCAGTGAAAAAGATGAAGAAAGGGAAGGCATCGGGTTTAACGATGGTGGTATCAGAGATGTTTAAAGGTTCTGATGATTTAGGGATTAAATGGTTAATGAATTTAGCAAATCAGATTGTCACAGAAGGTACTATTCCCGAGGACTGGCGAAGAAGTATAATTATCCCAGTATGCAAGGGGAAAGGTGATCCTTTAGATTGTGGGTCTTACAGAGCTATTAAACTCTTGGAACATGCAATGAAAGTATTTGAGAGAGTGTTAGAGAAGCGGTTAAGGGAACAAATTAAAATTGATGATATGCAGTTTGGTTTTACATCGGGAAAAGGCACGACAGATGCAATTTTTGTGGTGAGACAAATTCAGGAGAAGTATCTTGCGAAGGAAAAGAAACTCTATTATGCGTTTGTTGATTTGGAGAAAGCATTTGATAGGGTGCCGCGTGAGATTACAAGATGGGCCTTGAGAAAATCCGGTGTGGAAGAATGGTTGGTTACCGCAGTGATGGCAATGTATGTTGGAGCACAAACAGCAGTACGGACGGATTATGGTGATAGTGAGAGCTTTGAGGTGAAGGTAGGACTTCATCAAGGATCCGTGCTGAGTCCATTATTATTTATCTTAGTAATGGATGTGGTGGCTAGAGAAATCTGTGAAGGACTTCCCTGGGAGATATTATATGCAGATGACCTTGTAATAATGGCAAACAGTGAGGGAGAATTGAGGGATAAAGTTAGTAAATGGAAGATGACTATGGAAGCAAAGGGCCTGAAAATGAATGCATCAAAAACAAAGGTGATGATTGGTGGGGAAAATCTAAAGATGGAAGAATCCGGTAAGTGGCCTTGTGGTGTATGTGGGAAAGGAGTTGCTAGAAATTCTATCTAATGCACCAGATGCCAGAAATGGGTACATAAAAGATGTAGCGGGAAAAAAAGGCAGTTTGATGTTAGAAATAATGACCTTTATTTGTAAAACATGCATGAAAGGGATACATAATAATGATAACCTAAAAAATGGTGGTCTGGATATTGGCAATAGGTTAACCCTAGAAAAAGTGGATAAGTTTTGTTATTTAGGTGATATGCTAAACCCAGATGGTGGTGTAGATTCTGCCGTTGTTGCAAGGATCAGACAAGCTTGGAAGAAGTTCAGAGAGATGTCGTCTATTCTTACAAATAAAAAAGTTTCTCTGAAGTTAAAGGGGAAAGTTTACGTAAGCTGTGTGAGGAGTTGTTTAGTTTATGGTGGTGAAACATGGGCAATGAAAGCAACTCACGAAGCCAAATTAGAAAGAACAGAGATAAGGATGGTTAAATGGATGTGTGGGGTATCTCTGAGAGAGAGAAAAACTAGCAAGGAATTGCGAGCAAGATTAGGTATAGAAATGATTGGTATGGTAATGCGACGAAATAGACTAAGATGGTTTGGGCATGTGGAACGTATGACAAGAGATGACTGGGTAAAGAGATGCACAATGATGGAAGTAGGCGGATCAAGACCTAGAGGAAGACCCAAGATGACTTGGACAAATGTGATAGCGGCGGATATGAGAAGCATGAATCTTACAAGTATTGATGCTCAGGACCGTCAAAAATGGAAAAGAAAAATCAGAGGGAAAACTGGCCTACCCGGGTAAACCTGGAAATCGCCATAAAACGGAGAAGAAGAAGTACTTCGGAATGTGCCTTCGAATATCCTTAAAATTTTATTCCAAATAACACAGGAACTATTTATTAATGTTCTTTTTTCCTCAAAAATATTATTTTTAAGCGTTAATATTTTAAAATGATCTTTTTACAGCTTAAATCAGGCGGAACATTTTAACCGTTTTACCCAAAACACCTTTACCCCAAGGTGATATTGCGCAAATCGATATAACCTGACTTCTAGTTAACCTATAAACTTCCGATAAATTCTATATTATATGGCCCTACGGAACATGTAAAAAATTTAAATTCTAAGCCTAATATATTTTGAAGGCAAAATTAATTAGAGGGTAATTTTTATAATTATTGGGTAAAAAAAGGGTATTTTGGAAAAATATGTCAAACCAGGAAAATTTTTCAAAAGATTAACATAGGTAAGATATTAAATATAAAAATACACCCTCACACCAAATATAAGGTCTTTTGGCTCAAAAATTAAAAATTTATTCGCGTTAAATTGTTACCCCGTCAATCGCTTTATCTCGGTCTCCTTTATTACCTTCATACGTTTTTATTTTTCAGAAGAAAGTGCTAATAGATATAGTGGTTAAATAATTTTGATTATTAGGAAATAACTCTTATAGATTTGTTAGGATCCTTAAATTTAGAAAAACATAACAATTATTTCAACTACATTAATAATGAATAAAATAATTTGATATTTTGTCTAGAGAATTAACAAGAAAAAAGACAGAATCCTGATAATTGGAAGATTAAAGTCCAAAAACGTTATAACCTTAAATGTTCAAGGCGTGTCAAAAAATGGAAGTTAATTAACAATATAAAACTTCATTAAATACATATATAAATGCTCCTTTTAATTTAATTGAAAATAGTAAAGCTTCAATATACACAAAGAATTTTAGCCTTTGTCAATTGAAAAGAAAGCTGCTTTTTATAATTTTAATGTAAGTAGATAGTTGGAAAAAGTGACCTTTTGAAACCACAGCTTCTTCATACTAAAGATTATAACGTGATTAAATATCTCCCAGCGCTCTATTTCCTATTTTTTTAATAACTAGATGATAGATAATGCTCAGAATGATATCTAAGCAAATTATCATAGCTTCCCCTAAATATGCACATGTAACTGTAACTTGCTTTCCCGTATAACTCCCTATTAATGGGCATGAGAAGAACCAAGAGTGTTCTCACAAAATAAAAAAAAACAATGTGCTTAAGAAATGACGAATTCTAGCTTGCTCGTAATTTAATTGACTAGTTTAGTGGTATCATTTCTTCTGCAGAGTCAATTTAAAGAATGAACAGGGATATCATCAGATAAAGAGTTATGGTGTAACGGTAATTTAATACTAAATTCTTATAATTATGATGATTTTTCGTATGTATCACCAATTTTATATAATTAGTGTAAATCTAAAATTACCTGGTTTTTAGCGTGAGATGACTGAGAGTGCGAGGTTTTATCCTGTAGTTGATCAAACATAACAATTTTTTCACTGTTTCGTGGGAATGGGAACAATATTTTTAACATTTCCAATTTTTCCAATTCAATTTTTTCAGCTAATTCTTTCTAAATTTTAAATATAAATTATAATTAGTATTTTTAAAAAGATGAGTAAAAATGAAGGCATTTAACTCTTACAAATTTCTTTTTTTTTCTAACAAGCTTTTTAACCTTCAATTTTTTGCACAACGTATAATAGCATTTTTTCTGGCCTTCATCGAGTTGAACAAATAATAATCTTTCGGGCCCATCTTTAATGGTGGCCCCAAAACCGGAGGCTTTAGTCGACGATGCCCCAGCGAATCCTTGCAGGGTGTTGCAGTGATATTGTGTCATGCTGCCCGCTAGAGAATTTGGACCACCTTCATCAAAATTCCCATTTTCGTGACTAAAAAGGGGAGAATGAGAGGAAACATGGTTCGTGACGTTATTTGAAGGCGGAGGGGAGAGGAGCAGACAACTGGTAACCAAGGTTGTCAAAATATCGAAAATGGTGTAATAAAGTGGTGCACAATTCTCGTTGGCGTTGAAGGTGTCTAGTAAACTTCGACGTAGGTCTTCGGCAGAGTCAGAGTCCGAATTATATGAATTCGATAGGTAGGGCATATCTGTTTCATTGAATATATGTTGATATGTATGTTTTTAATATTGATATCTACCACCATTCTATCTATTTTAGCCAAATTTCCTCAAGGTGTCCCATTATGAATTGTGATTCAAAAATTACATCGTAAAATGCAAAAATATTTTGAATTAGGAAAAAAAGACACCTCAATGTATTTAGATGCAATTGATTTCTGAATTGGGATTCAAAATTCGATATCAAGTATTTAGTTTTTTTTCTTAGTTGATTGATCTTATTAAGTTTATATTTTTCAGCTGTTATATTTTCATTATGTATTTATTACAGTAAAAAAATATTATTTGAACTTAAATGATTTTAGTAACTAAAACATAAAGAATAGATAAAAAAATAACTATTTTATTTAATTTTTATTAAAATATTATTTTTGAACTCTAAATAATTTATTTTATAAAAGTTTTGTTCTCATATTATTGATAATAAAAAAAAAGGTAAAGATAAAAATGTTAAGTGTTATCTTAGAAAAATTACTAAAATTATGACAAAAAAATAAAAATATTTAAAACTAGTATTGGTTTCAAGGTCGGAATCAGGTAGCGGGCCTGCGGGGGCGTTAATGAGTATGTCGCTGGCCAGGATCTGAACTAGCAAGAAACACCAATCCAACACTAATTGATTGTGTCCCCCGCCCGACCCCCCTGAGGTCGTGAGTGGGTACATAGAGGCTATACTACTCCCTAGTGAGGAATCTAAATGGGGAGCGTTATTTCCTAACAATGAATTTAGTGCATTTCCCGACGTGACAGAGGCTGAGTTGTAACATGAAGAAAAAAAGGAATTGGAGGCATTGATGACAAGGTCGATCATCTCGGCTACAATAGAAAGGCGTAGCTCGAAGGCCCGCCTAAGTTCGTTGCGGGTGGAAGAGTTTTCGGGTAAAAGTAAGACGTGACGATCGTCGTGGCACGTTCGAAGAAGAGTAGTGAGTTGGGTATGAATAGAGCTGAGCAAATAATGACGCTGATCGGAAGTCGGGGAATCGTGTAAAGATAAAGGGGCGAAGCTTTAAAGTGTGTTTTTAGAGAAAGATGAGAGGTAAAATGTATTTTTAAAGAAAAGTAAAAAATTTTAATAAAAGGAAGCAAAGCAAGATATATGGATTAGCCATAATTAAGAAATATTTTGGTATTCTACAAGAATACTACCCAAATATTTTATACTATAGTAGGCCATTTAAAAATATCTCTATAAAAATAACCAAATTACAAACTTGGATGTGGCGATGTCGGAGTTGAAGGGATTATGATATGATGCATCCGGCCCTAGTGTAGAATTAGAACCGGAGAGGGCATTACCACAAGTAGTAAAGGAATCGAAAGATGGTAAGAAAAGAGCCTTAGACCTAGCTAAACAAGTTCTGACGAGTAACAAGAAGGGCCCATGGTTGAGAAGAGAAGCGCTTCGCTGTGCATTTTTTTCTCGCTCTAATTTATTGAGAGAAGAAGTGGCCCAATGAGCTCCACTTTCGAGTACCTAATGGAGAATTATGGGAGAATTATTAAATAAAACTTACTATCATTAAGTTTTAATCAAAATGATTCGTTTAATTCGAAATAAATACACCCAAATTCAAATAATTTGATTAATATAAATATTCTATATATTTATAAAAATGATGAAAACTAAATTATAAATATAATGAAGAGAACATAAAGCTTCATATAATATAACAAACCTGACCAGCATATTTAAGCACGCGACCTTGAACTCCAGCAGGAAGTTTAGATATTAAAGGGGCTACAAGCCATATGCCTTCTCGCTTACGTTTTCCTCCTAATACGCCACGATAAAATCCTTGTTTATTTCTTCTAATCTCAGCATGGCTTATTCCTGCTGCACTTTCAATTGGGCCACTACTCCCAACTCCCTTGTCGGGCGAAACCGAAAGGGGAGATCGTGGGCTCGCCTGTCGTGGAGTGATGGGACCTGTGGATAAGAGAGAAATGGGGCCAACCCCCAGAGAGATGAGAGGCTCAGTTGAACCTAGGCAATCTTCATAATCGTCGTATTCAATGTTGTTATTACTAGTCGTGTTGTGAAGGTTAGAGTAAGAGTCTGGTGAAGACAATGAAACTGCCGAGTCCAAAACATCATCGTCTTGATAGGCATTGTTAAGTACATCGATATTGTAAGGGGAATTGCAAAAGGTGCCTGAAGATGGTAAGGGAGGCTGTTTGGGAGATCGCTTATTGCTTTTCGAGCCCCACGAATTTTTGCTGGCAGGAACTAAAAGAAATATAAAAATGTCTCAAATTTTATAAGTATTTTGTTTTGAATTTTCAAAAGCAAGAACTTTATTTTCAAAACATTTTTCTTTTATCCAGTTATTAGAATACAAGAATACGAAATCAATATCTAATTTATTGTGCTACTATCTTTAGGACTATTGTTATTAAATCATTTCATGGCAGGTAAAACCCTTAATATTATTTTTTAACCGATTTAGAAAAATAAAATTTTATAAACAAAAACAAAAAATTCACATCCTTCCATATAAAAAAGAAATTGGAAAATTTAGATTACATAAAAGAAGAAAGAAAAAAGGGTTATATTTTTATTTTTACCATTTAATTTGTGATTCGGGGCTCCTGAAGTTGCGCTAAGGGGTGGCCTTCCTCTCTTTCTCCTTTTCTGTCCCGCGTTTGCTCCTCCCCCTCCTCCTCTTCCACCTTTACTCCTGCACGCTGATATGACTCCTTTCTCTTTTAAAGGTCTTCCCTGCTTTCCAATAGGAACCTTGTTGATCATCTCTAGCTGATAATTATCATTTTGATGATCGATTTCATGGTAGGAGCTTTGGCGATGGGGATCGTGATGGAGATATTCATCTACTTCGGCCCGAAACAAATTCCGTATAAAGGTTGCAGCGCCGTATCGTATGGGCAAATTATCGGCGGGGTTAAATTGTGAACGTCTCTGAAATAATTGGACTGCCGAGCGGGCCAGCGCTTCGTAAAGAGGAGCAGCGTCACTCTCGCGGGCTCCGCGCTGTTTTATAGCTAGCCTTAACTCGAGGTAAGAGGCCCGTAAACTCCAATGGTCTAAATTTGCGAGCACGCGGGATACTTGACGAAATGCAACGGGGTCAGAACGGTCCCGGGCGTTTTGGTATGGAGGATAGGGCAGGGAAGAAGATGGGCCGCCATCGGGATAACAGATGAGGTGAAGAAGTTTGAAGGCCTATTTGTTTAGTGTTATGATTTATGAAATAAAATGATTATAGGATATACAGCTTAGATGTCTGCATTAGGCGGGGTTTCGGCCAGCCCGCCCATCTAAGTGGGGGGGGGCGGATGGGCGAATGAAAAATTTTTCGAAAATGGGCAGGCGGGCGGGTTAAAAAAATTTGAAACTATGGGCGGGCTGGGCGGGCGGGTTAAGGAAATTTGAAATTTTTGTTCAAAAACAAACTAAAAAAAAATAATTGTTTAAAAACTATAATAACAAATAATCAAATAAATATGGATATAATGGGAAAAACAAATTGTGAAAAAAAAAATAGATTTAATAAAGAAAAGAGCTAAAAATATTATAATTGAAAAATTTGAAATCCATATACTTCATAAAATTTCAACATTTTTAATACCAAAGTTCCGACAAATGAGGATGTTGACGTCGGAAGAAATTAATGAAGTAAAAAAACATATTGAAAACATGTTGTATTTGATTTGCATCGAAGAATATAACATCGACGTGGATGAAAATCTGATTTTACACCTTTCCCCAAATGCAAAGAGAATAAAATTAAAGGGTATTAATAAATTATAAAATTGCTTAGCTCTATTAAATGCAATGTTTAAATTAAATAGCATCCGGTTTAAAATTAAACCCCAACATATGGGAGGATGAGGTTGTTACAGAGGAGAGTATTGTACCTAATGACATAACAAAATATTTAAATCTTAAAGTAACCAGTTTTGATATGTATAATTTAGCAAAATTTTAAGTTGCATATTATAATTAATTTAAATTACTTTATTAAATTTATTATTATTGGTTTCCCTTTTATTTAAAGATCTCAATTGAGGAAGAGGATATACTTCAAACGGATATCCTACTTTGGTGGAAACAACAAGAAAGAGATTTGCCAAAGCTATCAAGATTAGCAAGAAAAATATTGGCGATTCCTGCAAATAGTGCTTCGCCCGAACGCGGATTTAGCATTGCTGGAAGATTTTTAGAACAAAGAAGAACGTGTTTGAATCCAGAAAATGTCGATTCATTATTATTTTTGCATTATAATTACATATAATATTAATTTTATATTTATATTTTTTTCATATATATTCAATTTGATCAAATAAATTGTCCATAATTTACATTGATTAGTTTTATATTTATATTAATTTCCTAAATTATAAACTTTTTGTAGAGGAGTAATGAAATATTTTTATTAGATGCTTAAAAAAATGAAAGAATGACCATAATTAAATTTTATAAGCGGGCTTGGGTTAAAAATTTTTTATAAATAATGGGAGGGTAGGTAAAAAATTTTAGACTAATGGGCGGGCGGGTAGGGAATTTTAGACAAATGGGCGGGGCGGGCGGGTATATATTTTTTTTGAAAACTATGGGCGGGCTGGGCGGGCTGGTTAAATTTTTTTGAAAACTATGGGCAGGCGGGTTAAATTTATTTTAACATTGGATGGGCGGGCTTTTGGTCCAAAAACCCGCCCAATGCAGACCTCTAATACAGATACCTGCAAACCCGATTTCAAAAATCTGTACAGGGCTAAAAAACGGGCTTATCAAAAAATTGCAAACCTGAGCAGGACCGATTTTAATATATAATATCAATTAACCAGTTGAAAAATCACAAGATGGACCATTTAATATCATTTCGATCGCTTCTTATATTTTCAATAATTCTTTATAACCATTTATAAAATACCACCAAAATTATTTAAAATGACCAAATTTTAAAAACTCAAGTCAGGCCATAAAATGATCAAAATTTTATAATTCTAGTTGGATCAGGGCGGGTCTTACAATAAAAATTTAAATTGGGCCTAAAATAGATTTCTAAAGATTACATCAAAAAATAATGAGCTATATTTCTTTTTCGCTATGTTGATTGGATAAATAAATGATTTTAATAGAAGTAACTCTTACCCTTGATCAGATTGATAGTTAAACAAAAAATGTAAGTGCGCCCTTCCTATCATAAAAACTATTTAATATAAGTAAAGATTATAATACTTAGGAAAACGTTTCTTTGAGAACGCCTAAATAAAAAAAAATCAACTTTCTAATATCACGATAATAGTAGATAAATATTTTTAAAAAACACACTGCACACTATTTAACAAAAATTATAATAAACAGCTAGTGAGAATAAGAAGAAATGTTCTAATAAAGATAAATTCTTTTAAAAGACTCGAATTTTACTTGCTTATGAGACAATAAAGGGTCCAATAACAATTGATCCGAACATATTCCATCTGGATCCTTTAAAAAAAGCTCTTTCACCCATTCTTGATCGGTCAAAATAAGTAAAACTTCTTGAGAAAATTGATTAAATCTATATTTTTTTTTTGTAAATTATAAAACATAACATTTTTAAATTTTAGAAATAAAAATCAACATCATAAAACATCCTACTCTAGGTTAAAAAAAAATGTAGTTCCTTTATGTAAAGTTAAATGTTCGATTTTTTTAAAATTTAATAATCAACTTAATGATTACCTCAAACTTAAGATTTCTCCAACTTTTTCGAAATCCCAATAAGTATTATACACCGAATCAGGATCAGGTGTTTTACCGAATCTAGATTTGAACTTTGATACCCTTTTACGTCTTTCGCTATTTGATACTGAGTCAGTTACGGAGATCGAAGAAGCTTTAAATAATTTTAATTATTTTATGGAAAACTATTTTATTAGAGTAATCTAATAGTAGAGGTTGCTATTTTTGAAACTAAAAAATGTTTATGACTTCTAGGAATTAGACAACTTAAACACAAATGATTCCTAATAACCAATATGGAAAATTATGTATTGAGCACAATTTCACCCATCCAAATGTTAAGTTATTAAATTGTTGTAATAATCAATCATAGTATAAAACTTCAAGTCAAAAGAAATTCAGCCCCTTGAACTTCCGGTTTTAATATATAACGAAATAATGTTATAAAAAAAATGTTTCTTAAGGTTTAAATTAAATTATTTTAATAAAATTTTCCTAATTTAGCAAAATGTTTATCGAATATGCTTCCTAAATTCAATTATTATTTTTTTTACTCTAGCACGGCTACTTAATATGTTGCGAACTAACAAATTTGTTTTGGTACCGAATGAGTTCCCCCAGGAAGAGCTCAAAAGCAATCCTCTTTTAACATTGAATAATCCTAAATTTTAAATTAAAAATAAATGGAAAATAACTTAATATTAGCGCTTTGAAAACGGCGAGAAGAGCTCCTATAGATATGCCATGCTGGTAAGAGATCAGGTTCTGCCGCTCGTACATTTCGTCAAAAATATCGGCGAATGACCTAAGTTCATCTTCGTGTTTTTCTAAAATTGTGTTAGAAGTAGGTTCCTGGGTTGTAGTTATGTCTCGAGTTAAAAGCGTGATTATATCGTAAGGAATATTCATTACTTTTATATTAGAAACTTCGACAGGCGAGTTGCTAGCGGAATTGATGTTGTCCGAAATTTTTTCATGACTGTTATGCATTATGATCGAGTCACTATTGTTGGAGTGAGCCAAGTAATTATTTGTGGCTTGAGTGGGTTCGTCGAAAACATTATTTGGAACATTAATCGATATACCAAAATCATCATTTTGGGTAGTATTTTGGACTTTGATTCGATTTTCTGGTGTATTATTACAATACGATTGTTGGAATATACGGACCAATTTGGAATCGGAGACCAAGGCAGAGGCATCTCGGGGATCGGTATGATCAGTAAAACGAGAAGCGGGAAAAGATTTAAAAAGACGGTATAGTAGATAGCAAGTTAAACGAGCCCCTGACTCGGCAGGAATGTCCTTCAGGGGACGGTTAAAAGTAATTGGGTTAGAGTGCTCACCATTCTCATCCAGAGAGTCCAATTCTGGACTAAGAACAGAATTTGCGGGTATAGTATCGGAACGTTGATTAGAAGCGGCGGGTGGAGGAGGGCATGCGGCAGCTAGCAGCGAAGGCAGGGCAACATGCTTAATGAAGTCTTCGAGCGAGAAAATATGCCGAAGAACGAGGGTTAGACAAAGGGTGGCCAGAGCGTCGTAGAAAAGCATCAGTTTATCAAGACGACCCGATTCAGAGAAGGCTTTGGTCAAGTTACGGGCTACTACTACAAAATTGTTGTAGCCCACACTGCTAGTTCCTCCCGCTAGAGTAGAGGCGTTAAGAGGTGAAGATTGGAAATGAGGGTGTTGTAGTTGAGCATGTTGATGGTGCATATGGTGGGTGGGACAACAAAGGGCCTTGAAAGCTCCGAGCCATTCACCGTTGAAAAGAGGCGGGTTACCGATGGAAGAGGGAGGAAGCGGGAAGGTAGATGAGTCCAGAGAAGTAGAAATTTGATGTTTGAGGGAATTGTTTTTCTTATTAGTACGCTTGGCAGTAGAGAAACCGAGGGAATCTGCCCCAGCTGCTGCCAAGTTTTTGGGGTTCTGATATTGGCAAGTGACCTCGGCGCAAAACCTGATCAGAACTCGTAGATCAGCTAGTGTCTCGTAATGCATAGAACCACATTTAGCAATGTCCATCGTCTCGTGTTGTAAATGGGGAGGGTCAGAAACGAGCCGGCCCATCATCGTAAGGAGCGAGTTGCAAACGAAGCTGTACCTTTTAGATGGGTGGCCGTCGAGTTGCCCCAAGGCACTAGCATAAGATTCGTCCTTGTCTTCAAGTGAGGCTACCACACGGTACGAGTCATGAAAACTAGCTCTGTCCAACTTGAAATTATGGGGTGCTGCTGAGCTGGCCAAGCTCCAGTACTGGATATGACTTATCAGGTAAAAAGGGTCCCACCATGGATGGTGTAGGGTGGGCGGAGATGGCGCGGGGGCGACTATTCCATACATTGTGCGTTTAATTTCGGCCATCAAGGGCACGGCCACCTCCAATACAACTTTGTTCCAACTAGGCGAGGCTTCCCGCAACACGTAGCAAGAACTCCACAAATCGTACACGAAGCTATAAATAGAACGCATAAATGAGCAAGAGCCCTGTGGCACCTCACCTATCTCGCGACAAAAGGCCAATACACTACGAAAAACGCGTATAACATCGTTATTCTCACTACCATTTGGGAATGTAACAATGTTTGGCAGTGGTTGGGCTAAGGTTACGAATCTCGAAAAGTGAAACCTCAATGTCCCAGTCAGCTGGGCACATAGTTTAACTGGATAAAAGCCCCAGTCCGCCATTATGGCGGCATCATTGACGTGACTCTGCTGTTGACCTATTGGTGTTCGGACGGCTTTAATTGCGTCTATCACATGCCTGTGAACATGAGCGAGTTCTAGAAGAGCGTCTGATGCGGCATTGGTGATAGCAGCATGGTTCCCACAAGCATGTGCTAATTCGAATAAACGCGCTGTGGAGCGTAGGCATGGTAATAAATCTGAACGCGCATCGGCAAATTTACGAAGGGTGGCAACAAAAAATTTTAAGGCCCGGGTCGTGGCGCGCCATTTGTCAGCAATAGGAAAACAAGAGAAAACTCGTAAAACATCTAAAGGGTTTTGAGTAGAGTTGTGTTTTGTCGTATCTTATTCATCAATAGGTAAATAATTTTGTATAATATGTTTAATTTATTGTATGCATTTTATCTACTCTAAAATCCTACCTTCTGCCTCAATGTGGCGGGGATGTGGCAACATCTCTGGGTGACTACTAAGAGTTTAGGGTGGGAAGAAAATTAGCCTGTTCTAGTAATATCATTTTTATAAAATTTCCTCCCTCCTGCCAAAAAATAAATATATCACGATAAACAATAATCTGAGAGAAAAATAAGAAAAGTTTAATAATTTTTAAAATAACGACTATAATTCAAAATTCTAGAAAAAAGCATTTTTATATAAAGTGAAAACCAAAATTATTAATAATATAGCTAAAGGTCTATAATAAGTGGGCTTAAAGATTTCCAATAAAATTTATGACGGAAAAACAATAAATTGTGCCCTCCCATAGAAAATCCTGGATACGCCTATGGGCCATTCCACGTCAAATCGATCACGATTCGACCGACCCCTTTTAAAATTGTTAAAAATTTCTGGAATTATTTAGAAGGGTAAATAAATGAGAAAGCCGTTTATTTTAGCTCTCTAGCACACATGGTTCCCGAGATATAGGGGCTCATAGGTACAAAAAAGAGCCACTTTGGAATCTGTAAAATTTTTAAAAAGCTTATATCTCAAGAACTATTTATAGTAAAAAGATATATAATATATCATATTGTAGGTAAAAATAATCTCTAAAAGGCTATCAAAAAATAATAAAAATTGGCGCCAATTTGAATCTTTAACTTCCGGTTTATCTAAAATGCTTTACCTGTATTTTTAAGCAAAAAAGGGAGTTTGTTTTCGAAATTTTTTTATTGCTTTTTATTTAGACACCTTTTATAAATATATATAGGATGTCAAAACTTTGGCGACGCTATCGACTCCAAAAATTTAAAAAAATAATAGATGGCGCTTTATGAAATTACGGATTTTGGTTAAAATTTTGCTGCAAACTTATCAATAAAACGGATATTTTCACTTTTTATACTAAAAATATTTTAAATTTCTATTAAATATACTAAATAAATTGAGGGGCAGTGTGGGTAAATGCCCATTAGACACTTAATAATGTAATATATTTCCAATAATAAAATCTTTTGTATAATTTTTTTATTATTCATTCATATTAATAATATAGAAATAGAGATAGACAATCATATTCATTCCATAATTTAAAATTTGTGAAATGTTATATTTAATATTTGCGATTCTGTTGAATTAGAATAAAATTTTGTTTCAATTTTATCCTGAGAAATTGGATAAAAAGCATGAAATTTTTGCGTCCCTGGTATAGTACGGGCTTTGTCGAATCTCTCTTTTAAAATTATTTGTTCTTTCTCATATTCATCTTCCATAATATAGGAGAACTCTATTCCTTAATAAAAAAATTATAATATATATATTAATAAATTATAAATCATATACCTTTTATATTTTCCTTACAATAGGCAAAAAACTCTTTAGGAGAAGTTATTTGTTCTGAAGTAGGTCTTTGTAAACTTGCTCTAGCCACTAAACGCTTGACGGTACCTCCGACCCCCGTCACAAGCTGATTTGCCATGAGATGTAGCCCAGAAATGCCACTCAGCTTTTATCTCGAAATCATATTCATGGTGGCAAAGATTGATTAAATTTTTCCGATTTTTATATTGAGCTGCTGCTCCATCTGAAAAATAGAAGAATTTTTTTGGCAGGCATTGAAATTTCTTTGTTAAGTATTGAACTAAATATTTTTGGAATATATGAACCGCAATTGTATTATGAACGAGAGATTCAGATATTATTACGAAACTTAAATGATTTAAATTATTAAGTGACTTGTAATAAATGACAAAAGGATGAATGGTAACTTGAGATTTATTCCAGTGAAATCCCTGTACTTCATCTTGAACCACAAAGGCATAATTTTCAGCAAAATCTGCCTGCACGATATATTCTCCTTCCTTTAAATTAATTTTAAGAGAATTCATGAATATTGTTTGCTGCTTTGTTATGAATGAGTGTAATAGTAAAATATTTAGCTTTTCGAAAAGCGTTTCTAAAAAATTAAAGGTTGATGAAGTGATAGTTAAAAGATCTGTACGATCTGTTGTTACCCATTGCTTGTAGGTAATAATATATTCGATATCAATTGAATATAATATTTCACTTATCATGGCCTTTAAATTAGAAGATCCAGGGCATTGAGCACAATCACCAAAAAAACATTTTGGTATTTGGATATTTCTTTTCACGTAAGCGTTTTATTTTAATGGGAGATTCCCCAATTGATTGTAGGGATATATTAATGTTTTCAATTGCCTCTTGATTAACTATATGAGGAGGAGAATCAATATCATTGTCATTATAAGGAAGCTTTGCTAATTTTTATCGGCATGAAGAGCATATTAGCATATTTAAATTGATTGGTAAATTGTTTTTGGTCATCTAAGGTTGAATCTTTCTTAGATTTTTGCGATAATATGCATGTTTTTGTAAATTAAATGGGTTACAACATCTTGATATTTTAATATTTGGTATATCCATCTTTTATATAGAATAAAATTTTATTTAATTTGAACCTAGAATATGGCTTGTTTAAAATTAATCTGATCGAAAAAAAAATTATATTAAACAGAAAGAGAGATTGTTTTAAACTTTTAATTTTTTAAAATATTATTATCGTAAAATATAATCGATAATATGTCTAAAATATAAATTCTTTTTTAATGCAGCTGGTATACATTATCGTGCCAAAAAGTCATTCGCTGTTATAGTAGTAAAGCAGAGATCTAAAATATGTAAAAAAATTTAAGGATGGTGGGGGGGGGAGCAGAACTGGAAAATTTTATCGCATTTCTTATAAACTTATAAATATTTTCATTTTTAGAAATAATATTTTTTAAACATTAGCGCCATCTATTTTTTTTTACGATTTTTGATAAAAATGTATATTTTGGAAGAGTCGATAGCGTCGCCAAGGTTTTGACATCATACATATATTTATAAAAGGTGTCTAAATAAAAAGCAATAAAAAAATTTCGAAAACAAACTCCCTTTTTTGCTTAAAAATACAGGTAAAGCATTATAGGTAAACCGGAAGTTAAAGACTCAAATTGGCTTCAATTTTTATTTTATTTTGATAGTCCTTTAGAGATTTTATTTACCTACAATATGATATATTATATTATACTTTACTATAAATATTTCTTGAGATATAAGCATTTTAAAAATTTTACAGATTCCAAATTGGCTCTTTTTTGTACCTATAAGCCCCTATATCTCATCAAGAACCAGGTGTGCTAGCGAGCTAAAATAAACGGCTTTCTCTTTTATTTCCCCTTCTAAATAATTCCAGAAATTTTTAACAATTTTAAAAGGGGTCGGTCGAAAATGGGCCTTTTTTGATCGATTTGACATGGAATCTATGCGTAAATGAAATGGATGACATGAGAATAATGGGTCTTACTAAATAGCTATCACTAGGATTGTCAAAAGTAGAGAAAAGGGATCAGAGAAAGCTGGCTTAACCAAGTAAACCTGGAAAAGCGCCATTAGACGATGAAGAAAAGTATACATTATATGTGTTTTCCAAAAATTATTTATAAATGATATTTTTTGAATAATAATTATTACCTATACTTTTATTTAAGTATATATTTATAAAAATGAATATAAATAATTAAAATTTTGGCAAAAATGATTAAATGTTTACATTAAATTCGATGCCCTATCATTCCATTCTAATATAATATCATGGCCTTATTATTATAAAGTTCTAACTCCGATCAATTTAAGAAAACAGAAATTTTAAATTAACAAAACAACAAAAAATACAAATAAATAAAATTTCAATCCAGATGTGATAATTATTTTTTTTTAATTGTTATATTTTTGTGGCTTTTTTATCAAATTTATTTAATATTTTTAAAAAGTGAATGTTTTTGCTGTATTCGTGTAAAAGTTATTCTTTTAAAAAAACATTTTTCCATTAATTTTTCCTAATATTTCAGTAACTATTTGCTTGTTATTTTTATAAAAAAAAGGAACATGTATTTTTTTTTAATATACTAATTGATAAAGGTATCAAACTACCCGTTACAGTAGCCTCTTAAGAAGTTTAAAATTCTTACTGATGAAAAAAGTCCATAGTTGGAGAAAAACAAAAAAATATATAAGTATAATCAAAATAATTATAAAACGTTAATATTTTATTACATAAAAGTACAATTAAATATTTTAAATATATTAAATACAAAGGTTTAAATTGGAGGGGGCCTCATAAAGATAAGATTATGATACAATCTCAATTCGATGATGAAGCGAGAACCTTATAATAATCAAGCAATTTAATCATAATTTTATTAAAAAATGCATTTGTTAAATTATCAAATAAATTATTAAAATCTCTGATTTTAAATTATACCTATTATTATTTTTAAAAAACGTAATTAATAATTAGCATGTCGCATCATCATTTAAATATAACAAACTTTGAAATAGAGGAACGCGGATCGGAATTATAGCAGATGATAGCGTGTCGATATCTCGTTTAACGCGAGTCGCCATGTGTCCTATACCAAACAGAGTCTTACGGCGAGTGGTTACGTCGCGTGAAGCGAAAACGGGAAAGTGGTAAAGGTATTGATAATGTTTAGAAAAAGCGCGAATATTATTGTTATTTTGAGAGAAATTTTCTTCGGTAGTAGTATGAAGGTTACAATTCGGATTCCTTGAGAGACTGGGATGATTGGGAGAAGCGGGAGAGGGAGTAAAAGGGGAAGTAAGAGAGAGAGAAGAGGAACAAAAACCAGCCAAAGCGAATGGATGGATGAACACGTTAGGGGAGTCTGAATATTTAGATATAATTAATTTACATTAAAATGTATAACTAAATTAAACTCAATATAACTTTCTATTGTGAGAACCTTTTTAATTAGTATTTTAGCTTAAAATTAAAATTTTAATAAATCTGAAATCATTTGGGACAAAAAAGTGTGATTAAAAACCATAAGTGCTCATATTTATTAAGGGGTCAAATTTGTCAATATATAGTATATACCTATGAGAGAATGATTTAGATAAATCTCGTATCTTACGTAATAAAGGAGTGTGAATTAATTATTTGAATTGTTTTACAAATTATTTGAAACATACAATATTCGAATTATTAGAAAAAATAATGATAAAATTTAAAGACAAATATTTAACCCACCGAATATATTGTAATTTAGAATGGTAATTAGATTTCGGTGTCTATGGTGTTTTATATGTATCAATATCAATAATTTACAATTAAAAATACGAAAACATTATAAAAGAAAAGAAGCTACAAAAATTGTATTTCATCGGAAAATTTTATGATTATTGATTAAAAGTGTAAAGAATGAAAATGTTTGATTTTTTTAAAAAAAACGAACATTCATTAATTCGAAATGAAATAATTAATTATTGGTAATCTTAATAATTAAACCCGTATTGCGTATCTAGTATATAAATAATATCGGAAAATACTTATTTAATAAATTTGTTGGCAAAATATTTGAAGTGATATTTCAAAGTAGTAAAAACACTATAATACTATTTATCTTCATATATATGTCTATCTATTCGCAATTTTTTTTATTTTATGCATTTGAAATTTCGATATAAAAATAATAATACTCAATTAAAACCTAATATATATATATATATATATTTTTTTATAAAATTTTATTAATTTATATAAAAATCCATTTAAAAATAAAATATAAAAGGGCTTCATAAATTACGTCCATTAATCACAAATAATTGTCCATATGTTAATATTTCGTTACATCTCCATTCGCTTTTATAAAGGCGTTTACCTATAATTCCCGTATAATATAAATAAATATATCCTCTATAGTTTTCTTTAGAATCACCTTAGTAAAGCGGATTTTAAATTGTTGTCTTCGTAACTTCCCTTAAAGTTTTAATTGGATTTAACAGAGGGGACGATGCTGGCCATCCAAAATATTAATCCTTCTGTCATATAACCATTTTTTAACCGATTTCAAAGTATTATATGGTTCCCTATAATATTGAAATACATCGGACATTGATGATTGGGTGAATTTATTGATATTTTAAAATGTTTAATATGCCGTTTACAAAGGCCAAACTTCTAACAACTTTTGAACTCATAAATTCTTATATCATAATGGTCTCTAGATATCTAACAGTTCATTTTAAGCAATCGCTATGAAAGGCTTCATTTTTATTTCTTATTACAACATCCCTAACATTATCATTGTTCATTTCGAACCAGGATTCACCTGAATAGAGAACATATTCCATTGTTCTGTGTCCAATTACTGTATTTATGAGTCAATTTTCATATTTTTTTTATATAATCCTTAAAAATGTTTTATATAGCCTAAATTAAAGAATAGGTTAGGCGCAATAATAAATAATAAATAACAAATGAATAAATAATTTATAGAACGATAATTTTATGAATTTTCAATTGACATGTTGTTGCAGAAATCTATTTTACAATTAGAATTTCCCCTCATTTTTATATAATCCACGATTAAGGTCTATTGGACTTTTAAATCATTCGAAATATTTTTAAAAAAATAATGCAATATTTTTCAAGTATAATTACTATTAGATAAAAGTTGATAGAATACAATTCACAATAATTTAATCTTTTAATTCTAATTTATTCTATTTAAAATAGTTTTTTTTATTATTGGTTAACAAAAACAACGAATTAAAAAAATTTTACTTTTCTTAATTTGGGTGTAGTAAGTAAGAAAATATATGGTTTGACCACTTTGTTATATTTTTTGATATTATATGCAATACAGGGTTAAATTTAAATAACGGGTTTTGGATAAGTTGGTAATGATATATATATTTATCACTTTCTGATTTTCTAATCATTTAAAAGCGTCAACTAAAAAATGTTAATTTAAATTATTAAAACTGTATAAATAATATGTTAATCAAAATCTAGAGTATATATATATATATTTAAAAAATTACCAGTAATATGCATATTATTGGTTTTATCAAAGCTAATTTGGTTTTCCTTAGTTGGCTTATTTGGAATTGTAGATAATACCTTAAACAAAATAAATATTTATATTCTAAAAAACAAATCTTTCAAAATATTAGATTATTTTACAGATATAAAACTATAAAAATTATACTAATATTAGTGCTTTTTTTTGCTATGTTCTAAGCTGAATTTTTAACTTTTACTTTTGAAAACCAGTAATGAATTAGCATTACATATGTTTTTAAATTAAAAAAAATATATAATAAAATTAAGAATTTATACCAAATTAATACTACTATAATGCTTATAATAAAATTGAAACAAAATAACCTTTTTTAAAGTTTTAGAGCTCATGTATTTAGCCCAAGCGGGGTAACGCAAATCTGATGTATCCAAATCGCCTCGGCAAATGAGAATTTTAATGTAGCCATCATAATCAAATATATTCAAGCGGATTAATTCCCCAAAAAATATTACCAAATTCGAAAACATTACCATAGAAGGATTGTTTTCTTTTAAGAAAAAAAGGAATTTATTTTTAATATAATTAAAACCTCTATAGGTGCTCGCCTACGATGACCTTTTATAAATCGGTTTCTCTCTGCCAAATTCCTAATTCAAAATGTTTCATCATTGTGGCTATCTTTCTTAACAAAATCCAAACGGCCCTTAAAAATTTGAAATAGGGGGGGGGGGGTGATTATTAAAAAAAGTTTAATTAATAATTCTGTTTTCCTAATTTCACGATTTGATTATTTCTTTATAACATATAGAAATTTTTTTAAACCAGATAAAATAGGGGCGTATAAGTCCAAAAATTTAATAAGTATTTTTTGGAGTATAGGAGCAGCCAAGGGTTTCGGGTTACAGGCTAGGCCTCCTTCTTCTTCTTCGTTAAAGCCAGATTCCGACATATCGCTGTTATCATCTAACTTTTGTTTAAATTGTTATATGTATATATATATATTTATAATAATTGTTACGTAATATTTACAATATTCCAATTTAATTTTTATAAAAATAAATGCCATTCAGATTATGCGTCAAAAAGAGTTAGTTATATTTTTTTCAGCGTACCTTCATGGATACATTAAAGATTGTATGGGTATCTTGATATATTTTACAGGTATCGTTTAAAAAGGATATTGTCAACACATTATTATAAGATGACTCTTTAACACATAATTTTAAATAGGCAATGCATTGCATTTATATATTATATTTGTATTAATAATTTATTCAACAAAATTCAATTTAAAAAAATATATTATATATACCAAAGCATCCAAATGATTAAGTCTCATAGCAAAAAGGTTGGCAATGACCAAAGACCTATGGGCCCCACTCCGGTGTAAAGTTATTGCCCATTGACACATAATAAAGATGACTGGTTCTTCTTGTTTATGAACCAACTTTTTAATCATATAATTATATTTCAAAATTTACAAAAATAAAGAAGTAAAAAACAATTGTATTTTAAAAGGTAATTATTCCTCATAACTTGTTTGATATGTTTAAAACTTAACTTTCATATTTGACTATAATTATTTTTAATTTGGGAATTGCATTAAGATATATCTTTTCATAATTTTTGTCAATTTTACATTAGTTGATGTCAGATTGTGGTAAATCTCAAAATTCTAAACCACCAATGAAATTTTAAAGGAAAATTATTCTTTCTAATAAATATTATTTTATAAAAATATTAAACTCTGATTAAGTCCTGCGAAGAATGGCTATATGAATGAGGGAAGGGAGAAAAGATTTTATCGTATAGCGATTTCAAACAATTATCCTTTTCACATTTATTATAATCGTGATGGTCCAATGCATGAAGCACGTCTATTATAACGTTGATGACTTTACCTGGATGATATTAATAACGTTTTAAAAAAATTAATACAAACCAATTCTAATGCTGCGTAGCTAGCTTTTATATAAGGCGTAATAATGTTTTGCTCAAAGATAAAATTTTCTAGATGGTGATTATCTTTGATTGATATTTACTTTATAATCAAAATTATGTCTTATCATAAGGCAGCAGACCGGAAAATAAAGATAATATTTTAAAAACCATTTAGAGATTATTGTTTTTAAGTGACTCTAATAAAATAAGTATCTCTGATGTCTATCAATAATATTATATTTATTTTTCTAACCTATGCATGATGGTTTATTTTTGCCCAAAGCCCATAAATTTTCGGCCATCGTGCTGCGTTTTTTTATTAATCGTTCTTTATCTAATAAAGCGTTTTTCATCTATAAATAAATATTCATAGTGATTATTTTTAGAAAATAAAACTCGGTAATAATAAAAAATATGAAATATATGAGACACTGCTAAGTGCCAACTAAGGCTCGAACGAAGCCTTTTTTTGGTAAGTTCCTCAGATTGTGGGTTCGATAAGAGAAATACAAAGGAATTTGCTTATAGGAGTGTGTCCAAGCCGTTTTAAAGAGTTTTTTAAGGTGGGGGTGTGTCTGAGAAGTGTTAAGATAATAAATTGTCAGGGCTGCCTGTAGATTCAGCATTTAAAGAAGTTAATTGGTCAATTAAAACTTTGGATGAGACAAAAAACATTTTTTATCTTAAAAATTAATTTATTATTTGGTCCGAACCCTGAGGTTAATTATAGCTGGTTATTTGCTCTATTTCAACAGTTTTCGTGGGCTAAAAAACAAATCGTTTTTAGCGGAAAATTATTACCTTAGTCGTGGAGTTTTTTTGAGAGAAAGCATAAATAAATTACTCGCGCCTCAATGTTTAACAGATGTTTTGACATCCACCTATAGATTGAACTAAATTAGCCAATTTTTAGCTATTACATAACTATATTGCTAACAATGAAATAGAACATAAAAGTAAAATTATATATTTTGATTACATCGCCAAAGATCATTTTTACAAATTTTGAGTTTTAACCTTATTGAATTGAAACTTTTTGATAAACAAATCGGGTCATAATATTTAATTTACGATTTCATTTCAGAAATATAATAAAAAATCGAACTATAAAAAAATGTTATTTTACTTTAAATTCATATTTAATTAATCATTTTCCAAAAAAATATATTTTCTAAAATTAAAGAGTAGAATTTAGATTGGCTCAAAAATTAAAAAAAAACTATGGTTGTGGTGCGTGCATTAAAATAAAAAAAACTGAGTCATAATTTCCAGCGTAGTTAGGGGTCGGCAATTTGGATGGTTCGATAGGCAATTTATCAAGCGGTGACCCTTTTAAATAGATCGGATTTGTTAGGGAAAGGTCGGTACCGGTCAGCGAGCTTGTCCAGTCCCAAACCCCGTTCCATACCAAGCTGGAAGGGCAGCGTAAAGTAGCCGTCCGTATTATATTGCTCAGATTTAGGATGGCATTGCGGTGGTGAAGGCAATCGTGAAAACGAAAGCTAAAAAGTTTATTTTATAGATTGATTGTAAGAGTGGTTAAAATTTATAAATAACAAATATTATAACAATGATGATGATATAAATTAAGAATTGATTGCTATTAAATTTTAAATAAAATACCAGTTTTTTTAAACCTATTCTATGTGAATTTTGAATTTTAAAGAAAATTAAAGATGGCGGCCTGTATCATATCGATCGATACTATTTATTTTTTAAAAAATCAAACAATAAACTGATAAAAAAATTTTCCTAACTTTTATAAATTAATTATAAATGAATATAAAAAAATGAATTATATCAGTTTTTTTCAATAAAATAAACTACATGACTATTTTTTGCTAACGAGTATCGGTAGCATTAACCGATAGGGTATCGATTTTGGTGCCAGTATCGGCTAAAAAAAGTGGGACTGCATCTCCGATTATATATTGTTTCTTATTAGTATTCTATTATAAATAAATAAAAATAGAAACCTAAATTCATCATCGGCAGAATTATCTGAAATGGTATCGGAGACATTAATGTATTCGCATAAAACCGTAACGCAAAAGTAGACAAGGCGCCGACAGTGGAAATATGATTGGCAAAAGGTGTTCATATACTTTATTTTTTATATAAAAATAATAATACATTCATGTATTCATCAAGACAAATCCTTTTCTACAAGGACTTAAAGAGATTATTTCTTAGATAATCTATGCTAATTTGGATAGCATACCTCTCTTGAGGCTTGCTTACTATAGGATGGGAATATCGGAATCAACAGAGACCGATTTTCTCCATGTATCGAGGAAGGAACTGTATTGCGAAATTGAGGATTTCAAACGCTACGTTGAGAATGCAAATAATGAATTTCAAAAAGTAAGGCAAAAATTGGTCAAAATACCTTTTGACCTTAGGAACCTTTAAAAAGGCAAACTATTATTTGATAGTTTGGTTACGAAAACTAGTTTGATTTTTTAATTTTTTAATAAAATTGCATATTTTCTAAAGTTATTAAGAATAATTAATAAAACTTTGCATATCATTTTGATAAATTTCGTTAAAAAAATTGAAGAACTTACGGAGTGGAGTTATGAGTAAGTGAAAAAGTATGTTATTTCAATCGGACTACCATTTATATATATCCCTCTTTCATCAAATTATATTAAAAATTTCTTATTAACAATATATATATATACAAATATTTTAATAATGATTTAATTAAATTTGACACTTTGTCAATAAAGTAAAATAAATTAGAAGTGAAATCATACATTATTGATAAATTTACAATTTTTAATTAATTATCACATATTTTTATTTTTCTCTGTCTCAGTAAGACTTTAATTGTCTTCTAAAATGTAAATTAACGAATAAATGTCAGGATGGGCATTTTTTGCCATTCGCTGTAGGGAATGATGGTATCCCTCGAGATGATTATTACTACGTGGACCTTGTATCTTTGTACCTATAAAAAGCAAATCATTAAATGTTAATAATATTATATCAAACTTATATTTATGTAAAATAAATAATTTATAATAATTATCTCGTCCAAATTTGAGAGGAAACATAGCATCATAATTTATCCAAGTTGTATCTATATATATTAAGAAGCTTGATAATAACGAATCTACACAAGAATCACGAACTATTTCAATGTCTTGTCTCTTGTAGTAGGCTTATCCTTCGAGCGAACAATGGTATCCAGGCTATTCTCTATATTGCTTTACCAAGCCTAAATACTAAACTTTACGCCAAATGGCTTGCGTAAAGTGAAAGAAGCAGCATAGGAATAAAATATGTTAGAAATATATACAATTTAAACTTTACTCTTTACTAAATGGTTGGAAATACAAATTGTAGAGCAGATATTGCTTCTGCTTCATAATCAATTTGTGCCATTTCGGCAAAAAATGGATACCATTTAAGGTGCTCTATTATTATTTGAAATAGCTCAATATATGACTCCTTCCTTTTATCTGAAAGAAGTGCACATATAATAGGGATCATAGTTTGATTATACATATAGTATAAAATTGGCTAAAAAAGCGCAGGCAAATGTAAAACGCTCCTTCCATATAAATGAATTTTGAATATGATGACAAAATAACTAACGCGGCAGAGCCAAATACAATTAGTTATTATTTTTAATTAGGAAATTATCACCAATGAATGTTGTTATCAGGTCAGTGATCAATACAATCGCCTTATTGCTAGTGGAAATTTTAAGATGAGTTTGTTTTAAAACAAGGTTAATCGTATTTTTCACCAAAATAAATGGTGGAAAGACCCCGGGATAACTATATATATTTGGATCTTTAGCACATCGTTAGTTTAATGCCCTTAGATAGATATCCACATTTGTATCTAAAGGATTTTATTGAAAAATTTCTTTTACGGTTTGCAATGTTTTTATTTTGCGAAATAAAATTGTATGATTTTTATGCTCATGGATTTGGGATACTGTATCCCTGAACATATTTACACGTAACTTTACAGTCTGCTCTTAGACAACTGTAGTGTGTTGTATACCAGTGTGCTATTAAATCAGTAAAGAAAAGATAAGCAATGTTTTGCCCTTTTGTATCTACAAAAGTAGTCTCTAAATATATGAAAATTTATAAATGTTCATAAAATAATTTACCAAAAATGGGTATATTTTCATTAAAATCTACAATAAACTCAAAATTGAATAGATGATGTTTCTCAAATAGCTGGTCATTCTCATGAACAATCTTCGAATCTTCCAAATCAAGGTTAAATTTGATTATAAAATCTTAAATATTATAATTTTAGGTACAACATATTATAAAACAATATCTAAACATAAATTTTAAAATAGGTAATACTCAAAGTCAATCAGTTTACACATTCCCTCTTTGCTAATATATTTCCCCATATATTCCTGATTTTCAAAAGTAATATTTATAACAAATAAACTAATTATATAAAATATAGATGCTACCAATATATCAAATAATTCCTATACATCTCCTTTAAATTCAAAAATGAAAAATATTACATAATTCTTTTAGCTAAATTATAGGTGAATATTATTAAGAAAATATGTATAATTATGAAAATGCCGAATCTCTTATATATTTTAATGCAAATACACGTATTTTTGGTAAATTACTACATAAAAAATCTATAAAGAGGAGCCGACTCCATAGGGCTAAACATAGCTTTTCTTATAGCCGATTTAATGGCACATACAGATATATAATATACTATCGTTGTCTAAATGAAAACTGTAAAGTCACGTGTAAATATGTTCAGGATATACAGTATCCCAAATTCATGAGCATGAAAATCATACAATACTATTTCGCAAATTAAAAACAATGCCACGTAAAAGCAATTGATCAACAAAATCCTTTAGATACAAATATGTATATCTATCTAAAGGCATTAAATCAACAATATGCTGTAGATCCAGATATATATATAATTATCCTGGAGCTCTTCCGCCATTTATTTCGGTGAAAAATACGATTAACCATGTTTTAAAACAAACTCCGCCTAATATTCCCACTAGCAATGAAGCGATTGTATTGACTACCCACCTGATAAAAATATTCAGTGGTGATAATTTCCTTATAAAAAATAATAATAAACTAATTGTATTTGGCTGGGCCACGTTAGTTAATTTGTCATCAAATTCAAATTACATTTTTATGAATGGGACGTTTTACACTGGCCCGTGTTATTTTAGCCAAATTTATACTATCCATATAATGTATAATCAAAGTATGATCCCTATTATATATGCACTTCAGATATAAGAAATGAGTCATATATTGAGCTATTTCAAATAATAATAGAATATAACACCTTAAATGGTATCCATTTTTTGCCAAACATGACACAAACTGATTATGAAACAGGAGCAATATCTGCTCTACAATTTGTATTTCCAAACAGTATAGGGTAAAGTTTAAATTGTATATATTTTATTTCTAGGCTGCAAAGAGTCTATTGTGTACACCATTATTCGAAGGATGAGCGGACTTCCTCTACGCAAGAAGAAAATTCTTGCGGGCAGGTAATGACCAGTTATTATCAAGTGTCTTAATATATATTGATATAAGTTGGATATATTGTGATATGATGTTTCCTCATCAAATTTGAACGATGTAATTATATAATATTTTTAAAAATTAATCATTTGTTATATATAGGTACAAGATACAAGGTTCAGGTAGTAACAATCATCTCGAAGGATACCATCAATCCCTTAAGCGAATGACAAAAAACGCCCATCCTGACATTTATTCGTTAATTGGTATTTTAAAAGATAATCAAAGTCTTACCGAACAAAAGGTATTACACTGGTTAAACCATGATGGAGAAAAATAAAAAATATGTGATAATTAATAAAAAAAATTGTAAACATAACAAATTATGATTTACTTCTAATTTATTTTTAATTATTGACCAAGTGTCTGATTTAATTAAATCATCATAATATAAAATATATATGTTAAATGTAAAATATTTGTGTATATACTAAAAAAAATCTAATATAAAATTGATGAAAGAACGATATACATGGTGGTCCGGTTGAAATGGCACACTTTTACATTTAATCATAACTCCTTAAGTTCCTAAGATTTTTTATGAAATTTTACAGAATGATAAAATAACTCATTCTTAACAATTCTGCAAAGTTTTATAAATTATTCTTAATAGGTTTAAACTTTATTTAAAAATAAATAAAAAAGAGTTTTTCGATATCAAACGATAAAAAAAAATTGATTAAAGATGATTTATATTTAATTAAAATTTTACGATAACAACATTATGGTACCAAACGATTATTTAAGGAATTCCCAAATAAAGATTATGATTTGAATTAAACCTTTATTGCATAATTCTTTCTAATACTTATGTTGGATGTTATGAAAATAAAATTTATGGAAATCTAATTTGATTTAAGAATGAAATGTGCAATGATAACGAGATCATTGGTTCCCTCTACTTTAATTATAAACACACATGCAATCTCCTGACTCCCATCTTGCCACGACCTGGCATAAAAAAAAGGAAATTTGTCGATCCTTAATTATTTTCCCTTTTTTAACAAGCAACAAGAGTGATAATAGTGATTCAAAGTATGTCGATTACTTAAATGCGAGCTTTTAAACAAAGAGAATACACTCTTTGATTCCTCACAATTGATAAATATGAATTTGAGCACTTATGAAGTAAAGTTCTCCTATATAAATTTCAAAAAATGTTTTAAATCTGACTCCATAGGCAAATATTGTGAGAAGTGAAGGACGAATCCCACGGCATATCATGCATTAACAATTCAGCTACCTTGGAGCCATTTGATTTTCTTTTCGCTGATAATAACCCTTGGTAAATGGGGATTTTTCCCTTTCAAACTTAAATGAGAATAAAGCATAAAAAATATTTCCATCTATATTAAAATATTATATTCCTGCAAAATAATCCCTTTTGGACGAGTACTTTAGATTTTTTTTATAAAAAAAGTCGAATGGGGGGGGGGGGGCAAACAAACCCAAAAGAATAATTATTTAAAACAATGTACTATATATATATATTATCTCAACCAACCATATTGTTAGTTTAGATTGACTTTTGCGTATTTATATATAAATCTAACGCTATTTAATGAAGCTTTCTAAACTATAATAACGAACAAAAACTAAATTAAAATAATCATAATAAGGAAAATCTATCAAAAGGGTGTCTTAACTCTTTAGCAATGGTAAAAATTTTAAGTCTAAAAGGGAACCTGTGAATAATAACTTAGCTTTGTATTTAATCATTTTTTTATCTCTCGCCCTTTAGTTATCAATTTTAATCTGATCATAGTGGGTAAATTTGAAATATGAATTACTTTAAGAATGAACGGCAAAAGAAAATCCAGAGCCTCGTCGCGAAGCTCCCCGTCATATTTTTCTACCGATTTCTCCAACAAATCACAAATAAAGGTCAAAAGTTCTTGATTATCTAAAAGACCCTCCTATATTTATTTTTTTTAAAATTATTATTGATGATTGAATTAATATCGAATCGGGTACAGGCACAAATATATAACTGTTTTTCCTTTCTTTCTTTATACTTAAAAAATTTGACTACCTTTTTTAAAAATATTATGTTATAAATAATAATGTTTTTAAATAAAAATTGATGATAATATTTTATATTTTAAAAGGTTTTAATTAAAAATAAAAAGAATAACAAAGAGAAAAACAAACCGTAAATAAATACCACACGAGGGAGTCTAAATAATTCCAAATGTTAAGGGTAACTGTTAAATCGGACGAGAGATATAGAGGTACTTGAGACTCATTACCATGAATGACAGTCGCTAAATTAGTCATACTGCTAGAAGAACTACTGTTGTGGATGGGATTTGAGTCGAGACTAGAAAATTTGGCGAACACCTCATTATTGTTCAAGCTAGACGACTCCTTAGTGTTGGAGTAAAACTCGTTGTTATTTGGAAGGGAAGGATTACCATTGTAATTGAGCAGCATGTTGCTGGTATTAATATTAGTGGTGATAGGGATAGGTATTATGTGGGAGTTGGCCGAAGAATGCTCTAGCTTGACGCCGGACGATAGCTCGGTAGAAGAGTTATCAAGAGAGCTAATAGCTTTCTCCTCGGCTAAGGCTTTTTTATGGAGGGATAAAAGTCGACTAGCAAGTTCTTTCAATACCTTGCACAAAACTTGCGTCCAATCTGGGGATTTTTTTTATAGAATCATGTTTATAAGTGGATGAGAAATGAGTTATAAAGTATGAATTCATAATGAAAAAGTATGGTCGACTCCTCAGTAAATTTTGACTTTAAGTCTTTGATTTAGTTAGAATTCATTAATAAAAATCTGAGGTAAGGGAAAGATTAAAGACCTAAAATCTCTAAAACCTCTCCAATTCTAAAATTCTCAAAGGTGACTCGTGTAAATAAAAAAAAAGTTCCGGTGATGATTAACAAAATTAATCCCTTTGATAAAATATAATAATCATTTGATAAATAATGAATTTTAAATAAATTCCAACTATTATACTTTAAAATGTACCTCTGAATTACGTTTATATTATAATTTTAATAATAAAAAATTGTTAATTGTTTACTACTTATATATATATATATCTATTTCATGTTTGATTTCTTTTCGATTTTATTATATCAAGATATGGTCTTGGTATTATTGGATTTTAAAACTCATCAACAATATCTGGTATAGAATTAATAATCGTAGAAGATAAATCACCTCTAATATAACGTATTAGGGATCTTAAAAATTTATATAAACTTATAATAAAGTTTAAAGGAGAATTAGACCGTATTTCATCATTTCAATATCATTGTGCACTTCTTTATTTTTAGTGCATCGATTTAATGTTTTATAAAATGTGTAATAATGATTATTTTCTATATATCTATTTTTCTTTTACCCAAGTAGTAATGTAAAATTGTGTTTTGTTATGCAAATTGTTTTTGTTTTTTTTTGGTATAAAATGTACATGAAGGGTTAATTTATAATTTTTTAATATTCATTTTCAAGTTAATTGTTATATTATATTTTTCTACAAACAATTTATTTAGTATAAGAAATTAATTTTTGTAATATTCAGATTTTAGAAACGAAATTGCTTTATTTCTCTTAATTTAAAGATGAATTGGATGTTAAAGGAATTATTAAAAAATTTAAATATTTGTGGGATAAAAAAAAAGAGATATAAAGTATTGTTATACAAAATTATAATCACTATTATTTTTTTTGTAACTAAATTTCCATTCATTATATTTATATTGTATCGTAAATAAATTAATTAATTTCAACATAGTTCACACACAATTCTTAAAGTGGTGTAGGAGTGAGGAAAATTTAAAATAAAATTGAACCAGGGAAGGAAGATTTCAAAAGGAAAATTAAAGGTAAAAAAATACGATTAATTAATGACATATTTATGCTATTTTTTAGTAATAATTTTAATAGTATTTCTTTATTCAATTAATTTCAGTAGAATATTTAAACTTTTTTTGATTAAATTTTTGTTGTACTTTGTAATGTATAATACACAGATAAACATGTGGAATTTTTTAATAGATAACATATTGTTAATAGTAATAGTTCTTGTGTTGATGATTTTAGTTTTTGTATTAGGTATAACAATAGGGAGAAATACGGTATATATTAAGATAGAAAGTAGAGAATTAGAAAAATTGAAAAAATTAATAAGAGAGGAAGATAATATAAGACCTATAGATAATTACCGACAGATAAGGTGCTATAGTTGTGGTCAACCGGATCACATGTCGCGAGAGTGTGAATTAGCCAAAGATTTAAAGTGGGCGAGATGTGGCAAGAATGGCCACGTAGCAATAAAATGTAGAGTGAACAATTTGTTAATGAGATGCAATATATGTGGAAGAAGGACACACACAAGAAAGGTGTAAGAACTGACTAGAAAAAGATTTTGATTTTTATGATAATTTTGTTAATAATAAATTTTTGAATTTTGTTAATTATAAATCATGTGATAAAAATAGAAGTATAGATAAAAAGAGAGATTTAAAGATAGAAAGTAGAAATTTTGAAATATTAGAAGATTTTTTAAAGAAGAATAGATGCCCGAGAATCAAGATAAAGATTGAGGAAGTAGAAATATGTTTTTTATTAGATACAGGAGCTGAGATGAAAGATAAGAGCCAAACAATTAGATGGTAGCGTTGTGAAAATTTTAGGTTAGTATAGGATAAGGTTGCCTGGAATTAATAAAAATATAACTTTATGGATAACTACGTTACTTTTAAGAATTGTGTGTGTTAGAGAAAGAAATACAATGTTGAGATTAATTAATTTATTTACGATACAATATAAATATAATGAATGTGAAATACAAAATAAAAATATGAAATTTAGTTACAAAAAAAATAATAGTCATAATTTTGTATAACAATACTTTATACCACTTTTTTTTTATCCCACAATTATTCAAATTTTTTTAATAATTCCTTTAACATCCAATTCATCTTTAAATTAAAAAAAATAAAGTGCAATTTCGTTTCTAAAATCTGAATATTACAAAAATTAATTTCTTATGTTAAATAAATTGTTTGTTAAAAAATATAATATAACTATTAACTTGAAAATGAATATTAAAAAAATATAAATTAACCCTTAATGTATATTTTATACCAAAAAAAACAAAAACCATTTGCATAACAAAACACAATTTTGCATAATTTAGAACACCCCAACACTTAAGCATGTTTTTCACCTCCTTCGGAGTCCTTAGCAAGGATGAAATTACTGACTCCTGCCTCTGAAGATAACGTCAACAAAGAGTTATTGTTTGTCACATATATATTCGGGCACACTCGCATCACATGGTTTCCTTCACACGACCAGCATTCTAACCTTCTTTTCTTAACCATCTCTGATTCCCATTGTCTAGCGGCCACCATCTGTTTTGGGGGTCCTGTAGCATCTCTCCGTACCTATGTTGTACTTCTTCTTTTGCGGCATTCAACCGTTTTCTGAATATTCCACCGAACCATCGATCTCCCTAATTTCTATCTTTATAATTCTATTTCATACTCTAAAATAGGAGGCCATCTATAACAGAATTAAACTATACATATATATATCCTTACCCACATATTATTTTTAACCCTAAATATAATTTTTCTTTTAAATTTAACCTTACTGGATTCTCAACATTTATGATTCTCATAATTCTCTCAGACTTGTTAAAAACAAATCCATTATGTATATCATTACCACATAAAATTATGATTCTCATAATTATGACTTGTTACAAAAACAAATCAATTATGTTTATCAACAATTTTAAAACGCCCTCAGTTATGATTCTCATAATTTTACCCAACTTGTTAAAAAAACAAATCAATTATGTCTATCATCAACACTTAAAATTAAGATTCTCATAATTATCACTTGTTACACCAAAACAAATCCATTATGTTTATCATCAATTTTCAGACTCTGTTATTCCTAACCTACACACCTAGATCTTAATTGTTTAATATGTTTTGAATATATTCCATCTTGTCCTTTAATTTATACTTCTACCTTTTTTCTTTCTATATTCTTCCTTACTATACCCTTCCCCCATTTAATTGATTGGATTATCAAAAAGTAGAATCCACACTAAACTTTTAACTTTAAATTTCTCACAATATGTAATATCCTTTTGTTTTATTTCTTCTTTCAAAAAATCCAATTCAGTTTTTCTACCTATAAACATCTCTTCTGGCGAATTCCCTTTGCTAGTCTTAGTATTGTTATATTTTAATAATAATAACCACCATTTTCCTTCTCCATACTTTTCTTTTTTTAACCAACTTTTAACTATAGCTACCATTTGTTCAGCTTGTCCATTACTTCTTGGATAATGTGGTGGAGATAATAAATGTTCAATTTTCCATCTATCACAAAACTTTTCAAATGCTCTGCCTTTGAACGCTGGACCACCATCAGATACTAACGTCTTCATTAATCCATATTTACTTACAAAATCTTTTTCCTTATCCAAAGCTACTTTTGTTGATAGGCCTGATAACTGTTGGCAATCTATCCATTTTGTACCTGCATCTACCATAATAAAATATTTCTTTTTTTCATATTCTAAAAAATCTACGTGTATTCTTTCACATGGAACATTTGTCTCTGGTCATTTATCTTCCTTGTTTCTTGCTGGTACATTTGCACACATATTACATGTTCGACAACTCTTACCTAATTCTTCTATTTCACTATTCATTCTGGGCCATCAAATGTATTCTCTAGCTTTATTCTTCATTCTTTCTATGCCTTGTTGTCCTATATGTATAACGGCTAAGACATCTTTTCTTAACTTATTTGGTATCACTAAACGATATCCTCTCAATAAACAATTGTTTTCTATATTTAATTTATTCCTTATGTTTTTAAAGGCTTTGTCTTCACTTTCATTCTGCATCTCCCTTCAAACAAGTTCTAATTCTTATTAATTCTTCATCTCTTTTGGATATCTCATCCACTATTTTAAAAGTTATAGGTTTTTCTCTTATATCTATTTTCAAAGCTCTAACATTAATATTTAATTCCTCTTCTTCAATATATTCTAAACTATTGTTGCTGGATCTTTATCTTCAATGTCTTTATTAAATAATCTCGATAATATATCTGGTAAACACTTTTGTTTACCCGCTCTGAATTTTATCTCAAAATCGAAAATACCAAACCATTTTTGTAATCTCGGTGTAATCATAAGTTCTTTATTGTCCTTTTTAAACAAATCTACCAACGGCTTATGATCCGTATATAATAAAAACTTTCGGCCTAATAAATATTCACTACACTTGGTCAAACCAAATTTAACTGCTAATGCCTCCTTCTATATTGTTGAATAATTTTTTTAGTATTGTTAAACTGTCTTGACAAAAATAAAATCGGTTTTATCAACAATCTGTAACAAAGCTCCTCCTATACCTTCATTAGATGCATTTACTGCTAAAATAATATCTAGTTTCTCATTAAAACAATTCAAAATCGGTTTCTCTACCATCTTTATTTTCAATTTTTCAAAACTTTCCTTCTGTGCTACTCCCATTCAAAATTTTTATTTTTCTCCAATAATTCATAAAATGGTGTAGCCATTTCTGCATAATTTTGTATAAACCGATGATAATAATTCTTCGCTCCTAAAAATACTTGCACTTCAGTTTTAATATTTGGTGCTCTCATGTTCACTATCTTATCTATATTCTTTGCAATCGGAATAATTTCATTTCCTTTTATTATATGTCCTGAATACTTTATTTCTCTTACTCCAAAAACATTTCTTTATATTAGCTCTTAAACCATTTTCTAATATTATGTCTAATACTTTAATTAATCTATTATGTTCCTCTTCTGTTCTACCTGATGTCAAAACATTTCTAAATAATACATTATTCCACTTAATCCCTGAAATAAGGCAGCCATAGTTCTTTGAAATATCGGAGCAGATACTTTCAACCCAAATGGTAAACGACAAAATGCAAATAAACCTCTAAGTGTTGTAATCGTTAACATTCTATTTGTGTTCTCATTCACCTTAATCTGTAAATATGCGTTAGAGAAATCTATCTACAAAAAATATGTTGCTCCTTTTAGATTTGCCAATAACTCTATTCTCGGTAAAGGATATTTTACTATGATAATCCAAGGATTTAACGAAATTCTACTATCTATGCATAACCTTAAGCTATTATCTGGTTTTCTTATGGGGACTAACGGTGTCGCCCATTCGCTATGCACTATTGGTCGTATCATACCCTATTTTAACCATTTATTCCTTATCAATTTCTTCTGTCCAAGAAAACGTTAATCTTCTTAATCCACAAAATTTAGCCTGGTAGTTTTCTAATAACTTTATATATACTTCAACGTTCTTCCTTGTACTGATCTAAAATAATGTTTATTTCCTTAATGAATTTCCTTTCAACAGTCTCTTCCTGTTCTACTTTATTCTCAATTATCTGTTTGTTGATTTCAACTGAAGTTACCTCTATTAACTTTATATCTCTTAATACATTATTCACTTCTATTTTGTCTCTATATCTTATCAAAATTTTTGGAGTTCGATTTCTAAGTTTATCGAGAACTAAATCTGTTTATCTTTTATCCTAGGTAACTAAATTTTATCAAAATCATTCTTTATTATTTCGCTATTTACTTCATTAATTTCAGAAATTGTTTCAAAAAAATTCCACCAATTATAAACAGGACCTATCGTCTTTGTATCACACCAATAAGGAATAATATAGGAAGAAAAAAGGTAGAAGTAGAAATTGAAGGACAAGAAGGAATTTAATTAAACAATTAAGACCTAGGTGTGTAGGTCAGGAATAACAGAGAGTCTGAAAATTGATGATAAACATAATGGATTTGTTTTGGTGAAACAAGTGATAATTATGAGAATCTTAATTTTAAGTGTTGATGATAGACATAATTGATTTGTTTTTTAACAAGTTGGATAAAATTATGAGAATCATAACTGAGGGCGTTTTAAAATTGTTGATAAGCATAATTGATTTGTTTTTGTGACAAGTCATAATTATGAATCATAATTTTATGTGGTAATGATATACATAATGGATTTGTTTTTAACAAGTCTGAGAGAATTGTGAGAATCATAAATGTTGAGAATCCAGTAAGGTTAAATTTAAAAGAAAAAATATTTAGGGTTAAAAATAATATGTGGGTAAGGATATATATATGTATAGTTTAATTCTTTTATAGATGACCTCCTTTTTTAGAGTAGAAAATAGAATTATAAAGATAGATATAAGGGAGATCGATGGTTCAGTGGAAAAGAGGCACAACATTGGTACGGGGAGATGCTACAGGAACCCCCAAAACAGATGGTGACCGGTAGACAATGGGAAGAGATGGTTAAGAAAAGAAAGTTAAAATGCTGGTCGTGTAGAGGAAATCATGTGATGCTAGTGTGCCCGAATATATACGTGACAAACAATAACTCTTTGTTGTATCTTCAAAGACAGGAGTCAGTAATTTCATCCTTGCTAAGGACTCCGAAGGAGGTGAAGGGCATGCTTAAGTGTGGGGTGTTGTCAATTATGTAAAATTGTGTTTTGTTATGCAAATGGTTTTTGTTTTTTTTGGTATAAAATGTACATTAAGGGTTAATTTATATTTTTTTAATATTCATTTTCAAGTTAATGGTTATATTATATTTTTTAACAAAAATTTATTTAGCATAAGAAATTAATTTTTGTAATATTCAGATTTTAGAAACGAAATTGCACTTTATTTTTTTTAATTTGAAGATGAATTGGATGTTAAAGGAATTATCAAAAAATTTTAAATAATTGTGGGATAAAAAAAGAGATATAATGTATTTTTATACAAAATTATGACTATTATTTTTTTTGTAACTAAATTTCATATTTTTATTTTTTATTTCACATTCATTATTATATTGTATCGTAAATAAATAATTAATCTCAACATAGTATTTCTTTCTCTAACACACAATTCTTAAAACCCACAAATAATTCCAAATAATATCATCTTTTTTAAGACCGGCCATTGTAAATGAATAAGATTAAGAAAAAAATTTATAATTAAAATTTAATACAATATCATTATATAACAAAAATTTTAAATCTGGGTGTATTTAATCCTTCATCGCACAGGCAGGACTAAGCACATAGTTATTTAAAATTCTTTCGATAATTTTGTTTGGATTCCTTAAGTAACTTAATATTTTTAGGTAGAGTATATATGTGCCAAACTAAATTAGATTATTTAATATATTAAAAATATGAAAGCTAAAAATTAATTCAATTCTAAGATAAAATATATCTAAAATGGGGTCCAGGGGAGACCATCTAGTCTTTCGTGTGATTTTTTTTTCACCTGTACTATGGGTTAAGTTAGTGTTGTAAATTATTTATTTGAAAATTTAATATTAATCTGAATTTTTTAAGAAAAAAACTATATTTTATAATCAGATGTTTTTACTTATTTCAATTTTTTTAAAACGCCATTACTAGTTTATTCTTCTTCTTCTTCTTCTCCGTTTTATGGCGATTTTCAGGTTAACCCGGGTAGGCCAGTTTTTCCTCTGATTTTTCTTTTCCATTTTTGACGGTCCTGAGCATCAATACTTGTAAGATTCATGCTTCTCATATCCGCCGCTATCACATTTGTCCACGTCATCTTGGGTCTTCCTCTAGGTCTTGATCCTCCTACTTCCATCATTGTGCATCTCTTTACCCAATCATCTCTTGTCATACGTTCCATATGCCCAAACCATCTTAGTCTATTTCGTCGCATTACCATACCAATCATTTCTATACCTAATCTTGCTCGCAATTCCTTGCTAGTTTTTCTCTCACAGAGATACCCCACACATCCATCTAACCATCCTCATCTCTGTTCTTTCTAATTTGGCTTCGTGACCGTGAGTCGCTTTCATTGCTCATGTTTCACCGCCATAAACTAAACAACTCCTCACACAGCTTACGTAAACTTTCCCCTTTAACTTCAGAGAAACTTTTTTTATTTGTAAGAATAGACGACTCTGAACTTCTTCCAAGCTTGTCTGATCCTTGCAACAACGGCAGAATCTACACCACCATCTACGTTTAGCATATCACCTAAATAACAAAACCTATCCACTTTTTCTAGGGTTAACCCATTGCCAATATCCAGACCACCATTTTTTAGGTTATCATTATTATGTATCCCTTTCATGCATGTTATACAAATAAAGGTCATTCTTTCTAACATCAAACTGCCTTTTTCCCGCTACATCTTTTATGTATCCATTTCTGGCATCTGGTGCATTGGATAGAATTTCTAGCAACTCCTTTCCCACATACACCACAAGGCCACTTACCGGATTCTTCCATCTTTAGATTTTCCCCACCAATCATCACCTTTGTTTTTGATGCATTCATTTTCAGGCCCTTTGCTTCCATAGTCATCTTCCATTTACTAACTTTATCCATCAATTCTCCCTCACTGTTTGCCATTATTACAAGGTCATCTGCATATAATATCTCCCAGGGAAGTCCTTCACGGATTTCTGTAGCCACCACATCCATTACTAAGATAAATAATAATGGACTCAGCACGGATCCTTGATGAAGTCCTACCTTCACCTCAAAGCTCTCACTATCACAATAATCCGTCCGTACTGCTGTTTGTGCTCCAACATACATTGCCATCACTGCGGTAACCAACCATTCTTCTACACCGGATTTTCTCAAGGCCCATCTTGTAATCTCACGCGGCACCCTATCAAATGCTTTCTCCAAATCAACAAACGCATAATAGAGTTTCTTTTCCTTTGCAAGATACTTCTCCTGAATTTGTCTCACCACAAAAATTGCATCTGTCGTGCCTTTTCCCGATGTAAAACCAAACTGCATATCATCAATTTTAATTTGTTCCCTTAACCGCTTCTCTAACACTCTCTCAAATACTTTCATTGCATGTTCCAAGAGTTTAATAGCTCTGTAAGACCCACAATCTAAAGGATCACCTTTCCCCTTGCATACTGGGATAATTATACTTCTTCGCCAGTCCTCGGGAATAGTACCTTCTGTGACAATTTGATTTGCTAAATTCATTAACCATTCAATCCCTAAATCATCAGAACCTTTAAACATCTCTGATACCACCATCGTTAAACCCGATGCCTTCCCTTTCTTCATCTTTTTCACTGCTCTCTTTATCTCGTCCTTGCCAAATTTACACCCTGGACCTTCTACCTTTGCACAACTAATATTATTATCCCATTCATTTTCTTCATTCAAAAGTGATTTCATGTAAATCTTCCAGGTGTTTTTAATACCACTACCATCAATCGCCATTTTTCCTTCCATATTTTTCAAACACTTTACACCTATCACATCCGGCCTCTTTTTTGACATCTGTTTTGTTTCCAATTCCATCAGCGCATTCCATTTCTTTAGCAAACTCGTGTCTTTTTTCTTCTTGAGCCTTCGCTATTAATTTCTTGGCATTTCTTTTAGCCATCTTGTAAATATCATTATCACTATTTTCTTTGCTATTATACCATACTTTGAAACACCTCCGTTTCTCATCCACGGCTTTCGTTACCTTCGGGTTCTACCACCAAGTCTCCTTATGTCTAGGCGGCCCTTTTGTCCATCCACATACCTCCTCAGTTGTCATTACCCAGGCTTTCTTCATGGCTTCCCACTTGTCATTCACCACAGATGCTTGTGCCACCTCCGCCTCCCTAATCGCCAATGCCATATTGAATTGAAGTCTAGCGCTCTCCTCCTTCAATTTCCAAACCTTCAGCCTTGGGACAAACTTTCTTTTAGTGACCCTGGCACCTTTAAGAGTGAGATCTCCTACAACTAGTCGATGCTGATTTATACATTCCTCTCCCGGTATCACTTTCACATTTTTTACTATACATCGATCACATCTCCTTAATAACAAGTAATCCACGCACTTTTGGTACTACCCTACTTATAAGTCACCAGCTTCTCTGATTCTTTCTTAAACATTGTATCATAGACAATAATATCCATAGCATCACTAAAATCTAAAATCCTTTCTCCTTCCAAATTTCTCATGCCATAACTGAACCCTCCATGTACTCCTTCATAACCCTCACTACTCGCTCCCACATGTCCATTCAGATCACCAGCCAGGATAATCCACTCTTCATTTGCCAGTCTCGATGTCATCCCCAATAGACTGTCCCAAAATATATCTTTCTCTTCTTCACTTCTTCCAACCTGAGGAACATATGCCGAGATAATATTATATAGCTTTCTACCAAAAATCATCTTGATAACCATTATCTGGTTGTCTAGCCTTCTCACTTCGACTACTTTGTCTACCAATTTCTCCGCAACCAATACCCCAACTCCGGCCTTGCCATCATTACCTCCTTGCCAAAAGAATTTATACTTTTCGCTAGTCTTGCCAATCATTCTGGTCCCATTTCCTTTCCATCTAGTCTCCTGTATGCAGCACACATCTATATGCCTTCTGTGCAATACATCGAAGACTTCTCTCGCTATTCCCATCATACTCCCAATATTCCATGTCGCGACCCTATATCGATCACCCGTAAAATGGTTTCTCTACTTTTTATCAGGTCGTTTATGGCCGTCATAAGTTTTATTTTCATGAATAGTGGTTCCACCAGGTTTCCCATCCTTCTTTTTGTCGTAGGCGGATGGGGAGGCCCACAGGGTACTTTGGGCTGTACCCCTATTATGTTTATATTTTAATTTAATAGATAAGCTTAAGCATGGAAATTACTATTTCATCATTGATTCTGATTCTGAAAATTCAAAATCAGATGAATTAACATTACCATGGCCAAATATGATAAATATTTTATAAGTAACATCCTATATTGAAGGAAGTAATTTAATTACCAAGTGTAAAATGTGCACAAAAAGTATTCTATCAGTGTCAAAATCTTCAAGTTTCAATTTAAAACGGCATTTAATTATAATATTAATTATTTTATGTAATATAACTAAATAAAATCATAAAATTTGAAGAAAAAATGCATTTGGGCTATTTGACTCCAACAATAACGATAGTTATTTTAAAATTTAAAAAAATGAATGGCCTCAAATATGGTAAACCATTGATAGACGCAGTATTAAATGGATTTAATAAAATGTATTAAACCTATCACTATCAAATAAATTACATATATTTTATTTTTTTAAAGATTTGAACATATATATATGAAGATAAATATTTTCTTTCTGCAATTATACATTCAAGCTTCAATGACCATATAGATAAACCTATAAAAAATAAACTTATAGCGTTATTTGCATTGAAAACCCAAAAACTGTTAATTTTGAGATATCCATTTATTTGACGAGGAAGTAGAGTATGGATTTGAAGAGGATAACTTATCTCGATTTTTTGAGCAAAGAACCAAACAATTAATGTTTTTAATAAATTCCCCACGTTAAGAGTTGTTTACTAAGTATAATACCGCAATCCCCTCCTCTGCCCCTGTAGAGCGCCTTTTTATTATACCTAATGCCGAATTAACTGCCAAGCGTTCCTGTCTATCAGAAGAAAATTTTGAAAAATAATTGTTATTAAAAATTAATAAGAAAAATTTTTTATAAATAAAAATATCTTCTTATTTGCTATAATATATTGTATTTATAATAAGATTATCAAAATAAAACTATATTATTTTTTAACTTGGTTAATATATTGTGTTAAAAAATATTAGACATTTATAAATATTAGATTAAATTTTAAATAAATTTATCATAAAATTTTGAACTCAATGAACGTTGAACGCGATTTTTTCAGAAATGTTTACAGCACTAGTTACAGTTGCCAGATCTCCCGATTTTTTTACTTTAGTTTACGCCAAAACACACCTTTTATTACTTTAGACTTTCTCCCGATTTATAAATTATTTAACTATAGAATTAACTTACCCAGAAACTTACGCGAATATTTTTTATTTTAATTAAATCATATATTTAAAGGTATCTTGTTTTCGTTAATTTTTTATCCATATTTCGAGAAAAGGAAAAACAAAGAATTCTATAAAAAAAAATTATTTTTTCGATCTCCAAATCTTTCCAATTTATATCTTTTCATTTTATAAGGCAAATTGTTATGATAAATCATATAATTACTTCCTCTTTTTCTGATAATGAAAATGATTTATATGTGAATGTGAAATGATATTTTAGAAGTTTAAAGCAAATTTTAACAGTTTTATAAAGCCTAATAATTTTTTAAAATTAATTAAATAAAGTTTTCTCCTGATATTTCATTTCTTTTCCAGTTTTATTCCATTAAATCATAGTTTAAAGACAAGTTTAACATCCAAAAAGAAATTTAAATCGCAATATCTAAATACCTGGATTTTCATTTATTTGTGGGTCAGAGAAAATAAAGAAAATAGTTTAAATGCAATTTTTATAATATGCAATATAAAATTCAGTCATGGAGGAGTTCGTGATATAAAAAAAATTTAAGGAACACTTATGAAGTGTTTTAACAAAATGGTAATTATTAATTCAGATTAGGTTCTCGAAAGACTTTATAAAAATATTTCTCTGTTAATCTTATTTTTTATCCCACAAAAATCCCAATTCAACATTAAAATCATTTTTTTAAGATGAATTAGCCGAGGCTTATTCAGGCCTATGTTTTAATATGAAGACGACCTTAAACAACGTGGTTAAAAAATTGCAATCCAAAAATTGAATTGCAGTAGAAATGTTTTCACTAATGAATACATTAGTTTTAACTTTAAAACTCAAGTTATTAATAACTTCTTATGGGTCGTTTGTAAGAAAAACCTTATAAAATGTGATGGTCATGACGAACTCACATCATTTCAAAATGAAGCTAATAAATATATTAAAACAATCATTTCGTATTTAGAAAAAATACGAATTATAATAAATTTAAAAAATCTAAATGTTATGACACTTGAAAATAAATTCAAATTCGAGGAAGTTGAATTAATAATAATCTATTTTAATATAAAAGATATAAAATTAGAAAATTTCAGGAATTCGTCGTTTTAATAAATTTATTAAACAAACCAATAATATATCAAATTTGGCTCATGAAACCAAATGGATAGTTATTTTTTCATAGAAAATTGCGTCAAATCTTGAAAAAATATGCAATATTATTCGTTACCAAATTCAAATGCTGATTCAGGGTGCATATTTAGTTTAATGAAAAATTTCTGAGGTAAAGATCATAATCGGTTATCTTTATCAGCTTTGGAGCAAAATTAATGATCAGATATAATTTTAATTATACTAAAAAAATCTTCTGAAAAATATGGATGAAAATAAATATATGCACTGATTTTATAAAATATTTTGTGTGTATTTATCAATTTTATATTTAAATAATAATAATATAAGATCTTCCTTTATTTTTGCCTATTATATATAATATATTCATTTAAGAAATAATCACTGAAGTAAAAAATTAATATTATTTATTTTAAAAAAAATATTTTAAATTATGGGTAAATTTTTCCGCTTATTGTTAGGATGAAACTGGCAACCCTGGTAAAATATTTGATTTTTAAAAAAAATTCTAAAAATCTAGTTTTTTAAAAAAAATTCTAAAAATCTAGTTTTTTAAATATTTATATCATATTTTTTTTTATATAAATATTTTAAAGTGGAATTTTGCATGACCAAATATATAGCTGGATATTATCTTAGTAATTTTATGCATTCTTTTTCTAGATAATCCAATATTATCTAATTCCATTTTTGCTGAATTAAATAGTTATCAACTTGAATTTATGACTCAGGTTTATAATTTGAGTTTGTAGCTCGAGTTAATAACTTGAGTTTATGAACTGTTCACAACTCGAGTCAGTTTTGGTTCAATCTCCAATGTCAATGACGATTTTGCATCAGTTCTAGGTTTTATTTCTTTTATTTAAATTGATATTTAGAATTTCTCTGCGATTAAGACAAGGCATTTATTTTTATTTAACTTCATAATCAATTTATATTTTTATAAAGTATCTCACTCCCCCTCTGTTTTATTTTGCATGTACCCCCCACTCCCATACTAAATTACAGGGTCACTATTTAAAAATTAAACTTTAATTTTACCTATATAAGGGTCCAATACTTGTCGCTTCTTCATTTTGTTTTCAGCAATTGCAGCTATATGAACAGCATGTAATTTTATAATCCAGCAAGCTCTTTGAACAGGAACATTTGATTCATAAAGTTGCATAAACAATTCCTCTTTTTTGTTGAAGATTGGCACCTTATTAATAAATATAAATTATTATATAAATTTAAATAATTTTAAAATTTTTATATAATTCTAGTTTAAATAAATTTTATTTTTAATTTAACCTTCAATTTATTTATTTTAATTTAGGCATCAAACAAAAAAATATAAAATTTATTATTAAACTCTTATAATCACCAACTTTACATTAATTATATAATAACTTTTTTAGCTAATATATTTAGGGGTTTGTTTGCTGTAAGATCTTTAAACCATGCATCAACTGATATTTTAGATCTTGCTGTGGCCTAAATAAATTCCATATGCATTATATTATGTTTTAATTGAGTATACCGGCCAAAAAATATCTTTAATGTTAAATAAGAGTTTTTTTTTGTTATTATCTATACTAGTATTTATTTCCTTTTTCCTTTTATTAATATTATTGAAAGAATTTAAGATTGTTTCATGAGATATTTTGACAGATTTACCACTTCCATACTATATATAGTTATAGGATTATATAAAAATAGAATTCTAACTTCTTCAATAAATGGTGGATTATCAAAAAAGCCTTGTTTTACATTAACTGCTGATAAATCATCCTAAAATATTAATATAACCTAACTCTAATACAATATATAACCTCTCGTTGTTTTAACTCTTGTGGATAAATATCAGGTGGCCCAATCTTAGGTTTTTTAAGAGGCCTCTTATCGATAATTATTGGTGCACAAGCCATTTAAAAAAAATCTGTTAGATATATCCAGATGATCTTCGTTTGTTTATACTTATACCTTCGAAACATAGAATGACATTGACATTATAATAAATTTTTTATGATCTTTGTATTTACTTCTTTCACTCTTAATCTTATTACAGGTAAATATTATATTTTTGAGTGGTTTTAATATATATGCTAATTGTTTCTATTTTCCAGTTTTATTTTTCAAACTTATATTAGTTTTATTTAAAACTAAATAAATAAGGAAGTTAGTAGACACCTAGTATTTGATGGAATGGAAGCTTCTATGAACAAGAGTCTATATACTATTCAACCACCTTCTCTAATAATTATTTATTTATGAAAAAATATGGTTGTAAAAATTTGTGAAGGACTTCCTTCCATGTCCCATTAAGTCAATGATGATATTGCCAGGGGTTTCGCTAGCTAAAGGCTTTAGGTGCTAAGGCACTCCATTTTTAAAATTAACATCAATTTTAAAGCTGGATAAACGCACCATATTTTATAATAAAAATTGCACCCAATTTTTAAATAAATAGAACCCATTTTAAAAAATACATCAATATTTTATTTAAATATTTTTTTTACAAAATTTTAGTGTTTATTACCTTTAGGCATTATATCATTTTATTATCATATTTCCTTCTTTTGTTTTACAAAAACAAAATGGTAAAAAAATTAAGATATATTATATGAAATGAGGTATATAATATATTTAAATATTTATTAATGTTCTATATATTATATTATATAGATGATCCTACACAACAAAATGAATCAACCTAATACATAGAATCAGGGTTGAAAAGTCGTTTAAATAACCGGTCATATTCAATCAATTTACCTGAGGATTGACCTTGTCAAATATGGTCAAATATTCTAAAAAATCTGAAGAAAAAAACATGTTTGAAAAAATAAAATGCGATTTAAATACATGTGATGACAATGCTACTTATTTATTCGGCCCCATAATTAAGGGAGGCATCTCTCTAGTAGTGAATTTAATGAAGATATAAAAATTATTTTACAAAGTGTGAGAATGAAAATATTTCAAATGATATCATAAATTTCAGAAGTAAAGGGGTAACTTCCATATGAAATAAATAAATTCCAGCCTAAAGTTAGTTGAATGAGCTTAGCTCACCATGCCCATTAATATAAATATCATTTTACTAACAATTTCTATTTCTACTTTTACTTCGGAAAGAAATTGTTCGGTTTGAAGTAACATTCTTATTAAAACACAAATAGATTGAAAATCTCTATATTTGGAAAATAAATTAAAAAATATTAAAGAAAAGGAGAATAATTAATATGATTCAGGAAGACTGTGCAACGGAGAGCAAATAATTAGTTATTGAATGACGATGAATTTAAAAAAATATAAAAAAAATTATTATTGTAGATTCATTTTATTAATATTATATACATAATAAAGTTAATATTATCTTAAAAATAGCTCGGCTTTCGAATGGGATGAGTGTAGCCTGGCAATCACAAATGGTGCGGAATCAAAAATGTCCATGAAATACAAATAGTGGTGAGTAACAAATAGCGCAAAAATCACAAATCATGAGATATCAGAGTTTGAAAAAAAAATAGATATAGGGCTGAGTTGGTATATAAAAAAATGAGTATATTATTAGTAGATATTTTTATTAAGCAGGAACAATGAGAAATAAAAATTAAACAGTATACAAAATAATAAATATATGCGAATAAAGTCGAATATTGTTTTCATAACCTTCTGGCAAGCTTGAAGAAATTGTGTGTCTAACAATAAATGTGAAAATTAAGAGATGTATAAACTAACCATTAGAAATATATAGAAAATACAATACGTATGTGTTAATTGATTTAACGAGCTTAAAGAAAAATTCCACAAAAATGATATCGTATGGTTTATTCATCTAAAATAAGAATGGGTGCGGGCTAAATTTTTTACTCACGAACCGCCCACTCATGCCTACATTAAAAATAATTTACGATCACTCATTTATTTTTTTATAGCTATACCCGCCCACTCACCGAAGGCAAAATGATTAAATATATTTTAATTTTTTTATATTTATTTCCATTAGTAGATATTTTAAAAATAATAAAGGTAATATTATTTATATTTTAGTTGCGATCGTCTTTCCTCTGTTAAAAGATTATTGGCTATTGAAAATAATGATTCAATAGAACCCGAATCGGCTAGTGCTGATATACATTTACTCTCTAATTATTCAAAAAAGGAAGGATTAAAAATTGAACAAATTTCAAAAACTTTAAAAAAATAAAGAAATAATTTATTTTATAAAAAAAAAAAATTTCAAAAATCTAATAATATATTCATTTTTTTTGTTAAATTTGTTTAATTTAAAAAAAGAAGAAAAAAAATTCATTTTGAATATAGTCTCTTAAAGTAATTTCTGCGGTAAAATTGTTGAGGTTTATAAAGATATTACTTTTAAATATTTTCAGTGATTCAAGCAAAATTTCAAAACATGCCCGATCATGCACGATGAATTAAAAAAAGGCCCGCCAAGCCCAATCCCCGTTCGATATTCAAAATTTATACACTCTCAAGAACCAGGACAGATCACGCCCTCACCCTCCTTTACTCCAAAGGATAATAGAATATTTTTTAAATACACTTTTTACTAGTAAACACATAATATTGCGACGCATCTGATTCAGGATTAGGAGCTGTGTTGTTACATCAATTAGTAGACGGAAGAGCAAAGTCTATTTCGTTTCAAATTGCGTACTTTAATAGAATCAGATAAATACTACTACTCAGATTGATAAAGAAGCTCAAGCACTTTTATTTTGTATTTATAAATTTCATTCATTTATTTATGGTAAAAAATTTTTACTGCAAACTGCTCACAAACCAGTAGAGCAATTATTTGGGAAGAAAATGGATCTACCAAAAAGTAATAATTGTTTGACACGTTGGGCCTGGAAGATGGCTTCTTATGATTTTACAATAGAATATAGACCTAGTAATAAAAATGTAATCGCTGACGCATTATCAAAACTTCCGATATAGACATGGAAAAGAATCAAGATTCTAAACATGCTTTGGAGATTCGAAGTATTAATTTAGATGACATGCAATTGTCAGAAAATATTCTATTAAAAGAGTCGAAGCAGGATTTAATATTAAAAAAAATAGCAATTTACATTCAGCAAAACTGGCGAAACTTTGATCGTCATAAAGTTAAAGAAATGTTAATTTCTATAATCGATGGGAAGAGCTTTCTATCCATATCATGATATTATAGAATGATATGGGAGTTTGGTTATTCCCTAATAAATTAAGAAATGCAGTGTAAGGAATGATTAACCGGGGACATCATGGGGAAAATGTAATGAAATCGATTTTTAGATTGTATTGTTGGTGGCCCAGATGTGATATTGATTTATAAAATTTTATTAAAATATGCTATGAATTCCAGTAAATTAGACCTTGAATTCAGTACTTCTATATTTTTGGACTGCAGGCAAGGAATTTTGGGAGCAAATACATATTGATTTTGCTGGACTAGTGGATTCGCGATATTGGCTATATGGTGTCGATTCCTTTTGCAAATGGCTAGATGTTGGTCTAATGCAGAAAAACTCTGCTGAGGCTATAATTAAACGATTATAAAAATGGTTTGCTAGGTTTGGAATACCCAAGTACATTGTGTCAGACAATGGATCACAATTCATATATGGGAAATTCTGTCGGTACTGTGAATTAAATAACACGCGTCATATAAGTTCGACACCCTATCACCCGAAAACTAATGGATTAGCTGAGTGTACAATACGAACCTTGAAAGGTCGATATTACGCAACGAGAGAGTCAATTTCTGACCGAGAAGAAGCTTTGGTACAAGGTTTAACAACCTATCGATTGAGGGAGCATATCTCTACAGGGAGATCTCCTGCCAGCCAAGATTATGTTTGGTGGGCATTGAAAACTAGTTTGACTTTGAACTGGATAAGACCAAATGTAGAGCATAATTTTTGAAATGAAAATGAAAGACAAAGTCAAAATCATGATTTACATTTGAAAGGGAGAGAATTAGAGATTTCACAACCTGTGTGATTAAACAATGAGACTGCTAAAGGTTGGAGAAAGGGAATGATTAAAAAACGACAGGGTTATATTCTTATATTGATTGTGGAAACACGCAGATTAGCTAAGAGATCGTTCAATTATTCTAACTCATGAAAGTTCATCGTAAGTTACAGAAATAGTTGTACTAGTAAATGAAGCAGGTACAAATATTGCATTACGTTGTTCATCAAGAAACCGTAAACTCACAAAGAGGTTTATTGAAAAAATCTAGCTTAAAAATGTTTGGAGGAAATTTAATAAACTATTATTTATTAAATATTTATAAAAAGAATGGAACATTCTAAAAAATTAATATATGTGATGTGATAATTTTAAAATATAAATAAAACGATATAATTTAATCCATGGTGGTTTTTTAAATAGCTAACTATTAGTCGTTTTATTAAAACGGTGTCTCGTGGTACTGCCCGACTCTGTATGTGTTTTAGGGTGAGAAATATTTTTTATATGAGAAAATAATAATATAAAATATTGAAAAGAAATAATATATTTTAGGTAACATTTTTATGTAAGGTGAATAAGAGTGGTTTTGAATTTGCGCGGTTTACATGGAGTTTCATATCATACAATGATAATTTCTTCTATATAGTATAATGGCGTTCATATCAACTAGAAGATATCTGCATTATGTACAAGAGGCATTAGAAAATGGTGCATTGTTAGAGATACCATGTTTATATACTCATAACGACTTGAAATCTCTTGTAACATTTTCCAAACTGGAATTGAGGAATATAGGCTTACTTGATGGCTCGCAATCTAGTAAATGGATGTCAAGCAAACGTAAATATATTTAATATTTTGATAACAATTTATTTGTTATTAGGTTATACAAATGATTTTGAGTTTGAAGTTGAAGGTATTTTAGACTATGTTAGTGTAAAAGTAAAATAAATTGTGTTTCAATATAGTATATAGCCTTTCAGAATGTTCAATTCTATTATATTAAATGGAAAAATTGGGATGATACCTATAATACTTGGGAACCAGCTAAAAATCTCCTAAAATGCAAACATTTAATCAATAAATTTAATTATACACGAACTCATAATTCTTCATCTCCATATGAAAAAATCTTATTTTTTTTTAATAAAAATAAAATAGATAGATTTAAAAATATTATGATAAATCCAAGGACACACCAAATATACTCATATAATGATGTCAAAATATTATTAAATCTGCCATCAAATTATCCTACTCAACTTGATAAATTACACAAATTTGTTAAATTTCAAAATGCTCTAAAAGAATGGGAAATTTACATAAATAATATTATAGGTTATAATCAAATAATAGTTGAAAATAATATTGATAACTCTTATCCTCCAAAAAATTTTACTTTTATAAATGATTATATTCCTGGGGAAAATGTATTTATATCAGATGATCCTCCAATTGGATGTACATGTCAAAACAATTGTCAACCCATATTAGAAATTGACAATAAACCATGTGTAAGAAGTTTTCCACAAAAGTTATCTGGTTGGAAAAGAAATAAAGTGTGTTGCAGTTCTATGTCAGGATATAATTTTCCATATAATAAACATGGGAGAATCATATTAAAAGCAGGAATTCCCATATATGAATGCAATAAATTATGTAAATGTGATCCTCATTTATGTCGATTCAGGGTTGTACAAAAAGGAAATTCGAAATTTAAATTTTCTATTTTTAAGACTGATGATAATCGAGGATGGGGTGTCAAAACATTACAAAGAATATATAAAAACACATTTGTTATGGAATATATTGGAGAAGTAAATATTATAATTTATTATATTACACATGTTTTTTTAAATTTATAGTGGGGCATACTCCGAGTTGGGCAGTTCCTCCAAAAAAAGAATCTAGATACAGATTCTTTGTAAAAAATGAATCTTAGATACAGATACTAGTGTCTTTTTCAAAATATCAAAAAGATAAAGATATTTATATCTTTTGCCTAATTAGAGTATCTTAAATGTAAGATACATTTAAATTATCATTGCCAATTAAAGAATAGTTTATAAAATACAGTTTTTATTATTTATTTATGAAGAACATATACATATAATAAGAATGAATATTTACAATAATTATTAAAATATTTAATGATGAGTTAATTATAATAATCAGGTTTTAATATTAGTAATGCCCATTCTTAACATAGATAGGGAAGAGGGACTAGTATTTTTAAAGGGAGTTAAAATATTTATTTAAAAAGTATTTAAAATAGATTCATTATTTTATAAGATAATCAAATTTTTCAAATAATTTATCATTAGACCTTTGCCATTATAATACTTTCAATTGTAGCTGATGGAGGTATTGCAGTATTATATTTATAAAAATTTCCTTAATAAAAGGATAATAATTAAGCATTTATAATGTATTTTGACTTTCTTTAATATAATTTAAAACCTTCAGTTAAATGTTATTTGCATTATTGATCTCAGCAACAATTGTTTCACCAAAAGAAAAATAATCATCATTTTCTTTATTAGATGTTAGATCTATTGGTGTTATAGTTTGAGCTTGATTATATACTCTGGTACTATATTTAGGGCTTCTTTTATTAATATATTTTGAAAGTATTTTTTTTTATCATCTGACTCAATCCATAATCTTAAAATATGGATGTGATATTGATGTCAAAAAAAGACATTATATTTAAATCATAGAAAAATATTTTGTTAAAATCTTTTGCCCATATTTGTGTTTAACCATTTATCATTTTTTTGTTTATATAGGTTTTACATCTAGCTTGTACATTGTCTTTTTTAACTTTATTTTAAAAAAATTTACATATAAAATTTTAAGATTTAGATTTGATTCACGTGAACTTATTTCCATTATTTAAATTTCACTACCATGAGTGTTAATCATCCTACAAATTAAAAAAATATTACATAAAATTAGTCACGATATTCTATCGAGTTACATTTATATATAAAATATAATCGTTACATATTTCCTTTTGGTATTGTTATTTTTTATTTATCTACCTATTTTGATTGCCATTATATTTAAAATATGGTGGAAAAAAATAAGTAAATTAATACAAGATTCTTGAAGAAAATAAGATATATACTGTGATATGTAAAATTTTAAACATGAATATTAAAAAGAATCTATCTTTTGTCAAGAAAATGAAAAAGATACAAGATTCTTTTCAGAACAAAGGATCTTAGATACAGAGTATCTTATTAAAAATGTGAAAAAGATACTGAGTACAAGATACAAAAGGATCTTGTATCTTAGATACAAGTATTCGTGGTACTACCCAACTCTGGGCATACTTTTACTCTAAGAAAATTTTTTTTATAATTATTTATCATAATCTTTATCACAAGTTAATTTTGAAAAATTACTAGAAATATCTATTAATTATTATGCAATCTAAAGATTACTTAATCTTTGAATTGGCTCCTATATATTTTTATTATAATTCTTGATTATTTTAATTTTTTTATATTTAGAATGTTGAACAAATCATATAGTATTTACCCCCTCATTGTTAATTTTGATTTTAAATTGTATTTTATTATTATTAACTATGCATTCAAATTTTTGATCATTTATTTATTGTTCCAGTTTAAATTGATAGTTAGTTTTAAACTATAGTCACAGGGGTTCAGTAGTGGTCTGCTGGTTTTTGAAAGTTGCTTAATTTGTATCAAAGTTACTAATTTTGAAAAGTATTTTTATTTTAATCAATTTATTTTGATATAATTAATGTACATGTTAGCTGCAATTTGCTTTTTCTGGTAATATGTTATTTTTTCAACTTTAAATAATTTTTTGAGTTGTGTTTTTAAAATATTAAAAATCAAATTTTTTATGGAAATATATTCCAGCATTTTAGATACATATCATATGAATTCTAGGCAAATTTTTTGAGTAATTTATATAAAAAATCTATGGAAAACTAATATAAATTTTATAAGTTCAAAAGTTCATGGCAAAATTGTCTGTAATTCAACAAGTATATTTCATACAAGATGAAATTCTTTCCAATATAAATTTTAAAGTAATAACAAGATTTTATTCGCAGGGGCATTGGAGAGGCCTTATTGCATATTTAGTATACATTAAAATTACTTCTATTTCAACCCTTAAAACTAATAATAGTAGTTTAATATCATATAAATTTTCAAATGTTAATTATGGAATATTTAGCATATTATTGTATTTCAAATGCAAATTTCTTAAATGTGCAAAATTTACATGAGGTGGAGGAATAAATATATCGGGGTGTAAAACTGGCCCCAAGATGTTTCCCACATACATACGACCATGAATGAGAGCAACCAGAAATAAATTGATAAGTTTTTCTTTCCACATCCAAAAAAGGTCGTATTATTGCCAACTTTTATTTATTCTGAAATAACTAAATACTTGTAAAAGCATTTCGTACTTGCGACTATTGAATCTATTGTTTTTCTAGTAATTTGCAATATATTCATTATTTCATGATAATCAGGGATCCAAACCGAACCTTTAACCCGATATTTTTTATCTAACCGAACCGGAACCGTTAATTGATTTTCTATGCTAACCTGAACCGAACCGCTAAAATGTTTGTGAATCGGTTCGAGCCTCATGATTTTGTGATTATAAAATAATGTATGCTGCAATCGAATCAATTATGATTGATAAGTGTTAGCCACATTTTTTATAAACTTTTGTATATTGCCATTTTACAACATATTTAAGATTATAACCTAGAAATAAATTGAATCCAATATACTAATTATTTACATATAGTATTATAAATGACAAAATGTATATTTTTATATAAAAAATTTTTGATCTTTATTTTTGTATAAAATATTTTTAACAGTTCTAATCGAACCGATATCTTTATTTTTTATGAACTGAACCTGAACCTTAAACCGTTATTCTTATACAAATATGCATTTCGGTTCCGATCCCTGATGATAACGCTCTCAAAATTACTGCGTAAATGTATTTGCTATAAAAAATTTGTTACAATGGGTTGGCTATAAGACATTCGCAGTAAGGAAATCTCGATGTAAGTTTTGCTAAAAAATATTGATGATTTAGCCTTCACGATAAAAATTTTGCTCTTAAGTGTTTGCGGTTTAGGTCCGAAAATATATTCTCTATAATGGATTCACGATATTATCTTCGCTATAAAAGTTTCATGGAAAATAATTTCCTGTCATCTTTGCTATAAATGGCATGTATTGTAAAAAATTCGCCAAAAAAATGCATCGGATAAAAGTTTGTTGCTGATATAATAAAATAAGCTTATTCGCGTTAACTTGTTACATTGATTTTATTGTTTATTTTTAATTATTGTCTGAAATAGGGGTGTACCGATACCACTTTTTGGAGGCCATCCGATATTCCATATATTAAATTGATATCGACCGATTACCGATCCGATATCATATCTAATTTTGTATTCTGTAAAGATATCAATGGTTTTAATTTTTAATATACTTTTTATAAGTATAACATCTATAATTTAACTATACCATAACATATGTCATTTAAATATATTATAATGATCAGTTATCATTTATATTCAATTGCAATTCTAAAAGTATATAAAATATTTTTATTGATAAATCACTTATTTACATAATTAGTAATAAACAAATATATTATGAAATTTGAAATAAATATTTAAAATTAATATATCGAAGATTTCTTTTTTGAATACCAAAATTTCCAATTTATCGGAGGTCAGTCTGCGGTGATGGAAACTGTTAATATCACTAGCTTCACTAAAAACAGATTCTGAAGAGATTATTGCACACTTTTATAAACAGAATGCGAAAAAAAATAACAATATGGCAGAATGTTTATTAACTAATTATTACTATTAAAAAAATTAAACATAAAAATGGATTTCGATTTTATTTATAAAAATAAATGGTTACTTTTTTTAAAATTTTACAATATTTTATTTTTGTTAAAAGTACCATTTTTTATCGGATTGGAACATTTTATAATATTTGCCGATAACCGATATTTTAAAATAGATGAAATATAGGCCCGATATTCCGATATAAAATATCGGTTGATTCTTTCTATGTAAACTCTTTTCTTACTCAATCTTAAAGAAAGCACATTCTAAAAAATAATAAGGCATAAAATTTAAATAAAAAGAATGTTGTTTTTCAGGCTTAAACAACTATTTCTTAATGCAGATATCTTTGTTTTAGAGGATAAATATCTCACATTGTAAATATTTAGTTCTCTTATCTTTAAGAACCCCCCCCCCCCCCATTTTTCCTCCAAATTCAGACCAAGGTAAAGGTAATGATGATAATAATGTATTCTTACTACTTTCTATAATAATAGTAATAGGTCATTCCATGTTAATTAAATTAAACACCTTTCGACAGACCCCTTTAAATTTCGATAAAAATTTGTAGGCACGTTATATATATGTTATATATCTGAAACGAAATTTTAGCTCTTTAACATTTAGATTACTGGAGATAATAGGAATTAAAGGTACAAATCGACTTAAATTTAAAAAATCGAAGCCTATGATATATTCGAAATATTAATATTAAGTCAAATGGGCATACGATGACCAATATTTAAAGAAATTAATTTGTATGTTTCCCCCTTAGTTATCAATTATTGATAGTATTAATATTGGATTCAATATTCGAACTAATTTAGTTTTTAATTTAAAACTAAATATTTAACAACAGTAAAAGGTTAAAAAAGCCTATTTTTATACCTTTATTCCCCATTATCTCCGATAATTTAATTGCTAATGAGCTAAAATTTCGTTTCAGATATTACTAGAACATATATAACGTGCCTCAATTTTTTTAATCAAAATTCGAAGGGGTCGGCCGAAAATCTCGATTTTTTTACTCATTTGACATGGAATGCCCCAACACCATTTAGAATAATAAAATAAAAAATACTACAACTGAAAGGAATGTAATGAGATATAATTTTAAAAAATAATGCGTTGTTACCTTAATTCATGACTTGTTTTTAACACTGTTTTTTGGGGAAACGACGTCACTTACACGGCGTTATTAAATTAATGAACCGATCGAAATCAGGGTTACTATTATAAAATCCGGAAACGGGCATATTCTCGGGAATATTTAATTAATTATTTTGCCCTGCAAACATATCTAATCTTCATTTCAATGTTGAACTAACCAATGATGAAATATCATCTGATATGGCTGCAGTCAATGCCCTAATTGTAGAATTCAATATTGATATCGGAGTTGTTTTAACCAATTCCGATCAAAGAGTGGTTTTTGGGAAAACGTGGGAATAAGGGAAAGTGCATAGCATGTTTTACCTTTGATTTGATGGAAAGACCTTTCTCTACACCATCCTATAAGACTTTTATCAATTCCTCCAACGATTGCTGCTTCGGAGAGAATTTGGGGTCTTATTTTGGAAGAATCTAAAAATCATATTAGACTTATTAATAAACTTGTGGAAAAGTTAATATTCATGAAGTATAATATTTACAACATAAAATATTGATACTACATATAATTATCCAGTTATTTCAACTCCTGAAATTTTAGAAAATGGAAATAAGCAGATAATGTTATCATTATAGAAGAAGAATTAATTAATGTTATATATATTTCGATTAAGACTCTTTTGGTTTTATTCTATTCAGTATATCTAATTTATTGAGTCAAGCGTTGATCATTTTAGGCTAAAAAAATTTGTCAAAATTTATTGATTTTTAAGCCAATTTGGGACATTTTCAATAAGTTTACCAAAATGCCCGGGAAATTCCCAATATTGCCGTGGTGGAAATTTTTTTTTCATAATTCCTGGAAATTTTAACATAATTATTTATTTGTGTTTATAATACATTTCATTTTTATCTCATGATAAGTTATTAATATGCTTATTAAACATTTATTTTTAAAATTCATTTTCTTGATTTTTCTAAAAATGGAAGGGGGGGGTGCTAAATTATTTTCATATTTTCAAGGCACTATACTCATACTAAATACATTTTTTATGAAGATAATCACTAATGAAGAGGCAGAAAAAAGAGGACAAATTTATGATTCAAATGGCATAACCTATCTTTTTGATTTAGATTTCTGTGATCAAGATAATGCTTTTACAGTTGATGCTGGTTATTATGGAAATATATCACATTTCGTTAATCATTCAGTAAAAAAAATTTTTTGTTATAATATTTGAAAATTAATATAAGTGTGACCCAAATTTGGTCGTATATGCAGTATATATTAACAATTTGGATATAAGATTACCGAGAATTGCTCTATTCGCCCGCAAAGATATACTTAAAGGGGAAGAATTGACATTTGATTATCTTAATTCAGGTAAATTCAATTTTATATTATTTTAAATTAATTTTTTTTTGTAATAGCCAACAATAATTTTCAATCTGAAAAAGGCTTTATTACTAAATCTCCTTCAAATAGAATTAATAAAGCGATGGCTAAACATCATTACTACTTTATGGACCTCAATTACGCTAATATTTCATTAAATCGTTATGTTTCTCCTGCCCATAATCTAGACCTTCTAACTCCACCTTCCTCACTCGTATCCAAAGATTCAATGTCAAACGAAAATAGTGAATCATTGATATTGGAAGACATTAAACCAGACATTGAGTTGCTGAAAGCCGAAGTGGCCAATAAAATGATTAACTTGGAAGACACTCCTCCAGATACGGTCATAGAAAAGGAGGCATTTACAGACCATTCTTTGAATAACTCATTAATTCTATACCCCAATGATATTTTATTAAACGCACCAATTTCTAATGCCTTGAAACGACCTTCTCCTTCCGACTTCATTCCTAATGGTAACTCCAATAAACGTTCATATGATAACAAAAATATTATCTACGAGAAATTGAATCAATTCCCCGAACAAAAAAATTCAAAGTCACGACCAAATAGGTCTATAAAAGCACCTCGTTGCAACGAATCATACAAAAAAGCGGCATCTCTTAGAATAGCATGCAAATGCAAGTCTATAAATTGTAGAAAATACATTTTTTAACAAGTATCAAGATTTATTTAAGGAAATATATTATACGTCTTATAAAAATCTTTAAAACCAATTTAGAAAAAAAAAGTTTTTTACTTACAATATATTGTGTTTTTCTGAATTATTATCATAATATTAAGGCTTTCACAAATCTACTAAATTTGTATAAAAAAATCAATGCACCAAAGTTATTTAAATCTTATCAGAAATTTTTTTTTTCCGTATCCTTATATCTCATTAGGAATCCCAGAAGTAAATAAAATAGTTATAGATTATTTAATTTTTTCCCGCTAATCATGAAACGAACTACTAATTGTATGTATATTTTTGAGCAAAATTATTCATTTTTTAAAAATTATTTATATAAATTTTTAAAAGATACATATATTAGTTTATATACCCTTTATAAGTTTTTATACTATTAAGCATGTTTATATGAATAATTTTTTACTTATGTGAATGATGTTTTAGATCATTGTCGAATATAAAATAAATATTATATAATAGTACATGTTATGATTTCAAAAATAAAAATATTTTTCATTATGCAGCCTTCTTTTAAGTCTAAGGCTTGTGAATAAATAGTCACCAACTATGCATGAACTGATTCAAAAACTCACTGTTATTTTTCTTATATTTCCTGCAATTGAAATATGGGCATTTATAATATTAATGGTAATTTTGAGATTTTATGAACCATTAATTATTTAAATAACTTTTATGCTGTCTAGCAAAAATGTTTCCTAAAAAATTAATTATCGACATTCCGAAAACATAGAGACTTATTCCTATAAATTAGTGTTGTTAAACCGGAGATTTCGATAATATATGTCTAGACCTATGTTCCTTCTATGAGCAAAATCTTCAGGCTTGCGTAATATTTTTCTGGATAAAATATTGAGTTATTCGTTTTTAAAATCGGTTCAAAACGAGGCGTTTAACAACACTACTATAAATAAATAATATACTTTCTCTACAACTTAGATGCTTAGATATATTTAATTCTAGTATAGGGAGAGATTCTTTTGGCAAAACACCAAATTACATTATAATAATATAGAATTACGATGAAGTTACCAATGACTAGAGTATCAAACGGTATCTACGATAATTTTGAAAATTCAATATATCGTCATCATGGTAAGATGGATTGTATATGCTAGCTGTGTATTTTCCTGAAATGTGTTATTTTTTCAACTTTAAATATTTTTTTGAGTGAGTCTTTTAAAATTTAAAAATCTGATCTTACCGGAAATGTATTCCAGCATGTTTAGAATACCTAGCAGATTTTCCATTTTGAAATCCCTATTTTCCAACCTCATACGATTTTCCATCCTATGTTTATCATTCTTTTCATGAATTTCAGACACTTTTGAATTTAATATTTATATTGGGTTTGCATAGAGTTTTTATATAAATTATAAATGACTTAAAGTTTAACCGTAAAATGATCTAAAATTCATAAGATAGGTATTCTTAACATGCTGAAATATATTGTGGTAAAATCAGATTTAAACGCGCTCAATTTGAAAAAATAACACATTTCCGGAAAAATATCAAACACATTAATTTTTTATGAGATTTGTTAGTTCAAAGATAGATGGTAGATAAATAACAATTTAAATTGGATCGGTTATAGTGAAGGTCAACGGTCCGGTCTTAGACCGGGATCGGACCGATCTTTTTCTTGAGGACCGTGGTCCGGACCGGTCTTTTTATTTTTTACGGTCCAGATCGCGGTCCGGACCGGTCTTTTATTATTGTTTAAGTTTGCTTTACTATACAATTAATATAATTTTATTGTATATTTTATGATATTTTTCTAGAGGAGTCATTTTAGATTTTGTTAATTTTTATTTTACAATATGAAAAGCATAAGTTTGTCCAAGAAACATTTTACTTATAGTCCCAATAAAAACATAGAGTATGTGTTCACTGCAGTACAAAATTTAATGTATCGTCAGCACCTAGTAACAAAATAATTGTTTATAATTTTTTAAGCAATAAATTAATCAAAATAAGCAATAATATTATTAAAATATTTTACTTATTATATAGTTCTATTTTTTTAAAGAAACTGTCTGTATAATTTATTGTAAAAATTACTTAACCTTATTCTTAATAAAATAATTAGGTACCTTAAGCAGACATCTGATAAAACATAAAATATATACTTCTAATGATGAAAATGAAAATATCTCAAAAAACACAATCTACTCTTAATTTTAATATGCCCTCTATAAGCACAAAATCATTTTTTTCAATACCATTGGATAAATTTTATTGTTTATATAATACTCTTATATTTAATAAAATGATAAAACAAATCAAATTAGGTTAAAAAAATATGTTTTTTAAACAAATAAAAAGACCGGTCTTTTTATTTAGGACCACGGTCTGGATCGATCTTTTTCTTAAGGACGGTGGTCCGGTCCGGTCCTAGGGTATCGGTCCAGTCCGGACCAAAGACCGGACCGTGACCTTCACTAATCGGTTATCAGGTCGATTTTCTACGAATATCAGATCAAATTTTAAAGAAAAATTAAAAAAAGCCGGGATATATTTTAAAAAAATAATAAAACTAGCCGGGCTAATCGTGTATAAAAAATTTATAGGGCCATGCCGGACAATTAATAAAATATCACAATTACAAATGCGCAGCAAACAATTGATTTATAAAACGTATAAATATATAGTCATAGAGGAGAGATATAAAAGCCTTAATTGGCATCGGAAAAAAATTAGCTAACGATATTAGAAATGTAGACGAGAAAATTTGTACAAAAATATTTAACGAACCAAGGCAGACTTTTGGTACATTTTAACGGGCTAGGTCTGACTTATCGTATAAACGGATCGAACTGAGCTGGGCAAATTAAAAAAAAATAATACTTGGCCGGGCCTGGTTTTCGGGCTGGACAACTTGTGCAAAAATTCTTGAGGCTTCAGATCTCTAATATAAATGTATTTGTTAATAAATTATTTCTAAAAATGTTTTGAAGATTTTCACTTTTTTAGAATTTGTATCTATATGTGTTTCGACCATTTAATTTAAATACTGCCCATTTTTTAAAAAATTTCCGAATAATTTGTTGTCTTTTATAGATATATTTTAGAAGTAATTAGCACAAATCTAACTAACGACTGGCTTGAAATTAATTTATTATATGAGGTTACTATAAAGGTTAGCTAGATATGAGGTGAGGCAATTATAAATAAAAAAATAATTTAATTTTAAGTCTAAATATCTAAAATAATTATGAGTAAGAAATAAGGTAATATCAATCCCTCAATGACCATTTTTTTCTGAGACCAGGTTTTTGGTTTATTAGATTTCTTTAAACATTCCTTTAAAATAAAAATTTTAAATATTTATATTATAATATAAGGGGCTTTTTATCTTACATTAACGGTTTAAATAATAATATATTTAAAAAACGAATAAATTGTTATTATTAACAATAAATTAAAATATCTAATATATATTTAAATTAAATTATATGTTTGCAGAGCCTGGCTCGCTTAGATTTTCGCACGTTGTTCGGCCTGAAATTTCTTTTCTCAGGCATATAGTTTTTTAAAAAGTTCGCCCTGGCCCGTTAAATTTTTTGTACCAATTTTCAGCTATCACATTTTTAATATTTATAAATAAATTTCCCCAATGTTAATTTCTTATATCTCTCCTCTATGGCTAGCTATTTTCACAACAGTATAAATAATGTGTTTGTATAAGTATTGTGCATAAGTATTGTATCATATCATAAATAAATTGCTTAATTTGAATTTGCTATATTATTTATTTAAACAGCTCTTAAAATACAAAGAAATAAGCATATTGTAATTTATTTTCAAATATAATAAAATAAAAATATTAGCTTGAAATTTTAAAATATATATTAAAATTTCAATTCCAAGGCTGACCCATTAAAATTTTACGAAAAGAAAAGATTTGTGAGGCCCTGCCTGATAATGTATAAATTGTCCTGTCCTTTATAAAAAAAAATTCGCGGCTCGTTGATTTTATTTTGCATAAATTATAATATAATTTGATCAAAAATCAGATATGTATTTAATTTTTAATAAGATAATTATTTAAAATTTATAGATAGCAAGCAATAATTATTTACAGAGTTTAACTAGAATCGTAAACTAATATTTTTTTTGTATTTTTGATGATGCAAATAATTTATTAAATAAAACTATTTAATTTAAAGTGAGTGCATCACTGGGCTCTTTTTCATGTTGAAAGCGCTTTTTCCTGATATTTCCTTTCCTAAATTTTCAAGGATTTCAAATTTTGAATCGATTTTACAAAAATTAGGTCTAAATTATTAAAATTTATATATATATATTAAAATTAATGTGTAATTAATAAATATAAGGTTAATGTTACTACTTTGTCAACATATAGCAATTTGCCAAACAACCAAATTTGATAAACGACGAATTTCTTTAAAATATAATAAGATCCATTATTAATAGATATATATATATATTAAGTGATAGAATCAACCGGTCACTTCCGAACTATTATGTTAAAATAGATCGTATCACAAATCCACTTAGTTAACTTCAGATGATCATAACTGGATTCAGTCCAAGATTTTTACGGTAAGTGATATACGTGTTGATCTACAAGGCCGCAGCATCGGCCCACAGACGCTTAATGACGTGAGATATTACCCAAAGTTTTCAAAAAAAAATATTTTCTGTTGCTGACATGGCTAGAAACCGCTTTGAAAAAACGTTCAATCTGAAAATGTACAACTGATTGTAATTTCGAAATATTTAACTATTTGTATTTTTTGAATGCAGCAATAAAAACAGTTATTTTCATTACTAATTAGTAATGTCTCACTTAGAGTTAGTACTCCTGTAGTATATTTGATTATCTAGTGAAACATATTTTTGGAGAAAAAATAGCACACCTTTTAGACACCTATTTTGAAAATAGAATTTTATTATAACTAATTTTTTTTAGAATATAAATATCCTGTTATTTATATTATTTTCAGTTACAAGTATATTTGTAATATTTTCTAGCTACTTTTAAAAATGAGAATCATAAAATAAGCTTAAAAAAATTTGAAGTTTATAAATATAAAGCTGTCACTTGTTTTATAATAAGTAAATTTTATGAACTAGGTTCATAGAAATACTTCTAAGCTAATCCAAAATTTTACAAAAAATCTTTTAGTTGTAAAGACAAATCTTTTTGAAGAATTATCATTTCATAATCCCCATCAATTAATTTTTATAATAGAAATATTTAAAAATAAAAAAAACAAATTTATGTTTTAATAATTACTATATAACTAACACCATGTCATTTATAGTAATTATTAATTGTAAAATTTAGTTTTATAAAGATTAATTAATTAAAATAATGGATTTATTTTTATTGATAAATTAAATTATATAATGATTTAAAATATTGGGAAAATATGTTTATAGACAAATCATTTACTTGGGAAAAAATATAAATTTACTGGAAAATCTATTAAAATACTAAAAAGAAAACTATATTTAATGAATATTTTTTATTAGGCACTAAAATTCAAAGCCAGTGCAGCATAGGTTAAATCTTGAAAATTTTTCAGCTTGACACAGTGCTATTTTTACCTAGCCTGGTCAATAAAATATATTTTGTGCAAGTGTCTAACCAGCCTATAATATTTTTTATGAAGAAAAAGGACATAATTTGAAAATTCAAGCTTGACCTATACAAATATTTGACAAAATTTGCCTGACCTAGCCTTGGGAATATTTTTGCTTGGCTTCACTTATTATTAATTAAAATACTGACATGACATATTTTATTTATACTGGTAATTAATAAATGACAATTTTGTAATAAAACTCTGTGCTTCTAATAAAATACTGTAACAATAAATAATAGCCATTTCATATAATAGTTATTTTAAATCAATCTTTAAACAAATAAAAGTAATTTATTAAATATTAATCACCATAAATAGTTTAAGAGCTTTGATAACTAAAATAAAGCTTTTTGTGCAAAACAAATCTTTAATTAATGATTGAATTTATTAAATTATCTTTAGATTTTTAAAAAATTTTTATTATTCTACAAATAATATTAAAATTAATTGATATTTTTGTTAAAAAATTTGTTGTCTTTAATTATTCCTTTTGTTTCTAAAGCATTCTTGGTCTTTTCAAAGAGCTGTAAATTATCATCAGTTGAATCCTGTAAAATCTCACAATATTTTTCAACATATCTAGTGTTTATTTTTAAAAAATGTTAAAAAAAATATAAATCCAACTTTTGACATATCGTTTCTGTTTTTGGGTCTAACAAATTTATAATACCATTTTGTCCAATATTATCATAAAAATAACTGAATAAATCAACATTTTAAATAATCAATATATAATTACGCTCTTATATAATCTTCAGGGTATATTAGCTTTGGTATATGATTTTTAACAGATTGGGTGTTTATTGGCGGATATTTTTCATATATATCGTACCATAATGGACGATCTTCAAACCTTAAAGCACCACCTCTTATTAGACCTTTAATTCTATACTACTTTTATTAGGGTGTTAGCTTAAAAAATTACCGAGTATATATTGTTCCCAATTTTTCAAATTTTGCTTGAGCCATTTAATTATGGCACAAAAAGAGTTCGCTAACATTTTCGCTTTATTATCATAATTGCTAAACATTAGCCTAATGAATAGTCAAATCGACAGACAATAAGTGGTCCCGAGTGAAGGTATGCCTCCTAAACTTTGGTGAATACTTCCCATTTTTCCTATAAAATGCTCAAATATTAACAAGAGTAATGATTTTTATGATCTTGATTTGCTTTCAAGAAACTTAATATAATCTTTATTATTTGTTAGAAAAAAACTAATCTGACTTCGTTTAAAAGATTTATTATAATTTATATAACGTAAAAAATACTAATAATATTTTTACTGCATTAAAAAGAATTACTATTATTTTTACTATGTTAAAAAATTTACTTTATTAAGTTAAAAAAAATATACATGAGGGAAGCAAATTTAATATTGTTTATTTTTTTTTAATAAAGAGAAAATCATATGAATGTATTATGTAATTTTATGTTTAAAAAATAAGCATTGAAGAAGAAAATAAAAAATGCTTATTATAAAGCTCTGTCGAAAACTACCCCACAGCAATCATCCCAATATCCCTTCAACCTCACTCAACTTGTACTTCTCTTTTTACTTCTGAAGAAGTTAGGAAAGCTATCCTTCCCTTTCATGGTGATTCTGCCAATGGTCTAGATAAAATCTGCTCTATTTTTCTCCAGGAGATAATTTCCCCTCAACATACTCACAAACTCCCAAAAATAACAAACCTTTGCAATAAAATTTTAAAAGGTGAAGACCAAGCTTAGTTTCTCCAATTCTCTTCGGTGCTAGCCTAATTGAACTTCAAAAGCCCAATTATAATATCAGATCAATTGGTATCGGTTCCACCTTTCGTCACTTAGTTGCCAAGATGATATCTTCTCGAATAAAGCATGCTTCACGTCTCCTAAGCCCCTTCCAATTTGGTGTTGGGATCAGGGTTGCCCCCCCCATCAGCGGGAGACTCCCGCAATTTTTTAGTTTACACGCAGACATCTCTCTCCCGCAAAAATATCGCAATTGAAAATCTCCCGCAAAAATCTACCGCAATTTTTTATTAGTATTTTAACGTTTTTAATATATAAATAATAATTTTGATGGACATTAATTGATTATTTTTCATTTTTAAAATAAATTTTAAATATTTATTCAAAAAACATGTCTAGTTTGAAAATTTCTTTCTATCCTGTTTTATTTTTATCCAAGAATAAGTCTTTCATTCATATAAGTCAGTACAGGGGAGTAAATCTACATCAATTGCAATACAAAAATATTCTCAAAAATAGTAAATAATACAGATGCAACTACATTTGAGGAAATCGTAACATTCACAGAGCTATTTCTTCACAATGTGGGTCGTACCTGAATCCTAGAGATCAATTCTAGACGATTTGAAAGATGGGCATCCATTTGCAATTCTAACAGATGCATCTAATAAGTTAAATATTAAAACATTTCCCTCGATCCTTCGCTATTTCAATAAGAATAAGAACATTTCAATAAAACTGTCAATATTTTTTCCTCGGATAGTGAAAAATCTAACAATGTAGCTAGCCACATAATGGTAAATATAGCTGATTCAGGGTTATCAATGATTTGCATGTCCGCTTTCTGCGCTGATAATGCTTCTGTAAATTTTGGCAAAAACCAAAGTTACCGAATTGAGGTAGCACAATAATTAATACCAATTGGCTGTATATGCCATATACTACATAATTCTTACAATAAGGCAATGAATGTACTATCTGTGGATTTCGAAATAATTGTGATGAAATGTTTCACCGAATTTAGTTCATCAACTAAAAGAGTTAATGAATTAAAAGAGTTGGTGAAGTGGTCTGACTTGGAATGGTGTGAGTTGTTACGATATATACCTATCAGGTGGTTGTCATTAATACCTGCCATCGATATAATTTTAAAATTTTACAAACCCTTAAAAAAATACTTTTAAATAAAGATTTTAAAAGCTGTCCTAAAATTTGAAAAATCAGAAGCATATTTGGGATTAGTTTCACATGTAGGAAATCTACTTAATGCAGTTAATATTCAGTTGCAATCAGAATATTCTTTATTTAAAAAGATTTACAAAATCATGCTACAGCTCTGTTCATCTCTACAGTTAAAAATTGATAATAAATTTTATGGCGCTATTGCTAAAAATATTATATTAAAATGTTCAAATAATACTCTATTTAATACATTTTTAAATGATGCAGATATTTTTATTAAGACAATTTTAGAATATTTACAATCAAAATTTAATTTTAATAACTCTATTTACAAATGTATTAATATTATGACCTTGAAACAGCCATCAATTGATGGTTTTTATAATTTAATAAATATATTAAAAATGCCGAAAGACATTGTTGACTTGTTTGAAAAGATTGTAATTCTCTCTAATTTTTATGATTCGCCAAAATATTTAAAGTTAGATGGTCTAAAAGCAGAGGGGAAATGGGTAGAATTTTTTCGTAATAACGATAAATCCCCATGCTTGGAAAAATTATGCGAGTATGTCTTCTCCTTACCTCATTCTAATGCCTCATCCGAGCGCATTTTTAGACTGATGAGGACTGCCTGGAAAAAGGAGAGAAATCGGATCGCTTTAACAACATTAGAGGTCGAGCTAATGGTTAAACAAATATATAATATGTCATGCCAGGAATTTTATAAATATCTCAATAACGACGGTGTCGTAAATGATACATTTTATAATATAATGTCAATCAATATATATATATATATTTGTTTATATATTGTATATAATTAAAGAAATGTCAGTCATTTTTTTATATTAGAGATCGATATATATTGTTGATTTTTTGATAAAGAATCACTTTTTTTAATTTTTATAATACTTTTTCACTTTTGATTTTTACTTTTTACTTTTATGAATTTGATGAATATTTTACTTAATAAAGATATAAGTTCAAAAAGAAAAATATTTTACTTAATAAAGATATAAGTCCAAGTTTCAGTTCCGTGTTTCCTTTATTTTATAATTCTTAATTTAGCTCTTTAATTAGGTAGTTTTCTTTCTGTGTGTATTCTTATTTTAGAATTTTGTTCGTTTTAGTAATTTTCTATATAGTTAACATTTAAACGTGTTTTTTGACAGTTGTTGACCGCGACTACCAAGATAGTTTCGATTCCAGGGTTATTCGGTATTTTAAGGTAAAAAATATTTTATTTTATATTTTGTATCTCTACTCAGAACACAACGCAATCATATTTTTGTTTAAATTTTTAGAAATTTAACACGGCCGTTTTAAAGTAATATAAATTTTTCATATAATGAGATGAGCTTTATATTTAATTTTGATAGTGAGCCTAGCTTCTTTAATAAAATTTCGGAGTATCCGAGTATTAATTATCAAGATTTGTATCAAATGGTTGATAAATTTGATGTGAATAATGCATTAGTGACAATTTTATTGTTGGTCATACTGTATGTTATATATATATTGTAATAAAATTTTTGTTTGGAAATTGTACTCTGGTTGCGACCAAAGTATATGATAATTGGAAAATAGACACTTCGGTGTCGGCAGATTGTTGGAAAAAGATTTCGGTCTTGGAAAGTAATTTAAAAATGGTTTTAAATGAAATCAAGAACAGCAGACCAGCAGGGTTGGGCAAATTTTCAGAAAATTGTATTCGGATACAGATACAGATACTTTATAAAATTTTGTATTTAAGATACAAGATACTAGATACTTTAGAAAAATTTCAATAAGATATAATATACAAGATACTTGTATTTTTTTTAAAAAAAATCTAAGATACAAGATACTTTTTTAAAAAACTTTAAATAGTCAAAATCAAAATGTATAAAGCTTTATTTTCTTATCTATAATATAAATTTATAAAAAAATATTTAAAATAAATTGTAGAAAATAACAAATTTATTATAAAAGATAATGCGATATTCCATTTAATAATTATATAATTAGTAAATAATAATAAATCAGCATTATTTTTTAATATTATTAATTTTTCGTTCAATCTTTGACGATTTGGTCTATTAACCATATTAGCAAAGCTAAATAATCTTTCAACGGGTGCTGAGGAGAGTAATATTGTGTTATATTTAATAAATATTTCTTTTATATATTTATAACTATTTAACATATTTTTACTCCGCCTGTCATCTTTCATATAATTTAGGACCTCTATTTCAATATCATTTATTGAATTTTTAGAATTAGATGTGGTACTTTTAAGGCAAAGGTAATCATCATCTTCATCGATTGAAGATTTTGTTGAAGTATTAATTTCAATATTATTTTTAAAAACAATTAAAACTTCATGTAATAACAAATCCTGAAGGTATTTTTTTTCTTTTTCACCATCAATCCAACGATTTTTAAAATCGGGATGAGAAATAGTTGCCAAAAATGCACTTTTAAAATTGTTATCAAAATCATATATATTTTTGAATCTTTTATATAAATAATTTTCTATGGCAATAGCTAATGGTTTGCAAAATTGTAGATTGATTTGAATTAAATTTGTAATTTTTTTTAACGACATTTAAAATTGGAGCTGATTCTTCATAATAGCAGTTGATTTCACTCTGTATTTTGTCAATCGATATAGCCAATGGGGCCATTATATTGCATTCTTCTAAATATTGAATTTCAATATCTCTTAATTTAGGAAATTCTAATTTTTAACATAATTTAGGAAGTTCGCCTTTAAATTTTAATAAACTATGAAGACTATCATACAAACTATTCCATCTAGTGCAACAAGGTGTAACTAATTGTTTTCCTAAAGCTGCTTTGATAAGTTCTGCAGTTTTAGGCCTATTATTTACATTCCATAGCTTAGTACATTTAGCTATTGCAGGATGATGAATTTTAGAAATGTTAGGAGAATCCTTAATAGCTCTCTCGACATCTGTTGTGGCAATTAGACTTATCGTATGGCACAAACAACGAATGTGTTGAGGCAATGTTATTGAGGCTTCTTTAGGCCCTTAAATAAACAAATAAATAATTTTATTTGAATAAAATTTTTCACTAAATTTATAATATCATAATAAATTTTAAAGAAGTATTAAATAATACTTTCAATGATTTCGAATTCTATACATTCATCATCATTGATGTCAAAGTCATTCTCTACAGCTTCCATAGAATATCCAAACTCCTTGAAAACTTTCTTAAAGTTAAGGCCGTTATCTGTAACAGTTGCTATAACTTTTTCGTCAATATCAAAGTCACGATGAATTTCTTTATTATGATCATCTTGAAGTACTTCAAAAAATTTGCCATTAAGTATGCTTAGTTTAAATTTATTGTTATAATTTTCGGTTGAAGAATCATCTGAAGACGAAGATAAACATATTATTCTATTTTCTTCTTCCATAATTTTAAAATAGACAGATATAAACGATTCAAATATGGTAGTTCTAATTGTTAGCAAATTGCTATATGACGACCAACGTCATATATCAAAAATTATCTTAAAATATCTAAATTTTGATTAAATTTTTCATTTAAATCTTAAAACAATATCATTTTAAATTTTAATACTATTTAAATTAACCAATATAATTTTTTTTTAAAATTATCTGTATCTTTTTGAATACAAAGTTGGTTAAGATACAAATACTTTTAAATAATATGTATCTTAGATACTGGATACAAGATACTTTCCAAAATTTTAAAAAAGATACAAGATACAAATGTATCTTGTATCTTAGATACAAATATCCGCGATACTGCCCAACCCTGCAGACCAGTAATGGTAGAAACTTTGGAATGTAATAACGATGATCGTTCGGATAGTGTGGAGATATCTGTAATTATCCTCCAGGAATTAAAAGAACTAAAAGAAGTGATTAAGATTATGTATCAAGATATAAATAAGTTGGTTATAGCTAATAGTAGTAGTAATAAAGGCCAAGTATGTGGTCCAACAGGGTCAAATGGAAAGAATATCTCCGTTGAAAAAAATGGTTTTTCTGATCGTAAGAAAGACTTAGAGGATTTGAAATGTACCCGCTGTGGGTATAGGGGCCACAAGGTAGAGACCTGTGTGGTCAAAGAACAAAATTTTCGTGAAGGTTTTCCGTTAAAGAAACTGGCATTCGAAAATTCTAATGTTAGAAAAATTTCTGGTACCAACACGAACAAATTTGAGGTTCTACGATCGAATTATGGCAAATCCCGTTTATGTTTTAAATGTAACAGACCGGGACATGTAGCCATAAACTGTATCAAAAATTGACTATATGATTGCAAGTGTAATCATATAGTAAATAAGAGATCGGGAGGGAGAAATAATAATAAAGTAAATAACCATGCTGAAATGAGATCTGATTCTCGTAAAAGCAGTGGTTTTAACCGAAGGTTTTTTTATCCTGATAATAAAAATAAAAATAATAAGGATTCTAATGATTTTAAATGGGAGAAATATCCTAGGGGTATTGTTAAATATTCCGATGAAAGGAATATTAATACTTTCAGATGGGAAAAATATCCCAGTTATTGCAAAAAAAATATGAATATTGTTAATGAACCACTAAATTCCGAGTTGAATTTATGTTCAAATGGGAATTCTCATAAAACTGATGTTTCAAATGAGATTAATATTGATCAGTCAATTAAAACATATGATATTTTAATGACTGAGAGATTAGTCGAACCTTGTCCTTGTCCAAGAGTTACGGTAAGAGTTGATTCGAGGGACATCGACATGTTGTTCGACACAGGGGCTAGCATTTCCATAATGTCTAGAAGAAATTATTATAAGTATTGGCCTGGGGGTAAGCTCGAAAAAGAATCTATGTGTGTCAGACAATTTGATGGGTCTGAGATAATAGTTTTGGGAAAAACTAAATTGGGCGTAATTCTCCATGATACCACATTTTTCCTAGATTTATGGGTAGTAAAGAAAGATGTGGAAACCAACATGGGGTGGGATTGGATTGTTCAGTTAGGTCCTTTCAGTAATTATTGGAATATTTTTGCCCTACATAATGGTTCGACCCTAATTAAGACGAAAGACCAAAATATTGCTAATAACGCTCGAAAAGATATCCATGAAATAGAAGGGAAGGATTTAACCGTAAAACAAGATGATTCCACCCGTAATTCTGATAGGTATGTAAAGTCCACGGAATTAATGGTTGAAAACAACATTAGCATTGATGAAACCCCAATATGGTTGCTATTGGTATTCATGAATTACATAAAATGAGTGAAAAAATATCTCGTTTAATGAAGAAGTATGAAATAATTTTCGAAGACAAATTAGGTTGTCTGAATGATTATCAAGTAGATATAAAATTAAGGGAGGGATTTTCACCTATTTTTCTAGCGTGTCGACGAGTTCCTTTTGAATGGAAAAAGGAAATTGACGAAGAATTGGATCAGTGGGTTAAAGATGGCATTATTGTTCCAGTGGAATATAGTGTGTGGGCAACCCCTACCGGTTAAGAAATCAAATGGTAAATTGAGACTCTGTGCTGATTTCAGAGTAACCGTTAATCGATGGGTAGCAGAAGTTAAATATCCTTTACCTCGAATTGAGGAGATTCTGGCCCAGTTGAAGGGAGCGAAATATTTTTCAAAGGTTGATTTTTCGTCAGCCTATTTACAATTACCTTTGAGGGAGGAGATTCGTAAATTATTGACGATCACGACTCCCAAAGGGTTGTTCGCTTTTTGTAGATTACCATTTGGGTTGAGTGTGTCAGCGCCTATTTTTCAGCGCACCATGGCGTCCGTTTTCCAAGGACTAGAGGGTGTATTTTATTACATGGATGATGTGCTAATTACAGGGATGACGCCTGAGCAGCATAACCATCGTTTGGAGGAAGTTTTTAAAAGAATTCATGGTAAAGGCTTGAGAGCCAGTAAAGAGAAAAGCATTTTGGGCGTAATGGAGGTCGAATATTTAGGCCATCAAATAAATGGGATTGAGGTGAAGCCATTACAAAAAATTTTGAAAAATATATTAAATTTGAAGCAGCCCAATAATAAGGCTGAAGTGCAGTCCTTTTTGGGTATGGTAAATTACTATCATCGTTTTATAAAGGATTTTGCGAAGGTAGCTGCCCCGTTATATGAGTTATTAAAAAAAGGTGTTCATTTCGATTGGAAAGTAGAGCAACAAGAAGCATTTGAAATTTTAAAAGGAAAAATTGGGGAAGAGCCAATTTTAGTCTGTTTCAACAATGATTTAGAAATTATTTTAGCTGTTGATGCCTCCAACAAAGGTGTTGGAGGAGCCTTATTACATGTAATTGAGGGTGTGGAAAGACCCATCCTTTTTTCCCCGAGTTTTTCGGGATGTCGAAACGAGATATTCGGTGATTAAACAGGAGGCCTTGGCCGTGATTTTCGGTTTGACGAAATGCCGTGAATATTTAATTGGTAAATAATTTGAAATTTTTACTGACCACAAGCCGTTAATCCACCTATTCCGAAAGGATAATAGGGAGTTAATGCTATCTCCCGGTTACAACGTTGGTTATTTTTAGTGGGCAGTTTTAATGTGAAAGTTAGATATCGTCGGGCAAAGAGGATCATTTGCCTGATATTTTGTCCCGGTTGGGTTCTGGCTGTGCAGACCCGGAAATAAGCGATAGTATAAGTCTTGATAGAGAGAAAGCCCTAGTGCGTTCTCTGTCTTATATTTTAAAAGGGGGTCCTACCAGGATTTGAAAACCAATACTGTGAATGACAAGGTTCTGGGTCAGGTAAAATTAAGTCTAACAGGAGATAAACCTTGGAAAAACAAATATGATGCATATAAAAAGATACAGAAAGAATTATCAATAGTTGATGATTGTGTTATGAGGGGAAACAGGGCCGTAATTCCTTATAAGTTACGGAGTAAAATTATGAAATTATTGCACGCCGGTCATCAAGGTCGAGACAAGATGAAATCTTGGGCTCGATAATATGTATGGTGGCCTGGTATGGGCAATGATATTGAACGAATTACCAGGAAATGCGTTCCTTGTAATGCCTGTGCCCCTATGCCCCGTAAAGAGGTAGGGCAGTTTTGGCCTAAATCAAAGAAACCTTGGGAACGTATCCACATTGATTTCTTTGATCTTGATAAAAAAACATATTTTTTAGTGGTAGACTCGTATTCTAAATGGATAGAATATGCAGAAGTACATGGGTATACCACAAAAATTGTTGTTAAAAAATTAAGAGAATTATATGCTCGGTTCGGTTTCCCCGACACGATAGTGTCTGATGGGGGTCCCGCCTTTGTCAGTGAGGATTTTAAACAGTTTTGTGTTGAGTCACAGACAAAACATATTCTAGCTCCCCCAGATCATCCCAGCTCGAATGGACAAGCTGAGAGGATGGTAGCCATTGTTAAAAATTGGATTAAAAAGGCTGGAACTCATAAAGAGGAGGCTTACATGTCTCAATTATATTACCTCAATTCTCGCAATCGAGAGGGGGTTACACCTGTAGAGTTATTTTTAGGTAGGCGAACACGGGGTCCGTTTGATTTCTTAAAACCAAAAAGGAAGATTATTACCTCAGGGGAAGTAAAATTAGGGGTACGGTTTGCCGTGGGACAAAAAGTGTGGGAAGGTCATATTGAACCGGGGTTCAAAATTAAGTGAAATTTTGTTAATAACAGGGGTGACTGTGATTCGTCATCACGATCATGTAAGATTGGGATAAATAAGTAGAGTCTCGATATTTTTGGTTTGGTTCATGTCGGTCCGGGTTCCGAATAAGTGGTCATATTTGTAATAAGTCAATATGCACAGGTTTGGGGGTCAGTTCGATTAAAATCATAGTTCAATTTAGACGGGTTTAATAAAAAGTTTGTCAACATGATTGGAAAGGTTTCTTCGGTTTAGTTCGTTAAGGAATGTTATTTGTCTGCTTTGTTAAATAACTAACAGATTTTTGTTAATTTAATGAGTAGATGTTTTTATCTTTTCTTGAATGAATAGAAAGTTTTTTTAATGTAATGAAAAGATGTTTTTATCTTTTCTTGATTGAATAGACAAGTTTTGTTTTTATCTTTTCTTGAATGAATAGAAAGTTTTTTTAATGTAATGAAAAGATGTTTTTATCTTTTCTTGATTGAATAGACAAGTTTTGTTTTTATCTTTTATTAAATGAATAGAAAGTTTTTTTTTAAGGGTATTCAAATAGCTGGTGTTATTAATGTTGGTTGACTTAAACATTTGGTAAGAAGATGGTTGTTGTATTAAATATTTGTTTCTCCCAGTTCTATGGTTGCAAATTTTTTTTCCTTACTTATTTTTAAAAGTAGTAATGAATAATATTAATTTTTGGGGATTCGCGTGAGTGAGTTAGAGTGTTATGTTATTTGTTTCACTTGACGCTCACCCCAAGGGATATTGTAATAATATTATTGAGAAAATTGAAGCACATGGGAGAAGTAGTTTTTGCTTTGTTATAATGTGCTTTGCGCCGTAAATAGTATACATTAATATAAGTTTTTTTTTAAAAATATATTATAAGTTTTTTTTAAAAATATTATAATAGATTTTTCATATAGTTTTTTTTAAAAAAGTATTATAATAATTTGTTTTCATACAAATACCCACTAGATCTCTATTCATAAAAATTTTTGTTAAAATTTTTAAGTAAAGTTTTTTTTAAAAGTTTGTTTCTCCTTCGTGTCCAGTTGATTATCAAGCCAATGCTCATGAATTATCGTTTACTCCACCACTCTACCTTTCGGAGCAATTACAACCACCCGATTACGATGTATAACGTCAATGTAGATAAATAGAGATCCAATCCCTTTACGCTATGGCCACGTCATTCAGTGGGGCTACATTCCTCTACGTTGCCGCTTTTTACATCTTGCCAGAAACAGGCTTTTTGAAACATTCGTCTTATAATAACAACGTCTTCGTTATCCCAAAACTCCACAAAGGAATACCACAGTACCACCAATGATGAATTTAGGCAATGAACATTCTTTATTACGAATGGATATCACAGACAAAGAAAAATCGAAGTGGAAAACGAAGCAGATGATTTGACAAAGATTTTATTATCACCGACAAAACAACATAATGTTGATGTTTAAAATAATATTAATGACAATTCAGAAATTTGATGCTTTAGGAAATATCTATTGTCCCTTTCGAGTTTGGTGTTGCCCATAGTTATTCACTATCACAATGGATCATTCACATTGAAATTGGCTATTTTTTTTGAAATATTTAAGGTAATCATGATATTATTAAATTAATCAAATAAAATCGAAGGACTTTATATAATTTTACAAATCTGTTATAGCAACTTAATTGATCATGCAACACCGTTATATATCGACCATTTTTTGTGTTCCAAAATATATATACCGTGACAATTTTTTTAAAATATATATATATATTTTTGTTTGTTTATTGGCGTGCCACAGCCAGGGTTGCCAGGTCAAAATTTTCAAATTGTGGGAGAAATTCGATATTTTGTGGGAGTAATATAAAAATTGTGGGAGAAATATGAAAATTGCTAAAAAAAAATTTGCCGGCCAGTACGACACAAAATTTCTTAAATACTATCTTTATTATTAAAATAACATATTGATTTATTATAATATATAAATTGTGTTTAAAAATAATAACCAACGATCTTTTTTAAATACAAAAGAATGTAAACAAGATAAAATTTTATAAAAAAATTGTAATTTTACAATGTAAAAAAATATATTTTATGCTAATGTATAAATAAGATTTTATAAAAAAACAAACAATTTTAAATTTACAATGTAAAAAATAATTATAATCAGTGCAGGGAAGTTGTTCTACAGTATTTAGTTAATACAATGGGGGAAGGGAATATGATATTTTGAGGCATCAAAAATCTTCAAAACATAAATCAGTACAGGGCAGTCTATCAAGATCTATTTATTCTTCAAAAATAAGAAATAATCAGATGCAACTACAGTTGCGGAAATGGTAAATACCTATCATGCAGTACAACATTCAGAGAGCTACTTAAACAATGTTGGTAGAATCTTTCCCCATAATATTTAACGACTAATATAAATGAAAAGTATACTTTGTAGAACACAAATGAGCAAGGCTATAATCAATGTTTTAGGGTATAAATCCAGAAGGTCAATTCTTGACGATTTGAAAGATGTGCAAATATATGCAATTCTAAGAAATGCATCTAATAAGGAGATATCAAAACATTTCCCTTGATCCTCCCCTATTTCAACAAAATTAATGTCATTTCAATAAAACTATTAAAAAAAAATTCTCCAGATATGAAATATCCAAAGACATAGCTAACCATATATAATGGTAAATATGGCAGATTTGGCATTACCAAATTGCATGGCAGCTTTCTGATCTGATAATTCCTCAGTGAATTTGGCAAAAACCAGAGTGTATTTACAGAATTGAGTCAGCATAATGTTGGTTGACAGGTTCCTCCTAATACGCGCCATCGTAGAATTTTAAAATTTTACAAACCTTTAAAAAATAAATAGATTATAAAAGCTGTCCTAATATTTTGAAAAAATTTTGAAAAATAAATGGCAGAAGTATATTTAGGAATTTTACATATAGGAAATCTACTATATGCTGTTAATATGCAGTTGCAATCAGAAGAATATAATTTAATAAAGGTTCGCTAAATTATGCTGCAGAAAGACCAAAGTAAGAATATTATTACTATTATCGGATAATTATTAATAAGATTTAATATGATTTCATGTTTGAGGAGATTGTAATGCTTCTTTATTTTTATGATTTGCCAAAATATTCAAAATATTAATTTTACAATGTAAAAAATAAATTTATTTGATTTAATGCAAATGTATAAATAAGATTTTATAAATTATAGAAAGTCAAATAGTTATAGTTAATTATATTTTATTTGAGATTTAAATAATGGAACTAAACGTTTACCGTCGTTATTAAGATATTTATAAAATTCCTGGCATGACATTTTAAATTTTGTTTAACCATTAACTCTACCTCTAATGTTGTTAAAGCAATTCGATTTCTCTCCTTTCTCCAGGCAGTCCTCATCTATTTTTAACTGTAGAGATGAACAGAGCTGTAGCATGATTTTGTGAATCTTTATCAATAAAGAATCTTCTGATTGCAACTGAATATTAACTACATGAAGTAGATTTCCTACATGTGAAACTAATCCCAAATATGCTTCTGACATTTCATCCTCGAAAAAATTTTCAAAATTTTAGGACAGCTTTTAAAATCCTTATTTAAGAAGTATTTCTTTAAGGGTTCGTAAAATTTTAAAATTCTCTCGATGGCAGGTATTAATGATAACCACCTGATAGGTACATATCGCAACAACTCACACCACTCCACCAATTCTTTTAATTCAGTGACTCTTTTAGTTGATGAACTAAATTCGTTAAAACATTTCATCACAATTACTTCGACATCTACAGATAGTACATTCATTGCCTTCTTGCAAGAATTATGCAGTATATGGCATATACAGCCAATTGGTATTAATTCATTATTGTGCTGCCTCAATTCGGTAAATAAACTTTGATTTTTGCCAAAATTAACAGAGGCATTATCAGCGCAGAAAGCTGACATGCAACTTAGATAACGATATAAAATATATTAAGTAATTTAAAATATATTTATAATAATTATACATACTGTTCTAACTTCTATTCTTTCTAACACAAAAATTTTGAAAATGTCGAGTGGAGAATTGGAGAATTTAATATATTTTAGAGCGGAAAAATAAAATAAAAGAACTAGACATATTTTTCGAATAAATATTTAAAATTTATTTAAAAAATATAAAAATAATCAAATACTGTCTCTCAAAATTATTATTTATATATTAAAAACATTAAAATGCTAAAAAAAAATTGTGGGAGCTTTTTGTGGGAGATTTCTAATTGTGAGAGTTTTGTGGGAGTGAGATGTATGTGGGTAAACTAAAAAATTGTGGGAGACTCCCACTGATGGGGGGAGACATGGCAACCCTGGCCACAGCCCATAAAGGGGTGGCATGTCGTAAATGATACATTTTATAATATGTCAATCAATTTATATATATTTGTATATAATTAAAGAAATGTCAGTCATTTTTTTATATTAGAGATCGATATATATTGTTGATTTTTTGATAAAGAATCACTTTTTTTAATTTTTATAATACTTTTTCACTTTTGATTTTTACTTTTTACTTTTATGAATTTGATGAATATTTTACTTAATAAAGATATAAGTTCAAAAAGAAAAATATTTTACTTAATAAAGATATAAGTCCAAGTTTCAGTTCCGTGTTTCCTTTATTTTATAATTCTTAATTTAGCTCTTTAATTCGGTAGTTTTCTTTCTGTGTGTATTCTTATTTCGTTCGTTTTAGTAATTTTCTATATAGTTAACATTTAAACGTGTTTTTTGACAGACGGTAAACATTTAGTTCTATTATTTAAATCTCAAATAAAATATAATTAAGTTTTAGCAATGGCGCTATAAAATTTATTGTCAATTATTAACTGTAAAGATGAACACATCTTCACCATAATTTGTGAATCTTTATTAAGATTCTTCTGATTGCAACTACACATTAACAGCATGTAGTAGATTTCATACATGTGAAATCATCCTAAATATACCTCTGCCATTTATTATTGAAAAAAATTTTCAAAATGTTAGGACAGCTTTTATAATCTTTATTTAAGAAATATTTTTTTAAAGTTTATAAAATTTTAAAATTCTATCGATGGCGGGTATTAGGAACATATCGCAATCAACATTGTGCTGACTCAATTCTGTAAATACACACTGTTTTTACCAAATTCACTGAGGCATTATTAGATCAGAAAGCTAACATGCTATTTATTGATAATCTCGAATCTGCTATATTTACCATTATATGGTTAGCTATGTCTTTGGATTTTTCACTATTTGAGGGGAAAAAATTTAATAGTTTTATTGAAACAACTTTAATTTTGTTGAAATAGCGGAGGATCAAGGGAGATATTTTAATATTTCCCTTATTAGATGCATCTGTTAGAATTGCATATGTATACCCATCTTTCAAATCGTCAAGAATTGACCTCCTGGATTTAGGTCCTAAAACATTTATGATAGCCTTGCTCATTTTAGTTCTACAAGTATAGTTTTTATTTATATTAGAGTTCGTTAAATATTATGGGGAAAAAATTCTACTAACATTGTGATGATAAGTATCTCTGTGAATTTTGTACTACAAGATAAGTGATTACAATTGCCGCAACTGTAGTTGCATCTGTATTATTTCTTATTTTTGGATTACATATATTTAAACGTGATACGTGATAAATAAGCGCCTATCCCTATAATGTTATACACACACATGGTAGATTTCCAATTGCGATCGTTTTGCGGGACATTCGCATAAAATGTATTTTTAAAAAATTAAAACCGTTTTTTTTATATAAAATTTTATCTTGTTTACATTCTTTTATATTTAAAAAAGATCATTGGTTTTTATAAATTAATATATTTTAATTAATCAAGATGATATTTTCAGAGTTGTTAAAGTATCTAGATTCAGATATAAAAATGTAGTATCTGTATCTAGATAGATTTTTTAGAAAAGTATCTGTATCTAGATATTTTTTAGAGGTATCTGTATCTTTTTAGATACTTTTTAAGATACATTTTATATACCCCTTTTTTTAAAATAAAAATATTTGACTGTAAAATTTATTTTATTTCATATGAGCTTATGAAATAAATAAATATATATATATTATATATTAATATTTATTAATACTATAATAAAGAATTATATATACATAAAATATTAAAACTTATATATAAAAAATATATATAAATATTCATTAATTTAAATATTATGTCCGAGTTTATCAATAAACCATACAAATTTTAATATTACAATATGGAAATGGTAAATTTTATTTTATAACTAAATTTTTAAGTTTATATATTTATTTAGATCTATATCGATGAAGAAGAGGAAGCAACAACAAGTTCTGCTTTACCATGACCTTTTCACAATATAATATTAATTTAGGTTTATGCATACCTATAAGAGCATAATAAAAATGTATCTGTATACAGATACATTTAAAAATTGTATCTGTATCTAGATCCATTTAAAAAGTATCTTTTAACAACTCTGGATATTTTATTTTGAAAAATAGTTACAGACTTTGTATTTATATAATCTTAATTATAAAAAATAATAGGCGGATAATTAAGTTAATTCAAAATCCCGGGCCCCCGAAAAAATTTATTTTAGCAATTTTTATATTTCTATGGCAATTTTCATATTTCTCCCGCATAATACCAAATTTCTCCCGCAATTAGAAATTTTTGACCTGGCAACCCTGGTTGGGATCCCCGGTGGCTGTGAAGCGGTTGCACATATAACTAGATTATATTTAGATAATCTACCCTTCAATGGACCTTTAGTTAAAATAAACTTCTCCCCTATAATACACTTTCCCGGAATTCCTTCCTGAGTTCCATTTGTCCCTAGTTACGCAAAATTTTTACATTCTTGTTATCAACTGCCTTCCACCCTACAATTTGATACTTATATTCCTTCCATCAAGGACATACAACAGGGAGATCCTCTAGGTCCCCTATTTTTCTGTTTAGGTATTAATGACTTTAACACGACGTGCTCATTATCCTTACATCCTTGGTATATTAATGATTGATGATGGTATCCTTGGTGGTTTGAATGATGAGGTCAATTAAGCTGTGAATTTAATCAAAGAGGTTGGGTTTGCTATTGGACTCTCTGACAACCTTAAGAAATCCGAATTCATCCCTATCAATTCAATCGAACCAAATTTAAACAATTTCAAACTGACCACCCTTGATGAACTATATCATTTAGGTGCCCCCGTTGGGGCAAACCCATCAATTTCTTCCTTCCTAAGTCCACACTCGAAACACTTTAAGTTGGCTGATTTATTTTCACTTCTCGCCTCCCATAAAGCCTTTTTCATTTTTTTCAATATTCCTCGTATCCTATATGCCTTTTGATCAACTCCCATTTTTAAATACCCTATTCCTCTCGGAGTTTATGAAAATGGGAATTAAAATCCTAATCGAAAATATTCTAAAACCTTAATTTAGATGAAATTTCATGGGCAAAAGTCTCTTTACCCACTAAGATGGGTGGACTTGGTATCAGATCTCTATCCGATCTTGCCGTAACGGTTCCATGTAAATTCAGCGAAACTTTTATCGCGAAACACTTTTTCGCGAAACTTTTATCGCGAATGTCGTTTATCGCGAATGGATTTTATAGCGAAACTTTTATCGCGAATCCATAATAGCGAATACTATTCCGCGAATGCAATATCGCGAAACAAATATCGCGAATTTTTTATAGCGAAACCTTTATCGCGAAACCTTTAATGCGAATACATTACCGCGAAACTTTTATCGTGATCAATAATCGCGAAAATTTTATAGCGAAATCTTTATCGCGAAACCTTTAAAGCGAATACAGTACCGCGAAACTTTAATCGCGAAAATTTTATAGCGAAGTTATTATCGTGAAACATATATCGCGAAGATATTATAGAGAATTTAATATCGTGATAATTGCTAATAATGACTAATTTATTTAATCACTTTTTTATAATTAAATTATTTGAATAATATTTTTTTAAAATAGGTTGAAGATTGATTCACAATGGTAGTTTGTAATTTTCTTTTAACCTTAAAAAATTTATATGATGATTAATAAACTTAGATCTGGTTTATGAAATTTGTTATTGAAATACACTTTTTAGCTATCCTATCCTTTTTTTTCGAAGTTCTTATTTTATAATAATCGCGCACAAGGAACTCAGCTTTATCAATGTATTAATCATTGAGTTTATTAGTAAAATCTTGATATTTACTGGCGAAATTGATATCTGGGTAGCATTCCTATTTAATGTCTGATGACCTAATTAGTGTTGTTAAACGGCTCTTTTTGAGCCGATTTTTAAAAACGACTAACTCAATATTTCATCCTGAATAATATTAAGCAAGACTGAAGATTTTGTTTGTAGAAGGAACAAAGGTTTGAACATCTATTAAAAAATCTCAAGGCTTAGGTAATATTTTTCTGGCTAAAATATTGAGTTAGCCGTTTTTAAAAATCGGCTCAAAATGAGCTGTTTAACAACACTAGACCTAATATTTATAAATTTATCAATCAATTTTGGCCAGGGTTAGCAGTCAGTCAATTAACCAGTCAAATGACTAGATTTTGACGGGTCAATTAAACGGGGGAATATTTGACCTGGTCATATAGTCAAATATTCTATAAGATCTGAATATAAAAATATGTTTGAAAAAGAAAAAACGATATAAATAATGTGATCACAATACTGCTATTTATTGAGTTCCTAATATTAAGGAGAGCATTTTACTCATAGTGAATTTAATGAAGTATGTAATATAATAAGAGAATTAGGCATACTACAGGTGGTGATCAAAATATTTCAAGTTATATTTTACGATCTTTATAGATATCTTTTTATCCTTTCTGTTTATTTGGGAAGAGGGGGGGCGTGATTTAGTATAATATCTCGGCATGAATCTCAATTAATTTAAATATAAATGAGTTCGAGGTTCAAGTTACGATGGAAAAAAAATTGCTTGAATTAACTTTGTTATATTATAGCTCTAAAATTCCTTAAGGTTCATAATTATATAAATATTGGCATTTTGTTAACTTTTTTAAATATACTATATTCTCATTTGATTTGATAACAATGTAATTGAGCTTAGGTGGCTTCATGTCATGAATAATAAAAATAAAACTAAAATTAAAATACATCATTTTTTTTTGTTATATTTTTTTAAAACATATTTTTATTTACCCGCGAAGAGTGGCATTAAAAATTAAAAAATCTCGCTGAAAAATAATAAATCTAAATTTTTTTATGAAAACTAGATTTAAGAAATTTACGTAAGAAATGTATATGAGATGTCTTACCTTTTCACTTATTACAAAGAACTTATAGGAATTTTGAGTTATTTTCTCTAAAACATCCACCAATAATTTTAAAATCATTCTTCGCTAGGCTTTATTTTAATTGTATGCGGTTTTAGATGAAATAATTAAAATGCTAATGTAATTATAAACGATTTATTATTAATTATGGAGAATATGGTAAGAATAACTATTATCAGCTTGGATTTTACAGTTTATAAAATCGTTTTTAAATAAGTGTTCTGAACAGTGGCGTAGACAAAGGGGAAGAGCTAAACCTCCCTCACTGGGAAATATGATTAATGACAACTTTCTTGTAAATTGATAAAACTCCTTAAAACAACATAAAAAAATCTTACTAATCTAGGAATAAACAATACCATCATTTTATTTTATAATCCATTTTCACAATTTTTTTTACAAATTATAATTATAAAACGGAACGCTTCTCAGAGAGGTTAAGCGCACTTAATATTACGTTATTAAACAATAGCTCAACCTATTCACTTGATGAAAATAATTAGCTATCCTAATTGTTTTAAATTTTACCATAACCAATCCTTCTCATTTTGATATAACATTTTCCAAAGTTGCCGCAAGTTATGTCATCTGTCGGAAAAGTTTCCAAGCTTAATTTTCTTTTGGCTAAAATATCGAGTATCTTTAAATCCTCATATTTTGAAATAGGAAAAAAGTTGATTTTATAAATAAATATAGTAATATTTTTTTAAGATATTTCATTTAATTTTATTTATTATAATTGCTTTCTTTAGATTCTTTGTTTAATCTTATAATGTTTCAAATTTTTGAAATTCTAATACTTTTTGGTTCATACTTAAAGGTTTGCTATTGTCTATTTCGCTTATTAAAACTAGTTTTTGTTTATTGCCTGTAAAAACTGATTGATGTAATACTAAGTAATAATCTGGCATTTCATATAGTAGAGCTTACCCAAAAATATTTGTTTGTTTTCGCATGTTGTTAATCTTGGCAATTTTATCTTATTTTGTCAGTAAAAACTATCTACCAAATGAATTGAAGAATCAATGTAATAATTATTGATTTAAGTTCCAGATTTATTGCTTCCAGAAATTTGGTTGATTTTACGCTTTAATGGGTGATATAGATTTTATTTTTCTTATAGCACGGTTGCCTTTTTGTGTGTGAAAAAAATGACTGAAGAATTAATAAATATTAGCGCAAACCAGCTATTTTCCATTCTATCAATAATGCCTGAATTAGGCAATTTTTCTTATTTTGCTAATAAACTTTTTCTTTATACTGTCTAATCGAATTAAATTATAATTAATAAGGAACATCGATAAAATTTTCGGAATAAATTATTTCAGTCTTCGCTATAACGAGTTCGCGATCAAAGTTTCGCTATAATATATTCGCTATAAAGTATTCGCGGTCAAGGTTTCGCGGAAATAAATTCGCGATAATAAGTTCGCGATATTGTCTTCGCTATAAAAGTTTCGCGGAAAAAAATTCGCGGAATTGGTTTCGCGATATTGCCTTCGCTATAAAATTAATTCGCGATAAACGACATTCGCGATAAAAGTTTCGCGAAAAAGTGTTTCGCGATAAAAGTTTCGCTGAATTGACCTGATACGGCCGTAACAGCCTTCATATCCAATTGTCTTTTAACAAAAAATATAGTAAATTCTCATTTGATAAAACCTAACATTTCCTATAATGATGATATTATCGAGTGGAAAGCACGAATTATTGCTGATCACCTTCTTCCTGAAACGAATACAGAAAGACTGGGATAGGCCCAGCGTCTACATGAGCGGGAAGGGTAGGAACAGTTAGCATCCTATTTTTTTGAGGGGGGGGGGGTAGACTGCTTTAATGGTGGTAGGATAAATTTTTGAGGGGGTTATCTATTAAATTTTGAGAATAGGACAAAATTTTTAGTGTAAAAATTAATACTTTTATTATAGAATTATTATAATACAATTCATTGACCAAATCTATATATTGCAAACAATCATACACATTGTTTCCAAATAAAACTTTCTGCTATCCTTTTAAATGTAATTTTAAATGTAATTTAAAAGGTTTAGATATTTCAGCAAGCTCATAGTGCCATAAGAATTAATTCCTTGTAAATAATGGAGGTTTTAATTGAATTTATCATCTAAAAAATAAATTCTTTATATTCACAAAATATCGCTGGTAGTAGAGATAGATTAATTTAAGTTATCCTTTATAAATTCTCTGAAAAGAGTATCAATAAATTAAAAAGGCGAAAATAATAATAAGCAGACACCGCCGCCAAAGATGGCGGGAATTTTGTAGAGGGGTAGGCAAATGTTTTTGAAGGGGGGTTTGCATCCAGTGGAAATCCTGTCATGTAGACGCTGGATAGGCCTATTATTGCAAGCTGCGTTGAATCACTTCTTTAAAGAATGCAATTATTTGACCGTCCTTTATTCTCCTCACTACTTAATGGTTCAGGCCATGAGTTCCTTAAAGCTATTAATTTACAATTACAACTGAACCAAAATGAGCTCACTCACGCGATTGGTATTGGTTTAAACTGCCTAATAACCAAACCCCATACATGTTCAGGATGCAGTACAGCCGTTTTGGATAATGGATGACATAGCCTTCATTGTCGTTCGTGTAAAGGTAATATCGTTAGACATAATATATGAAATTTAATCATTGTGATTTGCTCAAATTCCCTCTATTCTTGAACCTTCTGGTCTTTTCAGATCCGATGAGAAACGTCCTGAAGGGATTTCTCAAATTTCTTGGAAGAGTGGCCAATTATTGGTCGGAGATTACTAGTGTATTGATCCTCTGGCACCATCCAATTAAACCCTTAACATTCTTGAGAAAAAGCAGTCTCTTAAAATATCTAAATATTCCGAAATTTCTCAAGAATACATATTCATTCCCATTCCACAACCCTTACAACTTTTGGGAAATGTGCGTAATTTTTTTTCAAGTAACTTGGCTCTCAAATACGCAAACTTATTGATGAACCTCGCGAAGGCTTCTTGTTAAAACAAATACTCGCCATAGCGATTCACAAGGCTAATTACATTAGCTTCATAGGCTGCCTCATCCCACAAGATGATTTTCAATACTTTTTATGCCCGATCTCCTCCCTCCCCCCCCCCACCTCCCCTCTTTATTTCGCTTTTTTTATATGCATAATTATTATATATATATTTTTTTTTATTAATATGATGTTATGATAATTTGGAATAGTTTTTATATTATATATTATATATTTTCCATACTTTTTTAAAATAAAAATTTTTTTTTTAAAAGCAATAATTAATGTTTAATATTTGTAATTATATTATTGAAAATATATTAAGATTATTAGAGTTGTATAAAAGGTATCTGTATCTTAATACTATTTCAGAGTTATCTATATCTGTTATAAATAATTTTAAGATAGATACATTTTGATATACTTTTATTTAACGCTTTTTTTCTAAAAAATAAAAATATTTAATTGCAAATTTGTTCTCATGTGTATGAGCATATAATTTAAATAAATATATATTTTAGAATATTAAGACTATAATAAATACATATATATGTTGTAATTTTTAAAGGGATCACTATTCAGGATCATCAAGGGTATCAAAAGGATAACTAAAAAATTAGGGTTTGAAGTTAAAGAATGATAATACGGTATTATCACGTTTTAACTTTGATAAAGAGGAATCTTATTTTTAAAAACGTATTATGCGCCTTTCCTTTTAATTTTATTGTTATTTATTAATTTTCAATGTTGTTTTTTGGCCTTATGAAATAAGATATGTCTAATTGAGGGTAACAATCGATAAATCAAAAGATCTATTTAACCCCCCTTAATAAGCGAATCTAGGTATGGGGGTGGGGGGTCAGGAATATTTTTATCAAAACAAAATATAATATGGGTATCAAATAAAAGGTAATTAAAAATATCTTTTGATTGTAATAATTATTACTCTAAGTGGGCGGGTCTAGTTTGAGGGGGAGGGGGGGAGGGGTGTTAGGAATATTTTTCATCATAAAATATCGATATGGGTACCAAATAAAAGTTAAAAGTATCCTTTGATTAAAGTATTTATTCTTGGATAGTAATAATAATAATCACTTTAAGCGTATGGTCTAGGTCTTGGTAGGTTAGGAATATTTTTATCAACACAAAATATTGATATAGGTATCATATAAAAGCTAATTTAAATATCTTTTGACCGAAAGCATTTATTCTTGGCCTTGATGAGTAAGATTTGGTCTGGTGCAGGGTGAGTAGGAGGAGGGGTAAAAAATTTTTTGATATGGGTATCAAATAACAGGTAATTAAACTTTTTGATTGTAATAATAATTAAACTCTAAGCATCAGATCTTGGAGGCTCAGGAAATTTTTTATCAACACAAAATATTAAATAAAAATGATATATCAAATTTATGCCCCAAAAATATTGAAGTCCAAATTATCCAAATGGAGGGCGAGAAACTATGGGTTGGAACTAATTTGGGAAAAATTGATTCCCCATTTTAAAAAAAAACGTTCATAAATCAATAGAATTTAATAATTTAACCATTCCTAATAAGACCATCTCCATAAAGCATCAAGAAGTGCATCTTCTTATGGTAATTATAAATCAAATTGCAATTGCCAAAAATGTTGTAACAATAAGAGATATTGCATTAATTGTTCCACAGAATGTCACTTGATTTGAATTCATAAAAATATATATTATAAAAGATTATGTCGGGAATATTTTTGTGGTATTTCTTATATTATATATCATTCTTACTTTACACGTGCATTTTTTTTCACAAAATATGATAAAATGTGAGGCTTTTATTATATAAAAGATTTTTAGGGTGAATACAGAGTAAAAAATTTAAATTAACTGGTGTGATATTATAAATTCCATATTTCTTATTATTCTGAATCCTGGTTCAAAGATTCACTGAACCAGAAACACCTTTTATAGAACGAGTGTTCTCAGCCATGGTATATTCATTTTTGTGGAGGAGTGAAGTGCATGGTGATAAATTTTGTTAGCAAAATTATATTTGAGAAAACTGACAAATTTCTGACCCCCCCCCCCTCCCAAATAGACCATAATATCACCTAAGGGATGGAAAGTTACCGATCTTTTATTTTTATACAAAAATATGTTTGATTGAATAAAATATTTAAATATTTATTTTAAAAAAACATAGTTTTTGTAACAATCAATATTTTAGAAAAATGTTTTTTTAATCAATGATATAATTCTATATTTATTTTAATATTCTCGTATTTCAAATGTATGGACAATCCAATAGATCATAATGAGGAACAAAATAATCTCAGTATAAATGAACATGTTAAACACATTACCTCACATGACGTTCATGAAATAGCTCATAATCTAGAGGGTAAAATACCTTTAGGCATAGCAGTCGCCGCAGGACCACCATTTGCCGGTGCACATAATCCATGGGCAAAACCTAGTAATATTACCGATTATGATTTAAAGGAAAATTTAGCAAGCTCCAATAAGCTTAAACCTTCCCTAGTATGCAAGGAATTAAAGTGGAATCAAAAAGTGGGTAAGGATCTATTAGAAAAGACGGCCTTCCAAAGGGAAATGGTTAAAAGAGATATTAGAAAACATGAAAATGCAAAGCAGAAAAAATTAAAAGAACCCCTTAGCGTTCCGGCTGAACTTCAATCTAAATTGAGTCAACAAGCATTGAAGATTACTAACTCTATCCACCAGGAGTTATCTTATGCAAAGAAGATTGAAAATAAAGAAAGTCTCGTGAAATCAATGATTAATAAACTTTCACCTAAATAACATTAATTTATTATTCATAATTCATACAAAAAATTTAATATAGAAACCTAAGACATTCGTGTTCTATAACAGAAAATAAAAAATTTGAATAGCAACAAGACATTAAATATTGCAAGAAAGAGTCAAAGATAAAAATATGATAACACCCTAATTAAAAAATCTCATTCTGGTTATTTATTTATTTGTTACTATTGTATTTTGTTTCTAATTGAAGATTATCCAAATAGGTTTTAATAGTAGAAATTGTATTCTGAATTTCCTATTCATTTTAAGATTGTTAATACTTCATTAGTGGGTTGGCAATATATTTTTTCTCACCTTCATATTCTTAATGAGGAGACAAGAAAATGGTTTAATGTTTAGAATCCAGGCCGAACTTTAAAATCTTCAAATTACGGACCGGAATTAAAAATGTTTTTTCCCCACATCCAAAAGGGGCCTAAAATTTTGATATTTGCAGGTCTCTGATAAATACTATAATAAATTTATATCTTATAGTTACTTCCCTGGCTGCAACTTTAATTATTTTGGCATTCTATTTTATATAATCCAGAACTATCATTAAATTTACATAAAATAGCAATATGATTCGTTAAACCGGGAATCATAAATGAAAGTTCCCAGAAAACTTTTAGAAATTGACTTTTTTTGTTTACAATATCATTCTCATAGATATCATAACTTTCAATATGTGTAGTTAAATAGTCAAATTTTTAGAGGATTCGTTAAAAACGGAGCTCTAGCGGTTCAATGAACAAACTGTATGAGCCGACTTGTGGGCCAGACTACTGGACTAAAGCTACAGCCTAGGAAAAAATGAGGTGTTTTGTCAAGCCATAGACACCGATTAAAAGAATACGTCATCTGTAAATAAATAGATTAATAAATATACTTGTAAATTTTAGAAAAAGTTAAAGCTTTTTAGGAATTTCATATTATAATTCCTGATTTAACCAATCATTGTGTTTCAGGGTTATAGAAATAACTTTATAATAATTGAAGCAACTAAATTTGCAGAGAAAGGATTAACCAGAATGATATTTTGCCTTAAGTTTAACAAATTTTCATTTTTGATGCTTGAATATTATATATTCGTTACAAATGGTTGAGATAATATTTGTATAAATAATTAAATTAATAAGGGAATAATATTCTACTTGCTCATATTTTTTAAACTCTTTTGAACCTCAAATTAAAAAAGCAAAAGTATTTAAAAAAAACAAATAAGAGTAAAAGATAATATGAGATCCCATTACCTATAAATATTAATTATAATACGATTAAATCAAACATAAAAGTATAAATATACAAGTGAGATCATATATATATTTTCATAATTATGATATCTTTTCAGTATTAATTTATTAGCAAATGTCATTGTAGATGACTGAATAAGAAATCAAATATGATAGTTTTAATCAGATTTCTATAAAGTTAATTGAAAACGGAGATTGAATAACTGAGAACTATATTTAACGAATTATCTATTATTTTAGTATGAAGAAATAAGATTTCTTAATATGTTTCTAACAAACTTATAAAACATATTTCAATATATACATATACAAATAAGAAATTTTATATCTTGATTGTTTTATTTAAAAAATTTTTTTTTTATTTTGGTAGATGTGTGAATTCCTTTTTATAATAAAATATATAACAAATAAATTATACATAAATAAATAATAATATATAAATGCGAGGTCTGTTTATATATAAATAAATTATTTCCTAAGATCAATTATTTTATTTGCAAATGCCATCCATAATTATTTTCGATAAATTTAATAAATACGAAAAAATAAAAAAAATGCTGCTCAGGAAGTGTCAATCATTAAAATTAAACCGGTTTTTCTAAAAGGGGTGCATTTACCGCAATAACCACCACATATCCCATATATTCTAGTATAATTCTGGAAAAAAGAAAATAGTATATATATATAATGTAATTATGGTCCAACCAAAGAAAATTGACTGTATAACATCTGATTTATTAATATTTTTATTTATTTATAATCACTGACTTGTTAGATTCGATAAGTTATTTATACAAATAATTAAATTTTATTAAAAACCATTATAACTTTTAATTAGCCCTGACCCTAGACTTGTTTAATTTAAAATATATTTCATCTAATTAAAAAAAATCTACTATAGAACATTCCTTAAGTTGAGCTATTATCATAAAATGTGATATATATTTTTAAATAAAAAAACTTTTTCAATGAGTATTTTAACAGAGGCGCGGTTCCCGTATTTATTCCAATGCGTTTTATTAGAAACGGCAAAACCAGTTCCATTAAGATCAATGCTAAATGATCCCTATAATTTTTTTTTATATAGAATTTAAAATTTGTCATAAATAATAAAACCTGAGGGCAATATGATAAACTAAAGCAATCTCCGGCGGTCGCGTAAGGTACGAAATTGTCATTAATTCGCTTTGAAAAGGTATAATCGTCTCCTTTTAAATATATTACATATAGTAATTCATCGAAATTCGTTTATTTTTTTAACCTGTGACTTTTAGCGAGGATGGATCAAATCTAATTTTAGTGAATGACGTTTTGCCAATGTAATTATTGTTTGTAATGGGAACACATTCTCTACAATAGAACATGCTGTTCATTTTAGTCGAACGTGAAATTGCATGAATCCCCGTTTGAGATTCGTTTATACATTTATTTGGGAATTTAAGTCTTCATGATTTAAAATATATTTTAAAATTTAAAAATGTTAGCATTTAATTTAATTTGAAAATTTTATTTCATTCTTAACTTTAACAGTAGGCATTACCAAGGGTATGAATGGAAGTCATATTTAAGAGCCTCGTATTAAACATAATATTTACTTAGACAAACGTGGTTTGATACAAATCACATAAAATAATGTAATCATATATTTGTTTACAATTCTCTAAATAAGTGTAATTTAAAACACTAATGTCTTTCATTAAGAACATATTTTGCTTTATAAATAACACACGAGTACTGAAAGGCAATGAATTATATTCTATAATGATTTTTAAAATTTTTGCAAAAGTATCAAAATATTAGTGTATTAGCATTTTGAACCCCCCCCCCCCTCCCCAACCCCTCCAGTTTTAATTTCATCTAGCTTATCAACGGAATTCGAATATAGATCTGAATGATTAATTGGTTTTCCAAATGAGTAATAAGTCTGGCTTAACAGACTATTCTCTTGCAAATTAATGTAGAATAAGTTACTCTTGAATCTTGGGTATCATTGCTGCAATAATATTGCCGTGCTCGTAATCTTTTATCAATACCCTTAAGAAGGCAGTCTAGGGGGGTGACAATATTGTAAACTAAACTTGCCCAATCTGTTAGGATTTATATAAACGGGATTAGATCCTGGGCTATTTTATCCTCTCTTTCAAAATTTTTGATGACGCTACTAAGGCTTCTTAATCTATATCCATTGATAAATAAACATCCCTCTTATCTAAACATCGAGCAGATTTCTTCCACTTACTTCTCGGGAAGCAACCTATTCTTATCCATCAATGTAGTTTTATGAATTCTAAAAGGTTTTATTAAGGGATATAAGATACCTTCCCAATTCCCTTAAGAGAATATCTGCTATCTTATACATATTCTGTATGTTAACCTTGACCATTTAATTTTTAAAAAAATCATTTTTCCGCTTTTCATGCATCGTTCGTTGCATTAAGGCTTAGCTTATGGCAAGAGCAGCTTGGCTTTAGTAGATTAATCGTCAGTCAACCTTCTACGGGAGAAAAAGAAAAAGGTAAGATTCATAAGCAATTTATTTAAACCAAAAATAATTATAAATATGCGTGGTTGAGTTGTTAAAAGATACTTATCAAATATTGCTAGATGCAAATGCGAGACCTAAAAAGGTATCCAGATGCAGATATCATTTTTAGAAATTAGGAATTTTGCAAGTCAATTTTTAAAGTATCACTAAATTTTTTTAATTTCTTTATTATTGAATTGATTTGAGCACCATTGTAAAAGATAAAAAACATTTGAATCTAAATAAAAAACAGATGATAGATTAAATAATGAAGGGTATGAAGTTTGAAACAAAATAACAAAATTTATGTTTTACTTTAATCATCTCCATTAATTATAAAATAATAAATTATAAAGTAAAAACATATTAAATTAACATTATAAAAGATTATAGTAAAAACTTGTATAAAAATAAAAACTAAAAAAAAATTCTTTTCAAAAATTGAAAAGTATCATTATATCTGTTGTAGATATTAATAATATATGTATATTTAGATAAAATATAATATTATATATATAAAATGTCAATCATATGTTTTATTGATTGTGGAATTAGGAATATATTATTGATTCATTCATTGATGATTATTGATTCGTGATGAAATTTTTCTTTTGTTTTTAATAAATTCGAATAAAATACAGTGTGTAAATTATGTCTCCAACTATTAATTAAATGATACAATTATTAAATTGGTACCATGACGATGGTAAAAAAACAGATTCATATTATAAGTGGATTGAATATGAAGATGTTAATGGGTTAACAACCAAAGTTGTTATCAAAATATTAAAAAAAATTGTGGTCCAAATTCGGTATTCCTAAAACCATTGTGTCAGATGGGGGTCCAGCATTTATTGAAAATTTTAAACATTTTTGTATCTCATTGCAAATAAAACATATGTTGGCTCCGACATATCATCCTAGTTCTAATGGTCAGGCGGAAAGAATGGTAGCCATAGTGAAAAATTGGATAAAAAAAACTAAATAGAAAAAACTGAGATTTGGATGGCTCAGTTATATTATAATAATTCTAAAAATAAGGAGGGTTTTACTCCTGTGGAATTGTTTTTTTTTAGGTCGAAAGACCAGATTACCTTTAGATTTTCTTAAATCAAAGGGAAGTGTTAGTATATTACCATGTGATAAAAATAACATAAAATTTCCTGTGGGACAAATGATCTGGGCTAGAATATTTGAGAATAAGAAAAAAAAATGGGAAAAGGGTTGCATTGTAGAAAATTTAGGAAACAAATTAAATTGTGTGGAGTTTATAGACGGAATTAAGGGAATCCGTCATAACGATCAATCGAAAATACGTAGATAAAGATATACTAATATTTTCAGATTGATGTTATTCCCAAAATTAATGTATTATAAAATTGTGGTTATTCCAAAAACAATGTATTCTAAAATTAAGGTATTCTCAGATTTATGTTATTCTAAAAGTAATGTTGAACCAAAACTAAGGTGATTATAAAATTAATATGTCCTTAGAATTATGTGAATATTAGTCTAATTATAAGATTTAACAATATTATGGTAATGATTATTACTCAATTTATCATGATAATGTGATCTGGTTGACTCTTAGTTATTCTGTGACTTACTCAATTTATCATGGTAATGTGATTATGAAACTTAAAGTGATTATCTGAATGTGACTAGGAAACTTAATGTGATCATCTTTATATGATTATATTATTCGATAATTATTTTTATTTTCCAATGATTCAAGTTGAGGTTTGACTTAATAGTGTATTATATGACCAGTTGTTTTTTTTTAAAAAAAAATTTAAATCATGATAATCAAGTTATACATGAAAATTTGTAATTATATAGATGAAAATTGTGTGGTAAATATATAAATTTATTGGTTGAAGATAAATTTATGAAGTGTTGTTTATTAATGAATCTAGTTAAATTGTTTTATTAATAAAATTGTTTTTATTATCTGATAAAAATAAAATGTAAAATAAAAACCAAACGTATGGTGTAAATTTATAAATTTATTTGTTGAAATAAATTTTTATTATATGTGGTGTATCAATCAATGAAGCAAATAAAATGTTTTAATGAATAAAAATAAAATGGTCAATTAAGAACAGACAAAGGTTTGAAATATTTTCTTGTTTATAAGAAAACATGAAATGGTGTATTAGAGAAAAATAAAAGTTTGATTAAAAAAAAAAGAGGTATAAAGCATTATAATTTAAATATATTGTTTTTATTATAAAAAAATTTTTTTTTAAAGTTAATTTAATAAACACTAAGGAACTTCCACTTATTGATAGTGGAGAGTGTTACATAAAGATTTGTGATTCCCAAATCAGTGAAAGGTTTCGAGAGGAAAAAGAAAACACTTAAAACTGAAAGAAAATGTTTCCGGTGTTAAGGGACTGACCACTTGTTGGCAGAATAAGTGCCATCATATTTGTTAAAAAGAAAAATGTATACCTCCAAATTCTATCGTGAGGAATTGGATGGGGATAGTCATCGTTGCTGCTCAAGTGATTATAATGCTAAGATAAAAAAAGAAAAGTTGAGACTGATTAATTATAACAAAATGAACGAATTAGATTCCAGGTGGCAATCGAGTGTGGCCACCCAGGACTTATCAAGGAAATACTCAACAATCAAGCGATTGATTAATGAACTCTATGAAAAAATCTATAAAAAAAGGTGATTCAGATCCAGCAAGTGAATGCAGTACCAGCTACTATATGAGACCTGGTAAAGAGGATCAATGTCTAATTAAAGGCTAAACGAAAGATGGGGAAGAATTTACGGAGCAGAAATGGAAGAAATAAAATTGTTGAAACAAGATGATTAATGAAAAAATTTTGTATGTGATAAATTTTTAATGTGTTTATTTTGTAAATATATGATATACATTTATTTAGTTATACATGTCCTTGGCCTTTTAGGGGTGGACATGTTGTAGATATTAATAATATATGTATACTTAGATAAAATATAATACTATATATAAAAAATGTCAATCATATGTTTTATTGATTGTGGAATTAGGAATATATTATTGATTCATTCATTGATGATTATTGATTCGTAATGAAATATATTTTTCTTTTGTTTTTAATAAATTCGAATAAAATACAGCGTGTAAATTATGTCTCCAACTATTAATTAAATTATACAATTATTAAAATATCCACAAAATCTCAAATATATATTTTTCCTTTAAAATTTACTTCGAAATATCCTCATTTACATAGTCTATAATGTGGAATGAAGTAAAATCGTAATAATTCTTCTTATTTGAATAAGACATTTTTTGTTTAAAACTATTCATCTCAACATTTAACCATTTTATAAAATTCGAATAATTATGTAATAAATATCAGAATTAAGAGAGAAAAAATTAAGAAGAACATTAACACAGCCTACTTTTAATTCATTTATATACTCTAATTAGCTTTCTAAATTTTCAAAATTTATCATTAAATATTTAGTGATATGAAAAATGTTCAGAGGTCAGCAATTCATAATAAAATTTCAAGATTAAAAAAACCTACAGAAAGTGGATTTATTATAGAATCCATTTTTATAAATTTTATTTAAACAATACATTTTCTTCTATTATATTATATAAATATTAATGTTGAGTCTATTATAATCTACTACCCCATGTAAATAGATTGTTTTGTTAATTAAATGAACAGAACTATGATTGGTTCTAACATTAAAAATAACACTTTTAACGAGGCGAGGAAATTATGAGAAAAATTGTCCTTATAATAATGTATAATGATAATTAACAACATTAATAAATTTAAAATCATCTGTCTTGAATAATATAAAAAATTACTACTTATATAAAATTAATATATTCATTCATATTTATTTATCATGCCAGTCTTCCTTGCTACATAACTTTAACTTGATTAATGAAATAAATGGACAATTTGAAGGAAAAATAGATACATTTCGAATATCTATATAATTATTTTAATGCTTTTAAATGGATAATGAAAATTTTTGGACTGGAGACCGTTTATGATTTTGGTGTTTTAGTTGAGTATAAATTACATTTAGCTATCACTATATTATTTATTATACTGATGATTATAAAAAATTTACCATCTAAGATGGTTAAATTAAATTTAGAAGAGGATTTTGATGTTGTAAAAGATTCCCTGTAAAAATTATTATAAACATAAATAGCTTAATAAAAACAACTAAGCCCAATCTCTACTCTTTTTTGTCTATTTCCCTGTAAAAATATATTGTAAATATAATGTCTTAATAAAAAAAACTCAGCCGAACTGGTGGAATCTATATTTTCGTCCATTATCAATCGGATGAGATATAAATTTTTCGCAACTCGGGTCAAAAATGTAATATTTAAATTAATAAATCATTAATTTACAAATTAAAATTCAATTTTAGAAAATAGAACAGGTATTTGTATTCGTATAAAATTAAAAAGGTCATTTTAATACTAAATACCTATTATTTTTTAGCATTTAAATACTTTGTAAAATATTCGAATAAATATAAATAAAAAAAGTATTAAAATTTGGTATTTTAAATCAAAATATTAGCGTTACCGCCCAACCTAGATTATATTCATGTAATGTTTGCATTATCAAAATTAAAAATCCTATTTCCAATATATTTTAAATATAATCAAGATACATTTTTTTAATCATAATCAGGTAATGTATGCATAATGTCAAAATATATTGTTAAACTCGAATTGTGAAGTGAACCAATATTTCATTAGTCACTAATATTAATTATCCAAAAATTATAATATACAAAGATTATTATTAATACCTTTACCATATTTTTGCCACCCATTATTTAAAAATAAAACATGTTTAAATTTAATTGGAAGTAAATAAACTCGGACAGATAAATTTGATACAAAAAAGAGGATTAAATATTTTTCATATTATAAAAAATGTAAAATAAAATTGTATTTAAAATATATCATAGTGTATATATATAGATATTCTTTAATAAAAATGTATCGTTGATATGATAGCGATACAATATTTTTGTATTCAGATAATTAACAACTCTATGAATAATAGATCTAATAAATAAGTTACAAAATAGCATATTTAATAATAATAGAACACAAATAAAAGAACAATAGGTCATGTGAAACGACAAAAAGAAATTTTAAACAGAATCTAAGCCAAACTAAAGTTGGCGATCCCTTTTAAATAATTTAATCGACAAAATTTGCATAATCAAAATAATATCACAAATAGAGTAAAACTGGATTCATAGTAGCGTCGGATTTCGGTTCAATCAAATGTCAATCTCATAAAAAATATAATAAAGACGGAAATGATATGTTACTATGAATCCAGCCTAGATATCAATTAACAGGCAAAATAAAAAGTGAGATACAAATAATAAACACCAATTAACAGTAAAATTAAAATAATAAGCCAGATTGAAGATTCATTTATTAAAAGTGTATATACATTGAAGTCAGTTGTAATCAATGTAAATGGCTGTAGTAGATGCCACTGAAAAATATTTCATCTAAATGGCGTTTTTACATTTCATCTAAATGCAGATCACATTTCGTTCCAATGTATGCACACTTATGCATTTTAATGAATGAATTGTCAGGCAATTGGGTGATAATTGAAAATGGTGTTATTTAATATATTCACTTTTCTTTCTTTTTTTTACACTATTCCTTTCTTTTAATTTTTTATCAAAATTATTATATATTTTAATCAATCACATACCGCATATTAAAAAATTCAGCATAATTTTCTCCCGATATCAAGGTAATATATTCTTTAGGGTTTGATGCATTCATATTGTGGCAATAAATCTATACAAAAATAATAATTTTATTCTTTTAAATATATAAAATTTTTACTTTTCGCAAATTGTCTTGAACTTTCAAGCTATACGTGCCATCAATCGAGATATTCATTTTGTTTTTTAGTTCGAAACATGATTTAAAAATGCCTGATTTCATGATTAAATTAAGTAAAAAAAATATTTTTACAAGTGGTTTGATTGCTTTTACAATTTTTGATAGCCTTTGGCCTCCTTGTGTGTAGACATTTGGAAGCATTTATCAATGTTTTGTGGTAATGCGATAACGAAGTGTTGGTTAATGTGATATTTGATTTATTAGTGCACCAAACTCTTCTAAATTTTAACCCAAAATTGCAACTATAAGTTGTACACTATAAAAAAAAGGTATTATAAAAGCAAAAAAAATTTAAGCAACTTTAGTCCAAGGAGAGGTTTTCCATTTGTATGAATCTGGAAACTGGGTAAAATTAATAGATCTATCACTTGAATATTTAATAAAATTAGGATAAATGGGCAAACATTCCTTCTCGTTTGATAATAAATATTTGTTGCAGGAGCGTGTAATATTCGGCTTAGGCCTATGTTGACATAGTAATTCAGATACTATATTTCCTTTCATATCTATACAATCAACCCTTCGAGTTTCATATATCGCATCGCTTACTCCAGTATTTTTAAGGGAACATTTGTACTTAAAACACTAAAATGTTAAAAGTTATTCAAAATATTTGTTTGTTATACTCTAAATAAAACAACTTATGTCAATGAAAAAAAGTAACTTAACTTGCTCGGTAGACCAGTTATATATTTTCCAATCGTAATAAATGCAAAGATTATTATTGTTGCAATATTTTAGAGTCAGAGGCTTCGTTAAAACATTGATGCATTTTTCGGAATGGATTTTAATACCTCCTAAATAACATATCACTTTTCTTGTCTTAAATCCTATTCCGCAGCTAGATGAACACTAAATTTTTTTACATTAATAAGTTATTAGGATTTCGATCATAATACTCTGGTTAATCCCCCCCCCCCTTCTCATCTTCCCCTTATAATAAACATTAACCAAAAATTCATACATTTAGTAATCACAAGATTATTTAAAAATAAATCTAATCGACGTATACTTTGATTTTTCTTAACATAAAGGATTCTGATTTATATTGCTGAATTCAGGGATTTGAACCGAACCCGAACCCGGAGAAGAAAACCCGGGTTTTTGGAAAAAATCTGAACCCGAACCGAACCTGAACCCCGTTTATAAAATTTTCAAAATCCCAAACCGAACCCGTGAATTTTATTTGAATCCGGGTTCCACTGGGTTCAGTGTATTGTTTAAAGTCATGTCATATATTAAGATTTGTGTAAATACTAGAGTTGTTAAAAGATACTTTTTAAATGGATCTAGATACATATACACTAAAAATTTATCTAGATACAGATATAGCTTCTAAAAAGTTATCTTAATACAGATACAATTTAAAATGTATCTAGGTACAGATACATTTTTTATTATACTCTTAGATAAGGTTTGAATAAACCTAAATTAGGATTCTATTGTGAAAATTCATGAAATGATCTAAAAAATTTATTGACTCGATATCACAAAACAATTATGTTTTAAATATTTAATATATATATTTTTTTTTTTTCTCGATTTTGTATATCATATCATATTATGTTAATATATATATTGATTTTTGTTTTTAAAATTTAAAATAACAATATTTATTTATCAAAATATAACTAAAATAATAATTTTTAGATATTAATATAATATATGATTAATATAAATAATTATTATATATCATTAATAAAATAAAATAATAATTTTTAGATATTAATATAATATATGATTAATATAAATAATTATTATATATCATTAATAAAATAATATAATATATGATTAAAAATAATTATTAGATTTCAGTAATAAAATATTTTCAAAATTTTGGTTTAAGACATCCTCGTTTATCTGTAAAGACATTTTTAGCTATACTAAAAAGTCTTTCAACAGGGGCGCTAGAAGGGATTGTGGTGTTATATTTAACGAATAACATTTTTATATCAGGATATTGTTTAAAAATGATAAAATCTCGGCATTCATTTTTGAAAAAACTATTTAAAATTTGTTGATTATCAGAATTTAAATCATTAACAAGTGGGATATTGAAAAAAATCGGATATTAAATTATTGGTTTTTTTCACAGGTTAATTTGCACTCATTTGAAGACTTTGATAATTCCTCAACTAATCTTTGTATTGTTTTTTTTTATTAAAATTTTCATCCATTTGCAACCATGTCCAATCTAGTTTAAAAAAAGGATGAAGTATAGTTGCCAAAATATTTTCATCTTCAAAAATTGTCTCAATAAACCTAGAATTATTAAATACTGATTAATTTATTAATAATTTACCTATCTTCAATTTAAGTAAGGCATTTAAGAGTGGTAAACAAAATTTTAGGTTTTTGTTTAAAATTTTTCAATTTAATAATGAGCTGGGAAATATGTTTACCGGCGATAGGCACTCCAACAATCTGATGTTGTGCATATTAACGATGGTTCTATTAAACTTTTAATGATTTCTTTCTTTTCATTCTCCCATCTTTGAGAAATTCTAGCAACCACTGTCTGTCTACAAATTATATTTTTTTATGGAGCTAATGTTTTGATCATTTTTATAAATGATGGATTTGCAACAATTGAAAATGGCTGAATGCTATCTATAATAAAATATTAAATCATCTAAATGGTTTAAGTTAAAGTCTGAGGTCTCTTGAAAAAAAATCAATGGACGATGAGCCTAGTCCAATATTTTCTTTAATAGATTTTTTCTCCTTCCCCTTTTTTATTTGGATTAAGAATGTTTAATGTTTTCTCTTAAAATTTAAAATTAAAATTGTAAACATTTATTTAGTATCTATACCCTTAAATGTTTTACAATGTTGCAAGTTGAGGTAATGCTAACTGAAATTTTCATATTTTTTGGACATGGCAAACATTTTACTAACAGATATTTGTTTTCTTTATTTTGAGATATTATTTTAAAATATGGTCTATAAATTGACCATGGAAGAATGTCGTCATTTTCATCATCAATATTAATCTTAAAAATTAATATAATAGAATAAAATAAAATACCAATTCCATTGCAATTAAAAATGGCAAATTCCTTGAGATGGATTATAATATCAGAATTTGCTTGTTATTGATAACTCGGACATAATATTTAATTAATATTTATATATTCTTTTTTATATATAAGTTTTAATATTTTACATATATATATATAATTTTTTAATGTATATATTAATATTAATTTATAAGCTCATATAAAATAAATTTTACACTCATGTATTTTTATTTATAATATAAAAAAGCGTTAAATAAAAGTATATCAAAATGTATCTTAAAAAGTATCTAAAAACATATACAGATACCTCTAAAATAATATCTAGATACAGATACTTTAATCAAAAATTTATCTAGATACAGATACCACATTTTTATATCTAGATACTTGTATCGAGATACCTTAACAACTCTGGTAAATACAAATATTTGTAGAGATTTTATAATATTTTCAAATTTCCAATTAAGTGAAGTGTTTATAAATTTTAAACAACTTAATGCATATATGCCATTTTTAAAACTTATTTAATTTATTCTCAAAAATTCCTATTGGAGTGTTAATAAATTTTAAACAATTAAATTCATTTACGCCATTTTTAATTCTTAACTTATTCTCAATGATTATTAAGAGGAAAATGAAAGTCAACAAGTCAAGTAAAAATTATTATATTGGATATTGTTAATTTAAGGAAATATGTCATTAAATTTTTAAAATTGATACATGACTATGCTTTGTATTTTTAACTATATTTTGCCTATAAATAAAATAAAAAATTTATTTTTTATGCCAAATTTATGTCTAGTTATTATGATTTAAAAAATATAATTTTTTTTTATCAATTCAAAAATTGTTAAACCCGAGCTAAACCCGGGTTCAAAAATATTTTCCTGAACCGAACCCACCTATATTTATTTTACCTTAAACCGAACCCGAACAAATATTTTGCCGGGTTCGCATCTATGGTTGAATTTATTGAAAAGGGTAATAAAGTTACAGAAATATATCAATAAAGAAAAAAAATCGACGAAGATTCTATTTAGTTATCAGAGTTGGGAAGATCCTTGAAAATTTAAATATATATTCTATATAAAAAATGTATCGTATATAGATACGATTGTTTTATTAAAAATGGGTTCCATGTCAATTCAGCGAAACTTTAATCGCGAATGTCGTTTATCGCGAATTAATTTTATAGCAAAAAAAATATCGCGAATCCACATTAACGAGTATTTTTCCGCGAAAACAATATAGCGAATTTTTTATAGCGAAATCTCATCGCGAAACCTTTAAAGCGAATACATTAGAGCGAAATTTTTATCGCGAATCAATAATCGAAAATTTTATAGCGAAGTCAATCTCGCGAAACATAAAATGCGAAGACAATATAGCGAAAACTATTTCGAGAAATATAACGCGGCCTATCAGTGGCGTATCCAGGATTTTCTTATAGGGGGGGGGGGGAGAATTTTTCTTGGGGCTTCGCCCCCAAACCCCTTCCAGCTTTCTCCCGGCCTTCGGCCGGGTCTTATGTTCTAGCTATTCTATTAAATTATTCATAATTTAATAATATTTTTAACTATTATTTACTAATTCGTGCTTATGGATATTACAAGTCTATTTTTTATTATTTGTTAGGTATATTATATTTAATAAAGTTTTTTTAAATGTAAAGTTGACATAAAGTTTAATGACATTTTTTTTATAAAATTTGCTTTAAAAACTAGCCTCAGCTTAAATTCTCATACAATATAAGTAGAATATAATTTTTTTATTGAAAATACTAATAGTAGTGTGTATAAAATATTGACTAAAAAATATTTAAAAAAACAAGTTTTTTTAACTTCTTTTCAAATAAAATAATATACAAATTTTTTTATTAAATACTATAATTATAATGAGATTTTTAATTTTCGTGGGAATGTTGCCAATTCATCAAGAATTTCGTTTGTCGTGGGAACCAAATATCTGTGGATATTTAACAGAGCTAACCCATTTAGCCGAGATTCGGAAGTAATACTTAGTAAATATGTTTTCAACCTCCTCAAGTTGGAAAAAGTCTTTTCATTCGTACATGTTGTAATAGGAAAACATGCAAGGATATAAAAAAACTTCAAAATATTAGGAAATTGAGCCAAAGTTTCTTTACACCGATTGAGCGCTTCAATAGCATGCTTAGGTAAAATAGCTAATCGTAGTAAATATTTATACCACAATTATTCCCTGATTAAATTTATTTCAGTATCTATATCATAGGAATAAAATTTTGCTAAATATTTAATTTTACAAATAGTGGCATTAGAAAACGAAGAAGGATCTTTGGGTAATAAAACTTGAAGATTGCTAAAGACTTGTTTTTTTTATCGATAAAAAAGTATCTAAGAATGGGATAAAAATAGATATTATATAATATTCTTTAGTTGAGCCAATATTTATTTTACATCTCAATAATGACCTATATGCTAGACGAGGTTTAATTAGTGTTATATCATAAAATTTAGCCTTCGATTTAACGTCTAGAGAAATATTATGAAAATAATTATCTACATTCATTCTTATTGTATCTACCTGTTAATATATATTTTCCGCCAAATCAATAACCTGAACCAAATCTAAATTTGGTTTTTGTAAATTTCTACAAAGTAGTGAGCTAAAAATAATTTATTGATGCAACTAGCAGCAATGATAAACTCTGATTGATCAATTGAATTCAATAATGATATCGCTTCTGACGACACATTACTTTTTTTCATGCTTAGCCTTATTTAACTTTTATTTCTATTTCTTCTGTTCTACAAAATGGAAGTAAAAATGAAAAATATTTAAATATAGATATTTATAAAATATTATTAAAAATACTTATTAATTCTAACTCACTAATAATTTTGAATTTAATAAAATAAATATATAAAAAAAAATATCGTTTGATTTCAACTCTTTGACTAAATATTTTTCCATTTTATTAATATTTCTGAATATGTTGGAAAATTGATATTCAAATATTTGTAAAATTTTGATTGGGGGGTATGGGGGGGGGGGGGTGGTAAAATTTTTATTAGCTTAAAATGATATTTATAAAAACAGTCAAATTTGCGATGGGGGGGAGATTTCCCTCTTCCTCCCCCCCCCCTCCATTGTTACGCGCCTGCGGCCTATTAATATTTTTTATTTTTATTAATATTTTTTATTTTTATTAAAATATTTTATTTTTATTAAAATAATTTATTTTTATTAAAATATTTTATTTTTATTTAAAATATTTTGTTTTTATTAAAATAATTTATTTTATTTATATTTAATGTTATTTATCAACAAATAAACATATTATATGATATATATTTTTTATTTATATATTATATTATGAAATGATATGAAAAATGGATTTCTTTTATTTTATGTTTTTTAATAAAAAAAATGGGTAACTCAGTGAATCACGGGAAATTTTTAATATTATTATTATTTTTTAATATATTGTTTTTTATTTATAAGATCGTCTGGATTTTGGTAGAAATTTTTTAATGGAAGGGAAATTAAATATTGATAAATCTTAAAATTAAATATTTTTTCAAGTTAAAACAATCTGAATGAAAATGGATATGATCATTACTCTGTCAATCATAGCAAAAACTTTATAGACCCTAACAAAATATCAACCCACACTCAATGTATGTAACATTTATGGAGGGATCTTAAGGCAAGCATCCCCAGAAATGGAAGAAAATCTTCCTCTCATTTATATATATGTGAATATTCCTATTTTCATAATATTACAAATATGTCTAATATAAATAAATTAATTAAATTTTTAAATGATATAAATTTATATAGAACTATTTTTGTTTTTCCTTAAAAATATATATCTATATTATTATTGTATATATATTTTTCGGTTTGATTAAAGTGCAAATGCTAAGGTAAACTGCAAATGCTTAAGTAAAAATTTCATATATTATCTATTATTTGTAGTGAGATTCATTTTCCTATGATATAAATAACTTATAAAAAAATTAAATTATTAGATATATACAATAATAAAAAAATATATATTAATAGTTGAATTTTCTTTTATCTCATAATAAATCGTTTAAATTCTTTAATATAATTATATTAAAAATATTTATAATTAAATTTTAAATTTCAATAATATTAAATCCGCAAGTTGCGTGTATTATTATAAAAATACTATTATAAAAAAATATAATCATTTAAAAATATTATATATCAGAATTTACACCTAAAACATTAAAGGTTCATTTTAATAAGCTGAATTATCATAATACGCATCATGGAGGGCTATATATAATATTTAAAACAAAGTCATGCCGGTAAAGTATATTGTTAATATTACGATAAAAATATTATTTTGTGTCAAATGATATTCAATAATACCAAGTTACTATTTAAATAAAATAATTTAAATATTATTTATCTTGATTTATCTAAGTATTATAGTAAATGATTAATTTATATTTATATTTATATAATTAGAATCATATTTATATAAATATTTCACATGATGGCATTCATTCATTTACCTTTTTTTTTACCTCATTTTATTAGATTAAAAGATTACAATCACAATAGATTCTTTTTAGTCGTCATATCTAATACACTTAATATATTCAATCAGAAATGGATAATCACGTAAGAAAATTTTTATATTACATGGGTAATAGATTCTTTTTAGTCGTCATATCTAATACACTTAATATATTCAATCAGAAATGGATAATCACGTAAGAAAATATTTATATTACATGGGTAGGTCCTTAAGAATCTAGATACAGATGTGAAAAAATTAATCTCCGATATAGATACTAGTATATTTTTCAAAATATCAAAAAGATATTTGCATCTAATTATCATTACCAATTAAATTAAAATAGTTTATAAAATATAGTTTTTATTATTTATTAGTGAAGAACATAACATATTCATTTAGTAAGAATGAATATTTACAATAATTAATAAAATATTTAATGATGAGTTAATATATCAGACATTTTAATATTAGTGATAGCCCATTCTTAGCATAGATAGGGAAGGGAGACTAGTATTTTTAATGGGAGTTGAAATATTAATTTGTAAAAGAGTATTTAAAATAGATTTATTATTTTATAAGATAATCAAAATTTTAAAATAATTTAGTATTAGATATTTGCTATTTTGGCATACATAGCATTTTACCAAGACTAAATAACCTTTCAATTGAAGCTGATGAAGATATTACAGTATTATATTTATAAAAAAATTTCCTTAATGGAAAGATAATAATTAAGCATTTTTTCTCATAATATAATTTATAACCTCTAGTCATTTAACTCAGCAACACTTAAAGACCCTTTTCATGGTCATTTAAACAATCAAATTATATTACTTTAATGATTAACTTCACAAAACAAAATTTATAGAAAAAGAAATACATGGACACTTAACCCACCAACAATTCTCATTAGATATTAGCCTACATTAAAACCCCAAGTTATTATATCTCAGAATAGCAAATCAAAGTCTTTAGAAATCAACTGAAAATTCGAACAAATACACCTACCCCTCCCCCCTCTACATTCTTTACTTAAAATCAATATATCATTTTACAAATAAAATATAACGTCATTTAAAATATCAGGAATCCCTTATCTAAATTATATTTTTCCCCTAAAAATGGTAAATCTTTATACATTTTTATGCTAGGTGTAAATAATCTACAAAGATTATATGTTCGATAAAATTTTTCTGTGATATCTTATTTATTTATTGTAATAATGGCAATAAAAACAAATTGGTTATTTAGGAAAAATATCAATAGAAAGTATGCAAAAATTATTTTAAAAAATTAATTTTTCTTACTTTAACCATTAAAATGTGATCATATGTAATTTATAAAAATTGATATTTATTCTTGAAATTTTTCGAATCAATTTATGATAGATAATATATGGAATTTAGCTTACTTTTTAAGTAATATACAATATGATTTTAGAAAACAATATAAAAAAAAATAATTATAAATTCTTTTATAAAATAATATACGCCATCTTGCGGATTTAATATTATTGAAATTAAATATAAATATTTTTAATATAATTATATTAAAGGATTTAAACGATTTATTATGAGATAAAAGAAAATTCAACTAATAATGTATAATTCTTTATTATTGAATATATCTGATAATTTAATTTTTTATAAGTTATTTATATCATAGGAAAATGAATCTCACTACTTTTTAAGTGTATTCTGGATACCCATAGTTGATATTGAATTGTATTAAACGATAGAATAAGTATAACAAAATACTATTTAAATTATTCAAAATTTCTTTATTTCTTATAATTTTTTTTTAATGAATTAATCTTTACAAAATAAAAACTAAAATTATATAATTATTATTTCTTCTTTTTTTATAAATTTAACAAAAATTTTTCAATGAATTAATTTTACAAAAATATATATTTTCAAAAAAATATATTATTATAATAATTATTATTATTTTTTTACATTAAATAAAAATAATTTTTTTCCTCCAATCAGATGTCTACAATCCATCTGATTGACATTTGAGGCTTATATATATACATTTTTTTAACATACTAAGACAAACGACATTCTTCACCATTAAATATAATATTTAATATATATTTTGAAAAATATTATACTATTATGTTGTTATAATAAGAGAATTTTTTTCTTTAGAATGTATTCATAAGGAAAAATACAGATATCCAGTTGTCCCTTTTTACTCCATATTTATATACTCTTGAGCTTGATTACTAGTTGTACCGATAATCATCATGCGATTGCAGGCTTGACTCGAATAACGATAGTCAGCATTTAATCGTTGGCTTGATCTGAATAACGCTGGCCCTCCATACATCAATTGAAACGACCGAAAATTTTTCCCGAATCGTCTTCTCACTTTTGTGATTCCCATTGGTTCAATCACAAGGTCAAAGTTTATAGTCTTAGTTCAACCATAAGGTCAAAGTTTATAGTCTCTTTATTGTCTAACACAATTTGAATCTTTTTTCTTTATACCATAGCAACATCAAAGTAAACCGTCCGTGAAAACAAAAAAAACATAACTTTCTTTTTCTTTTTCCACTGACCATCCGTCACAAAAATTTACATTTTTTATTAACTTTTTCTTTACTTTCCTTGAAAAAAAAAACAACTGCTCGGTATATAACATAATCATAAACGATTCCCTCGTTATACCATTTAATTACTTATATTATACTCCTATCACTCTACAATGAGGATACTCGAGTATATAAAATAATCAATAAATTAATAAAATACTTTCCTCCGATGGACTTTAATACCATGTAACCGAAAGCATAAATTACCAAAACACCCCCAGTTGTTCAGTATTCAACTAATTCATTAAGTTATATAATTTTGTTTTGTAATCCACTAATTTTTTCAATTACGTGATTATTTAAATAACCAAAGGAATCTCTTCCTTCAAGGGAAAACAAAAAAAATTGTCTTTGCCCTTCAATACCCTGAGACTCAATTATAATCCCGTATAATTATAGGATGTTGAGTTCTCCCTCCGAAATATAAAAATCCCTTTATTTTCCAGGCTTTTCAAAGTTTCAATTAATCATCCTCTAATGGATTCTATTAACACTTAATCCCAAAGAAGCCTACCCCTATCTTTATGATAGTATCTTACTCCCAATACTACGCAAGTATCGTTATCAGAGTATCCCAAAAGAATCAATATTTTCATTATTCACATCTAACATATTATGCTATATTACTACAATAAATTTCATTATTCATCTTTAACACATTATGCTATATGATTCCAATAATCTAAGATTCTGGAAAAATAATCAGATAAGATTAATATTTAAGCATTTTCATATTATCTTTATCCTTTCTTACTTTCTCCTAACCTTACGTGATCATTATGTCTGATTACCGTAATTCCATTTATTAGCAAAATTTCATTTAATTTGGAACCAAGGTTTTCTACTATACGACCTTTTTCACATTTCTTCCCTTTGTTATCAAACAAACGGGTCCATATAATTCTTTTAACAGGATATTTTATTATAATCTTATCAACCGAAGGTACACCAGTTCCATCTTTGGATTTTAAGAAATCCAACGGCATTCTGGTCCTTCTTCCCAAAAATAACTCCACCGGAGTAATTCCCTCTCGGTTTCTGGAATTATTATAATATAAATGGGCCATCCAAACATCATTACTATCTTGTTTGGCCCTTTTAATCCAATTTTTCACGATAGCTACCATTCTCTCCGCCTGTCCATTGGAACTGGGATGATATGGTGGAGCTAATACGTGTTTAATTTCCATCGCATTACAAAAATCTTTGAAACTTTCACTTACAAAGGCCGGACCTCCATCAGACACTATTGTCTTTGGAATCCCAAATCTAGCCCATAACCTTTGTAACAATTTGATAATAATTCTAGTGGTTAATCCATGAACCTCTTCATATTCAATCCACTTAGAATATGCATCAACAACTAAAAAATACGACTTCTTGTTTAAGTCAAAGAAATCCACGTGAACACGCTCCCACGGCCTTTCAGGTCTCGGCCAATAACTGCCTATTTCCTTCCGGGGCATAACGGCACACGAATTACATGGAATACAACTCCTTGTAATCTTTTCAATATCATCGCTCATTCCAGGCCACCATACATACTCACGAGCCCAAGATTTCATTTTATCCCGACCCTGATGTCCTGCATGCAACAATCGTACAATTTTACTCCGTAATTTCAACGGAATCACGGCTCTATTACCCCGCATCAAACAATCATCCACTACGGACAATTCCTTTTCAATTTTTTTATAAACTTTACTATTATTTTTCCACGGTTCTTGTCCCGTCAAAAATAATTTTACTCGACCCAATTCCTTATCCCCTAAGGTATTGCTTTTAAGATCCTCCCAATTCGTAGGACCACCCTTTAACATATGTGATAAAGAACAAATTAATACCCTGTCTTCATTCACCATTATACTTTTGTTACCGTCAAGATCCCCTTCACTGGATCCTAACCTAGATAAAATATCAGGCAAACAATTTTCCTTGCCCCTGCGATATCTGATTTCCACATTAAAACTTCCCACCAGTAACAACCAACGTTGCAACCGGGGAGACAGCATTAACTCTTTATTATCTTTTTTAAATAAATGAATTAACGGCTTATGATCCGTGTAAATTATAAATCTTTTACCGATCAAATATTCACGACATTTGGTTAATCCAAAGATAACCGCTAGGGCTTCTTGTTCAATAACCGAATATCTAGTTTCCACTTCCCTGAAAACTCTCGAAAAAAATATGATGGGGCTTTCCACACCATCCATTAAATGTAACAATGCACCTCCAACCCCCTTGTTGGATGCATCAACTGCCAATATGATCTCTAAATCATTATTAAAACATACCAAAATCGGTTCCTCACCAATTTTTCCTTTTAAAATATCAAAAGCATTTTTCTGTTCAATTTTCCACACAAAATGAACACCTTTCTTTAATAAACCATACAATGGAGATGCCAATTTTGCAAAATCTTCCACAAAACGATGATAATAATTTACCATTCCCAAAAATGATTGCAACTCCGCTTTATTGGTTGGCGGATTCATATTCGTTATATTTTTTAAATTTTTTTCCAGAGGTTTCACCTCCATTCTATTTATGCGATGTCCTAAGTAGATAACTTCCGTTACCCCAAGAACACTCTTTTCCTTGCTGGCCCTCAGACCCTTATCACGAATCCGCTTGAAAACCTCTTCCAAACGTTGATTATGTTGCTCTGGTGTTATACCAGTCACCAACACATCATCCATATAATAATATACTCCTTCTAGGCCCTGGAAAACTGATGCCATAGTGCGCTGAAATATCGGCGCTGACACACTTAATCCAAACGGTAGCCTACAAAAGGCAAATAATCCTTTCGGAGTCGTTATTGTAAATAATTTATGAATTTACTTGGCACCTTTTAAACTGGCCAAAATCTCCTCAATCCTAGGCAATGGATATTTTACCTCCACTACCCATCTATTTAAGGTTACACGGAAATCAGCACATAGCCTTAACTTTCCATTCGATTTTCTAACAGGTACCAATGGTGTGGCCCACTCACTATATTCCACAGGAACAATGATGCCATCTCTAACCCATTAATCCAATTCTTCATCGATTTCCCTTTTCCACTCAAAAGGAACTCTTCGACAAGCCAAAAAGATGGGTGAAAAACCCTCTTTAAGTTTAACGTCTACTTGATAATCATTTAAACGTCCTAATTTTTCTTCAAAAATTATACCATATTTTCTAACCAAAACAGGTATAGCCAGATCGATCTTTTTTAATCCATCGATTTCAATTTCCATAAATTGATCCCTATCAATTTTACCATTTATTTCTGTATGATCAGAACTGATCCCTACCCTTTCAGGAGTTTCAATAAAATTATTATTAACGACAATCCTATTTTCATCATTCAATAATTTAGATATCCCTTCTTTCTGAAGTTCATCTCGGATATTATCCGCCATTAAATCTCCTTTATCACTAGCTAATCCGCTATCAATAATAAATAAATTCCAATAATTATTATAGGGTCCAATTGTGGTAATCCAATCCCACCCCATAATAGTTTCTACTGCTTTTCCCACTATCCATAAATCTAAACTTATGATAGTATCATTAAAAACCACATACCATTGAGTTTTACCCAATACCTCAATCTTAGAACCATCGAACTGTTTTAAACACATATTTTCCTTAATAATCACGCCATTAGGCCAATATTTATAAAAATTTATACAAGACATTATCGAAATGCTCGCACCAGTGTCAAATAGCATATCAATATACCTGCAGTCAATTCTCAAGTTAACCCTAGGACATTGACCCAGTCTATTTATTCCATCAGTCCTTAAAATTTCACAAGTTTTAAGGGGCGGATCGCTATATATTCCCTCTGAAATATGCATTTCATTAAAATTTAAATTTCCTCCTAAATTCAACTCAGAATTTCGAGGCTTTTTACTAATATAACTATATTTTTTCATAATATCCCGAGGATATTTCTCCCATTTAAAATTATCAACATTTTTCCTATTTGTATATTTCACAATGCTCCCAGGAAATCTTTCCCATTTAAAAGCATTATTTTTCATTATATTCACATTAAAACTATAATCCGTTTTAACTTTATCTTCATGATAACAAACATTTTCATTAAAACCATTAAAATTATGAGAATCCCATCTTTTTTTATTATAATATACTTTCTTAAAATTTTTATTTCCCTGTATTCCAACTGCTATATGATTACATGCTATCATATAGTCAGTGTAAAGCACAATTTATAGCTATATGTCCCGTCTCTTTACATTTAAAACATAAACGAGACCCATCCAAATCCGATTTCAACGAATCAACTTTATTTACATCTAGGCCTGAAATCTTCCTTACATTGGAATTTTCTCCACTATATTTTTGCAATGGAAAACCCATTCTAAAATTCTGTTCCTTTACAATACAGGTTTTATGACCCTTGTAACTGCACCGATTACAAATTATGTCAGCAATAATTTTTGGAAAACTCTTTCCATTCGAAATAATTCTATCACCGAATTGTTTCTTATCCCCTTGATTATTCATACTAATCAACCTGGATACATCACTATAAATATCTTTAATAGATTCTTTTATATCTTTTAATTCCTGGAGGATAACCACTGATCTCTCCATAAATTCCAAACGATCATCAATATTATCTTTCTTCGTTTCAACCATTCCTGGTTTGCCGTTCTTGATTTCATTTAAAATTCCATTTAAACTACTTTCCAAGTCCGAAATTCTTTTAAAACAATTAACAGACACCAGAGTGTCCTTTTTCCAATTACCATATACCTTGGTCGCAACCAAAGTACATTTTCCACATAAAAATTTCAAAAGTATATATATTGAATATAGAATTATTATTAATCCTAATGTAACTAAGTGATGACCTATATCCAATTCATTAAGGTTCTGATACAAGATTTTATAACCCATATCCTTAAAGATGGCAATTTTATTAATAAAAGTAGGCTCAGAATACTTATCGAAATACACAACCATCGCATATTACAAATTTCTACTTTAAAATTACGTTATTACAAAAAGAAAAAATATTTTTCCAAACTACTTTGTTAATTAAAATTCACAAAAAAAAATTTAAACCACAAAAACGTTATTATTGCGTTGTGTCCTAAGGTAACCTATAATATGTAAAATAAAAAAAAGTTTTATTTTTTTACCTTAAAATAATGAATACCCTTGAATTTCCAGGTTCGAATCCTGGGAGAACGGTCAACACTTTTTAAGTGTATTCTGGATACCCATAGTTGATATTGAATTGTATTAAACGATAGAATAAGTATAACAAAATACTATTTAAATTATTCAAAATTTCTTTATTTCTTATAATTTTTTTTTAATGAATTAATCTTTACAAAATAAAAACTAAAATTATATAATTATTATTTCTTCTTTTTTTATAAATTTAACAAAAATTTTTCAATGAATTAATTTTACAAAAATATATATTTTCAAAAAAATATATTATTATAATAATTATTATTATTTTTTACATTAAATAATAATAATTTTTTTCCTCCAATCAGATGTCTACAATCCATCTGATTGACATTTGAGGCTTATATATATATACATTTTTTTAACATACTAAGACAACTACAAATAATAGATAATATATTAAAATTTTTACCTAAGCATTTGCAGTTTAGTAAGTCAAAGCCCTTAAATGCTCTGTTTTTTTAAATTCTTAAATATACTCTGTTTTCATTGTAAAAATACACCAAAATTCAATTTGAATATACTCCCTTTTTGGTTCCATGTCAGCGAAACTTTTATCGCGAATCCACATTAGAGAATATTTTTTCGCGAAAACAATATAGCGAAACAAATATCGCGAATTTTTTATAGCGAAACTCTTATCGCGAAACTTTTAAAGCGAATACATTAGAGCGAAATTTTTATCGCGAATCAATAATCGCGAAAATTTTATAGCGAAGTCAATATCGCGAAGATAATATAGCGAAAACTATTTCGCGAAATATAACGCGGCCTGTTATTTTTTATTAAAATAATTCATTTTATTTATATTTAATTTTATAAATCTTTAGTTAATAACTATCTCAAAGAAATATAGTACATACTCGGAAAAAAAATATATATATATATATATTAAAACATAAATGTTTAATTATAACGAAAAAATGTTAATATTTTATTTATCAACAAATAAACATATTATATGATATATATTTTTTATTTATATTATTATATTATGAAATAAAAGATGGATTTCTTTTATTTGATTTTTTAATAAAAAAAATGATATGCTACTATTGTAATATTATTTTTGTTACACTTTATTAGTGATTTTCACACGCCCAAAATTTTAAGCAAAAATATTTTTTGAAGTTCAAAAAGATTTTTAAACATATTTTGATAAAAATTTTAAATCTTTTTTGAGGAATTCTTTTGTGAATTTTATAATAAATAAACGGTATGACTAAATACTGAATTGCTAAAAAGCAATTAATCATAATCAATCATAAATCAATTAAAATTTTATTATGTATATTTTATTTAATGAAAATTTTTAAAACTTTTTTTAAAGTACTTAAATTATTTTTTTATTAAATGAAGGATACTGATTAAATATCATATAATATATAATTTTATTTTGAGTTAATATTATTATAAAAGAAATATTTTCATAGCTTATTAAAACATAAATAAATTTCTTTCAATTTTAAAAATTAACAAATACATATCCGTAAGAGGGCGTTATATGCGTAAATATGTAAATATCATTTTAGGATATTGGAATGATGATTGGATAGCGCTTTTTTTATATTTGGGTATATATACATATGAAAAACCTAAAAATTAAAAAAAAAATTTAGGTTTCTTTGATGTTTAATTTATGAGTAGGTTTAGAATAGTAAATTAATGAAATTTTCTAAGGTAAATATTGCTGGCGTTATTTATCAAAATCTCTTAATTTTTGTTTTATATGTGTATATTTACGTACTAAGCATTATCCTAAAAAAATTTATTGAAAATAATTTGATTTGACCGATTGCCGAGCTTAAAACCAACCACTTACTAAATATTCGATTGACCAAATTTACTAGTAATATAATTTGAAAAATGTTGATTTTCGTTTTATATATCTATAAATACGTATAAAACATAATCCCAAAAAATATTTTTAAAATATAGCTATTTGGCGGATAACCGACTCGTAACCGACCCAATGACTAAATAATGAATTGCTGGCGTTTTAAATCAAAATATCTTAATTTTTGTTTTATATGTGTATATTTACGTGCTAAGCATTATCCTAAAAAAATTTTTTGGAAATAATTTGATTTGCCCGATTGCCGAGCTAAAACCGACCACTTACTAAATATTCGATTGACCAAATTTACTAGTAATATAATTTGAAAAATGTTGATTTTCGTTTTATATGTCTATAAACATTTTAATAGCAAAAATATGATTTATAATTATAAAAAAATTTTAAATTTAAACGGGTATTATTTAAAAGTATTTATTTATTTGTTTATTATTTTTATATACTTCCAACTCAAATTTTTTTTATTTTTAAAATAATGCCAAATATTTTTAAAATATTCAGGAAAATATAATAATTTTGAATATAAATAATAAAGGAAAATAAAAAAATATTAGAAATAATATAATCATGGGGAGGGGGTTTAAACGCCCCTTTTTTGAATCTCAATAAATTATCTGAAATATTTGCACATAACACAATTTTAGAGAGTATTATAGATTTTATTTATTATATAAAAATAAAAATACTTTAGCATATAGTATTGCATAAATTTTAAGTGTTAATACAAAAATTATATAAATGTTATAACTAAGAATTAGTAAATTTGGTCAATCGAATATTTAGTAAGTGGTCGGTTTTAAGCTCGGCAATCGGTAAATCAAATTATTTTCAAAAGATTTTTTAGGATAATGCTTAGCACGTAAATATACACATATAAAACAAAAATTAAGATATTTTGATTTAAAACGCCAGCAATTCATTATTTAGTCATTGGGTCGGTTACGAGTCGGTTATCCGCCAAATGGCGATATTTTAAAAATATTTTTTGGGATTATGTTTTATACGTATTTATAGATATAAAAAACGAAAATCAACATTTTTCAAATTATATTACTAGTAAATTTGGTCAATCGAATATTTAGTAAGTGGTCGGTTTTAAGCTCGGCAATCGGTCAAATCAAATTATTTTCAAAAAATTTTTTTAGGATAATGCTTAGTACGTAAATATACACATATAAAACAAAAATTAAGAGATTTTAATAAATAACGCCAGCAATATTTACCTTAGAAAATTTCCATTAATTTACTATTCTAAACCTACTCATAAATTAAACAACAAAGAAACCTAAAAATTTTTTTTAATTTTTAGGTTTTTCATATGTATATATACCCAAATATAAAAAAAGCGCTATCCAATCATCATTCCAATTTTCTAAAATGATACTTACATATTTACGCATATAACGCCCTCTTAAGGATATATATTTGTTAATTTTTCAAATTGAAAAAAATTTATTTATGTTTTAATAAGCTATGAAAATATTTCTTTTATAATAATATTAACTCAAAATAAAATTATATATTATATGATATTTAATCAGTATCCTTCATTTAATAAAAAAATAATTTAAGTATATTTTAAAAAAAGTTTTAAAAATTTTTATTAAATAAATTATACATAATAAAATTTTGATTGATTTATGATTGATTATAATTAATTGCTTTTTAGCAATTCATTTTAGCCCATAAATAAACAATCTTTTAGGTGAAATCTTTTATAGTTTTTTATATCATTTATGTAAAATTATCTATTTTTTAAGTATATTAAAAGAGGTGGGTTTTCTAAATAATATTTTTTAAAAATATTTTTATTTAACTTATTTATCTATATGATCGTTTTAAAGATAATAATTCAACCTGACAATTTTTATATTCGTTATTGAAGATGTTCCTTGGAAAATGACAATTATCATAATCGGTATTTTTATTAGATTTTTTTTACGGTAAAATATATATTTTTAACATGTTAAATTAAAATTTTAATTAAGATGCACCATATAAAAGTGACAATTATCATAATCGTTATTTTTAAAGTTTTTTTGACGTAAATCGGTTAAAATAAGTATTGATAACATGTTTAAATAAAACTTCAGTGAAGATGTACCCAAGATAAGTGACAATTGTCATAATCATTTTTAAAGTTTTTTAAATTTTTTTGATGCAAATGGGCAAAAAAAATTTGCTAACCTGTTTAAATAAAACTTCAGTGAAGATGTACCCTAGATAAGTGACAAGTGTCATAGTCGTTATTTTTAAAGTTTTTTGAATTTTTTTAAAGCAAATGGGCAAAAATAGAAAATGCTAACATGTTAAAATAAAATATCAATGAAGATGTACCATTGATAAGTGACAATTGTCATAATCGTTGTTTTTAAAGTTTTTGGAAATATTTTGATACAAAAGGGTAATAATATAGATTGTAAAAATGTCAAATTAAAATTTCATGAAGATGTACCATATAAAATTGACAATTGCCATCAGTGGCGTAGCTAGGAATTTTCCTTAGAGGGAGTCCATACATATAAAATCTGGGGGGCTTCGCCCCCAGACCTCTTTAACGGGCCTTAGGCCCTTTTGCCCGACCTTCGGCCGGGTTTATCTTACATATCATAACCATATCTTCGATAATATATAATAAATATATTTTTTAAATGCATCAATAATATGTTATTATAATTTAGTAGATTATTCTCAATGACTTTATAATAATACTATCCAGAATAATTTCAATAGTAATATAATATCCTTCCACAAACATCAAAACCAGAAAAATATAATTCATATAAAATCACTTTTAAGTCTTTTGAACGTATAATCTAAAAAAAATTTTGCTCAGATAAGTGACAATAGTCATAATCGTTATTTTTAAAGTTTTTGAATTATTTGACGCAATTGGACAAAAATATAAATTGCTAACATGTTAAAATAATATTTCAGTGAAGATGTACCCTAGATAAGTGACAATAGTCATAATCGTTATTTTTAAAGTTTTTGAATTGTTTGACGCAATTGGACAAAAATATAAATTGTTAACATGTTAAAATAAAATTTCAGTCCAAACAAAAAAACAAATCGATATTTTCATTCTCATAATCGTTGTTCCTTTTATCCTGCTTCAAATTTGATAAAAATATGCAAAGTGATTATTAAAGATAGATGTAACCTAAGTTAAATTCTAAACTTTTAAGATATGGATTCACAATCTTATTCCTTTAATTAATAAATTTTAATTCTAGATTATAAAAATGTATAACCTTGAATTCACAGTTAGCAAATATTTTGTATACTCGTGGCAAAATAGTGATGAGTCTGAATTCAGGGTAGGATTTTTATAGAAAGAACTTAAAAACCATATGATTATTTAGTAATATGATACAATTAACATCCTATAAATTAAATGTTAAGATTTTATTATGGTTAAAATGGATTAATCTATATTTTAACCCATTTACATCAAAGACCTTTAAAAATAACGATTATAAAATCCTCACTTTTCAATGGTATATTTTCGTGAAATTTTAATTTAGAATGTTTATAATCTATATTTTAATCCATTTGCAACAAAAATATTCAAAAAAACCTTATTAACAACGATTATGACAAATGTAACTTATCTATGGTACATCTTCACTGAAATTTTATTTTAACATGTAAGTGATGTATATCTTATATATATTTTATTTTCTTTGTAAATAATTACTGATAAATTTAAATAATTATTGATAAATATAATGTCAATCAATAAAATAATTTGTATTAAAAAAATAATAATATATATAAAATATATTATATGATATGAGATTATGATTATTATTTTGAAAACACAAAAACTTTTGACTTTTATAAAAATTATAAATTGATGTTTTACTTCGAAAAAGAGATTTTATTAAATGAATTGTATATTTATGAATTGGAATTTGAATTATTTGATATCGATTTTTATGATTATACTATTAGAATTTATTAGTGAAAAATAAAGTGTAGTTGTTAGAAATATTTTATTAAGTTGTTGAGAAATATTTTATTGGTACCGAACGACCAGGATTCGTGAACACTTATTAGGGAAAAAATAAGTTAGAGAAAAATATAAAAATTGAAATATTTAGAGAAAAAATAAAACAAGAGTGTTTTATAAAAATAAATTTCAGACGTTATTAATGAAAACAATTTCTAGGACCGGGTTCCCAAAATAATAGTGGATTCCGGATATATAAAGGTAAGAAATTTTTTTTGTATTATAAATTACACAACGCAATAGTAGGATTTTTTGGATTAAAATTTGAAATATATAAGATAAAATTTTAAATTTTGGGTAATTAATGAAAAAATGCCTTTTTATTTTAATGATAATTATAATAAGCATAATATTAATAAAATGTCAAATTTTAAGAGTAATTTTAATAAAATTTTTAATTCAAACTTTAATAAAGTGGATGTGACCAATAATGTCATTACTGCATTATTTTTTTTTGTGTTTTATGTAATCTTAATTATAATGAAACAAGTAATAAGGAAAATAAAAAGAAGATCTCTTAAAAATAGAGAAAATGATATAAAAAATACAAATACCGAAAATTTAATTCCTAAAGTTTTGGTGAAATCTCCAGATATTTCTGAAGATATCAAAAATAGTTTACATTTAATTTTGTTAGAATTAAAAAATTTAAATGGTAAAAAAAATGTTGAAGAAAAATATGAGAAAATATTAGATACGGGGGAAGTATTTAATTTTCCTCAAAATATTGACATATCGGAGGATATAAATAAAAAATTAAATTCAATTGTGATTGAATTTAAAAAGCAAATTTCTGAGGTTTTAATCGAGAAACCAGTAGAAATTTTGAAAAATAATAAAACAAATAATACTTTGAGACAAAGTACCGAAGAATCTCTAATTTTATGTGAAATTAGAGAAATGAGAGAAAATATGAAAAATTTGTCCAGAGAAGCAACTTAAAAATCAAAAGTAATAATGTGATTGAAAGTTGTGAACTTTGTGGAAGAAAAGGACATATCGGTAAAAATTGTTTTTCAAGAGACCGAAAAACTAATGAGAATGTGACCGCAAAACTAAGTCAAAAAAATGACATAGTGTGTCATAGATGTGGTTTTGTAGGACATATAAAAAGAAATTGCATGGTGAAAGAAGCCAATTTCAAAAGTGGATTTCCGCAACGAACATCGGTAGTGATAAATCCAGTGGTTCGAAGTATACAAAATCCTCAGATTATAAATGTGGATGAAATCAAAACTTACAATACAGACCATGATAGAATGTGTTTCAAATATGAAGAAATGGGACATATTGCCATACATTGTATCCAAAGTGTGAGTGGGTCACATTGAATATATGATTTGAAAGAGAATCATATAAAAATAGAAAAATCATATTTAGAGAATAATAAATATTTTGATATATATAGTTTTATTAAAAATTTTGTGGATATATATAATAAAATTGATAATCATCATGGGAATGATGATTATACATTGAAATTTAACTTGAATAAAAAGAGTTTTAATGTAGGAAATTTTTATTGTCATTTTGATAAAATAAAAAATTTTAAATTAACCAATAATCTGAATAAAAAGGATTATTGTAATCAAACAAGTGAGAAATATCCAGGAGAGATTTTTAATAAAAACATAAATGAGATTCAGAGATCTTTAAATTCTGAGATGAATTTAGGTATGAATATTAATTGTATTGAAAAAGAGGTTAAAATAAATACCATTCAACCGATTAAATTGCCTAAAAATTTAATAACTGAGGGAGCAAAGGGACAGAGTTCATGTCCTCATATTAATTTAAAATTTGGTGGACAAATGGTTGAAATGTTATTTGATACCGGGGCAAGTATTTCAATAATGTCTAGTGAAAATTTTTATAAATATTGGCCAAATGGTATTGTCGAGAGACAAAATATGTGTATAAAACAATTTGATGGATCTGAAATCAAAGTTTTGGGTAGAAATCAGTGGGATGTTCTTTTCCATGATATTCGTATAATTTTGGATTTATGGATAGTGGGAAAAAAATGTTGAAACAATTATGGGTTGGGATTGGATTAGCAAACTTGGACCTAGAAATAATTATTGGGATTTATTTATCATTGATAGCGAATTGGCTAGAGATAATGCCGAAAGAAAAATAATGGCTAGTGAAGTCAGGGAAAAGCTTAAAGAAAGGGAAATGAATAAATTAATGAGTGAAGCGAAAGATTCTATCGTTAATAAGAATATTTGTGAATATCCTGCAAAATCCATGATAGATTCAAATCAATATAAGATCAATAGTGAAGTTGATAATGATAAAAAAATTAATAATGAAATTAATGAATTAAACAGAGTTAAAAACGCTATACCTATTTTAGTTGAAAAATATGATATAATTTTTGAAGACACTTTGGGATGTCTAAATGATTATCCAGTAGATTTAAAATTAAAAGAGGGATTTTCACCTATTTTCTTAGCGTGTCGTAGAGTTCCTTTTGAGTGGAAAAAGGAGATCAACGAAGAATTAGATAAATGGGTTAATGATGGTATTATTATTCCTGTGGAATAATGGAAAACTTAGATTATGTGCAGATTTTCGAGTAACACTTAACAAATGGGTTGTGGAAGTGAAATATCCATTACCTCGAATTGAAGAAATTTTGGCAAATTTAAAGGGAGCCAAATATTTTTCAAAAGTTGACTTTTCATCAGCATATTTACAATTGTCTTTGAAAGAAGAAATTCGTAAATTGTTAACAATAACAACGCCTAAAGGATTATTTGCATTTTGTAGATTACCTTTTGGATTAAGTGTATCTGCACGATTTTTCAGAGAACAATGGCATAAGTTTTCCAGGGTTTGGAAGGCGTATTTTATATGGATGATGTGTTGATAACTGGATTGACGGCAGAACAACATAATCAACGTCTTGAAGAGGTTTTCAAGAGAATTCAAGATAAAGGTTTACAAGCCAGTAAAGAGAAAAGTATTCTTGGTGTCACCGAAATAGTGTATTTGGGTCATCAAATTAATGGAATTGAAGTGAAGCCGCTTGATAAAAATTTAAAAAATATTTTAAACATAAATCAGCCTAGTAATAAAGCTGAAGTGCAGTCTTTTGGGCATGATAAATTATTATCATAGATTTGTGGATAATTTTGCAAAAATAGCAGCTCCACTATATGACTTATTAAAAAAAGGTGTTAATTTTGAATGGAAAATTGAACAAAGAAATGCTTTTGAAAATTTAAAGAGAAAAATTGGCGAGGAACCAATTTCAGTGTGTTTTAACAATGATTTGGAGATAATTCTTGCGGTTGATGCATCCAATAAAGGTGTAGGAGGTGCATTATTACATGTCATTGATGGTTTAGAGAGACCAATTATTTTTTTTTTCGAGAATATTTCATGAAGTTGAAACGAGGTACTCTGTTATAGAACAGGATTTTCGAGAATATTTCATGAAGTTGAAACGAGGTACTCTGTTATAGAACAGGAGGCCTTAGCGATTATTTTTGGATTGACCAAATGTCGCGAGTATTTAATCGGGAAAAGATTTGTGATTTATACAGATCACAAGCCATTAATTCATTTATATAAGAAAGATAACAAAGAATTAATGATGTCTCCTAGGTTACAACGGTGGTTGTTACTTGTGGGAAGTTTTAACGTAGATATAAAATATCGGCGAGGTAGAGAAAATCATTTGCCAGATATATTATCGAGATTAGGGGCAGGTTGTGCTACTCCTGAAATTATTGATAACATGATTATTGATAGAGAAGATGCATTAGTGCGTACTCTATCATATATGTTAAAGGGAGGTCCTACAACTTGGGAAGATCTCAAATCATATACTTTAAAAGATAAAGTATTGAGACAAATAAAATTATTTTTAACGGGAAAAAAACCATGGAAAAATAATTATAAAATTTATAAAAAATTCGAAAAAGAATTATCTGTGGTAGATGATTGTTTAATGAGAGGAAATAGGGCAGTAATTCCTTTGAAATTACGTGCTAAAATAATTAATTTATTACATGCATGACATCAGGGTCAAGTTAAAATGAAATCTTGGGCTCGTGAATATGTGTGGTGGCCTGGGATGGGTAATGATATAGAAAAAATTACAAAGGAATATGTTCCATGTAATACTTGTGCCGTTATGCCCCGTAAAGAGATGGGACAAGTGTGGCCCAAATCAAAGAAACCATGGGATCGTCTCCACATTTATTTTTTTGAATTGGATAAAAAATCATATTTTTTGGTTGTGGATTCATATTCCAAATGGATTGAATTTGAAGAGGTTCAAGGGTTAACAACTAAAGTTGTTATTAAATTATTACAAAAATTGTGGGCTAAATTTGGGATTCCTAAAATAATTGTATCGGATGGCGGTCCGGCTTTTATAAGTGAAAATTTTAAGCAATTTTGTAATTCAATTAAAATTAAACATATTTTGACTCCACCTTATCATCCTAGCTCTAATGGCCAGGCTGAAAGGATGGTAGATATTGTAAAAAATTGGATAAAAAGGCGAAACAAGAAAAAAATGAAGGAAGGAGTTACTCCTGTTGAATTATTTTTGGGTAGAAGAACCAGATTACCCTTAGATTTTCTTAAGTCAAAAGAAATTGACAATATATTATCTTGTGAAAAAACCAATATAAAATTTCCTGTGGGGAAAATTATTTGGGGTAGACTTTTTGACCATAAAAAAAAATGGGAGAAAGGTTGTGTTATAGATAATATTGGGAATAAATTATGTACAATACGATTTGATGATGGTACTATGGGAGTACGTCATAATGATTTTATTAGGGTAACTGATAAAGGGGGAATTAGTACCTAAAAAACAGAATTGTGGTTCTTATAATTTTTAGGACATAATTCTTAGGACAGAAATCTTATATGATATTTGTATCAGTTTTTAAATATTAATATAAAGCTATGGGAGCTAATTCTTAGGACAGAAATCTTATATGATATTTGTATCAGTTTTTAAATATTAATATTTGATTTAATTTTATTTAATATCATGTTATTGTGATATAGAGAAGATTATCATAATAATTTTTTTTATGAAAATAAGATAACATGTTTTATGAGTTTCTTTTAAAAAAAAATTGAAGAGTAAAATATTTTTTAAAATAAAAACATGAATGGTGTTTTTGTGAAAATGTTTTTTTAATTTGAATGGCATAAGGATAATGGTAAATATTTTATGTGTTAATAAAGAGAAAGATTATTAAAAATGATAATATGGAAAGAAAAGTGAAAAACAAAATATTTTTTTTGAAATAAAAACATGAGTGGTGTTTTCATGGAAAGTTTCTTTCTTTATATAATTTACATAAGGGAAATATGTAAATAATGTATGTTATAGAAAATGGAGAAATTATTGTTATATATGAATTACATAGGGGTACTGTTATGTGTTAATATAGAGAGAGATTATTAAAAATGATAATTAATAATTAGGGATTTTCTTCATTTAAGAAAAATGAAAAGTAACATAATTTTGTAAAAGAAAATAACATGAGTGTTGTTTTTATTTTAATTTGAATTACATAGGGGTAATTTGCAAATTATGATATATTTAAAAAGAGAAAAATTATTTAAAAAAAAATAATTAATAAGTAGTAATTTATTCTAAAAGAGAAAATTCATTAATTATAATTTCAAAATTAAAATTTTTTTAAAAAAATAATAATAAATTAGAGTATTTATTTAAAAGTAAAAAAAAATATTGAAATATATATCGTGATGTATTATAAAATAGACACACCAGAACAGATTATTTATGTGAAAATAATAAAAAAGAAAAAATTAGGAATAAAAAAACCTAAATCCGATATATTTAAAGGCTGTTTCAGATGTCAGAGTTTTGGACATCAGATCAAGGATTGTCAAATTCCGACTCATGTGTTGATGAATCAAGAATGCAAAGATTATCCAAGTGATACAGAGAAATTTCCAACCTCAAGCTATTTTTGTGGAAAAAATAATAAGGTACCGTCGGAGGTTAAGTACCAAAATTATAATAAAATAAATGAGATAGAATCAAGATATAAACAGTATGGAAATAGGCAGTGGCCGCCTATTAAATATGATGGAATGTTAAAAAGAACCAATATAATTCAAGATAGGACAGTAGGAATTACATCGATGGGAAACCAATATTATGGGAAGATGCAAGCTAAAAATGATAATTCGACCAAGTTGAGATCAAATATAGTTAAAGTGACAAATAATACAGATGTTCAAAAGAAATATAATGTTATGGAAACTGAAGAAGAGGAGATATTAAAAGATAAAGAAGAGGACATATAATGTAAAATTTATATACGCGTTTTTTTTTCATGTCTTGGTCTTTTATAAGGCGGGCGTGATGTATATCTTATATATATTTAATTTTCTTTGTAAATAATTATTGATAAATTTAAATAATTATTGATAAATATAATGCCAATCAATAAAATAATAATATATATAAAATATATTATATGATATGATAATTGATTTTTATTTTGAAAACACAAAAACTTTTGACTTTTATAAAAATTATAAATTGATGTTTTACTTTGAAAAAGAGATTTTATTAAATGAATTGTATATTTATGAATTGGAATTTGAATTATTTGATATCGATTTTTATGATTATACTATTAGAATTTATTAGTGAAAAATAAAGTGTAGTTGTTAGAAATATTTTAGTAAGCAATTTATATTTTTGCCCATTTGAGTCTAAAAAATTCAAATGATTTTAAAAATAACGATTATGACAATTGTCACCTTTCTATGATGCTAATGAAATTTTAATTTAACATGTTTACAATCTATATTTTTACCCATTTGCGTCAAAAAAATTCAAAAAAGTTTAAAAATAAAGATTATGACAATTGTCACTTATCCAGGGTACATCTTCACTGAAATTTTATTTAAACATGTTTGCAATACTTATTTTAGCCCATTTACGTCAAAAAAATTCAAAAATTTATAAAATAACGATTATGACAATTGTCACTTTTCTATGGTACATCTTCATGAAATTTTAATTTAACATGTTTACAATCTATATTTTTACCCATTTGCGTCAAAAAAATATAAAAAACTTCATAAATAACGATTATGACAATTTGTCACTTATCTAAGGTACACTTCACTGAATTTTTATTTAAACATGTTTGCAATATTTATTTTAGCCCATTTACGTCAAAAAAATTCAAAAAGTTATAAAATAACGATTATGACAATTGTCACTTTTCTGGTACATCTTCATGAAATTTTAATTTAACATGTTTACAATCTATATTTTTACCCATTTGCGTCAAAAAAATACAAAAAACTTTAAAAATAACGATTATGACAATTTGTCACTTATCTAAGGTATATTTTCACTGAAATTTTATTTTAACATGTTAGCAATACTTATTTTAGCCCATTTCCGTCAAAAAAATTTAAAAAAGTTATAATATTACGATGACAATTGTCACTTTTTTATGGTACATCTTCATGAAATTCTAATTTAACATGTTTACAATCTATATTTTTGCCCATTTACGTTAAAAAAAATTTAAAAAAGTTTAAAAATAGTCATTATGATAATTGTCACTTATCTAGGGTAAATCTTCATTTATTTAAACATACTAGCAATACTTATTTTAACGCATTTTGGTCAAAAAAATTTAAAAATAACGATTATGACAATTGTCACAATTTAGCATGTTTACAATCTATACTTTTACCCATTTACAACAAAAGAATTCAAAATAAACAACGATTATGACAATTGTAACTTATCTAGGGTACATCTTCACTGAAGTTTTATTTAAATATGCTATCAATACTTATTTTGGCCCATTGTCGTCAAAAAAGTTTAAAAATAATGATTATGATAATTGTCACTTATCTATGGTGCATCTTCACTGAAGTTTTATTTAAAAATGATAGCAATATTTATTCTAACCCATTTTGGTCAAAAAAATTCAAGAAACTTTAAAAATAACGATTATGACAATTGTCACTTTTCAATGGTACATCTGAAATTTTAATTTAGCATGTTTACAATCTATACTTTTACCCATTTACAACAAAAGAATTCAAAATAAACAACGATTATGACAATTGTAACTTATCTATGGTACATCTTCACTGAAATTTTATATAAACATGTTAGCAATACTTATTTTAGCCCATTTACGTCAAAAAAATTCAAAAAAGTTATAAAATAACGATTATGACAATTGTCACTTTTCTATGGTACATCTTCATGAAATTTTAATTTAACATGTTTACAATCTATATTTTTACCCATTTACGTTAAAAAAGTTTAAAAATAATGATTATGATAATTGACACTTATCTAGGGTACATCTTCACTGAAGTTTTATTTAAACATACTAGTATAACGCATTTTGGTCAAAAAAATTTAAAAAACTTTAAAAATAACGATTATGACAATTGTTACTTTTCAATGGTAGATCTTCATGAAATTTTAATTTAGCATGTTTACAATCTAAATGATATTTTTACCCTTTTGAGTCAAAAAATTTCAAAAATCTTATAAAATAACCAACTTAATTCAAAATGACCTACATTTTTGCAAACCTATAGCTATATTGCAATAGAAAATTCTTTAAAAAAAAGATTTAAAAATATATATGAACATGATGATAGCTATAAAAGCTCATTTTTAGCAACAATTTATCATCCATTCTTTAAAAAGTGGTTTGACGGTGAAAAAGAAAAAAAATATCTACAAGATTTATTATTACATGAAGCTGTAATTATTTTTAGAAATAATATTGAAATTAATACATCAACAAAATCTTCAAATGATGAAGATGATGATTATTTTTGTTTTCAAAGTAGCACATCCAATTCCAATAATTCAATAAATGAGATTGAATTAGAGGTTCTTAATTATATGAAAGATGACAGGCGCAATATAAATATGTTAAATAGTTATAAATATATAAAAGAAATATTTATTAAATATAACACTATATTACCATCCCTGCGCCTGTTGAACGGCTATTCAGCTTTGCAAATATGGTCAATAGACCTCGTCAAAGACTCAACGACATATTATTTGAAAAATTAATAATCTTAAAAAGTAATTCTAATTTATGATGTTGATTTATTGTTACTAATTAGTTTTAATATAATATACAATTTGTAAAAATATCTTTATATAAAATCTATTATTTTCATATTTTTTATAAATTTAAAATATAGTTTAAAAAAAATAAAGCTTGAAACATTTTGATTTTGAATTTGAAGTATTTTTTAAAAAGTATCTTGTATCTTAGATACTCTTTTTTTTTAAAGATATAAGTATCTTGTATCTTATTAATAATTCGCCAAGGTATCTAGTATCTTGTATCTTACATACAAAATTTTAGAGAGTATCTGTATCTGTATCCGAATACAATTTTTTCAAAATTTGCCCAACCATGGATAAGTGACAATAGTCATAATCGTTATTTTTAAAGTTTTTGAATTGTTTGACTAAATTGGACAAAAATATAAATTGTTAACATGTTAAAATAAAACTTCAGTCGAAACAAAAAAACAAATCGATTATTTCATGCTCATAATCGTTGTTCCTTTTATCCTGCTTAAAATTTGATAAAAAAAATGCAAAATGATTATTAAAGATAGTTGTAATGATACAATCAAGATCAACATCCTATAAATTTAATGTTAAGTTTTATTTTTATAAACATATGGTTAAAATGGATTACAATCTATATTTTAACCCATTTACATCAAAGAACTTTAAAAATAAACGATTATAACAATTGTCACTTTCTAATGATCTTCATGAAAATTTAATTTAGCATATTTACAATCTATATTTTTACCCATTTGCAACAAAATAATTCAAAAAAAAACGATTATGACAATTGTAACTTATCTATGGTACATCTTCACTGAAATTTTATTTTAACATGTAAGCAATTTATATTTTTGCCCATTTGCGTTTAAAAAATTTAAATAATTTTAAAAATAACGATTATGACAATTGTCATTTTTCTATGGTGCATCCTCATGAAATTTTAATTTAACATGTTTACAATCTATATTTTTACCCATTTGCGTCAAAAAAATTAAAAAAATTTTAAAAATAATGATTATGACAATTGTCACTTATGGTACATCTTCACTGAAATTTTATTTAAACATGTTAGCAATACTTATTTTAGCCCATTTACGTCAAAAAAATTCAAAAAGTTAGAAAATAAGATTATTACTTCTTCTTGAAATTTTAATTTAACATGTTTACAATCTATATTTATACCCATTTGCGTCAAAAAAATTCAAATAATTTAAAAAATAACGATTATGACAATTGTTACTTATCTAGGGTACATTTTCACTGAAATTTTATTTTAAGATGTTAGCAATACTTATTTTAGCCCATTTACGTCATTAAAATTTAAAAAAGTTATAAAATAACGATTATGACAATTGTCACTTTTTTATGGTACATCTTCATGAAATTCTTATTTAACATGTTTACAATCTATATTATTACCCATTTCCGTTAAAAAAATATAAAAAACTTTAAAAATAACGATTTTGACAGGGTATCTTCACTGAAGTTTTATTTAATTATGTTATTGTTGTATAGTATGTCAAGGATATATTATATTTTTATATGAAAAAGAAATGATGACAAAGATATATTATATGTTTATATGAAAAAGAAATGAGGTCAAAGATATTTTTGTATTTTATTTTAAAAGAAATAATAATAATTTTTTTTACGATTCGAAGATTGTAATTTATTTTTGAATAATATATATTTTGATTTGTAGAAACCAAAAATAAAGTCTACAAAAGCAAAGTTATTGTTAGTTATTTTTCCGTAAGACTACAAAAGTTGGTGCCGTTTAATTTTTATTTAATCAACGGACAAGATATCTGGGTAATAGTGGACGCAGTGTACTAATAAAAAATACAATCACGGTGGAAAATAAAAAATTCTTAAAATAAAAATATAAAAAAATTTTTGGAATATATAAAATGATGTGCATTTATATAATTTTGATATTATTAATTATATTAGGTTTGATATATTGTTTAACTTTTAGTAATGTTAAAATTTTTATAATAAAAGTTTTAATAAATTTTTTATAAAGTTGTGAATAAAAAATAAATGTTTAATTATAAAAGAAATATAAAAACTCAAAAGTATGTGGAAAAATAATTGTATTATAGCTCTAGTAGTGATATGTTTATGGATAATGGGTATTATGGATACATCGAAAAAAAATAAAAAGAGTTATAGAAAGAGATAGAATAAAAATTACGGAGGAAATTGAAATGAAAAATAATGAAATTGAAAAAGGAAGAAATGAAAGGGAAGTAAAAAACGTTAATGAAAAGGAAAGAATTACGGAAGAGATGTTAAATTTAAAGGATGAAATATGGAAAATGTTAAATAAAAATATGATAGAAAGAATGAGGAAAAGTATCAATATTATTAGATCGGAAGAGGAACGAAAAGATATAGATAATAAAAGAGAAATAGATATTAAAGATGAAAGTGGAATGAGAATTAATAAACGAAATAATTATAGTCATGGGGAAAATTGTGAGCAGAAGAGATGATCGAAGAAATGATAAGGAATACGATCATTTTAAAGAGTATAGTACGGCAATGAATTTGCAGAGAAATGAAAGGGAAAATTGAGAAAAAGAAAATTTTTTCCGAAATAGATTTAATCGTCCGAAGATTAATATGCAAAATATAAAATGTTATTCATGTGGAGAATTTGGGCATATAAGTAGAAATTGTGTTGAGAACGGGGCAATGTTTAACAAGCAACCGATTAAATGTAATAGATGTGGAGGAGTTGGACATAGTAGTGAAAAATGTTATGTTCCGACGTATCGTATTATGGGAAATAATCAAAGAACACTTCAATGTGAAAGATGTGGAAAAATGGGGCATGCTAAAGAGAATTGTTATGTAAGAGAACCGATAAATGGAGAAGCATTTCCGGCAGTGAAATACATAGCACCTGCATCTAGTGTGAGAGTGATACAAAATACTGATATGTTGAAATGAAATTTCGTGTGGATGGAGATGTAGAAATTAAGAGAGATTTAGTTGGTAAAAAAAAATGTAAATTTGGTAAATGGTGGAATAAAGGATTATAGAATCCCTGTTTTAAAATTAGAGGACAAAAGTGAGAAGGATAAATGTCCTCGTGTGGAAATAGTTGTAGGAAGTAGAAAAATATTAATGTTATTGGATACAGGTGCGGCAATATCGATCGTAGGTTATGAAAATTTTTGTAGATATTGGCCAGAGGAGAATATAATTAAAGAAGAGATGAGAGTTAAACAGTTTGATGGATCGGAAATAAAGGTTGTAGGAAAAATTGAAGTGCCGTTTGTAATAAATGATATAGTTAATTATTTAAATTTGTGGATTGTAGATAAAAAGGTGGATACGATTATGGGTTGGGAATGGATTGTTAAGATTGGTCCATTAAATAATTTTTGGGGTCTCTTTTCAAATGAAATTAAACGGGATGAAATGATTGAAGTTCAGAACGATGAAAAAAAATAGAGAATTATGTCATGCAAAAAGTGAACTCATTGGAAATGGTGTGATGGGTAATCAAAAAAGTGAATTTGAAAAAAAAAATATGCCGCAAACGCGGATAGTTCCAGTTAAAAAAAGAAAGGTAAGATATACTGAGTTGTCGCAAAGTGTTAATATTATGGAAAATGACGATCCTAGAGAGGTAAAAAAGGAAATACCTTGTAGAAAATGTATTAATGAGCGAAATAATGATGAAATAAAAATAGTCACAAAAACAAAATAAATAGAGGAGAAAATTATGAGTCAAGAAATGTGTAAGGAACTGGATAATGAAAAGAAAGATATACCAGTATTACAGAATTTCCCGGCGAAATTTGTAAGAAAAAAAGATTAATGGAGGGGAAGGAAAGGAACAATTGTCGAGTTTGGAAAATTGGAAGCTTGCAGTGGCAGTTTTAATGAATAGTTATAGTGAAATTTTTGAGGAGAAATTAGGATGTTTAGTGGATTATGAAGTTGATATCCGTTTAAAGGAAGGTTTTGTGTCCGGTGAGAAGAGTTCCATTTGAATGGAGGGCGGAAATGGAAAAAGAATTAGACAATTGGGTGAGAGATGGAATTATTTGCCCTATTGGTTATAGTGAATGAGCAACTCCGTTGGTGCCTGTTAGAAAGGCCAATGGAAAATTGAGGTTATGTGCAGATTTTAGAGTGACCTTGAATCCTTGGGTTGTAGAGGTGAAATATCCGCTACCGTGAATAGAAGAAATTTTGGCCAGTTTGAAAGGGGGAAAATATTTTTCCAAGATTTATTTTTCGTGTGCATATTTGCAGTTACCGATGGTAAAAACGACTAGGAAGTTGTTGACGATTACGACATTCAAGGGCTTTTTTACATTTTGTCGATTACCATTTGGGTTAAGTGTATCAGCCCCTATTTTTCAGCGGACAATGGCTGCTGTTTTCCAAGGTTTAGAGGGTGTTTTTTATTATATGGATGATGTTTTGGTTGTAGGAATAACGATGAAACAACATGATGATAGGCTAGAAAAAGTATTTATTAGAATTCGAAATAAAGGATTAGAGGCGAGTCGTGAAAATAGTGTGTTGGGAGTAACTGAAGTGACGTATTTGGGTCATAGGATTAATGGAATGGAGGTAAAACCGTTAGATAAGAATTTGTTAAGTATTGCGAATTTGAATAGGCCGACCAGTAAAGTAGAGGTCCAGTCGTTTATGGGAATGGTAAATTATTACCATCGGTTTATATAGAGTTTTGCAGAAATAGCTGCACCTTTATATGAATTATTAAGGAAAGGGGTACATTTTGAATGGAAAGATGAACAAGAGATTGCGTTCAGAACGTTAAAAGAGAGAATTGGGAAAGAGCCCATTCTAGTATGTTTTAATAGTGATCTGGAAGTAGTTTTGGCTGTAGATGCTTGTAATAGAGGAGTAGGTGGGGCGATGTTGCATTTGATAGATGGAATGGAAAGACCTGTTTTATTTTTCTCGAGAGTGTTTAGAGAGGTAGAAAAGAGGTATTCAATGATAGAGCAGGAGGCTTTAGCTGTGATTTTTGGATTAACGAAATGTCGTGAATACCTTATAGGTAGGAAGTTTGTTGTTTTTACAGATCATAAGCCGTTGATTCACTTATTCAAGAAGGATAACAAAGAGTTGATGTTATCGCCTCGACTTCAGCGATGGTTATTGTTAGTAGGAAGTTTTGATTTGAATTTAAAATATCGAAGGGGAAAAGAGAATCAGTTACCTGATATTTTGTCAAGGTTAGGTGCTGGCGAAAGAGTGGATGAATCGGTGATTTTGAAAATTGATAATCGGGAAGAATGTCTTGTACGTAGGATAATGAGAAGTATAAAGGGTAGCCCAACGACATGGGAAGATATACAAAGGTTTACAAGGAAAGATAGAGTTAGCGGTAGTTAAATTATGTCTAATGGGAAAAAGATCATGGAAAGATGATTATAAAGTTTTCAAAAATATTGAAAAAGAATTAACTATAGTGGACGATTGTATTATGAGGGGACCCTGAGCTGTTATACCCCGGAAATTGAGGGAAAAAATTTTGAATGTTATACATGCGGGTCATCAAGGAGTTACTCGTATGAAACAGTGGGGAAGAGAGTACGTATGGTGGCCGAAAATGAACGAGGATATTGATAAATTGGGAAAAGAATGTGAGATTTGTAATGCATGGTCTGACATGCCCCGTAAGGATAAAAATAGTACATGGCCAAAAGTTGTAGAACCAGGAGAGAGGGTTTATGTTGATTTTTTCGAATATGAAGGAAAAAAGTATATATTAAGTGTAGATGCGTTCTCCAAATGGATAGAGTTTGAAGAAATTCATGGGTTAACGGCGAATATTGTGATTAAACATTTTAAAAAAGTATGGTCGATTGGTATTCCGAAAATTGTAGTATCGGATGGTGGACCAGCTTTTATCGGGGAAGAATTCAAGAGATTCTGTGAAAAAACGGGTGTATATCATGTGTTAACGCCACCGTATCATCCCAGTTCCAATGGACAGGCGGAACGGATGGTAGCGACGGTTAAAGATGGTTGAAGAAAACCAAAAGTGGAAAAGGAGAAATGTGGGTGAAGCATTTGTATTATAATAATGCGATGGGTAATTATTGTCTCCGGCAGAAAAAATGATAGGCCGGAAGGTAAGGATGTTTTTGGAATGTTGATACCCAGTAAAGCTGAGGTAGTTGTTGAGGATATTGATAGAAGGGAATTGGAATATATTGTAGGACAGTTAGTGTGGATTAGATTATATGGAAGTAATAAAAAATGGGAGAAAGGTGTATTAATAGAAAATTTGGGAAACAAATTAAATAGGGTAAATTTGATGATAATAATGAAGGTGTCAGGCAGAGGATCAGTTGCGGAAGAGAGTGCATAGAAATGGTTGAAAGAGGAAATTGTAAAAAAAAGAAAATATTTAAGGATAGTTCCTGGTTAATAAAGATGTAGATTTCAATGGTTTCAATGGTGTAAATAATCGTGTAATCAAAAAGCACCCACGTACATCGTATGTCCAACGTAAAAGAGGAACGACACTATGTTAGGAGGACAAAAAGTTATGAGGATACTACTAAAATCGCCTAAAAGAAAGGAGGATGGCAACGTTAGAATCGACCTTCTAAAAGCAATACTGGGATAACAAGATCTGATTGAGTGTATGAAGTGATAAAGAAGTAATGCAGACATAAAATATGGTTTAAACAAAAAATAATGGGAATCATTTATTGAATGCTTATACGCTGATTAATTTTTTTTTGAATCATTTATTATATGCTTATACGCTGATTAAAATTTTTTTGAGCATAGTGATTTAAAAAAAATATATATAATTTTGCCCAGGATTTTTGTTAAAGGGGCGTGTTGTAGTATATCAAGGATATATTATATTTTTATATGAAAAAGAAATGATGTCAAAGATATATTATATGTTTATATGAAAAAGAAATGAGGTCAAAGATATTTTTATATTTTATTTTAAAATAAATAATACTAATTTTTTTTACGATTAGAAGATTGTAATTTATTTTTGAATAATATATATTTTGATTTGTAGAAACCAAAAATAAAGTCTACAAAAGCAAAGTTATTGTTAGTTATTTTTCCGTAAAGTTATCAATACTTATTTTGGCCCATTTATGTCAAAAAAAGTTTAAAAATAATGATTATGATAATTGTCACTACTTATCTAGGTACATCTTCACTGAGGTTTTATTTAATAAAGCTAGCAATACTTATTTTAACCCATTTTGGTCAAAAAAATTCAAAAAACTTTAAAAATAACGATTATGATAATTGTCACTTTTCAATGGTACATCTTCATGAAATTTTAATTTAGCATGTTTATAATCTATATTTTTACCCATTTACGTCAAAAAATTGTAAAAAAACTTTAAAAATAATGATTATGACAATTGTCGCTTTTATATGATACATCCTAATTGAAATTATAATTTAACATGTTAAAAATACATATTTTTGCCCATTAGCGTTAAAAAAATCTAATATGTTTAAAAATACCGATTATGTTAATTGCCATATTACCAAGGAACATCTTCATTGAATATTTAATTTAACTTCTTTACAACATAAATGATATTTTTACCCTTTTGAGTCAAAAAATTTCAAAAATCTTATAAAATAACGAATATGACAATTGTCACAATAAATTATTTTCATTAAAAAGATCTTATAAAAAACAGAAATAAGTTGAATATAAATATTTTAAAAAAAATTATTTAGAAAATCCACCTCTTTTATACTTAAGAAATAGATGATTTTACAAAAATGATAAAAAAAACTATTAAAGATTTCACTTAAAAATTGTATATTTATAATAAATTTCACAAAAGAATTCCTCAAAAAAAATATATTTACAAAGAAGTTTTAAAATTTTTATCAAAATATGTTCAAAAATCTTTTTGAACTTCAGGAAATATTTTTTATTTAAAATCTTGGGCGTGAAAATCACTAATAAATTGTAACAAAAATAATATTACAATAGTAGCATATCATTTTTTATTAAAAGACATCAAATAATAAATAATATGTTGTTTTCTTTTAAATAAATGCATTCGCAATATATTTATTGTTTCGCGGTAATGCGCTCGCGATAATGACTTCTCTCAAACATATTCGCGATAAAAAATTCGCTGTAAAGTGTTCGCGTAAAATGTTTCGCTCTAATAAATTCGCGGTTTAGGTTTCGCGGAAAAAAATTCGCGACAATAGCTTCGCGAAATTGTCTTCGCTATAAATGTTTCGCGGAGATAAATTCTCAGAATTGGTTTTGCGATTTTACCTTCGCTATAAAAACTTTTCGCGATAAACGACATTCGCAATAAAAGTTTCGCGAAAAAGTGTTTCGCGATAAAAGTTTTGCTGAATTGACCTGATACGTCCGTTTTTTTAACTTTTAAATTTACTCCGTTTTTTAAATTTTAAAATATATTCCGTTTTTATTTGTAAAATTACACCAAAAAAATATCCAAACGATCTTATATTTATTATTTTTTATAAAAAAAAATATTATAAAAAAATAAATATTAAAAATTTCCCCGTGATACTGTGAGTTACCTATTTTTGTTACAATTTATTAGTACACGACCAAAATATTATACAAAAAATTTTTTTTGAGGAATTCTTTTGTGAATTTTATTATAAATAAACAATCTTTTAGGTGAAATCTTTTATAGTTTTTTTTATGATTTTTGTAAAATTATCTATTTTTTAAGTATATTAAAAGAGATGGGTTTTCTAAATAATATTTTTTAAAAATATTTTTATTTAACTTATTTATGTTATTTTATTTATATGATCTTTTTAAGGAAAATAATTTAATCTGACAATTTTTATATTCGTTATTGAAGATGTTCCTTGGAAAAATGACAATAATCATAATCGATATTTTAAAATATATTAGATTTTTTTTAATGGTAAAATATGTATTTTTAACATGTTAAATTAAAATTTCAATTAAAATGTACCATATAAAAGTGACAATTATCATAATCGTTATTTTTAAAGTTTTTTAATTTTTTTTTGACGTAAATCGGCTAAAATAAGTATTGTTGTTAACATGTATTAATAAAACTTCAGTGAAGATGTACCCTAGATAAGTGCCAATTGTTATAATCCTTAATTTTAAAGTTTTTTGAATCTTTTTGATTCAAATGGGTAAAAATATAGATTGTAAACTTGTTAAATTAAAATTTCATGAAAATGTACAACAGAAAAGTGACAATTGTAATAAAATCTATTTTTAAACATTTTTTTGGCGTAAATGAGCCAAAATAAGTATTGATAACATGTTTCAATAAAATTTCAGTGAAGATGTACCCAAGATAAGTGACAATTGGCATCATTTTTAAATTTTTTGGAAATTTTTGAATACAAATGGATAAAAATATAGATTGTAAAAATGTCAAATTAAAATTTTATGAAGAGGTACCATAAAAAAGTGACAATCATAATCGTAATTTTTAAAAGTTTTTAAATTTTTTTGAAGCAAATGGGCTATAATATAAATTGCTAACATGTTAAAATAATATTTCAGTGAAGATGTACCCTAAATAAGTGACAATAGTCATAATCATTATTTTTAAAGTTTTTGAATTGTTTGACTAAATTAAACAAAAATATAAATTGTTAACATGTTAAAATAAAACTTCAGTCGAAACAAAAAAACAAATCGATTATTTCATGCTCATAATCGTTGTTCCTTTTATCCTGCTTAAAATTTGATAAAAAAATGCAAAATGATTATTAAAGATAGTTGTAACCTATGTTAAATTCTAAACTTTTAAGATATGGACTCACAATCTTATTCCTTTAATTAATAAATTTTAATACTACATTATAAAAATGTATAACCCTGAATTCACAGTTAGCAAATATTTTTGCATAATCGTGGCAAAATAATACTGAGTCTGAATTCAGAGTAAATTTTTATAGAAAGAACTTAAAAAACATATGAATATTATTTAATAATATGATACAATCAAGATCAGTATCCTATAAATTTAATGTTAAGTTTTATTTTTATAAACATATGGTTTTAAAATGGATTACAATCTATATTTTAACCCATTTACATCAAAGAACTTTAAAAATAAACGATTATAACAATTGTCACTTTCTAATGGTATATCTTCATGAAAATTTAATTTAGCATATTTACAATCTATATTTTTACCCATTTGCAACAAAATAATTCAAAAATTATGACAATTGTAACTTATCTATGGTGCATCTTCACTGAAATTTTATTTTAACATGTAAGCAATTTATATTTTTGCCCATTTGCGTTTAAAAAATTCAAATAATTTTAAAAATAACGATTATGACAATTGTCATTTTTCTATGGTGCATCCTCATGAAATTTTAATTTAACATGTTTACAATCTATATTTTTACCCATTTGCGTCAAAAAAATTAAAAAAATTTTAAAAATAATGATTATGACAATTGCCACTTATGGTACATCTTCACTGAAATTTTATTTAAACATGTTAGCAATACTTATTTCGGCCTATTTACGTCAAAAAAATTCAAAAAGTTAGAAAATAAGATTATTACATCTTCTTGAAATTTTAATTTAACATGTTTACAAATATTTTTACCCATTTGCGTCAAAAAAATTCAAATAATTTTAAAAATAACGATTATGGCAATTGTTACTTATCTAGGGTACATTTTCACTGAAATTTTATTTTAAGATGTTAGCAATACTTATTTTAGCCCATTTACGTCATTAAAATTTAAAAAAGTTATAAAATAACGATTATGACAATTGTCACTTTTTTATGGTATATCTTCATGAAATTCTTATTTAACATGTTTACATTCTATATTTTTACCCATTTGCGTTAAAAAAATACAAAAAACTTTAAAAATAACGATTTTGACAGGATATCTTCACTGAAGTTTTATTTAATTATGTTATCAATACTTATTTTGGCACATTTCTGTCAAAAAAAGTTTAAAAATAATAATTATGATAATTGTCACTACTTATCTAGGTACATCTTCACTGAGGTTTTATTTAAACATGCTAGCAATTAGAGGTGGGCGCGGGCCTAATTTTTCATTCACGGCCCGCCCGCTCACGGTGGCAATAAAAAAATATCACGCCCATTCACGCTTATCTAAAAAATTTCGACCCGACACGCCCGCTCACGACAAGAAATATTTTGATTCACGCCTGTCACGCCCGAAAATTCACGGTGTTCTTATATTTTTCAAAACTATTGCTATAATTTTACACTTTTTTGAATTCATTCTATTTATTTCTCTAATTTCATAATCCATATTAATAACAAAAAATAAATATATCGAAATTTTTATTGAGAAAAAGAAGAATGTCCATCTTTTTATTTCAATTGTGTACGCCTTTCCTCTAATAAGAGATTGGCTACAGAAAATAACCTTTCACTAGAAGCCGAACTTGTCGGGGTTGACAAAATTACTCGCTAATTTTCTCAAAAAAGGAAATGAATATTCCTGCTTCCAAAACTTCAAAATATTGTCTTGTTATTCATCTTATATGAATCTTTTATCCTCACAGCTTCCATCGGTGATGTTGATTCTTCATCAGAATCATTTAGAAATTCTCTAAATTTTTTATTTAGAATACACGGTCTTTTATGAGTGTAGGATGAATTAGGAAAGTGATGGTTGGTATTGATCATTTAGAATATATGGTTTTTTAGAGTTTAGGATAAGTTTGGAAAGTTATAAATGATAGTTGACATTGACTTTGCATATCATCTAATTTTATATCATTTAGCATTTTTAAGATTGTTTTATATATATCGTTTTCTTCTTTTATTAAAAACTTAAGTCTTTTAATAATTCAGATCTAGAATTAAGCCTACCTTATGTAGTGGGTGCATTATAATCTTTTAAAAGAAATCTTGTTCTGTATTTTAAGGTTTTGATTATTATTGTATCACGTTCAGAAGGTTAACAAAATTATATTAATTTTTGTTTCCATAGACAAATTTCATTTTATTGTGGGAGGGAATCTGCTCTCAGACAATCCGAGCATTCTTGTAAATATTGATAAAAATTTATCTAACTCGCGTATGATGCTGATATCAATTGTGGCTAATCTATTTAATTCTTGCTTGTTAAACAAGTACACCTGTATTTCAGAATATTATTTTAAGAAACTCTGTATCATGACATATACAGAGTTCCATCTCGTTATTCTCGCTATTACATCTTGTTTAAGGGTGTGGCAATTTGTTATTAACTGTATTTTTACATATATTTAAGGCTATTTCAGTTAAACAATTGTCAAAAATATAATGCATAATATTATTTAGTATATGGCATATACATGCTAGCATTTCGTCATCTTTGAATGCACTTATAAGATTTGCTCCGTTATTACTCACAACTATACATTTATTTAAGTAATTTTTTCTAATTCTGTATATTCTCCTAAAATTGAATTGACTACACTTATAATTTTGACGTTTTTTTCATCCATTGCCTTTGTGGGCAAAACAAATGTTTTTAATTAAAATTCTTAATGATAATATGTCCTATAATGGCTAAAAAACTTAGATTAAAGTCATCCGTCCAAATATCAGTGTTTAGACAAGTAATTATTAATGATCATGCTTTTAATCTTAAATTTTATTTCATGGTATATTTTTGGACCTATAGTTTTCATGAGAGTTTTCCGGTTCACAACTTTTTTATTTTGTTATCCATATGTAACACCAACATTTATCTCTTGGCCTAGCTTGTAAAATTCTTCACTTTCTGTTGCATTTAAAGATCACGATAAAATCACCTAAACATAAAAAGAAAATAGAACTAACGAAATGATACCGGATGTTGTTTATAAAATGAGGAAAATTTGTAGTTTTCATAAATTATTCTTTTTTAAAAAAGAACTAAATTAAATAAGAAAATATATAATATAATTATAAAATTGCAAATTTATATTTATAAAAAAACAATTTTAAAAATTAAAATTTCCGTGATTCACGGGAAATTTATGTTCACGCCCGATCACTCCCGTAGAAAATTTTGGGAAGGCCCGTCACGCCTTGGAATTTAAAATTTATTCACAGTCACGCCGTGACCCACCGTGACACGATGGGTCATGCGTAATTTCACGGCCCGCTCCCACCTCTACTAGCAATACTTATTTTAACCCATTTTGGTCAAAAAAATTCAAAAAACTTTAAAAATAACGATTATGACAATTGTCACTTTTCAATGGTACATCTTCATGAAATTTTAATTTAGCATGTTTATAATCTATATTTTTACCCATTTACGTCAAAAAATTGTAAAACAACTTTAAAAATAATAATTATGACAATTGTCGCTTTTATATGGTACATCCTAATTGAAATTATAATTTAACATGTTAAAAATACATATTTTTGCCCATTAGCGTTAAAAAAATCTAATATGTTTAAAAATACCGATTATGATAATTGCCATATTTCCAAGGAACATCTTCATTGAATATTTAATTTAACTTCTTTACAACATAAATGATATTTTTACCCTTTTGAGTCAATAAATTTCAAAAATCTTATAAAATAACGAATATGACAATTGTCACATTAAATTATCTTCCTCAAAAAGATCATATAAAAAACAGAAATAAGTTGAATATAAATATTTTAAAAAAAATTATTTAGAAAACCCACCTCTTTTAATATACTTAAGAAATAGATGTTTTACAAAAATGATAAAAAAAACTATAAAAGATTTCACTTAAAAATTGTATATTTATAATAAATTTCACAAAAGAATTCCTCAAAAAAAATATATTTACAAAGAAGATTTAAAATTTTTATCAAAATATGTTCAAAAATCTTTTTGAACTTCAAGAAATATTTTTTACTTAAGATCTTGGGCGTGAAAATCACTAATAAATTGTAACAAAAATAATATTACAATAGTAGCATATCATTTTTTATTAAAAGACATCAAATAATAAATAATATGTTGTTTTCCTTTAAATAAATGCATTCGCAATATATTTATTGTTTCGCGGTAATGCTCTCGCGATAATGACTTCGCGCAAACATATTCGCGATAAAAAATTCGCTGTAATGTGTTCGCGTAAAATGTTTCGCTAAAATGTATTCGCTCTAATAAATTCGCGGTTAAGGTTTCGCGGAAATAAATTTGCGACAATGGCTTCGCGAAATTGTCATCGCTATAAATGTTTCGCGGAGAATTCGCAGAATTGGTTTCGCGATTTTACCTTCGCTATAAAAACTTTTCGCGATAAATGATATTCGCGATATAAGTTTCGCGAAAAAATGTTTCTCGATAAAAGTTTCGCTGAATTGACCTGATACGGTTTCGACGACTATAATAAAATATTCTTATTAAAGGAAACAAAAAGAGATATTATTATAAAAAAGTTTATAAAGCAACAATCAAAAAATTGAAATTACCAAATTTTATTATTTTTATGTGTCCAAAAGACAATCCAAAATGTTGATGATCATTTTAATCAGAGTTGTTAAAGTAACTAGATAAAAAAATGTGTTATCTGTATCTAGATAGATTTTTTAAAAAAATATCTGTATCTATATCTAAAATTATTTTAGAGGTATCTGTATCTCTTTTTAGATACTTTTAAAGATACATTGATATATTTTTATTTAACGTTTTTTTATATTATAAATAATAAAACTTGAATGCAAAATTTATTTTATTTCATATGAGCATATAATTTAAATATATATATATTAAAAAATATTAAGACTACTATAAAATTAATATATAAAATATTAAAACTTATATATAATTTTGATATTACAATCCATCTCTAGGAATCTGTCATTTTTATTTTCAATGGAATTAGTTAATTTTATTTTATCATACTAATTTTAAAAATTTATTTTAGATTAATAATAGTGATAAAGAGGAAAAAGTAATAATCAATGAGGCATAAACAAGTTCAGACATTGTTTATTCATGGCCAATTTATAGAGCATATTTCAAAATAATATCTCAAAATAAAGAAAACAAATCTCTGATAGTAAATGTTTGCCATGTCTACCAAAAAATACGAAAATTTCAGTTAGCATTACCTCAACTTACAACATTGTAAAACATTTAAGAGTATAGATATTAAATAAATGTTTACAATTGTAATTTTAAATTTTAAGAGTAAACATCATACACTGTGAAAATAAAAAAAGGGGAAGGAGATCTATTATAGAAAATATTGGACTAGGTTCATCGTCCACTGATAATTTTGCCAAAAGACCTCAGACTTTAACCACAACAACTTTAGATGATATAATAACTGCCTTTATCATAGCTGACATTCAGCCATTTCCAATGAAAATCCTTCATTTATTTTAAAATAATTTTTTCAAAAATGAATGTCGAAATTTTAGTATTTTTAAAGAATATTCTGATTTAAAATTGTTATTCATAAAATATAGTACCACAAAAAATGTCTTTACAATTAAACGAGGATGGCTTAATGATCAAAAATTTTGAAATATTACTGAAATCTAATAATTAATAATAATCATTTAATCACATATTTTCATATATTATATTATTATATTAAAATCTAAAAATCATTATTTTAGATATATTTAGATAAATCTGATATCGAGTTAATAAATATTTAGTCCTATGAACTTTCACAATGGAATCCTAATTTAAGTTTATGCAAACCTTATATGAGTATAATAAAAATTGAATCTATATCTAGATACATTTTAAAAATTGTATCTGTAACTAGATAACTTTTTAAACGATGTATCTGTATCGTTATCTAGATCCATTTAATAAGTATCTTTTAATAACTATGATTTTAATACAATGATTAATATAAAATGGACAAGAAATCATAAAATTGGATTATCTGATTTACATATAACGGTAAAGTTGGTATATCGAAATATGATATAATAATAAATATTAATTAATAATTTAAATAGAGGAAAGAAAGAGACAACATAATTAATGCAAGAATATACGGAAAATAAGAAAATGAATATTTTAAACAAAATTTAAAAAAAATATCTGAATCTTTGTCAAAAAAATGATATAAGATTCTTTTGAAAATAAAGTCACTTTAATACACTTATAGTATCTTATTAAAAAGATACATAGTACAAGAAAAAAAGAATCTTGTATCTGAGATACAAGTATTTGAGGTAATAATGCCCAACTCGTAATTATTACCTTTTTTATTAAAATCATAAAAAAAAGAATTCTAACATTAAAAAATTAAAGTTTAGTACAATGGTGAACAGTCGGAAAATTTTGATTGTTGGTTTTAACAATTATTTTTACGAAATAGTTTATTATAGTGTATACCATTTTGTTATATGGCGAAAACATTGATTACTATTGTAACAAAAATTTGACATATTACTATTTATAAATTATTATACATAGTTAATAGTTGTTGCAGCAAATATTTTAAATGTATGAATAGCCGAATAGATGAATTAATTTAAAATACTGATTTTCAAACATTTAATCTATGTCAATTGATCATATCGCCAAATTAAGCTATCTCTGAACAGAAGAGGATAAAATAAATATAGCTGGAAAATATTATTGACACGACTATCATTATTAAAATATAAATAATTATCACACACAAATATGATGTCTGATCCGTGAAGTTATTTTCTCTTTGTGTTTAAAGACAAAAAGTCCATTTACAAGATATCATTTTTTCTCATTTTAAACTGTACCAAAAGAATTTCAAAACAGGGATTGGAGATACTGATGAGAATAGCCAAAAAATCTTATTATATTTTCATTATATACATATCTCAAATGGAATAGCCATGCGAGTGCACATTAGGAGGTTGTCAAGAGTGGTGGCACCCCCCCCCCCCTTCCCCCCCCAACAATTATTTTAGAGGCCGCCAAATTTTGTTTTTTGTTAATGTAATAATTTTTAATTTAAAAAGTCAAAATATTACATATATACTTAATCCAATTCAGTCATTTCTTTTATATCTAAAATAATCATAATTACAAGTTTGTCATAAAGACAATTATTTTGACCTTGCTGAATTTTTGAAAATGATCCTTTTTTTGTTAATAATTTTAAAATGACCTACACTTTTTTTATTTTAAAAAAAATTCCCCTAGTGACACTAATGAATCAGTTATGCACGAAACTATTAATTGCCTACCAAATACTTCCTTTGCGCTTTCAGTCATCTTAGATATATATAAGGTATGCATTGCACAGATGCCTTCCATCCTTATATAATATTGATGATAGATTGCAAATAGACATTCACTTGAATACAAGATATAGTAATGGGCAATTTGGTAAAAATAAGAATTTGCTAATCGAAAATTATTGTGATTATTAAAAACTATAATTTAAAATTTTATTTTAAACAAATCAAGTTTTTTTAGACCGGTCACAATTTAACATTAATCTAAAATAACGAGTTGTTTACACACAATAAAAAAATTAATTAAATGTTTACTTTACTCCACGGTAAAACTTTCCATCTAAGACATTTCGATGATCTACAAAATCTCGTGGTTGCGATGAACTCATTATTCGAAATAGGATTTTTGTTATTAAAATACTTTGATGGATTAGTTGAATTTACTAGACACAAGAATAAAATTAGCATTTCTCCATCAACACTATTTCGGCATTCCACAACTCTTGATTGAATACCTTTGCCACAAATTTTTGAGCACTGAGAAAATATAAATGTATTTAATAAAATTATATTTAGATAGATATGAGGTCCGCAACGGGAGTTTTTTTAGCCTACAAGTCGGCCCAGCCATTTACTCAAAATACTCTAAATTTAAATGTGGTATCCGCTCACAAGTTGTTTAAAACATATGATTGGCTAGTTTGGTTCTTTATTTAATTTAATTAATATATTTTTCTTCCTTAAAATTATAAAATATGCAAAATGTGGAAATAAACAATGAATTTTTATAGGCCCACATTGCCCATTTCACCCTTAAAATATTCTAACCTCCCGCTTGTTGTTTAGAAATATTTTTTCCCCCATATGCCAAAAATTTTAAAATTAAGGTTCGGTTGATCCATCGGGCATGTTCTAATCAATTTTGTTATTAAATCTGTATTATTAACATTCTAGATCTAGAACGATTATCATTAGAGTAACAACTTTAGCAAGAGAGCATGAGATGAGACATTGTAAATAAATAATAATAAATCAAAATATTTCAAAAATAAAATCACCATCTGTTTAATATTTTTTAAATTATGTATTTTTAAATAATAATAGTATGACTTCTATTTCAATTTCCATATCAATTGAGTCATTGTATATTAAAAAAAGAATACTTGTACAAAGGGATGTGAACCCGAACCTTCCCGAATCCTCGTATCCAAATAAAGGACCTTACTAGTGTATTTTAAAAATAATAACATTAAGATTACAATCAAAACAATTATGTTTATCTGATTTTTATGGCATATGGATTAGATGCCGATTAGATTTAGAAAGATTTACTAGTCCTTTTTTATAGGAAATATTAAATAACATAAAAATTTAAGAGCAACAATATTTGCAAAATAGTGTTGTATACGCTTCTATATATTTAGACCCTCGATATCAAGTTTTATTGTATGAGCAAAAACAATGGCTAAAGACCATCTTAAGGATTTATGGCATACGTAAAATTCATTATTTACAATATATTGGAGGCTACGACAATAATACCTACTGGTTGTAGGGATAATAATGATAATGATAGCAACATTGATGATCTTGAAATTTTCTTTTAGATAGAGAAAAAAAAATCAAATTATTATCAAATAGAGAGGAGGATCAAATAATGCCTATTACATCTTTAATAGAAAAGTTCTCAGAAGTTAAGAGAATAAATAAGGATACAAATATTTTAAAATTCTGGTAAGAAAATTCTTCAATATATCCAGAATTATATATCTTGTCTAGAATCGTCTTGGCTATACCGGCCACACAAGTACAATAATATATGTATTATAAAGATACCTATCTATTTTAGGTAAGCGTAGAACGTGGATTTTCATCTTTAAAATATATATTGTCTAATTTATGTGGATTAAGATATTAGAATTGTGAGATTGAATAAAACATTTCAAATATAAATTATTTTATTTTTAAATTTTTTATTTGTAAATTATGAATATGTATATATTGAAGTATAATAATAAATGAATGAAAAAAAAGTTTTATTTTGAGTCATTTTTTTTATGTTCCCTGAACCCGGACCATTTTAAAATTTTATTACTGTACCCGAACCCGGACCCTTTTTTTTTTGTTGAAGGATTCACATCCCTGCTTGTATAATTGCATTTATTTATTATAATTTTGGTTTAGGCGATAACGTTAATATTTATATTCAAATTATGAAACTAAAGTAAGTAAATCTAAATATCATACATATAATGATGTTAATATTTATATTCAAATTATGAAACCAAAGTAAGTAAATCTAAATATCATACATGTAATGATTTAATATTAGATATAAATTAAATAAAATAGATGTCATAATTTTCGTTTAAATTTTTGACCAATTGAAAATGACAAAGGCCCGCTAAGCTCAAGCTGTAAATTTTAAAAAACGGACGGGGCCTAAAAATATATTTTTTAATTAAAAATAAATTATATCGTTAATCGGAAAATCAAATAATCGTTTAATATTCATTTAAGGGAGAGCGAGAATAGCGTTATCCTAAGTGTAGGTATTTTCTTATCAAATACAAATATACCTTGAATTTAAAATTTAAATAAAAGATGTGTTTAAGATTTTTTGAATAAGATGCCTCCCGTTATTTAAATATTTGCCCGGGTTGCGGCCCGATAATTTATGTTTTTTACCAATTTACCAGCTTGTTAAATTATTTTTTTAAACTAATTTTCCTACCCATTAAAATCTTACGAAAATTCACGTTCGTACAAATTTTTTTCGACAAAATTTCCGATTTTTAATATCTATGTAATCTAATTCTTGCCAATGGCAATTAAGGTGCTTATATCTACCTATTTCTACAACAACCGTTTTATCATGTAATTGTGTATTTATATCTATATTGTGGATTTGTAATTGGATCATATCATAAATAAATATTTTTTTAGTTTGATAACTCTTCAAATATTAAGAAATGAGAATATTGTAATTTATTTTAAAATAGTATTAATCAAGATTAGAGGTGGGCGCGAGTCATGAAATTACGCGCGACACTATGGGTCACGGCGTGAGTGTGAAAATTTTTAAATAATTATGCCTGACTGGGATTGTGGGCTTTCCCAAAATTTTTGCCAGGCATGATGGGGCGAATTAGCAATTTTATAATTATAATATATATTATATAATTTAATTATTTTTGAAAAGGAATAATTCTTGAAAACAAAAAAAAACGCATTTTATAAATATAATTTTCTCCCACTTATAAAATTTTAATTAAATAAAAAAAATTAAAGTATCTCAACTCCTGTTCAGCAATGGAAGTTTGGTAATAAATTTAATGTTTTATTTTATGTGCACTCAAATTATAATCAGTCAAAATTTAAAGGAAAATTAAACATCTGAATTACTTATTGTTTAAATTTTCTCATATTTACCTATAAATCTAAAAGATAATTGATGTAATTGCCTTATACATGCTGTTTAAAATATAAAGGATACAAGTACATTCAAAGATTATAAAAGAATACCATGTTCATGCTATATTAAATACCATAATGCATTATATTTTTAATAATTGCTTATCTGAAATAGCTTTAAGTATAAATATATATAAAAAAAAATAGTTGAATATTTTAAGCAATCTGTGCAGCAAACAGTAAGTTAAGTTATTCCATTAAACAAGATAACCCAGTCGAAAACAATTGGCTAGACCTCTCTTAGATAAAGCTTTTGAAGATATTTTGAAAACTTTGGTATAATAATTTTTTTTCAGGTAAACATGCCAAGTGCTTTCACTATAGAAATCATTCATTTACATTAATTAACATTGGCATGACACAAGCTAAGATTCCTCTATATAATGTTGCAATAACTAGAAATTTCGATGAACTCTAGATTCATACGAGGCTGAAGAAACTATTTATGGTATAAACTAGGCCTATTCAAAAACGAATTCGAATCCAATAATTTACTATTCGCATTCGTACGAATAATAAAATCTATTATTTTTATTCAATTCGAATTATCCGCCGAATAATTGAAATGAATTTTCTTAATAAAATAAATCATACTCAAATGTATTGACAAATTTTTTATTGCAAATTTGATTTCAAACAGAAAATATTATTATAATAATCTGATAATAAAAAATATGTAATCAATAATCTGATGATAAAATATTTATAATAAGTGTACATTATTAATTTAATTTATAATTCTAAGATAATTTTTAAGGCAAAGAGTTTTTCTTATATTTTCTTTCTTTACGACAGATTTTTTGACAATAAATAAGTTCGAACTAAGAAAAGCCTTTCATAAGCAGTTGTTCTTTGTATAGATAGGTAATCCCTTCATTTTCGAGAGTATGGGGATCCGATATGCATTTGCCTTCCACCACATTTAACGGGTCAGTATTACTCTTTGCTCACTCAGACAAAAATTTATTTCACATAGTTGAATATTATTTTGTTTAAAAACAATTTGTCCGTTAATTTGGATATATCAATATCATAATCAACAGATATTGATTTAAAATATTCTATTTTAAGGCTGGGATAAAATATTGTGGATATCATTGCATCATCGGCAGTTAAATTATAACAGCCCAACAATTCATCATATGCTACTTTGAAACTATTATTAAAGGATTTATGGAAACCAGGTTTTTCATTTTTAGGTGTTCAAGAATCAGAATAACCAAATTATTAGTAGGATAATTCTCCCCACATACCATATTTGTAGTTTCATACAAAGGCAATAGGATAGCTTTAATTTTTGTAAGATCCACCCATTCCTCCTGTTAACAAAGTATATTCCCTAATTATAAATTTTAGTTTACATCTGATATTTGTTTTTCTTGGAGAAATTTAATATTAGTTATCACTTCATTGACTAATTTTGTTATAGTGGGTTTTAATAATAAGCCTATTTCAATCATTCGGTAGGTGCTATTCCACCTTATTTCACAATCCAATTTTAGTTTTAAAAAATTTAGGGGAGGGGTAGTGAACTACATATATTTTTTAATAAATTAAATTTTTTGGGAGAATTACGAATCATTCTGCTAATGTTTCTCAGTTTTAAAATAGAAGGATCTAAAATTTCTTTGAAAATTAAATTAATTACATGGGCAAAGCATCGGATTCGGATGTGCCCTATTTTTATTAATAGATATTTTAAAGAAAATGTATCAAAATATATATTTTATTATTAGTTGAAATATCTAAAGTTATATAAAAAATTTTATTTTCCAAATTATAATTTTAAATTATTTTAGTCTGATTCTGTACCATACGAAAAGAAATTTTTAAGCAAAAAGGAAGATTAATAAATAATATTGAGTTATATGGAGTAAAAATTTTAAAAATAACGTCAAGGGGACGAATAATTGAAATATACCCTATGCCTAAAATGGGTACACTCAAAAGATCCTTATTTTAATAATTTCCTTACATTTCTTTTATTGCAATGATGATTAATGTATAATTAAAAGAATAGATGTTAAAATGTTTAATAAAACAGCAAAATTGCATTCGATTTATTTTTACCAACTTTACACTATTGTTTAGAGATTTTATCCTGATTACGGGGCAAAACACCATCTTACTCTGGATACGAGGATAGTAAATGACATACTTCATATAATTACTAATCTAAAGTATTATAAGTAGAAAACTACACCTTTTTTTTTATTTTGTAGTGAGGAAGTGGGCTAAACATTGATCTATAATTTGCTGTTTTGCTTTTGTTTTAATGGTAAAAATGCAAAATACTAATTGTTTTACCCCGGTCTACCCTTACCCTTCCAGGCTCGCTTTCTTTTTCGAAAGGAAATTAGTCCTTTTAGGGTAATATTCATATTTAATAAAGAACCGAAATTGATTTAAAATTTGACTATGGGAAAATTAGTTACATACTCACGAATAATAAAAAAACAAGAAAATGATGATTAATCTAAAAAAACTGCCAAAGCAAATGAAGCCCTAGAATGATTCAATCAAAAAATATCATAGAATTAAATTTAATGCATTTATTTATGAAAATAATTTGTATATTTACTGTTATATAAGTTAATAATTCTCATAAAATAAAATAATTAAATTTGATCGATTTGTATTTGACCGGTCAAATACCTAACTCTCGTTGAAAAACATAGTTACAAATATTATTATGATATCAAATAACCAATTTTATAGAAGAAACAACGTTTTGGTTTGATTTATGGCAAAACAGAATAATTAATGCTTTCTGCTAAACAGTTTAACTTATATACTATTTAATTATAGGCCTGGTCTTAATCTTTAAAGGTGAGATTTAGGGTTATTAATAGCAGCCCTTTTACATTTTTTTTTTTTTTAAATTTTACAATTTTTTATATTAAAATTCTCTTTTTCTGAATTTTTATATTACAACTCAACGTCATTAAAGCAGTCTATCTAAATTTTTTAACCTTTAAATATCTTCAAATTTATAAAAATGGGTAATGAATTTATTTACAATTTTTATGGATTTATTATTAACATAATTAAATATTAAAAAATACTAAATATTGATAATATTTATTAGAAAAAAGTATAAAAATGTTAATAGATATTCTAGCGCTAAAAATTTATAAGCGGTCACTTGATTTAAAATTGAGTTGTGAATAATTAGGTATGGATGATTTATAGATATGCAAAGTAATTTTAAAAATTTGAGAGAATCTTTGGCTCTTGAACGTTGCTTTCTAATCTCTTTTATGGATTAATAGGTTTAAGTCAGGATTTTGATCAATTTGGATGTGTGACATAAGGCTTCATTCATCCTGCTGGAATACAAAAAGTTTCCATCAGAAAAGAGTATTAATTACCAGGGCTTGATGAATATATAGATTATATTACATGGCATTTAAGATCCCATCTCCAAGTATAACCCTCCTGGACCTTTTCAGCTTATATAGCCAGACACCATTACACTATCTGTGATTTTAGTTGTTCTTTGAAGACAATGAGCAGGAAATTTGTCTCGAATGCACAGTTTCTTTTTGGCTATGAAAGAAGTCAAAAATAAATATTTTATTTTAATTTATAGAAAAAACCAATCGAATGAATTATATGAAACAAGTGGCGAAGGCCGAGCACATCGTGTAAAGGGGCACACAAGTCCAACTCAATTTATTTTATAATTTAATATGAGCAAAAAAATGAGATTTTCGGCCGACCCACTTCGATTTTTTTAAAATTTGGTAATGAAAAAGAAAGGTTAAGAAATAGCCAAAATTTTAGCCTCGTAACATTTATATTTTTGAAGATATTATGGTTCAAAGCGGCAAAAATGACGTATTTTTACCAAATTAAGCATATCTTAAAACGTAATTCTAAATAACAAATTTAATATCAAAATTACTTACAAAGATTCTACTTTCAGATAAAAAAAATTTTTATATTTATTTTTCAATTTCCGGTCATTTTATTTAATATGCAAGGACTAAAAACGATTTTTTGGAAATAATACGACCTTCAATTTTTTAAAAAAATTTAGTAGACATTACTAAACTCTTCCTTTATATTTATAAAAAAAATGGTCTGGGACTCGGCCATCTTCATTTTCAAAATCAATAAAAATGTTTAGAAAAGTGTATAAATAATTTCCCGAAAGGGGGCGTCTTTGTATAAAATTATATAATAATCAGTTTTTAATGGTTTTTCTTGAGCTATTTGGTATAATTTAAAGGATTATTCATCTTGTAAGTGAAAATAACAATAAATGGGTCTTTCATTCAATTATAGAAATTGTCTATCGATAAAAGAAATTCATATTTATAATTTATTATAAAAATTTTTGCCCATATAACATATATTTAATGAATATTAATAAAATATATTCAACCAAGTTTATAGTTCTTGTATATATGTTTCATATATGGCCCCTTAAATATTAAAAGATATAATATAAATTTAAAAATCTAATATATAACTCACTTTTAAAAGATTCTAATTTTTCGGTAGCGCATTTACTTTCTTGTGACGACAATGTATAACTAAGGCTAGTAGCAGTTAACGGTAAAACTAATGTTAAGATATGACATTTTGGAAAATAAAGAGTGTCGTCTATACTTGGAAATGTAAAGGAATTAGAAGGTCCGGATGGGTGTAAAACTTTATATATTTCTTCCTGCTTTTGATTTTTTGCTAAAACAAAGGCTAACCACCAATTAGAATCATAAACACACGTATGCCATCCTGATATTTCTCCAAAAATTACACTTTCATTAATATATGATAAATATTCAATAGTGCTTTCTATATAATTGGAATACATTTTACTTTTAAATTGATGTAGACCTTGTTGGAATTTCGGTGTAAATTTTCTGTGTTCCAGGTATAGGTCTAGTTTGAAAATCTTCCCTGAGAATAGTTCTTGGGAATCATAATTTTTTTGGGTCATATATTCAAAATATATGCCATAAATATTTTCTTTAGCGAACTCGTACAATTCATATGATATGATTATTTGCTTTGAGTAAGGCCTTTGTAAATTAGCTCTAGAGGCTAATCTTTTAACAGTGCCACCAATCCCATCACAAACACTTTTCCCGTGTGCTGTAGCAGAAAAATGTCATTCCGCCTATACCTTTAAATCTATCTCATCATGGTAAATATGTAAATTTTTTACGATTTTTATACTGTGCAGCGGATCCATCGGAAAAATAAAAATTTTTATTTGACACAAATTTTATTAATTAAAAAATTTACCAATGTTTTTTGGAAATATGCTTCGGATATCATTACATAATTTAAGCATCAAATATTGGCAAAATTATCTTTATAATATATAACAAAAGGGTGGGTCAACTGAGCCCTATTCCAATGATAATTGTAATTCATCCTGAAGTATAAAGCTATAGTTTTCTAAAAATCACATAAAATTAAATATTGGCCTTCGTATAAGTTCAATTTTAGATTGTTTTAATACAACGATTGTTGCGTTGAAATCAAAGAATGGGGTAATAAAGATTCTATTATTTCAAAAAAGGCATTGATAAATTCATCTACTGGCTTAGTTATTGTTTCAATAGTGGATCTATCTAGGATAGCCATTATTTGTATGTTATAAATTTGATGTCATTAAAACTAAACAATCTTTCTATTTGATCGCGTTGTGTTGACCCTTGTCAATATACCGATTTTAGAAAATCCGATCCAATATTTATATTGATTTGGGTTATTTTATGATGATAATACTTTTATTTTGTATATAATAATTTCGTAATAAGAATAAATATTTGTAATATTTTACAAATATCAAATTATTTTAAAAATTGAGTAGCGAAAATTTTGATATTATTTTTGGCGTCATATATGAAATGCACAAGATTTCATATATTCAAGAACTTGAAACTTGGTTGGACATATTAATATTCATTAAATATAAGTTATGTGGGCAAAAATTTTTAGAATAAATTATAAAGTAACAAATTGAATCTTTTATCGATAGACAATTTCTATAATTGAATAAAAGCCCCATTTATTGTTATTTTCACTTAAAGGATGAATAATCCTTTAAATTATATCATATGGTTCAAGAAAAACCATTTAAAACTGATTAATATATAATTTTATGCAAAGATGATCCCTTTCGGGAAAATATTTATACACTTTTCTAAACATTTTTATCGATTTTGAGAATGAAGATGGTCGCGTCCCAGACCAGTCTTTTTTTTATAAATATAAAGGAAGAGAATAATGTCTACTAAATTTTTTTTAAAAATTGAAGGTCATATTATTTTCAAAAAATCGTTTTTAGTCCTTGCATATTAAATAAAATGACTGGAAATTGGAAAAAAATAAAAAAAAATTTTTTATCTGAAAGTAGAATATTTGTACCTAATTTTGATTATAAATTTGTTATTTACAATTACGTAGTTTTTAAGATATGCTTGAATGAAGGCAGATAATGGTAAAAATACGTCATTTTTGCCATTTTGAACACTAATATCTCCAAAAATATAAATGTTACGAGGCTAAAATTTTGGCTATTTCTTAACTACACTAACCTTTCTTTGCTTACCAAATTTTAAAAAATTCGAAGGAACATAAATTAATATCTTTTTTCATGAATGAGAACTTAAGACACGTCAGATCGAGGCATGTAGGATCATTATATCATTATAATATTACTTTTTATACAATATCGAGGCATGTCGGACCATTATATTATTATTTTTTATAATCACAATTTTTTTTATTAGGTCATAAAATTTTAAATTTTTAGTGTTTTTCTCAATCCTTATTAAATAAAGATATTTTTTTAATAACATATATTTTATATAAACTTATGTATAGTCCTAATACCCTGTTATTATGTTCAACCTACCCTATTTTTTTGACTTATCGAAATATATTACAAACTAGAGTCTACTAAAAAATATATATTAGACATCAGAGCGTTTGAGATATTTGCATATCTTTCATCGGTTTTACGAAATCCAGCTCGATATACCCCGGCCTCTACTACTAACAGAAATAGCTGAATTTCATATTGAATTCCATCCTAATTGAATTGGAATGCCCATGATTCAATATGATTTTTTGGTAACTCACTGAAACTCGGGGAATTTTTAAATATTATTTTATTTATTTATTTAAAAAAAAATTTTTTTTTATTGTTTGGTCTAGTAGGAAGAAGTCGTATTTTAATTTTAACAATTTAGTCTAATTTGGTTTTCAATAATTTGAGCGATACATTTTTAATAAAATTATAAAAAATGAAAAGAATATTATATATGAGGATCAATTAAATTACATTAAATTATATATAATTTTATGGATTCAATTTCAAACTCAACGATGACCAAATTAAACAAGTGCTTTATATTTATAAATTTAAAAATAATTATTTCTTTTTTGAAATATACTTTTTTTCACAAAAAAAAATTTATTCTAATAAATTGGTTAATAATCCTAACTTAGTAGCTTCATTCATAGCACACGTCTTGTTTTTATTGTAAAATTACACAATTATAAAAATATCCAGACGATCTTATATTTATTATTTTTTATATTAAAAAAAATAATATTAAAATTTCCCCGTGATTCAGTGAATAACTTTTAATGTTATTTTCTCTCGTGGTATTATGAACGTCCTGAATTTTTAATTGTCTTATATTACCATATTATCTTTCTATGATGTCTGACAGTTGAACGACTAATATTTAAAGCTTTCAAAATGTTTCTTCCAGATATTTCTTTTAAAATATGTTGAACAATAAAATTCCGAATTTTTTCAGATGTTGCTTTACAGGAGACTATTAGAAGTGCCATGTCCTTTAAGAAAGTGGCTGAAGACGATAATATAATTTACAAAAACATGAAAAAATTAAAGATGGCCAAGTATTTTTGAAGAGTTATGCCTTTTTATTCACCGATATGATCAAAATTTTATATTATATATAACTAGGTATATTATCAATCAAGTTATAATTTTTATTTTTAGAAAAAAAGATTTTTATATATTTTGAAAATTTAAGAATGGAAAAAAAAATATAGGTTGACTGAGCAATGACGTTGGGCTTTTATGCCTAAGCTATTAGTAGTTGAGACTAGTAATGAATTTTTGATTAGCAAAAACTAGAATGTCAAACCTTTTGATATATGAGATCGGTTGAGGTTCCAAGAAGAAAACATAAAAGTTTAGGTTCGGTTGAGTTAAGGTTTAGTATGGGATCAGGTATAAAAACTTTAATAAAGGTTCATAAATATTTAGTAATTATTATTCTTAGTTAGATCTGTAAATAATTTTAATCTTATTTTATGATAAATATAGAGGAATAAGAACAATAAAACACAGTTAACAAAAAATTTTATTGTCAATTTATATTGGTATAAGAAATTATGATTACAACGTGTATATAATAGCATTTAATATATATTTATACATTCTTGTTCTCTATTGTGATAGAATATATTTCAATCCTAAAAATACTTTTTTGTCCGAAACCGGTAGAGCTGGGACAGACATGACTGTTGTTGCTAATAGATACAGTTCGGGTTGCTCTAATTTTCTTTCTTCCCAATACTCAAAAATATCGATGCCATGGTACCTTTCTCTTGTTTTGCGTGCCATAATTCGACTTTTGTTAATTCAAAATAAACGTCGGTGTCTTGATAGGCATTTTTACTTAATAATGGAAGTGAACTATATATTATTATACTATCAAGTTATCATTATGCCATCAAGTGCCTCAATTAAATCCCAAGTTTGTATAAGATATTTTTCTAGTCCTATTATTTTTTTTATCTGATAATATTTGATATCGGGAATCAAGATATAGTTAACAGAATGCATTATTTTTTTAGCGTAATCTCCCTATTTTTATGGATCAATTAGAAAATGTCGTATATTAAGTTTCTTATCAATCATGCATTTTAAGAGATAACCAGAAGTCATTTATCATAAATTACTAGTAATAATAATAAAATATTATAATTAAAAAACAAATTATTTCCTTGAACTTCTATCTAGGCCTCGAACAATCGACGGTAAGAGGCCTGATGGGTTAACACTAAAGTTATGCAAAGCCCGACCCGTTAAGAATTTTTGCATGTTGCCTGTCCCATTATATTTTCTTGCCCGGCCAGGCATAAAAAAATTTTTTTGGCTTGTTAGAATTTTACAAAATTTTGGCCTGCATATTAAATTTTACAAAAAGTACGCACCAACATCCTTCATTAAAGTGATAAAAAATATAATATTTGCTTTGTCGAAAATTGTTAAATCTATTATTTTTTACTTGCCATTTTAAAAATAAAATTTTAAAATTTTCTTAGGCCACTTTCAAACAAGTCTTTTTTTAAGCGGTTGCATAGGTACGTTTTCAACAATTTTATTTAAACATAACGAATAATTTGTCGAGTTAATTTTTTTGCATAATATAAAATATCTTTAAAAAAAGCTTGTTTTAGGTTCATTAAAAATATTAATTTGGGTTCGGTTCGACATTTTGTCAAGAACTAGACTTACTTACTTTTTCATATTTTTGACATTGATGACGATGATTGAGACCATCAATTTTATAAGATATAAATTTTAATAAATCATAACAGGTTTCAGCCTAAATGTTTTCTAGCAATAAACAAAGTTTTTTTTATATTGTCCAAAAAAAAGTATGTCCTTTCGAGGAAACAGCTATGCCTTGAATGGTCCCGTATGAATGTAACATGAAGATACTTTATTTCACCAAAGAAGATCATGTACCAATGTTTTAATAATTGTAAGAAGAATTAAAAAGAGTTAAGGATGATGTATAAATAGAATTTATAAATAAAATGAATGAGAACAATATGTGCGAATCTATAAAAACTAAATATGATCAAAAAAAGATATCATAAAAAATTCGCCATAAGAAAAAAATAAGATTTTTGATAAATATTATTGATTCTATAAATTTATCTAGTTATAGTATATTCTCAAATATAAAAAAATGTTCTTTAGCATTCTCTGAACTGGAAGTAAAAGTACGCACACAAGTTTGACAATGAAATAGTTTTTAATAGCATAATATAATCTTTTAAAATAGTTATCTATAACTTTTTTGCCCATATCTAAAATTTTACAAAATAATATATAAAAGGCTATAAAGTGTTTAGAATTGAAGTAAACTGCAGATATAATAGATATGGCATATCCAATACTTCGGAATCTGTTCAAACATGGCGCCGCGCTTACACTAAATTTAGCCTTTTTTAACTAAATAGACTTAAATAAAATACCGATAGCTAAATAAATTCATTATTTACACCTGTAGGTAAATTTAGCTTTAACTTAGATCCTAATTATTAAATCAAATCAAACGAAAACTTGATTTTACTCAATATTTTACAATTTATCGAGGATTTTTATAGTTACGATAAAATTCTGAAAAGTAGGAGACCGGGACTTGTTGGGGACGTTAGTTCTTAATTAAATTTATTTCTAAGCTTTCATGATATAGGAGATGAAATTTAAACTGAATTATATAGATTGTGCCATACATAATTGGCTAAAAAGGATTTCAAGAATGATTTCTTCTTTTAATTTTTACAAAGGTAACTTTGTTTTAGTAGCATGCCAAAAGGAATAAATATTAAATTCAAACTTAATCATTATTATTTATACATAGAGCTTATAAAATATCAATAAATAGACTGTAGATAAGTTCAAACCCTATTTTTAATCTGTCAATATTTCAGAAATATATAACATGAATTATTATCATTTTAAATGACAGAATTAAAAGTTGTAAGGAGATAATCCTGCTAATTATAGCATATTTATATTTTATTTAGATTAGACATGTAAATAATTGTAAATATTTATCAATCTCGGCGTATATTTTGTTCTGAATTAATGCCATGAGGTAGCCTAAACATTTATCTAAAATTATAAATTCTATTTAACGGCTAGAATAACGGCTAACTCAATATTTTATCTAATGCAAAACCTGAGGATTTTGCTCATAGATTGCACAAAGTATTGGATACCTATTAGCTAAATCTCGAGGCTTAGGCAATATTTTTCTAGCCAAAATATTAAATTCCGGTTTTAAAAATAGGTTCGAATCGAGCTATTTAATAATACTATTTTATCCTTCTGTTAAATTTAGATTGATCTTGGAATAAATCAGGGTTCTGTTCCTTATAAGCTTCTCTAAATTTCAGAGAGGTTTTATATGAATTTTCAGTGAATTTGTCATATTCGAAAATGTTCTCGTAAAAAAGTATCTAATTTTCAATATATGTGAATCAAGGCTTTGAAATCTGAGCCCGAACCATGCTTAGGAAATTTTTGCAAGCTTTAATCATAATACCCGATTTTATTTTTTGATTACGTTATTTATTGCATTATTAAAATTTTATAACTCTGGACCCGGACCCTGATTTTTTGACGAAGGATTCACATCCCTGATATAAATTTGTTTAAAAATAATCAAAATGGGACCGTTTAAAATTTTATAATAATAAACGAAATAGAACTAACCCGTTGGTGCAACACCCTGCTCACATCTATTTACTATTAAAGTTAAAACAAAAAGTCTTTAAGTTGTGTAGTAGTGTTGTTAAAAGCCAGAATTTTAAAAACGACCCGATTAAGATTTGATATGCCTAACTATGATCGTAAAGTCATTTGATCATAAATTCGTCTATAGGGTTAGGGTTCCTGATTGGCTTATTTAATAGCTGTAAATTAAGATAATAATTTAAATATTGTTAAAAAATTACTTGGAATTAACTGATATAAAATAAATACATAAATCGAATAATTACTTGCATATAAATTCATTCATATAATAAGGATATCAACCATTTTGACAGAAAATGGTCCAAAATCTTACGATCAGAGGGGACCCTCCCAAGATTTTAGCCACAATAATATTAAGTAAGCCTCGAGATTTGCCAAATAGATGTCCAAACCTTTCTACCATCTATGATCAAAATCTCAAGGCTTCATAATATTATTTGGGCCAAAATCTTAATCGGGCCATTTTTATAAATCGACCTAAAATTGGGCTTTTTAACAACACTAATATGTAGACTTCAATTTAATTATATTGTCAATGATTTGTAAATTTTTTCTAGTGAACCCGAAAAAACTTTGTTTATTTTACCTTGAATAGCGCCCAATCTAAACTTTCAAACCTATGCCCACCCTGATGCTTGTTATTTTCTCCAAAATACTTGCTAATTAGGGTTAGGTATTCACCAATACTATTTAGTTAATTGACCGGTAAAATTAAATTAGATGATTTTACGACACTAAACTTTCTCTGATATAAATAGATAGTAATAAATATATAATTTTGAGAAATAATATTTCATTTTCGCTTTCTTTGACCTATAGTTTTCTTCTAATTCAAAGTAGCTATTATCATTTTCTTTTATATTTAATTAAGTTATAAATATCACATGGTCAAAGTTTTTAATCGATTTTAGTTCTTTGCATGAATATGAGGAGACCAGGGCATATCGGATCAAGGGTAAGTCGAACTAAATTAAAAAAGTCGAAAGTTTGAAACTTATCCAAAGACCATCAACAAGAATTATTTCTTTTATTCAACTCATAATTTTATACTAAAAAATCTAATATTTAAATTTAAGGTATTAAAATATTTAAATTTTGTCCTAATATAGATTTTAGTAAAGTGCTTTACATATCTATACAAAAAAAAACATTCCGAAAAAATTAACTATTAAATGATGGCAAATATAGAAAATTGTTGCAAAACAAGATTATAATTTGTATTAAATTTAAAAAAACACTAATATGCAATTTAACTTAAATAGCAAAGTTTAAAACTCTTATAATTTGAAAATACATTATTATCAAGATTGTAAAGCTAGTATTAATAGATAGAACAAGCCAGGAGACTTTGAGCACCTAGGATTAATAAAAACTTAAAATATTAAATAAAGTGAAAAGTTTTGTTAAAATAGCAATATGGTGCTAACTGTAAGAGTTATCGCAAATATTATTAGTGATGATTTAATGAAACATATTGACGATTAAATTAAAACCCATCCATATAAAATTATAATCTTTGCAAAAATAATTAAAATAACAAAAGGAATAATAAAAGAAATTTCAATAATGCTTTGTCTATATTTTAATTATTTTTGCAAAGATTATAATTTTATATAAATGGATTTTAATTTAATCGTTAATATGTTTCATTAAATCATCACAACACTGTATATCTTTGATAAAATAATTGTTAATTTTTATATTCTAATAATCAGGCGACAGATTGATAAAATGTGATATCGGTAGAAACAATTAAATAAAATAAAAACCAGTTGATTTTCAATATATAGTGGATTAACCCAAAAAATTATCCAATATCTCTGAAGTTATGTGTATAAATATATAAATAAAAATATTAAAAATGAAGTTTTTTATAAACTATTTATTTATATTATACAATATTTTTGCTAAAAAATAGCATTAAAAATTTAATTTGTTTGAGAACAATAACCACATGAGTACAAAAATTTATAAAAATTATAAGATTATAGAAAAATCACCTGAGATGTTTGTCCATTAGTAATATTTAACAAAAATGACTTTAAGAAAAAGAATAAGTTGTAAAAAAATATATCATCCATATCAGAATTTGTGAGATATTGCACAAAAATGCATAATTAATGAAATTTTTGTTAAAGCTTATTTTTTGTTTACCGAGCTCCAAGGGCCAATATATAATTGAGGCTTGCTCGGTGTTTCGTATTTAATTGGCCGATTGCGTTTTTGTAAATTATTATTAATATCTATCATATAATCAAGTTTGGAATTGATAGGCAGTGTTAGAGCGGCCATTTGTTGGCAATCGGCAGATAAACATTCTTCAGAACTGACTGGTTTAGTACTTTCGGCGCAGAAGGATTCGTGTACCCCAATATTGTCAATATCTCTTGTACAAGTTATGGTGCGAGTCTTAATTCCCTGGCAGGGTAATTTGTTACACTTTTATTGTATAATAAATTTATAAGAGATTTAAAAAGGCATATTATTAATCTAAAAAATATTTATCTTTTAAATATATTGTAATAATGTTTTATTTATTAACCCGGCTCCAATCGGACGTTTTCCATATATAGCAAGGCTTTTCAAAGCATTTATCGAAATTGATAGGTTTTAATTGTTCGTCGCAGTCGCTCGCTGCAGCTCCTTGAGAATTTTGGCATAAAACTAATCTCCTTTTCCAGCCATTTCCGCATTTCACAGAACACTATTATAAAATAATTTTAATAAAAAATATAATATAGCATCTAAACCTGACTCCATGTGCCCATCCTCCAAATGCTATTAGTGATAGGTTTATAAATCAACTTTAAACCAGGGAGAGTATTTAAGTCGCTAGGGTGAGTTTTATTAGAGGAAAAATGTTTGACATTATAAAACTGGTGATTCTGATGAGAATTTCTGGGATAGGGGAGATCCTTATTATCCTTTTCTATGCCTGGTGATGGCGAAGGTTTGATTTGTTTAACTATTTGTAATCGGTTAGATACATCAATGTTTTGATCAGATTTATTATTATCAATCTGTTCATTTATACAAGGTCTTATAGAGCATTCGCTAGTGACAATGGGTTTGGTAGCGGGATCACATTCAATTTCGTCTTTAATATGTCCGGTGTCGAAAAGAACGCAGGCTACGTACCTATTTTTAGTGCCTTTGCCACAAGAATTTGAACACTAAAATAAAATAATATTTTATGTGTAATTGCGAAATAGTTTTTGAAATGACTTCTTATTAATTTATTTATAATAATTTGAATTATATATAGTATAAATCAGAGGAGAAACTAAATTTATAATAGTGGTGGACAAATATATTTTTGCGATAACAATGACGTAGTGATCATTGTAAAAAAAATCATAAAGAAATTATATTAAAATTTCTTTCTTAGGAAGTGTTAAATTCCAATTTTATTTTATAAATAAATTCTTGGTTATTATTTGCGTAATATAAGTTTCTGAATATTTTAAAATAAATTGTATTAACTTTTTGCCAGCTCCCGACTCTCCATAACCCGCAGAATGCAACTTTACACTGTTCTACGATGGCGGGTTTAGGGGTATATAGTTCACATACTTTTTCGTCATATATTTTTGTGCCATTTTTATAAATGCATGTTATGACTCGTTCTCTAAGACCCAAGCCACAACTCTGTGAACACTAAAAGTATATAATTATAAATTGTATAATATAAATCACTTAAAATTAGGAGTGATAAAATTCCTGGGAAATTTTAGAAAATGTATAAAATTTATTAAGGTATAAATTCTGTTAAATATTTAGTTGATTAAGAAGGTTTTCTTTTCCGCCAGTTTAGTTGTGTGACTCACACATTCTTAAGAGGCAGCTATTAACATTATTATTCATAATACCAAGAGCCTGCCTCCCAAGCCCTGGTCATAGTTAATGATGTTTCTGCATGCTCACAATTGAACTAAGAGAATTAGCATATTATAATAAAAGTGTATGTTTTAAGTGTATAGAGAATTCACCTAAGGAGAGGGTAAATGGAGTGTTTAGCCCCCATCAATTTTATTGGCGAACCTTAGGCCAGATTATTATATTAGACTGTAATATTTTTATATCTGATAAAGATTATTTTCTCACCTCTTTTTTCAAAATAATAAAAGTAATCCTTCAGATATCAGAAAAGTTTCTTAAAATTTTAATTGCCTATATTCTATTTATAAAGAATAAATTTAAAAAAGCAGAATTTTTCTTATTTTATTGACATGTGAAAATAAATTTTCCCCTAATTTTGAAATCCTGGTTCTGAGCTTTATATCTCTAAAAATGTCCAATAATGATTGAAAGCATTTTAATACAACACAAAAAAGGTCTTCTAAATGCCTCACATCCAACCCCGTAGACAATCCCTCACCCCACCCAATTTTTAAAAAATCTTTTTAGATCCTTAAACTAGGCCTCCAAATTTGTTTCTAATGGCTTAAAAATAACCTAAAAAATATTAGCCCCCAAAAATATTGCCCCCTCCCACCCCCACTAAAACTTCAAGACTATGAGCCTGCCCTTACCCATTTATGTAGTCAATTCCTTAGCCAGATAACACCATAATTACCATATATATGTAAAAGTTAGTTTCCTTTTTTATTTAAAAGATTTTATACCATAGTCCAAGAGCCTATTTTCCATATAATATTATTCTCGTTGGGGGAAATTTGATTGTTCTTATCAAAAGGTAAGGGTAAGTACGAAATTCCGTCTTTTCTTCTGTTATCATATTTGGTTTCTTGATGATAAAAAGTTGGGGTTTTCGGAATCAAGGAACTAGTACCACTTTGTTGAATATCGTTAGAAATATCGTCGTGATAAATAGATGATATACACTCTGAATAACAGTTTTGAGATGTCGCAGGTTTCTGGGCGAATTGCTCCAAGCAATAATTATCATTAACCGGTGTGGAGGAAAGCGATACTAAGGAAATCTTCGAGTCGACTAAAAGACAATGAACTGATCTAGTTTTGTAACCATTACCGCACTTAGCCACAGGAATGCACTATTTTAATATTTAAGGACTTTATTAACTTAATATTACACCATGTTAAAATTAAAATTGCCCTAATACTAAATAACTTTAAATCAAAGACCTGCAATTTCTAAATCACCCCCTTCTCGCATATCCGAGTTTATTTTATTCGTTTATTTTCTCAATTTTAAAACTAGTATGAAAACTTGAATCTAGCAGCCAGGGGCTTAAATGAGCTAATCCAGACCAAGCCTGCAGATGTCTGTTTTATAAAATATACTAGATGGGCCAATTTTCTTGGGCTTCAAATTTTATACTCTTATTTGGATTATGTAAAAATTATAAAAACCTTAGTGAAATAAAATTTCCATGACAATTCAGCGAAACTTTTATCGCGAATGAATTTTAGCGAAACTTTTATAGCGAATACACAATACAAACATTTCCAGAAAAACAATATCGCGAATTTTTTATAAAGAAACCCTTATCGCGAAACATTTACAGCAAATATAATTATCGCGAAAATTTTATAACGAAATCATTATCGCGAACCCCAAATCGTAAAGACAATATAGAAAAAACTATTTCGAGTCGAGTTCTTGGAAATCGACTAAAAACTTTAGCGACTCAAGTTGATCTATTTAGTCGGCTTAGTCGAACATTTAGTCGGCTTAGTTTACCCATAGTGAACTAAATTGAATTTTAGAGTCGAACTTGCATCACTGTATAGCCGGGATAAAAATTAAATTGTAAACATGGTAAATTAGGATTTCAGTGAAGATGAACCATAGAAAAGTGACAATTGTCATATAATCCTTATTTTGTTTTTCTGACGCAAATGAGTAAGAATATATATATAATAAACATGTCAATAGGATTTCAGCGAAGATATACCATAGAAAAGTGACAATTGTCATAATCGTATTTTTAAACTTTTTTTGAAGCAAATGGGTAAAAAAAATTCTAAACATTTTAAATTGAGATTTTAAGGAAGATGAACCATAGAAAAGTGACAATTGTCATAATCCTTATTTTTTAATTTTAGAATTATTTGAAGCAAATGGGCAAAAATATAAATTGCAAACAGCAATTAAAATTTAAATGAAGATATATCATAAAAAGTGTCAATTAAATCGTTATTTTGAAACTTGTTTGAATTTTTCTGAAGCAAATGTGTAAAAATATTAATTGTAAACATGTTAAATTAAAATCTAAATGAAGATGTACCATAATAGAAAAGTGACAATTGTCATTATTGTTAATTTTAAATTTTTGAATATTTAAGTAAATGGGTAAAAATATTAAATGTAAACATGCTATTTAAATTAGGATGTACCAAAAGAAAAGTGACAAAGACAAATGTCATAATCATTGTTTTTAACCTTTTAATTTATTTTTAACAAATGGGTAAAAAAAAATAATGTGTAAACATGTTAAATTGAGATTTTAGGGAGGATGATCCATAGAAAAGTGACAATTGTCATATTCATTATTTTTCAAATATTTTGAAGCAAATAGGTAAAAATATAAATTATAAACATGTGAAATTAAAATTTCAGTGAAGATAACGCTATTTTTTTAAACTTTATATATAATGCAGATGTTATATAAATATTATTAAAAACTACCACTTTAGAGTACAATATATCATTATCAATACTATTTTAGGGAATGTATAAAAAAATTCCCAATTTTTAGCTATTTATGACCTATCTCATTTTGATTTGGATATTTTGTTTATATAATTTAAAATACCACTGAAAATTTTCAAATTCGGTTATTTGTCAATTGCAACAAAAAAAAATCATAATTATGTTATAAGTAAAGTATGATCTTTACCTAATGATATAATATACGGTATATAATACTTGTTAAAAAAAATAAGAGAAATCGGCGCTATTTTGAACTTTTTGATTCAAAGTACCAAAAATTAGGAAAAAATTACTGTTGACATAAATCATTATATGAGTGGAATCTCCCATCATTAAGCAATAATTTTATTATGCTAAATAATTATTGACTCAAACATATTTTTTTATTTTTCGTCCGGAATTACCCCATTACCCAAGCTCAACAAATTGCAAATATTTTAAAAAATATCAAATCAATAATCTTGAAATTTGGTAAATATATTCCTTATCAAAATACGGTAACTCAATGAAACTCGGGGAAATTTTTAATATTACTTTTTTTTTTAAATTTTCTTTATTTAAAAATAATAAATATGCGATTGCGATCGAGTGGATATGGATGGAAATTTTTTGAAGCAATAATAATTCAATATTACATTACTCAAAAGTTTTAAGAATTTCATATTTTTTTCTTATAAAAATTTTCACAATTCTTTAATTTTAAATATAAATGGTAAAGGTGTGTGCTATATTAAATGCTATTAAATTAGGACTATAATTATTTTAGTGAATATTTTCACAATTCTTTAATTTGACATTAAAAATATATATTATTTAAAAATTTTAAAAAGAAATGTGCTATATTGGATGCTACTAAGTTAGGACTATTAAATCAAATACTAGATAATTAAGCAATTTATTTGAATAAACATAATATATAAACTGATAATATAGATATATATAATTTTAAGGAAAAACATAAATAGTTCTATATAAATTTATATCATTTAAAAATTTAATTAATATACATTTGACATATTTTTAATATTACGAAAATAAGTATATTTACATATATATAAATGAGCTGGGGATGTTCGCCTTAAGATCCCCCCATAAACGCTCAATACGTATGGGTCGATATATCATTTGGGTCTATAAAGTTTCTGCTGTGATTGACAGAGTAATGATCTTATCCATTTTCATTAAGATTGTTATAACTTGGAAAAATATTAAATTTTAAGATTTGTGCGATCGCATATTTATTATAAAGCTTAAAAATAACGATTCTGATAATTGTCACCTTACTATGGTTACCTTCATTTTTAACAAGTTTACACTTTATATTTTTACCCATTTGCTTCAAAAAAAAATTCAAAAATAATAAATAATTATTTAATTGTCACTTTTCTATGGTAAATCTTCATTGAAATCTTATTAACATGTTTATAATATATATTTTTGCCCATTTGCCTCAAAAAGGTTTAAAGATAATGATTATGACAATTGTCACTTATGTGGTTAATCTTCCCTAAAATTTTGATTTAACATGATTAAAATTCTTTTTTTAGCCATTTGGTTCAAAAAAAATTAAAAAATAAAGATTATATGACAATTGTCACTTTTTTATGGTTCATCTTCACTGAAATCCCAATTTAACATGTTTACAATTTATATTTTTCCCCGACTTCGGTGATGCAAGTTAGAATCAATAATTTGATTAAGACGACTAAATGAATCAACTTGGTCGACTAATAGACTAATTTAGTCGTTCGAATTTAGTCGATTTTTTCCACTATGACTATTAGTTAGTCGTCTTTTAGCCGACTAAATTTAGTCGATTGACAACACGAATTGCTAATAATTACTATTTGAAACATTTATTTTTATGATCATATTAATTGAATAATATTTTTTAAAGATAGGTACAAGATTGATTCAATTATAGAGTCTTTAATTTTCTTTTAGCCTTAATAAATATATTGGAATAAAATATTCTTGCTCGAAGTCTTATTTTATAAAACGCGCAAAAGGAACTCAGGCGTTATTAATATATTAATCATTAAGTTCATTAGCTAAACCTAGATCCTTATTAGCAAAATTGATACCTGGGTTGGGCCAATATTTATTGAAGTCCTTAATATGTAAAAATTCATCAATCAGTTTTGCCAGTCACTAACCAAGCGTTATAAGCTAGACTGCCTTCATTGAATTTTGAATGGTGATTCAAAAATAAATTACATCTAAGGGATTTCTCTAATTCAAAATATTTTGAATCTTATGATTTTATGATCTTTAATAGTTTTTTTTTATCTATAAAATATAAGTCTAAAATTTAATAGGAATCTGAATCTAATATTGAGACGCAGCCTTAAGCACGAAATTTGTCAAACTTTTCATACCAGCATATATTATTTTTTTCCCTTACTCAGAACTAAAACTACTTAAAAGTAATTTTTACTGAATTCCCAAAAGATGATTTTGCTAATTAAAAAATTTTTAATTTTCTCAGAATTTAATTTCTTAGAAAATATTGCTCAGAAATATTTACTATTTATTAATTCTATAACATGATTTTTTGAGTTTTAAAATTACATTAGTCTGAGTTTTAATATCAGAAAATTGAATAAAATAATTCAAAATTTAAAAAAAAAATACTTATCAAAATCTTCTATGATTTATAAAAATAATCTGAGAAAATCATCAAAAATTCTAGCTTTTACTATTTTTCATCTTGATAGAAAAAATTTCAAAGTATTTCAAAATATTTGTTCAAATTTACTTTTAATGGCATAATCACATTTTAAAAATAATTTATGTTGAAGGGAGGGGAGGGGCGGTGGTAAATTTTTTGGGGTAAAAACCTGAACCAAATATCCCTTCCATACTTAAAACCAAGTGTAAGAAGAACCCAGAAAGATATTGGTTAATTAATTTTTTATAATATCAGATAAAGGTTACATGCTTACTTAAGCAATTGGTAACAAAAGATCCATAAAACATTTCGCGTTTATGATTTAAGGAACATTTGTGATTAAATTAATATTCAATATGTTGTTCATTGTTTCACAGTAATAAGCTCGCGATAAAGACTTCGCGCAAACATTAAAAAATTCGCTGTAAAGGGTTCGCGATAAAAGTTCCGCTATAACGAGTTCGCGTTAAGAGTTTCGCTAAAATGTATTCGTTGTTAAGGTTTCGCGGAAATAGATTCATGATAATGGCTTCGCTATATTGTTTTGCTATAAATGTTTCGCGATATTACCTTCGCTATAAAATTCCTTCACGATAAGAGACATTGGCGATAAAAGTTTCTCTGAATTGACCAGATATGGAAATAAATGCGTGCTCAGCAGGCCTAATGATGAGTAAGTTTTAAATATTTTATGAGTAAAACATCTATTTGAGCATGCAAGAGTGAAAGGAGAGAGCAATGCCCCAGCTTAAGCAATACAACAATATCCAGCAATGATGTTACTATTTTTTTTAAAGATAATATACTTCAGTCCAAGGATCACTATTCCACATACAAATTTTACTGCTCTCACAAATCTCATTTTCATTCGGTTTTGAATCCTGCGGGCAAAATAAGGAATCAATTCTTTGATCGTCTTGTTGACACCATACGCTTCTTGACTGTACTCCCTTACCACAAGGTTTTGAACACTTAAAATTTTGCAAAACAATGTCGATAAAAAAATATGATCTTATATCACAGGGAAAAAAATTAAATAAAATCATCATAAAATACCGTTGTTAATTGTGAGAAATGCCAAGTAGGACAAGGTGAAGTACGACATATTTGAGATAATACAGTGAGAGTACTGTTACAATAATGAGGACCTACTGTGCGATTAGAAGAATCTATACATGTAGCTTGCCTAGTCCTAATTCCTCCCCCGCAACTAGCAGAACACTATAATAAATCAATTTTGCATCATAATTAGTATATCCATGATCTTGCAGTTTTTAAAGGTCACGTTATTCCATTCCATAATAATGTTTACCAAAATAATTTTTTAAAGTATTACTTACACTAGACCAGGGAGTATAACTCCAATGAGTTATCCATGAGCAAGGCTTGAGAAAACAGGGCTGAACAAATGCGGGTTTGTGCGAGTTAAATCTACATTCTGAATCGGATACGATAGATGATACATTATAGATAGATTCGTTTCCAGTCCCATTTTCATCAATCTTTAAGCATACCACAATGTTTTTTTGAAATCCATGACCACAAGTTACAGAGCATGGAGTTCTGTCTAATACTTTCCAACTATTTTGATTTTGGAATGAGAATTATATTTAATTAATTATACATATATATCAATTTATTTTAAAACCTAAAATTACATTCAATATCACATTTTTCTTCAATTTGCAAAGGTTTAGAAAGATGATCACATTTGGCGCTTGGTTCAACATCAAAAGTTTGAGTATTAATACATAAAACTTTTCTAGATCGTTTTCCTTCAAATAAATAATACATACATTAATATACAATAAATCTATCATTACTATTTTTGTAACTGATAAAAAAGAGATACCATATAAGAAATGTAATTCAAAATCTTGTCATTTTTTAAATTTAAAAAAAATATAAGATTTTTCCCAGTCTTTCCACAAATATTTTTTTTGATGTTTAATTTAAGCCCTAATGATATGGATATTATTCAAAAGTAAAATAAAGTTCTAATCTATTTAGGAATTTGTAGATCAATTTTTTCCTTAGAAATTATGGTTAAAAGGATGATTAATTTTTTTTTAAAGAATTAATTATTTTGAATATCGGTCATTTTATCGGTTAAAATCAATAGCGTTAGAAGGGTAATTTTTTTAAAAATCCCTTTATAAAAAATTAAAATTGTTAGTTAAAAAAAAGGTAATTTTGAAATTGTTAGTTAAAAAAGGAGTCATTTTAAAAAAATTTTTTTTTAGCCCCCTGAGATTGTAAAGGGTTAAAATTAAAAATATCGAATCCGTATCGGAACATCTCTGATAAATATATAACATATATCAATGGATTACCTTTACAACTACATTTATTCCAAGGCCCATATATATTCCAGGTAAAAACTTGAACTTTTTCTCTGAAATTAGTTGAAATATCGTAAGAATATCTGATGTCAGGTGGATACAAGTGTCCAACTGTTAAGACCTAAATTATTTTCACAAATATTTTGTAAAAAAATTAAGAAAATAAGATTATGGTATACTTGAATGATAAGATCCGATTTTATCATTCCAGTGCTGTTAATACGTTCTACGGCAGTATTTGAACCAGTGTATTGCAAGAGAGATGGACCGTATTTGATATCTAATCTTGTCATAGTTATGCTATTTCCACCATTAATTAGATATTCACCCTTGTCACTCCTTAACGCTAGAAAATTGAAACATATATTAGTTACCTTAAGTTTTATATCCTTTTATTTTAACAAAAATAAGGGACAACGTTTTTAAAAAATTACGGTTCAAGGGCATATTATAAATGTTGCGTAAGTTACTGATAATCATAAAGCAGGAAAGGATCAGACTCATATTAAATAAAATATATTTGTTTTAAAAGGTTATATAGTAATAGTATTTTATAACATGTTTTATTTAAGACAATGGTCCATACATATTAAAAAAAACTATTTAAATGAAATTAATGATTCATTAAAGAAACCTAAATAGTTATCATCAGCTTCTATGCCATGCATCCCGTATTGTCTAATATCAATATTCATGGCGCCAACCGGTATTCTTCCAACGTTATTATAGCCGTACTTAATCAGATTGTAAGATCCGACAACAGTATGGCACGTCGAATTATCTCCCCCGCAAACACCGCATTTGTCGAATTCAGCTCGCGATCCTAGAACTTGGTCGCAACCTACTGACTTTTTATTATTAATATACGAATATTAGTATATTGTGTAATAGACATATTATTTTAAGGAAATTTGGCAAATATTAAATTTATTTTCTTATAAAAAAATAAACACAATAAAAAATGAGTGAATTAATTATAAAATGATTGTGCTAATATTGCAACAAATATTGTTAAATTATCTTAAGATGATTGTGAGGGGCGTCACTAGATTTAACAATCTCATGGGGCTAAAAAAAAATTTAAATTTACAATATGATCTTTTATTAGGTATAAAAAATTTTCAAAATTTTCAGGGGGCTCTTGATATCTGCTTTAAATCATAATAATTTTATATTATTATAGGGTTTTAACTCTACTTTTGGAACTTGGCAAAGTTAGAGTGAGGCAAGGACAGATCTGAGTTCTAGGCCCAGTCGGACTCGGACAGTTCTCTCGGACATATCATAATTTTTTTGAAAAAAAATTGAAAATTTTTCGTATATTCTAGAATCGGGTCTGACTTGAAAAAATAGATATGATGAAGAGCTCTAGCCCCCCTCCAAAAAACCGCCAGATAATTTTAATGTTTTTAAATAAAAAAATTGGAGATATCCCGATGACGAGTATCGGTTTTATATGGATGATAATCAATAAGAAATGCCATAATTTACTCTGCAAATTCCTTGAATACATATTTGAGTAGATTCCAAATCGCAAGGAGTTCCATCAATTACCTTGTTGGCTAGTTTATGTCCTGATGATTTTTCAGCCCGACAATATAGCTTACATTTTTCCTGAAATTGCACTATATTAAAATAAATATTTTAAAATGTTTTTGAATGAATATAATTACTTTCATAAGAAGCTATCCACTTAACATCCGATGGTATTCCTAAAATTCCCATATTATTGCCATTAAATTTAGCGCATTGTTCATTTCTAAAGTCATTCTTATGCAAGCATTCCTATTAGCGAATTTTCATTTAGGATTAAGCATTAGGTTTTTTTAAAAAATAAAAAGTAATAATTACTTGAGTATTGCAAGATTTGGCTCTGCTCCTACGACCTAAACAATATCTGCCGTTATTCGCGGGTCTTTAAACAAAATAGTAATAATATTTATAATAGTATTTGTTGAGTTGATAAATATTTAGATTAGAGATCTACAAAGTTAGGCCCGGCCCGAGTCCGGTCGGGCCTAATTTTATTTAAAATAATCGGGTTCGGGCTGGGCTAATACTTTTTAAAAAAATTCGGGCCGGGTCGAACTTTGGAAATTTTATTAAATTTATTTAAATTTATCAATTTTTATATTGAATTTTTTATGTAAAATAAAAATATTTGATTTTATTTATTGAAATTAAACGACATATAACATATGTCTTTTATTATAGAAATTAATTATTAAAATTAATTTCTATTTTAAATAAATTTGGGCTGGGCCGGCAAAACTTTTTTAAAAAAATTAGGGTTAGGGGCCGGCAAAACTTTTATAAAAAAAATTTCGGACCTGGCCGGGCTTGAAAAATTAGACCCGATGCAGATCACTAATTTAGATTATTTAAATTATAATAAATAATAATGGCGTCGCTCGCTCTTACCATTTAGTGTGCTAAAATTTAATTTATGCGTTCTGAGAACGCCTTTATCTCTCCGTAGCGACACCATATATGGGTTATTTATTTATTTTTTATTATAAAATTTGAAGTTTATAAAAATATGCAGTGTCAAACTTAACATATCTTTTTAGTTGAGTCTAGGGCGTATAACTAGTTTTAACGGCTCGAATTTTAAAAACGGCCAACCCAATATTTTAGCCAAAAATATTACGAAAGCCTAGAGATTTTTTACATTGATGGCAGAGGTTTAAACATATATTAACGAAATCTCTAGGCTTGCATAACATTTTTTGGCTAAAATATTTGGGTTAGCCGTTTTTAAAAATCGAGTCATTTAACAACACTAGTGTATACTTTGGAGAAAAAATCCATTATCACAAAAAAAGCTGACTGAGTTAGAATCTTTGGTGACCAAGATTTAGTAATAGCAATTATCACTTAGGGCTGCTGTAAAGTCATTTTATTGTTTGAGGTGCCCAAATTAAATTTTTTTGAGCGCACTCTTATTAAATTTAGACATGCCTCCCAGGAAGGCACAAGTGTTAAAACTGAAGGATGCTCTTCACTAGAGACAACATCATAATATTAAATGATATTATAATATAAATTGAGTGAGGAATTTTTTTTATTAAGAAAGATTGAATGCAAATTAAAATTGTTACATGTTAGTAACATGTAATATCTAATAATGTTTTATTTCAAAAAAGTTTAATGTTTATAAAAACTAATGTTATATTATAAATATTACTTTGTTTATTATTGTCTAAAGATTTAATATACATGCCCATTTAAATGATTACTGTTTAAGGCAATAATTTATGTAAATTGGACATTTAGTTATATTAAATGATGTTTAATTTTGATATATATAATATATATACACATACATTATTTTAGAAGATTACCTAAAAAATATTATATTATAGACGATACTTATTTTGATTAAAAAATGATATTCAAACAAATAAAATCTTTGTCTTAAAAAAACATTAATTGTAAATTTATATAAAAGAATTATGATTAGATAAATAGTTAACAATAAAATATACATTCTCAATCAACTACCGCTTTCCAAGTTCTTATATTATCAAGATCAACTACTACCAACTACTAGCTATCTCATTAAAAATCAAATAGAGATAAAAAAATTTTATAGTAATAAAATAATAATATAAATATAAATTTACATAGGATCAGTGCAAGTTCTACTTGACGTCATAACACCTCCTCCACAGCTTCGAGAACAAGGCGTAAATTCGGACCATTCGCCCCAGCCGCCATCTATTGGTATATTAGAACGGTGAATTTTATCTATGCAATTTCCATTTTGGCACCACTAGATTCATCAAAGAAACAAAATTATTATATATAAATTTTTAGAATTAATAGTGCCAGGCGCGTACGCAGGAATTCGCTGTGGAGGGTGGGGGGAGGGGGGTGAATAATTAAATTTATTTATAAAATTATTTTAAGAATAACTTTAGTTTCATAAATTTATTAAACTAGTAACTAGTTTTGTTGAATTGCCTTAAGCCGATTTTAAAACGGCGAACTCAGTATTTTATCTATAAAAACATAATGTAAGCCTGAATATTTTGCTCATAAATGGCACAAAGATTTGGACAATTATTAGCGAAATCTCAAGGCTTAGGCAATATTTTTGTGGCTAAAATCTTGAGTTAACCATTTATAAAATTCAGCTCAAATCGAGTCGTTTAACAACAGTACTAAAAATAGTAAAAAAAATAATTAAGAAGCATATTATATTATAAATTTATAATGAAAAATTCAATATTCTTGGAATTGAGCTAATTTTTCAATGATTTCATCCGTGCTTGGTATTAACTCCCTACATATATTAAGAAGGACTAACACCCATCCAATATATTTTAAGAGGTAGTACTTTAATGTGTAATGTTGTCAAACGGCTCAATTTGAGCTGATTTTTAAGTGGCTATCTAACCAATATATTATCCAGAAAAATATTACGCAAAGCTAAATATTTTGCTCATAGATGGCACAATGGTTTGGACTAGAAGTCTGCAATGGGCGGGTTTTAGCCCGCCCGCCTAATTTTCAACATTGGGCGGTTGACGGGAGGTAACTTAAAGTAATGGACAGGCTTGGGCAGTTGAATTTTAAATATTTTTCAAGCGAAATGAGCAGAACAGGCTTCAATTTATTAAAAATAAAATGTTTAATTAAGAATACATTAAAATAAATAAATAAAAAGCCAAGCCAGCCATTAAAATAATTCTTAAGCATTAGGCGAATGAGCGGGAAACAAAATTTATAAATAAGCGAAATGAGGGCGGGTGACGAGTGGGCGGGCTTTTTGACTAAACCCGCCCAATACATACCTCTAGTTTGGAGATCTATTAGCAAAATCTCGAAGCTCACTCAGACAGTATTTTTTGATTTTTAAAAATCGGCTCAAATCGAGCAATTTAACAACACTACTTTTCAGATATGTTTTTATTGTTGTTAGAGAAGGAAATGTTCTTTTATTGGTAGATAAATATATAATAATACATAGGAAAATAGTTTTAAATGTGTTTGAAATTATGCGAAGCATCTATAACATTTCTTGAAACATTATCAACCATATTTAACCTTTAATACTATAATTTGCAATCAGCTAGTAATACAATTGGATACTTTAACATCCTCACAATAAAAATCTGCCAAATATTTACTTTTCTCTAACAAGATTTGAGATAGATTCGGATTCTGTAGTAATAATATTTGCAGATTTGTAAGTGCTGCCTGGTTAATTAAGAAACTTTCATTCATTTAGTTATAAAAATATCCAAGAAGAAGATAAAGAGATTTATTCTATGGTATTTTTTGACTGACCCTATATTAATATTGGAACGATAGGTTTGCCTTGTTGCTAGTAGAGGTAGATAAATATTGAATTCATAGAGATCTGTTTTTGACTCAACAATGATACAATTTATGAAATTCGTCATCTATATTTGCCCTAATTTCCTAAAGTTCCAATATAATGCTTTCAGCTATTCTCGTAGTCTCAATCATATTGATGTCATTTTTTGAATATTTTACTTTTAGTTTTGCAGTGAATTAGTAGTGTATTTATTTCTGCTGTGAATGTGATTAGTAAATGTAGGATATAAATAAGAGGTTAATCAGTAGTGCTAACAATTCTTATGATTACTCAAATAATTTTATATTCAATTCAAGCCCTGTTGAGATGAAAGATTATTGCTCGGACCGCATAAGTCTGCTTATTATTAAAATTACTTTTTTAAAAATAAACAAAGAATTATTTAAATAGTTTAAAAAATATAACTTTATTATAACCACAACTGGTCCCATCAGCCCATTGAGTGTACATATAATCGCAATTACGTTTTTTATTGAGGCAGTAAAGATATTGACAAGGTGGCTTAAATTAAATGTATAATATATTAAATTTAATAATTTTGATTTCGTTCCTTTTTCCTTCCTTTTACCTTCTTTCCTTCCAATTTAAAAAAAATAATATTATAATTGGAAAACTAGTAATTCCTGATAATATTTAACTTTTTGCAAAAATATTCAAAAACATTCCATATTATTGGTAATTTTACAACTCTTTCAAAACTGTCAAACCTTATTAATATTAGGGCAAAAATGGGAAAAAGAGCCGTATATTAACTGGCATTGTTGATGAAGAGAGTATTCCTCGCCAGGTGGCCTTAAGGCTTTCATTTGACTCATGTATTCCATATTTTCTGGCTTGTTTAATAGACATTGGCCAAAACCTTTGCTATTTTATTTTTTTTATTAAAAAAATTATATAATTAGTTTTCATCAATGTCATATAATTAATTGATTAAAAACATTTTGCAAAATTATAAAATAAATAAAAATTTTTAATATTATATTACATTTATACAAAAATAATAAATTATTACAGTCCTGTCTGAGTCAGCGTAATCCGGGTTTTTTAATATCTGTAATATAACGCTGTCCAATCGCATGGTATAAGTTGTAAAATTTAGGTTCAAACTAATAAAAGTGTATTTAAAATAAAGAACATTAAACAACTGCCCTTTTTACTCAAACGTTGGAGGAAGTCAATCAGAAATCTGCATGGAGAAATATCATTAGACTCAGCCCAAAGAAAGACCAGCCCGAAATTTAAAATTTTTTTTGTCATAGTCCGAAACAAAATTATTTTCAAATAGGCTCACCTAAGACCAAAGTAATTCGAACCCAATGGAGGGATCGGATCTGGCCTTGCAGATCACTAAGGTTACAAGAATAATCCCAGATCAGGAATTGAGCCCCCCCCCTATCAAAAAATTAAAAATATCCCATCAGAATTCTTATCTGAAAAGATTGGGAAGTTCTTTTGAATGGACGGAATTTGAGTTAATCATATCTTATAATGATTATAAAATTGTGTGACTAATGAATCGGCGATTAAAGAAGCGACAATTAATATTGTGATGTCAATTTTTTTAACTGGAGAGTTGATTTGTAAAAAATTTCTATTGACTCTTCAATATTCACATTATATTGAAACAATCGCTAAACTATTAAGTTTTTCCTGAGTTATAGTCAGCCAATATGTATTTACTAATTTAAATCTTGAAAAGCTTCTTCGTCCAGGCAACTCGAAATATTTTTTTTTAAATGTGGCTCTAAAATTAGCAAATTTATTTTACCATCCTGAAAATCGTAAAGCTCAAGCCCCAGACCAGCTCTCCATCTAAGTTTTATTTTGATATTTTTGTACATTTTCAATTATAATCTTGTAATTTGATGTTTGCACCTTTTCTTATTAAATTTTATTATATTGAACAAATTTCGATTAAAATAATAAACAATTAATGGTTTTACAAAATTGACAATTGTTACAAGAAATATTTGAAAACTGTAAGAAATAATAAATGTTGAGAGTTTTTAAAATTTTTATATAAAATAGGCGTTGATGAAGATCTTATTGAATTATCCCTTTATAAGGATAAAATTTATTTTACAGAAATACCAAATACATTAAAATCCGTTTACTTTAGACTGAGAGCTTTCCCTTGACATAGTATAATATTATAAAATTAATTTATGGCCTCACAAAATAATGCATGTAATTTGAGGTTTTTCAATTTCAAAATTATTTTTTTAACCCTACATAGTTAATCTCGACCTGACTAGCAGTCATGATTTACGTAAAATTTAACTAGCATATAAATTCGGTAATTTAATATCTTGCCATCGACCGGCCAATTTTTTAAAATTAGTATGGCAAGGATTGATATTTTTTTATAAATCTTGATAACTGAGTCTAAAATATTAGAAAAAGCCTTTATTATACAATTGAAAGATATTTTCGGAAGATATTATATTTTATTTAATTATGATTTACTCTAAAAATGAGGAAATATAATGCTGACTACATTTTGACCAAGACAATATTCTGTTGTTAGGATATAACACCTTGGACATAATATGGTAGGTATTAGCGTCAGCGTCATATGATTCGAATTCTTTGCAAGGCGGATCACCATCATGTGGTAAACCTAAACTATTTTTAGTATTAATTTTTATTGAATAATCAGGGTTAAACATACTTGTGTCCAATTTCATGAGCTATCGTTAAAGCTACACTTAAGCCATTATCTTCCGCGATAGCACAACTAGTTGTGGGATCGCATATCGATCCCCTAGTCATAGCTATGTACATATATTAATAATAATAGATAAAACTTAATATATTTGTTTTAAAGTGCATTACCCAAAGTTTGGCAATTAATTTCATTGCTACATATATCCTGCCTTGTCAATAATATAGCTGTATCATGATGAAAGAGTTCAAATTGAGATTTAGTATTGTGTTCGTATTGCCAGTCACAAAAATTTCCAAGTGTGGTTTCACCGTTTCCAGTAATTTTAGGGGCATACTATACATTTATATTATAGGGATATTTATATGTACACTATATCCTTACAACCAAAATGTTTTAATGATTTTATTAGTGGTCGCGGACAAACAAAGCTTTATATTTAATGTCAACATAATCTTTCTTCCATTCCTTCGTTCCTTTCTCCTCCCTTCTTCCTTCCTTCCTTCCTTCCTTCCTTCCTTCCTTCCTTCCTTCCTTCCTTCCTTCCTTCCTTCCTTCCTTCCTTCCTTCCTTCCTACCTTCCTTCCTTCCTTCCTTCCTTGTGACAAAAAAATAAATTAACTCATATTATATAATTTATAAATATAAAGCAATCACATTAGCAAGCATTTTAAAAAATTAAAGATAATTTAATAACCTCGGAATCTTGAAATATGGCTATTTTTACTAACACAATATTGATTGCATTGCCGATAGATGGATTTTTATATATCATTTCAACCTATTGTTAGTTGTATATTGTATATAAAATGTATAATTGATTTATAAAGAGATTAAAAAATAAAGTTTATTATGCATTACGATAGATATGATTGTTAATATGTATCTCTGAAGATCCGGTCCATGAGATTTTGCAACATCATAATCAGCTACTATCATAATTTCTACGAAATGTTCGCGAGATACTGAACGTTTTTTTATAGGGCGCCCATTAATCCTTTCTAATTATATGATTAATATATTTATAAATAAATTTATATCTAATTATTTTTCTTTCTTTTTTCTTTCAATAAATTCAACCTATTTTAATTTTTTTAAATTAAAAGATTAAATTCATAGGATTTGAGTTAAAATCACAAAACTAAATCTTTAACTTTTGTTTTTCTTAGATTTGTTAAATTATACATATGAATCTCTACCTCAAGTATTAATGTGAGGTTTACCAGTTCAAAATTACTCCATATCATCAAATAAAAATAGCATAAATAATCCTAACCTAATAATGCATTCAATTTTTATCCGGCATTTTTCCAAAAATGACATCAATGCATTCCACGAAGCTAATAGGATGTGAGCAAAATTTAGCTTAGCATTAATCTCACTTTCAACTAAAATGCATGTACTATCTAAGTAAGGCGGTGCAAGATACTGCAATAAAATACTTAATGATCAAATCAACTAGAGCTACTGTCAAGAATTTTTAAAGGGGGGGGAGGGGTGCATCTATTCTATATTAGGCCAAAAAAACAAATCCTTAAACCAAAAAGCATATAAGTTTAATATCATGTAAATTTTAGATAATTAATAGCCATGATTTCTAATTTATGGAGGAGTCCCCCTATATGTCCCTTTGGCTGCTCTTAGGTTCAATCGGGTTGTATTTAAATTTCCTAAAAATGTTAAATTATTTAATTATAAAAAAAATATTTTTTTGAAGTATCAATTTTTATTTATTTTTTAAAATTAGTAAATTTATAATTAAGGGGAGAGAATTTTCCGCTTCTCCCCTTGGCTACATCAATGCACAACCCATCATAATCATATGAAGATATAAGTGTTAATAATAGCACAAAATTTTCATTTTATATAGTATTTGTATTTTTGTAAAATACAAATTGAAAGTACTTAAATAAACGGCAAGTCTCCCAATTAAAGAAATAATTTTAATCTTATTATTTAAAAAAGAGCATTATTTTAATTTAAAAAAAAATTAATATTATTAATTATGTACTTACAATCTAATTATTTGAATTTATATTCTTCTTTTATGATATTTAAAGATTTTGGGCTATTTTAAAAAAAGGTGAATGAAATATATATTGAATAAACATGTTTATGCATAATCCAGAATTTAATATAACTCATATTAATGGTAATTAATATTAACTTTTTTTGGTATGTTTTTAAATTAAAGCTTGAATAATAATAGGAAACAATGTATCCATTATAGTTTTAATTTAAAATATGCTTTTGTATTTAAATTTTAAATCTAAATTTATTCTCGTTTTCCTTCAAGCTATTGGAATTAGGGCTAGGCTAGAGACAGTTCTCAATTGTTAAGAGATTTTCAGAATCTCTTTTAATTCATTTAATTAAACAAAAAATATAAGCGAAAACAAATGGTGTATCTAGTTTTAACATTTTGGATGCGTTTTCAAATAGAAAATATTGAAAATAAATTTTGGCAGGCTGAGTTCCCAGGAGAGCCATTGAAAGGATCCTAAATTTAAATCATAGCTTTCTTCCATTTTAAATGGAGTATATTAGGCATTATACTAATCTAAAAAACTGAAAAACCATGAATGGCAATTAATTTTTAAATTTTATAATAATCATATAGTGAGTGGTCGAGGTTTGATCAAAATCATGAATCTAATTCCAGATTTACTTAATTATTAACATAACATTAATAAAAATAATAATAAAATATTAAATTACAATGACAAAAAAAATAGAATATATATCGATTTCAATTTTGAAATAACCTATGAATAAAGATCAATACAATCATAATCATGCTTTGATCATGCGTATTGAATAAGTATGTAGATAGCGAGACACCATCATTAATTAATAAAAAAAAAATTCTATACGGATCTGATTAGTGATGTAAGATTATCTTATTATATAAACCTTAACAACAACATTGAATTTTTTTAAACAATGATGAGCTGCTAAAATTTTTATAAATGAAATAATCGATTATATCATCATGGTGAAGAATCAAGTATCGAAAAGATAAGATTGAATTTTGAAAACAGACCCTTTTTTTAAAAAAAAGAGAGAAATTTAAATGATGGTTATATTAAACCTTATATTAAATAACATAGTTAGTTAAGTTGTATAATATTTATATATTGTATTATATTTTAAAAGTTAAGAAGTTATATAATATTTATATATTATATTATATTTTAAAATAAAGTCTGTTATCAATATGACATAAATTACTTGTTTTAATAAAACAACATAGACCCCTCCCTTATAGCAATAGTAACATTATTTAGAGATAAGCTCTGAGATTAGATTAGTTTTATTTTCAAAATATTTATTTAATATTATTAGACAAAATCATGCAAAAAAAATATTAGGGTTAAGGTGAAATACGAGAAATCGGATTTTGAACAATTAAATTTAAATCTAATTAAAATGAAAATAAATTAATATATTTATTCAAAACCTTCTTTTTTTAACAATACAAATTAAATAAATATCCCCATTCTAGAAGAGATTTATACTCTATTTCGATTGTAATCTTTAAAATTTGAGAAGGGAAATTAAATAAATATAAAAATAATACGCTGATAGAAATATTAAAAAAACCTTTATTATCTTCCCTAAATGGACGCGATTGAGTAGCGTTATTCGGAGCCGGGAAAAAATTGGTAGAATCTTGCAAAAAGTTATATTTATCGAATGGAGGCGTTTTTATAGATGATAAGCTATAGACAATATGAGGTTGTGAGTTGTGACTAGAGTCGAAGGATGAATTTATACTTTTGCTCTTTGTTTCAAGAAAATATACATTCACGTGAGTATAGTTTGAATACATCGAATCGTCTATTTGGTGCGTATGGTTATTATTTTTATCTAATAAAGAGGCTAAGGAAGTGTTAAATGTCGATATTTTTGTATCTCTCGGTTTAAATTTCCTCATAGAATTCGCGGTCACGGGTTCAATAAAAAATTGCTTACCATCTATCTGAAACATGCCCATCTTGTTTATATTTTTAAAATATATAAAGAATATAGACTTTAGTATAAGCAATGAATGAGATATAACGGTTAAATTCAATTGGGGATACCGGGTACAAAATGGATTTTGTGTAAATGTCTATAAAATGACAAATATCTCAAATGGTAGTCTGTTCTCTACCTAATGTATACATATGATATGTTGTTTTCCAATATGTATAGATTTTCTATTATTTAAATTTTCGCAAAAAAAATATGATTAACATACAAGAATGATAATTCTACTGAAAATTTATAATTAAATATCAAAGAATTGCAAGCCCGAATCAAGATCGGGCCGATTTAAAAAATAAATTTAAATTATATCATCCGTCGGAAAATCATATGAGCACTTTAATATTCATTTCCTGCCCATATTCAATTCCCATGCAGTATACAATGTAGATTCAAAATAATGAAATTTAAAAATGTTGGACCGGATCGTAAAATAAAAAAGTCCGGGTCGCTGGGCTTGATATTAAAATTATCCGGGTTGGGCCAAAAAAAATTTTGCCGGGCTCAAAAAGATTTTCTGTTAGAATCCAGACCAGGCCAATAAGCTACTCTGACGTATATAAATGAAAATAAAATATTTATCGATAATAAATAATATATATTTTTATATATAGTTTTCCTATAATAAACAACGTATACAGTTAGTGAATACAATGGAAAGGTTTGGTAGTTATATACCCCCTTCCCATGAAAAATATGAAGTAGAATAAAATTTTTCATAATATTATATATAGATGAGAATTTGCTTTTATTTTTTTTATAAATTGATAAAACACACTCTTTAATTTTATAATTCTAAATCATTTCAGAATTTTTTTTTCTTGTGTAAAAAAATGGTAGAATTTTATGAACAAAATAGGCAAATATTTCATTTTATAATCAAATTTTCACATAATAAAAAATTTGATATAAATTCTATTAAAAAATTGAAAAACGGGACACTTGTCCCAAAGAGGGTATTTCGTTGGGGATCCACCTTTGATATTTTCTGTTTCCAAGTCTAAAAGCGCACTTAGTATTAATATTACTTTTCTAAACAATGTCTCACCCTTGGCGTCTGAGGGTAAAAAGTTATTTTTTGTAATCCTTTGCAACTTCACCGTATCATTCCATTTCCTAAGATGAGCAAGTCTTATATGACTACTTTTATGCTACAGCTACTAAATCATAAAAGTATCAAAGCTGCTGCTAAGACATCGAATTTCATATTTTACTATAAAAGGTTGATTTTTTAATAATAGTAAAATTTTTATATATGGTTTAATTAATTTAATTTTATTATAATTGAAAATTTTTAACATTAGCAAAAAAAGAGGTAATTTTAACAAAATGAGCAAAATAAAGAGAATACTACCCAAATTTAACGTAAAAATGTCATTATATCTAAAATCTGCATAAAAGAATCATATCTAAATACAATTTAATATTTTTAAAGGGGCTCTCCAAAGTGGGCTTAAAATCCTATGTGCGATTATTCATATTATAATTGTAAATGAATTCGAAGATATTTTTCAAAATAAATAAAAGTTTTGACGTACCCCATATTCCGTTTCGTCTGGTCCCCTATACTTTCTCATGATCATTGTCAAAATTGTGATAAATAAGGCCTAAAAAATTTATAGTCAAATTCTCAACTTCAAATTATGTACCGAACATTGAACAATATAAGTTCATAGGTTAAATTATAATTTAATATCAAAGCTTGTTATAATATGTAATGCACAAGTACATAATATAAAATAATACAACCGTTTATTGAATATTAAGTTAATTTTTTCAATATTTACATAAGGAAACTAAATGTAGTAAAATTTATTATATATTTAATATGATTAAACATAATTTACAGATGATTTTTATAAATTTATTGAAAAAATTATGTGGGAGAAAATTTTATACACGCTAAATTTTTTTAATTAAACTTTAAAAATAAAAACATCAAAATCTTTATTTCACACTTTTTACAAATATTAGTAATCAAATCATATAAAAAATATAGCTTACCTCAATTTAGAAATGTGCAAAGCCCGGCCCAGTCCGTCCGAAAAAATTATAACAGCCGGTAGAAATAGATAGCAATAGAGAAGAGATATAAAGCCTTAATTGACATTGGGAAAAAATTATATAGATATTAAACATGTGAAGTCGGAAAATTAGTACAAAAGAATTTGACGGACTAGAAAGAACTTTTCATAAAAATTTAATTGGGTTACTTGTGCTAAAATCCTAAACGTTAATATTTTATAAATCAGAAAAGTAAAGATTTAAGAACTAAACTTTAGGTACATTAATGGAATAAAAAATAAAACAAGATTGTCTCAGAAGTCAGAACATTCCTGACCTGTTCAGAACGGTGCGGAAAAATATCGGTAAAACGCAGTTATATTATCATTTTATTTCACCAAGAAACACTGAATTTATTTATCGTTTTATATTTAAATTATTGCACCCAAGTTATATTATAAAAATTTATCATTATATTTATTAGGTAGGAAGTTAAAAAAAAATTGAGCCTGTATAAATTTTATACGCTCACATGGGAGGGGTAGATATTTTATCAAAATAAAATATTCGGAGTAAAGGTTTAAAATTAATCGAATCATGAAACCAATGTGATTGTATTAAATTTTTGAGGTCGCACTAAGTTCATGTCCATGGAAAAATTAAAATTTAGGCCCGACCCAGCCAGCAGACTAAAAAAAATAAATAATCTTAACCCGAACCCGGCTCATAGTATATAAAAAATATATAAACACAGGCATATGGAATAATTGCAATACCTGGTCTGACCCGGCACGCAGTTTAGAAAAATATGGCCTAGAAACAGCAATATTAAAAAATGTGCCCAACTTAGAGCAATGAGTGTACTAGAATAATGGCAATACATACTAATACTATTTAATACGTTACTTCATAGTTTATTTTTATATAATTGAAATCAATAAAAAAAAATTATCTATAAATTTATAATCATAAAATAGTGTGCCTGCCTTAAACAAGACATCTTGTTTATATAAAGATCTAAACTAAGCCAAAACCCGGTGTCTATTTTAAAAACTTTCAATATAGGCATGTAGGCCACCATTTTATTATGGAGACATCCCGGCCAATGTATGCTATGATGCGAAGTGTTTTTTCCACACTTTACGCTTTTTACAACGCATAAATATAAACAATCTTTTTAAAATGATATTATTTGATGAAATAATTAAATAGAAACAATAAAATGTGTATTAATATAACATAATCAGGTATTTTTGAGGAAGGTTTCCAAAATTGGAACGGAACATTTTTTAAGCCATAAAGGAAAAGGAACACAGAAAATAAGACATGATCGCTATCGGGTTTTTTTTAAACATAATTCTTTTTAAATTAAAAATTATATTATATTAATGTAAACACTATATATGATTATAAAAAATAATATATCAAGAATTAATAAGTAAGATAACCCATATTTTAGATATAACCTTTCCAATTAGGTTTCATTAAAATGTATATTAATAAAATTATTAGTGAGTCTGACTTTATTTTTTGCATATTTAGAAAGTAAATTAAGAGAATGTAATTATAAAGAGAATCCAAGTTTATTGATTCACTTATTGATATTAAAGAACATCAATTAAATATAGTAAGTTATTTGTAAAAACTCTTTTTTCGACCGAAATATAAAACAAATTTCACAAAAATTATATTACAACATAACATAAAAGTTTTATTGTCAATGAATCAAATTTAAATTAGGATCATTTTAAATTTCATTAGTTTTTTAGGGACCTTACTGTATAACGTAGTCGAGAATTCCGCTTGGGAAAAAAAATTAGACATAAAAAATTATATAAACTATACATAAAATACCGGGATTAAGTCGGTAACAAATTAAACTTAAAAAGTATTTCTCATGAATTATTATAAAATTTAAATTTAAAAAAATCAGGCCCTGCCCGGTTTTTGCAGAAAAATTTTTTTAACCCGAGGCATATTACATTTTGATAACATATTATATCAGCTGCTATTCAAATAAAGTAACCTATGAGCGGGAAAAAAACATAGGTTTGTAATTTATTTGGCCAGGCCATTAAATTATACCATAACATATTATATCAGCTGCTATTCAAATAAAGTAATCTATGAGAGAAAAAAAAACCTAGATTTGTAATTTATTTGGTCAGGCCATTAAATTATACCATTTTTCGGCCCACTTAGGGGAAGGCCTGATTCACTATAAAAATTGTTCTCGTATTATTTAAAATATTGATTAAAATATTGAAAAAAAAAACAAAAATAAATTAAGATTTTTATTTAAAATTCAAAAGATAACATTCTCTATATAATTTTTTTTAAAGTAAATGTGTCGACCTAGACTGTAACTGTAATAGTCCTTGTTAATCCAATTAATAATTAAAAGGTCTCCAATCATGTTAATTAATTTAAAATGAATCGATTTACATCTGCTCTTTATAATACTTCTCTCTTTCTATTCTATACTTCTATATTTACAAGTTAATATATATTTCAAAAAACGTATAAAGTCTGCTGCGAGCAACAACAAAAAAAATCTTTTAGAAATATTAAATAATTATTAATTTGTACCAAAAGGCAAATGTTAAATTTTTTAAAAAAAATACTGTGAATTTTATTTTTATAATGATAATTTAAAGAATTTTATTATTTTTCAAAGTGAAAGAATAGAGAAACGATCAATCTATTTTTATAGTTTAAAAAAACGAATAAAATTTTTATTTTATGAAAAGAATAGGGGAGAAGGAAATTAAATAAAGGAAGATTTCGAGAAAGGAAAATATAATAGTAGTAAAAAATGATTCAAGATCATTATCAATTATATATCATGACGATCGACAAAAATATTGTGTAAAATAAAGATTTTAAATTGGATTTTTTTAGCAAGAAAACTAATTTTATAGTAATGAGTGTTTCAAATCATTGGTAAGCAATCGCTAATATTTAAGATTTGTGCCGATAAAAGGGTAAATAAGTTTCATTTCCACCTCATAAAACATGGTCATTAAAAATAAATATGTATAATATACAATATTTTAAAAGAAAAACATTTTGAAAAATAATTATCATATTGTTATGAATTTAATAAGTATAATAGGTTTTAAAATTGGGATCTTGTTCTAAAAAAAATTATAATTCTTTTTAATAAGGATAATTTGGAAGAATAAAATAATATTAATAAAATCCTTATATTTTTTTTTACTATAAACTTTGTTATATTAAAAAAACTTAATTTGAAAAAGGGCATAGGCCTTAGACATTAGCATTATAAGTGCATAATAGTTGTTTAGTAAAAGTACTATCTATATTATTAATTAGAATTATTTATGAAAAAAATAATAAAAATTAAAACACTTCTTTTATCCATTTTTAAAGGTACTAAAAATTATAGAAATAAAAATTAAAAACCAAGATCTTTTTCTTTCTTTTATATTCTATTTTCTATTGTAAAAGGTTGAAAGAAAGTAATTCGAAACGAAACCAGAATTACTAAAAACTTTGCATTATGCAAGTAATTTTAAATAAAAAAAAAAGTAAATTTTTTGGAGGATTTCACAACTTTGGGGTGCTTAAAAGTTAGAAAATCAAAAGTCAAATTAGGCAGGTTACTGCATCAATAAAGTATGATAGTTAAATATATATATATACATATATATATATATATCAATATCATATTCATAATTATCATTGACAACATTACATCTTGATAATACATTTTAATTTTTATAGAAAATCTACATTTAAAAAATGACAATAAGATTTTAGATCTCTATAATTTTTCATTATATTGATATTTAATTAGATTCATAAAATTTCTTTTAAAATATGATATTTTGAAAAAAATAAAAAGTTCAAGGCCTATTTATAAAGCAATATAAGTAGTATTAATATTATAGAATTACGGCAAATAATTTTCTCTATCCTTTCATTCAAACTTTCTTTTTTCTCTAAATAGTTTTATATAGAAATTTAAAATAGATATATCCACTATAATATCGTAAATTTTGAAAATTATATAAGGAAAAATATTCATAAAATCATGAACTAATAATAAATTTCAATTTATAAAAAAAATGGAAAAATTTGATTAATAAATCCCAGAGACTTGCAGATAACCATTTGCAATGCCCGGCCGTGATTTTTTTTTGTAAAAATATTTTCCGCCCGGCCCGGGTTTTATATTTTCGAGTGGATTATTTTAAAATAAAATTTCCGATTTATAAAAATATTTTATTTATTTTCAATTTTTATGGCTAATAATGGCGATTTAAAATATATGGTTTTAAAATATAAGGCTTGGGCCGGGTATGATTTTAAAAAAATTTAGGCCCGGCACGAGTATATTTAAAAAAATTAAAATATGGCCCGGCCCGTGTAACCAAGCCGGCCTGTCCGGGCCTGCAGTTCTTTGACATATTTTAGTCATTTTACGCCTTAGGCCACTTCCAGATACATAGTTTTTTCAAGGCGTTTTCCTGGCACGTTCAGCAATTTTTTTTTATATTTCCAAACAAAGGATAATATATCGTCGAATTAATTTTTTTGCATAATATAAATTTGTCACCATTTAATCGTTAGCAAAAAAATTAAAATCATTTGTTTTTTTAAGTGAGTGATGTTTTTTATATTTTATTATGCAAAAAATTAATTAGATAATTTATTACTTTGAAAATAGATGCTGGAAGAGTGACCATGAAATCGCTTCAAAAAAAAGTCCTGTCTGGAAGTAGCATCGAATCGTTTTACAGCAATTAATGTAAGGAAGGTAAAATATCTTTTAAAAAATTAAGGTAATTAACATTAAAGATTGAAAAGCAGGCGATAACTAACGCATACTTATAAACACATAGGCGTAGTCAGGATTTTGCTAAGGGAGAGAATGAGAAATAGAGATCTGGGAAGCCCGGTCAGACCTGAACCTGGCGCACCCCGAATAGGATATTTTGCCTTTCGATTAGAGCTGGATAGGTAAATTCGGACCGGGCGATAAAATATATTCCACTTAATATTTTACGAAAAGTCAGGCCCAGCAAGGACCATTTAATTTTTTTAGACGAATTCCAGCACATTTTTAATGACCATATCGATATTTAATTTTTTCCAATGTCAACTATCTTTCTTTCTTTCTTTCTTTCTCTATGTCTTTCTATAACTTTTAAAAATCAATTGTGCTCATAAAATATAAAAAAAAATAAACATCTTAAAATAATAGTATTAATATTTAATATATTTAGCTTGAAATTAAAAAAATATATTAAAATTTTAGTGTCCACGTGGCCTAGATTGATGAAAAACCACAGATTTGTGAGGCCTAGTTCGCTTTCCTATATATGGATTGTCGGGCCCGGCCGGTTTATTTTTTATATACGAATTGCCTCGTCCGTTAACTATATGCCCGACCCGTTATAATTTTTATTATACTAAGAAAAAGATCAACTGTATTTATTTAATAGTATCAATAACTCTTTCCTGTCACAATTAAATATTTAGTGGTGTGCACATTTTTAGTCAGTTCAGGGTTAAGTTGATATTTTATAATAGCCAAGTTTATCTTTGATTAAGGACTTTTTTTAAATAACTTATGATATATATTTAAAAAATTTTAAAAGGTCCATTGAACTTAGATTGGATTATATGTATTTTTGTAGTAATATTATGATAATTCATTATTAGTGTCGCAACAAAAAAATGGATATGTTGAAAGATGGAGGGGGGGGGGGGTCGGTTTGCTTTGACAAATTCAGAATGCAATTTTATTATAACCATTATTTAATTTAAGGATATTTAATTAATGTTAATACGTAAAAAAAATATCAATACCAGTCCATCCCCACATAAATTAAACACGGCACTTTTGGCGAACCGCTTTTCCTCCTTGGAGTGTGTGGAATCGAAAAGAATAACCCCGAAAGTTTCTTGGTCAACGTATCCTTCGTAAATGCAGGCGTCTCGTGTTAAGGTTATTTGTTCCTCCATAACTGGAGACGAATTATTGTTGGCACGGGAAGAAAAATATTGAACTAGTATTTTTCGCGATGAATCCAAATTTTTTTTTATGTTCTCACCTTTCGGCAAATATTGTGTCGGTAATTTGAGAGACGAAACGAGTTTGATTTCGAAAGTTTGTAAGAAAAGCGTGAATCGGGCGATAATACTGGCTTCCGTTTCCTCCTGCCTTTTCATATTATATTCGCTTTCGTCGTTTATATTGGCGTTTTTTTGAGAGGGGGTGGAAAATATACCGTTATGTTCATCAATTGGTAGAAAACTTATTTCTTCACTGAAATTCAATTGAAGCAAATTGTCTTTTTATATAAATTCAAAAAAAAATTGATTTTTTTATGTAAAGTTAAAAAATAACCTAAATAAATGGTTGACTCAGTAGTTTTTTCAAACAGTGGCGGCTAGCGTTTACCCTAAGTCCTTTTGCCCCTCCTTATCAATGCCAATGTTTTTAAATCATAAAAGAAGTATGGCAACTAGAAGTTTTGTAATGAGTTTACATTGGCATTCGAAGACCTATAAAAATGGTCTTGTCTTGAGTAGCATGATAAATGTGGTCTGATTTTTAAAAATATATTAGATTATTTATTGTCATTTTTACTTAATAATTGGCTAAAAGAAAATATTGCGAGTAAGGTCGAGAATTATATAAGTAATTATTAATTAATTATTTATATTGGATAAATAAGGGTTATCAAATTGGTAAGCATCATAGATATTACTTTTATGAGTGGCCACAATTTTGCAGGTTTATAAATATAATACCCAGTTGTCAGTGGATTTGATCATTTATGGTGAATTTATAGCAAGTGCAATTTATAGCTACGAGATCAAATACAATGAAAGTTAATACCATTTGGGGTAGCCTTTTCTCGAGCTCAACATCTTGTCTCACCATTTTATTTGTCGTCTAAGAATTTTTCTGGCCTATGACATTAGTTCCATAATTCTAGGCCTGCATACGTTTATAAGATTATCCAAATAATGATAAATCAAATCAATGTACACAGTTAAACTTTATCGACTTCTTGTTAAATGAAAAATAAAAGCATTGGCAAAAAAAGTTTTAAAAATACTGGAATCTTCATAACAAGTTTTGGATGCTATCTTTAATAAACTAATCATAAATTATATCTCTCTAAAACCATATAAAATGTTATTAGTATAATTTTTCGGCAAAAAAAATTTGCATAGTTACTTTGTCCACTTGCCCTTATGGCCATGCTGCACCTGTACGAGGCGATGTGAGGATAGACCATTCGGTGATTATTTTTTCTTTGATAAAGCTTTCCTCATTTTTGGCATCTGCTATTTTTTTCCTCCCATCTTTAAAAGCATAACTTAAACCGCCCAATTCAAACAAGGATAAAAAATATATTGTATTGAAAAATCTACTATCCTTTGATATTTTAACGACTGGAGCCTTGCAGTCGCAAGATGGACTTTAAAATAAATAAATTTATAAGGGTTAAAAATTTAAAGCAATAAGGATAATTGAATTATTCCATGAGAAAAGCAATTAGTAATTTGCATTTTATTTAACTTCATAGTGTTTTGGATAGCAAAGAACGTGGGGGTAACGGGTGATAATTGAGTGTCTAGTTCAATTCATATATTTTCATGAAATATGCTGGATCAGGCCATAAATTAAAATTCGTAGCTGGCGGGACTTCGGGCAGATAAAATTGAATTTGCAAATTTAACTTAGCTTAGCTACCAGTCTTCATTATTAAAGTGAATAATAAAAGGTGAAAATTTAAGCCCAGCTTGGATTTAAAAAAATATTCTATTTTCAAGCCCGGCCAAGATTTTTTTCTCTCTAAAACTATTCATTGACTCGGGCCGAGTTTCAGGCTTGCAGCTTGATATAAAATTTAATATTAAATTTAATTTTATTACCATATGATTTCGAATACTTGATAGATGATAATTTCGACTCAGAAAAACGAGCTATATTGAGCAGAATGAAGAGATTTATCGAGATATTAGTGCTGAACCACAAGTATTTCTTCGCCATCTAGATAGAAAGAAAAGGATAAGGTTATGAAGGTTCTCCTCTTCAATAATGATGTTTAAATTATTATTTTTTTTCCGCGGTAATAGTTATCTTAGAAAAATTTAATTTCATATTTCTTCTACTTTTCTTTCAAAGTAATTTTTTCCCATATTATTATTTGAATAACCTTCTTTTTTGTATTCGTTTCAATTTACAATAAATTTTAATATAAAAATACTATTATTTTATTAATAAAAATGTTTAAACTTTTTTTTTATAATACTTTTTATTTCGTGCAAATTAATTAGGTGTTTTTTAAAAAAGTAAGACGTAATAGGAAGTTCTAAACTTTTTTTTAAACATTTTCGAAGTTTTTATATAAAAATTAAAAGGTGCAGTTATATTTTAACGGGATTTTTTTTTACAATAAAATTTTTGATTGAAAATAAAAATGATTCAGATATTTTCTAATTACTTAAAATTTTTTAATTAACTTTAATCTTAAAAAGGCGCGAAAAAATTCATTTTAGACCACCGAATATGCAGAAAAAAAAAATTAAATTAAAATAAGAAAAATTTCCCCCCCAAAAAATTTGTTAAATTTGAATAATGTTATAAACGAAAATTTATTTATTATTTATTTGATATCTTTATCGACAAGATTTACTTATTTATAATTAAATTATTTTGAATCATTATTTTAAGAAAAAATAAAATTAAGGTAATAAAAAAATAATAATATCAATTTCCAGAAACTTTTCGATGCGATATTTAAAAATAGGAAAAAGGAAAACATCTTTTTGATAAAAAGAAAAGGGGGAAAAGACAGAATTTTTTCTTATAAGACTTTATAGTTCCGTAAAAAAGGGAATATTTTTTATTTACATTTATTTTAAAAAATGAAACATTGCAAATTAATAAAAAAAAAATATATAATATTAAATAAACGTCAAAATTTATATTCAAAATTATTTTTTTCAAAAAATGTAATTTTGCCCCCCTGTTAATTCCTTAATGCATTTTCTATTCCTCCTAACTAAGAATACATTAGTAATCTGCATCGAGCCTAATTTTTCAAGCACAGGCCAAAATTTTTTGTAAGATCCGGCGCGATGCCGAACGAGATTTTTTTTATTTGTCCCAAAAAGCCCGACCCGAAATAAAAATAATTTGTCTACCCTGCCCGAATTTAGCTAAATGTGGAAAAATTTAATTTCTTTTGATTGTAGGAAATATATTCTACAAATAAAAAAATATTAGGGCCTTGTTTCTTGAAATTTTAAAATACAACAATTTATTTGACAAAATGTAATTATTCATATTTATAAATTTAAGCCTGGACGAAATTATTTTTTAAAAATAGGCATTATTTGCAGATCTCTAGAATACATATAGTTTATGTATATGAGACGAAAATTGTCTCCTAGAAGTGCATTTTCCTATGATATGTAAAACTTTAATTTGCTAAAGAAAAACTTTACTTGGCTAGGAATTTTTTAGAATCTATTTAGTACATTCTATTCAAGGGTTAGTGGAGTTTGAGCTATAGCCCTAATTTTATATTTGTTCTAAAATATATTTTTAAGCCCCCCCCCCCTTTTTTAAAATCAGGTCTTAATTTCTTTTTTAATTTTGGGATTGGCCAAGACTTCAAACCGAACTTAGGAGTAAAGGCTTGAATTGTAAATATTAATTAAAGAATTAAAATATCTAAAATTTTAGTTAGAGTATATAATGTCGTTTGTTTAGTCTAGGGAAGCTAATTTTTGGAGAAAGATTGCAGGCACAAGTTTTGATAATAGGTTATTGTTAAAGTCAAATTCAAATAAGCTCAAATTTTTATAAAAAAATGAACATTATTTTGTGTCATTTATATATTTTTGGGCACGAATATATATATTATATTATGATATTAATTCTAAATGCAAATAATTTTATGGTAAGTTTTTTTCAATACACTCAATTCTTTATTCATATTTTTCATTTAAATTATTTTAATTAATATTTGTTAAAAAAATTTTACAATAAAAAATTATGCTTAAAACCACGTTGCCCCAAAATCAATAATAGTGAACGTTTTGGCCAAAATCACGAAAATGTAAAAAAAAATATATATAGAAAATATTTGGCCAAAATTACAAAAATGTAAAAAAAATAGTAGAAAATTTAAAAAAAATAATTTTGTTCATATATTTAGCCAAAATCACGAAAATGTGAAAAAAATATAGAAAATGTAAAAAAAATTGTTGATAAAAACTCCCAGAAAAATAATTTTTTATTTTATATTTATTCGGAATCACCATCAAATTTGCAGTTTAATGATGTATATGATATCGTCAATGCGCTTTTTCCGTCAGTGTGTTATTTTTTCAAATTTAAATCATTTTTCGAGCGCGTAAATTTAAATTTGATTTTGTCGGAAATGTATTCTGTCATGTTTGGAATACCAAATTCAGACAATTTCGTTATGAACTTTTGAACTTAAATATTTTATATATGCTTTCCCATTGATTTTTTTTATAAATTATAAATGACTTAAAGGTTAACGGCAAAATTATTAACAATTCATAAGATAGGTATTATAAACATGCTGGAAGGAATACATTTCCGGTTATATATGATTTTTAAATGTAAGAAAACGCGCTCAAAAATGATTTAAAATTGAAAAAATAACATATTGCAGGAAAAATACATTGACGCCAATATATATATTGATACATAAAATATATATATAAATTTATATATCCTTTTAAAAATTAAAATATTTTTAATTAATAAAAAAATATTGATATATATATGTTAGCGGCCATGTGTTTTATGCGGCAATGTGCCATTTTTTCAACTTTATATTTTTTTTGAGTGCATTTTATTAAATTTAAAAGTCTGGTTTTACCGGAAATGCATTCCGGCATGTTTAGAATACCTATCTTAAGATTGTAGACAATTTTGCCGTTAACCTTTGAATCATTTATAATTTATAAAGAAAATTTATAGAAAAACTAATATAAACTATATTAAGTTAAAATGTTCATGGCAAAATTGGCTAAAGTTCATAGGGTAGGTATTCCAAGCATGTTACAATACATTTCCAATAAAATTAGGTTTTTAAATTTAAAAAAAACGCTTAAAATATGATTTAAATATGAAAACACATTGCCGCTAACATATACATCATTAAACTGCAAATTATAATATATATAAGTTTACATATTTTTTAAAAAATTTTTAATTAATTTTCTAAATATGTAAATATATTTATACTAGCTAATTTTTCTTTATCACAATTCTCACTTCAAGTTAGTCATAACAAGCAATCAAATAAATAAAAAAAACATGCTTAATATACTTATTAAATACAAAAAAACCGTGAATTTTCACTATTTTTTTTGAAGGAACAATTTTTATAATATTTTTTTTTGCAACATCTTTTTATTATCAAAAAATTCAAAAAAGATGGTTTTCTTTATTAATTAATAATAATAAATTGATTATTATTTATGTAAATATAATTCTTATTCTAAAAAAACATTTAATTTGATCATCAAACAACCCATAATTTTTGACTAAAAAACAACATCCAATTTCATACCCTAGAGCAGTGGCCCCTACACTTTTTGAGCGAATGAAGCAGAATACCCCCATGAAAAGTACCCCCTTGAAAAGTATCCCCCCCCCTTCGAAAAAATGATAATTATGACACCCATAAATTTCAAAAATAATTTTTATTGCATCAATTTTTAATATATAATATAAAATGCAAAAAATATAACTTTATAAATATTATTTTTAAATTAATAATTTAGATAAATTAGGGGAAGAGAAAGCGAAAGAATTTATAAATTTATCAGTATTTAATTGTTTAAATAAAAAATTTTCCATTGATAATATGGTTAAATTATTGAGAAAAGAATCTTTCATGGTACTGCGCAGTCTTGTTTTAATTAATTTAATTTTACTCATGACTCTTTCGGCAGTACATGAGGTTGTGGGAATGGTTAATAAATATTTATATAAAATTCTTAAATTAGGGAAAATTTTAAAGTAAACGATAAGGTAAAATAAATGAATAGTTTTTCCAATCTGAATCGTAAGTCCCTGAATTATCATCATAATCAGAAGAAGCTAAATAATGTATTGGTAAAAATATTTTAATTAAATAAATTTACAATTCTCAGAATCTGACAAATCTTTAGATTCTTGAACCTCTAGGTCATGAGTAATAATTACATTCCCCATTTTGGCCATCTTATAAATATTTCTAAACTTCAACATTTCTTCGAAAATTTGACTTAAATTTAAATTGTAAAATTCACAGATATCCTCGATACCTTCTTTAATAATTGATTTTTCTGCCATTCCCTTTGGCGTAAAAAATGATGTTTGATGTAAAAATTTCATTGAATCATCATTAAATCTTTCGTTAAACTGCATAATAATTAAATCGAGTGCAGCATAAAACACACCTATTTTAAAGCTAAAAAAAATTTCTATATATAATGATGAAAGTATATATACCTCTCCTTTTTGGATTGTAATGTTTGAAGTCTAGAACTTTCAAAATCAAAAGGTAGATTTCTCTCCTTCATAAAATCTTGCGCCTTTTAAAAAACATCCAAAAATTCAGTGTTATTATCTATTAGATTAAAAAATAATTAAGACAATAATTTATATTATACTTCTCAAATTAATCAAGCAATCTTTTGCCAATTGAATTTGATTTATTGCATACCCTATATCCTTCGAAATGGTTTGCAATTTTGTACAAGCCAAACTTGTTATCAACAATATTTTATCCAAAACACAAAGTGATAAGATAAAATCAAATTTTTCTATTCTAAAGACTATATCACTAGCCATAGTGGAAGTGGCAGGATCTTCAGAATCCTTTAAATTTGCCAGCTTCTAAATAAAAAAAACATTTAAAATTTAAATAGATAAGGAACTATTACCGAGTGGTATTCTTGACGCGTAGAAATCGTTGCGATTTTTTCTAATCATTACACTGAAATTTTTTGAGTACCTCGTATCTTTTTACACCATTAAAATAGACATAAATCTCATCTAGTATTCCTAGAACATTTCGAAGTTTTTTAATTGATTGGCATAATTGAACAACGATTAAACTTAATCGATGACAATAACACCAAATAAAAGCTGCCTTTGGCGCCTCTGCTCTAATCAAGGCTTGCACACCATTGATTCTTCCACTCATATTTGAGGCGCCATCATAACTTTGCCCAGCTAGATATTCAAGGGGTAAATTCATCGAGCTAAGTTTGGATATATTATGCTTTATATCGAGACCTGTGGTATTTCCCGTACAATATATGTCAATCAGTCTTTCAACAGGCTTCGGCGTCTCACTATTTTCAACATATCTTACTATCAAAGCTATTGCTTCTGATTTCGAAACATCGTATGTGCCATCAACTATGATTGAAAAGCACCTGTTAAATGTAATCTCATTTTGAATTTTTTTTATAACCATATATTTCATGGTTTCAATGACAATGTTTATGTTATTAAATAGGTTTGAATATAATTTCGTTTTTAATCCTTTATTTTTTTTATCCTTTTTTCTTTCTTCATTTTGCTGTATATATATTTTTAGTATAGGTTCAGAATCTGCAATAAGCTTAATAAGGGCCATCATATTGCCTTCTTGTTGCCTGTTCCCCCAGAAGGCTTGGTTACGAGATATTAAATAAAATTTACTAAACATCGACCAAAATTTCCGTCAATATATTAAATTAAATATTAAGTGGTGGGGGGGGGGTCTTATTATTACATTTATAAACCAGAAATCACATGATCATGATGGATGTAAAAAAAAAATTTTTTTTAAATTTTAAAAAAATTTAAATAAAAAAAGTACCCCCACTCAAATTTACTGAAGCGCTTCGGACCCCCCCCCCCCCGTTGTAGGGGCCCCTGCCCTAGAGCTATAAGAATTTACTCAAATTAGTGATCTGCATTGCAAGTCCGATCTAATTCCATAGATCTGAAATTTTATTTAAAAATATTAACCGTTATAAAAGTACGATACTAAAGCGAAAAATTCTAAGCGTTAAAGTAAAATAAGATTTATTTAATCTAAGAATATTTATAAAAAATAGTAGAAAAACAAAATATTTAAAGATATGGTCCTTGAAGACCTGCAAAATCAAAATATTTCTAGCTTAAATAATATGTTTGTTCAGCTTATAGTTCAGTCAGAATCCAAATAGGCATGTTTTTGCAAATAGGCAAATTTTTTTCATAAATTTTACTTTTATGTAAGTATATTTATTTTATAATATTTATAAATATAAAACATAATGAAAACCGTATGTGATGTTAATTATGAATATGATTAACTTTCATAAATTTTTATAAAAAACAATGCAATTTGTGTAATTTATTTTGGCTTGTCTTGATTGGAAATTTGTGCACCTTACAAATTTGACCATATGTTTTTTATTGATTACTGAAAATTTTAAATATTTACTTAAATTAATTCTAGATGGTAAAAAATTTCTCCCATTACCAACGGTGCTCGAATTGGCCATATTTGGATATTGAATATGAAATAAAAGTTTCAAAAAATTGTTTTATTTACCAATACGATTTAAAAAACGAAACAGTGCCTAAATCGATTTTATTTGCATGAATAATAAATTTTTTGTTTAAATTATCGTTTTTAAATATATTAAATCTTTAAAATTCGAATCTGATCAGTGTATTGCAAAAGTTTTACAGCTAGTCCTTTTTTGACGAAAAGATTTTTTGGGTAATTGAGCTTTTCAATTTCTAATTCTTTCAAATTCAGCGTTCTACAGAAATAGTTTAGCGTAGAGCAAGCGATAGTTGTGAAAAAAGAGTTATAAAGATTGATGGATAAATTATCCAAAATTTGGTGAGAGTGGAGATAAATTGAATTGGTGGAAAATTTGGATTAATACAGGTGAAGTCCTAAGCCAAAATCTGACTTTCTAACCAAGAAATTTAGAACATTCCTAATGCACATTTTCTAAAGACGGCGATTGTAGTGTTTGCAACGGTCCGGTCCGGTCCGGTCCGGTCTTTTTTTCTAAACTGGGACCGGACCGATGGACCGTTAAGTCAAATGAGACCGGACCGTGGGACCGTCGGTCCGGTCCGGTCCAGGCGGTCCGGTCCCACCTAAAAAAAATTTTTTTATAAAGCTACAAAAGTTTTATTCTGCATTTAAATTTATTAAAAATGAATAGTTAAATTACCCTATTAATATTTCAATTATATCATCAATTCATTTTTATTATATTATACACAAATGCCTAATCAAAGAAGAATATAAAAAGTAAACTATGAATATTGAATTTAGAATATAAAAAGTAAACGATGAATTAGATATTATATAGTGTTAGGCATTAAATAATCATATTTAATATGTTCATGTACATACACATTAACTATAAAGCAATTTATAGTAAACTTTTATATTCTTTAATCGGTCTTCGGTCGGACCGGACCGTCCCATAGGACCGAAAAGTCTAATAAGACCGGACCGGACTGGACCGGACCGGACCGGACCGTTGCAAACACTAGGCGATTGATTCTAATGTAGACTGGATACCTGCCGATCTAAGAGCATAGCTACCTATCGTTGTAATTGGCGTACCTTGGGAATTGGCCTTTTTAAATCAGCAACGGAGACATGCTTACCATTCAGGCATTGGCATACGCAGCGGGGGGGGGCAGGGAAACAAATCCCCACCCCTAAAGCCAAAAAATGCAGATGCCGGATATATTTTTCAAAAATATTATTGTTTATATTAATTTATATTTGTTAATATTTATTCGTATCTCATATTAAATATATATTTTATTACATTTATTATCACATTCATAAGTTATTTTATCAATTAATTTCGATTTCAAGTTTTCCGGCGTAATATTTACTTATTATTTTCAAATTTTTAGTGGCGTAATATTTATCTACCATTTTCAAATTTCTAGTCAAATAATAATTATTTCTGAAACTTCTGGTCCAACAGGGAAAAAGAAATTGCAACCTTGTCCAACGAGATAGAGCCTCTTCCATCAAGCACTAACAGCTATTAAGGAGTTAGAAGAGTCAATTATTTGCTATTACTGAAATATCACAATGGCCTGAAAGAAATATTTCCTCAGAAGCAAGAAAATTATTGGATTCAATGCTTATTCCAAATTTTATTTCTCATTAGAATGTATTATTTAATTATACAACTATTTTAAGTATTACATTTCAAAAACATGACATTGATTTGATTAAGAAGATGAGAATAGCGGAGAGCATTTTATCAGAACTCAAGGAAATTAGGGCTAATGTTGATGAAGAATTTCATATTTTATATTTTTTGTTGAGTCAAAAGCAGAGCTATACGTGTTTAATATTTGTCTCCCTCGACTTGTAGCAAGGCAAGCTCATCGTTAAAACATTATTATAGGATCAGTAGAAGAGTATATCTTAGATGCTGATACATTTATAACCCAAATAAATGAATTTATAATTCATCATGCAGCACTTACATCTGCAAATATTACTTCCACAAAAGCCTTCCCAACCTTTTTCAGATGGTGATAGAAAAAAAGATATTTGCTAGATTTTTATTATGAAGATGTTAAAGTATCTTATGATGCCTTACTAGCTGAATAACTATGTTTATAAGATTTGATATAGTCCCAAAAAATGCTATGGATGCTCTGAATTATTTCAAACACATTTTAGATTAAATTCCCGATGTATTAAAAGAAATAAACTCTTCCCATTAGTAAACTAATGAGAGAACACTCTCTTTTTTAAAAAGAATAACAGAGGCCTGCAGAAGTACCATTTGCAGGGCACTGCCCGGATTTTTTTTAAAGATTTTTTACGGCCCCGGCCTGGGTTTTTTTAAAAAAAATTTCAGGCCCGACCTGGCTTTTTTTTTAAAAAATTTCAGGCCCGGCTCGGCTTTTTTTAAAAAAAATTTTCAGGCTCGGCCCGGCTTTTTTTTAAATAAAATTTTCAGACCCGGCCCGGATTTTTTTAAAATAAATTATATTTATTTTTGATTTTTATAGCTAATAATAACGATTTCAAATATAGGCTGTTTTAAAAAATATAGCCCGGCCTGGGTGTTTTTTTAAAAATAATTCAGGCCCGGCTTGGGTGTTTTTTAAAAAAAATTTCGGGCCCGGCCCGGGTATATTTAAAAAAATTAAAATACTGTCCGGCCCAGAGGCCGGGCCTGCAGGTCTCTGAAAAACATACTAAGAAGTACAACATGTGAAAGTAGATTGAAAGGTTTGGATCTTTTGAATATTCATAGGCATTTGACGACAAGCAAGGATGAGATAATTGAAAAATTAGCTCAATCCCAACGAAGATTGGATTTTACATTGTAAATATATAACATACAAAATACAATTATTACTAAGAAACATTTTGTGTAAAGGCTCAAAAAATTCAAATTTCTATTTGGGGTCATTTAAGTGATTCTTTACATATAATTTTTTTATAATTCACATTAATTTAAAATTGTGTATTAGGAATAGTTATTAGTCCTAATAAATTTATGCTTGATATTTTTAAAAAACAATAATATTTCTTTAAAAAATTTATTATCCCCCCCCCCCAGACCAAATTCCTGCGTACGCGCCAGCATTCAGGTCAAAACTAGGTTCTTCATAGAATACTAACAATTGCGTAGTTAAGTTGTAACCCTTCAAATCTTTGTTCTTGTGCAGTACGGAGTGGAACACTTTAAATTTTCTGAGGGTATGGTTTACAGAAATTCGTAACAAGATCCTTAGTTCATGTGATAAGAAACTGTGAGATCACCTTCATGAAGCTTCGATGTTAGGTAGGCGACAGAACGTTCATTTAAGGAAATATCCAAGTTTTTCTAAAAGCACAAGAAGGTTAGAGAGTGTTTAAAACAACCGATTCATATACCTCTAGTTTTGATTAACAAGGGGTCAGAAAAGAGGAATACAGTCAAATGTAACACTTGGCCAAGAGACGAGGGACAGCTAATGAAAAGGCTTAGGCGTGATCGTAAACTAATGCCCCATAATTTGCAAAGAAACAAAAAGTAGATTAAGTATCTTTCATACACTGATTATAAAAGTTTGAATATTTATGATATTTATATTCATTTTAGTATTTAAATTAATTGATTGAATTTTTGATAGTTAGAAATAAATTTCACCAAAATTTGAATAAATCATCTCTAAAATTCAAAAGGTTAATTAAAAATATTTCTAAAAAGCTGAAGTAAAAAGGATATTATGAAAATGAACAAATAAAATAATAAAAATATTGGTTATTGTGCATTTTTGATGGTACTAAAGTACCATTGACTGTTCATTCGTATTCATCAAATGAATCGAATAATTTTCTATCCGTATTTATTACTATTTGTTTCGAGGGGCTTTAGCAGCTTAAGGTATTAACATATTTGCACCAATCATATATAGTGAGCGTTTTTAAATTTTAATCTTATTGTGCCGGAATCGTATTACAGCATGAGTATACGCTGTAAATTTTAAACAATTTTGCCGCGAATATTTGTGTATTTTTTAAAATTTATATCAAAAATTTTGAGGCATGTTAAAAAAATTGACAAGCCAAAAATCGATCGTTTCAGAATCGATTGAAAATTTGAATATTTCGAACATTAACACATAAAATTATTATCTGCTTACTAATTTTCGCAATTCCGATTAATTTCCATATTTTAAAGTTGGATATATATTGTAGAAATTGAATAAGATCCTCGTTTATTTATTGATACCATGACAGAACAATTAAACAAAATAAGACAGAATATTATTATCATAAATCACATTTTATTTTTATTATAAATTACATATTTTTATTCACTATTTTAACCAAAAACAATTTTTCTTTTTATATCTTTTTTTTAACAATAAAAAATAATCAATTATGTGAAATACAAATTGATATTAACAAAAATGTAACGTTAAAATGATATGTTAATATAAAATTTCACCTATTAAATTTAAATACAAATTGATATCAAAAAAATAAATCAATTGCCAAAATAAATTAAACGTTAATATCCCAAAGAAATTAGGCTTATTATTTCCTAGGATGTTGAGTGGTAACGCCATTAACGTTCATGATCGCCAAGCAATACGCCAACCATGTTCAAGGTGCAGTCTTCTTTTCAAACCGAACGATGGCTTGGTAAAGTAAAGGCAGTTAGCTAATTTCTCAATCGGATCGCTTGTGCATCGTATCGGACATCTCGATTCCTCTCGAGCAAGGTTTATGTTGTCATTCAGCCAGCCATTCAATTTCTGAGTCATCGCATCAATCTTGGCACACGGAATTCTCCTTGAAGGTATGATCTTAGGCACAGCATCGGGCTTCAAGTGAACTTTCTCTTGTCTGACCATTTTGGGTTTGTAGGAATAAGTTGATTCAAGGTCTTTTTTTGTTGTCGAGACCTTCTCTACTTTACCCACTAAGAACGTTTTTAAAATGTTGTTGAAGGCGTAGAGTCACATACGCCCTAACAGGGGGATCTTGTCACAATCCACCACTATGGCCTCCAGCGTTTGTGAGTTACCTTCATACTTAACGTTCACATTGGCAAGACCTAATATCTTGATGGCGCTGCCATCATAACCAGTGAGTTTCATATCCGTCTTACGTATCGTGGTTATGCCTACAGTCTTAGCTGTCAGCTTCAGAAGTATAGTGTACCTCGTACCGGTGTCAACTTGCATCAACGTGGGTATATTGTTGATGCTCACCGTTACGTTGTACGAGTCATATCTGGTATCCTTAACCCCCAGATTGCACACTTCCAAATCCTGCAGATTATATTCTTTAAAATCTGTGTTTAGGTCGTCGTCATCATCTATTACTTCGATGTTCATAGCATGGTTCGTATTCAATTGACAATCACGATCTTTGTAATCAGAAGATCTGTTGTAAGTATTATTGTCATTTTTGTACTGGTAGGGCCTCGACGAATATTTCGGAAAACCATTAATATTTTGAGGGTTGTGTCTGTGCTGACCACGACGGGAATAGTTGGTTCGGTTATCACCTCTATAGCAGTCATCCCGTCTATCAAGGCTTTGATGATGGTCACAATGATAGTCGTGGCGATTGCCATGGACGTTGTACCCGCTATTGTTGTATCGATCGTCGTAGTAGTTATCGTTGCGATTGTCAAAATGGTTGCGGTTATAGTGACAATTATCGTAGCTTTGATCAAAACGATTGTCGTGAAAGTTGCTGTGCCGTCCATCGAATCGTTTGTTGCGGCCGATATCGTAGCGTATCTTGTAACGTTCATCAAATCGTTTTTCGTAGCAATAGTCGCAGCATAGGTCGTAACGTTCATCGAAATGTTGTCCGTCGCGAATGTCTTTGATGAACTGGGGTTACTTGATAAGAGATTTACCATGTGCGTGAGAGTCTTGAATGGGTTTTGTTATTACGTAACTATTTTTGACTCTGCCCATGTGATTGACCTCTTGTATTCTAGGTGATTCAGTCAAATGAGTGGCTTTAACTTTCATCACGCCCTTGATGTTACTTGGCTCCGTGGTGTCTTATTCTAGACCTAGATTGTAAATGTCTTCTATAGTCATAGAGCTCCTGACCGCTTTCCTGACATCTTTGGAATTCGAAGCAACTCTCACTTTCTCAATAATGCGCTGAATGCCATTGAATTTGCATTCTTTATTGAGTCGTGCTACGCGTGTGACCCAAGCCGAGAACGTCTCCTCCTTGCCTTGAGTGGCAGCATAAAATAATGACCGTTTGGGCTTGAATTTGCCAAGCAGGGCGATTGGGTCCTATAAGTCTGCCTCCGTGCAAATTGCTCCAACGTTATTGAATTCGTCATCTGGGAGACTTCGGAGAAACAACGCGGCCTTTTCTCCGTTGGAAATCTTGCTTGTGTCGAAGAAATTCTGCAATTTCCCTATGTAGGCGCTGTCATAGCTACTGAATTTAGGGAAATCCAGCTTGACGAATTCAGTCATATATGTGGAATTGTTCAAAGCATCCATCACGAAGTTCGGACGTAATTTGGACTCCATCTAGAAATTGAATAAGATCCTCGTTTATTTATTGATACCATGACAGAATAATTAAACAAAATAAGAAAGAATATTATTATCTTAAATCACATATTATTTTTATTATAAATTACATTTTTTTATTCACTATTTTAACCAAAAATACTTTTTCTTTTATATCTTTTTTTTAACAATAAAAAAATAACAAATTATGTGAAATACAAATTGATATTAACAAAAATGTAACGTTAAAATAATATGTTAATATAAAATTTCACCGATTAAATTTAAATACAAATTGATATCAAAAAAATAAATCAATTGCCAAAATAAATAAAACGTTAATATCGATCACATATTCAACATATATAAAGTTTTTGCTTAAACGCTAAAAGTCTCTGGTATATATAAGTAAAGCAAAAGGAAAATATACTAGTAAATTTTGAACGCTTTTAGTCTAACTACATACTTCTTTTTTGTCAAGTTATCTAGATAAAAAAACTCTAATTATTATACTAAACACATAGTAAATGAGAGACAGATGCCACGAAGAGGTCGAAAAACATATGCAAAAATTAATGCACAACATGGTTGTAAAGTTAGTGGCACATATCGATAAAGAAGCAAAATTGATTGCCTATTGTAATTTGCTAATTTGAATCCCTTAGAAATTTTTTTTAAAAAGGGAGAATACTATAAATACCGATTTATAGTCACATGCTGGACAAAACCCGTTAACATGAAGGCGTTTTAATTTATATTAGTTTCTTTCAAATTTGAGCTTCTATATTTTTAAGAAAAACCCAGAAGCCAAAGTGATAGTTTTCGGCTAAAACTCAGACTAAAAATATAGCAATTATCCAACTATGATAACTATAATTATTGGCCTAAATAATCATGAGGCCTGAAAAAGTTTAATTAAAATTGTTTCGACATTATAAATGGTAGTTCATTATAAGAAATTTAAAAAAAAAATTTATTTAGAGGTGTTAAATTTTGTTGTTGGGGGGGGGGGTTAGGAGTAAATTTTGGAGGGTTTACCAATAAATCTTTTGGCATGTAGAGATGCTGCCTACACAATATTTTTATTATTGTCAACATATTCCTAATAATTTTTTTAATATTAGTTACTCAATAAAAAATGGTTAATTGACAAAAAGACACCAAAGAACCGAAAAAAAAATATCCCAATTTATTATTTCTTTAAAAGTAAATTGAATCATCTTAATATCTAACAACCTACCTATTTGAAATTATTAACCCTTCAATACTCTGGTTGGGTATATGAAGCCCCAGGCATGTTAGAAATGATATTAAATAAAAACGGTTAAATATTATGATCTGGATTCTTCAGTAGCTTCATCAAATATATCTCAAAATCTATAATCCAAATTTCATATATTTTGGTTGAGTAGTTTTTAAGATATAAGCATTTTGTGACTGATTGGGGTTTGTAATACCCCACCAGAATAAATATGTAATTTTTTAAGAAATTTTTTTTAAAAAATTTTTAAAATTATAAATATATACTACTATATTACAAAATTTATTAAAACAAAATTTAAATATCTTATATTTTGAATAAGATATATGAAAAAGAAAACGTAAAGATTTTCTCTGGTGGAGTTATTTTATTATTATTTTTCACCAGCTGACTCATTTCTCAAATTATTTTGTCATTTATAATGATTTTTGCAAATTCTGAAACTAAATATATAATTATTTAAGATGTAATATCATTTTATTTTAGGTGATTATGACAATATAATTAATAGTGAGGATGAAGATTTTATATATGATAGTGATCATGATAAACAATCTGAATTAGATGAAGAAGAAATATTAGCTGAAGACAATATACTTAATATTTTAGGCAAATATGAAATCATTTATCATAGTATATTTCTCTCTAAAATTAGCAAAAAAAATAATTACCGAATGGAAAAAAGGATCTTCCTAATTAAAGAATAAGAACTCATCAACAAAATTTAGTTATTCATCTGACAGGAGTAAAAGAATAAGGGAAAGAAGCTGACACTCCAGAAAAATGTTTTGACTTGTTCATAACATAAAAATGATTGAATAGATTATTTATCATACCAATAAAAAATTAAAATTATATGTAAAAACTATACTAACCAATATGAAAGTTCTACTAAAGAAGTTGATGTAATACAATTTAAGACATTATTGGGAAATATTTATTTAGCTGGAATTTTTAAATCTAACCATCAAAATAAAAAAAACAAAATATTTTTTTTCAAATTTTATGTTTAGAACACATTAATGTTTTATGTAAATAAATGTTTATTTAACATATTTCAATACTCTATATTATTTTATGTTTGAATGTATTAGTGTAATTTTTTTTATATTGAAGACTAAAGATCCATATTATGAGTTATTATGATTATATGATAGATAAGTTAATTTTTTAAATTTAATATTTGAAATTTAAAAAAAGTAAACTTTTTTTAGGAAATTTTGGCACGAATTTTATTTTTCTCATTATCTTTAATCTAAACTTAAGAAATAAAAATAAATAAATATTTTATGAAGTTTAAGGTTAGTTCTATCTTATATCCAAATATTAAAAAAAATAATGAATATAACTGGAGATATATACATTTGAAATTGGGGTCTATTAAACCATACCCGAGTAAGTACTAACGTCATTTTTTTCACCGGAGTATTGAAGGGTTAAATTACTATTTAAACTTTTAAAATTTGCTAAAATTGGATTATTTCTTGCCTGCAATTTTGTTTAATCGGCTAAAATCCCAACAGTCAAAAAAATTTACTAAGCCTTGGGGCGAGAGTATATTTTATTTTATTGAGCTAAGCTATCCTTTAAGTTTAAACCTCGATTGAGGCTAAGATAATAGTTTTCATTGTTTTCATTTAAAAATTCTGTTTAATCTTTTTAGAGATGGCTCAAAACCTGTTAAAAGTGTAACTATTTCTCACCACTACTCCTTGGTATTGAACCTCAATCTATGATTTAAATAAAGCAGAAGCGGTGATGACTTATAAAAATTTCAATAAAATTAATGAAAATAAAAATATTGAAAATAAAATTGGTATAAAATAAATATGAAAAATATTTTTGACTATATAATTTTTATATAATATTCAAAATTTAGAAAGGAGACTAAAATAAATTAGTAGGATAGCATAGCCCATATAACCCCATCCTATTTCACTCCCGCCTATGTGTCCATAGAGCATTCATTTATCCTTAAATTAAACTTGGGAGAATAAGTTTAACATAATAAAATTGAGGCAAAGTGGCTATAAATGTTATCCAAGCGCAAAGTTGGGAAAACATACTTTTCAAAAGTATATAGCTATCTGTTGTAATTGTGGTAACATGCAAATTTACTAGATTAAGAAAAACGCCAGACAGGCAAATTACTTTTAAACAAAATTACGAAGCCGAAAGATATTCAAATCTACTCAAGAAAAAAGAATTAAATTTCGATACAAATTGAGACTATGCAAATGTTGATTAAAGAAAAAGGATATATAATGGAAAAATTATGATGCGAAAAAGGGATGATTAAATTATTATTTTAACTTAAATTTACTTTTTATTATATTAATTTTAATTTTTTCTTTTAACTTTGTATTTAATTATATTTATTATTATTTAATAAAGGATTCAACTATAATTTTAGTATATATTTTATTTTATATTTAGGTTTTGATTTCCAATGTCAAATCTCGCTTTCTTGACACTATCTATATATTGTATAAAAGGTGTCTAGATAGCCTGGCCTAATCTAGATGAAATTAAGATACATTTAAGAATATTTTGTTATAATCATGTTAAGTATACATATTACCAACGTTAAAAATCGATTGTTAAAACTAAGGTTGTGAATTGAATCAAACATTTTTATTTTGATTAATATTTTATTTAAATATGATATCTATTTTTGCTAATAATACTTTTATATTAGGATAATCATATAATAAAATTGTGGCGCGGTGTTCATTTTTTAAAATAATTATTCAAATTTTGATTGTGCCAAAATTTATATCCTTATCCATATATTCTTAGGGGTGTTGATAAAAAATATTAGATTAATACTAAGTTTATTATAATTCAGAAAGTCTTAAAGTTTATTTACTAATCGCTGTTTAAATTTTTTCCTTCTTTATATATTCTGGAATTTGAAACCATGTCAATTCAACGTTGAAAATTTGTTGATATTGTGTTGATTGTTTTTTCATCCGTACATAGGAATTTTCCTTAGAAGGGGTCCATACATATAAAGGCCTGAGGGGCTCCGGCCTTCGGCCTGGTTTATTTTAAAAATCATATTTGTTTTTCTTACAATATAAAAGTCCTAGAATTATTCATCATTTTAATTAGTGTTGTCATAATCATATTCAACAAACTTTTTATTTAAAATATTATCTTGTTGGGGTATTTATTTGAATTAAAGTATTTTTTGAACGTATGATCCAAATTTTTTTTTGCTCTGGGGGAACCATATCTTCGATAATATATAATAAATATATTTTTTAAATGCATCGATAATATGTTATTAAAATTTAGTAGATTATTCTCAATGACTTTATTATAATAATACTATCCAGAATAATTTCAATAGTAATATAATATCCTTCCACAAACATCAAAACCAGAAAAATATAAATATTTATGGTATTTATTTGATATAAAGTCACTTTTGAGTCTTTTAAACGTATAATCTTTAGAAAGATTGCTCTGGGGGTGGGGGGGGGGGTCCAAACCCGAACCACCCCCCCCCTCCCTCGTAGCTACGCCACTGCACCCGTATCACAAATATCAATCATCCAGAAGTGTATAATATATTGAGATTGCAATTAATATCATAACTTATTCTCGTGATCTATTGTTTAAATTAAAACCTTAGTTTTACGAATTTAATATTTTCTCGCATAATAAATTATATATTATTTGAGTTTCCTCATAAAAATTAAGTTTTAAAATCTCACGCTTTTAACCTTAATTTATATAAAATAGTTACATGCTATTGCAATATAAATAATTAGAAAGTTGTAAAAATTCAAATTTAAGATCTTCACAACATAAATAGGCGTTATTAAAAAGTAGAGTTTTAATGACTCAGAACTAGAATTGATGTGGTAAAATACCTCTTTAAATTAAGCATCCCAATGAGCCCCATGAGTGGGGTTGATGAGGCGACTCTTACTTTAAAACGGCCTAATATTATTATTACTACCCGAGAATAATTTTAAAAAAATGTCAAGCCGACTCTGAATCCGAATTGTTCTAGTCTCCAAATTTGAAATAAATTTTACGACTCAAAACCTGAATAGAAAGTTAAGTCGATCGGCTTAGTTAACAACACTAAGCCCGGTTTGGGCCCAGACGTCAAAGATAGACTGGAGCGAAATTTAAAGTCCAATAAATTTTGTAAATTTTATAAAATATATAACGGTTTATGTAAAAAAATTTTCAATTTTTAAATTGTAAGCAAATATATAAATGAAAGAACGAACAGGTATGGTCAGCAATGCATATCTCTCATCAATATATTCATATTTTTAAGGTTATTTATATGCAATACATCTCCTGGGCTTAACGTTTTGGACATTAAAACAAATTTTTATTATTAAATATTCAGAAGTGCTGTCTGTGTTAATTTATGTAGATCTTAAAAATATCAGAGACCAAATTAGAGATATTAAATAATAAAATGAATATAGCTCACTCAAAATTTTAATCATAAATTATTATTTTTCGATAAAAATAATTAATCAATGGTATTAATATTAATTGACTGAAGTTTTAATTTATGTGTTACGTGATATATACAGGGTTTTACGTGTTACGTGATATATACAGGGTTGCCAGGTCAAAATTTTCAAATTGTGGGAGAAATTTGGTACTATGCGGGATAAATATGAAAATTGCGGTAGAAATATAAAAATTGCTAAAAAATTTTTAGGCCGGGATTTTGAATTGACTTAATTATCCGCCTATTATTTTTTATAATTAGTTTATATAAATACAAAGTCGGTAACTATTTTTCAAAATAAAATAACATCTTGATTTATTAAAATATATTAATTTATAAAAAAAAACCAACGATCTTTTTTATATATAAAAGAATGTAAACAAAATAAAATTTTATAAAAATAAATGATTTTAATTTTACAATTAAAAATATATTTTATGCTAATGTCCCGCAAAACGACCGCAATTGAAAATCAACCGTGTGTGTATAACATTATAGGGATAGGCGCTTAATTATCACGTATCACGTTTAAATACATAAAAGGGGTTCCACGTCTTTATAGAGAAACCATTATAGAGAAACATTTATAGAGAAAACAATTATAGAGAATGCATTTATAGAGAATTGTTTTATAGAGAATGTAGTTTATAGAGAATGTTTTATAGAGAATGCCGTTTATAGAGAATGGTGAGAATGTCGATTATAGAGAATGATTTTAAAGAGAATTATTTTATAGAGAAGGTTCTTAATAGAGAATGACTTCAAAGAGAATGATTTTATAGAGAATTTTGTTTATAGAGAATGATTTTAAAGAGAATTACTTTTATAGAGAATTATTTTGTAGAGAATTACATGTAGAGAATTATTTTGTAGAGAATTATTTTGTAGAGAATTATTTTGTAGAGAATTATTTTGTAGAGAATTATTTTGTAGAGAATTATTTTGTAGAGAATTATTTTGTAGAGAATTATTTTGTAGAGAATTATTTTGTAGAGAATTATTTTGTAGAGAATTATTTTGTAGAGAATTATTTTCTAGATCTTGATATTGTAGAGAAATATTATATATGGGACAATTATAGAGTTCAAAAAGTTTATGCAGGATTTGAAAAATATATCAAAATTAACATTTTAATAATACTATTCAGTATATTTGTTGTATTTTTTCGGTGACTTTATTTGTTTCAACAATGGTTTTTTTGTAAAATCTTTTTAGTTCATATCAAGGTATAGCTTGATTATTAACTCAGCTAAACCAAACCTGAAACGATTTGTTAAATATATATTAACCGTTATTAAAGAGAATCTAAATTAAACCAACCATTTTTAAAATTTTTATATATTGCATTTATATGTCAGCTACCTAAATTAGCCTATAGAAGGGTTCTTAACTTTACCCTTATGGATATATGATGGACGAGAATCTTGATTCTAATTTTAATTAAGAAAAGGTTTTAACCAGTTTTTTAAGTAAAAAATATGTCACATTCCCGTTCGTTCTGCGTTTCGGAACACGTTTCTAAATATAATTTTCTTTCTATTTTATTATACAAATTTTATTCATAAATCTTTTTAATATAGATAACTAAGAATTCATTAATCTCTAATGATACACATTTAGATGTATGCGATGGCTTTAATATATTGAGTGTCGAAAAGTGCCGATCTGTATTTGGGGTTCCACATATTTATAGAGAAACCAATATTTTTGATTTAATAGAAGCACTATAATTTTGTCCTACCTAAAAAACCAAAACCGTCAATTGATTGAAGGTTTCTATATAAGATATTGTAGTGAATGCATTATCGCTAATGTATTATAGCGAACGCATTACCGCGAATGCATTATTGCGAGTATAATACAGCGAAAATATTATAGCGAATGCATTATCGCGAATGCATTATCGCGAATGTATTAGCACGAATGCATTATCGCAAATGTATTATCGCGTTTAATGAATTACATCAGTTGCGATATCGGGAATGGAGTTTGATGAAAACTACAATTTTATATTTATCGGCCTTTAGACAGACTTAGTTGAACCTGGAAATTAAGTTAAAGTCGGGCTTGGGTCTATTTTTTTAAAAAATAGGGTTAAGGCTTTTATTTTTTTGACTCAAAAAATATAAAAAAGATTCTAAGCAATAAAATAGATTTCTCTAAAGATTAGGGTAAAGGAATTAAATTTTTATATTAATTGATTGTTTAAATATGCGTTTAGTTATATTTTTCAATTAAATTTGGGACAGGACAGGTTCCGGCCTAAAATTTAAAATTATGGCTAGACTCCTAAAAATAAAGGTTTTGGATGGAGCTTTGGCCGAAATAAATAAAATTTGCAAGGCACTAAGAAAAAAAGTTTTATTTAAAACATTGAGCCAAACAGATATTTAGACTAGGATTTATATTATTCTTTGACAAAGCATGCTTTAATTAGTGAGGGATTTAGTATGGACTTGATAAGTATTTTTTGATAATAAATTTGTATAAAGTTCTCTTATTGTTTAATCAAAAAGACAAGGTCAAAGCTTATCACAACAAGACATGAAACAATATTCAGCATCATAGGTAGATTGTCGAATTGAATTGCTATCCATCTCAGTACTTAATTCGTGTAATCTCTGATAATGAAATTGCCATATTGTAACTCAGGAATTGGGGAAAAAATAGATTATTGATTTCCTTAATTGATTCTTGCTAAGTTCTTGCTTCCTGACGAGTCTTTTTTCTAATTATGTGATAAAAGACAAAATTGTATAAAAATGGATATAGAAATATAATAAATATAAGTAGAGCTAAAATTGAATGAATTGAACATGCCTCATATATTATTAAAAATAACTTAACTATTTTTAACACAAATTATAGTATATTTCCATTTCAGTTCAGTTGCTATATTTTATTAATCTGATGAATGTCATAAATTTTATTAGAATGGCGATAATAGTGATTGGACGTTACTATCATAGCTGAAGATGAGAAAATTTAATGGAATAAAATATTTACTTTGTGAGTTATACTTCAAAGAGTAGATACAACCCTAAAAAATCGAAAGGTGGAAAATATCTCTTTTTTACATTTTCTATGCCTTCATATTTTTTTAAATGTGTATTCTTCAAGACTAAAAGAGGTTTAGAAAAATTTAAAATAAAAGTTTTAAAAGCAAGCATTGACGGATATTAAAATTAATTAAACAAGCTGAAGCGAACTTATAATTTATGATTCCACTTTTTACAGTAGAAAGTAGGGCCCTATAAAAAAGATATAAGAAAAGTAAGATATCTGTCTCAGGAAGCGTAGATAATGAAAATCCTTATGTTATGCTGGAAAATAAAAATATTGCTTTAATCATGAATTTTTTTTATTAAGAAACACCCACCCACCACCCCCCCCCTCTCCCAATAGAAAAGTTTGAATAAATAATTAGCACTAATGTTATGAAGAAATTTAAATATTAATGATAATTATACTTGCTTATAACCAGATCTATAGACCGACTACCAATAATAAAAAGACGCTTAACCATTCAAACAATGTTAAACAGGACCTTTTTCCACAGGGGAGGGGGCTATAACTCAAGATTAGGATTGAAATTAAAATGGGTAGTTTGTATTTGGAATTCCGTTGTTCTAATTTTGATGTGGTATAGGAAATGAGGGGAGTGGGGGAAGAAGGGGGTAGTATTATATAATATATGATGCAAAATCTTTTGATAATTAGGTATTTGAAATATCTTCTAAGAGCCTCGATATTTTCTAAAGAAAGACATTACAATGCGATGGAAATCAGTGTATACCATGATACAAAACTTCTTATAATCATATGATGAAATACAAGTTTGTCTGTGAACCAACCATATTTAAACAAATTGGTAAATAAATATAATCCCTATATGTAAATAAAAAATTTCTTATAAATATTAAAAGTCTGATCTTCGGAATGTTTAACAAGTGCAAAAAACCTATAAAAAATATTTTAAACTTTTTGATTCATCTTTCTCTACACTGTTAAGGAGTTTAGGCTTTTAGTAAGAAATATTCATTTTACTAAAATCAATTTAGAGAAAAATGTGTATTATTTTAAATTTTGTCAATGTATAATTTTTAGGTAAGGGTTTGAACTATCATTTTGTATTTTGTAAATTCAGATTCAATTATTTTCGGAACTATGACGATTTTGACAGAAATAGTGCGTTTTATTAAATTTAATGATCTGATTTTGCCAGAAATGCACCTTAATAAGTGTAGAATACCCACCATTAATGTTGCGCAATCGGTTAATTTTAGGCAATTCCAAAACGGTTAGCCAAGTTTTTAGGTTAAAAAATCGGCTAAACATAATTAGGCTAAGCATAAAAATAGGCGAAAATTATTCAAAAATAAGGCATCGGCTAAGGAGCTCGGTTAATCGCCCGTCATATATCGTTACATAATAAATATATTAAATAATTTTAATAAAGGCTAGGCTTAGTGATGCGTAATGCTGACGGGCAATTAGCCTAGCTCCCAGTCCCTACATTTTGTCTAATTAGTTTTAGGCGATTTTTCGGTTAAGCCAAATTATGTTTAGCTGATTTTAAGGCTACTAACACTACTTATAAATTTTAATGTAAATTAAAATTTCTTCAGAAATTCAATATAAGATCTTCTGAAATTTATAGGGTGGGTATTCTACACATATTAAAATGCATTTTCGGCAAAATCAGATTTAAAATTTAATAAAACGCGCTCAATTTATGATTTAAAATGAAAAAATAGAACAAAATAAAATTATTAAATACAAAAAAATTTTGGCGCAATCGTATGAAATTCCCAGGGTAGATTCTCTTCGGAATTGGTAAAATCAGATTTATTAGGGAAATTATAAAAGCCCACTATAAATCAGAGACCTACAGGCCCGACCTTAAACCAGGGCTGTATTTTAATTTTTTTAAATATACCCGGGCCGAGCCTAAAATTTTATTTTTTTAAATACATGGGCCGGGTCAAAATCAGCTTTTTTTTAAAAAACTCGGGCCGGGCCATATATTTTAAAACCAAATATTTTAAATCACCATTATTATCTAGGCAAATTAAAAATATATAATATATTTTTAAAAAATCGGGTCTGGGCCAAGCAGATTAGCACAAAGCAACTAAATATTGACAAAATTTTCTAAAACAATTGGCGTAAGGCTGGCTTTGTTGCTAATAGTTTTTTTAATGGCTTCTTTACTGTTAAAGCAAAGCACTAATAGAAACTGATAAAGAAGGAAACATTTTCATAATTTTAGCATTACTACTTCTAATTGTTCAGCGTATTTAAAAAAAATAACAACAGGAAACTCAAAAATATTATCATAATTATTCATAAGCAATACAAATCAGGAACGTGAATAATTTTTTTAAGATTATTTTTCCCTTTTTTTATTCAAGGGTTCCGAGAATTTATATACCGGCATCTGGCTTGTTTTTTGAGAAAATTTATTTCTAAAATAATACTTAATTCATTTTCTATAAAATCATTCTCTATAAAATTCTTCAGTATAAAATAATTCTTTATAAAATCCTTCTCTATAAAATAATTCTCTCTAAAACAATTCTCTGTAAATTCTCTATAAAATAATTCTCTGTAAAACAATTCTCTGTAAAATATTCTCTATAAAATTATTCTCTATAAACGAGATTCTCCATAAACGACATTCAAGTATAATTGTTTTCTCTATATAAAAGTTTCTCTATAAAATAAATTCTCTATAAAATCATTCTCTATAAACGACATTCTATATAATTGTTTTCTCTTTAAAAGTTTCTCTATAAAATAAATTCTCTATAAAAATTCTCTATAAACGAGATTCTCTATAAAATCATTCTCTATAAATGAGATTCTCTATAAACGACATTCTCTATAATTGTTTCCTCTTAAAAAGTTTCTCTATAAAATAAATTCTCTATAAAATCATTCTCTATAAATGATATTCTTTATAAACGACATCCACAATTGTTTTCTCTATTAAAGTTTCTCTATATTTGCATTCTCTATAAAAGATTCTCTGTAAAGACGGGATCCCCATAAAAGGTACAAAATAGGAAATAATACAGATGCAACTACAGTTGCGGCAATTGTAATGACTTATCTTGCAGTACAACATTGACAGACATACTTATCATCACAATGTTGGTAGAATCTTTTTCCCAAAATATTTAACGACTCTGATATAAATGAAAACTATACTTGTAGAACAAAAATGAGCAAGACTATCATCAATGTTTTAGAACCTAAATCCAGGAGGTAAATTCTTGACGATTTGAAAGATGGGCATACATATGCAATTCTAACAGATGCATCTAATAAGGGAAATATTAAAATATTTCCCTTGATCCTCCGCTATTTCAACAAAATAAAGGTCGTTTCAATAAAACTATTAAATTTTTTCCCCTCAAATAGTGAAAAATCCAAAAACATAGCTAACCATATAATGGTAAATATAGCAGATTCGAGACTATCAATAAATTGCTTGTCAGCTTTCTGATCTGATAATGCCTCAGTGAATTTGGTAAAAACAGAGTGTATTTACAGAATTGAGTCAGCACAATGTTGATTGCGATATGTCCCTAATACCCGCCATCGATAGAATTTTAAAATTTTTTAAACCTTTAAAAAAATATTTCTAAATAAAGATTATAAAAGCTGTCCTAACATTTTGGAAATTTTTTTAATAAATGAATGGCAGAGGTATATTTAGGAATGGTTTCACATGTAGGAAATCTAATGCTGTTAATGTGTAGTTGCATTCAGAAGAATCTTAAAGATTCACAAAATTATGCTGCAGATGTGTTCATCTTTACAGTTAAAAATTGACAATAAATTTTATGGCGCCATTGCTAAAACTTATACTATTTTATTTGAGATTTAAATAATAGAACTAAATGTTTACCGTCGTTATTGAGATAATTATAAAATTCCTGGATATTTGTTTAACCATTAGCTCGGCCTGCTAAAGCAATCCTATTTCTCTCCTTTTTCCAGACAGTCTTCATCAGGCTAAAAATGCGCTCAGATGAGGTATTAGAATGAGGTAAGGAGAAGACATACTCGCATATTTTTTCCAAGCATAGGGATTTATCGTTATTACAAAAATTTTTTACTCATTTCTCCTCTACATTTAGATCATCTAACTTTATTTTGGTGAATCATAAAAAATAGAGAGAATTACAATCTCCTCAAACAAGACATCAATGTCTTTCGGTATTTTAAATATATTTATTAAATTGGTTTCTGTTCCAAGGTCATAATATTTATACATTTATAAATAGAGTTATTAAAATCAAATTTTGATTGTAAATATTCAAAAATTGTCTTAATAAAAATATCTGCTTCATTTAAAAATGTATTAATTAGAGTATTATTTGAACATTTTAATATAATATTTTTAGCAATAGCGCCATAAAATTTATTATCAAATTTTAACTGTAGAGATGAACAGAGCTGTAGCATGATTTTGTGAATCTTTTTTAAAAATGAATATTCTGATTGCAACTAAATATTAACTGCATGAAGTAGATTTCCTACATGTGAAACGAATCCCAAATATGCGTCTGCCATTTCATACTCAAAAAAAAATTTAAAAATTTTAGGACAGCTTTTAAAAACTCTATTTAAGAAGTATTTTTTTAAGGGTTAATTTTAAAATTCTATCGATGGTTTGATGACAACCACCTGATAAGTATATATCGCAACAACTCACACCATTCCAAGTCAGACCACTTCACCAACTCTTTTAATTCATTAACTCTTTTAGTTGATGAACTAAATTCGTTAAAACATTTCATCACAATTATTTCGACATCCACAGATAGCATTCATTGCCTTCTTGCAAGAATTATGTAGTATATGGCATATACAGCCAATTGGTATTAATTCCTTATTGTGCTGCCTCAATTCGGTAACTTTTGTTTTTGCCAAAATTTACAGAGGCATTATCAGCGTAGAAAGCTGATATGCAAATCATTGATAAATCAGAATCAGCTATATTTACCATTATGTGGCTAGCTACATAGTTTGATTTTTCACTATCCGAGGAAAAAATTTTAACAGTTTTATTGAAATGTTCTTATTCTTGTTGAAATAGCGAAGGATAGAGGGAAATGTTTTAATATTTCCCTTATTAGATGTATCTATTAGAATTTCATATGGATTCCCATCTTTCAAATCGTCTAGAATTGACCTCTAGGATTCAGATACTAAATCACTTGTGATAGCCTTGCTCATTTTTGTTCTGCCACAAGTAAGGTTTGCACTTATATTGGAGTCGTTAAATATCATGAGAAAAAGATTAGACCCACATTGTGATGATATAGCTATGTGAATGTTGAACTACATGATAGATGTATACAATTTCCGCAAATGTAGTTGCATCTGTATTATTTATTATTTTTGAGAATATATTTGTATTGCAATCGATATTGATATACTCCCCTGTACTGACTTATATGAATGAAATGATGTTGAATTATTATTGGATAAAAATAAAATAGAATAGAAAGAAATTTACAAACTAGACATGTTTTTCGAATAAATATTTAAAATTTATTTAAAAAATATAAAAATAATCAATTAATGTCTCTCAAAATTATTATTTATATATTAAGAACTTTAAAATACTAAAAAAAAAAAATTGCAGGAGAAAAAAAAAATTGCGGTAGATTTTTGCTGGAGATTTCCAATTGCGGTAGTTTTGCGGGAGAGAGATGTCTGCGTGTAAACTAAAAAATTGCGGGAGTCTCCCGCTGATGGGGGGAGACATGGAAATCCTGGATATATAGCGCATATTCCCTCTGACGTTGAGTAACAACAGAGCTACGCTAGGTTTTTCACATTTCCATTTAATTGGAATAAAAGTTAATTTGGGTATAAGTTAAAAATATGAAGAGCCCTCTACACGTTTGTGTGCAAGCCGCAAGTACTTGTACGCTCAACATTTCGAAAAATGTCGCAGACGTCCATAGGCTTAAAAAAACCAAAAGGAGAGGTGTAAAAAAAGAGCCTATGCCCAAGAACTGCAGTTTAAGTTAATTACTTTAAAGGTGAGTTGTGGCTGATTTTAAGTTTAAAGTTTTTATAAAAGAAATAAAATAAAGTAGCTACCGATTAAGTTTGCTATTTGTCCCGATTTAGAAACGTCACATATTATGATTTGAAAAAATTGACGATTGAAATTTTATTCACAGGTGATATTTCATTTGAAATATTTTTCTTTTATTCTGAAAAGTTTTTTAATAGACTTTTAACAATTGTTTAATTTAATGAATTGTTTCATATTTAGATTTAACTTCATTACATCTTTAGTAGTCTTATAGTACCAGAGAGATTTATATTTTGTATATTCTTTTTTATTATAGGTGTAAAGCCATGTAATAGCATCATGAACTAAATTTTGATCCGAATTTCTTATGATATGAGCCAAAAATTGAATGCGGCGCTTTCTCAGGGTGATGTATATCGGAGTATGTTTAGATGTTTTTCATAAATTATTATTTGATATAACCTTCGGATAAAAAAAACCATTTATGATTCTAAGACAATTATTTATTAAGGATTGGAGTCTCCTATTTTCTGTTAATAAATTCCCATAAGTCACCCCCAAAAAGCAATGGGGATAATTGTAGAATTAAAAATTCTAAGTCTGGTGTAAACAGAGATCTCCTTTGTTTTCCATATTTTCATATACTTGTAAAAAGCCCCTTTTGCCTTTTGTATTCTTATTTTCATCTCTTCTTTACAGCAGCCCTTGTTGTCAAACAATATGCCTAAGTATTTAATGTTATCTACTATCTTAATAATATTACCATCGATTATGATATTTGGATTTTGGGCTGAACTAGGGGAAGGAAGAATGACTGTTTTGTTAAAAATATTTTCAAACCCATTTTTAGACTTAAATTTTCTAATAGGTATAACAGATTTTCCGTTTCTTTGATGTTTAAAGACACAACAGCGATGTCATCCGCATATGATATTATCCTATTTTCTAGATGTAACTTTGCGTTTGAGCTTAGATCCATTAAACTCGCGGCTTCCGAGACTCTATTTATAATTTTATACATTATGAGATTAAACAGAAGAGGTGAAAGTACACATCCTTGTTTAACACCTTTCTTAATCTTAAAAGGGGGGATGTCTTATTATTGATTTTGATACAACCGGTAAGATTCGTGTAATGGGTTTTTAATATGTTAATTATATTTGATTCAATCCCGCATTCCAGCAGCGTCTTCCATAAAGCATCATGATTTACATTATCAAAAGCTCTGCTGAAATCGTCGAAAGTGAAGTAGGCGGGAATTTTATATTTCCAACATTTTTGCATTATTATTTTTAGTGCTAAAATTGGTTCTAGTATATTTTTCTTTGGTCTGTACTGTAGGTACAAAAGTATTAATTTATATGCATTTAAAAGCCGGATAAAGGCGGTGGCGTTGTATAATAAATACGCTAAACATCATCCAAATTTTATTAAAATACAATAAGACTCATGATCATATCGTCGCTTTTGATCCCAAAACCATTTAGGTGAGCTTCAGAGAAACCCAACCCTTTCTGAATTTGAATCCATCCGAAGCTTGTAGATTTCTCGATCAATGTTTATAATAGCTAAGTCACTGCATTTGAAACAACAATTATTTTTATAAATAGATAATTTTTGAACTTTAGTAACCATATAAAAATTCAAGAACTTTCAACGCAATATATCATTACCTTTAAAAGTGAGAACACTGAAGTCTGCCACCATTGGTCTGCCATTAAAATTTATAGACGAAATATAAATGTAATTCGATGACACATTCTCAGATAATGACATTTACTATAATCATATTTAAAAGTAAAATGATATATTTTTAAGATAAAAATTAAATATAAATATAGCCACAATAGTAAAAATAAAATAAAAATTTACTTTATCAACCGGCTTATATGAAATTCTGAATTTCTTCCTTACGGGCCTATAAAAACTGTAACTTTTGCCTTCATAGAAAATTTCTCACTAAGATTAGCAGCCAGTATACCTAATAATCTATTGAATTAAATTCATATTTATTTACAACAGAATTACTACAATATGTTAAATAGCCAGTCAGTCTCTTAATAGAAAGGTTCAGACAACCGACAGTTAGAATAAAAAAAATACGGGATTTTTTCTAATAAAAGATTACTCTACAAATTTTGCTTATGATTGGATAAAGAATATCATTATGACTATTTTACCAATTAAAAAAGTTAGTAAGGAATCGAAAGAAATAGAAAATAGAAATCAAGATAATAGCCACATTAACACATCATCTCATATAATTCATTCGCATTATTTGCCCACTCACATACAACATCAAGAAAACAGAAATATTATTGCTAGGTCTCGAGGTTATATATCTTCAACATCTCCTAATTCTTATATTGAAGAGAATATCCCGAGCACAAGTTTAGAAAATTCAACATCAAATGATGGTCTCCAAATAAACAAACGTAAAGTTAAAAAATCGCCAAATAGAATTAACAGAAAGCATAAGAATAATAAGATAAATAAAAATTCTAACCAAAATTTAGAAGATATTTCAGAGTATAACAGTGGAGATGAATATGATCATCCAAATGTTATAATAGACCCAGAAAAATTAAAGGAGGTTTTATATATTAAAAAATATTTTGACTATTTATAATATATAGATGGAACGCTTGTTTGAAAAGAGTTTGGAAGAGGAAAAAGGTTATAAAATTAAAAAAATGAGTGAAGATGGAGCATGCTTATTTAGGGCTGTTGGTAAATAATTATAAATAGCTGATAATAATTTTACCACCCTGTTCATATTTTTAGCGGATCAAGTTTATGGAGATCAAGAGATGCATGGTATTATAAGAAAGCACTGTATGGATTATATGTTGAAAAATGGAGATTATTATTCACAATTTATCACTGAAAACTTTGACAAATATATCACCCGCAAAAGTAAAGATAACAGTCATGGTAATCATTTGGAGATTCAAGCAATGGCTGAAATGTATAATAGGCCTATGGAAGTTTATGAATATTGTTTAGGTTTATTTTTTATGTATTTAATATATATTAATATTTCATTTTAGAGCCAATCAATATTTTTCATGGTTATAATGAATCCACAAATGAGCCTATAAGATTAAGCTATCACAAAAATTCACATTACAACTCAATTATAGATCCATTTAAAGCTACTATTGGAGTTGGTCTTGGATTTCCTTTACATATTCCAGGAGTAAAAAAAAATTTTAATTAATTTTTATATTTTAAAGGAGGGGAAATATACCATTTTTATTTAAATTACAAAAAATGTTGATTACTACAGAAGGATATTTTTGTGAATTGTGTTTTATAATCATTTAAATTTGTTCAACTATAAAGGCATGCCAAAATAAATATCTTGAGGTATAAGTGTTTAGATTCCATTTCCATCATCATAGTTTTAGGCTAAAAATGTAAATTTAATCACTAGGGGCTCAAAACTGCAGTGAATTACAATGATTATGAATTAAGGCAGAAAATTGCCTATCAAATTTTTTATAATGAAAAATATTTTTAATCTAACTCTTATCTTTTACTAACATTAGGCCACATCAGGTCATTATAGCTTCTACATATATACATCTAATTGTTGATGCACCCAGTCTTATCCTATAATAATTACTGTAGAGCTTTCACAAAGATATCTTTTTGCAGGAATGCATAGAACCTTACTAAATTTGAACAAATTTTAGTTTCTAATAATTTTATCACTATTATTACCTTAGATGATCTTATCTGTCTCCTTTTCTTTTATTATATTCACTATTTTAATGAAAAGGCTGCTGACCAAAATTTACTTCTAGATGGTTTCAGAGCCTCAGAAGCTCTCCAAATTGAAGAGGCCATGCTCAAGGATAAAATAGCAGCCACGGATTGGGAAGCAACAAATCAAATCATTGAAGAACAAGTAGCCCGGGAATCATACTTGCAATGGCTTAAGGACACTGGCCGGGCTCCCTTTCATCACCATAGTATCACAGAACTTAAAAAATTGAGTTCCAAAGCTCTAAATCAATTTCATAATAACACAATGACTTTAGTGGCAGATAACCATAAAGAGGGCCTAAAGGGGGAAACAGTCATGGAAAATGGGAAAAAATTGGAAAATCTTGATAAATTAGACAAATCTGATAAAGTAGATATCTCTTCCCATAATATAGCTGTGAATGATGATATTTTTGTTCATCACAGAGATAAAGAAGATTCATTATCAACCTCTTCAGCTTCTGTATCTTCTGGTCATTCATATACCAATCAAGAAGTTAAAACAATTTATTTTTAAATTTTTTGTGTTAAAAAGCACTCTTTTTGGAGTTAAGATTAGAATTTTTTCTCACAATGAATTAATTACTAGAACCTGATTATTATTATCCTGAATACAGAGATATACTAGACTATGTTTGGATCTTCCCTATTTGAATTTGGCCTTTTTAATTAAAATAATTGGTAGCATGATAAGCTTGAAGAAATAAAGGCCACTGATAGGAGTAATTAGAGAATTTCTTGCTTGAATCACCCTAAATATTTAAAAATAAAAATGTAATTTAAGCAAGTGTTGCATGATCAAGTAAAACTGTAAGTTATATATAATATTATAAGGACTAAGTATCCCCTTCTTTTAAAAGTTCAAATATGTTTCAATGATCATCATTTTTTGGAACTGTTCTGATAATAGTTTTTCATGTAAAATGTAAAGACATAATGTTTAAACTTTCGTTATTTTTTTTCAAAAGACACTAAAAATATAATAATAATAGTGGTAGGATTCTGATATTCTACTTCTAAACTACTTAATATAATAATAATTTAATATGAAATTTCTGGCATGCTCCAAAACAGTTTTTTTGAAATACTTATGTTCTTCCAGAGACCTAATGGTCAGAGCCAGCCCATGGCCCATAGTGGTCTAATATTATATTTTTTAGCATGCTGGGCCTGGGTTCTTGAAATTTTTTTAAAATCAATTTGGGCTGGGCTTAGACCTAAAATTTTTAATTTAAATTTAGCTAATTTAAAACATTTGCTAACTTCTGGGGCCAGGTTTGGGAATTTTTTTTAATATTAAATATGGGCTAGACTGGACCTAGGCCTAAAAATCTTTTACTACAGGCCTAGAAAAGTTTGATTAGGTCCATGAAGGTCAATGTGTTCCTCTCAAATTTTAAGCTTTTCCATTCTTCCCCCAAGTTCCATGTATAAGCAATAAATTTATTTTTACTTAATGTATTTCATTACAATGTGTACTCGAGAAAAAGATTTTTTTTTACATAATTATTTTTAAAATTTTATCAAGATACTCGAAACAATGAATAAAACATTGACTACTTCACTCATTGACGAAGAATTAAATAAACAATTTTATTCTATTGATGGTACGCAATTTTATTTAGTATGAATTTGATTTCTTGTGACGTTCGCCACCTTTTTAGTCCTCCTTTTTGCTGTTTTTAAAGAAACATTTTGCTTAAATACAAAAAAATATTTTTGTGCGCTCAAATTAAATTTAGGCGTCCTGAGCACGAGTTTGATTTTCCCAGGCGACCTCACTAATTTCCTATTAAATTATGATTTTTTCATGCATTTTTTTCTTCTCATTTGATTTCATCTTAATATGATTAAATTCAAGTTTTAAAAAAATATAGGTTTTCTAACTCTTAGATAATTTTTCATTCATTTTTTTTAACAAAACTATAAGAATACACCATACGCATTATATAAGCACATCATCGGGCCTCTTTTTGGTGGCCTGGTCCATCTGCTTTAATTTAAAAATATAAGTTCGAGTTTATCTGTTGATCCCACTCAGAAACAGAACTGTTTATGCAGGGCCTAATGAATATTTGTTATACACTAAGTACGGTGAAAATATTTTGGGGCAGATTTGACATGCATAAAATATAAATGTAGGTAAACTTTATTATTTATCAAGAATTAATACACTGGTTTTCTTTTTCACAAACAATTTTTATTTTTTTATATATATAAATTTATTATAAGGGAAAATATAAGAGATGACGTTATGGCTTGTATATTAATAAAATCCTAGCCATCTCATATCGACTAACTCTAGCCAAATCAGTCCTAATTACCATATATCGTTATTAGCTTTAAACGTTACTTTTAAAAAGTAACTTGTTACAATGTTTAAAATGTAATTAGTTTTAATTACGAGTAAAGTAGCTCGTTACCGTTACATTTTATAAGTAATTAGTTAGTAACAATTACAAGTTATATCTTTAAAAGGTAAATAGTTTTCATATTAGCTACTACTTTTTAAAGTAAAGTTACTGTTACATTTTAGAAATATTTAGTTCCATTGCAATTACCTTATAATTAATTTATATAACTTATTATTTCGCAATAAATTTTTTTTTATTATATATAATAATTTTGCGATTTACAAATTTTTATTCAAAGGAATTTTAATGGAATACAATTTAAATAAAAGAAATCACTGAAAAAAATAAACCATATATTTATTTTTAAAAAAAGGCTCTCTCATTTTTCTCAAAAATAGGCCTCTATGTAGACTAAACAACTACAGGATCACTTGATGATTGCTAATAAACTTTTTTTATAATTTGGGAGACTTCCCTAAAGATTATGACTTTTGGGTTTTCAAATATGATATTTACTAGTTCCATATCCTAGTACATTTTGCTAGTAATTAAGCCTATTCAAAAACGAATACGAATATAGAAGTGCATTATTCGATTCGAAAAATTCGTTTTTAAAAATATTATAAAATAATTCATACCAAAATATATTGCCAGATTCTTAATATTTTTTTATTTCGGACCCAATTTGAAACAGAAGAAATTATTTTAATAATCTCATAATAAAGAAAATGCGATCAAGCTATTAGCGAAATTAAAATCCATAATAATTTAATTTATAATGCCAAACCAATTTTTAAGGAAAAAAGTTTTACTTATTGTTTCTTCTTTATAAGAATGAGATTTATGAGCGCAAATTAGTTCCAATTAAGAAAATCCTTTTGCAGGCAGTTTATGTATACCTTGTTAATCACACAACCCATTAGATTGATAAGTTATCAATATAATAAATGATTAAATTTTATAAAAAATATTTATATATTCAAATGTTCATTTAAATAATTATTTAAATATTTGATCAAATTATTCTAATAATTTGATATGAATACAACTAATTAGTCAAATAAATTAATTGTTCTAATAATTCATCGAATCAAATCGAATAATTCTTTATTCTCATTTGAAAAAACGAATAATTTACTATTTTCGATTTGTTTTGAATAGGCCTGCTAGTAATAGACGACTGCAGAGGTGAATAAAGCAGTTTTAGGAAAACAATTAGTTATCCTATGCTCTACAAGATGGAATAGTATGCTTGATAGCTTAAATAGTTGATTAAAATTTAAAAATGAACTAACGAAATTATGCGAAAAATTAAATTTTCTAAAACTAGAGGATATTGAAATAAATATTTAGAAGAATATTGCAATAATGATCTTTGGCCATGGCCATTGACATAATACAAGAAATGAACTGCCATTATGGGGAATCAGTTTAATAAATGTTGTTCAAAAAAGTTCAAACTTTTTCCAACTTAACCATTGCAATTGCAAAATCTTTATAGAAGATTTTAAAATATTTATGAATTTGATAATGGTTTGAAAACAGCATTTTTAGCCACTTTCTCTCACCCATATTTTTAAAAATCGGTGGACTGACGATGCCATATAAAAAAACATCAAAATTTGTTGAAAAACGAAGCCTTAATTAATTTTTAGAAATAGTGTGGAAGTAAAAATGCCTGTTGAACGATTATTTAGTTCACAAATCAAATATTACTAAGAGACAAAATTGATAATATTAAAAAATAATGCGATCTAAATGCTAAATTGTTTCGTTAATATATTTACTATTTTATATAACAAATTAGTCCATTTTCTACCCAAATATATTATCGGATATTTTATAAAAATAGTATCTTATCTTATTGAAATTTTTAAGTATCTTGTATCTTAGATTCAAAATTTCCAAATATATTCGAATACAATTTTCTAAAAATTTGCCTAACCTTGAACTAATGTTTATGATTGATTTAAAGCTTCTCTCACGATGCTATTTTAAACGAAAGTCATTGATTTGTACCTGTTTTCATTTTTATATAAAAACAATTTTTATAATTAAATTTGGAAATAAGAATGGATTATTTATAGACAATCAAATTTTATGATGAGGAAAAATGAGATTGCGTGATTTTCTTTCAATTTGCCATTAATAAATAATATTCTCATTATACGTTTTATTTGTCTGAATGTCCAGGTTTCTCATTTAATTTATAAAAAAAGAAGATATTATGATATGAATTATTATCGAATAATCTTTTATTTCATGACTTGTAACCATGATGGGAGAAAGAAATTCATCTTGGAAGATTTTCCAATTTTCTTAAATATTATTTTAAACTAATACACCCCTCCCCCCATTTCTCTCTCCCCTATGCCCTGTTTTTTTTTAAATATTAGATAAAAATGTTTAGATACTTTTTATATTCTAAATAACATTCTTTATTTCTACAAACATCCACATAATACATAAAACTACACTCAAAATGATACGATATAAAACTGATAAAAATAGAATTCATAAAATAATCATGCGAATAAAATATAAAATAATATCTTCTCGAATTCATGGGCGAACGTCTATAAATGCCAATTATACACTAAGGAAACAACGGCGAACACAGTTGTTTATTATAATTTATAAAAATAAAAATAAAAGTTGTACAAAAAACAGATTCGTTGCCCTCCACTTCGTCTCAACCTCTCAGTCACGATAAACAATCCGATGATCACACCCAATCCGTATCCTATTCCGATTACTACTTGGACGAAGACGAAACCAATTCCATTATAGCCAATCTTCCACCCGACATTTTAGGTAATTTAACAGTATCTAAATAATCACTTTTGTGATGAAAACTAGGTATTAGTGTTGTTAAACGGCTAATTTAATATTCTACCCGGGAAAATATAGCTTAAACATCGAGATTTCACATAGATGTCCAAGCCTTCGTGCTATCTGTGAGCAAAATCATTAAGCTTGCCTAATATTTTTCCTGCCAAAATATTCAGTTAGCCGTTTTAAAAATCTTCTCAAATCGAGCCCTTATCATAGAAAAGACGTAATTTTTTTTATTTAGGCATACGTAGAGGTCGGCAAGGAGATTTTTTTGCAGCCCAACTGAGCCCGAAATTTATTTTTTCAACCCGACCCGAACCTGATGAGCGTCAATATTATAATATCCAAAATACATTTAAAAATTGTGTATTACCTTAAATAAAAATTTTTACTGCTATAATATAATCTTATATTAAGTTGCATTTTATTTAAATTGGAAACATATACTTTTTTATTCAGTTTAAATATTAAAAAAGTTTAAATACAATCGAATTTAAAAATTGTTGCGGTTACTTTAAAATAATATGCATAATATTATGAGCATATAAATATATATCTATATCATTATTAATAGTATCACATAGTGAATAATTATGATATATAAATAATGAGGAGTCGAGTTTGTCAGACTTAAACAAGCCCTCCTATCTTCAAAGGCCCTACCAGCCGATGCTTTATCAAGAGAGGTACTTTAACGAGTATAGAAGCTAGTGTTGTTAAACGGGTCATTTCGAGCCAATTTTTGAAAACAGCTAACTTAATATTTCATAGAAAAATATTACAAAGCCTGAAGATTTTGCTCATAGAAGGAACAAAGATTTAAACATATATTATCAAAATCTCGAGGCTTAAGCAATATATTTCTGGTTATAACATTGAGTTAGCCGTTTGAAAAATCGGCTCAAAACGAGCCGTTTAACAACATTAATAGTAGCTAGTATAAAGGAAAAAATTATTGGTAACACAATTTTGGCTAACCTTACGATTAAAAAGCGAATGAAACAATTTAGTCTGAAGAAAACTATCAATGTTTCATGATAATTATATATTATTTTAATCCAAAGATAAAAACAAATTTAAAAAAATTGCCGAAATTGACAACATGATAGAATGGAAAATAAAGTAGAACTAAATATCTGGTTTTCAATAATGTTTAGTACCTGTCTAGTTTTTATTAATTCTTCAATCCATTTTCTTACCCACAAAAAGCCACATAATATCCACATAGCACCTCAAGTGTGAAATCAACCAAAATTCTGGAAGCATTAAAGCGTTACTGGCAAAATAAGATTAAACTGTCAAGATTGGCATCATGTGAAAACAAACATTATGGAAACGAAAATATTTTGGTGAGTCCATGTAATGACTGATAAGTACTTATTAATTCATTAATCAGTTTTTCCAGACAATAAACAAAAACCAGGTATTAGCGAAATAAATAAACAACACGCCTTACCACCCATTCATAGTTAATTTGAATTTGTAGCGAGTTATACAAAATACGCTGTATTTTTGTATTCTCTGCTGTGAATGAGGGGTTGCCTTACATTCCCAGTTGGCACGAATTCATAGCGATGTACACAATATATGTTGTATTTTTATATACTTCGTTGCAACCTTTACAATTGAAAATAGAAATGATCAAATGTCGATCCCTTACAAATTATAACCCTCATATTAAAATTTTTATAGATTTATATTTTGGACATGTTTTTTTATATTAAAAAAAGCTTATTTCTTCTTTTTTGTTAATGTTTCAAAAGCTTGTGGATTTAATTTTTTGATATTTTGAACACAACCTTAAATATTTTCTTTTTTAAATAAAATTCGACATAGGTTTAAACGTATGGGAGAACGATAAAGATATAGCAAAAGCCTTAGCTGCCTCACAACAAGAATACCTAGATCAATTAAAAAAGAATCTTTTATAGCCTTCATGATTATACCTATTACCCTTAAAAAAAGTCTTTCATTAGAAACAATAAGGTATTAGTTTGTATTTAAATTCTATTACTCTCTTCTTAATCATCTGGTCCTAATAGCTTAAAAGTATTCACGCGATAGACAAGGTATTTAAAATTATAAAATTTCGATAACACCTCGGCTAATTTTATTCCTTAAATTATTATTTTGCCTCTATAAAATTGATAAAACAAACCAACTTAATGATTTTTTTTAATATAATTTTTTTCGATGTATCTTATTTCGCATTACTCGTTTCGCACTAAGCAAATTATAATTATTTATAATAATTTACGAATTCTTCATTTATTTAATATAATTATAAAATAAAATGTTTTTTTGGAAATATGTTTTATCTTGGTTGAGATGAGAAAATTATTAAAAATATATATCATTTGTGGGCATAAGAAAGAAATAGAAAAACATAAATAAAAAAAATAGGAAAAAAATGAATATATTATTAAAGGATATTATTTTTTTTACAATATATACGTTATGATTTGCCTAAGAATATCTAATATAATAGACTTTAAAATTATTATTTTTTATTATTGCATACAAGCGTTTAGTTATATTTGGTATACATAATCAATTCTTACTATTTTGAAATGCTTTAGGCTTAAAATCTTCTTTCCCTATCCTTTAGAAATAAATTATGGAATTTCCTTTTTTTCCGAAATTCTTTTGTCTCCTTCACTTGCCCTTAACTCTGGAGTTTCTAATATTGATGCTTCAGTAGGATGCAATGGTGGTTCGTAACGTGACTTCCCTTAAATTGAAATATGAAAAATTAACATCATAAGTTTTAACATATAATAAATTTAAAAGGTGAATTAAATAAAATCATCGGCAGAGATCTTTTAGCTCTGCCTTAAATCATTTTTTTTTGAAAGTCGAACTAAATACCGACCAAATGTTCTAAGAACCCGACCGCCTGAGAACTGGTATGTCTGTAAATCTTTAGTACAAGGTATTAAATTAAGTGTACTAGTTTAAAAAAATTGGTTATATTACTACTATAAAAATAAATTTTTAAAAACTTCCTCCGACTGAAGCTCTTGGTTGCCCTGTCGTAGCAATAGTCAATAGATTGCAACCGAGCGTTGGTTGGATGCTTTGACTTAACCTCCTAAAACTTTCTTCCTCTCGGCCCCTGACTCGTGGATTTTCTAGGCTTTTTCGAATAAATTCCTTCCCCCTTAACGATATCTCATAGCCAGCTATCTTTTCGCATTCATTTTTAATGTAAGGCATATCAATTATATGTGATACGACCCATATATCTAAAGCGTGATCTTTGTCTATATTTATAGCGTACGAGTACATGAATTCTAATAATTGACGGAAGGCGTCGGAGCATAAGGCTACATTTTGTGGTAAAAGAATCTCGTTCATACCAGATGGGTGCTGATTTCTCCAATATGATTCTGGCAAATCTGGCATCATTAATAATAGATCTTGTCCCACTGGACAAAATATATGTCTAAAGCATTTTATATATTATACATAATGACTGGAATAAGAAATTATACCTAAAATACCCAGATTTTGAGGCAAGTACAAATTTATGAGCTTCAAATCTATGCATACAATCAACGTGGATCATAATATCCGTGGGAATATCTCCAGACACGTTCCAAAAATTTTGTAAACACAAATTAAAGAAATCTTTTAATTCAGGTTGTTTAGAAGCAGGAGTAATCATTTTGCTCTTTCTCTTTTCACAAATATAAGGTGTCACCATTTTCAAAATTTACTTATTTACTATTACAAAAGAATCTAGAACACATTTTAATTCGACATTATATTACATTGGTAATTCATGCGAAGTAAATTTTGAATAAATAAATTGTACTTAATTATATTGAATTTTTAATAGGATCTTTTAAAAAATAAATATTTATAACTAAAATATTCCTCGCAGGGGCTGACTAGCTATAGGACCAAGTAAGCAATCTGCTAGAAAGGTCTTGCTAATATATATAAAAATCAGTTTAAAAGTTGCCAAAAAAAAAGAGTCCGATGAAATAAAATAAAATGGCGTCATACTAATTTATAATTTTTTATTATATTAGTTAAATCAAATTCACTCATTTAAGCAGCTACATCTACAATGTCTTCATTTATTACAAAAACAGTATCATCAACCTCACAATCTGTAACTACATCATCTATTTAATAAATATCAACCCCTTCATCAATCTGATAATAATACAATTAAATCTTTTATTCTTTAAGAAATTCTCTTATAATTTAATATCTTTCTAAATTACCCACATACAGTTGTAAATTTTAAATTACAAAGACTAATATTTCTGAAATATTTTTGAACGAATCCTATACAGTCAATTAATTACGAATAATACATCGAAATTGTATTATAAAAATAATCTAAAGAATGGACTGGTTACAATTAATATAAAAAATAATAGAGCACCAACCTTGTACTCTCAATTTAGACATTCGCATCGTGTCAAAGCATTTCCACAGCAGGCTACATCAATATTCGACATGTTATATTATGCAGTATAAATCAAAATAATGAAAACTCGATAATACATATTCAGTTGGTTAAGCCTATCTTAGAGGATCAAACAATAATTCCATTAGTGGGAAAAATAATTACAGAAAGAAGTAGGGAAATTACAATAACAATAATTTAAAACATGTAATTGAGATATAATTTTTTAGACAAGCCAAACCTATATTACTGATAATGAGATTCCAACTAAACGGTTTAAAAATTTTGCAAATTAAATAAAAACAATTTCATTGAAATAATACCTAAACATTATTAAATATACAAAGATTTTCTAAAGAACTATTTAAAATGAACCTAAAAAACAAAGTTATACCACGTTTATAGCAGTCGCGAAGATAGCGCAACATCGTTCTCCATCCCAATGCGTAAAATACGAAATTAAGTACACATTTAAGTGTTGAGAAATGCTATGAGCCAAATTCCTATAATAAATCCGGTGTGATATCGCTTAGCAATACTTCTCATATCGCGGTTCTAAAAACTTTCTAAAAATGAACATATAGGCTCTTTTATCTTAATGTTGATAAAGTTATTGTGCAGTTCTACATACAATAGAAATATAATTAAGAGTAAATTAAGTATTAAGGCTCTGTTCTGGTTTGTCTTATTTATGAAATTTATTTCTAACCCAGGCTAAACAGACTAGGACGCCCTATTTTGGTTTGTTTTATAAGTATATACATTAAATAATATTATTTGTTATTTATATTTTTTCCACAGAGTTGCTTAACCCTTTTTATATAAATCTAAATAGCATCTTTCTTTTTAGGCTCTTTAAAGGAAGTTATATAGCCGGCCAAACAGATTACTGTTTAGAAATATGACAACCCAGGACACGACCTAAGAGATTTAGCACAATATATTAATGTCAATGATCAATCTACCAATTGTTTACGATATATTTATAACGGGGAAATAATATAAAGACCCTTTGTACTGACGAAAACAACAAATTCTTCCGGGAAAATTTTTTTTGATTCATTAAACGATTGTTTTTCAAAATATGAACTACAATTAAAAAATATAATTGAAAAATCTGGCACAGAAAATATGCATATAGCATTTATCTATATAAGATCTGATTAAACGAGAGGTTTCTGAGGGTTTTAATATTTCCAACTAGAACCACATATTTAATCTATTTATTTGATTCACCAGGCGCGTACGCAGGAATTTGGTCTGGGGGGGGGGGGATAATAAATTTTTTTAAGAAATATTATTGTTTTATAAAAATATCAAGCATAAATTTATTAGGACTAATAACTATTTCTAAGACACTATTTAAATTAATGTGAATTATAAAAAAATTATATGTAAAGAATCACTTAAATGACCCAAAATATAAATTTGATTTTTTTTGAGTCTTTACACAAAAAGTTTCTTAGGAATATTTGCATTTTGTATGTTATACATTTACAATGTGAAATCCAATCTTCGTTGTGATTAAGCTAATTTTTCAATTATCTCATCCTTGCTTGTCAAATGCTTATGAATATTCAAAAGATCCAAACCTTTCAATCTACTTTCAGATGTTGTACTTCTTGGTATGTTTTTCAGAGACCTGCAGGTCCGGCCCCCGGGCCGGACAGTAGGGCCCGAAATTTTTTTAAAAAAACACCCAAGCCGGGCCTAAATTTTTTTTAAAAAACACCTAGGCCGGGCTGTATTTTTTAAAACAGCCTATATTTGAAATCGTTATTATTAGCTATAAAAATCAAAAATAAATATAATTTATTTATAAAAAACACCCAATCCGGACTGTATTTTTTAAAACAGCCTATATTTGAAATCGTTTTTATTAGCTATAAAAATCAAAAATAAATATAATTTATTTTAAAAAAATCCGGGTCGGGCCTGAAATTTTTTTAAAAAAAGCCGAGTCGGGCCTAAAAAAATTTTTAAAAAAACCTAGGCCGGGCCGTAAAAAATCTTTAAAAAAAATCCGGGCCGTGCCCTGTAAATGGTACTTATTCGGGCCTCTGTTATTCTTCTTAAAAAAGAGAATGTACTCCTATTATTTTACTAATGGGAAGAGTTTATAAACCCTTTTAATACTGGGACTATATCAACCATAGTTAATCTTATAAACATAGTTATTCAGCTAGTAAGGTATCATAAGATACTTTAACATATACATAATAAAAATCTAACAAATATTTTTTTTCTATCACCATCTGAAAAAGATTGGCAAGGCTTTTGTGAAAGTTATTTGCAGATTAGTAAGTGCTGCATGATGAATTAAAAATTCATTTATTTGGGTTATAAATGTATCTGTATTTAAGATATACTCTTCTACTGATCCTATATTAATGTTTTAACGATGAGCTGGCCTTGCTACAAGTCGAGGGAGACAAATATTAAACACGTATAGCTCTGCTTTTGACTCAACAATAAAATATGAAATTCTTCATCAACATTAGCCCTAATTTCCTTGAGTTCTGATAAAATGCTCTCCGCTATTCTCATCTTCTTAATCAAGTCAATGTCATGTTTTTAAAAAGTAATACTTAAAATAGTTGTATAATTAAATAATACATTCTAATGAGAAATAAAATTTGGAATAAGCATTGTATCCAATAATTTTCTTGCTTCTGAGGAAATATTTCTTTCAGGTCATTGTGATATTTCAGTAATAGCAAATAATTGGCTCTTCTAACTCCTTAAAAGCTGTTACTGCTTGATGGCAGAGACTCTATCTCGTTAGACTTGCAATTTCTTTTTCCCTGTTGGACAAGAAGTTTCAGAAATAATTATTATTTGACTAGAAATTTGAAAATGGTAGATAAATATTACGCCACTAAAAATTTAAAAATAATAAGTAAATATTACGCCGGAAAACTTGAAATCGAATTTAATTGATAAAATAACTTAGTAGATAAATGTAATAATAAATGTAATTAAATATATATTTTATATGACATACGAATAAATATTAACAAATATAAATTAATATAAACAATAATATTTTTGAAAAATATATCCGGCATCTGCATTTTTTGGCTTGGGGGGGGGGGGATTTGTCCTCCTGCCCCCCCCCCCACGCTGCGTACGCCAATGTGATTCACGCTTTAATCTTGATCTCGGAAATTTATTTGGGCGACTAAATTCTCGAATCTTTGGCAGATTGAAAAGTTAAAATAACTACAGGCCAAAAAAGTTACAAGGGATACAAAAGATCGCCAAAACAAAATGATGATAGATCCTAGCAAAGATATGAAGAAGGCCGTTTAATAGCGATTAACTAATAAGTGTTTATATATATCCTTAAAGTTCTGCAATACCGAAAAATATTAATGTTATATTTCCTTCCTATTATTTCTTTTTTGCCTGATTGGATATCACAACACAATTATAAAATAATTTAAAAATATTAAAAGATTTTAAAAATAATTAGAAGGTAAAAGGAAATATTTATTTTTGTATGATATTTTGTAATAAATAGAATAATAAACATTTATTAAATTATCAAAGTTATTGCTGAATATTTAAATTTAATGTGTATAAAACATTTAAATAGAGAATAAGATAAATATTTTGAATTTGAGATTTATTCCATACATTTTTAAAAATTTGGGACGGGCTATGGCCAAAAAATAGATTTTTAAGGCTTCTAATATATACTATTTAACAGTCAATCAAATTGCGTAATCAGACTATATGTATTGTCTTAGTCAAATCGCATAAGTGTTGGAATAGATTTTCGGAAATATTTATATATTGGGGCTAAATAAATGTTAAAGTTGATAAACGCATTTATTTCTTCAAAGCATTATTTTTATTTTAGTAGTCTAATTTTGCCAAAAATGTATTCCATGTGTTGGTAATCCCTATCCTATAAATTTATGATAATTAAATCCTGAACTTTTGAATTATTTTAAATTTATATACTGGTATAATAATCGAATATGACTGTTTACGTGATTTAACTGTAATATATAATTGATAGTAAGTCTTTTTTGCCAAAACGTAAGAAGTTTAAATAATTATCCAAATTTAAAAAGCTAATTTAAGATTTCATAAATAGATTTTGGAATTAATGAAGCCGATCTCGCTATATCCTCAAACCTATGATTTCGATTTATAACATTTATGAAAATGGTTGAGGATGCCAATAATAGGTAGCTTTAAGTCTAAACAACAAACTAGCTAATATTATACTGATAGTTTATATATATAATATATGTATATATAAGAGTTGTTAAAAGATACTTTTAAATGGATCCAGATACAGTTACAGATAAATCGTCTAAAAATTTGATACAGTTCTAAAAAGTTATCTTGATACAGATACAATTTTAAATGTATCTAGATACAGATACAATTTTTATTCTACTCTTATCTAAGATTTGAATAAACCTAAATTAGGATTCTATTGTGAAAATTTATCAAATGAGCTAAAATATTTATTCACTCGATATCACATTTATCAAAATATAACTAAATATAAAAATGTTGCTCATTTTTCAAAATTATACAAAGATCAATATGTTAGATTATATTAAAATTCTGAAGATTACTGTGTCCTATAATTTAAAAAAATCTTTTATCAAAATTATTTAAATTTTTAAATTGAAATAATCATGCATATTTTAAATAAACACGTCTTTGGTGGGTAATTGAATTTATCAATTAATAGGGGCGATCTGAAAGGCTACGGCTTATATAGAAATTATGAATTTTTTTTGAAAATGACCTCTCCAAAATATTATTTGGATAAGCTAAATTTGTATTTTTTGAAGGAGGTGGATAGGAAATTTGTCTATTAGTTTTTATGTTAGTCTAGTCGCCCTGTCTGTTAAGAACTATTCCTCAAATTGTGAAATAAACACCACCTATAATCTAACTATGATGCCCGGCTCGGATTAAAATTCTTCAGCCCTGCCCTGATTTCTTAAAAATATACTACATTTATTTTAAATATTTATAGCTAATAATGGCGATTTAAAATATTCGGTTTTAAAATATACTACCCGGACAGGTGATTTTTCAAAAAAAATTTAGGCCCAGCTCAGGTATATAAAGTAAAAATTTTTAGGACCGGCCTGGGTATATTTAAAATAATTAAAATAAGCCTACTGGTCTCTGGTTATAAGAAAATGTGTTTTTTTCGGCAATGTATTATTTTTTCAAATTTAATTCATTTTTTTATCGCCTTTTTTTATAATTTAAAAATCTGATTTTACCGAAAACGTATTCCATCATTTTTGGTTTACCTACTTTATGAATTTTAGACCATTTTGCCATGAACTTGAACTTAATATAATTTATATTAGTTCTTCAATAGATTTTTTATACAAATTATAAATGACTTAATATTAATTGTTTATTATAGCATTAAGAGACAATAAAAATAGTTAATATTATAGTTGACACCAGATCTTGTTTTGGATTACAATCAAGCAACCCACTTTCAAATAATAGACTAAAAATTTAAAACTTTTGTAAATCTATTGATATAAAAAATACATATTTTTTTACATTATTATTTTGTTTGACATTAAAATATCGCTAATTTCAAATAATTTTGTCCCAAAGAAAGAAAGAAAATAAAAGTATCAATTTAATTTGCATCACCTAAAAATCTCATTATAATGCAAAACCTTATAAGAAAAAATTTAATGTTTTTAAACTATTATCATTGACCGAATTTAAAAAGATTAATGTATTCAAATATAATTGTTGTTCTTTTTATTAACCTTTTCCCCTGGAGTTAAATTTACGTTAAAAAAAATAGCTAATCAATTTAACACATTACTCAAGTTTTATTTTGAAAACAAAAAATTCGAATTATCCAAATATCTAATGTCAAATATAAATATTTCGGACATCAAATTTTCACAACAAAAAGGGCACATAGCCGCGGAAAACGGACCCAGATTTTTTATGTTACCTTCATTTAAAACCGAGCTATGCAATCCCGGATTTTGGAGAGGAGCTTTAGGAGAATGCGTTGGTACAATGATGCTAACTTTCGTATTATGCGCTACTTGGATAAGCTGGGAACCGATTGAAACCGATATTGTTAAGGTTTTAGCTTTTACATACATGTCATATAATTTCTTTAAAAACATATAGATATCATTATCGGCTGGCTTTATATACACAGCTTTAATATATTCATTTGGTCCTATAAGTGGGGGGCATTTGAATCCAATTTTGTCTTTTAGTTTTTTGATTACTCGAAAGATTACTGTCTTCAGAGGTTTATTATAATTATATATTATACGATATATCGACTTTTTCGCAGGCTTCATATATGTAATAGCTCAATGCACTGGATCAACTTGTGGAGCCTTATTGCTTTTCGCGTTCGTCTTTAATTTAATATTGTATATAAATTTTTATAATGTTGTTAATTTGTAATTAGTTGTGTGCCGCATGATATTCGTAAAAATTTGGGAGTCAACATGATGAACGCTGCATTATTGCCTAAACATGGTTTTGGGTTCGAATCGGCTCTAACCTTTATATTGGTCTTTATGGCTTTGTCAACTCTTGATGCGAAATCGGAAATTCCTGGGTGCAAATCTATAAGCCTTGGTTTAACCTATAGTGCCCTCCATTTTGCGGGAGTTAGTAGACAATAATTATATGAAATACATTTTCATTTAGCTTACCTTTTCTGGTGCAAGTTTTAACCCTGCAAGATCCTTAGGTCCAGCTTTAGTTATATTTTATTGGAGAAATCATTGGGTATTTTATATTCATTAGATATTATAACTTTTAAATCTCTTATTATATTCATTAAAAAAAATAGATTTATTGGGTTGGTCCATTTTTCGGTTCCGCTATGGCTTCCCTCTTTTATTACGTTATTTTTGATCCCTACAACCCAATTAACGCTTACAGGATTATGAATGGCAATTAATTAACTATACACTTTGTTCTTTCTCTTGGTTCACATAGCTAACGAATTTTCGCAAGAATAAATGTCAATTAAACTATTAACTACTGTTTCTTTTTTTTTTCTTTCTTGGTTCAAATATATAACGAACTGTTGGAATAAAATGTATTAATTAGGAGATTACAATGTCTAACACCTAGCAATAAAATAGTAAACATTCTCAACGTTGTAGTTTTTTTATATATCTAAAATTTAATATTTTGTTCAAAAATGCTTTAAAACAAAGCTGATACTGACACCTTTTTTATTTCAATAAACTATTTTAAGCCAATTGATTATTATTTAATTTTATGAATTATATGATAGCCTACGGGGATGCAGATGGGTTCAAGCCTACTGAAAACCTTTTACAGCCCCCGTGAAATATTTTGAATTTTTATTTTACACTAATTTTAGATAGAGCTTCTTTTTTTTACTAATTTTGGAAATTTCTAAAATGTGAGTCCCCTTAAATAGATAAAGATAGCAACACCACTGATTTAGAGCTTTTATATGAAATCTCAATTTAAATGGGTGATTTCGAAAAAAAAAATTGTATATATAGAAAATTGCCAAAAAAAACATAACCTATAAGTTTTAAAAATAATTGGTAATATAGAGAAGTATAAAGCGTATATTATAAAACAGGAAACGGGACATGAACATGACAATATAAACATGATCTGTCCAAATACATTTAGATTTTGAAATATTATTGATAAGTATATTTTGCAAAATTTATCTAAATAAACAATATTGTCTCTAAGAAGATGGCAAGATTCCTTTTATATCGTCCTAAATTCATTTTTATTGAGTGATTCATCATTTATAATCTACATTAAAAAAGGGTTATGTTACATATAACACTGTCAACATATAGCAATTATTAAACAACGACCATTTTTTATAAAATGTAATAAGATCTATTTATTTTTTAATATTTATTAATGAAATAAAATGGTCAAGTCCGATCTACTACATATCAACCCACAATTATTGAACCACCAAGTTAGCTTCAGAAAAAATACATGATTCTTAGAGATCGAAATTAGAATTTTCGGATTGAGACACACGCACTCATCCTACTAGGCTAAAGACTTTCTTTAAAATGACCATTTTTAAATTTAAACATATAATCAAGTGATACTTTGATCCTATCAAAATTTAGTTCTTTCAATATCATACCATCTTATATCTTACATTAATCGTTAAAATAAATTATAGCTATTTCATGAATTAAGGAAAAAAAAAATTTTTAATAGTAGATATGAAACTAAATTTCTTTCTTTTGTAAATATTCTTTTAACTTATTAATTACTTTAGATGCTTCTTTATAAATATTTTATTTAATGCTTCATATTTCAAATTTAAAACTATATAGTTAAAAATTAATTAAAGGAGAATCCTCTACAATGGAACCAATAATATATTCTATAATAATTATCAAGTTATTCTGCGACTGCTAACGTGAAATGTATAATTTAATGATTATATATAAATCTAAAAGGACATACTTATGTTAAAGTTTTTGCCATAGCAATAAGTGAACAATATGTGCCGTATATATAGGAAAATTTGTACTTTAAATTTTCCATCTTTAGGTATTTTGACATTTATTTGAGTTTCATTGGCCATAGTCTGCAAACATATCATCTTTAGTATTAAAAAATAACTATAATGGTTACATAATATTTTATTATTGCGGAAGGTTCCAAATTTTTTTATTTGATAAATTGCCACATAATATTTTTCAGATTTGGGATACTTTTGCCATTTGATGGAGTAATTTCTTCCATAACCTTTAACCAAATCGATTTTTTTTACCTAGTCTGCATTCCCTTGATATCAGCATAACACAAAGCAGCGATCAAAAAGAAAAGAGAAATTTCATTGAATACTTTAGGTGAATACATTAATGCTGTAAACATTTTTTTAAAAATCGAACGCGTTAACGTTCATCTTAAAAAAAAGGAACGCGTTCACGTTCGTTCAAAATTTTATGATAATTTTTTTTAAATTTAATTTAATAAAAATAAATGTCTTATATTTTTTAACACAATATATTAGCCATGTTAAAAAATAATATAGTTTTATTTTGATAATATAATTATAAATGCAATATAATATAGCGAATAAAAAGATAATTATATTTATAAAAAAATCTTATTAATTTTTAATAACAATTGTAATTTTCATCTGATAGACAGGAACGCTTGGCAGTTAAAACGGAATGCATCATTAGCTATACTAAAAATGCGCTCTCAGCGTTTCGCATAAAGCTTCATGATTAACATTATCCAAAGCTCTACTAAAATCCACGAATGTGAAGTAGGAGGGCATTTTGTATTTGCAAAATTTCTGAATAATAATTTTCAGGGTTAATATTGTTCTAGTATGTTTTTGTTGATCTGTACGCGCATATGTATTTGGGGAAAAGATGAAGTATGGTATGGATGATATGATTTATTTTTTAAGAGGACCATAGAAATCTTTGAGACAGGGTGAGGGCTACGGTTAGGTAATAAGTGAATTTTTGTGGGTCTTTGAGGGAAATTACATAGGAAAATTTGTTCCATTCCACTGGAGTATTTCTGTTCTCCCATATTTTATAGAAGAGGGTTAGTAGGAAGGAAGATATTGTCATCATTTTAGGTATATAGATGTGATATTATCCAACCCCGGAGCTTTGTTTTTTGGTAGTTTTTTTTTACTACATTTTATATTTTATTTATGGAGAAACGAGACGAGGGTGGGACGAGGTTTGTATTTATGTTTGTTGGTATGGTTGCTTTCCGTGAGTCGAAGACCATCAATCAACATAATGCCATTTGTTCGTCCTGGTCAATGATTGCTTTTTCGTTTCCTAAAACTATAGAGGGGGGTTTTCTAAAACTACCAAGGTTTACATCGATATTTTAATTTTTATAGGCGTTATTCCTATATTCTTTCATAGCTTTATCGATATCAATGGCTTTTTTTGATATGTAAATCTGTCTGTCACTCCGCAAGAATCTCTGTATGTTTTCCATAAGTCGCTATTCAAGCCATTCTTCATTTTTAGTTGATTTATTTTTTCTAATGTCTCACAAGGCATTCATTCTTTCCTTGAAAAAAGACTTACATTTGGCAAACCATCATATGATTCTGCAAGATCATTTTTAAATAGTTTCCAATATTCTTCTACGTTTCCGTGCATAGTTATGTTTAAGAAGTTAGCTTTTTTCCAATATCATGCTTAATAAAAAATTATTAAATCTTTCGGCATTTGTAATTTACTGAGTTTACGTATAAATTTGTTTTCAAATGATTTGTACTAAGTCCAGTCAAGTTTTGTCTAATTCTGTTATAATAGCCACATATATTCATTATAGTAATATTAGCTATAATCATTCTATGATCCGACAGGTTTATATTAGTTGTTGCTTTAACGCCATCAAACCACTGGTGAAATTTGGGATTTCTGCCCAGCCCTCACGAAAGATATTTTCGATATTAAAATTCTTGTTTCTGCAGAAATCAAGAAGTTTCTTGCTATCCTCGCTATTCGGTTGCTGTTATGGTAGCATACCCGATGACATTACTGCTAACATATTCTGCTTCTTTACCAATTTTCAGGTTTAGATCGCATAGAACTAATATATTATATCTGCACGGTAGGGAGTGGATCGTATTTATCATTATGTAGATGAAGCCTAATCTTTCATTTCTAATTGGTGGGGCATAGAAATTTGCTATTATTATCGGTCTAAAATTTGTGTTTAAATAGAGAAGACCTCATTTTTCAGATATGGGTACGAATTGGATGATAAATTTATGTATTAGTTTATTTATTAGGAATGTTATCCGACCAGATTGTGCTTCCCGAGCAAATTATTTTATAGTCGTTAAAGTTTTCAGTGTTATTCGCTGGATAGTGGGTTCCTTGATTATCTATAATGTCTACTTTAACCACTTCTAACTTTAAGAGATGTGCTAGTTTGTTTTTCATTCCATTATATTTAGGCCAGGTGACGTTAGAAAGAATTTTATTTGGTCTAGAATAAAGATTTAAAAATAGGTTATAATAAAGGAAAATTTATTTTAAAAGAATCTAGCTCTTTATTAAAAAAATTGAAATATGAAAAAGGAACAGCTGATTAAAAAATATAGGACATTTTTCTTAAAAAATTCTGATTAATATTAAATTTTTCAAATAAATAAAAATAAAAAGTGTTTTTAAAATTGAACGAACGTTAAATTCGAACGCGTTTATCAAAAAAAAAGGAATGCGTTCACTCAAAGTTCGTCAAAAATAAAAGAAACGCCTTTCATCATTTTTTTTTAAAAAACCCCTTTCATCATTTTTTTAAAAAAAACGAACTTCGTTCAACACTAGAATACATCGATTTAAAAAATTGGATATTATACAATTATTTAAAAGTATATATATATATAGTGATTATTTAAAATTAAAATAAAAATGAAAATATTTATATTGGCAAACATAGTGCGATTTAGTTTTAAGAATCTCCCATGTTTGTCTTATGAATAAACGTAAATGTTTTAAGAAAAATATAAAACAGTTGCTTTTTATTTTAAGTTATCACCCCTTTAGTTCTATATATTTCCTAGAATATTTTTGATATTAAATGCATTTTAAAAAATCTATTCTTATTTTTGAGATTAAATGCATTTCAAAAAATCTATCATTTGTAAATTACATCTTTTATAATGTATATCTTGGAGAAATAAATGTGAACCAGGAAGACTTATTATTTGCATGGATTCGATCTGTAATGAATATCGGTTTATTGAGTAAAAAGATAAAGATTCTGGGTTAAGAGAGAGAAAAGCATGTTTTTAATAAAAAAACTTTACCAAAATTTCATAACATAAAGAAACTTATGTTTAATTTTAATGCACATACAAACATACCTAATTTACAAATTTAAAAATAAATACAAAGATTTAATATCTCTGATATAAATAAATAAGTAAAATTATTTCCTAAAATTGTGAATATTATTTCGCTTAAAAATAAAAAATGAACCGCTAAGAATTTTTTCCCATATTTGCTCAAGAAAAATATATAGAGCTAAGAATTTTTGTTGATGTTCATAGATTTTTTCTGAAAATCAGACGATTTTTCTAAATAAAAATTTTTTTTTTCTCACAATTTTTTTATTTGATTTCTTAAAAGATGTATTAAATCGCTCAGAAATTTTAAATATTTTTTAAGTACAATTAAACCTCTAATTTGGGCACCGTTCCAACCAAAATTTTTGCCAAATTTAAACAGTTATTTAGCAAGACTTTTTATTTAAAAAATTTTTTCTACCATCTGATATATTCATAGTATATAGCAAAAAAAAGTGAGAATATGTTTAACAATTTTTGAGCGAGTTTTTTTTAATTAAAAAATTTGATTTTACCGGAAATGAATTTCAGCATGTTTTGAATACCTTTCTTATGAATTGTAGAGAATTTTATCTTTAACCTTTGATTAATTTATAATTTATATAAAAAATCGATTAAAAAACTAATAGAAATAGTTCAAAAGTTATAATGGTAGAGTTTATAAAAATCGACTCGAATAGAGTCTTTTACAAAATACATGTGAAAAAAAAATATATCACATAATTTCTTATAAGGCTGCGTCCAAAATGTTTTGAAAAAATTATTAAAATTTTAAAATTTTCGCAAATTAATAACAAAATTTGGACACAGTTTTAAAAAAATAAAAATAAAAATATTCAAAGTGCTTGATATGATTCTATTAGTTATTTATTACAAGATATGAAAATATTTAATTGTATTTATTATTTTATATTACCTTTCAGTTACTAAACTTTGTAAGAACCTATTATTTGATAATGGTTATATTTAAATTTTATTTATATACTTAATAAATACATATATGTTGTAAATAATTGTATCATAAAAAACAAAGACCAATAATAACTTTTATTTTGCATAAAATATATATAAATAATTATATTTGATTTATATAATAAAATTGTAATAGAAATAATATAATATCTTTAAAAGTGCATTATTTTTATTAATAACTATAAGGTATTTTTTCTTTGTTGGCATTATCTTGATCTAGCTATTATTCAATAATAAATATCAAATAATAGTAATATAATATAATATACAGAAATTATAGTATCATCGAGTTTATATCATTAAGTGGGTTAGCAATTTCATTAAGGTATGATGCAGCCTATTAAAATATATTAATTTTATATACAAATATAAAATAATACTGTTACTAGATGTCAATTTTCAGATTTCTAAAATAAAAAACTATTTTATATTTTTGTCTTTTAATATTTTACATTTGTCTGTGTCAATTTAAAACTTGACTCAGAATTTTAGGTAATATCATCAATATTTTCTTTTAACCATATATATTGTTCAACATATAGTAGATCCTTATTTTCCAGTACCTTTTAAATTAAATTATAATTTTTTATTTTTATCAGATTTTGTTGGGTGAAAGAATATAATTTATTAAATTTAGCCTTTACAGCTAAAAATTTCTTTTTCACTTGATCATATTTCATCCCAAATTTTTCTATTTTCTATAGAATATCTAATTTTTAAGTCATTTTTGCACCAAAGGTTGTGCACTTTTATACTTTCCATAAAATTATATTCTGACACTAAAAAATATATTAATATAAAAGGCTATAATCGTTTGGATTAATAAATTTATAAAAATTAACAGCATTAAAAATTGTACCTACTAATTTTTTTATAAATTCACAAATAAATAAATTTTGAATAAATTTTTATTCGAATTTTTTTTTTTTATAAATACCGAAAATGAAATTGGACACTATTTTATTTTTACATTAAAAATAGCTTACGTTATTTTTTTCATCAAAATTTATTTATTTATATTTTTAAGATTTTGGACGCAGCTTAAATAAAAAACTAAAAAATATTAAGCCTACCCAGCAAGACGACTAAGTGAGCCGGCTAAACGAGCTGACTAAGCGAACCGACTAATCGAGTCGGCTCATGCGGCTCCTTGATCGGCTTGAGTCGGAGCCGTTTTTTACGACTACGAGCCAAGTTGCAAGTCGTAAAAACTACATTATTTAATAATACTACAGGCGACAATATCTAAATGTATAAAATCAATAGGATGGAGTCGGAAAAAGGTTGAAAATGAGCCTGTTAGAAGAAACGCCCCTCAGATTCTCAAAGAATATGGTATTAAAATGAAAAATATTTCTTTTGAAATTAGGTATTTCATTGATTAGACTGAGTTTAATACTTATATTATATCACACCATGGATGGGCACACATTGGAAAAAGGCATTCCGTTAAGTTACCTCCCTCCAAGGGAAAAAAATATCTGTATTATGTTCCATATTGGAAAAAGGCATTCTGTTAAGTTACCTCCCTCCAAGGGAAAAAAATATCTGTATTATGTTCCATAGGAATAGGTGGGCTAAAAAATACACTATTATCGACGGCTGATGTGGGTCCAACTTTTATAGGTGAAAATTTTTGACATTCTGTATTCCGTTACAAATAAAGAATATGCTGGCTCCACCATATCATCCTAGCTCTAATGACCAGGCTGAGAAAATGGTAGCCATAGTAAAATATTGGATTAAAAAGACCAAGAAAAAAATGATGTTTGGATGGCCCATTTATATTATAATTCCAGGAATTATGAAGGTTTTACGCCAGCTGAATTGTTTTTGGGTCGAAAGACCAGAGTGCCCATGGATTTTTTAAAACAAAAAGGCATTGCTATTATATCACCATGTGGAAGAGTAAATATAAAATTTCCAGTGGGACAAAATTATATGGGCCCGTTTATTCGACAATAAAGAAAAAATGGGAAAAGGGTTATATAATAGTATGTGGGTACAAAATTGAATCACATAGCGTTCCAGGATGGAATCATTGGGATTCGTTACAATGACCATATTAAGAGACGAGAATAATAATAAGTGTGTAAATAGTACTAAATATGAAAAGCAATATATATAATAGATATTTGGTAGATGAATGGGTTTGTGTCAACTAAATTTATCCAAAAATTATTGCGTAAATCAGTGTATAAATCTATGTGACCATAGGGGGTCTTTAAAAGAGTTTGACTTATTAATTTGACTATGAATGTAAACGTATGTGATTAGTCAATTTAAATTATTACTCACAGTTACTGAATGTATAGAATTCGCATATTATTTATTGAAATAGCCTTATTTCATAAAATGCTTATTCACAGTGGTAATTACACATTATTTATTGAAAGTATAATAAAATTATGTTTTTTCTCAGTCAGAGAATTTAAAAGTGTAATATGATTTGGTATTTAAATTAATATAAATCGGTGATATCTTGTTGATTTACCCATGTGTTACTTGACATCATTTAATATACCAGTTATAAAAAAAAATTTTTATATAGTAATGTTGACTTTATAAGTTCGTTGATTAGAAAATTACAATTTTGCATTTTGGCACTTTTTATAGTATTTTGGTGAATTACGGATGTTAAATAACATTTGTTGAAAGAAATTGATTATTTTTTTTTGTAAAATGAAGTAAATTAATTAAATTAGGTCCTTTATATCATGCTACCATGCAAACCCCATCCCAGTTGGTTGAATTTAATAAATACTATGTATCTTTGACCGTGATCCCAAAGAATATCGGAAGGGAAATTCAACAATTTCAGAAATAAACAGTCAATAGTAAAAATAATTTTAAACTCTATTTAGCGGAATTTTAATAACAGAAAGGTCCGAATTTGCCCTGAGTGGATATTACCCTGGGTTCGATAGGTAGCCCATGAATCGGTTTCTGTTTGGTCTGTGTTCTCAAAATTTCCATCCAAGCAATTTTAAATTTCTGAACCCGAATTCGGATCCACCCTGTTTTATATATTTTTTTAAGCAATACCCCAGCTTGGCCCTATATCTTGAAAATAAATTGCGAAGCCCTTGCGCTAGCTCAATACAGGCCTACTTCGAGTTGAATTAAAGGCTTTGAAAGTAAGGGGATAATAAAATTCTGGGTTCAAATCTAGAAGACATGGTTTATTATATAGTGTCCTCCATTTTGTAGTTTATATAATATTTGCATAAAATATATATTAATTTAGCTTCCTGGTGCAAGTAGTTCTAACATTGCATCTAGTCTAGCTTTAGTTATATTTTATTTGAGAAATCATTAGGTATTTTATATTCATTAGATATTATAACTTTTAAATCTCTTATTATATCTATTTAAAAATATTGATTTATTTGGTTGTTCCTTTTTTCGACTCATGGCTTCCCTCTTTTTTTATGTTGTTTTTGATCCCTACAACCCAACGCTTACAGGTTTATGAATGGCAATAAAACTATTAACTATAGTTATATCTCTTGTATCAAATATTGAAAGAATTGTTGCAATAATAAATGTCATATAAAACTATTAATTACATTTTGTTTTTTCCTCTCTTGGTTCAAATATCTAGCGAATTATTGCAATAAAATATATTAAATGAGCGAATTCTATGTTTAATATATATTCATTTAAATTATTTCGTTCAAATAAATATTTTAAAACTAAACTAAGTGAGCCTTACAGATACTGACATTCTAAACTTTAAATTTCAACAAACTATTTAAAGCCATTTGAATTGTATTAATATTTAATCATGTGAATTATATGATATTCTATTTTTAAGCATTTGTGTCGTCAGAGGGGGGGTAGGGGGGCTCAAGCCTAATATAAACTTTGGAGTTCCTCCATCATGAGATGTTTTGAATTCTTATTTGCTAATTTAAAATGGAATTACTTTATTTTGCAAATTTTTTAAAATATTCAAAAATTGAGTCCCCGCATTGATAAAGTTAGCGATGCCATTGATACATACAGGGCATTTATGTGAAATCTCAATTTAATTGGAAGCAGGGTTGCCAGATGTCACGATATAACCATGATTCTCGCGATTTCATACCAAATTTTCTACTCAATCACGTTTTCTCACACTTCACGCTTTTCTCACGATTTTGGGAAACATTGGGAAAATATTAAAATAATCATACTTTTTCTCACGTTTTTAATTTTTTCAAGATATTTTTAAAGACAAATATAAAGTATTGGAAATTTTAATATCAAATATTTAAAAAAATTGTAGTATTTGTTAATAATCCAACCGATCATATTCATTGGTCAATATTTAATTTAACTAAGCCGTCTAATAATACTCCCCCATCTTTCATGAACAAATCTTGATTGAGTAGTGAGACATATTGAAGGGAGTATACATAAACCAAATTATATTCTTAAGTTTATTCAATCTAACCTTATTAGGGAGGACAGCACTTAGTATAACCTTAAATATAATAACAATGTTTATTCCAGAAAAATTATCTAACCAACCCCCCTGAAAAATTTGAAGAGCCCCCTCAAAATTTTGAATTTATTTATACCAAATCTAATTTTGATAATAAAAAAAGTTGGATAATAGCTAAAATAATTTTTAAAAATAATTTTGAGCCCCCTTAGAGTCCAAAGGTTAGTGACGTCCCTACTAACCTTATTAGAACAGCGCTCAAAAATCATATCTTTGGTAAGTATAATGAATTTTTTTTAAAAATGATTAAAAAAACTATAAGCTCTCTAAACAAAGATATTTGTGTTTTTATAAAATATTTTATAATATTCATTTTATGATGATCGTATATGATATAAGTTGTAGTACGAAGTAGAAGAGACCAGGGCTATTCAGCGCAAAGGGCTTGTCGGTTCAGCCTATTTTATTTTAAAACCAGTAATGTTTATAATTTATATTTTTGTATTTGTATCCATATTTGGGAAGAAAATAATATATATTTAGTATTTAAAATTTTAATTTTATGACATGTTTTTGACGGACGTGAAAATTACAATATTTTTTACTTTACATTATTGGGTTGTATTAAAAATAAATAAAAGTTTAAACATGGCAAAATAGACAATATATGAAATTTAAAACTATATTTTAATATTTAGGAAAGTTTCAGATTGCTATACAAGGCTTAAATATATGTTAAGATCATATTAGTAATATAGGAGTTAATAGAATCTTAGCTTGTCGGAGCTCGATCATTAAATTTTTATAAAATTATTATGGCATTCTTTTATATATAAAAATTCCAAATAGGAAAATTTTCACCATAAAGGATTACGGAGAAGCAATAAAATTGTATGAAAATGACAAGAAAAGTAATATCTATAAAAATATAATATTTTATAAATTTAATATATAACATGATTATTATTATTTGGATTCAATGCAGAGTATGTGAAGGTTGGGCTCATGGGTCCTGTGCCAAAAAAGGTTACTATTTTATTTGTTATAATTGTAAATAATATTATATAAATAAAGCATATATGAAAATATAATGAAAATTATTTTTGTGTCTCATAGGAAGCCTAATACCTCGATCCGACTAACGGGTCCTGTGCCAAAAAAGGTTACTATTTTATTTGTTATAATTGTAAATAATATTATATAAATAAAGCATATATGAAAATATAATGAAAATTATTTTTGTGTCTCATAGGAAGCCTAATACCTCGATCCGACTAACCATGGGTTTGGGGCTACTAGGTTCAAAAAATTACTTATACTAAACCTTATTTGGAGAAAGAATTATTAAATATTTAAAAATTATAGCAGTGTATATTTATAGGTAGGTGTCTAAGGTATCTATTAGTATCTTGTAATGTTGTTAAATGGCTCGTTTTGAGCCGATTTTTAAAAACGGCTAACTCAATATTTCATCTAGAATAATATTACGCAAGCCTGAAGATTTTGTTTGTAGAAGTAACAATGGTTTGGACATCTATTAGCGAAATCTCTAGGCTTAGGCAATATTTTTCTGCCTAAAATATTGAGTTAGCCGTTTTTAAAAATCGGCTCAAAACGAGCCGTTTAACAACAGTAGTATCTTGCAAGATCTTATATGATCTTCATTTTCAGAGTTATGTTGACAAAAATTGCCCCGACTAGCCCTGGTCTCCCTTGGGGTCTATGTAAAAACGAATACGAAAATAGTGCCTTATTTCTATTCGATTCGCTACGAAACAAATAATTTACTATCCATATTTGTAATAATAAAATCTAGTATTTGTATTGTATTTGAATTATTCAAATAATTTGTTTTCTGTGGAAAAAGAATTCATGCGAAAATAGAATTTCTTTTAAAACTTTTATTTTATTATCATGTTGTTTAAAATTCTCATCAATAAAATAGGCTGTTAGCCATAAAAAGGGAATCTGAGTTGAGCTGGCCCAAATATCAGATAAAAAAAATATATTATAAATATTTTTCGATATTTATTATGCATATGTAATTTAAGAATGCTGGAGGATATTAACTTAACTGATGAATCAAGATCATTTACATAATATTTAAGAGTTTATAGTCCTAAATGGTATATGATATTTATAAAAAGTTTTATTTAAAGTTCAAATTAAAAACAAACAAAAAGCTGATGATTTCGGATGAATAAAATAATTATTAAAAAAAAATTTTAAAACTTATTTAAATGATTGATAAGATTGTGCTCTTCCTTTACAGTTTAAATTGCTCTTGCAATGATTTCAACGTACAAGTAACCTTATCATTATCTATATTCATAATGTTTCAAAATGGCCCCTTTTTTGGGAGCATTTTTTTTAATCAATTATCAAGGTTAATGAATTCATCAGTCGTTGTCCCTAATTATACTAGATATTGTATAATTTATCGTTAAATTTATTTTAAAATGTATTCGTTTTTATTCGATTCGCTTTTAAATAAGCCTAGTGTAAACTGTGGAGTGCTATATAATATAAAATACATATTTATAATAAAAATTTATTGAATTAAAATGTAATCAAGAATATATCAAATAAATGTGTGAATATAAGCTTCGGGTTCTCAATAAAGGGCATTTTAGATATTACCACCGGAATTATATACTTTTCTTGGATATGTGTTAGTGTAATAAAATAATTTTCATTTGTTTTCTACACCTAACCATAGGGCCACTTCTTCTTTCTGAAATTGTCCATCTTTATTTTTGTCGCATAATTTTAGCAACAATCTATAAAATTTTTCAAATTCATTTGGGTTCTCGAGAGCCTCATTTTCCTAGCATTACAAATATATTTTTAGATATAAATAGTTATAATTATTATAAAAATATTATTAATGGCACTTAAGCATAATATTTAGTAACAATGCATACTTACTCAAGCTGTATTTTAAATCGGATATAACTTATTTCTAATAAAAACATCGTTCAGACTGGATAAGAGCCGGACTTTCAAAAAAAAATAGGGATGCAGGACTCTAAGAGTTATTATATTATTTTCAAATCAATAATCTTAGATATGCTATTCTATACTTTTAAGTTCTTACTTTTACAGCACACACAGTTAACATTAAGTTTAGTATTATAATAGAATATACATTGGTATTTTGTAGAATATCATGGGTAAAATTTAATAATTCGTTCCCAGAGATTGTCCCATCCATATCCTATTTAAATCAATATAATACTAATTAAATAATATATTTTTTGGTAATAAATACTTTATCGTAATTGTTAAACAAATTATTGAAGTCCCTGCAACTGAGCATAGATGTATTCTTACGTATTCATAAATAGAAGTATTATAAAAAGAAGTTTGGTTACTATTTTTTTTAAAGTATTAAATCTAACTTTTATTTTAATCAAATGGTTCTCATCCTTTAACAATAGTCTGTATATATATTAGAAATAAAAATAAGTCAAAAGATTAGCAATTAATAAATAAGTACCTTGATAGTTCCCCGAAGCTCAATGATCCATCTTGATCTTTGTCAAGTAAAATTATCTAAATATGCATTATAAAGGCGGTAAATTTTAAATAACAATTCCTTTAAATTGATAAAGCCTTCTCTTTAATTATCTAATTATATAAAACATTATAGGAAAATTCTTCTTGTATTTAAAAAAAGTGCGTAAAAAGATCTTAAAAAGAAAGAAAATCTACGAATAATACAGATTAAAAAAATTTTATATTAAATTATTAGATTTTTTTTAAAAAAAGGCGACTCTTCCCAGAGACGCTATGATTCATATGGGATTGGTGTTTAACCTTTTCTATTTTGAATTGTAAAAGCGCATTTCGTATTAATATTTTTCACTAAATCATATCTCAATCTTAGCGCTTGAGGATAAATTTCAGTTATTTTAATTGATTTCTTTACTTTAACCAATCCATCTTATTTTGGTACCACATTTTCTAAAGATGCCACACTATTGGACTAATTTTTTATGCTACCGGTACTAAATTATAAGAGTAGCAAAGCTACAGCCATCTAGTCTCATATTTAGAAATATGGTAAAAATTTGATTATTATAATGATGATAGTAATTGTTTTTAGATATTTTATTTATTAATTATAATTGCTTAGGTGCTTTTAGATTCTTCATTCCATCTTGATATTATATGAGCAATTTTCTCAATTTGCTAAACTTTTGTATTTATTTATACTGTTTGCCAAATGGATTAAATATTATTAAAATGTATATTCTTTAATCATTACAAATTGGCTTAAACTTCGCTTTTAAGAGTTTTATATTTATGCTTTACATATTAATATGAGTCAGATCCATAGCATATTTTCAAAACTAAGCTCGATTCAAAAATATTTTTGAATCGGGGAATAGGAAACTTTGATGTATTTAGACGTAATTGATTTTTGAATAGCAATCTAAAATACGAAATTTAAGTCAGTCGGCACCGTTATTTTTTATCTCACTTATAACTGGTTTTTGTTTATCGACCGGAAAAATCTATTGAAGATATTGACTCACCTAGATATTCAGGGCTTATATCCCTTGAAAACTATCCACCAAATGTGGTAAATCCCGATGATGTACTTAAAACCCACTAATTATTGAATAGATTTTAGAGTTAATGCTTCCGGAAGTTTGACGGCTTAAGGTGTCATATCAGTGGCGTAGCTAGGAATTTTCCTTAGAGGAGGTCCATACATATAAAAGCTTGGGGGGCTCCGTCCCCAGACCCCCTTTAACGGGCCTTCGGCCCTTTGCCCGGCCTTCGGCCGGGTTTATCTTACAAATCATAACCATATCTTCGATAATATATAATAAATATATTTTTTAAATGCATCAATAATTTGTTTTATAATTTAGTAGATTATTCTCAATGACTTTATAATAATACTATCCAGATAATTTCAATAGTAATAAAATATCCTTCCACAAACATCAAAAAGAAAAATATAAATATTATTGGTATTTATTTGATATAAAGTCACCACTTAAGTCTTTTGAACGTATAATCTAAAAATAAATTTTTTCTCTGGGAGGGGTCCAAACCAGAAAACCACCCCCGTAGCTACGCCACTGTGTCATATGATCATTTTTATCTGGCTTGTAATTCGGTTACCTTCTTTTGTGGCTGGCAAAATTAAAGAATTAACAAGTATACTAAATCTTTATTAAATAATATGATAAAAATATAATCAAACTAAATTAATTAAAAAAAATTAAAATAATATAAAAAAATTAAAATTAAAAATTATAATTAAGTTCGTAAAATCATGATCTCTCACTATACAAATATCCTCGAATATATATACTTTTCTATAATCATTTACATAATGTTTTACAAACAAACTGAAAAAAATCTTGAACTTTCTTTAATTTGAATATGCATTCGAAATTTAATTATTTTTTCTTGAGTAGATTTGAATATCCTTCGGCTTTGTAATTTGGTTTAAAAATTACAACATAAGACATTAAATTTTATATTTTCACAAACAAGATATTTAGAACTACTAAATATTAGCGAAATCCAGATGTTCTCCTATAATATCCATCTAGTATGATGCCAATTTTAGCATTTTTTTCTTGTTTTAAATAACTTTTTTTACTATTTACCAAAAGGTTTAAAAAAATATAATGCACAAACACTAAATTTCTATAAAATTTGAATAAATATTTTCAGTTGCTTTTTAATCTTAGGTTAGAGATTTTGTTATACTAACACTAAACATTGATAAAGTTTTATTAAATATTTTCAGTTGCTTTTAATCGTAGGTTAGCCAAGATTTTGTTATAAATAATTTTTACACTGGTTAAAGCATTCAAAACAAAGTATCAATCATTGGTATAGATATTAGAATTAATGCTTCCAATTGTCCAACTTTAACGGAGATATCATAAAGATAATGTATTTTAATACACCAAAAATAAATAACTAAGTGAAAATCAATAATATCAAATCATAATTTTTCATAGAAGAAATCCGGTTGAAGCCCGGGTAATTAAAGATTTGAATGAGAGGTTGAAGGCCTAATTTATTAAGATGATAATTTACTATTAATATTGTCCCCATAGCACCACTCTCTTATATAATTTAAATTATCCAGGACCAATAAAAATAATAGATGAAAGAAGAATGAAATGTGATATAAGCTTATAATTCGTTTTCGAAATTCGGTTTCATATTTGTTTTTTTTATTTATATAATTTATTTAAATAAATATTAAATCTAATAAACACTTACAAATTAATAATGATTAAAATATAAAGTAACGATAAACATATAAAGTAACACGTTACTTTAATTGATTACTTTTCATAATAGTAACACCATTTGCTTTTTCAGGAGGGGGGGGGGGCTAGCGACCTTATTTTTGTAATGCACTTCTCTTTCTTCTTAATAAAAATTAAAGTTCAGTTCTTTCATGACTAAGCTGGGTATGATATATATAATACAAACTTTACAAAATTATATCAATCTTTTATAGTTTTTTTGTAAATTGCAATTTTGAAAGTGTAATTTTAAAAAATGTAATGGCCATTTAAAAATAAAATGTGCTTGTCCAATATATTACTCCTATGCAAAAAATATATGCTATTACAATAAAAATTACATTCCCTTTAACAAGAATCACGATTTGTGAGCAGAGTAGCCATGTCTCCCTCCATCAGCGGGAGACTCCCGCAATTTTTTAGTTTACACGCAGACATCTCTCTCCCGCAAAACTACCGCAATTGGAAATCTCCCGCAAAAATCAATTTTTTAATTTCTCCCGCAATTTTTTTAAAATGTTTTTAACGTTTTTAATAAAAAATAATAAATTTGAGAGACAGTAATTGATTATTTTTATATTTTTAAAATAAATTTTAAATATTTATTCGAAAAACATGTCTAGTTTGCAAATTTCTTTCTATCCTGTTTTATTTTTATCCAATAATAAATCAACATCATTTCATTCATCAGTACAAAGGAGTGTATCAATATCGATTGCAATACAAAAATATTCTTCAAAAATAATAAATAATACATATGCAATTACAGTTGCGGAAATCGTATACACCTATCATGTAGTTCAACATTCACAGAGCTATATCATCACAATGTGGGTCGAATCTTTTTCCCATGATATTTAACGACTCAAATATAAGTACAAACCTAACAAAAATGAGCAAGGCTATCACAAGTGTTTTAGTACCTGAATCCTAGAGGTCAATTCTAGACGATTTGAAAGAGACAGATGCATCTAATAAGGGAATGATCTTTCGCTATTTCAACAAGAATAAGAACATTTCAATAAAACTGTTAAATTTTTTTCCTCGGATAGTGAAAAATCCAACGATGTAGCTAACCACATAATGTAAATAAGCTGATTCAGGGTTATCAATGAATTGCATGTCAGCTTTCTGCGCTGATAATGCCTCTGTAAATTTTGGCAAAAACCAAAGTGTATTAACCGAATTGAGGCCGCACAATAATGAATTAATACCAATTGACTGTATATGCCATATACTACATGATTCTTGCAAGAAGGCAATGAATGTACTATCTGTGGATGTCGACATAATTATGATGAGATGTTTTAACGAATTTAATTCATCAACTATTATAGTTTATGAATTAAAAGAGTTGGTAGAGTGGTCTGACTTGGAATGGTATGAGTTGTTGCGATATGTACCTATCAGGTGCTTATCGTTAATACCTGCCATAGATAGAATTTTAAAATTTTACAAACCCTTATAAAAATACTTTTTAAATAAAGATTTTAAAAGCTGTCCTAAAATTTTGAAAAATTTTTTCAAGTATGAAATAGCAGAAGCATATTTGGGATTAGTTTCACATGTAGGAAATCTACTTCATGAAGTTAATATTCAGTTGCAATCAGAATATTTTTTATTAATAAAGATTCACAAAATCATGCTACAGCTCTGTTCATCTCTACAGTTAAAAATTGATAATAAATATTATGACGCTTTTGTTAAAAATATTAAATGTTCAAATAATACTCTAATTATTACATTTTTAAATGAAGCAGATATTTTTAATAAGACAATTTTAGAATATTTACGATTAAAATTTGATTTTAATAACTCTATTTACAAATGTATAAATATGATGACCTTGGAACAGAAACCGTCAATTGATGGTTTTTGTAATTTTATAAATATATTAAAAATACCGAAAGACTGATGTCTTGTTGAGGAGATTGTAATTCTCTCTATTTTTTATGATTCGCCAGAATACTTAAAGTTAGATTGTCTAAAAGCATAGGAGAAACGTGTAGAATTTTTTCGTAATAACAATAAATCCCCATGCTTGGGAAAAAATTGCGAGTATGTCTTCTTTACCTCATTCTAATGCCTCATCCGAGCGCATTTTTAGCCTGATGAGGACTGCCTGGGAAAAGGATTGCTTTAACAACATTAGATGCCAGGAATTTTATAAATATCTCAATAACGACGGTAAACGTGTAGTTCCATTATTTAAATCTCAAATAATATATAATTAATATTATATTTAATTTTCCATATTTTTTATTTATACATTCGCATAAAATAAATATATTTTTTACATTGTAATCAAAAATTTACAATATCCTCAAACAAGACATCAATGTCGATCGGTATTTTTAAAATATTTGAACATTTTAATATAGTTTTAGCAATGGCGCCATAAAATTTATTGTAAATTTTTAACTGTAAAGATTAACACATCTGCAGCATAATTTTGTGAATCTTTGTTAATTCTGATTGCAACTGCACATTAACAGTATGTAGTAGATTTCTTACATGTGAAATCATTCCTAAATATACCTCTGCCATTCATTACTGAAAAAAATTTCCAAAATGTTAGGACAGCTTTTATAATCTTTATTTAAGAAATATTTAAAGGTTTATAAAATTTTAAAGGTTTATAAAATTTTAAATTCTATAGATGGCGGGTATTAGGAACATATCGCAACCATCATTGTGCTGACTCAATTCTGTAAAACACTCTGGTTTTTTCCAAATTCACTGAGGCATTATCAGATCATAAAGTTGACATGTAATTTATTGATAATTTCGAATCTGCTATATTTACCATTATATGGTTAGCTATGTCTTTAGATTTTTCACTATTTGAGGGGGAAAAAATTTAATAGTTTTCTTGAAACGTCCTTAATTTTGTTGAAATAGCGAAGGATCAAAAAAAATATTTTAATATTACCCTTATTAGATGCATCTGTTAGAATTGCATATGTATTTCCATCTTTCAAATCATCAAGAATTGACCTCATGAATTCAGGTTCTAAAACATTGATGATATCCTTGCTCATTTTTTTTCTACAAGTAAAGTTTTCATTTATCTTGAAGTCGTTAAATATTATGGGGAAAGATTCTACCTACATTGTAATGATAAGTAGCTCTGTGAATGTTGTACTACAAGATAAGTAATACAATTGCTGCAACCGTAGTTGCATCTGTATTATTTCTTATTTTTGGTGAATATTTTTGTTTTGCAATGCATGTAGATACACTCTCCTGCACTGATTATGATAATGTGATTGAACAATAATAAATAAAATAATTATCATTGAAATGAGTACAATATTACCTTATTATATATTTAAACGTGATACGTGATAATTTAGCCCCTTCCAATTGCGATGTTTCGCGGGACATTCGTATAAAATATATTTTTTACATTGCAAAATTAAAATCGTTTGTTTTTTTATAAAATTTTATCTTGTTTAATTCTTTTTTATAAATTAATATATTAAAATAAATCAAGAGTTATTTTATTTTGAAAAATAGTTACCGAATTTGTATTTACATAAATAATTATATAAAATAATAGGCAGATAATTAAGTCAATTTAAAATCCCGGCACGGCCGGAATTTTGCGGGCCTTTTTAGCAAATTTTTTATTTCTACCGCAATTTTCATATTTCTCCCGCAAAATACCAAATTTCTCCCGCAATTCGAAAATTTTGACTTGGCAACCCTGTTTGTGAGTTATGACCTAGAAAATCAAATTTGAAAAAAACTTTTTTCCATGTTAAATCAAAATCTTCTTGTTTTAAGGATTTAACTAGCATAGTAATAAAAATTAGTTGATTCCTTATAGATTTTACAAGTGAGAAAAATAAATTCAGGTATAAAATTCTTTAAATGAATTTTTACGAATAGCTTAGCATATTCTTCAATCTTTCCTATTAGAATGTTGTCATTGTTATTTATCTGATAAAGATCTAACAAAAATCCCTAAAATATTTATAAATTAGTAAAAATAGTATTTTAAACATTCAACCTGAATTTCGTTTAATGACATCGTATTTTTATAACCGGCATGTTTTATCCAAATCTAATTTAGTATAATGTTATAATTCAAACAAAACAATATTTTGAACTTTTGGTAAAAAAAACCACATAAAACATAAAATAAAAGATGGCCTTCGATTTCGAAAACGGTGTGTTAATATCTTAATATAAACTCTTAATCCCTTCCTAAACGTCAGGGTTGTGAATATTACTAGAGGTCTGCAATGGGTGAGTTTTAGTTTTTTTAAATTCTAAACATTAGGCAGCTGAAAGGGCGGGTTAAAAAATATTAGGCAGCTGAGTGGGCAGGTTAAAAAATATTTTTGAAATAATGAATGGGCGATTTTAAATATTTTTCTGGCAAAATGAGCAGAACAGACTTTTATTTATTAAAAATCATTATTATTTATTTCACTATTGCATTTTTTATAAGTTTAAGTAATAAAAATATATAAAAATAAAATAAATCTTAACCAACCATTAAAATATAAACATTAGGCGAGCGGGTGGGTGAATTTAAAAAAGTCATAGGGGGCGGGGTTCGAGTTAAAACCCGCCCGATGCAAATTACCTTAATATAATTGCTAAATTATTGGAATTATATATCAGTTTGAACTAATTACTTGCTCAAATAAAACTCTTAATCATTCAAATATTTTATTTGCTCTATAATTAGTTGACCATTAGAGTATCATATCATTTTTGCAAATTTTTTTTAAAAAAAATTAAATTCCATCAATTATTATTGCATTGTTTTTATAGTATTGATTTATTAAAATAAAACTTTCATAAAATCGTATCCGTTGAGGGATGATTCGTTTCTGCGAAATATCGATAAGAAATTTTCCTCGGATATTATAATTTCGGCCATCTATCATTTTAAGAAATTTATAAAGAAAATTTTACATATTAATATGATTACAAAAATATACCTCGCACAATTCAATTTTACTGTTATTGTTAGAGTCGTATTGTCGCAAAAACTCTTCTCTTAAATTTTGAAAATCACTCTTGGAAGTTTTCTTTAAAAATGAAAAGATTAGTTTTGAATGATAAAATACCATGTTTTGGAGGTGGTCAATTTTTTTCTTTATCAAATAGAGAATATTTTAGGCACGTTTATATTGAATCACTTTTGACCCCCTAGCGAAAGCCAGTATGGTTAAATCTAAACCTGTGAATCCAAAGAGGATTCAGGACTTTTAGATTCTATTTAGCAAAATGTTGATAACAGAAATTTAATAATGACTGATTTTCTGAAAGGGGTCCGAACCCGCTCGGTCTGAAAATATCCCGGGTTTAGTAAATTGTCCAACCAGTCTCTGTTTGGCCTATGTTATCAAAATCAAACAGTTTCAAATTTCTGAACCCTAGTTTGAGTCCACAGCAAAGGTCAAAATATTAATTATTTTATTTTAGATTCTCCTATCCTATAAGAATAAAAACAACAATCAATCTAAAAGTGGCTTGCAAAAATATATTTATTATCATCTAAATACTTGTTCCTTAAGGACGCTGTCCAAAATATTGAGCAAAAAACTATTAATTTGTTCACCTTCCAAAAATCCATTATCTGTTTCAAAATACAAAAATAATATCCAAATGATTTATTTTATTACTATTTTAAATAATAAAAAAAAATGATTTATTTGACAGGAGATAGCTTTTACAATTTGAAATACATAGTTATAGAATATTTATAAGTATTAAAAGCATTTTAGAGTTTATTTATTAGTTTATATACTTAATATAATTAAAAACTTAAACCCAGGAAAACAAGGGCTTCACTGGGCTTTTCAGTTGACCAGGTTCAAGAGGGGCTCACTTTTTTTAAAAAATTCTATAATTATATATAATTAGAGTTAAAAAGCCTGTCAATTAACCATTCAGTCAATTGACCGAAAATATATTTGATCGAAAGTATAATTGATCGAAAACATATTCAAAAGTATAATTGATCGAAAGTATATACTTGACAGGTCAGATCGGCTTAAGCCGAATACTCCTAATTTTAATTAATTTATAACTTGCTCCTATCCTAAACATATATAATTATATCATTAAATTATTTTTCTGGCATCCCCTCCTTTATGCACTGGTAGAATTTCCTTCTAAAAATTAAAAATAATCAAATACTCTAAAATTTTATATCATATAAATATTATGTTTTTCTTATTAACCTGTTTAACAAATTAATTTATTTCTTGGAATTTTTGGGAAATATAATTTATAAATGATATTTTTAGATAGGAATTCGGAGTATTTTATTTTTAAATTAATATGTCGAAGTCGATATTTTATTTTTGAAATTATTAATAATTTCCAAGAAGTTTTTAGTAATATATTAGAAAATATATGAAATATCAAATTGGGAGATTTTAAATGAGGTTTTTCACAATTGCCTTCTAAAATGATAGGCCAAACATTTTTTCAATCAGCTGAAAAATATTAATGATTTCATTTAACATAAATTTACTCCTCATATTCTCAATTCCCGTTCAAAAAAAATAGTTATCCTTAAATTTATCTGAGCTTTGTAAAAATAATCTATTGTAATCGTTTTCTCGTGGTTATCACTCCACATATTATGATAACATTATCTTTCCAAGAATGTCACAAATCTATTTGACTACTTTTTATGCTATCGTTGCTAAATTATAGAAGTATCAAAGCTACCACTTAATTTATCGAGTCTTATATATTAAAATTGACCTATTTAATAGCTCGGAATTAAAATTGAAATGGACAAAATTACTAGACTTTGAGAATAAATTCTTAGAAAAAATACTGAATGTCCGGAATTATTTTTGGATGATCAGATATAAAACAACTAATACTCAGATTCTTAGTACTATTGATTTTAAGACAATAGTCACTATTAGCAAATCGCGGTATTACTTTTGCTTCCCGATATTGATGTCACGTTAATAAATTCGTTATATATGATTCGTAAAATAGTTTATGTTCTTCGCTATAAAATCTTTGCTGTTACCTATTCACGATAAAAGTTTATCTGTTATATTAGCTCTAAAGAGTTCGCAGTGAGTTTTGCTGTAAAAAAATTGCGATATAGTTTTCACGTAGTATTCGCTAATGTGGATTCGCGACTGTTTCGATATAGAATCAATTCGCTATAATATCGCTATAAAAGTTTTGCGAAAATGTTTTTCTTAAAAGTGTTTAAATGATTTGTTAAATTTAAAACTAGATTGAATTTGAAAAAATTTTAAAAATCTTTGTGCAAATATTTTTTAAAAAAGAATTGTGATTTCAGTTTGAAAGATTTTTTATGCATAAAAATTACAAAAGATTTACTTATATATAAAAGATCTTTTAAAAAATATATTTAATTTTTAGATAATTTGATGAAATCCTTCTTCTTTAACTCTGCACTACTAATCCTACGAACGAGTCACTTTTTACTAATCTATAGTAAAATTTATGACGATATAAAATTTTGAATAATTTTAGAACCAATTGAGCCTTCGACAAATTTTTATTGTAAAATAATCATATAACATCATTGAGTACAAATATGTTCATGTAGAATAAAATTTAATTATAAAAATAGCATTCATGCCAGGGTGCTTGATGCATCTAACAGATGCGTTTTTTGCAGTGTACGTAGATTGCTGTCATCATACGCCTCAATTTTGATGAACAAAACTTGCAAATAGTAAAAATAGACTCGGTAAGATTCTCCCTTTCCTCCGATAGATTTTTACCTGGATATTTCTGATATAATCTTATAGAGGATCTCAAAGTGATATAAAAAATAATTATGTTTTGACTTATCATTCCCTAATTTTTACCAACAAAGTGCTCTATTCCTAATTCAGATAATGATGATAAAAAAAAATTTTCATGAGAAAATATTTTTTTAATAAAAATAAATAATAGGTAAAAAAAAATTATTATTTGCAAGAGCGCCTAAATATACAAATTTTGACATTTACCACACCATCAATATTTACAAATATGTAGTATTCCAGGGTTAAGAAAAATCTTCAAGGATTACCCTCAAAAAATTTTTGAAATTTAAAACAATAAATATTTTATAATTTCAAAATAATTTTTTGACCAAAATATCCATTAAAGATCTGTAAATTCAGGCCCTCAATATCCCGCCTCCGGCCCGAACGGGCTCAAGCCCTATTTTTTAAAAATAATTTTGGTTCGGGTTGGATCGGGCATAATATTTCTTTAAAAAATTCTGGCCGGACTGAGCCTATATTCTTAAATATGATATGATATCATTAATTTTTGTAAAGTAATAAATATTTTTAAAATCGCTTGAGGGTGCTAATATTTTTCATTTATAGTATTTATTTTTAGAATTAAAAAAATTAAATTTTACTTTGTTCAAATAAATTCAGGCCGGGCGGACTAATTTTTATTCGGATCGGGAATTTCGAGACAAATAAAATAAATTCATTCAGAATCAGGGTGGACAAATTTTTTTAAAAAAATTTGTAGTAAGCCGGGCTTGAAAATACGCCCGATGCAGATATTTTTTGGCGGGGGTGGTATTTTATTTTTTTTTCGGGGAATTATTTTCTGGGATTTTTTTTCCAGGGGAAATATTTCCTCCAGCCGTCTTATTAGTGGTAAAATTTAAATAAAAATGCTAATTATATATCATAAGAAATTAAATTATTTTAACTATTAATATTGAACTGTAAAATTAAAATATTTTAAAGATTCTCATCAGTCAAATTATTTTTATAATGAAAACGAATAAGATTTATACATAAGAATAGTGATACAAAATTGCTTCATTTGAGCCGATTTTTGAAAACGGCTAACTCATTATTTTATCAAAAAAAATATTTCGCAAGTTTAAGGATTTTTGTCATAGATGGCACAAAGGTTTGTACATCTATTAGCGAAATCTCGAAGCCTAGGCAATATTTTTCTGGGTAAAATATTTGAGTTAGCCATTTTTAAAAATCGTCTCAAATGGAGCTATTGTGCATCACTACGTGAGAATACTTCTATACTCTAACTTTAATAGCTAGCACCGCCAAGCAACATAAAAAAGAATCTTATAATTTATTGATATGTATCAATAAAATTAGATTGATAACTTCAAAACATTTAAAATATCAATAGGTTCAAACCGCTTCACAGACCGACTAAAGGAATTCAGTTCAGGTTCGGATGACAAAAATTTTACCGGTTCATCAGTTTGATGAATAACGGTTAAGATAAGTTTAACAGCTCGTTTCAGGTTTGGTTTGGATCCCTTGTAAAAACTCTTCCTTTTTACAATATTTAGTTGTTCAAAAAACGCTTTTCTCAAACCAGAAGAATTTCTAAGCGGGCTAAATTTAAGAATCTGCTGGTATTCAAATTTAAAAAATGATATTTTTACAATACTTTTGTTTTAAAACATTTAATATTCCATAATATTGTGGAATTTTTTTAAAAATATTTATTTTCCACTTTTATAAATTCTAACCCGCTTGCCTTTCTTAACTATCATTTTGTAAATTATACATCTTTTTATATCAATTTATAAATGATATTTGTAATATATATTTATTACTATCTTTATCATAGTTTTTCCAACATTGCGTAAATTCGGCCGCAGTTAAAGAATTACATAGACTTCTGAGCTTACCAATCAATATTGGGTTTATATTTGATCTTTTATAAAACGTTTTTTTGAAAGGACGAAATATAAAATTTTTGTTGAATTTAGATTTTGAAATATGATCCATTTTAAAAAAAATCGAAATTGATTTATCCTATTTTAAAATAAATTATATTTGGTAAAATTCGATGATATAAAAACACAAAAAAAAATTCATCTACTAGTTGTAATGAGTATTGATTATTTTTTGTAATTTTCAATACCAAAAAAAAGTGATATCTAGTGAATTTTAATTATTATTTACGTAATATGTCTCACATTTGTAAACAAAATAAAGTAAGGAAAAGTGTTAGCACGGGAATACGTATATATGCCTAAAACGAACAAATCCATTATTAATGGTTTCTTTTTACGATAGTAAAAATGTGAAACGTGTCAAAAATTTAAGGATGCCAAATATAGAAAAATATAAAAAATTTTTTTTAATAGATTATAATTATAGAATGGTTAATGTATATTATATGTTAATTGTGGCTTGTCATCGATTGATGACGTAGATCAGTAGCGTAACTAGGAGGGGATTACTCAGGGGCTTGAGTCCCCTGAAATATTTGAAGAGCCCCGTCAAAAAATTTTTTTATGCCACTAAAAAAAGAAGGTAATTTTGGATAATGTGAGCTAAAAAAAAAGGTAATTTTGGATTATGTTAGTTAAAATAAAAAAATAAATGTTGAAAATAATTTGAAACTTTTTTTTGAGCCTCCTGATTGTAAAGGCTAGTGACGCCCCTGACGTTGATAGTCTATTTTGAACGATATAATGGAGTGATATGTTTCTTAGATTTTATGGTTTAATTATTTTTTTAAAAAACTATTGGAATAGCGATTAGTAGAATATAAGGCCTCATTTATAGTGAACGCGTTATGTTCAAGCGTTGCGTTATTCAACGCAGTCTTATTACAAAATTAAGCCATCAAATAGGTGTAAATTTATAAATATGAAGCATTTTAATGATGACGCTATGAAACTTGAAAAACATATGTTGCGATGCGTTGATAAAAAATATTCGATACGATTATAAAATAACTAACTAATAACCCATCAAGAATGACGGATTTGAGGGGTAATTAGCTTGTTTATATGGTACTAAATATATTTTATTAATATATTTTAAAAAAATATTAAAATTTAGGAGAAAAAGAGGTAAAGATATTCCTAATTTAAAGTATGTATTGATGATCCGTCCTTCTTGATAGGCAAAATGAAAAATATATGACTAAGAGTACCAGAGCTCCCACTAGTCAGCATTATTGAACCCGTCAAAATGACGGGGAATGAGAATTTTCTCCTTTCTCTTATGATAGTTGTTACCTGTTATTTGAAAATAATATCCAATTTTTATTCTTTATAATCCCCTCCCCCCTTCAGGCCAGGTCCAATCCATTAAAACTAAGTGTAAATGCTATGTTTTGAGCCAAAATATATTTAAAGCTTTTACTTGATACCCATATCAATATTATTTGTTAAAATATTACTAATCATCTATGCCTATTATTTAATATTGAAAAAATTCACAAGCAAGGTCCAAGTCCATAATAATTTTGAAAAAAATATCATAGTAATTTTGGTAATTGAGAACTGGAATAAAATATGGGCTTTGGTTTTTTGATCAGGCCGAGCCCAGGCCTGCAAAAAAATTTGTTTTAGGTCAATGTCTGATCCATAGTTAATAATAAAAAAATTCCCAACCGTCCAAGCTGATAATAATTTGAAAAATTTTCCCCAAGCCCAGCCCAATATAATTTATAAAAATATTTTCCAAGCCCAGCCCGACGCATTATAAATTTAAAAAATTTTTCTCAAACCTGGCCAACCGATAATAATAAAAAAAAATTTTCAGCTTCCAATAAAAAATATTTTCCAAGCCCAACCCGACCCATTATAATTTTAAAAAAATTTTCTCCTGATCAACCTATAATAATTTTGGAATTGTTTTCAAGCCTGTTCCAATATAATAGATAAATATTGATATATTTAAATTACTTTATCATATTCATATATAAGAATAATTATATTACAAAATTTAATATAGAGGGGGGGGGGTGACTGGAAAGAGCTTTTGACTAACGAACGTTAAGTCATTGGTTCGAATCTCGTTGATGTAATTTCTTGAATACGGCGAAATTATTATATTTATTTATATATTGAGATCCGATCAAATTATTAATGAAAAATTCTTTTTTTATTTTTAATTTTAGAGTAAATTCTAATTTTATAAGAAAATCTTATATTTGAATATAAAATTATAATTAAATAGGGGGGGGGGGGTGTATAAAGAGAGTCGCCATCATCGAAGGCGGCAATAACCGGCACAATAACATCATTTTTTATGAAATACGCTTGAAATTATTACATTTAATAAATGCTAATTGATTTTTTTTAAGAAAAGAAAAAAATTATTAAAAATAAAATATATACTAATATTTATAGCCAGGGGTATATCCAATGGGAGGGGTAGGGGAAAAGAAGAAGAGACCCCCCCCCCTCATAGCATTGAAAAAATATAAAAGGACTCAGGCGCGTGGAAAAAGGGAGAAATCTCGAAATATAAAAGAGCTTTATGAATTGTTATTTACAAAGTATTACACATAAAAGGTTATATTATATTTTAAATATTAGTAAATAATTTAAATATTTATTTCATATATATTAATATTTTATCTCACGAAATTTAAAATTATTTTCTTATATTTTTTAAACGTTTAACATTGATGAATATAATAAAATTTTATCAACCAAAAATAATTCTATTTTATTTATTTCTACTAATATAGAAAATTTCAAGAGTGTTGAAATGTTCAGATATATCAAATAGACAAAATTTACTGAATATAATTATTTTCTGAGACTTCTTATGATGCAGGAAAAAAAACTGCAAAACGCCTGCACGACATAATGAAGTCTTCAACATCAAGCTGTTACAATATTTTTTGGATCTAGAAGAATCTATTCTTTATGTCTTTGAAAAAATATTAGTATCACCCGTAACACATATTTCATCTTACGCAGATACATTATTATATATAATATGATTGCCGATTTTTTTTATTGAAATGTATTAAAAAATTATTTCACAACAATTTTATGCAATATTTTTATGAGAATCGCGAATATTATTATATTACAACTTTGAAGACCAAAAGATAATATCGATCAGAATTTTCTCGAGATTTATGTAAATGTTGAGGTGAAAGCGAAATTATATTATTATGATTTTGAGATTCACAAGCCTCGACTTTACCGACAAAATCGTTCTGATATTAACGTGGACTCAATTGAGGATCATTATAATATAAGCGTTTTTATTTTACTTATGGATTATTGACTCAATTTAATGACCGATTTGTGATGACTCTATCCAATTTACAAATACTATATCTTATATTTCACCCTGATCTCCGAATATATCAAATCTTGATATTGAAAAATTAAATATTTAACTAAAACATTCTGATGTTTATAATTTTGTAAAAATACTACTATTAAATTAAAATCATAATGATGTATTTGGTTTATAATTTGTTATATTTGTAACAATAAAATTATTAATTAAAGATAAAAATAAAAATAAAATATATCTTTATAAAGATCAATATAAAATATATCAATAATTAAAGATAAATATAGAATATGCCAGTAATTAAAGATAATATAAAATATGTCCTTAATACTACTAATTATCCAAAGTTTCATTAAATATTATGATTATCAAAAAAAAGGTGCAAAAGTAAAAATCGGTGGCGTAGCTAAGAATTTTCCTCAGAGGGGGCCCATACATATAAAATCCTAGGGGGCTTCGCCCCCCCCAGACCCCTCTTTAACGGGCCTTCGATCCTTTGGCCGAAGGCCGGGTTTATCTTAAAAATCATATTTGTTTTTCTTATAATTTAAAAGTCCTAGAATTATTGATCATTTTAATTAGTATTGTTAAACGGCTCGATTTGAGCCGATTTTTGTAAACAGCTAACTCAATATTTTAGCCAAAAATATATTGATCAAGCCTAGAGATTTCACGAATAATGTCTAAACCTTTGTAACATCCATGAATAATACTATCCAGAATAATTTCAATAGTTATCCTTCCACAAACATCAAAATCAGAAAAATATAAATATTCATGGTAAAAAAAATTTGTTCTGGGTGGGGGGGGTCCAAACCACCTCCCCCCTTCCCGTATCTACGCCACTGAAGTAGTTTTTTATTTTTCATTGTTATTTATATTACCGCAGAATTATATAACAAACTCAAATTTATCTTACGAATTTTTATTTTATACTTTTGTAATTAATGTTTAAGAAAATCATTTGGGTAATATTTTATTAATTAATGTATAAAAATTAAACACCTTTCTAACAACAGAATAGAAGGGCAAATGTCATACCTTCATTTACATTTATAGCACACTCTTTGAGCTTTATTTTTTGAAAATTACATTAATTCTAGTTAATCCTTTAACATTAAAATGTTTCGGATGTCATATAAGGATTTATATCAAATAATTTACATCAGCGCTTTATGCCTAATTTATCAAATAATACAATAAATAAATCTTTTTATATTAATAATTTTTTCATGGTGTCATATATAATCATGCTTTTATAATCCTTAACTTAATTTTTACCTATATTTATATTAAGGGGTATATATTTTTTGAAAGCAGTAACTAAGTCATGTAATATACTTTTGTGCAATTCAAATTTTTATAATCTATAAAGTTTATGGATCAATAATATTATATATTGCACAAAGTAATACATATAGTTATATAATTATCATAAAATAAAATATAAGCTTAAGGTGATTGTATCATTTTTCTTTAAAATATTAAATATTTACTTTCAATTAATATCCCTTTTACATCTTAAATAACTTAAGTCTGTTTTTATTATCAATGATTGTTCAAAGAAAGTTAAGATAGTACAGTTTCAATAGTTATAAACGCATTTCATATATAATCTAATCTTAATCTTATATCATTATTACATATAAAATAGCATTATGTCATGTAAAATTCTTGTGGAATTTTTATTTGAAAGCAGTTTTTATATTCTTCTATTATCAAAATAGGTAAGTAAGAAGCTTGTCACATTTTATTTGCCTTTCTCAAATAACAACTTTATTCTCTATGATATCTATGACAATATATTTTAATATATATTTAGATATTCCTGAAAAATATTTTAATTTTTCATTACCAACTACCTGTCAAGTTCAATAAATATTTTATGTTAATTTTTTTTATCAAGTGTAATTAAAACAGTGGCGTCGCTGGGGGGGGGGGGGAAGCGCAGGGGCTCGAGCCCCCTGAAAAATTGGAATAGCTCCCTGAAGCAAAAATTTTTTTTTAATGACTCCTTAATATCCCCTTGAACTAAAAATAAATTTTTTTAATTGCTCTGAACAATTTCTTTTATAATTCTATTGAGTTATATATAGATTTAATTTAATTTTATTATTTAATAATTAATAAGACTATCTAAATTTTTATTAAATTAATACTATTTTAATTATGATTAGATTAATACATATAAATTATATTTTTACTATGTCAGCTTGCGATCAAATTCTGTGTTAAAAATATATCAATATCACTCACTAAATATTAATTTAGTATTAACAGTTGAATCTTAATTGACTTTTATTATTTAAATTATTATATAACCCTAATTAAATTAATATAATCATTTATAATTGAGAATTAACAAATTTAATTGTAATTAGCCGAATACATCACTAATCAACTATGATTTTTAAATTTAATTATCATGTCTCTTTCTAAAATTATTTTCAAGGTCCAAATCCAAATAAGTATAAGAGATTTATTTATAAAAAGTAAGTAGACATATAGTTTATAATCCTCAATTATATATAATTATTTATAAAATATTAGGTAAAATGCCACTTTTGCAGAGGTATTTGACAGTTTTATAATATATTACAGTTAATATTTTTAAAATTTTCCTAATCAATACTTTTGATAATAAATATAAGTAACAATTTGCATTCAACTATTTAACACCATCTATTTATTTAAAATATTATTATAATTAAGCATCTTATTATTCATTCCATAATGGATGTAATAAATTAGATATCTTTTCTTTTTTTACTTTTTGAAAAACAGTTTTGAGTTAAATTTTTAATACGAATATATTTTCGATATAATTACAAACTACTATTATTTTAAGATATAATATACCAACTATAGAGATGGTGCTACATAAAAAATATTATTTCTGCATTTGTCTTGTATTGTTTTAATTATTTATGTTAGTTTATTTTATATGCATAATATAATAAATGACAAAATATGAAATTCGGAGTAATTGTTTAGAGTTAGCAAATTTTAAAAAGTATAATATATTAATATAAAACCCGGCCGCCCACAAATTGAGGGTATGGGGGCTAAGCCCCCCATAAAAATTTTTTAATTGAGCCCCCTGAGATTGTAAAGGCTAACGACACCTCTGAATTAAAAGTGATTTTTCTCAAAAAACCGATTTTTAATGCTTTTTTTATCAATAGCAAACATAAAATATATATTTGTTAAATATTAAGAAACATTTATAATAAAATAACATATTTTTATTCAATATAATTTATGTGATGAAGTATAGATGCGAATAGACCTGGATATATAAATGTTTTATTTGATAGCAATGATATATCATTGTTTGAGAGACAATTTAATTCAAGTAGGAATATATCAAACAACAACTCTAAACAAAGAAATAATAAAAGTTATATTTCATATTGAGAATCATATTTTTTGCTCTCCTTGTTTCTTTTTACAACCCTTTATATATGATATTTATTTAATATAATAAATAAAACAATAATAACAACAACGTTATCAATTTTAAATTAATCAATCAAAGTGTTAACAAAATAATAAAAGAAACTAAGTTAATAGATAATATAATGTAAAATAAAAGAAATAATAAAGAATCAGTCGACAAAGTAACATTCCATCCTCCAAAGGAATCCCGCTTAGGTTTTAATGGATATGTTGAGTGGACTAAAAACGTTTAATCATTATTCTTACTGGTTCCTTGATAAAATTTCTGTTTTTCCCAAGACCATTTTCCTGGGTTATTGTATTTGGTACTTTGCCCACTGGTTTTGCTGCCACACAATATGCCATTAATGTTCATGATATGATCTTCTAAAGAAGTCTATTTTAGTAAATTTCCTGCCCTTGACTAACTTTGCAATCAGAATGTTTATATTGGGTATGAGCAGGGTTTATGTCTTTATAATCAGCGCACAACCTCGTGGTGCCGTCGCTATGGACTTGCCCATCTGTCATGAGATAGAGGCTCTATGATATTATCCTTTCAGACGTCCAACTCACGAGTCATTGCATCAATCCTGGCAGAGGGCACTTTCCTAGAGGGTATGATTCTAGGCACGGCGTCATGCATCAAGTGAATCTTCACTTGCCTGAACATTTTGGGATTGTTGGAGCGTGTTGACTCAAGGTATTTTTTTATATTCAAAATCACCTTCATAGCTCTGTTGTACCTACAACGTTTAGAGGGCGAATGATTTCTTATACTTGTTTGGAATAAATTATTACCATGCTTTTATATAAATGTATATACAAGTAATTTATTATATTTTAGATAAATTAATAAAAATATATTTCATATTTGTTCCAGGCTTATTTTTTTATTAAAATTACCCTCCTATCTTGTAAAAAGATTTTATGACTAAATATAGACTAAAGTAGCCGAGCAAAAGCGGGCCGAAGGCCACCCCCAAAATGGGGTCTGTGGGGGGAAGTCCCTAGTAATTTTTTAATTCCTCCCCCCCTAGGAAAATCCTGGCTACGCCTATGGAAGAGTTGTTTATTAAATATAATACCACAATCCCCTCATCTGCCCCTGTAGAGCCTGTTTTTAATATAGTTAATGTCGTATTAACTGCCAAGCGTTTCTGTCTATCAGATGAAAATTTTGAAAAACAATTGTCATTGAGAATTAATAATAAAAAAATTTTATAATAAAAGTATCTTTTATTTGCTATATTATATTGCATTTATAATTATATTATAATAAAACTATATTATTTTTTAAACATTGCTAATATAATGTGTTAAAAAAATATAAGACATATTAAATTATATTTTAAAAAAAAATTTATCTAAAATTTTAAACGAACGTGAATGCGTTCCTCTTTTTTGAAAATGAACGCGAACGCATTCGATTTTTGTCAATGAACGTTGAACTCGAATGCGTTCGATTTTTTTAGAAATGTTTATAGCACTCGTGACCAGGGTTGCCAGGTCAAAATTTTCAAATTGCGGGAGAAATATAAAAATTGCGGTAGAAATATAAGAATTGCTAAAAAAAAAAATTGCGGGTCGGTAACTATTTTTCAAAATAAAATAACATCTTGATTTATAATATATTAATTTATAAAAAAAACCAATGATCTTTTTTAAATATAAAAGAATGTAAACAAGATAAAATTTTATAAAATGAAAACGATTTTGATTTTACAATTGAAAATATATTTTATGCGAATGTCCCGCAAAACATCCGCAATTGGAAATCTACCGTGTGTGTGTGTGTCTGTATAACATTATAGGGATAGGCGCTTAATTATCACGTATCACTTTAAATACATAATAAGGTACTCCAAAAATAAGAAATAATACAGATGAAACTACAGTTGCGGCAATTGTAATCACTTATCTTGTAGTACATTCACAGAGATACTTATCATCACAATGTTGGTAGAATCTTTTTCCAATAATATTCAACGACTCTAATATAAATGAAAACTATACTTTTAGAACAAAAATGAGCAAGGCTATCATCAATGTTTTAGGACCTAATTCCAAGTGGTCAATTCTTGACGATTTGAAAAATGGGCATACATATGCAATTCTAACAGATATCTAATAAGGGAAATATTAAAAAATTTCCCTTGTTCCTGCGCTATTTCATCAAAATTAATGTCGTTTCAAAAACACTATTAAATTTTTTCACCTCAAGTGAAAAATCCAAAGACATAGCTAACCATATAATGGTAAATATAGCAGATTCGAAATTAACAATAAATTGCATGTCAGCTTTCTGATCTGATAATGCCTCAGTGAATCTGGTAAAAACAGAGTGTATTTAAAGAATTGAGTCAGCACAATGTTGGTTGCGATATGTTCCTAATACCCGCCATCGGAATTTTAAGTTTTTATAAACCTTTAAAAAAATATTTCTTAAATAAAGATTATAAAAGCTGTCCTAATATTTTGAAAGTTTTTTTCAATAATGAATGGCAGAGGTATATGTAGGAGAGATTTCACATATAGGAAATCTACTACATGCTGTTAATGTGTAGTTGCAATCAGAAGAATCTTAACAAAGATTCACAAAATTATGCTGCAGATGTGTTCATCTTTACAGTTAAAAATTGACAATAAATTTTATGGCGCCATTGCTAAAACTTTATTATATTTTATGTGAGATTTAAATAATAGAACTAAATGTTTACTGTCGTTATTGAGATATTTAAAATTCCTGGCATGACATATTATATATTTGTTTAATCATTAGCTCGACCTCTAATGTTGTTAAATCTCTCCTTTTTCCAAGCAATCCTCATCAGGCTAAAAATGCGCTCGGATGAGGCATTAGAATGGGGTAAGGAGAAGACATATTCGTATATTTTTTCCAAGCATTGGGGATTTATCGTTATTACGAAAATATTCTACCCATTTTTCCTCTGCTTTTAGACCATCTAACTTAAAGTATTTTGGCGAATCATAAAAAATAGAGAGAATTACAATCTCCTCAAACAAGAAATCGATGTCTTTCGGTATTTTTAATATTTTTATTAATTATAAAAACTATCAATTGATGGTTTCTGTTCTAAGGTCATAATATTTATACATTTGTAAATAGAGTTATTAAAATCAAATTTTGATGGTAAATATTCTAAAATTGTCTTAATAAAAAAATCTGCTTCATTTAAAAATGTATTAATTAGAGTATTATTTGTACATTTTAATATAATATTTTTAACAATAGCGTCATAAAATTTATTATCAATTATTAACTGTAGAGATGAACAGAGCTGTAACATGATTTTGTGAATCTTTTTTATAAAGAATATTCTGATTGCAACTGAATATTAACTGCACGAAGTAGATTTCCTACATGTGAAACGAATCCCAAATATGCTTCTGCCATTTCATACTCGAAAAAATATTTCAAAATTTTAGGACAGCTTTTAAGATCTTTATTTTAGAAAAGTATTTTTTTAAGGGTTTGTTAAATTTTAAAATTCTATCGATGGCAGGTAATAATGACAATCACCTGATAGGTATATACAGGGTTTCCATGTCTACCCTCATCAGCGGGAGACTCCCGCAATTTTTTAGTTTACACGCAGACATCTCTCTCCCGCAAAACTACCGCAATTGGAAATCTCCCGCAAAAATCAATTTTTTAATTTCTCCCGCAATGTTTTTAAAAAGTATTTTAACGTTTTTAATATATAAATAATAATTTTGAGAGACGGTAATTGATTATTTTTATATTTTTAAAATAAATTTTTAATATTTCGAAAAACATGTCTAATTTGTAAATTTCTTTTTATCCTGTTTTATTTTTATCCAATAATAAATCAACATCATTTCATTCATATAAGTCAGTATAGGGGAGTATATCGTATATCAATATCGATTGCAATACAAAAATATTCTCCAAAAATAATAAATAATACAGATGCAACTACAGCTGCGGAAATCGTATAAACTTATTATGTAGTTTAACATTCAAAGAGCTATATCATCACAATGTTGGTCGAATCTTTTTCCCATGATATATAATGACTCTAATATAAGTGCAAACCTTACTTGGTTTTAGTACCTGAATCCTAGAGGTCAATTCTAGACGATTTGAAAGATGAGCATCCATATGCAATTCTAACAGCATCTAATAAGGAAAATATTAAAACATTTCCCTTGATCCTTTTCTATTTCAACTAGAATAAGAACATTTCAATAAAACTGTTAAATTATATACCTCGGATAGTGAAAAATCCAACGATGTAGCTAACCACATAATGTAAATCTAGCTGATTCAGGGTTATAAATGAATTGTATGTCAGCTATCTACGCTGATAATGCCTCTGTAAAATTTGGCAAAAACTAATGTGTATTTACCTAATTGAGGCAGCACAATAATGAATTAATAACAATTGTCTGTATATGTCATATACAACATGATTCTTGCAAGAAGGCAATAAATGTACTATCTATGGATATCGAAATACTTGTGATGAAATGTTTTAACGAATTTAGTTCATCAACTAAAAGAGTTAATGAAATAAAAGAGTTGGTGGAGTGGTCTGACTTGGAATGTTGTGAGTTTTTGCGATATGTATCTATCAGGTGGTTATCATTAATACTTGCCATCGATAGAATTTTAAAATTTTACAAACCCTTAAAAAAATACCTTTTAAATAAAGATTTTAAAAGCTGTCCTAAAATTTTGAAATATTTTTTGGATTATGAAATGGCAGAAGCATATTTGGGATTCGTTTCACATGTAGGAAATCTATTTTATGCAGTTAATATCCAGTTGTAATCAGAATATTCTTTATTAATAAAGATTCACAAAATCATGCTACAGCTCTGTTCATCTCTACAGTTAAAAATTGATAATAAATGTTATGGCCCTATTGCTAAAAATATTATATTAAAATGATCAAATAATACTCTAATTAATATATTTTTGAATGAAGCAGATATTTTTATTAAGACAATTTTAGAAAATTTACAATCAAAAATTTTAACTACTCAATTTACAAATGTATAAATATGACCTTGGAACAGAAACCATCAATTGATGATTTTTGTAATTTAATAAATATATTAAAAATACTGAAAAACATTGATGTCTTGTTTGAGGAGATTGTTTTTCTCTCTATTTTTTATGATTAGCCAGAATACTTAAAGCTAGATGGTCTAAAAGTAGAGGAGAAATGGGTTGAATTTTTTTGTAATAACAATAAATCCCTATGCTTGGAAAAAATATGCTAGTGTCTTCTCCTTACCTCATTCTAATGCTTCATCCGAGCGCATTTTTAGCCTGATGAGGACTGCCTGAAAAAAGGAGAGAAATCGGATTGCTTTAACAACATTAGACGCCGAGCTAATGGTTAAACATATTTATAATATGTCATGCCATGAATTTTATAAATATCTCACTAACGACGGTAAACGTTTAGTTCCATTATTTAAATCTCAAATACAATATAATTAACATTATAACTATTTAGTTTACCATATTTTTTTTATATTTTTAAAATCTTATTTATACATTCGCATAAAATAAATATATTTTTTACATTGCAAATCAAAAATAGAGAACATTACAATCTCCTCAGGCAAGACATCAATGTCTATCGGTATTTTTAAAATATATTTTAATATAGTTTTATCAATGACGCCATAAAATTTATTGTCAATTTTTAACTGTAAAGAAGAACACATCTGCAGCATAATTTTGTGAATCTTTGTTAAGATTCTTCTGATTGCAACTGCACCTTATCAGCATGTAGTAGATTTCCTACATGTGAAATCAATCCTAAATACACATCTGCCATTCATTATTGAAAAAAATTTTCGAAATGTTAGGACAGCTTTTATAATCTTTATTTAAGAAATATATTTTTAAAAGTTTATAAAATTTTAAGAATATATAGATGGCGGGTATTAGGAACATATCGCAACCAACATTGTGCTCTGACTCAATTTTGTAAATACACTCTGGTTTTTCCCAAATTCACTAAGGCATTATCAGATCAGAAAGTTGACATGTAATTTATTGATAATCCAGAATCTGCTATATTTACCATTATATGGTTAGCTATGTCTCTGTATTTTTCACTATTTGAGGGGAAAAAAATTAATAGTTTTCTTGAAAAATCCTTAATTTTGTTGAAATAGCGAAGGATCAAAAGAAATATTTTAATATTCCCCTTATTAGATGCATCGGTTAGAATTGCATATGTATACCCATCTTTCAAATCGTCAAGAATTGACCTCCTAAATTCAGATTTTAAAACATTGATGATATCCTTGCTCATTTTTGTTCTACAAATAAAGTTTTCATTTATCTTGGAGTCGTTAAATATTATGGGGAAAGATTCTATCAACATTGTAATGATAAGTAGCTCTATGAATGTTGTACTACAAGATAAGTGATTACAATTGCTGCAACCGTAGTTGCATCTGTATTATTTCTTATTTTTGGAGAATATTTTTGTTTTGCAATGGATGTAGATACACTCTCCTGCAATGATTATAATAATGTGATTGAACAATAATAAATAAAATAATTATCATTGAAATGAGTAACGTGATAATTAAGCGCCTATCCCTATAATGTTATACACACATACAAGGTAGATTTCCAATTGCGGATGTTTTGCGGAACATTCGCATAAAATATATTTTTACATTGTAAAATTAAAATCGTTTGTTTTTTTATTAAATTTTATCTTGTTTACATTCTTTTTTATAAATTAATATATTTTAATAAATCAAGATGTTATTTTATTTTGAAAAATTATAAAAAATAATAGGCGGATAATTTAAATAAATCCGGCCGGGATTTTGCGGGCCTTTTTTAGCAAATTTTTTATTTCTCCCGCAATTTTTATATTTTTCCCGCAAATACCAAATTTCTCCCGCAATTTGAAAATTTTTACCTGGCAACCCTGCTGCCCCCCCCCCCCCAATGCGTTAGACTATCAAAGATATCAATTATAATTACCATAAAGTACGAAAAATATATAAGAATAATACAGAATATGTATAAGGTCTATACAACAATGGTCCATAGCATAACTGGTACTTCGGTAGGCTTCACAATAACCGAGAGAGTTCATCAAGGGTCGGCTCTCAGCCAACTTCTCTTTATAACAGTAATAGATGTATTATCACAGTCAATACCGCAAACAGTCCTGTGGAATATGATATTTGCTTAAGATATTGTGATACTTGCCGAATCCAAGGATAAAATGAAGATTAGTGAGGTTGGATAAATATCCTAGAAAAGCACAGACTCAAAGTAATCAGAGAAAAGACGGAGTATATGGTGATAGGAGGAGATGATACAGAGAACATTTATATAAATGAATGACAGATATCGGCAATTGAAAGCTGCAAATATTTGTGCTCCTCTATACAAACAAATGGCACAATAGAGAAAGAGATAAAGAGTAAAATTAATTAAAGGTGATTAAAGTGGAGATCTTTATCTGGAGTGCTCGTTGACAAAAGAATCCCAGAAGGGAAAAATTTACAATTCCATAGTATAACCAACTATTCGATATAGTTCGGAAACATGGCTGGGCAACCAAAGAATCAGACTAGAGAAGTCTATGGAGATGAGAATGCTGAGGATGATTGCTGGGGTATCAAGAAAGTATAAGGTGCGAAGTACAAGAATACTAGGAAGTTCAGAGGTAGTGCGTATAAAGACTAAGATAATGGTGAACAGACTTAGGTGGTATGGGCACACAATGAGAAGGCCTATAAAGTATATAAGCAATAAGGTAAGAGATTGGAAGTGATTATCAAATGTAAAAGAGTATGCCAAAATTTCAATAGGTTCATAAATTTAGAGCCAATATGAAGAAATATAAATTGGATAAAAGAGATAGCATGAATAACATAAAATGGAGAGATATTGAAGGAGCTTATCACCAGAAAAAAGTGAAAGCTAAAAAGAAAAAAAAAGAGTAATTGACAGTTTCGATATTACGCAGTTTAAAATGCTTCCCTTTAAAAATATAACAAAATCTTACAATATTAATGAAACCATTTTAGATTTGCTTATTAATGTGTTTGACAATACGATTATTATTACATTAACAGAATTTTCAAAAATACATACAATCATAAAAATAAAATCAACGGAATACTCAGAAGTTTTAGATCCAATTATTCTAGCAGGAAATGATAATGTTGAATACACAATGCTCTCTACTTTGCTATATCGAAGGCTACATACATTATTTAATTTTAAGCAAGATCTTCTATTTTGCTTTGCTTTAACACATATTAATAGGGAAAACATTAAAATATATGAATCAATAATAATTGAATCTTTACCCTCTTTATTATAAAATGAATATTAACTTCAACGAAATTTCAGATATTGTTGAGATTTGGAGAAATGCTTGTGAAAACGGGCAAAAAGCTTCTCGAATATGGTAAGTTATTTTAATTAATTTTATAAAATATTTATTATAGGAAAAATAATCAAAAATTAATATGGTCCATTTATTTAAAATTAATAAATCACTATGAAAATAATGAAAAAATTAGTATTAAATATTTTTTTAAAATTATTTCATATACTTATAATAGGTGAACATGTTTTGGCTTTACAAAGGTTATATCAATTTTTTGCAAATATTTTCTGCATAGTAAATACTGAAAACAATGTTCCATCATATTTTTGCTGGAGATCAAAGTATTTAGATTATCAAATTATAATATATATTATTTTGTTTTTAGAAATATAATTACTAATTGTGATAAAATAAATTCAAAGCTATGTAAATATGTGAATGCTGCTTTGTTTAATTACTATTTTAATTTTATGGAAGATGACAGTACACCTTCAGATTATATTTGTGAAATAGAATATGTCAATTATATTTTCACTCAAATTGAAACTCAGGATCAAGTTTTTGATATTTATTACCAGTAAAAAATTTATTCCTCACCTCTTTTAAAATAAGAAGAATTAGTATAAAAAAAACTTACTTTAAGTAAATTGATTATATTTATTATAGAAAATTTAGGGGGCATAACTAAAATCACCCTCGTATCAATATAGAATCTTATTAGCTTTATAAGATGAGTTCAAAAATGTTCTTAATTTTTTTAAAAAAATGGTAACTTAGTAAAATTTTTAAAAAAATATTTTTTTATATGACTAGTGCCCCATATCAAAGAAGCTTAATTTATAAAATATGAAAACATAAGGAATCATAAAATGTTAATATTATATTTTAAAACTTTTTATAACCTAGTGGGCTTTTGAAAAAACTTTTTTTTTGACTAAACTGTGTGCCCATACATGCCCTCAGTGAATAATATACATTATTTTTCAAAATATCAATACAGAATCATGTTTAGTTTTTCAAGGAGATTCAGAAGATGGTATTATTCATTTTTTTTTTTAAATTTAATTATTGGAAAAACTTTTTTTTGGCTGCACCCTCTATCAAAGAATTAATTCATAAAAATTTAAAGCATGGTCATATTAGGCTCATTAAAAGGAATCAAAAAATGTTAATATTAAGTTTATAAATTATTGGTATTTTGGAAAAAAACACTCAATTTCTTCTCTTTTTGACCAAACTACATACCCCCAGTAAATATACATTATTTAAAAAAAAATAATACAGAATTATGTTTAGCTTTTCAAGGAGATTGAGAAAATGCTATTTTTTTTTAAAAAAAATTTTAATTATCAAAAAAAATATTTTTGACTAAACTAAAGAATCTTAATTCATAAAAAAGAACACAGAATCATATATAGCTTATAAAAAGGAATCAAAAAATGTTAATATTATATTTTTAACATTTTTATAACTTATTGAAATTTTGTAAAAAGAAGAAATTAAGTGTTTTTTCAAAATACCAATAAGTTATAAATAATTTATAAACTTAATATTAGCATTTTTTGATTCCTTTTAATGAGCCTAATATGAGCTTTAATTTTTTAAGAATTAAGCTTCTTTGATAGTGGGCGTTAAAAAAATGAAAAAGCTAAACTTGATTCTATATTCATTTTTTAAAAATAATATTTACCAACAGTGCTTAGGGGTGGTGTAGTTTAGTCCAAAAAAAAAGAAATTAAGTGTTTTTTCAAAATTTTAATAAGTTATAAAATATAATATTAACATTTTTTGATTCCTTTTAATAAGCTATATATGATTCTGCATTCATTTTTATGAATTAAGCTTCTTTGATAGGGGGCCCGTAGTTTAGTTTTTTCCCCCAAAAAAATGAATAATATTATTTTCTGAAAAACTTAAAAACTAAACTTGATTCTGTATTCATTTTTTAAAAATAATATTCACCAATGGTGCATAGGGGGCACGTAGTTTAGTCAAAAAAAAAGGAAATTAAAGGTTTTTTCAAAATTTTAATAAGTTATAAAATTAAAATATAATATTAACATTTTTTGATTCCTTGTAATAAATATATGATTTTGCGTTAATTTTTATGAATTGAGCTTCTTTGATAGTGGGCATATAGTTTAGTCATGTAAAAAAAATATTTTTTTAAAAATTTTAGTATGTTACCATTTTTTTATTTAATTTAAAAAAAAACATTTTTTAACTCATCTTATAAAGCAAAATAGATTCTAGTATTGTTAAATTGTCTAATTTTGAATTAAGATTTTAGATAAAATAAAATAATACAGACTTTGAAATTTTGTTTATAAATGCCCAAATCTATCTACCATCTAGCAAAATCTCCAAGCTTGCTTAATCATTTTTGACTAAAATATTGTGATAGCAATTTTTAAAAATTAAGACATTTATTAACACTACTTCTTTCATAAAAAATTATTATTGGCAATATTATTTTATACACAGGCTGAGCTAAAAAAAACTTCTTCACAAATTTTCGTGGGCTGAACCTTGCTAATATCTAATCTAATGATCTCCTAATATTTAAATTTTTATTATATTATTTCATTTTAGAATAGATATTTTATTTCCCCAATTAGGTTTAGAATAAATATGGCCTTTTAATTTTTGCAAAAAGAATGATTCATTTTACTATATAATCAATAATATTAATGGCATTTAAAAATGAATAAAATAATGACTGTTTATTTTCACAATAGAATGGACTTTGCTCAAAAAATACTAGCTCACTCAAAATTTTATATCATTTACCCAATGTTATTACCCATAATCAAGTTATATAATTATTGAATATTATTTTAAATTTAAATTCTTTAGAAATCATTTTATAAAACTATATATCTCTATGCTGAATTCTCAAGAAATGACTAAAGATTTAATGGACAAATTAACTACAAGTTTTGTTATGGGCATCTTGAAATATTTACCTCAAGAATATAATAAATTTAAAGAATTGAAAAATAGAAATTCTCAACTTGTAATTCAAGATTATTTATCAGCAATAGACAAATCCTGTTATATTAAGAATTACTTAGTATTTTTTGCTTCACTATCTTCACAACACTATTTTAATAAATGGGATTCTTTTGAAGAATTTGTTTGGATACTAGGTAAATAAATAATATTGAGGATTATACTACATCAAAAATATATTATACAAATAAACTCAAGACTTTTTAAATGATTTAAATCATGCTGACCCATCTATTTCAACAATAAAAGAGTTGGATAGACTGAAAGATCTTTCTAATTATGAACATCCTTTATCAAATATTAAAACACTGATAGTCCAAATATTGGCCAATATAGCATACACAAATCCATTGTTACAAGCACAAGTTACTTTTTGAAATATATATTTAGACTAGAGGTTGACCTGGGCTGTGAATATTCCCATCACCCAATTGGAAGTTGGAATGAATTTCGAACCATGATAGACATTACAAAAACATGCTTGATTGAATTTTAATGGAAATTTTGCATGAATCATAGAAAATTTAATTTTTAAAATGATTTATTTTTAGAAATATTATTTTTTAATTTAATAACTATAAATAAATATTTATTAAATTAAATTATTTTAGGAAAAGTAATATCTTTGAAAAAACATCTTATCTTTCCTGATAAATTTTATAAGCAAAATAGCCCCTCACTCCAAGAAACTACTTTAGGAGACTAGACTATTTCCAAAACTTGATTTTGTTTATTTATAAAATTAAAGAAATTTGACCTATTTAGCAAAAAAAATTTAATAGATTGTTGGATTTTTTTAAAATTTGAAATAATAGCCTGAACATGTTTTTCAATTTTTTTAAAATCCTTTCTTTTTTTTCTGAAAAGTAGCTAATATTGCCAGCCTCACCAGTTCCGTTTTAGAACGATTATTTTCCATATCAAATATTTAGAGAACTGCACGGGCTGTCCGTAGCCCGACCCGACCCGAAAATAAATAATAATATTAATATCTTAAATAGTCAGTATAATTTATAATATTAATTATAAAATCATATTATTTAATATTTATCATATTTTAGGATTAAAATGTCAATCATATTAACATGTCATGTCATTATTAATTATTATTTTATAAACCTAACAACCGGATACCAAACTATTTTATCACTAAATTGTGTGTTTCCCGTGAATTACAAGATAAGACATATTTTATGTACTAAAGATAAGTTTTATTCATTATTTATCTAGCTTATAAATTGTCTTTTTTAACATTTGTTTTAAAAAATTTCCATATAAAATTTAAGATTGGGATTTGATTCAGGGGAATTTATTTCTATAATTTAAATTTCACTACCATAAATGTTAATCATCCTAGAAATTAAAAAATATTATATAAAATTGGTAATGATATTCTAAGTTACATTTATATATAAAATATAATCTTAACTTATTTCGTTTTGGTATTATTATTTTTTTTATCTATCTACCTTAATATGAGTTGTAAATTTTCCAGCTAATTTTGGTTGTCAATATTTTAAAATATGGCAGAAAAAAATTAGGAAATTAATACAAGATTCTCAAAGAAAATAAGATGTATACTGTGATATGTAAAATTTAAAACATGAATATTAAAAAGAATCTGTATCTTTTGTCAAGAAAATGAAAAAGATACAAGATTCTTTTCCGAATTAAGGATCTTAGATACAGATATTAGTATCTTATTAAAAATGTCAAAATATACTGAGTACAAGATATAAAGGGATCTTGTATCATGTATCTTAGATACAAGTATTCGCAGTACTGCCCAACTCTGTTTATTTAAATCTAATTGATTAAAGTCATTTTAAATATTTTTTTTAGATTTTAGACACAGCCATATTAAAAAAATTATCTCAATGGATGCAAAATTAAAAAGAATTGGTGAAAAGATTAAGACAAAAGAGTATGAAGTAAGGGAGAATCTTAATGGAAAATCCGATGTATGGAAGAAATTTTCATTTATATATGATGAAAATAAAAAAAAGCTTAATTATGTCATTTGTATTATATGCAAATTTATTTATGTATATAATTCAATAACAACAGGTTAGATATTTATACATAAAATATGATCTTATTAAATTATTTTAGGCACAAACCAACTTAAAAGACATAAATGTGTATATACAAGTACAACAGCAGAGAGTAAAAAGACACAATTAACAATTGATAGTCTTTTTGGTACTGATCCGAAAAAACTCAAAAGTTGTACAAAATTGAAAAAAGAGTGCACAAAGGTGCTTACTATGTTTTGCGGACGTGATTTGAGATCATTTGATACAATTCACGGGGAAGGCCTTGTTGATTGTTGCCAATATTTTGCCAAAATTGGTTCAATATATGGAAATATTGATGTTAAAAGCATCATTCCAAATCCTACGACAATTTCTAGAAATTTAGTAGATACTGCTGATGGTATCCGCAATAAATTATTTCCTATATTAAACTCATATGAAAAAGGGTCGATGTGCTGGTAACAAATTTATGAAAATATGGTTAAATTATTAATAATTTTTAATAGCCACCACAGACCTTGGACTGATGATTATAAAAAAAATATCATATGTAACTCTAACAATTCATTTTATAAATGATTCCTGGAAACTAAATAAAATTGTATTGTTTACATGCAAATTTGAAGAGGAAAAAATGACAGGGGAAAATATCAAAAAGGAAATTATTAGAAATTTCACCTTGTTAGGTATTGATTTCATTAAAAATATTTATAAAAATTCATGTATTCTTTGTATCAGGATACAGCAAAGCCTATTTATCGGAAATTCCAATTATTACCGACCAAGGAGCTAATATGATTAAAGCTTTTGAAAATCATAAGCGTTTAAATTGTGCTTCTCATCTATTAAATAGAGTATTGAGAAATACTTTTGATAACAAAAATATTGAATCTTGTTCGGAGATAAATCAATGTTTTAATGACTGTAAAAGTTTAGTAACGTATATGAAACAGAGTGGGTATGTTAAATTAACTTTTTATTAATATATATTAAACATTTTAGATTAGTTAATCGCCTCGATAAAACTCTCCACATGTGTGTTGAGACTAGGTGGAATAGTAGGTTGAATATGATTGAATCGATCTTTAATCAATTTAATGACATATTGGAAATCCTCAATTCCAGAGGAGAGTCGATTAGACTTGAAAATATTGATTTTGAAATGATGAGGAATCTGATCAAGTTTCTGACGCCTTTTAAAATTGCGAGTGATGAACTTGAGAGTGATTTAAAACCTACTATTCACAAAATTATTTTATGTTATCATAAAATATTGAGTTTTTTAGCTAATCCTAGCTTAAACTATCAGCTAAACCAGCTTTCATTAAGATGCCGGGAAATATTGGTGGATAAATTTAAAATAGATTTATTCCACCAAATTTCGACGTTTTTGTGCCCAAAATTTCGGGATATGAAAATGTTATCCCGGGAACATTATAAAGATTTGTGTCAACATATCAACACGTTGATTAATGCAGAGAAAATCAACAGAGATGTGATTGAGCAAAAGTCTTTAAACAACTCACCATCTAACTCGTGCTCAACCGACAGAGTAGTAAATAAAGGTTTATTAAATTAATAATAAAATTATTTATTAAAAAATAATAAAGTTAATATATATCTTAATATTATTAATGAATATTTTTTTCTTAAGAAACTACAGAGGTGGTAGATACGTTTTTGGACTTCTCTCTATGGGAGGCTGACAATGCGTATTCTGATGCTAGCGCCGAAGTTGACGAGCTAAAAAAATACCTAGATCCGAAATTATGTATTGATGACGATAATATTTTAAAATGGTGGAAAACAAACCATTATGAGTTTCCAAATTTAAGTATTTTAGCTCTTAAATTCCTGGCTATCCCTGCTTCGTCGGCTAGCAGTGAAAGGGCGTTTTCCGCTGCTGGTAGGGCCTTTGAGGAGAGAAGGACTCGTTTAAAGCCAGGTAAACTGGACGCCTCTTTATTTATATATCATAATTATTAACTTTGTGATAATTCTGATAATGATATTGATGAGGTCAATATAATATAATATGTTCATTATATTTTTTATATATTTATTAACTTTTATATCATATCTATATTCGCATAAATGATGCATATTGTATTATATAATCGTTATAATTTTTAAATTCGCTTGTATATTAATCGTTTTATAATATTTTTTACAAATTTAATAAAATGCAACTTAATATATATCTTGAATAGATTATGGCCGTCAAATAAACTTTTATTTAAGGTGGCTGAACTGAATAAATACACATAAATTCTTTTTTGGTTATTATAATATTAAAACTTAAATTGCAAAATTTTATTCGGGCTCGGGTCGGGTTGGACTAAAAAATGTGTGCTCGAGCCGGGCTCGGACAAAAAAATTTTTAAACTCGGGCTCGGTTAGCGAAAAAATTACTTTGCAGTTCTCTACAAATATTGGTTTACTAGAAAAAAGACTTAAGTAATTAAAAAATATATTGGTATTCTTAAATATGACATGAGAATAATTCTTAATTACTACAAAAATGTATAAAATTATTTTATTGCTATTTTTTGTATTTGTATGGAATTATGGATATAAAAAGAGATAATTATAATATTTAAATAATAAAAAAATTAAAGTAAAATTAAATAAATTTGAAAAGTGTAAAAATAATAGCATGCTCTGAAAAGTTTAGAAAAAGATTGATCTTTAAATTTTTCATGCGTTATAAAAATTTTGAAAATATTTTTAGCATTGAACGTAATTGGCGTAAATTTTTTATTGCCAGCGTGAGTGAGCAGGTCATGAATTAAAAATTAGGACCATATTCACATCTAATTCAGACATGGACAGTAACGCAATATTTTAATATAAGTTTCAACGTTAAGTTAGGTTGAACATAATTTTGATAGGTATTTTAGTAATCTAAGAGTTACATTTTTTATTTCTTTAATACAAAAAAGCGGAAAATTTGTTAGTTCGTTTTAAATTTTTAATCCTGTTATTTGTTGAAATCTCAATCCATTTAGAATTTCCCTAGATGATGGATCACTGCAAAATGTTCTTGATCGATCGATGAAAAAGATGAGATCATCATTAAAGGCCTGTAACTAGAGAACTGCAAAGTAATTTTTTCGCAACCCGAGCCCGAATTTAAAAATTTTTTTGTCCGAACCCGGCCCGAGCACACATTTTTTAGTCCAACCCGACCCGAGCCCGAATAAAATTTTGCAATTTAAGTTTTAATATTATAATAACCAAAAAAGAATTTATGTGTATTTATTCAGTTCAGCCACCTTAAATAAAAGTTTATTTGACGGCCATAATCTATTCAAGATATATATTAAGTTGCATTTTATTAAATTTGTAAAAAATATTATAAAACGATTAATATACAAGCGAATTTAAAAATTATAACGATTATATAATACAATATGCATCATTTATGCGAATATGGATATGATATAAAAGTTAATAAATATATAAAAAATATAATGAACATATTATATTATATTGACCTCATCAATATCATTATCAGAATTATCACAAAGTTAATAATTATGATATATAAATAAAGAGGCGTCCAGTTTACCTGGCTTTAAACGAGTCCTTCTCTCCTCAAAGGCCCTACCAGCAGCGGAAAACGCCCTTTCACTGCTAGCCGACGAAGCAGGGATAGCCAGGAATTTAAGAGCTAAAATACTTAAATTTGGAAACTCATAATGGTTTGTTTTCCACCATTTTAAAATATTATCGTCATCAATACATAATTTCGGATCTAGGTATTTTTTTAGCTCGTCAACTTCGGCGCTAGCATCAGAATACGCATTGTCAGCCTCCCATAGAGAGAAGTCCAAAAACGTATCTACCACCTCTGTAGTTTCTTAAGAAAAAAATATTCATTAATAATATTAAGATATATATTAACTTTATTATTTTTTAATAAATAATTTTATTATTAATTTAATAAACCTTTATTTACTACTCTGTCGGTTGAGCACGAGTTAGATGGTGAGTTGTTTAAAGACTTTTGCTCAATCACATCTCTGTTGATTTTCTCTGCATTAATCAACGTGTTGATATGTTGACACAAATCTTTATAATGTTCCCGGGATAACATTTTCATATCCCGAAATTTTGGGCACAAAAACGTCGAAATTTGGTGGAATAAATCTATTTTAAATTTATCCACCAATATTTCCCGGCATCTTAATGAAAGCTGGTTTAGCTGATAGTTTAAGCTAGGATTAGCTAAAAAACTCAATATTTTATGATAACATAAAATAATTTTGTGAATAGTAGGTTTTAAATCACTCTCAAGTTCATCACTCGCAATTTTAAAAGGCGTCAGAAACTTGATCAGATTCCTCATCATTTCAAAATCAATATTTTCAAGTCTAATCGACTCTCCTCTGGAATTGAGGATTTCCAATATGTCATTAAATTGATTAAAGATCGATTCAATCATATTCAACCTACTATTCCACCTAGTCTCAACACACATGTGGAGAGTTTTATCGAGGCGATTAACTAATCTAAAATGTTTAATATATATTAATAAAAAGTTAATTTAACATACCCACTCTGTTTCATATACGTTACTAAACTTTTACAGTCATTAAAACATTGATTTATCTCCGAACAAGATTCAATATTTTTGTTATCAAAAGTATTTCTCAATACTCTATTTAATAGATGAGAAGCACAATTTAAACGCTTATGATTTTCAAAAGCTTTAATCATATTAGCTCCTTGGTCGGTAATAATTGGAATTTCCGATAAATAGGCTTTGCTGTATCCTGATACAAAGAATACATGAATTTTTATAAATATTTTTAATGAAATCAATACCTAACAAGGTGAAATTTCTAATAATTTCCTTTTTGATATTTTCCCCTGTCATTTTTTCCTCTTCAAATTTGCATGTAAACAATACAATTTTATTTAGTTTCCAGGAATCATTTATAAAATGAATTGTTAGAGTTACATATGATATTTTTTTTATAATCATCAGTCCAAGGTCTGTGGTGGCTATTAAAAATTATTAATAATTTAACCATATTTTCATAAATTTGTTACCAGCACATCGACCCTTTTTCATATGAGTTTAATATAGGAAATAATTTATTGCGGATACCATCAGCAGTATCTACTAAATTTCTAGAAATTGTCGTAGGATTTGGAATGATGCTTTTAACATCAATATTTCCATATATTGAACCAATTTTGGCAAAATATTGGCAACAATCAACAAGGCCTTCCCCGTGAATTGTATCAAATGATCTCAAATCACGTCCGCAAAACATAGTAAGCACCTTTGTGCACTCTTTTTTCAATTTTGTACAACTTTTGAGTTTTTTCGGATCAGTACCAAAAAGACTATCAATTGTTAATTGTGTCTTTTTACTCTCTGCTGTTGTACTTGTATATACACATTTATGTCTTTTAAGTTGATTTGTGCCTAAAATAATTTAATAAGATCATATTTTATGTATAAATATCTAACCTGTTGTTATTGAATTATATACATAAATAAATTTGCATATAATACAAATGACATAATTAAGCTTTTTTTTATTTTCATCATATATAAATGAAAATTTCTTCCATACATCGGATTTTCCATTAAGATTCTCCCTTACTTCATACTCTTTTGTCTTAATCTTTTCACCAATTCTTTTTAATTTTGCATCCATTGAGATAATTTTTTTAATATGGCTGTGTCTAAAATCTAAAAAAAATATTTAAAATGACTTTAATCAATTAGATTTAAATAAACAGAGTTGGGCAGTACTGCGAATACTTGTATCTAAGATACATGATACAAGATCCCTTTATATCTTGTACTCAGTATATTTTGACATTTTTAATAAGATACTAATATCTGTATCTAAGATCCTTAATTCGGAAAAGAATCTTGTATCTTTTTCATTTTCTTGACAAAAGATACAGATTCTTTTTAATATTCATGTTTTAAATTTTACATATCACAGTATACATCTTATTTTCTTTGAGAATCTTGTATTAATTTCCTAATTTTTTTCTGCCATATTTTAAAATATTGACAACCAAAATTAGCTGGAAAATTTACAACTCATATTAAGGTAGATAGATAAAAAAAATAATAATACCAAAACGAAATAAGTTAAGATTATATTTTATATATAAATGTAACTTAGAATATCATTACCAATTTTATATAATATTTTTTAATTTCTAGGATGATTAACATTTATGGTAGTGAAATTTAAATTATAGAAATAAATTCCCCTGAATCAAATCCCAATCTTAAATTTTATATGGAAATTTTTTAAAACAAATGTTAAAAAAGACAATTTATAAGCTAGATAAATAATGAATAAAACTTATCTTTAGTACATAAAATATGTCTTATCTTGTAATTCACGGGAAACACACAATTTAGTGATAAAATAGTTTGGTATCCGGTTGTTAGGTTTATAAAATAATAATTAATAATGACATGACATGTTAATATAATTGACATTTTAATCCTAAAATGTGATAAATATTAAATAATAAGATTTTATAATTAATATTATAAATTATACTGACTATTTAAGATATTAATATTATTATTTATTTTCGGGTCGGACAGCTTTTACAACCCCACCTGAGCCCGAACCCGATAAATTTTTTTTGATGTCCTAACCCGACCCGAGGCTCGGGTCGGGCTATGGACAGCCCGTGCAGTTCTCTACCTCTAAATATCAGGATTTTAGTCCACCCATTGAATGGGCGTGGGTAGACAAATATAATAATTTTTAAACATTATCGGGTGGGCGGGTGGAAAATGGGCAAAGAGTTATTTTATTTTTATAACAAGGGTAGGCAGGCGTTCGGGTTGAAAAATTGCCCATTCCAGACCTTTAATATTTATTCCTTTAAATGGTACCTCAAGCGTGTTAGATAAAGGTTATTTTAGAAAACTTTTTTAAATTTAATTACAAAATGAGACATAGCTCTTTAAAAACCGCAACTCCATCTCTAATTCGAATTTTTTTGGGTACAATCTTCCATCCATATGATATAGGTGTAAATTGTTGCAAAATCTTTTCGCTAATGAAGGTGTAGTTCAAACACGAACCACGGACTCCATCTCCAATTCTAATAATAAAAAACTAAATAAAATTGGAGATGCTGCATTCATTTCATGTAGGCGATATCCAGATATTTATGAGATCTTTCTCCGCTTTGTCACAATCTTACCATATCCGTTGAAAGATTGTTTTCTTTTGTCGGGTTAATTAACAAACCAAATAAGACAGTGCTTGCAATAAGCATGACATTTTAAAAGGAATTATTTTATAAAAAAAAGATTATCTCAAAATAAATATAATAGCTACTTATATTTTATGGGTCTTACTAATTATACAAACTTTAAAAAAATAAGTATATCTATTTTTTGCGAATATTCTTATCCTATATTATATTCAAAAGGACAATATCAGCACCCATCATATCTAATCTAAATACAGCCCTGACTTTGACCTCGGAATATTTACAAAATATTCATAAACAAAATTATTCTTCCGTTTTTTTTATCAGAGACCTTATTAGTAAAATAAATTATTTAATTATATATCCCAGCTTAAATGTTACTTTGGTTCTAATATTCTTTATGTTTTATATAATTAGATTATCCAAAAAGATGGGTTGCAAATTATACTGGCGAGCTCAAAATTTGATCATCTAAATCCATGTAAGATACTCGATTTCAATTTTATATAATAGTCAACTTTAATATTATATTTTTTGAAATATAAGCAAAGTTTTGATTAAATAAATGTTTTTAATATTATGAAGTATATACAATTTCTTATTTCTGTAAAATATATTATTCCATACTTTAATTTATTACGAATTTTCAATCTTAATCAAGTTAAAAATATGATATTTTTTTGATTCTATGTCTAATGTGAATAATCTTAGTGTATATGTGTATTTTAATATTTTTTCTTTATATATCTAGTTATTAGTCAATGGTGCATTTTTGCTATAAGAAATTTATGCGATAATAATGAAAAAGCGAAATTTATCATTAAACAAATGAATAAAATTTCATAATTTCTTTACAAATAATTTATTTTAGCATTTTTATTTATGTATAATATTCTATTATATTATATTTTTATAAAATCGATCTAATATAACTTTGTATTCAAACTGTTTATGTTTAAATATTATCTTGCCTTCTTTCAGAAACATTACCTTTTAATCTTTTGCTAAAAAAAATCAATTCATTTATTTAGATATTGTACTCAAGAAACGTTATATAATAGTTAGTTATATTAGCAAAATATAATTTTTATTGTAAATCATACATAAATAAAATGTGTAAAAAGGATTTACACAATAATAATATATTTAACGCCATGTGTTGTTTAAGTTGTTTGGGCTCAAGCAAGGAGTTTTGGAATTATGTATCTATATATTTTTGATAAAATATTTAAGAGTAATTATATCATTTAATATTATTTTAGGGATTGATATATAAAATATTTCATGTTTTATATTCTTAAGTTTATAAATCTTGATTTGATACGTGATTCAAATGTTTATGCCCTATATCATCGAAGGCTGAACACAGCTACGTTGGGTATTCCTCATTCCCATCTAACTGGATTAAATTAAGTTGGATGAAAAATAAGGAGCCCTCTACACGTTTGTGGGTTAGCCGAACGTACTTGAACTTACAAAAGTCCGAGAACTGTTATTTGAACGTCCATAGGCTAAGAAAAGAAAGAAGAATTGGGCAACACAAATGCCTATACCCGAAAACTTCAAATTTAATTACCTTGAGGGTAGGAGGTGGTTGATTTTAAGTTTAAATTCCTTAGTGTAAGTCTTAAAAAGAAAGAAAGGATTATTATCGATATTTCGATTTAACCTAAAAGAACAAAATTTAATATATATTATTTAACTTCTGGTGAAATAAGATATTCAATTTTAATATTCTAGTTCAATTAATATGGTTTTTATCTGATTATATTATTTATATAGCCCACTTCAGTTTTTAGCTTTTTAGAATTAAATCAGCATTAAAATTTGTTTATATTTGAAATATTATTTATAAAAAACATATTAAATCAGGTAGATTGCATCATCAATTATCATTATATCAAAAATGCAATATGGTAATATAAATTGCGTTAATATTTGTGTGTTTTCTTCAATTATTTAGTGTTGTTAAACGGCTCGATTTGAACCGATTTTTAAAAAGGGCTAACTCAATATTTTATCCAGAATAATATTACCCAAGCCTGAAGATTTTGGTCATAGATGGCACTATCTATTCGCGAAATCTCGAGGCTTACAGTCAATATTTTCTGACTTGAATATTGAGTTATCCGTTTTTAAAAATCGGCTCACGAGCCGTATAACAACACTACAATTATTGGTATTTATTCTTGAGTTTTAGGGATTTTCCCTTAAGTTGGAAAATTATAATAAGAATTCAAAATTAATTAATTGATTATTAAATTTGTTTATATTAAACAACAACTATTAAATAACTTAGAATAAAAATAGCTAAAATTTATAAAAAATTGCAAGAATTATATGAAATTTTTGATATCTGAATGCATAAACGTAGACAAAGAAAACTACGGTGATTTTTAAAATATACCCAACTCTGTTCAGAACGCCTCACACCTGGCCCTTGGTGAGATCTCCTGGTGGGTGTAATGCTAACAATAACATATAAGCCAAACCTGTCTCCTAGTCAAAAAATAGTAATATATTATATTTTTTGCCTAATTGAATATAGCAATTAGAAAAGCACCAAGTATTTAAAAGAAAAGGAGGTGGGAAATCTCATATTATAGTTTGTTTTTTTGTAAGATATTGAATACATTAAATTATCAAAGTATTGCTAAATATTTATATTTTCATTAAATAAAATTTAGAATATAATTATATTTAAAGTGAAGTGATATATTCCCTAATTCCATTTATAAAAAACAGGACGGACCTAATACTAATAAAAATTTTGTCCCCATTGCGAGCTCGTGCAAAAAATCTATCCGGATGGCAGTGGCGTAGCCAGGATTCATCCTTAGGGGGGGGGGTTAAAATTTTTTGGGGGATTCGCCCCCCAAACCTTTATTTTAATGTGCTTTATTAGTGTCTAACCACTATAGTAGCCAGAGTAAATGGAAAATATTAGTAAAAGAATTTTGGCCAAATTTATGATTAATAAGTGGCTGGAACCATTATTCTAAAAATTTTAACATAGTCAATTAATTGTAAATTAATCCATCCAGTGTATAAAGAAAAAAAAATTGCCTCCCAATCCCAAACTTTCCATTTTTTATGTTAAAAATAATTTAGAGAATTTCATTATAGATTTTATTTATTAAAATACTTTAGTATAAATAACATCCCTTTATTTAACTATGCATTTATTTTAATGATAATATACAATAATCAAAATGTAGAAATTTTATACAGCTTATTATATTAAAAATTTATTGTAAATAACTTATTTTTAAAAAAATATAATTCAATAAAATATAAGTAATTCTTGTACTGTATTTAAAAAATTTAATTTAACAATTAAAATTAATACAAATGAATCAAAATATAAATAATTCTTATTGCAAATGAATGCAATACTTTTAAAAATAGGCAGGGAATCTAAAGTGCAATTACACATGGAAAGGGCCTGCAAAACATTTTTTGGTCTCAAAGGAGTATTCTATTCTATAAAATTTTTATACCATCGATATCACAAAATACCTTATCATACGATCCTGATAAATCATCAGAATATTCTTAATATCTTCTCGCGTTTGAAGTGTAATCAACAATTCAGACTCAACCGGCAGAAGAAAATACAAGCTTTTAAAAATAAAATTGTGATTAGTAAATCTTTCTTTTAATTGAAATAAAAATGTATCAATAAGGGGAATGAAAATATCTATTGTATAAAATTCCTCAATCGTAGATGCATCAATATTTAAGCGATTGGACTGTCTAGAAACTACTTTAGGTTTAAAAATTTCAATCCCAAACATATTAGCGATCTTCTTTACTTTCTCGTATATTTAATGAAATTTTCATCCACATTATCTCTGATATTTGTTAATATTTCAACAATATCCTTTGCCCATAACCTCCCTTAAATTCAAATCAATTTTTTGTAGCATTTTGCTAAAATCAGATCATATGTATAATTAAATAAAAAATATATATATTGAATTGATTTTGAAAATTGTGGCTTCGTAAAGCTAGAAAAAGATTTTCAGAATCTACGAAATCTTTTTCTTTGCTTGATATAGGATTCGAGCGCTGCAAAAATAATTTCATATAATTTGATGAAATGTCTTACTGATTATTTTTCTTTCAATAAATCTAGTTGGACAAAAACTTTTTAGTTTTTTTTTTGATTATTTGAATCAATATGATTAAACGTTCTGATAAAAAACTGTCTCTTCTTGAATGATGTGAAAAAGTCACAAACCGAGGATATTATTTCTATTTGAAAAATATATCAGAATTATAAAAAGATATCTATAATACATAATAAAATCTAAAAAATTCCAATTAAATTAAAATATTTTAACGTAAACTGTTCCGGATGTTTCAAATTTCGCATGCCTTATATATCATCAAATTTAGGCAATAATAACTACAGTGAACATATAGAGCTGTGTTATAAAACTCTTTAATTCTTGACTGCACCCCTTTAACGTGACCATTCATCGAGGGAGCTCCATCATATCCCTGGCCTCATTAGATTTATATTTAAATCTAGGTCTTGAAGGTATGCTAAAATTTCTTTGGCTATCGTCTTTGATTTAGTGTTATCTAAGTCAATAAATTGAACAAAGAGTTCCTTCATTTGAAATCACCTAATTCCACATCAATAAACCTTACTGCTATGATTAATTGCTCTATGTTACCAACATCCGAAGTCTCATCCGCCAAAACATTAAAACATGGTGATGTTTTCACTTTTCTAGAAATTTATTTCAATATGAACCTATTGCATATGTTATTTAATTTTGGATACTTGTACTAAGGTAGGTGGCATTTTTAGCAGAGCTTTCAAAAAGCTTTATATAGTTATCATTATTATTGCATAAATGTTTTAACAATTCCTTGAAATTCCCTTCATTATGAGAAGAGTATGTAAGTGTTAAGGGGCTAGTAGATATTCTGAGCTCTTAATGATAAGCCCTGCCTCCCTAACCAAATAATTGCATCAATTATTATAATTATTCTTGCTCTGTTGTAACAATATCAAAAAATTTTTATTCGATACATTAGATATTGATATCTTTTGATTCATAGATGGCTTTTAAAGCATCCGATATCTCACATGAATTGAGATGTTAAATATTTTAGTTCATATAATATATTTTTAAATCATGTTATCATTTAAAAGTAAAAATTCTTATATGTCTTTTTAAAATATATATCATTTTGATATCGTATATATTATTTTATTTCTAAATAAAAACCGTTTTTTAAATGAAATTATTCACAATATATATAAAAAAAATTTTTTTTAATTAAAAATAAAAAAAAATTTCCGGAGGTTATGGAGGATGGGGGGGGGGGGTTCAACCTCAACCCGGAAAAGGGTAGTTGATTTCAGATTTTTGTAAGACCAAACTTTTATACATGGGTAGGATTGTTAAAACGCCAATATAAGTTAACTACCTACAGCTCAAAATTTTGATTTTGTTTTGATACTATTTATAAGATACATTAGGAATTTGTTAATACAGGAGAATGGGGGTGGGGTACATAGGCTTGAAAAAAGCCATTAAGCAAAAATCATAGCAAGGATCTTAATTGAGGATAATAATAATTTTGTTTTTTTTATGTCAAACATCGGGTCTAGATTATGTGGGGGAACTTTCTAACTTTCAAACTTTGGCATCAAATGAAAATAATATTATCTTAATCAATTTTAAGCTCGAGTATTATATAAATTTATGGTTAAAGAAAATTAAAAATCTATTATTGAATCGATCTTTTCCCTAAATCTTTAGATTATATTTCAAAATAAATAGTTAATGTGCAGTTATCGCGGTATTCCTTCGCACATTGTATTCACAATATTAACTTTGCGGTTTTATCTTCGTGATATTATTGTTAAACGGCTGGATTTGAGCCGATTTTTAAAAACGGCCACCTCAATATTTTTAAAAAATATTATTGCCTAAGCTTAAAAATTTTGCTAAGGTCCACACCTTAATGCTATCTTTGACCAAAATCTTCAAACTTGCGTGGGATAAAATATTGGCTTATCCATTTTTATTAATCGACTCATATTTAGCCGTTTAATAACACCATCTCGTAATATATCGTTCACGAAATAATTTTCGCTATATTATTTTCACTATATATGTATAACTATATAGACACGTTAAGAAATTTTCGAGATAACACTTCTCTGTTGTGTATGCCCTTAAAAAGTGAAGTGTAAAATAATCCATGACACAAATAATGTAATAAAACTCTTAAGTAATCATGGGAATTCAAATATTAAAATTGCAAATATCAAAATTTAAATATCTAATAAAATCCCAAGTTTATAACACCCAAACACAAAGTCGCTGAGTCAATGACATATAGTAAGACCTAGGATTACGATTTATTCATAAAAAAATGTTCACATTACCCATGATATAGGGAACCATTATGAATTGTAAATAAAACCTTAAGTGTGAATAAAAATAAATAATTTTTTAATATTATTGCTTAAAAAAGTGTGATTAAGTTATATACTTAACCTGGAAAATGAAGGTTAAAATCTTGCGATATATAATTTTTTAAATAATAAAGGTCGATAATTTAAAAAGATATGCATCATAATTATATATCTCATAGAAGTTGCAAATTTATCATGTAATATCAACCAATAAAAGAAAAATTAGCTTTCCTGACATATTCTCTTAACTGCCAAAGTATTTTATACTTTCTCGCTTCATAAATCTTGGCGGCCATGATAAAGTAAAAATTTATCTTAACAATATGTTCAATACATGTTTATCCTCATATTTATATATGCTATATTGAAACTACACGGATGTGTATTTACAAATATTACTGCATTGTTATTCTCATTTGGCAATGAAGGTTTGTTATCAGCATTTTCAGATTTAAATTCAGATAAAAATGTAGATTTATTTGTAATTGATAAAACTGGTAATTTATATATAATTTAAGTTCTTTATATTTATATTTTATTACAGGTACAAAATTAAATATTTATCTTAATGAAAACAAGAAATTTCGTTTTATAACATCATATTTTATTATTGATTTAAGGTAATATATTTTAAATGATCTTATGAATGTATAAAAGTCATACTAATCAAACTATATATAATGTTGTTCCTGGTGACTATGATGGAGATTCTGTGCAAGATGTATTACTAATTTTGGGGTCTAACAATAAAAGCCCTCCCCTCTCATATAATCTGCAAATTTATTGGGGAAATATCAGTGGATTTTGTAAAAAAATATTATTTTATACTTATAGCTAAATATATTTACTTTTATAGCATCTCACACTGAAATAATTGGCAAAATAAAAGATTCACCATTAATTTTTGAGTATGATTGAATTATATAAAAAAAATATTTAAATGAAAGTCATAAAATAGAGTAATTCCCAAAATATAACTAAGAAACACACTTTTATAAATGATTACTAGATTTCAATTATAGTTTTTTTTATAAAACATATTTAGTGCAACCTTTTTTTGCTGATTTTGGAAATATATCATTTGAAATCTATTTGATTATTTTTAAGCTACAATGGTGACATGTTACCTGATATTTGTGCTGAGCTTCTTGAAGATAACTTAAGATATTATTGGATATCAAAGTATAATCTTAAACACTTTTTTTACACCTCTTAATTTATTAAATATATATATCTCTCATTAAATAACAATGCAGCACTGATCGCACTTTCCATCAGATTTTAGTCACAACAGAAGAGTTATTTCCAATGTCTATTCCCAACTCAAATGCTTATATTGACATGAATGATGATTTAACTCCAGGTTAAAATATTTGATTAAAATATGTTAAACCATTCTATTTTTTAAAAATAGATATATTTATTACTTCACAAAGCCCCACACGCAATATTGATCAATTTGAAAGATGGATTAATAAAGTTAGTTCCATTATAAAAAAAATAAATAATATTTATAAAAACTAAAATGTCACATGAGATGAGAACTTAAATTTTACAAATTTATATATTGAATATTTGTTTTTTGGATCCATCCTACTCTAAATATTGATTTAAAATATTATAATGTCTATAGAGACCAATGATATAGGCAAAATACCCTAGAAGAAGATAAGTCCTTGATAATAATATTAAGAAATATGTTTATCTATTTTACCAAAGTATTAAGTAAAGATTAAATCATATAATTTTTATAACAGCTTTTATAAATTGTTTATTTGGTATGATTTATTACCATTATATCATGTTTTATATTCATGATATTTTTGAATAATAAATGTATTTAAATTTTGATATGAGTTAAATCTATGAGAAATAAATTATATAAAACATGACAGGCAGATAAAATTTTATCTCAATGTTGGAAGAAATGGATACATAATCCTATGATTATAAAAAAGTAGACAATTTTTCTAAGGTAACGTAAAACTACATTTTGACAATATTTTGCAAAGTAGGGAAAATATAAATAAAAAAATATATAATTTTGTACCTATATCAAAATTTTTCACGCTTTGAAAAGAAAAGGCAATTTTGTCATCATTTTCATTTTTTTCTCTGTAACGATGTTACTTTACAGCATTGCAAAACATTATGAATTTTACTAAAGCATTCGATATTTTTTAGGGCTTTGCCGATCCACATTTTTTCATCAATTCGATGGCTCAAAACCGATCCGATATTTATATTGATTCACCCCCCCCCCCCCCTTTAACCAAATGTAATTAAGAAATCAATATTTTTTAAGCAAAAAATCGAATTATGCATTTAATTTAATTTTCTTATTTCTACATTAATTAAAAAAAGTTTATGAATATTGGTAGTATTAAATGAATTTTTCATTATTCCTCCGCGTGAAATTAGATTTCCACAGAACGCATTTTACAAAATTGTCTTTTCTTTTGTAAAGTATTTCCATATTTCAGATACCATATTTAAAAAAATTCTTTTATTTAAAGTATAAATAATAAAATTGGCGTTCTTATTTAAAATAAATTTGGGTGTTCCTTTCTATTTTTATAAACAAACTTTTAAAATATACTATAAATCTATTTTTAAAAATAATAAAATTTAAGGAGTGTTATGCATTTGCATTGTTTAAAAATAAAATTATTTAGTAATAATTTAAACAAAAAAAGAAAAATAAAATGATCGGATCGGTTTTTTCGAGGTATCGGTCCGATCCGTTATTTTTGGAAAACGCTAAATATCGGTGCTTGAATATTTTTTATATTATAATCTCACTTTTATCTTTTGATTTTCTATTTTTAAAATTTTGATTGTGTTGGAAAGAGTCACCATCAATAAAATAAATATTATCAAAAAATAAAATATTTGATTAATTTGTCCCATCTAATCAATAAAAAAAATTTAACACATATACGAATAATGATAATTTCTTATTTTCAATTTTTTAAAAAATTATTTGTAAATTTTGAATGTGAATCAAATAATTTTGACAGGCCTACTTCCTAATCTTCTCTAACGGTGATTTAAATATATGCCTATTTAAATATTTATCTACTGAATTAGGTATTTATAAAAATGTTTAATAAATAAACAAAAAATTTAGAATGGAAAATTTACTAGGCAAGACATTTACATGGGGAAAGATTTTTGGATAACCGATTCGAAATTGGATAAAAGATATGGAATAACTAGGTCGGGTCATTCATTGTTCGTAGATTTCAATGCCGCAGCCAATATGAAGCATTTAATGCTAGCCTGTGGCTCATTGAATGTTGAAATGTGTGAGGAATGGGCTATTTTGGCGTGGTTTCAGAATACAAATATAACAAAAAGTAATGAAAGTTTTAAATAGGGCAACCTTGAATTTACACATTCATTCAAATTTTATATAAAAGAAATCATGTCATCTTGTTAGCATTAAGAAATAGAACTGCATTGATATTATTCCCATTCAAAAAAGGTAAAAGTCCGATCAAAGAAGGAAAAGTCCCCATCAAAAAAACAATCAAAAAAGAAAAAATTCCATAAAAGGAAATCCATATCTATTATATTTTTTATTGTCATTTTTATAATCCTGAATTGTCATTTTTGTGTTCTATAACTTTTTGTGATATCTTTAGTTTTATGTCATTTTATTTAATATATTTTTGTATCTTTTCTCATTGATTATTTTTTTAAATCAGATTTTTTTATTTTGCAGTCATTTTTCTTAAATTTTCTATTTTTTTGTTATTTTTAACTATTCTTTTTTCCTTTATCTTATTCCAATTGGGGAAATAAAGTCGGTAAGTAATAATAATAATATACTTCTTAAGATTAAATTTTATAACTTATATACTAAACGATAAGTTAATTATATTCCATAAAATTATGGGATTGTAAAAATTACTAACTCCTAGGGAGCTTAGTTTTTTTCCCGCTTGGGACAGGCCTAATATATTTCCTGCAATTATAATGAGGTAAAGATGAAAAAAGGATTTATCATTTAAATATAAGAAAATTTAGGAATATTGGGCTCAAAAATACAAAAATAGATTAAAAATAACAATTAAAATTATTAATTTAAAAAAATAGGACAAATAAATTAACATATGCCAACATTTTGGATCATAGCATAGTGCTTTTACAAATTGAGCGTTTCAAAGGCGGTTGTAAAAAAAGAATGTATTTCAAGCCAAATGGAAATTTGCACTTTTCACGATTCCATTTGAAATACATTATTTGCGTTTGCAACATAGTATTTAATCGCTCATTTTTAAAAAACATAATGGGCGAATATTTATGCATACGGTGACCAGTTTAAAATAAAATTTTCCTTGTTACTTTATAAAAATTAAATTCTAAATAAATTTATACCTTTTAATATATATATATCATCTTTAGGGAGATTAATAATTATTTTTGAATTTGATAACTAATATACGCTATAAAAAATAGTGATCTTTCCACAACATACAATTATACTTACCTTATTATATTATATGGGTAAATTGATAGCCCATACATTACTATTAAAATTATTTTTTAAGATTTTTTTAATGTAAAGGCATGGTAAATGTATATCCCTAATAAAGATATGGTTTTAACTATTCAATTAATGGTGATATTATAACAATTATTTAATAGATCTAAGATGTTCTTTAAAAAAAAAATATTTTATAGGTCGTTGGGAAGCGGTCTACATTTATGAATGGGACAAAAATTTAACACAAAACAAATATATGATTGATTTTAATTATGGTATTGTTGGTACCAATTTTCCTCCCGGTGCTTTTCCGCCCAGAATGAGTATTGGAGATTTTAATTTTGACGGTTATCCCGATGTTCTTTTAATTTTAACGTCCGAAATTATAGTCAAAAATGGTAATAGGTAAGCTACAATAAATAACCTTAGCCTTGCACGAGTAATCTTAAACATTTTTCTAATTTAAAAAAAGTAAAAATGACATTTAAAAAAAAATTTTTACTACAATATTTTTTAAAAAAAAACCTTGTCAAGAATCGAGAAAAAATTTATCCGAACCCCTGCTATTCTTCAGAACATTCCCTGCATACCGGATATCCTCGACCAAAGCGATGTACATACATCTAATCCAGAAATTTGTAATTTTTTGGACCGAAAACTCAAATTGATCCCGACTTCCCTCACTCCTGATAATAATTTTAATCTAAATGACGATAATCTTAAAGAAAGATCGGCATTTACAGCGAATAATGATCACTTGATTCAGAACCCTGTACTTGCGGTGTTTTTCGACATCTACAATGATGGTATGTTATTTATTTATAAAATTGTTTTAAATCGGCGCTTTTCCCCTTACGGCATATTTAGAATATAAATTATATTTATTTTGTAAATAAAAGTGTAATACCCAAAAATCAGGGGGGGGAGGTTATAAAATTTATATTCCTTTTCTCAAAATTTTAATTGTATAAAAATTAATATTTAAACTTTATAGGTTTATTAGATATTTTGGTAGTTGTAAGCGAATTTGAAAGTAATATATTAGTTGAAAATTGGAAAGACAATGCAGCAGGAAAATGGAAGGGATTTGGAATTCAGGCTTTCAAAAACAATATGGATTTGGATGCTAGTTTTGTCAAAACATTAGGTTTATTTTTTTAAGTTTTTTTTTGATACTAATTCTTATTTAATAAAAACGATATAAATGTTTATACAACATATAACAATTAAAACATAATTTAATTATTTATTTTTTAAAAAAATCTAGTTTTGAATGGTAGATGCTGGATAGACTGTAAATTGCATTCCAGGGTATTTTTTTTAAAATGATTATAACTCAAACCATTTAAATCATTTTTTTTAAATAATAGCCATATGGAATAATTCCTCCAGGTGCCGTAGTCAAATATCAAACCACCTATTCAAAAGATGCCCCTACACAGGCCATGAGTTTTTTTATATATTAAATATTTAAAAAATTGTATTTATAGGTTGCCAAATGATGCAAACATCTCATTTTGCATTAAATTTGCCTTACGTCATATTTGGGTTAGGAAGGAGACCCAATTTTATCGATAAACTGGAAGTCGGGTTCTCTAGACCCTACAATAAGGTAGTGAAATATTTACTTACAAAAATATTTTTTATTTTATGAAAAATATTTATAGCCCGCCAGGTACCATAATTGGGCAGCTATAATTCCCAATTCACAAATGATCATAATACCATATCCCAACAATGATTCCTCTAAGTAAATCATATTATATCATTTTTTTTGGTATTAATTATACACTCGTTAAATTTATAATCTTTAGTTCTTATAATATATAATAAGGCTTTTATTTTAATATCAATATCTAAACCCATATTATATTTGATCTAGGTGGCAACACATCCTCTTACTTACGCCGAGCTATTTTATAATAAAAATAGGAGCTACTTTAATAGCCACTTGTTTATTCTTGGGCATGATTATTGCTATATTGCATTGGAAAGAAAAGGTATTTGTTTTTTTATTGTAAAATTTTATCCTTTATTTTACATATTTAGAGGGAGGATTTTGTGGAACGTCTAAGGAATGCACACCAATTCCATTTTGATGCCTTATAAAAAATGTTTAAATTTGTCAACATTCTTGTTGAACACGAAATATTTTTTTAGAGATTTCCAGAGAAATTTTATAAAGTGAAGTCAGGTGACTCAATGCTTTAGGCCTTTATACACTAATTTATTATAATATATTATCAAATTTGTCGACTTGTATAATAAAATAATTTTACAATTCAATTTTCATATTTAATTTATATTTGTGAGGAATTTAAAAAAAATTTTTTATTTAGTTAGTAAAATATAATAATTTCGAAAAGTCTAAAACTCAGCCTATATTCTTGTTCTTGATAATAAATTTATTGTCAATCTGATGATTCATCTAAGCTGAAGTTTTCTAGTGAGTTAATTTTATACAGGCAAGGTTTCCCTAAGTCTTCATAAGAGTATATCTAATGGAGAATAAACCGATCATTTTAGTATAAAAAAAATTGAGTTCTGGATTTTACCTTGTCTCCCAATTCTAGTATTTTGTCCTCTATTATGATTATATTGTCGGATTCATTAAGCCTTTGGCTTTCTTCCTCTTTTATATCTTCCATCAATTTGAGATAAATATTTTCTGGCATCTGATTTTTTAAAAAATATTTATAATATATGGCAATTTTAAAGAAATATTTAAAATTTAATCTATTACTTGCATCTTTGAGGTTTTGGGGTAAATTAAATTTGTATTTGATAAATTCATGTTCTGCTGCAAATTTATGATGCTTAGTAATTTTGTATTTTCTTCAGATAAATGCTATATTATTTTATCATTGTTAATATGATATCATGAATATATTTATATTATATAGACAGACAGATAACATAGACACAGAAATGTAAATTTTATGGAATGAAATTTGTGATAATGGCATATTTGTAAAGTGTAGTGGGGATCATAATTATAATTAAGGGGTTGTCGATTTAATAATTACGTTTTGACATCTTCAATATCAAGCCAATGTCGAATTCGATAATAATTATTTTGATGTAAATGCTAATAATTTGTCATTTTAATTATAAAACACATTGGCTTACTCAGGGGTAGAGGTATTTTCAGGTGTATGCCTACTATTTATATATATTATAGTTCAAAAAGTATTATAATATATATTTTTTTAATTTTCCTTGTGAATATTTCATTTTTTTAATTAGTCGTTATGAGTATCTGGTAAATAATAAAAGTTAATAAATGATTTGCTTTAACATACATTTTAAGTATATGTTAAATTCATATTAAATCAACTAAATAGCATGATTCTCAACCCGATTCCATTCAATTTTTAAAAATATTCATATTATGATATTAACTTAACTAATGAAAATATAAAATTTAGATATCAACTCAAGTTACTTCCTGAGATGGCTACCTTTGAAAACGTAAAAATTCTAAACATTTCATAATTTTATATATCTCAAAAAATAATTTAGCTAAAACTATAATTTAAATTTTATTATATAGCTCTATAATAGCTTTTTAATATGACAGAAAATTTAATAGAGAGAAAAAATGCTTTTTATAAAAAACCGGAAATGGTCATAAAACGACTATTTATAAATTGACACTAGGTTGCCTTTGTACAAAATCAGATTGTTACGAGCACTAGTCCAAGTCACACCTTAAAAATTAGTCATACATATTTAAATATATAGTAATTTTTATTCAAAATTAGGTCAAAATAAACAAAGAAGGAAAATTAAATCAATTAACAGCGAATGATAACACTCCATATCCTCCTATAAAGGAGTATAAACATTGTATTGCTATAAGTTGCCGTGTTATCATGTAGATTTAATTGATTGCTTGATATAATACTATAGATTTTAATATAACATTTAAACAGTGGTTGGCTTTGGCTATATATTGTACCATTTATAGACACGATGTTTGTCAGCGATTTTTTGAAAATAAAAAAATAAAAATTTTATTCATTAATTTATTTGTTGTCCCGTTTAATAAATATTTATTCCATAATTCTAGTGCTGTAAACATTTTTAAAAAAATCGAACGCGTTCAACGTTCATTGACAAAAATCGAACACGTTCACGTTCAAATTCAAAAAAAGGAACGCGTTCAAGTTCATGAACGCGTTCATACGTTCAAAATTTTATGATAAATTTTTTTTAAAATTTAATTTAATATAAATAAATGCCTTATATTTTTCAACACAATATATTATTAGCCATGATAAAAAATAATAGTTTTATTTTGATAATATAATTATAAATACAATATAATAGAGCGATAAAAAAAATAAATTTATAAAAAAATATACTTATTAATTTTTAATAATAATTGCTTTTCAAAATTTTCATCTGATAGGCATAAACGCTTGTCAGTTAATACAGCGTTAGCTATACTAAAAACTCGCTCAACAAGGGCAGATGAAGGGATTGCGGTGTTATACTTGATAAACAATTCTTTTAAAAGGGGGAATTTATTAAAAACATTTAATGTTTTATCCATTGTTTCAAAAAATTGAGCTATGTTATCATCCTCCAATCTGCCCTCTTCTTCCTCGTCAAAAAAGGATATCTCGGAATTGATTTTAAAACAGTAAAATATTTTTGATATTTGGGCCATGGTAATTCTAATTTATCTAATATTGAATTTTGATTTTCAGAATCTGATGATGAAATATTTATATCCATGCAAATGCTAATCTATTAAATTAAAATATAAAATATTCAAATTAATAAACTTTAATCTTATCTTCTCTAGCAGTAGCACTATGGTACGTTAATTGCAATATGAAAAAGTAAAAACAGCTGATTAAAAAATATAAGACTTTTTTGTTAAAAAATTGGATTAAATATTAATTTTTCAAATAAATAAAAATATAAGACTTTTTTGTTAAAAAATGCGGATTAATATTAATTTTTCAAATAAATAAAAATAAAAAGTGTTTTTAAAATTTAACGAACGTAAAATTGAACGCGTTCATCAAAGAAAAGGAACGCGTTCACGTTCAAAGTTCGTCGAAAAAAAAGGAACGCCGTTCATCACCTTTTTTCAAAAAAACGAACTTCGTTCACGAACGCGTTCGTTTACAACACTACATAATTCTAAGAATAATTCTACAGTGTATAAATATCAATCTAGTTAATGGGAATTTTTTAATTTAATCAAAATATAATCTAATTTTGTTAACATTACAATTAATTTAATCAAGCTATTATTAGGATAAATAGAATACTTTTTAGTCATTTCAATATTGTTACTCTTTTTTTAAGTTTCTTTGTAGTCTTTTTTTACCTCTTTAACCACTCTTTAAAAAAATTTTTTATATATGCGTTAGCGTCAATGTATTTTTTCTGGCAATATGTTATTTTTTCAACTTAAAATCAATTTTTGAGCGCGTTTAAAAATCGGATTTTACTGGAAATGTATTACGGCATGTTTAGAATACCTCTCTTATGAATTATCGATAATTTTACCTTTATCTTATGAGCCAATTATAATAAAAATCGATGGAAAAAAGGTTCATGGTAAAATGTCTAAAATTCATAGGGTAGGTATTCCAAACATGATAGAATATATTTCCGGTAAAATCAGATGCTTAAAAAATGATTTAAAGTTGAAAAATAGTGCAAAAAAAAACACGTTGACGCTAACAATACACCCATAATTTTTATAATTATTCAATATTTTTTAATATATAATGCTTCTATTATGCTATCAATACACCCATAATTTTTATAATTATTCAATATTTTTTAATATATAATGCTTCTATTATTTTTTATCCTAGATGTAAATATGTACATTACAAATATTTTTAAATTGAAATCGTTTTTATAAATATTGCTAATTTAACAATGGTTTTTATTCATAGGAGAACAAATTTAATAAAATAGATAAGCTCTATTAGTATCTTTGCCTTTGTAGTTATTAGGGCATATTTTTTAAAAGTATTTTAATTTAGTTACAAATTTTGATTTAAATCTAATAAATCGATTTATTTTTGCTAACCCTAATTCGTATTCGTTTTTGAATAAGTCTACTATAAAGGCATTTCACTATCACCTCCTTCTCTCCCTCCCATTTAAAAAAAAATTCTAACAATTCTTATATACAACTGGATAGAAAAAGGTATCAATATGATAATATTGACTCTTCGATCGCCTAATTATCGCGCTCAGAGGCGTCACTAGCTTTTACAATCTTAGGGGATTCAAAAACAATTCTATTTTCAAAATTATCTTTTTTAGCTAACATTCAAATTTGCCTTCTTTTTTTAGCTAACATCATCTAAAATAGTGCTGTGTCGATCCACATATATTTCACCGATCCAATCCGATATTGATTCAAACTCGATCCGATACTGATATTTATATTGATTTTTCACCACCCTCCTTTGAACCAAATGTAATTAAGAAATTAATATTTTTAATTTTATTTCTACAATAATTTTAAAAACGTTTTCGGATATTGGTAGTATTAAATGAATTTTTCATTATTCCTACCCGTGAAATTAGAATGGAGATAACGATTTTGCAAAAAATTATCTTTTTCTTTTGTAAAATATTTCCATAATTCAGATACCATATTAAAAAAAATTCTTTTATTTTTAAAGTATAAATAATAAAATTGGCTGGGTGTTCCTTTCTATTTTTATAAAAAAACTTTAAATCTATTTAAAAAAATAAATAAAATTTAAGAGGTGTTATGCATTTTTATTGTTTAAAAAAAATATTTAGAAAATATGAATGTATAATAAATATACATAAAATAACAAAAAAAAGAAAAGTAAAAAGATCAGATCGGTTTTTACAGATATCGGCCCGATCCGATATTTTTGGAAAACGCTAAATATCGGAGCCGATCCGATATTTAATATCGGTACAGCCTTAATCTAAAATTACCTTTTTTTTAGCTAACATTATCCATACCTTTTTTTAAGTGGTATAAAAAATAGATTCCAAATGTTAATAAAAAATTAGAAATAATTTAATAGGTGGTTTTTTAAATAAATCAATTATAAAAATTTTGTTTTAAAATCTTTATTTCATCAAATACGAATCGCAAAGTTAGTTATATTATAAAAATATTAAATACTCAATTAATTTGAGCACGATAAAAAAGGCAAATTATAATTTAAATTAATAAAAATAAATTAAGGTATTTTAACAAACAAAAAAAACTAAGAATTATGGCCCCGGTATTATATTCTATTAATAAGATATTATAACTATTCTGAAAAATAATTTTAGGTCACATATTGTAACAATAAAAGATTAAGATAATCAGGTATCAATAAACTATTTTATCAGAAAAAATTGATTTTAAATTAATGGAAAATTGTTTAATTAATTTGATATTGATCGTATTCATGTTTCATGCATAATTTATTGTTTCAACATACTTTTTAAAAAAACATTCCAAAAATAAATTAAAAAATCATATTAAGACATTTAGGTTAAATTCGATTCACAAAAATTTAGGGTAAAAATAATTATATAATGTTATAATATAAGAACATAATTAAAATTAAATCTTTTAATGTTATGTAATTAATACAACACCCTTTTCAATCACCCCTCCCCCTTCAAAAAAACACTTACCCTTTTAAATTTATCTGAAAGTTCAAAAATAAAATTATGTTTTCAAAATCTGCGAAATCTACCAAAAATAATTATTTTTTTTAAATTTAATTTAAAAAAGAAATTTTCACTTATATATCTCTTAATTTGTGTTTATTAAATATAGAGTTCAAATTGCACGCTTTACTACATAATTTATAATAAATAATTGCTGATTTTTAAAAAAAATATAGTAAAACGCAATTCAAAAAAGTTACTATTGAAGTTACTTTACTTTCTTCGAGATAGACGAATAATAATTATATATTAATAATATTAATATTTGAGAAACTATTATACAATAATATTAATAAAAATTTAAAGCTAATATTAAAAATTTTATTAAGGTGATGATAATTTAATTTAGCCGATAAATTAATCCCTTATTTATAAGAAGATGCTTCAATTTTATACCAGTTTAGATAAAATAAGCTATAGAAGCTAGTTTACCAGAAACTTCAATCCGATCATGATAATTATATTATTTGTTTTGTCTGGTTCTTAAAGATACTGAAAATTTCATTTTTTTGGTAGACAAAGATAATAAGATTAATTATTTTAACGAATTTTGGATTTAAATTTAACAAATAAACCCTAATAAAAAGAACTCAGTTTTGCAATATAAAATAGTAGTTTATTTCAAAAGATAATTGGGTTTTACCCTATAATTTTTGAAGGCTTGGGCAAGCTGGTCCATGACCGAATTTAAGACGTCAGATAGATAATTAACATTTTGGCAATTCTGGGTGCACGAATTGTTCTGATCAGTGTGTTTAGAATTTCTGACATTCATAGATAAATTCTTTAAAAAAAAATTGAATAGAATATAGAGAAAATAATGTATAAGTTAATTCTTCGTAATAACTTGATTAATATCCTGAATGAGAATTGTTAAATCGTGAATTTTTTCCTAAAAAGAATAAATAAAATTTTATAGATTTCTGATCTATCTAGAAATGTTATAATAATTGTATATAATATTTATGAAAAATATAATAAAACCTCGTATTCAGTTATGATTCTTTGTTTTTCTCGCCTTTCCATATCCAACAAATGACCCTGGCTGATTAATAAAGCTATAAGTTGTCCGTTTCTTATATTTTTTTTACGCATAAATAATATTTTAAAGTGATTTATAACATATTATTACTTATCATATTCATCATTATTTTTATGAGTCAAAAATGTTGTTAAAGAAGATCCATTGGGTTTGGGAAATAACTTTTGAGAATTTTCTTCTATTAACTGTGAATCATTATGCTTTTAAAATAAATTATACATATATTACAAATTAGCTTAACATAAAATTAAAAAATTGAAATAAAATACCGATAGACAACAATTCGTAGATTTATTATGAATAACTAAAATAAGGTTTCTATCAATTTTACATGAGAGCGATTTATAAAAAAATACAATGTCATTTAGTTATACTAAAATTAATTTCTTAATCAAAAAGACGCTAAGGAAAAGTTTTTGGAGATAACTTAATTTCGACCAAAATAACATCCCAAAATAATGAGCAAATAAATCTAAAAGCTATCATTTTGTGATGTATTTTTATATTCCTTCTATAAAATAACAATGATAATTAAAAATAGTCAAATTTAATTTAAGAATTCCTTCCAAAATTTTAATATTGTTTATGCTTTATAACGGGGTTTTCTAATATCAAAACGATGAGCTCTATTTTTAGCTGTAATTGACGAACTTATAATAATTAGTACAACTTGACCTAATTATATCAAATTGTTGCATATGTATAAATTAGTAGATAGTTAGTCGCCTAAAAAAATGCTTTTCAAAAAAAATAGCTTTTAGCACATGCTTGAATGATAAGAGACAATGAACGCCATTATTTTGTACAAGTGTTAATTCTAACGAAAAATAGGATATCATAAATTTGTAAATAAAAATTTTTCTTTAAAGTCAATAAATATATATTTTTATTAACCATGTGATGTTCGTCATCATTTTCATAGTTGTGATTGTTTAAATTATCATAACTTTTTGGGTCTTTTTTACCTTCAAAATTTAAATGATTATCATTGAGTGATACAAAAAAATTGAGACTGGGCTTAGCCATATTAGAATCAGTAATGTATGAATGTTCTTGTTTCTCAGGATGAAAAACAAAAGTTTGCAAATCAACTGCATGTTCGAAGCTGCCGCCGTTACTTTCTAACTCCAGCGTGTCGACAGCCATATCCTTAGTTGTAGACATGTTTGAGGAGGTGAAGGAATGATTACGCGGTAAGATCTGAGCGTAATTTTTGTTAGTTCTTTGGAGCAACGAGCCAAATTCGCATTTATTCATAGCAAATTTGTGAACGGTATGATCAAAGTTATTATTGTAGTGAGAATCGCTTGAATTTGTAGAAATGATCATATCGGTCGATTTATTGTGAGATGAAGTAAATAAAAGTGGAGGTGTGGGAGACGGAGGAGGAGGCAAAAGCTTTAGAAGGATGTCTGATAACTCGTTAATATCATTATTATCTATTTTTTTATGGCAATGATCATGAAATGGTAATCGAAATATTTGTTCGGAACGCTTATTTTCGATATGATTCGATAAGGGTTTGCGAGAAAAATGGCCCTTAGCTAAAGTATAATGAGCGTTGACCCCGGGCGGAGTGGCCTTTTGTCCCAAATAGGATGGTGACAATTTGTCGAGAGGAATGTAGTAGGCCATGGGCAACGTTGAGTTGGGAGTGTTGTTGTATGACACTGAAGAAGAACTGAAAGGGTGTGAGTGTTTAGCCGGTATTAAAGAAACGGAGGTGACGATGACATCGTTATTTGTTAGCGAAGCTGATCCATTAAAATCTTTGATAAGACCATTTTTAGGGTAGGTTGATAACGACTTGTTGCAATTTATGTTAATGTCAATAAAATACTCGTTATCTAGACTTTTAAATTCGCGCCCAACATTATTAAAGATTTCTTTCTTATCATCGCCATAAGAACTCGAATTTAAAGCATATTCGTGGATCGAGGGAAAATATTTTGCTTCAAACATTTCGAAATTTTTAGCCGACCCACATGATAAATCACCTAATAACTCAGTATTTTCGCTATTTAAACTATGGTTGCTTCGAGTCAATAATTCTTCTATATTATTTTTTTTATAAAACGTGGCCTTATTGTTGAATGTTATAACTTTATCTTTTTGTCCAAAATTATCAGTCAACGAACTTTCATCAGTCCCAGTAGGGTGATAATTCTTGCGAGGTAAAATATCGGTAATGACGGTTTTATATTCGGTTTTGCAAAAATGAGACGGATTAGATTTTTTCTTCGGGTTACGAAAGGAGAAAAATTTTCGAGTCAAAAAAGGATTCGATAGCGATTGGGTTTTTGTCGAGGAATTATTTGTGGTGTGTTTCAAGTTTTTCGATTCTTGTGGTAGCGCGCTATCGCCGTTAGTGTAATCGGCATCTTTTGAAATATATTTTTTAATATTCTCGATGTTGGGCCCCGTATTTGTACAAATTTCGCGTTTGTTGTTGAAAATATTTTTGCACTCCTTTTTAACAGACGATTCTGACTTGATGAGTAAAGAAGAAGGTTTGATTTTAAGGTTTGGCAAGAGGAAAGAAGGGCGTTTAGAAGTCACGATGGTCTGATTTTTATTAATAGAGATCGCGTTCGAGTTTGTGGTAGACCCCAAAGTGTAATTTGAGTTGGCCTGCTTATTAATGAGGGTTGTTTTACCTATCTGAGGTTGCTGTTGATCATGATTGGGGCATTTATGATTATTAAACACATTTTTATGTCTAGATCCGATAAGGCATTTTAATGTGGTTTGAGAAGAGCACTTAGGTACAATGATATTATCATGAATATTATTATCCTCTCGTTTGTAAATAGAGGATATATGGTTATTTCTGCTATTGTATGTTACGGCTATGGGCCGACAGTCAAATTTAGCCGCTGAAGTAGATTGGTTATAACGATCGTTAATGGAGATTATCGAACTCTGTCTAATATCTATGAACCCATTTTTCGGTGGGTGTTTGGTGTTAAAGGAGAGAACCGGAATCTTGGATGAGTTTACATTATTATCACAAGCAATGACCATCAGCTAAACAATGAAGTTATTTGCGCAAAATTTATAAAAAATAATAAATTGATTTACATATGTGTTCAAGTTCAAACGTATTAATAATAATATAACAATACTAAAAATATCTTGAATATTCATTCAATAATGTCTCTCAACATCAAGTAATAATATAATCTTAATCATGTAATAATTCTTGAAAACAAAAAAATCTCACCTTTTTCCCCCTTTTTTTAGTGAATAATAAAAAAAAAATTTTTATTTTTTAGTAAATCGATATAAGAAAAATACGAATTGTGATAATAATTTATAAAATTTAATAAATATAATTATATTATGCCCCAAATTCGAGACGTAATGTAATATGTGCACTATGCAGGTAAAGGTAATCATTTAAATTGTACTTTTTTTATTTTTTTTTCGAAAAACAAAGATAAAAACAAATGCAGTATTTTTATTTCTTTTCCTTTTCCACTTATAATATAAGTATAATATAATAATACATTTTTTTTTAAATGCAAAAGTTCAAAATGAATGATCAACTTTATTTTGTTTCTTGTATGAAGTAAATGTAATAAAATATAATTATTATAGTAAAGGTCAAAGAAATATACTGGGGAAAAAAATGTTTTTTCACTCCGGCCCTATAATAAAGGTTTGAATTGAACCGAATTGTAATATTGCATCTGAACTAGGCCGTTGATTTTCATTTTAGAAAATATAAAAACTGGTAATTCAAAAAGGATCTGATTTTAAATATTAAAGTTTAAGTTTTATATTAAAAATCTCTTAGGTTATAAATGTATAATTTGTTTAAGTTAAATATTACCAGTAAAAAATGGATATTTAATTACAATATTTAAATTTATCACCTTTCCAAGTTCTCTAGATTTCAACGGCTTCTTTAAAACAGTACAAGAATATTTTTTAAATTTAGAAATCCGTTAAAAAAACCAATTTGATTTTCAAACTGAGAAAATATTTTGCTCTTATTCAAAAAAAACAATGTATTTTGTAGATATGGTTATGGGATTAAGTTGACTATTTCTATTTGTTGCATGTAACAATATATAGTAATTAACCAACGACTCTTTCTAACCTTTTACCCCTACCCTCTTTCCTAAGCTAATGGCGTCCAAGAGGATGGTTTTAGAAAAAAAATTGTCTCCGGTCTAGAATCAACCCTAAGTTGAAATCACTTATTTTACCTCAGTCCAAATCTAATCTGCTAAGCCACGCCTGCCATTCAAAAAGTGATGATTTTTTTGTGTATATTAAGATAATTGTAGTGTTTTTTTTAAAAAGGAACTTGTTTTTTTTATAAATAATTGCGTTAGGCAGCATTTAGTCGTTGAATTTTATATAATCAAAATTAATATTTTTTAAACTGTATCAAAAACATAAAAAAATTTATACGAAAACTTTTAAAACTATTGAAAAACATGAAATGAGTTTCTTTTTTTTTAAATAGAAAAATAAAAATATGGCCAAAATATATTTGTGAAATTTAGGTTTCCTTAAAGTTTGAAAACCTTTGTAAAATTTTATCAATTTTTTTATTATATTATCCATAAAAACAAAATTGCAAAAGAAGATAATAGGCAGGTGAATTGAGAGTTTGTAGTAAAGATAGTGTAATTGAAGAAAAAAAGAATATAACCTATTGGTATAAAATAAATTTGTAAATATCTTACATAACTTCATCCAATAATGCATTCAAATTCTATTTTTTTTTTAACGGGTTCATTTCACGTTAATTATATTATATCAATTTTGATTAGTTGTAAAGCCCGATTTTACGAATTATATAATTAATTTATTCGAATAATATTCACAAATATCAATTCGAATAAATTATTCGTATCGTATTTGTGTTCGATTTGTGTGAAATTTTTTAAAAACCTTTAATCCTATTTATTTAGCATTATAACAAAAACATGTATAATGTAAAGTATTTTGATCTACTACTGAGGTGAACACATAGGAGATTGGAATCAAAATCTGGAACCGGGACAAATTTAGGAACTAGAACGTGAAGCCCACTTTTAAAATTTATAAAACCAAAACCGGAACTAGATCCCATTTTAAAATTTATAGAAATCAAAACCGGAACTAGATCTCATTTTAAAATTTTCAAGAACCGGTTCGAAGCCACTTTTAACAAAGGTGAAGTAAATTATATAGTCAATTCCATGTCAAATCAACAGACAATTCCTAGTGACTTAAATTTCACATCTAAGATAGCAAAGTAGAAACGGCGTTAGATGATTCATAATATTAGATTTCAAAAGATATCTTAAATTTTTTTAAAAAAATGGCGTTAACCCGGAAATAGTGTGACGGAAATTGATCTATCTCAACAGCATATTAATTTTTTTAAATTTTGCCAATAAACTTTTTTATATTATTTTAAAGCATTTAAAAAAATTAATTTGTGATCTTAAACAGTTTTTGAAACATTTTAGATTATAAAGGGAGTATTAAAATTTACTTCAGGATAATATTATCGACAAATTCAAGGATAAATTTAGTAAGACTTAATATCATGAAATGAGAAAATTTGATTTTAATTCTTCCTAAGTCCTGGACTTTGTTTCTGAATCTAATGCATTGCCTGTCATCAAAAAAAACTCGTTATCAAATGACATTTTATCTACCCTAAATATGAAATCCAGAAAAAAGTTATTACTTGCTGATATAGCAAACATTTAAAACTTCTATAAGAATTCGAGAATTATCCCTGGAATGTGGTCAATTATATGAATGATAAAAAATCATATTCCTAACCAAGAGCTGAAACGTTGATAATTTAAAAGAATTTTATATCAAATATAAAAATGAAAACAAAAACTCAATGAGTTTTATTAAATTTGTTTCATCATAAGGCCTTAATTGTATTTAATCAAGTGCACCGGGAACACGGTGCAACATAACTTGAAAATTAATTATTAATGCAAGAAATTTATAACAAATGTCATTAAATAGAGAATTTACATTATTTTCTTATTAAAATTTATTTCGTACAACGCTACTTAGATAAATGTTACTCGTGTCATGGAATAGCCAAGATCAATGTAAAATTGGGAATCACGTAATTGATCTTCAACTTTTAAAAAACAGACATTAGTATCGTTCAACTTTAATAACCAGAACAATACCTACTTCAGAATCTATTGAGATATTTTATTCATAAGTCTTAAAAAATTAATAATTCATTCCACTTAACATTTTATTTAATAAATTGTCATAAAATTTCATTTCTTAATAGGTTTATTTAAGGCTCAAACTAAAACAAAACACACTAATAATGTAAAAATTCTGCTCCTAAAAGACCTAAAATATTATTTATTTAACCACTATAAACCAAACTTTATTCTAAATAATTTAAAAGTCCTTTTATAAATAAAAGCAAATCAAAATGGAATTTTTTTTGGTTTGAACCCTTGATATTTGTTTATTTAAAATAATTAAAAATATGCTGATTACATTCCACGCATATTTGTAAATTAATAGTGATAAAAAAAAAACATATAAATTTTAAGACCTCTACCATTAAAAAATTTATATTAGGAAAAATAAAATTTAATAAATATTCCTTTTAAATAATATTAAATATTTCAAATAATGTTTGAGATCACAGATTATTATTTTTTGCATGCCTATAAAATAATATAAAAAGGCTATATTTGGCCAAATTTTTAAAAGGAATTCAAGTTGCCTTTTTTACGAGAGATCGATTATTGACATTTTATTCCTGGTTAGACTTGTTTTCATAGAGTAAAAATTATCATTTAATTATATTGTGAGATAAAGCCATTTATAGTTTTCTATGATCTTTTTCCATATTTGAGAAATCACTGATCAAAAATGTCAATATTTCACATTTTTTTCAAATTTGAGTAGTCATATCTCTCCATCCACGGGCATTACTTTTAATTTCCTTTATTGTTTTACCCCAATAACCAAAAATAAATCCCATCTCTTTATTAGTTATCAAAAAATTATTATATAAAACGTGACTAATTTAAGATTAGGGGATCAGAAAAGGGGAGTTTGGATACTTTTCTTGGTAAGGGGTATGCATTTATTCAAAATTTTAAATCCATTTCATCCTTAATCCTTATTTCCTTCCAATAAACAATTCCCAGAAGTGTTTACCAAAAAATATATAAATGTTAATAAATCACTGCGCATCCCAAAATATAAAGGACGATACATGGAAAGACCATCACCATACTAGAAAAAAAATGTGTCTCAAATTTAACGAGATAAAAAAACTGAAATAGTAACGATCAAAAATATTACACATATTAGAATAACGGCGAGGTAATTTTTTTATTAAACAAATTATATTGTCTTCTACTAAATCCTAAAGATTATTAACAATTAGAAAGAATAAGTTTAAAAAAAAATAAGATGGTTTTTAAAATATTTTTAATGATTTATCTTGCTTGTTAAATTGTACTAAAAAAGCTAGTTTGGAAGAAAATATGGTATATTCTGATGATAATAATCATGATATTCAGAAAAAAATAAAGTTAGTTAATTACCTTTATTAAAGAAAAGCACATATATCCTCTAAGGCTCCTATTTAATCGCTCAGAATTTCTCAAAAGAAACCCTTGCTCAGAATAAATACTTAGGTCTCCTAGGTCGGCTTAATTTTGTTACCTAATTGCTTTTTGTTATAAGCTAAAAAAGTATTTGATCGAGGACACCCTATATTGGTTTATTTTAAGTATTTGATGGCATTGCTAATTTTCGTATTTTATTCCCTTTTTTTTGTTTTAATTATTTCTTTTGCTTTTTTGATAATTTAATCGATACTTAAAAGACGGCTAAATAGCCAGCTATTAAGTATTAAGCCAACCTAGGACATGGTCTTAATGCTCAGAAAAAATACCGAATGCTCATAATTATTTCTTAATGCTAAGATAAAAAAACAACTGATTGCCCTGAAAATACTAAATGCTCAGATTTTAAAACTTAAATGTTCATATTAAAAAATTAACGCAGAAAAATATATGAAAAACTCAGAACGAGCCCTTTAATTGCACAGAAATATTTTTCCTTAGTACTATTGATTTTAGATTTTGTATACGATTAAATTTTCAAAAAATATAGTGGCCTCTTCCGATTTCCATGGACTTCTGCATCTATAATTTCAATAATGATATTACTCATATTCTATCCCCCGCTGTCGTAGTCTTTGCCCGTTCCTCAAAATTAAAATGACTGGTACGAGGGTTTATTTTAAATAGTAAATGTTTTGATCTGTAAATATGGTTTTTGGTTAAATAAATATGGGAAAATTAAGCATTCAGGAATCTTTCGCATAATACCCATGTTTAAAATGTTAGAAAGTCATGAGTAAAAATTACAAAGTTATGAGTAGATTTTTATATAAGCTTTTATAACATATGGATATTGAAATATTATGTTAGAATTTTAGCTTCTCCATCCCACTCTGAATACTCTTCCATATAATAAATTGATCCTTATCGAAATATTGCTAGCATTTTTAACCCCTCCGCACTCACCCTGGAGAGTTAAAATGATGAGCATTAATGTAATCAATCGATCGTTTTCATTTGATACCCATATCGATATATTATGCTAGGCTAGGATATTTTTTACCATCCAACCCTACCATCCACTCTAAGGCGTTGAATATAAATAAAATCACTCGATCTTTATTAGCCTTTATTTGATACCCATCTTGAGATATTATATTAGAAAATTTTCAATCCCCCATCCTCATTTCAAAAATTAATGTAATCAATTGATCTCATTATTAGCTTTCCCTTTATACTCATGTCAACTTTAATGAGAAAATTTAAACACCCCCCCCCCCATCCCCGAACCATAACACATCCTGGAGAGATGAACATTAATGTAAACAACTAATCTTTTTATTATATTCCATTGATACCCATGTTGAGATATTTTACAATGCACTTTTTACCCCCCCCCACGCCTACCAGGGCACATACTCATGCATGAGCATCAATTAATCTTTGTATTAACTTTCATTTGATGCACATGTTGACATATTATATATAAGAAATTAAACCCCCCCCCCCCAACAAGTATGCTGGTGACATTGAGTTGTTTAATCAATTTATCTTTTTATTCACTTTTATTTGATACCCCTGACAAAATATTAAGTTTAAAAAATTTATCCTGCCCCACCTATTCTGATGACATATATTGTTAAGTAGCAATGTAATCAATTTATCTTTTTTAGCTTTATGACAAGATATTATGCTAAAAGAACCCCCCTCCCCCCTAACTCATCATCTAGACCAGAAAGCATAGATTAATAAAACTCAACAATTTATTTGATTAACTTTAATTAGAACAAAATACTTTAGCAAAAATTTCTGAGCAATTTGGAATTTCTTCTGAGAAAATCAAAATTATTACTTTGTAAAATCATCTTTCATTTTAAAAAATATTTATGAAATTTAATATAAATCCTTAGCTTTAAGTACTTTTTAATTCTGATCAATTACGTTAAAAATTCTGAGTGTTTTTATCTGTATGAAATAATATAAGTCTATCCATAATATGGATGCTGATGCCATTAATACTAATGGAGAAGAATAATGAGCAAAATCAAGCTGATTAAATCTCAACCAGAATGGAAAATCATTTTCTAAAAAATTAAAAAATTTCATCAATAGAAAAAGCATTCATTACAGAAATAGATAATATTATATATATATTTGTACTTTATAAAAATGATTAATTTAGTTATTTTTGAGAAAAATATTTAATTTCATTTTTTAGCATTTTAATTTAACTTAGCCCTTTCATTCCTTTTTTAAAAATAATTTATTTTTTAGAGTACTTCCAAACTCAAATAAATTATAAAAAATGTAAGCATTTAACACCAATTTTGCAGTGGACAGGTAAGGTAAAATTCATTTATTGAGTTTGGATGCACCATAAATATATTGATTTGTTTGCAATATATTAGGCAATACCTTATTATTTTTATTCTAGTTATAATTTATTTAAATTGTGCAATAAAGATGATTTTTAAAATTATTTTTAAGTGTGTAATTAAAGAAAAGGGAGGTGTGGGTGGGCTGGGATTAAAAATTTTATAAATACTGCTGATTCATTTTTAGGGTGGGGGAGGGGTACTTTGTTTACTAGGATTAGGGGGTTGCTCTTATATTATATTATGCTGGTTTACAGTACTAACATTTGGTTAGAAAAATAGCATAGATATTTATAAAGGCAGATAAATATATATATATATTCATAACATAGTTTAAATTAAAATTTATAATAAAAACAGCTGTTTAGTAATTTTTGAAATTGTAAAAAGCAAAATTCAAAAAATATATATTAAATTAAATCTTTTTAGGCAAATATGCAAAATTTTGAAATAAGTATCATTACAAAAAAAGATAACAAACCTCATATTTATAATAAAATAATCGGAATATAATTAACAATTTTTTTAAAATGTGGTACCTATTATCGTGATCCAATCAGCTGTAATTGAGAATAGATTCTATAAAAAGACTTATTTAGAAATTTGTGGATAATACTAAACGTTACATTAACAAGAATATTATTCTTTATTACAAATGATGTATTAAAAGGGGAAAAACAGAATCTACTTTGGCTTTGAAACATCTAAGGGGGGTTAGGTTATGTATCTAAGAGGATATTACTTAAATAATAATTAAACAATAAGACCAAAATCTATTCTTTTCCCTGATTAATAAACATTACAAATATATTAATTTCTATATTGTTGATATTGATAAATAATATTTGCCAATCACTTGTAGCTAGGAACTACATGTTTTTCATTATAATTAAAAACTCACTTGGCAAAATTTTTCAAGAGGGGTTAGTATAGGTTTTAGAGGGTGGTCTGCCTCCAGTAAATTTCTGTCATGTAGACGCCGAAACCAAAAAATCGCTAGAGCTGATTCAAATGTATGCACACTTTTGAATGCTTGAGTAGCAAATCTAGTAGAATATAGATATTATTATATAAAATATATAATTTTGTCCGATCTTTTCTCAAATAAAATTATTTTCTCTATCCTAATCCTGTTACATAATTCGTCTTAACATTTATTTAGCATATAGTTTTGATTTTAGACCTTCCTAGATTCTTCCTATGCTGCCAAGTATATTTCGATTTTTTTTGCATTTGGATTATTTAAGAATAAAATTTATTATTTTATTTTAAATATGACAATAATTTTAGCTCATATATTCTAGTCCTTGCCCAGGGACCCGGAGTGAACCGTAACGAACCGTTAAACCATTATAAACCGTTATAAATATCAGAACCGTAACCGTAATCGAACCGATACAATAATTTTTTGAAGGAGTAAAAAGAACCTTTATAAAATAGATTAAACCGGTTCAAACCGGTTCAGTTTTTCTATTTTAAGAATCAAAAATTTATAACCATAATGAACCATTATTATGAACCTTTATAATTAGCTGAACCGAATCGAACCTATGTAAATTTTTTCTTAAGAACCGTAACCAAAACGTAACCATTATAATTTTTTACATACTGAACCGTAACCAAACTGAACCGTTATAAATAACGGTTCGGGTCCCTGACCTTGCCTAATTCTAACTGTAAGATATCTTAAATTGGTGGAAATACAAACCAGTTTTTATTATATCGGCTATATTTACGTGAATTATTTCACTCATAGTTTTAGAGATTGACCAGGTGCCACTAGATAAATCTTGGGATATATTCCGATCATCACACATTAAATTTTTAAATTAGAAATATATAGGTATCAACAGTGTTTACACATTCTTTTTTGTTAATAAATAAGTACGTAAAATTTAATACTTAATATGTTTACCAAATTAAATTATTATTAAATTTAACATATTTGATTGCAGTGTATACGAATTAATATAACTTAAAAAAACCTTCTGACTAAATTAACTGCTTAAATATACATTAACCCCCTACCCTCCCTTTTTTTGTCTCAATTATATTATATCATTGGTTGCTAAAAAAAATTCCAGCAATAATTTTTAAATGATATATAAAGACTGTGATTTTAGTAGATCGACACGGAATTTTTATTTTACTTTAATTATACAATTTTATTTTATTTCATAGATTTTTACTTCTACCACTCGTCTAAACGAACCTCATGGTACCCTAGTGTTGTAGATTCTAATCGTAATCATGATTCCTAAATTGAAACAAATGGTTAAAGAGACCACTACCACCTAAGGCTGACAACTCCGTCTTTATATGTCATGCCATATTTGTCCGTATCTTCTCTGCCTCAGGCCCCTAAGTTAGTGCCTAGAATAATATAACTATTGTCACCTACCTTCATAGTCAAGCATATATAACAAATATCGATGCAATAGCATCATATCGTGTAGTTATCTCATAATATAAAACTTAGGTCCATTAAACCGCCTCTATTAGTAATTCGAATTAAAGATAAGATTATAATTTTTTGTGTTTTTGATTTTGAGGGCAAAATTATAAAAGCAGCAAGTTATAAACTAAAAATATAAAAATTTATAAATGCTATCATGCAAATTCAATTTCAAAATACATTTTTTAGACATGCAAATTTAAATGGTATATTTATAATGATTATTGAATGAAATATAAAAATGTTACAAGTGCAAATCATATTTAACCTAATTTTTATATAGACACCAGAGTAAATAAACTCATGGTGTAGTTTTTTTAAACAACTCAATATTAGTAATAAAAATTGAACTGCATCTTATGGAAAAACATCATTTTTAGATTTAAAGTGAACAAATTATTATAAATGGATGTAAACTTACTTTATAAGATCATGCATAGGCGTAGCCAGTCACTCCCCTTTCAGAAACTTGTCTGCTCTCGTACATCATTTTATGCTAATAAAATTTACTTCCTACACCCCCCCCCCCCACCAATTCCACTCAAGATTTTTATATAAATGTCACTAAAAACAATAATTTAAATGAAAAATAAGTAGAAAGTTTTCAAATAACAATCATAATTCAAAATCTTTTAAAAAAACTTTTATATAAAAAAGTGAAAAACTAAAATTATTAAAAAAATATGACATAGCCAAAGGCCTATAATAAGTGGACCTAAAAACCTCCATTAAAATGTATAGGAATAAATACACACCCCCCCCCTTCCCAACAAAATTCTGGCTACGCCCATGAGACCATTGTTGTAAGATAGATTATTTATATACTAGCAATTTATCATTGTTTCAACACATAATATCTAACGGATTAAAGGGTTTCGAACCGTTATGGGATCAGCTAAGCTGATCAGGCTTTGTTCTAAAAGTTTAATTCTATAAATGTCAATTAATTTTTTTGAAAATATATTTCATTAAAAAATTTATTCCAACAACAACAACATATAAAAATTGGATTTGATTTATTCTATATTCATAAATTATTTCATTCATTTAAAATAGATAGGCCCGGAATTTTCTTATTTTGCATAGTTCACTTTTAGTTGATTCGTTCCACATCCAGTTTGATGAGTGACACAAATTTTGCACTAAATATTTTTGCATAGAGAATGGTGCATTATTTTTTAGTAAAATTTCAAAACCTTGTTTTCGCTAATTTAATTCCACTGGTATCTAAGGCATAAATTAGGACTTATAGATTTGCACTGATTTCAGAGTTTGTACTTCAAGTTATTTAGCCGAGTTCGCATCATATTACGACCATAACCGTTAACGATTAATTCTATGATATCCGGTTTAAAGAATATTAACGCAGAAATAGGCAATAAATGTCTCAGAATCATTCTTTATAATTTTGGATTTTGTCACGATTTCGAAACTTTCTTAAATCACTAACAATTAACTCCCCTGATATTTGGTTAAAGCACAATTAGTCAAAACATAAGCACTTTTCATGCCGCAATTTAGGCAGTATAATAATTTATCTATTTTTTATGCTTACAAGCAACTTACAAATGTTCATTCCACAAAAGTGCAATATGAAACACAAATATTCACAAATAAAAAGACTAGAATAAAATGAGTTCTGGTTCCAGTTTCTAGATTTGACCAAGTATGAATTTGATTCTGATTCCCAACTCTATTAAATTACTAAAAAAAAATTTTTACCTCTTCATAATATATTAATATATTTACTCATATAAAGTAACAAATAAACGGGGGAAAAAAAAATTGAACTCAATACATGGCAATTTGCTAAACAAAACCATATTTTTAAATACATTTAGAACATATGTATATTAATAGATGTGCGATCGCATTCAATCTACTATATATATCAAACTCTGTAGCACACAACCACCTAGTTAGCTTCAGAAAAACCCAATCCTTGCTGGATTCGAACCAAGATATTATTTACTGCGCATTCAATGACTAGGCCACAGAAGTTTATCATAACTATAAAACACAAAATAATTAATGTTTTAATTGCACAAATGTACATAAATAAAACTACGAGGGATTGCTAATGTCACCGGGTTCTAGTCTCTATTCCAAACTCTGAAATTAAAGAACTAAATATGGTATAGGACATAGCTATTGCATTATTTGCACAAGTGCTAGGAGGTATGAATAGTTGGAGGCACCAAACTTAACCTAGGAAACCTCTTTTTTAACAAATAATATTAATAGTTAAAAGTTTCTTATCCATAGAATGCGACCTCGTTCAATCACATATATTTATAAAATAATAGTTTATTAAGGGAGGCACGGCCTTAAATGTTATATATACTTTATCATATTTATTTTCCACTCGCTGATATCATTCATTATAATATACTTGGCTTTTAAAATAATAATTATGGATATCTTAGCCTAAAAACGATTTATTATATTGTGTACATATAAGTAGAGGTCTGCATTTTCCCGGTTTGGCTTTTAAAATAATCATTATTGAAATCTTAGCATAAAAACGATTTATTATATTGTGTACATATAAGTAGAGGTCTGCATTTTCCCAGGTTGGTTACAATTTTTTATTTAAGGCCCGGCCTGACGTGCCTTTTTAAAATCCAGAAATATATCCTATGGAAAAATAACAAAAATGATGAGGATTTAATTTAAATGATTTCCAAGACACAAAACGTAGAGAAAGGAAATAGTATTTATGAATTTATTAAAATTATAAGTAAAAAGAATAATTTTTTATTCCTTATTAAGCGTCGGCCATATCTACATTTTACCCGCAGTCCAGATCTGCCCCGACCATTGTAGATCTTTAATGTAATGATTGATTTCCATCCTTTGTTTTTTATTAAAGAAAATATATTTCTATGTTGGCATTATGAACTAGTATGAAAAAAAAGAAACCTGCTATAATTAGCAATTCATTGTGATATTCGGGGATTTAATTGAAATATTAAGTGGGGGTAAATGTTTTAAAAAAATTAAAAAAATTGCTCTGAAAGTTTAACTCCGTACAATTGAAACATTTTAATTTTATTCCATTTGAAATATTCTAATTATTGCAGAAATTCTAGCCAAGTTCAAATGATCAATGAGATATGTATATTTATAATATAATAGGGATTTGGAAACTCTAGGGTTGTCAACTATTAATAATTTCAATATATAGATTTTTCATGTTAATTAAAAAAAATACTTTTCAAAATTGTCTGAAATTAAAATACTCTATACATGCTGGGATAGCACCATATAAATGGCTTTTATTTCCTAGAAACCTGGATCAGAGAAAAATAGCCCTAAATTTGCTAAACCCTTGGCAAATTTATATGGTTATAAGCTACCTTTCATTGCTACTTGAATTTTGTGATTTTAATTAGGAATACAAACCTTAACGAATATCGGTTCGGTTCATTTTAGGTTAGAGTGAAAATAACGGGTCATGATTAAGTATTTTATCACTATTCTCTAAAAAATTATATTGAGCCGAATACATTTTTAAATATTATCAAGATTCTCCGAGGAATATAAATTTTATTAGGAACACTTCTGTATGCTAAAACTTGGATAGCTCGCACTGTGAAATAGCAAAAAACAAAAAAATATATAAATAATCACTGATATACTTATAAGCAAACTGATTACTAATTAACCTTAAAATAGATAAAATATCAAAAGGTTCAACCTGGTTTACAGGCATTTTTAGAGGTTCGATTGGTTGAATCTCTTTTAATATTTGCTGAATATATTGTTTTTACTTTATAATGGTATAAAATTTTGATTTATTTACATTGTTCTGTTAACAATCTGTTTTTATAGTGATTTCAGATGAGTTTAATATTTCAATAACTGATTATTTTATTTCTCAAATCTCAGCTGTATTAATTTTTTTTCGTCTGATATGTATATGACATCAAAGAATGGGGGCTAATCATTAATATCAATATGATTAGTTAAAATTTTCCTGAAAAAATAGTGAAAAAATATAATTTTTGAAAAATTGGACCTATGTAAAATAAAAATATATAACCTCCTCACGAGCATATTTTTTTAAAAAAAGAATGTCTGACAGCCCCGATGTTCAAATTCAGTCCCTTGAAGAAATTATACCGTTGGAACTTCACATGTTAAATTTTTCCTTTCCAATTTTTGTCTAATCCTGTTTTGCAGAACCAAAAAAAAACAAATGAAACCTGCTCAGAATTATTTCCCCTATAGTTTCCCTTTTATTTTATGTTTTTATCATATTTTAGGAAAATATTTTTTCCTCATAGTTCATATATCATAATTGTATTTTGATTTTGTACGTACGTTCATTTTCGATAAAATAATAGCTAGAAATGTTCATAGGAAGGAAATTTTTTTTATTGGCTTAAATATATTTAAAATTTTTAATAATTTATATAAGGATAATGCTGTAGTTTTGTATTATTATGATATATATTTGTACATATATATTATAAAATATCAATCAAAAATAATATATTTTATTTATTAGATATTTTATCGAGAATTGATATTCAAACACTTGGTATTTTTTTTTGTTTACTTTTTTACTTTTGAAAAATATATTATACGAGATTAATTTTTGATTCAGTTGGTGATTTTTATAAAATGGAGATGTAAAATTAATTGATATTAAATCGCGAATAAATTGAATATGATTATGAGATATAATTATGATTATTATTATAAAATCGTGAAATGAAAAATATATGATTAAGAATAAAGAAAGTTATGAAAAATATTATTAAAATTATGACATGTTGAAATTAATAAAATTATGATAGAATATATAGCAAGAATCTATTAAGAATATATAGCAAAAATATATTATAAAATCGGAGAGATTAAATAAATATATATAAAGAAATATTAAATATAGAGTTATTTTAGTATTAATAAATAGATTGTTAGAATTAATTTATTAAATTAAATAAAATTAGAGTTATTTTATTAAAATTAGAGTTATTTTATTGGTGCCGACTGACCAAGATACGTTAACACTTATTAGGGAAAAAATAAGTTTGAGAAAAATATAAAAATTGAAATATTTAGAGAAAAAAATAAAACAAGAGTGTTTTATAAAAATAAATTTCAGACGTTATTAATCAACAAAAATATTTTCTAGGACCGGGTTCCTCAAAATTATAATGGATTCTGGATATTTAAAAGTAAGAAATTTTTTTTATTTGATTTTTAAATTACACAACGCGATAGTAGGATTTTTGGATTAAAATTAGAAAAATATAGATAAAAATTTAAATTTTGGATAATTAATGAAATTATGGCTTTTTCTTTTGTTACTGTTCATCGTAAGCCTGATTTTGATAAAATGCAGAATTATAAGGATCATTTTAATAAAATATTTAATTCAAAGTTTAATAAAGTGGATGTAACTAATAATATCATTACTGCAGTAATTTTTTTTGTGTTTTATGTAACTTTGATTACAATGAAACATGCAATTAAGAAAATAAAAAGAAGATCTATTAAAAATAAAGAAAATGATATAAAAAATACTAATGCTGAAAATTTAATTTCTGAAATTTTGGTGAAATCTCCAGATGTTTCTGAGGATATCCAAAATAGCTTACATTTAATTTTGTTAGAATTAAAAAAAATAAATGATAAAAAGAATATTATGCCGGAGGAAAAATCCGAAGAAATATTAGATACTGGTGAAGTATTTAATTTGCCTCAGAATAATAATATATCAGAGGATATCAATAAAAAATTAAATTCAATAGTGATTGAATTTAAAAAAAAAATTTCAGAGGTTTTAATTGAGAAACCTGTTGAAATTGTAAAAAATTATAATAAAGATAATACTTTGAGACAAAGTACTGAGGAATCTATAATTTTAAGTGAAATTAGAGAAATGAAAGAAAATATAAAAAATTTGTCCAAAGATGTGTCCAACTTAAAAATTAAAAATAATAATATAATTGAAAGTTGTGAACTCTGTGGAAGAAGAGGACATATCGGTAAAAATTGTTATTCAAGAGACCGAAAAATAAATGAGAATGGTAATGCAAAACCAAGTGAAAAAAATGACATAGTGTGTCATAGATGTGGTTTTGTAGGACATATAAAAAGAAATTGCATGGTGAAAGAAGCCAATTTTAAAAGTGGATTTCCGCAAAGAACATCGGTAGTGTTACAACCGGTGGTTAGAAATATACAAAATCCTATTATTAAAAATGTGGATAAAATTGAAAATTATAATACAGATCATGATAGAATGTGTTTCCGATGTGAAGAAATGGGACACATTGCTATCAATTGTATTCAAAGTGTGAGTGGATTACAGTGACTATATGATTTGAAAGAGAATCATATAAAAATAGATAAATTAATTTTTGAAAATATTAAATTTTGTGATATATATAATTTTATTAAAAATTTTGTGGATATATATATTAAAATGGATAATCATCATGGGAATGAGGATTATACATTGAAATTTAACTTGAATAAAAAGAGTTGTAATGTTGGAAATTTTTATTGTCATTTTGGTGAAATAAAAAATTTTAAATTAAACAATAATCTGAATAAAAAGGATTATTGCAATCAAATGAGTGATATATATCCAGGGGAAATTTTAAATAAAAACAAAAATGAAATTCAGAGACTTTTAAATTCTGTGATGAATTTAGGTATGAATATTAATTATATTGACAATGAGATTAAAATAAATGTCATTCAACTCATTAAAATGCCTAAAAATTTAATAACTGAGGGAGCAAAAGAACAGAGTTCATGTCCTCATATTAATTTAAAATTTGGTGGACAAATGGTTGAAATGTTATTTGATACTGGGGCAAGTATTTCAATAATGTCTAGTGAAAATTTTTATAAATATTGGCCGAATGGTATTGTTGAGAGACAAAATATGTGTATAAAACAATTTGATGGATCTGAAATCAAAGTTTTGGGTAGAACTCAGTGGGATGTTATTTTCCATGATATTCCTATAATTTTGGATTTATGGATAGTGAATTAAATTTTAATGATTGAAAATGAAAGTAATCAGTGTTCGTGTTTTCGTGTCAATATAAAATTGAGTAAAGCATAATTACTAAAAGTAAAAATATATTGTAATAAAAGAAGAAAAGTATTAATTATCTTAAGCAGTAGAGAAGAATATTTTAATTTAAGAATTAAATTGTTATCAATAAAATAAAAAAAAAACATTGACTTTAATAAATTCATGTGAATAATACCATGTGGTATGGTATTAGAAAGTTCAATGAAATACAAACTTTTGTGTAGATTAATTTTTAAAAAAAAAAATGTATTTTTTTTAAAATTTAAAGAGATTGTTGTGAAACAATTAAAAATTTTTAATATTATGTGATAAAGAAAAAACTCTTAAATAAAAGTCGGTGGACAATAAAAGATTTTAAACTTGGACTTAGTGAAGAATTATGTAAAAAATTAATAAAGAAGTGATTTGATGATATTGTTTATAGTTTTAATAGTTATAATTATAAATTAAAATTTTTTTATTTATCGGCACATCTTCATATTTTTTTTTGTAACATAAAAAATATGATTGTAGTGGCATTATATATATATTGTAGTTTTGTATTTTTGCTATATGACATGTCTTAATATTTTGTTTGCGGTTCATATTATTTTCATAATGGACATAACGAAAATATATATATGTAGTTTTAATAGTGATAATTATAAATTATTTTTTTATCCCTATTCGTATTATATTATTTTGTTTGTGGTCAATTATTTGTTTTATAATTGAACATTAAGAAAAAGAAAATAATTGTAAAGGATTGTTGAATACAAATTTATATGTATTAAAAAATGAACGAAATATATTAATTATAATAATCCGCATGTCGAAAGAAGACAATTCAATAGAAAAAGTCGATGATGTTCAAAGATAAGATTCGATAAATGACGAGGAAATAATCAATGTCCTTAAAGAACGATAATTATATGGTATCTGGGTTTTTGAAGGGTGGGCGTGTTGTAGTTTTGTATTATTATGATATATATTTGTACATATATATTATAAAATATCAATCAAAAATAATATATTTTATTTATTAGTTATTTTATCGAGAATATTTTTTTTTGTTTACTTTTTTACTTTTGAAAAATATATTATACGAGATTAATTTTTGATTCAGTTGGTGATTTTTATAAAATGGAGATGTAAAATTAATTGATATTAAATCGCGAATAAATTGAATATGATTATGAGATATAATTATGATTATTATTATAAAATCGTGAAATGAAAAATATATGATTAAGAATAAAGAAAGTTATGAAAAATATTATTAAAATTATGACAAGATTGTTGAAATTAATAAAATTATGATAGAATATATAGCAAGAATCTATTAAGAATATATAGCAAAAATATATTATAAAATCGGAGAGATTAAATAAATATATATAAAGAAATATTAAATATAGAGTTATTTTAGTATTAATAAATAGATTGTTAGAATTAATTTATTAAATCAAATAAAATTAGAGTTATTTTATTAAAATTAGAGTTATTTTAGATAAGGAAAAGGAAAAGGTGATATAGATATAATATAAGGTAGGCCAACTTACTTTCCTAATTTTAATTCAACTAATATTAATATAAATTTCTGAAAATTTAAATATATAGATAATGAAAAAAATTATTTCAATCTTTAAAAACAGCATTAAAATGCTATTCAGTAAAAATTTGTTAAACAATCAATATGAAATGATTAAAAATATAGTAACCGAAAGATAAAATTTGATCCTTATTAATGATGGGTGAACTATAAGAGTGGAATGATTATAGATTATATTATAGCAAACCCAAGTCCCATTTTCTATAAATTAATTAAAACAATGACCAATATGCATACGGGAGTATATATATATTTATCTATAATTGTAGAAAGAAGGAAACACATAAATTTACATTATAATAAATATGCAAGAATGAAGAATGCCTGGACACTTGTGAGAAATAAATATCCAATTATCGATAAAATTGGGTCTACATACATGGACTTAATTTGTTTTTAAAAAATCTAGCAAATAAAATAGAATTTAAATTTTAGTAGCGAAAGCCCAAATTAGTATTAAATATGTAATGTAAATTCAACATTCTTTTACATTTAAGGGAAAACAACTACTTATAGATAAAAATATCCTAAAAATTACCTAACCCGAGCAAATATTTGGACAGTCTAGTTTTGATTAAAGGTGGGCGCGGGCCTTGAAATTACGCGTGATACGATGGGTCACGACATGAGTGTGAATAAATTTTAAAATATTGGTCAAATTTCCTCAATTATAGTTTCCCGGGAAATTTACTTCCTTATTGGGAATTATGTTTTTATTTTATATCTAACGTTATCTCTTTTCTCAAGGATAGGAACTTTATTTTAAAAACTGTAAAACCTATAAAAATGGAGGTATAACTTCATAATAACTATTTTAAATTTTTTTTATTTTATCGTTATTTTTTATTTACTCTGTTTGGTAATTTATAATTTTATAATTTATATTTATAATATATAATAAATTGACCTTGAATATGGCTGTTATGAAGAACTTGATGATAAAATTTATTTAACAATAACAAAATGAAATATTGAGGCCTTTTATTGTAAATTCTATGCAATTATAACAATTAGTTTTTTTTAAAAATTGAACCTTGAAAATGACCATTTTTTTCGTATTTAAATCAGATTTATAAAGTTTAACGTTTCATAATCATAATTTTATTTATACACAACAAATAAAAATTTTATAAAATTCTTTAAAAATGTCTGGTAAAGAAGGTTTAAAATTTTTAAAATTATATATATTATATATATATACTCCTTTTCAGGCGCGTACGCAGGAATTTGGTCTGGGAGGGGGGGGGGATAATAAATTTTTTTAAGAAATAATATTTTTAATTAAAAATACTAAGCATAAATTTATTAGGATTAATAACTTTTCTAATACACAATTTTAAACTTGTGAATTAAAAAAATTATATATATAAACCGGCATTTAAATGTGAATCATAAAATATAAAGTGAATATAACCCACGATATGAATCACCTAAATGACCCAAAATTGAAATTTGAATTTTTTGAGCTTTTAAAATATATAAAGTATAAAAAATTTAAATGTTGTAAATATAAATTAATACACAAAAAGTTTCTTAGGAATAATTGTATTTTGTATGTTTTGAGCTAATTTTTCAATTATCAATCCTTGCTTGGCGTTAAATGTCTATGAATATTCAAAAGATCCAAATCATTCAATCTACTTTCAGATGTTGTATTTCATAGGTATGTTTTTCACAGACTTGCAGGCCCGGACCCTGAGCCGGACCGTATTTTAATTTTTTTAAATATACCCGGGCCGGGCTCGTAATTTTTTTTTTAAAAACACCCGGGCTGGGCCTGAAAATTTTTTAAGAAAAAATATCCGAGCCGAGTTGTATATTTTAAAACCAAATATTTGAAATCGCCATTATTAGCTATAAATATCAAAAATAAATATAATTTATTTTAAAAAATTCGGGCTAAGCCAGCCGGGCCGGGCCTGAAAATTTTTTTAAAAAAAACCCGGGCTGGAAAAAATTTTAAAATAAAATCTGGGCCTGGTCCTGCAAATGGTACCTCTGCAAGGCTCTGTTATTCTTCTTAAAAAAGTGAATGTTCTCTCATTAGTTTACTAAAGAGCTGCTAATATATATATCATTTTAATAATTGGGAGTATAATCTAAAATGTGTTTGAAATAAAAAGCATCCATAGCATTTTTTGGGACTGTATCAACCATAGTTAATCTTTTAATCATAGTTATTCAGCTAATAAGGCATCATAAGATATTTTAACATCTTCATGATAAAAATATAACAAATATTTATATTTTTTTTCTATCACCATATGAAAAAGGTTGGGAGAGGGGACATTTGTTTTATAATACTCTTCTACTATCCTATATTAATGTTTTGATGATGAGCTTGCTTGCTGCAAGTCGAGGGGGACAAATATTTAACACGTATAGCTCTGCTTTTGACTCAACAATAACATATAAAATATGAAATTCTTCAACAACACTAGCTCTATTTCCTTGAGTTCTAATAAAATGCTCTCCGCTATTCTCATCTTCTTAATCAAGTCAATGTTATGTTTTTAAAAGTATTACATAAAATAGTTGTATAATTAAATAATACATTCTAATGAGAAAAAAAATTTATTGAATCCAATAATTTTCTTGCTTCTGAGGAAATATTTCTTTCAAGCCATGTGATATTTCAGTAATAGCATTAATAATCAGCTCTTCTAACTCCAAAATAGCTGTTACTGTGGCGGAGACTCGATCTCGTTGGACAAGCTTGCAATTTTTTTCTCCCTGTTGGACAAGGAGTTTCAGAGATAATTATTATTTTATTAGAAATTTAGATAAATATTACGCCACTAAAATTTGAAAATAATAGGTAAATTACGCCAAGGAAAACTTGAAATCGAAATTGATTGATAAAATAACTTAGTAGATGAATGTGATAAATAAAATATATATATATATATATATGAGATAAGAATAAATATTAACAAATATAAATTAATATTAACAATAAAATTTTTGAAAAATATAATCCGGCATCTGCATTTTTTGGCTCGCTGCGTACGCGCCTGCTCCTTTTTTATTTGCCAGTATAAGTCTTTGATAAAATTATTTCTTGCAGTAATGATATTTAATATCTATTTTTTAAAACTTTGGCTGAAAGACTTGCAATAAATCAGAATAGAGTGATTCTTGTTTAATTAAGATCTATGCTTCAAGTTAAAAACCGACCTTAGCTTAGGGCCTCTCCAAGGCAAACATTAGCATTCTCAATTTCTTAAGTCTTATGCTTCCTTATAATTTATTATGTTTTTTATTTTTGAATTTTTTAAATTAGGTAAAAAGGAACCAATTCACAAGAAAGAAGATGATAAAGTTAGTATTTAAAGAAATTTATTACTTTTTTACTTTTATAATATTTTTGATAAATTTAAACTGTAGGAAAAGCAGCATTCTCAGACCACTGAGTGTAAAGACACTTGCAAAGGCCTACAAAGTTTATATTCATAATATGATGATTTCTTAATTCTCAAAATTTAAAATATTATATAGAGAAAGATGGCGCTGAAAAATGCCATAAATAGAGATGAATCGGAAAAAATATAAATAGAAACGCTATATCAAATTCAAACTTATAACTAGCAAAAAAACACAACAAAAACATTACTCCAATTACACATTATTTTATTATAATAATAAAATATAAACTTAGAATTAGACTCGTATAATTTGTACGTTTATTTATATAAACAAAATTCTCAAATTGTTTAATTTTTCTTAAATTTAAATAAATCATAAATATCATATTTTAAAACTTCATGGATTAATCGCTTGTCGTCATAAACATTGAGAAAAAAAGGAAGTTAGATCTAATTTAATATCAATACTTATTTCAACTCACACTAAAATTATTGATTATATCGAGAAATATAATAATGATATCATCAAATTACTTACCCATCTCATTTAAGTATCCCAATTTTTAGCAGGGACCCGAACCGTTATTTATAACGGTTCAGTTTGGTTACGGTTCAGTATGTAAAAAATTATAATGGTTACGTTTTGGTTAAGGTTCTTAAGAAAAAATTTATAAAAGTTAGGTTCATCTAAAGTTCATTACGGTTAGAAATTTTTTTTTTATTGAAGCAACACCATCTTCTAATTTATTTTTATTATCATCTATGAATTATATATAAAAAAAATATATAAGATTCAAAATAACTCATTTTTAAATATATTATTTGAACATATAAGTAATATATTTTCTAATATAAATGGATTCCTTTTTGTTCGCTGTGACGATAACACAAATTTTACCCCAAAAAGACCCTTTCTGCAGAAACTTGTGTTGCTGGAACCGCCAGCACTTTAAGAGCAAGTTTATATAATTCTGTATATTCAAATTATTTCTATTTCTAAAATATAAAAACTGAACCGGTTAAAACCGGTTTAACCCTTTTTATAAAGGTTCTTTTTACTCCTTCAAAAAATAACTATATCGGTTCGGTTAGGTTATGATTCAGATATTTATAACGGTTTATAATGGTTTGACGGTTGGTTACGGTTCACTCCGGGTCCCTGATTTTTAGACGAATATAATGATTAATGATCCAAAATTATATAATGCGATTTAATAATCATTTCAAACATTTGTCGAAAAGATTCTATTATCCTTCAGAAAACAACCTTTAAGTTGAAAGCAGAACAAATATATAAATATTTTTTATTTTAGATTCTTACATTATAGACATCTTATAGTAGCCTAATTCTAAGGGTGGTAAACTTGTGAGAACAAAACCCATATACCCTTTTTGAGTCTATTTTAACACTTACCCTTAGCAATTAAATGATTAAAACTGCAAATTTTTTTGTTTATAATTATTTATATTACTTTTTAGGGTGGGTGTTAATAAGGGAGGAGCATTTCTAGTCGTCTACATTCTTGAGTGAATAAATGGCGTAGTTGTTCAAGACATTTTTGTTTATAATTTTATGGTGTAGTTATTCAACTTGACCATAACCTCTATTTTCGTTATTTTAACTTATTTTATTCAACTCCTATAAAACAATTCTTTCGATCTCGTTATGCGTGTTGATTGTTTAATAGGAGCAAATTTTATGAATTAAAATCGACAGAAACAAATACGGATCAAAGCTGACATGAAGAACCTATTTTTTAATTTTAGAACTTCATAATACGTTATAAAAATTAGGCGGGGGGGGGGGGGTATTTAAAAATCTTGAAGACAGTTCGTATGCTTGTTATTCAACTCATAATCTTAGAGAAAAGCGTGCAGTCATGCTTGTCCACATGCTGGAATTTTTTAAAAATAGCCGTATAATGAATCCTATCAATGACTTAGGGAAAAGCGTGTCACAATTCGAGAAAGAAAACATAAAGTTTTAATGTTCTTGTAACAGACCTAAAAAAAGGAATTATTATATATAAACTAGCATATTTTAAAATTATATTTTAAATAATCAATGGAATTTTTCACTAAAATATGAGTTTTTGAAATACTATATTAAAAGGTGTACTATATTTTATTTTGGTTTAAAATTTTTAAAATATAGTATGTATAAATTTATTGGATGCTAGAAAAATCGATATTATATGCCTTTCATTTTTATGTCAAGGTTATTTTATATAAATAATTTTCTAATTATTTTTCATCATAAATTTAAATATCCAAATTATTTAAATTCTGAGAGTTTATATGAATTTAAATGAATATAATCGATAAGGTGGATAAAATTTGTTTAGTTGGTTTTTATTGTGAGCTCACTTAATTTAATTATTCTTACGAGGTTTAATAATTAAGATCTTGAGTAAACACTACTGAAGGTTTCGGTAAAAAAATCTTACATTTGTTAATGAATAATTACAATAACAATCGTCTATGGTCAAATTGATTGAAATTAATATCAACCTTTATTTAAAATAAATTTTTAAACTTAACTTATTATATATTATCATATGTTAAAATTTTTAGCCATAAGGTGAACATTAAATAAATGCCTCATTTGAATGATGATATTTTTTTTTCATAATCGTTTAACTCAATTTAATAAAATTTTAAATCACACCTTTTTAAAAAAACTTTCCTAATATATAAAGGCAAAGTTTATTATGTTACTGTCCATTAAATAATTTTATATTTTTCAAACTTAATTCGCAAATTCAACTTATTTTCTCGAAAGTGAAAATTAGGAATATATATACGCAACATGTCTAAAGACGGTAAAAAAAATTTTTATACTTATCCGTTTAATTATTGGTATACAGTTGGCGCTAAAAAGGAACTTGGAGCTCAGCCGAAAAAAGACGCAGCAAAAATAGTAAGAAATTTTATTTTGTCATAGGAAAAGTTTTTGCTTAATTTTAATAATTTATTTTATTAAAAATGCTAGGATGACAAAAACAAAAACGCGAAAGATGTGCAGAAGCCAGCAGGATCCGCGGCCGCCAAAGCAAAGCCGAAATGAAGCGTTGGGTGAAGAATTCACAAATTTTTGCTTAGTTAAATTATTAATGTTATACTAATTTATTATTTAAATTCTTTAATTTATGTGGAACGCATTATAAAAACTTGAATTTAATAAATACTTATTCGTAGAAAGTGCCATAGAAGTAATGCGAAAATCATTTCAGCAACAATTTATTTTATTTTCTATTTTTTTAAGACTTGTAATATTCTTTAATTAAAATGTAAGAGGTAATTTATCAAATGAAATTTCATATAATACATTCGAATTAGTGTAAATCACATTTTATTTGCTATTAATTTATGACTAATGAATAAACAAAAATTATCTAAACATAAATAATATCAAATGTTTGGAATTGAATATTCCTAAAATTTTACAAATAAGTTATATTTAAAGGTCGATTATGTTGATGAACTCCCAAATTAAATCGAAATTTAGTTGCATTGCTTTCCGGCGTTTCCGGCTCCACCTGTATTTATATTAAGGAAAAATAGATTCATAATCTAGGTATGCAGTATAAATATTATCGTAATTTAAATATATTACAGCTAGCTTGATTTTTTCCGGCTTGGGGAGCCCCAGCGTGAGCGGCTCCTGATTGAGCACCAGCTGCTCCGGCCTAATAAATATTATAATTTTTATTTTATATAAAATAATTACCTTAGGATTCTTTCCGGCTTGTCCCATTCCATGAGCGTGTGATTCTATATAGTATATGAATTTATATAGGTGCATAATTTTTTACCGTCTTTGTTTGGCATATTTCTTGATTTGTTGACTAGAATTTACTCAAAAATTAAAACAAAAGATTTTTGTGATTTTAAAAATTTTGTTTTATATGTCAAGGTTTTTGGGCAAGGTTAAATAAATAATTTTTATTTTATTATTATTTTTATTAATTTTAAAGGAGGAAGGTGGGTGGGGTGGATGTTTAATATATTGATTATTATGACGGAGGATATTATCCAATTATTTTTTTTTAAGTAAATGTACGCAACATTATAGACGTGCGCCCTACTTTGCTTTTCTGGCTCCTCTATGCCCAATATGCATGTTACATACAAATTAATGGATTAAATAAACAAGACCCGGAATATCATTTAAGTTTATATTTGTAATTTTAAAATATAGTATGCGAACCTGGCAAGAATATAATATTATTAAATTTAGAGGTGAAAGGGGACTGGGTGTCACTTCACTCTTAAATGGCCATTAAAATAGGAGCCAATAATTTGGTTCATTCTCAATCTAAAAAGGAATATTTTAAAGAAAATCACTAATAAAAAATTAAATTATACATAATTTAATATTTTTTTTACAAATTAGGGTATTTTTATGCTTTTTATCCGTGAGTTTATTCATTCAGCGTCCTTATGTCCTTGGCACTTTTGTTCGGAACATTTATATGCATGATTCGAATGTCCGGGATTCGAATGAAATATTTTTCTTACGGTTAATAGATATTTGAAAATTTATTTCTACAATATGAGATATTTTTAATTGAAACCATTATATAATGATTGCACACAATATAAAACTAAAAGTTATTCTTTAGCCCTGCATCTATGGTTAGTTGATGTATACATATTTACAGGTTTGAGCGGAAAAATTAGTGAATAATATTTTTTTAAGTAATATATTCTAGGAATAGGACTAGTGACTATAAAATATTGTGACAATTTTTAATACACAAATTCAAATATAAATAAAAAATAAAATATTAAATGTATATAAACGGTGTATAGTTTAGAATAAATCTCAAAAAAGAACTTTGCAAAAAATATAAATTAAGCATTTAAAATTATATAAATTTAAATTATTGTAGATGCACAAAAATATTCTTAAGAAACATTTGCATGTATATAAACTTATAAAGTATTTATGAGAAAAAAATATGGTACATTAAGAAATGGAATTGCACGAAAATATATAATTAAAAAGTATATGATAAATTTATATGTGAAATTCAATCTTTGTGATAATTTTTCAATGATTTAATTGGTGTCAACTCCCTATGCATTAAGAAGGGCTAATTCATTAAACGGTACCTCCGGTATGAATTTATTTTTCTTAAAGAAGAAAATATTCTTTCATTAGTAGAAGTACTAATGGGTAGAGTTGCCAAAATATACAATATATTAATTTTAATTAACATCCTCATAATAAAAATTAAATATCTAATTTTTTTCTCTATCAAGATTTAAAATAGATTTGGACGGATTCCGCAGTAATAACATTTACAGATTTGTAAGTGCTGCCTGATAAATTAAGAGCCTTTTATTCATTAGAGTTATAAAAGTATCCAAAAGGGAGAGAGATTTTTAAAAACTATATTCTTCGATTGAACTCATTTTAATAATGGAACGCTTGCCTTGCTGCGAGTCTATGTAGACATAAATTAGATTCATAGAGCTGCGCTTTTGACTCAACAATGACATATAATTAATTAAATTACATAAAATACTTGTGCAGTTAGATACTTTGTTAATACTTTCTGATTCTTGTAAAAAAAAATTTAATTTCTTTTATTATTTTATTACACCCACATAACCAAATTATTTTAGGTTTTTGATATCGGACTCGTCCTCTTCCGTTAATACATATTAAATTAAATAATAAGTGGATGGAAAGGGGGGGGGGGTCTTATTATTACATTTCAATAATTTTGGCCGATGTTTAGCAAATTAGGTTGTATTTCTAGATTTTTTGTCATAAAATTATTTTCCAATTTCAAAATATGCCCAAAAATGAACGAATAGCAAAGTAATTTTTTTTTATTAAATATTTAATTGCTTACTTATCTTATAATAAGATGGCTAAAACGGAGGATATATTTATTACAGTGACCTAGAGGTTTAAAGAATCTAAAGATATATCAGATTGTGATAATTATAAATTTATTTAATTAAAATATATTTATACTAATACATTATTTAGCTTCATATTCTGATGATGATAATAATTATGAGACTTATGATTCAGATTGGAAAAAATATTCGTTTATTTTACCTTATCGTTTACTTTAAAATTCTTCAACTTTCCCTAATTTAACAATTCTATATAAATATTTATTAACCATTCCTACTATGTACTGCCGAAAGGGTCATGAGTAAAATTAAATTAATTAAAACAAGACTTGTACATTGAAAGATCCATTTCTTAATAAGTTAACCAATTTATCAATGGAAAAAGATTTATTTAAACATGCAAAAATCTTTCGAAGGGTGGGGGGTTACTTTTCAGGGTGTTATTCTGCTTCCATCGCTCAAAAGGTGTAGGGGCACTGTGGCTAGCGAAGACAAAGGTTTAGAGCTTAAATTTGTACCTTGTTAGCTGAGGATACTTGTTTTCTTTTTTTTAACTAAATTAACTAGACATGGTTTTTGATAATTTTTTTTAAATTCAATTATAAAAACCAAACAAATATTCTTCTGAAAATTATTATTTATCGAGGATTTTAAGAAATTTTATGAATTTTTATAAAAAAAATTAAATTAGAATATAATTATTTAAAGTTTATTACTTCATTTAAAAGTATTTACATTTTGATTTATAATATTAAATTTATTTATAAGATTTTAAAAGCTTTTCTATGTAAAAGCGACAAAGTTTGCAATTATATTTTGATACCTTGCAATAAATAACACATTTTCCTCTGTTAAAATTAAAATACCACGATTTCAAATCTTTTTTATCCAATCATATGTGACGTGATCATCTAAATTAGGCTTAAATTGCCTCAAAACAGTACCAAATAAAAAAGTTTTCTATGTAAAAGCGATAAAGTTTGCAATTATATTTTGTTACCTTGCAATAAATAACACATTTTCCTCTGTAAAAATTAAAATACCACGTATTTCAAATCTTTTTTATCCAATCATATGTGACGTGATCATCTAAATTAGGCTTAAATTGCCTCAAAACAGTACCAAATAAAAAAGTTGGCAAAATGTGCGAAAAATTGTTTTAAATTAATATCACATTCTAATTAGAGAAAATAAATTATGTACGTAATCCTGCGTTTTTTTTTGAGCATATACTATATTGGCTATAATAATCTAGAAAATTTTCCATTACATTTTTAAATTATCTATGGATAACATTTTGGTATTTTTAGGGGGGTAGATATATATTTTTGAGGGGGGTTTGCATCCAGTGTGTATACTGTCATGTAGACGCTGAAAATATGCAATCAAATGCTCTCAGCCGTTGTAGTAATAATCTTAAATTACATAGCAACACAAATAATAGATGTTAAGATTTTTTAACCAACCAGAAATGCATGTAAGACGTAAAAAAACATTAAGATCATATAAAGCTCTCAGCTTAGCTAGCTTATTCATTTATTCTAAATTTAATAAATTAAATTGATGTTTAATATTATTAAATTTTTGGCAAACTTTTAATTTGCATCATAGTAAATATTTTAATTTGTCTGTTACTTAAAAAATTATAATTACAAATTTCTAAAACTGCCATTTAGAAGGTTATTTATATTTATCTTCCCTATTACTTATCCTGTTTCTATTTTATTAGTAAATTAACAAATCGTGCTGTAGATATGCTAGCCATAAAATATAAAAAATGAATAATTAAATCAAGCATTATTTTTTAAATATTTTATTTACTATTTACTACACGGTTTAACAATATGCAAGAATCGAATATTCCGCCTTTAAGGATAAATATAAAATTTTACAATTATATAATTAATCTAATTAAAACGATGTGTATATTTTAGGTGTTCTAATATGTTGATGAAACTCCACAATAAGAACTAATTTAGTTTTTGGAGGCGTGTTTTCCGGCACTTCCTGCTCCGGCTCCAGCGCTGGCTTGATTTTTCCCGGCTTGGGCTCCAGATTGAGCGCCTGCACCTCCGGCCTATTTAAAATATGAATTTTTTGGTTAGAATAAAAATATTTACTTTAGCTGCGTTTTTTCCGGCTTGTCCCATACCAGCTGCACCACCAGATTCTAGAATAATAACAATAAATTAAATTCATTACAAAATCATATAAATTATTACCGTTTTTGTTAGGCATAGTGTTAGATTTAGTTGACTAGAATTAACTCAAATAATTTTATATAATTTCAAATAAAAATTTTTTGTGAATTGAAAACAAAAATTTTGATGCGTTTTATATCAAGGTTTTGGGCAAGGTTAAAATAAATAAGTTAATATCATTATTTTATTTATTTATAATTTATTTCGTATCGATCCAAAAAACTAAATAAACATTCATTTTTCCTAATTAGGTAAAAAGTTTTTGTCAATTTTTTTTACGAAGATTTATAAACTAAATTAAATATAATATAGAATAGATAAGGTTGAAAAAAATTGGCAAATTAAATGGTTTTAAATATTATAAATAAAAAAAATTCTTACCCTACGTTTTTTTTGAAATGTAATCATTTTGTAATAAGATATAATAAAAATAAACTATTTCATCATCTTTTAAAAATGCTATAAATGATAGCATTAGGTTTAGATAAAAAAACAGTTGAGATTGGTTAGTCATTGAATTATATATTCTATTACTTCATGATTAAATAAATTGTAATAAAATGGTATGACCAGTCAACAGGCGCGTACACAGGAATTTGGTCTGGTGGGGGGGGGGGGGGGGATAATAAAATTTTTTAAGAAATATTATTGTTTTTTAAAAATATCAAGCATAAATTTATTAGGACTAACAACTATTTCTAATACACAATTTTAAATTAATGTGAATTATAAAAAAATTATATGTAAAGAATCACTTAAATGACCCAAAAAAGAAATTTGGAATTTTTTGAGCCTTTACACCAAATGTTTCTTAGGAATAATTGCATTTTGCATGTTATATATTTACAATGTAAAATTCAATCTTCGTTGTGATTGAGCTAATTTTTCAATTATCTCATCGTTGCTTGTCGTCAAATACCTATGAATATTCAAAAGATCCAAACCTTTCAATCTACTTTCAGATGTTGTACTTCTTGGTATGTTTTTCAGAGACCTGCAGGCCCGGCCCCCGGGCCGGACAGTATTTTAATTTTTTTAAATACACCCGGGCCGGGCCCGAAATTTTTTTAAAAAAATACCCAAGCCGGGCCTGAATTAATTTAAAAAAACACCCAATCCTGGCTATATTTTTTAAAACAGCCTATATTTGAAATCGTTATTATTAGCTATAAAAATCAAAAATAAATATAATTTATTTTTTAAAAATCCGGGCCGGGCCTAAAAATTTTTTAAAAAAAGCCGAGTCGGGCCTAAACATTTTTTAAAAAAAAGCCGGGCTGGGCCGTATAAAATCTTTAAAAAAAATCTAGGCCGTGCCCTGGAAATGGTACTTCTTTCTGCAGGCCTCTGTTATTCTTCTTAAAAAAGAGAATGTTCTCTCATTAGTTTATTAATGGGAAGAGTTTATAAACTCTTTTAATACATTGGGAATTCAATCAAAAATGTGTTTGAAATAATGCAGAGCATCCATAGCATTTTTTGGGACTATATCAACCATAGTCTATCTTATAAATATAGTTATTCAGCTAGTAAGGCATCATAAGATACTTTAACATCTTCATAATAAAAATCTAACAAATATTTTTTTTTCTAGCATTATCTGAAAAGGGTTGGGGAGGATTTTGTGGAAGTAATATTTGCAGATTAGTAAGGATGAATTAAAAATTTATTTATTTGGGTTATAAATGTATCTGTATTTAAGATATACTCTTCTACTGATCCTATATTAATGTTTTAACGATGAGCTTGCCTTGCTACAAGTCGAGGGAGACAAATATTAAACACTTATAGTCTGCTTTTGACAACAATAAAATATAAAATATGAAATTCTCTATCAACATTAGCCCTAATTTCCTTGAGTTCTGATAAAATGCTCTCCGCTATTCTCATCTTCTTAATCGAGTTAATGTCATGTTTTTCAAAAGTAATACTTAAAATAGTTGTATAATAAAATAATACATTCTAATGAGAAATAAAATTTGGAATAAGCATTGAATCCAATAATTTTCTTGCTTCTGAGGAAATATTTCTTTCAGGCCATTGTGATATTTCAGTAATAGCAAATAATTGGCTCTTCTAACTCCTTAAAATCTGTTACTGCTTGATGGCAGAGACTCTATCGCGTTGGACAAAGTTGCAATTTCTTTTTCCCTGTTGGACAAGAAGTTTCAGAAATAATTATTATTTGACTATAGAAATTTGAAAATGGTAGATAAATATTACGCCACTAAAAATATGAAAATAATAAGTAAATATTACGCCGGAAAACTTGAAATCGAAATTAATTGATAAAATAACTTAGTAGATAAATGTGATAATAAATGTAATTAAATATATATTTAATATGAGATACGAATAAATAACAAATATAAATTAATATAAACAATAATATTTTTGAGAAATATATCCGGCGTCTGCATTTTTTGGCTTTGGGGGGGGGGCCAAAAGCCAATGCCAGTCAACACCGAATAAATGGCCATCATGGTTTTGGTCAAAAGAATGTTCTTCACTTAATGATCTAGATGAAAAACCCATAAGAGAAATGATATAGTTTTGATATTAATCTTTTTTTATATTATAATTTAATTGTAATGCTTTAAATCTTTTATCTATCACAAACAAAGGCATGGCCACAAATCGTCTTCTATAATTGCGTGTAGATTTAATTTTGTTAACAATAAAAATTTATTTATTGGCTATTTAACACACTACTAGATGTGAATCTCAAACTACATTTATTCTATTGTTTAAGCATTATACGTTTTTAAATCAAAATTATATTAAATTTTTTTTAATAATGGTAGGATTTAATAAACAAACTTTTCCGAAGTTCGCAATATTTGTTTGAAAAAAAGACATCTTGTGACTAAAAAAGCTATAATATTATTTAATACATATTCTAAACTCTTATTAGCAAAGTGACTAATACCTAGTTCGTTTTTCATGATTTTTTTATATGGAAATTGGGGGTTCTTAAGGACCGTCAAATTTATTATCGCCATAGCTACCAAGAGTTTTAACGGTCCCTAGTTTGACACTTTCTGAAAATTTAAATATAATAATATATGTATTTTTAGATTTTCTATATTATTTTTGAGAGTTTTAGTTATAGCATAATTGAATCACTAAAATTACGATTCTGCAAAAAAATATAATAAACTATTTGGATATTTAAACTACAGCTCTATCAAATATTAAAGATGAAAATTGAGATTTGTATTATGGTATGTAAAATCTTAGTAAATTATCTGATATTTTCTAATAAATATCCAAGAAGAAGGGAATACTTGATATTTGGTTGAAATGTAGAAAGAGATAAAAAGAAATAAACCCTATCTTCTAATTTTAATAAAATTAATATTTTAAGTTTCTAGAAGCTACCATATATTTTTAAAATGTCCCCCTTAATTGCCTTATGACTGCCTGCAGGTATAAAGACAAGTTTATTTTGGTATACAATGTGTTAAGTTAGCTTAATTGTGTATGTTGAAAATCCATCTCTATCGCATATGAATAAGATAAAAATAAATAAATTGTTAGGAGATTATTTATATATTTTCACATAGAGAGTTTAGGTTTACTAACATTTAATGTAAATCTAAATTTTTCATATTTTCGCCTATAACTATTGTCTTTTATTTTTAAGATGACAATAATTCTTAATTTTGTTGATTTATTCTTACTTTATTTTAGATACAAGTTACTATTTATTTAAATTGGCATTACTAAACCGAAAAACAGGCAAAATATGCAAAAATTCAAGCAAAATTATAAACTGCGCAAAATCTAAAAATATTACTAAACCACGCAAAATGAGAGAAAGTTACACAAAATATAAAAATAAAAATTTAATAAATGGGGAACTATTTTTTTTAACAGAAAATGGCTCTACATTTTACCAATTCCATTGCCCACCCTCGGGAAAATTCCATAAGCACCCCTGCCCCGGGCAAAAAACTACTACAATTTTTTATACCCTATTTACAAGATATCCAGACATGTTGTTTTATTACTATGTAAATTTTAATGATCATCCATCTGCCCTAATATAATATAATCACATTTTTTTTAAATTGGACTTACAGGCCCGTTTAAATTTTTATTTTTTAGACCCAATTAGAAAATCATATAGAGAGATTTGCAGGACCGGCCCGGATGCTGGAGAGGCCTAGACCTTATAATTAAATTTTTGAAACGAGGTTCAGTTAAAATTATGACCCAGGTAAATTATCTCTATGGCCAGGTCAAAAAATATTATCTTATTTATGCCAGGTCTGAAACTCATATCTGCAAGCAAGACCAGCTAATACACTGGGGGGGGGGCGGTAAGAATAAATTATATGATTATAATCCGGAGGGGGGTAGATGGGGCTTTTTATTTAACATTGTTGTTAAGTCCTATGTGAATTTTTGGGAAAAAATACATGTAATCAACATAATGTCTGTACCCATTTTATAATTGTATTATTTTATATTTTGGTAATCAGCTAAACCTCAGTGTCTTAGTATGGAAAGGCTGGGGGAAAGGGGGTCTTGAGGTATTTGTAATTTAAAAAGAACTCTTCATATAGCTAAGAAAATTATAGTTATCACGATAATAGCTTTCTAATGCAGAGGTCTGCAAAGCCCGGTCCGTTAATAATTTTCACACAAATTTTTGGGCCCGTCCGAAATTTTTTTCCCATGGCCGGCTATTATACTTTTTTTAAATATTTGCTCGCCCCGTCCCGTTTATATCTTTTTTAACATTTGCATGTACGAAAGTCAGGCCCGGCCCTTTAAAGTTTTATGAAGAGTCCCCCTGGCCCGTTAAATTTTTTGTATGAATTTTTCCGGCCATCATATCATTAATATCTATCTATCTATATTTAGTTTTTTACTAATTTCAAATAAGGCACTAAATATATCAATCTTAGTAAACCTAGAAAAAAAAAATCCTAATCTTAAATAAATTATACCAATATTGATCTACAACAACCGTTTTATAAATCAATTGTGTTTGTCATAGGGGTGCCCATGATTTTGTTAAGGGGAGGGGGGGAGGGCACTATAAGCCCATAAATTTTATTGGATATCTTTAGGTCCACTTATTATAGGCCTTAGGATGTATGAGAAAAAGTGTTGGATTTGATTTTTATAAAAATAATTTTGAGTTTTCACGTTTTTTATTAAAATGCTTTTTTCCCCAAAAATTTTTAATTATTGTCATTACCTTATAGTTTATATTGTATACATTTTTTGGCGAGAGGGGGTAGAGAAAATTATTATTAGCAATGATATATACGAGAACAGGCTAATTTGAAATGTGGACCTGGTGTTTGTATCTTACTGTATTATGCATTTAAAATTGTATCACATCATAAATAAATTGTTAATTTTATAGATTTAGTATTTTAGTTAGACAATTCCTATAAGAAATAAGCACATTGTAATTTATTTTTAAATGTTATAAATCAAAATATTAGTTGAAATTCAAAAGGATATATCAAAATTTTAATTCCCGGGCTGCCTATAAAAATTTTACAAAAAATCAGAGATCTGCGAGGCCCTATCTGATATTTTATTAATATTTCGGCCTTGCTTGGCCCGAAAATTTTTAAGCACGAATTGGCTGGCCTATTATATTTTTTGCTTTGCCTCTTCCCATTAAAATTATTTAAAAATTAAATTTTCTGTCCGGGCCCACAAGCCGGACATTGTAGATCACTACTCTAATATAAGATATCTGATGCATTAGAATCCAGCAGGGCCGGCCCACTAGTGTTGTTAAACGGCTCGATTTGAATCGATTTTCAAAAACGGTTAACTCAATATTTTAGCCAGAAAAATATTACGCAAGCCTGAAGATTTTACCAAAGGTTTGTTTATACATATTAGTGAAATCTCGTGACTTTGGTAATAACTTTCTGGCTAAAATATAAAATATTGAGTTATCCCTTTATGAAAATCAGCTCACATCGAGCCATTTAACAACAGGGCCCACCCATTAAAATCAATTAGGCTTGTGATCAATATTAATGTTATATTTCCTTTATATTACTCCCTTTGAATGAATATCACAATTATAAAATATGATAAATAAGAAAAGTGTTCTAAAAAATCAGGAGCTAGGGAATATTTCATATTAATATTAAAATTCATATCATATATAATAAGTAAAATAAAATAAATTATTAATTAAAAATATTGCTGAATATTTAAATTAAATACATAACAAGGAGGAAAAAATAAATATTCTAGGTATTAGATTTTGATTTTAGAAAATTCAGGCTGCGGGACACCCTCCTAGGTCTAAAATAATGTCAGGGCTGCGGGCTGGATCAGATCAAAATAATGCTGGTCTCTACTTTGTATATTGTAGGAAATCATTTAATTTATTTTACTGATTGAAAATTTTTGCAAGGGTTCTTCTTTACATTAAAATTCTTTAATTTATACAATAAAATAAAAATTATGAGGATTTTTTTTCGATCAATTATGGGATTGCCTTTTTTTTATTTTGAGAGAATTTTTATAAGGATTTGGGAGTAATTTTGCCACTTTTCACTTTTAAATGCATAAGAAACAAAATTTGGACCCTAACATATCTAATTTTAGCTGCCCATAGCCTCTGTCCATCCGCTCCCTCACTTGCATGGGTTTGGTCAGATTCAATTAATTTTACTTCCTTCCTTACATTTTGATTTATATAACCATGCCAGATTTTGAAATGAGGATATGGCACACTATTAATGTTAACAAGTGACCAGTGAGATTATAAGACAGTCACGAGAACTCATACATAACTCTTAATGATTGTAAAAATAGACAAGTATATATGTCATATGGGATATGGAATATGGAATCATGTGGATTCGGAATCCCAACGTGGGGATTCAAGAATCTTTTTTTTTTAATTTTTTTTTTAAAAAATATTCCGAATCCACATGAAAAAAAAATATATATAATATAATCACCTTTTCTTCCCATTTTTGCCGTCTGGCTAGCACCATATAATTAAAAGGCCAAAATAAGTGATAAATAAAATTTAAGCATATAAATGAATGAAAAATAAGGTTAAACATTTTTATTTTTGTAAATTTATATGAAATATTAAATATTTTTACATGAATATATATTTTAAAAAAATCAAATTATTTACTGCAACAATTCTTCAATGCTATATGACATTTCGTTGAAATTTAAGGTTGTTCTTGAAACACTATCACCTTTTATTCATGTAACCCATTCAATTGCATAACGATTGAAATTTAAGGTTGTTCTTGAAACACTATCACCTTTTATTCATGTAACCCATTCAATTGCATAACGATGTTTTCCCATATTTTGTGACATTCCGGAAACTCCTAAATATTTTTAGCAGTTTAAATAAATAATTAATATATTTTATGTACATGAATTAATTTGAGGAGTATATGTGGTTACTATAAAAATAGCTAAATTACCTATGATTGATATATCTTTGTTGGGAACTTCAAAATCATTTAATTTTCATTTATATAGAATAGAGGCAATGAATGGTGCTGAAATTCTTCCAGCACACGGTCCTACCCATATTTTGTTCAATTTTTAATACTTTCCCTTTTAAATTTTTAGGAATAAAATAACTCAGTTGCAGAGGTACAATTTGCACGGCCCGGCCCGGAATTTTTAAAAAAAATATTATATTTTTAATGGCGTTTAAAAATATTATATTTTTAATGGCGTTTAAAAATATTTGGTTTTAAAATATACGGCCCAGCCAGGGTATTTATATTAAAAAAATTAAAATACGACATGACCCGTGTATACCCGGACCGGGTTTAATGCCGGACCTGCAGGTCTCTGAAATTACTGATATGAATTATCAATAAATTTAATTTTAATATAAATTAGTAATTGTATTGGGCGATATTTTTTTTCTTAGAATTTCTAAATTTTTACATTTTGAAATGAAAATTTATTTTTAATATGATTTAAGAATCTTATTGGGTGGGATTTTTTCCATGGAATATCTAAATTATTACATTTTGAAAATTTATATACTATTATTTTATTTCTAATATTAGTTATAAATTTTTTTTAATGCCTCAAATTTTTTACCCAAAACAGTTACAGAATATAATTTTTATAAAACCATATTAAAAACACCCAAGTACAAATCTATTCAAAATATACAGAAATAAATGTAGACAATATTTTTAACGATTCCGTCACTTTTTTTATTGTTTACAAATAAGGAAAATTATGTGAAAGCTATATACATTGCTACTAAAATAGCAAAGGTTTCAATCAAAGATTCGCGCTTTCGAATTGTCCATAATATTACTAATAGTCCTTGTTCAAAAAATGTTGGCCCTAAAATTATATGGAAAAATAGTTGTGTTACCAATAATATTGGAATTAGTACTTGTTTTATAAAGGGCCCCTTCTTTTATTTCATATTTAAATGATCGTGGGCGTCAAAACATAATTTATTATCCAATACAAAATAACTTTATTTTAGGTCATCATTACTCATCCATAGGACAGATAAAACAAATATCTGTCCTAAAAATTTATAAGGGAAAGTATTAAAAATTGGACAAAATAAAATATGGGTAGAGTGTGCTGGATGAATTTCAGCACCATTTATTGCCTCTAGTCTATATAAAACTATAAAATTAAATGATGTTGAAATTCCCAACAAAGATATATCAATCATAGGTAATTAAGTTATTTTTATAGTAACCACACATACTCCTCAAATTAATTCATGTACATAAAATATATTAATTTTATATCTAAACTGCTAAAAATATTTAGGAGCTTCCCCGAATGTCACAAAATATGGGAAAACCTCGTTATGCAATTGCAAAATGGGTGGCATGAATAAAAGGTGGAGTGTTTCAAGAACAACATCAAATGTTCAACGAAATGTCATATTGCATTGAATATTGTTGCAATAAATAATTTTTTTTTTAATTCGGATTTTTAAAAAAATATATATTCATGTGAAATATTTATGATTTTATATAAATTTATAAAAAAATGTCTTTTAACCTTATTCCTTTTCATTCATTATATGCCTTAATTTTATATTATACTTTTTTAAACATTCTCTAATCCTTTTTGATAATTTATATAATTTATTTATTATAACAAAATATCTCTAAAAAATAAAATTTTCTGGTGCCAGCCAGGCGGCAAAAAAGGAAGAAAAAAATATTATTTAATTGTTTTAAATAAATATATTCCGAATCCCCATTAGTTTTAAATATTTAAAAAAATATAATTTTTTAAAAAAAGATTCCAAATAAAACGTGGGAATTCAAGATCTCGAATCCCCAAGTTGGGATTCCAAATCCCACATAATTCCATATCCCAACGACATATATATATACTGAAATGGAAAACAGGCATGAAAGACAAGAGGTGAGGATAAATGAAATAAAAATTTCTCTGATTGGAAATAAGAGAAAATTTGAAGAGACAGATATATGGCGGCGTGTCAATGGTGTTGCCAGGAACTCATTTAAATTTATAGTGTAAAATGGGGTCATAAAAGGTATGGTTGAAGTCTAGAAGTGATATGCACGACGTTAGTAGCTAAGTCTATCATAATTGATTATTCGGGAGTTTCTATTTTATAGCACAGCATGCCTTATATTTTAACTTAACTTGTTTCTACAGCCTTGGCAGATCATTTTTCGAGAATTAACCTTGTAATTCAATAAGTAGAGAAGACAATAAAAGCCGAGCTATATATAAAAATTTAATAGTTAAAATAAATACTCTAACTTGAAAACGGCGCCAAATATTTTTCTTACAAACCAAATAATTAATATTCACCTTTATTATTTTTCATAAATTTACACAATATTATATCAAATTTATTTATATAATCAAAAAATATATATCTAATAGGTATTTTAAAAAATAATATTATAAAATCTAGAAATAATACATTTAAAAAAAAATAACTATCTAAAAAGGGGAAAAAAATTAATAGGAACTTTTGGTAGTTATTATATTATAATTGGCTTTTTGAATTGCAATGGAGAGCCTTATCGGGAACCTGTGGTTCTTCGGTAAGTTTCCAAATTATAAAGCCTAGATTTTTGAAGAATGATAGGGCGAGTTTACCAAAAGTGGTAAGTGTTGTAGACATGATTTGATTTTTTTAAATTTATTTTTTTTATGGTAATTAGTATTTCTAAAAAAGTTATATTAAAAACATTTATAAATCAAAATAATAATAATTATAATAAAAAATTAAGAAAAACATAATTATATTACTAAATAAAAAGGTTCAATTTGGTATGAAAATATGATAATCGGAAATTTCTGAATATTTAGTGATTTTTTGTTTCTTTTTGTCCATGTTTAGGGCTTGAAGGAGGGGTCCATTAGATCTATATAAGAATAGTCCTATATATTCTCCCTCTTCCATGGTATTTGAGCAATCCTGTGGAAACATTTACCATCTCATCTGAAGAGACCAGGAGGTTCTAGCGTTTAAGGTAGTTGAGCGGTTTTCAGAGCACTGTGGATGATAGATACATTGATTGTCTAGTATTTCTTGCAATGGCTAATTTTTAAAAATGGCAAATCTAATATTATAGCCAAAAAATATTACGCAAGCCTTGAGATTTTGCTCATAGATGGCAGAGAAGTTTGGGCATCTATTAACGTTTGAGGTTCGCGTAATATTATTTTGGCCAAAATCTTAGTTTAAAAAAGGCAAAATCGTAGCGTTTAACAATTCTAGTAATTTTATATAAATAATGTTTTGATGTATATCCATGAAAAACAATAATTTGAATTTAAAAAATATGGAGTCGGGGGAAGAGTTGTTCTACCCTACTCTTAAAAGTAGCGCGCTACCGCTGCCCATCAAAACAAAATAGCACGCAATTAACTACTATTTTTCAAAAGTTACTTAATAAAAAAGAATACATAAATCTGTTTTATTTTTTAGTTATAATGTAATTGTATATATAAAAATTAACATTTATAAATATTTAAATATAATTAGTTATTAATAATTATATAAAAAGACTAAAATTAATGTAATAAAAAATAATTTTTCAAGCTTTATTAAAAGTTTTTCTAGTTATTAAATATTTAATAAAGAGTAATAATATAATTATAATAATGAATTAAATCGTTAGTAAACGATTACGAATTAGAAAAAATAATCAAAATAACAAAAAGACAATATTGAGCATAAATAATAAAATAATGTAACAAAATAAATAAAAGTGAAACCAGCACAATTATTCAAAATCCTCTTCCTCTACCAAGATGGATCGAATTTTTATTAATTAAAATCATTTCTTATTATGAGCCCCAAATTTAGACCGGCGATCATTAGGTATAATAAATAATAGGTCAACACTAGCACTTGAGTAATGGAGTATTAATATTATAAATAATTATTTAAGTGTAATCATCAAAAATCTTTGGAGTATTTTGTGACTTTAAAAAGACATCTAAGGGATTTCCTATAGTATCTCAGTATTTTGTGACTTTAAAAAGACATCTAAGGGATTTCCTATTAGATTAGTATCTCAAAATATTTATCTGAAGAAGTCATTTTGGCTGTTGTAGCATCTTTGTTTAGTATAAGATTATTTAGCTTTATCATAAACCTATCATGCTGATATTTAGATCCCAATGATTGATATATGGCCAGTTTAGTTTAAAATTTGGATCATGGTAGCTAACACAGTATCATCGTTATATAAGTTGAGGAATCTAATTAGTTAAAAAAATTAGAATATTAAAACATTTAATCAATAAATCATTTAGCTTTAAAGTTAGAATAAATTATTCAGTCGGAATCAATTAAAATTGCATGGCCATAAAAATAAAATTTCCAGAATATAGAAAACTACCTTTTCTCAATGCCTTTTATATAGGGACTGGCACAAGTTTAGATTATTTAATTTCTTTAATTATGTATGATACTCAAAGTGGAAACATAATACCTCATCTTCATATTATCCTCACCTTCCAAAATTTCAAGGGAAACAGCCACATATTGCATAATTTAAAAATTAATTATTATTCATTAGAATTACATCTGTATACTCTTTTATAAATAGAATTCCATCTAGGATTGTTAAGAGTTAATAAATACCTGCCTAATTTGAGGATAATTTTTCCTAAATTTTAAACAGATAGATTACTAGCCTTCGTTTGTTTTTCCATTAATTTAAAAATATTTTTCAAATTTTGGAAAAGGAAAATTCCATATTATTTTTAGCATGAATTTCATTTTCTTCCAGTGCACCTTTCGTTAATATATCTGACGCACTTACATCGATTTCAATCCATTTTAAATAATTTAGAGATGGTAGTTTATAACACAAATTTCAATTTCAAATTAAATAATAAAATTAGAATCATAAAATTAAATTTTAATTTTCGTGTTTATAGTTATATTCATTATACTTTGAAAAAATAGCGCACTATTAGCTATCACTACTAAAAAAATAGTATGTTATAGTAGCGCGCTACTTTATCAACTCTAGTGGGGGAAGGGGTCCTATAACATTAGTATAATTAATTCGTATTTTTAAACTCTTAACATATATTTATCAATTAAAAACTAGGATTACTTAACAACTTGTTAGAGAAGATTAAGATACCCTAATTAAATCAATCCATAAAAAATTAGTCCAATGTGTTGTGTTATATTTTATTTTAAATAAATATAAATGCGAAATATAACAATCCATTATATACAAGCAGTAATTACTTCTAATAATATAATAATTACATACAATATACAAAAAAAATATTTAAAAAATTGGATATGGGAATCATTTAGGATCTTTGTCAGTCTCAGAAGATTGCCGTTTTATTTCTTGCTTTTCTTGGTCTTGCTTGTAAGTAGGAAATACTTCCCAGGGTGTATTCAAATCAAATTTTCTGTATTCCTGAGTCAACTCTAAAGGTTCTGTAATGACCATATTGAACTCATCGTCGTATCTTACCTTTACAATCAGTTAAATTTAAATTTAGAACCATACTTGTAATAAATTATTTATAAGTAAAATAGATACCCTATTCAAATTCAAGGTATAATATTAAATGAACAAAAAATTGATCTGATAACTTATTCCTGAAGAATATTTATAATAAATAATTTGATATGGCTGGAATTTCCCAAATTTTCCCTGGAATATTCTAATTATTTTAATATGTAATAATAAAAATGATAGAATCAGCGATATTTATAAGCTATTTATTAAAAACAAAGATTAATATAATTAAACCATTTTTTAGTAAATTATTGATATTTTCTTTATTATCGGATAGATAATTATTAGACTCCAAATGTTAATTTTATTTCAAGTGAAAAGTAATATTTATTAAATAAAATTATTGTCTCCTGATTTGATAACATATAAACAAAAAGTCGGCGAAATTATGCAAAATAATTTTAAGGAATTTCGGGATTCGAAATTTAGAATTAGGATAATAAATTCATATTTTCACTAAAAAACTATTATGGGCCAGTCTGGAATTATACAAAGAAATTCAGAGGCCCGGTGTTAAGATGTGTAAATAGTAACAGGCGATTAAATTTAATTTTCATGTTTTTAATGTTATTATGCAAATGTTTTCAATTACTTTAAAACTATATATACTTGTCTTTTTTTATATACAGATACACATTTTTATTTTGATTGTAATTTGTGATTTCAACATGTGAAATAAAGTTTTAATATAAATCGTCACAAATATAGTTTTAACATAAATCTTCACAAATACATAATGGTGGTAGTTACAATCAAAATAAAAATGTGTATCTGTATATAAAAAAAAGACAAGTATATATAGTTTTAAAGTAATTGAAAACATTTGAATAATAACATTAAAATAAGAAAAATTTAAACATGAAAATTAAATTTAATCGCCTGTAACTATTTACACATCTTAACATCTCTCTCTCTGAGTAATTCTTTGCTATTCCAGTTTCTCTTGTTTCTGTCTTATTCATCATCATCATCTCAACGTCTCATCATACGTCTTTTTGTTCATCTCTTTGTTCGTTATCATTATCATTTAATGAATTATAGTAGAATAATTATAATAAGAATCAAATCAAATGGTCCATAATGATAGAATGATAATTGATTTTTTAATGTGAATTTTTATTATTATTATTTTTATAGCGTTTTTTTTTATTTCTATTTTTTAATGTTTATTAAATCGCGTGTTGTTTATGTTGTAGCCGCTGAAAAAAAAGAAGAAATAAATTTAATATAATATACTGAATGTCGGTCATTTTATGACAGAAAGAATTAATTTTCCTTGGGGGGAGAAAGGAGAATGGGAGATGAGAAGATGCCAGCTGGGAAGAACAAAGAATGGAGGAGATTCAACTATTTTTATGAATATGAAACCTTTATAAATATTTGGATGTGAACATAAATAAAATATGGTATAACATGAAATTAAACAATGTGTTTGTCCTTTGGTAATGTTTACTGTGGGTATTTATTTAATTATTAAGAAAGGATTGTTAAGTTATATTTTTGAAAGTAAAGGGTTGAGAGTAAAGGGCTTTTATTTATTTATTTATTATATTTTCAAAAGTGGTGCCGTGACCAGGATCGACAACATATGGATTTAGGTACACAACGCAAGTACTAAAAACTATGCAGGGGTAAGTGAGATTAAGAGGTGAGTTTAAGGGTTTCTATAATTTTATATGATATTTAGCTTACAAGGTTTAAGATAGAAAGTATGTAATGTGTATTAGGATTGAAAATTAAAATAAAATGAATAATTATTGGTTAATGATATTTAATTCATTTTGGCCCATTTAAGACAATAATATTCGTGGTATTAGATGTCTTCATTTTGGCCATTTAAGACAATAATATTTGTGGTATTATATGTCTAAATGTATATTTTACATCCAATGTTTGACAATAAGTATTGTCTTATTATTTGGTACGCTTTAAGACTCATTGAATGGTGTTATAGGTATTCCGTCATAGGAAGATAAAACCTCAAGATCAGCAGGACAGAAAGGATTGCTAAATATTTAAATATTTGAAATTTATGAAAATATATATAGAAATGGTTGTAATAAAGTATGTGTTATATAATTATGCATTTTGGGTTTTTAAAGGGATGGACATGTGGGATAATTTATTATTAATTAATGTTAATATATTGTAGAGATCTGCAAAAGTAGGCCCGGCCCGTACCCGGCCCGAACCCGGCCCGGCCCGAACGGGCTTCGGGCCGGGTTTGGGCCTACTTTAAAAAAAAATTAGGGTTCGGGTTGGGTCGGGCCTAATATTTTTTAAAAAAATTCGGGCCGGGTCGGGCCGGGCCTTAAAATATTTTTAATATTGGCACTAATATTTTTTGTAAAATAAAAATATTTAATTTTATTTGAAGAAGCTAGACGCCATATGATGGCATGTATCTTTTATTCTTGGTATAAATATATAATTAAACTTTTTTTTAAGAAACAAGGCGGCAACATTTTTTATTTGTAAAATATAAATATTTAATTTTATTTATTTAGAAAGTAGACGCCATATGTCATATATATTTTATTATGGGTAAAATAATTTAAATGTTTTTTTATAAAACTTAAATTTTAAATATAATTTTAAAATGAATTTATTTTTTTTAAAAAAACAAATACAAAATGGAACATATATTTGTTTGCCCCATTTAGGTAAAAGCAATATATGGGAAAATTTTGAAGACATATTTGATGATAAAAACAAAAAACTTGATTACGTCCAGTGTAAAAAATGTAATAGTATATTACAATATAAAAGCACATCTGGAAATTCTCATTTAAGACGTCACAAGTGCGTTAAGAATGACGATTCCTCTATTCCTAAAATAACTAGGTATATTCAAAAGAAAATAGATCTAAATTCTTCCTTAACTATTAAAAAGAAACTATGTGATACCTTGATCTATTATTGCGCCAAGGACATGCGTGCCTTTGATTCGATAACTGGAGATGGCTTTATAAAAATGGCTCAAAATTTTATTCAAATTGGCTCCATTTACGGTAATATTGACTGTAGCGAAATTATTCCCCATCCAACTACTTTATCGAGAAATGCTATAGTTATGACGGATCAAATTAGAACAAATTTGGTTAATAAAATAAATGTTCAATTATTTGATAAAAAATGCTCTGCTACAACAGACATGTGGACAGATTCTTTTAAAAAGTTTTCCTATTTAACTGTTTCAATTCATTATATCGAAGGTGAAACCTTATATAAACATGTTTTATTTACGAATAAGTTTAAAGAAGAGAAAAAAACCGCCGCGAACATACATAAGGAAATGCTACAAAATTTTGCTGCAATTGGAATAATTCCCGATCAAGTGAAAAATATAATATTTATATCTGATCAAGGAGCTAATATAATTAAAGCCCTAGAAAAATACACCAGATTAAATTGCAGCGCACATCTATTAAATACTGTTCTTCGAAATACCTTTAAGGAACAATCTTTGAAAATTATCGCTCCTAATATATATCAAACCCTTATTTCTGCTAAAAAATTAACCATGTATTTTAAACAAACCGGCATGAATCAATATTTAGACAAAACATTACAACAAGATATCGAAACTAGATGGAATTCAAAATTAAATATGTTGAAATCTATTTATAACCAATATGATGACATCGTCAATTTTTTATCATCCAAGGGAGATATTAATAAAATGGAAAACTTGGAGAAATCTATTTTGAAAAATTTGATTGATATTTTATATCCTTTTGATAAAGCTACTAAAGAACTAGAAGGAGATATTAATCCTACTTTACATAAAGTACTGCTATGCTTTAATAATATTCTTCACGAGGATTTAAATGATTCATTTTATCAAAACAATGAAATAAAAGAAATAAAAACCAATTTAAAAAATTTTTTATTATCTAAATTTAAAATCAATATTTTGCATAAAATAGCGACATTTTTATGCCCCAAATATAGAAAATTAAGAATGTTATCATCAATGGAAATATTAGAAGTAGAGAATTCAGTCAAAAATATAATTAATTCTGAAGAATATTGTCCTTCAATTGATATTATAGATTTGGATATTCAAGGCGTTTCTCAAATTGTGGAATCGCCTAAAAGATCTAAAGGTACATTTAAAATTGTTCTATTTATATTATTTTTATATATCAGGCAATGAATATGAAAGATGGGAGGACAATGACGAAGAATATGAAAAAAAAGAAACAGATGAGCTTGAAATTTATAAGAATTTAAACATAAAAGAGAATAATGAAAATATAGATCCAGAAAAAGATATATTAAAATGGTGGAATAAAAATGAAATTAGATTACCAAAGATGACAAAATTGGCTAGAAAAATTCTAGCAATTCCTGCAACGTCCACAACTTCAGAGAGAACTTTTTCAAAGACTGGAAGGTTATTAGACGAAAGAAGAAATAGACTGTCACCAGAAAATGTTGATGCTTTGATATTTTTAAATGATAATTATAAATATGAATCTAATATATAGTTGTGTAATTTAACATTATAATTATTTTTGGTTTATAGGTATTTTTGATAGTGTTTTAAATAAATAATTAAATACTAAATAAATATTCTGTTTACTAAGATATTTTTTGCAAAAACAAAATCTTAAATATAAAAAATAAACTAAAAGCTAAAAAAAATATAATTATTACTTTAGGATGAATTAAAAAAAATTCGGGTTCGGGCCGGGCCGGCAAAAGTTTCTAAAAAAAATTCGTGTTCGGGCCGGGCCGGGAAAAATTTTTTAAAAAAAATTTCGGGCCGGGTCGGGCCTAAAAAATTAGGCCCGTGCAGATCACTAATATATTGTATATGTAATAGTTTCAATTAAGGTTGATATGTTATTAAGGGATCTATTGAGGGTGAGTTAATGTTGTTTATTTTGAAGTAATTAACAATTTTTATGAAATAGGATGTAATGTGAATTACACATATGATATATTTAATTATGAATAATAATTTAAAGGAATTGAAGTATGATGAAGTCAGAATAATATCTATAATGTTATAGGTGGATAGTTATTTTGATTTAGTGCCTGCATTTGATATATATATAAATTGGGTATGGATTTATATGATATATTAGATGATGTGTAATATTTTTTTTTTAAATTATGAAATCTCTATATTTAATATACATATATTTTTTTTTAAATTATAAAATTTTATAAAAGGTTTTATTTGCAATTATTATATTATTTTTATGGTATGCAATGATGTGAAGGGAAAATATTTTTACAGATAAGGTCAGCCCATGTTGATGGGTATGCCTTGAGGTGGGAATATTGTTTAGTTTGCAAACTGGAGAAAGTTTTTTTTGTGTAAAATTTTTTTGGAAATTTATGCTGCATATTACATTTTTTTTTATCTTTGTAATAATTTTATAGCACATCACATTTTACTATTTATTTTATGAACATTTTTTTTTAAAGAAAAGACTCAAATTATGTTATATTGTGAAGGTATATTAAAAATTCTTTACATATATACCATATAGCCCATTATATTCTCAATTTTTGTTACTTTGCATTCTACATTTTTGTGAATTTGTGCTAATTGTGATGGCAGAGTTAGATAGAAATGGTATATTTTTCTTAGGATACTGAGTAATTCCTAGATGGAAAATATTGTATTTTCTACATATTATATATTTTTCCTCTCTATAAAATATTAAATTTATTTCTATACATATGTCTTGTAATTTTATTTAAAATCTTTGTTAGGCAAATTTTCACAGTTATTTTTAATACCTAAAGATGGATTTTTATATCTAATTTAGGAGATATTTATAAAAATGTAGCTTTGATTTTGTTTACATGACAGAAGGACAATTACATGTGTTGAAATTGCATTTCACACATAGACCATGTGTTCACATTACAGTATTATATGTAAAATCATTATTTCCTAATTACCATTAATCATACCCAAATAATGTATATTATAGCTCCTATTTTCCAAATGTCTTAAAATGAATGAATTATTATGTTTTGCTGATATTACATTGTCCATATTAATGTTCCATAGATTATAAATGCAGATACCCCAATGTACATGTCATTATTGATATGTGTTTTCGCGATTATATATTGAAATGTATCGGAGATATTATATTATAAATCATCATAAAGGGAGACGATTCGATAAATTCCCTGAACGTCTTCAAGGTGTACCGATACAATTCAAAGGGACGATTCGATACAACACCACCACAGAGAAAGGGACGCTGGGCTTATGAAGGGTGGGCGTGTTGTAGCCGCTGAAAAAAAGAAGAAATAAATTTAATATAATAAACTGAATGTCAGTCATTTTATGAGAGAAAGAATTAATTTCCCTTGGGGGAAGAAAGGGGAATGGGAGATGAGAAGATTCCAGCTGGGAAGAACAAAGAATGGAGGAGATTTAACTATTTTTATGAATATGAAACCTTTATAAATATTTGGATGTGAACATAAATAAAATATGGTATAACATGAAATTAAACAATGTGTTTGTCCTTTGGTAATGTTTACTGTTATTTATTTAATTATTAAGAAAGGATTGTTTGGATTGTTAAGTTATATTTTTGAGAGTAAAGGGCTTTTATTTATTTATTTATTATATTTTCAAAAGTTTATAATTTGTTTTTCCAAATAATTTTTGTATTCCTTGACATTCATTACATAGTCTGTGAAATGACTCGGTAAACGTTTTGCTCTTACAGGTCTTTCATCTCTTTCCCTTCCAAAATTTCTTATCGGTTCGTTCACCGTTACTGTCTCGCATGATCTTTTTTTTTATTTGGTCCATATGTCTTCTTATTATTTTGCAACCAGTGTCTATTGTGTATAATAATTCACTCTCTTTTTCAATGACAATGCCATTGTCCTATTTGTTTTCGATAAATGTTTTATACCATACGTTGTCTCCTACCATTATTATCCTCTTCGTTGTTTTTATCTTCGTCATCATCAATAGATCCCATTTTATCATTGTATCATGTGAAAATAATAGTTTACTCGGTGCTATGCCTGTTGAGCTGTTCGGAGTATTACGATAATTAAATAAAAACCTTTCTAGAGCTATATCTAAATTGATGTTCTCTCTTTCCATATTTCTCTTTATAATCATTTTGAAGGTACCCACCATCCTTTCCACCTGACCGTTGGACTGCTAATGGTAAGCAGCGGTTAGGGTGTGTTTGATTCCATGATCTTTGCAAAATTTATCGAACTAGTGACTCGTGAAGTTTGTACCGTTATCATTACTATTTCTTCCGGTATTCCAAAAATACTGATTGTTTTCGTAAGTTCTTTTAAAGTGATGTCTGTTGTGATAGATTTGACTGGAGTTATTATTGGAAATTTGCTGTATGCATCTATTATTATTAACCAAAATTTTTGATAAAAAGGGCTCGTATAATCTATGTGTATTCTTTCAAAGGGTTTAGAAGTAGTAACCCATGGATGTTGAATTGAATTGGGATTCGATGCCCAAATATTACATGATTTTTACAATTTTTTACTTCAAGATCGATACTCGTGTTCATACCTGGCCAATACATATAATCCTTGGCTAATGCTTTGGTCTTTCCAGCACCTAAGTGTCCGATGTGTAATTCCTTCAACATAGTTTTTCTCATGCCTGCAGGAATCACAATTTCTTTTTCTTCGAACAAACAATTATTTATAATAGTTAATTCATTTTCCATGTTTTTGTATGATTTGTTTTTTATACCATCACCTTTCCTTATGTCGTTAATAATATCCAATATTTCTTTGTCTTTATATGTTTCCTCTAATACTTTATTAAAATTAATCGGAATATCCCATAAGTCGTCTTTTTGTGTTGTGCGTACTTATATTATCAATAGTTTCCTTATCTACACTGAGTGGTAATCTTGATAGACAGTCAGGAACTGTATTATATTTGCCTGCTTTATGAATTATTTTAAAATCATAAGCTCCCATTGCTATGTTCCATTTTTGTAAACGCATAGACATGGAAATATTTTCTTTTAATCCTTTGGAAAAGATGTAAATCAAGGGTTTATGGTCGGTGATGATAATAAACTTCGTACCTATTAGGTATTCTTGAAATCTTTTGATTGCAAATATTATGGCAAGAGCCTCTCTCTCAATATTTGTGTAGTTTATCTCTGCCTTTAATAATGTTCTTGATGCAAAGGCTATAGGTTTTTCCTTTCCGTTGCTCTCTATATGAAAATGTACTGCTCCAAGTCCACGTTTGGATGCGTCAGCAGCTATACCTATAGGTAAGTTTGGATTAAAATAATTCAATGTAGGAGGTTGACTGATTAATGTTTTTATTTCATTGAAACTTTTGGCATGTTCAGCTTTCCATTTCCATTTTTTTTTTTGACTATTTTGTATAGTGGGTATGCTAGGTCGGCAAAATTATTCAAAAATTTTCTGTAGTAACTTGCCATTCCTCAAAATGTAGAAAGTTCATCATAAGATTTTGGCTCTGGCATGTTGATTATAGCTCTAATTTTATCTCGATTAGATTGTATACCTTCTGCATCTATATCATGACCTAAAAATCTGACGTTGGTTTTCATAAATACGCTTTTTGTAAAGTTTGGTGTGAGACCATATTTTAATATTCTTTCAAAAACTTTCTTTATATTTTCTATATGTATTTCGTCATTTTCACCCGTTATTAAAAGATCGTCAATATAAAATATCACATCTTTCATGTCTCCGAATATTTTATCCATGGTCTGCCGAAATAAAGCAGACGCATTTTTGAGACCAAAGGGTAGTCTGGTAAATCTGAAGTATCCTTTGTGTGTAGAAATGGTCAATATGTCCCTAGAGCTCTTATCTATGGGAATTTGCAAAAATGCGCTCTTGAAGTCGATTTTATACTATATACCTATAAATAAAAAAACAACAGCAATTTTTGAACGGGGAACTAAAAAAAAAATTTTTACACAATAAGGGGAAAAAACTCACTTGTACAAATATATATATTAACAAAAAAAAATTTTTTATAAAAGATAAAATCAAAAAAAAATAAAATAATTAGTTTCAATGTCCAAAATAAAAGATGATGGAGTTGTACTTCCGAAATTTGTAGGAAATATAAACATCTATATTGATTGAATTAATAGATATTTAAGTAAAAACAAAATTACAGATAAAGCTTATATTCTAACACAAAATCTTCCCGATAATATCTATACAAAATTTCAAGCGATAAGTAGTGATGCAGAATTTAACAACTACGATTCTTTTATAAAAAAACTTAAAATATTGTATCCTCAAAAGAATGTCAATAGTAAAATTTTAGAGTTCTATAATGCGAGTCAATCTAAGGATAAGAAATTTATAGAATGGGCGACTAAAATTTGCCAGCTAAGTAAGGCATGCAATTTTACAGAGGATAGAGCTATAGAAAAAATCAAAATATGTACTTTGTCAAAAGATATTAAACTTAAGATAAAAGATCTAGACAAAATAGATGAGATAATAAAAACAGGCAGTGAGGTAGAGGATATTGACACAAATATTATTTTTCAAAAAGCTATTACTAAACTAGACACTTTAGGCTTGGATGATGAACCAAAAGCTGAGTTAGAGATAAAACGTATTATAGAAACCAAGACGTCAGACGCGAAACAAATTAGCAAATACGATAATAAACAATTGGTACACTATGATAATAATTATGTTCAACAATGGGCTCCACGACCATATTTTGACAGTCAAAGATATTAGAGCCAAAAATACTACTATATACCTCGTCATCAGAATTATATAAGATACAACAATCAAAACAGATCCGATACTTACTACAGACAATATTCCAATAATTTTTAAAAAATTACCTAAGACATGAATATAACAACTACAGATTCAATCAACACAGTGACAACAAAAAATTTAACAATTACAGGCAATACAACGAGAGGTTTAATGATGGAAATAATGCAAGAAATTTTGACAGGTACAATCAAAGGTTCAATAATAACAAACAATATAGATATTATAATAATTCACAGCAAAGTCAAAACAATAGAGATTACAGACAAAATACAAATCAACCATATGATAATAGATCACATTACAATAACAGCAAAAATAACGATACTAGAAATCAGATAGAATATGGCAACAAGATTAACACAGTAAACATCGAAGAAGTTGATGAATTTAAAAGTGATAAAGTAGAAAACAAAGATTTTGACTTATTAAACATAAGCGTAAATAACATGACCGAAGATTTTAATGATAATGACAACAACGCGTATAAAGTAACTTTGAAATTGAACAACCTTACAACAGTCATGCAGGTTGACACAGGTTCCAGATTCACAATAATACCTAGTTCGATAGCTAAGAAAGCAGGCGTCACTGAAATGAAGAAATCTAATTTAAAATTAACAGGCTATGACGGCTATCAAATCAAAATATTAGGGACAACGCAAATCAGCGTAAATTACGAAGGAGTAACTAAAAATTTACAAGCGCTCGTTGTTAATAGCAATAAGAGTCCATTACTTGGCAGAACTTGGCTAAGTGCCTTCAAGAATATTTAAAAAAAATTTGTAGGAAATATAGATGATGATTATTATAATAATAAACTTACCAAACTCATACTTAATTGCAAACTAAAAATGGTCGATAAACCCATCTGCAAAACCAATATTAAACTTCGCTTAAAGCAAAATGCTGTACCAAAGATATTATCGCCGAGAAGAATACCATACTCCAGAATAGATATAGTAGGTAAAGAATTAAACAGATGGATACAAGACAAAATAATAGAGCCAGTAAAAGATGTACATTGGGCTAGTCCATTAACTCCAGTCTTCAAGGATGATGGAAGTTTCAGGTTATGTGCTGACTTTAAAGATACAGTCAACCTGCGCTGGAAGATTTCAAATATCCCATGCCAAGAATAGACGATATAATAGCAAAACTATCAAAAGGAAACAAATTCACCAAAATCGACAAGAGCGCATTTTTGCGAATTCCCATAGATAAGAGCTCTAGGGACATATTGACCATTTCTACACACAAAGGATACTTCAGATTTACCAGACTACCCTTTGGTCTCAAAAATGCGTCTGCTTTATTTCAGCAGACCATGGATAAAATATTCGGAGACATGAAAGATGTGATATTTTATATTGACGATCTTTTAATAACGGGTGAAAATGACGAAATACATATAGAAAATATAAAGAAAGTTTTTGAAAGAATATTAAAATATGGTCTCACACCAAACTTTACAAAAAGCGTATTTATGAAAACCAACGTCAGATTTTTAGGTCATGATATAGATGCAGAAGGTATACAATCTAATCGAGATAAAATTAGAGCTATAATCAACATGCCAGAGCCAAAATCTTATGATGAACTTTCTACATTTTGAGGAATGGCAAGTTACTACAGAAAATTTTTGAATAATTTTGCCTTACCCACTATACAAAATAGTCAAAAAAAAAATGGAAATGGAAAGCTGAACATGCCAAAAGTTTCAATGAAATAAAAACATTAATCAGTCAACCTCCTACATTGAATTATTTTAATCCAAACTTACCTATAGGTATAGCTGCTGACGCATCCAAACGTGGACTTGGAGCAGTACATTTTCATATAGAGAGCAACGGAAAGGAAAAACCTATAGCCTTTGCATCAAGAACATTATTAAAGGCAGAGATAAACTACACAAATATTGAGAGAGAGGCTCTTGCCATAATATTTGCAATCAAAAGATTTCAAGAATACCTAATAGGTACGAAGTTTATTATCATCACCGACCATAAACCCTTGATTTACATCTTTTCCAAAGGATTAAAAGAAAATATTTCCATGTCTATGCGTTTACAAAAATGGAACATAGCAATGGGAGCTTATGATTTTAAAATAATTCATAAAGCAGGCAAATATAATACAGTTCCTGACTGTCTATCAAGATTACCACTCAGTGTAGATAAGGAAACTATTGATAATATAAGTACGGACAACACAAAAAAAACGACTTATGGGCTATTCCGATTAATTTTAATGTATTAGAGGAAACATATAAAGACAAAGAAATATTGGATAATATTAACGACATAAGGAAAGGTGATGGTATAAAAAACAAATCATACAAAAACATGGAAAATGAATTAACTATTATAAATAATTGTTTGTTCGAAGAAAAAGAAATTGTGATTCCTGCAGGCATGAGAAAAACTATGTTGAAGGAATTACACATCGGACACTTAGGTGCTGGAAAGACCAAAGCATTAGCCAAGGATTATATGTATTGGCCAGGTATGAACACGAGTATCGATCTTGAAGTAAAAAATTGTGAAAATCATGTAATATTTGGGCATCGAATCCCAATTCAATTCAACATCCATGGGTTACTACTTCTAAACCCTTTGAAAGAATACACATAGACTATACGAGCCCTTTTTATCAAAAATTTTGGTTAATAATAATAGATGCATACAGCAAATTTCCAATAATAACTCCAGTCAAATCTATCACAACAGACATCACTTTAAAAGAACTTACGAAAACAATCAATATTTTTGGAATACCGGAAGAAATAGTAATGATAACGGTACAAACTTCACGAGTCACTAGTTCGATAAATTTTGCAAAGATCATGGAATCAAACACACCCTAACCGCTGCTTACCATCAGCAGTCCAACGGTCAGGTGGAAAGGATGGTGGGTACCTTCAAAATGATTATAAAGAGAAATATGGAAAGAGAGAACATCAATTTAGATATAGCTCTAGAAAGGTTTTTATTTAATTATCGTAATACTCCGAGACAGCTCAACAGGCATAGCACCGAGTAAACTATTATTTTCACATGATACAATGATAAAATGGGATCTATTGATGATGACAAAGATAAAAACAACGAAGAGGATAATAATGGTAGGAGACAACGTATGGTATAAAACATTTATCGAAAACAAATAGGACAAAGGCATTGTCATTGAAAAAGAGAGTGAATTATTTTACACAATAGACACTGGTTGCAAAATAATAAGAAGACATATGGACCAAATAAAAAAAAAGATCATGCGAGACAGTAACGGTGAACGAACCGATAAGAAATTTTGGAAGGGAAAGAGATGAAAGACCTGTAAGAGCAAAACGTTTACCGAGTCATTTCACAGACTATGTAATGAATGTCAAGGAATACAAAAATTATTTGGAAAAACAAATTATAGACAACACGCGATTTAATAAACATTAAAAAATAGAAATAAAAAAAAACGCTAAAAAATAATAATAATAAAAATTCACATTAAAAAATAAAAAATCAATTATCATTCTATCATTATGGACCATTCGATTTGATTCTTATTATAATTATTCTACTATAATTCATTATATGATAATGATAACGAACAAAAAAACGAACAAATAGATGAACAAAAAGACGTATGATGAGACGTTGAGATGATGATGATGAATAGGATAGAAACTGGAATAGCAAAGAATTACTCAGAGAGAGATGTTAAGATGTGTAAATAGTTACAGGCGATTAAATTTAATTTTCATGTTTATTTTCTTATTTTAATGTTATTATGCAAATGTTTTCAATTACTTTAAAACTATATATACTTGTCATTTTTTTATATACAGATACACATTTTTCTTTTGATTGTAATTTTGTGATTTCAACATGCGAAATAGTTTTAATATAAATCGTCACAAATATAGTTTTAATATAAATCTTCACAAACATAAGCGAAGAGGGGAGGGTAGCAACAGTTTGCACCCAATTTTTTGAGGGGGGAATAGGCTAGGGCAAAATGTATTGCCGAAAAAATTAATACTTTATTATAAACCTATTATAACACAATGATATTGTCAAACACAGTGGCCCCTACACTTTCTGAGTGATAGTAGCAAAATACCCTCCTGAAAAGTACCACCCCTCCCCCACCGAAAATAACAGTTAATTATTTTTGATTACCAACCTTGTAAAAAATACATACTTTAAAAATTTTATTTTTTAATTAATAATTTAGACAAATTAGGGGAAGAAAAAGGGAAAGAATTTATAATTTCAACAATATTTAATTGTTTAAATTAATTTTGTTCCATTGATAAAATGAAAAATTATTAAGAAAAAGAGTTTCGTACTACGAAGTCTTGTTTTATTAATTTAATATTATTCATGACCATTTCGGCAGTACATGAGATAGTAAGAATGGTTAATAAATATTTATATAAATTGATAAATTAAGGTAATCAAAAAAATTTTTAAGTAAACGATAAGTTTAAACAAGTTTTTCTAGTCCAAATCATAAGTTTTAAAAATCAGAAGAAGAATGTATTAATATAAATATTTTAATAAAATAAGTTTAACTTCCAGGTTATATGTAATAATTATATCCCTCGTTTTAGCCATATAAATATTTCGAAACTTAGGCATTTCTTCAAAATTTACCTTAAATTTTAAATGGTAAAATTAACAGATATCCTCAATATTATCATCCTTAACATATGTTTTTCCGCCGCTCCCTTTGGTGTAAAAAATGGTTTTTAATTTAAAAATTTTATCGATTCATCATTGACTTTTTCATTAAACTGCATAATGATCAAATCAAGTGCCGTATAAACTGGTTTCATAGCTAAAATATTATGTTTAATAATGAAAGTATATATATACCTCTCCTTTTTGGATTGTAATGTTCGTCTAAGATTCCTAAAACATTTCTTAGTTCTTTTATCGTTTGGTATAATTGAACAATGATTTGATTTATTCATGATAGTAGCACCAAATAAAAGCTACCCTTGAGGTCTCAGCTCTAATTAAAGCCTGCCTATGATCCTTCCATTCATGTTTGAAGCACCATCATAGCTTTGCCCAACTAAGAATTTGAGAGGTAGATTCATGGAACTTAAGTTTGCATATTATATATTTTTTAATATCAAGACCAGTCGTTTACTAACAAAGCTATTGCTTCTTATTTCGAAACATCATATGTAACTTGAAAAACGCCGATTATATTCAATTTAATTTTTAATTTTTTTATAACAATATTTTTCATGATTTCAATGATAATATTTATTACGACAATAGATAAAAATATAATATGGATTATAATCCCTTTTGTTTTCTCTTCTAATATTAGAGATGATAAATGGACAGACCATATTAGAAAAAAACATTGTTGGATAAATTTTAATGATATAAAGAAAAACTATGAAATAGTAGCTTTTAAAGACATTATTAAACTAAATGCAGATTCGGAACCTGTATATAAATTGTATATTAAAAAAAATGAAGAAAAAAGAAGGAAGAGAAAGCAAAAGGGAATATAATCCAAATTATATTCTAATTTAATGCCGTATAAATATTCTCATTGAAACCATGAAAAGTTATGAAAAAATTCAAAAAGAAATTGAATTTACAGGTATTATTATAGTTGATAGTACACATGATGTTTCGAAATAAAGCAATAGTTTTGTTAGTAAGATATATTAAAAATGGTAACATGACTGGTTTTGATATTAAAAAAATATATTATGCAAACTTAGTTCCATTAATCTACCCCTCGATTTCTTAGTTGGGCGAAGCTATGATGGTGCTTCAAACATGAGTAAAAAGACCATAAGAGTTCATGTTTAATTAGTGAGGCCTCAAAGGCACTTTTATTTGGTGCTATTTTCATGATTAAATTTAATTATTGGTTAATTATGCCAATCGTATAAAGAACTAAAAAATGTTTTAGGGATCTTAGACAAGATTCACGTGTTACAATGGTGTTAAAAGATATGCAGTGCTCAAAGCATGTCAGAGTGATGTACTGGCAAAATAGCAACGATTTTTATTTTATATATATAGAAACTGGCTATCATCATATAAATCTGTTGTAAATTTTTAATACGTTATGATGCCTTAAGGGCAGCTTTAACAAATTTAAATGATTCTGAAGATTCTGCCACTTCTATGGCTTCTATTGCTTTTATAGAAAAATTAGATTTTATTAAATCACTTTGTGTAGCTTGGTTTGTAAACAATTGCAAACTATTTCGAAGGATGAGGGGTTGCAATAAATAAATTGGCTTGGCAAAAAATTGCCTGATTAATTTAAGAAATATAATTTAAATTATTGTCTTGTAGAATTTTTTAATCCTAATAGATAATAACACTGATATTTTGAATGTTTTTTTCAAAAGCACAAGATTGAAGGGGAGAAATCTACCTTTTTGATTTTGAAAGTTCTAGACTTCAAACATTACAATACAAAAAGGAGAGTATATATATTTTCATTATTAAATATAATATTTTATTTTAGCTATAAAACCAGTTTATATGGCACTTGATTTGATCATCATACAGTTTAATGAAAGAGTCAATGATGAATCGATAAAATTTTTAAATTAAACATCATTTTTTACACCAAAGGGAATGGCGGAAAAGACATTCGATAAGGATGATGATATCGAGGCTGTCTGTTAATTTTACCATTTAAAATACAAATCAAGTTTTTGAAGAAATGTCTAAGTTTCGAAATATTTATATTATGGCTAAAACGAGGGATGTAATTATTACACATAACGTGGAAGTTAAGAATCTAAAGATTTGTCCGACTCTGAGAATTTTAAATACATTTTATTAAAATATTTATATAAATACATTATTTAGCTTCTTCTTCTGATGATGATTCAAACTGGGAAAACTATTCGTTTTTATAACCTTATAGTTTATTTTAAAATTTTTCTGCTTCATCTAAGAACAAAATTAATTCAAACAATTAAATATTGATGAAATTATAAATTCTTTCGCTTTTTCTTCCCATTATTTGTCTAAATTATTGATTTAAAGATAATATTTTTAAATATATTTTCTATATATTTGTATTGTGTATTAAAAATTGATGCAATTAAATTTAATTTTGTAATTTATAATTGAGGTTGGTAGTTAAAAAATAATAAGCTGTTTTTTCGGAGGGGGTGGTATTTTTCAGGATACTTCCTTTGCTCAGAAAGTGTAGGGGTTACTGCATTCATTGTAAATGGGGAGAGGGGGGTTTAATTGAATTCATGTTCTAAAAAATAACTTTTACATTCATAATATTTTGACGGTAGTGGAGCATTAATAAATTAAGTTATTTTTAAAATTTATGAAGGGAGTACCATTATAATTAAAAAGTTGTAAGTAATAATGTGGAAATCTCGCGCTTTTTTAGAGGGGTAGGTATCTATTTGAGGTGGGTTTGCATCCAGTGAATATCTTGTCATGTAGATGCTGCTGACCTCTAATATTAAATAAGTTTTATTTTTGTAAAAATTCCTTATTCCCCTATACTTTTTTAATCTCCAAAATATTCATCTCAATAAATAACTGTTCAAATAGTAATTAAAATAAAACTGGGCAGTAAATGATTACCTACAATTAAAATAGTAATTTGTAATAGGATTAGAATTTTTAAATAATGTAAATAGTATATAATATTTTTAAAAAGTCAATTTTTTGCTCGTTCAATCATTCGTCAATTCATTTTACGGATAAGAAGAATAGTGAGATGCCCAATATTTCACCACCATGAAAGATTTTTGAAATATAATACCCTGTTAGCTTAGTCAGCACTAGTGGAAGGACTTTTTAGCTTTGTCATGATTTAAATAAATAAAACTTTCAAAAATTAATAATATTAAAATTATGAAAAAGTTTAAATATTAAAATGTATTTTATTCAGGGTTGTGCATTTGACCGGTCAAATATGGTCAAATGTGGTCAAATTCAAATATATGTTTTTTTAAGTTAATATTAACTTTATTTTGAATATAATAGTAAAATGAATCTATAATATTAATTTTTTAAATTCATTGTCATTTAATAACTAACGTGTAGCTATCTGTAGCAGAGTTTTGTTCTGATTCATATTCAATATTATCATTTTCTTTAATATTTTTTAATCAATTTTCCTGATGTCTTAGATCTTAAATCGATTTCTATTTTCATAAGAATAAACCCAATCGACCTATTTCTTTCTAAAGAAAAAGTAGAACTAGGAATTGTTAGTTTCTTAATGGGCAGGGTGGACAAAGTTTAATCTATTAACTTGAGGTCGGAATAGATTGTTTCTGGAAATTACTACTTTCCACATAATTTGCTATATTAAACATACTGTTTTTGCTTCTGAAATTAATTATATCACTTAAAATAATTTGGTCATCACTACCTTGTAAAATAGACAATTCTTGAATTATATCACACGAGTTCTCCTCTTGATATTGTGGACACAAAAAAATAAGCAAACATTGTGATCACATGTATTTACACCGTTTTTCCCTTTTTTAAACATATTTTTAATTTATTTTTCCTTTAAATTTTTTAGTGTTTTTGACCGTATTTGACGGGTCAAATACTCCTCCGGTCAATTGTCCAGTCAATTGACCGACTTGCCAACCCTGATTTTATTCCACTTTAAAAGGTTATTATTTAATAAATTTCCGTATCAAAAAATAGAAGAATGTGTACAAGTATCATCAAAAAAATTTGAATACTTTAGTTAACATATTTTAACCAGCTGGAACCTGGACTAAAAAAGGTTTTCTGTTTTAAATATTATATTAAATGGTTCTGGTTCATATACATTTTAAAATTGAATCCTTCAAGATTTTAAAATGGGTTCTACTTCCAGTTCTTCAATTTATGAGAGCGGGGTTCTGGTTTAAGTTCGAGTTCCAAACTCTGGTTTAACCTTTTAATAATAATTTATTTAATCGCATTTTGTATTATATATTTTTTACATATATCAACATTATAAAAAGCATTTGAAATTGGTAATGCCTATTACCTCAAATAGTATGATTACTTATAATTCTTAATTCAATTAGTAATTTCAGAGAAATAATTAGTAAATTAATCAATTCTTTTTAAAAAATAATTGTGCCCAACCCTAAGACCTCCACAAAATCAATTATAAAAAACATAATAAAATATATATTCATGGACAATTTTTTACCTCATTAAAACCACTTAAAGGAAAATCTTTTCTTAATGGATGTCCTTGAAAGCCATAATCGGTCAAAATGCGACGAAGATCGGGATGATTAGTGAAAAACACTCCGAATAGATCGTATATCTTAAGTTTAAATAAGGAAATATGTAACTTAATTTTAAAAAAAACATTTTCTTATTGATTAATAAATAATTTGTAAAAATATATTTATATTGGATTATTTTATATTAATTTAAAGGCGTCATTAGTTGCTTAGTATGCAGTATGTCTAAATTTACCATTAGTTTACTATTTGATCAAATCTAAATAAATGTTTAAAAAAAGGATGTTAAAATCTGAAATTTTTAGAATATTTAGGATTATTGCTAGGTCATATTTTCTATCGTTATTACGGATATATACTATTCTATTCATTGGTGCAACAATTATTAAATTAGTAAGGGTGTCTGTCACCACTAATATATAAGGAATAGTGGCATATCCATATAGTCATTTAATTAATTAAACTAGCTCAATGTTCGAAATAATTAGTAATGAAATACCATAAGTTTATATTTAAACTTTACCTACCCGAAGTAAGACTCCATTTTAAATTTTCGGACAGAGACTTATTTTATTTTAAAAAAATTCATACTCTTTTTCATCAAATTAAAATATAAACAAATTTTGCATTTAATCGTTTATTTTTCTACTGTTTTCAAATATACAATTTTAATTTTTCTTAATATTTACCGTCATTCATATCTAATTATAATACAGTATATATATCTCATTAATATAATACACAAAACTAAATAACTTCTCAGGATTCAAAAACACCATTTTTAAAAATAATATTTATTTTAAATACAATTGCATTCAAAATATCTTTTTAGCAGGGCCGTAACTATTAGGGGTAAAGGCATTTGAGGGCCATCCTTCTCACTAAATTTTTGGGCCCTTTAACAAATTATTGCAGATATTGTGCTTTTTATTTTCATATACTTAGAGGTAATTTTAATAAAATAAACACAAATTAATCTTAATATTATATAATATAATATAAATTACTATTAATATTACATTATACTTAATAAATAATAATACATTAATTATTATTTATTAAATAATATATTTCGATTAGCATATTTTTATTTATTATCTAACCCCCTTATTCACCATAAAAATGCTGAAATATGAAATTTTCGGTCGAATCCGATCGAAATGTCCGATTTCTATATAAACATGCAAAAAAATTTATACCGCCACCATTTAGTGCCCCTCATAGAATTTACCGCTCAATAAGTTATATGCGGAAGAAATCATTAAATCTTGTGATAAGCAAAAAAAGACTATCTCAACTCTCAATATTAGCTTTTAGGTTTTGTATTCTTCAAAAAATTTGCATATAAATTATTCTAATAATTAGTTGACTATGTGTACAAATATAAGATAAAAAAATTTACCTCCCTTTCAAACCAATTTGCCCCTTCAAATATAGAGCATATAGAATCGATTGGCGTTAATTCGTCGGTGTAAGTTTGAATTCGGATACGAGAATTATATTTGAGGGATAAAAAGTGATATATGATCTGTAGTGGCAAATGCAAAAAATAAATAGTTTTCATTCGTGTCATTAATATGAGTATGGCTAGCAAAACAAAAGCGTCGCCATTGTAATTTAAATCATGGTTGAGCGTTGTCGATAACGTGCGGCATATATTTTTTACATTTTTTAACCATTATTATAATATTTTGATCATTAAATTTGATATGAAAAATAAAATGTATGTGTAATATTATCCGATCCAAAAACTACAAATTCCCAATCATTATTTTATGGTACTATATATGCTACATCTATTTCAATAATAAAATTTAAATATATGTTAGCATCAATGTGTTATTTTTCAACTTTAAATCATTTTTTAAGTGCGTTTTTTTTTATTTTAAAATTTGTCATGAACTTTTGAATTTAATATAATTTATATTCGTTTTTCCATCGATTTTTCATATAAATTATAAATGACATAAAAGTTATGGGTAAAATTATCTACTATTCATAAGATTGGTATTCTAAATATGCTACATACATTTCCGGTAAAATCAAAATTTAAAAAAACGCGCTCAAAAAACGATTCAAATTTGAAAAAAAATAACACATCGAAACTAACATGTACATAAATAATATTAAAAAGTTAATAATTTAATAGATTTTTACTAAAACAGTCGTCATCACGGCGTATTATAGTGTTGATTTTTCAATAAATTAATATGTAATTTTTATTTTATATTTTGAAACGGACCAATCATTTTTCATAGCATCTATTTTGTTATTATATTTTTGTTTGATTATTACATATTTATTTACACATCATATTTTATCAAGTTAAATAAAATATACCTCACTAATTCTATTTAATTAAATAGCCTCGAATTTTCAATATTTAAAATCGTTACCAAATCTTATATTGGTGGAAGACATAACAAAACGACTTTCCCAATTTAAGTGTTTTAGCTCTTAAAATCCTGGATATCCCTGGTTTCTCGGCTTGCAGTGAAAGAGCGCTTTCAGCAACTGTTAGAGCCTTTGCTAACAAACTCGACTCATTATTTATATATCAGAATTATTCACTATGTGATTGATACTATTAAAATGTCATTGATATATCTTTATCATTATATCACAGATATTCGATTGTACTTCAGCATTTTTTAATATTTAAACTTAATAAAATATATGTTTCCAATTTAAATAAAATGCAAATTAATATAAATATTGATTATATTATGCCAGTCAAATAAACTTTTATTTAAGGTAAAACACATAATTTTTAATTGTTTTTTGATATTATAATATCACACTCAAATTTTAAAAAATTTAGTCGGGCAAGAATCGGGTTAAAAAAAATTTGAATTTGGGTTCGAGTCGAGCTTGGACAAAAATTTTTATAATTCGGGCTTGGGTAGCAAAAAATTACTTTGTAGACCTCTGCTACTCACTGGCACAGCATATTAGTTATGCTAGAAAGTATCGTAGTGCTTAAGATGCCTATAAATAATATTCTAAATAAAATAGAAAAAAAATCTTAAAACTTTTTAATAATGAATGGATATACTGGGTTTCCCATCCAAAAAAGGAAAAGTGTCAAACAAAAAATAAAAAGGTTTAATCAAAAAAGGAAAAATGTCAAACAAAAAAGAAAAAGGTCCAATAAAAAAACGAAAATTCCCATTTAATATTACGTTTTCCTTTTTTGATTATGATTTTCTTTTTTTGAATGAGAATTTTCTTTTTTTAATAGACACTTTCCTTTCCTTTTGGGAATTTTTCTTTTTTGATTGGACTTTTTCCTTTTTTGATTGGGGCTTATCCTTTAACCTTATCCTTTTTTGTTTGAAACCTTTCCTTTTTTGATTGGGACTTTTCCTTTTTTGAATGGGTAACCTGTAATTAATGAAATTTACACATTATTAAATCCATTCAGAGAGTCGGTGGAATTTCTCCCCTCTCTCAAAAGGAGTCAACAATAAATTTAGGATTATTATTTCACTGTGAAATAGAAACATATATATAAATCAATAAAACTGATGGCTCAGATATCAACTGCCTAAAAGAAAATATGTAAAAAAAGCTTGACCATCGGTTTCCAATTATTACACTTCAAGTAATTTATTTTATAATAATAAAATTATATTTTAAATATTAGATATTAGCGATACTAATTGATCCAAGATTTCAAAAACTTAAAATTGGTTCAGAATATATAAATTCGAACTCTATGACATCATTGCAATTTTTAATTAAATGCCATATTTTTCTTAGTCAATACAGTATACCAGAAGAGGGTACACTAACTTTTTGGAAAAAAGCGATTGCCAATGTATGCTAATTTAGCTAAGAAGGTTTTTTGTATACATGCAACCAGTACACCCAGGTGAATAATTTTTTCTATTACTGGATTAATACTTAATATAAAAAGGACTTCTTCATGTTACATGAATCTTGATAATACTATTAATTCATGACAATTATATTTTACTAAATCTGATTATTAATTTATTATATTTCTTACTTTATATTTTGCTTGCTTTCCAAATTTATATTTTAATTTGTTTTAATAAAAATCAATAAAAAATTTCTAAAATGTGTTATGTGACTCTTATCTGTGTAAAAATGAAATTCCTTAGTCTACTTCTGAGAATGAGAAAATGCATAAATTTAAATAAGAGTGAGCAGAATATAATTTAAGAAAAGTATCAAACTATATTAACAATGTTAGTTGCAAAATAAATTATAAAAAAATGTATTTTGAAATTATAAATTAAATCCATTTAAAATTTTTTTAAATAAATAGCACGACGGGTCCCCCGCTAATTTATTAGGCGGTGGCAAAATCGGCACGCCACTGAACGCCGATAAAAAAAATCAGCCACGTCAATTGAGGCATCGGCGCATAGGTCTAGATATTCAATTTTAAATGCCGTGAAATGATTTAAAACAATAAGAAAAGCTTTAAATGCATTGAAATGTTCATATATAAGGCCATCCATTCGTTTTTAATACATTTTTTCAGATATCTTTTTAAAATTACCCAGCCGTGCTAATTATTGAAGAAATTATTAGAAAAATAGTAAATGAATAATATAAAATTTGAAAAATTGAAGTTCATAATCATTTCAAAATATACTTAATTGCTTTTTTAGCCTAGACTTATCAACTTTTAAACTAAAAGATTATATTTTGGTTTGTCTTAAGTAGTGCTGTAAAGTAACGTCGTTACTAACAGCGTTACCATTTTGAAGAAAAGGAAAGCCATTCGTCACCTTCTTCTAGTGATAACGATTATCTAATTCACGTCCTTCATTTTTATTTTAAATTTTCGTTTTTAAATTTTCAGTCAAGATTGCTTATCTAGTTAATATTAATTCAATCAATGTATGTAAATTTATATTCTTATTAATATTATTATTTATTTTATAAAAATTATATCAAATGTATATTTTCTTCAGATGAAGATGAGTAAAGCCTGCCTTGGATTTAATATGAAACATTTTTTTACACCAATGAAAAAAGATAAGACATTTTATAAGTGTAAATTGGTCCCAACTCATATATTTTAACCTTAATTGTTGAATAAAAATAATCATACTCCAAACTGTGCAGCCATTTTTAAGGAAAAAAATGGATATCTAATTATACAGGTTATAAGAATTTGGAACTCTTTCTATAACTCCGTGAAATTAATATAGTCATTCATTCTGGAAAATGGTCACAAATTTGACGAATTTTGTGATAAATCTAAATTACAGAGATTTTCAGATAATGACAAGTCGTTCATAGATGAATATTGTATGGCTATATATATATGATTTTATAGGTTGAGTTTGTTCCTATCGATTTTAGAGAGAGAAGAAAAAATGCATTTGGGAAATCCCAAAGATAATTTATAATATTAAAAAAATGGGTTAAATAATTTCATTTTATAAGTCACTTTTTAATGAAATACTGCAAGATAAATATAAAAATTGTACAGCAGCATTGTTCAGAATTTATTTTTTGATAATATTTTATTTCAATTGAATATATATTATCAGCAATAATATACCCGATATTTAAATCAGATTGGCCCTCGTAAAACTAGATATTAGCGAAGGAAGGAAGATTGAACTTATTTCCTGTAGATCTTGACAAAGAAAAGGCAGACTTGATTACTTTAAAAAACAACACATGTATAGATTATTTTTTAATAAAGATTTTAAAAAATTGGATGAGAATTTAATAAAGATTCATTTGACGATGAGGTAAGCTTTTTTCAGAATAAAGATAATTGTTTCTTTAAATAAATCCTCCCATTTAAAATTTTTATTTATTCAATATAATACAACTCTCCCATTCTTTGCGCCAGTTGAACGTGTGTTTAGCACAAAGAGAAGTGTGTTTAGCATAGCATTATTGTTTATCTGATCAAAATCTTAAAAATAAATTGTTGTTAAAAATAAATAAAAAATTATATATCTTATCTTATGATATATTAATTTTGTACTATTTTATTTATAAATTATATGAATAAAATTATTTTAAAAAGTTATCTTATATATTATTTTTTGCATAATTTTATTTATATTATAAAGGGGAAACCGGGGTAAAGCGATTGACGGAACAATGTTAACGCGAGTGACTTCTTAACCCTTGAGCATAAAGACTTTAAATTTGGTGTGAATATGTATTATATCTAATTCCTTACCTATGTTCATCTTTTTAAAAACTTTACCGGTTTGACATATTTTGCCAAAAACCAGTTTTTATCCCAAAAAATTATAAAAATCACCCTGTAGTTTTTTTTCCTTTAGCAAAATATATCAAGTTTCAGAATTTCAAAATTTGCATACATGTTCCTTAAAGATATAGCTATAAAATAAAATTTATCGGAAGTTTATAGCTCAAATAGGAGTCACGCAATAACGGTTTACACAATATATATCATCTTGGGGTAAAGTTGCTATGAGTAAAACGGTTAAAATGTTTCGTCTGATTTAAGCTGTAAAAAATATATTTTTTAAATATTAACATCTATACCCTATAAATAGACTTTTGTGCAAAAAGGAACATTAATAGTTTGTTATTTGTAATAAAAATTTTATAAATAGTCGCTGAGGGGGAAAATAATTGTAATGTACGATTAACCTAAACATTCAAAATGTGCTGTTTTTTATAAAATTTTTAAATTCCGTTTGAATATGTCAAAATTTCAATATTTGATTTATTAAACTATATAATTATGTTCAATTTTATTATAACCATTTTACTGATGTTTAGCCATTTTGCCATGTATGGGGTAAAATAATGAAAATGACACACTTCACTTAATTGATCATCATAGCTCCTTAAGTATTATAGGTAGAGAGCTACACCTTTTTATTAGAAAAGGGATTTGAGTACATATAAATATATTTCAAAATATCATGGTAAAATGCAAAATACTAATCGTTTTATACCGATTTCCCCTATATAGAAAAATTTTTTTTTTATAATATATAATTTTTTAAGTAACGAGTAACCTGTTACTTTTTTGAATAGCCAGTAGTGCGTTCCTTTTTTCAGACGTAACGAGTTTTTAAGTAATGTTTATAGCAATCGTTTCAAGTATTTGATAGCATTGTTATTTAGCGTATTTTATTTTGTTTTCGTTTTTTTGGGGAAAATTTTTTTTTAAGTCTGTTTAATTGATATTAATAGGGGGCTGTTTAATAATAAGTCGATCCAGGACACGCCCGTATTATTTTGTGAGATATTTAATAAGAAATATATTATTATTCTTATTTATGCTTACGATGTATAGTACATGGCCATACCAAGATTCGATAAAGGGGTAGTATTATTTTTTATTTTTGTTCTTAGTTTTGTATTTTAAAGTTTTGCTTATTATGTTATATTGAATGCTAGAATATGACATAACAATTCTATTTTTCTGAAGGCGAGGAGTTTAGTAGAAGGACATTTCATAAATTCCAGAGATCAGTATTAGATATTATAGTTGTATATTTAATATTCATAATATTTCTTAGAGATTTGTTTATGAATTACTTAAGGTAAAATTTTAAAAATCAAATAAAATATTATTTTTATTGAATTGATACCCTTTCTATATGACATTTTAAGGACCTAATTGCGCCTATGTCCAAAAGTTGAATTAGGGATGTGGTATTTGCTAGTTAAAAAATTAATTTTATATATTAAAAATTTCACTATATTATTTTGTATCTATATGTATCAAGATAACCATTAATTTTAAACATGGCTAATATCTTGTGTTAAAAAATACAAGGCATTTTTTTATATTAAATTAAATTTTTCTAAAAATTTATTCAGTTTCGAACGAAAGTGAATACGTTCACCAAAGTGAACACGCTCCTTTTTTTTAAGGTGAACATACATACGATTTTTGTTAACGTTGAACACGTTTGATTTTTTTAGAAATGTTTACAGCACTACTTTTTATATATTGATAATCTATTTAAATACCCAGAATTGTATAAACCTGCACTTTCAATACTTGTGTGTCCTGTAACATACGTTACTATTGAGAGAGCCTTTTCGGTAGTGTTGTTAAAGTAACTGGTTACTTGTAAAACTAGTTACTGATAACTAGTAACTGTGGGATGGGATATTTTTTGGAATGTAATGTAAGGTTATCTTTTAAAATATTAATATATATTATTATAAATCTATTCAAATAATTAATTTTATTTTTATTATAATAAATTAATTTCAAATTAAACTTATTAATTTATTTTGATTAAATATCTGATTCTGTATGTAGGCCTTTTTTTATTAATATTGATAAGAATCAAATATAGAATCATAGCTGTAGTCTGAATTTTGCTAGGGGGAAAGCATTATTGTGTGGGTATTTGCCCCATAAATTTTATTAGTAAGTCCACCTTTGTAGGCCTTTAGCTAGGTTATATTTTTATAAAAATAATTGGGTTTTCATTTTATTTTTTAAATTATAAATTATAGTCGTTATTTCTAAAAATTATAACTTTATCTTTTTTTTCTTTCAAATTATTGTGCATAGTGTGATATATTGAATATATTTTGGAGAGGGGGGGGGGGTGATGGTGTTTAGGAGGGGATTTTTTACTAGTTTAAAATGATATTTACAATAACAAACAAATTTCCAAAGTGGGGATTTCCCCTTTTTTCTCCATGGCTAAGTCTAAGTATAGAATTTAATATAAATTCTAATTCCCACTAGTCATTTAATGAGAATGACATTCAAATGATTCAGAATGATGAAATAAAAATTGTACTACCTCTTTCAAAAAATATTACCAAAAAGGCTTAGATGTTAAAATACTTTAGTCAAGCTTCAAAAAGTATTTTGTATTTCACAGAAGACTGGTTGTACAGACAATATTAGCGTTAAGTGTTTTCTATATAATATTAAAGGGTTGTTAGATCAATTTTTAAAAAATACTCGATTAAGATTTTAGCCAAAATAATAGCCTGAAGATTTTGCTCATTGATAACAGAAAGGTTTGGACTCCTATTTGTTAAATCTCGAGGCTTATATAATATTATTTTAGCTAAAATCTTAATCGGGCCATTTTTTTAACCAACCAAAACTATGCCATTTAATAATACTGCTCCTATGCCTTCCAAAAAAGGTATATTTTAGCATCTAAGTCATCCACACCCAAGCTATGGGAACACACTTTGTAAGATTATTTCCACAAAATATGTCTTAGATAATTGTACTAAATTTTAGTTTGATATATATGCAACAAGATTTTTGTTTAACTAAATATTATAGAATTATCAAATAAATTAAGTTAATTTAATAATTACAATTGCTTTGACTACCTTCTCATGGAATGTTGATGTTCTTGTCATACATTATTCTTAGTAGCAATATAAGATGCCAATTTATAAAATAAATCTGGGTCATCCAAACTAATTAAAAGATATTAAATTATTAATTCTTATTAAATAATGTTATTCTTACACCAAGTGTTCGCATAGAACGTTTTCTCACTCTAGGAAGGCTCATTTTTAAGAGAAACAAGTGTATCCTATTGACAGAAATTTTTTAAATAGTATATTATTAAAGGAAAATAGAAATCTACTAAGCCCAAATTTTCATAAAAATAATCAGTGGAAATATATCATATTCTGATATTTTATTTTGGTGTTAATATATTCTAAACTTCGGTTTTTTTCCCGTGTAATTATATTTTTATATAAATAAATAGTAATTTTTTTATATTAAATAAAAAATATGATGTTTTATATACATGATTTATAAAGTTACTAGTTACTTATGAAATATAACTGCTAATAACCTTTTTCTGAATGTAGCTATAAGTTGTGATTAAAATTAGAGTTATTATCACAACAAACAAATATAAATCCAATTATATTAGAAAATATATTGCTTATATATTCAAATTATGTGTTTAGAAATGAATTGTGATTTTTTTTATTAAGTTTTTTATTTTATAATATTCATGAATATTTATAATAAAAATAAATTCATTTCATCTAATATAGTAGGTGATACCAAAAATTACAATAAAATATTCATAATTATAGGGTTTACTGTTATTTTTGAATAAAAACTCCTCATAAAATGCATAAACATTTTCTTTATATTTTGTTCTCCAAATTGAACATTATAAAATTTTAAAAAATGACATTATATATTATCATTCTTTCAAATTTATTAAAAAATTTTTACACTATTCTAAATAAATTTATTTGTTAAAATAATTTTGTGCATCAATAAATATCACATAAAAATAATTGAAATAATCTTAGAATATAATTTATAGCTAAAAATACATATGAAATTTTTTATTATCTTTGTATTCATAATTAATGGACATCATTGTTAAAATAGATATATTTCTATTTTCATCCATTTAAAAAAATATTTATAAAAAAAGTAAATATTTAAAAAGTAAATATTTATCAATAAAATATGTTCCTTCCAAGTTTCAGCAAATTATGCACATATGATTTACATTTTTTTATTAATATCTTTTATATCAATGAATGAAAAATTTTATTTTAGTGTTTTCAAGATGACATAATTGTCTTTTTAGAAAATAAAATTACTGGATGTCATTCCTTTCAGACCTCTTTCATGAAAAGATAAGTTTGTAAATACTTCTTTTATTAAAAAATATAGCTTATCTCAAGTATTTTATGTTTCTCTGGTTAAAATAACATTTAAAAAATCCATGTGTTAAATCATCAAAATTTTCAAAATAAAAAAGCTTAGACCAGATTAACAAAAATAAATCTTCAAGATATCTGAAAAAGATTGATTAAAATATATATAACCTCAAAACGATATTTCCTAGAAGGCACATCAAGAGCACAAATATCTGTTAAATTTGTGAATTGACAAGAGTGATGATCTTTGAGAAAAGATATCACAGGACAAATTCCTTCTGGGCATATTTTAATTTCCAATTCATCCCCTATAAAAAAAACTTTTCAAAAGCAATTGTTTCAGATTACCTAACGCAATGTTCACTTTTTGCACATACTTTGGTAATATATCTGTGATGTATTGACCAAATTTATTCAAAGATTTAGTCACTATTGGAGATGTTGTTCTAATAATTGCTTTTTTTGTTTCACAGTAATATCGAGGTTTAAAAAGACCTGAGGTAGGGTTGAATAGATTATTTTTGCTATATTGTATTGCTAAATTAATCGATAATAATTATATATGAGTGTTTGGAATACTTTTTAAAAATAAATTTACAACCATTTTGAAAAACACATGTTAAAATGACTATACCAAGCTAGTATAAATGTCACAATAATTATACGTCAATCATAGATAATAAAATTTCAGATATAAAATCATATATTAGTTTGTATTCACCCTTAAGGTAACCACAGTTATAATAATTGTTAGAATATAGGCTAAAAAATATTAAAAAACAATTTTCGCATTGAAAAGAACGAAGGATGCTAAACGTGCTAGCAAGTAAAAATATATTTTATTATTATTAACTAACTTCTTTTTCTCTTTATACACATGCTATATATATACTATATAAAATTATAATATATATGATTAAACAAAAACAAAAAGTAAGGTTACGAAAAATAAAAAGTAATATAAGTTGAATTTGAATTCATGACAAGAATAAAAATATTATTTGAATAAATATAATGAATGTACGTTATATAAATTAAAACATATTACTATTCAATAACCAATATTTTAATTTATTTATTCCCATAATGTAACATTCTCCCTCTTCTACAAGCCTTCCCATAATTTCATCTAAGAAGTCATAGAGAGTTTGTTGTTCAAGTGGTTTATCGTTTTGGTTGTCAATGTTGCATAAGTCATTAATCGTTGGCTTGTCCAAATCGTTGGTTTGTTCGTTTTTGCACGTTTTTGTTTAAATCGTGAGCTTGATATCCATATCGAATGTTTTACAAATCGTGACTTCATGTAGCTTGCTTGTAGTGCTCAGTTGTTATTATTATCATTTTTCAAAATCGTTATTATCAGTAAGTTACGAATAATAAGAAATAATAGTTCATCAAAATATAAAAATAAGTGAAGAATGATAAATCAATAAGATTGTTATATAATATTTTTAGCGTTTTAATTTTTCGCGTTTTAATGACTTTTATTTTTTCGCGTTTTAGTATTTAATTTATTTTTATTTATTTTCAATCTCCGAGGTTAAAATATGCAAATAAAATTATATTCACATTTCCCTCTCTTTAAATAAAAAATTTAAATTTCACACCCTAGTTTTAATTCAAAGAGTGTTATTTTTAATAAAAATTCTTCATAAGATAATTTTTAGAAAATGATCTCATTATATCATTTAAATATTAATCTAATGAAGATGTAACATAACCACTTGTCTTCAAAAGCTTTATTTCAAAAACATTTTTATCATATTAAATATTACTTATAGTTATAAGGATTATTTAAATCAATCATGTGATTTAAACCTTTTAATTCATGTTTTAATTACATTTTAATATATTTAAAATTAAAGTTTTATCTTCTTGTTTAGGATTTTTAATGGTTTATTTTTAATTATTTCTAAGAATTCATCTTTAGGTTTAGTTAATTTACAACAATTGGTCATCATTCAAGAAATCAAAAAAATATCAATATTTCACTAAGAAATTAAGTAAAAAATAAGGCTTTTTATGTGTTCAAATATATCCATTATGATTTTACATTTTAGTTATTTTAAAAATTTATAACATGCCTTTATCCCGGCATAAAATCTTAATTTATAATAACTTTTCTTCTTACATGGATTCGAATAATAAGTAATCATCATTGGTCTCACAATATAGAATTCATAACCTAACGTCCAACTTCCATATTGGTTCTTTCTAGGTTGCCACATTAGGTTAGGTGCTGGTTATCATATTCCAGTCCAACATCCAGAGTCAGGACACCATGAAGAAAGAAGCTTTTTGCATGAAAGAACGTGCTAAGGTTTGATTCTTGGTCATATCAATAGATTAGGAAGTTATCTCAGTAGCTTAGGCATTGGTCATATCATTAAATTAGGTAGTCATTTCAATAAATTAGGCAGTCATATCAATAGGTAGTCATCTCAATAGGTTAAGCAGTCATCAATAGATTAGGCATTGCTCATGTCAATAAATTAGGTAGTCATCTCAATAGATTAGGCAGTCATATCAATAAATAAGGTAGTCATCTCAATAGGTTAAGCAGTCATCTCAATAGGTTAGGTAGTCATATCAATAGATAAGGTAGTCATCTCAATAGGTAGTCATCTCGATAGGTTAGGAAGTCCTCATTCTAGTCCACCACCCAGAGCCAGGGCACCATGAAAAGAACGAAGGAAGTAAAACGTGCTAGAAAGTAAAAATATATTTTATTATTATTAACTAACTTCTTCTCTTTTTACACATGCTATATATATATACTATATAAAATTATAATATATATGATTAAACAAAAAACAAAAAGTAAGGTTACGAAAAATAAAAAGTAATATAAGTTGAATTTGAATTCATAAAAAGAATAAAAATATTATTTAAATAAATATAATGAATGTACGTTATATAAATTAAAACATATTACTATTCAATAACCAATATTTTAATTTATTAATTCCTATAATGTAACACGCATACATCATAGATATAAAAATATAAATTTTCATAGGTAAATATTTAAATAAGGCTTCAGGAATAAAAGCAAAAATAATCTCTTATATCATATCAATCGAACCATAAGTAGTAATAATCAGGTTAGATTTGATTTTTATATATTTATGGATATTTGTTGGTTAGATAAAATATTTTATTGGGATCTCCTGTTGTGATTGTGATAAGATGTTACTATCTATAAAATATTTATAACAGCAGGTCCAAAATTCCCTAAAATGACTGTGATAAATGGAATAAAAAATAAATTGAATAAATAAAAGTTTAATGAAATTTGAATCTAAGATAGAGAAGCTTGAAAGGGAATTGCTAGCAGCCAATGACATTATATGTCATTGCTAGCAGCAAATACATCAATACATATAAAATTGCGATCTATTTATTTACGTTCCTTGAATAGAATAATACTATGTTCTTTTCCGGATGAGTTGAACATGAATTGCTCTAGGCTGTATCTACTTGACATATAATTTATTTAATCCTCCAACCTATATGCCTGCTCCCTAAAAAAAATCCGTCGTTTCCATAATAATTACGACACAAATTTATAATAATTATAATATTTTCACATATTTTGCAAATAGTAAGCCTTTCATTTCTATGTAATGTTCAATGACATATAATAATACCTAGACTGACGATTCATTCATTAAAATGCATTTTTAAGCGTCGTTAAAAGCAAATCAGCTGGACCCGCCATTTTGGTAACCTTTATAATAATTATTTTCATGTTAAAAACTAATATTAAATTGATAACTTACTTTCTTATTATCTCGATGATCAGGCAATTCTTTAATAAAGTTTGCATCAGATATAATATAAAATTAGGCTCTAGTTTAAAATTTTAATATTTATTACAGTAACCAAGATGGCGTCTCTAGCTGAATTGTATTGATGTACACTTTTAATGGATCAATTGTCAGTCTAGGTATTATTATATGTCATTGGTAATGTTTGGCATAAATTTTAGTTTGCTATAGAAAGTTATAAGCAATTTTACGATTGAAAAGCAATTGAAAGCATCATTCTGAAAATTTTATCAATGTTTAGTGCTCAACTGTAAATTAATTTAATCCATTTTTAGAAAAATTGGTACTATGTTAGAATCAATGATATATATGTCATTGGTTAGAATAGATTATTAAAAAACTATATATTTGGTGTATGTTAATTTTTATTGCTTGATTACTACTTTTATCCTTAGAATATACTCCAAAATGTTATTATAAACAAAATGAAAATTATGATGTCATGCTTTAAGCGTGAAGTCAGTCAAGTTTTTAGAAATATCTGAAACAAACCATTGAGTAGTGCTTTATTAAAACATTTTATTGCTTTATTCTAATTAATAAAGGGTTAGAATAATTGGTAAAAATAAAAGATTGTCATAATTATCATCATGACAGAACGGAGAATATAGGTTATAATAATCAAGTTTTCTTTAATATTTATTACTTATCAATTCTTTAATCAATGTCGCGATCCACAAAAAAATGTAACAGAATCACGAACCTAATTCAAAATGCGAAATCACGCCTTAAACGTAAAGTCATCTAAGGATATGGAAGCATTATCATATTTATATCAATAATCAGTGCCTATCAGTTACGAAGCTTCCATAGAAGCAATGGAAGCTTTGCTTCCTTTGAAAATTTTCCTATAAAATTTTTAAATAAATTTAATATAATGTTTATAATATATTTTAAAAAAAACTGATCTGACTTGTTAAAAAAATTTAATATAATTTTTAAAAAATTTAATATAATTTTTAAATATTTAATATAATTTTTAAAAAATTTGAGGGAAGCAAATTTAATATTGCTTATTTTTAATAAATAAAGAAAAAATTATGCGAATATATTGTTTTAGTTTGAAAAATAAGCATTAGGGAAGCAAATAAAAAGATGCTTATTTTTTTAATAAATAAAAGAGAAAATAAAATTTAGTATTATACTTTTTTTTATTTATTTTTTTAAATAAAAAATTTCTTCTTTTATATAATAAGATTATCAGAGTTGTATAAAAAATATGGCATCTATATCTATACACTATTTTAGAGGTATGTTATCTATTTATAAATACCTTTTTATATACTTTTATTTAATGCTTTTTTATCTAAAAAATAAAAATTTTAAGTGAAAATTTTATCTCATATGTATATGAGCATATAATTTAAATAAAAATATATTGCACAGATGATATTGTGATACTTGCCGACTCCAAGGATGAAATGAAACAAAGAATAGTGAGTTGGATTAATCCTAGAAAAGCACGGACTAAAAGTAAATAGAAAAAAGACGGAATATATGGTGATAGGAAATGAAACTGAGAGTAGTGTTATAAATAAATGGCAGATATCGGCAATTGAAAGCTGCAAATATTTGGGCTCCACTATACAAACAAACGGCACAATAGAAAAAGAGATAAAGAGTAAAATTAATCAAGGGTGGTTAAAGTGGAGATCTTTATCTGGAGTGCTATTTGACAAAAGAATCCCACACAAATTAAAGGGAAAAATTTACAGTTCCATAGTACAACCAACTATTCTATATAGTTCGGAAACATGGCCAACCAAGGAATCATACGAGAGAAGTCTACAAACTATGGAAATGAGAATGCTGAGAATGATTGCTGGGGTAACAAGAAAGGATAAAGTGATCAGTACATGAATACTAAGTAGTTTAAAGATAGTGCCCATTAAGACTAAGTTAATGGTAAACAGACTTAGGTGGTATGGGCACACAATAAGAAGGCCTAGTGTTGTTAAACGACTGAGTCGAGTCGACTTAGTCGAAAACTGAGTCGAGTCGACTTAGTCGAAAACTGAGTCAAGTTGACTTAGTCGAAAACTGAGTCTAAGTTTTGGGTCAAAAAAATCGACCTAAACTGACTTGAGTTATGAACTCGAGTCGTGAACTCAAGTCGACTCAAGTCGTGAACTCAAATTAGTTTTTATTATTAATTAACAATACAATTATTTTTTTTTAATTTAGACTTCCAACTTCAGTAAGTCGTAAATAGAAATTACAAGCATTAATTATTATTTATTTATTTTTAGTAAAATAATTTATTGTATTTAAATATTTATTATATTTTAAAGAAATGATATAATTTAATATTTTTTATTTTATAATATATTATGAAAAATGAATATTTATTTGATATCTTTTAATAAAAAAATGATAAACTGCAATGTAAGTTAAGTAATATCATTTTTGTTACAATTAATTAGTGATTTTCACGCCCAAATTTTAAGCAAAATTTGATTTGATTTGAATTTTAAATGATTTTTTCTTTTTTGTTAAACTTTTTTTATTAATTCTTTTGTAAATTTTATTTAAATAAACAATTTTTTAGTTGAAATCTTTTAATTATAGGTTTATTTTTATCATTTTTGTAAAATTATCTATTTTTTTATTATATAAGAACTAGTTTAAATAATTTATTTTTAAATATTTATATTAAACTTTTATAAGTTATTTTACATGATCGCCTTTATGATAATTGTCATGTTATTTTTTAACATTTATGAAATCTTTGACAGAAAAGGATAAAAATATAATTTATATTATAAAGATGTTAAATTATAAATTCAATGGTGATGTTACTTTCTAAAAATGACAATTATCATAATCTGTATTTTTAAACATATTAGTTTATTTTTGACGCTAATGGGTAAAAACATAAATTGTAAATATGTTAATTTAAAATTTCGTGAAGATGTACCCTAGATAAGTGACAATTGTCATAATCGTTATTTCTAATTTTGAAATTTTTTGACTCATATAGGTAAAAATATAGATTGTAAATACGTTTAAGTAAAAATTCAGTGAAGTTGTACCATAGATATGTGACAATTGTCATAATCGTTATTTTTAAAGTTTTTTGAATTTTTTTGACGGAAATAGGTAAAAATATATAGTGTAAATATGTTAAATTAAAATTTCAGTGAAGATGTACTCTAGATAAGTGACAATTGTCATAATCGTTATTACCAAAGTTTTTTCAATTTTTTTGACGTAAATAGGTAAAAATATAGATTGTAAATATGTTAAATTAAAATTTCAGTGATAGATAAGTGACAATTGTCAAAATCGTTATTTCTACAGTTTTTTGAAATTTTTTTGACGCACATAGGTAAAAATATAGATTGTAAATACGTTTAATTAAAAATTCGATGAAGATGTATCATAGATAAGTGACAATTGTCATAATCGTTATTTCTAAAGTTTTTTGAAATTTTTTGACGCAATAGATATGTGACAATTGTCATAATCGTTATTTTTTAACTTTTTTGAATTTTTTTAAAGTAAATAGGTAAAAATATATATTGTAAAGATGTTAAAATAAATTCAGTGAAGATGTACCATTGAAGAGTGACAATAAGTGATCTGCATCGGGCCTAATTTTTCAAGCCCGACTCGGCCCGAAATTTTTTTTAGAAAAGTTTTGCCAGCCCGGCCCGAATTTGAAATTTTTTAAAAAAGTTTTGCCGGCTTGGCCCGAACCCGCCGACTCAGCCCAGCCCGGCCCGAATTTATTTAAATATAGAAATTAATCTTTATAAGTACTCAAAATAAAAGACATATGTTATATGTACTTTAGTTTCAATAAATAAAATCAAATATTTTTTTTTTACATAAAAAATTCATTATAAAATTAATAAATTTAGATATATTTAAAAAAATATCCAAGGTCCTACCCGACCCGGCCCGATTTTTTTTAAAATATAAGGCCCGACTGGGCCCGAATTTTTTTTTAAGGACGTTATTTTTTAACATTTTTGAATTTTTTTGAAGCAAATGGGTAAAAATATATATTATAAACATGTTAAATTAAAATTTTTGTCATATCGATATTTTTGAACTTTTTTGAAGCAAATGGGTAAAAATATATATTGTAAACATGTTAAATTAAAATTCAGTGAAGATGTACCATAGAAAATTGACAATTGTCATAATCGTTATTTTTGAACTTTTTTGAATTTTTTTAAAGTAAATAGGTAAAAATATATATTGTAAATATGTTAAATTAAAATTTCAGTGAAGATGTACCATAGAAGGTGACAATTGTCATAATCGTTATTTGGAACTTTTTTGAACTTTTTCAAAGAAAATAAGAAAAAATATATATTATAAACATGTTATATTAAAATTTCAATGAAGATGACCATAAAAAAGTGTCAATTGTCATAATCATTATTTGTGAACCTTTTTGAAAATTTTTAAAGCAAACTTGTAAATATATATTGTAAATATATATTGTAAACATGTTAAATTAAAATTTCAGTTAATCGTTATTTAAAATATTTTTGAATTTTTTTCCCCAAATGATCTGGTTTTTAGCCCACGCCCTTCTATCAAATTGGGCTGACTGGCTAAATAATTTAAAAAGTGCAAACGGACCTTTGAAAAATTTTAACAATGGGCAGGCTAATAAACAACTTTTATTTGTTATTTAAAATTTATTAGGTAAACATTAAAAAATATATTCTTCATAACTTTTTTTTAAATACCAGATTATCGATAACTGTTGTGGATGTTATCGTCGGAAAAATTAATGAGATAAAAAAAACTTGTTGGATTTGATTTGAAATTATAGGGTCGAAGTATTTCGTCCTATAATTGATCAAATTATAAACATCAGAACGGTTTTCTGCAAAAAGAGAGTTTATTTTGAATGTACAATATTATCCTAGGCATTTTGATAAAAATAATAGTAAAGGTATTTCTGAAAAGGCCTTGGAAAAAGTGACACAACAAATATATTGGATGTTAAATAACGTAACGAATTGTGTTCATTTGCCTGTGAATTCAAAGGTTTAATAGCAGAATTAAATGTAACGGACGATGATATCGTATGAGCAGGTGAGGAGTCTAATGAAAAAGTAGAATAAGATAATAACTCAGAATGTGGATTGTAATATATTTGTCATTTTTACAAAGGAACATCATCATTGAATTTAAAATTTAACATATTTATAATATAAATTATATTTTTACCCTTTTGTACCAAAAATTTCAAAAATGTTAAAAATATCATGACAATTGTCACATTAAAATATTATAAGGCAATCATGTAAAATAACATAAAAATTTAATATAACTATTTATAAATTATTTAAACTAGTTCTTTTAATATACTAAAAAAAATAGATAATTTTACAAAAATGATAAAAATAAACCCATAAAAGATTTCAACTTAAAGATTAATAATTCACAAAAAAATTAATTTAAAAGAAGATTTTAAATTCTTATCAATTCAAATTTTGCTTAAAATTTTTGCATGAAAACCACAAATTAATTGTAACAAAAATAATATTATACAATACCTATTTGAAATATTCGTCCTCTAGTCGCCTTAAGTCCACGACTCAAGTGGAAAACTCATGTTCTCGACTCAAGTCGACTTGAGTTTATGACTCGAGTTAACTGGAGTTCACGACTCGAGTCGACTTGAGTTCTCGACTCGAATTCACGACTTCAGTGAGTTGACTAATTCGACTAAAGACTCAGACTCTGAGTCAGAGTCGGGTGAACCGAATTTTAATCAACACTAATTTTTTTAAAACAATCTAGATCACCATTTTTTCAATCGTAAATAGAAAACAAACTGGTTTGATTTTAATAACGATTAAATGGAGTTTTGAAATGTGGATTGTTTTTTTTAAAATAATATATTATATAAAAAAAATTAATTCTAGAATTTATCATTTTTATTTGGAATAATAAAAAAATTGCAGGTAACATTACCCAAAAACCGCTTTGAAAATACGTTCTGTCTGGAAATGGCAATTTTATATTATTAAATATTAATTTTGTTTGGGACAAGATGCATAGTCACAAAACAATAAAATTTTCCTTATTATAGAGGAATCCCTTTCTCTTAGGATATATTGAAAAGTTGAAGTTGTCACCCAACTGCATTTATTAGAATAGTCTTTCACTGGTAATTTTTTATTTTTAATGTTTTTAAATTTCCTTACAACATATAACTTTATATAAGATCTCCCTATTTATGATAAATAGAACTAAAACTTTTCCTTTAAATTCAGTTGTACCCTTTGGTAATGCTCAATAGTATAGTTCTGTTTCATCAGTTTCATCACAATTGTAAATATTACTCTTGATAATCTTTAATCAGGCTTGGGAGTGTTTTTTTTGCTCCATTCATTTGCATTAATAATATATATGTCGTAATTTTTTAAGGATCAGAATTATCTAGGATCATCACGGGTTTTAAAGGGATAACTAAAAACTTATGGTTGTTAAGGAATGATAATAAGGTTTTATCACTTTTTAATCGTGAAAAAGAGGAATCTTATTTTAAAAAGCGTTTTACGCGCGTTTCATTTCGTTTTATTTCTTTTTAATTTTATTGTTATTTATTAATTTTCAATGTTGTTTTTTTTGGCCTTATGAAATAAGATATGTCTAATATAGGGTATCAATCGATAGCTAATCAAAAGATAAAGATCTATTCAACTGGAGGTCAATCTCTCCCCCTTAATATGCTAATTTAAATATCTTTAGATTGAAGGTATTCATTTTTTTTCTTGATGGGTATGACTTGGTCTGGAAGGTGAATGGGGGGGGGGGGGGGGGGTGTAAAAAATAATTTTTTTTATATTGGTATCAAATAAAAGGTAATTAAAATATTTTTTATTGTAATAATAATAATCACTCATAGAGAGCGGGTTTAGGTCTTGGGGGGTCAGGAATATTTTTATCAACACAAAATATAGATATGGCAAATAAAAGCTATTTAAAATATCTTTAGATTGAAAGTATTCATTTTTTTGTCTTGATGGGTATGACTTTATCTGGAGGGTGGGTGGAGGTTGTGGGGTGAGATGTTAAGTGATGAAGGTTATCTTAAAGGGTTGAACTTTATCTGGTAATGGGGTAGGGGGAGGGAGGGTAAAAATAAAAATTTATATGGGTATCAAATAAATAGTTACTAAAAAAATCTTTTGATTATATTAATTATATCAGGCTAAGCGGGCATCTTAAGATGCAATAAATATTATTATTAACGCAAAACATAAACATGGGTATTAAATAAAAGTTAAATACAAATTTCCTGGCCTTCCAAGACCTAGAGCCCATTTAGAGTTTAATTACTATTACAATAAAAAATATTTTAGTTACCTATTATTTGATGCCCATATTATAAAAAATTTTATTTACCCTGCAAAAGATATTTAAATGCCTTTTATTTGATTCCTATATCAATATTTTGTGTTTATATAAATATTCCTGACCACCTAAGATCTCTCGCCTACTTATAGAGTAATTATTACAATCAAGAGATATTTAAACTAGCTTTTAGTTGATACCCTTATCAATATTTTGTGTTGATAAAAATATTCCCGCCCAAGACCTAAACCCGCCCGGTATGAGGTATTATTATTATTACAATAAAAATAAATACTTTAATACCTTTTATTTGATATCCATATCAAAAAAATTATTTTTTACACCCATCCCCCCCTTTATCCACCCTCCAGACCAAGTCATACCCATCAAGACAAAAAATAAACACTTTCAATCTAAAGATATTTAAATTAGTTTTATTTGATACCCATATCGATATTTTGTGTTGAAAAAAATATTCCTGACCCCCTCAAGACATACACCCGCCTGCCCTCTATGAATAATTATTATTAAAATAAAAAAATATTTTAATTATATTTTATTTGATACCCATATCAAAAAAAATTATTTTTTACAACCCCCCCCCCTCCATCCACTACCCAAACCAAGCCATTCCCATCAAGACAAAAAATGAATACTTCCAATCTAAATATATTTAAATTAACTTTTATTTTATACCCATATCGATATTTTGTGTTGATAAAAATATTCCTGACCCCCCCCTCTCCAAGACCTAGACCCGCCCTCTATGAGTAATTATTATAACAATAAAAAAATATTTTTTAATTACCTTTTATTTGATACCCATATCAAAAAAAATTATTCTTTACACCCCCCCCCCTCCATCCACCCCCCAGACCAAGTCATACCCATCAAGACCAAGAATGAAGACTTTCAGTCAAAAGATATTAAAATTAGCTATTATTTGATACCCATATCGATATTTTATTTTGATAAAAATATTCCTGACCCTCTAGACCTAGACTCGCCCATTAAGGGGGAGAGATTGACCTCTAGTTGAATAGATCTTTTGATTAGCTATCGATTGATGCCCTATAATAGACATATCTTATTTCATAAGGCCAAAAATACAACATTGAAATAAATAAATAACAATTAATTTTAAGCAAAACGCGCGTAAAACGCGTTTTAAATTAAGATTCTTCTATATCATGGTTCAAACGTAATAATACCGTATAGTTCTTTATCCTTTAAAAAATTGAATTCTTAAAGGGATCCTTTTAAAACCCGTGATGACCCCAGATAGTTCTGATCCCTTTAAAAATTACGACATATACACTAGTAATCTTCATCGGGGCTATTTTTTAAGCCCGGGCAGAAATTTTTTTGAAAAGTTTTACCAGACCGGCCCGAACTTTTTCTAAAAAAATTTACGGCCCAACCCGAATTTGTTTAAATATAGAAATTAATTTTTTATAATTATTCAAAATAAAAGTTATATTATATGGCGTATAGTTTCTATAAATAAAATCAAATATTCTTACTTTACATAAAAAATTCAACATAAATTTGATAAATTTAGATATAATTTAAAAAAAAATCAAGGCCCGACCCAGCCTGAACCCAATTTTTTTCTTAAATAATAGGCCCACCTGCTTTTGCAGATCTATAATCTGCACTCCCTATTTCATTGCAAACATTATGAAAATTTATAATATGTTTTTCCCATAATCTCTGCAACCAGCTGCTAGTAGAAATCTCTATAATTTATAATTATACATGTTATTAAAACGTAAATTTACCTTTATTGAATGTTTGGCTAAAAAATTATTTTCTAACAGCACTGGCCCATTTAGACTGCAATTTTTCTTCGCATTTTGATAAACTTAAACCAATAAAGCTGCTTCTGTCTAGTTACAACTCATTCTAACTTTTTTAGTTGCAGGGGGTTTATTCCTTAAAAATTGTGGGCATATACTTGCTTTATTAAACATTACATCATTAATTGTATTTTTAAAGTAGTGCTCAATTTTCAATGATCCCCCCCTCTTTGCTTGAGGGTTAAAGCTTGGAATGATGTTTTATTTTAGGAATAATTTTAATATGATTATAATATATAATAAAATTACCATTTTTGTATTTAAAAAAGCTAAAGGTGCAGTTGATGTAAAAAAAATAACGAATAATTTTTTCGATAAAATTATTTATTTTTTCATTTATCCGATTAAAATTGGGACCTGAAAAGTTTATTTAATATCATGCCATGATTTTTATCAAAATTTCGGGTTTTTTCGCATTTGAAAGTGTTTGATTGCACTAGCAATATGAAATTAAACGGTTTTGAATGTATTGTAAAATATTTTCCGATTATATTTTTTTCCCAATAACAAGGCATGTTTTATTTTAAATAATGGTTTTGAACATTTGTGAAAGAAGTTCCTTTTTTTTGAAAAAAATTATGAACGGATTTCCTTTTACTTTTTACTAACTTTGAAGGTGAATACGTTATATTTTTATGTTGTTATTTAATCATTTGATTCTGAAAACTAGAATCAGATGAATTAACTTACCATGGCCAAAATACAATAAATACTTTACAGTAATATCATATATTCAATAAACTAATTCTATCCTGTTGAATATGTTGATCGATGTTATTTTATTATTTATTTTGGCAATTGATTTATTTTATATTATATCAATTTATATTTAAATTTAATCGGTGAAAATTTTATATTAACATTTTTATTTATACATCAATTTGTATTAGTTATTTTTTTATTATTGTTTAAAAAAAAGATATATAAAGAGAAGAAAAAAAATGTAATGGAGGTTGAAAAATAAAAATGTATTATAACATATAATGAAATTTAAATTATGATTTAAAAATAAAATGATAATAATAAATGTGGATATTGATACAATTCTAACATGGAGGCCAATCTACGTCCGAACTATGCGTAAGTATTATCTCAAAATTTGAACTTGATTTTACAATGTATATTTATTCTATTTCACGCCCTTATCCATTAAAATTCTCTTACGATGGATGCTTTGAACAATTCCACATATATGACTGAATTTGTCAAGCTGGATTTCCCAAAATTTAGTAGCGATGACATCGCCTACATAGGGAAATTGCAGAATTTCTTCAATACCAGCAAGATCTCCAACGGAGAAAAGGCCGATTTATTTCTCCAAAGTTCCTGATAACAAATTTAATAATATTGGGGCAATTTGCACTGAGGCAGAAATCCAGGACCCAATCGCCCTGCTTGGCAAATTCAAGTTACAACATCCATCTAAGACCGAGAACGCTAAACTATCATTATTTTATGCTGCAACTCAAGGCAAGGATGAGACATTCTCGGCTTGGGTCACGCACGTAGCACGACTCAATAAAGAATGTAATTTCAATGGCATTCAGAGAATTATTGAGAAAGTGAGAGTATCTTCGTATTCCAAAGATGTCAGGAAAGCGGTTAAGAGCTATATGATCATAGAAGACATTTACAATCTAGGTCTAGAGGAAGACACCGCGGACCGAAGTGGCATCAAGGGCGAGATGAAATTGTTACATTTGAATGAATCACCTGGTGTACAAGAGGTTTGGGCAGACTCAAAAATAGTTACGTAACAACAAAACCCATTCAGAACTCTCACGCACATGGTAAATCTCTTATCAAGCAACCCCAGTTCATCATGACAATCGCCCCGCACAGCATTTCGATGAACGTTACGATTTACGCTACGACTATTGCCATGACAAACGATTTGATGAACGTAACGATATACGCTAAGACAACGACCGCGACAAACGATTCAACGGACGGCACCTTCCAAGACAAACGTTTTGATCAAAGCTACGATAATTGTCACTATAACCGCAACCGTTTCGATAATCGCAACGATAACTACTACGACGATCGATACAACAATAGCGGGTACAACGTCCATAGCTATCGCCACGACTATCATTGTGACCATCATCAAAGCCCTGATCGACGGGATGACTGCTATAGAGATGATAACCGAACCAACTATCCCCGTCGTGGTCAGCACAGACACAACCTTCAAAATATTAATGGTTTTTCGAAATATTCGTCGAGGCCCAAATAGTACAAAAATGACAATAATACTTACAATAGATCTTCTGATTACAAAGATCGTGCAATTGAATACGAACCATGCTAGGAACATCGAAGTAATAGATGATGACGACGACTCAAACACAGACCTTAAAGAATATAATCTGCAGAATTTGGAAGTGTACAATGTGGGGGTCAAGGATACCACATATGACGCGTACAACGTGACAGTGAGCATCAACGACATACCCACTTTGATGCAAGTTGACACCGGTACCAAGTACAGTATACTTCCGAAGCTGACAGCTAAGACTGTAGGCATAACCGCGATACGTAAGACAGACATGAGACTCACTGGTTATGACGGCAGCGCTATCAAGATATTAGGTTTTGCCAATGTGAATGTTAAATATGAAGGAAACTCACATACAATGGAGGCCATTGTAGTGGATTGTAATAAGATCCCCCTGCTAGGACGTATGTGGCTCCACACCTTCAACATTTTAAAAACGTTCTTAGTGGGTAATGTAGAGAATGATCTCGAGAAGATAATCTTGACAACACAAAAAGACCTCGAATCAACTTACTCCTACAAACCCAAAATGGCCAGACAAGAGAAAGTTCACTTGAAGCCCGATACTGTGCCTAAGATCATACTTTCAAGGAGAATTCCGTGTGTCAAGATCGATGCAACGACTCAGAAATTGGATTGCTGGCTGAAGCACGACAAAATAAACCTTGCTCGAAAGGAATCTATGTCCGATGCCATGCACAAGCGATCCAGTTTGGAAATTAGCTAGGGGTTGTCTTTACTTTACCCATCTTTCGGTTTGAAAAGAAGACTGCACCATGAACATGGTTGGCGTATTGCGTGGTGATCATGAATGTTAATGACGTTACCACTCAACTTATCCAAGGAAATCATAAGCCGAATTTCTTTGGAGGGTGGAATGTTGAATATGTTGATCGATGTTATTTTATTATTTATTTTGGCAATTGATTTATTTTATATTATATCAATTTATATTTACATTTAATCGGTGAAAATTTTATATTTACATTTTTATTTATACATTAATTTGTATTAGTTATTTTTTTTATTATTGTTTAAAAAAAATATAAAGAGATAAAAAAAAAATGTAATGGAGGTTGAAAAATAAAAATGTAATATATCAAATAATAAAATTTAAATTATGATTTAAAAATAAAATGATAATAATAAATGTGGATATTAATACAATTCTAACATATCCTTACCAAATGTAAAATGGGCCCTAAAAATATATTATCAGCTTCATAATATTCAAGTTCTAATTTAAAGAGATACTTGATTGGAATACTTATTCTTTTATATAATATAACTATAAGTATACTGTTAATAATTCAATTTAGATTGTTGTATCTTAAGCTTTTTAAATTAATATGATTATTATAATAGATATAAAGTAAAAATAAACAAATAATATATAATACTAGTTGATAGCCCATCAAGAATAACGGGGAATCAGAATTATTCTTCTTTATTCGATGATGGATGAATTCCTATATTATGAAATGTGATCCAAAAATTTACATTTATTTGGATGAAGGGTTTTCTAAAATTTTCTATTATTTTATAAAATAAATGAAGCACATATTTGGTAATTTTAATTCATATGCATAATAAAAAATCTTTTAAACTAAATTTTTATTCATTTGTATCTATAATTTTCTTAAAGCCATTACTCATTTTCAATGAGTTTTGTTGGGCAATGTTATCGAAAATAAGTTATGCTAAACTCTCATCTAGCAAGAACATAATTTTTAGATTATAAATACAAATGAATAAAAATTTAGTTTAAAAGATTTTTTATTGTGCACATAAATTAAAATTACTAAATATATGCTTCATTAAGATATTTTAGACAAATAATTTAAAATTTTGGAATAACCCTTCATCTAAATAAATATAAATTTCTGGATCACACCTTTCATCATCAAATAATGTTGGAATTTATTATTCGCCCATCATCGAAAAAGGATAAAATTCTGATTCCACGTCATTTTTGACAGGCTATCAGTTAGTATTATTAAAATAGAATATAAATTACCCTTTTTAAATCTAAAACTATAATATAAGAAAACTATGACAAAAATGATTGATATTTGTCAGATGCTTCCGTTAAGTCAGAACAGCGTTCACGTGGCAGAAAATTTGATAAAGGCCATTCTATAATATCTACTCCTACCCCCTTAAAAAAATTCCGCCGCGATATTCGCCAAACCACGATGCTATAATTATATTAATAAAAAAATCTTATAAGCTACCATTTATAATCTCAAAACAAAATTTTTTATATCCTTTCAGGCCTATTTAGGCTAGAAAAACAATAAAATTTCTAATTCTTGTTTATGATCAATCGATAATTGAAAAGCTGTTTGGGCCACTCCATTGGGATTGATCATTGAATGAGAAGAAAATATAATCTGGGAATCTTTAATAACTTTGGATGTTTGCTAATTATTAAATAAAGTAGTTAAAATTTGTTTACATATTGAAAAACTTATTTTTAATAATATTTAAAGTATTTTGCTAAAATTATGATTTATTATATTCTTACTGCAATTTATTATTAAATTTACATATATGTTAACCCCTATACTTTTAGAAAATTAACCAATAAAAATTTACGCGTGAAATTGTAGAATATTATGGTTAAAAAAAGTAATAAGTTGGCTTAAATTTAAAAAGAAAAAATTTATAGTTTTTTATTTTTGTTAATATCAATCGTTTTAATTATTGAATTTATAAAGCATATGATTCAAGTCAAAAACTACCCCCAAAAATTAATGCCTACCCTTTCAAAAAATATCAATTCCCCCCATGTTAATATAGTTTGGAGACATTTGTCTCCTACCCACCGCGGCCATGTAGACACTGAGTCAGGAAATCTAACTTGAGACATTTATATATAGTCAGGAGAGCAAAAATGAATTTTGATCCGAGGTATGAGGTGAAAAAAAAATTATGTCCAATATTTCTGTTTATTTACACTGAAATTCTGTAACTCATTACCAATTAATCACTCACATTATCTTAACACCAGAGTTCCCGTTAGTCGACATTGGGTGAAAGTGGGATGTGGATTTTTGGGGAGAAAAGAGAAGGAAACAGAAGAAATAAAAAAGAAAAAGATGAGAAGAATTCTAAATATAGTAAATGTTTATACTTTACGACTTGACGTTTATAGATTTTTGACACACTCGCATTTTAGCCACATTGGCCTCCGAATGTCAACATCGGTATTTATAAAAAATAAACCTTTTAAAATATTATGTCAGGAATATTTCTATAGTATTTTATATATTCCTTCTTTTCCAGGAATGTTAAAGGGAATGAAGCAAAAAGACCTAGCTCATGGCGATGCATCCATTTTATAATATCTAAGAAAAATTGCCATAATTCTCTGAATAAATATTTTCGCCTATATTTTTTATTTGCAATTTATGATCTAAAAAATATATTGCTATATGAGAGATTTGCATACCTTATCATACTTTGTCAATTTCAGAAAAAAATGAAAGAATAAAAAAAAAGCCTTAAAAATATTAATTTATATAAAATTGAAAGGGGCGATGAGAAAAGAAACATAATATATCAGAAACCTGTAGAAGTACCATTTACACGGCCCTAAAATAAAAAATTTATCGACCCAGCACAGGTATATTTTTAAGACCGGCCCAGCTCGGTTTGATTTTTTTCAAAAATTTATATTACATTTTTTAATTTCTATTGTTAATGGTGATTTAAAATATTTGGATTTAAAATCAGGGCTGGCTCGGGTATTTTAAAAAAATATTTTTAGACCCGACCCGGTTATATTTAAAAGAATCAGAATATGGGCCAGCCGTGCTTAGGGACGGACCTGCAGTCTCTGAAATATATTAAACAGACATATGTATTGCCCCACAAAACCTTCAGCAAGATTAAATTAATAAGTTATAAATCACAAATTTATTAAAATGAATTTAAAAATAATTTTATATTGTGCACATAAAGACATTTTTAGATATTATATATATTCACATCGGTGATCTGCAATATCAGGCTCAAGCCCTTATATCTGAGATTTTTATGGGTCAGGCTGGACGAAAAAATGAAGTGGCCAAATTTATTTTGTATATACATATTTGATGAATAAGATATAGTGTTTTTAATTTAACCACTCCTCAAGATCATAAATGGTTGTTTATTTAGGTTCAATATATATTTTGGTTTAGGCTTTGTATTTTAAAAAAAAATTAAAATTGGGCTAGACCAGACAACTTTAATAAAAACATTGAAACTAGCCCGGGTTTAGCAAAAATTTAGCTGGGTATACTAAATTCTCACTGAGCCGGGACTGATAATTTTGCCATTTGTGTTCAAATTATTTGTTCATATTGATGGTACTATAAAATACATCATTATAATATTCTATAAATATAATATTAAAACATATAAATAAGCTCTCATCAAAACAAAAGATTAATTTTTGATTCACACCTCATAAAAAAGGTTAATTTCTGATTCATCCATTATCATATAATAAAGGGGACATTTCTAATTAGTAATTACCCATCTTCATATTGAAATTAATTATTCCCCATCATTCTTGACCGGATATTATATAAATATAACTATTTATATATATATATATATAACTATAATAATAAGGCCACTCTATGAAAAGATGATGTTGAGCTGTCAGATGCTTCAAATAGGTTGAGAGCCCAGTCCTTATTTTTTATTGTCCATACTGGACAGCAATCTAATTTATAAGATAAAAAAAAATTCAAAATTATAATAATTCTGATTTTTTCCTCTGAAACTATCAATAAATACTTATATTAGAATTAAGTATATAAAGAATTAAGTATATAAAGAATTAAGTATATAAAGAATTTTTTTTGAGATATTATGAAATTTATATTAGAAATCTGCAAAGTTAGGCCCGGCCCGTACCCGGCCCGAAGCCCGTTCGGGCCGGACTCGGGCCTAATTCTATTTAAAATAATCGGGTTGGGACCGGGCCGGGCCTAATATTTTTAAAAAAAATTCGGGCCGGGTCGGACTTTGGAAATTTTATTAAATATATCTAAATTTATCAATTTTATATTGAATTTTTTATGTAAAATAAAAATTTTTGATTTAATTTATTGAAACTAAACGCTATATAACATATGTCTTTTATTTTAAGTAATTATAAAAATTAATTTCTATATTTAAATAAATTCGGGCCAGGCCGGGCCGGTAGATTTTTTTAAAATAAATTTCGAGTTCGGGCCGGCAAAACATTTTAAAAAAATTTCGGATTCGGGCCGGGCCGGCAAAACTTTTTTAAAAAAATATCGGGCCGGGCTTGAAAAATTAGGCCCGATGCAGATCACTAATTTATATCAAAAAGATTTACAATTATCTTCTAAATAAATTATGCTTATATTTGTGGAACCTTCAGAAAATGATTTAAAAAAATGTCTTTATAATGTGATAGCCCTTATATGTTGCTGATGGAGAATAAAGAATATATTTAGTAATAAGAAAATAAAGCATTATTGTATTAAAATAAAATGTTAGCAAATTATATATTTAGTACCTTCAACTATGCAGATGTTAGTAATGGATAAATCAGAAAGTTTATATTCAATGTAAGCTAAATGATTGGAATAAGTCCAATTTCCAAGTTCTGCCAATCGCAGAAAAAAATAGAAAGATTTCATAAAATACTTTTTGAACACCTAAAAGAGGATATCGCACAAATTTTATTATTTATTTTATTCAATATTAATTATTACAATAAGATAAATTTTGATTATAAAATTTTTAATTAAAATATACAAATTTATGTTAAAACAAATAAACATTTGTTTATATTAAAAAAAATCCAAAATTAAGAATAAAGATGAAATATGAAATATAGCAGCGAAAAACGAGAAGAATAAGTAAGGAAAAGTAAGTCTAGCAAAGTTCTTTGGAGAGAAGACTGCCATTAAAACTTCTATAATTCGGTTTAAGTATAGTTATGACCAGTCTATGTCTCAAAAAGAACCTTTCTAGGTGAGCTTGCAGATGTGCGATCCAAATTTTTTAAATGATAAAAGCTTACTAAAGGAAGTTAAGGTGTCGATATATTATAGGAAAAAATGTTTTTTAAAAAAGCTAAAAATAATATTTTTTAATCATTTAATTGTATTAAAAATAAAATATGCTTGGTTCAATTCACAACTTGAGTTTTAACAATAGATTTTCAATTTTGGCATTATTGCACACTTTATGTGTTCATAATAAAATATGTATCTTGGAGAACGTGGTGTATATATATATATCTAAATACATTTTAAAAGTATCTTTTAACAACTCTGATATATAATTACATTCTTTTTTTATATGCAAAACAAGCAACGAAATATCCGAAAAAACCAATAGTTAAAAATAATCCCAAAAAAATTTAACAGATATTTTTATTATTTATTTTTAATATCACATCTTATTTAGGGGTTTTATTCCTAAGATTTGTAAATTTTGGTTTAACACAAGACGTAAAGTAAAAAATAAATATGCGCGAGCAGATAGAGCCTTTTCATTCGGGGCTTTGTTAATCGGTAAATGACGGTAACAATGATTAATTGAGTGGCAAAACCGGAAAAGATTGTCTAGATATATATGGGGCTCGGCCTGCGCTATTGATAACTCTAAACTGGGTTGAAATGCCAGTATATCTTTGGCGATTCGATTAATGCAAACTGTTATTAGCGCTCCGTTATCATGAATATCCGTAGAGTAAAGGTCTTGCATTTTGAAATCAACATTTTTATAAGTAAGACAATTCTTGGAATGGTCCGTAATTAATTTATCTTTAACCAAATTTGTTTCCAAACTTAATTAAATAAAAAGCGGTAAATATAAAAAAATTGAAATTTAAAAAAAAACAATTTTGCAATTAACTTAAATTTTATTCATACCTTTCATACATAATAATAACACCTCCCTTCCTACCAAAATCCTATTAAAAATATTACATGTATACCAAAAAGAGGATATTTTGGAAATTTTATGTTTACACCCCCCCCCCCTCCTTCCTTTACTTAGATATTATAAAAAGTAACGGTATTCACAATTTTATACTTGTGCAATCTGGCATGGGTGTATTGTAAAAAGTTTCCGCTATCGCCTTTAAAATCTAAAGCTTTGTCCCAATCAAAGCGATAATTTTTACACCTTTTTTCTTTGAGGACATTAACTATGATGCTCGATACGCTTAAGGTTTCGGCGATATCATCCATGTCAATTTCTGATCTTGTGGCTTAAATCATTAATTTTTAAAAGTGCATATATAAATAGAGGTATTTGATGAAACGAATCATATTTTTCTTTAAATAATGCCATTATCTTTGATAAATTTGACTATATCAGTAGAAAATAAATATTTGCTTCTTTTTAAAAAAAATGGCTTAGAAAAACTTCTATGAAAAAAAAAATTAAGTAATTATAAAAGATTTATCAATAATAAATTAAAAAATAAAATATAAATTAAAAAATTTGGTACAAAGTAGTTTCAAAAAAATAAAAATCTTGTTAATAAATTTAACCTTATTTTTAAATTTTACCGATATCCAGAATATTTTAATTAAAATTAAAGATTCAATTTTTAATACTATTAGTGTTTTGTATCTTTTCTAACATCAGCTCTTTTCCAGTCTGAATAATATCTTTAACAAGAATGCTGTTGCCTTTCCTACTTTGCATTCCCGTGATTCGACCAAATTTCACATGCTCGAACCTAAGAAAATAAAATCGCTAAAAAAAACTTCAGATAAAATTGATTTAAATTTTTCAAAAATTTATAAATACTTGCAATTTCCAGTTTCAGGAAATTCCTTAAGAATCTCGAAGACCGATTTGAAATGCAAATGCTGTCCACTTTCAACCTATGGATGATTTATAAATAAATTTTAAAACAAAACTTATATATAATTACAATGTAAATAATCTTATCAGGTCGATATTGAGTTACTCTGTGAAGTGCAGCGGCAACATCTCTTAAAGAGAAAAAAAATACAATTACATTTAAATATATTTAAAAAATTAAAAGTTGAACAAATTTTTCACTAAAAAACAAAATTTTAAAATTATCGCAATATTATATCCAAAATACCTAGTGGAATATAGGGAAGAGCCATCCGACTTTTGCAACACAATTTCAGACCCATCTTTCAATCTATAAACCTTAGCATTATCCCTATTATTGTAATGATTAATTGATAAGGAATTGATATAAATATCAAAGACCTGCAGAAGTACTTTCTTTCTTATCTCCCGGTTTGTAAAAAAAAAAATAGGGCTGTGCCGATCCACATATTTTTCACCGATCCGATCCGATATTGCTTCAAAACCGATCAGATATTGATCCGATTACTGATTTTTAATCACCCCCGTTTGAACCAAATGTAATTAAGAAATCAATATTTTTTATGTAAAAAATCGAATTATGAATTTAATTTAATTTTTTTATTTCACAATTAAGACTATAATAAAAAAATATATATTTAATAATATATCCATTTTATGTTGGTTGTAATATTTAATATATAAAATTATAATATTAGATTTTTTTTAATAAATATGAGGGCCTCCAGATTTTCTAGGAATAAGCTTCTACGATATGGACTATCTATATCTCCTGCCGTACTAAAGGCAGACAGATGATTCCGCAGATAACGCATTTTGCAAAATTATCTTTGTCTTTTGTAAAATATTTCCATAATTCAGATACCATATTTAAAAAAATTCTTTTATTTAAAGTATAAATAAAAAAATTGGCGTTATTTAAAAAGATTTAAAATAAATAAAACTTTGGGTGTTCCTTTCTATTTTTAGAAAAAAAAACTTTTAAAATACTATAAATCTATTTTAAAAAAGAAATAAAATTTAAAAAAATTATTTAGAAAATATTATAATAATATAAAATAAATATACATAACATAAAATAAAATAATAAAAACAGAAAAGAAAAAAGAAAAAAGATCGGATCAGTTTTTTACAGGTATCGGCCCGATCCGATATTTAATATCGGCACAGCCCTAAAAAAATCATCGGGCTGGGTATTTTTCAAGAAAAATATTTTAGGCTCTTTATTTAAAAAATAAAGGATTAGGTATAAAAAATTTTATGACCCGGCCCGGGGTATAAAAAAAGTTTACGACACGGGTTTATGAAAAATTTCGGTTTGGGGTTTAAAAAAGTATGCCTGTTTGGCATTTAATGGTTCGTTTTTCAGCTAGTATGAAATTATTTAATATCTAATAACAAGGGTTGTGTATTTGACCAGTCAAATACGATTCGGTCAATTGACCGGTCATATGGTAAAAACAATATAAATTTTATTTTGTCTATAATAGTAAAATGAATCTATAATATTAATTTTATACTATTTCTAAAAATTCACATTCAATAACTAATGTTTCGCTCTCTGTGGCAGAGTTTTGTTTTGGTTCATATTCAATGTTATCATTTTCTTTAATATTTTTTAATCAATTTTCCCGTTGTCGAGCTTAAAACGATTTCTATTTTGGTAGGAATATTAATCCAAATAAACTCTTTCTGAAGAAGAACTAGGAATTGCTAGTAAAATGTCAGTGCTATTAATGGAAATGGTGAGCAAAGCCCATTCCACTAACTTGAGGCCGGAATCTGATTTTTTCTCTTGGAAGTCACTGATTTCCACATAATTTGTTATTAAACATGCAAGTTTTACTTCTGAAATTTATAATATCACTTGAAATATTTTGATCATCACCACCTTATAAAATGTCTAATTCTTATATTATATTACATACTTCATAATTCGCTACTAGTAAGATGCTCCCTCTTGATATTGATCACCCATTAAATAAGCAGCATTGTGATCACATGCATTTATGTCGTTTATTCCTTTTCCAAACATATTTTTAATATTTTTTTAGAATATTTGACCAGATCAAATACTCCTACGGTCAATTGATTGAATTTGACCCAATAACTTTTAAAACAATCTTCTCTATTCTAAATGATAAATGTAGTTTAATACCGAAAAAGGTAGTGAAATAACTAGATGTGTATAAAATTATTCCATTTTAATGCAATATGAACGAATTTATTGTTATTGGTAAACATTTATTACGAACATCTAAGATTGGGTTATATGATATATTATATTTAAAAAATGCATATTATATTGTGTAAAATAAAATAATAAGATAAAAAATTTTTTGTAAATTATAACAAATGCAACCAGTATTTCATTTAATGACAAAAATCGCGAAACTTATGTTCAAGATAAAAAAAAAATCTTTTACATATCGTGAAGATAGAGAAGCATATCAACCTTCTCAGGTTTAAGATTACTTCTTATCTCTTCAAGAAACCCACCAGTTGTGGAAAAATTCTACACATAGCATGAGCTGCCGGATGGCCATAACCCTTTTCGCCAGTTTTATCCAAACTGGGCTGTGATCAGAGTTGGGCAGGACCGCGAATACTTGTATCTAAAATACAAGATAAAGATCCTTTTGTATCTTGTACTCAGTATCTTATTGACATTTTTAATAAGATACTAGTATCTGTATCTAAGATCCTTTATTTTGAAAAGAATCTTGTATCTTTTTCATTTTCTTTAAAAAGATACAGATACAGATTCTTTTTAATATTAATGTTTAAAACATTTACATATCACACAATGAAACTTTCTTTTCTTCGTGAAATCTTGTATTATTTTCTTTATTTTTTCCTGCTATATTTTTAATATATTGATAACCAAAATTAGTTGGAAATTTTACAGATCACACAGATAGATAGATTAAAAATAACAACACCAAAACTAAATAAGTAAAGGTTATATTTTATATGTAATATTTTTTAATTTGTAGAATGTTTAACATTTATAGTAGTGAAGATGAAATTATGGAGATAGGTTCTCCTGAATCCAATCCGAATCTTAAAATTCTAGATGGAAAATTTTATAATGTAATTCATGTGAAAAAGGACAAGGTACAAGCCGAATGTCAAAATTGCACAAGTAAAAAAGTTATTAAAGGTTGAACAAACTCCTCTACAAACTTTGTTAAACATATTAAAGCAGGGTTGGCAAATTTTAAGTGATATAATTAATTTCAGAAGCAAAATCAGCATGTTTAATAGCAAATTATGTGGAAAACAGTAATTTCCATAAAAAACAATCAATTCCGACCTCAAGTTAATAGATAAAACTTTGCCATCATGCCCATTAAGAGACTGACAATTCCTAGTTCTTCTAAAGAAATAGGTCGATTTGTGTTAAAATTCTTTTGAAAATAGAAATCAAAAGATCTCGACATCAGGGAAATTGATTAAAAAATATTAAAGAAAATGATAATATTGAATATGAGTCAGAACAAGACTCTGCCACAGAGAGCTAAACGTTAGTTATTGAATGACAATGAATTTAAAAAATTAATATTATAGATTCATTTTATTATTATATTTAAAATAAAGTTAATATTGACTTAAAAAAACATATATTTGAATTTGACCGTATTTGACCTGTCAAATATCGGTCAATTGACCGAAACGTATTTCACCGGTCAAATGCACAACCCTGTATTAAATTATAGTATACATTTTTATTTTATAATTATTAACATAATAATACCTATAGTTAAGTCCCTTTTAGATAATTGTTATTAAAAACTTTTATAAAAGATGGTTGATTATCAAATTAAAATCATTTTGGATATAGTAAATTGATATCGGCCGATTACCGATCCGATATCATATCTAATTTGTATTCTGTTAAGAAACCAATGGTTTTAATTTTTAACATCATTTAACTATACCATAATTTATGTCATTTAAATATATTATAATGATCAGTTATAGTTTATATTAAATTCAATTGCAATTCTAAAAGTATATAAAATATTTTTATTGTTAAATCACTTTTATATAATAAGTAATAACATTAATCTATATACATATTAAGTAATACACAATTATATTATGAAATTTGAAATAAATATTTAAAATAATATTTAACATTAATTTAGCGAAGATTTATTTTTAGAAATACCAATATTTCCAATTTATCAGAGGTCAGCTTGCAGCGATAGTAACTGTCAATATCACCAGCTTCACTAAAAACAGATTTTGAAAAGATTATCGCACACTTTTATAAACAGAATGCGCAAAAAAATAACAATATGGTAGAATGTTTATTAATTAAATATTATTATTAAAAAAATTTACATAAAAATAAATTTCGATTTTATTTATAAAAATAAATGATTTTAGATATAACTATTTTTTTAAATTTTATAACATTTTATTGTTAAAGAAGCCATTTTTATATCGGATCAAATTTTATAATATTGACCGATAATTGATATTTTAAAATAGGTGAAATATTGGCCCGATCCGATTTGATAAAAAATATCGGCACATCCCTAATATATTTTATATTTAATTATTTTAACAAGTTCTTATTAGAGGAAATATAAGCTACAATTGATATATAATATTAGATAATTTTAAAAGGCTCTTAATAAAATAATTATAAAATAAGGTAGAATTTAACTTTATTAGTTACTTTTATTTATTTATGATATAAGTAAAATTATATTACAATATTAATCAACAAAATTTAATCAATTTAAAATGTATTAAAGAAAATTGTTATGTATTTAATAATTAAATAATATAATGTTGTACATTATTTTCATATTTTTTATATATAATTAATGATTTTGCAAGAAATATATTAAAAATATTTGAAAAGAGATTTAAGTGATATTTATATATATGATATTACAAATGCAAGAATTGATAAATCATACTAGAAAATAAAACTAATTTAAAAAATACATAAATATCACAAACAAGTAATGATAAATACTTATTAAAGATAATGAATAAAAAAAAACTAGTATTATTTTTTTTAGAGATGCCATTTAGCCATATACTCCGAAGATAAGTATATTTAAAACACAGAAAATAACCTGCAAATTCTAATAAATCATTTGATTTAATTTTTTTTCTTATTTGCACATTTTCAACTCCCATTAAATATACTACTCTCCCTTCCCTATCCTATTAATGGACAAAAATTAATATTAAAATCCCTGGTTATTATAATTAATTCATCAATAAATATTTTATTAATTATTGCAAATATTCATTCTTATATGTGTATGCTATGTTCTTCACAAATATATAATAAAAACTGTATTTTATGAACTATTCTAATTTAATTGGTAATTATAATTTAAATTGTATTTAAGATACTCTAATTTAGTAAAAGATACAATTATCTTTTATCTTTTTGATATTTTGAAAAAGATACTAGTATCTGTATCTAAGATTCCTTTTTTTATAAAGAATCTGTATCTGTATCTAGATTCTTTTTTTAGAGGACCTGCCCAACTCTAGCTGTGATGACCCGACCACCACTCTAAAGGTCATCAACCTTAAAATGTTTCTTCTAGTTTTATAGTTAAATATTTGTTATATTCATCATCTGGTAATAATATATTTTCGGAATTACCATCGTCCCATTTGTCGGTCGTAAAAGGAGTGAGTTTAATTCATCACACTATCTATACGACTCGTCAATCTATTTTACTTATTTTAGGTTCCTCTTAAAATTTGATATAATTTCTTACATTTGAGATGTTTCTGGCAACATGGGTAATTGTCTGAGTTTAGGTAAGAGAAAAGATAGATTTTATTTGATATTTATAATAGTAGAGATTTAAAATATTCGACCCAGCCCGGATTTTATAAGTTTTGGAGCGCCGGATGTATAGAAATATTTATTTTGGCCCAGCTTAGGATTTTTTTAAAAAATAATTATTACTAAGTTATAATTTACTTTAATTATGCTTTATTTTAAGAAGAAACTAATCTCAAATCATCGAAAGAAAAACTAAATTAAATCATCTAAATATAATTGTAGTCTTGATTCGTTATTTGTTCATATATATCCAAAAACCAATCTATATTAATATAAAATGTTGCTTAGTACTCATAAAATAACAAAATCCAAAGTATCAAATTACTTTATAAAATCAATCAATATAAAAATGTTAATAAGAAATAATAACTCAATTTAAATTTGCTATTTAAATAAATTTTTGTTTTAATTTGATTATCTCAAATTTTTACCACCCAGCCCTAGGCCCAGTTTTAGTCCAAGACTGCAGGTCTGATAAATATATATATATATATAATTGAAATAAAACTTGTGAATAATGTTCCCTAATTTGTCTAAGCAGTCAATGATCTGCGATGCTTCACGATAAAATTGAGATTCAAATTCGTAGAAATCGAATTTTACTCCTAGTTTCTTTGTAATTTTATAAAATAGTAATTTAACAAAATATTAATGAATATATTGTAATCTGTCCATCTTTATAAACCCAAAAATTCTAGCAATGAAAATGATTTTGAGCAAAAATTTTCCCTCCAGTTGCAGTATTAAAAAGCGCCTTTTGCGTAAAGGGCTTGATGTCTAATCCGAATGGTTAAACCCATTTTTATGATGATAACCAAAAAAACCCCTTTTTAATTTATCCTTTCAAAAAAATACAGCATACATAATTTCTTTCTATTCAATGGCTCCTAGATTTTATCTTTTCATTAGAAATAAGTATAAGATTTGCATTCGCAAAAAATATAGTGTACCTTTTTAAATTTTGCGCCAATTAAAAATGTCTTTTTTTGGTTCAATAAACGATTTTCATCAGTATTTTGTATATTATAGGTACTTTTTTTAAAAATTAAGGTAAGATATAAAATTCCCAAGTTGTTGTTCTAGCATTTGTGACATGCGTATTTTTAATAACTTATATTTATATTCTCTCCTTATAGTCTAAATTGACTTCATCAAGATTGCCTTAAAAAAAGAATTTTTAGAGCTAGGGAAATTCGTTTGCGCCAGATCAAAAGAACAAAAAAAAAGATTTACTACCTAAAATAATGATTAAGCTTAGATAACAACAGGATAACTTCCCTATTTCTTGGCTCGCTGGAGGAAGCTAATGATGACGATATTAAAATTAAAAGCTCATTTATATATGAGTGAATTTAGATAAGGACAATTTAGTCATGTTAAGCAAAGTTTGCAGTCAAAAACCTAAGGTATGGCTCAACTTTGAAAAAAGATTTAAAAAAAATTACAACAGCACCTCATAGTTTAGTGGATTTATTTCAGCATAAACAAGATTGAGATGAAGGTGGAATTTGTGAATCATATACCTTACCTTATCTTTTTTTATTTATACATTTTACAATTATATGGAGAGTATACTTTTTAGGTGTTTTTTTAATCCCATATTTACTAAGTCCATGAGTGTTGGAGTAAAGCAATGTGATTTTTAACTCTACCATCAATTGTTTTTTTTTAAAATAACCACCCCTCCCACCTATAATTTAAAAAAAATTAACTATAAGCCGCCCATTTCTTTAAAAATTATGTTCCAAAGAACCCAAATATTAAGATTGGTTGCTTGGCCCTTTATATTTTTTTTAAATATACTTTCACTTAAACTTATGAAAAAAAAATTTTTTTAATATAAGCCCGTTTACTTATTTTGCCCGAAATATATTTTAAATTTATCTACAAACCTGGTGGTCAAAAAATATTCCTAATCCACCTTCTAGCTCAATGTTTAAACTTTTTAACATGCTCATTGCATCTAAAGAGAACTATCAGACATTTTTAAAAAATTGAATAAGATAAGAATTTGATATGCCTAAACTTAATAAAATTATTTACATAAATATTTATTTAATTTTTTTAGTATTCCCAATGTTTTTTTATACTTATTATATCTTATTTATATTAAAAGAAAACATTAATCATTTTTTTTAATTTAATGAATGATGCAATTCAAGTCATCAGGGCTGGGAAAAAAATTACAAATATCATTATATTAATTCTCTTGTAATCTTTCATTTTGAAATTGTGATAAAAAGCCTTTGTAACCATTATATTGGCTAAGGTAACATTTGTTTTGTTACTTTAAAAATAAAGGATTTTTTAAGATTTTTTAAAATAAAAATAATCTTTTAAATAAAATTTAATGATGTAAAATAACTTGCAAAATAACTTGCAAAATAACAAGGTTACTTTTTTAGATAAAAGGAATGCCATTTGTTACTTTTGACGAGTAACAGTAAGGCATGACTTTAAATATAGAAAAATATTTTTTGTTATATATTTATTTAAATAATTTAGACCGAATTTTTAATTCACATCAACCACTCAAAATCCGCTTATTTAATCAAAATTTAATAAGAGTAAGACCCATTTTTAATATATATATTAAAAGATAGAATCATGTAGTCAGAAAAAAAACTAATCTTTATTAGATTTAAACCCAGATCTATGCAATAAGTGACGCTTTTAAAATATAATTTTTTTATATATTTACAAGCATATGTAGTATTGGCAATCCTAACCAAAAAAATATTATGCTGATTTGTAGATTGGCAACATCTAAAATAAGACTAAAAGTCCGTTATCATAATTTTATTGAATATAATTTTTATTGAATTTTATAAACACAAGAAAGCTGTGTTTAGTAATAATAAAATTTTGAAAATCAATTGCAAATAATTAATTATTACAAATAATATTTATATTATAATATATTATTTTTGTATAATTTTATTTTCACTATCTATGGATAAAAATTTTTTATAAATAATATGGTAATGAGTAATACATTATTTTTTTAAATAAAGGGTAATGTGTTTCTTTTTTTGCAATATAAGGAATGATGGTAATATATTACTTCCATTTAAGGTAATGAAAAACTAATAAAAATGTATTAAATATTTAAGATAAACCTGATTGTATTAGTTAACTGATAACAATGAAACATAGAAAGAATGAATAGGATTTTCCCATTTTCTTTCTTTGTGGGGGATTTAGTGATCATTTTCTATTTTCCTGCAAACACTGAAAATATAATTATTTCCTCAGAAGACAATGAATTTTATGATTGTTATATATTTGGCAATTAAAACATTATCAATTTAACTTTCACTTTTATTACATATAATTTATTTCTAAGTTAGTCCCCAATATTTCATCAGTAAAAATGATATTTTTCCCCACAATTGGAGTTTAGAAAAAGTTCTAGTGATGTTGAAATTTAAATCTGGCATTTAATTCATCCATCATAGCTCAATACATGATATAAATATCAAATCATCAAAAATATATTTATTTGCTACAATACAAATTTACTTTCTACCAGGGTGTTTATTTTAGTTCGTAAATTTAATTAATAGACCAAACATGAGATGATTAAATAATGAAAATTAATCCTTTTATAAAAAAAGTTTTCATTTATTGCATTTTTCAATTTTTATTTTTAATTATATCACAAATACTTTTATGACTGTCATATATTTTAAATAATGGTAATGTCACCATTAACCTTTTTTTGAGGATATTTTTCAGGGACCTGCAAAGGTACCATTTGCAAAGCTCGGCCCAGTTTTTTTTTCAAAAATTTACGTCCTGATTTGGGTTTTATATTTTAAGGCCCAGCCCAGCTTTTTTTTAAAACAAATTCCAGGCCCAGCCCAGGTTGGTTATATTTTAAAAAATTAAAATACAGTGCTGGACCTTAGATCCGGGCCTGCATGTCTCTGAAATTTTTCATTTGAAATGGTAGCCACTAATTTTTCAAATAACATGCCCTACCCTGTAAGTACTGATAAGTCATTTCTTCAGATTATAAAATATATTATTTAACACAGAGATGATATTATGTGCTAACCTTATAAATATTCCTATATTCTTCCAAACTAATTTGAGTGATAATGTTTTTAAAATTATTCAAATCATCATTGCCTATTATATATGTTTAAACATATAAAAGAATATTTAAAACCAATTTCCATTTTACAAATTAAGTTTTGAGCAATATTTTTGATATTGTTATCAGATTCCATACATTTATTTATATATACATATGCCTTTAAAAAAATAATACAGATTATTGATATAAATAAACTTGCGATAAATCATTTATAGATATATATTTTAGATTTTTAAGATCTTTTTGAGCCTTCAATCCCAGAATTAATAGGGCTTTATAAAAAATTTATTTTAATCTAATAACCAATAAATATAAACCTATTTGAAATCCCCAATCTCCTAAATAATTTACCCTTGTCAAATTATAACCAAGCTTGTCATATCCATTTGCTAAAAAATTGCCTATTAGGGTTGATCTTAGGTGGCCAGCATGAAGTAATTTTGCAATATTCGGAGAACTGTTTAACATTGTAATAACATTTAAATTTATAGGTATATACCTATATTCAATTAATACTTTTTGATTAGTTGATTTTTGATATATATTTCCATTATTATGATTAATATTGTAAAATAGTTGCTTAAAATATTAAATATATTTAGAAAAGTATTAAATCTTTAAAGTATTAATAAAATATATAGCATTTATAAAACAAGGGCAATTTTATTTTACTTTTGTCAATTGGTTTATATTTTTATCTGGTGATGCTAATATATCAAATCTTTTAATATTATTTTCCTATAAATAAGTCAAAAACTATGTTAATCCTTTAAGAACCTTTATTGGGAAATATTTTTTTAAAAAATTTATTTTCATATAATAATTTTGAACAGCAGGGATTAAATATAATAATAATGTAAATCGGCAAAATTTAAAATTCTGACCGATCTAAATATCGTAAGCTATAGCTAAAATCATAAACTGACATCCTGTCACTTATCATATTTGACAGAATATATATCATAAGCTACGAATGGTTGAAAGCAATCCCCAGTTCCAATCTTCACCTCTTCGTGACGGGCAAACAGCTACGTATATCCATATCACTTCGCCTTGAATGTAATGCTGTAGTTCCCTCCATTTGCATCGATTGTGGCCACCCATTGAATCGAAAGCTCACCATCCCTTTCACTGCAAGTTCTCCCATGGACGTCAGCCTTGTCATAAATCTATCAACAAAATTTTTTCAGCTACCCTTAAAAAAATAAATATTCCATCCACCCACTAACCAATGGGCCTCTCAAATGAAAACCCCCCCTATGGTATACCCCTCATTCTCTGGACTAATGGTCTCCCGCTTATTTGGAACGATACTTTTGTCGATTTATAGCTAAGTCCAACTTTTCATTTTCTACCATTGAAAAGTCATAAATCTTTTAAAAAATATGCTGGCCTCACCAGCACTGTGTTCATACCAATCGTTACCAATACCCTACGGAAGTGTAGCCCTCAATTTCATAAAAAAACACAGGAAAAAAAAGTCAGATCCCAGGGGACCCCAATGAAGGATTTTACCTTTGTCAACAAATTTGGTTCCATGTCAATTCAGCGAAACTTTTATCGCGAAACACTTTTTCGCGAAACTTTTATCGCGAATGTCGTTTATCGCGAATGGATTTTATAGCGAAACTTTTATCGCGAATCCATAATAGCGAATACTATTCCGCAAATGCAATATCGCGAAACAAATATCGCGAATTTTTTATAGCGAAACCTTTATCGCGAAACCTTTATCGCGAAACCTTTATCGCGAAACCTTTATCGCGAAACCTTTATCGCGAAACCTTTATCGCGAAACCTTTATCGCGAAACCTTTATCGCGAAACCTTTATCGCGAAACCTTTATAGCGAATACATTACCGCGAATACAATATAGCGAAACAAATATCGCGAATTTTTTATAGCGAAACTTTTATCGCGAAACCTTTAATGCGAATACATTACCGCGAAACTTTTATCGCGAATCAATAATCGCGAAAATTTTATAGCGAAACTTTTATCGCGAAACATTTTAAGCGAATACATTACCGCGAAACTTTTATCGCGAATCAATAATCACGAAAATTTTATAGCGAAACCTTTATCGCGAAACCTTTAAAGCGAATACATTACCGCGAAACTTTAATCGCGAAAATTTTATAGCGAAATTATTATCGCGAAACCCAAATCGCGAAGACAATGTAGCGACAATTATTTCGCGAAACATATATCGCGAAGATATTATCGAGAATTTAATATCGCGGTAATTGCTAATAATGACTAATTTATTTTGAATCATTTTTTTATAATTATATTATTTGAATAATATTTTTTTGATTCACATAGTTTGTAATTTTCTTATAACCTTAAAAAATTTTTACAATGATTAATTAACTTAGACTGGTTTATGAAATTTGTTATTGAAATACACTTTTTTCGCTATCCTATCCTTTCCTTCGAAGTTCTTATTTTATAATAATCGCGCACAAGGAACTCAGTTTTATCAATATATTAATCATTGAGTTTATTAGTTAAATCTTGATATTTATTGGCGAAATTGATATCTGGGTAGCATTCCTATTTATTGTCTGATGACTTAATATTTATAAATTTATCAATCAATTTTGGCCAGGGTTAGCAAGTCAGTCAAATGACCAGTCAAATGACTAGATTTTGGCGGGTCAATTGAACGGGAGAATATTTGACCTGGTCAAGTGGTCATATATTCTATAAGATCTGAATATAAAAATATGTTTGAAAAAGAAAAAACGATATAAATACATGTGAAATGTGATCACAATGCTTATTGAGTTCCTAATATTAAGGAGAGAATTTTAATCATAGTGAATTTAATGAAGTATGTAATATAATAAAAGAATTAGGCATACAAGGTGGTGATCAAAATATTTCAAGCTATATCATAAATTTCAGAAATAAAAGCGGCTTGTTTAATAGAAAATCATGGGGATAGCAGTAACTTCCATAAGAAACAATCAGATTTCAAACTCAAGCAGTGGAATTAGTTTTGACCACCATGGCCATTAAGAGAAGTGACATTACTAACAATTTCTAGATCTACTTCTTCTTCAGAAAGAAATTGGTCGATTTGTGTCAATAATCTTACTAAAACAGAAATCGATTGAAGATTTAGACAAAAAGAGAATTGATTAAAAAATATTAAAGAAAATGATGATATTCAATATAAAATAATATTTATTTGATTTTAACTATATTTGATCGGTCAAATGCACAACCGTGGTTTTGGCAGTCACTATTCTTAAACAGTGTAGATGAATAAAGTCTACAACATTACTGTTTAGAATATCAATTTTGAATGGCAATTCAAAAATAAATTACATCTAAGTGAAATAAGGGATTTCCCCAATTTAAAATATTTATTAATTTTATTATTTTCAATCTTTATAGATATCTTTTTATCTTTTCTGTTTATTTAAAGGGGGGGGGGGGGGGCGTGATAAAATTTTTAGTATAATAACTCGGCATTAATTTCAATTAATTTAAATATAATATTTTGATATGGGTTCTTATTGAATCTTAAATAATTTTAAAATATAATAAAAAAAATAGCTACACTAAAAATTAACAAATAATTAATGACATATTTGATAAATTATAACTATTTAAAAAAAAAAGTATTGCCGAAATTTAAAAAAAAAAAATTTTCCCGTCTGGCTGGTGCCATTCCTTTGGTTATAAATTATAAATATTTTCGCCATTCTTTCCTCTTTATTTCGGAGTCTTATAAAATATGTTATCAAGCAAAAATAAGGAGATCTTAACCTTTAAAAATTATTTGTTCCGCCTGGATAAAGTAGTCTCAGATACTAATTATTATAGATGTATCAATCAGGATATTTTTAAATGTCCCGTACGACTCACAAAAAAAAATGGTAAGATAAAAGATAATAATGAAATACACAATAATCCAGAAAATCCAATCGAAATGGAAACCAAGAAAATAATCAATTCAATTAAGAATGAAGCTTTGAATAATACTATGGAAACTCTAAACTTTATTGTGGCGAAACACGTATCTCAATTAAGTGATTCTATATCAATGGCACTACCATCACCGAATCTTATACGTATAATTCACCGAACGCAGAGTTCAAACAGTTTTGCACCTCCGAATCCTACCAGCCTTATTGAGCTGGTAATCCCGCATGAATATTCAATTACAGATAAATATGAGGATTTCATACTTCATGATGATGGTCCGGTAAGATTTTCTATAAATTCTTCCCGATAAGAAACACTTTATTATAATTGCTTATTTATTTATCATGTGTGTCAGGTTCCCGACCGTGTTATCATATTTGGAACAAGAAAAAATTTGGACTTCTTAGCTTCATGCGAACATTGGTTTTCTGATGGTACATTTAAATCGTCGCCACCTTTATTTATGCAAATTTATACAATTCATGGGATTAGAAATAATAATGTTTTACCTCTCATATATATATTAACCAATAGAAAGGATTATGAAACTTATAAAAGAATATTTACTATTATAGGTGACAACTTAATATCAACTCCAAAAAAAATTATGACTGATTTTGAAATGGCCAGTGTAAAAGCTTTCAATGAAGTGTTTCCCAATTCGCAACACAAATGGCGAAACATTCAAAAATATCCAGAAATATCGCATAAATATAAAACGAATTTAATATACAACTTAGAATGATGGTTTGTTTGGCGTTTGTGCCACCCTTAAATGTAGTTGAAACATTTGAATTACTAATAAACTCCGAATTTTATTCTAATAATCAATTGTTACTTCAGCCTCTAATTGAAACTTTTGAAAAAGCTTATATTGGTAAAACGTTTGGAAGAGGCAGACTACCTGCTTTGTTTAATATTGAACTCTGGAATTGTTACCAATCAACACTGAACGGGGAAGCGAAAACCAACAACGCGGTTGAAGGGTGGCATAGATGCTTCAGTTCCCTCCTAACAAGTTACCATCCAAACATGTGAAAATTTATAACAAGTTATCTATATATCTATTATTTTAAAATGATTTAAAGTATAAAGATTTACTAATAAACTATATAATTTTTCCTAGGCTTAAAAAAACAACAAGGGTTGACAGAGTTAAAAATTGCTCAATATAATTCTGGTGAAACACCCTCTACCCCGAGAAAAAAATATCGAAATCTACATGCGAGAATAGTAACTATTGTTTCTAACTTCGAAAATCGATCAAGATTAGATTATCTTAAAGGAATCGCTATTAATATAACATTGAATGTTTAATTTTTTAAATTTTTATCTACAATAATAAAAATTTTGTTTGTTTTTATATAATAGTCTCAAAATTTTTATATTTTCATTATTTTTTTGTGACAAAAATATAGGATACTTTGGTATAAAATTTAGCTGGTTACATAAGACTCATTCATCAAGATATAGATTTTATGAGGGTATTTACAAATTCTTTTATATGTGTGTGACACATTCTTTATCTACCACATCAATCCCACGATTAATATTTCAAAAATAACTACCTTTCGTCATGCATTATAAAATTATTTTAAAATTCATATTCCTAGCCCTTGAGTCATATAGTTGTTTCCCCTTACAAATATGATTATTTTTGATGAGCAACATTATTAGAAAAGTACTATTAAAATAATACTCAAGTATTACACTAAAGGGCAAAGTTTAAAACGAGGATTACATTTTCCTTTTATTTATTAAAGCATATAAATTTATATCGGGGTGTTTTTGTCAGATTTTTTTCCCATGGTTATTTTTAACCAGTCTTTGTTCAAATCAGTGATTCTTTTAAAAATTTACACTTCAGTTATATGTTTAACAAACAAACCTATTGGTTTAGACGATATGTTATGACAATGCTCTACTTTTTCCTTCACATATTCAATAAAAAAAAATTATTTTTTAAATAAATTATATCAACCCTCTCAAAATTTTTAACCTCCTGCCAAATATAAATAATTTTTAAAAAAAATACCTTTCATCCCTTTCCAATTTTTCAAATAATGATAATTATTTCATAACTAACTATCCCCCCTCTAATTTCAATGATGCTCCTCTAATGAGTTCGCAGTTCAAGTTACGATATTGACCTTGCTATAAAAATTTGGAAAAAAATTGGTTGTATTAATTTTGTTATATAGCTTTAAAATTCCTTAAGGTTATTAATTATTTAAATATTGGAATTTGGTTAAATTTTTTTAATATACTATATTCTCATTTGATTTGATAACAATGTAAATGAGCTTGGGTGGCTTCATGTCATGTCATGAATAATAAAATTAAAATACATCATTTTTTTTTGTTATATTTTTTAAAAATTATTTTCTAAATTTTTTTTATTAATAGCTCAACCTATTCGCGGCTTGATGAAAATAATTAGCTATCCTAATTGATTTTACCATAACCAATCCATCTCATTTTGATATAACATTTTCCAAAGTTGCCGCAAGTTATGTCATCTGTCGGAAAAGTTTCCAAGCTTAATTTTCTTTTGTATAAAATATCGAGTTAGCCTTTTATCTTTATCCTCGTATTTTGAAATAAGGAAAAAAGTTGATTTTATAAATAATGATAATTTCATTTAATTTTTTTATTATAATTGCTTTCTTTAAATTCTTTGTTCAATCTAAATTTGATAATTTTTGGAATTCTAATAACTTTTGGTTCATACTCAGGGTTGCCAGGTCAAAATTTTCAAATTGAGGGAGATGTGGGAGAAACATGAAAATTGTGGTAGAAATATAAAAATTGCTAAAAAAAAATTTTTTGCGGGCGGCCTTCGGTCGGGATTTTGAATTGATTTAATTATCCGCCTATTATTTTTTATAATTAGTTATATAAATACAAAGTCGGTAACTATTTTTCAAAATACAATAAAATCTTGATTTATTAAATTATATTAATTTATAAAAAAAACCAACGATCTTTTTTAAATATAAAAAACGATTTTAATTTTACAATTAAAAATATATTTTAAGCGAATGTCTCTCAAAACGACCGCAATTGGAAATCTACCGTGTGTGTGTATAACATTATAGGGATAGGCGCTTAATTATCAAGTATCACGTTTAAATACATAATAAGGTACTCCAAAATAAGATAATACAAATGCAACTACAGTTGCGGCAATTGTACTTATCTTGTAGTACAACATTCACAGAGATACTTATCATCACAATGTTGGTAGAATCTTTTTTCCATAATATTTAACGACTCTAATATAATTGAAAATTATACTTGTAGAACAAATGAGCAAGGCTATCATTAATGTTTTAAGACCTAAATCCAGGAGGTCAATTTTTGACGATTTGAAAGATGGGCATATATATGCAATTCTAACAGATGCATCTAAAGGGATTTCCCTTGATCTTCCGCTATTTCAACAAAATTAAGGTCATTTCAATAAAACTATTAAATTTTTTCCCCTCAAATAGGGAAAAATCCAAAGACATAGCTAACCATATAATATCAGATTCGAGATGATCAATAAATTGCATGTCAGCTTTCTGATCTGATAATGCCTCAGTGAATTTGGAAAAAACAGAGTTTATTTACAGAAGCGAGTCTACACAATGTTGGTTGCGATATGTTCCTAATATCGGCCATCGATAGAATTTTAAAATTTTATAAACCTTTAAAAAGTATTTCTTATAATGAATGGCAGAAGTATATTTAGGAATGATTTCACATGTAGAATGTGCAGTTGCAATCGGAAGAATCTTAACAAAGATTCACAAAATTATGCTGCAGATGTGTCCATCTTTACAGTTAAAAATTGACAATAAATTTTATGGCGCCCTTGCTAAAACATAATTATATTTTATTTGAGATTTAAATAATAGAACTAAATGTTTATCGTCGTTATTGAGATTATAATATTCCTGGCATGACATATTATACATTATTTAACCATTAGCTCGTTCTCTAATGTTGTTAAATCCGATTTCTCTCCTTTTTTCCAGGCAGTCCTCTTCAGGCTAAAAATGCGCTCGGATGAGTAGAATGAGGTAAGGAGTTTTGGCGAATCATAAAAAATAGAGAGAATTAAAATCTTTTCAAATAAGACATCAATGTCTTTCGGTATTTTTAATATATTTATTAAATTACAAAAACCTTAATTGATGGTTTCTGTTCCAAGGTCATAATATTTATACAATTGTAAATAGAGTTATTAAAATCAAATTTTGATTGTAAATATTCTAAAATTGTCTGAATAAAAATATCTGCATTATTTAAATATGTACTAATTAGAGTATTATTTGAACATTTTAATATAATATTTTTAGCAATAGCGCCATAAAATTTATTTTCAATTTTTAAATATAGAGATGAACAGAGCTGTAGCATAATTTTGTGAATCATTTTTAATAAAGAATATTCTGATTGCAACTGAATATTTACTGCATGCAGTAGATTTCCTACATGTGAAAAGAATCCCAAATATACTTCTGCCATTTCATATTAGAAAAATTTTTTCAAATTTTAGGACAGCCTTTAAAATCTTTATTTAAGAAGTATTTTTTTAAGGGTTTGTAAAATTTTAAAATTCTATCGATGGCAGGTATTAATGACAACCACCTGATAGGTATATATCGCAACAACTCACACCATTCCAAGTCAGACCACTTCACCAACTCTTTTAATTCATTAACTCTTTTAGTTGAACTAAATTCGTTAAAATATTTCATCACAATTATTTCGACATCCACAGACAGTACATTCATTGCCTTCTTGCAAGAACTATGTAGTATATATGGCATATACAGCCAATTGGTAATAATTCATTTGTGCTGCCTCAATTCGGTAACTTTAGTTTTGGCCAAAATTTACAGAGGCATTATCAGCGCAGAAAGCTGGCATGCAAATCATTGATAACCTTGAATCAGCTATATTTACCCTTATGTGGCTAGCTACATCGTTGGATTTTTCACTATTTGAGGACTTTTTTTAACAGTTTTATTGAAATGTTCTTATTCTTGTTGAAATTGCAAAGGATCGAGGGAAATGTTTTAATATTTCCATTATTAGATACATTTGTTAGAATTGCATATGGATGCCCATCTTTCAAATCGTCTAGAATTGACCTCTAGGATTCAGGTACCAAAACATTGTGATAGCCTTGCTCATTTTTATTGGCACAAGTAAGGTTTGCACTTATATTGGAGTCGTTAAATATTATGAGAAAAAGATTCTACCCACATTGTAATGATATATATAGAGCTCTGTGAATGTTGAACTACATAATAGATGTATACGATTTCCGCAAATATAGTTTCATTTTGAGAATATTTTTGTATTGCAATCGATGTTGATATACTCCCCTGTACTGACTAATATTAATGAAATAATGTTGATTTATTATTGGATAAAAATAAAACAGGATAGAAAGAAATTTACAAACTAGACATGTTTTTCGAATAAATATTTAAAAATATAAAAATAATCAATTAATGTCTCAAAATTATTATTTAAATATTAAAAACGTTTAAAATACTTTTTTTTAAAAATCGCGGGCGAAATTAAATTGCGGTAGATTTTTGCGTCCAATTGCCGTAGTTTTGCGGGAGAGAGATATTTGCGTGTAAACTAAAAAATTGCGGGAGTCCCTCTGATGGGGAGAGACATGGCAACCCTGTTCATACTTAAAGGTTGCTACTGTCTATTTCTCTTATTAAAATTAGTTTTTGTTTATTGAGTAGAAAAACTGATTGATGGAATAGTAAGTACTAATCTGGCATTTCTATGGTATGAGCTCACCCAAAAATATTTGTTTTTTTCGCATGTTGCCAATCGTGGCAATTTTATCTTATTTTGTCGAAAAACTATCTAATGAATTGAAGAATATAAATTTCAATTATTTATTTAAGTTCCAGATTAAATGCTTCCAGAAATTTGGTTGGTTTTACGCTTTAATGGGAGATATAGATTTTATCTCTCTTTTAGTACGATTACCTTTTTGTGTGTGAAAAAAATGACTGAAGAATTAATAAATATTACCGCAAACCAGCTATTTTCCATTCTATCAATAATGCCAAATTAGGCAATTTTTCTTATTTTGCTAATAAACTTTTTCTTTATACTGTCTCTTAAACGAATTAAATTATAATTAATACGGAACATCGATAAAATTTTCTGAATAAATTATTTCCGTCGCTTAAATCATAGATTTGCCAAAATTTTGTTACTAATAGTTTTTTCCTTTTACGAGCTACTATACTCGTTTAAATACTCAATTGGTACAAATAAAGCAAGAAATAATGATATAATTTACAATTAGTTCGTAGAACTATTCAGCCGCCAAATTTAACGGCGCTGATATTAAAATATATAAATCTTGTTTATTCCTCTGTGATACACAAGTTGAAGCATATAAAGAAGTTACTCAGAATTATCAAACTATTATGGTAATTATAGATATAAATAGCTTAAACCTTTGATTTTGAATGATACGATCAAGTTAGAATATTTAGAAAGAATTAAATAAAAATGTAAATATAAGCCTAAAAAATATCTAAAAATTTATTTTTAATTCTACATTCAAATGCTGGCTCAGAAATGAGTTTAATGAATATGATTAGGCGAAAAAATTTTTCTTCGGTCTCATTTGATTTATTAGAGGCCGAATTAATGGTAAAGCAGAATTTTGACATGAATTGCGAAGAGTTAAAATTTATTTCATATATAATAAACTTTTAAATAAAATAAATTCCTTCCGATAAATATGTAGATTTGGATCTAATTTTTATATATTTTGACTTTATATTCAAATTCAAATTTAAATTTGTAAATTATAATTTGAAAAAAATTATTCACCAATATTTATATATAAAAGGATTGCAGTTGTGGCGCTTTCCCGCTTTTTATCCTTTAGTCATTAAAAATCCCACCTCACTCTTAGAATAAGGGAGGTATGGCCAGGCCTAAAAATTTTTGCAATTTACAAAATGAATGAGAAAATTGAATAATACACCTATTTAATATAATTAAAATATAGCCACTTTTTATAATTATTTTTTATTATCCTTCATTTATATATTCCTCTCAAAATTTAGAAAATGTTTTTAACAACCCCCCCCCCCACCCCTACCCCCCACCCCTGTCGTGGTAAAATATGTAAAAGTAAATAAATAAACACTTAACCCATTTTGCCCTGATTTCCCGATATTGGAATATCTCTATTTTCTTGATTTGGAACATTTTATATTTATTTTCAAAAAATCCTGATTTTTTTAATTCCATTTTATTAGAAAAAATGAGTAAAAGTGCTTACAAATTGAGTAGAAGCGTTTAGTGATGTTTTCATAAATACGCTATGATTTAAATTGAACTGGTATTATTTTAAAAAATGATGAAAACTATTTTACGTTTTTTAATTTTTTTTTATATTGTTTAGTTTGACTTGTGAAATCAGCAAAAATAAAAAACTAAAATAATTGAAGATCTAATGATTTATTTCCATAATTTATTCTTCATAAATATTACAAATTTATGTAATCTAGAATATTTTGAATTTTTTTTTGATTAATCATAACTTTGCAGTTATTTCTATTTATTAAAATGCGAATAGAAGAAAAAGGAAAGGTCATAATATTCAAATGAATTAGTTACTATTATATCAAAGTTATAACGATGTGCATTATCTCAAAATTGTAATTAGGAGGCATTAATTATCAGTAAAATTTTCTATAATTAAAATAATCTGAGAAAATCAATAAAAAATTCTTAGCTTTCAGTATATTTTTTTTATCTAGATTAGAAATAAAGTATTACTTTAAATGACATAAAGCACACTTTTAAATTTTATGTTGGGGGGGGGAGGGTTAACTTATTCTGCTAAAAACTTAACCCAAAATGTCCGCTCCATACTTACAACCATGAGTGAGTGAGACCAGGAAGACTAATATATTTTCTATCACATCAGATAGAGGTTACATGCTTATTAAATAAACAATAAGTAATAAAATATCCTTAAAACATTAGCGTTTATGATTTAAGAAACTTCGGTTGATAAATTGATATTGAATATATCGATTTCACTTAAAATGAATTCACAATTTTCGCGGTCATGCGCTCGTTATAATAATTTCGCGCAAATACATTCGCGGTAAAAAATTCGCTATAAATGGTTCGCGATTAAAGTTTCGCTATAACGAGTTCGCGATCAAAGTTTCGCTAAAATGTATTCGCTCTAAAGTATTCGCGGTTTAGGTTTCGCGGAAATAAATTCGCGATAATGAGTTCGCGATCAAAGTTTCGCCAAAATGTATTCGCTATAAAGTATTCGCGGTTAAAGTTTCGCGAAAATAAATTCGCTATAAAGAGTTCGCGATAAAAGTTTCGCTAAAATGTATTCGCTATAAAGTATTCGCGGTTACGGTTTCGCGGAAATAAATTCGCTATAACGAGTTCGCGATCAAAGTTTCGCTATAATGTATTCGCTATAAAGTATTCGCGGTCATGGTTTCGCGGAAATAAATTCGCGATAATAAGTTCGCGATATTGTCTTCGCTATAAAAGTTTCGCGGAAAAAAATTCGCGAAATTGGTTTCGCGATATTGCCTTCGCTATAAAATTCCTTCGCGATAAACGACATTCGCGATAAAAGTTTCGCGAAAAAGTGTTTCGCGATAAAAGTTTCGCTGAATTGACCTGATACGAACAAATTTCTCTCGAAATCTGCTGGTCCAATTTTTTAAATATTCACTCTTCCCTAGGGTGATATGTACCTTTCACGAATATTTTTTTCTTCTTTCTTTTTTATGTTTTTCTTCATAGATTATATACATATTATTTTTATATTTAATTTTTAATATATTCTTATTTGTTTTTTAAATTATATTCTTAATCCAATAATGTAAATATAAATGTTTATATTTTAATTTTTGTAAAAAAGTATTTATAATAAAAAAAAAATCAAATTGTTAAAAAAGTTTTCAAAATAAAAAATATAAGAAAAGCAGAAGAATGGCTTAGCCAGATAAAAAAAATTTGGGGGGGGCACCCCTGAACGGGTAATAAATACGCTACCACATTAACTACGCGTCCCTCTGAAACCATTATTAAAGAAGAGAAATTTAATTAATATAAAATCGTGTTTAGCATATCGAGTTGATTTAGAAAATGTTTGTTTTTTAATTTTAAAAAAATCTGGTAAACTAATGAAATTTAATAAAAAAATTTATATGACTCATACGGTTACATATAAATTCCACGAAAATTTTATCGCCAAATGTATTATCGCGAATGTCGATTACCGCTAAATAATATTACAGCGAATACATTATAGCGAAAGCTTTACCGCGAATGCATTATAGCGAAAGAATTAATGAGAAAATATTAAAGCCAATTTATTATAGCGAATATCTCAAATGTATTAGCATAAATGTATTATCGCGAATGCATAATCACGAATGCATTATCGCGAAAGTATTTGAATTACATCAGTTGCAATATCGGGAATGGAGTTTGACGAAAATTATAATTTTATATTTATTGGCCTTTAGGCAGACTTAATTGAACCTGGAAATTTAGTTAAAGTCGTATTTGGGTCTAAAAACATTTTTTTTTTAATAGGGCTAAGGCTTTTAATTTTTTTGACTCAAAATATATTAAAAAAATTATAAGCAATAAAATATATTTCTCTAGGATAAAGGTTAAGGAATTAAATTTTTATATTAATTCCTTTTTTAAATAACCGTTTAGATATATCTATATTATAATTTTCCGATGTCTTCACTAGGTCATTACTACGTCATGTCATTGTTACTCATCGCTACATCATGCCATTTCTACGTCATGTCATTGGTATTATAAGTTATTCATATGTACTTCAGAAAGATCAAGAATCAGGCAAATTTTTTTATTTAACTTTTTTTTTATTTACAGATTCCCTAATAACCTTACAACTCCATCCATTATTACTCACAAATCCATATCAGATAATCTTTCAAATGAACTTTTAAAAAATTCCCAATTACAACATCAAAAATTCTATTTCCAGTTTTAAACCAAATATGGTTAGCAGCAAATGTACCTCCTGAAATCTGCAAATCAACCATCATTAAATACTTTTCCCTAAATCAGCAAATGGTTATAGAGATATAACCCTTTCATTATTAATTTATAATATTCTAACCAACTTATTATTTAACCTAATAATAAAAGACATTAATAACACCAATAATAACATTACATCTTTCCGTAAATTAAGAAATACAATTAAATTGATCATCGCCTTAAAAATCAAATTAGAAAAAGCTACATTTCATAAATTTAACCTATATATCATGATTATTGACATTTAAAAGCCTTCGATTCAATATGTAATCAATCCATCTGTAATACTACTTTTAAATATAAAATCAACACACATATAATCAAAATTATGAATATTTATAGAAATAGTTTCATTAACATCAAACACAATACATTAACCTCACCTTTTTAAACAAAAATGTGGTATAAAACATAGATGTGCTTCACCCCACATTAGATATGTATACTATAATAATAAAGATACCATACAATGGGTTTAAATTTTCAAACAGTGGATATTAATCTACTACACTAAATATGCTCTCTAAAGGGTATTAATAATAGCTGACTCCTCTACAGGTATTTCAATAAAAATAATAAAAAGTTTTTTTTATTCTTTCATTTTTTCTTTTCCCTTTCACTGTTCCTTTTCTACCTTTTTTCTTTACCCTTTAATTTTTATAGGGTTATTAAAATGCTGATTTGGGTCAATTTACAAAAATAACTTTATTATTATGTTAGATAAAATAATATTATAAAAACCTCGAGATTTGGCAAGTCCAACATTTTTGCCATCTACAAACAAAATCTTCAGTCTTACATATTAATTTGGCTAAAATAATTGGGTTGTTTTTAAAAATCGACCTAAATCAGTCTTTTTAACAATCCTACCTTCATCCCCTCCCCCTTTCTTTTTATTATTCCCTTTTCCCTTAATCTTTTTCTCTCCCCTTTCCTTTACTTTTTTCTTTCTATCTTTACCTTTCCATTTTCTTTCTCTTAACTTTATCCTCTCCCTGCTTCTTTCCAGATTTTCTTTCCTTTCCCATTTTCTTTTCCTTCTCATTTTTCTTTCCTTTCCCTTTTCCTTGCTGTTTCTTTTCCTTACCCTTTTTCTTTCAAAAAAAAAGTCCGAATTCAAAAAGGAAAATCGTTATTTTTTTAAATATTTAAAAATTTTATATTCTCAAGGATCCTACATGATAGAAAAAGCTTGCCAAAATGGTTTTCCAAACAATATTTATTTTAATTCGCATATATACTTATAATTTTGCATATAGTAAATAATTGTATAATTTTTATTTCTCATTGTTCCTGCTCAATAAAATTAGCTATTTAAAATGCCCTCATATAATGGCAATACATAAATTAATAATATTTTCTTAATATCCATTCTTAACCCCATACCCATATTATATTTTGTGATCCTTTACCATTTGTTATTCATGGGAATTTCTGATTCCGAGCCATTTGTAATTTTCAGGCTACACTTCGTTAGCCCGAAGGAGGGCTATGATAAATTAATTAGAAATTTAACTATCTCCGAGCTTGCGAAAAAACTTTCAAAATTATTATGGGATTGGCTGGGCTTGGAAAATATTCCTAAAATTAATATAGGCTTGGGAAATTTTTTTTAAAATTATTATGGGTTGGACCAGTTTGAGAAAAAATTTCAAAATTTAATGGGTTGGGCTGGGCTTGAGAAAAATCAAAATTATTAAGCTCTTGGACCCTTAGAAATTTTTAATATATAATATGGGCCAGACATTGGTTTAAAAAAAATTTTACAGGCCTTGGTGGGGCCTGATCAAAAAAAGGACCATGAAGATCTCTGATTAATGCATTATGATTTTTTTAAGATTTTATTTTAGTTTTAACCTACCAAAATTATTATGGTCTTGAATCGGGTTTGGGGAAATTTTTTCAAAATTATTGTGGGCTTGCTGGCTTTGGATTTTTTATTATTAAATATTAAAGAATTTGATATGGTCTCAAGTAAAAGTTAATTTAAATATATTTTTAATCAAATAGTATTCACAGTATTAAGGGGTTAAACTGGGCCTACCTTAAGAGGGGGGGGGGGGGGTGGATGATAAAAAGTATAAAAATTGGATATGGTTTTTAAGTAAAAAAGGTAACATACATCAATCGTAAGAAATGAATAAAATTCTCATTCCCCGTCATTTTTGACGGGTTATCTACTAGTTTTAATTAAATTTGGGACAGAACAGGCTCAAGCCTAAAATTAATAATAATGGCTAAGCTCGAGCCTAAAATTAAATAGAGATTTTGGATGGTGCTTTGACTGAAATAAATTAAATTTGCAAGGCGCTAAGAAAAGTTTTATTTAAATTATTGAGCTAAACAGATAATTAGTCCTCGTATATCATTTATATTATTTTTTGACAAAAATGCTTTAATTAATGCAGGTTTTAGTATTGACTTGATATGCATTATTTTGAATAAATTTGTATAAATTGCTTAATCAAAAAGACAAGGCCAAAGCTTATCACAACACTTAGGCGTAGCCAAAAAAATTTATCACTTTTTGTGAATATCATTTTAAGTTAATAAAAAATATCCCCCTTAGCCCCTCCCCACTCTCAGAGACCAGGGTTGCCAGGTCAAAATTTTCAAATTGCGGAAGAAATTTGGTATTATGCGGGACAAATTTGGTATTATGCGGGAGAAATATGAAAATTGCGGTTAGATATATAAAAAGTGCTAAAAATAAAAGTGCCGGCCTTCCGGGATTTTGAATTGGCTTAATTATCCGCCTATTATTTTTTATAATTAGTTTATATAAATACAAAGTCGGTAACTATTTTTCAAAATAAAATAACATCTTGATTTATTAAAATACAGTGTTGTGATGATTTAATGAAACATATTGAGGATTAAATTTAAATCCATTCATATAAAATGATAATATTTGCAAAAATAATTAAAATATAGACAAAGCATTATTTAAATTTCTTTTATTATTTCTTTTGTTGTACATTTGTAAAGATTATAATTATATATGCATGTCTTTAAATTAAATCATCAGAACACTGTATATTAATTTATAAAAAAAAACAAACGATCTTTTTTAAATATATTAGAATGTAAACAAGATAAAATTTTATAATTTTTAATTTTACAATTAAAAATATATTTTATGTGAGTTTCACGCAAAACGACCGCTTGGAAATCTACCGTGTGTGTGTATAACATTATAGAGATAGGCGCTTAATTATCACTTATCATGTTTAAATAAATAATTAGATACTCCAAAAATAAGAAATAATACAGATGCAACTACAGTTGCGGCAATTTTAATCACTTATCTTGTAATATAACATTCACAGAAATTATCATCACAATGTTGGTAGAATCTTTTTCCCATAATATTTAACTACTCTAATATAAATGAAAACTATACTTGTAGAACAAAAATGAGCAAGGCTATCATCAATGTTTTAGGACCTAAATCCAGGAGGTCAATTCTTGACGATTTGAAAGATGGGCATACATATGCAATTCTAACAGATGCATCTAATAAGGGAAATATTATAGTATTTCCCTTGATTCTCCGCTATTTCAACAAAATTAAGGTCGTTTCAATAAAACTATTAAATTTTTTCCCCTCAAATAGTGAAAAATCCAAAGATATAGCTAACCATATAATGGTAAATATAGCAGATTTGAGATTATCATTAAATTGCATGTCAGCTTTCTGATCTGATAATGCCTCAGTGAATTTTGTTATAAAAGCTGTCCTAACATTTTGAAAATTTTTTTCAATAATGAATGGCAGAAGTATATTTAGGAATGATTTCACATGTAGGAAATCTACTACATGCTGTTAATGTATAGTTATAATCAGAAGAATTTAACCAAAGATTCACAAAATTATGCTGCAGATGTGTTCATCTTTACAGTTAAAAAATGACAATAAATTTTATGGCGCCATTGCTAAAACTTAATTATATTTTATTTGAGATTTAAATAATAGAACTAAATGTTTACCGTCGTTATTGAGATATTTACAAAATTCCTGGCATGACATATTATAAATTTGTTTTAACCATTAGCTCGGCCTCTAATGTTGTTAAAGCAATCCGATTTCTCTCCTTTTTCCAGGCAGTCCTAATCATGCTAAAAATGCTCTAGGATGAGGCATTAGAATGTGCTGCAGATGTGTTCATCTTTACAATTAAAAATTGACAATAAATTTTATGGTGCCATTGCTAAAACTTAATTATATTTTGAGATTTAAATAATAGAACTATATGTTTACCGTCGTTATTGAGATATTTAAAAATTCATGGCATGACATATTATATATTTGTTTAACCATTAGATCGGCCTCTAATGTTGTTAAAGCAATTCAATTTCTCTTCTTTTTCCTGGCAGTCCTAAGGCTAAAAATGCGCTCGGAAGAGGCATTAGAATGAAGTAAGGAGACATACTCGCATATTTTTTCCAAGCATGGGGATTTATCGTTATTACGAAAAAATTATACTCATTTCTCCTCTGCTTTTAGACCATCTAACTTTAAGTATTTTAGCGAATCATATAAAATAAAGAGAATTACAATCTCCTCAAGGCATCAATGTCTTTCGTTCTGAATAGAGTTATTAAAATCAAATTGTAAATATTCTAAAATTGTCTTAATAAAAATATCTGATTCATTTAAAAATGTATTAATTAGAGTATTATTTGAACATTTTAATATAATATTTTTAGCAATAGCGCCATAAAATTTATTATCAATTTTTAACTGTAGAGATGAACAGAGCTGTAACATGATTTGTGAATCTTTTTTATTAATGAATATTCTGATTGCAACTGAATATTAACTGCGTGAGACTTCCTATATGTGAAACGAATCCCAAATATGTTTCTGCCATTTCATACTCGAAAAATTTTTTAAAAATTTTAGGACAGCTTTTAAAATATTTATTTAAAAAGTATTTTGGGTTTGTAAAATTTTAAAATTCTATCGATAGCAGGTATTAATGACAATAACCTGATAGGTATATATCACAACAACTCACACCATTCCAAGTTAGACCACTTCACCAACTCTTTTAATTCATTAACTCTTTTAGTTGATTAACTAAATTCATTAAAACATTTCATAACATTTCGACATCCACAGATAGTACATTCATTGCCTTCTTGCAAGAATTATGTAGTATATGGCATATACAGTCAATTGGTATTAATTCATTCTTGTGCTGTCTCAATTCAATAACTTTGGTTTTAGCCAAAATTTACAGAGGCATTATCAGCGAAAAAAGCTGACATGCAAATCATTGATAACCCTGAATCAGCTATATTTACATTATGTGGCTAACTACATCGTTGGATTTTTCACTATCCGAGGAAATAATTTTAACAGTTTTATTGAAATTTTCCTATTCTTGTTGAAATAGTGAAGGATCGAGGGAAATGTTTTGATATTTCCCTTATTAGATGCATCTGTTAGAATTGCATATGGATGCCCATCTTTCAAATCATCTAGAATTGACCTCTAGGATTCAGGTACTAAAACACTTGTGATAGCCTTGCTCATTTTTGTTCTGCCACAAGTAAGGTTTGCACTTATATTGGAGTCGTTAAATATCATTAGAAAAAGATTCGACCCACATTGTTATGATATAGCTCTGTGAATGTTGAACTACATGATAGATGTATACGATTTCCGCATATGTAGTTGCATCTGTATTATTTATTATTTTTGAGAATATTTTTGTATTGCAATCGATGTTGATATACTACCCTGTACTGACTTATATGAATGAAATGATTTTGATTTATTATTGGATAAAAATAAAACAGGATAAAAAGAAATTTACAAACTGTTGTAGCTGTTGAAAAAAAGAAGAAATAAATTTAATTTAATACATCAAATGTCAGTTATTTTCTGACAGGGGAATTCAGTTTTCCTGGTGGATGGAAGGAAAACGGGATCATCACATGGGTTGTTGTTAAAAAAGAGTCCTTTGTTGCTATTTGGAGTGAAGATATTGGATTAATTGGAGAAGATGTCAGATGGGAAGAACAAAGAATGGAGAAGATTCAACTATTTTTATAAATATGAAATCTTCTGATAAATATAATTATGAATAAATATGGATTTTCGTTAATGTTGCCGATGACCTCAGGATTTACTTAGGGATTAATGCGGAACACAATGCAATGTAAAGGATAAGAAAGGTAAGACCAGTAAATATTTCATGTTAAAGATATAAATTAATTTATAAAAATGATAGCTATGTTTGTATATTTTTAGGCTAGGTTAAGGAATAAGAAATGTTAAGATGAATAGTTCATTTCTATTAATGTTTGTATATTATTAATGTGGTCAGTAAGGTAGTTTCATAAATTGAACTACATTTGAAATAAAGGTTTATATATTATTAATATGGTCAGTAAGGTAGTTTCATAAATTGAACTACATTTGAAATAAAGGTTTATATATTATTAATATGGTCAGTAAGGTAGTTTCATAAATTGAACTACATTTGAAATAAAGGTTTATATATTATTAATATGGTCAGTAAGGTAGTTTCATAAATTGAACTACATTTAAAATAAAGGTTTATATATTATTAATATGGTGAGTAAGGTAGTTTCATAGAACTACATTTGAAATAAAGGTTTATATATTATTAATATGGTCAGTAAGGTAGTTTCATAAATTGAACTACATTTGAAATAAAGTGTAAGGGTGAGTAGGTTACATAGATATATTGGTGGTTTAATTAGAATTAAACGGATAAAGTATTTGGTGAATGATAAATATATATGGAAATGTACTTTTGTAATAAAGTATGTGTTATATAATTATGCATTTTGGGTTTTTAAAGGGATGGACATGTATGGGATAATTTATTATTAATTAATATTAATATATTGTATGTGTAATTTAGTTTCAATTAAGGTTGATATGTTATTAAGGGATCTATTGAGGGTGAGTTAATGTTGTTTATTTTGAAGTAATTAACCATTTTTATGAAATAGGGTGTAATGTGGATTACACATATGATATATTTAATTATGAATGATAATTTAAAGGAATTGAAGTATGATGAAGTCAGAATAATATCTATAATGTTATAGGTGGATAGTTATTTTGATTTAGTGCCTGCATTTGATATATATATAAATTGGGTATAGATTTATATGATATATTAGATGATGTGTAAGATTTTTTTTCAAATTATGAAATCTTTATATTTAATATATATATTTTTTTTAAATTATAAAATTTTATAAAAAGTTTTATTTGCAACTATTATATTATTTTTATGGTATGCAATGATGTGAAGGGAAAATATTTTTACAGATAAGGTCGGCCATGTTGATGGGTCCTTGAGGTGGGAATATTTTACTTTGCATACTGGAGAAAGTTTTTTTTTTGTGTAATTCTTTTTTTATACAAATTTATGCTGCATATTACATTTTTTTTATCTTTGTAATAATTTTATAGCACATCACATTTTACTATTTATTTTATGAACATTTTTTTTAAAGAAAAGACTCAAATTATTTTATATTGTGAAGGTATATTAAAAAATTTTTACATATATATCATATAGACCATTATATTCTCAATTTTTGTTACTTTGCATTCTACATTTCTGTGAATTTGTGCTAATTGTGATGGCAGGGTTAGATAGAAATGGTATATTTTTACTAGGATACTGAGTAATTCCTAGATGAAAAGTATTTTTACTAGGATACTGAGTAATTCCTAGATGAAAAGTATTTTATTGTCTACGTATTATATATTATTCCTCCTTATAAAATATTAAGTTTATACATATTCCTGGTAATTTTGTTATATCTTTGTTCGGCAAATTTTCGCAATTATTTTTAATACCTAAAAATTTCTATCTATTTTGTAGTTTTTTTTCACATGACCGAAGGAAAATTACATGTGTTTAAATTGCATTTCACACATAAACCATTTGTTCACATTACAGTATTATATGTAAAATCATTATTTCCTAATTACCATTAATCATACCCAAATGATGTATATTATAGATCCTATTTCTCAAATGTCTTAAAATGAATGAATTATTATGTTTTGCGGATATTACATTGTCCATATTAAGGTTCCATAGATTATAAATGCAGATACCCCAATGTACATGTCATTATTGATAATATGTGTTTTCGCGCTTATATATTGAAATGTATCGGAGATATTATATTATAAATCATTATAAGGGAAGTCGATTCGATAAATTCCCTGAACGTCTTCAAGGCGTCTCGATATAATTCAAAGAGATGATTCGATACCATTCAAAGAGATGATTCGATACAACACCACCACAGAGAGAGGGAAACTGGGCTTGTGAAGGGTGGGCGTGTTATAGCTGTTGAAAAAAAGAACAAATAAATTTAATTTAATACATCAAATGTCAGTTATTTTCTGACAGGGGAATTCAGTTTTCCTGGTGGATGGAGGGAAAACGGGATCATCACACGGGTTTTGTTAAAAAAAGAGTCATTTGTTGCTATTTGGAGTGAAGATATTGGATTAATTGGAGTGTCAGCTGGGAAGAACAAAGAATGGAGAAGATTCCACTATTTTTATAAATATGATATCTTCTGATAAATATAATTATGAATAAATATGGATTTTCGTTACAAACTAGACATGTTTTTCGAATAAATATTTAAAATTTATTTTAAAAATATAAAAATAATATATTAATGTCTCTCAAAATTATTATTTATACATATTAAAAACGTTAAAATACTTTTTTTTTAAATTGCGGGAGAAATTAAAAACTTGCGGTAGATTTTTGCGGGAGATTTCCAATTACGGTAGTTTTGCCGAAGAGAGATGTCTGCGTGTAAACTAAAAAATTGCGGGAGTCTCCCGCTGATGGGGGAGATGGCAACCCTGCCTGAGACCCTGATTCCAAAAAATGTATGCATATATCTTAAACAATAATTTAAAAGAAAGAATGTAAAAGTTGATATTTTTTTTATATAACTATACATCATAATTTATATATTTTTGGAAAAAAGCATTTATATATAAAAAAGTGAACCAAAAATGTTTTTAAGAAATGGAATATAAGCCAAAGATAAGTCTTAAGACAAAAGTGAAATGAATTATAATTATTAATACCATAAAATTACTAAATAATATAATATATCATATATAATTTTTTACTAAATAATATATATCATATATAATTTTTTATAAAGTGAGTAATTTTAATTTATTTATCTTAATTAAAGTAAAATATAATTATAAAACTATTGGTAAAATTAAATCATAAATTAAATAAAAAAATTAAGGCACAATACAAACAGTGGAATATTATATGTCGTGGATTTACAGTATATCTAATTTTATCAATTATCATATGACAATCAAGTAATTTTTACCAATATAGCGGATTATATATTTTACAAAACTATAAAATATTGATAAAGACATCAGAAAATATATTTTAAAGACATTGTGGGATAAATAATATGAAGATTAATTTTTATTATCATTTTTTATTTAAAATAAATAGATGGCGTTAAATAATTGAATGCAAATTGTTGCTATATTTATTATCAAGAGCATTGATTAGTAAAATTTGTTAAAATATTCTGTAATATATTCACTAACTGTCAAATAGGTCTGTAAAAGTGGAATTTTACCTAGTATTTTTGTAACTAATTCTATATAATAGTGGAATATCAACTATATGTCTACAAACTTTTTATAAATAAATTTTTTAGGTTAATGATGCTTACTACCAAGTGAATGTATGGAAATATTCTAAATACCAACTTAATTTGCTAAATATCGACCAAAATTTATTAAAATGTAATAAGATCCTTATTATTTAATATATTAATACGGAATCACGTGGTCGAGTCCGGCCTCCTATATATTATCCCCCCAAGGATGGAGGTTAATGATGCTTACTACCAAGTGAATGTATGGAAATATTTTAAATACCAAACTAATTTGCTAAATACCGACCAAAATTTTTTTAAATATAATAAGACCCATGTAATAAGACCCTTATTATTTAATATATTAATACGGAATCACGTGGTCGAGTCCGGCCTTCTATATATCATCCCCCCAAGGATGGAACCACCAAGTTAGAATAAGAAAAAAAACATGATCATTCCTGGGATTCGAACCCGGGAGCATAGGATAAGTAAGCCAAGCTCTTGCCTACTAGGCCATAGAGGCTTTTCAAAAATCACTATTTTTCAAATATATATTATAAATATATTTGGTAGTGCCTATCCAAATGAAAAATAAACAAAATTCAAATTTGATAGATGGTACCTTAAGGTACCAAGCATCATTAACCAAGTTAGAATAAGAAAAAAAACATGATCATTCCCGGGATTCGAACCCGGGAGCATGGGATAAGTAAACCAAACTCTTGCCTACTAGGCCATAGAGGCTTACCAAAAATGACGATTTTTCAAATATATATTATAAATATATTTGGTAGTGCCTATCCAAATGAAAAATGAACAAAATTCAAATTTGATAGATGGTACCTTAAGGTACCAAGCATCATTAACCAATTTTTTATATGTTTGGAATAAATTATTACCATTCTTTTATATTAATGTATATACAAGTAATTTATCATATTTTATATAAACTTATAAAAATATATTTCATAATTGTTCCAGGCTTATTTTGTTTTAATAAAATTAACCTACTATCTTGTAAAAATATTTTATGACTATATATAACTAAGGTAACCCGAAGACCGGGCAAAAGCGGGCCGAAAGCCCGCCCCTAAATAGGGTCTGGGGGCGAAGCCCCCAGTAATTTTTTAATTCTTCCTCCCTTAGGAAAATCCTGGCCACGCCTATGTCACAACAAGACATGAAGCAATATTCAGCATCATAGGTAGATTGTCGAATTGAATGGCTACACAAATCAGAACATAATTCATGTAATTTCTGATGATGAAATTGCGCTTATTGTAATCAGGAATTGGGAAAAAATAGAATAATAATTTTCTTTTCTCGTTAGGTTTTTGCTTCCTGACGAGTCTTATTTTTCTAATTATGTGATTAGACAAAATTATATAAATGGATTAAAAAAATATTAAATATAAGTTTAGCTAAAATGGAATGAATTGAAATGCCTCATATAATATTTAAAATAACTTCGCTCTTTTAAAACAAATCATAGTATATTTCTATTTCAGTTTAGTTGTCCTAATTTATTAATCTGGCAAATGTCATAAATTTTATTAGAGTAGCGATAAAAGTGATTGCGCATTATCATCGTTTTGTTCTGAAGATGATAAAATTTCATGGAATAAAATATTTACTTTGTGAGTGCAATTTGTTCTCGCAAAACAATGTTGTTTACTTTAAGGAGTATATGTGCAACCCTAAAAAATCGAAAGGCGGAAAATATCTCTTTTTTACATTTTCTATACTTTCATATTTTTTAAACTTCTTCGAGACTAAAAGAGGTTTTATAGAAAGATTTAAAACAAAAGTTTTAAAAGCAAGCATAGACCGATATTAAAATTAATTAAACAAGATGAAGCGAACTTATTATTTATGATTTCATTTTTTACAGTAGAAAGCAAGACCCTATAAATATATATATTAGAAGTAAGATATTTTTCTCAGGCAGCGTAGGTCATGAAAATCCTTATATTATGTTGGAAAATAGAAATATTGCTTAAATCATTTTAAAAAAATTAAGAAGCACCCCCCCCCCCTTACCTCCCTCAACAGAAAAGCTTGGATATATTTGAAACAGGAATTCTTTCATTTATTTATTTTTTAAATTTAGCAATGTTAAAATTTAAAAAGATAAGATTTTATGTTTTAAAGCTACAAAATTAATAATTTTGACGATTACAACAGATTTATTAAGATGGTCTAATCAATGCAATGTTCCCTTTCATCTTTTCTTATTTAAAAATTTATATGCCTCCAGATATGGCTGGGGGGGGGGGAATCTATACTATACCATTTATTTTATTTAATATTTTTGAAAAATTTGAATTATATTATTTTATAGATAAAAATAAAACTTTTTACTATAATAATAATAAAAAAATTATCAACTTGTTTTTTTCGCGCAAGAAAGGGTTAATCAAATTAGTAACTAGGGGCTAGTAGAATCAGAGTTAGTCGAATCAATTAAATTATGCTTAAAAATATAAGAAGTATTCATTGGCTATTATTATGGCTTTAAATTAATTCTATATGATAATCAATAGAATTTGAAAAAATAAAAAATACTCATTAAAAACTTAAACATTTTTAAAATTAATAATATGTCTACTGTAACATTTTGAAGAACTTAGCTGGATTGGGTGATTATAACCGTTGTCAAATAAAGAAAGGTTAGAACTAAAATGATACTAAATCTTTATTAAATAATAAGATAAAAACATAATCAAAATAAAAGAAAATTAATATAAATTAAAATTAACTATTAAAAAAATTAAAATTAAAGATTAAAAAAATTAAGTTCGTAAAATCATAATTTAATCCTTTATTCAAAATTATAACATTATCAAATTAACCAAATTATAAAAGTAAAAATAATAAAAAAAGATTAATAAAAAAAATATAAAAAAAAATACAAAAAAGTTAATAATTATAAAAGATGTTCACGAATGGTAAAAATTGGAGTTTTTTATACTCTTTTTCAATCTTCTTTATAACTAATATTATAACTTAAATTATTTTCAGTTCTCACTATTCAAATATAATATTTTTATCACGCGTTATAATAATAAATCCAAAAGAAATCTATATGCAAATTAAATATAAAGTACAAATTTAACTAATCTAAAAATTACAACAATTTTTTATGAATTATTTATATGCAAATAGTGTATTATCTATATTATAATTTTCCGATGTCCTCACTTCTTCATCGCTACGTTATGTCATCGGTACGTATTTATATATTTATTTTTATTTATTTATTTATTTTTCAATATCTATACAAACAGATGAGCCTATAACTTCATAACTTACAACTGTAGGATGCAAAAGTAAAACCTTAAATATTCTTTTAATTTATCTTTACTACAACCTAGAAAATATTGGATGTCAAAGTAATACATTAAATTTATCTTATTTACAAAATATTACAAATTATTCATATTATCATTAATATTTTATAAAGCTACCATTAAAAAAAATACATTTACTTAACAAAATACCAACAGTCAAAACAATTACTACTCAATAAGCTGCTAATATTGAAAATAATTATAAATGTAAAATACAATATGATACATAATATTTTCATTATATCAATTATGTTACTATATTCAAAATTAATTTGTTATTTAATTTATTTTTAAATAAATCAATTGTCATTTAAATTTCAAAATTTTTTTTTTTTATAAAAGCATTTTATAAATTTTTAAAAGCATTTTATAAATTTATAAAATCAAAATATAACTATAACCTTGATCATAGTACAAAAAAGTATAAGAATCATTTATTTTTATTTCATGGATAACAAATAATGATGCAAACATTAATCATTAAGCATTATAAAAAATAAATTGTTATAATTGTTGCAGTGAACACATTCAATCTATATTTTTCTCTATAACTTAATTTTTAAAGTTATCTCCAATAATACGAGGTAAGATTTGTTATTTCTTATAATAATATTAGGGCAGATCTGATTTTGTCATGATTTTCGAATAAGTGGTTTGCCCCGGCTTTCCCAGTTTCCCTTATTACGAATTCATGTGTTTTTTTTGTATGTATACTAGGAGTTAACCCATAGACTAATTGGCAAATCAGAGATTTCCCCTTCTTTAATTAGATTTAATATCTCCGGGCTTGCAAAAAATTTTTCAAAATTATTATGGGTTGGACTGGGCTTAAAAAATATTCCTCAAAATTAATATTGGCTTGGTTTTTTAAATTATTAGGGATTGAGCTCGGGCTCAGAGACCTGCAGAGGCACCATTTGCACGGCCCGGCACGGCCAGGATATTTTTTTAAAAATTTTTTACGGCCCGGCCCGGATTCAAAAATTTAAGGCCCGGCCCGGATAAATTTTAAAAAAAATTTTTACGGCCCGGCCCGAATTTAAAAATTTTAGGCCCGGCTCGGAATTTTTTAAAATTATATTCGACCTGGTATATATAAAAATTCACCCATGAGGTATTTTACCATATTTTTCAGCGAGTATTATCGCTTATTATTTAAAAAATGCATGTAAAAAGCTAATATTTTTAGAATATTATATTGAATTTATAAAAATTATAAAACTGTTATTTATAAAAATGGATATTTTGAGCATATACTATATTTTTTGCATTTATAAAAATAAAACTAATATTCATAAAAATGGTAATAATATTCTGAGCATATACTATATTTTATATTGCATTTAAAAAAAATAAAACTAATATTTAATTTATAAAAATGGAAAATATTTTGAGAATATAATATATTGTATTTAATTTACTATTTAATTTATAAAATAAAAATAAATCGCTATTTAAAAAAATGCATGTATAATAAATAGTATTTTGAAAATATAATCTAATTGCACAATATTAATATAGTTTATTTTATAATTTTTAAATATTTTATATTACATTTATAGGTTGGTTTTTCAGGTGTAAAAAAAATGATTAATTTTCATGGATTTACCATCACATTTATGTCTTTTTAGATGTGATGTACCATGTTTATAATTATAAGATAATATACTTGAACAATTCTTACATTGTACGTAGCCAATGTTTTTTTTATTTTCATCTATGATGATGTTAAATTTAGCCCATATTTCAGATTTTAAATTATTATTTGTATTTCTAAAAGAATAAATATTATTTTTAATTTTATTAATTATATCATTAGTATTTTGTGCCATGATATTCCTTTATTTGATTGTTTTGGTAAATATTCAAAAAATTTAGATATGAATTATAAAAAATATATTATTAATACTTGAATATTGGGGCTTATTTAAGATATTCCTTTATTTGATTGTTTTGGTAAAATATGTTGTAAAAATTTAGATATGAATTATAAAAAAATATATTAATACTTTGTATAAATTTGCAGGAAATTAATAATTAGATCGATCTGTGGGTGTTAGGTGTGTTAACCATCACCCAATATTATATTAATCATAACTATAATATAATATAATCTTATAACCATTAACTCATAATGTAAAAATTTTTATAAAAAATATTAAGGCCCGGCCCGGGTTTAACAATCTTAGGCCCGGCCCGGCCCGGCCCGGATATATTTTAAAAAAAAATTAGGCCCGGCCCGGCTCGGATATATTTTAAAAAAAATTTTTTAGGCCCGGCCCGAGTATATTTAAAAAATTTTAAATACGGCCCGGGCCGGGCTTAGGGCCGGGCCTGCAGGTCTCTGCGGGCTTGATAAAATTTTTTTTTAATTATTAAGGTCTTGGATGCTTAGAAATTTTTTCCAAATATTGTGGGCCTATAGCATGAGATTTTTTAATGTAAAATAATGATATTAAATCAAAAAAAAGTTTTCAGTAACCTACAAAATGTAGACATCATTTTTTAATTAGCCTAAAATTATATGGCAGGAAAAACAAATTTCTTAAAAAATATATAAATAAATTGCATATAAGTTTTATTATTATTGAATGGCATTTTTGTAATTTAAATAGATAGCATTTTTTTTACTTAACATAAAGATATAGATGGAAATATAAGACATACACTAAATTTATCTGAAAAACAGCAATAACCCAATATAATAAACAACAATTTATTTTTCTACCACCCCCCCCCCCTTTATAAGAATGCTTCCAAATTTAAATTGATCATAGTACAAAAAAGTAAAATAAATTTTGTTAAATTATTGCAGTATACATAATTTCAATCCATTTCTCCATAACTTAATTTTTAGGGTTATCTCCAATAAAACCCAATTTCCCTTATTATGGAATTCACGTGCATATATATTTAGGAGTTAACCCGTAGACTAATTGGTAAATCGTCGATTTCCCCTTCATGTGATGTTAAATTAATTAGAAATATAACTGTCTTCGGGCTAGGGAATAATTTTCAAAATTTTAATAGGTTGAGCTGGGCTTGGAAAATATTCCTCAAAATTAATATTGGCTTTCACCTGACTTGGGAATATCTTTTACAAATTATTATGGGCAGGCTAGGAACATATTTTCAAAATTATTATGGGTTGAGCTGGGTTTGAGAAATTTTTTTAAAATTATTAGGTTTTGGACGCTTGGATATTTTTCCCAAATATTGTGAGCTTGGACCTGGCTTGAAATTTTTTAATGTTAAATGTTAGTCTTATGTAATCAGTAATATTTTTACTAATAATTTTGATATGGGGTAAAAGCTCATTTAAATATATTTTGACTCAAAGAATAGTTTCCACTCTTAGTCCTAATGGGTTGGACTCAATGAAATCAGTTGGACTTGACCTGAATGGGGGGGGGGGTTAAAAAGAATACAAATTGGATATGATTTTTAAATAAAAGGTAACATTAACATCAATCGTAAAAAAACGAATACATTCCCCGTCATTTTTGACGGACTTTCTACTAGTATCAATAAAGGATAGTCCATAAAAAAAGGAGACTTAATAAACCAATGGAATCTACAAGCCCCGTGTTTGGGGCTATTTGGGATAAAAATTAATTTTTTAAGAATCAATCTTGAGAAAAAATTAAAATATTAAAAATATCTTAATGTATAACTTTAGGTAAATGTTTGTTGGACTATCTCACGGTATTTTATAAATTCAAATACAACAATTATTTTCAGGATTATGATGATTTTGACAAAAAGGCCAACTAGCCCTAATCCCTACTATAGGAAGAAATTTAGATTATTTACTGGTGGCTAAAAAACGTCACGTTTTAAAATCTTTATCACTAAAACGCGTCATTCGTTTTTAATGAAATCCCTATTTTATTGTGTATCTTAATATTCTCAAAATATTTTAAATTTTATAAAGTCGGTTTTTAGAAAATTAAGATAAAAAGAATGTAGTCGGGCCCTTATCTTTGTAAAAATTTCTCCTAAATCATAAAGTATAACATAAAATATTTAGGCATTATCAAACAAATCTCATTATTAAATGCTTCTAACAATATAAACATGTTATTTTAAAATTAGATAATGATAATATTATGCCATGAGAATAAAAATTCGAATGAATTCCTGAATTCTCTATGGAAAAGCAGAATTTTCATCCAGTTCAACATGCTTTAAACAAACCTCAAAATATGGGTTCCATATACCGAAAAATTATCAATTAATAGGCTACAACATTTTGAATCTTACAAACTTGAAAGAAATATTAGTAAAATATGACCCTTAGTTTTGCAAGAAATATTCAAATTGGCGAAAAAAAGGATAGATTAATTACATTAATTATATTTATTATTTTAATAATTTTATGGTTCCCAAAGTATGCTTTGTGTTTTGCATTATAATTTATAATTAAGAAAAAAATTTGAAAAAAGGCGAGCCTTCTGATATAAGTCAACATTGGGAACAGGTCTAGCCCATTTTTAAATAAATAAAAATAAATGAGAGTCTTCAGTTTTTTTTGTCAAATAATAGTATTTCAAATTTTCTAAAAAATGACTGGATCTAATTATTAATAAATATTTAGGATATTAAATTCCATATATTTTTTAATAAAATTCGAAATTTCATAAATAGCAAGTGATGTGTTTTAGAGTTATAAAAATTTTAAAACGCTACAAAAGGTCTGGACTTGCTAAGTGAGTTACAACATAATTAGAAAGTCTATTCCTTAGAGAAACAGAGATCCGGTGTAAAAATATTATCGGCTATTCCAAAAGATTTATGGTTTCCGATATATTTAAAAAATAAAAACAAATTAATGATGAACTCCTTATCTGAAAATAAGTGGATAAGAAGCAAAGAATTTTAATAAAATATTCATTATATCAACCATTTGTCAAATATAAATCATTATTGCATACGTGATAATGCATTCGAGGTAATGTCTTCGCTCTAATACATTCTCCATGATGCATTCGCAATAATGCATTCGCGTTAATACATTCTCTGTAAAGTATTCGCGATAATGTTTTAGCTATGATGCATTCTCGATAATGCATTTTCTATGATGCATTCACGATAATGCATTCGCGATAATGCATTCGCTATAATATCTTTTAGCGATAATCAACATTCGCGGTAATGTATTCGTGATAATGCATTTTGCGGAAAAATTTTAGCGCTATTAGCGATTCATTCCTATGCATCCTCGTTTATTATGAATTATTTTTGAAAACTGAACGTAGAATCGTATTTAGCGCTTAATAAGTATTTAGAAAATGATAATATTAATGAATACTTTTTGGATGACTAAAATACCCATTCCAGACAAAGCCCTTCACCTCCTCGATAATTATACGCTATATTTGAAAAATGAATGCAGAGTTATATTTGCTTCATCAATGGGATTTAGAAATTGTAAATAATTTATTTCCAAACATACCATGAATCTATTCAAAGCCTTATAAGTACTAAGTGTCTAAAAAAGGAATTTTAAACTTAATTGAACCCCATCTAAGATATTTTCAGAAAATTCTATTATTTTAGAAACTAGACGTCAAATAACGGTTCGTACCGGGCTTAAAAAATTAGGCCCGATGTAGATCACTAATTCAAATTAATAGACCCCCTTAATAACTTAGAAGATTAATGTCATTTACTACTAGATACAGTGTTAAAATCAAGATTTTATTTATTTTCATTTTAGATCAAAACTGCTGGAATTATTTATAAATTTGAAAGATCATAATTTTTGTAAAGCGTATATGGTCTAGTTGATATAAGCCTGGCTTCAATTCGACAGTTGTGAGTTCGAATCAAGCAAATACAAATCGTAATTTAGTCAACTCAATTTGACATTAATTACAGTGGATCGTAGTTTGACGGTGATTCGCAGTTAGTCAAATAATTTTAACATTTACTATATGGATTCGTAGTTTAATGAACTAATTTTAACATTAATTGCCTTGATTTATAGTTTTGTCATCTAAATTTATTAATTAAGGTGATTCACAATTTTATGACATTAATTATGGCGATTTGTGATTTAGTAAATCAACTAATTTTAACATCAATTACGACGATATATTTAGTCAACTAATTTTAATATTAATTATGCCGATTCCAATAATATAATCATTGGCCGATTCATAGTTTAATCAATTAAATTACCCTTAATCAATGTCATTAATTACGGCGAATTGTAGTTTAGTCTACTAATTTTAACATTAATGTTAAACATGGATCTATATATATAATTATTTTATTTATACTGGTTGTTGTATAGCGCAAATTGTTATATGTAGCATTCATTTTATTAACACAACTGTTAACTTAATTATATAATTTTCTTAATACCAAATTGATATTTTTAACGAAAGTAGAACCATTATTTATATTTATTTATTTCTATAACTCATTTACAATAGGTATCAATTTTCATTGACATTTTATTCACTATAATTAAACATAAGGTGCAACTTAATTACAAATGGCGAGATATAATTACACGTTAATAGATTGATGTGTACATAATACATTAGGAAGTTAAACAACACCTATTATATTAATCATAAATATATATATAAATATATCTAACTGGCAAATATAATATATAATATGATAAAATATTACAATAGATTACTTCTTTTCTACATTTCCCCTTACGTTAATTGAGAGATGTCCATATCTCTTCAATCATTCGTTTCGGGGGCTTATTTGTCCGCCCTCGCCTTGGGGTCTCACACTCTCTCTGATCGCTGTCAGCGATCACGCGCTCCGTCGTATCTGATATCAAAAGGTCCCTTAGCTGGTCAGCATGTTTCCGTATTACACGATCTGGGGTCTTGACTACATAGGAATATAATCCCTTTCCTGAATCACCCCTTCTCTCCAACCCTTAGCGGTTTCATTCCTTACTCACACATGCTGACCAACGTCAAATTCCCTAAAATTGGAATGTGTATCACGTTCTTGATTTTGTTTATCATTGGCTTTGTCAATCTCCTTTCCCACCTCTGGTCTAGCCCAGTCTAGATTAGTTCTTATTTGACGACCGAACATAATCTTCGCTGGTGACCTACCCGTCGAACTATGTTCTCCCAGCCTATACGCTGCTACCGTTTGAGTTATCGCCTCTTGCGGGTCATTAATCGATTCTCGACTGGCATAATACCTCCCTTTTAAGGTTCGAATGGTTCGTTCCGCCTGCCCATTTGTCTTCGGGTGGTACGGCGTTGGGCGAATGTGGCAAATGTTGTTTTCTTCACAAAATCGATTAAATTCTATTGAAATGAATTGAGGTCCATTATCCGTTACAATGCTTTTAGGTACCCCAAAGGTAGCAAACCACTTCTTTAATCTCGTTATCATCTCCTTCGCCGATGTGTTTCTCACCAGGTCTACCTCAGCCCATTTTGAATATGAATCTACTCCCACTAGCCAATATAAAGAGTCAACCGATCCCGCAAAATCTACATGTATATGCTCCCATGGCTCTTTGGTACAATTCCATGAGTATAATGGTAACTCCATTACGTTCAGTCGATTTTTCTGACATCCAACACACAGCTTTCGTTCTATGCCCTCTTCGCATTTCGGCCACCAACAATACAACTGAAAAATAGATTTCATCGCGTTCATTCCCGGATGTCCCCGATGTAGTGTTTCCAACACTGAATTCCTAAGCTTCGTAGGGATTATCAATCTACCATTTCGTTCAACTATTCCCCTGTCTACTGTTAATTCCTCTCGTTGGGTGTGAAAGATAAAGCCTCTCAACCCTTGCTCAATATGTTGTGCCACTCGCTTTAGTATTGGATCTTTAATTGAATTCTTGCGCAGGTTTCCCTCTGAGACCTGCATATCCTCTAAGTTTACGTTCCGAATTGCCAATGCATGCTTGGTATCCCGATTAGGTATGATATCGTGGAGCAGTAGCCTAGATAAGGCGTCTGCTATAACATTTTCCCGATCAGATCTATATTTCACGCTAAAGTCGTAAGCGGCCATCTTCCAGGCCCAACGTGTCAGACGATTGTTTGATATCTTTGGCAGATCCCTTTTTTCCCCGAAAAACCGTTCCAAGAGTTTATGATCTGTCCGAAGTATAAATTTTCGACCGTAGATAAAGTTATGGAATTTTTCTATTCCAAATAACAATGCCCTCGCTTCTTTATCAATAGGCGCATAATGCTTCTCCGACTGTAACAACGTCCGAGACGCGAATGCTATGGGTTTTTCCCCGTTTTGTGAAACCTTATGAAGTAAAACAGCCCCCAGTTCTCTATCTGACGCGTCACACTCCATAATCAACGGTAATTTAGCATTATACGGCATTAAGGTTTCTTCTGCTGATAACAATGTCTTAACTTTATCGAAAGCCTCCTGCTTTACATGTCCAACACCATGGTACTTTTACATTAGTCAATCGATGTAACACAGCTGCTTCACTATGAAGATTGGGAATGAACCGTTCATGATACGTGACAAACCCAAGAAATGAACGTAACTGATGAACATTCTTGGAGTTAGGTGCGGCCTGGATTGCTTTAACTTTCTCTTCGCTTGGATGTACCCCATTTTGGTCGATAACGATACCTAAAAACGAAACAGATTTCCGTAGAAATTGGACTTTTTCAAATAGCTTTGAGGCCTGCTTCCTGCAGCCTATCAAGTACTATTTTTAAATTAGACAGATTTCAGCGTCATTTTTGCCGGAGATAATTACATCGTCCAAATACACTCCAGTCATCTGGCAATCTTTAAAAACATTGTCCATGTAACGCTGGAAAATAGTTGGTGCGCACGAAAGCCCAAACGGCATCCTTCGGTATCGAAAATATCCTTTATGTGTTGAGATGACCAAATATTCTTGGGATTCTGGCTCAACGGCCATTTGTAGATACGCGTCCTTTAAATCTATCACCTTAAAACGGTTCCCCCCTTGAATCTTAACCAATAAGTCATCCAGCGTAGGAATAACGTGATGATCATATAATAGATGGGGATTTAAACCAGGGATATGAACCCCGACAAAAAAAGGGTCCGGGTTCGGGTCCGGTAATAAATTAAAAAAGAACCCGGATCCAGGGTTCTGGTCCGGGTTCAGAGGAAACATAAAAATAATGACTCAAAATAAGACTTTTTTTCATTCATTTTTTATTATACTTCAATATATACACATTTATAATTCGAAATGAAATAATTTATATTTTAAATATTTTATTCAACAGCACAATCATGATATCTTCTAAAATATCATTCTTCAGATTTCCACGTAAATTAGTCAACGATGAAAATCCACGTTCTGCGCTTACCTAAAATAGATAGTCATTTTTATAATACATAAATTATTGTACTGTGTCGCCGGTACAGCCATGACGATTCTAGAAAAGGTATATAATTCTGGATATATTGAAGAATTTTCCTCCCATAATTTTAAAATGTTTGCATCTCTATTTATTCTCATAACTTCCGAAAACTTTTCTATTAAAGATACAATAGATATTTTTTCTCCTTTCTATCAGATGATAATTTAATTTTTTTTCTCTATCTAATAGTAAAATTTCCAGATCATCAATATCGTTATCATTATCATTGTTATCGCTACAACCAGTAGATATTGTTGTAACCACCAATGTATTGTAAATAATAGAGTTTTGGGTATGACATAAATCTTCAAGATGGTCTATAGCCATTTGTTTTTGCTCACTACTTAATAAAACCTGATATCGCGGGTCTAAATATATCGAAGCATATACAACACTATTTTGTAAATATTGTTGCTCTCTTATTTTCATATTTTCTAATACTTCATTTGAAAAAGAACTTGTTAATCTCCCTAACTCTAATCGACATCTTAACAATATGCCATAAAAATCCGATAAACATAATTGTTCAGCTTGCACTCTTAATGTTGTTATTTTTAAAGGAACCAGCACACTAGTATGCTCTTTTACTTGATTCCAATCATCTTCTGACAAAATGATTTCACATGCTTATATGATAAAATCATTACAGAAATCTTTCAAACTTAATAATCGCTCTAGCATCATACACATAGAGGACCACGTGTTGTGCAATCTAAAATTGCCATTTACCTTTTCATGGATTTTAATATTCTAACAATTGTGGGAGTTCTTAAATATTTTACAACATCCCTTGCTTTATCAATTATAGTTTTAAAGTGACTATTTTTTATGGAGATTCCACGAAAAAAATTAATAAAATTATAAAAATTTTATATTTTTTTTAAAAAATTAATAAAATTATAAAAATTATATATTATTTTTTAAAAATTAATAAAATTATAAAAATTTTATATTATTTTTTAAAAATTATATTTTTACATTAATTTAAAAAAAAAATTTAAGTTAAAAATTTTTAACACCCTGAACCCTTGGACCCTCCACTTTTTAAAAGGGTCCGGGTTCACATCCCTGATTTAAACTCACCTTGAAATCTGCGCAAATACGAATCTCGCCATTGTTTTTCCTGACATTTACTGTTGGGGTTGCCCATGGCACCCTAGTTATAGAGGAATCGATGGGCTCCAAAATCTCCTCAGCCACAAGGCGATCAAGTTCTAGTTCAACCACTCTGCGTAATGGAAATGACACTCGACGAGTTGGAAACGATTTTGGAACAGCCGTATCTTTTAATTGGAGTCGCACAGCGAAATTACGTATCAACCCCGGTTTGCCGTCAAAAACAACTTTAAACTGTTTAGCTAACAAATTCCCCATTACGTCTTCCGTTAGTGACATCCTCGATCCGTGTGAGCATCGATTGTATTCGAACGGCCCAACGGGGGGGGCTTCGGCCCTCGGGGGCACCGATTGTATTCGAGCGGCCCATCGGGGCATCGTTGGTTTGGTGGCAACTTGAAGTTATTGTTTTTCTATTCGTTTTGAGAACCTGTTGTATGCTTACCTGTCTCGGTAACTCAAACCCAAATGCTAAAATCCATGGCAACCCAAACAGAGGTAGGTCATTTGACTTTATTATAATAACTGATAAATTGCGAATTTCCTTCCCCACTTGCATACGAACCATGGCTTCACCCATAAGATCCAAAGGCTTATCTCCATAGGCTGCTTATGGGTTTGTGGAAGATGTTAGTGGTTTGCCAATTTTCTCCCAAATATTCAATCCTATAATAGAGGCTTGTGCTCCTGTATCATAATCAAAAGTGACACTAAGTCCATTTATTTTGGCTGTGATCTTTGCCCTTTTATTTAATCCCCTTGTCCAGAGATTATTAATTGAATCACTTGAGTGAAAATGTGGTTTCACTGAGTTTAAATTGCGATATACAAGCTTACTACGGCAACATGCTGCGAAATGTTCGGTTCTTTGGCATTTAAAACATGTTTTGTCTTTAGCTGGGCATAAATATCTTTCATGCCAGCCGGCACAATTCTTACATTTATTATCGTAAAACTTATTATTAGGCTCCCTATAATTAATGTCTCTCTTAACACACTCTTGTGAATTAGGCATTTTATGTTTGCAATCTTGCGGTCTGACACTATTTACCAAGTCTTTCTTGATAGTCATTTCGTTTTGAGCATTTTCTGTTGCCGTGGCCATATCTAGCACGAACTGGAACGTCAGGGGCTTTTTGTTCACATCCAATGCTAAAGGATATTTAGTCCTAAGTTCAACTTCGAGACCTGATAAATCTATACCCGCAACTAATTGATCTCTTAACCGGCTGTCAACTTCTGACGGCGTAAAACAACTCGCTTTCGCAGTTATTTTGATTCTATTAGCGAACTCTCCAATTGGTTCATTCTCATTCCTAATTAACCTTATGAAGTCGAATCTACTACCGAAAATGGTTTTATTCTTCTCAAAAATATGTAGCGAGACACTCCTTATCTTATCAAATTTAGTTGTTAGAATGGTTTCAGGAAATAAATATTGTTCGAGAATGTCAATGCCCTCAGCGCCAAAACTCACCATGAACAGGTCCTTATTTTCTTGATCGGTCGGTGTCCAGTTCTTTAGTCTTAACGTTGCGCCTCAAAATTGGAACCAACGTTGTATAGACCCATTAATTTGATATTTTTCTAACTTATCAATTATACTAGTATTTTTGGACTGAGGCATAATTTATAAAATTAAAAACTATTTTCTTATTTGTTTTAATTAGAATATTAAAATCCCATCCTCGTCACCACTTTCACGAAAGTAGAACCATTATTTATATTTATTTATTTCTATAACTCATTTACAATAGGTATCAGTTTTCATTGACATTTTATTCAGTATAATTAAACATAAGGTGCAACTTAATTACAAATGGCGAGATATAATTACACGTTAATAGATTGATGTGTACATAATACATTAGGAAGTTAAACAACACCTATTATATTAATCATAAATATATATATATATAATCATATCTAACTGGCAAATATAATATATAATATGATAAAATATTACAATAGATTACTTCTTTACTACAATATTAACATCACTCAATAGTTATATATAAATTATTTAATAGATTTTTTTTTAAATATAAATTGATTTTATATACTATATAAAGAACAGAAATATATTGTATTTTTAGTTAAATATTTTATAAATAAATTTAATAAATAAATATTTTAAAATTACTTTTTTAATCTTTGTCCAATTCCCTGCCCACCTTAACAAATAATTAGGGTGATTCTAGACAATTAATTTTAAACATTAAATTTTACGATTGGTAGTAGAGTCAATTCTTTAACTTGCTCTATTCGCACTTTAGTCAACTAATTATAACAAACTACGGCTATCGTAGTTTAATCATTTTTATTTAACATTAATTACGAAAATTCGCTGTTTGGTCATTATTAATTTGGGAAAATCACAATTTTGTTGTTTTAATTGAACCCAAATTACGGCAATTTGCAGTTTAATCATTTTAATTGAACAATTATTATGGCAATTAGTAGTTTGCGATGGTGATTCGCAGTTTTGTCAACTAATTTTTACATTAATTACAGAGATTAGTAGTTGAGTCATTTTAATTTAACGTAAACTGCGGCGATTCGAGTTTAGTCAACTAATTTTAGCATTAGCTTAGGTATTTTAACATTATTTCCATTCGTAGTTTAGTGAACTAATTTTAATTAATTACAGCGAGTCGCAGTTTAATCAACTAATTATATATTAATTACGGCGATTCTTAGTTTAGTCATCTATTTTATAAATATCATTTTAATTTGGAATATGGCGTAACTGAAGGATTTGCTGTCACAACTCACAACAGCTGATTTATGTAAATCTCTACTATTTATAATCATATGACCTGACCTGTAAGATGATTATTAATAAAAAGTCAAATTTTATTAAAAACCAATCCAAACCGTTAACTTATATTTCTTATACCTGAAAATAAACCTAACCCATTTATCTCTAATCTTTAATCCTACTCCTTACTTCAAATACTTGTTTAATTTTAAATATATCTTATTGAATTAAAAAATTTCTTTCAGTTATTCCTAGTTTTTATCTTTAATTAAACATTAATTTCCGTGATTTGTATTTTAGTCACGGTAATGCGCAATTTACCAGCGGTAGACTTATAGAATATTGAAGCCGATAAAAATTTGCAATCGCTTTCTTCCCTCTGAAATAAATTATGCATATAAATTCCCTTTTTCAAGATTTTTGGCTCATTTCTTCCTCCCTTCGAAAGTTAAACCGTCGACTGTAAGCTTAACGAAAAAATTAAAGGACAAGATTTATTGAATTTTTAAAATTTGAATTATTTTTTTATTTTTATAAATAAGATGACATTCGATGTCAAAATTTGACATCTTACAAAAAAATCTCACATCATATTTTTAAATATTTTTAGTAATGATAGGCAATGATAAAGATCTATTGAAACTGATAATAAGATCTAATACTGTATCTCTTGATGAATCAGGATTCGCAGAAAATGTCTTAATGTATAACACCAAACCAAAGATTATGACAGATATAATTTTGGAAAGTTATCCAAACTTTTTAGAAGATAATGAAGATATAGAGAGTTTTAGATCTTTAGAAATTAAGTAATTGTATATACACTTTGTAGATAAGAAGTCTTTCTATTTAGCAATATCGGAAAAGGTAGATTTTCTTATAAACAAATTTGTCAGACAGAGTTATTAAATAATAATTGCAAACCTCAGCAAAAAACAATTAATCTAAGGTTTCCAGAAACGAGTAGTAAATATTTTTATATTAGTTTGGATACTATTAATTAACATGAGATACTGATAATCTTTTTCCACTAATTCTTAATAATATACCTATATCAACCTCCCTTATATCTCAGCAATTAATAAATTACAATGAAAACACCTTGCCATTTAAAAAATTCTCTCTTTTGGATGCTGATGTATAATTAAAATTATTCATAGTTTAAAATTGTATATTTTTTTTAGTTTAATCTGGCAAGTATAGATGTTTTAAAACATTTTCAAATATTTTTTCATTTACAAAATTTATCAAACAAACCTCAGCATATCTTTGTAACTATCAAAGAAACTGCCCTTATAAGTGATTTGATTGGATTAGCATGTTGGAAATATACAATTTTGGGAATAGAACCTAAATTAAAGTACATTAGATTTTTGAGATTGATTTTATAAAATAATATTGGCCTAGAACACAGTTTGTTAATTGATCTTTTTTAGGATTAGCCCTTTTTATAAAAAATGAAAATCATGTTTCAGGATTAAGATTTTTTAAAAAGAGATTATACTGGATCTTTTTATGATAACACAAATCATTAGCCACTCCCTCTATCATGATGGTGTGGGTATGATAAATATAATTAGAATCATGTTGGGTTTATGAATCAATAGCATCTAGTGCTCTAAATATTTTTTGCTGAAAGGAATTCACTTGTTCACAAAAATAAGAAATGCAATTTTTAGCCATGCCTGAATTTTTATTTTAGATCAATAATTTGACCCAACCCAATCATATTTTTAAAATTTTGCTATCTTGAATAACTTTTCAAAATGTTATTCAATTGAAAATATAAGCAGTAATGTTTCGTAACTAACTATTGATATAATTTAAATTTATTTTATTTTTAAATCTTCCAGGCCTAGATTTTGACATTTTTAAACCTGAATCGGACTTGCCTGGAATCTTTTTTATTTTTCTGCCTGGGACAGATTCCTTGGCTATGGATCTCTGACAAAAATTAAACAATAAAATAGGATTAAAAAATTCGATGCTGAAAATTTGGCGCGGCAGCAATTCGGTGTGTATTTAACACAGTTGCAATTTATTATAAATTTATTAGTATAAAAAAAAGGATGATTAAATAGAAGTTATTTTATATTTTGGTCCTATTAATTATTTCTTTATATTGTTTTTATAAAAATCTCAATTTTATTTACTAAATGTGTAATATCAATAAAAAAATTAATAATATCATAAAAAAAATTAACAAACTAATATTTATACCGATTTTTTTGGTGGACCAATTTACATGTTATAAGTGTTGATTAGTGTTGTTAAACGGCTCGATTAAGACTTTAGCTAATATGATGTAAGCCTATAGATTTAGCTCATAGATGTAAAAAAGGTTTGGACCTTTTCTTGAATCTTTTATATTTTGGCTGAAATCATAATCGGCCGTTTTAAAATTTGACCCAAATCGAGCTGTTTAACAACACTAATGTTGATCCAGAAAAATTCAAATTAAGACTGACTCATTTTTTAGAATTATTTAAAATCCTTAAAATAAAAATAAATCTATTAATCGTTTTAAAAATAAATATTTTTTTAGGCCAATTTTACTATTATTAAAAAATCAAAAACGAATTAGCTCACAATTTTTTTATTTATTTTTATCATGGGTATTGAAATTATAAATATACTAAAAACAATATATTTCTGGTACGCCCGAGATCAAGAAATATGTATCGGGAACGGGATACAGCTAAAAATATTATATTAATTGTATCTGATTATGTAAATCGTCCGATTACTGATTATTTAAGTAGGATTGCATATAATTTTAATTTACAAAAATATTAAACTATTTTAAATGTTATCTATTTTTTTTAAATGTTCTTTTAAACATATTTTTAGCATGTTTCTTGAATATAGTACATTTATATTTTCTATAGTCATTAATAAATAAATAAATTGTGCGTTAATTCTATTTTGATTATTTTATATTAGAAAAAATTGGCACAAACTTAATATATATTTTTTAAATGATTAATAGAATTATTTTAAGCAATTTAATAAATCTCTATGAGTCAGCTTAATTAAAAAAAATTTTGATCAACATTTAAACGGATTTGGGTATGTTTAAAATGGCCGATTAAGATTTTAGTTAAAATAATGTGTAAGATTCAAGATAGAACTCTTCTTACATCTATGCACAAAATCTCCAGACTTACATAATATTGGCTAAAATTTTAATTGAGCCATTTAACCACACTAATCAACATACCTTTAGTTTTAACATGGTAAATTAGTCCATCAATGAAATCGGTATAAATATTGGTTTGTTAATTTTTTTGATATTACACAGTTAGCAAATAAAATTGAGGTTTTTGTAAAAAATATGAAGAAATAATTCAAAATAATTTTTATTTATTCATCCTTTTTTATACTAATAAACTTATAATAAATTGCAACGGTATTAGATACGCGCTGAATTGACAGTTCGCCGAATTGTCCCTATGCCGAATTGACGTGAAACCTTAATATTAGTCTATTTGATTTAAAAAAATTTTTATCCTATAAAGAAGTACGTTTTATAAAAATTAGAGTTGCTATACTAAAAACGTGTTTCATCTGAACTCTTAATGGTATTGTAGAGTTATATTTAAAAAAAATTTATTTAGCCTGTGTCATAAATATATTGAAAAAAAAACCTCAAAATTTATGAATTTTCATAAATTAATAAAATTATGGAACATGTCCAAATTTTCCATTATTTATTTTTTTAAGAAATAAAGAGAAAAAAACGAGAATAAAATACCTAGTTTTTTCATAAAAATTACCCAAATAAATAAATTTTGAAAACAAATTCAAATTTATTACTATTATTTTTTAAAGAAATAAATTTTCGCAATGCAAATGACGAAAAATGATTTAGAACACCATTTTATTTACATTAAAAATAATGTTATTTTTTTCTTCAAAATTAATAAATTTATATTTATTATATTTAGACACAGCCTAAAAAAGGTTTTTTTTTATTAAACAAAATTTTTAACTTATATTTTTGAATGAGTGCAAAAACGAATATTTTCACTTTCAAAATTCTAAAATAAAAGGAACGAGTTGTTTACAACACTAATAGCATCAAGACCATTTAAAGTATCATTCTCTTTTAGAATATAGATTTACACTCCCCCCCCCCCCTTCCCATTTAAAAAAATAATGATTTCGAGCCTAAATTTTCAAGATATTAAGTACAAATATGAAACGAACTCTTATTTTTTTAGCCCATTTTAGAAATACTGACTTTTTTTTAAATAATTATAACAATTTAAAATTTTATTATCATTATTGATTTTGGCATTCCATTTGCACAGCCTAGAATTAAAACATCTTTCGATTTAAACAAATTTCTTTTTTTATTCTAACCTTCCATATAGGTTATTTTTATCCATGCAATTCTTAATATATTTTATATTTAAATAGAAACTTCAACCATTAATTGGATATTACTTTAATATATTAGTTTACTAGAGATTAAAATTATTTTATTATTATTTAGGTATCAGGATATTAATCATTACGGTTTATTCATTACAGAGGACGATACTTTAGGCAACATTGATCATGACTTTCCAATTTCTGAACACAATATGCCATTACATAAATTTGGTTTCAAATCCCTGGCAATACTTGAAAGCGCTTATGACTCTTAGATTATAATGATATATTTTATTTATTATTCCTTTGGAGTTTTAAGCCACTTTTTGTGTTGAATCAAAAAAAAAATTCAATCCTTTTTCTGAATTTCTTTAACATATTTATAGTTTTTTTTATTTACAGATTTTCAATAATTATTATAATGGATTTCTCATTTTTTTTTATTATGACAATGTTACTTAATATAGATTTTTATATAAATAAAGTTTTTTTAAAAATATGCGGTGAATATCATAAGTTCAAACAATTAAAGGTTATAGCCTAGCGTTTTAGCAAAAAAATAATTAAGTACTTGAGCCAGTTCTTAATATTTTTCCTAGGTACATTGTCCCAAGTTTTAATCTTTATAAAATTTTAAAGTCTTTACTCCGAGTTATTAAATTCGTTAGCTTGCTCAATTTATGAAATATATAAATAACCCTTAATAATGATTATACCTTACACAATTATAAAAGCCTTTTTAAAAAAATAGCAAAAATATATATAAATTAAGTTCAATATAACAAATTATTAACCCTGGTTATGTAGCATTGAGTTACCTATAATAGTTCGACCATATGCCGTAATGTCAGTATAGTATTGGTCATAAAAAATCAATATACTCCACTTGATTAGAAAAAAAATTAAATCTTATTATGTTATATATAGTGCTTCATTTTTATTTTGCTAATATAAAACCCCTTTAAATTTTATTATTACCTGATTTTTTTTGTGACTTCTAGACAGGTGATAAGATTAATGAATAATAATATATTTATTTATATAATATAATGTAAAATACATTGTATAAAAAAATATATTAAAGAAAAATACTCATAATTCATAGAGTGGCACACTTTAATTATAATTTTAATGACCTTTAAATTTATTTTTTTATAATTTCCAAAAATTTATTAAAACTAGATAAGAATTGTTTAAATTTTAAAAATGATATATATAAAATCGGAGAGAAGATATTTCAATATTAAATAGATGAGTTAAACAAAAGTGTTTCTTTAAACTAAAAAAATAAATCTAAAAATTTTATTTTTATTTTATGGCGAATGTATAAAAATTCTTTGGGTTAAATAGTTTTAGTAGTTTTTATTTTTGAACTTATTAAAAAATTGAAAAGTTAGCAAAAATTTCTCATTCGGCTGTGATAGAAGTAGTGTTGTTAAACGGCTCGTTTTGGATTTTTAAAAACGGTTAACTCAATATTTCATCCAGAATAATATTACGCAAGCCTGAAGATTTTGGTTATAGAAAGAACAAAGGTTTGGACATCTATTAGCTAAATCTCGTGGTTTAGGCAATATTTTTCTAGCTATTAGCTTTTTTTAAAAATCGGCTCAAAACGAGTCATTTAACAACACTAGATAGAAGGCAAAGTTTTTTTGTAGCACGCCTAAATAAAATAAAATTGACCTTCATGTCGCCATAAGAGCTAACCATTTAGATTAATTCACAAATGTGTTTATAATTTTATGAAGAAATTTATAAATAAAAATGTAAAATAATTTAACAAGCAGTTTTACGAAATGTGATGGGGATAAAAATTCGAGCAATATGAGAATAAAACATTTGTGCTTTCTATTTATAAAATTTTTGTTTGTAATGTTCAGCTTTGTTTATATAAACCATCGACTATCCATAAGAATTCCAGGTTTGTGCATATAGGATCAGGTTATTCTTCATGAAAATGCATTAATTTGTATTTTATTTAACGATCCTGTAAGGGAGGCTAGGTCTAGTCTACGCTATTTTTGTCAAAATCATCATAGGTTCAAAAATATTCTTGTATTTGAATTTACAAAATACGAGATAGTCCAAACACCTACCTAACCTTATTCATTAATAAATTTTTAAATATTTATTTATTTTTCTCAATATTAATTCTAATAAAAGTCATTTTTTGCACCAACAAGCCCCAAACCTGGGGTTTGTTGATTCAATTATTTTATTAAGTCTCCCATAAGATAATTAATGTTATTATTGCATTATTTTAATGGACAATATTTTATTAATATAAATCAGAGACCTACAGAGGTACCATTTGTACGGCCCGGATTTTATAAAAAAAAAATTTTAGGCCCGGCCCGGATTTTTTGTAAATATATTTTATTTATTTTTGATTTTTATAGCTAATATGGGCGATTTCAAATATTTTGTTTTAAAATATACGGCCCGGCCCGGATATTTTTAAAAAAAAATTTAAAGCCCGACCCGGGTATATTTAAAAAAATTAAAATACGGACCGGCCCGTGTACCCGGGCTTAGGGCCGGGCCTGCAAGTCTCTGATATAAATATACGATTTACATAAAAATGACAAAAATAAAAAATATGTAAAATTTTTTTATTCTTACCTAATTCCATTGCATTTTAATATAGATTTGATTTAAATATATAATAGTAGCCAATAAGTACCTATTTTATATTCATACATAAATATAATATATCATATTTGTAGGCATGATTTGATTAATCCGGCTAGCCCTGAGTCATTAGGCCCTAGTTATTAATATAATTAATACCTTCTAAAATTATATAAACATGTTATATGATTAAGAAACTCTAAAATGCGAAGAGATGTTTTAAATTTTATATAATGTCAATTTTATTTTTTTTAAACTCTTCATATTTGAATGCCACCTTATATTGTAGTGTAAAAACATTTTAATTTTTACCTAAAAAACACATTTTATCATAAAATTTTTTTAAATAACTTAGGGGTATAAGATATTTTTCTCTCCAAATAAACATATACAATGTTATTACATGAATAAATTTGAATTTCTAAACATGTCTGACTTTTAAATAAAATTCGTTAAACCGACAACCCTCTTGTGCCGACTAGCCCTGGTCTCCCCTAAATATTATAAGCATCAAAAATCTTTGATCGTTCGATCCCCAGTTTTACGGCCGGGTTAAGGGATGCGTAATATTTAATATCGGAGGTCACTGTTCGGTCTTTGATCCTGACCGATACACACATAACGGATCACGGTCTTCAGACCGATTCAGATCGTGGTCCAAAATAAAAGACCTGTCTTAATTTTTTTGTTATTTTAAAAATATTTTAGTTTTTCCCTAATTTAATTCTTGCTTTAGCATTTTATATGAAATTTTATATTAACAATATCAAATCAAATATGAATAATATAATAAATAATGCTGATATTTAATTTAAAAGTAAAATGTTTATTGTAAAACTTTTCGTTTTCATAATTTATTGCAAAATAAAAATGAATTAAAAAACTAGTGTTGTTAAACAGCTCGATTTGAGCCGAATTTTAAAAACAACTAGATTTTGCTCATAATTGGCACAAAGGTTTCGACATCTATTAGCGAAATCTCGTGGCTTATTCGGGCGAAAATATTGAGTTAACCATTTTTAAAAATCTGCTCAAATCGACCCATTTAACAATACTAAGAATCACGAAAACTTAAAGAAATACTCTAAAATAAAATAAACACAAAAATTTACTAAAAAATGATATAAAATGAATAGTAGAGCAAGCTTGAATATTAATAAATGACTGATCTGAAAATAATTAAAAGACCAGTCTGGACGGCAGTCCTCGAAAAAAAGACTGCTTCGTCAATCGGTCGGAATTAAAATAGATAGGACCACACCATTTACTTTCACTAATATTTAATATGAGTTTTAAAATATTAATGAGCCAAATATTCAGTTTCATATGGATTACAACTTTCCAAGCATACTGACATGGAGTCAGTTAATAAAAAATATATTTGATTTTTAAGCAGCCTTTCATTAACCCATGAGCCAAATCCAATTCTTGTGTATGATCCTAATCGAAGAAGTTTGAATAATTATACCTCTATTGATCCTAAATACCTTTACAGCTCTAAAATGACTATTTATAAAAAGAAAAGGCAAAAATTTGTAATATAAAAAAATTTTCTCATAAAACCACCTCTTAAAAATTATCGATAAATATAATAATTCTTAAAGTTTAATTGTCAATAAATTTTAAATCTAAATATATTTGTAAATAAGATATAGAGCTATTTATAATATAAAGATTTTTATTCCTTGTAAAAAAAAAATATATAAGTGTTTTTGCCACAATAGAAAAAATAATAGAATAGGTGTTTTTGATATTGGATGTAAGACATTTCTATTTAATATTAGTTTATGAAGCTTTAAGATAATAGAAAACACATTAATAAACTAAACCCACAAATGCAAAAAAATACATTCTGAGAATTTTATTAGTGAAACCGACTTACTAGATAGTAGGTATTTTAATCTGGAATACTTTAGCAAATTAATGTCTTATAAAAAAAAGTTTTTACAAATTTGTTAACTCAGATTTGAGAATTTGTATTTAAATGGAATTTTAAAAGTAATTACTAAAAATAGAGGAAATGTTATCATTGCTCCCAATTTGATTACCAGTTTGGGAATCAAAATGGAAATATAGTTGATATTTCCTGCATTATTAGCAATTTAAAAAACTTAATTTAAATTCAAGTGTTTACTTCCCTGGCATCTACTAATATTAATTTCAAATTTACTAAGAGATGTAAGCGAGATTCCCAATGAGATTTTTGTCCTAGCGATTTAGAACCTATCCCAATTTGAGAACCCCCTCTCATCACAATATATATTCCGAAAAAAATTAAAATCAAATTTTAAGATTACTTTTATTTTGTCTATTAATAATAGATCGTTTTAATTATAGTAAAAATTGCCTCACAGGTAAATATTTTACTTTTTTAAAAAAATATATATATATAGTATATCCTTAACAGCTGCTCATTCTTTCCCCATAATTATGCAAGAATATTTGCGAAATTTGACATTAATTTATCCATAATATATATTGGATAAGTGTGGCTATATTAAAAATAATATTCATAAAATTTACATTAAAATAAAATTATTGTAATATAACCTAGAGTTATCAATTCTAAAAATAAATGTTGAAAATATAGGTATTAGAATATAAATAGCTACTATTTGGCTGACAAGTGAAGTGCCATATGAAATACCTACAATGGGTTTTGGTTTCAACGGACAGATTTAAAAAATATATATCACGAAAAAATTTTCAGCACACATATTAAATTTGTATTCAATAAAGGGAAGGACTACTTTTTTCTTCCTTTGCATCTAACAACTCGTTTCTCAGCTCAAGACCACTTTTGATTTGGATTTAAATCATGAGAATCGAATGATATGTTATTTTCTGCGGATGTTATTAAGCTCGTTTAAAAATTCCAAAAATAATTCCTTAGTTTTAAGTTTTGTCATTTAACAAAATATAAAACTGAAATTAAATTTTTTTTTATATAAAATATAGTGTACGAATATAAAAATATGTAAAATTTTTAGGATTGATTATATGCAAAAATTTAAAAAAAAGATATGCTTTGAGGATTTTTAACAATTCTACAAAACAAAATTCCCGGGGATTTCCTGTGATTGTGGTTATATGAGCTCTGGAATTTTTTTCTAGAGCACCATGGTTAATATATAATATTTTGAATATATGGTTATAAAAAAAAATTTAAATATTGGATTACATATAAAAAAACTTATATTTTTTTTACCTTTTATAATAAAGGTTCTAATTAATTAATTAATAACCATCCTTTTTTTATATACAAGATTAAATCCTATTCTATATAAAATTATACTTCATTTGCACAAATGATATTTTTAATTTAAACAATAAACCAACCCCGTATATGGCTCATCCTCAAAATATTTTTCGAAAAAGTTAAGATTGTAAAGTATTTTCAACTTGACACTTTTACAACTAATCGGACGGCTCACATTATTTCCCCAATTAATCTCTTAGTATTATCTTCCTTTTGTTTCCTCCAGATTACTGAATAATTAGTTATTTTTAGTTTTATATTTCCACATGATTTATTGTTAAAACAATTCTGCCACATCTATATTTACCCATATAATTTTTTTTTAAACAAGAGATTAAATTTGCAAAAACCCATATTAGTCGAAAAACTTTTATATTCTAACCACCTCTTTCAGTTTGATAATAGGCTTGAAGAACATGAATGGTAAAAAGCGCTCTCTACATAACCTTGATAATAGCTTATCAAATGAACAATTTACAATGAGTTTATATCTATGATATCGCATTGTACAACGGTAAATTTCCGTGAATTTTAATTTGCCTATCTATATAGTCAGGGGATATATCATCGCATGTCGTAATAAACCATGCACCTATGCTCAACTACCCCTATTTTGAACCATTTCATTCTCAGAAATTAAGACAAGGCTTGATAACCCTCTTAATATCTTATAGGCTTCAGACATAAATCATTAATTTAGTACTATAGGTGTGTTTCTTTATTTCCTCAGGCTTATTTTAATCGATATTTAAAAAAATCAATAATTTTTTTAGCCCGATAGTCACACCCAGAGTCTAGAACGAGAACCTGGAGAAATCTAGGAATCAGAACATGAAATCCTTTATCTAAATTTATGGAGACCTGAATCCTTTTTAAAAATTAATTTACATATTATTATAGTTAAATGCTATATGATTCAAGAGATTATTTAGTGTTTAAATATTTTAATTTTTTTAGCAAGTTTGGAACCGAAAAAACTCTAATTTACATTAACAAACGATTATTTTTTTTTACCGAGAAGATTAAAAAGATCTTGGTATTTTTCTTCAAAAGAATGCCTACAAAAACATTTAGAAAAACAAGGTAATTTAAAATTCTCAAATCTAAATCCGGCCTGATATGAATGAAAATATAGGTTCTATTCGACAGAGATATTTTAACTCGAATTTGTTCTAGTATAAACCATCACTTTTTCTTAAATTCGATAAATGTTTTATCAAAAATGTAAAATTGGGTAAAGAAAGATATTTCTGAAAAAACGAGGGCCCACGCTGCGTCAAAATTGGGCAAATTATATATTATATTTTTTTTAAACATTCTTATCTATCTATTCAATCTTTACGTAATGTAATAATAATAACAGTTAAAGGATAAAACTTACTATAGTAGTAAACTTGTTGTAAAAGTAGGAAGATCTGTGGGAGCCTTTTTAATTAAATAATTAATAACTGTGTGTTAATTGTTATTTAGGACTTTAAACAATTAGGTTTAAAAAGAAAAAAGAAGATATCATAATATATTTTACAAAAATGTTGTTATTGTATTTTATTTTAAAATTAATAATAACATCAATTCCATTATTTTATATTTATTATATTATAATTATTATTCTTTTTACCTGTTATAAATTAATAATAATAATAATAATAAATAAAATATTCTTTGATCAAATCTTTGCCATAGAAAAAATGGACTATTGTTATTTTTTTTATATCGTTCATCTTTCTACGAAAACATTCAATTGATTAAAAACCTGATTAAAAAATATAATATTTTTTTATTTTTAATTATAGTAAAAAATAAAAAAAATTTTTATATATAAATTCGAAAATAGTTTTGATTTAAAAAAACAACTAAAAACTCATTCTATAATTGAAAAAAATAAAATCATTTGCATTAGTAATAATTAAAATAAGCAATATGAATATCGTGCTAGATTTACAATCTTATAGATTGAACGATTCAAGATTTTGTCCTCTTAAACCAATTCCAGATAATGCGAAAGCAAACGAATCCATCATTTCAGAAAAAATTTTAAAACAGGACTGTCTTGATAGTTTTAACAATTGCAGGGAAAATATATCGGTAATGGTAGATCCAACTTTATCGGCGAATTTAGCAAAACAATGTAAATCAACATTGAGTAGCGAAGAATTAAATCCTTCATTAAATATTCCTCTTCTCATACACAATGAAACGCTAAATGATTCTTCGACCTCTGAAGGTTACGGGACAGAAGAAGAAAATGAAATGCCAGCAGAAGGTAATAGAATGCTAAATAATAAATTCGAATACCTTTTCAACGTATTACCATATAAAAGAATACCTATCAAAGCTCCTCTCACTGATAAAACCTTGACAGATCCCAGCATCTTGAAAAATCTATTAATCGCTCAAGATTTATACAAAGTACCTAGGGATTACTTTTCAGGGCAAGACAAACAAGATGAAATAAATATAGGAATGCGTAAAATTCTGATCACTTGGATGTATCAGGTAAACAAATTTTTTATACATTCTTATAAACTATAAAATAAATGTATATATATTCTATTTTTTTTAAAGGTTTGCGAAGAATGTAAATACAAAATTGAAGTGTTTTTGTTCGCCGTTAACCTCCTCGATAGATTCCTTTGCAAGATCAATATTCGCAAATCATATTATCAACTATTAGGCGGGGTCGCTTTATTTATTTCTTCGAAATTTAAAGAAGTCTGCCCAATGTCGGCCTCAGTTATCAGTGCATACACAGATAACCTATATACTGCAGAGGAAATAATAGTAAATTTTTTTTATTATATAGTAATATTAGGTCATTGTTCATCTCGTTTAAGGATCATTTGGCCTTAGTGATCAAAAAAAATAAATTATTATTTTAATCTTTTTTTAATTAACAGGAATGGGAATTGTTTTTTGTGAATGTACTAGAATGGGAACTTGGATACATTAACCACATTTCCTTCTTGGATTCCATATTTTCTACATTAGAGGTATTGCCAGGACAAGAGCTATCTAGACTACGAGATAATACTACACAATTCATAATCTTATGCGTATTAGGTTATTAATCTTTGAAATTATCTATTATATAATAAGATAAGTATACAATAAGGTAATTTAGATTTTTAAATTGTAACAAATTTTTTTTTATTCTTTAGATGCTTTATGTATATTATATTAGTTAATCTTTCCCTATACATTTGAATTATTTATTTTCAACCATGTAATCATATAATTTTAAAATATAATAAGAGGTCAATAATCACCTGTTACGTTTATTTAAGAAATATTTAAAAAAAATTTTTATAAATTGACTTAAATATTATAATAATATATACATTTTCTAAATTTGATTAAGGAGGAGAATACATGTTTACCAAACCTTCGGATTTAGTTGGTGCGTGTATATACCTTTCCTTCTATTATTTCGAAAAAAGTAGCCCTAACTACGTGATATTTCCACAAATATTTAGTCACATAAAATGCCTCCTCTCAATCGAAGATGTAAATAATCTAATGATTTTCTTTCTTCCTAATATATTTAAATAATAAAAAATTATCTTCTTAATTGATAATTTTAATTTTTAGACGCAATACCATGACATCATTAACAGAGTTCACGTGACTTTTCAAGATTATCTAAAGAAATCAGATCCCAATCATTTTCTTATTCGAGATGATCTAAAATTTAGATAAAAAATAACTCTTATAAAATATTTTTTGGTGCAATTTTTATATTATATCTATAATTTAGATATTTGTATATATATATAAGTATAACCCATTTAATACGATATCTTTTAAATTTATATATATCTAATTTAGATATTTGTATATATGTAAGTATAAACCAAATACGATATCTTTTAAATTTATATATAAATATAAACGATATTTATAATTGTATATAACACTATAATATAACAAAATAAAATATATATTATATGCTTATGATGGTAGTTTATTAAACCTCGTGCGTCCTAACGGTCTAATCGTTTTTATAATTTTATAGAATAGATAACATAATTTCAAAGTAATATGATCTTTTAAATATAAAAAAATTTCGACTTAATATTATATAATAGCATAATTTTGTTTTTAATTTCAATATTTGTATATCAAATGAGTATATAGATTCTAATATGATTTTTTAAAAAGATAACCACTAACATTTTTGAAGTAATTCGATACGATTATATTTTATAGCACAGCTTTTCTAGGTAATTTGATCATATCTATACTTGTCATAACATAACTTCTTCTTTTTTTTAGCAATTTGGGTGTCCTTCAAGTCTGGCCAATCATAAATTTTAAAAAAAAGGAAAAGAAGATTAAAAGGCCCATTCATTCAAATTACAGATTAAGATATTAAAAATCAATAATAATTTAACTAATTTTATATATAAATCATATATCGGCATTTAAATTAAAGGTACATTATTATTTTTCTGTTTAAACGTGAAAAAATAAATAAAAGGTGTCCAGGTGTGTTATTAAAAGGTTATTTATGACACTATTTTAAAATAGTAGTTTATCTAATAGAAACTAATATTATAATTTTCATAGCAGATTATTCATTAAAGTAATCCAAAATAAAATTCAATTTAGGTTTAGCTGGGATATTATCTCTCATTACATAAAATTATTAAAGATTTTTTTAATATATACAATAAAACCTGTCTAGTTATGAATGAGAGCTGCAAATATTTGTGCTCAAGTTTTCAAAAAAAATATAATAATGGCATTAAGGACAATTTTATAAGAAATTATTCCTTGACGACTTAAAAAAATTGCTTAGAAATCGGCAAATAGAACTGTAAAGGACTGAAATAGCATTCGGAGGTTTTTTTTTACTACCTATATTTAATTATATGTAATATCATTTTTTTTTTCCATATTGAATATATAAAACCGCAATTTATAATGATTTCGCTTCCTCCCTGCTTGAGATTTTTCGTTATTTAATAACTTATGATTATAATTTATTTTTTTTAAATATTTGATATAAAATACCAGTTATTTTTTTACCGGAGATTTAACTTAATGGTTTTATTTGGTGAGATAAAAAATAAAGTTTTTTAAAAAATTAAATTAATTATATAATTTTTATAATAATAATATTTTCCTAAAAATATGTTTTTATCAACGATAACGTCCTGGAAAAATTTTATCTTCTCAAATACCGATATAATATTACTGATAATATTAATTTAAAAATAAATATTCACATTGATGATGGTTGGTTAATGCATTTTTATTTTTTTAAATGACATAAAATTGGAGTTTTAAAAAACCACCTAAGCTCTAATTTTTTTTTTATAATTTAATTATCATGTTTTATAACGCCACAAAATAATCATTTTGGAAATATTAGTTATATATTTTTTTTCTGGTATTATATATAATGAATAATTCTATATATTAGAGTTTGACAAATTATTTTTTTTTCACATTCAATTATGGAATGGATATATATTTTTAAAAACCCCATTAAATTTATTAATTTTTACGACGAAATAAAATTCTATATAATTTATTTTTTTAGTCATATATTATAATAATAGGATATATATACTCTCTAAAGATAAGTCACACAGGGGCGTAGCCAGGAATTTTCTGTAGAGGGTGGTGGGGGATATTTTTTTTTTGGAGCAATAAAAATTTATTAGAATTAATCATCCTATAAAATTTATTAGAACACAAGAGCGAATATATTGCTGTTAATAAATATTATATATATAAAACGATATGTAAATCACAGTAAAATATTGAATAAAACATTATTGATGATTTAAATATGTTAATCAAAATTTCGTTCATAAATAAAAATTTCAACTTCTTTTTTATTTCTCTAATATTTCAATATTCCTCTGTATTGGGGACAATCGATTATAAGATTTCGTACTTTTGAGATAGATTTTTATTATATCTAATGAGGAAAAGTGTGCTTGTCATAATAGTTATTATTGCCAAGTAATTTTAATAAATTTGGAAAAAACTCCAAAATATGTTTTAAAGTAAGCAATTTTCCTTTGCGTTTCTTGGAAGATTACCTACTAAAATTAATTTTTCATAACAAAATTTATATTCTAATATTAATTGACATTAAAATTTTTTTTTTTTAATACAAGATTAGATATATCCTAATAGGAATTTAAATAGTATTTTATCAATTGGATAGAGCCATTTGATGAATCACAAATATTTTATTGATTTAGTAAAAAAATATATTTAAAAGTGGAATAAAAACTGTTATTTTATATTGATCATTAATTGAGTCTATTGGAGTGATTTGTTTGTCTAAGTGCAAATCGAAGTTCTTCAACAATCACATAATTCTCTTGAAGTTCGGTCAATGTTTCTCTTAGATATAATAATATTCGCGATTTATATAACCTCAGTCAAATCCATATCATTTTTATGAATAATATTTCATAAAATTGTTGTGTAATTTAATAATTTATTAATACATTCCAATGTTAAAAAAAAAATCGTCTATCGTGAATTTAATAATATATTAGCTTCAGATGCAATATCTGGTTGAGGCCATTCTGATTTTTCCTTAAGACATTCTATTCAGCAAATTCTGTTTCTGGATATCTGAACATTTCATACCCTATAAATTTTTCTAACCATGGTTATTATTAGAGATAAATTAAATAGATAATTTAATATATTTTGGTTGATATATTCTTATATCCTTCAGTGTTTAAGGTTTAAAAAATTTAAGAAAATATACTTTGAATTTTCGTGAGATAAAATATTAATACACAAGGAATAAATATTTAAATTAATTTTAACTTTATGCTAACATTTAAAATAGAATATAACCTTTGCAATTCCCAATTCATGAAAATTCTATTTTTTCAAAAACTTTTGCTACTGGGAGACAAGGATTTATCTCCTTGTTCTTCCCCATTAGATACGTGTGAAGTCAAGTTTAAAATTTATATTTTGATTTCCAAAAAAGAGATATAGTTTGCATATAAATGTTAGTAGATAAACTAAGCATAAACTATAGTTCTACAACTCATAAAAGAAAAATATTATTTTAATATATTTTTATATAAACTTTTAAAATTGGCGATATTATGTGAAAAAAATATATTATCCTGTTTAGCTCATTCCACCCATAAAATATTTCAAAATCATCTGCCCGTTGCTATTTAAAATTTTTTAACCCACCAGCCCAATGTTTAAAAAAAACATATTTCTTTATAAGTTTTTATACACATTACTATTATATAGTATTATTTTGAATATTGGCTATCTTTACTAAAAAATTTAAAAAGGAAAGGCCAATGACCATTTTTTTATATGAACTTTTACATTTGTTTTGTAAATAAAGTTGATAATCTTGAAAAATCTTTAATTAATTATAATATAATATTTTTTTTATTATAAAATTTTTTTTAATCAAGATTTTAAAAACCCATAATGTAAATATTAACTTTAGGTGACTATTTGTCTACTTTAAAATACAAAATCTATACAATTAATTTCACTCTACTTACTATGTTATTCATTAAAAATGAACGTAAAATAAAAAATTATTATTATCAACAACAAAAATAAAACTGATTATAAATCATTCTTCACAAAAAAAATTTAAAAAAAAAAAATTATATCTTTTCTTGTTTTTAAAATCATCATTAGCAATAATTTTTTGTTTGCGTCTTGAAGGTTTAGCCGATTTTAAAGCACTATTAAAATGGGGTGGGTTTAAAAAATATTTTACCATCTTTATTTTTTCCCTTTCAATTTTATGAAAATTCCTTGATTGAAAAAATTCCCTCATAATAGTGTAGAAAAGTAAGGTCGAAGAAGATAACGACTTTAGTAAAGTCATTTCTTTTGGGAATTAAGGGTGATGCATTATTTTTAAAGTGATCATTGCAGCACTCTCTTATAGATATCTATTAAATAATTGTTGAAAAACTCTAATTTATCTTATGTGAATTAAGCACACGTATTGAAATAGTTTATCAATATTTTATTTTAATAAATTTTGAATATATTTTGAGATAATTCTATAACTATATAAGATAACAAAGAAATTTAATTTTGGCCGTCCTTAGAGTTGATGTATTTTCTAAAATAATGTATCTATAGACGGATATGGCTGATATTGATATAATAAAGTTTCTAGAGGTCTGCAAATGGCAAAATTCTTAGGCCCGGTCCGATAGGAATTTGAGTTTTGCCTGGCCAGATCCAAATTATTTTGCCCGGCCCGGTTTCAAATTTTTACTAAAGTTAGAGCTGTCCGGTTTAATTTTTTTTAAATACAAGGCCTAAACCAAATTGTATTTTGCTGAACACCAAAATAAACGACTATTTATAATCTTGGGGAGTGGTTAAATTAATAATACTATACTTTATGAATTATTGCTTCTTTGAAATATCACACTTGGTCAAATATGCATGCAAAAAAATTTTCAAATTTTGCCCGACCCGACCTGGGAAATTTTTTTGACCAGAAAAATTTCAGACAAAGCCAGGTCCTGGCATTGCAGATCACTAGTCTGGGGTTTGTAATAGTATTTGAAATTATTCCTAGGTAGGTCTGTCTAACCTAACATTTAAAAATTGATCAGGTTTACCCTAATAAAATATTTTAATTAAGATATCGCAATCAGGATTGCAAATTTTTCGGGAAACTATAATTATGGAAAATTTCCAGGAAAATTTGGGGGGAAAACAGGAAATTTCCTTTTAAAAATATTTTACATGTCAATATTGATTTTTTTTAACATGTTTTATTGAAAACATATTTACGTATTATTTAAGCAAGTATAATATGCTTCGATTATTTAGTTCGTGATTTTCGTTTGGAGATGAAATCAATTCCACAAGAGAGCTTGAACACCTAGAATTGAGCAATTTGTCGCAGAAGTTGCTTTCCCCAAAAAACTAAAGATTTTTCTTATAAATACGAGATTCCTGACCTTATCAATTTTTAAAAAAATAACTTTCCTAAACTTTTTAAAACATAAACATATTATACTTCATAACATATTTTAGATTCACCTACGCGTATTAAACCTCCATAATTATTCTTGTGATTATACACTATTTATCTAACCAGTTTATTTCCATTTGCAATATAATGGAAAATAGATGGAAAAGGATTAAAATGAAAGATATAAAACTGATCCAAACATAATTATCTGAAGAAAGATAAGGGTTACTTTGCAGTTGAGGTAAAAAGTCTAACGCTAATCACTTTATGTTCTTTACAGTTGAAGATATTTGATCATATGATGTATATACAAATACATACTTATGATATGCTGTTTAAAAGTAAGGGTCCATGTTCAAAGATGTTGACTAAAAACTATTTTTGGCCCTCTTTTCACCAAAAGGCATTTTTGGTATTTTTGATTTTGAGGCAATCAAAATTTATTAAAATTACGTGATTATTCCTTAGGAGTTTTAGCACATCTAAAAGAATATCTGGAGAAATTTATGTTTGTCAACTAACCCCAAGCTATAAAACGAAAATAATTGGCAAATAAAAGAGAATTAAAAAATATCCAAGATTTTTTACACTGTAATTACATAAATGAAGGAATATGGATAACAATAATCCCTATAAATACAGGGAAAAAGCTGGCTAGAATGACATATTACACATCTAAACAAGCCTATATGGATGTATTTATGAAAAATAATAGTTTATCATTTTAATTAATTTCTTTAAGATATAATATTTTGTGTTTTATGCCCAGAGTATTAAAGGAGGGAGGTTTGGTTGGTTTTACTTTGTAGCCTTAATGATGAAGGTGGCTCTCCAATATACAATTTTAATCTTTAAAATAAACATTTTATGGCAAAAGATCAAAATACCTAGAATCCCAGTATAAACTTATACAAAATAAGTTATTTACCTATGAAAGAGGAATGGAAAGAGCTCTGAACTCGATATTCACGAGGTATATTTATAATAATTCGATTGGCTAGAAATCTTTTAGACTATATTATGGGAATCACAAAATTTAAAAAGCGCGTTCTGAAGGTAATTGTAATTATTTTTGTAAATATATTCATAATCACATTTAATTTTTAGATTCCATATTTATAACATAATAAGGAGAAGAATGATGATGATAATAAATAGTATTTACTACATTCAGCCAGGCGTATACGCAGTGGGATTGGGGGGGGGGGGCAAATCCCCCCCCCTCCAAGCCAAAAAATGTAGATGCAGGATATATTTTTCTAAAATATTATTGTTTATATTAATTATATTTGTTAATATTTATTCCTATCTCATATTAAATATTTAATTACATTTATTTATCACATTCATCTACTAAGTTATTTTATCAATTAATTTCGATTTCAAATTTTCCGGCGTGATATTTAGGATCAGTAGAAGAGTATTATAAAACAAATGTCTTCTCTCTTAGATACATTTATAACCCAAATAAATGAATGGTTTTTAATTCATCATGCAGCACTTACCAATCTGCAGATATTATTTCCACAAAAGCCTTATCAACCTTTTTCAGATGGTAATAGGAAAAAAAATATTTGTTAGATTTATATCATGAAGATGTTAAAGTATCTTATGATGTCTTATTAGCTGATTAACTATGTTTATAAAATTAACTATGGTTGATATAATCCCAAAAAATGCTATGGATGCTTTGCATTTCAAACACATTATATTCCTAATGTATTAAAAGGGTTTATATATATTAGCAACTCTTCCCATTAGTAAACTAAAGAAACATTCTCTTTTTTAGGAAGAATAACAGAGCCCGGCAGAGGTACCATTTGCAGGGCATTTTTAAAAAATTTTTTACAGCCCGGTTCGGCTATTTTAAAAAAAAAAAATTCAGTCCCGCCCCCTGCTTTTTTTTAAATAAAACTTTCAGGCCCGGCTTTGATTTTTTTAAAACAAATTATATTTCTATTTGATTTTTAAAGCTAATAATAACGATTTCAAATATAGGCTGTTTTAAAATATACACCCCGCCCCAGATATTTTTTAAAAAAAATTTTCAGGCCCCGCCCGGGTGTTTTTTTTTAAAAAAATTTCGGACCCTGCCCGGGTATATTTAAAAATTTAAAATACGGTCCGGCCCCTCTCTTAAAAACATACCAAGAATTACAATTTCTGAAAGTAGATTGAAAGGTTTGGATCTTTTTCATAGGCATTTGACGACAAGCAAGGATGAGATAATTGAAAAATTAGCTCAATCCCATCGAAGATTGGATTTTACATGTAAATATATAACATACAAAATACAATTATTCCTAAGAAACTTTTTGTGTATTAATTTTCCAACATTTAAATTTTTATATATATAAATTTTAAAGGCTCAAAAAATTCAAATTTCTATTTTGGGTCATTTAAGTGATTCATATAGTGGTTATATTTACTTTATATTTTATAATTCACATTTATTTTATAGTTTTTCAATGCCGCCAGTTATATCCGTTTAATATTTTTTAATTCACATTTTATTTTATAGTTTTTATTTGACGGTTTATACATATAATATTTTTATAATTCACATTAATTTAAAATTGTGTATTAGAAATAGTTATTAGTTCTAATAAATTTATGCTTGATATTTTTAAAAAACAATAATATTTCTTAAAAAATTTTATTATCCCCCCTCCCCCCAAATTAAATTCCTGCATACGCGCCTGCATTCAGCTAAATGATTTAGCTTCAGATTTATCTCGACACTCGATATAATATGTAATTAACTATAAAAGATACTGGGTTCCAATGGTTATAGTGGATGCTTTCATCGAGTTATCCATGATAAATTTTGTCAGCAAAGTTATAAGGTAAAATGCAAACCAACTCTCTAAAAATAAATAAATCAAAAGCTTATATTTGAACACTGATATTATAGTAGTAATATTAATAAGCTTGGCACACTTATGTTTCTTGCGTTAACCTTACCCCTACGAACAGGATTGCAAACAAAAATGGTAAGGAATTGTGTTCATTTTGCTATATGGGATTTTTAAAATATGAATTCTTGTTTTGATATCGGAGAAATATTTTATTCATCTGTCATATTCTTTTGAAATATAGAAACTACTTTAAAAAAACATTGCATTGGCCTTGTTGATTGTAAGATGGTAAAAGACTTTTTAACATAAAATGATAGTATAATTAAAATTTCTAAACTCAATAAACTCGTTTTAGTAAGACCCACCTTAAATCTAAGAGAGCTCAGTGTTTAATCCTTACTTCAACTAAATACAATGAAATTATGCTCGAAACTCTCAAAGATTAGTTGTTAAGAGATTCTATTGTATCTTATTCCGATAAGCATTATTTCTATAAATTATACTGTCTAGAAGTTGTTGAAAATATAGGAAATTATTACAGTAATAAATTATCAGAACTGTTTATTACCAAAACGAATCGGTTATATGCTATAATTTCAAAATAAAATGATTGTTAAAATAATTTAAACATGAATTGGTTTAGATAATCTAATTCTTATGAAAAATTGAAAAGAATTTTGTAAAATATATAAATTATTAAAAGTGAATGTCACAGATGTTATATATTTCTTATATATTTGTAGTGGATATTTTATATATATATATTGGTAAATTATATATATATTTATCAATATTTTTAGTATTAAATTATAAATGTCAATCAATCAATTATAAATATATATTTAGTTAGTAATAATATTGATTTTTGTTGATATTGATTTTTATATGATAATCGGCGCGGAAGGTTTTGTAATAAAAAAAACGAATGTTTTTGTATTCATTATTAAAATTATGACAAGATTGTTGGAATTAATAAAATTATGATAGAATATATAGCAAGAATATATTAAGAATATATAGCAAGAATATATTATAAAATCGGAGAGATTAAATAAATATATATAAAGAAATATTAAATATAGAGTTATTTTAGTATTAATAAATAGATTGTTAGAATTATTTTAACAGACTGGGTCGTGAGTATTGATGAGACGGAAAAGTATATTATTTACTAATTTAAATACTTTTGATTGCTACATTACAATTTTTGAAGATTTTTATTTATAGCTTTATAGTTAAAGCATTTGTTTAAATTGATTAATATTATTTGGTCGTGATTGGGACATGTAGAATGTTTAGAAGTGATTTGTTGCATAATGATATTATCGATGAAACACTATATTAATACCATGAAAACAACTTAGACACACAGGATAAATTTATTGGTAAAATAAAATTAAATCACAAAGATCAAAAATGATAAAATAATACAAAAAAACGTTGCTTATATATATTAAATCGATTAAAGTTTAAAAAAAGATAATGAATTTTATTTGTAATTCTTTTGGTATATATTTATTTATGTAATTATCCAATTTAACTTCTAATAATATGCAATTTGATTAACCTCGATAATATAATATTACATGTTGGAAAGTTATAATATAATATACAAATAACGTCCTTTTAAAATATATAACGTGACCTTTTAAAATATATCTTAACCTTTACAATAATAAATATTCAGATGTAACATATCTTTTTTCCCACCAAGTTAAGATCGTCTACTAATCTTTTTATTTAGCAAGTTCAAGTTCATCTATTAATCTTTTTGTTGGCTTTAGTTCCCTTGTTGGATAACCCGTTTGCCTTCCTTTTTGACTTGGGTCAATTGTTATTACTGATTTGATTACTTCTGGTTCTTCCCTTATTAGTAGTTGGTCAAGATAATATGGTTTTGTACGTTTATTATTTTTTTTTCTTTTTCTTCTTCCCTTTTCCAGGATTGTGATGGCGATTTTAGTTTTTCGACATCTTTATCTAATTGTTCCATTTTCGCTTGTTATCCCTGTAGATCTATTTTTTGCGATTAATTCTTCAAACGTTTTTAGAATTATTCTTCACATAATCGTAGTTCACCTGAAGTTTTACGTACCACTACCATTGGAGTACTCCAGGTTACTCTATATAGTTTGTCAATATTCACGTTACCATTATCATTATATTGTTGATCATGTTAATTTCTACATATGTTAATAACGATAAGTCAAATTCTATAATCCCTGGACATCCAAATAGGCTGTGTCAAATTCCATAATCCCCGGAAATCCAAATAGGCTGTATCAATCATTTTGATAGTGCCCTTTATATCATAAATACTAAAATCCATGGAAATCTAAATAGGCTGCATCAATCATTTTGATAGTGCCCTTTATCATTATCATAAATTCTATAATTTTGTTTTAGTTTAACGGTTGGTCTTCGTCTTTAGTATCTGGGTATCGTAAACATAGTTCTCCGGCGATTAATTGATCGCGAATTCTTAGTTCTACGTTATCTTCAAATTCGCATCTTCGAGCTAGCTCCTTTATATATATTTTTTTTTATATAGCTCATTACGGATTCAGTAGGGCCGCGATTTAATCTAATGAAATCAATTGCTCCTCTATCAATAGAAAATTTTGAGGATATTTTATGTGTCTATAGTCGTCAGTAGGCCATTTATCTCATTCATCTTTTATCCATAATTGCTAAATTAATTAATTTATTTTATTTTTTTTAAACAAAAAAATATTATAATTCTATATGATATTTAACTTGACCGAAAACCGAAAACAGCGCGACCTTTTACCTCGTCGCCAAATATTAAATCGATTAAAGTTTAAAAAACGATAATGAATTTTATTTGTAATTCTTTTGGTATACATACATTTATATAATTATACAGTTTAACTTCTAATAATATGCAATTTGATTAACCTCGATAATATAATAGTTATAATATAATATACAAATAACGTCCTTTTAAAATATATAACGTGACCTTTTAAAATATATCTTAACCTTTACAATAATAAATATTCAGATGTAACAATATACAAAATAAAAATAATATAATTAGAATAAAATTAATTTAGATTGTTTTCGAAGGTAAATAGAAAAAACTTTAATTTAGTATGACCTTTAGAAATAAATTGAAACATAAAAACGTGTAGAATTGTTTTTTGAAAATTATTAACAATTAAAACTAATAGTTTTAAAAAATAAAAATATCAATTTTGAAAACGTCTTAATAACAGTTAAGATTGTTTTGTCTTGTATCTTTTATTTTTGTTTTGTTTAGCATTATTTAGTTTTGTTTTGTATCACGCCGTTTTGTTCTGAAACGTTTTATCTCGATTCGTTTTATTACTCTTCGTTTTATTTCTCAGTGCTTTGTTTCATTTCGTTCTGTTATGCTTCGTCTTGTCTCGCATTTGTTTCGCAGCATTTTGTTTCGATTCGCCTTGTTTCGTTTTTGTAAGCCTAACAAAGTCAATCCTGACAGAACCAGGCCTAACAAATCAGAGCCTGACAAAGCAGTCTGACAAAGCCAATCGTAACAAAGCTAATAACAAAATCAAACCTGACATAGCCAATTGTGACAAAGGAAAGCTATACAAAGCCAGACCAAAAGCAAGTCTAACAAATCCTTAAGGTAGGGCAAGTCAAACAAACCAAAGAAGGCGAAATTAGAAGCGAGCAGAATTATTCAGGATCAAGCCGAACAAATAAGGAACTATACGAGAAAGCAGACCCGATCTGAATAAGATTGAATTGAGCCGAACAAAGCCCCCCCCCTTTTCCCACACAAATGAAGCCTATCTGATATTTTAAAAATCGTCCACCAAACCTTACCATGCCCGAAACAAATCGAACCAAGCCTGCAATTAACAAAGAGAATGACAGATATTAAGTAATGTAATAGAGATAATTTATAAGACTTTCTAGGAATTAAGAAATGCAGCGATTAAAATTGACTCAACTTGCGTCTATTTTTCTACCCTGAAGAATTTGATGAGGTAGATATAAGGATTTTATCAGTTTTTATAATTTTACATTTGACGTTGTTAAATACTAAAATACTAGTTAGAGATCTGCTATTTGGGCTTAGAGGCAAAATCCTGATGGGCATATCGTTTTTTTCAATTAGATGAAGAAACGGAAGGAGAAGTGTTGATGTTTTTTTAGCGAGTGAAGGTCCCGCATACCAATTATTAGTTTTATTATAGAAGTGGTGCCTCACTCTATTATGGCGCCGAGTATTGTATTGATGTAAGCTAGGAACGGTAGGTTTTTTACCCATTTCCAAAAAAAATCAATCATATATTTTAAGTTATAAAATTAATTCGATTTATAAAAATAACTTTATGGTTTAATTATATGGAAATTTAGCATAAATATATATTTTTTTAAACTTAAATTCAAGTAATAATTATAAAAGGATGGTTTTTTTTAAAATAAATTTTGTCTTACAAAATAATCATTATTCCAGCATTTATATTGCCATTTAAATAAAATTATAAAAATTATTACAACTAATGCAAATCTGAATGCAATTACTTCAACCTATTGGAACCCTCTATCCTAGATTGTTTCTCTATTTACCAGCCAACTGTCTTAGAGTAAGGCCGCGATTCTAATAATCTGATCTTGACGTATAATTCAAGATGTTATAAGTTAATATTTTTTTATAAATGTCTCAAACAATATACTTGAAAAAATTTTAAATTAAGAAAAATAAATAATTGGAAGATCATAAATGCACAATTAATTCCTATGCAAAATATATCATTTGGTACAGGATATATCCATCCATAATAATACCCTTATCCCCGGCGAGTTGCTTATATACAATATTGATTATTTAAACAACCTATTAATATAATTTCTTATGTCAACAACTAGGGTATTTAGGATGCCGCCGTTGCAAATTTGTTTACCTTCCAAATCACATAGAACAAATTTAAATAACATAGTCAATGGAGATGTCCATAAAGTTATATTTCAATAACAGTGGCTAGAAATTTAACGAATACAATTGATCTTAGACCAGGCGCATAACCAGGTATTTTATATGAGGGGATGGGGATAAATTTTATTTTTGAGCATTAAAAATTAGAACTAATCATCATATAAATTATTAGAACTAATCATATTTGAAAATATGATAATTTTGAACACAAATAATAAAATACAGAAAATTCAAAATATTAAGAGCGAATACAGTACGGTTAAAAAATATTATGGCTATATAAACCGGTATGTAAATCACAAATAAAATATAAAATTAAAATGTTAATCTGTTATATTATAGAAATTAATAAATTAATATTATATATAATGGTTATTAAATAGTATATGTTTATTATATAACGCGCATTTATTTAACTTATTCAAATTATATTTTTATATGTTAACTGTTACAAGTCCGAACTTAACTCAGGGTGTTAACACAGTATTGGGAGAGCTAATTAAGAATCAAAGGTGTATTAAATCTATATAATTAAAATAAAGGATTAATTTTAATAATAACGAGGGCTAACTACTTACTTTTGAGCACACCTAAAATATATAATGTAACTCTTTTAAATAATTCTAATTTATTAAATCGTAGACTTACTTTTTCTGTATTAATTCTTTCCTTTTTATTAAATTTCACACAAATTTCGAAGAAACAAAATATCGTCTGTAATTCTTTTATTAAATTAATTTTTAAAATATCATCCGTTTTAAATATAATTATTTTTCTTAGCTATTTATATATTTTTTTTATAGCCATTAAACATTATAAGTATTTGCATATTAAAATAATAATTTTTCGAAGAAATAAACATATAAAATAAAAATTCATCATTTAAATTTGTTCCATAAACTATAAAAAAATGTAAAATTTATTTTGCATATACAAATATAATTTTTCGAAGAAATAAACACATAAAATAAAAATCCATCATTTAAATTAATTTTGTTCCATTATTATCTTTTAACTAAATTTGCATAATCCAACATCTCCCCCATTTAATTCTCCCTTAACTCCATCGTGTTTGCCGATGCTACCATATTCCTCCCTAATGCACTCGAATTACTATTCGTGGTCAACTCCATACTTGGGCAAAACCGTAGTTTGTGTTCACCCCCGCACGCCCAGCATTCCACTCTCCTTCTTGTGCTATACGGTGCTATTCTGCGACCCCCTCTCGTCGGCGCTTCTTGTAGCCAATCTCCGTATCTTTGTTTCGCCTCGTTCCTAGCTGCTTCTACCCATCTGTTTGATTCTTCGGAACCGTCGACGTCTCTTATCTCTATCCTCATTATCTTGTTACCCACTCTAACATAGGAGGTCATCTAAATAAAATACTTTATACACATATATATATACTTCGACTCTTATTTCTCTATACTAGGTTACAATTTCTTCTCTAACTCTTTATAAAATATAAATCTCATAATTAAGTCTAACATCCCTTTTATTTCCTACAACGTATGATTCTCTTACTATGTCTATCATCAAGTTATTCCTTTCTAAATTATGATTCTCCTAGTATGTCTATCATCAATTTATTCCTTTCTAAATTATGATTCTCCTACTATGTCTATCATCAATTTATTCCTTTCTAAATTATGATTCTCCTACTATGTCTATCATCAATTTATTCCTTTCTAATTCTTCGTATATTTCTCATTTCTCTCTAAGGCCCTAAGCTTCTACACCTTACTTGCTTCAGGTGCCTTGTAAAGGTTCCTTCTTGTCCTTCAATCTTTACTTCTACTTTTTTCTTTCCTATATTTTTGCTTATTACACCCTTCCCCCATTTAATAGGCCCATCAAACAACAATACCCACACCAAACTTCCTACTGGCAATCTTTCACTCTCTACTTTTTCTCTCCTTATCACTTTTTCCTTTAAAAAATCTAATTCTGATCTCGTCTTTCTTCCTAAAAATATTTCAGCTGGTGACTTTCCTTTTGCTGTTTCCGTACTGTTGTATGCTAATAATGATAACCACCATTGACCTTCTCCATATTTTTCCTTTTTCAACCAACTCTTTACTAACGCTACCATTCGCTCAGCTTGTCCATTGCTTCTTGGGTAATAAGGTGGTGATAATAAATGTCTAATATTCCACCTATCACAAAATTTATCAAACGCTCTACCTTTAAAAGCTGGACCTCCATCTGTTACTATCGTCTTCATTAAACCATATTTGCCTACAAAAACCTTTATCTTATCTAAAGCTACTCTTGTTGATAAACCCGAAACTTGCTGACAATCTATCCATTTTGAACCTGCATCTACCATGATAAAAAATCTTTTCTTCTCATATTCTAAAAAATCTACATGTATTCTTTCGCATGGAATATCTGTTTTTGGCCATTTATCTTCCTTATTCTTTGCTGGAACATTAGCCCACATGTTACAGGTTTCACAGCTCCTCGCTAACTCTTCTATTTCCTTATTCATCTTAGGCCACCACATATATTCTCTTGCTTTATTTTTCATTCTTTCTATGCCTTGATGACCTGAATGTATTACATTTAAGGTTTCCTTTCTTAATTTATTCGGTATCACTAATCTATATCCTCTCAATAAACAATTGTCTTCTATATTTAATTCACTCTTAACTTTTTTAAACGCTTTATCTTCATTTTTCCATTCTATATCTCCTTTTAAACAAGCTTTAATTCTTATTAATTTTTCATCTTGTTGGGATATCTTATCTACTATTTCAAATGTTATAGGTTTTTCTCTTGTATCTATTCTCACCGCTCTTATAATATTACCCTTTACATTTTCTTCTTCTTCTATATATTCTAAACTATTGATTACTGGCTCTTTGTCTTCAATATCTTTATTAAACAATCTTGATAAAATGTCCGGTAAGCAATTTTGTTTACCTTCTCTGAATTTTATTTCAAAATCGAAATTACCAACTAAAATTAGCCATTTTTGCAGCCTGGGTGAAATCATAAGTTCCTTATTCTCTTTCTTAAATAAATCTACCAACGGCTTATGATCCGTATACAATAAAAACCTTTTTCCTATCAGATATTCCTTACATTTCGTAAGCCCGAATTTCACTGCTAGAGCCTCTCTTTCTATCGTTGAGTAATTTTTCTCAGTGCTATTAAATCGTCTCGATAAAAATAAAACAGGTTTCTCCACATTATCTATCATCTGCAACAAAACTCCTCCTATACCTTCATTAGAAGCATCGACTGCTAAAATAATATTTAATTTCTCATTAAAACAACTTAAAATAGGCTTCTCTACCATCTTTATTTTCAACTTTTCGAAACTTTTCTCCTGTGCTTCTCCCCATTCAAACTTTTTATTTTTCTTTAATAAATCATACAACGGTGTAGCAATTTCTGCAAAATTTTGAACAAACCGATGATAATAATTTGTTGCTCCTAAAAACGCTTGTACTTCCGCTTTATTATTCGGGGCTCTCATATTCATGATCTTATCTATATTCTTTACAATTGGCGTAATCTCATTTCCCTTTATAACATGTCCTAAATACTTTATTTCTTTTACTCCAAAAACGCTCTTCTTCAAATTAGCTTTTAAACCATTTTCTAATATAATATCTAACACTTTAACTAATCTCGAATTGTGTTCTTCTTCTGTTCTACCAGATATCAAAACATCATCTAAATAATACATTATTCCTTTTATTCCTTGAAATAACGCCGTCATCGTTCTTTGAAATATTGGCGCTGATATTTTCAAACCAAAAGGTAGTCGGCAGAATGCAAACAAACCTCTATGAGTTGTAATCGTTAGTATCTTACTTGTCTTTTCACTCACCTTAATTTGCAAATAAGCATTCGAAAAATCAATCTTTGAAAACAGGGTGTCTCCTCTTAAATTCGCTAGCAGTTGTTCTATTCTAGGTAGTGGATACTTTTAATTTATTACGAACTTATTCACTGTTACTCTATAGTCTATACACAATCTTAAACTGTTATCTGGTTTTCTTATGGGCACTAAAGGTGTTGCCCATTCACTATGCACTATTGGTTTTATTATTCCGTTTTTTAACCATTTATCTAATTCTTTATCTATCTCTTCTATCCACGAAAACGGTAATCTTCTTATTCCGCAAAACTTAGGTTTATAATTTTCTTCTAATCGTATATCTACTTCAAAATTTTTCAGAGTACCTAATTCTTCTTTAAAGACTTCCTTATACCCATTCAAAATAATCTTTATTTCTTTGTCCAACATATCTTCAACAACATTCTGATCTACCATATTATTACTTTCTTGTTTAATTTCGACTGAATTTACCTCTATTGTCTTTATATCTCTTGTTTTCTTCTAAGTTGCTTCTATATTTAATCAAAAATTCTGGTGTTCGATTTCTAAGTTTATCGAGAACTAATTCTTGTTTATCCTCTATAATAGGTAACTTAAATCTATCGAAATCACTCCTTATTATTTCACTATTCTCAATAAATTCTGTTGTTCGATTTCTAAGTTTCTCGCGAACTAATTCTTGTTTACCCTCTATAATAGGTAACTTAAATCTATCGAAATCTATCATTTCACTATTTTCATCATTACTTACAGGGATAGTATCGAAAAATTTCCACCAATTATAAACTGGACCTAACGTTCTTATATCATACCATCCTAAAATCGGTTCAATCTTCAACGTAGTTATCCACAAATTTATACTTTTATTAACTCTTGGTAACCTTACCCTATAATACCCTAAAATTTTTACCATGCTACCATCCAATTGTTTGGCTCTTATCTTTTTTGTAACAAATTCTTTCTCTGGCCAAAATCTCATAAAATCCTTTATACTTATCAAACTAATTTCTGCTCCTGTATCTAATAAAAAACAAATTTCTGCTTCCTCCATGTTTATCTTTACTCTAGGGCATCTATTTTTCATTAAAAAATTCTCTAATTCCATCTTTAGTACGTCTACACTAGTTGCCTTTTTAATTCTATATATTTCAAAATCTCTATTTTTTTATTTTTATATCACTTCTATTAATATCGCTTGAATTATAATTATCAACGTCAAAACACTTTTTATCGCAAAATTTATCGTTCTTATTACAATAATTATTCTTACTTGCACTAGCATTATCAACATCATCCAAATTATCATTATTAAAATTAAAATACTTATTTTTACTACAATTATTAACATTAACAAAATTAGTATAATTATCTAATCTATCATTAAAATTAAAATGCTTAATTTTACCTGAACTAAAATTAGAAAAACTATTATTACCAAATTTATTATTAAAATTAAAATATTTATTCTTATTTTCTACTAAATTATCAACATTAAAAAAATTATTAAATTCATTATCAAAATATTTCTTTCTTAGTCATTTGTTACATTTTTCTTGAGTGTGTCCATCCTGGCCACAAATATTACATCTCACAATTATATTGTTTAACCTACATCTTATAGCTAAATGGCCATTCCTGCCACATCTCGCGCATTTCAAATCTTTTGTTAAATCACAATCACGCGACATATGGCCTGGCTGACCACAGCTATAGCAACTTATCTGTCTGTAATTATCCGTTCGTATGAAGTTGTTTACATTTCTTTTCTTATCTTCCTCTCTTAATATATTCTTAATATTTTCTAACTCTTTAATCTCTATCTTAACGTAAGTAGTATTTCTTCCTATAATTAAACCTAACGTGAAACTTAAAATTAGCACTAAAAATATAATTATACTTATATTCTCAAGTATTAAACTTAATAAATTTATTTGCGTAATATACATTAAAGTGTACTCAATAACCACTTGATTAAAATAATTTTAAATAATTTAAAAAAATTGTATAAATATAAAATTACTATTATAATAAATAAAAGTAATAATAATTTAAATAACATAAAATAAATTTGTTTTTACCTTTGAATTCCTAAGTGAATATCTAACAGGCCCTGATTTACTTCGGTCCAAATTGTTACAAGTCCGAACTTAACTCAGGGTGTTAACACAGTATTGGGAGAGCTAATTAAGAATCAAAGGTGTATTAAATCTATATAATTAAAATAAAGGATTAATTTTAATAATAACGAGGGCTAACTACTTACTTTTGAGCACACCTAAAATATATAATGTAACTCTTTTAAATAATTCTAATTTATTAAATCGTAGACTTACTTTTTCTGTATTAATTCTTTCCTTTTTATTAAATTTCACACAAATTTCGAAGAAACAAAATATCGTCTGTAATTCTTTTATTAAATTAATTTTTAAAATATCATCCGTTTTAAATATAATTATTTTTCTTAGCTATTTATATATTTTTTTATAGTCATTAAACATTATAAGTATTTGCATATTAAAATAATAATTTTTCGAAGAAATAAACATATAAAATAAAAATTCATCATTTAAATTAATTTTGTTCCTAAACTATAAAAAAATGTAACATTTATTTTGCATATACAAATATAATTTTTCGAAGAAATAAACACATAAAATAAAAATCCATCATTTAAATTAATTTTGTTCCATTATTATCTTTTAACTAAATTTGCATAATCCAACACTTTTTAATATTATAGTCTACATTTAGCTTGTAAAAAATATATAAATAGTCGATTAAAAAAGAGAAAAGAGAGTTAATAAAATATTTTTTTACTTACTCTCACCATAATCGTTATTCTCTTCATGGTGTTCCGTTGGCAAAATAAAACTCGCCAACACGTAAATTTTTTTTAGAAATTTTTCTTTTTAAAAAAATTTTTTTCTCTTTGCAATGTAAATATTAATAATAAAAAATATAAATCGAAACAAATATATTCTATATAAAGAAGGAAAAAAAAGGTAAAAATCATTTTAAAGTTATTTCCATTATGTTTTCTTTCAAACTCGTTAACATTCCCTGGGAAATCTCTGTTTATTATATATTATTTGAATTAACTTATAATTGTGATGTACACTACTCAAGGATACTGGGTAGTGATGACGTCTTGTTTGAATTCGTGAACCTTAAGGAAATGATCAATTGTTTTGAACTACTTAACGGGAAATTTTACGTATATAAGGATTCGGAGTTTATCCAACTCCATTGTATTTTTGTTAAAATACAATGTGTTATAATTTCTAATATATACGAATTATTAATAAAATATGGATATAATACACTACTCAAGGATACTGGGTAGTGATGACGTCTTGTTTGAATTCGTGAACCTTAAGGAAATGATCAATTGTTTTGAACTACTTAACGGGAAATTTTACGTATATAAGGATTCGGAGTTTATCCAACTCCATTGTATTTTTGTTAAAATACAATGTGTTATAATTTCTAATATATACGAATTATTAATAAAATATGGATATAAAACCAGAATTAATATATAAAATTCCAAAATTGGTTGGACCACTTACTGAGATTTACTTAGACAGAATATTAAGTTATTTTTGATCAGCACATTATCGGACTCTATTAAAATAAATACTTTGCTTAACAATTTATCAGACGAGGTATTTGACAACATTAAATCAATTTGTTCCGATACCGACATATTAGATCTTAAAATAGTGACTAAAAAGTTAACTTATCTTTTACCTGTGCAATATAAAAACATTTTAATAAATAAATTTAACTTATTACAGCAGAACTCGAGTGAGAATTTCATGCAATGGTACATAAGAGTATCGAAACTACATAAAAAATGTAATTTTTCGGACGACAGTAGATTTAAAGAAAAATTACGTACATCTACCTTAAATGACAAAATAAAATATAAATTTTGTAAAAATATTAAATATAAATTTTGTAAAAATATTAATTTAACCTTAAATGAAATGGTTAAGCTAGGAATTAAATTAGATAGTATCAATGATAAATCAGTGATAATATAAGTTATATGAATAACGATAATAAGTCTGATAAAGATAAAAACTTTAACAATAGAAATAGAAATGACAATAATAATTATTTTAGACCTGATAATAATTTTAGAAATAATTATGATAATAGAAATAGAGATAGGAATTACAACAATAATTTTAGATACAATGATATAAATTACGGTAATAATAATTCGAGATACCACGATAATTATAATAACTATAACTACAATAACTATCGCTACAACAATAATAATCAATCTAATTATGGTAGAAATAATACATGGCATGATAATAATCAGAGAAGACAGATCCAATATGGTGACGGAAATCGTAACAATTACCAATCTTATAACAACAATTCAAATAATTATAGAGGTAGCGACAATAATCAGAGAAAGCAAATACAATATAACGACAACTCAAATAATTATAGAGATAGCGATAACAATAATAGAAAACAAATACAATACAACAACAATGATTATAATATGAATATTGAAGAAATTATTGAAGAGAAAGTCGACTCCACAAAAAACAAAGATGATAACGATTTCAATGTTAACAACTTATCTGGTTACATGCTCAATGACAAAAATAATGCATTTATGACTACTTTAAAAGTGAACGATATTGTTACATGTATGCAAGTCGACACAGGCTCAAAACATACTATTATACCTCATGGTCTGGCTAAAAAACTTGGTATTAGAGATGTTAAGAAATCAGAGTTACAACTTACCGCTTATGACGAAAATTTAATCAAAATCATCGGCATCACTCAAGTTAAAGTGACTTATGAAGGTATCTCAAAATATTTACAAGCGGTAGTCGTCGAATCAAGTAAAAATGCCTTGTTGGGACGTACATGGATCAACGCTTTCAAAAATATTTTAAATAAATTTATAGCAAATGTTGACACTAATTACGAAGATGAAATAAAAAAATTGATTAAAGAGTGTGAATCCAAATTGACTAATGGGCCAATCAACAAAGCAAGTGTCAAGTTACATTTAAGAAGAGATGCCCAACCTAAAATTATACCGCCTAGACTTATTCCTTATTCAAAAATTGATCTTGTTAGCAATGAACTTAAAAAATGGATACATGATAAAATTATTGAGCAGGTGAATGATGTCCGATGGCAAGTCCTGTTACCGCTGTCTACAAAGATGATAGGAGCATTAGGCTTTGTGCTGATTTAAGGACACTGTAAACCCAGCTCTAGAAGATTTCAGATACCCTCTACCACGAATCAATGATCTAATAGCTAAACTTTCAGAAGCAAAGAAATTTACGAAGATTGACTTTAAAAATGCTTTCTTACAGATCCCAATTGATAAAAGTTGCAGAAATATTTTAACCATATCTACGCACAAGGGATATTACCAATTTACTAGACTTCCTTTTGGGCTTAAGACCTCATCTGCAATTTTTCAACAGATATTGGATTAAATCTTCGGTGACATGGATGACGTCATATTTTATATTGATGATTTACTTATAACTGAGAAAAAAGATGATGCCCACCTTAACAACATAAAAAAAGTGTTTGATAGAATATCATCGTATGGGCTAATACCTAACTTCAATAAAAGTGTGTTTTTTAAAAATAAAGTGAGGTTCCTGGGTCATGATATTGACGCCAAGGGGATTCATGCTAATCACGACAAAATTGAAGCAATAATTAATATGCCAGAACCAAAATCAGCTGCTTAATTATCAACATTTCTGGGAATGGCTGGCTACTATAGAAAATTTTTGAACAATTTTGCAGAAATAGCCGATCCTCTGTATAAGATTGTAAGAGAAATGGGCTTGGAACCTAGAACACTCTAAAAGTTTTAACGATCTTAAGAAGTTGATTAGTCTTCCACCTGCTTTGACATATTTGAACTCTGAAGTACCTATAGGGATAGCCACTGACGCTCTAAATGTGGTTTAGGAGCTGTATTATTTCATACTGAAAAAGATGGTAAAGAAAAACCTATAGCTTTAGCGTCAAGAACTTTATTAAAATCCGAAATGAACTATACCAATATTGAGCGTGAGGCTCTCGCTATTATGTTTGCAATAAGGAGGTTCCAGGAATACTTAATCGGCACAAAATTTACAATTATTACTGACCATAAACCTCTAGTTCACATCTTTACCAAGGGTCTTAAGGATAATAGCACCATGTCCTTAAGACTCCAGAAGTGGAATATTACATTAAGAGGATATGATTTTAATATAAAGTATAAAGCCGGTAAATATAATGTTGTTCCTGATTGTCTCTCGAGATTACCACAAGAATGTCATGATGAAGCTGTTGAAAATATCACTATAATAAATGAATATGGAGATTTACCTATTAATTTTAATCAAATTGGTGATAAAACTTTGAAAGATATAGAATTAAAACAAGTCATAAATGATATTAAGAACAACAGGCCTATAATGAATAATATTTATAAAAACATTGATTTGGAATTAAGTATAATTAAGGATTGTCTTTATAAAAGCAACAGAATCATAATTCCGTCTTCTATGAGAAAAAATATACTACAGTCATTACATGAAGGTCATTTGGGAGCAGGAAAAATTAAATCCTTAGCCAAAGATTACATGTGGTGGCCTGGTATAAACAATGACATAGTAATGGAAGTGAAAAGTTGTGACGATTGTAACATATATCATGATAATCCTATAATACAAAAACCATGGGTTTCGGCAACCAAACCGTTTGAAAGGATACACATAGATTATACGGGTCCATTTTTCACAAAAAATTGGTTGATAATAGTCGATGCCTACAGCAAATTTCCAATTATTATTCCTGTTAAAAATATTACGACTGATGTTACTTTAAAAGAAATTTTTAAAACTATTTCGCTATATGTAATACCTGAAACTATAGTTACTGATAACGGTACTAACTTTACGAGTAACGATTTTGAAAAATTTTACAACAATTTTGGTATCAAACATGTGCTCACATCTGCTTATCACCAGCAATTCAATGGCCAGGTAGAATGCATGGTGAGAACGTTCAAAACACATATGAAAAGGAATATTAAAATTGACCTAGATATCGCACTTGGCAAATTTTTATTTAATTACAGAAATACGCATAATGATACTACAGGAGTTACACCATCTCAGAGAATGTTTAATCGAGATATTAGAATTAAATGGGACTTATTAAAACCGTTGGAGGAGAAGGAGAATAAAATAAATACCACGAAATAGAACCTTTAACGTAGGAGATTTTGTTTGGTACAAAGTACAAGGTGATGATAAATGGTGCAAAGGTATGATCACACATAAAGAAAGTGACATGATGTTCCAAATTAAGACAGAGAAAGGTATTTTGAGGAGACATTTAGATCAAATAAGAATTAGAAACTGTTTTAACACACTTATTAATTATGACTCTAAGGATTCTTTTAAGGAGGGAAGTGTGGACAAAAATATAAAAATTACTGATAATAACGATATAACACCTATTTCTAGACCTGTGCGAATTAAACAAAACCTGTTTATCTAAAAGACTACATAACTTAAAATATTAAATAAATATTAAAATGCATAAAGTAAATTAAATATTAAAACGCTTACATTAAAGCGCAAAAAATCAAAACGCTGAAAATATTATATAACAATCTTATTGATTTATCATTCTTCGTTTATTCTTATATCCAATTTGATGAATTATTATTTCTCATTATTCGCAACTCACTGATGATAATAATAATTTTGAAAAATAATAATAATAACAAAGTATGACAAGCAGGCTTTATGACAAAGTCACGATTATAAGGACAACTTACGATAAGGATATCAAGCTTACGATTAAACAAACCAACGATTGGGACAAGCCAACGATTACAATGACTTATGAAACAACTTGATGACAAAAACGATAAACCACTTGGGCAACAAACTCTCTATGACTTCTTAAATGAAATTATGGGAAAGTTTTTTAGAAGAGGGAGAATGTTATATTATAGAAATTAATAAATTAATATTATATATTTTGGTTATTAAATAGTATATGTTTATTATGTAACGCGCATTTATTTAACTTATTCAAATTATATTTTTATTTTAGTTACAATTTTATTTTTATATGTTAACCTTTTTAATATTATAGTCTAATTTTAGTTTGTAAAAAATATATAAATAGTCGATTAAAAAAGAGAAAAGAGAGTTAATAAAATATTTTTTTACTTATTCTCACCATAATCGTTATTCTCTTCATTATCAAAATATCAACCATAAATGAAAATTTAATTTTCTTTGCGATTGCGCCAATTTTTTGATAATTAAATCTGTGTTGAGGATTAGATCTCGATTAGTAAAGCTAGCCTTTCAAATTAATTTTAAGATGTCGTAATTTTGATATAGGATCTATTCTTTGTAATGGAGAAAAGGTCCTCTTATTTGTACTTGTACTAATTGGTATCATTGCCAAAATATACAATAATTTTCATAATTTGGAAAGCTTATAAAATATATTTTACAGTATAAAATGCTTTCACTGTATTTTTTTGGAGGATTCTCTACAAAAATATATTTTTCATTCATACCATTTAAATTCTAAAATTAATTGGCCTTCAGATACATAATGAACCTCAACTTAACCACAAAAATGGTCTTTGAAACGGTTTAAAACATTTATAATACTGAAGCAGACGCGTTATAAGGGGTAATTTACCTGTTCTCGTAAATATTATTTTAAGCTACCCTCCCCCCCCCACCATCCTCAAAAAATGAATACAATATATTATTATTAATTTCTAAAGATAACTCCTACAATTTAAATATTTAGAAAAAAACAATTTTATATAAAAAAAGGAGTGAAAATATAACATAGCTAAAGGTAATGAAACGACCCGATTTTAAAAAATGGCCCTATTACGATTTTACCAGATTAAATCATGTAAGCTTCGATATTTAAGAAATAGGTCCAAATTTTTCTGCCATCTATAAGCAAAATCTCCATAAGTAATATTATTTTCTAAAATCTTAATCGGGTCGTTGTTAAAAATTGATCCAAACCGGATCGTTTAACAACACAGGTCTACAATTTGAACTTAAAACCTCAAATAAAATTTATAGCTAAACCACCACCTAAATGCTTTCCCACGCCTAGAAAAATCTTGGATACGCCTTCGTCCGAACTGTTCTAGAGATTAGTAGCAATCAATTTATATTGACAAGTATCAATACCTTTTTTTCTATATTATAAAATATTTCTCTTTCTATTTTTGACAAAATTTTTGTGTAGAAGTAGTCTCAACCATAAAATACATTCTTTATAAATATAATTTGACGAAAGAGAATGTTTTTGTATATGCAACTAAATAGTTTTTGTGGTATTAAGTCAAAAAATATATACTGCTTATTTGTTTTAATTTATAAAATTAGTATATTTATATGAGCAATAATAAAATTGTTGAGAGTTGCTTTGCTTTATTTGTCGTTTTTCATGTTAAAAATTCTCTGCAATTTTGATATTTATATTAATATATAAAAAAATATCAAATCGACTTGTAGTTTTTTGGAAATTGGGATAAAATAAAATGGGCTGATTACAATTTGGTATAAATAAAAGTCTGGATCTTTTCTGTAATTTTATTTTTAGCATATAAGAACTATATCACTATAATTATTGTAACAAAGTCATTCAACAATGAAATGCATCGTAAAAAAATATCAATGTCAAAAATCGAATATTTTATCATAAATATCTTTGTATCACTAAATAAATTAGCATCCTATTTTAGAAAAATATTTGCTCTGTATATATCTTTTTTATTAATCGATAAAATAAATAATAAAATAACAATAAATCTTAAGTTATGCAAAACGAAAATAAAATGTTCTTTGTTTAAGATTTAATTTAAATTAAGTGATAATGTAAATTGTAACGATAAGATAACACGATAATATAAACTAATTTTTTTAATTAAGAAATAAAATCTTTTTTTGTTATTGCCATTAATTATTAAATAAATATCTTTGAAATAAAACGAAAACTTAAAATCAATATATCTAACACAATTAAAATGATAACGATTACCATAGTTGATTTTTATTTACCAATTACTGACTTTGGCGATTGTTTAATATGTCAAAAAAATTGTTACAAGTTGTGGTGAGCTTCTACACTTAAAATAATAAAAAAATCAAATAAATATTTCATATGGGATGTATCATGTTGTTTCCTTGAGTGCCTCCCCTAAATTATATCATCGTTGAAAGTTTTTCACTTTCAAAACTAATTATTTATTTTACAATTTATAATAGTATTAACATTTTGCCAAAATTTAGTTCGAAAAAAAAGTTGTAGTGCATAACATCCTTTGGAAAATGTTATATCTTGTTCATAGATTTTTTAGGACTTTTTTAGCACACTTTTTAAATAAAAGAAGATAATTCTGATAATATTTTATAGAAATGAATGAATTAAAATTTATAAGGTTAGAATTTAATCATTTCAAATAAAAATATGCAAATTCTTTTATATTTTTTAAAATGAGTGGAATAAAATGGATTCTTAATTTCGTAAATTGTAAAAGGGAGGGTGTAAATCTTTAAATATAAAATTACAAAAATTTGTAAATGCTTTTTTTCTCTAAAATTCGGTTAATAAAATTTATAAAATATAAAGTAATATTACTTTTAATTTTTTAAATATATTTTTACTCATTACTTTTCAAATGACGTTTTTTATTCTACAAAAGAACAACATAACTATTAATCTTACTCAATAAGCTAAGAAACATTTCCTCCTACATCCCCCCACACCCTCTACCCCCAAAAAATGTATACAATAAGTTACTATGAATAATAATTTGAAAGAAGAATTAGTAAAAGTTATTGGCCTTTTAAGATAACGACTATAATTCAAATTTTTTAGTAAAAAGCATTGTTATAAAAAAAATAAAAACCCAAATTTATTTTTTATAAAAATCTAATATAGCCAAAGGCTTATAAATTTGACCAAAAGGCCTCTAATAAAATTTATAGCAACCTACCTAATACTCCCCAGCAAAATCTTGGCTAAGCCCATGCTAAGGAATTGGCCTAATATTTATTTATTCATTTTAATATGTAGATATTTATGTTTCTCTTTAAGGCTAAGTCAGTTTTTGGCAAGGATAAAGTCGATAAGCAATTTTGTTAAGGCTTATAAACTGTGGTAATTGTTAAACCAAATTACAAAGCCGAAGGATATTCAAATCTAATCAAGAAAAAAGAATTAAATTTCGAATGCAAATGATTTAAAGAAAGAGGAATAAAAAAGAATGATTATTCAAATTAAAGAAAGTTCAAGATTTTTTTCAGTTTGTTTGTAAAACATTATGTAAATGAATGATAGAAAAGTATATATATATTCGAGGATATTTGTATAAGGATAGATAATGATTTTACGAAAATAATTTTTAATTTTAATTTTTTATTATTTTAATTTTTTTTAATTAATTTAGTTTGATTATATTTTTAACTTATTATTTAATAAAGATTTAGTATCATTTTAGTTCTAACTTTTCTGATTTGACGAATAGTATAGAAAAATATATATAATCGAGGATATTAGTCTGATTTAGTATCAGTTTAGTTCTAACGAGGATATTAGTCTGATTTAGTATCATGTATTTTAACCTTTCTTATTTGACAACGATTATAATCTTCCAATTCTTATTCTAATTTTTTAAAATGTTACAATGATGTTGGAGAGTGGAGGCGACAGGGCAATTTCAACAATTCAGACTAATTAACTCTCCCACTAGCCTCAGTAATATAAATATCAATACCATATTGGTACAGAGGTGCCTTACAGCGATTGATCCAGGCTTTAGAAGATCAAAAGTCAGTCTAATTAACTCTGAAAAGAGATTCTAAATAAAGGGGGAAGGGGATGTATGAGATGACTATCGACACTAAGACAAAGAATGAGAGCAATAAAACAATGGTATCAATATTAATGGTCGTATTTCGGAGAATTAGTCGTTTAGCTAAAAAGAATGCGTCACAAGAGATCGTTATACGTACAAGTGATCGATGTAGCTAAAAGAAATTCGTTATAAATTTTTATTAAAGATATATGGTTGACTGTTATTTAAGTTGATAATATTTAGCAAAATATCAGGTTGTTGATTAACCAAAAAATCTTCATAAAGAGAAACGGCTTTTCGTCATTAGAAAATTTATGCCGCAATCGAGCTCAATTAGAGATCGGATTTTTATTTTGGATCAAAAGATACAAGAAATCATTGTATAAGAGATCTTAAGGCAAAGTGGATATATTGACAAGAAGACCAGGATGCTATCGTTAATCGTTGACAAATTTTAGCCAATTGCTTATCAAAAATTTAGTATAAGATAAAAAATCGAACAAGAAGTCGTGGAAACCATCGTTACTCGCAGACAAATTATCATCAGTGGTTTACCGTCATTAGTTACTAGAAACCGTTAGAAACAAGCAAAGACTAGGATAATGTGGGAGTAAAACGAGATATAATTAAAGGAGCTAGAAGAATGTATCGGGAACCATGCCTTACTCGCAGAATGGTGGGACTAATCTAAGTGGAAGGGTGTGGTAATTGTTAAACCAAATTACAAAGCCGAAGGATATTCAAATCTAATCAAGAAAAAAGAATTAAATTTCGAATGCAAATGATTTAAAGAAAGAGGAATAAAAAAGAATGATTATTCAAATTAAAGAAAGTTCAAGATTTTTTTCAGTTTGTTTGTAAAACATTATGTAAATGAATTATAGAAAAGTATATATATATTCGAGGATATTTGTATAAGGATAGATCATGATTTTACGAACTTAATTATAATTTTTAATTTTAATTTTTTATTATTTTAATTTTTTTTTAATTAATTTAGTTTGATTATAATTTTAACTTATTATTTAATAAAGAGTTAGTATCATTTTAGTTCTACCTTTCTTTATTTGACAACGGTTCTAATCTCTCAATCCTTTCAAAAACTCGCAAAACGTTACATAAACTACTTTAAAGTTTACTATAATTTGTAGATTACAGAAACTCTTAATATTAATAGCCTAGCTATATACCTAGCCATTTCTGGGTATAATGCTCTTTTAAATATCAAAAGAAAGTTCATCCTATTATTTTTATTTCATTTATTCATAAAATATTTTAATGACAATTTTAATTAAAACTATTTTAATCTATTTCTGTGGATAATATATTTTATCAAATACATATATTTTACCAAAACATGAATTTATTTTTCCACTTATTATAGCCATAATATGCTAATAAACAAATATTAGTTTATAAATTATTCCTATTTTTTCTATGCAAGGCAAGAAGAATAAAACAATGATTTTATAAAAATAATAATAATTTTTAATTAATTAATTCCGATACTAAAATAACAAAAAAAATTATCAAAAAGAAAATGTCAAACCAATCAACTGTCACTTTACTACTCAAATATTAATATAGCAATCGACTAAAACAGTTGATTATATTTTTAAAATACCTTAAACAAAATCAATTATGTATACAATATATAATAAAAACAAAATATAAGTGAGAAATAAACTAATATCAATTATTGATGTAAATCAATAATATATTTTATTACATTATTACATAAGTCTTAAATAATCACCTTAAAATATTAGCCGAAATAGCTCAGTTGGGAGAGCGTTAGACTGAAGATCTAAAGGTCCCTGGTTCAATCCCGGGTTTCGGCAAATTTTTGTAAAAAATATTTATATCGTTTTTCTAATATACATGTTTTTTTATAAATAAAATATTTTAGAACCAGTTATTCTTGATATTTTATTTTAATTATTATTATTCATATTTTGAATATTTTAAATGTATCATCACTGAATTTAAATTAGAAGTTCTACAATTTCATCAATTTTTTTAAAATTTTCCTAATCTATTATTTATTTTGCCTTAAATAGTGGTCCTGGATAGTTTATGATTTCTTTAAAAAATATGACATATATTGTTCAGTTCAGCGTATTAAGATATTGCCAACATTGATTTTTTGTATTTAAATTTATTTGTTCACAGCCTTTTCCCCAAAGTTCTCTAGACCTAGGTCTGGGTTCAGATAATATAAATTATTTTGTAATGAGAAATTTGTCAGAAATTTAATAAAATTTTTTATCTGACCAAACCTTGAATGCTATTTTTTTATTTGTCCCAAAAAGCCCGATTCAAAATAATTACTTGGTCCATTTTTTATTTAAAAAAAAAATTTATCAATTTTATTTGGAAATTTAAGCCCAATTCAGCTCAAATTTTTTAAAAAAATATTAGGCCCAACCCAAATTTATTTTCAAAAATTTTTGCAAATCTCTAATTCCGGTTTTTAGTGTTGTCCAAAAATTAGTTCCTGTTTGATTCATTTTGGAAAAAAAAAATCCAAGAAACTCCCAAATTTCTCAACCCTTAATAGGTCCAGAACATTACTTTTTTTTATTGTTTTAAATTATTTATCAGCAAACATTTTCTTAAATTTCTTAAAATTATAAGAATAATAAAATAAATTGGGTGAGTTACAATCAAATATAGGCCTATTGGAAATTCGATTTCTATAAATTCGAATTGTTTGTGAATAATAAAAATTAAACATTCTTGACGAATAATAGATTAGAATTATTCATACGAATTATACTCTTAAATTTTCGAAAATGTGGGTAATATTCAAATTACTTGTTAATTATAGAATTTGAAAAAAATATTAATTTTTTTATTCAATTTTTCTGGCCCCTCGATAAAAATGTTGGCCAGCAAATTTGAAAAAAATTATTTAGTTATTAAATTTTAATATGCCATTAACGATTAAATCTATATAAAATTACAACAAAATTTTTAGAAAATATTAATAATTTAATTTATACAAATTAATAAACAAGTTTTGAAAACCTGAGCATTATTATTTATATTTTTTATGAAGAAATACTAAAATTTAATAAGAATCATTAATTTGCAATGTCTCTCTACTGAAAGCATTACTAATTTTATTTTAAAGCAACTTAATGAATTAAATATTAATTCCTCGAATATAATAACCCTGAATTCATAGTGGCTCAATTGCGATTGCGATTTAGACGCGATAAATACAAAATACAGTAAATATGATATCGCATTCATAGTTACCGATCGCGCGATTTGATACGCGAAAGCAAATCGCCGCGATTTTTTCAAAACACAAATCATTTTGTGTTCGCGAGATTTTGAAATAGTGCTTCGTTAAATACAGATTTTGGTGAATTTAGCTCAAAATTTTATTTAGCACTAAATTTAAAATAAAATGAATTCAATGGCAACATTTTTCGAAGATACAATAACAAATAATAATCAAGTTAAAATTATGATTATGATTTAATTTTTTTTTAGAAAATAGATAAATCTTCATTTATTCTTTCAGTTAAAGAATATGACATGAGTGCTTATATAATAAGCACCATAATTTATATAAAAATAATATTTACAAGAACAAAGTTTGGGGATTATTAGCTCAAGAGTATAAGACGACTGGTAATAATTATGCATACATATTAAATTTATAAATTTTTTTAGTAACATCTCTCAAATCTCTCTGGAAAAATTTGAGATTGTTTCATAAAAGAGAGGCAAAAATTAGTTAAATTGAAAAGTGAGTCAGGGGCTGACCATCAAATCACCTGGCCTTTCTATCATGATATGCTATTCATGGTAGAAAACATTACACCTAGGTCTCAAAAGTCCTCTTTAGATAAAGAGGACTCTATTTCTATAGAGGTTCGTGATATTTTTAATGAAATGACAGGGGAGAACGATTGTAAAATATAGCATTTTAATTGAAAATATATTTATTATTTAGGTGATTTCATTGATACTGACAATACATCATATGTTACAGTTATTAATAAAGATTCTGTAACACTAAATCTTAATGATTCTGGTAATTAATATTCTCTAAAAACTTATATTATTTATATATAAGAATCTATACCCTGTGTTGGATCACCTAGTTCATATTATAAATATCCTAAGAGAAAGAACAATAATATGGTTAATTTATATTTTTTTAATTTTTTGATAAATTTTAAATAGATAAATATAGGGACCTAATTAAATTTGAGAAAGAAAAATCATTATTAACATTGGAATTGCTTAAAAATAAATCAACTGAATATGGAATATGTCTAATGTTGAAAGAAAAATTAGATGATTGTACAAAACAGGAAAAAAAAGAATTAACAACTAGAATATTTGATGTTATAAAAGATTTTAATTGAATAAAATTATTTTGTATATATTTATGTTATTTGAAATAAATATTTTGTGAAATACATTGAATGATATAATTATTCCCAAAAGTCCTACATTAATTAAGCTTGTGAGTTGGGTAATCAATAATATCTAAAAATATATTATTTATAATGAAGGATCTTCTGTTGAATCTGGTAGTTAATATTATAAATGCCCTAAGAGAAAGTTTAATGACACTGGTAATTTATGTTTATTTGTTTTATAAAAATATTTTAAATAGATGAATTTAGAACATCTATATAACTTTTTTAGTGACATATTCCTACAAATATATTTAATGAGTTTAGACTATATTAATAATAACTTTATTTTTATTATAATATATATAAAATACAAAACAAGATATTTATATAAAATATAAAACAAGATTTTTATATAAAATACAAAATAAATATCTATAATATGGGATTTTTATATAAATATAAGCATAATAAATTTCTATTAAACTTTGCAATATTTGTTGCTGATTTAATTGATTGTGTATGAACTAGGTGATCCAACACAGGGTATAGATTCTTAAATATAAATAAAATAAGTTTTTAGAAAAGATTAATTACCAGAATCATTAAGATTTAGTGTTACAGAATCTTTATTAATAACTGTAACATCTGATGTATTGTCAGTATCATTGAAATCACCTAAATAATAAATATATTTTCAATTAAAATGCTATATTTTACAATCATTCTCCCCTGTCATTTCATTAAAAATATCATGAACCTCTATAGAACTAGAGTCCTCTTTATCTAAAGAGGACTTTTGAGACCTAGGTGTAATGGTTTCTACCATGAATAGCATATCATGATAGAAAGGCCAGGTGATTTGATGGTCAGCCCCTGACCCACTTTTCAATTTTAATTTTTGTCTCTCTTTTATGAAACAATCTCTCAAATTTTTCCAGAGAGATTTGAGAGATGTTACTAAAAAAAATTTATAAATATATGTATGCATAATTATTACCAGTCGTCTTATACTCTTGAGCTAATAATCCCCAAACTTTCTTCTTGTAAATATTATTTTTATATAAATGATGGTGCTTATTATATAAGCACTCATATTCTTTAACTGAAAGAATAAATGAAGATTTATCTATTTTCTAAAAAAAAATTAAATTTAAATCATAACTTGATTATTATTTGTTATTGTATCTTCGAAAAATGTTGCCATTGAATTCATTTTATTTTAAATTTAGTGCTAAATAAAATTTTGAGCTAAATTCACCAAAATCTAAATCGCGATCGCACTATATATGATGGGCAAACGGCATGTATGGCCAAAATGGAGTATGAATGTGCTTCAAAAAAATTAATAAAAAGGTGCCTTATATATTATAATGCTAAACCACAAGTTGCACTTTGTGGTTCAAAATTGGTATAATAATATTGTTAGCATTATTTACCTAATGCATTGTATAATTTTTTTTGGCTTTTTAGCGTATCCTGTAAATATACAGACTATAGTCATACCTTTAGACCAGAAATTCACTGGTCATTTAGAAACATCTCGTAATTTACAAGAATTTTGAGGCTATTGTGAAGTATTATGCTACTTTTCTAATCAAACACTTAACTCAGAGGTTTCCAATCATGATCAGGGTTGCCAGGTCAAAATTTTCAAATTGCGGGAGAAATTTGATATTTTGCGGGATAAATATGAAAATTGCGGTAGAAATAAAAAATTTGCTAAAAAAGGCCCGCAAAATCCCGGCTGGGCCTGGATTTTGAATTGACTTAATTATCCGCCTATTTTTTATAATTAGTTTATGTAAATACAAATTCGGTAACTATTTTTCAAAATAAAATAACATCTTGATTTATTAAAATATATTAATTTATAAAAAAGAATGTAAACAAGATAAAATTTTATAAAAAAAACAAACGATTTTAATTTTACAATGTAAAAAATATATTTTATGCGAATGTCCCGCGAAACATCCGCAATTGGAACTTGTGTGTGTGTATAACATTATAGGGATAGACGCTAAATTATCACGTATCATGTTTAAATATATAATAAGGTAATATTATACTCATTTTAATGATAATTATTTTATTTATTATTGTTCAATCACATTATTATAATCAGTGCAGGAGAGTGTATCTACATCCATTGCAAAACAAAAATATTCTCCAAAAATAAGAAATAATACAGATGCAACTACGGTTGCAGCAATTGTAATTACTTATCTTGTAGTACAACATTCACAGAGATACTTATCATTACAATGTAAATAGAATCTTTCCCCATAATATTTAACGACTCCAAGTTAAATGAAAACTTTACTTGTAGAACAAAAATGAGCAAGGATATCATCAATGTTTTAGAACCTGAATTCAGGAGGTCAATTCTTGACAATTTGAAAGATGGGCATACATATGCAATTCTAACAGATGCATCTAATAAGGGAAATATTAAAAAATTTTTTTTTGATCCTTCGCTATTTCAACAAAATTAAGGACGTTTCAAGAAAACTATTAAATTTTTTCCCCTCAAATAGTAAAAAATCCAAAGACATAGCTAACCATATAATGGTAAATATAGCAGATTCGGGATTATCAAAAACTTTTTAAAAAAATTACGGGAGAAATTAAAAAATTGCGGTAGATTTTTGCGGGAGATTTCCAATTGCGGTAGTTTTGCGGGAGAGAGATGTCTGCGTGTAAACTAAAAAATTGCGGAAGTCTCCCGCTGGTGGGGGGAGACATGACAACCCTGCTCCTGATTCTGTCTAAGCCTCTGGTCTTATATCTCAATGCGTTAATAAAATTTCGATTATATTGGCCATTTTAATTTATGAGGTATTAAAAACGATACATCCACTAAATAAGTATCTATAGTAGGTAATATAGTGGATGCTAAAAATTGTATTGCAATTAATTTATTAAATGAAATAAGTGATAATTCTATTGATTTGATAAGAATTAAGGCTAAGGAACTTTTATCAAAATTTGTTCTAAATATAAGGATTATAAAGTGATAATAACATAAAATATTGTGCAAAAATAAATATTATCTACCTCATTCCTAATTTTCTTAAAATCAGCCTTTCAAAATTAATCAAAATTTTATCATTTAAAAACTAAATATAAATGAAAATTTTTTTATTTTTTTTTGTATATTTCTAGCTCTGCGCGCCACCGCCAGAAAGCCGCTGATTGAGATGAGCGGTGCGTGCAGGCTCGATGCCGATTTTTTTTTATGGTAGCGACGCGGCGTACATAATTTTTAGAATGTTATTTAATTATATTTATATATTAAATTATTATTATTTAAATTTGAATATTAACAGTAATAAAATTAAAATATGAATTGTATTCTAATGGCATATTTACATTCATTCATATTCATACATCATATTTTAAAATTGCACTTTAAAACACCTTATATTGTTAATTGCCAGCTCCAATTTATGTTTTTTGAATATCTTTTTAATGTATAAACTTATTAAATTACTTATAACTTTATTAAGTTCAAATTTGTTTCATTTCAGCTCTAATTATTATAATATTTTTAAATATCTTTTTAATGTATAAAATTAATATAAAATCTAATAGGGCGAAATTATGCTATAAACAATAAAGGAATAAATGATTTTCTAAATGTTTGAAATTTAAATAAAATGATTATTAAAAAATAAATTATCTAAAAAATAGAATGATATTTGATTCCTTGTCAGAATTGCTTGATAATACAATCATTAGTCGGGGGCATTAGATGATGTTTAGTCATCAATAAAGGTGCATGTTTTAACTCTGATTGATTCTGAATCACAATTCTGTTCTATCACTTTAGATCTATGGATTGATCGTTTCATGCATCGAAATCATAACATGTTAAGTCTTCTTCATTTAAATGGAAATTAGTTCTAAAATATTTTACCCTGGAAACTAGAAACGTGACACAAAGGCGTATTGGTGAAACCCTATTATCTGAAATCGATATGGAAAAGGAGGTCCATTTAAAAAAACACATAATACAGATGATAACTGGCGCTAAGGGTCTAGTGTTGTTAAACGGCCCGATTTAGGTCAGTTTTAAGAACCAGATTAAGATTTTAGACTAAATACTATTATGTAAGTCTTAGGGATTTTGTCGATAGACCAAAATTTGGACTTCTATTTGAAAAATCTCTAGGCTTTTTATTTTCGCTAAGAACTTAATCGGGTCATTTTAAAAAAATTGCCCTAAATCAAGCCGTATACACTACTAACGTCAAAATAAGCGTCAGAAAAGGAAATTACGTGCATCATTTATACTTAGGAAATGGAATACACAATTTAGTTACAGTTGATGGCATAAAAAAATTTGCCAGAATTAATATTCTGATTAAAAAATTAGAGAAATCATATCAGAATATCTGATTTGGAATGTGAAATTGAGGACAAACATTATAAATGCATGCAATCAATTTATGAGACATACCCTCTTTTAAATATCTATGATTCTGATCCATACCCTTGTGAATATTTTGAAATGTCTGGTGAGGCTGAATTGCATTGCACCAACAGATCTAATTAATACGAAAAGCTCTAAATTATATTTCTCTACCCGTTGGCACAGCATATTAATTATGCTATAAAGTATCCTTAGTGTTCAAGATTCCTATAAATATTGTTATAAATAAAATACGAAAACAATCCTTAAAACCTTTTAGAAACAAATGGATATCATTACACATTATTAAATTTATTTAGAGAGTCCGTGGAATTTTTTCCCTCCCAAAAGGGATCAACAATAAATTTAGGATATTTTTCGCAGTGAAATAGAAACACATATACAAATCAATAAATCTGATTGCTCAGATTTCATTTGCCTAAAAGGAAATATGCAAAAAAGCTTGACCATAGGTTTCCAATTGCCGAACTTCAAGTAATTTATTTATATTTTTATAATAAAATTATATTTTAAACTTTAGATTTTAGCAACACTACCTGATTCGAGATTTTAAAATTGTTTCAGAATATATAAATTCGAATTTTATGACATCATTACAATTTTAAATCAGACATTTAGAACTTTTAAAGCTTTATAGAAATGCACAGAGTCAGATTTAAATTGAAAATAATGAGCAAACATCCGTTTATATACATAGTTAAAATAACTCGTAAACATTCCCTTCCAAGCAACGATCCTAACATTTACATTATAGAGTATGAATGCCATATTTTGCTCAGTCAACATAATAACCAGGAGAGGGTGCACAACCTTTTGGGGAAAAATACGACTGGAACTTACTAGGCATGCCAATTTAGATAGGAAGGTTCTTTGTATAGCTGCAACCAGTACACCCAGGTGGAGAATATTTTCCATTGCTTAATAATCAATGCCTAAAGTATTTCTTTATGCCTCAAGAATCTTGATAAAATACTATTTATTCATGACAATTATAACTTTACTAAATCTGATTTCTAATTTATTACATTTCTTACTTTATATTTTGCTTGCATTCTAAATTTATAATTCGTTAATCAATAGAATATTACTAAAATGTGTTGTTTATTTGACTCTGATCTGAGTAAAAATGCAATTCATTCATCTATTTCCGAGATGAGAAAATGCATAAATTTAAATAGGAATGAGACAGAAAATAATTTAAGAAATGAATTAAACCATATTAACAATGAACTAAGAATACTCAAATAAATTATAAAAAAAAATAGTACATTGAATTATTTATTAAATTTTTTAAAATAAATAGCATGACGCGGCCGCCGCAAATTTATTATCCGGCGACAAAATTAACGCGCCACCAAACGTTGATAAAATTTTTTTAAAAACCGCTGCAGTCAATTGAGGCTTCGGCGCACAAATCTACTTGATATAAAACAATTATAAGTATCTTATTAATAATTTATTTTTAATTGTTGTATTTAAAAGGCTAATAAATTATTATGATTCTTATAATAGATACATAAAGTAAATATCATGAAATATTATATATTAGATATAAATATATAAAATAGTTAATATCTTTTAAAATTTATTTATTTTTAGTTTGATTATTGAAATTCCGCGATTATTTTAAAGTTTTTATCATGGGTTTTATATATTAATAGTTGAACATAATTTAAAGTATTATAAATTTGTATAAATGTTTATATGATATATAAAAGATTTTATATATTTAAAATTAATGAGAAAATTTATTTTTAATAAATAAAAAAAAAAAAATTTATTCACTTAATACTATTAATTCTAAACATGGCTAATATATTGTGTTATAAAATATATGGCATTTATTTATATTAAATTAAATATTGTATAAATTTTAAAAAATTTATTATTTTAAAAAATGTATTTGTAAAGTTTTTAACGATATAAACGCGTTTGTAATACTAGTTTTTAATAATAAATATATTTATTGTATTTATGACAGTTGCAATCCAATTTAAAATATAGTTAACTGTGTATATTAATCAATGACTTATATATGTCATTGATATTAATAAAAAAAAATTGTTGATCTAATGGGAATGCACTCATGTAGAGAAATAACATTTGATTTTTTTTTTACTTTTAGATTTTAAAAACTTTTTTTTTAAAAAAATGCAAGAGAAAAATTTTTAATTAATTGGAAAAAGTCGAGTTTTGAAGATGGCCCATTTGGTTTATGTTTTTTAAACACTTATGAAATTATAAGAATTCATATTTAAATTATCTTTAGATTATTACAATTTTATATGAATTTAATGTGAAGAAACATAGAGAAGTTAAATTTGTTGATGGATTAATCTTTCCAAATTTATCTCAAATTACATACGAATATTAAAATAGGGTACGGACATCTTAGGCGTTTGAACATAGAGTTAGCTTCTGTGGGCTCACAGGTATCTGGAGACTACCCAATTATTGGTAAATAAATATTTTCCTCTTATACACCTTTAAGCAGTGACCCCTACACTTTTTGAGGGATAGAAGCAGAATACCCCCCTAAAGTACCCCCCCCCCCATTGTAAATTATTTTTTGACACCAATAAATTTCAAAAATAATTTTTATTGCATCAATATTTATTATAATATAAATATAATGTAAAAAATATATGCTTTAAAAATATTATTTTTAAATGAATAATTTAGATAAATTAGGGGAAGAGAAAGCAAAAGAATTTATAATTTTATCAATATTTAATTGTTTAAATAAATTATTTTCCATTGATAAAATGGTTAAATTATTAAGAAATGGATCTTTCATGACACTACGAAGTCTTGTTTTAATTAGTTTAATTTTACTCATGACCCTTTCGGCAGTACATGATGTAGTAGGAATAGTTAATAAATATTTATATAAAATTGTTAGGGAAAGCAGAAAAATTTATAAGCAGATGATAAGGTAAAATAAATGAATAGTTTTTCCAGTCTGAATCATTCATCTCAGAATTATTATCATCATCAGAAGAAGCTAAATAATGTATTAGTAAAAATATTTTAATTAAATAAATTTACAATTCTCAGAATCTGACAAATCTTCTTTAACCTCTAGGTCACGAGTAATAATTACGTCCCCCGTTTTAGCCATTTTATAAATATTTCTAAACATCAACATTTCCTCAAAAACTTGATTTGTATTTAATTGATAAAATTCACAGATATCCTTGATATCATCTTTAACAATTGCCTTTTCCGCCATTCCCTTTGGGGTAAAAAATGATGTTTGACTCAAAAATTTTATCGATTCATCGTTAAATCTTTCACTAAACTGCATAATAATTAAAACAAGTGCAGCATAAAACACACTGATTTTAAAGCTAAAATAAAATATTATATTTAATGATGAAAGTATATATATATCTCTCCTTTTTGGATTGTAATGTTTGAAGTCTTGAACTTTCAAAATCAAAAGGTAAATTTCTCTTCTTCATAAAATCTTGGGCCTTTTAAAAAAGACATCCAAAAATTCAGTGTTATTATCTATTTTAGGATTATAAAATAATAAAAGATAATAATTTAAATTATACTTCTCATATTAATCAGGCAATCTTATTTGATTTATTGCAAACCCTATATCCTTAGAAATGGTTTGCAATTTTGTACAAGCCAAGCTTGTTATCAACAATATTTTATCCAAAACACATAGTGATAAAATAAAATCAAATGTTTCTATTCTATAGACTATAGCACTAGCCATAGTGGAAGTGGCAGGATCTTCAGAATCCTTTAAATTTGCCAAAGCTGCCCTCAAAGCATCATAAAGTAGGAAAAAAATTACAATCGCCTTATGTGATGTTAGCCAGCTTCTATAAATATAAAATAAACATTATATATCGAAACAATTAAGATAATATTACCGAGTGGTATTCTTGATGCGTAAAAATCTATGTGATTTTGTCAGTAAATCACTCTGACATGTTTTGAGTACTTCATATCTTTTAACACCATTAAAATATACGTAAATTTCGTCTAATATTCCCAAGACATTTCGCAGCTCTTTTACTGATTGGCATAATTGAACAACTATTAAATTTAATCGATTACAATAGCACCAAATTAAAGCTGCCTTTGGCGCCTCCGCTCTAATCGAAGCCTGAACTCCATTAATTCTTCCACTCATGTTTGAGGCGCCATCATAGCTTTGCCCCACTAGGAATTCGAGGGGTAGATTCACGGAGCCAAGCTTGGATATTATATTCTTTTTAATATCGAGGCCCGTTGTATTTCTCGTACAATAAATGTCTATCAGCCTTTCAACGGGCTTAGGTGTCTCGCTATTTTCAACATATCTCACTATCAAAGCTATTGCTTCTGATTTCGATACATCATATGTGCCATCAACTATAATTGAATAGCACCTGTTGAATTCAATCTCCTTTTGAATTTTTTTTATAACCATATTTTTCATGGTTTCAATAAGAATATTTATGTTATTATATGATAACAGATTTGAATATAATTTAGATTTTAATCCCTTAATTTTTTTCTCACTTCTTCTTTCTTCATTATCTTGTATATACATTTTAAGAACAGGCTCAGAATCTGCAATAAGTTTAATAAGGCTCATCATATTGCCATCTTGTTGCCTGTTTCTCCAGAAGGCTTGATTGCGAGATAAGCATTTATATTTTTTTTGGTTAATATTTTTGGGCATATTTTGACAATGATCTAAAAATTATAAATGATTATATATAAGATTTAATATTTAAATTCTTACTATTCCCTTTGATAAAATTTTAATTTTGCGCAAATCTTGAAAGTGGAAAAATAATTTTATGATAAGAAATATCGGATAACAAACTAATTTGCTAAACATCGACCATAAAAATTTTAAAAAAAATAAAATAAAAAAATTTTTTTTAAAAAATTTTAAAATTTTAAAATAAAAAATTAAAAAAATTTAAAAAAAAAGTACCCCCATAGAAATTTATAGAAGCAGTTGCTTCGGACCCCCCCCCCCCCGTTGTAGGGGTCACTGCCTTTAAGACTTTAATCAGTTTGAAAGGCATGGAAAGAACTAGGCTCGAATATTTTTTGTTTATATATGTTTATAATTAAATATTATAAACAGTATATTAAATGAAAAATTTTAAATCTATGAGTATTACTTACATTCCCCTATATACCGTTCAAGGGTTACTATATATCATTTCTAAAAAATTTAGCAATATTTAAAAGATTTTTTAGCAATTATCCTTATCTTCATAATAATTTAGCCCCTATTAAATAAAATAATAATATCAATCTTATTTTGTGTGAGTTAATATCAATGATATATATCATTGGTTAATATATAAATAAAAAAAATGTACAATGTAATATTATATTACTGTTTTCCTCCTTGTTGTTTATATAAAAATATCAACTGATTATCATATGTTAAAAAATTTAAAATGCGGATTGCAATAATCGGTCAGAGCAAATTTAGTGCTGATACATTAAAAATATTAAAAAACAATGGTTATAATATATGTGGGATTTTTTGCATAGAAGATAAAAATGGGAAACCCGATGATTTAGGTAATATTGTATTATAATATATACATATAACAGCAAAATATTCTGTAGCCAAAGAAGCAACTAATTTGAAAATACCAGTTTTCAAAATAAAAAAATGGCGAAATGGAAAATTGATAATTCCTGAAATATTTGATTTATATAAAAGTATCAAGCCAGATTTAAACATTCTTCCATTTTGTTCCCAATTTATTCCTATGGAAATAATACTTTATCCACAATATAAATCAATAGTTTATCACCCATCACTGTTACCATTACATAGAGGTGCATCTGCCATAAATTGGTAAAAAAATATTTTTGAATCATTGATATACTTATATTTGTGTAAAGGACACTTATGAATGGTGATAAATTGGGTGGCTTTACCATTTTTTGGGCTGATGATGGACTTGATACAGGCTCAATATTATTACAAAAACAAACAGAGATAGAAGAAAATGATACTGTTGATACATTATATGCAAGATTCCTTTTTCCTGAAGGTGTTAATAGTCTAGTAAAATTAATATGATTCAATAAAACATGAAAACAAACCTTTATCGTTTAAATATTAAATTTTTTTTCTCTTGTTATTTTATTTTACTTATGATATTTGTCATCAAGCCTCATTTATAATAATAGTGAATAAAGATCTGCTATACTTGGCCTGGCCAATGAATCAGACTGGGTTAGGCAATGTTTGAAAAAAATTATTTAGGCTGGATAAGAAAATTAATAGGCCAGACAAGACAAGCAAAAAGTAGATATGCCTGATGTGCTTAATAGAGAATAGAAATTTATTATTCTAAAGCCTAATCTTGTTAAAATAATATATTTTATTTTGCTTAACATTGGCATATGCAGTAGGGGCACCCCCCCCCCCCTACAGCCAAAAAATCCAGATATCGGCTGAAATATTTTTCAAAAATTTTACTGAATCCTACATCTTATTGCATTATATTTTTATTACGTTCATAGCAGCGATAAATACGCTAGTGATCTGCATTGGGCCTAATTTTTCAAGCCCAGCCCGACCCAAATTTTTTTTAAAAAAGTTTTGCCGGCCTGGCTCGTACCCCAAATTTTTTTAAAAATGTTTGGTCGGCCCGGCCCGAACCTGAAATTTTTTTAAAAAAAATTTACCAACCCGGTTTGGCCTGAATTTATTTAAATATAGAAATTAATTTTTTCAAAATAAAAAACATATGTTATATGACGTTTAGTTTCAATAAATAAAATCAAATATTTTTATTTTACATAAAAAATACAATATAAAATTGAGAAATTTATATATATTTAAAAAAAATTCCAAGGTCCGACCCGGCTCATATTTTTTAAAAAATATGCCCGGCCCGAACCCGATTATTTTTTAAAAAATATTAGGCCCGGACTGAAGCCGATTATTTTAAATAGAATTAGGCCCAAGCCCGGCCAGAAGCCCGTTCGGGCCGGGTATGGACCGGGCCTAACTTTGCAGATCTCTAAAATACGCTACTAATTTCTATGAATTAATATCGATTTCGAATTTTCCTTGTTGTTATATTTAACAATAATTTTAAAATTTATTACCAAATCATTTAAAACTTTTTCACTGCAAAACTAAAGTAAAATATTTCAAAAAAATTACATCGATAGACCGTGAGAATAGCTGAAAGCTTATATTGGAACTTAAGGAAATCGACGAATTTCATAAGTTATAAGTCAAAATCAAAAGCAGAGCTCTATTATTTTAATATTTGTCTGTCTCGACTCTCAACAAGTCAAACCATCGTTTCAATCAATATAGGGTCAGTCGAAGAATGCTATAAGATAAATCTCTTTCCCCCTTTTAGATACTTTTATAATTCAAATGAATGCGAAGTTTTTGAATAATCAGGTAGGACTTACAAATCTGTAAATATTATTACTGCAAAATCCTTTCGAATCTATTTTCTTGATAGAGAAAAATTAAATATTTGTCGGATTTTTATTGTGAGGATGTTAATCCTATGATGCACTACTAGCTGAATTCAAACTATGGTATAAAAGTTTAACTATGGCTGATAATTTTCAAAAAAAATGCTATTTTCTTCTTTAACAAGAATAAAAACGTACATGAGAAGAAGTATTGTTAAATGCTCGATTTGAGCCGATTTTAAAAAACGGCTAACTAACTTAATATTATAACCAGAAACTAAGCCTCGAGATTTCAAAATTAGATCTCTAAGCCTTTGTGCCAACTGTGAACAAAATCTTCAAATTTACTTTAATATTTTTATGGATAAAATATTGAGTTAACCGTTTTTAAAAATCGGCTCAAATCGAGCCGTTTAACAACACTGAGAACTACTACATCTGGAAACAAATTGAATGGGTTAGCCCTTCTTAATATATATAGGTAGTTGACACCAAACACCTACAAAACATTAAAAAATGAGCTAAAGACGATTTGTCATATTGGGATATGGAATCATCTGAGATTCAGAATCCCAACATGGGGATTCGAGATCTTGAATCCCCACGTTTTATTCGGAATAAAAAAATATTTAAAAAATATTCCGAATCCCCATGAAGAAAAATAAATAATATATTTACCTTTTCTTCCCTTTTTTACCGTCTGGCTGGCACCATATAATTAAAAGGCCAAAATAAGGGATCTAAGAAAATTAAAAAAAAAGTAAATAGTTTAAAATTGAGGCATATAATGATGAAAAATAAAGGTTAAACATTTTTGTTTTTCTAAATTTCTATGAAATATTAAATATTTTCACATAAATATATATTTTAAAAAAATCCGAAACAAAAAAAAATTATTGATTGCAACGAATCTTCAATGCTATATGACATTTCTTTGAAATTTAAGATTGTTCTTGAAACACTATCACCTTTTATTCATGCAACCCATTTTGCAATTGCATAACGATGTTTTCCCATATTTTGTGACATTCCGGAAGCTCCTAAATATTTTTAGCAATTTAAAATAATTAATACATTTTATGTACATGAATTAATTTGAGGAGTATATGTGGTTACTATAAAAATAGCTAAATTACCTATGATTGATATATCTTTGTTGGGAACTTCAGAATCATTTAATTTATAGTTTATATAGATTAGTGGCAACGAATGGTGCTGAAATTCTTCCAGCACACGTTCCTACCCATATTTTGTTTAATTTTTAATACTTTCCCTTCTAAATTTTTAGGAATAAAATAACTCAGAGACCTGCAGAGGTGCCATTTGCACGGCCCGGCCTGGATTTTTTTTTTAGAAATATTATATTTATTTATAATGGCGATTTATAATATTTGGTTTTAAAATATATTGCCCAGCCTTATTACATTTTGAAATTTATTTTTAATATTAGTTTAAAATTTTTTTTAATGCCTCAAATTTTTTACCCAAAACAGTTACAGAATATAATTTATATAAAACCATATTAAAAAAAACCAAATACAAATCTATTCAAAATATACGCAAGGAAATGTAGATAATATTTTTAACGATTCCGTCACTTTTTTTATTGTTTACAAATGAGGAAAATTATGTGAAAGCTATATACATTGCTACTAAAATAGCAAAGGTTTCAATCAAAGATTCGCGCCTTCTAATTGTCCATAATATTACTAATAGTCCTTGTTCAAAAAATGTTGCTATAAAATTACATAGAAAAATAGTTGTGATACCAATAATATTGGGAATAGTATTTCTAGTGTTTTAAAAAGGGCCCCTTCTTTTATTTCATATTTAAATGATCGTGGGCGTCAAAACATAATTTATTCTCAAATAATTCGACAAAATAACTTTATCTTAGGTCATCACTTGTTATCTGTCCTAAAAATTTAGAAGGGAAAGTATTAAAAATTGAATAAAATAAAATATGGGTAGGAACGTGTGCTTGAAGAATTTCAACACCATTTATTGCCTCTAGTCTATATAAAACTATAAAATTAAATGATATTGAAGTCCCCAACAAAAATATATCAATCATAGGCAATTTAAGCTATTTTTATAGTAACCACATATACTCCTCAAATTAATTCATGTACATAAATGTATTATTTTTTTTTATCTAAACTGCTAAAAATATTTATTCCCCGAATGTCACAAAATATGTGGAAATATGTTATGCAATTGCAAAATGTGCATGAATAAAAGGTGCGAGTGTTTCAAGAATAACATCAAATGTTCAACGAAATGTCATATTGCATTAAATAATTGTTGCAATAAATAATTTTTTTTTAATTCGGATTTTTTAAAAAATATATATTCATGTGAAAATATTTATGATTTTATATAAATTTACAAAAAAAATGTCTTTTAACCTTATTCCTTTTCATTCCTTATATGCCTTTACTATTTACTTTTTTAAACATTCTCTTATCCTTTTTGATTATATAATTTATTTATTATAACAAAATATATCTCAGAGACTTGCAGAGGTACCATTTGTACGGCCCGGCCCAGATTAAATTTCGGCCCGGTCCGGATTTTTTTTTCAAATATTTTTTACGGCCTGCCCGGCCAGGCCCGGATATTTAAAAAATAATTTTTTGAAAGCGCGGCCCGGCCCGGCGGCCCGGCCCGGCCTGGATTTAAAAAAAAATTTTTTTTAGGCCCGGCTCGGAATTTTTTTAAATTATATTCGACCTGGTATATACAAAAAATTCATCTATTTCGTATTTTATCATATTTTTCGGCGTATTATCATTTAATAAGCAAATATATTAGCTAATGTAACGGCTCGTTTTGAGCCGATTTTTAAAAACGGCTAACTCAATTTTTTCGCTAGAAAAATATTGACTAAGCCTCTAAATTTCGATACTATATGTCTGACCTTTGCTCCTTCTATGAGCAAAATTTTCAGGCTTGCATAATATTTTTCTGGATAAATAACTGAGTTAGCCGTTTTTAAAAATCAACTCAAAACGAGGCGTTTAACAACACTATAAAATATTGACTAGAAAATAATTTAAAAAACAAGTTTTTTTTAACTTCTTATCAAATACAATATTATACAATTTTTTTTATTAAATACTATAATTATAATGTGATTTTTAATTTTCGTGGGAATGTTGCCAATTCATCAAGAATTTTGTTTGTCGTTGGAACCAAATCTCTGTGGATATTTAACATAGCTAACCCATTTAGCCGAGATTCGGAAGTAGTACTTCATAAATATGTTTTCAACTTTCTTAAGTTGGAAAGTCCTTTCATTCGTACATGTTATAATAGGCAAACATGGTAGAATATAAAACAACTTCAAAATATTAGGAATTTGAGCCAAGGTTTCTTTACATCGATTGGGCGCATTAATAGCATGCTCAGGTAAAATAGCTAAACGTAGTAAATATTTATACCACAATTCGAATTCACTGATTAAATTTATTTCAGTAACAATATCATAGGAATATAATTTTGCTAAATATTTAATTTTACCAATAGTGACATTAGAAAACGAAGATGGATCTTTGGGTATTAAAACTTGATGATTGCTAAAGACTTGTTTTTTATCTAAAAACCGTACTTTTATTGCGATAAAAAGTATCTAAGAATGGGATGAAAGTGGATATTTTATAATATTCTTCAGTTGAGCCAATATTTATTTTACATCTCAATAATTGCCCAGGTGCTAGACGAGGTTTAATTAGTGTTATATCATAAATTTTAGCCTTCGATTCAACGTCTATATAAATATTATGAAAATATTAATCTACATTCATTCTTATTGTATCTACTGTTCATATATATTTTCCGCCAAATCAATAACCTGAACCAAATCTAAATTTGGTTTTTGTAAATTTCTACAAAGTAGTGAGCTATAGAAAAATAATTTATTGTTGCAACTAGCAGCAATGATAAACTCTGATTGATCAATTGAATTCAATATTGATATCGCTTCTGACGACACATTACTTTTTTTCATGCTCAGCCTTAGTTAACTTTTGTATTTCTATTTCTTCTGTTTTACAAAATCGAAGTAAAAATAAAATATTTCAAAAATTATAGATATTTATTAATAATTAATATTAAAAATACTTATTAATTCTAACTTACTAATAATTTTGAATTTAATAAAATAATTATATATAATAATAAAATAAATTACCATTTGATTTCAATCTCTTTGACTTAAAATTTTTCCATTTTATTAATATTTTTGAATAATGTTAATGTACTCACAAGGAAAGGAAATTTTAATAAAATTTATTTATAAAAAATAAATTTTATGTTGGAAAATTGATATTCAAATATTTGTAAAATTTTGATTGGAAGGGTAGGGGAGGGGGTGTAGGGTATATTATTATTAGCTTAAAATGATATTTATGAAAACAGTCAAATTTGCGATGGGAGGGGGATTTCCCCCTTCCCCTCCCCCATTGGTTACACGCTTGGAATATACTATGTATTTATATAAAAAATAAAAATGATATTTTAATTAATAAGAAATATATTATATATTATATAATAATGTATTTAATCCTTTGCGTATTTATTCCTTGGCGGAAAACTATAATTTTATTATGTAATAGATACTATGAGTGTTAGCTAGTGTTAAACATTATATTAATTATAACTATATATAATCATTATAACCTAATCGACGAATATAATAATTCATGTTGTATAAATTTTTTAAAAAAATACGGCCCGGCCCTGGTACCCGGACCGGGCTTAGGGCCGGCCCTACAGGTCTCTGATATCTCTAAAAATAAAATTTTCTGGTGCCAGCCAGGCTGCAAAAAAGGAAAAAAAAATTATTTAATTGTTTTAAAAAAATATATTCCGAATCCCCATGGGTTTTAAATATTTAAAAAAATATATTAAAAAAAAGACTCCAAATAAAACTCGAATCCCCACGTTGGGATTCCGAATCCCACATGATTCCATATCCCAATACAACCAGAAATGTATTCCAGCATGTTTAGAATGCCTATCTTATGAATTGTAGACTTTTCCGTTAACTTTGAGCCATTTATAATTTATATAAAAAATCTATGGAAAATTATATTAAGTTCATGGCAAAATTGTCTGAAATTTATAGGGAAGGTATTCCAAACATGATGGAATATTCCCATATAATTAGACTTTTAAATTTAAAAAAACACGGTCAAAAAATGATTTAAATTTGAAAATAACGTATTGCCGGAAAAAATACATTAAAGTTAACATATATACATTTAATATTTTATCATTAATTTATTTATATTTGAAGTATTATAAATTGTAAAAAATATTTTTTTTAAATTTAACCCCCCCCCCCCCCACCACCTCTCCACACACAACAGCCAATTCCTGCATCTCTTTGTTGCTTATAATAATTTTAATAATTTAAGTACTTACTACTAGAATCATTCATTAATACGATTTCTTTTTCCTTTTCCTACATTTTGTGTTTATTGCTAGAGAAAATCTTGAAACCTAAATCCTCATCATGATTGGATAGTTTTCCATACTAGATATTTTGGATTTTAAAAAATCAGGCTAAGACTCCTAAACATTTTAGTAATTTATTTCAATGAATATGTCCAGACAAAATGATCATTTCAAAGGCTTTATAATATTATATTATTTGTTTGATTAATTATTTCAATTCGAAATATAATATTTAAAATGCTACAGGTATTATTTGTTCTCAAACAAATATTATTAAAAAATTAAAAATGGAACGTAATGCCTTATCTGCCAAAATAATGATTTTTTAAAATAGTCCCATTAATTAAAATAATTTTTTAAAAACAACAACCAACAATATTTTGGGCAGACAAAATATATTTGTAACCTTAATAAAATCTAATACAATGAACTTTATTTGCAAATTTTTTTACATTTTGTTTTTCATTGACCTAATTTGCGCACTATATCGATTTCGATTGTGTAAAGTTAAAAAAAAAAAAATAAGCGTTAATCTTGAAAAATATCCTTCGGCATGATTATCATGCTCATGCGAAAATGAGAAAAAGGAAGGAAGGAAGGATAGAAAGAAAAATTAATTTTAACTTAATGTACACGTTAAAATGCATTATATTTAAATATATTATAAATTTAATGATAAATATGAAACCATCATATAGTAAGCTAAATATTTTATTTGTGTAAACTAACTACTTTTAAAATAGCTCGAAGCTGTCAAGTTAATAGAGAACCGAAAAGCCCCAGCGATTCCCCAAAACGATGAAATGGCCACTTACGATCCTATGTGGACCAAAGTAGAAAATTGTGCCATTAATTGGGATCAACCGGCTCAAAGAATACACGATTTTATTAGGGGGAACGATAAAAAGCCCGGTGCTTGGGCCGTTTTGGCTGATGAAAGTTGTGAGGGAAAGGTAGCCAAAATAATGATTATATTAGAATATCTCATTTTATTTGAAGAGACCAATGGAGTGAATTTTTATAACATTAATTGACAATTCCTTAAAAACGGAACTAATTGAAATCAGCCACTATTTTGAATACGTTTTTTGATAAATATAAATAAAAAGTAAGCGTAGTATTTTGTTAAATACCTTACTTTTTTGCTTAATTTTAAATATAAAATAGCAGAAGAAAAAGATGGATAAAAAAATTATTTTATAAAGCAGGAAGAATATATATAAAAAAATGAGCAGAATTTTATAAATAAAACATATAAATTTGAAATTATAATTTGAATTAATTATTTATTTTTTTAGCCAAAAAGGTGAATGAATTTATATAAAAATTCCTCGTCAATCGTTTAAATTTTTTTATGTATTTTTTACATTTATCTTTTTTTTTTAGCTGTGTTTTAAATATAAAATAACTACTCAATAGTTTTAAGAATTGCATAACATTTATGAGTTTTGAGATATACGAAACATGTCCCGAATCCATTAAATTTTCAAAAGTATTGTTAAATTCTCCATTTAAAATATTCACCTTAAAGTTGCTATTACACTACATAAATCTGTACTGTCTGATATATTCTCGCAAATTTTAATGATGAATTAAATTTTCACGATTCGTAAAACTTTTAAGAATCACAATTCGCGAATAGAAAAAATCATTTATGCCAATATTTTAATTATACATTAAAGATGGCTTATATTTTTTTTCCCGCAAAATTCGCATAATTTTTTTATATTTAGGAAATAGAAATGATCAAAAATGAAATATCTTTATTATAAATACAAAAATGTAAACTATGCCTTTTAAAATGAACACTATTTTTTTTAAAAAAAAGAAGATAATTGTGAATAAATATAAAAAGATTTAAATAAATTTATTTAAAAACAAATAACTCTAGAATTTCGATTTGAATCCTCTATTTTAAATAGAATTCAAGGGGATTGCTCTTTAAACTGTTGTGTTTTTTCCAATTGAATAAGGAAAGACGGATGCTAAATCTTGCTGAAAATTGCGCAATAGTAGTAGATAGTTTCGGTCTCCTTGGCATTTCATATTCTTAAATACGCGGTAGTCGCTTTCCCCGCGAGAAAGTTAATTACCGATACCTTATCTTTGTAGGGTTCTTGAAATGTCTCGGATCCCCGCCAGTCATATTCTTCTCAGCTGGAAAAACCTGACGGTGCAACTTCTACAGGTTGGGAGAACGATAACTGCTCTAAATAATTTTTCATGTATGAATATCCCACCAATCTTTAATAAACACGGGTTACATTTATGACATCTGAAGGTCAATCGCTTTTTTATTTGAAAGAAACTCATTGGTAGCAAGGAAGTCCACAGAATTCTCTCATTTAAAGCTGGAGATTTAAATCGAAAATCTCAAAGGGAGTTATATTTGTTTTGCCCATACCTATTCCCCTTAATTTTCCTTAAATGAATAAATATAGATGTTTATTTTTTAATATTTATAAATAATTATCTATTTTTAATAGTGCTCAATTTTATAGGAAGTGTATGCATTTGTAAATAGTGAAGGTCAACCAAAATGGTTTACCTTCACTATTTATAAATTATATATTTTAAATCTATTTGAAGAAATGATTCATTAATAAGAATAAATATGAAGTTTTGCAGTGCGTGTGTATATCTATTGATATAAATTTAAATATTTACAAAAAATATAAATTCTTATTATTGGTTTGTAGATCATTATAACAATTAAAGATCAATATTGGAAGATGCAGGGGCTTCTACATCCACCCCCTAAGCCAATGACAATATCGCCTTTTTTGAAAATCTTATCACTTATCCTCGTCCCAAATTTTTCCCCACCATATAAAAATCAAATTGCAGGTCTATAGTAAGAAGTCCCTGAGGAAGAGGTAATGATTAGCTCTTATTAATTTTTTTATCGTAAATGCTGTTATATTTCATTTTTTTAAAAAAACACTAAATTTTACAGGCGTAAATCCTCATTTCCTCATTTTAAAAATAAATAAATAAGAAATCCTCAGGCCACTTTTTTTTCAAAAACTCAAATAATTTATATCATATGTTTTAAATAAATCAGAAGATAAAAATAATAAAAAAAATTAAAGTTCAATCCATCTTACTACCATGCTAATGGAAATTTTATAAAATGGTTTTTTTTATAAATAAAACTATATTTAAAAATAATTCATAAATTTAAATGGATGGTTTATTTAATTCATGGTGTAAGATTAATATAGCGTCTCTTAAGAATTAGAACTGTGCCGATTCCACAAATTTTTTTTACATATCCCATCCTATATTTGAGATTGATGATTTTGATTTTTATCTTTGAATTTTATAATGCAAAAAAAACATATTTAACGTAAACTTTGAGGTAAAACAAGTAACTCTGAAATTTTTTCGTTTTTCATGAGGCCATATTTGGTGCATTATACACTATTAACGAATGATTAAGTGAATTTAATTTTTTATTTCTCCAAAAGATCCTATTCAAAATATTGGTAATGTTTCTATTATTAATGTTGTTTACTAACCCAATATTTTATCCAAAAATATTAGACAAGCTTGGAAAATTTTCTCATAGACAGCATGAAGGTTTGGACATCTATTAACGAAATCTCGAGGTGGCTAAAATCTTTATTTAAAATATCACCTAAATAGTCGTTTAGCAATACCTTTTTTGAAAAAAAAAATTATTGTTGAAAAATTAATATCAAATTTTTAGATAAAAAAATCATGGATGTGAACCCAAACCAGAACACTCTGAACCCTCATACTTTTGCTGCCCGAACCCCTTTTAGAAGTAGAAGGTAATATCTTAACATCAAAAAAGAAATCCAGGATACGAGTTGAGATTAGATTATGACCTAGATAATAAATAAAAATATGCAATATATCCAGGGTTGGCAATTCGGTCAGTTGACCGGTCAAATTCAATCAATTGATTGGAGGAGTATTTGACCTGGTCAAATATGGTCAACTCTAAAAATCTGAAGAAAAAAAATTAATAATATTTTTGGAAAAAGAAAAAAACGATATAAATATATTTGATCACATTGCTGCTTATTTACTGGGTTTCTAATAACAAGGGGAGCATCTTACTTGTAGGGAATTTAATTATGTATGTGATATAATACCGGAATTAGGCATTTTACAAAATCATAATATTTAAAGAGATGTCATGAATTTTAGAAATAAAAGCGGACTGTTTATAGCAAATTATGTAGAAAACAGTATAGCTTCCATAAGAAACAATCATATTCTAGCCTTAAGTTAGTGGAATAGGCTTTGTTCAACATGCCCATTAATAGAAGTGGCATTTTACTAACAATTTCTACTTCACTTCTTCAGAAAGAAATTGGTCGATTTGGGTTAATTATCTTACTAAAAGAGTAATCGATTGAAGATCTCGACAATAGGAAAATTGATTAAAATTTATTCAAGAAAATGATAATATTGAATATGAAACAAAACAAGATTCTGACACAGAGAGCGAAACATCAGTTATTGAATGGCAATGAATCAAAAAAATACGATAAAATTAATATTATAGATTCATTTTACTATTATATACAAAATATAGTTAATATTGTCTAAAAATTTATTTAAATTTTACCGTATTTGGTCATATTTGACCTGTGAAATATCGTTGACTGAATCATATTTGACTGGTCAAATACACAATCTTGAATATATCATTGTCTTTTGACTAAACTATGTAAAAGTAATCAGAATTTATGTATTATTAGGGTAAATTTATGATATATATTATTTATATTTACAATTCACTTCTAAGTATATGTAATTTTCCAAAACACAAAATCTGCATTATTTGGTAGTAAACCCAAGTGCCTTTCCCAGTTGCTACTGCACTCTGATTAGTGTTGTTAAACGGCTTTTGAGCTGATTTTTAAAAATGGCTAACTCAATATTTTAGCCAGAAAAACTTTAGGCAAGCCTGGAGATTTTGGTCATAGATGGCACGAAGGTTTGGACATCAATTAGCAAAATCTCGAAGCTTGCTATATTTTTCTGGTTAAAATATTGAGTTAGCCGTTTTTAAAAATCGACTCAAATCGAGTCTTAACAACACTACCTCTGATATAATATGATTTTAAATATTATCCGCCATTTTTTTTAGATTTTTAAGACAAACATGATTTCATCATTTGTCCTCTTTAACATTGCAACCAATATTTTTATAACCATGAATCCACACTCCCCCATAAACCATTGATAAATGTAACAAGGGTAGATATAATTATTATGGTAATGGAGAAAAAAAAACTCGACCAAGAAGACTGTGGAACCTGCCGGAAAAATAAACTGGGGGGAAGAACTGCCGGAAGAAAAACAATATAACGGAACCGGAACCTTCCTGGAACTTTCCTAAAAAATATATTTAAATTTTAATATATAAATAAATGAATTTTTATATAACTGTTAAATTAAAAGAATTTTTTTTAAAAAAAATGTAAATTTATCTTATTTGCTTCGATGTAATAATTGATTCATATTAATGGTTAAATAAAGATTAAATGAATAAAATGTGTTGATTTAAAAAAATATAATAAGTTAGATATTTTTTAGGAAAGTTGCAATGCCCTGAACGAAACTGGGACGGAACACTCTTTTTTAGCCGGAACGGAGCAGGGATGTAAAAATGCTGTTGATCCGGTTCCATAAAAAATGAATGCTAACCTCGTAACCTTTTTTTAGTGAAGATTATTGGCAAATTGTTTTGGAGGTTTTTCTACTATATAAAGAAAATTTGAAACTCTTCCTTGATGATTTTGAATAGAAAAATATAAATTAATTTATGCAGCATTATTAATTTATGTAATATATATTATTTAATGCAATTCACTTCTAAGTGGTAGTGTATGAAAACAGTCCAAAACACAAAATTTGAGGGGGGGGGGTGTCGAAATAATATCACCTTAATAAGCAGGAATCTGGAATGGATAAAATTTTCATTATTATATAAAAAAGATATAATTTGATAATTCTAATCATTAAAATATCTTCTAGTCTATATCGAAGGAAAGTATAAATTTTATTATATTAAGATTACAGAGGTCAAAATAATAATAACGGCCTCCGATAGTTTTGAAAAAATAGGCCAGTACAGTTTTTTTTCTTTTTTAGACCAGCAAAGATTTTTAAAATTTTACGATTCAGACCTGCAGGCTGATCTATTTAAGTATCATTTTCTAATATTGTATATTTATACAAAAATCGGGAAGAAGTGGATTTAGAGTTTTAAATGTTTTTAGTTAAGATTTTCTAAGGGTTAGGAAAAATGTCCTGAACCCAGATTTAACTCGGGACTCTTAAAATTTAAAAAAAAATTAATCATTAGGCTAAATTTCTAAAGGATAATTTTGGATTATTATATAATAAAATAGAGGAAACTATTGTTAAAATTTTTTTTATGTCAACTTATTATTAAAAGTCATCTCATCAGATTTAATAATGATAATATAATATCCGAAATTACATACAGTCACCTTAAAAAATTTTTCACCATTTTATTTATAAGATAATATTTTTCGTTATGTCTTTTTAATAATACAGATTGCCAGGTTTATTTACCGCGGTTTTTTCGAGAGTTTTTTTTCTACTGGCTTTTTTTCCGGGATCCAATTATTATACATATGATAATAGCATAGTTTAATGCATTTGGTACATACCGAATGCTTCATTTTTCCTTATTTAAAAAAACCTCGATTAATTTTATTACATTTTAATTTACAAATTTAACTAACCCTGCATTCACAGTTAGAGCGAATTCGCGGCGTGATATATAAAAAATACACAAAAATACAGCGTATTTATAATTCACCGCAAATTAGCGCCAGAGATTAGGTTCACTCTCAATAATGGTCATGATTAATTATTTTTGCAGCCATGGTATAATTCCTTTATTATTTTATAATTAATTAAAAATGACTAAATATTTATTTTTAGAATAAAACTTTTAATTTAAACAAAATTAAGCTGGTCCATAATATTATTATACATGAATATTATTTTAAATAAAATTTGGCTAATGGAGATATCATTTCGCATTTTTAAATGTAATCATGTGAAATATATAAGATTGAGCAATTTAATATTTATTTTATTATTTTTTATTTGGATTGCAGAAAATTACTTTTTATTCTTCGGTGTTGTGGAAAAGTTTTAAAGTTCCGGTTGGATCAAAGATGTCTCTCTTAAATTGCAAACGCCCTGCTATAATTCACGCCGACGGATTAATCGTATTTGGCAATGATGATAAAATGGTTTGATCTTTTTTGGTTATTATCATAAATAATAATAATATAAATCAATTTGAAAGCAAAGAAAACAACCAATGAGAAAGCTAGACTTATTAATATGGATTAGCATAATAATAGATTTTTATTGAATGCTGGATAAATGATTTGTCAATCTATCAGTTTGGCGCAATTAATATTTACGCATCCTTCCACCAAAAATCTTATATTTAAATGGGGGGGGGGTACCAATATAATCGATCTTATTAACTAACTGATATATCATATCTAATCTGGTGGCAAGGTAAACATCAAACAAGTTTCCCTGGACGGTAAACTCATGCCTAGCAATTCCCTGAAAGATCATTTAATAGAAATGGCTGACAGCGGTGTTAGCGAGACTTCGATAAATGGCGAAACGGGTTTAAGCGAAACTGAACTTGAGGTAAAATCAATGCTCCTCTTAATTTGGCAAAACATTTTGGGACAAACGAATTTTGAAGAGAATTTGGATTTTTTTGCGGCCGGAGCCGATTCTATGGACGTTATACGGTTATATTTACAATTTTTTGAGAAAGTTTTACGTTAATCAAAAAATATATATTCGGTGAGTTTTAGTGATAGATAAATTGGAAATATTCTCCTTATTTATATATTCCTTTATTTATTAAAGATTAACTGAAGAAATCAAAGACAAATTATCTATAGAGCTGATAAATGAAGACATTTACATGAACCCAACATTTAAAGAATTCGTTAATTTCGTCACTTATAAATCTAGAAATAGTGACAGCTGTAAAAAGGGCCTAGACATTGAATATGACCCGGTATTAATTACTTTTTTTTCAAAACAATCACTATTCATCAGCCTAACATATACAATTTAAAAAATGTTTTTTTTAATATTTATATATAATATCCATTTGAATTTAAAGTATAATTTCCTTCCTCATCCATTTTTTTTTCTCACAAACAATTCATTCAATTTAAAAAAAAAAATCATATTCTAAAGATCGAACTTGACATCAACGATCTCCACCTAAAATTTCCCCATCAATTATACATTAACGGGGAATTCGTAAATTCCCACGATGGGTCCGAATATTACACCGTAAATCCTTTCGACGAATCGATAATATGTACCGTGTCCGAGGCTACCAAAGAGGACGTTACGAATGCAGCTAAGGCGGCTCATGTTTTTTAAATAAATAAATATTCTAAAATATGTTTAAAAAAAAACAAACCCACGAAAATTAATTTAAAATTTCTCATGAAATATCAAAGGTTCGGGGATCGGCCTGTTTAGATTATTAAACAAACAAATATTATATTTGTGATAATAAATCAAAGGATGCATTTTACAAAGGCCCATGGGGTCAATTGAACTCTCGCGAAAGAGGAGTACTACTCTACAAACTAGCTGACTTAATGGAAAGCCACAAAGAAGAGCTTGCAAGTCTCGAATGCATCGATTCTGGTGCGGTGTATACCGTAGCCCTTAAGACTCATGTGGGGATGAGCATCGAAACTCTCAGATACTTTGCTGGTTGGTGCGATAAGATTCAGGTTTTGCATAGATGAATATGCTATATGGCGTTTTTTTTAAAATTAGTAAGATTTTTCGATTATAAATAACTATATTTTACAATTTCAACAATAACTTTTGGGTATTAAAAATACTTTGAAAATTTTTTTTCTTGTTTTTGAAATTCAAATTCATTTGATTTCCAGAGAATTATTCACGTATTACTATTTACACTTGTGCACCATTATTATATCAACTAAATATTATCAGGGTAGCACCATACCTATAAACAATGCCCGTCCCAACGCCAATTTGACTTTTACCAAAAAGATTCCCATAGGAGTGTGCGGTATTATTACCCCTTGGAATTACCCTTTGATGATGCTCTCTTGGAAAATTTCGCCTTGCTTGGCCGCCGGTAATACCGTGATCGTTAAACCTGCTCAAGTTTTTGAAGATTTTTTTTATGGGGAACGATTAATTGTTGAAAAAGGGAAAAAGATTTTTTTTTTTTAAATTTAATTTCCATTTTTAAGATAATGCTCGTCATTCCATTTTCTGGTTAAAATGTTCTGTATAATGGAAGCGCTTGCTTCTTGACTTCAATCAATAAATTTTTAAACCTTAATTATTCTCGTTAAATTAATTTTTTTATAGAATTATTTTTGAATTGTCATTTATTTAATATATGGGCTAATGGGATTAGTCCAATTATATATGTGAGAAATATTTAATAAAATCTTTTGCTCAAATATTTATAGAACTATTACATTTAAAATATTCATATTTTTATATAAATAACTTTCATTATTTTCCTTCCTTCTTTACTTACTTCCTCCTATTTTTTTCAATTACTTAAAAATGGAAATTTAATTTTTTTACTTCCTCCTATTTTTTTCTATCTTACTCCAGATAGTTTATAAAATTTCTAATTGGCTTATAAGAATCCTACTATATTCTGTATTTCAATAAAATTAAAATAAAAAAGTAAGAGAATTTTGTCGAAAGATTTAGCATTTAATTATACGGTTTCTATTTGGCTGATTCTTTAAGCCGTACGTGCCCTATTCATAGTATTAACATTTTTTTATAAATATTGCTGGGTTACTAATGGTTTTTGAAAACGCTGAGCATTACTTCTTCACAACATATACTGCTTACGATCGTTTGTTGTTGTTTCCAAGTATTTGGGGAGAAATGTTGTCACAAATTATTGCCTTATCACCTTGAATAAACTAATGAAAGAATTTATTTATAGGTAAATCGGGGATATTCGAGAGGTAAGAGATGGAATATTAATATACGTCTTATTTTAGTGAAAAGAAATATATACGTATAAAATTATTTGTAAGGATATTTTCCAAAAACTATTTAAAGGCATTCCTTTCGTTAACATTCAGTCGAAATCTCCAACATTTAAATGATGGAAGTTTAATAAAATTTCATAAATTATTGAATTATAACAAGTATATTTTAATACAAGATGTTTTTACATTTGCGTTTTTTTAAAAAATGTTAGGTTACTCCTTTGACTGCCCTGAAATTCGCAGAGCTTTCACACCTAGCTGGCTTTCCAAAAGGTGTCATCAACATCTTACCAGGATCAGGTAATAAAAGTTTCTAATAGAATACATGAAATATATTTTTTAAATTTTAATATAATATAAAAGATTAAATAACTTTTTTTCAGGTAAAATTTGCGGCGAAGCCTTACTCAACAATCCACTGATTAGGAAAATTGGCTTTACGGGGTCTACCGATATAGGCAAACACATTATGGAAAGGTATAAAATTTACTTTCTTTATTATGTATCAGAGCCATATTATAAAAATTCCTAAGTCCATAATAAGTTACAAAAAATTTTCCCAAGCCAATATCCAAAAGTTTATTTTATTTAATGGATATTAACAATATTTAAGATTAAGTGTATATAGGCAATTATTTTGTTCACAATACTGAAATTTATTATTATTAGAAGAAAAAAAATTACAATATTTTTTTAAATTAGTAAAATTTATTATTATTAATAAAAAAAAATTACAATATTTTTTAAATTAACAACTGTTTTAATAAACTCAAGTTTAAATAAAAAAAATTTCCAGACCAAGCCCGCTAGAAATATAATATTAGGCCACGGGCAGGCTAAGCCTATGAAGGTCTCTGATATGTTATGAAATTTAAAGAAGTAAAGTAAAAAATAAACCACAATACTTATGAGAAATATAATAAATTAATCGTCATTTCCTTATTTCGTTATTCATTCCGTCGAAATTATTTTTGTATGCCTAAGATTTAAATATGTAGCCTAAATTTTTGGCAATTTTCCTGAAAACTAAATGGCGCGAATCTAGATTCTAACTCCCAAATCATATGGACATCGTTCATATCCTTAAAACCTCAACATTTATTTTTATATTTCATAATATATATATTTTTTTAAACTTTTGTACACAACAGTTGCGCGAGATCGAATCTCAAAAAATGCTCATTGGAGCTGGGAGGAAAATCACCACTAATCATACTCGCTGATTGTGACATTGATAAAGCTGTTAAATTGGTAAGGAAAAAAAAACATTTATTATAATATTGCATTTTATTTATCTTATTTTATTCTTAATTTGAAGAGTTATGAACCTAATTTAAAAAAACCCTATGCAATAGTTGATATCCTTTTTTCATTAACTTATTAAATTTTTAACGGAAATACTTATTAATTAATATTAGTGATCTGCATCGGGCCTAATTTTTTAAGCCCGGCCCGGCCCGAAATCTTTTTTATAAAATTTTGCCCGGCGCGAATATGAAATTATTTTCAAAAATTTTGCCGGCCCGGCCCGAATTTATTTAAATATAGAAATTAATTTTCATAATTACTCCAAATAAACGATATTTGCTATATGGCGTCTACTTTCTATAAATAAGATCACATATTTTTATATCACATAAAAAATTCAACATAAAATTGATAAATTTAGATATATTTTAAAAAATTTCTAAAGCCCGACCCGGCCCGAATTTTCATAAAAATACTGGGCCGGCCTACTTTTGCAGATCTTTAATTAATATCACATCTCACTAGAATAGGGTAGTTTTATATAAAATTGATGTTTTTGATATTTAGTAGGCCAAATGTTTTTCCCAAAAAATTCTGTCTCAGCTTGTGGAAAAATGGCCTAGTTACTAACTGAGCTTAAAAAGTACTGCATAGAGGTTAGCGGTAGAAAGGGCGCGCACTCTAAAATTTTGATCCATAAAATCTTTAACACGATTATTTGGCATCACTACATTTCGGCGTGTTATATTTCTGAGCAACGTCATTTCGTCGCATTTATTCAAAAGTATTTTTTTAAAAAAAATTTTCAATAAATGTTGGCAAAAAATTTAAAATCCTTGGTAATGGGCTACTAATCAATATAATCAAACAGATGGTTATGGCTGCCCCGTCGCATCGGAAATTGGTCAGATAAATTTAGATATGCGAAACAGCCATGAGTATCTGATTGAATTTTACCGAAACTAAGTTATGAATGATCGATGTAGGGTGGGTCAGGCTGGTAGATATATTTCTACACAAGCTAGGCATGGGTTATGGCTAGATGCATGCGTTAGAATAATATTCATTAATCAAATATAAATTTTTTTGCTTATTTTCACTGAAACTATGGGGTGGGTCCTATAAATCTCATCTGAATATTGAAAATTTAAAAATGTTTTTTACCCATTATCGCGCCAACCCTGATTGTCTATTATAGCTTGATTTACCTCAATTTTTATATTTTTTAATGTTTTTACACAGTCATTGTGCGCCGAAATGTCGTGTAACCTATTATTTACGAACTGAGATGTGTGACTTAAGGGTTCATGGAAATTCATTAATAAAGGGGAATAATGGACCTAACATTAGATAATCGAAAAATATGAATGTTTAATTTTCTCCCAATTTCAGCATTGTGATTAATATTTAGGGGATTTAACACAACATTTTACATTATATTTTTTTATACAAGAAAATTTTCCGTTCTATCTTCTCTTTATAACTAATTCGATAATACAATTTATAATAAGGCTATCAGTAGTACAATGTTCAATAAAGGTGAGAACTGCATAGCAGCAGGCCGCATTTTTATCGAGGAACCCATATATGATTCAATGATTAGCAAGTTGGTAAGTATATTCTCCTTTTTTTTCAAATATATATATAGAGACTGAAAAGTGTTAGTCCCCAAAGACAAACGTCAATAAGATTAGAAATACTGTCAATCAATTTTAATAAAAGACATGTCATTTTATTCCTCTTATTTAGTTCTATAAGAGGATTAAATTTTAAGAAAAAAATATACTTTTTGACATATTTTTTTACTCGGGGAGGGTTTAGTTAAAACTCTGCAATGAGGAGTTTTTTAACACGACTGTTTGCCCATTGTCTTAAAATTTTTTAATTTGCCCACGGTTTTTAAAAAAATTACCCACCTGCCTATGATTGGTTGGACGTTTTATGATATATGTTTCAAACTTGTAAAATGTGCAATATTTTGAAATAAGCAATTAATTTTTAATTAATAAAAGTCCATCCTGCTCATTCCTCCAGTAAAAAAATTTAAAATTCACCAATGCCCCCCCCCCTTTGTAGAGTTAGACTTTGCTTGGGGCTATTTTGAGGACTCAAAGTTTGATCATTTTTGAATATAAAAATCATATCTTATTTATAATAGAAAATATTTTATTTAAAAGATGATAAAATTTGAAACCATAATTTCTGACCATTTTATTTATTATAAAATTGGGTGTGAAAATTGAGTATTTTACCTCGTAAGCTATTATTTTAAAAATATTTTACTGGTTTGAAATGCTTTATTTGAATTATACTTTACGAGGTAAAATACTAATTAAAACATGCATAGATCTATAAGAGGTTAGGATTTAAACACTTCTGATTTTTAAGCCCGGCTCAGATTTTTTAAAATTGAAATATTTACGGCCCAGACCTTCAAGTCTCTGATACATGCATTTATCAAATTTATTAAATATTATATGAAAATATTAATGGAAATTACATATTTTTCTCTAATTAGTCCTCCTAAATAATTTGGATAATTTAAACAAATAAGATAGGTTAACATTATACATAATGTAACCCTTTAATTTGGTAATTTAGAAAAAAAATTCAGAGCTCGTTATAACCTCAAACTTAGTTTACTATAACCTAGATCTCCACTATTAGTGTTGTTTACGGCTCGATTTTTATAAACGGCTAACCCAATATTTTAGCCAAAAGTATTAAAGCCCTCATAAATGGCAGAAAATTTTGGAAACCAAATCTTGAAGCTTGCATAATATTATTTTGGCTTAAGTCTTTAAAATCGGCTAAATAGAGCCGTTTAACAACAATAGTTCCCACCTCTGTTTTCCCTATTAAACCCAAAGTTTAATTGAATTATATGGCTTTGAATGATAAAAAAAGTGTTAAATTATGAATCAAACAGATCTAAAATATTTTTTAAGATCTCTATAATTTAAACTAGGGCTCATAGAGATTTATAAATAGGGTTTTCTGCCCGGGTCCGTTATAATTTTTTTATAAAAGAAATAGACACAACATTTTCTATCAGTTTAAAAAAAAATTACGTCAAGCTCGGCCGTTAAGACCAGGCTGATTTCTAATTTTAACCACTTGACGATAAACATAGTTTATGAAATAATTATAATGGTTCATGAATACCAACATAATATTTATATCAAATATTATAATTATTATGTTCCAAAATTATATTGGTAGATTTTATTACTCTTTTTATTTTCTAAAGTATAGGCTAAAAATTAATATTTAAATTTAATTTTACTATTTTGTCACATAGGGTATTATTTACCATTTCTAATTTAAATATTTCAATTTAAAAATTTTAGTCAATAGTAAATAACGGGTTGAGTAAGAAGAAAAGAAAGAAAGAAAAATTAAAAAAAAATTGCTATGTATAAAAATAAATAGAAAATTAGCCTATCGCTTAAAAGTTAAACAATCAATCATCTTAAAAAAATTTGCCAAATATATTATAAAGTTTTTTCAATTATTATATTAAAAATATATCTATGAATATTAGATTGAAGCTGCAGCTAAAATAAAAATAGGTGACCCTTTTGATAGATCATCTCAACACGGTCCACAGAATCATTTGTAAATTAATTTTTTTTTTATTAAATCATTTATATATTTTATAACAAAAATTTCTAAATGAGATTTAAGAAAAAAGTAAGGATACACCTACTTAAGTTTGAATATTAGTATTACACTAAATTGCCTAACAATAAAATTTACGCTTTTAACGAAAAAAATCTATAAATTTATTTTTCATTTATATTTTTTTGTATTAATCAAAAGGAGACATTTGGAAAAGCTTCTAGATTACATACAAAGGGGCATTTTAGAAGGTGCCAAATTAGTATACGGTGGTAAACGTGTGAATTTACCCGGTTATTTCCTCCAACCTACTATATTTGTGGACGTCGACGATCATATGTTTATCGCGAAAGAAGAATCATTCGGGCCGATCATGATAATCTCCAAATTTAAAACTAAGTAATGCTAAATACGATGTGATTTGTTTATTTTCAGCACGGTTGAGACGGGAAAATGTTTGTAATTCGTTCGAATCTGCCCAAATTATTTGAAAAGATGCTCAAAACATAAAACCCAAAATACAGTTTGTATTTTATGACAGTAATTAAATTATTTTTTCTTCTTTTTGAATGAGGATCACGTCTAGAGTTGGAATGATTTAATCAAATGGAATTAAATTGCGATATAAATTAAAAAAACAATTATTTTTTGAATAAAAATCACGATTTAAAATAAATTTTCTTTTTGCTTATAATTTTAATAAATATTAGTTTTTAATTTCAAATAAAAACATTTTTTTATACATAGTATAATTTGCATATAAGTTGTAAGTTGTTAAAATTATTTTTAAATATTAAAAAAATTATGTTTTTCCCAACCCTAATCAGGCCTGAAAACAGTTAAAGCGGATCATATAAAAACCAGTATAAGACGGGTCTTTTATGTTTTTTATATTTTAGAAATTTCTTCTGGTTATGTTTCAAGCACAATTTAACTTGGCTTATAATTATATTTATATTAAAATATCATTCATTCATATGCCTGATAAATCATTATTATTTATTTATTTTAAACAAATGCTAATTTGTTCAAAGAGGTGCTTGGGTGTGAATCATGGGGACTTGATAGAGCATATCTATTCCGTTTTTTAGCCAAGAGTTTATTAGACAGCTTGTATTCTTTTATTAGAAGTCCTGTTTTTTTTGTGTCAAGATCTCCTGCTTAGGAAAATATTTGTCGACAGGGAATAGATGTTACTAGTTTTGCTAAAAAAATCAGCTGTTAAACTGCCGTAGCGCGCTTCCTTTTTTTGTTGCGACGCGCTACTTTTTTTGCCAAATAGTCATTGTGTTAGCGCGCTACTTTAAAAAAATATAACGAAAATAACCATAAACATAAAAATAATATATATATTTTCATAATTACTTATAAATTATAATTTTTATATTTTATTATTTAAATTTGAAATTTATATTCTTGATTTTCAATCCAAACTAACTAGTGTAAAATATTATAAATGTCTACATTAATAGATATAGATGTAAATTGAGTCAGACACAGATCATATTAACATATTAAAATGGAAGAAGATAGATAAAATTTTCTTTTACAAAATTTGAAAAATATTTTAAACTTAATGGAAAAACAAAAGTTGGCTGTAAACTAAGGTATTTAAAGTGTGGGAAAATTATATCCTCTGATAAAATAAGTTTTAAAGTATACATGCTAATTTGTAATTCCCACTATTTTTCATTTTAGATACTGTCTAAATCTTGCTTGTCATATTCTATTTTATTTTGGGAATTAGATATATATAAAAAATTTTTATCCTTGGATCTAACAAATTTAACAAGATTTTTAACAATGATTTCACCATATATTTGTTAATTTTTGTTATTTTTTCTTATAATTTCATATAACATGGAAATGCTAACTTCATCTTAAACAAATGAAAATAAAACCAAAGTATCAATTGATTCACAGTCATTTTTAAATTGTCAGGAAAACACTAGATTTATTTGGAAATTATATCCTATAAAAAATAATAAAGTGAATATTCTGAAGTAACTATAGATATAGAAGATGATATAATTGAACTAAATACTTTTTTGAATGAACTACTTGTTTCATTGAAAAATTATATTATAATATGGTGGAAGACCAATAGCATTAGGTCTTTATTATTTTGTAATATGTATGAATATTATTCATCAAAAATTCTTACGGTTCTCACTTGCTACTAGAATTTATTTTAGCAATACAAGCAAAATATTTCCCCTGTTAACAAATATTTCCCATTAAACAGTACAAGCTAGCATGTGTATAAACTCTTAGCTAAAACAGATTATATATGCCTATCCATATAGGTCATTCTGATCTAATTTCAAGCACCTATATTAACATGGATATTAACATTTATTTTTAAAAAAATCCCCAATAATAAGTATCTTATCATTTATGTATATGCTCAAGTTAAATAAGGGAAAAAATAAATTAGATAAATGTTTTGATGTATGCAGTCTTTACCAATGAGAGGGCCTTAAAATGTGAATCTCTCAATTTTAAATGATTAGCTGAGAGCTATGTTTAATTATTATAAAATCGAAAATTTATTTCATCGTGTGTTGAGTACCTATCATGCGAATTTTAGATAATTCTGCCGTGACCTTTTAAACTGCTTCCAATTTATACTAATTTTTAATTGTTAAGTTCTTGGATTGGGGATACTCTACATATGCTGGAAGAATACCTTTCCGGTTGAAATTTCACACGGCACATAAAAAATTTTTATACATTCTGAATTGGAAATACATTTTCTCAAAATAAATTATAAAATATTAATTCCTTACCTAATATTTTGTTTCAGCGACATAGATAACGTGTTGAATCGAGCCAACAAAACTGAGTATGGGTTAGCATCGGGCGTTATAACTAATAATATAAGCCGCGCCCTTTACATCAGTGATAAATTGCAATCGGGAACTGTATTCGTTAATACCTACAATAAAACAGATGTCGCTGCACCATTCGGCGGCATAAAACAATCTGGTTTCGGGAAAGATTTAGGTTTTAAATAGAAGCATTTTTTAACACATAATTATAGAATGCATGTTTTTATGATGAAAAGGGTTTATATGCTTTTATATATCAATCGCTAGATAAATCATGCAAGATCTAAGATAATCCTTTCAAAAAAAGTATTGTAAATTATCCTATATAAAAACAACGTTTAAATTGCCTTTTAGAAATTTTGTTCAGATTAAGGGAAAAATGGAAGGGGGGAGGAGGGGTTATAAAAATAGATTTGATGAGAAACCTTAGAATCATATAAGTTTGACTTTGGGTGTTTGGCTATTTTTTTTTAAAAAAAATCCGATAATTTTAAAAATAGTAATAGAAAATTATTCAAGTTAAGTAGGGAAAAAAAATTTAATTAAGATAAGAAATAGAGGGAGACAGAAGATATTTAATGCGTTTATGAAGGACTTAATAGAGAAGGAAAGTTATAATAACATGTATATTAGTTTGCCATTAAATCATAGTGGTGTTAAAAAACATTAACATGATATTATTATTAATTCACAATCAATCTAAGTGTAATTAAAAGAGTTGTCAAAGTAACTATATCTAAATACAATGTAAAAAGGTATCAGTATCTAAATACATTTTTTGGGATATCTAACATGTATATGAGTTTGTCATTCTAATGAACTGCCTTAAAGTTCTTGATTTAAAATTTACAAAAATAAGATTCAGAGTGTTATTTACATTTTATTTTTTATGGATAAAAAAATTAATTAAAGGTGAGGACGCCTTGAAAGAATGGCTCAACGTTAAAACGGTGACAATAGAATATTAAAATGTAAAAGGTTCTCTTGGAAATAATTAATAACCGGTCCAAAACATTATTTTTTTAATGAATCCTTTTTTAAAAATTATTAATTTCAATTTATATAATATTTTAAACCGGTATTTTTTTTATAAACAATTCATATTTTTATATAACAGCGATTTTATAATTAGGGAAATTTACAAAAGGATTGGTTTAAATTGTTTTTTTATATAATTATCTCTATTTTCTACTTATTTTTTTTAAACTTTAATTATATTTGTTATATATTGTGAGCAATCTTTTAAAGAATATTATTTTAGAATCAAATAAACTTTTTAAAAAATATAATTTTGCTTATATCTAATTAATGATTAATATGATAGTTCTATGTTTTATGGGAATTTTTTTTTAAAATGGAATATTCCTGCCGGGGCATGCTGATCTCTATTTAAAAGTGAAATATTTATATGCCACGCATTAGAAAGTGTATCAACGATAAAGAATGGGATTGTCCTTAAGGAAAAACTCTTAATCGCGTCACATTATTTAAGAGAATAACTTTTTTTAAAAAAATAGTATCTTCTAGTCTAAAAAAAACTGAATAAACGGATCTGAATAATACTCTGAAATTGATAAATAGATCTGAATAATATTCTGAAATTGATAAACGGATCTGAATAATATTCTGAAACTTTAATACAAATTCTTTATTTATTCTAAAAGCATAAAAATATAATATTGTAAGAAATTTTCCCGAGAAAAAAAAAATAAATATAAAATCCTTTTTTTTCTCTATCATTGCAATCTTCATGATTGACATTTTACATTAACAAATGAATTAATATTATAAAAATTACAATAAAACTAGGACATGTCACCCCTTTATGGGCGTAACAGTCACTAATATATAAAAAAATTTACATATACTATATATATACTACGTACTATATCACTATATTAAAATTGAATTTCTTACTATTTTAAATTAATGAACATCTAAAATTGTAATATGTCCGATTATTTGTGGGTATCCATTATCATACTTTCTTCCCACATTTTTATTATTCTTTCTTGAGTTTTACTGTCAACATTTTGTATCTGTAACGTTTCTATTGGCGGAATTGATGTTGATTCATCAGTACTGAATTTATTGTTTGTCATTGTTTCTCTTTGTTTCTTTATATTTTCAATTGATTGTTGAGTTTCATTAATTCTTTCTTTACTATCATTGTATTTATTCCTTTTTTTAATTGTTTTATTCTGAATGTTGTTTCTGTTTATATATCTAGGGCATTGATGTATCAAATGGCTATCAGAGTTGCATTTGAAGCATCTTTTTGGCGTCATTGCCTGTGGTATTGTTGGGGTTATCAGTTGAGTTGGTCGGGTTTGCATTGTGGAAGTGGAAGCTTCAAATCTATCTAGAATCATTCCACTCCTTTTTGGGATAAGAATCACTTGGAGATAATGTGTGTCAAAGTCCAATAACTGACTGGTGGTATTCATTTCAATTTTTAATTCTTTTTTTTTTTTTATCTTTTTCCCTAACAAAATAACAATAATTTTTTCTCTCAAAAAAAATTTTACTTTCAAATTACCAAAAAAAATTTATGAAAATTAATGAATAAAAATTTGAAAATGTAAAATTTAGGAAAACACTTTTTTTATCCTATTACCAAAACAAGTAATAACATTATTTATTTTTTTATTTTTCTATCTACATCTTTTCATTAATAACTCATAATATTTTACTTTTTACCCTTAACACATCTTTCTGTTTATTTTATATTTGTTAAACATATATGTTAATTACTTCGACCATTATCTTTAATTTATTTTTTTTTTAAATTTTTATCTTTAACGGATCTTTTTATTTCTTTAATTCATACATATGGTCTTCTACACATTTGATTTTTACCATTTCTCTTTTTATCTATGTTACACATATAATAATCGAAAGTTTATAAAACTAATATATTTACAACTTCGGACATTTATTAATTTACATTTGTGTTTTAAATCCACATGTGCTAAGTGTTTTGTAATTGTTAACTTTAATTTTACAATTTACTTATCTACATTCCAGAGTTTTAACATAACCAGTCTTGATAACTTGACTTAATAATATACTAATAAAAACGTCTTGATACAATAAGACACAATACTTTCAAATCAGATTTTATTTTATCAAATAAGTATTTTTGTAAAAGAATACAAATTATAAAGTGTCTCAAATATTAAATATTTTTATGTTGAGTAAATTGCAAGAAACTAAGACATGTATTAATATTTTTATGTTGAGTAAATTGCAAGAAACTAAGACATATATGAATATATTTTTTTTTAAATATTAATTCTCATATTCTAAGATCTCACTCTTAAATGATCATGATGCCTAATGATCATCACTCCATTATCTAAGTTAATTTTACTTAATTTGTATCCAATTATGGTGACAATAGTTCCTTTGGCCCATTTCTTTTGTTTATTATCAAATAATCTAGCCCAAATTTTATTTCCTACCTGAATTTTTTTATTTATATTCTCATCTGGTACTACTATACTATGGCTCTTCGGTTTTAAAAAATCCAGTGGCCCTCGAGTACGTCTACCTAAGAATAATTCTGAAGGTGAGATTCCCTCCTTATTTCTAGAATTAAGGTAATATAAATATGAAATGTAAACCTTTTCAGTAAGTTTTCCTGCCTTTTTAATCCAACATTTAACAATTGCCACCATTCTTTCAGCTTGTCCATTCTAGCTGGGATGATATGGTGGAGCAAGAATATGTTTTGTTAGTGTTTACAAAGCCTTTTAAATTGCTCACTTATGAAAGCAGGACCTCCATCTGATACTATCGTATCTGGTAAACCATAACGAGCATATAATTCTCGTAATTTTTTAACAACAATCTTTGTGGTATAGCCATGCACTTCGACGTATTCTATCCATTTAGAATATGAATCTACCACCAAAAAGTAAGTTTTTTTATTAAGATCAAAGAAATCAATGTGGAGTCTTTCCCATGGTTTCTTTGATTTAGGCCATATCTGTCCTACCTCTTTGCGGGGCATAGAGGCACAGGTATTACAAGGGACACATTTCCTTGTAATATTTTCAATATCATTGCCCATACCAGGCCACCATACATATTCACGGGCCCAAGATTTCATTTTGTCCCTACCTTGATGTCCAGCATGTAATAGGTCAATAATTTTACCCCGTAATTTAAAAGGTATTATAGCTCTATTACCTCGCATTAAACAATCATCTACCACAGACAATTCTTTTTCTATTTTTTTATTAATTTTAAAATTATTTCTCCACGGTTTTTTACCGGTTAAAAATAATTTGATTTGGTTCAATTCTCTATCCTTTAAAGTATTGGATTTAAGATCTTCCCAGTTTGTGGGACCCCCTTTTAGCATATAAGAAAGGGAATAAACCAATGCGTCTTCCTGATACTTTATCACATTACTATTAAGGTCAAGATCTAATTCATTCGATCCCAACCTAGATAAGATGTCGGGTAGACAATTTTCTTTACCTCGCCTATATCTAATTTCCACATTAAAACTTCCCACTAATAACAACCACCGTTGTAATCGTGGAGATAACATTAACTCTCTGTTATCTTTCTTAAATAAATGAATTAAGGGTTTATGATCGGTATAAATTGTAAATTTTTTCCCGATCAAATATTCCCGACATTTAGTTAATCCAAAAATAACAGCTAAAGCTTCCTATTCAATAACAGAATACCTCGTCTCAACTTCTCGAAAAGAAAATAATTGGTCTCTCCAAACCATCAATTATAGGTAATAAAGCACCTCCAACACCTTTATTGGAGGCATCTACCGCCAAAATTATTTCAAAATCATTATTAAAACATACTAAAATTGGCTCCTCACCAATTTTTTTTTTTAAATTTCGAAAGCTTCTTGTTGTTCAATTTTCCAATCAAAATGAACACCCTTTTTTAATAAATCATACAATGGAGAGGCAACTTTTGCAAAATTTTCTACAAAGCGATGATAATAATTTATCATACCCAAAAATGATTGCAATTCCATTTTATTGGTGGGAGGCTTCATATATGTTATATATTTTAAATTTTTTTCAAGAGGTTTCACCTCCATTCCATTAATCTGATGTCCCAAATAAGTAACTTCGGTTACTCCTCGAACACTCTTTTCTTTACTGGCCTTTAATCCCTTATCACGAATTCGTTTAAAAACTTCCTCCAAACGCTGATTATGTTGTTCCCGTGTTATACCAGTAATCAACACATCATCCATATAATAAAAGACTCCTTCCATACCTTGGAACACTGATGCCATGGTACGCTGAAATATCAGCCCTGACACACTTAATCCAAAGGGTAATCTACAAAAGGCAAATAAACCTTTAGGAGTCGTTATCGTTAACAATTTTTGAATTTCTTCCTTTAATGATAACTGCAAATAAGCAGACGAAAAATCCACTTTGGAAAAATATTTGGCACCTTTTAAATTGGCCAAAATTTCCTCCATCCTAGGTAAGGGGTATTTAACATCAACTACCCATTTATTTACGGTTACACGGAAATCAGCACATAGCCTTAATTTCCCATTTGCTTTTTTAACTGGCACCAATGGTGTAGCCCATTCACTGTATTCAATGGGAATAATAATTCCATCTGATACCCACTTATCTAACTCTTCATTTATTTCCGTCTTCCATTCAAATGGAACCCTTCGACAAGTTAAGAAAATGGGTGAAAACCCATCTTTTAGCTTAACGTCCACTTTATAATCATTTAAACGTCCTAATTTTTCTTCAAAAATTATTTCATATTTTTTTTACTAACATATTTATATCATGATTAATTTTAAGTAATTCATTTTCTTCAAATTTTCTTAATTGAACTTTATCAATTTCACAATTTATTTGAGTGATATTTGTATCAATTTTTAATTTTTCAGGAAATTCAAGAAAATTACTATTAACAACAGTATTCTTTTCTTCTTTTAATAATTTCAATATTACTCTTTCTTGAATTAGAGGTTTGCCACTATCAGTTATTTATTTTTTCTCTAAATTATCTTCAGCTAATTCCTTGTCAATAATAAACAAATTCCAATAATTATTACGGGCCCCGATTTTTATAATCCAATCCCACCCCATAATAGTTTCTACATTTTTATCCACTATCCATAAATTCAAACATATATATGAATCATGGAAAAGGACATCCCATGTTTTACCCAAAACTTCAATTTCAGAACCATCGAATTGTTTTAAACACATATTTTCCTTTATAATATTGCCATTAGGCCAATATTTATAAAAATTTTCCCGAGACATTATTGAAATTCTCGCTCCTGTGTCAAACAACATATCAATATCCTTCTGGTCAATTCTCAATTTAACCCTAGGACACTGATATGGTTTAATCCATCTCTCAATCATTAAAATTTCGCAAATTTTGATAGGTTGATTCATATCTACCTTATCCGAAATATCAATGTTATTATAATCGAAATTATTGCATAAATTCAACTCGGAATTCAGTGGCTTATTAACAATATTAATACTTTTCTTAACAATATCCAGGGGATATTTTTCCCATTGGAAGATTTCAGAAGTGCATAAATTCAACTCGGAATTCAGAGGCTTTCTAATAATATCTATGTATTTTTTAATACTATCCTTTGGATATTTATTCCACTTAAATTCATGGTCAATTATATTACTTAAATTATTAAAAGAACTTTTTGTTCTTATTTTATCATTAGGATACACATAATTTATATTAAAATCATTCATTTTATGTGAATTATATCTCATTTTATCATTTTTATATACTTTCTTAAAATTTGATTTTGGTGGAAATTTTACTGATATACGATTGCATTTGCCATCATATAGTCAATTTACAGCACAATTCATAGCTATATGTCCCGTTGTTTTGCATTTATAGCATACGGGATACATCCTGATTTGAATATAAGGCATCAAATTTGTTTACATTATAACCTGAAATATTTCTCACGTTGGACTCTATAAAAGCTGTTTTTTTCAATGGGAAACCCACTCTAAAATTATACTCTTTTACTATGCATGTCTCGGCTTTATGGCCTTTATAACCACACCGATTGCACACAATTTCACTAATACTTTTATCCTTTGGAAAAAAAATTTTTTCATTGGAACCAATTTTACCACTCAACTGGTTTTTCTCACACTGGTTACTCAATTTATCTATATCACAACAGATCTTATTGAGTAATTCCCTCACTCCTTTCACTTCTTGGAAAATTTCCACTGATATCTCCTCACACGGATTGTCAGACACCACAACGTCTTTCATCCAATTCACGTATTTTGTCACTACTAAAAATACATTTTTTTAATACAAATTTCACAATAATAAATAATCCATAAATTATGATCAATAATACTATTGTCACTATAAGATTATTTATATCATATTGATTAACATTCTTATAAAGAATTTGATAACTAATATCCTTATAACTGGAAATTTTATTAAATATATTAGGCTCATAATCAAAACTAGGTAAAAAACCCATCTCATTATATACAATTTTATCTTACTGTACAATTATTTTTTAAAAAAAATAGTCTTAATTACAAAAAAATTTAAAAACTATTAAATCTAATTAATCTAGAAATTTACTTTTGCAAAATTTTAAATTATTTTATCTATTTCTACACAAAAATTTTACAAAAAAATATGAAACATTGCGTTGTGTTATCCAATCAAATAAAAAAATTCTTACCAGAATATCCAAACTGTTCTAGAATTTTCTTTTATAATGAGTGAATTCGTCACAGAATTATTATCCCTAAGAGTTTCGCGATCAATGGTCTTGCGGCAACAATAAAAAAAACTGAATAAACGGATCTGAATAATACTCTGAAATTGATAAATAGATCTGAATAATATTCTGAAATTGATAAACGGATCTGAATAATATTCTGAAACTTTAATACAAATTCTTTATTTATTCTAAAAGCATAAAAATATAATATTGTAAGAAATTTTCCCGAGAAAAAAAATAATAAATATAAAATCCTTTTTTTTCTCTATCATTGCAATCTTCATGATTGACATTTTACATTAACAAATGAATTAATATTATAAAAATTACAATAAAACTAGGACATAGTCATCTAATTAATATTTTTAAAAAAGGTACCTTAAAAAAAATAAAATATTATGTTTCCAAAAATGGACATAGGCGGTTAAAGACTATAATATAAAATTTTTGCATTTTTAATAACTCTAATATGTAAAATTAAATATCTATGATTAAAAAGGTATTAAACTAAACTCTAAGACAAAAGATTATCAGATTCGATATTATAAAAAAATTTTGACACCTATATGTAAAAAATTATCACGACAAAAACGATACATAGAAATGCCAAAAGTATCGCCGAATACCATAAAAACTGATTGAACACCATGTCGCCATATTTTAACAACTCTACCCTAGCCGTCCACTTAACCATGTAAGTTGACCCTAACTTCTAAAATTAGATATAAATGAATTTTATCCTAATTATTTTTAAAATAAAACGATTATTGAAATATACCCTGGGATTATGACAGCAATTAGTGCTTTTTAATTTTATTTAAATTTATAAATTCAATTAAATATTTCAACCCGGGCTTGCGTCTAAAATAGAAATAAGAACGGGTCAATCTTATTGACTTTGCAGGACTCTAGCCCACATCAGACCTATATAGCCTATATATACATAATTTAGGTGAAATATATTATCTCACTCTCGCCATTTTATATTAATTCCGCTAAAAACCTTTATTTTATTAAAATTTTGGCGTGCTCAAATAGACAATTTCTTGGTATGCTTAACCTAAATTTAGGTGTGATGAACCGGAGGCTTTCCTCTCCCTGATAATAACAGCACTTGTTAATATTAAAAGTAAACCAAAAGTAAAATAATTTTTCCCTTGCATACCATAAATCGAGGAGCAAACCCTAGGATCATTTTCTGCTCTTCTCCATTCCCGCAGCGGCTACGAATTTCTCTAGGCTTTTTCGCAAAATCTTGATCAACTCTTAAACAACGATGATCTATTTCACGCCATTGGTCTTAGCCTCAATTGCGATATGGTGATGCCCTATCACACTGTATTGTCAAACATCGGTCAACTCCAAAGGCCTTCACCCTTTGCAGTGGAAGCGTTGTAGAACCAGACAGATTCATTAGACATTTAAAATGCAATGATACTATAGTCAGGGCCTTGAAACCTACTGGCATTCCGTCAACACTCGAGTCCACTGCCCATTACAATTCCGATGGTAAACGGCCTGATGGTTCTAGCATGATCCCTTGGAAGAGGGGGGAATTCCTAACCCTCATGCATTGATCCTCTTACCCATTCCAATATAAATAGGGATGCTGTATTAGACGCCGAGCGAATAAACTCGCAAAATATTCACCATCGCTACCTGCCAACTATACATTCCTACCATTAATCGCTACGAATTTAACATCGTTCGGCTCTCATGTCCTGGCGTTTTTTAAAGAGTTGGGGCACCTGATATCTGCTAGGACCAAAGATCCCAACGATGGAACTACTTACGTCAGAGGTTGGTTCTAAACATAATAAAGTGAAATTATCTCAGCTGAATATCAATGACCGAAACCCCTGATTGAATATCCTGTGCTAGGGATAAGGCTATTTTGCTCCCAATTATAACATTGGCGCTAAAGAACTTGGATCTCAGGCGATAAAAAAAATTAATGACAAAGAAACACTAGTAAAGATGCGAGAATTTGAGAGAATCAGTGACCGCCAAAGCCAATGGTGCATTTTAGATGAAGAATTCACGGATTTTCGCTTAATTAAATTAATATTATACTAATTTTAATGTTAATTTTATCTCAAAATATTTTTATTAATAAATGAATAATAAAAATATAATATATATATATTCATTCATTGTAACCATGTTATTTTATTTGGCTCAAAAATATTGATAAATTGTTGCCATTAATTATATATATAAAAATATACTATTTTAAAAAAGTAGATAAAATATGAGGGTCAAGAAATAATCGATTATTATATAATTGAATATATTTTTAGGAAAATTTATGGCATCTGATGCCATGACATCGCTTAAATTTATTTATAAATTTTATTTGTTGTAAATTATGAGACGTTTTGGGATTGGCTAAATTGTTTAGTTGAAAGGGATCTTTGATTAAATCATAGCTCTCCGCCAGATTCTGTTGCAATATATAAAATTAATAATTTTAAAAATACTAAAATGTTTTTACATTATTGATAGAAAAAATTGAAGGTAAATAACAAGTCTTATAAACTTTACACAAAATTTTGATATCGATAAATTTGCACACTAACTTTTTTTTCTCATATTGTTTATAAAATTTTCTCCTCTTTATTGACTGCTTATATTAATTAATAAACTTACATTTATTTATTCCTTCTTAATTATATCAATCAAGAATAGTTCGAATTTTAGAATTAGCCTAATATTTCAAGTCAGTAGTGCCAGCATATAGGGTTAGATAATAACCAATCACTTCAAATCGACTATTATATATATGTCATATTGGGATGTGAAATCCATTGGGATTCGTAATCTATTTTATATAAATTATTAGGGCGAAAATCTGATTTGACCGGAAATATAATTCCAGCATATGTAGAGTATCTACTCTTTGAATTCGAACAATTTTTATCATTAAATTTTGTGTATTAATCAATTTATATGAGAAATCTATATGAAAATGAATATAAGTTTGGGGTATTTAAAAAGTTAACGGCAAAATTGCCTGAATTTCACAAGGTGGTACTCGAGTGGAATACATTTTCGGTCAAATCAGAATATTCTAAATAATCGCCCTAAAATAAAATATTCCGAATCCCCTTCCATATCCCAATCCCAATATGATGTTAATAAATTAAATAATTCTCACAATCCAAACTAGCACTGTTAATTAATGCTCTATTACAGTGTACATTTAAAAAGTATCCAATTCCTAATGATATAATAATAGATGTCACAATGTACTTATATTTTTGTTAATATAATAAATTGATAAATGTCATTTTTCAATTTTATTTAGACCTTTGTTAAACTGTCATTTAACTTTATAAAGGTAAATTAAGTGTTGAGAACAATTAACTTGATAGAATTTACCTCTTTATAAAAATCACAGTAGATATCATCCTTTTCATTGGAAATGGTTCTTATGCAAGTGTAAGCATTATTTGGGCTTTCTTGACATACACAATCTATGTCACACATCTAGCATAAAAAATCAAATAAATAATCTGAAAATCTGTGTAAAATAATATTTCAATAGCTTTAATTTTCTTTAAAATATTTATAAAAATACTCTTTCTCATCATTATAACTAACCGACAATCCTTTGGAGTTGTTTCCGTATTGTGGACACCCATGGATTGGTTTTGGTTTATATTCGCCCGAGTGTTCTATAAGAATCGAATTTCTTTTTGGGGGTTTATTTGCTCGAGCCAAACTCAATAAAGATACCCCGTCAAATTTATCTTTTTCGTATTCTATGTTCGCCATTTCCAACATAGTAGGAGCGAGATCTATATTTGAAACTATTTTCTTTGAACCCAATTTGTGCGTATAAATTAGCGTTATTTTTAAGGCAAAGGTATAAGAGAGAAAGGAAAATATAAAAAAATAATGATTTAATTTGAACAAATCTAGAGGTAAATACATGTATTTCAGTTTGTGTTACTCCAGGACCACTTATCATTAAAGGTATTTTAATATCGAATTCGTATGGTTGTCGTTTATCGTAAGGTAAGCCAAATTGTCCTTAATAACATTAATAATATTTTATATAAAATTTAAAACTATTTTTTGTATAAAAACAAGTGACATCACAAAGGAATGACAAAGGTCTAAATTAAATTGATACATGATAAAATGTTCGCAAAGGTCAAAATTTGGCCAGCCCATATAGAATTCAAAAGATATACGTTGTGATTTCCAGAATCACATGAATTTTAGCATGGAGGATTTTATTTTACAGTGTTGACCAGATTTGATGGAAAACACTTCCATATTTTTTAATTTATTTGAAAATATATGACTTTCAAAAATTTGTTAAAATAACATATTTATATATTCTTATCAATTTCTCAAGTTAAATAATATTTATAAAAGAAATAAAAATTATGGAAATGTTTTCCAATAGACCTGTACAACACTGTAGCATATTTTTACTTATTATATGTCGCGTAATAGTGTTATTATTTTTGAGGTATATTATATGAAGGGTCTATAAAGATAACATGTAAACGACCTGTGATAATTGACTGGCGTTGTTAAGAAGATGATTAGTGTTATTTTATTTATCTTCTATTATTTTTTATTTATATTATGGGTTTTCATTGTATTTATTTTTCCCCAAATAAAACTGGATTATATTCATTATATTTTTTTCTTTTCTTGAATAAAATTTTAAAAAAACAAAAGGAGTCATTTGGCTTATTTTCTAAAAAAAGGTAAAACTTAGCAACGTAAATGTTTTTAGGGAAAAAGCGATCACCCGATTAAGTTTAAAGCTAGCCTTGCGGCACAACGTAATTAATTGCAAGAAGTTTGACTTGTAATAATATATATAATGTAGATATTAGGATATTTATAAAATAGAATAATAAACCCAAATGATAGCCATTGTCAGATGTAAATATGAAGTATGTAGAATCCAAAATGTCTGATTCGTTACAAGCCTTAACTACAGCACTAAAAATATTATCTACTGTCAATAATGTTCTCCATCTATTATAAAAAAAATCAAATGTAGTCAGGCGCGTAACCAAACAAATTTGCAAGTTCTCGTAAATATCATTTTAAGCTAATAAAATTTTTCCTCTACATTCCCCCCCCCCTCCCAAAAAAATGTATTGTATAAGGAAGAATATGAAAGAAAAATTCATAAAAGTTAATACCTTTTAAAATAACACTATAATTCAAATTTTTTTAAAAAGGATTTTAATTTTATAAAAAGTGAAAACCCAAAATTATTTTTATAAAAATCTAAGATAGCCAAAGGCCTACAATAAATGGATATAAAGATCTCCAGTAAAATTCATAGGAAAAAATACATTTAATAGTCCCCCCCCCCAACATGAAAAATCCTATGAATTAGTATTATGTTCATATTAATAATAAGAAATTCAATAATTTTATGATAACAATCTTAGTGTATAAACCTTTTTCGAAAAATTTCATCTATGAGAACCACCGTCTTATTAGATAGGATGTTCATAGCCTGTCTAACTATCCAATGTTTCCTCTAAAATGAATTATTAATTAATCTTTAACAAAATTTTATTTTTACAGGGTTAGTAGTTATATTGTTAAACGATGCAAATTTTGGAACCGATTTTTTGAGAAATTTATTTTTATATTGAGGAGCATAATCCCAAGGTTCATGAGGTGAAGGAAGGCCAATCGTCATTATAAAGCCATTTTCTGGCTTTTCCTAAAAAAAATAAATTGCAAAAACAATATAAATAGAAGTTCAGTAACCTCCAGAATAATTATCAAAATCATTTTTTACTTATAGTTATTGATAGTTTATCTAGGGATTGTTAATTCTATATTAACTGAGAAAACCTATTTTATAACCTCAGATGAAAATCGTTTTTTGATATATGTTATAGCTTTCTTCTTTAAGACGTTTGGTAGATAGTCCTTTTCATAATTATCTTTGTAATCGCGAGGTTTACCATTATTAGAGATAGTGTAATTATAGTATCTAGAATTTCCAGCCTGTAAATAAGATATATTATATTTTTGTTTTTACAAAAAAAAAATATTAAAATTATCTTTGGCGTAAATAAGCCATTTGAAACTATTAACAAAATAACCAAAATTATTTTTAAATAAAGAAATTTCAAAATTCCATGCTAATATAATCATCAAAATTTTTAAAATCTGGTTGGGCTTAAAATATTAACCCTCCCCCCCCCCCAGATCTCTGATACTAGATCGCATTCAATCTATAATATAATTCTTCTTAACCTTAAGTATTAATATTAATATAAAAAATTACCAAAGCAAACCAATTGGTCCAGCCATCCGGTATGTAATATCTTTCCGAATCCTTTTCATTATGAACACCATACTTATTTTTTAAATAATTTTATAATAAAAATATCTACAAGAATGTTTTATAATTATTTTTAAAAAAATTAATATAGCTAAATTTAATTGGCATCATTGGGATATCACTCCTGCCTTTACTATTATCAAGTCTGAAATATTTTATTTGTAAGCATGGATTCTTTGAGTAATGCCTAAGATAAAAAAATAACATTTTTTAGCACGCTGAAATGTAGTTTGTGACCTATAAGTCATTTTATGTTTGATGATAATAACCTCATTTAGATATTTCCCCATGTAAAATGTGTCGTAGCCTTTTCGTTTAAGGTAAAGTGGATAGGTGTGTCGTTTTTCAATGGTCGCTCTCCACTCAGTTCCGGAACATTGTCCCTCCCGACTATTGTTAACCACATTATGATTATGTACATAAAGACCGGTTAGTATACTAGCCCGACTAGGACAACAGAGGGGTGATGCGGTGTACTAATTAACATTAAATATATTCTGTTATATTGTAATATAGCCTTGAAGAATTTCATTTATTAAAAAACACAGTTGTCAACCATACATTTAAAAAATAGCAGAGTTATACAAATTCTAAAAAAGTCTTCAATGCCGATACAAATACCTCGAAAAATGAATTCAATACGATATAAAATCTATGCATTCCTGATTCATCCCACAAATTATTTTTTAGTGCCCGCACTTATCAGGGTTGAGAACTCGAACCTAAACCCTCGATATCGCTGAACCCAAACACGGGTCCAAGCTAAACTTTTATTTATTTTAAAAAATATGTTAAATAATAAAATATAAAAAACATGCAATTTACGTTCATTTATAAAAGATTTTCTATAAACATTTAAAACAATTGTTTATTATTTTTTTAAAAAAATATTAATTTTAAAAAAAATTTTTTGATTATTTTTTTATGGAATCATTTTTGTTATATTTTAGAGTTGGCCATTTTTCGTAAAAATTTTTAAATTTTACTCAGCAAAGCAGATTTTAAAAGTTTTTCATAAATGATGATAATATTTTAGGATATTGTTGTTTGTGGATTATTAAATAAGATAAAGATAAGTATATAATCACATGGTAAAAAATTTTTAAAAAATGCAAGTTGCAAATGATCAAATATAATTTAGAATATATTAAAAAATGGTGGCTATTTATAAGGTAAATTTAATAATCAAATATATATTTCCTAGAATATGTAATATCTAAATATATAATTAAAATAAGGAAACATCTGTTAGCTATTTTGTAATTACAAATTTAGTTTAGTTAGTCTTAATTAAAGAATCAAATATTCAATTAAAATATATTAAATATAATATAGATTAAATATGCGCAATAAAAAATATATATGAATGGTGGCTATTTATAGAGTAAATTTAATAATCAAATAATATTTCCTAGAATATGTCATATCTAAATTAATAATTAAAAAAAATATGGCAATCTGCTATTCATATTGTAATTACAAATTTAATTTAGATAGTTTTATTAAAATTTAAATAATTTGTTTGAAAAAAAATTAAATTTTTGGATGAAATTCAAGGATTTATTAGCCGAATATTTTAAGTTTCGACACCTGGTGAGGGAATAGTTAAATTTATCCAGATTATACACTTTGGCAAAAATTGTTCTAGGTGCCCCAACAATACAAATAATATATAATAAATATATTATATTAACATAATTAATTACTATAGCGTTGAACGATCATTCTCATCATTAAAATATTGTCGGACCTACCTGGAAGTCTTAATGACGACATTTTTAGAAGATATTATGATAATTCGCCTTAATTAAATTTTTAAAATAGAATTATAATATTATCTTTTTAAATTTTATTATAGTAATATATAATTATGATGATAAATTATTTTTATGGCATTACTAAATAAAAAAAATTTTTAAAAAATGATGTTTCTGTTATTTTAACTAATTTTTATAAGTCATTTTTCTAGGGTAAAGAGATTTTTCACTGAACCCAAACCCGAACCTATTTTTTTTGGAAGGAGGGTTCACAGCCTTGCTCATAAGTAATAATTTTTTTATATTCACTATCACATAAATCCTTAGATCCACACTTAATACACTTTTTTTGCTTAATGCATTTTCATAGTTTTGTCAACCTGGAACATCTCTTTCTATTTATAAAATATTTTTCATGACACTAAAAATGAGATGTTCTAGTGCGCCAAATTCGTAAAGTAACATAGCTATCTATTATGCCTTAACAATATATGGCGGCACCAAAAAGGAATCATTGTCAAATATCTTATTCTTAAAGGATTGTATGGTTATTAAATTTTGAAATATTTTAAAAAAATTCGTTTTTTAAAGAAGTAAACTCTTTTCATAGAGCAATAAAAATTCTTCTAAAGAAATTCTCGATTGCAATAGAGTGTATCCTTCCATCGTTGGGGGAAAAAACTAACAATCATGTTCTAAAGAATATTTGTAATATGGAAGAAGAGATTAACCATAGGGTGTATTTGACTTCAGGATGCCATGGATATAAACAGGCTGTAAGCTAACAAGGCCACCCGCTAGGTCTTTTTTTTATTATTAAGATCTAATGACTTCAGGCGCTTACACAGGAATTGATCACGGGAAGGGGGATAATTAAATTTTTTTAGAATTATTCTAGGAGATATTTAAGAATATCGTTAGTTTCAGAAATTTATTAGAACTAGTGACTATATTTAGTAATTTAAACAAATTCAAATATAAATTTATGATAAAATATTAAATGCATATAATGGGATAATTTAAATGTCTCGAAAATGAACTTTGTAAAAAAATATAAATTTTTGAAGTATATAAAATTGGATATGTAAATTTAAATCATATTTAAAAAAATAATAAATGTTTGGAGATATAGATGAAATGCATGAAAATATTCTTAAGTGATATTGCATGTATATATAAACTTACATATTGAAAAAAAAAATGTGTATTAAAAAATGGGAAAAAATATAATGAAGTTGTAGCATTTATAAATTTATAATGTGAAATTTAATTTTATTCGAGAGTGAGCTAATTTTTCAATGATTTTATCGGTGCTTGGTGTCAATTCCCTATGTATATTAAAAAGGACTAAGCCATGTAATCCTATTTATTAGTAGTGTTGTTAAACGCCTCCATTTGAGCTGATTTTAAAAAATGGTTTATTCAATATTTTATCCAGAAAAATATTGCACAAGCTTGAAGTTTTGCTCATAGGTGCCACAAATCTCAAGGCTTAGGCAATATTTATCTGGCTAGAATAATGAGTTAGCCTTTTTAAAAACGTCGAAATCGAGCCATTTAACAACATTACTTCTCACATCTCTTTTTATTATTCCTATATTGGAACAATAGCTTACCTTGCTGCGAGTAGAGGTAGACAAATATTAAATTCTTAGATCTCTGCTTTTAACTCAACAATGACATATAGTTTATAAAATTCGTTAGATTTCCAATTGCGGTCGTTTTGCGGGACATTCGCATAAAATATATTTTTAATTGTAAAATTAAAATCGTTTTTTTTTTAAATTTTTATCTTGTTTACATTCTTTTATATTTAAAAAAGATAGTTGGTTTTTTTTATAAATTAATATATTTTAATAAATTAAGATGTTATTTTATTTTGAAAAATAGTTACCGACTTTGTATTTATATAAACTAATTATAAAACATAATAGGCTATAATTGAAATAGTATCCTTTTTACAACATCAACATGTATAAAGTAAATTAATAAAATACGGAATTAATTTACCGAATTGGTGAATATAGATCCACGTGTTTCAAAGAATTTATTAACAAATGTTAGCGGCCTCTAAAATAGATTTTTTTTTATTATAAACAATTTTTAACTTAATATAAAAAAGTTATTTTTATTACCATTCCATCTAGAATTAGATCTTGATCATCTGTTAGGAAAAGAATAATGTTAGGATTTGATTGAATGCTAACATCAAAAAATAATAACAATATCCAATACCAATACCAATGTTTCATATTATTTATCTTAAAAAGAGATTTAACCCCAAATTAACAAAATGTATTTTTCAATATAAATTGTTATTTATTTATTTTTATGTCAAATTATTTTATTTATAAAGATTTCAATAATATTTTTATATAAATTTTATTTTCAATTTTAAATAATAGAAATAATTTAAAATAATAAATATTAATTTTAAAAAGATATTAAATAGAAAAAAATAAAAGTATGGAAATAAAATACATATGTCGTATTGGGATATGGAATCATGTGGGATTCGGAAACATATACATAACTTTAAAAATAACTTTAAAAAAGCATCATACACCCAAAAGAGGAGTGAATGTTTAAATTGGATTAGCAGATTTCGAGAGAAATCCTGACGAAGGTAGAATCCTTCTTTGAGATCACCTGTAATGAGTCTCCTTCTTTCGCCGTTTGATAAAATAGAGAGCCTCCTAACATCGCAAAGATATTAGTAACTATTGGTATAAAAACTAATGTTCGTGAGGCCTGTATATTTATTTATATTAACGATTTCTGCCTTTTCAATGACAGAAAATGAGAGGTTAGACTTCTTTGCAAAGTCATGGACGTGTAGTCCCAAGACAATGAAAGACCGTTCGTCCGTGGGCTATGCATTTGGGCATAGGGAGTTACCAATTAAAAGACCTACTGGCTCAAGAGTGGATGGGATGTTAACCTTTTTGAGGTGTTGTTACTTATAGCAGGATTGTCGTCCGGGAGAACTTGCAATAAAGAAAAAATTTTTATTAAAAAAATATATTTTCTAGGTAATAGCACTGTGGATTGTTATAAAGTGTGGCCTGCATATTTCAATTAGAATCCTTTGCCGAAGATAAAAACCTTCCTGGGGATCATCCGAAATATAACGGAATTTATGGTCGAGTGTTTAGAAGAAATCCAGACTCTGGAGTCGAAAGCACCGATTGTGTCAGAAACAATATAAATTAAAGGGATATTAGGTATGTTACTATATTTATTAATTTTTTTAAATTTCCGCTCTAGCCCAAAAATTGAAGCTAAAGGAAGGAGCAAAACAATCAACGCATGCGTAATACCAGTTGCGAAATATATTATAACTAGTGATGTAAATATAGCATTCATTCCAAAATTCTCAATAGTCAATATCTAGACCTACTCAAAAATGAATCATAAAATTTAATATTAATTCGTTTATTTTAAAATATCAATTTTTGAATGTCTAATTTAAACATTAAAGGTTATTCTAATAATCTGATGATAAAGAACATGCGATCAAGTTGCTAAAAAAGTTAATACGAATATAATGCTCAGCCAATTTTTAAGGCAAGGAGTTTTTCTCTTTTGTTCCTTCTTTATGATATGCGTTTTTTCTACAGCAAATTTAGTTCCAACTGAGAAAAGGCTTTCATAAGCAGTTAATGCACCCTGTGAATTACATCATCTATCAGAATGACAGGTAATTAATAGATATGAATGATTAAATTTTAGTTAAAAATTATTCAGCATTATTTGATTCGAATATTTAAATTATCCTTCAATCTTTTTATCGTTTTTAAGGTATTTTTTTTATTAAGCTTCAATCAATTTCAGTTTTTTAAAATTCCACATAGAAATTTATTTCCTATTAGAAAGCTCCTGTGTAAAAATGATAAAAGGCGAATTTATTTTATAATTTGTAAAATAATATATTATTTATATTTTAATGTTTAAGGCGTTATTTTATATTGTAATTGGACATGTTATTATGTTTATTTTGAGTTTAAAAAGTTAATTGTTTAAAAAGAAAATATTATATATAAAATGGACATTTTTTTAAATAATAATTACAATATATTGAAATTTCTTGAATAAATACTAATATTGTGTCATCATAAATTCTATACCGTTCTCATATTATTATCGACTCAAACCCCAACGTTAGTGCAAGTTTTCCCCCTTATAACATGGTGGAGGATAGAAATTATATCAAAGTCAAAGTTCCATTAAAAACATTGAACCTGAAATTCTTAGCGGAGAATATTGTTGATGAAGCCATAAAAAAATATAAACTGTTCGAAACGATTTATAAAGAGATGGCGGTTAGCATTATGTACAATTTATCGTTTCAACAAATGAAAGATTTAATACAAAGAAAGGTCGAAAAAAATAAAATTACACGTATCTTTGAATTATTTAATTCAAATCTGGTAGATTGGAATCTTCCAGAGAATATCTGGATTGACTTCATTGCTGAGGTTCGGGGCTGAATTAAGAATTAATTTCGGTACAATTCATAATTAACTGTCGTAATGAAAAACTTAAAGCAAGATTGATAGAGGAAAATACGATGGATCTAAACATATTATGATATTGTGGTCAAATATCAATCGATGGAAATAACTGATAAAAAAAACCTGTGCAGAGAAAGATTCATGGAGAATAGATGGTGGAGCGAAATGGCAAGGCCATTCGGTATGGAAGGAAAACAAATATGCTTTTAAAAGGACCGATAACAGCAACATCAAAAAGCAAGAGATTATACAGATACCGTAGAGGCCACGAAATAAGATGAATTTTATGAATGATTTTATCATTGATATGCAATTAAATAATCTAAATATTTCATTTATGATATACTGGTACTCCGATGACAGCCTTGCCAATTAAAGACTTCGAAAAGCTCACGAATCATGAAAATATTGAGTTAAAATGTTTTTCTAGGAAGTTATTCTCTTATGAAGGCTCTCCCATCATAGTAGTTGGAAAAGTCATTAATTGTAAGGCTTGGTTAAATATTATTAAACATTTAGATTTTTATGTATTAGATGGGGAAGGACCACCCTTATGTGGTCAAGATTGGATTAGATAATTTGATAATCAAATGCGATTTTGATATAAACATGTTTAATAAGCAAGAGATAGGTGATAAATTAATATCTTTTAACAATTTGTGTTCATATAAGGATAATAGATATTTGTTTAAGTGTAATACTTGTACACCTACATTACCAAGAGTGGTCCGGATATTAAAAGAATAAATTGCAGAGAATTAACTTTAGAACCACTCAGTGTTTGTGTCAGTGGGTTCAATTGTGGATACTGTCATTGGTAGGATCAGTAATGTCATGTGGGAAATTAAGATACAGTTATTCCCTCCTTTCCCCTTTTTAATGTTGTCATTTAACATTTCGTTTATTTTTGTTGAATATTAATTAATATTTTATAAAGTATGCGTAGTTATTATTGTACTATTATAAATAACTTCATTGATTCTCTTTTTCATTGTATTGATTCCTCTCCTTGCAAATAACTTTATTTATTTTCTTTCCCATTAGGGGAGACCGGGGTAAAGCGATTGACGGGGTAACAATGTTAACGCGAATCGCGAATAACTTTTTAACCATTGAGTATAAAGACCTTAAATTTGGTGTGAAGATGTATTTTTATATCTAATTTCTTACCTATGTTCATCTTTTAAAAAACTTACCTGGTTTTATATATTTTGTCAAAAAACTGTTTTTTACCCAAAAAATATAAAAATCATTCTCTAGTATATTTTGCTTTTAGTAAAATTTACATATCCTCAGGATTCAAAATTTGGCACACATGTTCCTTAATGTATTAGCTATAAAATAAAATTTATCTGACATCTTTAGCTATATTAGAAGTCACGCAATAACGATATTTATAATATATGTCACCTAGGGGTAAAGCTGTTATGGGTAAAACGGTTAAAATATAAAATTATTCACATTAATTTATTTATTATAATTTTTATTGTATCAACCAAATAATGAGAAATTATAAAAGAAAAACCATATACAAAGATGTAAATATAATAAATGAAGCCATAAAATATAAAATAACAAATAATACTTCATTAAATTTGTCTGCTAAAAAATTTAACATACCTTATACAACGTTGAGAAGGAGATGTAAAATTGGTATTAAAAGTTCAGATCATCATAAACAAATATTTACAAATGAAGAAGAATCTAGATTGTGTGACTACATATTAGAAGCAAGTAGGTCATTTATGGGATTAACGCCTAAACAAGTAATTAAATTATATTGTTTGTATTATATTGTATTTCATAATTTTAATAACTCAATTTAAATATCAATATTAATTTGGTAACTTTAATAAAAATGCTCAATTGAAATTATATTGTATTTCATAATTTTAATAATGCTCAATCTAAATATCAATATTAATTTGGTAACTTTAATAAAAATGCTCAATTGAAATTATATTGTATTTCATAATTTTAATAATGCTCAATCTAAATATCAATATTAATTTGGTAACTTTAATAAAAATGCTCAATTGAAATTATATTGTATTTCATAATTTTAATAATGCTCAATCTAAATATTATTAATTTGGTAACTTTAATAAAAATTCTCAATTGAAATTATATTGTATTTCATAATTTTAATAATGCTCAATCTAAAAATCATGTGGGGCAACAATTTCAGATTTATGATATTCCAGGAGTGTTAAAAAATGAAATACCAAGGGCAGTGACATCAAATAATATATTAAATGGATTCTTAGCATGTGGCATATTTCCTTTAAACCCAAATATATTTACAGAACAAGATTATATCTGCTGTAATAATTCAAATGCTAACTCAAATATTGAATTTGAAAATAATGATGAAAATATTACAGTGACTCAAAATCTTACAGTGACTCAAAATAATAGTGATTTATCTATATTATTGAACGAAAATGTTCCAGATGATATTGATGAACCTTATCATGATATGTTACCATCATGCTCAAAAAATTATAATAAAGTATTCAATCCTTCATCTATAATACCTATTCCAAAATTATTCAATATTTCATCGGATAAAATATCTAAAAAAAAGAATTCAGAAATATTAACATCTACACCTTATAAAAAAAAATTATTAATTCAGAGAAAAAAAAAGATATCAAAAAATAATTGTGTATGTGTTATTTGTAATAAAAACTATAAAAATAGTCGCGAGGGCGATGAATGGCTAAAATGTACAATGTGCCTTGAATGGGCACATTCTAAATGTGCTAATTATGATAATTATTTTACATGTCCTTATTGTATCGATTAGTTTTTAAATAAAAATCATAAATAAATCTTAAATTTGTAATATTTGTTAAATAAAACAATAAATATGTGTCAAATATTATTTTAACCACTTTACCCTAGTGCTTATCCATTTTACCCTGTACCCAGGGTAAAATGGCGAAAATGAGTAATTTTACATAACTAATCATAGCTCCTAAAATATTATAGGTAGAGGGCTACACTTTTTTTTATCTTGTAGAAGAGAGATGGGGCTAAACATTGATCTATAATTTGTTGTGTTTGACTCTTGTTTAAAATTTTTATGGTAAATATGCAAAATGCCTATCGTTTTACCCCGGTCTCCCCTATATTTATTCCCTCATTTATAAAGATACATTAATTCCCATTCTCATTATAATAATTATAAAAAAAAAAATTTTTTGTATGTTCTTCCTAGAAATTGAATGGTATTTTAGACAGTATGGAAAATTTTGTATTCACATATGTATGGAAAATTTTGTAATGACATTTTTTTTTAAAGGCAAAAAGGTTTTTGAATTTTATTTTTTTTGTGTAACATTTAAATTAAGTTTATAAGTAATACATACCCGGCCTGTTGTAACATAATAATTAAATTTTAAACCATTATTGGTAAATATTATTATATCAATTAGCCCATATATAGTGTAATTTATACCTTCTTTACCAAAAAAATTATAATGGATAGCTATTTTGACCTCTCAACATTAGCCCATATATAGTGTAATTTATACCTTTCTTATATCTTTCTACATTAAGGGTATAATTACGAAAAATATTATTTTGGATAGCTTTTTTGCCCTCCCAAACACTTTTATTTGATTTGTTGGTATACTAATTATTGTTGTTTAATTCTTTCTCCCTGACATCGACTACTCAATGTTATTTTTCCATGATAACATCACTTTCATACATAATTTTCGTTATTTTATATTGTAATTGGACATGTTATTATGTTTATTTTGAGTTTAATAAGTTAATTGTGTAAAAAGAAAATAATATATATAAAAAGGAAATTTTTTATATAATAATTACATTACATTGAAATTTCTTGAATAAATACTATTATTGTGCCATCATAAATTCTACACCGTTCTCATATTATTATCGACTCAACCCCCAATGTTAGTGCAAGTTTCCCTTCTTGCAATACAATTAAGTTAGTATCACTTTCATAAAGAGTTTCATCTGAATTTTGAACAATATTCAGAGTTTTAAATTAATATAGTTCAAATTTCAAGTTAAAATTTGAAGAATTTTGAGACACTTCGTTTAAATGATTTTGGGATCGGGTCGTAGTCATAATAATTTATTATCAAAATTTATTGTTTAACAAAATAACTAAAATAATTATTATCAAAATTTTACACAACTAAAAAAGTTTATATTAATAAAAATTTCAAAATTATTTTAAACATAAAAAAGTGTGTATTAATAAAGATTTTCAAAATTATTTTACAGAAAAAATAAAAAATATCTAAACTATAAAAAATTGGTCCCTTTTATAGGGAAAATAAAAGGCGCAATTATAAATTAAAATTAAATTGGCGCAAAGTGAAAAAAAGAACGTTTTTGTGGAAACGAGTTGTGTTAGTTTTATCGTACATAATTGGGGATAAAACCTACCCCCTATACTTCCCGAAACTCAAAATATACCTTGGGATGCAGGGTGGTCTCCCGGACCCAACGGTCTAACTCATATTTTCGGATCACCTTACTGAGAACTCCTAAAGTAAGAAATCCAGTAAAGTGAGAGAAAACACAAAAGCCATATGTTTTACTTTCACTGTGTTTAACTTAAAACAAGAGAGGGACCAAAAAGAGAAACCTTTTTTTAACTTTCATTTTATTGTAAACAAAGGAGGGGTATTAAAAAACTTTATTTAACTTTAACATAAACAAAAGAGGGGGATTAAAAAAACTTTTTCATCTTAACCATAATGAAAGAGGGGGATAAAAAAAACTTTTTTTTTTCATCTTTAACAAAATTAAAATGACTTTTCCAAAGAATTAAGAAAGAAATATTTGTAATTTTAAGTTTATTATAATAAAAATAGTTGGTCTGCGTTTTATCTCGTCTTATTCAAAATAGCTAAAGTTATCAAAATAGAACTAAACTGAAGGTAGAATAAATATACATGTTTAAGTGTATATTTTAAGATATCATTACCTTATATTATAATCAATATATAAAAAGCAAAAAAAATTGTATCCTAACTACTTTTCTGAATATTATTTTTAATGTTTTTATTTCTATGACTTAAAATAGTGACACTGCTAGTGAAAAAGAAAAGCGTTTTCTCAGCACTTTTAAATATAATATAGCATCTAGATAATAATATTTTGATAAAAACATTTTTTGGTAAATGCTTAATTTTTTATAAAATGACGCCTAAATTAAAGTGTTATGGCTGTGTCCTGGGTCGATTCAATTTGGATACTTAATCGCTAAGTTGTCCTAGGACATGGCCTATCGACTGAATTGAAAGCCAATAATTTATCTAAATAAATTGAAAAATATCAAAAGTAGATGGGATTAATCAAAATTTAGCTGATATAAATCTATTATATAAAACCTATTAACTTTCAATATCTAAATTTTCAGATATTTGCAATTGAAATTTCTTCACTCCAATAAATTAGATACTGAAGGAAAGTTTGCTAGCATTTCAAACAATTTCTAAAACGGGTAAGTAAATATATTATCGTCAGTTGACCAAATAATAGGATTAGAGAACATTTTATAAAAACCTGACATGTAATTGAGACAAGTTGTGAGATGATATATAATTTACTTCCTTCAATTAATTCAAGTCAAAAAAATTATTCCAACCACGAAGATGATTTTATATCTTTATTACAAATGAAAAAGAATAGCAAGTCGAAATATGCTATACAATACAAAAAAATCTTATAACGGCATCGAAAAGAATAAAACATCAATATTTTTGCATCTTGGAAAGGAAGAAAATTAGCGCATCTCGAAGTCTTATTAGCAATAATAGCCATGTCTGTCCCACTATATAGATTTAGGTTAAAAGAACATTTTTAAGATTGAAATATATTCTACCATCACAGAGAATAAGATTGGACAAAGATATATTAGATGATAATTTTATATACAAATAAAAATTGAAAATAAAATTTTGGGATAGCTTTAATGCGTGTTTTATTTTTCTATATTTATCAGAAAATAAGATTAAAATATTATCTATAAAGCTATATATATATGGGCATACCATATAAAAAATAATATTACTGAACCTCTATGAATATTTTAGGGCGAACCTGAACCGAACAGATATATCAAAAGGTTCGATACTCTTGATATATATATATATACTAATCAAAATAAAGTATATTTAGTTATGAAAAAAAATAATTAACATTTTAAATAATTAAAATCAATTAAGGATGACTATAAATATTCCTAAAACTTATGGGAAAAAAATAAGGGTCAGATCCAGATACTAGTTCGATTTTTAAAAACGACCAGATTAAGATTTTAACCTAAATAATATTATGTAAGCCTGGAGATTTTGCTCATAGATGGGACTTCTGCCAAATCATACATAATATTACTTTAGCTAAAATTTTAATCGGGCCGTTTTTAAATATTGAACGAAATAGTTTGACAACACTACCACATACTTTGGCATTGGTATTCTCTATTTTTGAAAAAATAAGAAAGAAATTGAATGTTACTAATTCATTATATATATCATAATATACGTATAATATTAATATAAATAATTATAAATATAAATATGGTATATTTTTATCAGTCAAATATAAATAGTTTTAAAATTATAATAATAAAAAAAGCATGATTTAATTATGACGAAAATAATATATTTTCTAATTTTAAATGCGAAATAAATTAAAACTTTCGAGCAATTGACTAATTCTTTAAAAAAATTGGTGCTATAAATTGTATCAACAGAGTAACCAGCACATAATGGTTTTCAAGGGACTGTGAATGTAATATAAACCGGAAACATTTTGTAAATTAATAAAATATGAGACCAGATAAGAGAATAAACGTGGAAAAAATGCTATAAATAATCAAATAAGAATCCCTTAAATATAATCATTATACATTCATGGCTAGAACACAAATTTGACAATTATTCAAAAAAGTATAAAATATTTTAAAATAAACAATTAATTTTCGCGGAGGACATATCTTTTTTCGTCAATAGTTCTGTTTTCAGCTAATTGAATTCTCAGCTTTCTGTTAGATAATTTATATAAAATTAATGTAAAATAAGATATCATAAAATAGATTTAAATGTATCTTTCCTTGTTCAAATTTAAATTCACTTTCTATGAAATAAATATCTGGGCATAAAACAAATGTTAATTATAATTCTTTCATAAAAAAGTGCAAAATATATATTAATTGTTGACCTATTGTCTAAATAGAGACAATCTTTAAAGTTTTGAATTAAGTTGCCGATTTCTTCACCACTAGAAAAAGTTATAAGACCGTACCTGTGGGATTTTTAATGCATTATTATATAATATAAATATATAGTACATAATAGTAAGAGGTATAACATATACAGACATTAATTTAACAATTTCCATATATATGCTCGCCAAATTTTAGTGAACATTATATTTACTGGCGAAAAACATTTTTGTTAAAATATAAAATAATTGTTTGATGGCACCGACCAGGGATGCGAACCTGGCAAAATTTTGTATGGGTTCGGTTCGGTTTAAGGTTAAAAAATATAGGTGGGTTCGGTTCGGGTTAGGTTCAGGGAAATATTTTTGAACCTGGGTTTGGTTACATGTTCAGCTCGGGTTTAAGAATTTTTGAATTGATAAAAAAATTCTATATTTAAATCATAATTAAAAAACTAGACATAAATTTGGTATAAAAAATAAATTTTTTATTTTATTTATAGGCAAAATATAATTAAATATACACAGCATAGTCATGTATCAATTTTAAAAATTTTATTTAGACGTATTTCTTTAAATTACAATATCCAATATAATAATTTTTACTTTGACTTGTTCACTTTCATTTTCCTCTAATTAATAATCTTTGAGAATAAATTAAAAATTAAAAATAAAAGGCGTAAATGAATTTAATTGTCTAAAATTTATTAACAATCTAATAGGAATCTTTGAGAATAAATTTTAAAAATGGAGTAAATGAATTAAGTTGTTTAAAACACTTCACTTAATTGGAAATTTGAAAATATTATAAAACCTCAAGTAAATTATTAATATTTGTATTTACAATTATACAAATATCTTATATTAATATAAACAATACACTGAACCCGGTTGAACCCGGGTTCAAATAAAAATCCCGAGTTCGGTTCGGGGTTTTGGAAATTTTATAAACGGGGTTAAGGTTCGGTTCGGGTTCACATTTTCTCCCAGAAACCCGGGTTTTCTTCTCCGGGTTCGGTTTGAACCCCTGGAACCGAGTTTATGGTAGTGCTTAAATATTTTTAAATTATATATTTTTTTAATGAAAAAATATGCATTCTTATTATATATTTTTCGCATTTATTTTATGTTACATTTACATAGTTATTCGCTGGCCCGGCTAGATTATCCAGCCCGAAAAATAGTATAATTTTATAAATCGGGTGTGGGACATAAGATGAAGAAGTGCAAGTTTGAAATTTTTTTAATATTTTTTCCAGTTGGGTTTAAAAATAAAAATACATGCTTGGGGTAGATTTTTAAAAATAAATTTAAATTATAACAATTAAACAATCGAAAAATCACATGATAAATTATTTAGCATTCATGCTCTTCTAAATATCTTCAATTCCCGTTTTTAGAAAAAAACAGCCAAATTATTTAGAATAGCCATATTTACACGGACCTGGCTAAAAAACTAAGCCGTGTTAAGCTAATTTTAGAAAAAAATGGAGACCGTCTAAAGATGTGATTTCTCTAGGAATATTATAAATATTATACCGATTTAATAATCTATATTTTGTTTTTCGAAAGAATATAAATTCCCGAACATATTCATGAATATTATCTCGGTCACGGTGTCTTTTGTAATTTGATTCCAGATCCTTCCACAATTTTCCCAATTACGAGATGTAAATTATCATTGGGATTAATGAAAGAAATCCAAAATTGGCTTTGTAAGAAAGAACGAAATAACTAAATTCTTCTAATCGAAAATATATTTTAAATATAATTATATCCTGACAAAGTTAATCTTTAGAGCCTTAACTTATTAGGTGTTTTCGAAGAATTAGACTATAGTCAAAATAGATTGATTTACTAAATGGTAATTCAAAGTTAAATATTTTTTAAACTTCTTTTATATAGACTTACGAAATTCTGAAAAGTGTACAGGTTTGATATATCATCAATTCATTGAAAGATTGATCCCGGATACATCATCGGAATTGATGAAATTATATGAAAATTTAAATATAATCGTTATTTGATCTTCAAAGTTATGTATGGAGTGGAAGAATTTGTAGGGAAAACATACTTCTAAGCGCCATCGGGAGCAGAAATTCAACCCAAATCTGAGCCATTAACCCGGTATTAACTAGTATTATCTACCAATCCTAAACCAACCGAATCTATAAAAATGCCTGTGAACCAGTTTGAACCTTTTGATATTTTAACTTTTTTAAAGATGACAGTTTCTAACTAAATATCATCTAGCTATTTGAAGGTGCCAGCTATCTAAATTGCATATAGAAGTGTTTTCAGCCCTCAAATTTATTTTTCCTCCTTATAGATATAATTTAGAAGAGAATCCTAAAAATATTTTAACGGTATATGGCTTAATATTATTTTTTAAAGAATAATGATAAAATTTAAAAAATAATCTTTTTACATAATTCTAATACGCTTGTATGCGGAAAGGTCTGAACAGGTTTTTAAAGGCTCCAACAGAACTGATATTATTATTTTTTACGAACTCAACCTGAACCATAACCGTTATTTTTATCTGAACCTAAAACGGATTAGGACCGACATTAGTTATAGGTATAATCCCAATACAGAGCGGCCAAGGATAATGGCATAAATAGGACAGATTGCTCTGTAGGGAGAGTAAAATTAAATTTTTTACGTATTATATTTATCTCATATATAATAAATTAAATTTTCTTTCCAAATTGAGATTAATATAAGGTTAACCAAAGGTTATCTTCATCAATCCCAATGATATGTAAGGTCTCCCATCGATTGTTTTCTAGTGAGAAACATATATATTTTTTTGGATAAAGCTATCAATAACCATAAATCAAACTAAATATTTGCTTCTCTAAAATTAGTTTATGATAACTAGTGTTGTTAAACGGCTCGATTTAAGCCTATTTTTAAAAACGACTAACTCAATATTTTAGCAAGAAAATTATTGTCTAAGCCTCGAGATTTCGTTAATAGATGTTCAAACCTTTGTGCTACCTATGAGCAAAATCTTATGGCTTGCATAACATTTTTACTAATAAAATATCGGCTCAAAATGAACCGTTTAACAACATTAATGATAACTTTACATTTATTATTTATAACTTTTTGTTTCTAATATTAATTTTAACATAACACCTAAATAAAGTTCAAAAAAAAGCATATCATTTAAAATGGATTTAATCAATATAATTTAAGTCATTTTTTGCAATTCCAGAAATGCCCATTTAAGCAGTATGGACGCTTATGGATTTACTAAAACTCAAAATGGATAGATTGTGGAGGTAGGGCAAATTACAGAAGATATGATAACCTGACCGCGAGATAATACCAATGAATATAATAATATTTTAAAAATACATCGATCTTTAAATTAATAAAATATTTTTATACCTCCCATTACTGACAAGACATTACATATGGTCTAATAGATTCGCCAACCAAGGGTGCTCAAATTAAATTTAGGAGTGCTAATTAGTCCTGCACGGGCTATCCGAAGCCCGACCCGAACCTCGGGCTCGGATATTGAAGACTTTTTCTAGGACTTGGATCGGGCTGAATTAAATATTTGATCCTCAATAATCATTTTGTATTATCAAAATATCAATCAAAATCATATGTCATTTTTCATCATATTCTTTTACAATTTCCATTTTCCAAACAATTTCCTTTGATTATGATTTGCATTGTAACAAGTTAAAACTCTATTACTTATATACATCATATTCTATTAGGTTAAATAAAATATATATTATATTCTACACTTAGCCAACAAAATCTTGAGTATTAACCTATTATAATAGTTATGAAATATTAATTTGAAAATTTATATTTTTATCTAAGATCTATTCAATTAAATAGCCTCGGATTTTTATATTTAAATTCAAATTCCAATTTTCTTAAATCGGGCTCGGGTTGGGCCTGGAACAAAAAATTTGTGTTCGTGATAACTTACTATAATTTATAAGATTTGTATTTATTATTTAAGATAAGAAATATATAGCAATATGTTTTAAGATATTTAAATCAATAAATTTTTCATTCCCCTTCCTCCTTATTTATTGCTAATGGTTTAATAAGCCGAGATATAAGATTCCCTTCCATATCACGTTTTTTTTATCAATCCCATTTATATCAATTAATTTATAAAATCTTTTATTATAACAAACAAAATTATACCCTTTGGATAGGCCGAATCTATCTTTAATCAATGCGATATCCGTGATTTTACCGTAATTAGAAAACATATTGCGAAGTTCCATTATTGTAACCTACATTTAAAAAATTCATAATATTTTTAAAAAATTTTAAGAAATACAATTGTATTCAATTTTTAAATTGGTATAATTATAATATGATTTCATAAATTCAAAATATATATGTTAAAGAATCAATCACACTTATAAAAAGCGACATAACAAATTATAAAAAATAGCCTGACGCACAAAAAATAATGACTCGAGTCGGAAAAAATGAACAGAAATATGACCCAGCTCTTTAGAGCTGACTCGGCTAAGCCGTTTAAGAACACTATCCCAATTTATGTATTGAGTATAAATATTAAAGAGATTAACAAAAATATAAGAATGAAGATTATGGATAAAAATAACTTAAATAATAATTTTTTTAAATAAAATTTTAAAAAACAAATACAAATATTATAATTAATCATCCAGTTGGTATGTATTCAGGAGTCAAAACCGTAACGTATATCGGTTCGATTTATGTTATTCATATAAAAATAACGATTCAGGTTCGGTTCAAAGAATTTAATTATTTCGGTTTGGAAAAATAGGTTAAAATATGATCATTCTCTTCTAGTTTAATATATCCAATTTAAGAATATTAAAGATAATATCATTGGCATCAAAAGAAAGGAGCACAAAATAAAAAACTGCCCCCTTAAAAATCTTAATTTTTGAGCACTATTAAGGTTAATTAAAAAATTTATTTGAATTTAAAATTTCTAAGACATTTAAAGGCATTCGCATACAAGCGTATTAGAATTATTTCTTTAAATTTTATTATGGTTATTTACAGTTATCGTAGTCCTAATATTATTTTATTTATTAATCAGTGACAACATTTATTCTTGGTGGCAGTATTTATACCATAACAAAAACGAATATTATACTACCAAGTATTCCTATGAATATAGAGGAAACCATTGATTCTTCGCCCCATGCCGTCCCCTATCCCTGTTTACAAGTAATATTTTTTGGAGGAATGATTTTGATTTACTTTGATTATTAATATATTGTAGATTTTACCAGATATTATAATCTTATTGGTTTAGGTCACAAATATTTTATTATAAATGCTAAGATTCTTCTTCATAAAATTATCAAAATTATGTCACTAAATATGAATAGGCTGCAAGGATTCATTGATTTTATAATAGTGCAAATATATTTATTGTTTTATATATTTTATATAGACAAAAAGGTATAGATTAGATTTTTTATGAACAATTCGAGACACCAAAATAAAAAAACCCAATTTATTATGTATAGAAAATATTATGCAATAAAATAAATTCAATCAAAAGGAAGGCATCGAATTCCATCTTCAACGAATTTTGTGGTGTGAGAATAAAAATTTGAAAAATTATATGCAAAATAACTGCTCAAACGCGTAGCAATAACTTCTAATCGGTTAATTGGTTTAGGATAATTTGATAGGTATTGATTTTTAAAAACTCAGAAAAAAAATTCAATTAGATTTAATTGTGGTAAATAAGTTGTAAAAATATGATATTGGAATAATTTTTACTATTTATTCTCGCTAAATGAATAGGAACATTATCCATTATTAGCAATGAATTCGATGGTAAAATTGTAATTAATTCATCGAGGCATATTTTGAATTTATCTATAATTGTGAATTTCAATCCACTTATTCCTATTGTGCATAGGACTAATATATTTCTTCCCTTGGAGGGAAGTGACTTCAGATGATCTTTTCCCAAGAGGTGCCCACCCATAGTGCGAAATAATATGGGTATTAAACCCTGTCTCGTCCAGGAAGAATACATTTTCAAAAGAAATATTTTTCATCTTGTCACAATATTCCTTTCGAATTTGAAATATATCTGGAGCGTTTCTCCTATCTCTTTACCAATCCTTTTCCGGCTAAAACCCATTCATTTAATACATTTTGATATAGCCGACTCGCTCACATTTATATATGGCGGTAAGTGTACTATTATATTTTTGATGGTATAGCCGTTATTATTACCAAACAATTCAGGTATATTAGATTAAAGTTCTGAGTTGTCTTTTTTCTTCCGACCTTGTTATTTTATTATATAAATAAAGGGTAGTCCTAATAATCAGGGAAAGTTTCCCCCTGAAACGATAAACTTTCGAATGGATAGATCATGGGCAATTTGGGCTGATCAACAATTGGTTTACTCAGTCATATTTTAGCCAATTCCATTTTTTTCATCGCTCCAATTACCATTTTTTTCCGCAAACGAATAGGATCAAAATTTGGTTGGTCGTGAATATACAAATTTTGTAATGTCCGTTAGACATTTAAGGGAATTTGATGGGATAGGTGAATAACTTTGGTATCTATTTTTTATTTCAGATAAACCCCCCCTCCCCCCCCCCGAGAAAATAAGAAGTTTCCTTAGGTGTATCTAAAATTATGTATATTAGTAAATAATCGAACATTATATTAACAAGTCTGAAATTGGAGATAGATTCAAAATACTAGCGATAGTAAAATATGACATTTAAAAAAGAATAGAAATATAGTTTTTAATAGGTAAAAAAATTAGATTTAAAAAAAAATTATTAGAAGTTTAAAATTAAAATTGTCGCTAATTTAAAAAAAAATTATTAGAAGTTTTAAATTAAGTTCTAAAAAATAGCGGAGGTTTTTAAAAACAATCATGTTTTTCTCAACATTTTCTCTCAAGTTTTTAAAAGTTTTCTAAAAAAGGTTGCATTTTTTTCAACAAGATTTTACAATTACGGAAAGCAAAATAATTATATTGTAATGTTTTTAACATATATGGAAATGTTTTTCAACAAATCATATTATTACTGTATAAGATTTTGACTCTTGGTAGATAAAACCCTTTTAAACATTTTTGTAAATTTATTAAATATGTTTTATTATATATCGAATTTACTTTTAGAATCTATTATAAAATATAAAAAATGCTAAATCAATACTTACAAGCAATTAAATATAATTTTTTAATATACAGTGGGAGATTTAGGACTAAAGGCATATTTGAATTAATATTATATAAAAAATTTACAATAGGAAATATATGCAAAAATTACATTAACATTTCGTGACTGAATGACTCTGTGAGAAGATTGTTTACGTTTGCATAACAATGTTTATTAAACAATTTATAGTTTAAAAAGAGGGTAAATATCCACCCCTCCACATAAAAAAAAATAAGCATATATATTTTGCCGAAGTAAATCCGCGCTAAGTAGTGTTGTTAAACGGCTCGTTTTGAGCCGATTTTTAAAAACGGCGAACTCACTATTTCATCTAGAATAATATTCCAGAAGATTTTGTTTGTAGAAGGAACAAAGGTTTGGACATCTATTAGCAAAATCTCAAGGATTAGGCAATATTTTTCTGACTAAAATATTGAGTTAGCCATTTTTAAACGGCTCAAAACGAGCTTTTTAACACTACCGCTAAGTATTAAGATGATAAACTTATAAATTCTAAGGTAAGCTAGATTTTTTTTAAGATATATATTTTTATAACAGAAGGGGACAATTGTGTTTATGTGCAAGATTTAAGTTTAATACTGGGAAATGGGTTCCTGAATCAATATATAAAATATAAGATAATTAAAAAAATATTTTTTATTACTAAGCACTTTAAAACTAAATTTATTTTTAGAGAATAGTGATAAAATTTAAAACATTTTATTTACATAATTCTAATACGCCTGTATGAGAGTGCTAATAAATGTTTTTATGTAGTGTGTTCATTTCTTTTGAAGTCAATGAACTATTATATTTTACAGTTTTTCCAAACCGATATGATTAAATTTTTTGAACAGAACCTGAACTGTTACTTTTATCTGAATCTAAATACAAATCAACACGCCGGGAAGCAGGGGGGAAAATCCCCCTCCCCAGCTAAAAAATCAAGATACCGGATAAAATATATTTAAAGAAAATTACTGATTACTACATCTTATTGCTTATATATTCCTATTTACATTTATCTATAACATTCACAGCAAAAATAAATATGCCACTAATTTATTCTATAATTAATATCGATTTTAAATTTTCACCATTTTAAAATTTCTCAAATTATTTGAAACTTTTTCACTGCAAAACTATTGAAAAAAATGATATCTATATGATTGAGACTATGAGAATAGCTGAGAGCATTATATTGGATGTCATTGTTGAGTCAAAAGCAGAGCCCTATAAATTTAATATTTATCTATCTCGACTTGGAGCAAGGCAAGCCCATCGTTCAAATATAAATATAGGGTCAGTAGAGGAATACCATAGAATAAATCTTTTATTCCCCTCTTGGATTTTATAACTAAAATGAATGTAAAGTTTTCAATTAATAAGGTAGCGTAGCACTTATAAATCTGCAAATATTACATAGGAATTCTTTCGAATCTATTTCAATTCTTGTTAGAGAAAAATTAAATATTTGACAGATTTTTATTGTGAGGGTGTTAAGGTATCCCAATGCCTTACTAGCTGAATGCAAACTATAGTACAAAAGGTTAAATATGGTTGATAATGTTTTAAAAAATGCGATAGATGCATCGCAATTTCAAACACATTTAAGACTATTTTCCTAATGTATAAAAATTATTATATATTTTTCTATCAATGAAAAACATTTCCCTCTTTAACAAGAATAAAAACAAACTTGAGAAATAGTGTTGTTATATGGCTCGATTTACGCCGATTTTTAAAAACCAAAAAAATATTGCCTATGCTTCGAGATTTCGTTTATAGATGTCTAAACCTTTGTGCCATCTATGAGCAAATTCTTCAGGCTTGCGTAATATTTTTCTTTGGTTTAGCCACTTTAAAAATTGGCCTAAATTGAACCTTTTAACAACTTTACTAAGAAGTATGGCCTTCTTAATAATAGCGAGTTAACACTAAACACGAATGAAATCATTAAAAAATTAGCTCAATCCAGGAAATATTGAATTTTATATTATAAATTTATAATATGCTTCTTAATTATATTTTTTACCACGGATAAACCATATTTTTTTCCATGAATATTTTGGAAATTTATATGTGCATTAATCTATATATCCAATATTTTTTTAATATTTTTTTAATATAGTTTTAAATTTATAAATCAAATTTTATATACTTAAAAAATTTATACTTTTTTTACAAAGTTCTTTTCGAGACATTTATTTAATACTGATTCATACGCCGATTATATATATCTAATATTTATAATCAATTTATATTTGAATTTGTGCGTTAGAAATTGACAATATTTTAGTCGCTAGTAGTGTTGTTAAATGTTACGCGGATTCATTCCTTATGATTTTACTAATTTCCACAATCACATGCAACAATATTTAGAGTTGGGTTATCATTAGGATGTTATAAGAATAAACTAAGATGAACGATAATGATAATTTGAGGTTGAGGTTCAGGGACAATAAAAGTAAAAGCAGCGGCGTTCTTTCTACTCTACTGTGAAATAAAATGCAATCAAACCATGATATTTATATCACCGATTACCGATTAAATTTAAATTTGTAAAAATAATATATTTCCAAACATGACCCACCCGAATTTTTCTTTAGTTCAGTACCATCCCGAAAATGAAAAATTTCCCAACCAACTGGTTGGTAGATTGAGTTTTGCAGACCCTTTAATAATCATGACCAAAAAGATCGATAAATACAAAAATCTCAACAATTTCCTTTTTATTCCATTAGTCACTTTTACAAATGATTTTTGCAATTAACCTATGAGTTTTTAAAAAATCTTGGCAGCAAAATTCGGCATTTCACCAACAAAGCCAAGGAATTTTGATATATTCGTCAAAAAATTAAATAGAAATCTTTAGATATAATATGGTTCCATTTTGGGAACACAATTATAAAATTGTATATTATTCTTATAGTGCTTTCATAGTGTTTTAATTTTATAGTGCTTTCATAGTGTTTTAATATTATAAAAAAAATTTTTAATAAATAAAATAAATTGTCATAAAAATATACTTATAAAATATAAAGCCTGCATGCCGGGCTGGTCAAATTTATAAAAAAATTATACCAGGGTGGGCCTAGGAAAAAATGTAACGGGTTGGGCAACTTGTACTAAAATTTTTACAGGGTCGAAGAAGACGATTTGTTTTATTTCTAGAAAGGTACCATCATCGAGGTTGTGAAACAAATAGAATGATTTTTTAAATTTTAATTATATTTTTATATATTTATTCTTTCATCGAAATGATTATAGAAGTTTATAGTAAATATATATCATATTTTTATCGAAATAAATGGATACAATATAGATTATACATTTAGGAAATTCAAAAATCAAATATTAAAAAGACTTTTTGCAAAAAAAATTTTAGAATTTTAGATAAAATTTTATTAAAAATATTACTTGAGCATTCTAAAAGATCAAAAAAAAATTGTGATTTTTCATCAACCTAAATTAAATTTTCAACATAATTTCTTATTATTTAAATATGACGATGTAATTGTTTTGTCTTTTTTAAATTCATATGTTGTTAAATTAAAATAATATCTTTCTTTATTTACTCCATTTTGTTGTATATTTAATAATAACACTCATTTCACCGTATAAGGAAAAACTATTTAATTTGACAAATGGAATAATATTTAAAATAACTCCTGGAAATAATTTTCTTAAAATATAATAATTCTATTTCATTCTATTCTTATTCTCATAATCAAATGCAATATCACATGTTTATGTATATAGTGATCTTTGACAACATAAAAAATCGAAATTCTATAATTTACTCTATAGCTCAAATTACCAACGAATAATCTATTAGCGTATATCGAGTTCTTATGCATTCCCTCTTCAGAATCCCCCTTTTCTGAATTCTCGACGTTTAGCCCAGTCGAATTAGCATGTAGTTCACATAATACAGATGAGTACCTATTTACGGGAATAGATTTCGTAGTTCGAGAAGATTTGAGAGGGGATAAGGCAGGAGAATTGTCCCTCGTGGAACCGTTGCTATACGGGTTTCTATAATGAGAAATGTTGGAAAATGATCTCAGAGGGCTTTTATTGGCAAAATTTGATGTGTTGTTTCTATAATTTTTAGGGTAAATTATTTTGTTTGTTATTATGTTTTCGGTACTTTCGCTCAAGGCGTTGAGCCCTTGGTTAGAAAAATAGGAATGCATCAATTTGAGTCGGCCTTTGAAAATAAATAAAAAACATTTTATATGCAATAGTATATATAAGGTTCACTTTTTATAAATCAAGGTGTTAAACATTAAAAGTAAAATATAATTTAATTGAGAATCAATGTGAAAATCGCTGTCCTGTCAGCTAGAAACGTTTAATAGTCTATAATTAGCAGAGTTGTTAAAAGATACTTTTTAAATGGATCTAGATACAGATACATAGTCTCAAAAGTTATCTAGATACAGATACAGCGTCTAAAAAGTTATCAAGATACAGATACATTTTTTATTATGCTCTTATAGGTTTGCATAAACCTAAATTAATATTATATTGTGAAAAGGTCATGGTAAAGCAATAGAACTTGTTGTTGCTTCCTCTTCTTCATCGATATAGATCTAAATAAATATATAAACTTAAAAATTTAGTTATAAAATAAAATTTACCATTTCCATATTGTAATATTAAAATTTGTATGGTTTATTGATAAACTCGGACATAATATTTAAATTAATGAATATTTATATATATTTTTTATATATAAGTTTTAATATTTTATGTATATATAATTCTTTATTATAGTATTAATAAATATTAATATATAATATATATATATATATTTATTTGTTTCATAAGCTTATATGAAATAAAATAAATTTTACAGTCAAATATTTTTATTTATAATAAAAAAAAGGGGTATATAAAATCTATCTTAAAAAGTATCGAAAACAGATACATATACCTCTAAAAAAATATCTAGATACAGATACCTTTCTAAAAAATCTATCTAGATACAGATACTACATTTTTATATCTAGATACAGTATCTAGATACTTGTATCTAGATACTTTAACAACTCTGATAATTAGTAATTAATGTCTCATTATTCCAATGTTATTTTTTACACCAAATATGAAATTTAGTATAAATAATTCTTTTTAAAAAATTAATGTAAAATGATAAAATAAAATTATGTTAAAATAAGTTGGACAAAAATAAATAGCAGCTCATCTATAATGTTTTATAAAGATCTTCAAAGCTAAGGTAATTTTTAAAAATTATATATTTTCCTCATCCACCTCCCCATTAGAATTAATTCGAAAATTCTTCAAGCCAAATACTATTCAGTTTTGGTTTGGAAGTAAGATGGGTCAAGCAACTTTTTAAGCATTTAATAACCGTCAAAATTTAAATAATTTTTTTGGCTAGTTATTATTTTTATGTAACTCTAGATTGAGCGAGGCCTTAGAACAAATTCTTCGTTATTAGGTTTGAAAGCTCTCAACCTTTATTATTTAATATATGGACACTTATACAATTATACGAATATACTAGAAATTTCCACCAACAATCTTTATTCTCATCTATATATATATTATATATATGTATATATATCAATATTAAAATATCCTCAATGGTCCAATATTAATTATATATTACATGAAATAGATAATGAATTGTAAAAAAAATATAAAAACTTTCCTGTTGCCACATTATTAATTTCTTTTACATAAAGTAAACAAAATACACGGCCAAAGACAGGTTTATTAATATATTTTACAAAAATATTAATTGTAATTATTAGATTCAGAATTTATGAATATGAATAATAAATAAATAAAAATTCCCCGAATAATAAAATTTAATTGATTAAAGATCATTTTTTTTCACAATCCAATTTGTTTTCTCAAACATTAATATTATCAACAATGGTAACGAATGTTGCTTTTACAAAAATTGTGCAAGCATGATATTTTGGTTAGTGTAAAAACACACGGTCAGAAATTATCTTTCATGATCAATTGTTATATTTTAATAGCAGGATTGATATAGTCAATAATCATGATACCTGAGCTGTCTTCCAATCTACTGAAGTTCAAGTCCCAGTCTATTTTTTGCTAAAACTAATTTGACAATACACGAAATTTTTGTGAGTGAAATCAAACTGATAAAAAATTGACTTAACATGTCTGATCCCACCAAAACATGGATATAAATATTTTAATAAATGGGTGAATATATCAAAACTTTTATTTTAGGCAATTCTAAATTCCTTTTTTTTAAATGGTTATTTTAACCCTTAATTTAATATTTTTATAAAATTTATTGTAAAGTAGTGGGTAATGTAAAATATAATTTATGAAGTATGTTTACAATAAATTTTACAAAAATATTAAATTAAGCACGAAATAGCCAAACATTATAATTTTGAAGAATAAAGATATTATTTCTTTTAGATTACTCATTAACTCATTAATGTAGTATAAATAATATAATATTATTTTAGCTTAAATTACATATATTCTTTATTTAAGATAATGCATTTAACAAATAAAAAAAATTTAATACTTATTTTAACACTATATCTGGTAGTAACTAACTTTAATCTTTTAAGTTATTAATTAAGGGGGTCTACTAATTTTAATATTCTGAAAATTTTTTAATAAGTTTTCTTTGAATATAGTTTGATTGAAGGTTGAAAATATTTTAATTGTATGGTTTAAATAGTATTTTTTTAGGAGTTGATAAATACTGTTTATTTGCTAAAATTTATAAATTAGTTTTTGTATATTGTATGTGCATTAATAATAGCATAAACATTAGTTGCTTTAATTATCAAATTCAAAGATACAATAAAAATGTGATTATCTATATATAATTCTAAAAATTTGCATGCAAAAAGTTTGAACCAGTTCTTAAAAGTTCAAACTTAAGATAGTAGTCTTTTTTGTTATTATTTATCTGAACCATAATTGATATCCATTACAGTTTGAATCCCTGTATAATGTTAACATATAATTAATGTTTATGAAAGAAATATAATGTTCTAAAAAGGTATATATATTCTTAATGATGTGATAATTTTAATTTGATTAATCTTTATACAGGTGAATTTTATCAAATAAAAATAAAATAGGAATCCCTTAATATTTGAATATATTATATTGTTAATGTGAAGAGATTAATTAATAACATTTTATAATGACTTACCATATTCACCTCTTAATTGGAATAAACTAGAGCCATGGTAACTTTGTCTTTGCAAAACATTTTGCCCTATTATATAAAATTATCAAAAAATTGAGTTATGATTGAGTACCTCCTGAATATATGTTTTTTGTAGAAAGTAGGCTTTGCCTTCTTCTAAGACAACTATTATATGGAGTGGCATATGATTGAAAAAAATTAAGCCCCTTTTCTGTTTTCTCTTTAAAGATAAAACTTAAATTGTATTTATAACCAAAATAAATTACTATCGTTTTCTTCAATTTTTTCGGTATTTAATAGCATTTTTTAATCGATTGAAAATGACATATGGTGGAAAGATGAAAATAATTAAATTTGAAACAACTACTAAATAGCGCTCATAAATATAAGTGATTTAACAGAACAGAAGCATCATTGGAGGAGGGGAGCTCAAGCCGATTAAATAATTATACGAGCCACCTGTAATTTTATAAGTGTTTCCTAAAATTAATAATTTTAAAAATATCCTAAAAATGGGTAATTAAAAAATATTTCCATAAAAATAATATTTTTAAAAATATTTCAAATAAAGTGATTTCTTAAAATAAATTGCATTTTTTAAAAGTTGAACTACCTGGATAGTAAAGGCTAGTCCCTCCATTGCCCTTGAAGCTTTTATTTAAAGGCCACACTTTACACCAAATAATACGCTCTCTTCGATCTGCTACCATATCTCCCCACGTAACACACACTCATCTAGGTTGAGCTTAAAAAAAGATATAAAGGATATCCCGGGCATTTGACCACCCTCCCATTATATTTTTCCATATTTAAATGTAATTAATAAATTTTATAATTGTTAATAAGTCGTTTTAATTGTTTTTTTCATCGATTTTTAAAACTATTCGTGTTAATTATTAATGATATTCAATAAACATTTATACAAGTTTCATGTTAATAATATTCAAAAAAAGAAATACACAAGTTTTTATTGTTAATGACATTCAAAAAACAATTATATATTTTTTATGCTTCAATAACTTCGAAAAGTCATTTAATTTTATGTTCGGTAACAATTTAAATTAAATATATTGTTATATAACAATATTCTTTTTTGTATTTTTTAATCATTTTTGATTTTGGGATTTGATTCAATAAACTCATCATGTGTATTTAGTTGTTCTCATGGCAGTGGCGTCGCTAGGGGGGGGGGCGCACAGGGGCTCGAGCCCCCTAAAAAGTTTGAATAGCCCCCTGAAGAAAAATTTTTTTTTTAATGGTTCCTTAATATCCCCTTGAGCTAAAAATAAATGTTTTTAATTGCCCTCTAAATAATGTCTTTTATAATTCTATTGAGTAATATATAGATTTAATTTTATTAAAAAATTAATAAGACTATCTTAATTTTTATTAAATAAAAACTATTTTAATTATTATATTAGATTATTACATATAAATTATACTATCTCAGCTTGCAATCAAATTCTATGTTAAAAATATAACAATATCACTCACTAAATATTAATTTAGCATTAACAGTTGAAGCTTAATTGACTTTTATTATTTAAATTATTATATAACCCTAATTAAATAAATATAATCATTTATTAATTGAAAATTAATAATTTAATATTTTAGCCGAGTTCAAAATCACTAATCAACTATATTATTGATTTTTAAATTTAATTATCATGCCTCTTCCTAAAATTATTTCAAGGTCCAAATCCAAATAAGTATAAGAGATTTATTTATAAAAAGTAAGTAGACATATAGTTTATAACCCTCTATTATATATAATTTTTTATAAAATATTAAGTAAAATGCCACTTTTACAGACGTATCTGACAGTTATATAATATATTACAGTTAATATTTTAAAACTTTACTAATAAATGCTTTTGACAATAAATATAAGTAATAATTTGCTTACAAATATTTAACTCTATCTATTTATTTGCAATATAATTAAAATTAAGCGTATTATTATTCATCCTACAATGGATGTAATAAATTAGATATCTTTTCTTCTCTTTTTTACGTGTTTTTAGAAAGCTATTTTCTTCTTCTTCGGAATATAGATTTGAGTTAAATTTTTAATACGAATATATTTTTAATATTATTACAAACTACTATTATTTAAGATATAATATACCAACTAGAGATGGTGCGACAATAATATATAAAATCTTAATTGCTTTCATGATATCACTCTGGTTCTTATTTTGTAGTTACAAATATTTTAACCATATCTACGCACAAGGGATATTACCAATTTACTAGACTTCCTTTTGGGCTTAAGACCTCATCTGCAATTTTTCAACAGATTATGGATCAAATTTTTGGTGACATGGATGATGTCATATTTTATATTGATGATTTACTTATAAATGGAAAAAACGATGAAGCCCATCTTAACAACATAAAAAAAGTGTTTGATAGAATATCATCGTTTGGGCTAATACCTAACTTTAATAAAAGTGTGTTCTTTAAAAACGAAGTGAGGTTCCTGGGTCATGATATTGACGCTAAGGGGATTCATGCTAATCACGACAAAATTGAAGCAATAATTAATATGCCAGAACCAAAATCAGCTGCTGAATTATCAACATTTCTGGGAATGGCTGGCTACTATAGAAAATTTTTGAACAATTTTGCAGAAATTGCCGATCCTCTATATAAGATTGCTAACAAAGAAAAATGGGCTTGGAACCTTGAACACTCTAAAAGTTTTAATGATCTTAAAAAGTTGATTAGTCTTCCACCTGCTTTGACATATTTTAACCCTGAATTACCTATAGGGATAGCCACTGACGCATCGAAATGTGGTTTAGGAGCTGTACTATTTCATATTGAAAAAGACGGTAAAGAAAAACCTATAGCTTTCGCGTCGAGAACTTTATTAAAATCTGAAATGAACTATACCAATATTGAGCGTGAGGCTCTCGCCATTATGTTCGCTATAAAGAGATTCCAGGAATATTTAATCGGCACAAAATTTACAATTATTACTGACCATAAGCCTCTAGTTCACATCTTTACCAAGGGTCTTAAGGATAATAGCACCATGTCCTTAAGACTCCAGAAGTGGAATATTACATTAGGAGGATATGATTTTAATATAAAGTATAAATCCGGTAAATATAATGTTGTTCCTGATTGTCTTTCGAGATTACCACAAGAATGTCATGATGAAACTATTGAAAATATCACTATAATAAATGAATATGGGGATTTACCTATTAATTTTAATCAAATTCGTGATGAAACTTTGAAAGATATGGAATTAAAACAAGTCATAAATGATATTAATAACAACAGGCCTATTATGAATAATATTTATAAAAACATTGAATTGGAATTAAGTATAATTAAGGATTGTCTTTACAAAAGCAACAGAATCATAATTCCGTCTTCTATGAGAAAAAATATACTACAGTCATTACATGAAGGTCACTTGGGAGCAGGAAAAATCAAATCCTTAGCCAAAGATTTCATGTGGTGGCCTGGTATAAATAATGATATAGTAATGGAAGTGAAATGTTGTGACGATTGTAACATATATCATGATAATCCTATAAAGATACAAAAACCATGGGTTTCGGCAACCAAACCGTTTGAAAGGATACATATAGATTATGCGGGTCTGTTTTTCACAAAAAATTGGTTGATAATAGTCAATGCCTACAGCAAATTTCCAATTCTTATTCCTGTTAAAAATATTACGACTGATGTGACTTTAAAAGAAATCTTTAAAACTATTTCGCTATATGGAATATGAAACTATAGTTACTGATAACGGCACTAACTTTACGAGTGACAATTTTGAAAAATTTTGCAACAATTTTGGTATTAAACATGTGCTTACATCTGCCAATCTAATGGCCAGGTAGACGCATGGTGAGAACGTTCAAAACACATATGAAAAGGAATATTAAAATTGACCTAGACATCGCGCTTGGGAAATTTTTATTTAATTACAGAAATACGAGTAATGATACTACAGGTGTTACACCTTCTCAGAGAATGTTTAATCGAGATATTAGAATTAAATGGGACTTATTAAAACCGTTGGAGGAGAAGGATAATAAGATAAACGTTACTTTACCACGTAATAGAACTTTTAATGTAGGAGATTTTGTTTGGTATAAAGTACAAGGTGATGATAAATGGTGCAAAGGTATGATCACACATAAAGAAAGTGATATGATGTTCCGAATTAAGACAGAGAAAGGTATTTTGAGGAGACATTTAGATCAAATAAGAATTAGAAACTGTTTTAACACAATTATTAACTATGACTCTAAGGATTCTTTTAAGGAGGGAAGTGTGGACAAAAATATAAAAATTACTGATAATAATGATATAACACCTATTCCTAGACCTATGCGAATTAAACAAAAACCTGTTTATTTAAAAGACTACATAACTTAAAATATAAAATAAATATTAAATTGCATAAAGTAAATTAAATATTAAAACGCTTATAATAAAACGCAAAAAATTAAAACGCTGAAAATATTATATAACAATCTTGTTGATTTATCATTCGTCGTTTATTCTTATATCCAATATGATGAACTATTATTTCTTATTATTCGCCACTTACTGATGATAATAACAATTTTGAAAAATGATAATAATAACAACTGAGTACTACCAAGCAAGCTATGATTAATGGAGACAACTTACGATAAGGATATCAAGCTTGCGATTTAAACAAACCAACTTGCAAAATCGATTTAAACAAACAGAATGTTACATTATAGTCTAATTTTTAACCTTATTTTTACTTCTGTTTTTTTGCATACAAACTTTTTATAATCTAATTTTGTAACTTTACTTTTTATATTTCGTAACCTTACTTTTTATATTTTGTAACCTTACTTTTTATATTTTGTAATATTTTACTTTTGTTTTTCGTTTTTTTAATATTGTATTCTAATTTTGATTTGTAAAAAATGATATATATACCTTAAGAAAAGAAAAAGAAATGGGCATAATAAAGTTAATTATAATAAAAGATATTTTTACATACTGGCACGTTTATCATGATTCTTTTCATGAAAAGAAAGAAGGAAAGAATTTACCTGCGAGTAAGTAAAAATATATTTTATTATTATTAACTTTATTATATCTTTCTTTTTCTTTTCTTAAGGTATATATATATTTTCTAAAAATATAAATTAGAATATATATAAAAACAAAAAGTAAGGTTACGAGAAATAAAAAGTAATATAAGTTGAATTACAAAAATAAAAGGTTAAATTGAAAAGATAAATTTGAATTCATAAAAAGTAATATAAGTAAGGTTACAAAAATGAAATTATCAAAAAAGTAAAACAATAACCAAAATATATAATATTAATTTATTAATTCCTATAATGTAACAATTTCTAATATGGCATTTTTGCCGTGTAAATAACTCAAGGCTTCAATATATTTTCATAATTTCTTCTAAAGGTTTTTAGTGTTTTTGTTTTATCAATTTATCTAACAGAATAAATTCTGATATGGGTTACCATCGTGAGTGTCATGCCTAGGACTGCAAATTAACCAGCATTTATTATTTGTGTGGCTATGTAATTTAAGATTATTACTACAGCTGCTGAGAGCATATGATCGCATATTTTAGATAAGCAATAATGGTCAACTGTGTAGTCGTTTTTATATCATTAAAAATGGAAGATAATATTATAGAAATTTAATATCATACAATAATTTTCTCGATTACTTATCTAGCTTCCATCATGTCATCTAAGAGGAAGCTCTAACCACCATATAGTTTTATGATTTGGATTGGTCGTTTATATGCTCTTCTTCAAGAATTGTTGATTTAAGGTTTTCTTATTAGTCTATTCTATAAAACATTGTCTAAAATGGTAATAGAGAGTTATATTAGTTTCATGACCTTTTGTCAATGTAAGTTACTAATATTATATTATATTATGTATTATCAATTGAGGCATATATATATGAATATATTAACCTTTTTTATCATTTATAATTCTTTAGGCGCAAAATTTTTTTATATCAACAATCGAAAATATTTTATACTGTAATAAATAGATTTTGTATTAAAAAATATTATTTTTAGAAATGTCTTGTATTATTTTAATGATTTATATGCTAGTTTATTTTGATGCAAAATATAATAAATGACATTCAGAATAATTATTTAGAGTTAGTTAATTTTAAAAATGTATAATACATTAATATAAAACCCGGCCGAAGGCCCGCATATTGGGGGGGGGGGGGTATGGGGGGCGAGTTGAGCTCCCTGAGATTTAAAGGCTAGCGATGCCCCTGTTTTAATTAACAGTTATTTTAACACATACAAGGATAACCATTGGTAGGTTTTCAGGAGGGCAGAATGTTGAAGTGATCGATTTTTTTTTGTTCTTTTTATATGTACTTAAGATATTTTATATTAAAGTTTTAAAATTTTTATTTGTTAAACCATTTATGATTTTTATTATATCAAAATTAACTTTTACTTTTTGTTAAATGATAATAACTTAAACAATTATCTAAGTAGGCAGGGAGTTGGTTAATAAATTTTATTTAAAATAAAAAAAATTGAATAGTAATCACCCATTATTTATAAAAGCTAAAAATATAGATAAATGAAGCTTTGAATTTTTTTTATAAATCTTTAATAAAATGTAGTGTCACAAGCTGATTTATAGTGATACACATTTGAGGGAAAGTCTAGCTATAGGTATTATATATCATTGATTTGATTATGCACTAACCCATAAGTAAAATTAGAAATTGATAAATTTTATCACTTTTCATTCGTTTTTCTTTAAGCGCTTACCCTTTTGTATTGTTGAAAATTAGGGCCGTAGCCAGGAATTTCCAGCGGGGGGGGGGGCAACTATTATTTTTAGAAAATCAAATAATTAGGCGCTCAGAAATTTTTATTAAAAATTTGTAAAAATGATTTTGAATTTTAACATAAATGAATTAAAAGCAAAATTCGATGGTATCTTTTTAACATCATTAATATTAAATTATGTTTAAGTAGATCTTTTATCGAGTTTCTAGTGCTCGATTGAACTCACCCTTACAAAGAGCATTGATACTTGATGATGGTTGCTGAGTTGCATTTATACAGTTCTTTAAAAGCTAGATGATATTATTTTTCTTACATAATATTTACGGAATTTTCAAAATTATTTTTCATTCTGCAGCTATTAATCTTTTGGTTAGTTTTATTTCATGATGTAACGTTCCCATATTTAAGTTTGATAATGATTCCAATGGGTTCTTTATTTGATATGAAATAAACAGGGTCTGGGGGAGGGGGCACTATTTTAAAATATGATAGAAGATTATAATCATCATGTGCAAAAATATCTAAAAACAAACAAAGTAATTAATTTTATAACAATTTTTTTTAGTGAACTCAATTAAGTTCTATTTACAATCAAATTGTAATTTGGAATCAACTTAAAAAATCTAGATAGGATGAGATTAAATTTTGATATGAGTTTTCAAGCCTTAATTTTTATCAAATCAAAAGAATTATAACTACTTTTTTAATAAATTAAATGTGAAATCATTACAATTTATAGCATCCACTATATTAATACCTACTCACTGTAGATGCCTATTTTGTGAATCTATTGTTATAATACCTCATAAATCAAAAAGGCCAATATAATGTATTTTATATTAAAGGTTTAAGCTAAAAGACCAAAGTCTTCATTTGAATCATAAGTGAAAACTTTAGAGTTAAGAGTTCTATTAGAAAAATAAAATAATACTTCACCAATAGCCTCAAAATTCTCATAAATGATGCGAAATATTTCAAAATGACTTGTCCACTAAGTTTTATAAGAGTATCGCCTATATATTTACAGGATACATTAAAACGCCTAAAATATTGTACAATATATTTAATGTGCTTTGCTTTAATACAATCATTAAGCATTTTAGTTAATGATTCCTATTTAATTTTCTTGGATTTCACCACAAAAATAAGGAATAATTATGCTCAGGTTTTCCCAACTTGTTTATTAATTTGTGTAAATTAATTTAAAAATATCTTTCTAAGAATTTTGTTGTATTTTCATTTAGATTTAATTGTAAATGGTGAACTAAAATTTAATAACTAAATAATTTTTTTTTAAATTTTGGGGCCAAAAATTCTTTCGGAAGGCCAGACTTGGTAGCCAAAATTATTAGGTCGGCCTGCCTCCCCCTCCTCTCGTGCCAACGGAGCTTTTGAAAACGCTATCAAACTGGGTAAAAAGATATATGTACAAATGGAAAGAATTTAAATTTAAAATAGGTTACCTATGATTTGGAAAACAAAACTTTTATTAAATGAGTTATTAGTGGTAATAAATATTATTTGATCGTTTTTAAAAAGCCCGATTTGGGTCGATTTTTAATAATGGCCCGATCAGGATTGCAAAAATAAAATTATGTAAACTCGAGATTTGTCAATCTGCAGTTACCTGTACGCACGGTGCGCATATAAAAACTAGCAGTTTAAATATTTATAGGAATTAAAGAGATAGTGTAAAGAACCCATACCCACTTTGTAAGAATTCAATAGAATCTCCCATTAAGTAATAATATCATCATGTCATATTTTATATTTATACAAATTACATTTTTATTTTTTATTCCCCTTTCACTAAAAACAATTTTTATTTATATATTTTATTTTTAACAATAAAAAAAATAACTAATTGTGTGAAATACAAATTGATATTAAAAAACGTTAAAATGATATAAAAAAATGTTAATATAAAATTTTCACCGATTATACAAAGTGAATAAAAAAAATGTCACGTTAAAATGATATATAAAAAAATGTTACTATAAAATTTTGACCGAAAGATATAATCATTATTATTTAACATTCCACCCTCCAAAAAAATTCGGCTTACGATTTCCTTGGATAAGTTGAGTGGAACGCCTTTAAGATCGCCACACAATACGCCACCCATGTTCATGGTGCAGTCTTCTTTTCAAACCGAACGATGGCTTGGTAAAATAAAGGCAGCCCTTAGCTAACTTTGCGATCAGATCATTTGTACATGGCATCGGGCATCTAGATTCCTCTCGAGCAAGATTTATGTTGTCCTTCAGCCAGCCATCCAATTCACTAGTCATCGCATCAACCCTGACATATGGAACTCTCCTCGGATGTATGATCTTAGGCACGGATCGAGCTTCAGGTGAACTTTCTCTTGTCTGATCATGTTGGGTTTGTAGAAGTAAGTTGATTCGAGGTTTTTTTTTTTTGTCAAGATTACCTTCTCGAAATCATTCTCTACGTTACCCACTAAGAACGTTTTTAATATGTTATTGAAGGCGTGGAGCCACATACGCCTTAGCAAGGGGATCTTGTCACAATCCACTACTATGGCCTCTAGCGTTTGTGAGTTACCTTCATGTTCACATTGGCAAGACCTAATATCTTGGCGCTGCCGTCATAACCAGTGAGTTTCATATCCGTCTTATGTATCGTGGTTATGCCCACAGTCTTAGCGGTCAGCTTCGGAAATACAGTGCACCTCGTACCGGTGTCAATTTTCATCAACGTGGGTATATTGTTGATGCTCACCTTTACGTTGTACGCGTCATATCTAGTATCGTTGACCCCCAGATTGTACACTTCTAAATTCTGCAGATTATATTCTTTAAGGTCTGTGTTTGAGTCGTCGTCATCGATTACTTCGATGTTCATAGCATGGTGTATTCTTGACAATCACGATCTTTGTAATCAGAAGATCTGTTGTAAGTATTATTTTCATTATTATAATGGTTGGGCTTCGACTAATATTTCGGAAAACCAATAATATTTTGAGGATTATGTCTATGCTGACCACGACGGGAATAGTTGGTTCGGTTATCACCTCTATAGAAGTCATTCCTTCGAAGAGGGCTTTGATGATGGTCACAATGATAGTCGTGGCGATTGTCATGGACCTTGTACCCGCTATTGTTGAATCGATCGTCGTAGTAGTTATCGTTGCGATTATCGAAATGGTTGCGGTTATAGTGACAATTATCGTAGCTTTGATCAAAACGATTGTCGTGGAAGTTGCTTGTCGCGGTGTAGCGTGATTAATTAATTCCCCTTATCACATACCTCTGAGTTAAGTAATAACTATGATAGATTAACTCCCCCTTTGATAAATAGTGTTAAGGAGGGAGTTAATTAGTAACAAAGATATTAATTACAATGTAAATTGATAGGGAGAGTTATATGATCATGCAGTTTTTTTTAATATTGCTGAAATTCTTGTAAATTTGATTTTCGAATTTAAATTTTGAATCGAATTTAAATTTTTTTTATCTACTTGGTGAAATTAAACATCCTTTTTAAAAAGTAACTTGTTCACGTAAAAAGTAAAATATTTTATTGTTTTAATATAAAAATATTAAATAGTGAATCACGATGTTATCAATGATATTTATAATTACCTAAAATGCAAAACCTACCCAAACTCCTATGTCGGCGATCATGGCTTAAAAAGAAACCTTAGAGTCAAATGTGCCAAGTTTTTCTTAGAGAATGACAAATTATACCATAACCTTCATAATGCAAGTTATCTCACTCTATAGCGAAAAACAAAAATTTTTAGTATCATTCCATGGAGGATGTGAGACAAATCTCACAGAAATGTCATTATCAGGTCACTTTGGAATCAACAAGACATATGATAAACTAGTTGAAAGGTATATTTACTACTCAATTTAAAATTCTCTTTCAATTAACAGAATATTGTTTTAAAATATTGCTTAAATTTAGCCTGATATCACCCAAAAAGCTTGTCACACTTTTAAAATGTACTTTAACATAATCAGGTATATATTGCTCTTATAAGCTAGGATACAGTACTCAATTTAAAATTCTCTTTCAATTAATAGAATATTGTTTTAAAATATTTCTTAAATTTAGCCTGATATCACCCAAAAAGCTTGTCACACTTTTAAAATGTACTTTAACATAATCAGGTATATATTGCTCTTATAAGCTAGGATACAGTACTCAAAGTAAAATTCTCTTTCAATTAATAGAATATTGTTTTAAAATATTGCTTAAATTTAGTCTGATATCACCCAAAAAGCTTGCAACACTTTTAAAATGTACTTTAACATAATCAGGTAAATATTGCTCTTATAAGCTAGGATACAGTACTCAATTTAAAATTCTCTTTCAATTAATAGAATATTGTTTTAAAATATTGCTTAAATTTAGCCTGATATCACCCAAAAAGCTTGCAACACTTTTAAAATGTACTTTAATATAATCAGGTAAATATTGCTCTTATAAGCTAGGATACAGTACTCAATTTAAAATTCTATTTCAATTAATAGAATATTGTTTTAAAATATTGCTTAAATTTAGCCTGATATCACCCAAAAAGCTTGTAACACTTTTAAAATGTACTTTAACATAATCTTACCATCCTCAGGCTAATGGCATGGTAGAGCGAGCCAATCGTACTCTTCAAAATTCCCTTTTGAAGTGTACAAAAGGCAATCAGAAAGATTGGCCTGGAGTTCTACCTGGTATTGTATTTGCCTACAATACATCAAGGCATGAATCCTCAAAATTTACGCCATATGAGATGATGTATGGCAGGAAAGCTTTACTGCGGTATGATATATATATATCATTATTTGTATAAAATTATTATACGTAATAAATTTTTATTATTTAAGGATCATAGAGAACCAGAAACAGATCTTGACGATCTTTATGATACAGATTATGACTGCAATTTCCAAAGAAGGGCAGACAATATGAAAGGCATATTCAAGACTGCAACAAAAAATATTATAAAGGCTCAGCTTAAGCAGCAACGAGATTATAAAACTCGTAATGCTGCTAAGAATGCACTTTATCACATAAATGATAAAGTGCTTGTATGGAATAATCAAGGGCTGACAGGAAAGGAGGGAAAATGTTGCAGCCTTGGGTAGGTCCTTATATAATTGTTAAAATTGTTAATAGTAAATTTATTATTTTTAACAAAATATTTATACATATTTAGGCAATGTAGAATTATCCTCTTCAATAGGAAAAATTTTACATACTAAGGCTAATATAAGTAATTTAAAGCACTATATAGAGGGTAACAAAGGTATTATTTTTTAAATATATGAATATAACTTTTTTTAATGGTAAAGATACAGTCAAAAATATTGCACATTGTGAAACTATAGAGGGTGTTCAAGATCAAGGTAATATCAGTTTATTCATAAAATAATATTGAACAAATAATTAAGTTTGTAGGCTTCTTAAAACTATAGTTGGAGAAGGAGAAGGTAAACAAATGCATTTGGGAAAAAGGAAAATATATTTTTAATTATTATATTTTCATTAGAAGAAGCACTATTTGAAGAAATGTCCTGTGGAATAAAAGTTTCAGGAGAAAGTTTTATTTTTTAAAAATTGGAAAAATTATATTTTTGATAAATCTAAAATTCTTTGGAATTTAAAAAGGAGGATACTAAAATAAAACGTGTCAAGAGAAAGGGTATAATATATAAAATTATTTAATATATTTTTTTGGATATAGATACTTTTGGTGAAGATCCAATAATAGCTATTAAAAGTATAGTGAGAGAGGAAGGATATATAGGCGTACAAGATCAGGGTAGTAATATTTTTTAAAAATATGTTATTATTTAATTATCAAATTTAGATGACCAAATTATTGTGGAAGCAATAATACCAAAGAAAATTGGTGAACTTTTTCTGCCCACAACAAGGAACTCGAAGGTATATCACTCTAAACGGTTCAATTTCAAAGTAAATGGACGTTATCCCAAGATAAAATGTGGTATATTAAAAGAGATTTTCACAACCGATCATATTGTGGGTGATGGGAACTCTTTTTTTAGGTTAGAATCTATATATAATATTTAAATTATTTACCTATTTTAGGTGTATAAGTCAAGAGATATCAAATAGCCAGGAAAATTATAATTACCTTAGGGAAGAATGCATTCTTTTTATGAGGAGCGAAGATTTCAAATTGGAAATGGGAAAATTTATAGAATATCCTGTAGAGGAATACCTAGTTAACAGAAATGTTATGGGAAACGGTGTCTGGGCAACAGAGGTAGAAATATTATCTATGGCCACATTGTTACAGACAAATATATTAATCTATACCCAATATAAATGGGCTTATTATTCGCCCATGAAATTTTTTAATAATATTAAAATATTTAAAGAAAATATTTATTTATGCAATGTAAATAACAATCATTTTGTTAGAATTATATCAATGTGATTATCTGTTCTAATATTTTTATTCCATTATATTTATTGCAATTTAGTTGAAAGATGATAATCGGTAAGTATCTTTTTGTTAAATTTTATTGTACTCATATTTTTATTAATAGTATATTTTATAAAAAGTACAATAGTTTGACATCATTTTTATAAGTTTAATTCTATTCAATTGCAAATTTAAATTATATTTATTGCAATTTATATTTTTTTATATTAATTCCAATTTAGTTGAAAGATGATAATTGGTAAGTATCTTTTTGTTAAATGTCATTGTACTCTATATTTTTATTAATAGTTATTTTTATAGTACAATAGTTTGACATCCTTTTTATAAGTTGAAATCTATTCAATTGCAAATTTAAATTATATTTATTGCATTATATATTTTTTTTAATACTTCATCTTTTTCTTAAATGTTATTCAATTGCGAATTTATACAATATATTTATTGCATTATATTTTTTATTAATAGTTTTTTTTATAAAAAAACAATAGTTAGCCATCTTTTTGATGAGTTAAGTTCTATTCAATTGCTTTATATTATATAGCTTTTTATATTTTTTATTAAAAGATATTTTTATAAAAAGTACGATATTGAATCATTTGATCAATGATATGTAATTTATGTTTAAATATGAATAAATTAACCTACCATGTGTATATAGATTTCAATCAAACTTTTTAAAAATTAAGCTATGACGTTTTCGAAGTTAAATTATTTATAGGTATATCAGAAATTAAAATATTATCTATCTTATAAATTTTAATATTAGAAAATTTTAATTATTTATCACTCATAAGAGTCAATATGCTAAACATATAAACTTTAAGCATCACCTGTCAGTCATAAGTCTTAATATTGCAATATAAAGTCATAAATGTCAGTATTACTATCATATCATAAATGTCAGTATTACTAAATAATAGAAACTTTTAACATATTATGTCAGTCATAAATGTCAGTATTACTAAATAATAGAAACTTTTAACATATCATGTCAGTCATAAATGTCAGTATTACTAAATAATAGAAACTTTTAACATATTATGTCAGTCATAAATGTCAGTATTACTAAATAATTGAAACTTTTAACATATCTTGTCAGTCATAAATGTCAGTATTACTAAATAATAGAAACTTTTAACATATCATGTCAGTCATAAATGTCAGTATTACTAAATAATAAAAACTTTTAACATTACATGTCAGTCATAAATGTCAGTATTACTAAAGGGAGTTAATTTAAATTAAGTTAAAATATCACACTAAATTTTATAATGTTATTTTATTATAACGTCAATCATAAATGTCAGTATTACTAAAGGGAGTTAATTTAAATTTAAGTTAAAATATCACGTTACAGCGGCAATAGTCACTGCATACATCTTAACGTTCATCAAAATGTTGTCCGGGGCGATTGTCATTGATGACTGGGGTTGCTTGATAAGAGATTTACCATGTGCGTGAGAGTCCTGAATGGGTTTTGTTATTACTTAACTATTTTTGATTCTGCCCATGTGATTAACCTCTTGTATTTTTCCAGGTGACTCAGTCAAATGAATGGCTTCAACTTTCATCACACCCTTGATGTCACTTGGCATAATGGTGTCTTCCTCTAGACCTAGATTGCAAATGTCTTCATAATTATAGAGCTCCTGACCGCTTTTCTGACATCTTTGGAATTCGAAGCAACTTTCACTTTTTAAAAGAAAATAAATATATTTAGTAAGGATCTGAAAAAGTTACATTTAATTTATAGCGTATTAAAGTAATCGTTTACAACTTAGTTCACGTGAGATTAATGCTGAGGTGCTTTTTGTTTTATACAATGATATACATTGGTTTTATATAAAGAAATTACTTAAGGTTTATAATATCCAAATGCATAGAATTTGATATATTTAATTTCTCTAGGAGTGTCTTTAAAAACCCCGATTTGGGTGATTTTTAAAAACGGCCCGAATAAAATTTATCCAAAATATAATTATTTAAGCTTCGAGATTTGAATAGATGAACAAATCTTACTGCCATCTTAAATCTCCAGGCTTTCAATATATTATTTAAAATGTTAAACCATTTATGTAATTCCGGATAGGAGATTTTTAACAACACTATATTCTCTATGTTCCTTTATAATTAATTCATTCAAAATTTAATTTGATTTGTTACATGTTAACTTATAATTTCATAAAAGTTAGTTCTAGGCATACAGTTCATATTTGAAGAATCTATATCCATATTCAGCGGAGAAACTGATTGGAATTTCAAGCAATAACTTTTAATTCTTGAAACGCCACCCTTTAGCTTACGTTCTATATTCGAATAAAACAGCTGATAAAATTTTATATCCATGCGAAGATTAAGAAATGAATATGGATGATGATGAGAATCATTGAGAAAGTTAGAATACTCATGCTTCAATATTATATTTAATAAAAGCGAAAAATAAATCATAATGATTGTGAAGGATTTTCTTTAAAGGATATATGCACTATTTGTTCAAGGTTTTAATAAAAATTGAAACAATTTTTTAAATATTATATAGATTTATTCCAAATTCGAGTCGAATACTGCAGAGATATAATAGTAAAGCGTTTTGTTCTATTTTAAATACATGTGGCAACTTATTATTAACTTCAGCACAAGGTATGCATATGTTTGCTAAATTGTCTATATTTTAATTTAAGATGATAAAATTAGATTATATGATCTTAAAAATTGTTGCATTAAATCAAATGTATTAAACAATGTCATGGACTTAAAATTAAATAGAGATTTACAAAAAACTTTTTTAAATAATGGCATCCAACCCCTAATCGAATATTCTGCCCATGATGTTGGTTGGAGTATTTTGGATATTGCTATAAATCCACTTGGAACAAAGTTTATATATTCATCTTGGTCTAAATATGGTAAGTTAATAAAAAACATATATTTAATATAATGCAGTCATATAGAATAATAAATAGCATGATTTTTAAAATCATAATTGTAGGTCTGGACTAAGAGTCTAAAAGCAAATTTTACTAGATTGATGATGGAAAACAATTTTTTACATACTACATTATAAATTTAATCATTTAGGTTAACCTATACCTAAACCTTTAAGATCTTTTAAAACTCCATAAAATATTTAAATATTGTATTAACTCTGATTATAATGTATTTCAAAGTGAATGTTGTAACTTTTTAGTTTTTCAAACCTTTTATACAGTTTCTTAGAGGCTGTTCACAATTATTGTTTTCTCAGTCTCTTCCAACTTAGTAAGAAAAGGCTATATTTTTTAAATAATCTTGATTGAAAAATAATGAAATAATATTAAAATTTTGAAAATCTTCTTATGCCTAAATGACCTAAAAGCTAGCTAGGACAACCTCTTTCTTACTTCTCATTCATAAAATATTTTTAATTACAAATAAAATAATGTAATTAGACCAATTTAATTGTATACAATTATAATGATGATCAAATGTAAATCTGTGTCATGTCTTTATTTTTTTGCTATACTTTGGATGGCAAACATTTCCTTCCCAATAATTTTTCTAATAGAAATTATTTTTAAATTCATAATATGCTATCTTTCATTTATATATTCTTATTATTTTTTATAAAGAATATATGAAATTACATTTATTTTAGGTGAAAGAAAATAAGGACATTTTAATAATTCACAATGTTATATTTCATAAAAATATTAAGACAGTCACAATGATAGTTTCATATGAATTTATGACTTCCCCATTTTTTAAAATGATCGCCTGCTATTTCTTCTTCGATTTCCATAAGCTTAATGATTTTTATTTTCAAAAGATGAATAATTATTTTATTTTCTTGATATTCCATCATTATGGTCTATTTTAAAGACGGGGCTTGTTCAAAGGGCACTAAACTTGGACCAGATGCATCTTAGAGACTTTAATCTTGTTTGTGACAGCATCCATCCCTACCCACAAAGTTTGATCCATGGCGTAGCCAATAGGGGCAAGGGAAAATTAATATCCTCCTTATCCCCTTTCCACCCCCTGTCTCCCAAATGACTATGATTCATATTTTTTTTGGAAAATGGCATTTATATATAAAAAGGCCATAAACCAAAAATGTGATGAAGATAAGCCAAAGGTAAGTCTTAAGAAAAAGGTGCAATTTTATATAATTACCATTAATGTGTCCTTAAGATTATTACATAATATTGTATATAAATTTAAATTTTTTATAAATAATGATTATATGTTGTTTTTATTAAAATTAACATCAGATCCTACAAAAATTATTTCTAGCTGTATATAGATTACAGAAGCTCGACTGAAAACCCGGTAAAAACGGGGCGAATGCCTCCCAAAAGAGGGTATGAGGGCGAATCCCCCAAAAATTTATTAATTCCCACACCACTTAGGAAAATCTTGGCTACGCCTATGGTTTGATCATATATATACAATGATGATATTATCTGCTATGATAATTTTTTAAAATTCAATTAAATTGACAGGTAGATAATATTTATTAAAAAAGATACAATAGCTCCATTTTGAAACGTTTCTTTATAGGGGGTTCTGTGTAAATTTACTAATTGATATTTTTTATGATAAAATAAGGAATATTTAGAGCTCATCATAATCCATAAATATAATTTTAATTATTTATAAGTCCACGAATGTGATATCTTTGATCTAACCGAAAATGTTTTGACAAAACCTTCTCTTTTAAACCACAATGCTTTGCAATTTTTTGAACCATTTGACACAAGACAAGAGCCCGACGAAAACCATTTCTGCATATTTTCGCTATCATATTCTCCCAACGGGTCCGAAATTATAGGCGGGTATATAGGAACATGTATTTTTTTTTGCTGGTTAGTGAAGGTAAATATGCCTCAATCAATAAAGTATATTTTCTGGTTGGCAATCGTTCAAGGTGAAATACTTTCACGAAAATGTTTATATTTGTTATATTTCATATTAAATCAACCATAAAGACTATCTTAACTTTACCCCTTCAATTGTTAAAAATTTTTTATGATGTTAGTATACACTAATTAATAAAAATATAAAGAAAGAAAGAAATATTTTAACCAATTCAACTTACTTCTTGAGATATTCCCAACTTCACAAACTCAAATTTCAAAATACACTATTAAATTTTAAATTAGCCCTTATAAACCGGAAATTACCATAAAAAGAAAACTGCTTTTTTTCTTTCGATTTTTTTTATAGACGGACATTATATTGCCTTATATTCAGGGATATGAACACTTTGACAAAAAAGGGTCCGGTTTCAGGATTAAAATTTTAAAAAGGGTAGGGGTTCAGGGTTTGGAAATTATAAAGAAATATTACTCAAAATAACATAAATTTTTTTTATACTCCATATAAATACATACACATAATTTACCAGTAAAAAATTGAAAATTTATTTCTATTTTAAATGTTTTATTTAATCGCACAATTATAACATCTTCTAAAATACTTTTGAGAATTCCACGCAAATCTGACAATATGTATTTCAAAGAAGAAAAAAACACTTTCTACGCTGACCTAAAATAAATAGCTATCTTTATAATGCATTAAAAATTATTGTACTTGTTTCGCTGGTACACCATAGCTATTCTAGATATAGGATATCTAGTTCTGGATATATTGAAAAATTTTCTTCCTAGAATTTTAAAATACTTGCATCCTTATTTATTCCTTAACTTATGAGAATTTTTCGATTAAAGATGTAATAGAAATTTGTGGTTATTCCTTTTTATATGATGATTTTTTTTCTCCTATCTGAACGTAAGTTTTCAAAGTTATCAACGGTGTTATCATTATTATCACTACAACTAATATATGCTTTAGTATCCTTCAATATTTTGTAAAATAGAGTGATGCATATGCCATAATTTTTTAAGATGGTCTTTAGCCACTTTTTTTGCCCAATAACTCAATAGAACTCGGCCCGTTAATTTTTATTTTCGGCCTGGCACAAATAGATTTTATTCAGATGGGCTGGGAACCGGGACGGGTATTTTAGATTTCTAATATAAACCCTAAATCTTTGTAATTCATCCCAGCCACCTTGCTGTTATTTAATGAAATCTGAAATTTATTCTGGAACTTCGGAACCTAAAGAAAGACTTTCTGTTTGATTTCAATGCTATTGATCCTATAACTTAACAGTGGGGTTGGCTTTAGATTCTTACCAATCACAAAATCTTCCAACGATTTTATAGAATATTTAATTCTTCCCTCATTTATTTTTTCACACTGATATTTATTTATTAACTCTAAAATAAATCTAATTGGTTTGGTAGGGAATTTTTAATAATATCAGACTTTGCGAAGAATTACGTTTTTAAATTCTAGATCAAGCTCGGGGTTTCAAGGACTAATAATCAAATGAAACTTCATTCATTATGATTTATTACTTATGAAAACGATATCTCGAACGTGTAAGTTATTTAATTATATAGGATTATCTAAAACACAACACTTGTATTTTATTTATTTATTTCAATCAAAATTGATTCTATTTTTGAAAAATTGATTTGATTAGGTTTTTATGTTTTCGATGGAGCTGTTGCTCAGTATAGGAAGATTAAAAATATATTTATAAATCTCGATAACCATGAGAATGGTTTTGGTATCCAGGCTGAATGTAATTTCTTCGCAAATGCATGACAACTCCTTGAGGTAGTTTAGAAGACATTACTAAGCCCTTTTACATCTAAAGCAAGCCTGCAAACCCGTAAAAAATTAAATATTAATATATATGAATATTATACAAGAAATAATATCACATGGATTAAAATGTTATTTCTCAGCGACATTGAATTTTTAAGTTGAAAACACATCTCAAAAATAGATTTTTAACAGCAAATCGAATTCTTGGAACACGAAATTTCATGCTTTTATTTTCATTGGACAAAATATGAAATTTTACTCATATTCTATAGATAATTTAATATATGTTATTCATTTATTATAATATAAAATTTCCTACCGATATTTGTATAATATAAAAAATTTTGATGTACCATATTGTCCACTATGACATTGTTCACCCACCTATTTCTTTGTGCAAAAAAATAATTAAAAATCACTATAAATTCTCAATTTAAATTATATTAATGTAGGACTTTCTGATTAATTTTTAAAATGTGATAACTCATGGACTAGCGCTTTTTCCAATCTATGTTTTAAACAAATATAATGCATTATGGTATCCATTCATTAAAAAAAAGAGACTTTCTCTTATGGTTATTTCTAGTTTTTGGTAATAGGCTGTTTTTTGCTATTAAAATTTTTCTCATTTTAAGTGATATTAGAGTTATATAATAAAATTTCAATAATTTTTTTAACTTAACTATTTTTTGATATATAATTAATTGGAGTGCATTTTTCCATTTTTAGGAAGTAAGGAAAATTAAAATTTTATATTTTTATTAATTACTAGGGCTGTGCCGATATTAAATATAGGATCGGCACCAATATTTTGCTAATTCGATTGTTTTTGGTTATTTTATGATTGTATATATAATTATATAATTTTTTTTATTTTACAAATAATTTCATAAAATACAATTTATTTATTATAATGTTTAAAAAATATTTAAATATTGTATACTTATTTTTGTTATACTATCTGCAACTAGAACCCTGTACGGGCTGACCAAAAGACTCGGGTCAGGCACGGACATTGAAGACTTTTTTCTCGGGTCGGGGTGTAAGAAGTAGCCCAACCCAGGACCGAAAATTAAATATTAGAAAATATCTTCAGCAACATTCACCCATAAACATTGCAAATATTTTAAATGAGATTATTAACTTTTGGAGAATAAAAAAAAATTCACTTAATCATTTGTGAAAGTTAGCTGAATTTTTTTAAAAATAGAAAATATTGATATTTTTATTACATTGGTTCAAAGACAGATGATAAATATAAATAAGAATAATATAAATATAAATATCGTGATCTTGATTGTTTACAAATACCGGATCGAGGCAGTGAAATATTTGTGGATCGGCACAGCCCTATTAATTACTGTATATAATATACCATCATAATACAAATTTTTAAAAACAATCCAAGAGGATCGGGTTAGTTTTTCAGTAAATTTGATATGGAATTCAACATAAAATTTAATTATAGCATAATAAAATATTATAAATTAATGAATATAATATATTTTATATTATATTATAATCATATAAACTAAATAGTACATTAATTTGACTATAGTATTTGATTAATCGAATATCCTAAACTTAACATTTACAACCGGGTTTAAGAGAGTTAGATGGAATCCAGAATTGCTATATTTTAATGTAATACACTTGATAGATTTATTCTGGTTTTTTATTTATAATTATGATGAGGGAATAAATTATTTAAAATATTAACAAACTCATATAAGATCTACTAATGGTGGCATCCATATATACGATAAAGAAATCAACAAAAAAACGCTCTTGGTAATGACGAAAAAATAAATTATATTTTAATTTAATTTATTTTGAAATGAAATTATTCCCATGTATTTAGATGCCAACTATCGCTTTACAATAAAAGAAGATAAATGGGTAAAATGAAAGAGCACTTTAATATCATAAAATTGCTTCGCGCATTCATTTAACCCTAACCTTCTCTTACATGTTTATAAGACATTTGAAAATAAACTCACTTGGTCCCGCCAGGACTGTAAACCCAAACCCTGAACTCTTCGAATCCTAAATATTTTACTAAACCCAAACCCGGACCCATTTTAAAATAGAGTTTAGGGTTCAATAACTTTTTTTTTAATATTAAATTTTTATTTATCTTAAAAAATAACATAAATAAAACTATATTAAGATTAAATGTAAAATACATGCAAATTATTTAAAACATAACATAATTTTTTTATTTTCAATATAAGAACATTTTTGGTAAAAATTATTTTGCGTCTTTTCTTTAACAATACCTGTGCGCCGGCCGGCTTTGGTTACGCCGAAAACGCCGCCGTTTAAGAAAATCACGCCGGCGCAGAAATTTCTTTCATTTTACTTTTTATTCTAATAATTGGTCAACATAACTCTTGTAATTTTTTAATGCCAATCAGGATTTTGATGAATTTTTATTTTCTACTCTTAAAATCATAATTATATTGACTCATTATAAAATTCAATTAATCAAAAATCTAAAATTCCAAAAGTTACCATAATTTTACATGTTTTTAAAATGGATGTATCTACATTTAATAATTCTATAAATAATTTTTATATCCTAACTCTGGATAATAGAAAATCCATAGTCTGGAAATTTTTTGCAAAAGAATTAGAGAAAATATTACTGCTCTAAGATATAAAACTGCAGAGGTTGAATTTGAATTCGAGGAATATCAAAGAAAATGTCTAAGTACAATAGATTTAACATCAGACATGTTAGATCTTGACCGTTTTTAAATTGGCAATTCCAATGATAATAATAATAACAATAATTCCACGTATATGAAAACCTTAAAATTAGTCCCAAGCCCAACACGTTGGGCTAGAAAGCATATCTGGATTAAATAAGGATTTAATTAATAATGTTTTGAAAAGAATTGGAAGCACTTTCTCAAATAATGATACTGATCTGGTGGAAGAACTATTAGCATTTCTTTCAAAATTTAAAGAAACTGTCGAATTTCTTTCAGTACAAAAAGGGCCTACTTTAAACTTGGCGTTACTTTTTAGAAGTGAAATTGAAACACATTTAATAGTAAATGATAGTGATAGTTCTGAAATTATTTCACTTAAGGAAAATATACTAAAAAAACGATTTCCGGTTTGTAATCTGCGAGTAATATTATATAAGTATATTCTTTTATTTTTTATTTAAAATTATCTAGGTATTGGCTTCTCTTTTAGATCCAAGATTTTAAAAATTCAATTGTGTTAAAGTATTTAATAGAGCAAAATTGCTCAGCTTCAGAATTTACAATAAAACATCTTAAACTTATAGAGAATGATGATAATCAGGTAGCAAATATAGCTAATGAGGATGAAGATGAATTATTAAATTCAAGTTATTTGACAAAATTGGCAAATAAATATTCAATAAATATAAATTATGAAGCCAAGTTAGGTGACTTAGAACAAGAATTCTACAGTTTTTTTGGAGAACGACATTCTCAAGATATGGACGTTCTAAATTTTTGGAGAGAAAAGAAGAGTGAACTTCCCAATCTTTCCAGGCTCGCCAAAAAATTCTTTGCATTCCGGCGAGTAGCACACCTAGTGAAAGAGTTTTCTCTACCGCTGGATTGACGTTAAATTCAAGGAGATCATCGTTATGTCCCGAAAATTTAAATAAAATAATTTTTATACATGATATTATAAGATTACGAAGTCGATTTTGGATATAAGTTTTCTACTAAATGAATATTAAAAAAATATGCCGAGATATCTGTAGAATAGTGTATATTTATTTGTTTTTTTTTTAAAAATTAATAAGCAATTAAAAAAATTTATGTTATAAAAATTTATAACTGCGCCGATTTACGCCGATTTTATTGACGGCAGCTAAAAATCGGCGCGCCGCCAGGCGTCGATTAGATTTTTGAAAATTGCGCCGGCCGCCGATAGTTTCGTCGGCGCACAGGTCTAACAATAGATAATAATATATATTTTAAATGTTTGTTTTTGTTTGTTAGATTATTAAATTAAAAATAAGGCCAAAGAAAAGCACATAATCACAAGGTAAAATATCTTTATTAATTACAAGTTGCAATTCACTGTCAAAGTTAAGCATAAAAAATCGATATTTTAATTAATTCGATTTTGGAAGATATCATGATAATTCGCTTATATTCTAATTCTAATGATAAATTATTCTTATGGTAAGGCCTAAATATAGTTAAATAAAGTTTATAAAAAACGTATGTTGCTGTTTTTTCTAAATTTAAGTCTTTTTCTGGACCACGAACCCTGAACCCGAACCTGGTTCAGAGATATTTTACTGAACTAGAACCCAAACCAGAATTCTTTTTTTAAAGGAGGGTTCACAGCCCTGGGTGCCGCTACTTTAATAGTGGAAAGAATTACTATTACGTGCCTATTTATTTTTTTTACCTCGCGATCTAAAAGAAAATAAATAATTAGTTTATCCCGTAAAAATCCCAATCTTAAAATGGCCGGCCAATTATATTTTATATTCTTCATTTTTTTCAGATTAGAGGACACGAACACGATGTAAATGCTGTAGCATTTTTGAACGCTTCAGACATCTTATTATCTGGGGGAGACGATGGTTTAGTCAAGGTTTAATTTTTTTATAGCATTTTTGTTGATTATTTTAAATCAGCAGCTTTTCTGGGGTCGGGTGCTTAACCCTAAAATTTAAAGAACGCCTAGAAAATTCATCCTCAGGGAAGCACCTTTTTTTGATTACTCCTAATCGTAAAAATAATTTTTTAGCCCCCCCCTCCCCCGAAATGATAAAAGCTAGCGATGCTGCACCTATTTTAAAAATAATTCACGTAGTTAATCTAAAAAAATTTAATTTTGTAAATTATGATCAAAGAAAAAAAAGTTAATCGATATTTTATGATCATTTTTAGTGAAGGCCAACGGCCCGGTCCTAACGGTCTTAGATTGGATTGGACCGGTTTCTTCCCCAGGATCGCTATCCAAAAATTCTTTCGATTTTTTTAGTTCGGGCCGTGGTCCGGACCGATATTAGAGTTTGCTTCACTATTTAATTCATATAATTTTTTAGTAAATTTTTCTGTATAATTTATTTTATATTACTTTTTTTTAGAGTAGTTACTTTAGTTTCTGTGATTCTTTTATTTAGTTCATTTTTATTTTGCAATATACTATGAATGAAAAGTTTATCAAATACACATTTTACTTTTAAATTAAATAACATTTGATTTGATAGTTAATATAAAATACTTTTATATATAATTAAATGATAAATCAAGAATTAAATTAGCGAAAAACAAAAATATAAAAAATTAAAGGACCTATATGACCGCGGTCTGGACTAGACTTTTATTTGATCGTGATTCGGTACGTATGTATTGGTAATGTCCAGACCAAAGAGCGGACGTGATCTTCATTAATTATTTTAGACAATATTATCCCTATTATTAGAAACCTGTAAAAGATTATTTTTTCGATCTAGACTTGTGATACGTTACGGCCTGTGGCCCCAATTTAAAAAAAGAAGACACAAGGAAGAAAACTCAAAATATTTATTTTCTTCTCTATTTTTTAATGTTAAGTTAAATTTAAATACTTCCTTATATGATAATTTAATGTTGTTTATCTGCTTTGATACAAAATATGATGTGAATAGTAAATATTTTCCACCTAATATTTTTAAAACTTTTCTTATTTTTTAAATGCCTTAATTGTGATATTCAGTCAGGCAAAAAACGGAAGAAGATGAGGTAAATATAACATTAATGTTTTTTTCTGGCCGTAGGCCTGTCCTATATTTTACTGGTGAAGTTAAAAATGGGTTGACGGGCATCCCTTGCAGGACTCTGACCTCTATTATGATTATGACCTATAAGTTTATCACTTTTGGAGATTTAACCTTTAATTAGATAAATCATTTTCAACTTATTTGTAAATCCGGTGGATGCTCAGGTATGGGATCGCAGAAACCTTAATGAATCAAATCCCCAACCCGTAGGTGTGTGGGCCGGACATTCCAACGGAATAACATTTTTGGATAGCAAAGTATATGTTCAATTATTATATTATTTTAGAATTAAAAATATAAATGGATTAAAATATAATATTCTGAACTTTATATTGATTATTTTTAAACTGCTCATCACTTGATCATAATATCTAACTAATTAATTGGCTTCTTTTTAGGAATAGTTCTTCAAATATTATACAATACCATGGAAATATTATAGGCATGATTAATTTAACAAAAATATTAGCCATATATATTTTTGGTTAGAAATCTGCATGCGAACGGGTTGGGCTTTTAAAATGACAAGATTTTAATATATTCAGGGATAAATAGTTGTTTTTGTAATTTATGTCATTTTTTTTTCTTTTTTTATATTAAAATAATTTTAAAAATTTTGTGTTTTGAGGAAGAAGGATGACCGTTACCTGATATCAAATAGCAAGGATCAAAGCATTAAACTATGGGACGCTAGAAAATTCTCAGGAAGATCTGGTCAAGAGGTATAATTACAAAAAACATATTACATCCTTTTAAATAATCATAATATTATGAAAAGATTTTTTTTTAAGTGCAAGTCTTTAAATAAGGCTCGTTTATTCATTTCATATTTAACTAACAATTTGAATTGAGCATTGAAAAGTATTCAATTTTAATTTATATTAGAAAAAAAGAATAATAAATTTTTTTAGTAACAATAACATCTTATGCCTACTCTGAAGAAAAGGGTTTAATTTAATGCTTAATAAAAATAGAATTAAATAAAAAAAATAAATTTGTACGTAATTTTTAGGAAGCTTTGAAAGCAGTTTCGAATCAAGATTGGGATTACAGATGGGAGAGAATTCCTGAGTCAGGTTCAACACCCTAAATAAAATATATTTTCATTTTTATTTTATAATAATTTTTATTATTTTTTTTATAAGTGAAAACGATTAAAAAGTTAAAAGGCGATTCATCTGTGATGACTTATTCGGGGGGTCATTCGATATTATACACTTTAATCCGTTGTCGTTTCTCACCTATCCACACGACCGATCAACGATTTATAGTCACTGGTTGCTCCACTGGGAAAATAGCGAGTCTTAATTCATTAATTTTTTTAAAGAATTTTAAATTACAATAAAAATATTTGAGATTAACTTATAATATATCTCGTTTATCTTTAATTATCAGTTTACGACCTGCAAACCGGAAATTTAATAGCAACTATAATGGGACATACCGATTGTGTAAGAGATGTGTTCTGGCATCCTTTTACACCCGATTTCTTTAGTGCATCTGTAAGACATATTTTCTTAAGGATAAAATTGGTATAATTTTGAAGAATAAATTGCAAGAAGTTACCTCTCTTTTTCTTATTAAAAGTTAATTTGACAGATACATTTTTTTAAAAAGTTGAAAAAACTTAGACTACATAGTTAATTAACATTAAGAACTATAATTTATTACATAGCAAACAATTTTAATATGAATCCTTATGGGTATTTTATAATATAAAGGGTTTGAGAAGATCCCATATGAATAAGATTTTGACTAACTCAATTTCGACCAAAAAGTTAAATTAGGATATTGCTGTAATAAAGCAACTATGCATTTTTTTGTTTTATTCTAATATTTAGTGGGATGGATCTATTCGACACTCATACTACATGAACACTATCGCATTTGAATCAATGCTATAAGAATAAAAAATATATAAATCGTAATATCATCATCAAAGAGGAAAATATTTGCGCAATATTAATTTTAAAATAAAAATAGTATATAAAAGGTATTGATAGTTTAATATATGTTATTCATATGTATAGAATATTTTAAATCACATATCTTGTTTCATTTATGTAAGTATTGATAGTTTAATATATGTTATTCATATGTATAGAATATTTTAAATCACATATCTTGTTTCATTTATGTAAGTATATAAGTAGTATGTGTTATAGTTTAGTATCATTATTATAGTAATGCAATAAATAAAATTTTACTATTATGTATAAATTTATTGAAAAAAATGAATATTTTAAGATTTAGACATGCATCAGATAAGCTTGTGATTTTAGGTTCTGGTTCTGATTTTTTTGGTATCACGCCAATTCGGAGCGGGAAATTCGGCACGGCGTAAATTCAGCGCGGCGACATTTCGGGGCGTATCTAATACAGTTGCAATTTATTATAAATTTATTAGTATAAAAAATAAAGATGATTAAATAAAAGTCATTTTGAATGTTGGTCCTATTAATTATTTCTTCATATTTTTACAATCTCAATTTTATTTACTAAATATGTAATATCAATAAAAATTAATAATATCAAAAAAATTAACAACCAATATAAGGTATGTTGATTAGTAGCTAAATATTATAAGCCTGGAGATTTTGTGCATATATGTAAGAAATATTTGGATCACTATCTCGAATCTATATTATTTTAGCTAGAATCTTATAAGACCGTTTTTCAAAATGGACCCATAGCCGTTTAACAACACTAATGTTGATCCAAAAAAATTCAAATTAAGACTGACTCATTTTTTAGATTTATTAAAAATCCTTAAAATAATTCTATTAATCATTTAAAAAATATATATATTATGTTTAGGCTATTTTTGTTCTATTATAAAATAATCAAAAACGAATTAACGCACAATTTTTTTTATTTATTTATAGAATGACTTTAGAAAATATAAATACTATATAATAAAAAAAAATAGATTACATTATTATATTTGTAGATTAAAATTATATGCGATCCCCCTTAAATAATTATTAATCGGGCGATCATAGTCAGATACAATTATTATAATATTTTCAGCTGTATCCTGACATCTTTCTTGATCTTGGGGGTTGCGTACCAGAAATATATTGTTCAATTTTTGCTTCGGTTAACGATTGTTCTAAACGTAGAGCATCTAAAAATTTCCAAATAGAGTGATGGTGCGATGATTGTAGAGATGAGAATGCTCTGTGCCAACCTTTAGAAAATAACTGCAAAGTAAATTATAAAAAATGAGTAATAATGATTAAAAAGATAGCAAATTTTAAAAAAAATTACCTTCGACTGCATTATTTGTTTTTGGGATTCCCTTCAATGTGTAGCCGTTTATTGATTCCAAAGGGGAATTGGAAATCTTAGTGCTTGTCTATCTCCATAACGAAAAATTTATCAATCCATTATCTTGATAAATATAAAAGTCCTTAAAAGGCATCAACTACGCCATTCACGGGAACAAATGCAAGAAGTATTTGTTTAATTTTTATTGCCCACTCATTTCCTGCATCTCTAACTAAATAATGTGCTAGTGACTCGCTATCAGTTTGTATGTGACCCCAAATCGCTTGGGTCATATAAAAAAACCCTCTTACAGTTGGCATATATTTCAGCCTGCTCAAAATCGATCATTACCGATATTGGATTTAGATTATTTTGTAATCTTTTTATTTCATTCAAAACCCTTCTATATGTAATCTAGGTTTTTTTCGGTAATAGCGCTTAAATTGTGGATACAATCGTTTTATGATATAAGACATAAAGGGTCCAAAGTTGGTGAAAAATTATGGGAGTTGTCTTAAACGTGCCATCTGCATACCAGTGACTCTTTTCGCCATCAATGTAAGGTTTTGGGAGGTGGCCAATATCAAAATTCTTGGCAGTTCTGGTTGCAAAGACTTTCTGGAATGTCAGCCCCGAACATTTTATTCTATAGATTTTCCAGTAAATCTAGATTATAACCGTTCGTCGGGCTAGGTAATGGAGAACCTATAAACGATCTAGCCCGCTAAATGGTCCTTTTTATTGACGCGATGAGTGGAAGGGCAGCATTGGATGGGGAACCCCCTGCTATTGCAATGCTTATAATTTTTTGATGTATCAGTCACCTCAATGGCATGTTTTTTAATGTTATTTAGGCATTCGGGGTTTAGACCTCAGCACCATCTAACACATGATTAAGCTTATCTATATAAAGAATTACTTTTTCATTTAATGTGTGGCACCGACCTTTGGAACGGGAAGGTCTACCTTCCAATAATTTATAAGACTACACATTTCCATATTGTTTTTTGATTTACAGTTCTCTCTTTCCTTAATATATATTGATCATGAACAAGTTGTTTTGATCCACGTTCACTTACAACATAATTTAAAGGCATTCTTAAAAATAAAAGTAAACTATAGTATAAAAATATATAAATGATATACAGAAATAAGATTATTAATATATACCTTTAAACAGAAATTCAATTTAGATTATAAAATTTATATTATAAACTTTTATTTTTATTTATTGAGAAAAATAATGATTGAATTCTTTAAAATTATTGAACAAAAAGAAAAAATCCGAAATTAAAATATAATTTTAGTTATTTTTTTGTTGTCTAAAATTAGGCGTGAAAATGGGATTTAAGATTTAACATAATTTTGGTTATTCAATATTATCAGGGAGTTATATGTTTTTTAAACTTATAAAATATTTTCAATAGGTATATTAATAATTTCAATACCTATAATATAATAAATAAAAAGACTGCGCGTTAATTCGTATATTAGAAAAAATTGGCCTAAACATCGGGCAGATTTGGGTCTATTTTTAAAAAAGGTCGATTAAGATTTTAGCCAAAATATATGTAAGATTCGAGATAGAGGTCCAAAACTTTCTTTTTCTTTCTTTCCTCTATGCGCAAAATCTCCAGGCTTACATAATATTGGCTACTAATTAATATACCTTATAATGTGGTAAATTGGTCCACTAAAGAAATCGGTATAAATATTGGTTATTAATTTTTTTTTGATATTATACATTTAGAAAATAAAATTGAGATTTATGCAAACATTCAAAATGACTTTTATTTCTTTTATTTTATACTATTAAATTTATAATAAATTACAGCTGTATTAGATACGCACCGAATTAACGCCACGCTGAATTGGCATGGAACCGATTAATGAAATTTAAGAAATTAAATGAAAGTGAGACAAATTCATTTTTTTATTGCAATAATAATTATGCATTAGATCTCCTTATTTAATTTTTTTCTACTTTTTACCTTTAGAAAAAAAAATTCATTACATTTATTCGTTTTTTCAATTATTCATACAAATCATTTATACATATTATCTAATATTATATATATGTCGAGGTAGGTAGGGAGTTGGTGAATAAATTTTATTTTTAATATTTATCTCTCTTTAAAGTATCAAATTCATAATATATATATACAATAAATTTTAATAATGATAAATATAAAAAAATATAAATAGTAATATAAAAATTCTTTAACTCACTACATATGAATGTGTAAGTTAAAATGAATATACGAATAGTTCAAAATATATTAAATAAAGTATGTGTATAAACGAAGTAAAATGTAATTTATAAATACTATTTAATGATGTTATAATAAGTAAACACTAATTTAATTCATTAATATTTTATTATTTAACATTACACACTTTTTTTTAAAATGTTCCTCGCTGTAATTTGAAGTGAGCAGTTATCGTTAAGCTTTGTCCAATTCATTGTTTAACGTTTTTGACTTTGTTGTTGCATAAGTCATATCTTTTTCTTGGGCTTGTTTTAATGATCTCTCGTTTCCTCGTTGTTTTATTTATTAATTAGCTTGTTGTCATACTCTATTATTATTACCATTTTTTCATGTTATCATTATTAATATTTTGGAATAATTGAAATAAGAATTGATCAATTAATGGATAATAGAATAAATAATTTATATCGAAGAATTAATATAATCAAATACGAATTTCTCGTCATTTAGTTGTAGCGTTTTATATATTTTTTTATATTAATAATATTGTGTTTTTTGTTGTTTTTTTTTCATGCCATAATCACTTTTTTTAATAATTAATTATTTTAACTTCAAATTTTTAAAATATTTAAGTAGGATATATGGATATTCATATATTCAAGAACAATAAAACTTATTCAATTCTTTAAAAAAATGATAAAGAGAAAACCGATTTTAAGGAGAGTATAAAAACTATATTTTATTATCTATTTTCTTTCTCTTTTCATAAGGTATATATAACATTTTTACAAATTAAAATTAGAATATAATATTAAAAAGGTTGACACAAAATAAAATATAAATATAATTTGAATAAATTGAATTGTAATAACAGTACAAATTTGAATATATAACATTCTCCTTCTAAAAAGCCTTCACATAAGTTTAATTATGTTATCGTAGTTAGTTAGTTCATCAAGTTGTTTCACAAGTCATCATATCGTTGGCTTGTCCCAATCGTTGTTTGTTTAAATCGATTTTGCACGTTGGTTTGTTTAAATCGTAAGCTTGATATCCTTATCGTAAATTGTCCTTATAAATCGTGACTTTGTAATGCTCAGTTGTTATTATTATCATCAGTAAGTTGTGATTAATGAGAAATAATAGTTCATCAAATTGGATATAAGAATAAATGAAGAATGATAAATCAATAAGATTGTTATATAATATTTTCAGCGTTTTGATTTTTTGCGTTTTAGCGTAAGCGTTTTAGTGTAAGCGTTTTAATATTTAATTTACTATAAGCATTTTAATATTGATTTTATATTTTAAGTTATGTAGTCTTTTAAATAAACAGGTTTTTGTTTAATTAGGTCTAGAAATGGGTGTTATATCGCTATTATCAGTAATTTTTATATTTTTGTCCACACTTCGCTCCTTAAAGGAATCCTTAGAGTCATAATTAATAAGTGTGTTAAAACAGTTTCTAATTCTTATTTGATCTAAATGTCTCCTCAAAATACCTTTCTCTGTCTTAATTTGGAACATCATATCACTTTCTTTATGTGTGATCATACCTTTGCACCATTTATCATCACCTTGTATTTTGTACTAAACAAAATCTCCTACGTTAAAGGTTCTATTTCGTGGTAAGCAACGTTTATTTTATTCTCCTTCAACGGTTTTAATAAGTCCCATTTAATTCTAATATCTCGATTAAACATTCTCTAAGATGGTGTAACTCCTGTAGTATCATTACGCGTATTTCTGTAATTAAATAAAAATTTGCCAAGTGCGATGTCTAGGACAATTTTAATATTCCTTTTCATATGTGTTTTGAACGTTCTCACCATGTGTTCTACCTGGCCATTGGATTGCTGGTGATAAGCAGATGTGAGCACATGTTTGATACCATAATTGTTGCAAAATTTTTCAAAATCTTTACTCGTTAAGTTAGTACCGTTATCAGTAACTATAGTTTCAGGTATTCCATATAGCGAAATAGTTTTAAAAATTTCTTTTAAAGTAACATCAGTCGTAATATTTTTAACAGGAATAATAATTGGAAATTTGCTGTAGGCATCGACTATTATCAATAAATTTTTTGTGAAAAACGGACCCGCATAATCTATATGTATCCTTTCAAACGGTTTGGTTGCCGAAACCCATGGTTTTTGTATCTTTATAGGATTATCATGATATATGTTACAATCGTCACAACATTTCACTTCCATTCCTATATCATTATTTATACCAGGCCACCACATGTAATCTTTGGCTAAGGATTTGATTTTTTCTTGCTCCCAAGTGACCTTCATGTAATGACTGTAGTATATTTTTTCTCATAGAAGACGGAATTATGATTCTGTTGCTTTTGTAAAGGCAATCTTTAATTATACTTAATTTTAATTCAATGTTTTTATAAATATTATTCATAATAGGCCTGTTGTTATTAATATCATTTATGACTTGTTTTAATTCCATATCTTTCAAAGTTTCATCACGAATTTGATTAAAATTAATAGGTAAATCCCCATATTCATTTATTATAGTGATATTTTCAATAGTTTCATCATGACATTCTTGTGGTAATCTCGAGAGACAATCAGGAACAACATTATATTTACCGGCTTTGTACTTTATATTAAAATCGTATCCTCATAATGTTATATTCCACTTCTGGGGTCTTAAGGACATAGTGCTATTATCCTTAAGACCCTTGGTAAAGATGTGAACTAGAGGTTTATGGTCAGTAATAATTGTAAATTTCGTGCCGATTAAGTATTCCTGGAACCTCCTTTTAGCAAACATAATAGCGAGAGCCTCACGCTCAATATTGGTATAGTTCATTTCAGATTTTAATAAAGTTCTTGACGCGAAAGCTATAGGTTTTTCTTTACCATCTTTTTTAGTATGAAATAATACACCTCCTAAACCACATTTTGATGCGTCAGTGGCTATCCCTATAAGTAATTCAGGGTTAAAATATGTCAAAGCAGGTGGAAGACTAATCAACTTCTTAAGATAATTAAAACTTTTAGAGTGTTCTAGGTTCCAAGTCCATTTTTCTTTGTTGACAATCTTATACAGAGGATCGGCTATTTCTGCAAAATTGTTCAAAAATTTTCTATAGTAGCCAGCCATTCCCAGAAATGTTGATAATTCAGCAGCTGATTTTGGTTCTGGCATATTAATTATTGCTTCAATTTTGTCGTGATTAGCATGAATCCCTTGGCGTCAATATCATGACCCAGGAACCTCACTTTGTTTTTAAAGAACACACTTTTATTGAAGTTAGGTATTAGCCCATACGATGATATTCTATCAAACACTTTTTTTATGTTGTTAAGGTGGGCTTCATCGTTTTTTCCAGTTATAAGTAAATCATCAATATAAAATATGACGTCATCCATGTCACCGAAGATTTGATCCATGATCTGTTGAAAAATTGCAGATGAGGTCTTAAGCCCAAAAGGAAGTCTAGTAAATTGGTAATATCCCTTGTGCGTAGATTTGATTAAAATATTTCTGCAACTTTTATCAATCGGGATCTGTAAGAAAGCATTTTTAAAGTCAATCTTCGTAAATTTCTTTTTTCTGAAAGTTTAGCTATTAGATCATTGATTCGTGGTAGAGGGTATCTGAAATCTTCTAGAGCTGGGTTTACAGTGTCCTTAAAATCAGCACAAAGCTTAATGCTCCCATCATCTTTGTAGACAGCGGTAACAGGACTTGCCATCGGACATCATTTACTGGCTCAATAATTTTATCATGTATCCATTTTTTAAGTTCATTGCAAACAAGATCAATTTTTTTAATAAGGAATACATCTAGGCGGTATAATTTTAGGTTGGGCATCTCTTCTTAAATGTAACTTAACACTTGCTTTGTTGATTGGCCCATTTGTCAATTTAGATTCACATTCTTTAATCAATTTTTTTATTTCATCTTCGTAATTAGTGTCAACATTTGCTATAAATTTATTTAAAATATTTGTGAAAGCGTTGATCCATGTACGTCCTCACAAGGCATTTTTACTTGATTCAACGACTACCGCTTGTACATATTTTGAGATACCTTCATAAGTCACTTTAACTTGAGTGATGCCGATGATCTTGATTAAATTTCCGTCATAAGCGGTAAGTTGTAACTCGGATTTCTTAACATCTTTAATACCAAGTTTTTTAGCCAGACCATGAGGTATAATAATAGTATGTTTTGAGCCTGTGTCGACTTGCATACATGTAACAATATCGTTCACTTTTAAAGTAGTCATAAATGCAATATCTTTATCATTGAGCATGTCCCCAGATAAGTTGTTAACATTAAAATCGTTATCATCTTTGTTCTTTGTAGAGTCGACTTTCTCTTCAATAATTTCTTCAATATTCATATTATAATCACTGTTGTTGTATTGTATTTGCTTTCTATTATTGTTGTCGCTACCTCTATAATTATTTGAGTTGTTGTTATATTGTATTTTCTTTCTCTGATTATTGTCACTACCTCTATAATTATTTGAATTGTTGTTATAAGATTGGTATATGTTACGATTTCCGTCACCGTATTGGATCTGTTTTCTTTGATTATTATCATGCCATGTATTATTTCTACCATAATAAGATTGATTATTATTTGGTAGCGATAGGTATTGTAGTTATAGTTGTTTTAATTATCGTGGTATCTCGAATTATTATTACCGTAATTCCTGTCATTGTATCTAAAATTATTGTTTTAATTCCTATCTCTATTTCTATTATCATAATTATTTCTAAAATTATTATCAGGTCTAAAATAATTATTATTGTCATTTCTATTTCTATTGTTAAAGTTTTTATCTTTATCAGACTTTTTATCGTTATTCATATAATTTATGTTATCAACATCTGATTTATCATAGATACTATCTAATTTAATTCCTAGCTCTACCATTTCATTTAAGGTTAAATATTTTTCAAAATTTATATTTTATTTTGTCATTTAAGGTAGATGTACGTAATTTTTCTTTTAATCTACTGACGTCCGAAAAATTTCATTTTTTATGTAGTTTCGAAACTCATATGTACCATTGCATGAAATTCTAACTCGAGTTCTTCTGTAATAAGTTAAATTTGTTTATCAAAATGTTTTTATCTTGTACAGGTAAAAGGTAAGTTAACCTTATAGTCACTATCTTAAGATCTAATATGTCGGTATCAGAGCTAATTGATTTAATATTGTCAAGACCTCGTTTGATAAATTATTAAACAAAGTATTTATTTTAATAGAGTTCGGTAATGTGCTGGTCGAAAAATAACTTAATATTTTGTCTAAGTAAATCTCAGTAAGTGGTCCAACCAATTTTGGAATTTTATATATTAATTCTAGTTTAATTTCCATATTTTATTAATATTTCGTATACATATTTAGAAATTATAACACTTTATATTTTTACAAAAATACAATGGAGTTGAATAAACTCCGAGTCATTATACATGTAAAACTTCCCATTAAGCTGTTCAAAATAGTTGACCATCTTTAAGACTCACAAATTCAAAAATGACGTCATCACTACCAAGTATTCTTGAGTAATGTTCATATCAATTATAAGTTAATTCTAACAGTATATCATAAATAGAAATTTTCCAGGGAATATTAATGAGTTTGAATGAAAACATAATGGAAATAACTTTGATTTTTACCTTTTTTTTCCTTCTTTATATAATTTATTTGTTTCGTTTTATAATTCTTTTTTGTTATTCATATTTATATTTCAAAGAGAAATTAAAAAATTTTTTTTAAAAAATTTACGTGGTGGCGAGTCTTTTTTTGCCAATGGGGCACCATAAAGAGAAAAACGATTTTAAGGAGAGTATAAAAAATATATTTTATTATCTATTTTCTTTCTCTTTTCATAAGGTATATATAACATTTTTACAAATTAAAATTAGAATATAGTTTAAGGTTAAGATATAAAATAAAATTATAACTAAAATAAAAATATAATTTGAATAAATTGAATTGTAATAACAGTACAAATTTGAATATATAACAAATGATATGACATATATATATATACAATTAGATTGGTGATTTATTAATTAAAAGAATCCATAGATAGGAGTCGGCCTTAGAGCCATTTTATGTATTACACATCAACTAATTGTCATATTTATCATTAAATAAATATATATTAATGTCATTTAATCGACGTGCAAGCCACAAAATGAGGTTTAGCGGACTCCTATGTATTAACACTTTTAAACGCCTCTAATAAATGAATCACCAATCTAGAAGTTAATAAAAACGTTAACAGGCTAAGTAGTTATACTGCAGTAAATCTTAATTATATATATTATTATTTTATATACTTTTACCTTGTATTATTAAAATTTCCTTTTTCCTGGTAAAAATTCAATGATTAAATTCTTTTATTATATATTAGACAATATCTTAAAATTCTTAAACATATTAAAATTTAATATAATTTTTCCGAATATAATTCTTTCTAAAATTAATCTATTTCAAACTTAATAAAAAAATAACTAATAATAAAAAATGGCAATCCTATTACAATTATTGAAAGTTTATATAAAAAAAATAAAATAAAATATTGTATTATCTTTATTGAATTATTGTTTCTTATTACTTTATTTGCCCAATGTATTTATTTTTTTCTATAAAGTCAGTAAAATACATGGCTAAAGACAGGTATATTTATATATATTTATTTAAAACTTTAAAATACATGTAGATTTATTTATTTAGATGTTCTTCAGTATATAAATATTTATTTAAGATGTTAATTACAACAATAGTGTAGATATTCGATTAGGTCGATTTTTAAAACGGTCCTATTAAGATTATAGCCAAACTAATTAAACTGGAGATTTTGCTAATATATGGCAGAAAGTTTCATTCTATTTATTAAACCTCGAGGCTTAGATAATTTTGTCTAAAATCTTAATCGGGCTCTTTATAAAAATCTACCTAAGTCGGCGACCGTTTAACAACATATATAATATACATACTACAACACTGGTTTTACATAGATGTACATCTGTATCTCAGTTTAATTCCAAATTATTAGCAATAATTTTCCAACAATTAAATCTTATCAAAAAAGCTTTTAACGTAGGAAATAAAACATTCAAAATATTCTTCAATAGATTTCGTTAAACTAATATCAATTTTAATATCATAGATTAAATTAAAACAAGTAAGTAATTCTTTAAAATATTAAAATATTATTAAAAAATAATAGTATACTTTTCCATAATTACATCCACATCAATGATATATATCATTGATCCACATCTAAAACTAGATTATGATAAAATAAAAAAATTATTCGATCACATTTTTTAATTTAATATCTCCATTCATTCATTATTTTATTTCTTTCCTCTTTTTTCAAAGATGAAAATGAATTTTGCCCAAGAGTAAGTTATATTTCATATCGATAATAACATATTTTTTAATTTTTTTTTGACGGAATCTTATTTACTTTATATTTTATTGATTCGAATACTTTTATTTGGTAATAAAGATTTTTTTTGAATGTAATATATAATTAAAATTATTAATAATATTTGAATATTAATCATTATTATTTATAAGGTACATATATTTATACTATATTTTTCGAACATTTTCCTTCATGAAAATAGTAAAAGCTTACTAAATATTAGCAAGCTTTGCAATTACCATAAGTTTAATTTTTTGTTTACAAAGAGTAACAACCTATTTATTTATTTTAATATTTCGCTAATCTCAAATCAATTATACTTGAAATTTTGTTTTGTAATAATAATGAGTTTTTGAAATCTTTTATACAACATTTTAGCATTCTAATTAAAATAAAACAATCAATAAATAAATAAAAATTATTTTAACATTAGTTTTATATATGAGACAAATTTGCTTATAACTCAAGGAAATTATTTTTAATCACATGACATTTCAGATTTGACAAGTTATTAATAAAAATGATTAAATTTTTAATCAGTCTTAACCCTAACCCATATCTTTTTAATTTAATCCTATATACTCTTTAACTTTACTCAATTAGATATTTCCTTTTACTTCACTGTTATATAATATAACTTAATTCCATGATTATAAAGGATTTTTGGTTATACCATAATTGTCCAAAATAATGGGCAGCAACAGAACTTCTCACCAAAATAGTTTTGAGGGATTCCTTTGCAATCATGTTGGGGATCCATGCCTTATTTTATAAATTTATATATATATGATTTAACCTATATTATAATAATAAATTTATCTGTCATTTTAATAGAAATTGAGGTATCTAGGGTAAAAATATTTTCCCCAAGTTCCTTCCCAATTTTTTATAAACACATATATATGTATCATAAAATATGGTTTATTCTTATAAAACTATGAGCTGTTTATAATAAACAGTTTTTATTTTTATTGGATAATCAATTCCAAATTGACAGATCAAGAATATGAAAATATAATTTGGAAGGGAGTGGTATTAAGATTAACTCATATCAATTTATATAAAAATAAATATTAATTATTTTACTACAAATTTTTGCAAAAATATTTTTAAATGAGTGACAATTTGCTTTTTAATTACATAATTTACATGAATTATTTAAACTAGGTTATCTTATTTTTTTTACTTTTTCTCAGGGGAATGGATAAAATGATCATTATACAGTTTGATATAGCCACTCCAATAGGTCAAATCAGAAATTCGATAGATTCTATCCAAACTAAGGAAAGCATATCCAATTACGACATTCTTTTGCAGGATATAGAAAAGGTTTATTATAATATAAATAAAAAACTTTTAAATAACTAACCCCTCCCCCCTCTCCCATATATATTATTCTTTTACTCAAATGCAAATTATTAGTTAAAGCCCTGATTGCAAACCTAACTCCCACATTTGACTTATTTTTTAATTTTCGCAAATGCTGCCAAAACTTTAAAAATATTAGGCCCAATTCTGTTTTAACTTAATTTAAGACCATCACACTCAGTGAGCAATAATAATCTAGACTCATTCATTTATTAAAAATATTCATATATTCAAGTCAGCTATAAACAATGTTGTTGGCAGTAGTAGATAAAAGAAAGTATTTAAATGTCTCAGTGGCCGACTTCATTGTACACTTTAATTCATTTTAATAAATAGATTGTCTAGATTAGTATTAATGCCATTGCTCGCACCACCTCCAGATTCAATTTAATATGCAATAGATATTGTAATATAATTTTTTTATAGCTTGACCCCAATTTAAGCTTGTTGGAACAGAATGTTAATGGTGATGGCTTAGTACAAATAAACTTGGAAATCATAAGGAAAAAGGGTATTTAATTTTTAAATATTATAGCTATTAATTTAAATATAACGTTTTTTTCCTTTCCATTTAACTTATAGATCAAACTCCTTATATTAATATAATCGATGTACTTAAGCCGCTGGATGAGATGCTAGATTTATCAGTAGATCAAAGTAATGTATTATTTTTTAAAATTAGAACAATGTAAATTGAAGGCATCATAATTTTTATGTGAAACACCTTAATCATAAATTTTGATAAAAAGATTATATGATTTTTTTTACAATATCGAAAATCAAAATGGTTCAATTAAAAATGTAATATATAGGTATTATATTTTATAGTAGATTTTTTAGTAATATTTTATTCTTATTAAAGTAAAACACTACTTACTTTTCTTACAAACTATGAAACAAGAAACCATTCAAATATAATGTATTTTAAATAGGGCTGTACAAATCCACATTTTTCTTTCATCCAATATTTTCCGATATTTATATTGATTTTTTACCACTCTTTAACTAAATATAATTAAAAAATTGAATTTAGAGCTTCTAGATTTTCTGGTAATTAGCTTTTAGATGTGGACTATATATATCTCCTGCTATACTGAAGATAAACTTAGACTTGTTGCAGGAGGCCCCAAAAATTTAATGGCAAGTTTTGACAAAGTTGGATACTTTTTAGCATTAATTCTTCAATAGTCAAGTGGATCCATAGGGGATATAATATCAATGTTATTAGAGTTATCATAATAAACACAGACATAAAATTAACATTTTTAAAATAGTGGGTTCATACATCCCCACCTTTTGTTGACTTTGAAAAATAATCAAATGCCACCCAAATAAATGGGTCAATCATAACCCAACCAAGCAATATTAGATAAGATATGAAATATATGTTATTATACCTTCTTGATATAAAGATTCTCTTAAATATTCCTTGATTTCTTTCAAGTATGGCAGGCCATCTAGATTAAAAAAATTATTTAGAATTTTTTAAAAAAGGATTTAGAATCTTTCAATTTTTATAAAAATAAATAAAAAATCTTTCGAAATATTATAATAATGTGAAATAAACTATATTTAACATAACATAAAATAAAAAAGATCGGATGGGGTTTTTATAGGTATCGGCCTGATCCGATTTTTTAAAAACTCAAAATATTGGTGCCGATCCGATAATTAATATTGGCACAGCCCTAATTTTAAACGTTTTATATCTTATATAGTTCTTAACACTTTCATTAGCATCTAGTGTTTTATAAAACGCTTTTGTGGTTTAAGTAAAGTGGTATTTTTTATAAAAAAAAATTATATTATAAAATATAAATACAAACTATTTTGCATTTTTAACTCAAAAATCATTTATAAATTTGCACGTTACCATTAAAATTACATTATTACCAGATGAAAGGGTAAATGAGAACACTTCAATTTGTAAGCACCATTATATAACACCCTGGGGTATTTTATTAATTCTCAATTTAAATAAAAGTAAAGCAAATTTAAAAATGGTAAATACCTCTGTAAACCTGAGCAGGTTATCGAGATTATTTAAAAGAATTTAATATTTGGAGTTTTTTTAGAAATTTATCTGGGATTGGATATAAGTGCAAATTCAATTTTTCTGACTTAAAAAAATTAAGCTTGCCTTGAAATATAATTATTTTTAAGCCTGTCCTTAAATATTTAATTGGAAAATATAAATTTAAACATATTTTTAAATTAATAAAATTAGAATCATATTTTGTTTTGTGCCAATCTTGGAGAAATTTTATTCCAGTCAAAGAAGTGCTATAATATCATTTTTCTTAAAAAATTTCTACCAGAAAAATTTCTTAGGAGCAATTTCAGGCCTGGTATGAGTTGGAGTTTGATATATAATGAAATTTATAAATTAAAGAAAAAATAATCTCAAAAGCGAAATCTGGACTTTTCTCCCAAATATCTAAAATATATTTACTTATAAATTTTTTTGCCATTTTATCTATAACATTTAATAATATATCTTTCTTTTTAAAAGTATATTGATTGTCAAATCACGTCTCTTTACTTTCAATTCTGATAAAAAAAAATGTGTATTAGAAAGAAACAAAAACTAAATTTCAACTTATTTTGTATTACATGAGAAGGGTTGGAGGTGCAAAAATTAGCCATTTTTACTCTTTTTAATATTAAATAACTAATTAAAAACTGCCTCAGTTTGAATTTATTAATTTGATATCCTTAATTAAGTTTACCATTAACGATAGGGGAAATAGAAAAATGGAAATTTTATATATAATAAGAAAATGAAACTACATTTTTAAAATAACGAGATATCAAATTTTATAAAAAAATTATATTGTTTAAAGTTATCATTGTTTAATTATTTAATGTTTCCTTTAATAATCTGCATGTAAAATGTTTATTTACTTAAGCTCATATAATATATCTATGTTTAGAAACTTTTATATATAAGATAAATTTTTGGTATCAGGTTTACACAATACTATGCTGGTACGAAAAAAGTAGCATCCATGCATCTCTGAAATTTTTTTTATTGCATTATACCACCTTAAATTATCCAAAAAACATGATTTTCATGGGACACTTTGGAAATGAGCAATTTTTTATACAGACTATGCTACACATAACAGAAGCAGTGTTTAATTTTAACATCCTGACATATATTTTTAAAGTTAAAGGATCTAAGTTTAAAAAAAAAGCTTATTTTTACGCTTACCGATTGCCACTTTAATCAATATGTAATTAATTAATTTTCTAATATTATTTAAAAGTTTTTATATGATACTCTTATTATAACACATCTATGCATTTAATTATTATTGGCAAGAAAATATCTAAAAACAGTAAATTACAGGGTATATCATATTTCCCAACTTCTTTTGGTAAAATCACAAAAATGAGCCATTTTTTATATATTTTGATCCTTGTGATATTTATAAAAATATAAGAGTTAAGATGCTAAAATTTGAAAGCTGCCTTAGTTTGTATACAAATTGCAACCAAATCTCAAGCGTTCAAAATTCAGGATCGATTTGATGTAAAATGACAGATTAAAATATTAGTACATCATGCCATCTTTATCTTTAGCCATTATTATTTGTATTAATTTTTGTAGATATTCGTTTGCCGCCCAAATTATTGATGGAAACGTTAGGTGTTAATTAATAATAGGGCTGTAATGTTAAATATCAAATCAGTGACGATATTGGACGTTTAGAAAAAATATCAGATCAGCCAATATTCTTTGTTTTATTTTTATTCACAGTTTTTATTTAATTTTGATCATTTCTCTTTCTCATAATAACTCGCATAAAAAGGTGTGAAGGAAGGCGCCATTTATAAATTAAAATTTATAAAGTATATGACCGGAACTCGAAGTCAAACCCTGCAAAAATAAAAGCGGTTTATTCTAACCCGTTTAAAAAATCTATTTTAATAAAATAAATTAATGTAAAAAAAATTACCCAACATTTTTGTATATTTTTATTTTTAGTTGTTTATTGTTTTTATTAAAAAGGGGCTTATAATAAATAAAAATTATGCAAAATAATTACCTTCCAAAAATTAAAAATATTTCATTAATTAACAAGGATCTATATTTTATCTTAATCAAAATTTTAAAGTGCTAGCTCAACCAGATTCAAAGATATATGCCTTCAAAGTCGAAAATCGCAAGTGTGTGATTTCATTAAATCTTGTTATTTTAAAAAATTAAGTTAGAGTTACAAATTATAGATCATTTTATAGCCCTTAAAATTTTACTTTGGAATATATAAAAAAAATTAAAAAATTTCAAGTGTTTTCTTATTTCCGGTTAAAAAATTAACATTGTTAGGAAGAGATTTTTTTGGGGTGTTAATATTCACTTAAAATGTTTATTACCTTTATATTAAACGATTTAATAAAAAATCTCGATAGCCATTTTTGATTTTTTAATTTTATTTGAATTTTAAAAATCAATATAGATGACGTTATATTAATTTTTTTTATAATATAATTTTTAATAAAATTATGAATAGTAATGTGATTAAAATTAAAAAATAAATTGAGTAAAACCAAGAATAATGTCCTGGGGCGATATGTAAGCAGGCAACCCATGCAGATATGATTTTATTAGGAGGCTATATTGTAAAATAAACATATTTTATAATTTTATACACAAACAATATAAAAATAAATACCTCTTGTTTTAATCTTATCCCATTTTGTGCTTATTAATAGAATTTCTTGAGACGATAATTTGTAGGTAAGTCTTGTCACTGTAATAGGATCTACTATTGTTATTATTTGATTAATAGGTAACCATATCATTTCCGCAATTATGGGGTAAAAGAAGGATAGTGATGGTCCATGGGGATGTAAAAAGGAAATATATATCTCCTTAGTAATTTCATTCTTTTTTAGTATTGTGGCTAACCATCAAAAATCGTCATAAACACATGTTACAAATCCTTTAATATTGGCAAAAGATTGGCATTTGAGATATTGTTAATTTGAAATTCCTCTGCATATGAATATATTTTTGACTTAAGTTTACTTAAACTCAAAGGAAATACTGCGTGTATTTCCCGAGTTCCTGGAATGGGACGAGCTAAATTGAATCTTTCTAGTAGTTTAATCTCTTCTAAATTGTATTGTTTGTTGGTTTAAGTAAAATTTATGGCATGTTTTTTTGCAAATTGATATAAATCAACTGGCGAAAATGTGTCCAGAAATGATGTGCTAAAGGCTTGAACGTGCTGCTAATCTTTTTAATGTCTCGCCAAGGCCATCACATGGACCTTTTCCATGGGATGTAGCTGAAAAATGTCATTCAGCTGCTACACCAAAATCTGATTCATGATAACACAGATTTATAAAAAAAAATTCTTTTTTTATATTGTGCAGCTGATCCGTCAGAGCTGTAATATATTTTGTTTGGCTTTTTGCTGAATTGATTGGTCAAAAATTTTATCATTTTAGTCTGGTATAAATATACTGCAATAACATTATGTTGAGGTTTTCTATATTGCCATTATTATTATAATATGCTATCATAATATGGATAGTGGCTTGATTATTATTCCAGTGGAATCATTGAAAGCATCTTGGATTATAAATGCATATTTTCAGAGAAATCACAAATTATCATAAATTCATTTGGTTGTAAAAAATGTTTAAGTTTTGAAATATATGATGATTGATTGGTAGAGATTATAGAAATGGAATTTCTATTAATAAGCACAAAATTTTAATAGTTTGAATATAAAATTTTAAAATGTTTATTTTACAATATAGCGTCAATAAAATAATATCTGTATGGGCTGCCTGCTTACATATTGCACCAGGACATAATTCTTGGTTATACTCTAATTTTTTAATTTTAATCACAATACTAATTATATTTTTATTAAAAATTATATATTATAAAAATATTTTAATATAACGCCATCTATATTACATTTTTTTATTTATGAAGATAATAAAAATTCAAATAAAATTAAAAAACAAAAATGGCTATCGAGATTTTTTATTAAATCGTTTAATATAAAGGTAATAAACATTTTTAATGAACATTAACACCCAAAAAAATCCCTTCCTAACAATGTTAATTTTTTATATTTTCCAACGTAAAATTTTAAGGGATATAAAATGATATATAATTTGTAACTCTATCTTAAGTATTTCTTAAAATAAGATTTAATGAAATCACGCATTTCGCGATTTTCGACTTAAAGGCGTATATCTTTAGTTCTGGTTAAGCTAGCTATCGAAAATTTTGATTTTATTAACATTTACAACATAAATAACTAACATGCCAAGTTTCATTCATTTTTGAGATGGTCGGTCGAAAATCTCGTTCTTAGGTCGATTTGACGTGGAATCACCCTATATATATGGTAAATTCCATATCAAATCAAAAAAAAATTCGATTTTCAACCCTACCCCCTTCAATTTTTCTTAAATTTTGTATACTGGTAGTATATACTATAACTAAGAAAAAAATGAAATTTTACCTTCCAACACTGTTTACCCGCTAAGATATGGCCGTTTAAAGCGCGGAAAAATGGTACGTTTTTGACAAAATGCACCACATTTATTTTTCAAATATCTCAAGAAATAATTATGTTAGAAAAATAATTAAAATTTTATTTTGTAGCTTAATAAAAGTTCTTAAAATGACATAAAAATATATGATGGACATTTTATTAACATAGAAAATCGGATGTGTAAAACCAGAAATGGCCATAGAAAAAAAGGTATTTTTTTCTGTAGATAGATATCACACTGCTTTATATTTGTTCAAAATCCTAGACTGGGATGAACATGGGTTTAGGAGTTATCACTCTTTATATGGCTAAAATTTAACATTAATATCATCATATTTTAATTTAATGAAATAGTTATGAAATAATGTTAATTTAAAAATTATGTCTAAATTATAGGCCCTTAATTTTTTTTATCTTTACAAAAAATTTTGAGAAGTGGCTGGAATAATGAGCTTTGTTTAACACTTTAGTTAAATTTTCTCTTGAAGTTACTCGACAAAATAATTCTAAACATATTTATAACTTTATTTGCCTCAAATTGCATTACATATAATACAATCAAAAATTTATAATTAAAATATATCATATATTCTAATCATCCAAGGAATTTTAATAAATTACCACTTTTGTTTTCGTCTAGGAGAATGAAAGCTTGGAACTTTGTGTTCCAGAAATTCTCTTTGCTCTCAACTGCTTTCAAGTTGATTTTCTATGTTCATATATTCATTATTGCTCACAAATATGTAATTTACCCCATAGATATTATTTCTTGCATAGTTAAATAAATTTATTGTTGTCAATATGTGATGTTCATATGGACGTTGCAAGCTTGTTCTAGCTGCTAACCTTTTAGTAACGGCCCCCAAAATGTCGCATGGACTTTTACCTTGTGCGGTTTCAAAAAATGTCACTCAGCCTTTATCCCAAAATCATTTTCATGATTGTAGAGATTAATGAAATCTTTTGTTTTTATATTGGTTACTGCTCCATCAGAAAAATTAATAAATTTTAGCCACTCTATTAAATCTTTCCTTAAAGAATACGATCAATTTTTAAAATAAATAAAATGCACATGCGTTGTGCTTTAAACAATCTGATATAACCAATAAATTTACATGTTTTATTAATAAATTATAAAAGAGTTGATAGTGGCTTGATTATTGGTCTGATTAAATCCTTGTGCATGGTTACTACAAATGCATAATTTTCTGAAAAGTTTGCAATAACTAAGAATTCGCCAACATTTAAATTGAATTTTAAAAAGTTTCGAATTAATGATTATCGTGAAGCTATAAACAAATGAGGAATTAAATTGTTTAATTATTCAATTAAATAATCTACAAATTCGTCAGCGGATTTTGTCAGTGTTTCGAGGGTAGTTCGATCAACTGCTAACCATTGTTTGAATGTTTTATAATCTATAGAATTCTCGTCAAATAATATATTAAGCCTTTCTTTTAATTTTGAATATAAATTATTTTGTCAAGTAATTTTAATTTCGAGATAAAATTTAACTAAAGTATTAAACAAAGCTCATTATTCCAGCCACTTCTCAAAAATTTTTGTAAAGATAAAAAAAAGTAAGGGCCTATCATTTAGACATAATTTTTAAATTAACATTATTTCATAACTATTCATTAAATTAAAATATGATGATATTAATGTTAAATTTGTTCAATTTTAGCCATATAAAGAGTGATAACTCCTAAACCCATGTTTATCTCAGTCTAGGATTTTGTACAAATATAAAGCAGTGTGATATCTATCTACAGAAAAAAAAATTTGAAAAAATACCTTTTTTTCTATGGCCATTTTCGGTTTTACACATCCGGTTTTCGATGTTAATAAAATGTCCATCATATTTATTTTTCTAACATAATTATTTCTCGAGATATCTGAAAATAAATGAGGTGCATTTTATCAAAAATGTACCATTTTTCCGCGCCTTAAACGGCCATATCTTAGCGGGTAAACAATGTTGGAAGGTAAAATTTTATTTTTTTCTTAGTTATAGTATTTACTACCAGTATACAAAATTTAAGAAAAATTGAAGGGGATCGGGTTGAAACCTTGGTTGATTTGATATGGAATTCACCATATATAGTGTACTAGTATATAAATTTATACTTATATTTGTATTAAGGTTAAAATAGTGAAAAATCATCACTAAGAAAGAATAATATGAAACTATATATGGTGAATTAATTCCATGACAAATAAACATGATTTCAACCCGACCTCCTTAGATTTTTCTAAAATTTTTACTAGAGTTTGCATATATTATAACTAAGAAAAATGAAATTTTATCCTCCAACTCCAAACAGCGACTGAGATACGAGCCTCTAAGGTTGAAAAATGGGCCATTTTGGGCAAATGTTCTCCCTTTAATTTTAAATATAATTAAGCTTTATTTGAATTTATTTATATAGCCTAATGGTAGGCCTTTAAATTTATGTTAAATATTGTTTAAAGATTTTAATGTTAAAAACCGGAAATGGTCAAAATCAAATGGGTATTTTTTTCTCTTAAATTTTTATATATATAGATATAGGATTAATAAATAAATATGCAAATTTTTAAGTTGGGCCGAGTGTAGGCTTAGGAGATATGGCATTTCAATCATTATTCATTAGTAAAAATTTGTATTAAATATTTGATAGATTATTTTAAGCTAAAATCTTTTATGTATTTAAATCAGAAACTTGCAGAGGTATCATTTGCATAGCCCGGGTCCAGATTTTTTAGAATATATTATATTAATTTTTAATTATATAGGTAGACCTGTACGCCGGCCAGCCTTGGTTATGCCAAAAATGCCGCCGTTTAAGAAAATCACGCAGGCCAGCGCAGAAATTTCTTTCATATTTCATACCTTTTTATTCTAATAATTGGTCAACATCAGTTGTAATTTTTTTAATGTCAGTCAGGATTTTGATGAATATTTATTTTCTACTATTTTAAAATCATAATTAGATTGACGTCATTATAGAATTCAATCAATTAAAAATCTAAAATTCCAAAAGTTACCATAATTTTACATATTTTTAAAATGGATGCATCTACATTTAATAATTTTATAAATAATTTTAGTATCCTAACTCTGGATAATAAAAAATCCATAGTCTGGAAATTTTTTTGCAAAAGAATTAGAGAAATTATTACTGCTCTAAGATATAACTGCAGAGGTTAGAATTCGAGGAAGATCAAAAAAATGTCTAAGTACAATAGATTTAACATCAGACATGTTAGATCTTGACACCATTGATCCATACCCGGATACCCTTTTTCAAATTGGCAATTTCAATGATAATAATAACAATAATTCCACCCATATGAAAACCTTAAAATTAAATGTCCCAACATGTTGGCATAGTATATCAATTATGCTAGAAAGCATATCTGGATTAAATAAGAATTTAATTAATAATGTTTTTAAAAGAATTGGGAAGCAGTTTCTCAAATTATGAATCTGAGCTGGTAGAAGAACGATTAGCATTTCTTTCAAAATTTATAGAAACTGTCGAATTTCTTTCAGTATAAAAAGGGTCTACTTTAAACTTGGCGTTACTTCTTAGAAGTGAAATTGAAACAAATTTAATAGTAAATGATAGTGATAGTTCTGAAATCATTTCACTTAAGAAAATATGCTAAAAAAAACTTGTTACGATTTTCGGTGTGTAATCTGCAAGTAATAATATTAAGTATATTCTTTTATTTTTTATTTAAAATTATCTAGAATTGGCTTCTCTTTTAGATCCAAGATTCCAAAAATTGACAATTGTGTCAAAGTATTTAATAGAGCAAAATTGTTCAGCTTCAGAATTTATAATAAAACATCTTAAACTTATAGAGAATGATGATAATCAGGTAGTAAATATAGCTAATGAGGATCAAGATGAATTATTTAATTTAAACAAATATAAATTATGATTCCAAGTTAGGTGACTTAGAACAAGAATGCCAGAGTTTTCTTGGAAAACGATATCCACAAGATATTGACGTTCTAAATTTTTGGAGAGAAAAGAAGAGTAAACTTCCCAATCTTTCCAGGCTCGCCAAAAAATTCTTTGCATTCTATTGACTAGCACACCTAGTGAAAGAGTTTTCTCTACCGCTGGATTGACGTTAAATTCAAGGGCATCATTATTATCCCAAAAATTTAAATAAAATAATTTTTATACATGATAATTATAAAATTACGAAATCGATTTTGGATTTATAATGAGTTTTCTATTAAATAAATATTAAAAAATATGCCGAGATATCTGTAGAGTAGTGTATATTCATTTTTTTAAAAAATAATAAGCAATTAAAAAATTTATGTTATAAAAATTTATAACTACGCCGATTTTGTTGACGGCGGCTAAAAATCGGCTCGTCGCCGGCCGTCGATTGGTTTTTGAAAATTGCGCCGGCCGCCGATAGCTTCGTCGGCACACAGGTCTATTTATAGGTAATAATAGCGATTGAGTATTAAGAAAATTTGCCCTGGATATTTAAAAAACCTGGTCCACGTATATTTCAAAAATTAAAGTACGACAAGCTCAGTTTACCCGGGCCGGGCTCAGAGCCATGCAGGTCTCTGGTTTAAATAAAAGATAAGGTGTGGGAAAAGTATTTATGTAATATACTTATTTCATTCCTAAATCGCACAATTTGGATAAACTTACGTTTTGTGAAGACCTAAGAAATGCACTTCCTTGGATGACTAATCAGAATTAATCATTAAAGATATAATTTGCATTATAAGACATAAAATTAAGACATATGTTTATAAAAAAATTTCAGAAGATAATTTTAATTATAACGATGAATGTGAAATCATTAAGCAATTGGAAAATAAATTTGAAATAACACATTCTCGAAATGAAAAAATTCGGATATTGACGGTTTTACCAAATTCCTGGACCTTAAAAACAAGAAGAATTTTCTACGACTAAATCCTTGGCAAGGTTAGCAAAAAAATTGGTCATGGAAAGGATGTTTTATTCAGGGTCGTATGATGCCTGGTAAACACCGTATTATAACAATAAAGGTCAAAAGAGAAAACCAATTGAAAAAAATACTTATTTTATATTATCATAATATTCTAATTTTAAAGAAATCTAATATTGATATAAAAGTTATCTTTAATAAATTTGCAGATTTAAGACCAATTCTATTTTTTTTTCGGATGGTGTAGTAGATATATGGAATAAAATTCATGATCTACATAAACTTGAATTTGTAAAGCTAAATGACATTTTTTCGTAAAAGCCCATGGCAAACATTACCAAAAGATTAACACAAAGTATAGTTATGTTATGTAATGTATATTTCGATATTATAAATAAATTTTTGTCTATTGTTTTTATTATATAATTATAATAATTGAAGCGTTTATGTTTTTTTAAAAATATATAGAGATCATTAATATATTTTCTGTGATTTAAAACAAAATAAAATATTTACTGTGTCTATTTTTATTTAATTAATTAAAATAAAATCAAGGTAAAGTTCTTTAACAAATTAAGAAATATAAAAAGTAAGAACCCAAAAATTGTGTCTATTTAACAAAATAAAATTAAGGTAAAGTTCATTAACCAATTAACAAATATATTAAAAGGTAAAGGTACTAAAAGTACCTTCAGCGTAATATGAGAATCTATTAAACCCCTTAGATTCATTTAATTATTGTAGCAAATATCACTGGAATTAATTACGCATATTTAAAAGATGATGAATATGAAAAATTATCTTGTTCAAACCCATTCCCGGAGTACATAAGTTTCTCGCTTTATGCCACTTCGGGATAAGGTTAAATTATTTTCATATTGTGAAAATGATTGAATATTCACTATCTAAAAATTAAATTTTGTTTTCAATAGTTATAATATTGATTTGTATCTTTAAGTTATTTTGATGAAAATTCAATTCACCAATTAAATTAATTGAAGCCCCCCCCCCTTCCAACCTTCCCTCAAAAAAAAATTACCCAGATCATAAATAACTATTTATATAAAATATTTCATAACTTTTGACTTATATTACAATTATTGATTAATATCAAATATTTATTAAGGATATTTGCAATGGACTAATGATTAAAATGCCATATCTCCTAAATCTGAACTCTGCCCAGCTTGAAAATTTGCATATTTATTCATTAATCCTATATATATATAATTAATAGAAAAAAATACCGATTCGATTATATGACCATTTCCGGTTTTTGATATTAAATTTTTTTTAACATATAATTTAAAAGGCCTACAATTAATTAGGCTATATAAATAAATTTAAATGACGCTTCTAGCTCAATTACATCCAAAGAATAATTAAAGGGAGTGCATTTTGCTCTAAAGGCATATTTTCTAGCTGATCTGGTTTTCGAAATTTTTTTTTGATGAATTTGAACCTACAAATTATTTAAATTTAACTTGTTTAGAATGTAAGTTTAAAAAAATATTGCAATTGTTTTCTTCTAATGGTAAATTTTAGTGTTAGTGTTGCAATCAAAATGATTGGCCTAAAAAATATTTTTTATTTTCATTAAATACAATAAATTTTTGTATATGAGCCAGGTTTGGGAATATTTTTTAATGTGGGCTAGGTCTGATTAAAAAAATTAAGGCTACTATATAACTTATAAATAACAACTTTTCTACAAATTTAAAGACAAGACATATTTTTAGAATTTTAAAGCCTTAAGACTTTTTTTGATTTTTAGATATAAAATAATGACAAAAAAATCAATGTAAGTTCCGGTATCAGTGCAGTTTGAAATAAATATCGGATCTGGAAAAAAATTATGGATCGGTGCAGTCTTAGTTAATAAACAATTAAAAAATCCCAAATTTTTTTACTGGACATAAGATGACCAAGTATCAGTAAAAATTTTTTTTTTTCCTTTCTAATTTTCTTTGAAAATAAATATAGTTTAAATTGATTTAGTTTTTTAGTACTATTTATTTAATTCCTGAAAGAGTTAAAAATGCTTTAATTTTGCGCTTATAATCCCTAATATCTCAGGTAATATTAAAGCTAGTGAGTTCAAATTTTGTTTCTGTTCTCACTATAACAATATATAATATATCAGAATCGGAAGGGAATGCCTTTTTTGTATGTTCCAACATGGAATTTCTTTATTACCTTGTTACTAATTATATCTTTTAAAAAAATATATAATGAAGCGATTCCCGACCACATTCTCAATAGTATAATTTCACCCGACGACCCATGTTACCCTCCTTTGTCGCGGAGTAACGAAATTATCTTAGATGGATCTCAAACCCTCAACAACAAACAGCTCAATTCCCTCATAACATACGCTCTGCAAAACGAACTCATAGCCGATAAACAGGCCGCTCTCCTTAGTCAAATGGCGAAAAACTCCAATAACAATACTACGATTATGAAATGGACCAGATCAGACGGGTTTAAGCTGGAGGCCCAGAAATTCGGCATACCTGATGGTATATAATATTTTGCACATGTTTGTTTTATCTATTATTAATAAATATTGGGTTTTACCAATTTCCCTTTGACCGGAATTTAGGTTCAAAATATTGCAGTCTTGCACAGACAGATTCAAGTCCGATTTGACTTAACTAGGATTTAGACTTGACCGGACTTTGACGAAAATTTATATTATATTGTTTTCCAAATATTTTTTTGAATATAATTTTCAAGAATAACCACAAAATTGGTTATTTATTTATTTCTCATATTTTGTTGGTTTTATAAATATTTCTAAGAATTAAGTTATTTTGATATCTTGTAATTTCCAAATTATTATAATGCCTGAACGTTTATTAAAATACATATGAATTGACCAAAACGTAGCAGCATTAAATGACCACTATTATTTCCACAAAGTCATAAATTATTTATTCCATAAGCTTAATTAATTGTATTTTCTTTTACAATTTAAATTCAAATAAGATATAACTACTTGGAATAAAGCTCACGTTCAGCGCTGGGTCCTGTGGGCCAAACGAGAGTTTAACCTAGCTGCCCCGGGTTGCCAATTTCAAGCCCAAAACTTTAAATCACTACACGGAACGGAACTTTTAGCCTTAAATCATGTCGATTTTTTAAGAAAATGTACTGGAGACGGAAACATTACCCAAAGTTCAGACAAAACCTTGGACGTATTGTGGACTCACTTAGAACTCATGAGGAAATGTGGAATAGTAGCTACGCTCTACAACGAGAAAGACGAATCGAAACCGAAAGATAATAAACTCGGAGCAGGCAATTACTTTTTGGAAAATTTTAACGCCAAAAATTTCAACGGAAAGATAGTAGGAGAAAAGGAGGAAAAGGTGAAAATAACGATAGGCCCAGGAAAGAATAACGGTTTGAGTAATATGATAGGTTCTAAAGTGCCTCCCGGTGGTTCTTGTGCTAACCATTTTGCAAAATACGGTTAGCTATTTTTTATATCATCTAATATTTTTTATAATATTCATAAACACACAATTAGAATTTATAGGTATTAATAGCGAAAAAATTATCATGCTTTAATATATTTCACGTGTTGTAGATAAATTTTTATGCTCTATACCTAAACTATTATGGACTAGATTTTATGGCTACTGTTTTGTTTGATTTTATCTAAACAAGGTATAGACTAGGCTAAATATTTCCTTTAAAAAAGTAAAATAAGATTCACTTTGAGATTGTTTTTTTTTTGAATAAATTTTGTAAATATGATAAATTTTATCTATATTTTCGGTTAATTTAATTTATATACGTTTTATGTTGATTAGAATAGATATTTATAACATAATTTTAAGATTTTATGATTCTTTTAAGTAGCATGTTATATATTTGTATTAAATTCACAGGTAAGTATGAAAAAATGACAAACTCGTTTCAAAAATTAAAAACCAACAGGGTTATGCATACCAATGTCACTTATGCTCCATTCAGAAACGGTAATTTTGTGGATAATTTATAGTGTATTTGTTTAATTCATATAATTTGCATCTTTTCCTTCCATCTAAGTTTCTCCTACAAACATGATTTAACACATCATATAGGCAACGTGGGAATTCAACTTTGGCAATTTCTTTTGGAACTCCTGATTGACAAAGATTATCGTGAAATAATCAGATGGGTCAGTGACGACGGCGAATTTATACTCAGCAATCCTGAAGTGGTTGCCAATTTGTGGGGTCAGCGCAAGAACCGGCCTAATATGAATTACGAGAAATTGAGTCGGGCTCTTAGGTAACTCCTGATATCTTTTATTTTGTATAACGGTACAATTAAACCATATAAAAATTATATTGTCACCTTGTAGAGAGCGACAATTTATAGATTATAAATTGAAACTGGATCATGTTAGAAGTTTCTATATTGTCGCCTTAATATTGGAGATACATCTTGTAATTTTAAATGGAGGATTCTTTTGACTACATTCTTAATCTAGTCCCATAATTTTGTTGATTATAATTTATACAGCTCTTTTCTTCTCATAGTGTGTTTTTAGTTCTTTATTCTAATCAGTTGGGAAGAAACTCTGAAAAAGATGTAGACTTTTTTAAAAGCTACATACATTAAAAAAACTAATAATTATCTTCATTTCATAAAATTACCTAACTTAGGTATTATTATGATGGTCATGTCCTCACCAAGGTTCACGGTAAACGTTTCGTTTACAAGTTTGTGTGCGACATGAAATCGCTCATAGGTTATAGCGCCGCCGAACTGAATCAACTCGTTATTGAATGCGAGAAGGAAAAACTGCAAAAGCAGATGGAGCAGACCCTTACCTCGGATTTCGATTACGGCGAGAAATGAAATAGCATAAATCTTTATAGAAATATCACTTCCTCTCTCTCTATTTATCCAACTAATCTTTTTTTTTAAATCATCTTTTCGTTTCCTTTATTGTGGTAAAGGAATTGGGTTTTTAAATCCCATACTTTTATACAAAAGTCATTAAACGCGAAATTTGTTTATATAAGTATTTTTTAAAGGACCTTTAGTTTTATTCGTTATTTAACCCCCTCCCCCAACACTTATTAAAAAAACATATTCAGGTATCGTTACAAAACAATAAAAAAACATAAATTACATTTATTCTCTCGTAAACTTTATGGAATTAGAAATTATTTAGCTCTAAATTTTTTTTAAATGTAATTTTGTACATCTTAAACAGTATTTAGGTAATTATATTTGATTGGATTATGCACTCATCATTATTATATTAAAATTTGTATGTTGAAAATAAAATATATTTAAATCTAATATAAATTGATTAACAAAATTTTTTTTAATCAACATTTTTATATATATCAATATAATTTTGTAATTTATGAAGTATATTATAAATCGTAACCTTTAATATCATTCAATAATTCTTCCCATTTCCCCATTAATCGTTATATGTGTTGATTTGCTTTACTTAAACATCTATCCCTGTATTAATAATAATCAAGCACACGTTTATATCCCTATTTATGGGGCTCTTTTTTTAGTCTACTATATTTTACATGTCGGTGTCTTTATTATATTATTGACTCGTTGGTAGACGCCAACTGGGTTTCTTGTTTATAAATTAAATCTCTTTAAAAAATATTCTTAAACAAAAATATTAAGTATTCTTGTAAAATCTTCTTATAATTATTTAATATATATATGACATTTAAAAATACATTTTATATAATAATAACACAACCATCAAGTTGTGAATTACCTTTTTAAGTAATAACTATTTTATCTTATGTTAAAAAAATATTCATATTATTTAATATATTATTATAGAGAGAAGGATCCTTTAAATGCAAACTATTTTATCCGAAATATATTATTTTTATCAGCTCTATTTAATTTTGTTGTATCATTTTTGGTTAATCCATATTTATATTCTATAATATTTATATTATAATTTTTGTAAAATTAAAACAATATCAACTACAGCAACAAGTGTACTATTCAAGTCTAATAAATTCGGGAAATACTTTTATAATTATTTTATGTGTATATTTTTAAAAAGAAATTACCTACTTTTTATAGATATATTTTATTACTGTAATAATAATTATATTTAAAGTCCAGAAAATGAAATAAATCAGTTTTTTTTATTTTTTTGCGTCAAATGCAATATTTACTTATTCTATAATTTATTTTAGATAATTTTTTCTATCTTCTTACTTGGATATACTGTTTCCTTCATATTAGCTATAATTATGATGCCTATCAAAACTCAAATCTTGTTTTATTACTTAGGAATAGTGTTGTTAAACGGCTCGTTTTGAGCCGATTTTAAAAACGGCTAACTCAATATTTTAACCAGAAAAATATTGCCTAAGCCTTGAGATTTTGCTAATAGATGTTCAAACCTTTGTTCCTTCTACAAACAAAATCTTCAATCTTGCTTAATATTATTCAGGATGAAATATTGAGTTAGTCCTTTTTAAAAATCGGCTCAAAAAGAGCCGTTTAACAACACTACTTAGGAAGTTCGATCAAAAAGTCCAGCTTAATTTCTCATCAATACTAGGATGGTCTCTTTGTCCAGTATACCTGGGTGATGGCTAATTCGGCTCAATTTACAGGCACGTGCAGGATAAAATCCTTTAATATTAAGGCGTTTATTTATTTAGATCTTTCAAATTTGAGCTGTCTATTTAAAAAAAACCCGAGGTCGAAGTGATAGTTTTCGGCTAAAAACTCGGTTTAGCCATCTAAAAATATAGTAATTGAAATTGTTGGGGCCACGACCTTGGGCAGTTCAAACATAGGGGAGGAATCGACTGAGTTCGACCGGGATTGAGAGTGGGACCGGGGAACCAGATTTTGGTCATCGTAAAAAGCACTAATCGTGGGTAGTCGTCTATAGAATGTAGTAAACAACATATTTTAACTCAAGTTTATATATGAAAATTAGAATTTATTCAATTAAAATTTTTTGTCCAAGTTTAAATTCAAAAGAATAAAAAGATTTATTAAAAAATGCATAATCCATTAATAATCCCGATTACATATTTTACACGTCTTATATACTTAAAATTTCGTTGGCAACAACTTTTGTTCTTGTCCTCAAAAAATAACTAATGAAGTATTTTTATAAAGATTTTATACATGTTGGTCATCCTTAAAACTGACTAGGACCAGTTTCAAGTGAATAAAATATGATAACAAGGTTTTATAATTTGCAAAATCGTGTAAAAAAAGTAAAGAATAATAATGAACAAAGGAAATAAAATATGACAAACAATGTGGGAAGGCTTTGAAACAAGTACTATTATAAAAGATTTTTAAGTGAAGGAAAAATCATAACAAGGTATTGTAATGTATAAAAAAAATGGATATAAAAAAACAACGGGGTTTTGTTAAAACAACACTCCTCTCCGCTTAAACATTGCTACTCGGTTGGTCGCATCCCTGGATTAGGACGGATTTAATGTCTAAATTAATTTAATTAAACAAAAAAAGAACGGCATACTCCGCACCGTTAGATTAGAGCTGATTTAAGTCCTAAGTTAATTTATAGACCCCCCAAAAAATGAACGGCATACGCGCACCGCTGGATTAGAGCGGATTTAAGTTCCAAGTTAATTTAATTAGACAAAGAAAATGAACGGCGTCATCGCACCGCTGGATTAGAGCAGATTTAATTCCTACCTTAATTGGATATAAGCAAACGATATTCGCCGCACCGCTGGGTTAGGACGAATTATAGTCTTAATTTTAAAAAAATAATGTACAGACTAGAGGTGGGCGCGGGCCGTGGGTCACGGCGTGAGTGTGAATAATTTTTAAATTCCAAGGCGTGACGGGCCTTCCCAAAATTTTCTCCGAGAGTGATCGGGCGTGAACATAAATTTCCCGTGAATCACGGAAATTTTAATTTTTAAAATTGTTTTTAATTGCAAATTTATAATTATATTATATATTTGCTTATTTAATTTAGTTCTTTTTTAAAAAAGAATAATTTATGAAAACTAAAAATCTTTCTCATTTTATAAATAACATCCGGTATCATTTCGTTAGTTCTATTTTCTTTTTATGTTTAGGTGATTTTATCGTGATCTTTAAATGCAACAGAAAGTGAAGAATTTTACAAGCTAGGCCAAGAGATAAATGTTGGTGTTACATATGAATAACAAAATAAAAAAGTTGTGAACCGGAAAACTCTCATGAATACTATAGGTCCAAAAATATACCATGAAATAAAATTTAAGATTAAAAGCATGATCAATAATAATTACTTGTCGATAAACACTGATATTTGGACGGATGACTTTAAAAATCTAAGTTTTTTAACCATTATAGGACATATTATCATTATGTAATTAAAAACATTTGTTTTGGCCACAAAGGCAATGAATGAAAAAACGTCAAAATTATAAGTGTAGTCAATTCAATTTTAGGAGAATATACAGAAGTAGAAAAAATTACTTAAATAAATGTATAGTTGTGAGTAATAACGGAGCAAATCTTATAAGTGCATTCAAAGATGACGAAATGCTAGCATGTATATGCAATATACTAAATAATATTATGCATTATATTTTTGACAATTGTTTAACTGAAATAGCCTTAAATATATGTAAAAATACAGCTAGCACTGCCACACCCTTAAACAAGATGTAATAGCTAGAATAACGAGATGGAACTCTGTATATATGATGATAAAGAGTTTCTTAAAATCATATTCTAATACAGGTGTACTTGTTTAGCAAGCAAGAATTAAATAGATTAGCCACAATTGATATCAGCATCATACGCGAGTTAGATAAATTTTTATCAATATTTATAAGAATGCTCGGATGATCTGAGAGCAGATTCCTCCCACAATAAATGAAATTTGTCTATGGAAACAAAAATTAATAAAATTTTGTTAACCTTCTGAACGTGATACAATAATAATCAAAACCTTAAAATATAGAACAAGATTGCTTTTAAAAGATTATTGTGCAGCCACTACATAAGGTAGGCTTAATTCTAGATCCGAATTTCAAAAGACTTAAGTTTTTAATAAAAGAAGAAAACGATATATATAAAACAATCTTAAAAATGCTAAATGATATAAAATTAGATGATGTGCATAAGTCAATGCCAACTATCATTTATAACTTTCCAAACTTATCCTATACTCATAAAAAAACCGTATATTCTAAATTATCAATACCAACCATCACTTTCCTAATTCATCCTACACTCATAAAAGACCGTATATTCTAAATAAAAAATTTAGAGAATTTCTAGATTATTCTGAGGAAGAATTAACATCACCGATGGAAGCTGTGAGGATGAACTTAAAAGATTCATATAAAATAACAAGACAATATTTTGAAGTTTTGGAAGCATGAATATTCATTTCCTTTTTTGAGAAAATTAGCGAGTAATTTTGTCAACCCCGACAAGTTCGGCTTCTAATGAAAGGTTATTTTCTGTAGCCAATCTCTTATTAGAGGAAAGGCGTACACAATTGAATTTTTTCTAAATAAATTTCGATTTATAGATTGTATTTATTTTTTGTTATTAATATGGATTATGAAATTAGAGAAATAAATAGAATGAATTCAAAAAAGTGTAAAAATATAGCAATAGTTTTGAAAAATTTAAGAACACCGTGAATTTTCGGGCGTGACAGGCGTGAATCAAAATATTTCTTGTCGTGAGCGGGCGGGTTGGGTCGAAATTTTTTTAGTGATAAGCGTGAATGGGCGTGATATTTTTTTATTGCCACCGTGAGCGGGCAGGCCGTGAATGAAAAATTAGGCCCGCGCCCACCTTTAGTACAGACTATGCTATACACAAAAAAACGGGATAATTAATGTCAAAAAAAGGTAGAAAACAAAAAAATCGGAGTTTCTTTAGATTACAACACTCCTCCCCACTTAAACTCTGCTACCCTGGAGAGGGGTCCAAATGATCTTGCAGGTTCCTCCTGTTCTTGCTCGGTTCCTAGTTAGCTGATGGGTAGGATATTGCTGGGAAGGGTGGTTTCGGATGTATTGCTGGTGAATTATAATTAATGGGTTATTGTTGTATGTTTGTCTATTTGAGCAGTTGATTTGGTAATGTCCTAGGTTTCCACAATTGTAACAGGTGGTTATTCCGTTGAATATTGCGTTGTGGAGGTGAATAGAATTTTTGACTTGTCTGTGGTGGGTATACCTTATGGGCAGCGTATTGTGGCTATGGTACGTTTTGCTCATCGGAGTGTTGGTTTAGAGTTTCTGCCATTTCCCACGTTTAAGCTAATATTAATTTTCCTTTAAAGGTTAAGTTATCCGACGTAATTAATAGGCCTTGTATTTTAGATGACTGGATACCGGCTCCAAATTGTGATGATAGGAAGAGATCTCAGCTGGGGCCTAGATAGCATTGTGTAGCTAAAGTGTAATAGACTCATTAACCTTAAAGGCAATTAATAATATGATTAATTGTACAAATATATTATTTGTGTATAATGATTAATTGATGTATTTAGATTGTGATTTGTAAAAGATATACAATACAAACTGACGTACAAAATATATTAAACCGTTAAAAATATAATAAATTGTACAATAATAGTGAAATATGTCATTGGCGCAGTTTCAAATGGAGAAATAATATAAAGGAGCGCGAGATGGAAGTTTATTTATCAAAGATGGAAGTTTATTTATCAAAGATGGAATTCATTTTTAAAATCGCCAAAATAGATGACAAAAAATCATTTTTATTAGCAAATATTGGACTAGAGGTTTATTCAAAATCCATATAAAACCCAAAGTGCCGAAATTTAAATGCAATTTGTCATAACTGTGGAATAAAAGGACATTTACAGAAAGTATGCAGAAGGAATCGTGGTAAGAAAGAATATATTCGAACGATAGATGTCTCAGAAAAAGAGCGAGAAAGTTTTGAGGATTGAGATTCTCCAGAGGAGTTGCGGAAAAAATTTGAGGTGAAATTAATGATAGATAAAATATATATTAATTTTTTAATTGACACAGGATCGGTAGTCTCCATTTTGAATAAACGGATATTATTTTAAAATCTTATAATAATGTAATGATCGATATTCTAGTAAATGTATATTACCCATTAATTATAAGAATAAAATTATATATAATGAATTTATAATTGTAAACAATGGTATTAATTTGATAAGTAGTAAACGGAACGCGTTCAAACGAAGTTTGTTTTATTGAAAAAAATGATGAACGGCGTTCCTTTTATTTTTGACGAATTTTGAACGTGAATGCGTTCCCTTTTTTGACGAACGCGTTCGAATTTAACATTCGTTCAATTTTAAAAACACTTTTTATTTTTATTTATTTGAAAAATTTAATCTAATCCTAATTTTTTAAGAAAAAAATTCCTTTTTCAGATTTCAATTTTTTTAACACACCATTATTATAGTTTATTAATTTGAATATTTTGTGTTAGGGATCTTTTACGAAAGAAACATATAATTTCATATATTAAGGTATATCGGAAAGGGTAAGTTCCACTTATTTTTGTTAAATTACAACTGGTTACTGGTATCCTTGAAATCGACATAATTTTATGAAGGGTGGGCTTTCATAAAATTCACGTTCGCTCATTTTGGCAGGTCTATGATCAATGTGCTATAAAAGATAAGATAAGAAGATTGTTTATATTTTAATTTAATAGCTTAGCATAAGCATGGATATTATTATTTCATCCTCATTATCTGATTCTGAAAATTCAAAATCAGATGAATTAACATTACCATGGCCCAAATATGATAAATATTTTACAGTAACATCCTATATTGAAGGAACTAATTCAATACTTATCAAATGTAAAATGTGCCAAAAAAGTATTACATCAGTTTTAAAATCTTCAAGTTTCAAAAACGACATTTGATTATATATTAATTATTTTATTTTATATAATGTAACTAAGTAAAATCATTAAATTTGAAGAAAAAATGCATTTGGGCTATTTGCCCCAACAATAACGATAGTTATTTTAAAATTAAAAAAAATTAGTGGCCTAGGTCAACCATTGATAGACGCAGTATTAAATGGGATTAATAAAAGGTATTAAACCTATCATTATCAAATTAATTTCATATATTTTTATTTTTTGAAGATTTGAACATATATATGAAGATCAATATATTCTTTCTGCAATTATATATCCAGTATTCAACCTTCAAAGGGCCATGGATAAAACATCTATAAAACGAACCTATAAAAAATTAACTTATAGCGTTATTGAAAAAATACATTGAAAACAGAAATGATAATGCAAGAACTATTAATTTAGAGATATCCTTTTTTTCGACGAAGAAGTAGAGGATGGATTGAATGAATATAACTTATTTCAATTTTTTGAAGCAAAGGACAAAACAATAAATGTTTTTAATAAATTCCCCACATTAAAAGAGTTTTTGTTTGTTAAGTATAATACAGCAATCCCCTCATCTGTCCCTGTTGAGCGCGTTTTTAGTATAGCTAATGCTGTATTAACTGCCAAGCGTTCCTGTCTATCAGATAAAAATTTTGAAAAATAATTGTTATTAAAAATTAATAAGAAAATTTTTTTATTTGCTATATTATATTGTATTTATAATTATATAATCAAAATAAAACTATATTATTTTTTAACTTAGTTAATATATGTGTTAAAAAATATAAGACATTTATTTATATTAAATTAAATTAAAAAATTTATCACAAAATTTTGAACGAACGTGAACACGTTCATGAATGTGAACTCGTTCCTTTTTTTTGAAAGTGAACGTGAACGCATTCGATTTTTGTAAATGAACGTTGAACGCGAACGCGTTAGATTTTTTTAGAAATGTTTACAGCACTAGTTAATAATAATAAATCAATGTAACACAATGAATGAGGTTTGGGTGGATAATATTGAAAAAAAGTTTATTCTAAGAAATTAGGTTTACTGAAAGAGTTTAAAGCTAGTTTATCGGTAAAACCCAACCCCAACTTTCAATGTCTTAACAGACCGATACCATTTGCGTGGAAAACACTAGAAAAGGATACAATGACTGGAATCCATGGGAGTTATAGAAAAACTAAAATACTCGAATATCGCTTCGCCGATCGTGCCTGTACTAAAAAAAGATGGGTCTTTACGAATTTGCGGTGATTTTCGATAGACAGTTAATGCAAATATTTTGACTGATAAATATCCTATACCCAGAATTTTTAATTATCAGCCACACTAAGTAATAGATCAAAATATACGGTATTAGATTTACCAAAAGCGTTTTCAAATATGAGGAGGCAAAAAAACTGATAGTGATCAACACGCCAAGTGTATTGTATCGCTTCACACAACTTCCGTTTGGGGTGGCCTCAGCGCCAGCCTTTTTTTAACAAGCAATGAATTTGTTTTTAAAAGGACTGCCTGGGGTAATGATATTTGGACGATATAATAATTACTGGAGAATTAATTGAGATTCATAAAAAAAAATTGATAAATGTATTAAAGATGTTAGAAATAAGTATGAAATTAAATATAAAAAAATGTAATTTTTTTAAAGAAAAGATTGAATTCTTAGGTCATACCATTAACAAAGAGGGAATCACAACAACAAATAAGAATACCAATGCAATTTTAGACGCACCGTACCTAAAAACGTTAAAGAATTACAAAATTTTAGGTATCATTAATTATTATCAAAATTATAAACAATTTCAACTATTGCCGCTCCGTTATATAGGCTTTTAAGGAAAAATGTGCCATGGAAATGGATAGATAATGAAATAAAAGTAGTCAATAAATTTAAAAAAATTAATATCAGAGGCACCAATTTTAGCACGGTAATCCGGAAAAACTGATAATTCTAGCTGATGATGCGTCTCAACATGGAATAAGATCAGTTCTATCTATACAACGAGGAAAACCCAATCGATTGGATTTGCTTCTCGGACATTAAATGCCGCCGAACGAAATTACAGTCAAATAGAGTGTGAGGCTTTAAAAATCTTATTTGAATTAATTAAATTTATACAATATTATATTGGTAAACATTTTGCTATAATCACTGATCATGATCCACTTATATCGTTACTTAATCCATATAAAGAATAACAGATATGTAATCAAGATTAATATAATGGTCATTATTACTAGCAAATTATGATTATGAATTGTAACTTCGAGGAACAAAAAATAGTAATGCAAATATGCTTTACTGTTTCCCAATTTTCGGTAAACCATCTGTTTGGGAAGAGTTAGATATTAATTTAATAGTATCGGGTGCTCCACAATTTATTTCAGCTTTAGATATAAAATTACACACAAGAAATGCGGTATTATCAAAGGTTTCACAGTACATTACAACAGGGTGGCCGAAGATATTAGAGGAATATCTAAAACCGTTTTTCCAGCGCCGAAATGAACTCACGATAAGGGCAGGGTGTATATTATGGCTATTAAGAACCATAGTTCCAAAAAAATTAAAAGTAAATATTTTATCTTCTTTTTTACATATGGGGCATCAGGGTTATACTAAAACAAAATTATTGGCCCAAGAGAACATTTAGTGGTCGAATATACCCAATATCTTAGCCAAAAAATATAATCTAGGGAGATCTAGCCAATAGATGACCGAAAGGTTTGGACTATCAAGGAAATCTCGAGGCTTGCGTGATATTATTTTGGACTAAATCTTAATTTAAACTCGGTTAAATCGAGCCTTTAACAACACTACACGGGGGATTCGGAATATTTTATTTTTCGAATCATTTGCTGGGGGAACCAATATTAAATTATTTTTAAAAAAAATTCTGATTTAAGCGTAAATGTGCAGGTCTTTGATTTTGAGGAACGCTAATGAAAATTTTTTAGGACAACTCTTCGTGAAATTTAGTATGTAAAACAAATATATTTAACGAAAACTCGAAGTATTTGGATTAATTTAATAGTAATCTTATTTTTTCATGTAATATATTTTTTCATGTAATATATTTTTTCATGTAATATATTTTTTCATGTAATATATTTATTAATCTTTTCTGTTATTTATAAATTTTCATTATTTTATATTTATAATGGTAGAGAAAGCAGCCTGTGGCAAATAACGGGGATTAATAAATGGTGGGGAATCAGAGATTGAAATAACTCTAAAGATGATTAGAAAAAAAAAATAAGTTAATAAAATATTTATAAGAATAAATAAATGCCCTGTTATATTTTTATAATATTAAAATAAAAGATGAAATAAAAAAATATTATATTTTTAATAAGTAAGTATATAGTTGTTAATGTAACGGTGTGCTGATAGTGAGCTTGATCACTCGAAACCGATACTATTTGACTAAATCTCGCACAAAAGGTTTGGCATTAAAAGATGGGAGCATGAGTAAGATAAAATGAGAATACTTTTCTTTTTATATTGCTAAAATCTTTATTATCTAAAAATATAAATGATTGCAATCGTATTAAAAATTTACTTCTGATTCGGTTGTTGACATATACTTGCATTTTGTAGTCAACATATAAAAATCGTACATTCGTAAAATAGAAAAAGAAGCAGAATTAGAATGGTTATGGATCATCACTGTATGTATATAGCCTATTTCATATACCAATCATAGATCCCAATATATTAAAATTTCCAAATCATAATTATTACTATAGGAAACTATTAAACGTTTATTTCTAAATCGATTTTGAACAATTGGAAAGAAAGTAATTTGTTGAAGTTGTGCCTTAGGTTAAATTTCCTCCAAAGATGCCTTAGCAATTTTCGCATTATAGTGAACATTTGCGAAAATAATAAAGAATCCCACTTAATTCGATTTCTTTCAATAATTTTCTTTCTACTGACATCATTAAAAAGGCTTCTAGATAATCCTGTCTAATATTTACTAGCAGTCTATTTTTTAATTTTCTGTAAGGTTGTTCTCATCTCACTCGTGAAAAAGATAAAGCGAGAAGATATTCGTATACTATATATAAATTGGTATATTTAGATTAAAGCGTCTCATATAGACATATCAAACATTGCTTGCATTTTATATTGTTTAGTGTTAAAGGTTCTCCACCTTTGCAACTTTCTTTCATAGAATCTAGAATAAATTCTTCAGTTTTACTTTTAGACTCTTATTTGAAGAGATTCCTTTCAAAGCCTCTTTAGTTACACTTTTCCTAATAATTTCACCAAAACTTCTATGATGGAAATAATGAGTATCAGTTATAAGATGTTGATTATTCAAAATCTTTCTGTAAAACTAGTTACTATTCGATGATATCATGATACTCGAATTCTGTACATTTAAAGGGAGTCATTACCCTCATCTGAACATTCCTTAAAACACTTATTCTTTTTACGATAATTCTACGCTGCGATATTTCAGTTTCCATGCATATGTCATTGGTATCATCAAATCGGCAAATTTTTATTGATACATATTGCTATATTTATAGCTTTGCTTTCATATATATTAAGAGGAAATTTAAATTTGAAAAAAATTTAGAATCTTCATTTTCCAGGCAGTTAAAATATCTAACTTTCTTGTTTGTAAATATCTTGATAAAAGCCCAATTGTTTCAAAAATTTTAAAAAATTGTGTTAATTACTAGGGATATATATATTTTTTTGTATTTAATGTATCAGATAACAATGTAAATGTTATGTTTGTATGGAATTATCATTAATAATCAATCAGTTTAAGTAAAAAGATTAATGGATAAATAATGAAATGGAGTTCCCAATCTCCCTTCTCTAGCACAGGAAAATCCTTAAACATTTACATTGGGTTAAGTTATATGAATTACAAATATGGTTAATTTAAGTTGGGGGGGGGGGGGGGTTATAAACTTTCTTAATACTTAATGCAGATGTAAAAACAATCCAACCACTAGAATTTTAAATCAGAGACAGAGAAAAGTTTTTAGGGCTATATTATGCAATTTTTCCTTTAACTTAAAATAAATGTTTTTCAAAATTAAAAATATTTTATTTTTATGGTATAAAATTAAATTGAATATGAAAGAAACTTCATTTTTTATATTAGAAATCTATCTTATCTTATAGATATACCAAACATATATATTTGATATTAAAATAATTATTGGTTTTGTTCGTATTGTTTATTATTTTCATTTCGGTCCATTCCCATTAAATATTCATATAAATTTTATATTAGTATTCTATTTTCCATTATAGCGGCAATGTGTTATTTTTTACAAATTTAAATCATTTTTTAAGCGCGTTTTTTTTAATTTAAAATCCGATTTTACCGGAAATGTATTCCAGCCTGTTTAGAATACCTATCTTATGGGTTGTAGATGATTTTATCGTTAACTTTTAAATCATTTATAGTTTAAATGAAAAATCCTAAAATTGTCTGAAATTCATAGAGTAGGTATTTCAATCTTGATGGAATTCATTTCCGGTAAAATCAGATTTAATTTTAAACTTAAAAAATCTACTCAAAAAATGATTCAAAGTTGGAAAAATAACACATTGTCGCTATCATATATATTTATATAAATTAATTTTGTTTATTTTCAATCATATGAAATACCAAAATTTATTGCCAAAATCTATAAATTATAATGTCCCATTATTTTCCCCATATTCTATTTTTTAAATATATAATACATAAATATTTTTATAACCAAATATTTAATTATACAGAATAAATTTTTTTAAAATTTTCTACGGAGCTCTTAGGAATGCATCTACGACAAATTTTTTATCCTAATAATGGAATATAAAATTCATAATAATTTATAAGTCTAAAATATTCACTATTTGAGTAAAGTAATTTTTGAGTAAAATAATTTTTGAGTAAGCCTAACTAGAATAATTGACTATTTTAATATATCAAAAATTATCAGCTCTGCAATGTGTTTGTCTATTATAAATTATATTCAAAAACATAATTACGAAGTTTTGAGTTCTTTGAAAAAAATAAAATAACTTAAGTAGAAATCTTAAAATATGTTAATATACCTTTTGAAACAGGTTTATTCGTGACTAGAGAAGGAATAAATTTTAATTTATTATAAACAATCTATTTATCACATAAAAAGTGATAATTGGAAAAAGGTTATTTAACTAATTAATGAAGAACAGCGGCCCTTTGAATCTCTCTCAGACCAAAACTGTGTAGTTGTTTTTAAAGAAGTGCACTTTCTTACGTTCTTAGAGGTCCGGGTCAGATGAAAATACATACATATATATTTAAATCCTTTAAAAAAATTCTGCGGTTTTATTTTAGTAAAACATATTTAATTGATCATAATGATGAACATTGAACATTTAATAACATATAGTAAAAGTACACTTTATTTTAAATAAAAATGCCACTATGTAGTTGAAAAGGACACTGTGAGAATAAAAAGGCTATTCATAATTTATTTGATAAGATTAGAGGCTTTACTTATAAAATTTATAACTTATATTTAATTAGGATTTAAATATAAAAATCTTACTTTTTGTCGAGTTAAGAAGTTTTTTAACTATTTTAATTGGTAAAATAAATTTATAAAATAAATTTTGTGAGTAATAAATTTAACTCACCTATTAGAAGCTGTGCTGTGGTATCACTACCTATATTATTAAATATTATATAGAAAATTTAACAAAATTTTTGATATAATTTTCAAATAAACCTTATAAATATTATAAAAGAATTTTATTGTAATTGTTACTTTAAAGATATCGTTATAGTTTATGATTGAAATATGGTTTATGATTGGAATATAGTTATATATTATGAATTATTTTAATTTATCAATAAATTTTAAAAAACCAAATAAATGGAGATAATGCTCGGTGTGAAAGTTATCGGATCCTATTTTCCTTCCTAATTTTATGAGTATCAATTAGAGTTATTAAAAGATCCTTTTCAAATGTATATAGGCACAGATACTTGGCCTTAAAGTGGTGTCCTAATACAGATACAATCTTTTCAAGATAACTTAAGATACATTTTTTTTATAATCTTGTATAATAGTAAAAATTAATTTTTAAAAATAAATGATTAGTCTATTTAATCTTAAAAAAAACTTATTAGAGGCTTTGTTGCTGTATTTTACTACATTATGAGGGAAATTTTATTAAGCTTTGTCGTATAGCTTTTAAATAAAACTTAAAAAACGAATTTAATTTTTAAAACATATTAGAGACATTTTAATATTAACATTATGTATACAAAAAGATAAATGTATACTAAGAGGTGTTATTTATTAAAATTTTTATTTTAAAGATACTAATTTTTAATATTTACTAATATTTTCTTGAACTACTAAAATTGACTAAACTTCAATTTCTATCACATCTCAAAATTAAAAATAGTATAAAAAGTAAAGAAAAGATATTTTTCTAGTGATACATTATAAAGATAAAGAACCCTGAGTAGGAGTTATAAAGAATAAAATATTCCTTGCTAATTTTATGTATTTGACTTCTTGCCCGTTAATATTTTCTGATTATTTCTGTTAAGCCTATAAAATGTAAACCGTTATCACAAAATATGACAAGGTCATTTTAATAAAATCCATAGTAAAAACATGAAAAAATTTCACAATTTAATTAATTTAAATAGTTTAAGAATTGAATCGAATGATCAATGAATTTTTGAGATAATTATATAGAGCCCCCTCCTGTCTTTTTAAAGTCTTTCATAGTTGACCAGAACATAGACCGTCTTACCATAATTGAAATTGGTTTAAAGTTACATTTACGATATTAAATGTTTCATATTCACATTCACATTCATATCATAATTTTTTAATAAAAAGTATAAAATAGCAGAGACATTATTATATTTTTGGAGTTATTGTTAAATATTTATATTAATGCATGACATTATAATAGAGAAAACATTAAAGATAATAAATATCCTGAGTTTAGAGTATATTTTTTTATTTTATATATAATGAAGTAAGGGGCCATGAGATGAACCAGGGACGACTGTTTTTTTTACAACTGACCCACAGTCAAGATAGACGTGAAAGAAATATAGATTTTTGTGGTTTAAAATTATATGATAAATTGAATAAAAAATAATGCCTAAATTACCGGATGCAGATTCGGTATCTTCGATGGGAACTACTAAATTTTTATAAAGAAAAGTGTGAAAATCCACTCTATATAAATAAATATTTACTAGAAATCTTATATCATGTATTTTTATATTATCCTTAATTTTAATTATAAATATTTTATTTATATTTATAGTAGGCGTATCATACATAACGCTGACATATTAAAAGCCGAGCTCCTTAGCCATTACTTATTTTGACTAATTAGTTTTACGAATTTTCGGCTAAGCCTAATTTGGTTTATAAGATTTTTGGGCTCAGCTTAATTAGTTTTAACCGATTTAGATTAAGCGTAATTAGGCTTCGATTATTTACAAAAACTCGGCTAAGCCGTTTTGGAGTTGGTTAAAATTAGCCGATTATGTAACACTACCTACAAGCATCAATGTATCGAAGAAATAAATGTATAGTCAGTCATTTGGGAAAATTTAAAAATATGTACTATAAATTACATAAAAAAAATAAGGTAAATTACTGAGTTTCGATGTAGTAACTTCGATGGGAATATCTTAAATTTATATTATAATAAATATTTAAAATTTTTTTAAGAGAAATGTTAAATTCTTAAATTACACTATAGTTATACTATTCTTCTCTCTAAAAATTATAGTTGGATACCTCAGGTCATTTATTTTAATATCATATCATCCATAATGAAATAATTTAAGTAATAGTATTAATTAAAATTGTTAATTTAATTTTAAATAATTCCCCCCCCCCCCCCTTTTACTCTTACCATTCGCATAAAATAAAGTCAAAAAAATTTGAAGGAAATATTGAATAATAATTGACTCTCATATTAATTTTCTTAGTTTATTACCATTTTGTGGAATCGTTTAATATTTTTAGGCTTAACCTAATGGGACGGTAAACTCTTTCAATTCTTTCCATTTTATATTGCTCATATAATCTATCTCATTTTATTTATATTTCGCTATAATGGATTTTATTTATATAGGCCCATTGAATTTTTGCTATTCTCTTTCGTTTACCCGTCATTCACTAACTTGATACCGAACCTACTCATCGTATGTCTAACCATCTTAGTCTGTTTAATATGGTTTCTGCTTTTATCGGTATTATCTTTAACCTCCCAGTATATTTATATTTTGCATCTTATTTATGGTTACCTCAATTATATCCTCAGCATTCTCATCTCCATTTTTTAAAAACTTCCTTCGTTGGCCAAGTTTTTAAACTATATAACATAGTTAGCTCTACTATAGACGTGACTTCTTGGAATTCTTTCAACAAAGAGCACTACTAATAAATTTCTCCATCTCAACCAACCTTGGTTCATAGTTTTTAATTCTTTTTCAATTGCAGGTAGCTACCATTCATTTATGTCAATATAATATTCATTTCCTTCTATTATCATATATTCAGTTTTTTCCTTGTTGACCTTTAGGTCATGATTTTCTAGGATATTTATCCAACTCGTTAATTTTTCTTTGATTTATTTATTTCGGAAAGTAATCATCTTCAAATATCATATTCCATGGAGAACCATCTTATATCACCCATAAAATTAGTTTAAATCAGTTTGATTTACTCTGTTTCCTAATCACATTTTCATATCATATTTTCAATAAATAAAATAACATGATTGAATTTTTAGAGTTATTGCGGAATATTTATATTTAGTTAGTGCTGTAAGGTCTTCGATGAAATTAATATTTTTTGAAACGCGTTTATTTTTTTTGAGTAACGAAAATGCAAAACTTACTTATTTATTCTAAAATAAATATGGAAAAAAATATTTTTTATTTTATTATATATTATATTTATTTAATATTTTATAAAAAAAATTCAAGCCAGTTTTTAATTCAGATCAAACACCAAAGTTCTTCCTTTTTATTTTTATACGGATTTTTGTATAATTTTATCTTTATTATCTATCGGAAAAATAAAATAAATACATATATAATATTTAGTATTTTTTAAGTAATGTATAACTCGTTACTTTTAATAGTGAATAACGCTTTTCTTTAGGATAATGAATAACGTTAACTATTTACTTTTCACCTTTTCAAAAAAAGCGAGTAACGCGTTTCATCTTCCAAGTAACGTTTACAGCGATATTTAATACAGGATATGAAAAGATTTTAAAAAATAAGTAAATATTTTGGGTTTAGGATACATTTTTTAATTTCATTTATAAAAAAAGGTAGCGTCCATGAGGTGAACCTAGAACAAACATTTTTTTGCCACTGACCAATCTACAGGATAGGTGTGGGAAGAAATGATTATACATGTGGAAGTTTCAAAATTATATGATAAATTTAATAAAGAATAAGGTATAAATTACCAGATGCAGATTTGGTATCTTCGATGGGAACTTAATTTTTAGAAAAAATAAATGTGCAAATGCACTCTATATAAACAATTTATATTAAAAATCATGTATCATATATTTTTATATTATCCAATAATAAGATAATTAAGGGTAAAATATAATTAAAATATGTAGTGTTTCTTTCGAATAAAATGTTCATAAGTTATAAAATAGTGAAGTCCGAATAAATGTTATGAAGAAAATATATCCATGTTTCAATTTATGCTAACCATAGCATACACACTTTTACAAATTTGCACTTAAAAATAACCAGATCGATTATAAACCTCGTTTAACATGTTTAATGAAGATAGGAGCGGTTTAATAGATAAATCTTACTTTCTGTCGAGTTATGAAGTTCATCAACTATTTCTAATAATAAGAAATAAATTTTAAATAAATTAGTAAATTTATGATAAATTTTTACCAACCTATTAACGGGTGTGCAGTGGTATTTCTACCTATATTATTAAACATTAAAGAAATAATTTGAGTAATAGTAGTCACTGAAATTAATCTGATTATGAATACCCCCCCCCCCCATAAAGTATAAATTTTGAGATTAGAATGGATTAATTTTTAACTGATATAGAAACAATATTTTTCTAAAATAATTTGAGGAAAGCATTTTATACCCTAAAAACTAATCTAACACCCGATTAACATGTTTAATAAATTGGAAGCCATTTTAAAATTAGTATTTATCATTTGTGGAATTAGTTGATCAAAATAAGAAGCAATTCTTTTACTTATATATCATTTATAAATTTATTACAAAAGAGGTCTAATAAATATAAACTAAAAGTATACCAAAATATTCATTTAATGCCAATTATTACATATAAATAGAAAAATCTAATTCTTAATCTTTCTAATATTAAAAATTATATTTTAAAAATAAATGAGAAAATTATATAATTATAGACTAATAAATCTATAAAACCTATCAGAGGTTTTGTTGTGGTATTGCTTCTACTTCTACGAGGAAATATTTTATCAAGTTCCATCATATCCCTTTGAAATAAATCTTAAAAAATACATTTACATATATAAGACATTTTAAGTAAATTTATATAAAGGTGTATTTATTGGAATTGATATTTGAAAGAAACTTAATAATTCCAGATTTATTAATATTTTCTTGAGCTAAATAAAATGAACCAGACCTTAATTTCTATCACATCTCAAAATTAAAAATAATATAGTGAGTAAAAATACAATATTTTTCTATTGATGCATAATATTATAAGGATGCCCTGAGCTGAGTAGGAGTTATGATGAACAAAATATTCCTTGCTAATTTTATATATATGACTACATGCTTGTTATTGTTTTCTGTTAGTTCTGTTGGCCTATAATAACTAATCCTTTTAAAGTTGATAAAAAAATATAGCTATTTGGTCACTTTAATATTAACAGAAAAAGTCCACTTAAAATAATATTCATAAATTATTAGTGAATTTAAATGGTTTGAGAATTGACCCGAATAATCAATGTATTGATTTGATGAGATAAATATATAGTCGCCAGACACTTTGAAATCCTGCCGTGAGAGCCAGAACCTGATCCCTACTAAAATTAGGAGTATTCGGTTTACATTACATAAAAAACTGGTTTAAATCAGTAATTCCCTCTATTAAATGTTTCATACTCACATTCATATCCTATTTTTAAAAAAGAATACAATAGTCGTGGATTAAATTTTCAGAATGCTGAATATTTATATTTAATACATGACATTGTAATAGAAAAATATTATAAATATTTTAAGTTAATGATATATTTTCTAATTTCATTTATAATAAAGTAAGGGGCCAGTGGGACTAACCTTTTTTTTCTAACCCAAAGGCAGGAAAGTTGAGAGAAAAATAGATTATAAATAAGGAGACTTCAAAATTATATTATAAATTAAATAAAAAATAACGTATAAATCACCCAATGTAGATTCGGTATTTTCAATGGGAACTACTTAATTTTTATAAAGAAAAATGTGAATTTACTCTAATTATTTATATTAGAAATCATGTATCATGTATTTTTATTTTATATTTACTAATAATAACATAAGTGGTAATGTTGTCAAAAAGCACGATTTGAGTCGATTTTAAAAACTGCCAATTAAGATTTTAGCCAAAATAATATTAAGGCTTGGACTGGAACTCTATTTTTAAAATCTCGAAGCTTACATAATAGTATTTTGACTAAAAAATAGACCCAAATCGGGATTTTTAACAAGAATAATAAGTGTAGTATAAAATAATTGCAAAATATTTATTTATTAACTAGTGGTGTTTCCTTCAAAAAAAAATGTTCATAAGTTATAAAATAGTGAGATCTAAATAAACTTATCCAAATAAACTTATCCAAATAAACTTATCCAAATAAACTTATCCAAATAAACTTATCCAAATAAACTTATCCAAAATGTTTTAATTTATAACCATGACAAAACACTTATGAAAAAACCAGATTGACTATGAACCTCTTTAAATATGTTAAATGAAAATAAGAGTTTTTAATAGAAAAATATGACATTTTGTCGAGTTAAGAAGTTTTTCTTATTTTTAATAAGAGATAATTTTAAAATAAATTATTAAATTATATCATTTCTATTAAACATTATAGAAAATTTTAACAAAATTCTAAAGACTCTGAAATAAATCTTAAAATATTTCAAAAAAATTAATAAGGGAATCCGATTCAAATTGTTACTCTCACAACATCATCAAATGTGATATTTTATCATAAAGTTTACTAAATTAATATGATATCATGCACTGAATGTGACAGTTATGATATATCGAATCTTCTTTAGACATTTTATGAGCATTGATTTATGCGTGCTAACATTTTCTAATTATTTCTAAAAGGTCTATAAAAAACTAAACTTGTATTTTAAAAAAAGGGATATGGTCACTTAATAAAATTAACAGTAAAACATCAATAAAACTATTTATTCTTGGTTTACTTACACTATGAAATAATTTTATTAATGAATTTAATTAGTTTGAGAGTTGACTCCAATGATCAACATATTGAATAATTAAGGAATCACTTTTAGAGGTTTCAAAAGTTTAGGCTAAAATACATATAAAATAATATAAATTACTGGGTGTCGATGTGGAATCTTCAATGGGAACAACTTAAATAAGAATATCTTAATTTAATTTAATAATGATTTTTCATCCATATTAAAAATAAATGTGAAAATTTACATTATATATATAATTTTTAGTTAAAACATCGTATATTTTATATTATCACATAATGATATAGTTTAAGTAAGCGCAATAAATGAATATTTGTATAATTTTAAGAACGAAATGTTCATAAGTTATAAAATTGTGAGATAATAATAAAATAAACGTTACACTATGTCAAAGTTCTCTTTTTAACCTTGGTTAGCTACATTTGAATTTTATGTAAAGGAGCCTGGCTAACAGCTAAATAATATCCTAGAGCTCTTACATAAAAGTCGAATAGAGATAAGGAAAAGTAAAAGTTTTAAAAACAGATTTGGAAATAAGGTTATAAACAACATTTATCTAAAATATATTTGAGTCAAACATGGAATAATAACAGTTATTTTATAGTGATCTAAGTTCATATTAATTTAGAACGATTTGCTTTGCTTATCTAGATAAAAGTCGAGAATTGCGAATAGCAAAATTATATAATTATAATTTTGCTTTCGCCTCAAAAATTAAATAAATCTCGTGAAATTCTTAATTGATATTATCCCTTAGTTTTGTAAGTTGTAATATAAATATTAGTGATTCACATAACAACAACCAAATCCATATAATTTTTTTTGAAAATATTGAAAAAAAAATTGTTTTATAATTAAAGAATTTATTAATAAATTCCAATATAAAAAATCGGCTGTCATATTGAATCTAATAATATATCAGCTTCAGGTAATATCTGGTTCAGGTTCTCTAGGGGCAAAACAGGCTCTTTTAGATCCAAAAATGCTGTAACATCTTGATGTCGAACTATCTTGTCAAGTATGCTTTTTGCAGTTCATTTCTTTTGGTAGAACAAGAAATCTCAGAATATTTAGCAAATTCTGTATTTTTGGATATCTGAATTTCATAAACTCTATAAAATTTGCCTAATCATACATAATTATTAGTAGAGATACATTGAATAGATTTTTTTTGGTTGATAAAATTTCCTTATATCTATCAATGTTTAAGGTTAAAAAAATGTAAGAGAAACCACTTTACATTTTGGCGATAAAATATTACTATACAAGGAAGAAAAATAATTAAATGAATTTTAACTTTTTTTATAAAATTGAAAATAGAATATAACTTATTTAAAAAAGAATTCAACCTATTTGAAATAGAATATGTTGCACTTCACAATTCATCAACCCCCCCCCCTCCACCCGTCTGGTTACGCGCCTGTAGCATACCATTTTGTGGAATCATTTAATATAAAAAACTAACATTGTATGTCTTCTTTTATAAATTATTTTAAAGTGGGACTAATACAATTAGGCTAATTTATTTGATAAGACTTGGGTTTACTAATTAGTAGTATATATAAAATGAAAGAATCTTACTTTTGGTTGAGTAAAGTTCTTTAATAATATAAAGATTATTTTAAGAGTAAATTATGGATCGAATCTATTTTATTTTAATCAACTATTTAGAAGTTGCATAAATGGTTAAAATACACTAACATCCATCGCAAAACCCCTGCGACATACACAGGATATTTTATTATATTTTTTTTTAAAAAAAATTAAATATATGTCTTATTGGGATATGGAATCATGTGGGATTCGAGATCTTGAATCCACACATTTTATTCGGAATTTTTTTAAAATATTTTAAACCCATGGGGATTCGGAATATATTTTTTTAAAACAATTAAATAATATTTTTTTTCTTCCTTTTATTTTTTAGAGATATTTTGTTATAATAAATTATATAAGTTATCAAAAGATATGAGAATGTTTAAAAAAGTAAATATGTCATACGTCATAATAAGCGCAATTGCCCTTTATCGCTATATGAAACAGCAGAGCTACGCTTGGACTATCTCGTCCCATCTAATTGGGTTAAGAAATTTGGCTGTAGCCTATGAGATGATCTCATCCACAAATTTTTGGGCAGACTGCAGTTACCTGTGCGCGCAAGAGGCAAAACCACTTGCTTAAACGCCTACGGGAAACAAGAAGAGAAAGAAAAGCCCGTACCCGATTAAGTAAAATATATATTATAGGGAGGGGTATTGGTTGATTTTAAGTTTATGATGATCTGTATTGAATTTGTTTTTATATTATAAATATTGATTTATTGTGTTAAAAAAACTGCCTTATTTACTTAAAAATATTAGCTTAGAGGGATGATAGCATAAGTTAAGTATGTTTTGGATAGTTATATCAAGGTTAGGTAAATGAGGAGTTTTATAGATGAATGTATGTTTACCATGGCGGGAGGAAGGTGGAACTTATGCTTAGGGGGGAGCAGAGAGGTTTGGAGGGTTTAGATAGTTGGATATGATTTTTAGTAGCTTTTTAATTGAACCTTTTTCATTGTTTAGGCGTATGAATTGGTCCATCGTCAGATTTAGACTTATGCAATCTTTTATCGTTTTGTACAGCCAATTTGACTTGTATTTACCATAGGATTTTCCTTCATAAGGGCCTCATGAACTATATTTTGTCTGAAATTTCTTATGGTATGACCAAAGAGTTGAATACGTCTTTTTTGAGAGTAGTCTCGATCGGGACATTTTTTGAAATTCGCCAAAGGCTGGCATTTGAAATTAATCTTGGGTAAAAGACACCGTTAAGCTGGCGTAGACAACGGTTTACGAAAACCTGTATTTTCTTTGTCTGGGATTTATTTATTTTCCAAGTGTCGCTGCCGTAGAGGAGGACTGAGATGACTGTAACGTTAAATATGCGGAGTCTCGTTTTGACTGAGATCTCTCTGGCTATCCAGAGTTTATGGTATTTCATGAAGGTTATTTTGGCATTTTTTAGTCGGGCTTCGATTTCACCACTTTCCTTTATTGTCGATAAGCACGCCAAGATATTTGAAATTGTTAACTATTTTAATTTCATTTCCCTCAAATGTTAAGTTATTTATAGACGCATCTGGCGATGGCATAGTAAAAGTTTTATTAAAGTTGATGGTTAAACTTGTTGCTATGAAAGCAGAGACTTGTTAGTAAGTCTATTGTCTCATCTCTTGACTTGGTAATTAAAACCAGGTCATCTGCGTATGAGATGATTCATAGGTGATTGATATTATTATTGTTTGATGATAGATCAACTAGGTTCATAGTGCTCGTGGTTTCTTCTATGATTTTGTTTATGATTATATTGAAAAGAATAGGTGATAGTACGCAGCCTTGTTTCACGCCTCTTCTAATCTTGAAGTAAGGTGAGAAAGTTTGGTCTAGCTGTAACCTGGCCCAAGAGTTGTTGTAATGGTATTTAAAAATTTTAATTACGTTTTGACCAATATTGCATTCTTTTAGAGCCTCCCAAAGGGCATCGTGTTTCACGTTGCCGAAGGCTTTGCTATAGTCTATGAAAGTAAATATAAAAGGAAGTTTATATATAAAGCACTTGTGGAGATAGATTTTAAGAGCTAGGATGGGTTCATTGTTGTTCTTGTTTGGCCTGTAGGCGCAAATATTACTTAATAAGAGATCTTTGGTAGAAGCGAGGATTCTGTTCTTCAGGAGAACCATGAACAAATTTGAAACTGTAGAAGTAAGAGTAATGGCTCTGTAATCTCCGAACGATGAAGGGTGGGGTTTTTTGGGGAAGTTGCAGATTGTTGATTTATTCCAATCATCGGGGGTTTTGCCTGAATGCCATATTTTTGTGAATATGGCTAATAAATATTTAGAAATGCTTTCTAGAGCGGCTTTCATATGCTCGTTTCTAATCCCTTCAGAGCCTGGAGCTCTATTGTTTTTTAGCTTGTTTATGGCTTTGTTGATTTCTATGAGGGAGAAATTGGAGTGGGGTAATGGCAAGCCTGGCTGTTGGAAGCCCGCTATCTTAGAAGGAATTCTGGATTCAAAAGCTGACATATAGAAGTCTGTCCAGATAGCCATTTGCTTTTCAGGGTCTATGTAATTGTTTCCTTCCTGTAGAGTAAGTATGGGTAATTTCTTGAAACATGCTGGTTTGCAGAAGTGTTTGAGCTTTTTGTAAGCGTCATGAGTTTTGTTGTTTCTCATATCCATTTCTGTTTCTTCTGCTCTCTTTGCCAAGAAGATCCTTCGATCACTGCGTAGTAATCTCTGAATACGCCTCCATAGCTCTAAATTGCGACTGCTATCGTTTTTTATTGATAAGATTAAATTTGTTTCTACTGAGAGCCATTCTCTTTTTGGTATTTGGCTATGTTTTAAGTTATTATAGGCGTGGAAAATTGCATTTTTGAAATCCGACCAGCATTCCTCTAGTGATTTGGTAGGTAAGGGCAGGATTATTCTAGTTATGTTTGAGCAGATTGTATCATTGTAGGCTGTTTTCAAAACTGAAGCATTTATGTTGGTAAAGTGCCATTTGGGAGTTTGTTCTGGAGCTGCGCGTGTTGTGTTATAGATGTGCCTGGTTATTGTTTCTCCACTCCTCACTTTGTATCTTTATATGCGCTTTAATTAATCTGTGATCTGATATATTTATATTTAGGATGGCCTTTACATCTGCAAACCAGCTGTGGATATTAAATAGAAAGAAGTCAATTTGGGAGGAGTGTCCACCTCTTGAGTGGGATATGAGGTGGAGAGGTTTATGTTTAGAAAAAGTATTTTCGATTTTTAAATTGTTGTCTAAACATATTTGGAGAAGTTTTTTCCCATCCTTATCATTACTGTTGTAAACTGTTGTGTTACCTATAGTTTTACTAACTTTGTATATTATATTATGACCTATTTTAGTGTTAAAATCTCTCATCGCTATATTGTTGTATCTTTTAGGCAAGGAGCTTATCACACTTTCCAGATGTTCCAAGAATATCCTTCTTTCTGTAAGTTTTGGAGGGACGTAAACATTGAGGAGAATTGTGGGTTTGTAGGCGGTATTCAGGTATAGAACTGCAATTCTTTCAGTCATGGGGACAAATTTTATGATGTATAGAATAAAATTAAGGCATATAATGAATGGAAAGGAATAAGGTTAAAAGACATTTTTTTGTAAATTTATATAAAATCATAAATTTTTTCACATGAATATATATTTTATAAAAAAATCCGAATTTAAAAAAAAATTTTATTGCAACAATTATTTAATGCAATATGACATATCGTTGAACATTTAATGTTGTTCTTGAAACACTCACCTTTTATTCATGCAACCCATTTGCAATTGCATAACGATGTTTTCCCATATATTTTGTGACATTCGGGGAAGCTCCTAAATATTTTTAACAGTTTAGATAGAAAATTAATATATTTTATGTACATGAATTAATTTGAGGAGTATATGTGGTTACTATAAAAGAAGATTAAATTACCTATGATTGATATATCTTTATTGGGAACTTCAACATCATTTAATTTTATAGTTTTATATAGACTAGAGGCAATAAATGGTGCTGAAATTCTTCCAGCACACCCTACTCATATTTTATTTTGTTCAATTTTTAATACTTTCCCTTATAAATTTAGGACAGATATTTGTTCTATCTGTCCTATGGATAGGTAATAACAAGTGATGACCTAAGATAAAGTTATTTTGTCCAATTATTTAAGAATAAATTATGTTTTGACGCCCACGATCATTTAAATATGAAATAAAAGAAGGGGCCCTTTATAAAACAAGTACTAATCCCAATATTATTGGTAACACAACTATTTTTTCATGTAATTTTATCGCAATATTTTTTGAACAAAAACTATTAGTAATATTATGGACAATTCGAAAGCACGAATCTTTGATTGAAACCTTTGCTATTTAAGTAGCAATGTATATAGCTTTCATATAATTTTCCTCATTTGTAAACAATAAAAAAAGTGACGGAATCGTTAAAAATATTGTCTACATTTCTTTCTGTATATTTTGAATAGATTTGTACTTGGGTGTTTTTAATATGGTTCTATAAAAATTATATTCTGTAACTGTTTTGGGTAAAAAATTTGAGGCATTAAAAAAATTTAAAACTTATATTAGAAATAAAATAATTGTATTAATATAAATTTTCAAAATGTAATAATTTAGATATTCCATGGAAAAAAATCCCACCCAATAAGATTCTTAAATCATAGATAAATTTTCATTTAAAAATGTAATAATTTAGAAATTCTATGAAAAAAAATCTCGCCCAATACAATTACTAATTTATATTAAAATTAAATTTATTGATAATTCATATCAGTTATTTCAGAGACCTGCAGGTCCGGCCCTAAGCCCGGTCCGGGTATACACGGGTCATGTCGTATTTTAATTTTTTTAATATAAATACCCAGGCGCCGTATATTTTAAAACCAAATATTTTAAATCGCCATTAAAAATATAATATATTTTTTTTTAAAATTCGGGCCGGGCCGTGCAAATGGCACCTCTGCAGGTCTCTGAGTTATTTTATTCCTAAAAATTTAGAAGGGAAAATATTTAAAATTGAACAAAATATGAGTAGGAACCTGTGCTGGAAGAATTTCAACACCATTTATTGCCACTAGTCTTTATAAAACTATAAAATTAAATGATTTTGAAGTTCCCAACAAAGATATATCAATCATAGGTAATTTAAGCTATTTTTATAGTAATCACATATACTTCTCAAATTAATTCATGTACATAGAATATATTAATTATTAATTTAAACTGATAAAAATATTTAGGAGCTTCCGGAATGTCACAACTATGGGAAACCATCGTTATGCAATTGCAAAATGGGTTACATGAATAAAAGGTGTTAGTGTTTCAAGAACAACCTTAAATTTCAACGAAATGTCATATAGCATTGAAGTATTGTTGCAGTAAATAATTTGATTTTTTTAAAATATATATTCATGTAAAAATATTTAATATTTCATATAAATTTACAAAAACCTAGTTTAACCTTATTTTTCATTCATTATATGCCTTAAATTTATACTATTTACTTTTATTTTAAATTTTCTTTTTAAATCCCTTATTTTGACCTTTTAATTATATGGTACCAGCCAGACAGCAAAAAAGGTAAGAAAAAGTAATTATATTATTTTTTTTTTTTCATGGGGATTCGGAATATATTTTAAATTCGAATAAAACGTGGGGATTCAAGATCTCGAATCCCCATGTTGGGATTCCGATTCTCTGATTCCATATCCCAATACGACATATATATTAAGGATAGGGTAGGGTATCCAAATAGGGAAGATTCGGAGTCGTTAATTTAAAATTAGAATTCCCCTACTCAATGCCCCATTTTATTTAACTAATTATAAGATACCACTTTTATATCGCTTTTATAAATTATAATATATAAAGGGACTTAAATAAAGACTATATATATTATTTATAATTTATTTTATAGGATTTAGGGGTTTTACTTATAAAAATTTCGAACTACAAGCTAGTATTTTAAATCTTACTTCCTGTCGAATTAAGAAGTTCTTTTACTATTTATTTTAAATAGGAAGATAAAAGATTATAAAACAAATTAGTAAAATATTTTATATAGTCTATTTAATTTAATCAACCTATTAGGGGCTCTGCTGTGCCATTTCTTCTATCTTTACGAAAAAGTTGATCAAAATTCTTCATATAGCTTTTAAATGATACTTTAAAATATATTTAAAACGAATACTATAAGTATATTAAATAAATGCAAAAAAATTATTTATTAGAATTGTTATTGTTACTATAAAGATACCAATTTGATATTTATCAATATTTTTCTAAACCAAATAAAATGGACTAAGCTTTAACTCCTAACGTATCTCAAACAGTAGTTAATCATACCCTGCCAAGCCTAATACCCGGCCCAGCCCAACATCTAAATATTTTGGGCCAGGCTGGGCAAAAAAAAATAAAATATCATTGTAATTATTTTATTTTTTAATGATTTTAAAGAGTAATGACAATATTAATGTTGTTAAAAGGCTCGTTTTGAGCAGATTTTTAAAAAACGGTTAACTCAATATTTTTGCCAGATATTGACTAAGCCTCGAAATTTCGATACTATATGTCTAGGTCTTTGCTCCTTCTATGAGCAAAATTTTCAGGCATGCGTAATATTTTTCTGGATAAAAAACTGAGTTAGCCGTTTTTAAAAATCGGCTCAAAACGAACCGTTTAACAACACTAGTCAATATACTCTATAATAAACAATCATATTTAGACTTAGAAAGATCATATATCATGTATTTTTTTTATTCCCATAAGGAACAATAATTAAAAATTGTGATAAGTCACTGAGACTCGGGGAAATTTTTAATATTATTTTTTTTTATTATTTTTTTTTATTATTTTTTTTTATTATTTTTTTTTATTATTTTTTTTTAAATGTTATTTTTTTATTAAAAAATAATAAATATGAGATCGCACAAATCTTAAAATTTAATATTTTTTCAAGTTATAACAATCTTAATGAAAATGGATATGATCATTACTCGGATAATCACAGCAGAAACTTTATAGACCCAAATAATATATCGACCCATACTCAACGTATTGAGCGTTTATGGAGGTATCCCGTAACTGGAAGAAAATATTCCTCTCATTGTCAAATTTAAGTAAATTAATTAAATTTTTAAATGATATAAATTTATATAGAACTAATTTTGTTTCCTTAGAATTATAAATATCTATATTATCATTGTTTATATATTATGTTTATTCAAATAAATTGCTTAATTATCTAGTATTTGATATAGTCCTAACTTAGTAGCATCCAATATAGCACATGAAACTTTGAATTATTATTAAACCAAAAAATTTCCGCCCATATTCACACATCACATATTTATTTTTTAATTAAAAAAAAATATTAAAAAAAAATATTAAAAAAAAATAAAATAAGAATAATATTAAAAATTTTCCCGAGTTTCAATGACTTACCAAAATTGTTTATTTAATTTATTTAAATGAGGGGTCTTTAATTATTATAATTAATACACGAAAAACCTTGATATTATAGACTATAAACGGTTCATATCATTTGATAAGGTAGGTTATCTCATATATTAAAATGAATGCCTAGTCCATAGAACCTATAATTTATATAAATAATAAAATAAATATATAAAACTTATTGTGGTGTTTTGAAGATTTTTAACTATTTTAATAATAAAATAAAAAATTTAAAATAATTAGCAAAATAATGCATGGTCTATTTAACAGAGAACTAACCTACTAAGGGCTGCGCTGTGGAAGTTGTATTATCTATAAAACAATTTTATCAAAATTATAAATTTCTTTAAAACAAAGCAATAGATTCAATAAATATATATGCGCGAGTATATATATATGTTAGAGGCAATGTGTTTTTCCGGCAATGTGTTATTTTTTCAACTTTAAATCATTTCTTGAGCGCGTTTTTTTTTAAATTTAAAAATCTGATTTTATCGGAATGTAATCCAGCATGTTTAGAATACCTATCTTATCCATTGTAGACAATTTTGCCGTTAACCTTCGAGTCATTTATAATTTATATAAACAATCTATGGAAAAACTAATATAAATTATATTTGATTCAAAAGTTCATGGCAAAATTATCTGAAAATCATAGGGTAAGTATTCCATATATGGGGGAATACATTTCCGGTAAAATCAGATTTTTAAATCTAAGAAAACATGATCAAAAATGAATTAAAGTTTAAAATTAACACATTGACGCTAACGTATATATTATAATTGAAAATTGTCATTTAAATATATTAATTTGTTATTAGGTAACTCACTGAATCAAGGGGAAATTTTTAATATTATTTTTTTTTAATATTTTTTTTTTAATATTTTTTTTTATTTATTTAAAAAAAAATAATAAATATAAGATTATCTGGATTTTGGTATAAATTTTTTGATGTAATAATAATTAAAAATTTAATTACTCAAAAGTTTTAAGAATTTTGCATACCTTTTTGGTTCAATTGGCGTAATTTTAGGTTATTTTTTTTATTAAAAAATAATAAATAAATGATCGTCTGGATTTTGGTAGAAATTTTTTAATGAAAGGGGTAAATTAAATATTGATAAATCTTAAAATTAAATATTTTTCCAAGTTATAACAATCTAAATGAAAATGCATATAATCATTACCTGTGAATCATAGCAAAAACTTTATAGACCCTAATGATATATCAACCCACACTCAACGTATTGAGCGTTCATGAAGGGATCTTAAGGCAAGCATCACCAGAAATGGAAGAAAATCTTCCTCTATTTATATATATGTGAATATTTCTATTTTCGTAATATTAAAAATATGTCTAATATAAATAAATTAATTAAATTTTTAAATGATAAAAATTTATTAGAACTATTATTGTTTTTCCTTAAAAATATATATCTATATTATCATTATATTGTTTATTCAAATAAATTGATTAATTATCTAGTATTTGATTTAATAGTAAATTGTATGAATTATGAAAATTTTCACAAATAAAATAGGTTAATGAAGCTTACTACCTTAAGATACTACCTATCAAATTTGAATTTTGTTTATTTTTCATTTAGATATGCACTACCAAATATATTTATAATATATATTTCAAAAATCGCGATTCTTGGAAATCCTATATGGCCTAGTAGGCAAGAGCTTTACTGATCCCATGGTCACGGGTTCGAATCCCGGGAATGGTCATGTTTTTTTTTCTTAGGTGGTTCCATCCTTGGGGGGATGATATATAGGAGGCCGGACTCGACCACGTGATTCCGTTATAATATATTAAATAATAAGGGTCTTATTACATTTTAATAAATTTTGGGTATTTAGCAAATTCGGTTGGTATTTAGTAAGCACCATCCCAAAAAAATATCCAAAAAAAAAATAATATTAAAAATTTCCCCGTGATTCAGTGAGTTACCTATTATTAAAATGTCCTAAAAAATTATTATTTAAACAGTTTGATTAATTTCTTATCATCTCAAAATGAAAACTAGTATAGAAATGTAAGAATAGAAATATATTTGTTAATTTTATTTACCATTTTTTGCTACAACTGTTTCGGAAGCTAAAAATATCATGTATAATAATTTGATATTTGGTAAAATAGCATCATTTTAAATACCCCTCGACAAAAATAATGTTTCTGTTTATTTTATTTTTTCACATACTACATCCAGACAATCTGATTTTATATGATATTTTTAATAACTGTACATCTAATTTTTTTATATTCAAATTCTTTATTCTCAAAATAAAAATATACAATTTTGAATAAAAACTAAATAAAACATTTTTATTGCTCGGAAAATCTGCCAAAAATCTGCCAAAAATCTGCAGCGTCGTCTTAAAACCGACATTGTCAGTCAGGCAGTATTAATAAATCACTGCTCTATTTTAAAATTCTAAGCCGATTTTGAATATTTGAAGGATTGATGCCTTGATTGTGAGTTATGATGAATCCAAATTTTCATTCTAATTTTTTGAGCTCAAATCTGGGCGTTAAATTTCTCTCACATGTAATCGATTATTTTAAAAAAGCATGGTTAATTGGTCAAAAGGATCAGTAAAATATCAATAAAGAGACCATTCATTGTTTGTTCATATATGGTTATCTATCTTTTTGAGGTAATCGTTAAATATAAAATAAGATAGATTTGTTTATGGATTTGCATAGTTTTGTAGTTAACTCGAGTCATGACTAATTATTCCAAAAGCTCAATATATAAGGGTAGCAAATCACTTGTAGAGGTATGGTACGATAAATTATATAGAATAATTCATAAATTCCTATTTTTAGATGTGGTGTTTCAGATAAGATATTTAGAATTATAGTTTTTCGATTTTTTAAAATTTTTTTATTAAAAATGAATAATATACTCTTATATCTATACTTAGTGATGGAAAATCGGCTGGCTAACTCGGTAACCTCAAATTTACGCCAGTTTATTAAGCTTAACCTCAAAGTTTAGGCCAAAAAAAAATGACAGATCGAAGTTAGCCGAAAAAAAGTTCAAAATCTCACGGTTTACTCCAAAAATGTCAACTTCTACCTTGAGGTTAAAACCATAAGCCAAAAAAAATTGTCTTAAGAATTGACTAAGTCGTTTTGGAGTAGACACTTGTCGAAAGCCGGGTATATTTTAAAAAAATTAAAAATGGCAGGTGTTAACAAATTATGGTTAGAAATATCTTTGTATGTAAATATTTTATTATTATGCAATAAACTAAAAAAGATTATTTAGAATTAATGTGTTCTTCCCGAAAAAAATGTTCTTAAGAATTTATAAAATTGTGAGATAGAACAAACTTTTAAATGGTTATTTAAAAGAAGATTTAACCAAAATGTTTAATCTACGCAAACCGCGAACAGAACAATTTTCATAATTTGAAAAAACATAAAAATTTACTACTTCAAAAAAGCCCAACCTGACTATGAACCTTGATAACAGGTGAAACTAAAAACAGCTCTATATCCTGCAAGCCTGGCTCAAACGGTTCGCTAAAGGGTAGAATTTAAGATTATAGGCCAAGCTAAAAATTACTAATCAGGTCCGTGGCGAATATTTTTATATTTATATATTTAAATTATATATCAATTAGTCAACTGAAAAATGTTTATTAACATTCATTTGTTTCCCATATTTTCTTTTTCTCTTTGATATTCCAATCAAAATATAGCCAAATTTTTAAATGACCATATTTTTATAAATTAAATAATCCTGGATGGGAAAAATAAGGGGCCGGAAAAAATGGAAAAACCATATTATGGGCTGCACACGGCGGTAAAATTTGACTTCTGCAGGATTTTCTGATTTATATTATATAAATTTCAATATATATTTTAAAAGATATTATATTAAAGAAAATAATTATTTTCTAGATCTAAAAAAAAAATTACGATTTTTGAAAATTTTAAACTATTTAAAAATTCGATTGCAAATCTTATATTGCCAATATTCGTAGGTTTCTAGTAACTAATGACCACGAAAGAGTTAGCCCCCCCCCCATATGATATGTAAAACCCCTTCCCCTGTCCTACTCTATTTCCTTTTAAAATACAACTGTAGAACAAATATTCGTTCATATGAATTTATATACCGTTTTGTGGAAAGGATTGATTATTTGCTTTAAAGATTATTTAAAGAATAAGAATGTATAATTTAATTTTGTTATTTATTATTTATTATTAATTAAGAATGTCATAATGAAATATGTAATATGTAATTCATGAGCCGACTCTCGATTTTAAATCATTTACTGTGGGCGATTTTAAAATCTGATTTAACCGGAAATGTATTCCGCAGCATGTGAGTTTTCCCGTATAACAAGATTTATATAAGGAATCAGAAGAGGAATTTTAAATATCAAAAGTAAGTCGAAACTGATTTAGATTTATAATTCATTTCAAACTTATCCATTAGCCTTATAATTCATAAACGAAACTTATTATAGGCCTACTTAAAAAATATTATGTTAAAAGCTCGATTCGCCCGATTAAGATTTTTGCGAAAATAATAATATGTAAGCCTCGAGATTTGGCAAATGGAGATCTAACCATTTTTGTCATCTATGAGCAAAATCTCCAGGATTACAATATTATTTTGCTAAAATCATAATCGGGTCATATTTAAAAATCGACCCGAATCGTGCTTTTTAACTACCTTGGTATTGGTTGATAACATAATTTGATTGAGGAGCTAATATTTTTTGATATATTTCTTACCGATTTTAGTCAAAGGAAGTTCTGTTTCTAAGTTAAGAATTACAATTTTTTTCATTTAAATGAATTTTATTTAAAAAGCTCTATAGAGTTTTTACAATGATTTCTTATAATTAGAATAGAATATTAAATTTTAATACAATAACATTTTGTGAAAGGAGAATATTTTGCAAAAAATATTGACTAAGGTTTGTGGTTTTTAAGATTGTAGCCTTTATGTGGGATGGGCTACAGCCAAGCACTTCTATCATGGGGGAGGGGGCTATGATATAAGATCATCTTTGAAATTAAAGGAGGGGGAGGGAATAGGAGATTAAATGAGATTAGGAGATAGATATAATATCCTTTGTGTGTTAATTTTGATTAGGTTGGGGCTAGGAGACGATAGGGTAATATCGTTATAAGATTAGGGGACTATAAAAATACCTGGCTACAGCTGCTACAACAACCATATAGATAGTAAAGCAGAATTTGAGAACTTATAATTCTTTTTTAATTCTGAAAAATATTAAACTTTTGAATTGAATTTTGAATATAGTTCAACCACTATTTATAATTAAGATATATACTAAAATTTTAAATTACTTTTTTCGGTCTCATGCTGTTCATCTTTAATAAATATTATTTAAAATTGTAATCATTTTGAAAAATAGAAAATGCAAATCCTATTATTTAATAATATGTTTTAGGTATAAACTATAAGACTTTTAAGAATTTATTTGAATAATACTGTGGCTGTAAGATTTAATTAAATCTGCTTATTATATATGAAAATACTAATAACAACTTAGAATTAAATTTAAATGTTACATAAATAATTATGTTACATATAAGAAACCAATTTTACATCTCTTTTATAGATAAAAGAGGAGACTTTTATAGACTATGAATGTTTCATAACTTATTTGAAGGGTTAGGATTTAAATTTTTTAGCAAATAAGTATAAAAGTTTTTAGTCGAGTTGAGAAGTTCCTTAACGATTTTTAATAAAGATTTTAAAATAAATTACTAAATAACATTACATAAGTCTATTTAATTTAACCAATTATTAAGGGATGTGCTGTAATATCTTTACCTGTATATTATTAAATGTTATATAGAAAAATTTATTAAAATTCTAGATATATTTGGAATAAACCTTAAAAATAAATTTATTCCTAAAAACGTACAATAGATCCAAATTGAGAATTTGTATTTTGCGTTTTTTTAAAGCATTATGCATCCTTGTTTAAATTAAAACTACAATTTAATTATTATCCATTTATACACATATTCACAAAATTATATTTAAAAATAAAATACCAATATGTTTGCCTTCTATTTTATTTTATTTAAAATTAAATATAATCAATGGACGTTACCATTTGAAATGAATAATTAGAAAATTGACGCAACAAAAAAACGTAAATTGGAAGCACTTTAAGATCATTAAAGTGATATCTATAAGATCAATAAATTTTACGGGCAAGGTATATTCCAAATATATTACATATTTTAATGATATATCATTTTATTTTATATTTATCGATAAATCTTAATTCTGCAAGCATATCTCAAAATAAAATTTAATAAAAGATATTTGATATAAAAGGCGATATTAATTATAACATCTTCTATACTTACCATTTTTTTTTGAAACTGTCTCAGAGGCGAAAAGAAATGCAAATAAATAAGAATAATATATTTAGAGAAAAAAACTAAAAACAGAACTCAGAATAAATATGAGTTAAATTTAAAGAAAATAATTTAAGTGTCATTAAAACTTTATATTTATAGGTTAAATTCTTTAAAATTTAAAACTTAAAATTTTATTACAAAGATAACGATGCTTTGACTGAGAGTTAATGGATTCAATTTTCTTTTATAATTTCATGAGCTAAAATTCTTGATTCTTAAATTTTTATAGTATCAATTTTCATTTCTGTTAGGTTTATATTCTTAGATCTGTTTAATAGTTGTTTGGCCACTTTAATAAAATAAAAGTTAAATTAATGATTCATTCAATTGTCCATTCATTTATTGACAACTCTTTATAGGTCATCGCTATAGTATAAAATAATATTGCTTTAATGCATTTAAATGCTTTGAGAGTTGACTCGATTGAGAATAAGCAGTCCATTATGACTTGTAGAGGTTTAAAATATTATGGATTTAAGTTAATCTCTATTATAATTAATTTGATCTCTATCAAGTTCAAAAAATAACCGTAGAAATTTTAAAAAGCACATTTAAATATAGGGCAATGTTGCAGTGATTGTACCTCTACATCTTATTTATTAATCAGTTTTAATCATCTAAATTATAATAATTTTATAGCTTTAAAAAACATAAAATTTATCTTTTTTTTATTTTTAATAATATGACAATCCTAAATGTCAGGATTAATTCCTATTCTTGTTTCAAAATTAATAAAAGGTGTAACTTGTGTGGTAAACTTGTAATCATTAAAAATATATACAATTTTTAATATTTTGGTGTAAAAAAGAAAATAAAACTGCTCTTAGTATTAAATTTAAAATTTTGTAAGTGGTTTTCATTTGATATTATCGAGTACAGAATTATAAAGATAAACAATTTTAAAATTTATATAAGTCGCTAGGGAGAGCAAAAGATCGCTCAGTGTAAAATTTAAAATTTACTCAAGTCAAATATTACATTAGCTTTTTAAATAAGTCGTATTTTTTTAAAAAAAATTGTTAATATTTATTGACTCATTGCATATTGTATTTTACCTCGTCTTGCGTTACCTTCTAAATTACAAATTTTTGTAAAAAAAAAATATTTATGAGTAATCCATTAAAAATATAAAAAAAGTTGAACATTTACTTCTTGAATCACCGCAGGTTCTCACTTCGCTAATGTGAGCCGTTAAGCAGAAAGCAGCAATTATTATCATTGTTTTAAACATCTTAACTTATTTGTTTTTTATTAAATTATATAAGTTTCGCAAATTAATTATAATTGATTTATTTTTTTTTTAAATTAAATTTTTATAAAATTACAAATTATTTTCTTCAAAAAGCAATCTTAATGTATAATATTTTTTTTTAAAGTTGAAAATTTAGTTTAAGCTAAGAAAATATTTGGGCCAAGCTTTAAATAAAATAAGTACAAATGTTTATTTTTAAAATAATCAAATATTTGTGTCAAATTTGGTAAAGTAAGGCAATCGTATTTTAAGAATATAATTATTAAAAATAATGATAATAATAGAGATTACTTATCCATATATTTTTTTTCTTGTAAATTAATTAGATAATAAAAATTCTAAAAACTAAATCGGATCATCTGACCTAAGTTTCACCCTATTAACTTCTCATCCTCCTCCCTTCCTATATCCAATTTTTAAAAATTCTTATAATGCTAACCAAGTGGCTTGGGTGTGTTTTTCCTATATATGTGATCGTTTTAAAATCTAGATCGGCCTCTATCTAAGGCAATAAATAAAATTAAAGATAATATTTTACTAGTGTTATTTAAAGATATTCATAGATGTATCTGGATAAGGATACATGGACAAAATGTATTTCGATCCATATGGTCACCAAAAAATATATATAGATACAGATACAATTTGATACAAATGAGAATTTTTTATATTATAATCACGTAAAGTGTGCATAATGCCAAAATTGAAAATCTATAGCTAAAATACTAATCTATATTGAATTAAACATTTTATTCATTCAGTTCGATATTTCATTTATATAAAAAATATTATTGTTAGTTTTCATTAATAAATAATTCTCATAGTTTTCATCAATAACAGATTCTCCTGGTTTTCATCACTAAGAATCCTTGTTTAATTTTTAGCCACACAAAAAAAGTATTACAATAAGAGAAAAGGTAGCATAAAGTTATACACCTGTATATTGTGATAATCATTAATTATAGTAAAATCATGATACTCATTTTTAAAATAATCATTCAAAGTTTGATATTTATATTCTTATTCGTATCCTCTCAGGGATGTGAGAAGTATATTATAATTTCGATTTTCTATTATACGATTATCTCTTTAGTATCCTTTGGAAACTTTCATCGACTAATCGCAGTGTCAATTATTATTTTTTTCTTAAAATTTCTGGCATTTGAAGTCAAGTCCTATCAAGTTTAAAAAATTTTGCTATGGTTGTGTAGGTTGTTTCTTCTATTTTTTCTACATTATATTAATCATATAAAAAAAATTAATATATAAAAATATTATTATTAATATCATTTATCATATTTTGTAAATGTATTGAACTGGTATAACTGGGACAGATATTTAATAAAAAAAGTAGAATTAAATTTTAAAAAATATCAAAATGTATTTATCTATTGCATCGTTAAGTCGATACAGATACAAATTTATCTAGATATGGGTACAAAAACATTTTATAAATTAGATAATTTAACAACTCGTATATTAAATCAATTTAAAAAATCCCAAACTTCCAGGAGATAAAATTATTACAATTTTTTAAAAATTGATTAATAATTTTCTCTAAAGAAAGACCATATACGTTAGTAATATTAGATACCTGCAGACCCGACCCTATGCCCGGCACGGGCATTTAATTTTTTTAAATATACCCGGGACAGGCCTAAAATTTTTATAAAACTCAGGCCGGCGAATATTTTTCAACAAAATATTTTAAATGGCCATAATTAGCTATAAAAATTTTAAATATAATAAATATATTTAAAAAAAATCCGGGCAAGGCCGGGCAGTGTAGATGGTAATTCTGCAAGTCTCTGAATAATATCGATATCTGCCTAATTTGAACAATAAATCCTGATCCCTAGCGAGTGCCCAAATTAAACAACTTTCTTATTTATTATTTGTAACCTATATAAATATTTTGTTCCTATTGTTAAAATAACTAGTTATATTTTTGTCAAAAATAACCAATTACTTTTGAAATTTATAACTATAACTAGTTACATTGTTTGGAATGTAATGACAAAAGTAAATTGATACTTTCAATTTAATTTTTAAAATATCTTAAATATTTACATTGCTATCTGATGATTTCTCAAATTTAAAATTACACCAAGCGCTTTCTAGGTTTGCTTTGTCTAGGTAATCTTATTTTTGGAAAACTAGCATACTTTTTAGAACTCTTAAAATAGTTTACTGTTAATATAGTCAGATAAAAATTTATTGAGTCAATTTTATGATAATATTTTTTCGATGCAAATAAATTTTTTTCAATGCAAAATTCTTTAGTAACTCGTTGGCATACGTCGAAACAAGTTATTAATAAAATATTATTTTATTTAGATTGCCTTAATTATTGCAAAATATATTTTTTACAATAAAAATATTATATTAAAAATGCTTAGTAAAATTCATAAGGTAACTTTCAATATAACTAATTACATTTTTAAAGATGCACCTTGTAACGGCAACTAGTAACTTTTAAAACTACTAATAACAAAAAAAAATATTCCTTTAAAATCTCTCGAAGGCCTATTTCTAAATTACGTAATCGCATATAGGTCAAATAAATTTTAAAAAATAAGCAGTACAAGAAAAATTTGGAGCGATCTAAAATGAATCAATAAACCAGTTTTTGAAACAAAAAAACCTCTAAATTTATATAAAAAGTCATTCAATAAAAAAATAAATTAGGTGAAATATTTAGTTCACGAATAAAATAAGGAAGCCAAGGCTATATTTCATTCATTCGCCAAAATTAAATAAATGCAATTCATCCAGATTCTAATTCCGGTTGAGTTAAGGATGTACACCGGCCCTTTTCACAAATATATATAGATCTCACAATACACGCTAGAGGTCTGCATTGGGCGGGGTTTCGGCCCGCCAGCCCACACCCGCTTATCTAAGTGGCGGGCGGATGGGCGGGCAAAAAAATTTTCGAGAATAGGCAGGTGGGTGGGCGGGATAAAAAAATTTGAAACTATGGGCGGGTGGGTTAAGAAAACAATGGGCGGGCGGCCTAAGGAATTTAAAATTTTAGTTCAAAAACAAACTAAAGAAAAATCATTAATTAAATGATCAATAATAATATTTCTTTTTTTATAGTACCAATCGTTTTTTTTAAATGAAGAACACTTTACTAGTTTTACTACATCTTTATCTAATTGTTCCCACCATATATAATGTCTCGTAATGGATTTTATTGATTTAATACCCGGATGTTTCGTATGCAATATATGTAAAACTCTTTTTTGAAGTGAGTACGGAATGATTATTCTGCCATTCCGAAATAAAATACCATCAGCATTTTTTATTATTTCATCTATTCTTATTCTAAAAGCTTGTAATTCTGGTGCTTGATTTTGGGGTGGGCGGGTATATATTTTTTTGAAAACTATGGGCGGGCTGGGCGAGCGGGTTAAATTTTTTTAAAACGTTGGGTGGGCGGGCTTTTGGTCCAAAAACCTGCCCAATGCAGACCTCAAATACACACTAAAACCATGCAGCCCAGGATGCCAGGTCTAAAATTTTAATTAATTTTTAAACCTTAGTACGGCCTGAAATTTTAATTTTAAGTCGTGCTTAATTCTTTATTTTAATGTTATATTATTTTTGTCAGAAATATAAATTAAAAATATTGTAAAGTTAAATAAGATTTTTTTTAAAAATCACAAATTATCATAATCCTATAAAAATTCTAATTTTAAAAGAAGAGAAAATATCATTTTCTATTTTATCTTTCAAATTTTTTATAAATGTCTGGATCAATTTTTTAAATTTTTAGACCTAGACCCTGCGAATTCGCGGCAAAATAAACAAAATATGTTGTAAAGTCTTTTTTTCCCAAATAGCTGCAGACTATATAATATAATGTAGGAGTGATAAAAATTTTAACAATAGGTTTTTGACTATTATAGGTCACATAATTTTTATTAAAAAAAATATTAAACGTTTTATCTGAATCAAACCTAGATCTCTATACAATGTAATTCACATGAACCGAACTTTTACAATTTTATATTCCTGTAACCTTAATAGAATTTATATATCAAAAGTTTTGACACACTGTTAAAAACAATTTGAAACCATCTTTCTTTATAATATGGTAAACTTTGCTTGTACAAAATTATCTTCCAATATCAATATCTATTGTAGACATTTAGAATTTTTAATTTTTTGAAAACAAGATTTATAATGCATATTTTTAAAATATAAATTTCATAATTAAATTAAAAGATTATTATTTTAGAATTAATTATAAATACATTTAAAATTTTTTTATATGTATTTATAGCTATTTTTTAAAATATGCAACGGGCTATAGCTACCGCTACTGAAAAATAGCGCGCTACTCTAATAACAATACTTCAGTAAAAGCCAAGGACTAGCAATAGGCGGAGTTTTACTTAAATTTGTGACTAACATGTGATTTGATTGTCGTGTAACCTTTTAAATCTCAAATTAAACTGTATCTGACAACCACTGTCAACTATAATATTTTAATTATATATTTATAATATTTTAATTATATATTTATACCAATCATGTTTTTATTGTACCATACCATAAAACTACTTAAATGACAACCTTTAAAAATACACTACTAGATAACTTTTTTGGCAACGCGCTACGTCACTAGGTGAAGACGTAGTTATGCCATGGTGTGGGATTAAAATTAAATTTAATAGTAATCACGACCATGTATTATAAAAAATTAATTAAATATCTGCAATAATATTTATTTAAACTGCGGCAAGAAATTTCTGTATTGAATATTCCATTTTTATAGCAAGATCTTATATTAAATTGATGCCAATTATGGTTATGTTTTAGGCAGAGTTGTTAAAGGATCGAATCAAAAGATCGCCGATCCTGGATTCGATCCTAAATTTGTTAATTTTCTCGGATTTAAGATCCTGACCTTAAATTGTGGATCGTGATCGAGATCATTTTTTTGCATATTTGATCCCGATCCTTTTAAAAATTATTTTTTTACTTAAAAAGCAATAAATAAAATAAAAATTTTGAAAATTAAGTTTAAATATTATTTTAATAAAAATATCTATCTACATCATATTTTATCAACCACCATTCCATCAGATTTTATATTTCAACAATTTCCCAAATTTTTTGTAAGAACAAGTTATATTTATTTATTAATTATATTATAATATAAATTCTAGGTTTTAATAATGTCCTCCATTATAGATTTAGAAGATGATACATCTACTTCTATTGATGTGACAGCAGATATAAGTGAGAATGAGAATCTTTTGCCATTTCATAATTTACGTAAGTATTTTACTTTATGTGAAACGGATGGAAGTAACCACACAATGATTTATGCAAAAACAAAATATATTCTTCAGAGATTAGCAGTTCAAACCTAAAGAGGCATTTTAGAAGTAATTCTTTTAAAAATACAATTTTTATTATTTGTGAAGATCATAACAATATGCATATAATAAAAATTATAGATTTCCTTCACTATATGATGACAGTAATATATTGGCATCAATAATTCACCCAAAATTTATGCTCAATTGACCTTTTATTAATCTGCCACAAAATTTATTGCTAAAAGAAAGGTTAATTGCCCATTTAGAAAATATAGGGTCAACCATATGCAGATCCTTCAAATGAATGCATGGATCGATACCTTTTTTGGGAAAAACTCGTCACAAAATGCTCTTTCCATTAATAATTTTTTTTATTCTAAAGATGATTCAGGGAATATTTTTAATAATTATGTTAATTAAAAAAAACATTTCTTGAATATAACACACCTTTACCATCAAGCGCTCTTGTGGAGCGCTTGTTTAGTAAAGCTAAACATGTACTTAATGAAAAACGTGGTTGTTTAAATGATGATAATTTAGAAAAAATTTTATTATTAAAAGCTAATTTAATTATAAATAAATATATTCTAATTGTTATACTTATATTATATTATTCAATTACAATAAATTTATATCATATTTATTTATTTTTTATATTAGTTAATTTTGCATCGATCAGAAATTTAAATAAGAAAAGGATCGTGATCGCGATCCTTTTTTTAAAAAAAGGTCGATCCTGGATTTCGATCCTCTTTTTTTCAAAAGATCGTGATCGGGATTCGATCTTTTTAAAAGGATCGATTAACAAGCCTGGTTTTAGGGTATATTGATGCAATTTTATATAATATTTGAATGAAAAGTAATGAATGGGAAGAACAAATAAAGAATAAGTTAAAGTTAAAATTTTAGTGATTGATGTTTTTAAAAAATTTATATAACCATGTTAATAAATACGAATGAGTTATAACAAAAATATATTTTGACCAGACAACATTGTCTTGATTTCCAAGATGGGAACCTAATTCAACCTTAACTAAACATTATTTATTACGCTTTAAATATATGTAACTAAAAAATTCACAATAATGTAATATTAATTTTATAGTCAATCATATCTTCTAAAAATATCATTTAAAAAATATCATATGAACAATCATACAACCATATAAAGCCAATTCTTTAGGGTTCCTTTTTATTTCGGTCCATAACGACTTCTACGACATATTGGCATAAAATTTTCTGATTTAATTTATTATATTAACTTTATTATTAGACCAATGAATCAAGTTTTATAAAAAGACCTGTTCTTTAGCTGATAATGGATTCTAGTTATTTTAAAATTCAACTGCAAGATCAAAGATTTTTAAGTTACATTAAACTAAACTAGAGTAAGGCGAATTATTATATAATTTATTTTATTATAATCATATAATTGTACATAATTTTCGTAAATATAAATATAAATCGAAATATTAAAAATAAATATCTATGAAATTGAGTGGGCGGCAGCATTGAACCATGTCAAGTTAGGTATCATTCATTTAGCTTCCCTTAAAGATGCCAATCTAATATTTTTTAAAAAAAATTATTGTTCTTGCAAAGTTATTTTTTATGAATTAATTACCCTTAAAGCCCGATTTTTAAACGGCCTGTTTAAGATATCAGCCAAAATAATATTATGTAAGCCTTGAGGTTTGGCCAATAGAGGTCCACACCCTGCCATCTATGGGTAAAATCTCAAGGGTTACATAATTTTAAAGACCCTAATAGAGCTTTCAAACAACACTACACTAAACAATATTGTATATTAAATGAATTTTAAGATTATATAAGAATAATTCGTAAGACTTAACTTTTTATTAATGGGTTATCGATTAGATAATAGTTAAAATTAACATCTTTATTGCAATTTGAACAAAGGAAATTATTGTCCAATAAACAATAAAATTAGCACTACATACGTGCGAACAAAGCACTGGAAAAGCTACTAAAATAATGAGATGGTTTTAAAAATAATCAATAGATAAAAAAAATTAACAGATAAATCTATAAAACATGCCCAGGGTTTCCAATAATTTTATATAGGGGGTTAAGCCGAGCCCCTGATATCACCCTCCCCCTTTACGTGCCTTTGACTCAATTTTGTCTGGATCCACCTGAGGGTATCTTTTTTTATATAGCTATTTTAAAAATATATTGATAAAAAGGAAAATATTTTATAAAAGCCAGCTGATTTTTTTTTAAATCCAGAAATCGTTAATTGTGTGTTAGCGTGGTTAATTTTTTTGACTATGACGATAACAAATCCATTAAAATCTAATAAAATCCGAGCTTACTGATCAAGAAAATTATCACCCCTATTTCTATTGATAAACTGAAAAGGAAAATAATAGAACATAGTTAGATGTTTGTTTATATATTTTTTATAAAATATATTTTTTAATATAAATAAAAGATTTTATGGTAGATTTATAGGAATTTTAAATTATGGTAGATTTTGTGGTTATCAATGTGGGATCGGACAACCTCGAACTTGTCCCATATATTTAAAAAAACTACATTATTCAATCGTACTACCATAAGCTAGAAGCAAAGTGTCCAATTCTTCATCAGTGGCTAGATTAATTAAATTCCAACGTTCCTAACACTGCAGCTCGGAAAAATTCCACGGTGGTGGTCAGTTTCTCAATCACCCTCGCTTAATAGGTCCAACTAGTTGACGATCATGGGCTACCATCGCTGCATATGTGCCAGTTATTGAAGGTTGTCGTCGCATACACTGTATAACATGACTCACTCTTTATTAGGCTATTTTCCTATACGTGATCAGCTGCATGAGAATGATAATAACTTCTATAAGCATTATTTTATAAGGTGTTACAGCTCAGTATGTTATTTTAGATGGGTTCAATCTTTCTTGATTACCGATTTCTTGATTGTGAATATTCTTCAGCCAGTCGTTGGCCATAGATTGAAAGCCTATAGGTATGCTCATGATCTGTAACAATTGCATTCCCATGTTTACATAATTTGAAGGTGAGAATAATCATTATAAAAAAACTATTTGATTTAAAGAGTTATTTTTAATTTAATTTTATAAAAATCGAGCTATAAGTAACAATAACGTAGGGATATTGATAGAATCAAGGAGTAGTACCTCAGAATTTAATGCTTAGCCACAGAGGAAGAATTAGAAACCTTGCTGCTAACTCAGGTAAGTACGATTGAATAATAGCTTTTTTTATAGATGGGGTATGTTATATATGTATTTAATGGTAAATTTTTTTCTACGATCGAATTTTTTTAAATTAGCAATTTTAAAAAAATTAAAAAAGGCAAAAATAAAGAAAATGATAGAAAAAGAAAAAGAATGAAAAGAAGAGTTAGGATATAAAGTTTCATTTTCAAAAATTATAATATAGAGAGATTTTTACCATTTGTTTAACAATAATCACTTTTGTTCAAATTGAAATAAATTCATGCTATTAAACTCAATGTATTATTCTTTATTCTTGATATATAAAAATTGAAATAAAGATTAAAAATTTTTACTAATATTCTTGATATATAAAATCTTAAAATTAAAAGTTGTCTTAAGAATAATGCCTAGTTATATTATATTTACATACATGTTATTAATTCAAAAATATTATGAATAATCTGGGAAACTTTTTATATGAATTTCATAACAAATCAACCTGAGTTTCAACCCGACCCCCTCAGATTTTAATAAAATTTTTACTAGTTTGCATATAATAACTAAGAAAAATATTAAATTTTAGCCTCCAACTCCTAACAGCAGCTATGATATAGGACTTTAAAAGTGTAAAAAAATGGAGCATTTTGGCCAAAATGCACTTCTATTAATTTTAGATATCTCTGGATATAATTGAGCTAGAAGCATTATTTAGGCCTTTATAAATATTGTTTAAAATAATTTAAATGTCAAAAACCAGAAATAGATAACCGGAAATGATGATTAAATCAAATCGGTGTTTTTTTCTCAAATTTATGCATAAAGAATTAATTAATAAGTGTGTATTTTTCAAGATGGGCTGAGCACAGGTTTGGGATATATGGTATTTTATTTATTAATCCATTGTAAAAATTCTTAATAAATATCTGATAAGTTATTAATTATAATATATTTAGTCCTAAAGCTTTTAAATATTTTATGTATTTAAATAAAAGATTGAAAAAGATGGGAGGGGGGGGGGGTTAATAATTTATTTATATCGTTCCTAAAATTCTTATTTTTTTCCTTTTTTTTATACTTCCTTGGATGATAAACCAGAATAAGATATTAACAATTAACGATAAAATTTGCAATAAAAAAATTATATGCTTCAACCAGTATCTCATTTCCTTCAACATCCAATGCTGCCCTTAACCATCTGAACGATTCAATAACATTAATCGGCGATATATCAATTAAGAAGAAAAGCTTAAGGTAAAAAGATACCCTATTAAAAAAAATTGAAAATCCAGGAAAAAATTAAGATGTTTTAAAAATTTCTTCAGAATATAATTATAAATATTAACGATGAATGTGAAATCATTAAGCAATTGTAAAATAAATTTGAAACAACACATTCTCGAAATAAAAAAATTAAGATATTGATGATTTTATAAAATTCTTGGACTCTGAAAACAAGAAGTATTCACTATGATGGAATTCATGGCAAGGATAGCCAAAAAATTGGTCAAGGAAAAGGATGTTTTCTTTAATTCAAATTTATAAAGTCTGGGAGTGTTTTTCAATATTATATTATATATATACGTGGAAAAATTTATAATTCCGATTAAAACAGTCGTATAATGTCTGATAAAAACCTTTTTACATCAATAAGTATAAAGGAAAGCTAATTGAAGAAAACTCATTTTATGCAATCTTAAGGAATCATATTTTAATTCTAAAGAAAATCATATTGATATAAAAGTTACCTTTAATAAATTTACAGATTTAAGACCAAATTTTATTTATTTATTTTAAACTAATATATTATTTGATCATTTTAAATCAAAAATATTTTTTTCTTCTAACGATAAAGAAATCTAATATAAAAATGTTAAATAAGTCATAATCTAACACCAATAACTTGATTTTGGAATAGAATGGCATTTCTTCATAAAAAGCCCATGGCAAACATTATCAAACGGTTCAGAAAGAGCTAGCCTCTAGCATCCATATGAGAATCAAATATTAAACACCTTAGATATTTAACTTCTATAAGGCAATGTAATTAATTCGCATATGGATGATGAATTTGAAAAAAATATCTTGTAAAGACCAAACACTACTGGAATACAAAAGTTTCATGATTTCATGTCTAAGGAAAATATTTTAAATTTATATTATGAAGTCAATTTACAAACATTAAAACTAAAAAATTTTATAAAATTAAATTTTGTCTTCAATAAAATATAATCCAATTGATTTGCATTTTGTAGTTATTTTTATGAGAGAAATTCAATTCATCAAATATATTAATCAAAGCCCTCCCCCCTCCCCCGCAAACAAAGAAATATTTTTCCAGATCTTACATAACTTTTCTTAGCTTTTGCCTTATATTACAATTATTGATTAATATCAAATATATATAAAAAATATTGGCAATAGAATAATGATTAAAATGCCATATTTGCTAAACTTGAGTTTAACTTGAAAATTTGTATATTTATTAATTAGTCCTATATCTATACAAAAATATTTGAGAAAAAAAGCCGATTTGCTTTTATGATCATATCCGGTTTTTCATTTAAATTTTTTTTAAAAATATTGTAGAACATTTTGACATAAATGCCCTATTTCTTTGACATTTAGAGGCCCATATCGCAGCCGATGTTTGAAATTGGAGGCTAAAATTTTATTTCTTAATTTTAATATATATACAAACTCTTGTAAAAATTTTAGAAAAATCTGAAGGGGTCAGGTTGAAAATCGCGTTTTTTTGTTGATTTGTCATATATAAATGTTGATAGCAAAAATAACTTTTAACTTTTTTTAAACATATTCATTTTTTTACATTAAAAGTTAATGCATGGAATTTAAAAAAATTTGGCAAAGAGTTGATTAATTTTATTAAAGAAACTACCTTTTATTCAAACTATCTTCTTGTTGTCTAGAACGATTGGAGTCGGCAGCCGCTATAGAAATGGGCTTTTCAGTGCTCACAGAAGGCAATTGCCCCATTATTTCTAACCCGTTCTCCTCTGCTACTTGTTTTATGAGGGTCTCAACTTGATCCGTTGGAATGGTTAGTGTGGTCGCGGAGGACATTGATTGATCTAGGACCTTTAAAATGGTTATTTTTTTAAAGATGTAAAAAAATTATTAGGTAAAATGATGGCAATAAAATATTTTGTGAAATTATATTTTATTTATAAATAATTTACTGATGATTGGACGTCTAAATTTTCAAAATTCTTTTCAAACTTTTCCATAATTTTTGATACCTTGGTATTTAAATTATTATCTAACATTTCTATAAAAAACAAATTAACCTTTTCAAGATCCATAGAATTCATTGCTTTTTCTAAGACAGATGTCATCATTTTCATATTTTGAGTAACCTTTATAATTAAAATAAAATTTTTTTGACTTTTATAAATTATAAAATTAATCAAATATAGCTGAATTTCAAAAATTTTGAAATTTCCCTTTTTAATTTTTAGACATATTTAAAAAATCTAGGGGCAGGTGGCAAGGCATAAAAATAAGATTTGCCCGACCTTGTAAAAAAATGTCGGGCCAACTTGAAATCCTTTGAATTAATAGTTACAGCCAATTTATCTATCTGAAATTTTGTGAAAATAGGCTGTATTTTTTAGTACTATAAAGTAAATCAGATGCCCTCCTCTCAGTAAAATACTCTAACTTTAGTGTAGGACATTACTTTTTTTTACGGGAAAAGTAACTTTATTTGTTACTTTTTTGAAAAAATAAATCAAATAACCCTTCTTTAAGCAGATGAAAAAATTGCATAAATATCTTCATAAGTTTTTGAAAATTCCAAAATAGACATGTTATAATATACCAATATAAAATTAATTTTATTTCAGTTTAAATAAATATCTTTTAAATTAAAAATTATTTCAACATCAAATAAATCACAAGAATTTTTAGCTCAAAACAATAATTAAATTAATTTACATACTATTATTTTATTAATATTAATAATCAAAATATTTAGAGGATTATGTTATGAATGCAAATAAAAAAAATATTGAAATATACAATATCTAAAACATTTTAAAAAAACATATAATGCATATTGAAATCCGAGTATTTCAAATATTTGACCAAAAATTATCAATATTTAGGTGATATCACAAAAAAGGAACTTATCAAAAATATCAAATATTGTTCAAACAAAATTATTAAACCATTAAAAATAATGGATCAAAATATTAAATAGTATTATTTTCATTGCAACTTTAAAGAGTGTGGGGTAATAAAAAATCCTGTTTAGCTAAGGAGGGGTTAATTAAATTTTAATTAATTTGATATGCTAATCTCTTATGTTAGTGGCGTAACTAGTTTTCTCAACTTGGATCATTTATGTTTATAATTTGCAGGCATTCGCAAAAGATGAAGCAATTCTACTTAAAATTTACAAAAAATGAACCATAATTTTTAGGGGGCTCTTGAAATTAATGAGTAACCTTTTAAAACACTAAAGTCTGAAATTGAAGTAGTTAGTTATTATTGTATGTGTTCCAGCTAAGGATTACTGATTTACAGTGTTATGAGTATTTAATTTAACATATTAACGACTTAATTTAAACACATGCAATAATTATAATCTTTACAAATGTACAACAAAAGAAATAGTATAATTATACATGAATGGGTTTAAATTTAATCCTCAATATGTGTCATTAAATCATCACAACACAGTAGTGAGAAGAGCACTAATGTATCTTTTTTCACTGATTTCAATCTGATATGGATTAAAAGTTGATTTAATATAGATATTTGCAATGGTAAGACCAATAAATAAAAATGTTCTTTAGATCATATTGATTATAAAAAAATAATTAATAACAAACATTTTATTTATAATTATATTATATTTTGAAACTGATCAAAGTTTTAAATACATAATGTATGTTACTGGCAATGTGCACTCAGGTAATATTTCAGTCAATCAATGTAATTTTATTTTATAAATTAAAAGTGCATGCCCAAATAGCCTGAAATCAATAGAATAGTTATTTTACACATAATGAAATACATTTTTAGCAAAATAAATTTTCATATTTTAAAAATGTCCTGAATATATTATTTCGATATTTTATAACTTTAAATAATTTATTTAGTGTTTTTAAATTTGAAAAATCTATAAGCAGACCATATGTAAATTAATAAATGTGAGAATGTAGTAATGAAACTACTTCAAAGAGCATTTGAAGATATGAGTAAAATATAATTAAAGATTATATATAAATGCAAATATCAATTTTAATTAATATCATTTGTTGGAATCAGTTAAAATGAAAGACTGACTTTCTTGCTTTATTAATATTTTTCAGAGTTGTTAAAAGATACTTTTAAATGAATCTAGAAACAGATACATCATCTAATAAGTTATCCAGATATAGATACATCGTCTAAAAAGTTATCTAGATATAGATATAATTTTTATTATACTCTTATATAAGGTTTGCATAAACATAAATTAGGATTCTATTGTGAAAATTCATGAAATGAGTTAAAAAATATATTGATTCAATATCACATTTATCAAAATATAACTAAAATAATGATTAGATTTCAGTAATAAAATATTTTCAAAATTTTGGTAATTAAGGCATCCTCGTTTATCTGTAAAGACATTTTTAACTACACTAAAAAGTCTATCTACTGGGTCACTTGAAGGTTATATTTTATGAATAACAATTTTATATCAGGATATTCTTTAAAAATACTAAAATCTGAGCATTTATTTTTGAAAAAATTATTTAAAATTTGTTGAGTATCAAAATTTAAATCATTATTAATAATCATATAATTTGCATCCACAGTGGCAACAAGATTCAATGTGTGACTGGCACAACATTGATGATTATGTAAACTATATGATTCTGATATTTCAAATCCTGAGCAATAGTAAAAAGACTTTATATTGATATTACAACTGCTTTTTCAACTTCCAGATCATCCATGAATTCACTAGTATTTTCAATTGTCTTGAAAATTCTATAAATAAGTAATCCTAATCATATATTATGTTTATATTTATAATAAAATAAACCTAAAAACTTTGTAAAAATTTTTGAAATTGCCAGTAATGGTCTTTGAGATTTTATTTTGAATGCAATAATCCTTTGCTATATCTTATAAATTCTTTGAACATATGTATGACTAGGCCTATTCAAAAAAGAATTCGAATCGAATAGTGCATTATTCATATTGATTCGTTATTTGAATTCGTACGAATAATAAAATCTACTATTTGTATTCGATTCAAATTAATTTTTTTAATAAAATAAATCATACTCAAATATATTGACAAATTTTTTTATTACAAATTTGATTTTAAACAGAAAAAATTATAATATGTAATCAATAATCTGATAATAAATAATCAAAATTAAAATATATATTATTAATTTAATTTAAGCCAATTTTTAAGGCAAAGAGTTTTTCTTATATTTTCTTCCTTATATGACATGCGGTTTTTTGACAATAAATTAGTTCCAACTGAGAAAAGCCTTTCACAAGCAGTTGATGTTCCTTGTATAGATAGATAATCCCTTGCCATTTTCGAGAGTATGGGGATCCGATATGCATTTGCCTTCCACCACATTAGCGGGTCAGTATCACTCTTTGCTCTTGGTTCACTCAGATAAAAATCTATTTCACACAGTTGAATATTATTTTGTTTAAAAACAATGTCTAGCCTGTTTTGTTGAATCTTATCCTTATTTGTTTGACAGTTATAATTATGAGCTTATAAAATAAAATCATATTTAAATGGGGGTAAATTAAATACCTGTATATCTATTGTAAATCTCTTTAAATTTGTCCATTAACTTGGATATATCAATATCATAATCAACAGATATTGATTTAAAATATTCTACTTTAAGCCTGGGATCTAATATTGTGGTTATTATTGCATCATCGGCAGTTAAATTATAATAGCCCAACAATTTATCACATGCTACTTTGAAACTATTGTTAAAGGATTTATGGAAACCAGATTTTTCATTTTTTAGATGTTCAAGAATTAAAATATAATAAGGTATAACCAAATTATAAGTAGGATAATTCTCCCCACATACCATATTTGTAGTTTCATATAAAGGCAATAGTATAGCTTTAATTTTTATAAGATCCTCCCATTCTTCCTATATGTTATCAAAGTATTATATTATTACCTAATTATAAATTTTAGTTTACCTCTGATATTTGTTTTTCTTGAAGAATTTTAATGTTAGTTATTACTTCATTAACTAATTTTGTTATAGCAGGCTTTAACAATAAGCCCCTTTCAATCATTTGATAGGTGCTATTCCACCTTATTTCACAATCCAATTTTGGTTTTAAAAAATTTAGGGGAGGATGTAGGGAACTACATATATTTTTTAATAAATTTAATTTTTGAGGGGAATTACGAATCATTCTAATAATGTTTCTTAGTTTTAGAATTGAAGGGTCTAAAATTTTTAAAATTTCTTTGGATATTAAATTAATTACATGGGCAAAGCATCGGATGTGCCCTATTTTTATTAAGGGATATTTTAAAGAAAATGTATCAATAAATGTTTTATTATTAGTTGCATTATCTAAAGTTATATAAAAAATTTTATTCTCTAAATTATAATTTTTAATTATTTTGACAAAGGCTTTATATATATTTTCACCTGAATGTGTTTCATTTATTTGACTGACATCCAAAATTATGTTATTTATTTTAAAATTATCATCAATAAAATGGGCTTTTAGCCCTAAAAAAGGAACCTGTGTTGGGCTAGTCCAAATGTCAGATGAAAAATTAATCTGACTTTTATTTTTAGATATTATTTCCTTTACCAATTGTTCTTTTTCTGCAAATGTATTATACATGTGCAATTTAAGAGTATTGGAGCATATTGATTTTACAGAACAATCAAGATTCTTATAAAATTTTTAAAATCATTAGAATTAATCATTTTAAAAGGAATATTATGATTTATAAATAATTTTAATAAATTATCCTTAAAATTAATTTTTTTTTGAAGAATTTGGTGTAGACTTTAAAAAAATGTCAATTTTATTATTTTTTTTACTAAGGTGTGAATGAAACCTATTATAATGATTAATAAGAGGAAATGTTGTTTTGCCTTTACATTTTATAATACTCTTGCAATGATTGCAAGCAGCCTTTTCACTATCTTTAAGGATTTGATATTGATCCCATATGATCGCTCTCTTTTGTGAGGAAATTTTCTCATCTTCAACATCAAGCATAATTTCATCAGAAGCATTCTCCTCTAACATAATTAGGCTAGCTAACAATATTATTGTAGAAATGTAATATATTTTTATGTACCTTTGGTTTGTGTAATTTTTAATATAATTTATTATGAGATTCAAAAAATGTGGCAAATAAAAATTTAAATTTTCACTTCAGAAATTTTTAAATTTGTGCTAGAATTTTTATAAACACAAACACATCACCTGTCCGATTGGCAGGTCAACAAATAGAAATGACAAATGTTAGATTTATTAAACAATTTATTAAATATTACGAATAATTCGTTTTATTCGAATCGAATAAATGATTATTCGTACTCAGATAAAACAAATAATTTATTATTCGTATTCGTAAATATTCGATTAGATTCGAATCGAATTATTTTTGAATAGGCCTATGTATGACTACCATTTCTTTCCAAACTTGTTAGATTTATATAGTATGAACTAAAAATTAACATTTCTTAAAACTGATTAAATAATTTTTTCTTAATATACAAATTTAAATGTTACCTATACCAGCAATAGACACTCCAACAATCTGCTGTTTTGCATATTAGCAATGATTCTATTAGACTTTTTATGATTTCTTTGTTTTCATTTTCCCATCAATTATATTTTTTTTGTGGAGCTAATGTTTTGATCATTATTATAAATGAAGATTTTCAACCATTAAAAATGGCTGAATGCTAGCTATCATAAATGCAGTTATTAAATCATCTAAAGTGGTTTGGGTTCAAGTCTGAGGTCTATTAGCAAAAATATCAGTAGATGATGAGCGTAGTTCAATATTTACTTTAATATATTTATTCTCCTTCCCCCTTTTTTTATTTTCACTAACAATGTTTGATGTTTCTCTTAGAATTTAAAATTACAATTGTAAACATTTATTTAGTATCTATACCCTTAAATGGTTTACAATGTTGTAAGTTAAGGTAATGCTAACTATAATTTTCGTATTTTTTGGTAGACATGGCAAACATTTTACTATCAAAGATTTATTTTCTTTATTTTGAGATATTATTTTAAAATATGCTCTATAAATTGGCCATGATAACAATATCTGAACTTGTTGATGCTTCATTGATTATTACTTCTTCCTCTTCATCACTATTAATATTAATCTAAAATAAATTTTTAAAATTAGTATAATAAAATAATATTAACTAATTCCATTGAAAGTAAAATGGCAGATTCCTTAAGATGAAGTAATATCAAAATTTGTTCGGTTTATTGATAAACTCAGATAAAATATTTAATGAATATTTATATATAAGGTTTAATATTTTATATATATAATTTTTTATTATAATAGTCTTAATAATTTTTAATATATATTTATTTATTATATGCTCATATGAAATAAAATAAATTTTGCATTCAAGAATTTTGATTTATAATATAATAAAGCATTAAATGAAAGTATATCAAAATGTATCTTAAAGAGTAACTAAAAACAGATACATACCTCTAAAATAAGATCTAGAAACAGATACTTAATAAAAAATCTGTCTAGATACTTCTGATATTTTAAAGTGATTATAATAATTAAATAATTTAACAACCACTTCTGACATTGTTTTACAAACTTAATAATCAAAAGACATCCTATGACATATTTCAATCATGATAAACAATACTTCCATCTTGACAAAATAGTTATTCATTATTATTATATGCATAGCATCATAAACATATAAACTAAAAAAATATCTATACATGTTTATACAATGGATTAAACAATTTTTATTTATAATTTTATTCCTATGTTAGATTATACCTTTTTATAGATGTAATGATAGGCCCATATTTAATATAGAGCTGTGTATTGAATAATTAAATGCATTATATTGCAGAATAAAATATAAAAAAATTGCATAAAATGAATTTAAATTTGTGAAACTGATTAATCTTTCTACCAGAGCAGGTGATCATAAAATAAAATTTCATTATTTTCTTCAAAAATAATAAAATCTTCGGTTTGACTTTTGTAAATACACATTTTAAAAATAAAATGGGATTAAATGTTAATTTTTTTGCTAACTTGGGTTATTAAATAAATAAATTGTAGGTTTATATTCCAAGTCAATTTATAATAAAAATTATATGTGTCTGAAATTTAAAATATAAATAATAAATACACTTTAAGATATTTAAATTAGAGATCTGCAAATTGTCGGGTCAAATCAAAAATATTTTCGGTTCAGGCTGGGTTGAGCCTAATATTTTTTAAAAAATTTTGGGCCAGGTCAGGGTTTTTGTCAAATAAATTGATATATTTTAAAATTCTTGCAAGAAATAAAATAATAATATTTTTTATTTGTAGAATATTTTTTTTACAAAAAAAGATTAAATTTTTCTATATTTAAATAAATTCGACCCAGGGACGAATAATTTTTATTTTGGATTTGGGTAGGGCTTTTTGGGCCAAATAAAAAAAATTTTGTTCAAGATTGGGCCAGTCAAATTTTTTTAAAAAAAATTCTGGGCTGGGCCTAAAAATTAGGCCCAATGCAGATCACTAATTCAAATGACTACTAAATACAAAAAAAGCAATGGTATTTAGAATTTAAAGGACAAGTATTTACATTATTGCTCAATTCTGTGTGTATGATATCAGAAATGTGTTAAATCAGGAAACATTTCAAAAATGTTTTTAAAAAATAATTGTACTATTTTCTAACTTTAAATAATTTATTTTACATTTTTAATTTGAGAAATCTGAGCAATGCTATATATATGTGTGATATTTTTTTAAAAAAGTAGCAATGAAACTACTTTTGGGAGAAAATGGTTGTTATAGTGCTCTACTCTTTAAAAAGCATAACAAACCTCATCAGGAAATATGGGTAAAATTTAATTAAATTCTAGATAAATACAAATATCAACTTTAGTCGATATCAGATTAGTTAAAATAAGTGAAAAAAGAGGGCTGAAACCAAACGTTAATAAATAAAATAATTGAATGATAATAAACATGTTTAATTGTTTCGGCAGTTTTTATTTTGGATGTAACAGCATCAACCTTTGAAGACAATTTCAAAAAATTCAAGGATTCATTTCGTTTTCTAATAGCATTTTCTGCATAAATTTTGGCACCATCAATGTTTTGACTTTGAAGTGCCTATTATAATTTATATGTAATATAAAAAAATATGATTTTATTGAGTTTAAACAAATTATATTATTAAATTCTAAATAAAAACCATATGTGGTCCTATTTAATAAAATACTCAACTGTTTAAATTTTTTATTTCAAATATAATTATTTGATTAAGATAAAATAACTTTTTTAATTTTTGCTGTTTCCAATTTTTCATCTTTATCTGCCTTTTTAGATAACCTATCAAGTTGTTTTACCGTAAACTTTCAAAAAAATAATTGGGTAAGATTCAAATAAATTCGACCATACTCTAAGTTGGAATATTATATCTAAATAAAATTTTAAGGCATAAAAATTTATTTTCTATATACCCTCCATCACATCGAATAATAAATGGCAACCGTGAAGTGATGAGAATTATACTGCAATGTAATAAAATTGCATTTAGTTTATTCTTTCTATTATATTATTATAAAATCTAGCCTTCGTACCACTGGATTTATAAACAATTTATACTTCAAAATAATAATACTTCCAAACATAAAAGTTTTATCTCCTTATATAACCAAGTATATTTACAAATATATAAAAATATTAAAAAAATATATAACTTAAATAAAATATATATTAGATAAACATAAAAAAATATAATATTTTAGTAAAATAAGACAAATATTTTCATATGATGATCAAATTTTTAGTGCATGTAATAATAAAAATAAAATGTTTTTGCATATTTTTTTAATAATATAAAACGATGAAATATTTTACATAATTAAAAAATAAAATTAACTTATAATAATAATAATATTTAACATTTCTCTCTTTTTTTTTAGTTTCACAAATCGTGTATAATCTTATTGCTTGTCATAGTTTCTTAATTGATCGTTGTTAGTCGATTGCTGAGCTTGATTGTTATCGTTGGTCAAATTTCCATTATTCGTCAATTTTCATTAATTTTCAACCTAAAAAATTTTCTTATACACAGTATGTGACCTATAAATAATATTTACATTAATCTCATATTTCTTGATTTATCACGATTTAATAATAGCGTTTTTTTACTATATTAAAATTTATTTTAAATTTAAAAAATTTTTAAATAATCTATATTATAATTTTGATGTCCTCGCTACGTCATTCGTTACGTCATATCAATCATCGGTATGTATTTATTTATTTATTTATATTTAAAAAAAAGGTATAAATATTATTATTTTTTATAATTTTCCGATGTCTTCCTCACTACCTTATCGTGGCGTCATGTCATCGCTATGTATTTATTTATATTTATATAAAAAAAAGGTATTAATATTATTATTTTTTAATAATCTATATTATAATTTTCCGATCGTGACGTCATGTCATCGGTATGTATTTATTTTTTATTTGTTGATTTTATTTATTTTATACAAACAGATGATCCTATAACTTAAATTTTCTGTGCAACTGTAGGAGTCCATATAAAACCAAAAAGTAATACATTATTTACTATTGTTGATTTTATATATTTATTTTATACAAACAGATGATCCTATAACTTAAATTTCTATGCAACTGTAGGAGGCCATATTAAAACCAAAAAGTAATACATTATTTACTATTGCTGATTTTATTTATTTATTTTATACAAACAGATGATCCTATAACTTAAATTTTCTATGCAAATCTTATTTTGTCATGATTCTCTAATAAGTGCTATGTTCAGGCTTTCTCAGTTTCCCTTATTACCAATTCACATGAATTTTTTCAAAATTAGTGCAACTGTAGGAGGCTTATTAAAACCACTTGTCAAAGTATTACATTATTTATTTACTAAATATTACAAATTATTATTATTTTATAAAGAAATTCATAACTGAGTTAATTCAATAAATTTAATATCTCTAGGCTTGGGAAAATTTTTTCAAAATTATTATGGGTTGGACTGTGCTTAAAAAATATATCTCAAAATTAATATTGGCTTGGTTTTCAAAAATTATTAGGATTGAAATGGGCTTGAGAAAATCTTTTAAAATTATTAAGATCTTGGATGCTTGGAAATTTTTCCCAAATATTGTAGGCTTGAACCTATATTGGGATTTTTTAATGTGAAATGTTAGTCTTATGCTATTATTTTTTATAAAGTAATATATTTTACCCGTAGACTAATTGGTAAATCAGAGATTTCCCCTTCATTAATTATAAATTTAATATTTCTGGGCTTGGTTTCAAAATTATTAGGGATTGAGGTGGGCTTGAGAAAATCTTTTTAAATTATTAAGATCTTGGATGCTTGGATATTTTTTCCAGATATTGTAGGCTTGAACCTAGATTGAGATTTTTTAATGTTAAATGTTAGTCATGTAAATATTTTTATAAAATATATATTTTAACTCAAAGAATAGTTTTTTTTCAGTAACACACAAAATGTAGACTGATTATGCTATGCCGATAATATATGTTTCCCTACTAAAGATATCACTAACATTCATTATTTTATCAACAGTCTCAAATAATATGGGAAAAATCAAAATTTAAAAAATACTAAAATTCTCTTTTCCTTTCTTTCTCTTTTAATTTCTTTTATTATCTTCCCCTTTCTCATCATTTCCCTTTCCTATCTTCATTTTTTAATTTTCTTTATCTTTACCTTCCTTTCCCTTTTAATTTCCCTATTTTCTTTCCATTTAATTTTCTCTTATTTCCCTATTTCAGGCTACACACTCCAGCCGAAATAAATAGCATTCAATTCTTAATTCAACTCATATTCAAGAAAAAAAATTATACTGGGTCATATGACGTGAAGCCCAATAAAATCTACTAAATGCAAAATAAAGTTATTCATCTATATATACTAAAAATGCTTATACTTTTCACTTTAGAATACATCTATTTTAGCTTCTGATGGATGATATTCCCACTTTTTTAGAGAGGTTAACCTAATATTGACTCCTCTTCAGGTTTAATACATTAATATGTTTTTTAATTATTCTTTTGTTTTTATTTTAGATTATAAGCCATGTCCTAACCTCACTTAATGATTGTACAGGTGGTGATTTATCCGTCATTAATAAAAGAAAAAGATGGCAGGCCAATCAAAAAAAAGAAACGCTTGAGGGATCGTGAGGCCCTACAAAATCTACTAACAATGCAGTCTTATATATATATATATTAAAAATGCATACATGTTTTTTTATACTCTTTTATATTATAGAATACATCTATTTTAGCTTCTGATGATGTTCCCACTATTTCTAGGGAGTTGAATATAATATTGACTCCTCTTCAGGTTCATTGCATTTATATTTTTTATATTATTCTTTGTTTTTATTTTAAATAACAAGTCCTGTCTTAACCTCACTTAATGATTGTACAGGGGGTATATTGACTCCTCATCAGGTTTAATGCATTTATTTTTATAAATTAGGTGGTGATTTATCCGTCATTAATAAAAGAAAAAGATGGCAGGTCAATCAAAAAAAGAAACGCTCCAGGGATAGTGAGGCCCTACAAAATTTACTAACAACGCAAAATAAAGTTAGCCTTATATGTATATTTTTTATACGCTTTTATATTATAGAATACATCTATTTTACCTTCTGATGATGTCCCCACTATTTATAGGGAGTTGAACCTAATATTGACTCCTTTTCAGGCTCATTGCATTTATATTTTTTATATTATTCTTTGTTTTTATTTTAGATAACAAGCCCTGTCTTAACCTCACTTAATGATTGTACAGGTGGTATATTGACTCCTCATCAGGTTCAATGCATTTATTTTTTAAAATTATTCTTTAATTTGCATATAAATTTTATTAGTTTTTAATGGCATTTTTGTTATTTAAATAGATAGCATTTTTTTTACTTAACATAAAATATAGACAAATAATTTGGGAAATGCAAGACACATTAAATTTATCCGAAAAGCTACAATAACCCTATATAATAAACAACAATTTATTTTTTATATATAATTATAATTGATCATATTACAAAAGTATAAGAGTCGGTTATTTTTATTTTATTTATCATGATTATCTAATAAGTGGTTTGCCCAGGCCTTCCCAGTTTCCCTTAATACGGAATTCACATGTTTTTTTTTACGTCTTAAACTTATTGGTAAATCATATAATTCTTCTTCATGTGATGATAAATCAATTAAAGATTTAACTATCTTCTAGGTGGGAAAAAATTTTCATAATTATGGAAACGACTGGGCTTGGAATCTCAAAATTTATATTAGCTTGCACCTGACATGATATTATATTAAACAAATCATTAAGGGTTGAGTTGGGCTGGATAAACTTTTTAATAATTATATGCTTCCTAATATTGAGAGCTTAGATCTGGCATGACATCTATAGTAAAAAATGAATAAAAATCTCATTCCCCGTCATTTTTGACGGGCTTTCTACTAGTTTATCAAAAAATAAAAATAAATACATATAATATTTTTCGCTAATTCATAAAAACATTGCTCTTTAAACATATTTAAAAATATATGCAATGATAAAATAAGTTAAATACAATACTAGTGTTGTTAAACGGTTCGTTTTGAGCCGATTTTTAAAAACGGCTAACTCGATGCTTCATCCAGAAATATATTACGCGAGATTTTCTCATAACATATATTATCGAAATCTCGAGGCTTAGGCAATATTTTTCTGGCCAAAATATTGAGTTAGCCGTTCTTAAAAATCGGCTTAAAACGAGCCGTTTAAAACACTTGTAAATACAAGAATAATATTTATTTTTTTAATTAATAATTTAAGATATGTATATACTATATTAATAAAGAATATTTTATAAAATAATTTCCCATTCTTTTCTTTCTTCGGTATAAAAAAAGGAATACTTTATAGATAATATATAAATCAATTTTAAATTAGCATTTATTTATGTTCCTATTCTTTCTATTTTATTGATAATATATTTAAATTTATATCATTTGAAGCATCTGCACGTGGTTGACCCTGTATATTTTCTAAATGAGCAATTAACCATTCTTTTAGCATCAGATTTTGTTGCAGATTAATATAAAGCCAATTTAGCTTAAATTTTGGGTGAATTATTGATGCCAATATATTATTGTCATCATATAGTGAAGGAAATCTATATTAATAGATAATTAATTTATTATTAAATAAGTATTAAATAAGTGTTCATTCATATTAATCAAGTATCTGCAAAAGTTAGCCCTTTCAAATTTCACAGTCAGGCCTGACCAATCATCTATACTATAATTTTTGGGTGTCCTCACTACGTTATCGTGACGCATTGCTACAAAACATGATGAATCTATTATTAAAGATAAGCAAAGAAAATAATGACGATTAAACAAACGCCTTACCTGTTCTAGAGCTACTGGTAGATAAATAATAGAGAACTACGCTTGAAATGAACTCATCTGAAGGTTTATTTTGTTTTTTATATCTTATGTTTTATATCTATGTTTATTTTATTTTTACCCAGTTCTCCAATTGATATTTCTATCATCACTACAACAATCCATATGCCACCTCCGCCTATTTTTTAACAAATATAAGCATTTAATTCCGTACTATCATTCACTTCACTAAGAGTTAATATTATCCGATTCTCTGAAAAACTTTCATGAATATTTAGAGGAATGTTCAGACTTGAATGTACAGTACGGCCAATTTCATCAACTTTATTAATGGGAAAATATGCAGTGGTTCTGTCGTGGCCTTTATAACAATGCTTATGACCGTTTTATGGTTGAGTTAACATTGTCGTTCATGATTCTATTTTAGAGGGGGATACCAATGCTGACATTGACAGAAATATCGTTTTGCGTTCTTCTTTTATTAGTATCCCAAGGCATATCATCTTTATCAGGATGTAATGTGTTTTGTACACTGCTTTGTTAATCCGTCATTTCTTTCATCCAGTGGCGTAGCTACGGGGGTGGTTTTAGGGTTTGGACCCCTCCCAGAGCAAAATTTTTTTTTTAGATTATACGTTCAAAAGACTTAAAAGTTACTTTATATCAAATAAATACCATGAATATTTATATTTTTCTAGTTTTGATGTTCGTGGAAGGATAATATATTACTATTGAAATTATTCTGGATAGTATTATTATAAAATCATTGAGATAATCTACTAAATTATAATAATATATTATTGATGCATTAACTATATTTATTATATAATATCGAAGATATTGTTATGATTTTTAAGATAAACCCGACCGAAGGCCGGGCAAAAGGGCCGAAGGCCCGTTAAAGGGGGTCTGGGGGGCGAAGCTACCAGTCTTATATATGTATGGACCCCCTCTAAGGAAAATTCCTAGCTACGCCACTGCTTTCATCTACAACCCTAAATGATATAAAATTATACATTAATTATTTCCACTCCAGACGACCGCCCAGATTTATTTTGTCGCTTTTTTCATCAAAAATTAAAATGTCAACAAGGATTTGCTCTTAATTTTATCAAATACATAATAATTAATCCTCATTATTTTTTAAAAAAATTATCCTAAATTTATATGTCAATAAAAAAAAATATCTTAAAAAATATATAAATAATTTGCATAATGCAGAGTTGTTAAACGCTACTTTTAAAAGTAGCGCGCTACCGCTATCGCTATTTGTCAAAAAAAGTAGCTCGCTATTAGCTACTATTTCTTAAAAGTAGCTTTAGCTACTTTTTATAAAAAAAATTTACAAACAAATTTTTTATTTTTTGCTTATAATGTTATTGTATAGTAAATATATAAAAATCAACATTTATAAATATTAAAATATAGTTAGTTTTGATTATAAAAAAATTTATGTAATAAAAATAAATATTTATGCTAATTTGTTGCATCTTAATAATAAAATCATTTCAATATTATCATCCCCAAGTCTAGAGTGACGATCAGAAAGTATAAGTTTTGCCTTATTAAATAATCTCTCGACACTAGCACTTGAGGGTAAGAGCGTATTTAATCTTATATACATATTTTTAATATAAGATAGATTATCAAGGGGCTGACAATATCGCAGGCAGTTAAATATCTTTAATTTATCTATAAGTATGGTTAGAACTGGGGTTAGATATCCCTGCTCCATGTTATCTTCTCGTTCCAAGATCTTTAATGATGTAGCCAAGGTTCCATAACCTTTAATATTTAAATTTTAGTTATTATAAAAATATCATTGTATTACTGATGCATATTCTTACAAGGAAACATTCCTCTTGCCTAAAAATTGTGAATCCTATTTGATCACAAACATCTTCTACTTCTGAAAACTTTTCAGAGAGCATCTTGTCCATTAATTTCATTGAGTGAAAATAAGAGTTCCATCTGGTCTTGTGGGAGCTATTAGATATCTTTCCAATTTCTGCAATAGAATATCAGCCATTTTTGGGGACATATTTTGTTTGTTAATTAAAGCATAACATTTAGCAAATATTGCTCTTGATATTCGCTTATAATTAATATCATTTTCTGTCTTCTCAGCATCTTTGGTTGCAATAAGGTTAAGATTATGGCAACAACAACGTTGATGTTTTGGAAGGCTGATAGTAGGGTTATTTGAGTCATCAACAGATAATATATCATCCAAATTTATTAATTCCATCCTCACTATCTTCTTCATTTTCTCCAAAAACTCTAAAAAAAATAAAAAATTTAATTAGATATTTTTTTTTGTTAAATATAAATATTACTTGAATGCCTTTACAGAGTTGGTTCCATTATCGGTCACCATATTCACCACCTTATTATGAATTTTTTAAGTCTTGTGGATATCCATAATCTCCTTAGCCAAAGCACCATATGTTTGCTTTCCAATTATACGACTCAGTGCTAAATCTGCTGATCTTCTCTTGATGGTTAATGGGTCCAGCCAATGGACAGTAACTCCAATAAAAGCCCTAAAATAAAATATTATAAAATTTATATAAATATAATATACCTTCGATGACCACTCCAACAATCAGCAGTGGTGCATACATACGAGACTTAAGACAAATCTCTTATAAGATTTGTTGTCATATCTATAAAGGCAGTAGATATTTTGTTGCCCAGAGTTTGACGACATATATTTGTCGTTGGAGAAAATTTTTTAATCATTTTCTGAAATGAAGGATCATTAACCAGTGAAAGTGGCTGAAAGGTGTCAATAATAAAGTCCATTATAACTTTGTCAGCTGTTTTTTGCGATATTGATGGCATGTTAAAATTATAAAAATTTAATTTGGTTTGTTTGGATCTGCAACCAGGACTAATTTGCTTTTCTAGAGATTTATTTGTTTGTGTATAGAATTCATTTGTGTTTGGCAATTTCATTTTTGAATTCACTAATTACACGTTAGGCAGTGAAAGTGAAGAATTTCCAAATTCTTTTAAAGAAAGTTGCAATGGAAATTTTTTAACCAAATGCAATATAAAATGGCAAAGTTTGATATGTGTGTATGAGACGTTATGTCTATATAATATGCATACATCTGCATATAACAATTTATATATAGTATATGCATTATCTACTCACCTTATTTTTTCACAAGTAAATTGTGGACGAACCTTTAGAAATTAAAAATAATTAAAAATAGACTGCGAGCAAATATTGGGCAGGGTTATTTAGATCCCTTTTTAATGATGTTGGTAGAATGGAAATTATTAGAAGAAATAAAATTAAGTGAGATTCTTGAATATCTGCGCAAATGTTTACTAATAATGAGAAAATTGCTTTTATTTCTTAATGTTCATAACCGATTTAAAAGTGAACGTTTAATAATTTCTTATATTTATACCATTTGGCAATTTAATATAACAGTTATTCATTCAAATTCTGTTTAATTTACGATTTTTTTATGTTGATGTTCCGAATCAGAAGTAAATTTTAGTACAATTACCAATTTTCATATTTTACGATATTATTTTATTTTAGCAATATAAAAGGAAAAATTATTTTCATTTTGTCGCACTTTGATTTCCATATAAAGCATTTTCATTATCTAAAACATTTTAAACTGTTTGAGAGGAATCCACAAAATTTCTTTGAATAAAATGCCATTCAACAACCCTAATTATAATAAACTAAAAACTAATCTTAGATTAGCTATAAACCGTTTGAAACTATTAGAAAAGAAAAAAACTGAAACTGCCCTTAAAGCTCGACGTGAAATTGCCGATTACATGAATATTAATAAAGTAGATAGAGCTAAAATTCGTGTGGAACATATTATTAGAGAAGATTATCTCGTGGAAGCTATGGAAATCATTGAAATGCTTTGTGATTTGATACTGGCAAGATTTGGCTTGATTCAGCAAATGAGGTAATTATTACGATGGTGTTAATGTAAGAACAGATGAATTATAAAAATTACATTTTTTACAAAATTAAAACAATTTGGACCATGTTCTTGCATATTATTTTTTTAAATATTTATTATATAGTTAGGGTTGCCATATTTTTGAAATTTAAATTGAAAATAATGGGAAATGATTTATGTAAATTTCAAATACTAAGTTTATTTATAGGGTTTGGCATATTATTTAGGAAAAAATAAGGATTATGTTATAACTATTTACAGTTATAAATTATCTTCATAACACTAAGAAAAAATTAAATTTGATAAGGATAAAAAGCCAACAGTTGATATTGAACTTTTAGGTATAATTATTGGAACATCATTAGAAAAATTATATTAAATACATATAAAATTTATTTTTTTAAAAATACATCTAATTTCTACCTGTCTTAATGCTTTCAAATTAATGAAATGTCTTCCCACAAATTTATATTTTAGTAACCTTAGTGCTTCACATTTTATTCATATATTATCTATAAAAGTCATTAAAACATTAAAAAGTGATATAAGCTATAAGCAGAAATGAGTTTATTAATATTTTATAATTTGATATAAGGAAGATGGTAATTATAATGTAAATATTTTTGTTGATTAGATATTTTTGCAATATATTGATTTCAAATGATGAATATATAGTAGTAGTCTGCATAGGTTGGTTTTTAGCCCACCCATTCTATCTCACATTTTGGGTAGTTGTTGGGGAGGGGCAGCAGGTTAAAAATATTTTTAAAACAATAGGTAGTAGAGATCTGCAAAGTTAGGCCCAACCCGTATCCTAATTCTATTTAAAATAATCGGGTTCAGGCCTAATATTTTTAAAAAAAATTCGGGCCGGGTCGGACCTTGGAAATTTTTATTAAATATATCTAAATTTATCAATTTTATATTGAATTTTTATGTAAAATAAAAATTTTTGTTTAATTTATTGAAAAACGCTATATAACATATGTCTTTTATAAGTAATTATAAAAATTAATTTCTGTATTTAGATAAATTCGGGCCTGGCAGGTAAATTTTTTTAAAATAAATTTCGGGCTGGGCTGGGTAAACTTAAAAAAAATTTCAGGTTTGGGCCGGACCGGCAAAACTTTTTTTAAAAAAATTTTGGGCCGGACTGGGCTTGAAAAATTAAGCCCAATGCAGATCACTAATAGGTAGTACTGGATTTGAAATATTTTTGTTTAAATGAACAGAACGTGCTTATTATCATTACTGCAAGACCTCATAAAAATATTTCTGAAATTGTCCAGAGACAAAATAACTTATTATAAAATATAACCTTATTAATGAATTTTAATTTTTAATTTTACTCCTTTATTAAAAAAAATGTAATTTACCACTTGCAAGTTTTTGTTTTAAGATATGTTTTTTTTAGTTATGAGGTTTTGATTGATAAATTTTTTATAAAAATTATTTTTACCTAGTTGATATCTAACTAAAATTGTTAATAATAATAATGTTACTAGATATAAATAATTATTATAATTATATTTTTATCATTTACAAATCAAATTTGTATAATATTTAATTTACAATATATTCTGTAATATTTTATATAATATTATAAATAAGATTATCATAAACATACAAGAATAGATAGGTAACACCTTTTTCATTTTTGGTAGGAGTTGATATTTTTGTTCTGAAATTGATAATGAATTAATAAACAAATGTGACTATTATAGGTCTATTAGGCAATTTACCATTCATGGGAATATTTTATTTTGTAGTGTATTGCTTTTTTCAGCAATTATCTAAAGCATCTTAAATCTTTACAACAGGATCCTTTGTTTATATCTTCTTTGGATAGGATGATTGGATAGAAACATAATTTTTTAGCCATATATAGTTTTTTTAAATATGTGATTACTAATCACATGTAGGGATTTTTAACACAGCCATACAAACAGTGACATAATCACTATGAAGATAATAGGGCATATCATGTCAAATCGATCAAAATAACACATTTTCAAATTAGCACTTTTAAAAATATGAAAAATTTCTTAATCGTTTAGATAGATAAAAATGTGAGAAAGTCATTTATTTTAGCTCGCTAGCACACTGCCGAGATAAGGGCCACAAAAGTGCAAAAAATAGTGACTTGTAAAATTTTTAAATGCTTATAGAAAACTATTTATAATAAAAATATCAAATTGAATATAGTTAAAGATGTTAATATTCATAAAATAAACTACCGCAATGCATATACTTATTGTTTGTAATTTATGAAAATGATTCTTATTCTCCTTCTAATTTTATTTATAAATAGCTATCAATCAAACCAAATTATAACTGTGGTCCTATCAAAGTTTTTAAGAAATTGAACCGTAGTTTTTATAAAAAATTAAAACTATTACCTTAAAAATATCGAAATTAGTCAAAATTAGTACAAAAGATAGCAGTTATGATAAAAAAAATTGACGGACAAACACTCGAAATAACTAAATTTATGTAAAATATATTTTGAAAAGCTCGATTTTTGACTTACTCTCTTTTAACATAATTCTCTAGAATGCTCTGGCATGGCCTTAGCCTTATAGGTATGTAAAATGATTAAATTTAAAAATTCTATTTTAAAAAATGTTTTCAGTACTATGGACGAAGGTTTGAAAGAAGCCATAGCCTCTTTAATATGGGTGGCTCCTCGTTTGCAAGCAGATGTGCCAGAAATCAAGATAATCTCAGATATATTAGCCCAAAAATATGGGCTCGATTTCGCAAAAGCGGCCCGCGAGAATTCTATACTTTGTGTTAATGAAAAATTATTTCAAAAAATGTCTATCCAAGCCCCTCCAAAAATATTGGTAGAAAAGTATTTGATGGAGATAGGAAAAAGTCACAATGTGGCATACACTCCCGACCCATTGGTAATGAAAGATGAAGAAATTTATGATACAGAAAAGCAATTACTCGACTTTCTCAACAATCAACAAGACGGTGATATTGTTGGAGATAAAGTTGGAAGCACGAAGGTGAGTTTATTATGAAAGGATTTAAATGTTTTTTATAACTTTTTATATCTGCTTATATTATTAAACAGAGATGCACCAATACATTGGGATAATATTTTTAATTATTACCAATACCAAATAATATCTTGAGAATATTATTAACTAATTTTTCTTATTAATTTTTAAATTACTTTCTCATATATCATAAGATATATTTGTTTATTTTGATTCTCTGTCAAGCGGACACCTTACAGAATCAGTAAAATAGTACTGATAATATTGAACAAGTCGTTTTTGTTAAAAAGGAACTCTAATAATCTTTTATGTTTCACAAATATACTGTATTAGATTTCATATATTAATCAAACATGATATAAACATTGTTGAATTAAATAAAAGATTATTTAAGTTCACGTTGGCAAAACATTTAAATATTTATCCGAAAGGAAAAATATCATGGGGCAGGTGGGATTAGCCTAGGCTGCCAATTACAAGATAAACGTCATAAATCACATTAATCTGATGGTATCTTTAAAAAGTGCTATTGGCGCATCTCTGGTATAAAACTAATCTATATAGAAAATAAGGTGATCGGATTTAACTACCCAACACTCATGCTTACCACCGATTGATTTAATATTATCTGAAAGTTAAACCAATTTGCAATATATATTATATAGAAAAATAAGGTGATCGGATTTAACTACCCAACACTCATGCCTACTACCTCTTTGAACCCTAACGTAGATCCTTCAGCTCCCCGGAACGAATATAATATTGAAATGCCTCCTAGCTATAGCGAATTTGACGATGAAAAAATGTATATTTATTTTATAACTTATCAGTTTTATTTATTTTGAAATAAAAAAATAACTTGTCTAAAACGAAATTATCTCATAAATATATTTTAAATTAATTTTTATTCAAACTTCAAGAGATCTCAAAAACCCCAACAGCTATGATTACCTAAACCTACCCAATGTCCCTTCATCTACTGTATCTACTCCGGCTCATAAAAAGAAACCCGACTCAAATATCGAAAACGATACCAAAACGGATTCAAAAACTAGCATCGACAATCGAATAGACACCCCTGAGATAGATTTTGACGACCTTAACAGGCGCTTTGAAGAACTTAAGAAGAAGCGATGAATACTCTTTATTTGCAGCATTTCTCATTTATTAATTAAAATTTAAATAAAATTAATATATTATTGATAATAAATTTAATTTCTTATTATACAGTATAGTACTAAAAGTGACCAATCAAACACTGCCACGATAAGGATATTTTACTCGTGTTCACATTAGATTGTTATGAAATAAATATTTCTTATAGCTTCATAATTAGATTTAAAAAAAAAGAAGTTATAATATTTTTTTAATTGTAGAAATAAATGTATTTTCTAAATGTGTAATCAAAGCTAAAATTAAAATATTCCATAAATTCTAAATGGCTCAACATTTTTTCCTAAGCATATAAAATTTAAATAACAATATTTTTTTTATTACCCCCTTAATTATTAAAACAAACAAATTTTATTTTGAAGAATATAAAGTAAATTTTATTTTATTTTATAAATTTAAGACGATGTTTAAATACTAATTATAATTATAAAAATTATATGTAAATATGCCACTTTTTAAGAAATATTTATATTTATGTAGTCTATGCAGTATAATATAATTAAGGATAGAAAATGAAATGTAAAATTTAATTTAATCAATGAAATTTCTGCAAAAGCACCTTTCAATTCCTAATTAGCAATAAATACTTTGAAAAACAAAATGTGTAATTTATTTTAATTCTTATAGTTTTATTGAGTATTTTATTTTGGGAAAATTTTATATAGTATCCTAGGCAAAATATAAAAGTCATTAAGATAAAATCTCTCAATATTAAGGGCGATGGCACAATTTAATCAAATACAAGTCTTTTTTAGATAAACATAGTTTTAAAATATTTTAAAATTTAAATAACATTAAAAAAATATATAATTATTTAATTAATAAATAAGCTTAATATATAAATCATTTTAAAGGTTTATTTTAGCGACAAGGTGAGATAGCTGGAGGTGTTTTAACGGGGGATTTGAGGTGGGAATGAGAGGATGTAATGACTGATACCAAATCTCCGAGAGCTTTATTAAGATTATCGGCCACTGAAAATATTGGGTTTACTTCCCTTTTGTCGAGATAACCTTTAATGTTGATATTGATTTTTTTTATCATTATAAGCTAATTATAATCGTATAATATATAAATTAGACTAATTTTGATTTTTTCAATTTTCTCTTAAGGTATTCTTGCGTAAAACTAGCCAATAAAAACCCGGTTTGATTAGTTAAGAAAATCAATACAGTTCAAAGAATCTAAGTCAAATATTTCCGCACACATTTAACTACTTTTTTAAGAAAGAAAGAAAGTGATTTGGAACAGGAACACGAGGGATGATCTTTATTGTTTTCTAATTTTTTTTAATGAAAAGAGTAATTTATTTGTTCATCATTGTATTTACCAATCTGAGTGGGAAAAGATGATTGATGCTTGTTATTAAAAGATGAATCCATCATGGGAAACTCCTGATTGGTATCGTTTCCATTCATGTTTTGGCAATTTTTCCCAAGTAAGTGTTCATGATTGTTTAAATGGCTACCATTTCCCAAAAAAGCCTTGTTTGTATGAAATATATTTACAGGATTAAAGTTATAATATTTCAAAAAAGATTAAAAAATTACACATTATACCGGTGCAGCAAAACTATCCTCGCTCAATATATTATCATCGAATTGATGGTTAAGCAATATGGATTCACTGGCCTCTTCGTTCAAAGAATATTGATCGTAATGCCTATGTCTTAATCTTTCGTACTCTCTTCTTAAATCGCTATAAAGTAGTGATTAAAAATAAATATTTATAAGAAAGTAAAAAAATATATTGTAAATTATGCGATAACCTTTAGAAGAATCTGAACAAAATTTATGATTATATTAAAATTATAAAATAAGTATTTCTGTGAAGATATTAAATATTGGAACTGGGTCGATATTCAACACGATTGGATATTATTGTTTTTGAACGAGCCATAAAATTGTCTATTTTAAATGAGATAATTAACTTATGGGGCATAAAAAACTTATATTTAATAATTCGTGATAATGAACCAAACATCGCCTTGGCCATGAGAAATAAAAAATTTCAAAGTGCTAGATTTATGCATTGTTTATAGTTTTTTTTAGCCTAAGAAAGAATATTGGTTTTTTACAAGTTCAATAAAAGCTGGTATATAAAATTCAATCTAAATATGGCTAGATGATCGGTTTTATATGAATGGATCGGTAAATAATATGTGGATCTGCAAAGCCCAAATAAGACAATGTATTTTAATGTAGGAAACATGATATACTTGTGTTCCTTATGCAAATCATGTGTTCTATTAGCCACATTTTCAGGGGCTTCTTCATAACCATTGATGGAACGCTAAAAATGTAATAAATTTATCAGTTATAATATATATATTTATAATGTAAAAAAATACCTAATCTCGTAGAGTTTTACCTAATGATCACTTTTAGTATCTATAATAATGATTTTCGGCGATAAGAAATTTTTTTTTATCACACATATAGCTAAGTCAAAAATTTACATAATCAAAAAAAAGGAATATATGGTATATACACATGTTTTATCTTTCCTAACTTTCTAAATTCCAATGACCAAACGAAAGAATAATGATAAGTTAATATATTATATGATATATAACAAATGTGTACCGTCGAAACACAAGGGGAAGGCTGAGCCGATAAACTTTTACACATACTTCCTATTAGCTCATGTTCATCGACCTTGTCATTCAAGTTGCAGATATCCATCTCATTCATTTTGCTCGTAAAACCCCTCTTGGCCACTTTTCGATATTCCTCATTTTCTCCCCCAAACGAACTTTCCTGTATCATATTTTTGGTTCGACCACCCTGGTCCGAGCTGGTATATGAGGCATCCATTCCACTATGTGAATGGGGAGAGCTCATGAGAGGCAGGCTTTCCTCGCCTCCAGGTTGATCGGGAGGGTATCGTTTTACACCTTTACCGTGTGCTTAACCATATAAAAATATTATTAAAAATGTTTTGTCAATTTTTTACACATTTAGCTCACGTTATATTAGAGAATGTTTTAGTAACTGAAATATTTTTAGACTAATATGAATTCCATAAATAATTATAGGAGTTTCTTATTCCAACCCCAACCAATCGGAAGCTCTTGTTTAACAATATCATCAAGATACTTATAATTTTCATTTATTTATCAAAATAGGTTTAATTTTAAAATGTAGAGTTCGTTTTTAGTATAAAAAATGCATTACCCCCTGTACTGGTCGTATGAATAGGTTGTAAAGAGTCTATGGGAGTATAGCCCAAGCGAGGATGCGTAACGAAATAGCGTCTAGAGCGAAACAATTTATTCCGCAAAGCCCTAGTTAGATCTAAAACATCTTCTCCTGTCGTAGTCTTTCAAATGTAGATTTTTTAATATATAAAATTGTTATTTGTCTCAAGTGGGAGAAGAGAAAAGTGACAATATAAAAGTTTAATAGCATTAGTCAGCGATAATTTATTTTTAAAATAAATACAATATGAAATTAAAGTGGTTTCACTTTAGCAGATGATCGAATCAAAAGGAAGTATAATATATTTTTTTTCAATCAGTAAGTGGATGTATTACTGGTGTAGAGTATTCGTGCAATGGGTGAGTTGGTTTATGAGTCTTGTATTTCTTACTGGCGAAAAAACAATTTTGACATATATCAAAGTTCAAGCATTTCAAACAACGATACCTATAAGGATGCAAAAATTAAAAAAATAGTTTTTTTAAGTCGAATCTAGCAATCAAATTTTTTCTGACAATATAATTTAAAAAAAATTTTGAAAAGTCTCCAAGCTAGGAATCAAATTTTTTCTAAAAATATAATAAAATACGATTCATTAAATGATAATTACAAAGTTACAAGAATATTTTATATAAATTATTTTAAATCTAATCACCCAAAACCTGAATCCCACTATGGGGTAAGCCTTACAAATGTTGCATTTGCTTTGGTGCCTAGCGGTCTCGGCCGCAGCCAATCTATAAAGAACTGGTAACCACACAATAGATTGAGGATCCGTTTGGGCCCATCTTATAAACTCCGAAGCGCGTATATCAGATGAATTATGTTGGGGTAGGGAATTTTGATGTCGGAAAGATTGGGAAAATTGAAAGCAATTATCGGTGCTAGGGATAGGGTCGGTACCTCCGAAAGCAGATGATTCCCCAAAATATCTAGGAATCTAATGGGATTTTTTAAAAAATCATGCGTTTTCTGATATTTCTTCATTTTTTTACACTTTTTTCAAATCTTATCTTTTTTAAATAAAATTCATGCTTGCTAAAAGGTAAATAATTAAAACCGACAATATTTTTTGATCAGTATATTCTCTTTTCTTTTATCAGTATTAAATTAATATAGTACAAAAATAGAATATATATATACAAAATTGGTCAATATTTTTTGATCACTATTGTCTGGTAAAAAGTAAAATAATAGAGAGAAATATGTTTACTAATCAATTAAAATACCGAAAAAGATATATTTATTTGCAAATCCATTAAAATACATTTAAAAAAGGATATATTACTAAAAATTTTTATATTGAACAATTTATTATACTAGTAAATAATAAAATAGATATTTTGTTATTATGCTGAGAAAATATTTCTCTTTAAATATTGGCAATGTCAAATAAAATGCAGGAAAAATAAATAACGACTTTCTAAAAAAAAATTTATTTTCGTGCTTTTTAAATGTTAGAATTAATACTTAATGAAGAAAAGGAGAGAGAATTTAATAAAGAAAGATATTTAATCAAATTAAAGAATAAAAAATATTAAATTTTATATTATAAGGAATCTTTTCTATTTACCAACAGCATGTCCTTTAGTAATATGGCCACTTTTTCTTTAGAAGCATTTCCAGATTGATCGGCTATCAATTGGAATAAATCTTAATTTTGTTATTTTTTGTTAAAGTTAAATATAAAATCACAAATTGTCAAGTTTTAGGGAATATGAATCTTGGAAATGTAAGCTTATGAAAAAATATAAATTTTTGATTGGTTTCAATAAATATTATAGTTGAAATTATAAATCTGCAAAATCAAAAATCTCAGCTCAAATGTAAAAGCAATGGCAACAAGATATTTATCTTCCCTATTATAATGTTATACATTATTTAAATATTCGGCAACAGCTTTGATAATTTAATGAATGTTTATCTATTTTATTACAAAATATGGTAGAAAATATTTACCATCTCCTGATTTTTTTAAATATTTTTAAAATTCATTTTATAATAGTGATATCAATTAGGCAAAAAAAGCAAGAAGAGAAAGAAAATATAACATTCATATTTTTAGGACCCTAGTTGAAATTCTTAAAAAATATATATTGTGAAGGGTTATATATTTTACAATATTATTGTTTTGTTGAAAAATAAATTTTCATTTTAATACCATTATTAAATTTCACTTACATCTATATTTATCGCTCAAATGAGCTCGGCACAATAGTACTGTGGCAACTTTTAACGAGAGGATTTTTATTTTACCGGTTCTTAATCTGGTTAAGAATATAAACAAATAAAATTTATGTATTTTAAATTTAATAAATTATAAAGTTGATTTTAAAGGAAAAGATAATGAGCAAGCGCAGATTTTTATAATAAATTTCGATCATAACAATACACTAAAACTAACATGTTAAAAAAACTCTGATACGATTACACTTTTATATCTTATAAATGGATAAAATAAATTTAGATAAACAACTTGATTCATTCTAATCGTAAATATAATGAGCTAGAGAATATATATTTTTAAATTTAAATTTACGGATCATAAACGTCCAAAAGCCAATCAACGTATAAATCAGTAGATAAAGGAACATTAGTAACACTATGCGGATGTTCTGAAGATAGGGTCTTGTAAATATCTTTGCTGATTTGGGTGATTTCTGGCATCCTTATGTAATCCTCATTTTTACCTCTCAACCCATGGGCATCGAATATGTCGATGGCTGTTCCCAAGTTGAGAAGATACACTTAATTTAGTTAAATATAGAGAAAGGATAGATAAATTTATATATCCAATAAGAGTATATTTATGTTAGAAAATAATTATGGTTTTTCAAAGCATAAAATATTATTTATAATTATGACCGAATAATGTCCACGTGGGAAATATAATAGACACAAATGTACAATATATCTTTAGTGATTATTTCTTGAACATGAACCTAACCCACTCTTTTTTTGAATTGATACTCTCATAAAAAAGGGTTTGACCGATTTTACGGCTCAAGTTCAGCTCAATAAACTATAAGCAATTTAAATTTATATTTTATTTAAAAATATGTGAAATTTACAAAAAAGCCTCTTTTGAATAATCCTGAGTTTCATAGCTGTTCGGTAAGCCGAGTATTTGATGTAATTAACTTCCGTTAGGTTTTTCATTATTTCCATCATCATGGGGTGAGCCCAATAAGTCGATTCAGTTTTTGTGCTTCAATTTTTTTATTGAAATTAATCACATCATAGGTGAAAATACGTTGATTAACAAATTTATTTTTCAATCAGTTTGTATTTTATTCAATGTTTAATTATTTAAGTTAAGAAAAAAAGTTTATATTTTAAATTAATACAACCATAATATACTTCTCTTGATATTTTAAGATCATATAAAGTATATAAAATCATTATTAAAATAAAATATTTTAATTACTCGATGTAATAAGGAACGCCCGTTTCAGTCATTGCTTTGGCCCATCTAGGAGTGAGCGACGTTTCTACAATATTAAAATTTGTATCTCACGTTAAAAAACTATATCTTAATTAGAGGTCTGTAATAGGCGGGTTTATGCCCGACCGCCCATACTTCGGGCTGGCGTGGTTGGGTTTTCTAAAATATTTTCACCATTGGGCGAGGAGCGGGGAATTAAAGAATATTTTTAAAGTAATGGGCGGGTGAATTTTAAATATTTTTCAGGTAAAATGAGAATATAATAGTTTTTCCATAATATTGCATATTATGATGTTTAATTAAAAATACATTAAAATAAATAAATAAAGAGCCAAACCAGACATTGAAATAATTTTTAAGCATTAGGCGGGCGGGTTAAACAAAATTTATAGATAAATGGGTGGGCGAAAGGATAATTTTTTTTAAAAAAATTATAAACTAGCGAGCGGGTTAAAAAAATCAAAGTAACGAGTGGGCGGATCCCGCCCATTGCACACCTTTATTCTAAATATAGGTTTTGAATGGGGATTGTTTATACCTGGCAGGGTATCTTCATGTTCTTTGGTAAATTTCGGTTGAGAATACTTGGTAGCTTGAGATTCTAAATCGGGCTTAGAAGGACCACTCGTCGGGGGCGAAATATATGGTTGAAGGGGAGTGCCGGCCTTTACGGGTATGGATATTTGTTTGGCTGTTATGATTAATGTTAAAAATATTACCTAAAAGAATAGGTTTGACTTTCAAGGAATATACTAAATATTCAAAAAAATTGTTTTAGATTTGAGTCATTATAATTAATTCACAATCAATAAATTTATTTATTAGTATACAACACCTTTATCAAATGGAAGGTTGGGAGATTCATCAATAACCCTTCCTTGAGTCCTATTCTCCAAATCCCTTTTAAGAATATGAAATTTATCATTTAATTGCTCTAATCTTTGCTGGTAGTCTTTGGAAAGTTGTAGACCCTGAGCAGAAAATTCGGAGGCTTTGGCGTTTATAGCAATCAGAGGAGCTTGCTTCTCGTTGATTTCCTTTGAAAGATTCTATTGTAATATTTTAAAAAAATTATGAAAAAAATTAAAATGCTTATTTCATGTATGGAATTTAAATAAATAAAAGAAATCATGAAAAATTAAACATTTTATTATTCAACAATAAATTTGATTAAAACATTGTATTTGGTGATGCTTTTATCTATATCTTTAATATCCGCTTTGATGTCGATATTTTCTAAATCTTTTCTATTTTCATTCAAGCTTATATCCAGATCTATCATAGCATTATTAAAATGGTCCATTCTCTAAAAAATAAATTAGACGTATAAGCAATGTGCGACATAATAGAGAATGAGAAATAGAAATAATAATGGCCACTTTATTTTATTTAGATCATTGCAGTAGATCTAAAACATTATATTAGATTTAATGTGGTCGTTTTATATTGAACACACCTATCTACTTTTTGTTAATTCCAAAATCACTAGAACAAATTTTTTAATTTTAATACACAAACGATTGCAATATAATGTCTAAAATTCTTCGAGCTTTTTATATCAAAATTTAAAATGTATATATAATCAAAGGGATCTTTATCGTTTTTATATATCAAAATAGGATAGATATAACATATTTTTAGATTAACGGAAGAGTTAGGAGTAACCAATAAATGAAAACCAAGTCCAAAAGGATAGGCTGGGCTTATAACTAGATAAAAATAAGGAATAAATTATTTACCCCCAACATTTGAGCTAAAGTGGATTCCCATAAATTGGTATTGTCAATGACATCACACCATTTTTGATCCAACACTACGATTTTGTTTTCTAGTTCTTTTCCTTCTTTGATCCTGAGTGCTATGTGTGGCGGCGATTGATCTATGCATAGAAATAAGTAAACTTTGTCGTTATTTGATATTATATAGAAGCCTAACCAATATTAAATTGACGACCGATAAACAATACAGTTAAAAACGAATAATCAGACCTTTTAAAAATCGGTATACATATACAATTCGCATGCTCGGTTAATACCTTGTGCACACCAAGAAAAAATAATTTAAAAATGATAAGATATCTTGATACGAAAATTAAAACGTCAAAAGAGGGAAAACTGTAGAAGATAGATATTATTATGGATGCAATTTTAATCGTATGTTCAAATCTCTATACCAAATGATAGGTTAAGCAAAAGATTAGCACAAAATATTATTTTTAAGAGGTCAACGCCCTATCAAAAACAAAATTAAGATAAAGAATTGTTTAAAAAAGGGTTGTCTACCTTTCATATCCAACGCCTTGTAATATCCTATATTTTTGAGATAAGCCTCGCTATTCTTGAGCACATCTTGAATGGAAGGATTCCTTTTGGCATCCAATTTAAGGGCAAAATGTTGAACTTGGTCTAATTGATGTTTTAAGGTGGTTAAATCTCCCCCTAGGGGCTTCATGCACTCTAAATGATTGCTCCTATCCTGAACCCATGCAGATGCGTCATCTATCGATTGAGAAATAGCGTTACGAGGGTCGTAGTGTTCTTCTAGAGTATTTCTTTGTTGAAAGGAGATTACAATAATTGAATGTATATTTTGAGGCCACTGTTTTTACAAAAATTATTAGTTCGGCAAAGATTAGTGGCCCAACCGATAAATTTTGAAAAGATTTTCGACACGGCCCCTAAATTCTTTGCCAGCCACATATTTTGGTCAAAATTCTTAACTTTAATATGAAGATTAATAAAACCAAATATTAAACTAATAATTTTTAATTTTTTTAAAATTGTTTATAAACATAAATATTATTTTAAATAGCTTTGATATGTTAAAATAATTTTTAAATAGAAAGAACGCTTGATGGGCTAGTATTCATTTAAAATTGGTTGTATTTCGACTAGATTAGAATAGGTTTTTCCGATAAAAGTCTTAATTGCAGTGACACAACCGATTGAAGAACCAAGATGATTAAGTTCATGGATGGAAGTATAATTGAAATGGAGAATTGGGATAATAGAATTTGTAAGAGAAGATTCCGAATTTGACATGTTAGGAAATAAACTTATAATGGACATAAAATTATTAATAATGTCCCGAATGGTGTTTATTAAAGGGATGTCACCGGCCATGAAACCATCATCTAAATTAGAGATCTGCAAAAGTAGGCCCGGCCCGGCCTACTTTAAAAAAAAAATTAGGGTTCGGGTTGGGTCGGGCCTAATATTTTTTAAAAAAATTCGGGCCGGGCCTTAAAAAAATTTTTAATATTGGCACTAATATTTTTTGTAAAATAAAAATATTTAATTTTATTTGAAGAAGCTAGACGCCATATGATGGCATGTATCTTTTATTCTTGGTATAAATATATAATTAAACTTTTTTTTTAAGAAACAAGGCGGCAACATTTTTTATTTGTAAAATATAAATATTTAATTTTATTTATTTAGAAAGTAGACCCCATATGTCATATATATTTTATTATGGGCAAAATAATTTAAATGTTTTTTTATAAAACTTAAATTTTAAATATAATTTAAAAATGAATTTAATTTTTTTAAAAAAACAAATACAAAATAGAACATATATTTGTATGCCCCATTTAGGTAAAAGCAATATATGGGAAAATTTTGAAGACATATTTGATGATAAAAACAAAAAACTTGATTACGTCCAATGTAAAAAATGTAATAGTATATTACAATATAAAAGCACATCTGCAAATTCTCATTTAAGACGTCACAAGTGCGTTAAGAATGACGATTCCTCTATTCCTAAAATAACTAGGTATATTCAAAAGAAAATAGATCTAAATTCTTCCTTAACTATTAAAAAGAAACTATGTGATACCTTGATCTATTATTGCGCCAAGGACATGCGTGCCTTTGATTCGATAACTGGAGATGGCTTTATAAAAATGGCTCAAAATTTTATTCAAATTGGCTCCATTTACGGTAATATTGACTGTAGCGAAATTATTCCCCATCCAACTACTTTATCGAGAAATGCTATAATTATGACGGATCAAATTAGAACAAATTTGGTTAATAAAATAAATGTTCAATTATTTGATAAAAAATGCTCTGCTACAACAGACATGTGGACAGATTCTTTTAAAAAGTTTTCCTATAACTGTTTCAATTCATTATATCGAAGGTGAAACCTTATATAAACATGTTTTATTTACGAATAAGTTTAAAGAAGAGAAAAAAACCGCCGCGAACATACATAAGGAAATGCTACAAAATTTTGCTGCAATTGGAATAATTCCCGATCAAGTGAAAAATATAATATTTATATCTGATCAAGGAGCTAATATAATTAAAGCCCTAGAAAAATACACCAGATTAAATTGCAGCGCACATCTATTAAATACTGTTCTTCGAAATACCTTTAAGGAACAATCTTTGAAAATTATCGCTCCTAATATATATCAAACCCTTATTTCTGCTAAAAAATTAACCATGTATTTTAAACAAACCGGCATGAATCAATATTTAGACAAAACATTACAACAAGATATCGAAACTAGATGGAATTCAAAATTAAATATGTTGAAATCTATTTATAACCAATATGATGACATCGTCAATTTTTTATCATCCAAGGGAGATATTAATAAAATGGAAAACTTGGAGAAATCTATTTTGAAAAATTTGATTGATATTTTATATCCTTTTGATAAAGCTACTAAAGAACTAGAAGGAGATATTAATCCTACTTTACATAAAGTACTGCTATGCTTTAATAATATTCTTCACGAGGATTTAAATGATTCATTTTATCAAAACAATGAAATAAAAACCAATTTAAAAATTTTTTTATTATCTAAATTTAAAATCAATATTTTGCATAAAATAGCGACATTTTTATGCCCCAAATATAGAAAATTAAGAATGTTATCATCAATGGAAATATTAGAAGTAGAGAATTCAGTCAAAAATATAATTAATTCTGAAGAATATTGTCCTTCAATTGATATTATAGATTTGGATATTCAAGGCGTTTCTCAAATTGTGGAATCGCCTAAAAGATCTAAAGGTACATTTAAAATTGTTCTATTTATATTATTTTTATATATCAGGCAATGAATATGAAAGATGGGAGGACAATGAGGAAGAATATGAAAAAAAAGAAACAGATGAGCTTGAAATTTATAAGAATTTAAATATAAAAGAGAATAATGAAAATATAGATCCAGAAAAAGATATATTAAAATGGTGGAATAAAAATGAAATTAGATTACCAAAGATGACAAAATTGGCTAGAAAAATTCTAGCAATTCCTGCAACGTCCACAACTTCAGAGAGAACTTTTTCAAAGACTGGAAGGCTATTAGACGAAAGAAGAAATAGACTGTCACCAGAAAATGTTGATGCTTTGATATTTTTAAATGATAATTATAAATATGAATCTAATATATAGTTGTGTAATTTAACATTATAATTATTGTTTGGTTTATAGGTATTTTTGATAGTATTTTAAATAAATAATTAAATACTAAATAAATTTTCTGTTTACTAAGATATTTTTTGCAAAAACAAAATCTTAAATATAAAAAATAAACTAAAAGCTAAAAAAAATATAATTATTACTTTAGGATGAATTAAAAAAAAATCGGGTTCGGGCCGAGCCGGCAAAAGTTTCTAAAAAAAATTCGTGTTCGGGCTGGGCCTGGAAAAATTTTTTAAAAAAAATTTCGGGCCGGGTCGGGCCTATCACTAATCTAAATACCAAGTATTTAACAAAAGCTTTAATGGATCGAACTCATTAATGTTTGAACACCAAGGCAAAAGTGGACCCAATGTGTCATCTTGTTGTATTACCTTATAGGAAAGAATAATTTTGTCATAGAATTTGAATGTAGGCTCGGAGTAGGTATGCAAAATGAAATTGGTATATTCTAGATAGTTATTGCAGAATATGATAAAATGATTTCGTTTAATATAGTTAAAGGCATTATTATGATATATTTTAAGGAAAATTAAATTTGGATCTGCATTAGCTAGCAACATTCGGGATGTGTGCGCTGCAGCTCTGATCTTCGTTTGATGTCTACCCCCATTTGATTGGAAAGGGATGATTTTAGGAACTAAACGACGAAACATTGATCCAACAACAATAGGTCAAACTCCATCATCTTTTTTGTTTAGAGGAATTAACCGAGCCCCAAAGATTAAAGGAAGTAAATTGCTTTAAAGACTGCCGGATATGTTTTAATGGATTCAATGGCCTGTTTAGTTTAAAAATTTATGATATCACCTGGCACATTGCTTTGCATGATGTGCCGTGAAAACTTACTCTGGGGTGTTTATTAACCAATGCATTGAAAGTTCATTCATTATTAGGTTCTAAAGTATAATTTGAAGTCAAGATACCAAGCAGCATTCATATCACCTTGGTTGATTTTGTGATAGATCATTTTGGATTTTGATGAAATGTGTGAAGTAAGAACTGGGTTTTCATCTAATAAAGTGTTTACATCATTTTTATCAAAGGTTGCTTTGTTTTCTCTAATATGTTTAGACAATTGACTTTTAATAGTATTCTTGAGAATTGATAAAATAGATTGAGGGTAGAGTAAGAAATTTTTTAAAAATGTTATATTATCAGGGTTGTTTGTAATAACAGACAAAATGTTGGAGAAAGATTTTGAGAAATTATGCCAAACACCTCTTGGGACTTTGGATTAAGTGGGTGGGGATTTATGAGCAAAGAATTCATTTATCCATTAATGTACTGGATAATTATATAATCTTGCAGAATTTAAATTGGTATTGCTATGATAATTACCCCTATTATATCAGTAGAAGTAAATGCAATTAATGAGTTGGATTGTAAATGACAATTATGTAAAAAGTATTGACCTGAACACACCGTGTGTTGTTAAAACGATGAAAATGTTTATTAGCTTTGGTGATTTTAGAAATTCTGAGGTACATTGAACATTCCTTAGAGGTATCATTATTTAATAGAATATTGGGAGCCATGCTAAGGTAATTAATAATTAAAACAATAACTTGATGTAAATTGAGTTAAGGTTATATTTATTTTCTCAGTTATAAAAAAAACGATTTTAATGAGCACTTAGTTATTATTGATTTTTGTAAGGTTGACAACATGGATTTATCAATATTTCTTGAATTTATTTTTCAGTATAAAAATATAGATTGAATGTAGCAATATAAAAAAAAATTGTTTCTAGGAACATATAGTTTTTATTGATTCTTTTTAAGTTTCAGCATAGATAAAAAAATGTACTGATTAATACATAAATGAATGTTGCAAGAAAAGAAATTATAAGAATTGCTTAATCTTTGAAAGCAGCTGATAAAGTGATAGACGAAGACTTTCTTAGTAAAAACCTATTCTAATCTAGTAGAAATACAATAAATTTTAAATAAATTAGCAACCCATCAGATGTTCTTTCTAATAAAAATTATTTTACATATCCAAGATCATTTATGCAATGAGATCGGCCCTAATCTTTCATTACAAAGATCTTCTTTTTATACATCAGTGGCATAAGCACAAGGCTGGAGGCTATTATCAATATAAAATTTACAGACAAATCGATGCTAGAGCCTCTCATCTATGTAAAAACGGCGTGAATGGTTTCCGTCCGCCATCCCTCCCCTCTTTTTCTGCTTTTATTTCCTCAAGATTAAGCATTTCAAGTTTAATCACTACTGGTCATGATCTTTGTCTAGAAAGAGCTATTCACACTGGGTGAGGAATTATCAACCTACCGTTAGCAGACCCACTTCCATCCTTCAGAGAGCTTAGGATACATCTAATGTCTCACTCTATTATCTCTTATCAAGTGATTCATTTGAACAATGTCCCAGCCAAGCTGCTCTGAATTCTAAATCGGGCTACGAATGGCTATCGACTACCCCAAGCATAAGAAGAACTTCGAATGGCTATTTCGTTTGGCTGCGATATATCGCTTCCTTCTTAATGTATTAATTGTTTTTTATCATATTCTTCCAAAGGCCGCCTGTCACGGCATACAAACATAAATAAATAAGTGGCGATATAATGAAGCCTTCTATTTCAAACAAACCATTACGATTGGCTTCTCATCAAAGTAATTGCATCGCTATTCACGGTTCCATATAGCAATGCAAGTAAATTGATCTCTTATTTATTTATTTTTAATTTAATATTTATTCAGTTGTTTGTTGTAAATTTTCAAATATAATCGGTATATTTTAATAATCGTTATTTTATATGAGCGTTGTTTTAAAAGTAAAAAAAAATAACTTTGATAATTAATACTGTTTAAGTTTATTTTAAATTATAAAACTAATTTTGATATAAAAATGCTTCTATAGTATAGATAGGACTATTATAACAAAAGATAAGACAATCTAATTATGTTTAAGCTCTTTTCCTAGAAACTATTCATACACATTGATAAAACTAAATGAGAAGATAAAATAAAAATAATATTTATTCAGAATAAATTTCAAAATAAAAAAAAACCATCACAACAAAAACAGACACCAATAACTGTGCATTTAAAAAAAATCAAGTCTTTATAAAAGCAAACTCTAATTTTCTGGCCCGAACCCAAAAACGAAAATTAACGTATTTTTATGAGGTGTTATCAAGTCCGAACCTAGCCTGATTCATTAAATTGGTTGAATTGCAGATGCCATATACCAGGACTGCAGTGGCGTAGACAAGGGGGGTTTTGGGGTTGAACCTCCCCCCCTTCTCCATAACCTCCAAAAAATTTTCTTATTTAATTAAAAAAAATTTTTTATACGACATCAAAATGAAATATACTTTAAAAAGACAAATAAGAATTTTTAATTTTAAATGATCACATGATTTAAAAATATATATTAAAAATTATATGAACTAAAATATTTAACATCTCAATTCTTGTGAGATATCGGATGCTTTAAAAGCCATCTATGAATCAAAAGATATGAATATCTAATGTATTGAATAAAAAAAATTTGATATTGTTACAACCAACAGAGCAAGAATAATTATAATAATTGATGCAATCATTTGGTTAGGGAGGCAGGGCTTATCAAGAGATCATAGAATATCTGCGGCTCCTTAACACTTACATACTCTTCTCATTATGAAGGGAATTTCAAGGAATTGTTGAAACTTTTATATAATAATGATGATAACTATATAAAGTTTTTGAAAGCTTTGCTAAATATGCCACCTACCTTAGTCCAAGTATTCAAAATGAAATAATAGCCATATGCAATAGATTCATATTGAAAGAAATTTCTACAAAAGTGAAAGTATCACCATGTTTTAGCGTTTTGGCGGATGAGACTTTGGATGTTGGTAACATAGAGCAATTATCCATAGCAGTAACATTTATTGATATGGAATCAGGTGAATTCAAAATGAAAGAACTCTTTGTTCAATTTATTGACTTACATGACACTAAAACAAAGACAATAGCCAAATAAATTTTAGCATCCCTTCAAGACCTAGATTTAAATTTAAATCTAATGAGAGGCCAAGGATATGATGGAATGGTCACGGTCAGTCAAGAATTAGAGAGTTTTTTTAGCACAGCTCTATATTTTCACTGTAGTTATCATTGCTTAAATTTGATGATATATGAGGCATTGGAAATTCGAAACATCCGGAACAGTTTACGTAAAAATATTTTAATTTAATTGGAATTTTAGATTTATTATAGATATCTTTTTATCAGAGTTGTTATCCTGTATCTAGATATAAAAATGTGGTATCTGTATCTAGATAGATTTTTGATTAAATATTCTGTATCTATATTATTTTAGACGTTGTATCTGTATCTAGATCCATTTAAAAAGTATCTTTTAACAACTCTGCTTTTTATAATTCTAATAATTTTTCAAAATTTAGAAACAACATGGTCGGTTTGTGACTTTTTCACATCACCCAAGAAGAGTCAGCTTTTATCCGAACTTTTGATGATATTGAATCAAATAATCAAAAAAAAACTAAAAAGATTTTGTCCAATTAGATTTATTGAAAGTCATCAATCATTAAGACATTTCATCAAATATGAAATTATTTTTGCAGCGCTCGAATCCCATATCACGCAAGGAAAAAGATTCCGTAGATGCTGAAAATCTCTTGCTAGCTTTACGAAGCCAAAATTTTTAATATCAATTCAATGTGTATTTTTTTTAATTAATTATACATATGATTTGATTTTAGCAAAATGCTACAAAAAATTGATTTGAATTTAAGGGAGGTTATGAATGGGGCAAAGGATATTGTTGAAATATTAACAAATACCAGAGATAATGTGGATGAAAATTTCGGGTTAGGGTTAGGGTTAGGGTACGAGAAAGTAAAGGAGATCGCTAATATGTTTAAAATTGAAATTTTTAAACCTAGAGTAGTTTTTAGACAGTCCAATCGCTTAAATATTGATGCATTTACGATTGAGGATTTTTATAGAATAAATATTTTTATTCCCCTTATTGATACATTTTTATTTCAATTAAAGGAAAGATTTATTAATCACAATTTTATTTTTAAAAGCTTGTATTTTCTGAATTGTTGATTAAACTTGAAATGCGAGAAGATATTAAGAAAATCTCAGAGTTTATTCTGATGATTTATCAGGATCGTATGATAAGTTATTTTGTGATATCGATGGTATAAAAATCTTGATAAAATTGAATACTCTTTGAGACCAAAAAATGCTTTGCAGGCCTTTTTCATGTGTAATTGTACTTTGATTCCCTGTCTATTTTTAATAAAAGTATTGCATTCATTTGCAATAAGAATTATTTATATTTTGATTCATTTGTATTAATTATAATTGTTAAATTCTATTTTTTAAATACAGTACAAGAATTACTTATATTTTTAAAAAATATAGTTATTTACAATAAATTTTTAATATAATAATAAAATTTCTACATTTTGATTATTGTATATTATCATTAAAATAAATGCATAGTTAAATAAAGGGATGTTATTTAATGTAGTATGTGGGAATATTTTCAGGAGCTTCTCAACTTTAATCCCCACATACTACATTTAGTTGACACTCCCCATGTCAAAACCTTATACCACCAATAACAGAACAAGAGATAATCATATGCCTCCAGCATATGAAAAACAAAAAGCTAGGGGTCCAGATGATATTCCAATAGAAAGCCTTAAAGCACCTCACAAATCTATACAATAAAATACTTGGAAACTAAGAGGTTCCTCAAAATGGAGGCAGAGCTATCTAGTTCCTATCTTCATAAATAAAGGGGACCCACACAATTGTCAAAATTACAGGGGCATAAAACTAATGTCACACTGTCTATACGAAAAAATAATAGAAAAAAGATTAAGAGACATAATCGAAATAGGAGAGACTCAGTTTGGCTTTATGCCTGGAAGATCAACAACTGATGCTATCCACGCAATTAGGCAAATGAGTGAAAAATACAGGGAAAAGAACAAAAAGCTACACATGGTCTTTCTCGATCTAGAAAAGGCCTTCGATAGAAAGAAAACTTATCTGGTGGGCGCTACGCCATAAAAAGGTTCCCGAAAAATATATAAGAATAATACAGGATATGTATATGGGCCATACAACAATGGTCCGTAGCACAACAGGTACTTCAGCAGGCTTCACAATAGCCGAAGGAGTTCATCAAGGGTCGGCTCTCAGCCCACTTCTCTTCATTACAGTAATAGATGTATTAACACAGTCTATACCTCAAACACGTGGAATATGATATTTGCAGATGATATTGTGATACTTGCCGAATCCAAGGAGAAAGAAAAATTAGTGAGTTGGATAAATATCCTAGAAAAGCACGGACTAAAAGTAAATAGAGAAAAGACGAAATATATGGTGATAGGAGGAGATGAAACAGAGAGTATTGATATAAATGAATGGCAGATATCGGCAACTGAAAGCTGCAAATATTTGGGCTCCACTATACAAACAAACGGCACAATAGATAAAGAGTAAAATTAATCAAGGGTGGTTAAAGTGGAGATCTTTATCTGGAGTGCTATTTGACAAAAGAATCCCACACAAATTAAAAGGAAAAATTAACAGTTCCATAGTACAACCAACTATTCTATATAGTTCGGAAACATGGCCAACCAAAGAATCAGACGAGAGAAGTCTACAAACTATGGAGATGAGAATGCTGGGGATGATTGTTGGGGTAACAAGAGAGGATAAAGTGCGCAGTACAAGAATACTAAGTAGTTTAAAGGTAGTGTCCATTAAGACTAAGTTAATGGTAAACAGACTTAGGTGGTAAAGGCACACAATGAGAAGGCCTATGAACTACATAGGAAATAAGGTTGAGAGTTTGGAAGTGATGGGCAAACGTAAAAGAGGAAGGCCAAAACTTCAATGGGGCCATAAAGTTAGAGCCAATATAAAGAAGTATAAATTAGATAAAAGAGATAGTATGAATAACATAAAGTGGAGAGAGATGTTGAAGGAGCTTACCACCAGAAAAGGTGAAAGCTAAAGAGAAAAAAAAAATTTATACTAAAGCATTTTAATAATAAATAAAATCTATAATGAAATTCTCTAAAATTTAATTAAAATAATTATTTTTAACATTCAATAAGATATATTGAAGTGATCATAAAAAATGGAAGGTTTGGGGGCAATTTTTTTTTTCTTTCTACACTGGATGGATTAATTTACAATTGACTAAACATTGATAAAATTTTTATAATAATGCTTCCAGCCGCTTATTAATCATAAATATGGCCAAATTACTAATATTTTTTCATTTATGCTGGCTAGTGGTTAGACACGAATAAAGCACACCCCCCCCCACCCATGGATGAATCCTGGCTACGCCACTGCAGGACCGTAAAATGATATGATTTTAAAAATCGCCGTGACTAAAAACTAGGAAGGGTGTTAGGAAATATTTTCTTAGCCGGCCAGTATCCAATATATTAAATTGCATCGTTGTTGATAAATAACATGGCGGGTTTATTTGAAAATTAAATAGTTACCTATATTTTCGATTTCCCTTTCAAGCCACTTATTGAATACATCAAATTCTAAAAGCCTGGACCGGTCTAAAAAAATTTAAAAATCTTGACCTTGCCATGTCTGAAAATGCAAATTTTGTATAAAATATCGATAATATTACCTCAATGTGTTAGATTTGGCCTTCAAGTTTTCCCATTTCCCGTTGACATCGTCTAGCTTGCTCTTAAGTTGCATGGATTCCTCATGATTTTTAAAAAGGGTGGGGTCTCCCAAAATTTTCTTTCCATTTTCGTTGAGAATGTTGTAACCAACTCTGTGACTTTCGAGATCTCTTTGAAATTCCTATTTTAAATATACATGATTATTTTTTAAATATAATTTTAAGTTAGACTTTAAAAAAAAAGTAAAATATAGAATTTTGTGGACAAATACAAAACCCTCAAAAATATTATTGAATAATTTATATAGTATATTTTAGGTACTGGAGAGATGATTGGATTTAGAACTAGTCCATAGTGAAACATCAAATATAATTTGTATGCCGAATATAAGAGAGTAAGTGCCAGAAGCGACAGAACTATGGTAAAAATTTCCAGATTTTAGCGATGTTTAAAAAAAAATCGAAGTTTTATATCGAATATATTTAGTTTAGATATAAATTTTCGCAAATTCTTTTTGTCCTTAGTGTAAAAAAAAAATATGTACGAAAGGAAATAGAACATAAAGGACATATTGAATCGATTTAGATAAAAAGAAAGAAAAATTCGTTTCGTATTTTAAATAATGACCGTATTTTTTATATAAAAATATATATTATATAAAAAAAATTTTTTAAAATAATTTAAGAATATAAATATTTATGACAAAAGACTTCATTAAAAAAAAATATGAAGAAAAGGTTTGCTTTTTTTTAAAAAAAAAAAGAAGATTTACTTAAAAATTAACAAGAACTTAAGAGGAGCAAACAATCTCGATTTCACTATATTGATTTTTCGATAGGCGCTTAAAAACCGCACAATAAAAAGTTTTTTTTTCAATGTTAAATCGGTGCTCGAACGTTTTCTTTACTTTTCAGATATTTTTTTACACATGGTAAATTATTTTTTTGTTTTGTAAAAAAAAAAAAAAAATTAAACCTTCAAAAAATAAAGAAGAAACCTTATTTTAAAGATTTGATTATTCAGTTGTTGTGATTGACAAAAAAAAATTCTTTTGACAAATGGTTATAAATGATGTTTTCCAGAGTTTGAAATTCTTTTCAAAATAAATAAAAAATCTAACAAAGAATTTTGTGATTTTTATGCAAAGCACACATTTTTTTAAAAACGAATCTGATCTTCTTGAATATTTTCTGTTGCTCGGCAATTTTTTCAAAACTCTGAACTAAGGTAGGAATAATTAATTTATAAAAACAAGCCATTATGTATGATTTATAAATACGAATCGAAATAATGAAATTGCAACAGCTCTTTACGTATATTTCAAAAAGTAGTTTAGTTGTGATGAATTAGCTATGATTTGGCAAATCGCAAAACGTACGGTAAAATAAAATAGCGGCCGGGCTAAAAAAATCAATTATATCAATTGTTGGATTTTGTTAAAAAATCCAATCCTAACGATCTAGGTAAAATAATTAAAGGTATAAAATTTTTTATTAAGGCTGTATATAAAATATCAAAAAAAAAATCGAAAACTTTTGAAACTTTATCTAAAAAAATAAAAATATGTCCAAATATAATTTTAGAAAATTTAACAAAATGATTTCATTAAAATTTCAAAACTTTCTGAAAGTTCTAAAACTATTAGAATTTTTTTATAAAAGATTTTAAACATAGCCTATAATTATATATCTTTTTAAAGGTTAAATCATCCTCCAATATATAAACGATAGATGAATAAAAGATTTCGAAAATTTATTATTATTTTTAAAGTTTCTGAATAAAAAAATAAACTATTTTAAAAATAAAATCAATATTGATTATCGGTAAAATAAAAATCCTGCATTATTATTTTTTCTTTCTGTTATAACAATCGAACGAGGCCATATAAATATCTTCTCATTAAGGTGACATGTGGTTAACGATAACAATTAATACTATATATTTTTTAAAATCGATTAAAATGAATATTAATAAATTGTCAAAAATTTTTTATATCTTTTGCAACTATCATATGATCTGTCACTATTATTATACCTAAAGCTATGACCAAAATCTTTATAAAAATTTTAAACAATTTTAAAATTTTCGAAAGTTTTTAAATTTTAAATAAAATCATAAGTTAAATTTTTGAAATTTTTTAGAATTCTATTTTGGACATGTTTTTATTTATTTATTATTTTAAGAAAAAGTTTATTTCTATTTTTTCGAGTTTTAAAGTTTGTGAATCGAATTTTTGATATGTTGGACGCAGCTTAACAAGAAACGAAATAAATTATTAAGTAGGGGAAATTGATTTTTAGACGATGTTTAAACCTCTATAGTTATTATAGATAAGCAACGTCATAAATAGATCACCTATATATTACAGATCTATAAATTATCGCAATTTTTAGTTAATTTTTGAATTTTACGCATTATTTATTATTTTTTTTACAGATTTGAGCGGAATGGTTCTATGGGGCGGAGGCGAGAATGTAGTTTCCTCGAATACTCCTTTATAGGAAGGCGTAGCTGTTCTTAGCTGCTCATAACTTTTGGAAGGTAGGCTGGGCGTATGATGGTTTTGATAAAAAGAATTTTTCCTTCTTTTGTAACAATCGGCGTGTGATAGACGATTCAATCTTTGGCGGTCCAAAAAGCATATGACATCTTTCCCATCGTAGTGCGGTCCAGGACTTATCAAACCCTGATGAATGACAGTCCTCTCGAGTATATTGGAAGTCGTCTGTATATCAAAACCGTGTCGGTTTATTCTGCGAGATAGTGGGCTAGATAAATTAGATTGAGAATTATCGCTAACTCTATAACCTCTGCTAATAGGATTGAGTGAAGATTTATGAGTGAATTTACCAATATCGTAGCCATAATTATTATAACTATCTAAATTGTCAGCTTGAAAAGCTTCGGTTAAATAATCGACCGGTGGAGACGGGGGAATGTAATGCGCTTTAACGGCTATGGGAGGCTGATCAAAATAATAGTAGAAACAATGACACCGTTGGCAAGGATGATTTTCCAGCAAAGCAAAGCTATAATTCTGACTACGAGCCGTGATGTCTTGAAGGGAATGGTTCATAAAATTTTGGTATTTTATGAATTCTTGTCAAAAATGGAATATATGCCACTAGACAAGTGCAAAAGGATTTACGAAATATGTTTTTTTATAACGTTTTTTAAAGAAAAATATTATATTGCGAATAGGTAACACCAAAAAAAGCATCCTCTTTTTAAATACAAGTAAAGAGATTGTGTTAAAGTGTCAGCTACACTAAAACATTTAAAATTTTATACAAATTTAAACATTTTTTATTAAAAAAAATATGTTAACTATAAATGTAAATAATATTTTTTAATAATATTAAATATTGGAATTTTTTTTTAAAGAATAACATTAATTTTGCGATAAAAGGTATAGCCTTATTGGAAAAGAAGAAAAAAAAATGCATAGATCACATATTTTTTTTAAAAATTATCGATAATTTTTATTAATTTTATAATTAAATGTGAAGAGACGAAGAGTTAATTCCCTCTTCCTTCTTTACTAATTAATAATTTTGTATAAAATTAGATTTTTTTATTATATATAAAAGGATATTGATATTATTTTTAAAAAAATTTAAAATAGAAAAATATGAAACTTAAATTTGTTATAAATAAAAAAAACTATTGAACAGAAAAAAATAGGAAAATTGTTACACAATGAAATGACAATATTAATAATAATATAAAATTTTTAGTAATAATGTATTCAATTAATTTAATGGCTATTATTAAATATATTTTTTTAAAAAATAAATAATATAAAACAGCTAATTTAAATCTAATAAAATCTCCACGATATATACTATTAACAAAGAGAAATTAATTGAAATAGAGTACATCGCGTTTTTATAAGCATCAAGGAAGGAGGGGGGGGGGGCTTTTGAATTAAACAGAAAAACTATTTCTGTTTTTTTATTTTTAATTAAAATTTGATGGAATACACTAAGGATTTTTATGTTTAATTTTTATTGATCAGTACTATTAAAAAAATATTATAAGCTTAATCAAAAGTTAATCAACTGGCATTGTTATTTGCTAATTTCAAATTTTTAGATTTCATACTTTATTAGTTAAAAAATTTTTTTTAAAAAAATACAAAAAATTGCCATTAATTTAAATCGGAGGGATGGAGAGAATTAAAATAAAATTAGACGATATAATGAATAGAACGAGATGATTTCAAAAAAAAAACGTTTAGTGGAATGATGTACAAAATGGAAAAGACTGATTTTAATTATGATTCGGCCTCGTGCCATCGATTTTTTAAATATAATTTCGAAGGCAGGCTATAATTTCCTAAGTTCTAAATAATTAGATGTGTAAAAGTTGGTTAAGATATTGTAACGTCCAAACCAAATCGATTTTCAATAAATAGTCTTCGGTCCGGGTTTATAAAAATATTACGGTTTTTTTCACCTAATTATATAAAAAAATATGGCGGAGATTCGGCCTAAACCGAAAAACAATACATAAACAGTTTTAAATCTGTATTTGTTCGACGAAATGAAAGGAATAATAAACGGATGGAGTTGTCAATCTTAATGACCAACAATTTATAGAAACAGAACTTTGGAACTAAGTTACCTTTTATCACTTTATTATTATTCATCATACAATAAACAAGGGTGTTGATAAACATTATTTTCAAAATTAGCGTTAAAAAAGTGGCCAGCTATTAGCTATTACATTTTAAAATTAGCTTTAGCTACTTTATAAAAAAAAATACAAATTTGAACATTGGGCAATTATTGCATAAAATGAGAAGAAGAAAAATAAAGGTTTTTTTTATTTTACATTTTAATAACAAAATGAATTTTATATTTTTATCCCCAAGTCTTGAGCGTTAATCACTAAACTCACAAAATATAAGTTTATTTAACTTGGTTAAATAACCGTTTAACCAGCACTTGATAGTAGCGGTCTTTTTAATTCATTATATTTATAAAATAAGGAAAGTCATGAAATATGTTTATGGTGCTATTATATTAGTATCATTCTTGTCAAAAAAATCATCCAGAGAAGTGATTTTATTTATGGTTACAAATTTATGGTTACAAACAATTTATTGTTTTGATTTAATTTAAAAGTATAGAATAGTTGCAAAGCTATTTTTCAAAAAAGAGAAAAATTAGAGCAAAATATAGAAAAAAGTCTCAAAAAAATTTTCACATTTTATTAGTCATTTTTATTTCCCCTATTTTTTTTGAATAAATTTGTAATTCAAAATTGAAATAATTTTTTTTGTATAGATAGTAGACTAATTTTTTGAATCATTTGATCAAAATGATCCATATTTTTGTAAAATGCTAATAAATATAGATATAACCTTGACGTTATCTCTAATAATAAAACAGTGTCTTCGATTGATTTCGTATATTTACTTTTTTATTTATTTCTTCCTTCCTTCCGTTCTTATTCACAATTCTATTAAATTTTAACAAAATGATAAAAAGGAATGAATTTAAAGACTTAACCCTTCATAGTCCAGGAGGAAAAAAAATAACGCAAATGACAAGATGGGATTCATAATAATCCCAAATTAAGTATGCTATCTTTCAGAATCCATTTACAAATTTTAAACATATATTGATTATACTTTAGTTATTGTAAGTATTACTACAACCTTTTTAAGTTAATATAATATATAATATATTAATTAGGGCATGGAACGGAACCTTGAGTAAATTTATGGAACGGAATCGGATCTTATCTATTTCTATGATTAAAAATATAAAAAATTATAATCCATTTAACAATGAATATCTTAAGTTCTTTTTATTTTCTTTTTTTTAAAAATAATAATAAATAATCATATTAAAGTATACAATAGTAGAAAAGTAATAACAATTAGCAAACAAGTGGTAGATTAAAAAATTAAAAAGAGGGGAAACATTTTTATCAAATTTAAAAATTAACTGTTTTTTTTCTATAAAAATAATTTTCTTCTTATTAAATAAAACTTTAAATTAGTGTTGTTAAAAGGCTAGTTTTAAGCCGATTTTTAAAACGGCTAATTCAATATTTTAGCCAGAAAAATATTACCTAAGCCTCGAGATTCCGCCAATTGATGTCTGGACCTTTGTGCCATCCAGCGGCGTAGCTACGGGGGTGGTTTTAGGGTTTGGACCCCTCCCAGAGCAAAATTTTTTTTAAGATTATACGTTCAAAAGACTTAAAAGTTACTTTATATCAAATAAATACCATGATTATTTATATTTTTCTAGTTTTGATGTTCGTGGAAGGATAATATATTACTATTGAAATTATTCTGGATAGTATTATTATAAAATCATCGAGATAATCTACTAAATTATAATAATATATTATTGATGCATTAACAATATTTATTATATTATATCGAAGATATTGTTATGATTTTTAAGATAAACCCGACCGAAGGCCGGGCAAAAGGGCCGAAGGCCCGTTAAAGGGGGTCTGGGGGCGAAGCTACCAGTCTTATATATGTATAGACCCCCTCTAAGGAAAATTCCTAGCTACGCCACTGGTGCCATCTATGAGCAAAATTTTCAGGCTTGCGTAATATTCTGGATAAAATATGGAGTTGCCGTTTTTAAAAATCGGCTCAAATCGAGCCGTTTAACAACACTATTTTAAATGAACAATTTTAATTTTCATAATAATAAAAAAAAATCATCCACAGCATAGCTAGGTAAGTGTTGACGACACTCAAATTTATACTAACTCCATAAAGAACCAATATAACTGATAATTTTTTAGAAAATATATTATTGCTTCGATGCATGTAGTTTGATTCGTTTAATGATTAAATAAAGATTAATTAAAATGAGTAAATTTAAAAAATAATTTTTCTAGGAACGATCGATCCGAAAGCTAAAACAAAGAACGCAAAAATGCCCTTGTTCCGGGTCCTTGATATTAATACCAAAAAAAACAAATGAATATATTTTTAATTTTTGGAAGGATTAATTACCTTCCAAAAATTAAAAATACTTGAAGAATGATTAGGCGAGGTTTATGGTCACCCCAATCACCTTTCAATTTTAATCGATACCAATGACCGATACCAACAAATAATTATCCCATAAATTTAAGAAAAAATTAGCCTATATTTAACCACGAATTAATATTTTTAAAAATTGATCTGTTAATTTCTAAATCTATAAGAAGATCGGGGGGGGGGGGGGTGTTAATTTGCCTTCCCATTTCTTTTAAAACAATTTTTTATTTCTTTCTTTTCCACCCTCTCCTCACCAAAACGATTGTGTGTTATTTATGTCATCGCGTAAATTTTTTAAAATTATTTTTATTCCTGCCATCCTATTTTCCAAAAATATCTAATCCTTTCTGAATATCATATATCTATATTAAGAGATTTCAAATTGAAAAATTATATCCTTAAAAATGGAATCATTCATAGTATCACTTGGTTTATAGAACATTAATTCTCCAATTTTGGTCGGAATTGAGTTAGGGGAAAAACCTTTATCCCCGACCGTTTTATATTAAAATTAATCACTTTCGAAAATCAATACCATAGTAGTGGAGATACAATATTATAACATACAATCGATGCATCGACGTTAATAAAAGATGATAAATTTATCTAATTTACCCATATTGGAAATATTTGGCATCTATTTAAACATAATTCATCATCCTGACTAACAAGATTTTTCAAACAATAGAAAGAAAATCATTCCGGACACACGTCAAATTAAATGAGTGTTGCATATTATATGTAAAATTTTTACCTTAATCTGATCAAGCCACACGTTTAAGTGCTCTTCGTCTCGATCCTTTAAAACGTTGTCTATTTCCGTACTCATGACATCTAAAGCCGATGTTTCGGTCAGGAGAGATACATCGAAATCAGAAAGCTGTTTACTAAACTGCCTAATATCTGTAGGAGTAAAAGGTTCAGAGCTGAGGAGACCTCTGTATATTGATTTAAAAAGATATGGTATAAAGTATTTTTAATTATTTTTAGAAAATTTATCTGTATATACATATATGTGTAGTAAGTAATTCAAAACATTAACTGAATGGCCGGGGCCAATAAGCATAACGTTGAAATAAAATGTTATGAAACGTATAAAGTGTTGAAAATTTATTAGATAATAATTTGGTTGGTTAAATAAATAAATTCAAAATATATTCTTGTTTAGCAAAAGAATTTAGAAAATTTTATTAAATGTTAAATGCAAAATTAAATATGAAATAAAAATCATATTCATATTTAAAAACTTCGGAGAGGGATGAAGAGGAACCAGGTACCAAAGTTTATGAATTTCGTTGTGCTTGGCTTTCAGGTTAGAAGTGTCATCATCAGTGTAATCAGTTATCATTTTTTTAGCTAGCGTGTCTAGATCCTTGTTTAGTTTTCCATATGTGGGCACCTTTTTCATGAGGTATTCCTTTAAAATAATAAACAAAAATAAAGATTTTTTTAAAAAAAGCACGATTCAAAGGTCTGCAAAAGATACCCATTTAAAAGGTAGGACATGGGTTTTTATTATGGTTTTTAGGCTCAGGATTTATATTTCCCGCCAGATTTTTAGTATTCTAACTTCAATTCCATCAAATCATGAGGTTTGGGCATGTCGAGCGAAACATGATTGGGTAAAGAGATGCATGCTGTTGGAAGCAATGGGATGATGGCCCCTCGAGGAAGATCCAAAACGGAATAAAAGTGATAAAGGATAATATGAAAAAATGGACATATTGATGCTCAGCAAAGTAAAAAATGGAGAAGGAAATCTTGGCTTTCCCAGGTGAACCTGGAAAACCGCTATTAAACAGAGAAGATATCAATTAATCAGCTAGAAAATCGTATAATGAAACGTATATTCATTTACTGCTCATATTTTCAATTTTTCTTTAAATTTTTTTTATAAATAATCAAAACTATTTTTTTAAAAAAAAGAAATTTTAAAAATTCTAGATCACGCTGTGAAATTATAAAAAATAAAATTCAACGAGCCAAAAAAAACCTAGGATCAATTTTTATAAAATTGAACATGTCAAAAACATCAAAGCAACTTTATATGATGAATATTATAATAAATTTAGTAAAATCATGGAATATCGTTAACTTATGTTTTGTTGAAATATAGATAATAAATATAATGGCATTATCCAAAATATCAAGTATCGAAGAGTATGATGATTATTTTATTTATTAGTAATTAAATTTATAAAGTTGAGATTTTATAACAAATTTTTGATTAATACAAGAACTAACTATAGGAGATCTTTAAGGATATAATTCTGATCTTAAATCAATTTCGACAAAAATAATTGGAAACAGAATTCTATAAATAATCAATGGACGAATTAATTGGATGATATTTTATAATTCCTATTTTACTTTTTTTTACATAATATTAAAAAACTTACATGATTTCTAATAAATTCCTGTTCGGTTATATGATTTTTGTCCTTAACATCTATAAGTTCTCTCAACACCGTCCCATTAATATCTATCCATTGGTTCAATTCAGCGTAATCCTTGAGATATTGATCACAATCAGTCGACATTTGATTTAGGCTTCGAATTTTTCTCTTTATACCATTTAACAACTCTTGGCATTTATCATCTGCTTCTTTGGCTTTTTAAGTGATGTAAAAAAAATATCACATTGATTTTTGTAAGAAAATTACAAAAATTCGAAGCAAGTAGTATTTAATGTTATTATTTATAAATAGTACTAACCTCATAACTCCTCCAGTAGCATCTGTGCTACATGAGAAAAATGATAATATTTGAAATGGATAATGAATATAAATGTTTAATGTTTCTTCAAATGTAATTATTTTACCATTTAATTTTACTTGCAAAAATTGTTGCTATTCAATATAAAAGATACACATAAATAAATGTAAATTATTAAAATTTAAATAATTATTTAATTTTATATCAATTTAATTATATTTTTTCATTAATTTTAAGAAAGGGTTAATCTCAATAAATAGTGAATTTATACATTATTTACAAATTGCTAATTTTTTTATTTTTTGAATTAATAAATAGGTGTGACACTCAGTTAGTTATAAGGAAATCATATATCCTTAGATTTTATATTCACTCATCAACCATTTCTAAGCATTGACAAAGATCTGGTGGGTTATATAGAGTGGCTGGATGTAACTATCCTACAGGGTTGAATTATATATCATGGGAACTAAAGATATAATGCTATTAGACTAATTTATATATGGTGGAAAAAAATGATTGAAACAGCTTATCCGATTCCTGAAAATTTAAATATTGTTATCAAAAATAGGCGATATTCTTCCGTTAAATATAGGTGTTTTTTTAATTGGTATTTGACATCAGAGCCCCCTCTTATAAATTATACTTGCTTAAAACATTTATTTTGATTCACTTCTAGTAGGAAACGAAAGTGCGAAATTCACATCATCCCTTGTATTAACAAAATAATTTGACAATCGTCAAATTTACATTGCTTTAACTAGGTATGGAAATGAACTTCGAGGGAAATACATAAGTCGGTCAAAAGAAATAAAATTACTATCCATTTGTAGTCTCTAATGTTGTTAAAAGGCCTGCTTTTGGTCGATTTTTAAAAATGGCCGGATTAAGATTTTAGCTAAAATAATATTATCTAAGCCTGGAAATTTTGCTCACAGATGGAAGATCTATTTGCCAATCTCGAGGTTTACATAATATAACTTTGGCTAAAATTTTAATTAGGCCGTTTAAAAGTCAACCCTAATAGGGTCGGTCGTTTAACAACACTAGTCTCTACGCTACATATTATACTAATAAAGTAATCACTTGAAAAAAAAATTGTTAAATCGGTGGATTATTCCTAGGAGTGAGGAATTAATAAATATTGACATTTGGGTTGGGTCGGATGTTTTTACAAATTCGGTTACGATGTGTTAATAGGTATCTGGGAATTTGATGATATATCACCTAAAAATAATAGACCTATTTTCAACTACTTTAATTATTCTTTTTTCAAATTATTAATGAGTTAGTATATTTGTATTATAAGCAAGAGTAGATTAAAATGGTAGCCTTCAACTTTAAACAAGATGAGACTGAGATAGGATACCCTAGGTTTTTAAAAACCCCAGTTCGGGTCGATTTTTAAAAACGACCTGATTAAGATTTTTACCAAAATAATATTATGTAAACCTTAAGATTTGGCAAATAGAGGTCCAAACCTTTCAGCTATCTATGAGCAAAAATCTTCAGGCTTATATAATATTATTTTAACTAAAATCTTAATCGGGTGGTTTTAAAAATCACCCCAAATCGGGCATTTTACAATATTGGGATATCCATCATTTCAATTATAAAAAAAATTTTCCTTAAAATTTAATTACCTTGCATATTGTCATAGCCAGCTTGATTAAGCATTTTATTATTTTCTAATTTAGTAATGTGATCAATGTGATTTTTCAAATTGTTAACTTCGTTGCTAAATTTCTAATAGAAAAAAAGGAAAATAAAAAGATTTAGGTATATACTTTTTTAAAAATATATTAAATGGGGTTTCATTCAAAAATTTATGTATTATTTCAAGCACCAAAACTTAACCTCATTTTTTTTACCCTTCTAAAGGATTAAATTATCTAGTATCATACCCAATGCATCAAATCAATTTATTTAAATTATAAAGGTCCTGACCGTTAAATCCGATATTTCTTTATTGATTTCATATGGATTTATAACGTCCACGATTCTCGAAGATAAGAAATTTTCGATGGTGTTCAATTTATCTGTTATCTCGTAAAGGTCCTGTTGAACTTTGGGCCATTTAGCTTGGACATTCGGTTCAGAGTCTTTCGTATATATATAAAGCTTACATTAGGTGAGTATATGTATATAAATTTTTTAACGGAAGAATGAATGGCTAGATTATAAAAGCTAGAAGATAAAGTTCACCTAAATGGAGGCGAAAATATTTTCTTCATATGTAGGATTGGAATTGAACTTCAAAAGCAAACAGAAAATTTAGAGTTGATTTTTAATTTTAAACAAAAAAAAACTTCCATTTTTCCAAAAAATTCCAAATAAATATAAGCAAAATCATAAATTAATATAATGGTTTATATGTCTCATAAAGGCAGCATAAGAAAAGTCATAATTTAAACTAATGAAATGTACATCCCACTACCATAATTTTTTTTTTCAAATTAAAGTTTTCATTGTTTTGAACCTAAAATAAGTTGGCCCGTAACCGTTTTCCTAATGTTTAGGGGTTCTATCCCTTTCAAAAAGTCCCAATCGTTGTTAATGGCCTTGACGTTGTCTATGATACCTTTCGGAACTGAAAATTCATCAGAATCGTAGAGGGAATTATAACGTGAACCTGTAAATTTAAGTTGACAACATGTACAAAATCCTAAGTTATTCATAAAATAAAATTTGACGCCTTATATCTCGTTTATAACAACCGCTAAAATAGTGCTACATCGCGTCGCTCACAAAAAAATACATGATAAATTATAGAACTGCTATTGTTTGCCCATGAATTATGCATCGCTTAACTATTATCGCGATAACTATAAACGAGATGTTATGCTTAATGTTATTATACCTTCTTTGAAAGGTTATAGAAATGGTTTATCCAATATTTTTTATAAGGTTTTTTCTTTCAAGAATGATCTTGATTAAATCCGAATAAAAGATTGTTACTGTACATGTATACAATGTAATCTTATTTATAATAGATCTATAATATTTTTAAAAAATCATGAGCCAACAGAAGTAATTACGAAAAAAAGTGGGATTAGTTACATTTTTAACATCAGATTATTAATAATTTATATTATAGCTTCATAAGCCAAGCTGCCCTGTGACTCATAGGCTCTCATATTATATTTTCTAGCGGGCCTGGGCCGGGCCTAGATGTGTGAAAAAAATTAATGGGCTTGAACCTAAAATTTTTTTATTTTAATTTTAGCTTCCTTAAAACAGTTGCTAATTTAAAAAATATTGCAATTTTTTTCTTCTAATAATAATAAATTTAAGTATTGTAAACAAAATGATTGCCTAAATACACTTATGTATTGTTTATTTTTATTAAAATAAATTTTTGGATATCCGCATGTATCGGGCCTGGTAAAAATTTTGAACTTATAATAGGACTGGGAATTTTTTTTTTAATAGTATATATGGGCCGAACCGGGCCTAAAAATATTTTACTATGGGACTGGGCCTGGTTTGATAAAAAAAAATTAAGGCCCATGAAGATCTCTGATCTATATAGTATAATATGATAAAAAAATTAGCATAAAATATTGTGTATACCTTCATTTAAAAGTTGAATGAACGTGTAGTTAAGTTGATCATAATCTTGGGTATGCTCCTCGAGCTTAGCATGGAGATTCTGGGTTAATTTAAATTTTATTACTTATAAATAATAAGGAATGCCTAAATAGTATAATAATGTAAAGATTAGTTAAAAAATACTTGTTATAGATCAATTGCAAATTTGACAAGCTTTTATAAAGAAAAACTTCCTAAAATCAAAATATAATTTGATAAGCCCTTTTTTTAAAGCGCGTTACTGAGTAAGATATTTACAGAAAAAAGTATACATATTTTTTTTCAACTTAATTATTTTTAAATTAGATTTAGATAGTTTTCGAAAATAGATCTGAATAATCCTTTTTCTTGTAGGAAGAGCTAATATCTCATTTATAAAAATCGGTTTAATTTGATGTTTATTATGATCACTTACGTTTATATCATCTTCTTTCAAACGGGGTAGATTTTTTTCCGTATTTTTCCTGGTTGAGCTAAGCCACGAACCTAGATCATCTATTTGTTGGTTGAAATGGAACAACCTGTGATAACTGTCTTCAGTTTCTTTGCGTTTGTTATCGAACTCAGAAGAAATCTAACAAGAAAAAATCATAATTTTAATATCCTACAGTTATATACAACAATCATATTCTGATAATCTGCGTTCTATGCATTGCACAGTTGCATTACTGGACAAACACATCTAAATAACGAGTGATAGCCAGACTATTATAAAATGCATTAATAGCTCTAATTAGGAATTTTAATTTCAAAAATATAATATATATTACAGCATAATATTTTTCTTTGGCTTGGGATATCAATTGACCTATGCGATCAGCCTTTTCGGGAGATAGATCGGCCGTCGATTTAAGTTCGTTCAAAGATTTTTCCGCTTCTTTTAAAACATTTAACTTTGCCGGGAATTGAGCCCCTTCTTTCTAAATTCGAAGTAATAGATAATATTAATAATTGTTTTCGATTAATATTAATTAAAAAAACTCATTTACTCGAAAACATGTAGCATTTTTACTTACTTTATTTTATCTTTTCCGTTTTTAAAAAAAAAGAAAAGATTTTTTCAACACCATATAAAATTTGGCAAGAGTCCTAAAATGATCTCTCACTTTTTTATATAAATAACATAAGGTACAAAGTTTTCTTTTAGACTATTTAAATGAATAAATACTTTGATAATTTATATCCATTGCTTCTGCCATAAATAATATTCAAAGTATCAACGACTCAATCTAGTTCACTTAGTCATAAGACCTGCAAAATTCATTTTTAAGCCCGAGCCCGCCTGAAACCTGATGGCAAAAAATTAAGATTTAAGCATGGCTTGGCCCAGTACGGCCTGAATTAAAAAAAAGATTCAGGGAAAAAATTTCAACCCTTATATTATATACCATTTTTATGTTATGCAATAAATTTTAATATTCAGTAATAACCCCTGATAATTTAATTATATTTATCTATTTTATTCTATATATTACAAAATATGACATGTTTTTCAAAGCTTTTCTGATTCTGATATTCAATCAATCGAAAAAAAGGAAGAAAATATAGCGTTAAAATTTTTCGAGTCAAGGGACAGGTTATATTTTATTAATATTCTCCCTATTAAATGGATCCTACATGACTATGGTCACAATAAGAATATTGCCAATATATAGTTTTTTTGATTTGTTTGGTCGATGTTTTTAAAATAAAATAAAAATAGGGTAAACTAGTGACAAAAATTTGTAATGGTAAAGATCTTTAATGGAAATAAACCTTAAAGGTAGTAATGGAAATCCTCAAAGCCGACTCGTTTAGAAAGGGTACCCTTTCTTCAGTTAAATTCTCACATTTTCTCAACCATATCGCTAGGGATTGAAGTTTATTGACCAAATCAATGGCTTCAGCTGGCTCGGAATCGGATTTTGAAGTGGGAGTTGTTTGGAGCACAGACTTGTATACAGGTGTCATTTGGTCAATTCTAAAAATTTAGAAGATAAAATATTTTATAATTTTTTTTAAATTAATAAAAGTTATAAGCTTCTATTTGCAGACATTTTTTTACGAAAAATTTTGCTCTTTCCAAAATTAAATGTAGATATTAGTTGAATTACTTCATTAATTTAATACCTGTTTTTGTAAGTATCGTTCAAAATTTTCCAGTCGGTTTTAAGCTTACTCATTGAATCCTCAATTTGATGGGTTATGCTGGGGTCATCAAGTTTGTATAAAATTTCGTTCTTGTGATTTTCGGATCCTTCTATACCAGGGGATATGGCATCGATCGTTTCTTTGATGCTCTAAAAAAATTGGCAGGTAAAAAATACATATAAATTAGAACTTTGAACAAACCGCTTCAACCGAAGTTGGTCGGTTGGATAAACATTTTCTCGGGCTAGGATCATGATTTCAAATTCTATTTTGTCTAAGCTTCGACAAAATTTTTAATGATTTTGTTTACCTAATGTTTTTTATGAATATTATTTTCAAAAATAACCCAAAATTGTTTATATACCTCGGCATTTATAATTTCTCCGATTAAACAGTCTAACAAAAAAAATATATGAATCAGATCGGAATATAAAATACAATTTCGAATAGGATCATGGCAAAAAAAAATTGGATTGATTGAACAAAAAATTTATTGTTTCTCGGATTGGGTATGATCTAAAAAAATAGGTCCAATGCAGGACTCTAATATAAATTAGCGATTCACGGGTAAATAGTTATCAAAATAAAAAGAGAAAGAATATATAAAAAAAAAATAAGAAATTGGCATACATAAGCAGTTGGAGAAAGGATAAAAAAAGTGTCAGCATACCTAAATTTATTAAGTATGAATAGATAAAGAGAATTCTGAGAAGGCTTAAATTTACCCACAAAAAAACGACTTAGGCAACTGGCTAGAAGCTTAGGTCGATCATGCCTAGAATACCAAACAAGAAAATATATATTAGACCCCTATACGAACAAATACAGCTTGACAGAAGTTGTAGTAAAGGTTTATATGAAAAAATTTTAATCGGAAGATATGCTATTTCAATTTCAAGCATCTTTTAAATTATGTTATCGTCAAAATGTAAACTTTATCAAGGATACAAACCGAATTTTATTTTTCGAATAATTTTATCATAATAAAATGTTATATTTAAAAAAATTATAAGACCATATTCGAATTGTGGAAGTAATTTAAACATAATAATTAAGAGTGGAAATATTCGGACTAGCTGATTTCTTCGACTTAACCTTGAGGTTTAATCCTAAGAAATCAGCGAAAATCTCGAAGTTTAGCCGATTTAGCAATACTAACTAGTAATATGAATAAATTATTAGCCATATTTAATCCAAAGTTCATAGAAACAAATTGTAACTAGCTCACCATAAGTCTTTCTCGCCTCTTTGGTTCCACCTCAGTCATATCCTTCTGTTCTATATTTTTCCCATTTTGGTCAAGATCATCGTCAAACAAAACCGGATCTTTCAGCTTGGCGATCATTTTGGCCAACATATCCTGAATGTTCCCGATTTCCCATAAAAATTCGTAAGGCTCGTCACTGTATTCAAGTCGATCTAATTTACTTTTCTCTGTGCCACTACTAGCAGAAGGATGAGGAAGCTTTTGAGATGCTTGAGTCAATAATCCTTGTTGAAGTTTAGGAGCTGATTGCGAGGGAAACGGTGAATCAACAGTTTTTTGAAGTGAGGTAGGAGAAGATGGAGGCGTTTTAGGGTAATGGCGCGAATCTACGCGAACTTGAGGGCTTAAAGGAGGAAAAATTATATAAATCAATTTTGGTCCGAAAAAGCGAATTCATAGAAATGAGTATTTATTAAAAAACAAATCATAACCCTGAAATAGAGTATTTATTTATTATCAGATTTATTAAAGTAAAATTTTATATTAGAGTATCTTGCTATATATCAGTGTAAAAATAAAAATAATCAATCCTTTTTATATTTCAATTAAACAAAATAATTATCAAAATTCCTCAGTTATAATTGAAATTTTACTATATATTATTGTTTGTTTGCAACAAGAAAAAGATTTGAAAATATCTAAGGAGTCACATTAAGCTTGTGTTGTTACTGGCTCGATTTCGCCGATTTTTAAAAAGGTTAACTCACGATTTTAACCAAAAGTAAGTTACCCATTAGAGATTTTGCCCAAATGTGGCGTATGGGCATCTATTGAAGCTATTTCAAAACTTAGGTATTATTTTGGAGTCATTTAACAACACTGCATTCAGCCATTAACATTGCCCTAAATGAGATGATTAAGTTGTGAAGAATTAAAATAAACAAAATAGACTTAAACATTCGTGAAAGTTCGTTGATTTTTTATAGGACTTTGGTTCACAGATAGAAGGTAAATAAAAAGCAATCTAAATATCAGATCGGTATAGGCAACCAGATCGGTTTTATAGTCATATGGGAAAGTATGATCGGATGGGTGAAAAATTTGTGGTGGGGCACAGCACTAATCATAAAAAAAAGGATCATTTTTAAGAGATGAAATCGTAAAAAGTTTAATTACACTTTTCTGGTCTTTTTATTTCGGTGATTCAATTTTTCGATTTTATCCAATAATTCCTTGGCTAACGGATTGAGCTCTGTTTTCGTAAATACTTTGCTGTCTTGTTTCAAATCGTCTAAATGTTTTAAGTCTTGCATCGTCCCCTACAAATAAATTAATAACAGTGTAAAAAACCCAAAAAAGTGAATTAACTAATCTCTAATATATAATGGATTTTTTATGAATCTGGGCCCGTTTTCAAACTTCTTGTAAATCTGAACCCATTTTTAGAAATATTTTGGGCTCGGAAATTTCCCTTAAAATAAAAATAATAACCTGCTCATGTTCGATTACAGAATCCTTGCTCTCTTCCAAATGTTTTCTAGTGTTTTGAGCATCTTGAACAAAAGATTTCCATTTATCGTTGAGCCCTTGGTATTCTTGTATCTTGTTAATCGCTTTTGATTGAATCTCGTTATCCCACTTGTGTTTTAGCTGATCGTATTCTCGCGATAAAACATCGTCCTTTTTTTCTTCGACTTTTGACCCGAATTTTAATTTATCCTTCAGTTTGTCAATGTAAGTTTCCGTATCTTGATACTCTTTGTTCAAAGCCTTTGAAGAAATAAAAAATTATTTTTAGGAAGAAAGTTACAGTTGTTTGGTATATTTCAATTATCTTATTTAATATTTTTTTTCTCTCGTTTATTTAATTGTATACTAAATTAAAGTTTGCAGTGTTACAGAGTTTATTTAATACGAATGCCCTAAATAGGGGTAACTAAAAAATTATAATGCATGTACGATTTACATTTATTTTTATCTACCACTAGGTAAATAGTGATATGCAGCCCAATTTTTGTTAAAAAAAATTTCCGGCCCTATCCGTGCTTAAAATCGGCCGGGTCAGCAGGTTTCTAATAGAAATAAAAAAAAATGGGACATAATAAACGGTAATATTTAAACATGTATTCTCTTGTCCAAAACATTTTTCAATTCCTTGTCAGATGCTGGCGTAGTCAAAGGTAATTGCGTTTGATGATGAGAAGGTTCCAGCAATTGATTAAGATCGTTCACCTTAGCTATGACGAAAGATATATCCGGTGTCTCAGTTTTTGTCTCGCGTAAATGCGCAGTTTGTGGCAGAGTCTCAATTTTATCCCTTTTGTCGTGAAGTGATGGTTGAGGTACGAGAATCATCGGACTGTAATTTACTAAGGATTCGAGTTTTTGCTTAAAATAATTATAAATATATTATAATAAAATATTATATTTCATTTTAGTCTTCCAGTTTAAGCAAATAACCATTACAAATAAATTCTCACGGTAGTTTTGATGATTAGTAAAAGGTTGTAAGTTCTAATAGTTTAAATATTAATTTCAATTATTTTTTAAAAACACACGTGTCATCTGATTAAACGCTAATATTTAAGCTTAATTTTTGATAACGCATTTGGAGAGGAGAACCCCTCTCCCTAAAAGATAAGTGATCTCCTAATTTTGACCAAGTGAATATATTCCAAATTTAATTTTCGTTAGTTATTTGTCTATTACTAAAAATTATTAATGCTAATGTTTCTTACTAATCTTTCACCAAACCAAACATTTAATCTTTATATATTTTTACTCTCTTTATTTATAGCTTTCTTCTTTTACAAAAATAATTGAAATTTTTTTAAAAATATAAATCTAAAACCTCCAATTTGGGCAACAATTCGTCCAATTGTTTTTTGCAGCTAGCTAATTCGCTAAGGGTTATCATTCTAAAGTTGTCGCTTTTGTCGACTAAGCTTGAGCCCAGAACCTGTGCATTCGATAGAGTAGACCGTATGCCCGGAGCCTCGTTCTTAAGATCGCTTAAAGTTTTCTTTATTTTCGATTATAAAATAGGAGTTTAATAAAGCGCTAGGTGAAGTGTAATTTCAGGGTTTTTTCTGTAAATACCCGCATATCCTTTCAATATACGAAAAGCAAATAATAGAAATTCAATAATTTAGTTAAAGGATACTATTTTAGAAATTTATTCTAATTTCAAAAATGGGGTGTTAAAAACTAAAACACTATATACTTAATGATTAGTGTTGTTAAAGGGCCTGATTTAAATTGATTTTTAAAAACGGCAGATTAAGATTTCAGCCAAAATATTATTATATAAACATGGAGATTTTGCTCATAGATGGCAGAAAGTTTTGGACCTCTATTTTACAAATCTGCCTAAAATCTTTATCTGACCGTTATTAAAAATCGACTCAAATCCGTTTAACAAAAGTAATGATTGAGTCCGATCTGACATTAGCGATATTAAGTTGTTATTGGCCAATAATCGATCTGATAATATTTTTAAGAATGAATGGGGCCTCTCGAAATTCCAGTATTATCCCAGATCAAATCATAAATACTAATAATTATGCGATACTTAATAATATACAATTATTGTTTTAATCTTACCATATATCTATAAAATACGAATAAACCACAACTCTATTTTTATGAATGAGATCATCTACAATTCATCACACGATATTATCAAAAAAATAATTAATTATTTTATACGCGAATCCTATTTCCCCATTTTCTACCAATTTTTTTTTTTAAAATAATAAAGTTTAAAAGTATCAATTACAAATATAAAAAACACATGATTTCTTTTTTAAATAAAAGTGACACTAGAAATTTATATGTATTTACTTGTGTTGTGATATTAAAAATATGTTATTTTTTCAAAAAAAAAATTTTTTATCTTTTTTTTTTTACATATTTACCGGATAATCGAATCCCAATGCAATCAATAAAAAAATCTCTTGATTTTATCGAAAATCATTAAAGTTAAATATATATTTTTTTAAAAAATAGGTTGAATAATCTTTGGGATATTCGTGGATGATATTTCCCTTCCATTTTTGTTATCATTTAATAATTTTTAATGAAAAAAATGGGGAAGAAGAAAGATGGGGAAGGGGGGGGGGTTGTTATTTTATAAATATTATTAATAAAAATAACTTTTCAAAATCAAAAATTAAATCTTTTTTTTATTGAGAACATTTATGAAATCAAATAATCAACGTATTTTACATTATTCCCAGGAGAAACAAGGAAAGATAATCAATTTATAAATGGGAGAGAAGTTGAGTTTTTTTAATAAGAAAAATAAATAAAATTTTAAAGATGGTGGGCCTATTTATAAAGTCTAAGCACATAATAAATAAATTTATAGCTGGGATCAACTCAAATAAAATAAATCATTTACTAAATATGGTTAGGTTAACTACATAAAAAAACATATTATTAAATATCGGCTCATATCCTATATGGCTCAACTAAAGGGGAAATTCCTTGTAATCTCTTAAACTATATAAATCCATTGAAAATTATTAAACATGAAGTTAATGCTGCTAAACAGCTCAACCAATTTTAAAAATGGCTTACTCAATTATTCAGAAAATATAATGCAAGCCTAAAGTTTTTGCGCATAGATGGCACAAAGGTTTGAACTATTCGTGAAATCTCAAGGTTTAGACAATATTTTTGTGGTTAAAATGAGTTATCCTTTTTTTAAAATCGGCTCAAATCTTAACAACATTACATGAAGTTTACCAAGAGTGATAATTAAATTATTTAAGGATGAAAAAATTGTTGGGGAAATTTTCTATACGAATTTTGTTGCAAATTTTCAAGCACAATCGTTTCAAAAATATTATATGTTCGATTGAAAATTATACAATATTCAAACATATACTGTTTTTTTTAAATTATTGTTTCATATGTTTTTTTACATTCCTTATATTATTAAAAATATTTCAAAATAATGATATTTTATTAAATATTTGGGAAAATATAAAAGTATAAATTAGAAATCTGTAAATCCCAGCCCGTATTCGGCCTGAATGGGCTTTTGGACGGGATTATTATTTTTAAAAAAATAATTTGGGCTGAGTAGGGGGACCTAATATTTTTTTTTTAATTTGGCTGGGCTTAAATTTGGGTCGGGATTTTTGGGACAAATAAAAAAATATATTTGTTTGAGATCGGGTCAGGCAAATTTTTTAGAAATTTCGGGCCTGGTTTGTTAAATTAGGCTCGATGCAGATCACTAGTTTAAATTATAAATAAATTGTTGAAAAATTTAAATGATAAAATTTAAATGGGAAAAATAGGAAAAGGAATGAATATAAAGGATTTAATTTGTACTAATTAAAAGCTGTTATTTATTTCTCAATATTCTTTTAGGAATTATAATTATTTTTTATAAAAAATCTAAAAAAAAATTGTCAGTATTTTATTATTTACCAGTATAAATAATCAAGTCAATACCGGTTCCAGATAAAATTTTCAATAAATATCTTTTTTTGTCAATATTTTAATAAACTTGCCGGTAAATATATCTTTTCTGGCACTTTATCTGCATTTATTTATTTTATGCTTTAAAACTTTTATTAAATAGTGATGTGTTTTGGGATAAGGAATCCATGGGAATTCGGTATCTCAATTTTAAATTTACTGAGAGCGATTTTTAATTTTTAAAAGACCTGATTTAATTCGAGCATGACAAAAACCTACCCCTATAAATTTTCGCCATAAACCTTTGCAAATTAAATTAAAATGAAACATTTATATAAATTAAGAGTAGTCAAAAAGTACAAGGGGGTTAAAGTCTGCGTATTCTAGATGTGCTGAAACGCATTTCCAGTCAAATCAAGTTTTAATTGAGAATTTGAATCCTCATGGATTCCATATCCCAATACGACATATAATAATAACATTTAAAAATATATAAAACAAAGGATTACCATTAAAATAAGTATATTATTTAAATTAATTTACCGGTAAAATAAATTCATTAGTACAATTAATTATTATAACTAAATTTTAAGATTTTTTGATATTGGAAATATAAATTTACTATAAATGTCTAATTATTAAAAATTAACCGAGAATCTTGTGTTATTATATTATATTAATCAGAAATCCACATCCCCTCCCCCAAAAAAAATCCTACCTTCAGCCTCATCGCGGTAGGGAGTGGCAACGCCTTCTGACGGCTAATGGAGGCCTAAAAGGTTCCCCGTGGTTTGGGTCTAGAATAGGAACACCGTCTCCTCGATTGGGTAAAAAAAACACCTAGGGGTTGATGTCAGGAAGGGCATCCGATTGTAAAAACCTTTACTAAATTTCCTAATGATTAAATCAGAGGGAAAACTGGCCAACCTGGGTAAATCTGGATATCAGCATTAAACGGAGAAGAAAAATCAGAGGTCCACAGTAGTCAAAAATTTTAGGCCTGACGCAATTAGTAAAAAAAATTAAATCCAGTCCTGAATTATTTTTAATTATTCTTCGGCCGGCCGGGAATTTAAATTTTGTTATTTCGGATAATATTGACAGTATTTTGCTAATTTTTTAGATGGCATATTGATAATGTGAGCACTGAGCAGTAAATGAATATTAACTGCTTAATTCTATGATTTTCTATCTGATTAATTAATATATATTTTTTTAAAAAAATTTAAATCGGCCAGGCTGCCAATGCCTGAATTTTTTAAATTATTCCTATTTTACGGCCTGTTGTATTATTAAATAACAATAAGCGATACCTTGCTGATTGAATATTATAAAAATATATATTGCTTTATTATTAAATATATCCAGCAATATAATTTAAATGACTATAGCATTAAAAAATTTTTTTACTAAAACTTAATTATTAGAGTATATAAATGATTTTTACCTACGACGCCAACACCGGAGCCAAAAATGTGTCGGAAAAATATATTGAACAGTATGTTTTTTTCAATTAAATTTAAAAACACTGCCATATTAATAACATATTAAAGATAGCACTTAAAATAATCATTTCAATCCATACATTTTTTTGTTTCATTTCTTATTATTAAATTGATATCAGATATAGCAACAAATATCATTATATATTTTTAATCGCATTAAGGAAATATTTTCTTAGAATAATTGATATAGGATTAGTTTTATTCAAAAAATGGGTAAGCTAGAGACCTTAAAACTTATAGAAACGGGATCATAAATTATTTCAGAATGGGATTTGATTAAAAAACTGCTAAATTACCTTAAAACCTTCAAGAATACAGTGATTTTTATCCGTTAAAAATAATAACGTATATCGTATCCAGGATTGAGCAAATTTTCAAAAAAATATATTCGAATAAATACGAATATTACTAGACAAATAAGTACTTGAATATAAATATAAATAAGTTTTAAAAAATTGATTTTAAATATAAATACTCTAAATACCTTAAAAAAATCGAAAATACTATTTAAATTCAAATACTTTGACGAATACTTTATGCAAGTCGATTTTTATACCACTACCAATTTTTTTTACTTAAAAATGACATTTTTATCTATCATTTTCGAAAATTCGAATAGTTAGTTTTAAATTATTAAATTTGATCTGCAGCTATACAAATATTATAAATATAAGATCGTATCACATAAATTATATTATAATTGCAAATATCATTAATTGCTCAGTTTCATAGAGTCAGAGTTGTTAAACGCTACCGCTATCGCTATTGGTTAAAAAAGTAGCGCGCTATCGCTATTTGTCAAAAAAAGTAGCTCGCTATTAGCTAGTATTTTTTAAAAGTAGCTTTAGCTACTTTTTATAAAAAAAATTTACAAACAAATTTTTTATTTTTTGCTTATAATGTCATTGTATAGTAAATATATAAAAATCAACACTTATAAATATTAAAATATAGTTAGTTTTGATTATAAAAAAAAATTTATGTAATAAAAATAAATATTGATGCTAATTTGTTGCATTTTAATAATAAAATCATTTCAATATTATCATCCCCAAGTCTAGAGCGACGATCAGAAAGTATAAGTTTTGCCTTATTAACTAATCTCTCGACACTAGCACTTGAGGGTAAGGGCGTATTTAATCTTATATACATATTTTTAATATAAGATAGATTATCAATAATTTTATTTGCAAGTACATCGTATGTCTGGCATCCTATTATCATTTTGAGGGCTAATGCCACAGATCTTCTTTTTAAAGTCCTAGGGTCTAGCCAATGGCCTGTGATTCCCAAATAAGCTCAAAAATATTCAATCAGATCAATTTATAAATATAAATAAGTTTTTACCTTCTGTTATGTGTTCAACTATCTCCCATGGTACATATATATGAAATCTCTGATAACTCTACTATTAGAGCATCTTTCATCATTTTAAAGTTATCTGCTATTTTATTCATTAGTGTCTGGAGGCATAAAATTGTTGCACCAGGGGATAGAGTTTTAATCATCATGGTAAATGATGGATTATCAACTAAGGACATTGGCTGAACTGTATAAATTATAAAATTAAAAATAATTTTATCAGCCAATTTCTGAGAAATATTGTCATTTGCATAATTGATTAATTTGGTTTGAATTGAATTAGTCTTTTTGGATGTAGAGTCGTCTATACCAAAATTATTTAGATGTTTCTCCATTTCCTTAAAACTCATGAACAGTTTTATAAAATAAATATTATTAGAATGTAAAAATGACAACTTACCTTTAGGTGTTTTTTGAGGTTATAGCTACTGGATTGATTTGAGGAAATATTTTTTTTTACATTTTAAACAAATAAATTTGAAACCAGTTTTGGTTATATATTTATTTTAAAAAATTTTCAAATCTAGGGAATGGGAAATTTGTATTATAGCTATTAAGAACATTCTCTTCCCTGGTATCTTCCATTTCATTAATATCATTGTCTGAATCACTTTCAACGATTTGGATATCCATAGGCGATGACATTTTAAATTATTAACACGTGATTTAGGTTTATAATACAATTGAAAATATAAATTACAAATTGAAATTATATTTTAATTTCAAAATTAAATAATAAATCATAAAAATTATAATTATGATATTATATTTAAATTTTCATGTTTACACTTACCTTCATTATATATTTTAAAAGTAGCGAAGTAGCGGCTACTTAGCTACTTTCAAAAAGTAGCGCTCTAATAAATTAAATAATTACAAAAAAGTAGCCGCTATTAGCTATTACCAAAAAAGTTAGCGCGCTACTTTAACAACTCTGCATAGAGTATTATAAAACATAAATTTGAAAAGAATTATTACACATAATGAATCATACTGCAGACACATAATTATATTATAGCATAAATATTTAATAAAATGAAGAAAACATATTTAAAAAATCAAATTAATTACATTCAAAAATGAAAAATAGGATATATTTTACTAGGTTGTGCCTGTCAACCTTAGTGAAAAATAGGAACTGGGCCAGGGCCGGGTACAAATTTGGACGGGTCAGACTATGTAAAAACTGAATTTCATCTGGGCCGGGCTTAAAAATTTTGCCATTAGCAGACCTCTACCTAAAATCATAAGGAAGGAATATGGAATCAACTCATGAACGGAAAGAAATAAAAGAATATCAATTCATTTACTCGGTTTTATTCTCAATTCCCACATTTCATTTATATCGAATAGATGTTCATATTGAAATCCTACCCAACCAATATTTAACTATCATCAATCTCTGCTAAATGATGAAAATTATGAAATAAAATATTAATTTCTATGAAAACTTACAATTTGCAACTCTTGAAGTTCCTAATCATCACATACTCCTGGTGTGCGAAAATTTCTATGGACGAATTGGTTAAGAGTCATTTAAACAATTGTTATATCCATAAGCAATTAATATCTACTTCGATCTTCCATCTGACTGTATTATCTCAAAATAGAGATAGTCAAAGTTAGGTGTTTTCATTTTTGATGAAACCAATAAAAAAAGTAAGTGTTTACCCAATCTTTTAGATTTTTAAACACTCATCATATATGTAATGAACTTTATATAATTTTGTATCCGACCCGAACCCGGTACTAATATTGAAATAGCCAGTATACAAATTAATGTATTGAATAAGATATTCATATTCGAAATAATAGAAATGTTGGCTTTCAGCTAGACAGGGACTTCAGAATTGTTTTGCAGAGCAGAACCTCCTGAGATAGAATATTCCAATTTAAAAAAAATACAATTTATTATATGTATATAAAATATAATTATATTATAATATTTTTCATAGTAAAAATAGGATTTGTATAATAAATTACATCTGCGCAATTGGAGTATATTATAAAAATTACATTTCAAACTTATTTAAAACTATAATTCTTTCATATAGAAATATTAGTTAATAAAATATTTTCATCAAAAGGTTTTAAGAATTAATGGAAAAAGACAAAAGATAATAGTTTACCGCCAATTTTTGTTTATCCTCAAGGGATTTGGCAGGATCCTCAATGTTATCCTGAATTACGGGCTGAGCTTTATCAATCCAATCTTTTAATTTGTTGATACCATCTTTGAAATTCTTGTAATCTATCTCCATATCCTTTAAAAAAAAAATATAGACCTTAATGTTTTATATTTGATAATCTGAGTTTCTAACAATAAAATTCAAACATGTGAATTACTATAAAATAATATCATTTTATTTAGTATAATTAAATATTTGATATTTTTTTTTGAATGATATAATATAATAGATTTTTTTTTAAGGTATAAACTTTTTATTAAGAACTTTATAATATTTAATACATTGAACGTTAAAAGTAAAACATATATACGTAATTTAAAAAAATATATATATTAAAAATGTCATGTAAACTATTTATATAAAATCTATATAAAAAACTGTATAATAAAAAAAATAAAATAATTAGAATAGTAAATTGTATGTTGGGTGGGAGGAGGTCTAGAAAGAGAGCCATGGATGGCAATGCAGTTAGATCTGCATATATCAATAGATATGCGCTGTCTGAGATAGAAGCCTTCCCGAGGGTCACCAGTGATGGCGCGGATTTTTTTACCGAGGGTTTTGAAGAAGGTTAGGGCATGATTGCCAAAAGACCCGGTTGTGTCGGATACGATTGGTATGAGATTACAATTTGTTAGGGAATTGTATTTATTAATTTTCGAGTTTTCAGCTCGCATGAATGAGTTCTTATTAAAGGAGGGAGCAAATCGGTCGATGCAGGTATAGTCCCATGCTAATGGAAGTCCATTACTCCATGGTATTAATGTCAGCCCATCTGGACGTATATTATTCTCGGTTGAGAGGCCACAGGGTTCGAGAGTTGCTGGAATTTGAGCTGAGCGTAGAGCACGGAGAATGGTGCCGTTAACTGCACTGTGTCGAGAATGTCTACCTTTAGAGAATCGACAATGAAGAAGATGGTGTCCAAAACAATCAACGGGTTGGGAACATAATGTACATGTGGAGTTGGCCAGTATATTACAACCAAGACGGAGAACTATTGCTATGCGTAATTCTTCGTTTGTTAAGAGAAGTCCTAAGTTTGAGCTGGGCAAAGCTTCTAACCATTCATAGCCCGATAAGGAAGGCAAAAGTTGTGGAACTTGCAGTTGTGGGAGAGAGAGATGATCAACTGTTAAGGATTTGTTTATGATTGTAAAGCGTCCATAGCATCCAAGATTATCTACGAGTTTTCATCTTTTATGCCATAATTTAAATTCTGCAAGTAATGCATTCTATCCAATGATATTTTAATATCATTAGAATAAAATTGAGCTAAATATTTAATATTATCAATATCAAGAATCGATATTATATTCTGATTCATCCTGAGTTAATATCATTATGAAATTCTTCATCACCATGAGGTGTGTCATAAGTAAATTTCTAAAAAAAATTATATATATCTATCAGCGCCTCCTAAGTTAAGTGAAGAAAATATACTATAAAAATTTGTTGCGATTTCTCTAAGTTATATTAAAAATAAAAATTGAATAAATTTATTTTCCCTTTTTGCTATTATAAATTGAAATATGTACATTTAGCATTTTTTTGTTAACTCCTACTGGTTTATGCACCAGTTCCCTGAGGGCATATCAGTTAGTAATTTATAATTCATTTAATATAAATATGTGTTTAATTTTTATTTTTTCCATCAAACTCATAATTGATAGCTCGAAAACATTCCCTACTAAGTAACGATTAATAGAAATTTAGATCAGGAATGCTCTATTTGGCAGAAAAACATTAAAACTTCTCCAACTTGTTAATTTCACTATGCCTGCAACAAGTGTACTTAGCGAAAGCATCTTTTCAATAGCAGGGTTAATACTAAATGCCATACATCTTTAGCACAACCACAATCTCGATAAAATCCAATTTATTTACGACAATTATACATTAATCAAATAGAATTTCCTAATTTATATTTATAATCTTATATTTTGTTTGCTTTTATAGATAGCTGTTTATATATAAATTTGTTCTAATACTACTATTAAATCGATAAAATGTTATTGATATGATTGTGGCTTTGAGTAAAAAGGCAATTCTTTAATTGATATCCATTTTATCATAAATTCTTTTAGGAATTAGGAATAAATAAATTTATATAGGGGTGGGGCACGGACAATATTTAAGTCTATTTATTATCATTACCACTGATGAAAGTGTGCTCAAATAAATTATAAATATATCAACACATATCCGCCAGCGTCGCCAATTTATTAGGCGACTGCTAACTCGGCTAAAAAATAAACCCCCAAACCTGATTTATATTTCGGTGACTAATATAATTATGACAAAATTCTTTTATATTCTAAAATATTGATTAGTACAATATATTAAATATCAAACCTTGTAATAGGATTTTTGATCAGCTAATTCATGCTTTAATTCCGTAAGCCTATGAATAATAGTTGCTAATTCAGCTTGGTATATATTGACATTCGATGGCAAATCCCTGTATTTATCACTATTCAGCAAAGTTGAGGCGCTACTTATGGAGCCTTCTTTCTCGGAACATTCACGTTCGATTTGCTATATTCGAAAATAAAATTATTTTTAATTTGGATAAAATGGAGGCTTAAAAAATTATTAACACAGGTTTAATGGATTAACAACCTTTAATTCGCGTGATATGCTTAAACCAATATGTTCTTTTGTTTAAAGTGACCTATTTAATAAATTATAACCTTTTTTTGACAAAATTAATTTAATAATCGTAATTAAAAACATTAAGAAATTAAAATCTTTAGCTTACTCTACAAAAATCTTTTAGGCAAAAATAAGAAATATAAAGATATTTTGATTTCGTCATAAAAGTGAATACAACGCAAAGATAGTTGTGTAAATGTAATCGTCTTTAGAGGTTCAGGAGGTAATAATAAAAGTAATATTAATATACTTTAATGCCCTTATTTAAATAGGTTTATTGGGTTGACTACCTCTAAAATAACAAATTTTAATATTTAAAAATAAATAAAGATATAAAAATTCGGGTAATTTTTCTACTAATTCAACTCTTGAATTCCAAATATTACATTAAACCATTCTCAATGGAAAATAATTTGAACGATGTCCAAATTTAACAGCTAATTCGATCCTACCAAGGAATTTACAACTCACAAAACATTTGTTATATACAAATCTAATTTTGATATATAAATTTATAGAAGAATTTCCTAACCTTCAGAGCCAGAAGACAATTTTTTAAATTAAAATTTGCCTTTTTTGAGGTAGTCAACCGGTAAAATTATCTGTCGATATCTTTCACAATATATTTTTTTCTCAAACTTCAATCCAATTAATCTCTTTGCCCATTTGATTAACGTTGAATTTGGACTTTCTTTCTTCTACTTGATTAGTAGTAGTGTCGATCCATTGAGTAAGTGGGTCAGCATGGGTTTGAAAATCTTCGGCTAATTTCAAACTGTTTTCTAATAAGGTTTTCTTGTAGTTGGCCTGTATATTTTATTTTAGTTAGAATAAAAATTATATTACGCTATTAAATCAAAAAATAAAAATATAGTAGCGTTCAGTACCATTTTTCTATTTGAGCCAAGAATTGTTTTTTGAGAATGCTTGTAACAAGCAAATTAACTTTTTAGCATAAATAGTAATTTTAAAATCAAAAATTGGTTGAGAGAGTTAAGGCAAACGTTAGTAATTAAATTAAGAAATAATTTGAAGGTTAATATAAAGAAAGAAATAATATCTATTATTTCTAAAAAAACAGCTATTTTATAGAAGAAAATTTAGAAAGTATAAATTGTTCTACTCCCGCCAAAAAGAACCAAAAAATAGTTGCAACCTTATCGGCAATTTCGTTAAAAATATTCCTAAAGCCTTCCATCTTGTTATCGAGTTGCTTCTTGATATCCTCCTTCTCCTCCTTCACCATCTCGGGAATATTCTTTCGTAATTCCTCCGTATTATTTTTTAGCTCCCCTAGTCTGTAACAATCTCTCTAATATATATTGTGATAAATATTAAATAGAAGTTGACTCGTTTGATTAATTATTTTTATTTATTTGGGAAGGGAAAGGAAGGGTGAGGGGGTTATTCAACATCCTGCTACATACAAAAAAGAGGATATTAGTCGTTGAAATTAATATTCGTTTGTAAGAATCGAATAAGGAATGAAATTCGATATAATTAATATTCAAATAATAAATTGATATTCACGAACCGAATATTTTAAGAGTATATTCTTCTGTTTTTAATACCAAAAAATCCATAGAAGAATGTCAATAAAGATGTCCATTATTTAGTGAAATATATTCATTTTATACCAAACATATGTCCAATTGTTCTTTGATATCCGTGGGCTTCGTATGATCCGTTTTTATCTCATCGATGTCGCCTTTCAAATCGGCCAAAGTTATTCGCGTTCTTTTAAGTTTGGGGGCTAGTTCGGGTGGAAATTCAAAGTTTTCGAAATTAGCTTTCAGATCGTTAAAACGGTTCTTTTAAAATAAAATGGGAAAGGATTCGATTAATTTATAAAAATTTTGCTAATAAAAGTCACTTAATTACTATCATAGAGTTATAATTCTCCTTCTAAGATCCAAAATCTTATCTTAAATTAATTTTAAATATGTTTTTTTTTGTGAATTTGAATAAAAATATGTAAAAATTCTTAGTTTTAAATTTTGAAAATTTTTTCGTCCAAAGTTATGATGGAAAAATCTTTGAAGATCACAAAATTTAAGATTTTTTTATAGAAGACCAGACCAAGATACTTTTATCAAAAAAATTTGTATGAAAGAATTTTTTATATGCGTAAAAATCACAAAAATTTTATAAAAAATTTTTGAAAAAAGTTTTGTAATTTTAGGCAAAATTTTATCAAAAATCATGCTTGAGCATTCTCAAAAAAATCTTCCGTAGGCCATTTCAAACTCTGAAAATTCTCTTATTTACAACAATTACGCTCTTGTAAAATTGATTAAAGTGGAGTAACCTTATAATAATCAAACGAAGATATGTATTTTAAAACAAAGATTAAGTCAACAATTTCAACTCGATTTTTTAGAAGTTTTATTTATATGATATTTAAAGTATTAACTTGAATTTAGGCGTTTCATATTTATAGATTTTATATAATAAACCTATTCAAATCAAATTTCAAAATCACAATATGTTACCAACTCTTATCTAAATTCAAAATTAATATTTTTTTTATAAATCGATGTTGCTAAAAAGGGCAATCGATTTACTCTTAAAATGCTTTAAATTTAATCAAATGATTCTGTAAACCAACTCAGATCGTATAAATGGTTATCCAACTCACTTTTAGTAATTGATAGCTGTGATGCGTAAAAGCCAGTCAAAAAGTAAAATTCAAATCTTATATATTTAATTATAATTAAGTTATAAAATAATTTTGTTCAACAATGGATATATAAGACCATAAATTAGTTAGGGTAAAACGGGGAAAATTATAACAATTTAAGAATTCATATCATATCATAACAAGCATGTTGGTCATAGACCTGCCCAAAGTGAGCGAACGTGAATTATATGGAGGCCCGCCTTCCATATAATTATGCCGATTTTTTTATCAAGAATACCAACAAACCTACAATACCATTATTGAAAACACCTAACCAAATGTTTAACAATACATAAATAAAAAAAGGCCAGATCAAATAAAAAAACAAATTAAATATCAGCCATTTACCTTAACGACTTGAAGCTGTCTAGCCAGCATGCCCGCCTTTTCCCTGTCCTTCATATCCCTTACATCCTTCTCTAATCTTTCGAGTAACTCATCTTTCGCCACAAAATCTCGAATCATTCCAGCATACTCTGGTTCTGATAGGTCACGTGCTTTGTATTCATCATCCACATGAGTCATTATCATGGCATCCTCGTGCACGATCCATTCCTGAAGTTTCAATAAGTCGTCGTCAAGCCTGGAGTTAGCATCTTGATTGTCAATAACGATACCTTCGGTTTCAACTTGGGATTTGGAGGATTTCCCTTTCGGGGATTTACGGTGAGGTTTGATATTGGTGGGAGAAATTCTGGATTCTTTGACTCGCTGAGTAAAAAGAATGTGTAGATGTTTAATAAAGAAATGAATTAGATAAGACTCGCGTTGCATAGGCACCCATTTTTATGCGAAATCTGCTTTTTTGATTTAACGCTAGTTTTAAAATATCGGACTGCAGATCCATGATGAAATTTAGAGTTTTTAAAAAATGGAACAATTAAATCGATATTCGTTTATGTAAAATATGGTTTAATTAAACCTAAATATTTTTATATGAATTAAAAAGGATTCTAAAAAATACCTCTTCGATCTGAGGAGTCACCAATTTCATTAAATCTGAATAGTCTGCCATCCTGCCTTCAACGTTGGCCGGGATAATTTTGTTTTTTGATAATAAACGAGCTTTTTCTTTAAGCGATGACATACGCCTTTTAAGCATATTAGGAATTTCGTCCAAAGATTTTATAGAAGGTTCATTGAGCTAAGAAAAATTTAAATAATATGTATAATATATTATGCCTTCTGGGTAAAATAATGTTTGATAATTCATGATATATTACACTAGGAATTTTAAAAAATTTAAAGAAAATTCTATAGAGGGATTATACTTTAATATAAAACCATCATAAACCTAAATTGGACATCGCAAAATTATATATTTTTTACATTATAGTTTTGTGTTGTTTATTCGTGAAGATTGTGAACGTGGGTCAAAAATAAAATGTTATTTAAGACTTTAATTTAAATTAATATAAAATAAATATTTAATAATTATGGAAGAGAAATGAATTCAAAAAATCATTTAAAAATAAAAATTTAAATATAGGCTAACTTGTGAAATGATAGATTTTCTTTTTTCGCCCTTGTGACCTTCAAAAGGAAAATACTCCAATTCCATTTTCAAAGTTTGTACCTTTTCTATTTCTCTGGTTATTTCATCTTTTAAAGGGATTATATTTTTATGAATATGAAAATATGTTTCATTTTTTAAATTTTTGTGATAATCGCTTTAAAATCCAGTTATAATCCGATTAAAATGGTTTTCGAGTGTTCAGAAATTTAGATATTTTTAAAAAAAATAAGTATGCTAAAACTGAAAATAACAAGATAGCTCTGGTTCAGAAACCGGGTACTAACAAAATTGCTAGTTTATATATATGTGTTGTTTAAAAAAATGTTGTTTGTTTTATTTTGAGCTAATTTATATTTTAATTTATTTTTTGATTACTTTAACAGTTTGGAACTAGAACCAGAACCTCTCGGAAAGATGTAAAATTTAAAAACCAGAACCTACTTTTTAAATTATTTAGAACCGTAGGTCTTTTTAGTCCAAGTTCCAAACTCTTGTTTGGGATGGTTGGTTATAAACGGTTTTTTAAATTATCAAATAAAGAATTTAAATTTTTTTAAAAAATTCATAATACAGAATGGTATAATTAATGAATAGCTTATATGTAAAAAGTGGCCCAAATCTAAGAAAGTTGTAAAATATTTAAAAATTAAAGGGCTTCTTTTACAATTAAACCCAACATAATCGAAATAAATATTTTTAAATAAGTTATATATATATCCTTTTTTTTCTTTCATAATATACTATAAATATATACCCTGAAAGTCGTTATAATCTTGCTGAGATGTTTGGTAAAAATCGGTGAGCCCGATAATTTTTTCCATCAGACTGTTAAATCTTCCATTTAATTCCTTTTCTTGTTCTTGCGGTATGGCACCCTGCGGATAAAGACCCGAAGGTAGGGAAGCGTAAAATTGTGTCTTCTTGTTGGATAGATCGTCCTTCAGGTTCTAGAGAAATTTGTAATATTTAGATTTGTTTGTTACGAAATTATAAATCTACTGATTTATTTTTCAAGAGATATCTAAATAAATGTTGCCCAAAAATTGCAAATTATCTCATTTCATTAAGAATTAAAAGTAGTGTGATAAGATATATATATATTGTTTGAAAATTTTAAAAAAGCATATCATTATACTTTAGTTTAGATCCAAAAAAATATTTTATGCTTACTAATTAAATATAAATACAATTTTTTTTTTGAAAGTTTATTACTTTCAAACGTTGTATTTGGCATTTTAAATCTTCCTCGCTGGCAACGTTTCTAGGTGAATCAAGATCTTTAGCTATTTTATCCAAATATCTATTATATTCATCGTAGCTGAATATCGACTAAAAAAATTTATTTAAAAAAAACATAAAAATACATGTGGGCCATATATTGAGATGGAAATGATTTTATTTGAAAAATTAATCCTTGTTTAAAATGATAATCTTTAATTGATATAATATTAAATTAGACAATAATTCTAGTTATCGTTTATACTTTATACTGCTTTTTATAAGAATTTACATAAAAATGAGTCAATAAAGTTCCTCGGTATATTTTTCGATTTTCATTTCTTATTTTTTAGTATATAACTACGAAGAGGCTTATGCAATGGTAACATATTCTAAATAAATGCAAAGTAACCGGAGGTAAAGGTGGAAACTTTATCAATATATTTTTTATTTTAATAACGGTAGCAGGTTTTTTCAAGCAACATGCCCAACCCTGGATAAGATGTCAAGTAAACAATTCATAATATAATTTTTTTGATATTTGTTACGTAAATTTAAACCTTATCTTTATCCGCTTGAGTCGTTATGTGTTTCCACGTTACGTTCAGGTTTTGAATCTCGTCTCGAAGCCTTTTGGCGAATTTAATGTCGGAATTTTCCAGTATTTTAGGAGTAACTAGATTGATGTTATCGAGAGACGGTTTAAGCAAGTCTACATTTTCTTGTAACCCCTTATGAGATGCATTTTGTTTTCAGGAATATAAGTTGATTAGACTGTTAAAATTAGCATAACTTTATTTTTATAAGGTTCCTCCGCTTTTAGTCATATTCTTATGGGGTCCCCGCCAAATATACCCTTAAAAGTATGTTGCAATGCCTATATTTGAAAAAAACCTAAAGTAAAAAGTCAATAAAGTGAATATTCTATTCGGTTGCAAGTCAATTAGATAGAATAAACATTTATATATTAATTATTAATTTCTATTTTTTAAAAAAAAAATATATAAATTTAAATGATTCAGCCAAAATCAATATAAACAATAAAACCCATATTTATTTTACCGTTTAAATGTCAATATAAGTTACCCATTTTTAAATATATCTTAATTGTGGTTAACTGTATAATATGGATTTTTAAATTAGACTATCTATGATTATATTAATTTAAATTGAATATACGAAACTTCAATAGGTAGAAAAAAATCTGATAAATCAAAGCAAAGCGAAATCTAACTATTGAAGTGCTCCATCTCCAAATAATCATTTAAAGTATAATTCTATAAGTAGAACAGATATAAAACAGTTGGTTAACAGTCCGACCCCTATCGGGCTCAGATAAAAATCGGACAGATATTTTTATTTGACTGCATCAAAATAATATTTTGAAAATGGCACTTTCAAATTATCAGATGATATTTCTTAAACGAAATGCAAAAAAACTTTTAATTCTTCCTCTTTGATTTTGTTGCTGCTGGGTTCTGTATCAAATTTGTCATTGGTATCCATAATTCTTTTCAAATCCATCATCCAAGATTTTAAAACATTAACTTCTTCCTATATATTTTATATAACATAAGTCATTTATAGATAAAAAAAAATGGACTAATAATATCATTTTAATAACCGAGATGAATTTTGTGATATTTTTTTTCCTCTTTTCATACCTTCCTATCTTTATTATCATTTTTTAAAAATTTAAAAACCCCTAAAAAATTTGCTTTTAGCTTTTTATATTTTATATTAATATTCTACTTTTGCAAGAATCAGTTTCATACATGTGTTAATATTATTATATTTAATCGAATCTAATGAAAGTTAAAGCAGGTTTACACCTACTTCACAAACCGAAAAATTATCCCAAAATGTAGTCGGCTGCATTCAAATCAAGTATAAGATATGACCGACAAATTAACTGGATTCAATGGTTAGCGCGACATTGAAAAAAATTTAGGATTGTGTAGCGGTATGAACCAATATTGGTTGAACTTCACTAATCGAATCTATAAATTGAGTTTGGGTTAATGGCTAAAAATCAAATAACTCGACTTAATCTATAGGTGCGTACCAAAGAAAATGCGCTAGACCATGAGGCAAGAGTTTTGTTTTCTTCGAGGTGGAGTTATATTATTTTTTAAAAACCAGTGGGTGGCTAAGATTATAGATTTGGACTAAAACCAGGTTAAGCGGCTAAAAATTGTCCAACTTTATTGGGAAGTACAAAAGGCACCCTAAAATTTTATATAGCCACCGTAAACTAATTTTATATTTGAGTAAAACGTTTTTTTAGAATATGTTACGTCCAAATAAAAATAATGACTTATTTTAGCACCCCTAAATTGATAGTTTTAGCGACGTCATCCATTTTAATAAATTCAATATCAAAAACTAAAATTAACTCAAATAATTTCGGATTTTTTTTATGTCAAAATAAGTATTCCAAAAAAGTATACTATTTAAATTGCCGTAAGGTGTTAATAAACTCTTATCTAAATTAAATTATATTATAGATCAAATTACTACAAAAAGAAACGTTCAAAACTACTCAATTCAATTACAATATTACCAAATTATCTCTTTAAAACCTTTTCCGCACGCAAATTGTTTATTAAATTAAGTAATAAATAACAGCAATAAGATATCCAGTGTAAAAATTCAAATCAAATAAATTTAATATCTCAAAATAATGTAGCGTTATTTTGTGTATAATTTAAATTAAGGCTTGTTTGAGACTAAGAAAAAATACCAAATAGTTTTTGATTAGGGCGAGTCTAGAATCCAGTTCTTTAGAGGCCTCCTGAGCCAATTCCTTAACCCCTTCGTATTTAGCCACTACGCGATCAATATCGGTTTGAAATTTGTCCCTCATGCTGAAACGAAAACTGGCGTCGTCGGCGGTTGATTTATCTTCCCATATGGAACGAATGCTAGTTAAGTTAGGGCTCTGAGCCTCGATCGTAGCTTGGATCTCCTAAATAAGTAAAAGATAAATCATTTTGGTTAATTCGTGTTTTAAGAAATATATATTTATTGCTCTTTTATTTTCTTCAAATGCCAATATTTTACCTAATAAAGTGGTATAAAGAAATCTTTAAAATTTAAACCATTTTTAGAGCGCGTTTCCTAATTTTCAAGTCCTGATTATGCTGGAATTGTATTCAATTATAGTATTTACCCTATATAAATTTCAGACAATTTTGTGGTAAAATCTTTCGTTAAGTTTAATTAATAATATTTTTATAAAATTGATGGAAAAATCGAGTGAATAAAAATCGATTCAAAACTTCATAGTAAAATATAAGTTATAGACAAGATAGATACTATGGTGGAATACAGCTTAGGGAAAATTTATTCTCAAAAATTAAAAAATATGTACTATAAATCATTTAAATTATAATGATTCCTCCATACCCTACTGTAATCGGATTGCATTAAATTTTTTAACCCCCCCCCTCTCCTCACAAGTATCACATATAAGAAATTAAGGAATGTTCTTCGAGGTCGGACCTTGAACTTAATTTTAAAAAATTAACTATTTTATAAATAAAACCTGGGTCTTTTTTAGCTTCTCCTTTAAAATTTCGGGTTCGTCATATTTGTTGGGATCCGAGATGAGGGAAGTTTTAACATCCTCCAGCCATTCATTTAGAGAAGCGAGAGGCTCTTGAAAACTTTGGTAATGATGAGCTTCCAGCATGTTGACCAACGTTTCGAAGTAATGATCTTTATATCATAAAAATTTTTTCTTTATTTCTTAATTCTTTTAAAAAACCATATTCATTAAATGAAAAGTAAAAGATAATTAAATTACTAGTTTGTTCGAACAAGCCCTCCCATCGATGGATCAAGTTTCCCGAATCCTTCGATATTTGAACTGCAGTTTCGTCTTTGTTATCTAAACTATTAGATATGGAGCGAGCAGTATTACGGTTCTCTTCTATCTTAGGCCATAAAGCCTTAATTTGATCTAGCTTAGCCTAAAATATTGTGATTTATGAAAAAATGATAAGTTAGCGTTTATTCTGATTCAAAAATCTAGACGGTGGTCTGGTCCGGTGAGATATTGATATGATAAAATAACAGCACCTATACGGTAATATGGCATAAAATAAGATACTATCTTACATTTTATTCATGCAAGCCATTCTTGGGTTTATTCTATTGGACTAAGAGGGGTTTATTCAAAAGTTTTGAAACTTTAATTTATTTGACTAAAAAAATTATATAATTTTTCCCTAGTCTCCATTTCCACAAAAATATTTTTTGATTATTAATTTTAGCCATAAAATGCTTTTCAATTTTGATGAAACTTGTAGTTGTAATTTATTTAATTTTACGTTTGTTTATTCTTCGTAATTATAATTCCGCAACCCAATTCTTAAGAGTAAAAAAAATGTAAAAACTTATCGCTTTCCTCTTTCTTATTTTTATAATCTTTTAGATATTTGTAGATCAACCTTTTTCTTTTTCTCATCAAATCTAGAGCAATTTTTTTTTTATTTGAGAATAAATTATAATTTTGGGTATAAATTGAAGGTATCAGCCGATACTGATAAATACCGTGAATATCAATGCATCTATGATATCAATTGTTGATATATCAATGGTGTTACGTTAGAATTTATAAGTTAGTTAGTTAGGTAGCGTTACGCTATAATTAATAAGTTAGTTAGGCTGCATTCATAGAGGCGATGCGACACGATGAGCTAATAAAATCTATTAAAAAAAGAAACACTTATCATATTATCATGATTGAAATTAGATATAAAATCAATATTAAGGGGATCTCAATAAAGGATTTAATAACCTCGATCAGCTTTTAATGACGTCGAATGGCGTTCACTGTTAATTCAGCAAGGAATTTTTTAAATTTAATAAGTAATGCATTTTAAACAAGGTAAGCGTGAAACAGTTAATGCTGGGCTAGATATAGTATAATAAATAATAATATAATTGCTCACCGAACAATTCTCGATAGCTTCCGAAAATTCCTTGGTTTGACTGACGGAAGTGAATTTAGGGTGTTCTCTGGCATTTCTGAACCACGTTTCCAACTCTTTCAGGGCCTCGTGCATATCATATATGTTGATGTGGAGGCGTTCCAAGGCGGATATTGGCTATTCATTTTTATTTAATAATAAAGCATTGAATAAGGGTTCAATTTTAATTTTTAGATAAAAATTTTTTCTAAAAGAACTAAATAATTGCAATTATATAATACAAAATTAATGGAAAAAAAATGTCTAAATGTCAAAAATAATAATTATAATTACCAAAACGACGACTAAATTGCGAATAGGATTAGGGACAAAAATAATTGCATATATATTACGCAACTACGTAGATACAAATACTTTTAAAAAAATAATCGCTTAATTATTGATATTTAAAAAAACCGATTTTTCGGGCTTATTCATGTGATCTTCCCATTGTTTTTCGTTTGCCGCAAGGTCAAGTTCAGGGAATTCGGTAGGAACAGATAGGCTTTCCCTCTTCTTGGCCAAATATTCGGGTATTTCCGAGAGGATTTCATCTTCAGTTGCTTTGTCCTTCTTTTGTGGAATTTTAACATCAATTTTGTTTATATTATGTATTTGTTTTTCCTTATTGTCAAAATAAAAAATTCCAATATAAAATGATTTAAAAAAAAATTCTGATCATTTTTAAAAACCAAAATACACTTTATTATTAATATTTTAATTAATAAAAGAAATAAGGATAAAATATCAATGGCATAACTATTTCCCTAATTCGGCACCGCATATTTACCTCCAAAATTAATCCATAAGATAATTATTTGGGTGGCAAATAATTATCTTGGATATCATCGTATTACATTAGAATTTAATGTTTATTTTAAAATATTTTATATTTTGTTTATATATAACCAATATATTTCAATTGGATTATATTTGGTAGAAAAGGCTTGATTATGATAACTTTATATTCCCTCGTCAAAAAAATTGATGGTGTTTTAATGATACTTTTGCAATTAAATCATCATCTGCGGTGAGATTTTGATCAACGTCTGGTGCCTTGCTTATCTCTATAGAAGGAATTTTATTCATAAACTGAGCCCTTTTATCGGTTATAGAAAGATTTTGACGGTCAGATTTATCTAAAGGCATTTTTTCCGTTGGAATTCTTGGAGTGAGAATCTTTTCCTCGATTTCAAAAGACTTGCTTGGTTTAATAATATTTTCATTAGATAATGGAGATTTGGAGGTAGAGGGTAAAGGTGGCATAGTTGATAGGGGTCTTGGGGCCCCTGTGTAATCAGCTATTTGGTCCAGTTTAAGCTTTTTAAATATAGGACTGGGCCCAGGGTGGTTGTATTTCTAAAATAATGGAGTCGAAATGGTAAGAATAAAGGAAATTAATTATTATAGTTGTTGATGTTTAGCAGATTATATTTAAACATTATAAAAATTAAAATTAGTATCAATTATTACTTGGGTTTGTAAACTGTCAATCTTGTTGATTTTAAATTTAATGTAATTCAAATTTCGTTCGATATTTTCGATGTTTTTCCCAACATCATGGTCATGTTTATGGGTTTTAGAAAATTCGTAGTATGCGTTTTGCAGATCTCCGAACTCTATTACTTTATTTTCGTATTCGTTTTTTATTTCCTATAAAGGTGGTATGTATTATATAATAAAGATCATTAAGCTTTTCATAATATAATTTAATATATTTGCTGTATTTAGTTCTTGTTTTCCAAACGATATTTTTCAAAATATATAATGGAACAAGAAAGATCAAATATATATATTAAAAAAATAGAATTTGGTCTATAGAAAAACCAGTCTTCAGCAATTAATACATTATAATTAACATAAAAAAAAATACCTATATCGAAATTATATTACTTCGAAATTTGGAAGATCTGAGATGGACCAGTCGTTAGGATTGAGACAATAATCCAATAACTTTTCGAGTTTAGATATGGCGCCGCTATTCCAATCCCTAAGTCCATCGACTTTTAAGCCAATTTCGCGCATCTCTAATTGATTAGTCGTGTCCAGTTCCAATTGGCCAGTGGGTGTTTGGTTAAGGGTGGTATTCGTCATCATGAGTTGGGAGATGGCTTGGAGTTGAGGGCCTAGGGTGTGTTGGTAACGCTTTTCAAGCCATTGGCACAGAGTTAGATATCTGTTTTGAAGGCTGGATAGCTTTTCTTCCAGATTTTTATATTCTTTTAAGAGAGCAAATTTTAAAATTTAACTATAACATAATTATTAACATTTATACGTAGAACTATAGGACCTTAAATTGTAAACATACTTTTTTGAGACATTACTTTACTACCATCATATAGACAAATAAAAAATCAAGTTAAAGTAATCACCACAACAAAAAACCCAGAACCTTCTTTTTATAAGTGGTCTGACTTCAAATTTCCAATTTTCCCATTAATAAAGTAGGAAAATTTACCTATTCGTGCATAATAAAAACAATTAATAGGTAAGATTTATTATATTCCAAAAAACTAGAAAAAAAAACAAGTTTAAGATGAAAAACAATCAAGAACTATATGTTTTTATCTATAAAAAATTGGATGATATCGATACCTTGATCGTCCTCACTATCAACAACCACAAGCATATTAGACAAAGGCTTTATGAGGTTTGTTCCAGTCTCAAATCTTTCTTTTATAATTTTTTTTTCTTCTGGATCCATTTGATCTTCTAGTCTAGAACTGGATGAGGAAGCTTCGTCCTTTATACGCAAGCCTTCCATGTCTTCGAGCCATTTTTCAAAAACCTCTATTTGTTGCTTTTGAAGGGTGTTGAGAGAATTTTGCAGCCTGTTTGTATGGGTAATATAGAAGTAAGAATTTATAAATAAATAATTCATACAATAAAAGGCATAACAAAGCTTACATAGTAATGCGCACAAATTGAGCGTTTACGTTTTGTCGTACTTTTTTTAAATAAAAATAAGTAATAGTGTCCACAAATTGAACGTTTCAACGCAGCGTTTTAAAACGCAAATAATGCATTCGTTTAAATTGGAAACATTTCCTTTTTGCATTTTAAAAACAAAATATTTACGTTCCTTGTAACGTTTTTAAATTTTGAAGTGATAGCATGTATACAACATCTAAAAAGTAAAATAATTATATTAAATGATACTATAATATTTTTAGCTTATGGAATTATGATATTACAAAAAGATTTGATAATTAAATATAGGGTAGGCCTTTTTTTGTTTAGAATTTAGATGTTTCATATTGAAAAAATAAAAGTTTACGCATCAATTTAAGCATAGTTGTGTTTACGTTTTTTTATTTGCGCTTTGAAATGCTGCATTAAAACGTTCAATTTGTGCGCACTTCAATGCATCCCATGTTTAAATCAAGGTTGCCTTTTTATTTGTATCGTCGATTCAAATTAGTTTTTGTAAATTATATTATGGTCTGCCTTTTCATTTCACCAAATGCTAAATATTCCATTTTGAAAAATAAGTTATTATTTTTACATTTTATATATAACATTTAATCAATGTATTGTGTATTAAATTGTCTATTTTATTATTTTTTTAAAATGTTTATTTTAATTATTTATTATATTATCTTGTGAATTTGCATAAACAAAAGAATGGGATTTTGTGATAAAATACAATAAAGAAATATATTTTTTGGCTAATACTTATATGTTAACGGTAATATAAAAATATTTCGAAAATACTACAAATATGAAATAAATATGATTCAAGAATGTAGAGCTGTAAACATTTTTTTTAAAAAATTGAACGCGTTCGCGTTCAACGTTCATTGACAAAAATCAATTCACTTTCAAAAAAAAGGAACGCGTTCACGTTCGTTTAAAATTTTATAATTTTTTTTTAAAATTTAATTTAAGAAAAATAAATGTCGTATATTTTTTAACACAATATATTAGCCATGATAAAAAATAATATAGATTTATTTTGATAATATAATTATAAATGTAATATAATATAGCGAATAAAAGGTTAATTTTATTTATAAAAAATTCTTATTAATTTTTCAAAATTTTCATCAGAGGGAACGCTTGACAGTTAATACGGCATTAGCTATACTAAAAATGCGCTCTACAGGCCATACTATGAGAGCGTTTTGCATATAGCTTCATGATTAACATTATCAAAAGCTCTACTGAATGTGAAACATTTCTGCATAATTATTTTCAGGGTTAATATTAGCTCTAATATGTTTTTATTTGGTCTGTACGAGAACATATGTATTTGGGGAAAAGATGAAGTGTTTATCAAAAGCTCTACTGAATGTGAAACATTTCTGCATAATTATTTTCAGGGTTAATATTGGCTCTAATATGTTTTTATTTGGTCTGTACGAGAACATATGTATTTGGGGAAAAGATGAAGTGTGGATGATAGATTTTATATTTTAAAGACCATAAAAATCTTTGAGGCAGGATATGAGGGCTACGACTCGGTAATAAGTAAATTTTTGGAGGTCTTTGATTTTAGGGAAATTACACAGGAAACTGGGGTATTTCCGTTCTCCCATATTTTATTGAAGAGGGCTAGTAGAAAGAAAGATATTGTGATAGGTGCGATCTTAGGTATTCAGCTGTGATATTATCCAGTTACGGAGCTTTATTTTTTAGTAGTTTTTTCACATTTGATATTTTATTAATGGAGAAACCTGACGGGAATGGTACGAGGTTTGTATTTATGTTGGTTGGTAGAGTTGCTTTTGAGTCGAAGACCATCATATACTAATCAATCCATAATGCCATTTTTTTGTCCTGGTCAATGATTGCTTTTACGTTTTCTAAAACTATAGAGGTGGGTTTTCTAAAACTGCAAGGTATATAGAAATATTTTAATTTTTTATAGGCGTCATAAATTCTATTTTCTTTCATATCTTTATCGATATCAATGCTTTTTTTGATAAGTAAATCCGTCTATCACTCCGTAATAATCTCTGTATGTTTTTCTATAAGTGATTATTCGAGCCATTCTTCATTCTTAGTTGATTTGTTTTTTCTAATGTCCCACTAGACACTCATTCTTTCCTTGAAAAAGACTTATATTTGGCAAACCATCATATGATTCTGCAAAATCATTTTTAAATAGTTTGCAGCATACTTCTACATTTCGATGCATAGTTATGTTTAAGAAGATAGCTCTTTTTCTATTTAATACTTGATCATAAATTATTACATCTTCCAGCGTTTGTAATTTACTGAGTTTACGTGTAAAGTTGTTTTCAAATGAATTGTACTAGATTCAGTCGAGTTTTGTCTAATTCTGTTATAAAAGCCCCATATATTTTTACTGTAATATTAGCTACAAGCATTCTATGATCCGACAGGCTTATATTAGTTGTGATGCTTTAAAGCCGTCAAACCACTGGTGAATATTAGAGGTGAAGAAATCAATTTGGGATTTCTGCCGAGCCCTCACTAAGGTGTATGTTTATTTCTTGGTGGCAAAAAAAAGTATTTTCGATTTTAAAGTTCTTGTTTCTGCAGAAATCAAGAAGTTTCTTGCTATCCTCGCTATTCGGTTGTTATTATGGTAGCATACCCGAAGACATTACTGCTAACATATTCTGCTTCTTTACTAATTTTCAGGTTTAGATCGCCTAGAACTATTATATTATATCTGCATGTTAGGGAATGGATCGTATTTTATTATGTCGATGAAGCCTAATTTTTCATTTCTAATTGGTGGGGCATAGAAATTTGCTTATTGTGGGTCTAAAATTTGTGCTTAAATAGAGAAGACCACATCTTTCATATACGGGTACGAATTTGATGATGAATTTATGTATGTTTATTTATTAGGAATGCTATCTCAGACCAGATTTTGGAAGTGCTATTTATAATCATTAAAATTTGCAGTGTTATTCCCTGGACAGTGGGTTTCTTGATTACCTCTAATGTCTACTTTCACAACTTCTAACCTTAAGAGATCAGTTAGTTTGTTTTTCATTCCATTTATATTAAGGAACCCAATTTATAACTTGCCTGTGAATTTGTTTTCCATTTGGTTATACTAACTTGAATCCTTTTAAAGATCCAGGTGACTTTAAAAATTTTTTTATTTTGTTTAGATTAAAGATTTGAAAAAAAGGTATAGTAAAGGAAAATTTAATTTAAAAGAATTTAGCTCTTATAAAAAAATTGAAATATGAAAAAGGAAAAACATCTGATTAAAAAATATAGAACTTTTTTCTTAAAAAATTTGGATTAATATTAAATTTTTCAAATAAATAAAAATAAAAAGTGTTTTTCGTCAAAAAAAAGAACGCGTTCACGTTCAAAGTTCATCAAAAATAAAAGGAACGCTGTTCATCATTTTTTTCAAAAAAACGAACTTCGTTCATACAACACTACAAGTATGGCATAATATAAATATAATTAAAATGGTGATTATCAGAATGGAATTAGATACTGGAGCTGAGGTAAGCATAATTAACTAAATAGATCAAAATAAACTTAATCGTTCTGGATTAAAATTGCAGGCTAAAACCTAAAGGCTATACAGGAACCAATATACCACTAAGAGGTCAGACTGTAGTAAAAGTACAATATAAATGACGAACATTAGAACTACCTCTCATTATTACAAAAGGATATACAAAAATCTCATTGAAAGAAACTGGACAACTAAATTTCCGAAAAAGACTGAAATACCTGAAAGGGCCTAATAAATTAATAACATTAATATTAAAAATGAATTTCCTCAATTGTTTATCAAAGAATTGAGCTGTTTGAAAGATTTTAAGGCACAAATGTATATAAAAAAGAAAAACTACTTTTCTGTAAATCACGTCCCGTAGCATACGCATTAAAAGAAAAAGTTGAAGAAGATTTAGACAGATTGCTAAAAATAGGAGTAATAAAAAAAATTGATCATTCACTTTATGCATCACCCATAGTAATTGTTCAAAAGAAAGATAAATATTACGAATTTGCGGGGATGTTAAAAGAACTATAAATCAAAATATAAATTTTGATTCATACCCAATACCATGAATCCAATATTATTAATCAGTTTGGGAAAAGGAGAGGAATGTTCAATATTGGACTTCTCAGATGCCTATTTTCAAATTAAAGGAAGTCACAAAATTATCTTGTAATCAATATACATGCAGATCGCGAATATTTGTTATAAATTTTGATTCATACCCAATACCATGAATCCAATATTATTAATCAGTTTGGGAAAAGGAGAGGAATGTTCAATATTGGACTTCTCAGATGCCTATTTTCAAATTAAAGGAAGTCACAAAATTATCTTGTAATCAATATACATGCAGATCGCGAATATTTGTATGTATCTTGTATCTAAGGTACAAATTATTTTAAAGTATCTGTAAACTAATCAACTTTGTATTCAAAAAGATACAGATACTTTAAAAAAATTTATATTAGTTAATTTAAATAGTATTAAAATTTAAAATTTAAATGAAAAATTTAATTCGAATTTAGATATTTTAAGATACTATATGATATATGACGCTGGTCGTAATATAGCAATTTGCAAATAACTACGATATTTTATTTGAATGGTTTTATTGATTGAAGAAGGTATAACAATATATTTATCTTCTTCAATGATTCCTCTATAGAAGAATATAATTATAAATTTAAATTAAGTATTTTAATTTGGAAATTTTTTCAAGTCACTCCTTCAATATACCAATACAAATAACAAAATTAGTGCAGAATGTAAAGAATGCCACAAATCTATAAGTGGCTCCGCGGACTCATCTCTAATTTTGTCAAGCATCTAAAAGTATAACATATATTTTATTATAAATCACATTTATAATCATATTTATTATCATTTCATATCCCATATCAAGCTATTGCTAAATTTAGAAATATTTTAAAATAAATTTTTATATTAATGATTGATGAAATTAAAATGATATATAAAAATCATCTATGAAGAATAAGAAAATAAATATTGATAAAAAAAGAGGTTATTAATTTGAACACTAGGCCAAAATATGATCCACATATTTGGGGTACCATTTTTATATGATATTACTTAGTACAATATTTAATACACTTTCAAATGTATTTTTAAAAAACATATATGCTTAAATATTATTTTTTAAATAAAATAAATAGATGACCCCATTAAATTGCATTTAAAAAAAAATTCTTGCAAAAGTATCTCGTAAATATTATATTTAATTTTCATTAGTAATAATTATAAAATTTTAGCGGGTAATAATTAGAATTATTTATATATAAGGCAATAGTTTTTTTCATTAATATCATAATATTTTGATATATATACATTCTATCTAATTTTATAATTTAAAAATAGAATTTTTACAAAAAAATTAGGGTTAAGTAAAATATGACCTTTTTGGCACATTTGTTAAAATGATGGAAGGTAAATTTAATTTTTTTCTCTTATCCTTATCTCTTCTACTTGTCAATTTATTAGAAATATTATCTTGTATTGGATTACCATTACTAATTAAAAAATTTTCTCGAACATCTTTGTAAAGAAAAATTCATGAAAACTTCAAATATGAAACTGATAATTTAAAACAGTTACAATTTCATGACAAAACAATATTCATATTTCAAATAAAAAATTTAATACTTTTGTTTAAAAAAAATACTCAGCATTATAAATATTTCAAGTAATTAATTTACATTGCAAGTTACTATCTTAAATAATTTAGGCATCCCAAATAAATCTAATTCTAATTAAATCAGACATATACATCTGAACTAATCTTGGAATGACTTGTCACTGGGTAATGAAATCATATGCTATTTTATTAGTAAATTCAATTAAATAAATATTTAAATAAGCTCTCAAACGATAGTTCAATCTCATGCCCTTGTTGTAAGAAGATTTTTGGGAAGTCACACATAAAATAGCAGAGTTAGTTGATGAAATACATCGTGACTTTGGAATTGATGAAAAAGTTATAGCAAATGTGACAGGCAACGGATCTAATTTTATAAAAGCTTTTATGCAATTTGGATGTTTTATAAAAGAAGGTGTGGAAAATGATTTTGACATCAATGAAGATGAATGTATAGAATTCGAAGTCACTGAAAGTATTATTTAATAAAAGATTTTATTCTAAAATTATTTATTTGTTTATATTTAAGGGTCTAAAAAAGAATCAATATAATTGCCTCAGCACATTCGTTGTATATGCCATACGATAAGCCTTATTGCCAGAACATGCCGAGAAAACTATTAAGGATTTTTCTGCCATTTCTAGAATTCATCATCCCACACTAGCCAAATGTACTAGTTATGCAACGCTAGTAATAGACCTAAAACTGTAGAGTTTATAAAAGCAGTTTAAGGAAAACAATTAGTTACACCATACTGTACGAGACGGAATAGCATATTTGATAGCTTTATTAGTTTATTAAAATTTAAAAGCGGACTTCCAAAATTATGTAAACCAAAACTAAGAGATAATAAAATGCAATATTTAGAAGAGTATTGCCATATAAGTCGCCATTGGCTATATCGATTAACAAGATACAAAGCGAAATCAATTTATATTATGCAGAATCAGCTTTAATATTAAATGTTTTTAAAAAAAATCACAAGTTTAATTCAAACTGATCTACATTTTTGCAAACCATTAGCTATTGCAGTAGAAAATTCTCTAAATAAAATATTTAAAAATATATATGAATTTAATAATAACTTTAAAAGCGCATTTTTGGCCAGTATTTCTCATCCCTACTTTAAAAATGGTGATTGATGGTGAAAAAAGAAAATAAATATCCTCGGGATTTATTAATAAATTTCAATTATTTTTAAAAATAATTTGAAATTAATATGTCAACAAAGTCTTCAATTGATGAAGATGATGATTACTTTTGTTTTAAAAGTACCACATCCAATTCTAATAATTCATAAAATGATATTGAATTAGTCCTAAATTATATGAAAGATGACAGGCGCAATATAAATATGCTAAATAGTAATAAATATATAAAATAAATATATTTATTAAATTTAACTATTACCATCCTCTGCCCCCTGCTTGAACGATTATTCACATTTGCTAATATGGTAAATAGACCAAATGGTCAAAGGCTGAACGACATATTATTTGAAAAATTAATAATATTAAAAAATAATGCAATGGATATTGATTTATTGATATTTGCTAAATATGTTTTTGTTCTGATATTATTTTCATTATTATAATATACTTTCTTTTTTTTTTAAATCTTTATATCGCATTATCTTATATAACAAATTTGTTATTTTCTACAATTTATTTTCATATTTTTTATAAATTTATATGATAGTTAAAAAAAATAAAGCTTGATACATTTTGATTTTGACTATTTAAAGTTTTTTTTAAAAAAGTATCTTGTATCTTTTATACTATTTTTAAAAAAAGATACAAGTATCTTGTATTTAATTGAAATTTCTCCAATTTAAATCTGTATCCGAATACAATTTTCTGAAAATTTGCCCAACTCTGATAGAGGATTATTTAAATACACAAGACTTTTGGTATATCGTCTACCTTTAGGTACATCGTCTTCTCCAGCAATATTTCAACGGGTTCGAGAATTTATTAAAAGGTTTTGAAGAAATAGCTTGTTTATTAAGATGATTAAAATATCTAGACAAAAATGATATCAAGCTAAAGCTAGAAAATGTTAATTTTTCAAACAAAATGTGTCGAGTTAGTACACAATTTATCAAAAAATGGGATTACAACTATAGAAAAAATATTGGGCAGTAAAAAAAAGTACCAGTACCAATAAACTTAATAACAATTACACAGGGTTGGGGAAATTTTCAGAAAATTGTAATGAATATAGATACTTTATAAAATTTTGTATTTACGATACAAGATACTTTAGAAAAATTTTGATTAGATACAAGATACTCGTAACTTTTCAAAAAAAGTATCCAAGATACAAGATGCTTTTTAAAAATTTAAATAGTCAAATTCAAAATGTATGAAGATTATTTTTTTTTAATAATAAATTTCTAAAAAATATGAAAATAAATTATAGAAAATAACAAATTTGTTATAAAAGATAATACGATATAAAGATTTTTTTTTAAAAAAAATTGTATATTATAATAATGAAAACAATATCAGAACAAAAAATTAATTAGTAAATATCAATAAATCAATATCATTGCATTATTTTTTAACATTATTAATTTTTCAAATAATATGTCGTTAAGCCTTTGACGATTTCGTCTATTTACCATATTAGCACATGTGAATCGTTCAACGGGGGTAGAGGATGGTAATAGTTAAATTTAATAAATATTTATTTTATATATTTATAACTATTTAACATATTTATATTGCGCCTGTCATCTTTCATATAATTTAGGACTAATTCAATATCATTTTATGAATTATTAGAATTGGATGTGGTACTTTTAAAGCAAAAGTAATCATCATCTTCATCAATTGAAGACTTTGTTGACATATTAATTTCAAATTATTTTTAAAAATAATTGAAATTCATTTATTATTAAATCCTGAGGATATTTATTTTCCTTTTTCACCATCAATCACCATTTTTAAAGTAGGGATGAGAAATACTGGCCAAAAATGCGCTTTTAAAGTTATTATTAAATTCATATATATTTTTAAATATTTTATTTAGAGAATTTTCTACTGCAATAGCTAATGGTTTGCAAAAATGTAGATCAGTTTGAATTAAACTTGTGATTTTTTTTAAAAACATTTAATATTAAAGCTGATTCTGCATAATATAAATTGATTTCGCTTTGTATCTTGTTAATCGATATAGCCAATGGCGACTTATATGGCAATACTCTTCTAAATATTGCATTTTAATATCTCTTAGTTTTGGTTTACATAATTTTGGAAGTCCTCTTTTAAATTTTAATAAACTTATAAAGCTATCAAATATGCTATTCCGTCTCGTACAGTATGGTGTAACTAATTGTTTTCCTAAAACTGCTTTTATAACTCTAGAGTTTTAGGTCTATTACTAGAATTCCATAACTTAGTACATTTGGCTAGTGTGGGATGATGAATTCTAGAAATGGTAGGAGAATCCTTAATAGTTTTCTCGCCATCTGTTCTGGCAATAAGGTTTATCGTATGGCATAGACAACAAATGTGCTGAGGCAATGATATTAATTCTTCTTTGGACCCTTAAATATAAACAAATAAATAATTTATTTGAAAAAAATCTTTCATTAAATTTACGATATCATTATAAATTTTACAATAAAAGAAGTATTAAATAATACTTTCAATGACTTCGAATTCTATACATTCATCTTCATTGATGTCGAAATCATTCTCTACTTCTTCCATAGAATATCCAAACTACTTAAAAGCTTTGATAAAATAAGATCCGTTGTCTGTCACAGTTGCTATAACTTTTTCATCAATTCCAAAGTTATGATGGATTTCATCAACTAATTATGGTATTTTATCAAAAATCTTCTTATAACAAGGTCCCGAGGTTGCTTTGCAAACTATCGTTTGAGAGCTTATTTAAATATTTATTTAATTGAATTTATTAATAAAATAGCATATGATTTCATTACCCAGTGACAAGTCATTCCAAAAAAGTTTCTAGTCTTAGTAGACCAAATATCGGCAGTAGTGCAGATATATGCCTGATCTTTCAGTAACTGTTTTAAATTATCAGATTCATATTTGAAGCTTTCATCAATTATTCTTTACAAAGATCTTCGAGAAAAAATTTTAATTGATAATGGTAATCGAATACAAGATAATATTTCTAATAAATTGACAAGTAAAAGAGATAAGGATAAGAGAAAAAAATTAAATTTACCTTCCATCATTTTAACAAATGTGCCAAAAAGGTCATATTTTGCTTAGCCCTAATTTTTTTGTAAAAAATCTATTTTTAAATAATAAAATTTAAAATTAGATAGAATGTATATATATATTAAAATATTATGATATTAATGAAAAAAACTATTGCCTTATTTATAAATAATTCTAATTATTACCAGCTAAAATTTTATAATAATTACTAATGAAAATTAAATAAAATATAATATTTACTAGATACTTTTGCAAGAATTTTTTTTTAAATGCAATATAATGGGGTCATCTATTTATTTTATTTAAAAAAATAATATTTAAGCATATATGTAAAAATTTTAAAAAATACATTTGAAAGTGTATTAAATATTGTACTATGTAATATCATATAAAAATGGTTGTTCAAATTAATAACCTCTTTTTTATCAATATTTATTTTCTTATTCTTCATAGATGATTTTTATATATCATTTTAATTTCATCAATAATTAATATAAAAATTTATTTTAAAATATTTCTAAATTTAGCAACAGCTTGATATGGGATATGAAATGATAATAAATATGATTATAAATTATAAATGTGATTTATAATAAAATATATGTTATACTTTTAGATGCTTGACAAAATTGGATGACGTGTCCGCGGAGCCACTTATAGATTTGTGTTATTCTTTACATTCTACACTAATTTCATGATTTGTATTGGTATGTTGATGTTAAGTGACTTGAAAAAAATTTCCATAAATTTATAATTTATTCTTCTGTAGGAGAATCATCTGAGGAAGATAAAATATTATTCTATCTTCTTCTTCAATCATTATTTTAAAATAGATGGATATAAACGATTTAAATAAAATATTGCAGTTGTTTGCAAATTGCTATATGACGACCAACGTCATATCATACATTATCTTAAAATATCTAAATTTGTTTAAATTTTTCATTTAAATTCTAAAATAATTTTTAATTATTAAAATTAATTAATATAAATCTTTTTTTTAAGTTTCTCAATCTTTTTAAATACAAAGATTAAGATACAGATACTTTTAAATATTTTGTATCTGAGATATAAACTACCTTCCAAAATATAAACTTAGATACAAATATCCGCGATATTTGCAACCCTGCAATTACAGTCATTTCTAGTATGAGCAACATATTATTCAAAATTTATTTCAAATTCTGCAGACAAAGCCAAACCATTATACTATTTATTAGAAAAAGCAGTAGTTTGGAGATGGACAAATGAATGCAAAAATGCGTATAAAAAAATAAAGCAAAAAATAAGTCGTACTCGCAGCAAAGAATTCCATGATTTCTGCGAAAAAAACGGAATACAATTAGTGCACAGAAGTACCATCCTCAGACAAACGGCATGACCGAACGTTTAGTTCAAACATTTAAACAGAGCATGAATAAGAGGGGGATTTAGAAACCAGTCTAGCTATTTTTCTATACAATTACAGAAATACCCCAGGGGCTGAAACTAAACAAAGTCCCGCTGAAATACTACTAAAAATTAAACCGATTAGACCAAATATTCGAACGGGGGAACAAAAAGGAGAAGTTAGAATACTACACTCAAAAATTCGAAATAAATGAAAAAGTCTGATCGGGCATCTACAATAATAAAGAAAAAAAATGGGGAAAAGCCATTATTAAAAGCATACGTGAATCACTATGAAATGAAGTAAGTATAGAGGGTAAAACGATTATATGTCACACTGATGAAAAGAACCGAAAATATATTAACCGAAGAGTACAAAGTAGAAGAGAGAGCTGAAGTAGAAGAGAACCGAAGAGAAATTAAACAAAGAGGCCGTAGTAAACAATAACGATGAAATGAACCTAAAGGAGAGGGAGGAAAATGATACAAGTCAAGAAGCTGATGGAAGTATTACATAAAAGAAACTACAAGAGGTTAAGATCGATATCCTAAAAATAGGGACGAAACCAATTAGATTGAGGATAAATGTGTGTATTAAATTGTTTCATTCATTAATTTTGTTTAAAATGTTTATTTTTATTATTTTGGCATTATCTTGTGAATTTCATAAACAAAAAGAAGGGGATTTTATGATAAAATACAATAAAGAAATTTATACAAAAATATCTGTCGAATACTACAAATATGAGCTATATATAATTCAATAAGGGTTTTTAGTGCCCATCCCCATATTATTCTTATCTGGGTAACAAGGTTTTGTCGGCTCTCTTGCGAAAAAAACCGAGTTCTTAAAGAAATGGTTGCAGACGAACGTGAAAAATGAATCAATAAAAAGGTATTAAAAAATGTAAGTTTGCCTTTTTTAAAATGGTTTCTAAGGCCAAACAGTAATTTGACCAATTTGTGTGATACCATTTCAAAAGCATTATTTACATTTGAAACGTTCAATTATGCGCAATGTAAAACATGTAAAAATTATTTCCGAAATACTATATATTAAACAAATCAATTATAAAACTAACTCGGACTGGAAATTGAGAGTGTTAACTCTGATGGTTTCCCACATGTTATTAAGTCTTTTCATTTTATCTATCATGTTCCTCTGTGTCTCTTTATCCATGTTTATAGATCTATCTTCCAGCATAGATTTGCCCTTTTTTAGTAAATTGAACACGTCAGCCTGTTGGCTCATCAGTCTAGTTATGAAACTCTGTTATTGATATTTATGGTTTTAAAGAAATTTATACATTGCAACCTATACTCAATTTTTTTTTCCTTCTTTTTCCGATTTTTCTTGGTAATTACTATAAAAAACTAAATAAGGATGACTATCAGTATTTTCTTTTAGAAGATTAGACGAGCATTAATGCTCATACACAGCAATAGTCAATTTTATCATACAACATGAAACAATTCAAACTAAAATCAACATAATCTAAAATTATGGAAGGTGAATTTTATATAAAGATAGATTATAATTTATTAAATTTCATCCCATTTCTTAAAACTTCAGTTTAAGTTGGTATAGTTTTAATAAAAAAAATTAATCAAAGTAATAAATTACATATATGTATTAATAAGTATGAAGTTTTTTTGTAAATTCGAGAAAATCTCTTTAATTACCTCATGGGTGTTAAATTGTTCCTTGACACCATCTATATTATCTGATATGGTAGTATTTTTGCCGAGTTCTTTTTCGGCTCCCTCGAGCCAGGCAGTAACTTCATCTAATTTTTCCCAATATTCGGCGATATCTCCATTTTTAACTATCGCTTTCGGTGTGGATGTAAGTAATGGAGGGATTTTCTTTAGGTTAAAAAATTTTTGTATAATATTATTTTTATCAACCGTTTAAAAAATCTTACTAAATGGTCTGCAAAAGTGCAACAAATATATAATCTACAAATTTATCATCAGTAAAAACATATATTTTTTTATATTGTAATTATTGATAATTTCGAGGGATTCCCGATATAACGGATAGGAATTGGTTCGGGCCGATATTGGTTATTTTTGAGAAAAATGTTTAAAAAATTATCATTTACTTACAATTTTTGATTATTATCAAATTTCTTCGCCATAGATTATAACTTTGTTTATTAATCATTTTTATTTTTCATTCAAGTTAAAATTATTTAAATTTGATTTTATATCATTTCGAATAAAATATTCATGATCATAATTATGGTTCAATCTTAATCCAATTCGATTATATATTAAATTATATGAAATGAATATATACTCTCTCCTAGCAATTATCCTTGATCCATTAAGAATTAAGAAAGCATTTCTGATTACATTTTAAAAATAAAAAGCCTAAAATTAAAATTGTAAAGCTTAAAAATTTTCAATGTCGAATCGGTGAAAAAAAATTCGAATCGAAAAGCTTTAGTAATTTCTGGCAATTTTCAAATGGATGACAACGTTTCGGTTGTTATCAGAAATATTTGTTATTTAACATTTTATCTTCTTAATCTATTTCATTATTTCCCTTTCTTGCTTTCTTTCTTCTTTCTTTCTTTCTTTCTTTCTTTCTTTCTTTCTTTCTTTCTTTCTTTCTTTCTTTCTTTCTTTCTTTCTTTCTTTCTTTCTTTCAGGTTGATTTTGTAATTTATATAAAATTTTATTTCCTTTTTTAGATAATATTACCTTGTTCAATTTTTCATAAATCATGACGACGTAAAGGAAGATGCATTTCGAATCGGGCATTTTTTGATCGACGTCTAAAATAAGTGTGCATAAATTTTCGCAGAATTTTTTTTTTTGAATGTTAAATATTATTGCTTATAATAATATGTAATATATATAAGGCAATAAACTTTGGTTTAAAGATATTCACACATAACACTCATTTCTTCCAAATAATTTTTTTAGAAAATTGCAATAACAAAATGAATAAATTGCATTGCAATTATAACATAGTATGTATGGTGAAAAACTGTCTAAATGAGCATGAATATAATAAAAAAATATAATGACCAAATCTGATAATGGCTTCAATTAACAAAAAAAATCTTTTAACATTTAAGTATAATTTTTTAAATAATTATTCAGTATAGAGATGAAGTTTGCTAAAATTTTATAAGGTTTATTAAAAGCTGAGTTATGGCAAGTTTTTAATGTTTATTATTATGAATTTTTTTGTAATATATTTTTTTAAACACGTCCTATCCTATAAAATATTTTTAAAAATAAAGGCAAAAATTTATTAACTCATAATAGTCATAAATGCAAGTTAGTTTATTTATATAGACTAGAGTAGAGAAAAATATAATTATAAATTTATATTTAAAAAAAATGTTTTTTTATAACAAAATAAAATAGTAATCGTTAATATTTTAAGTAGTGATTTATTGCTCAAAATATTTAGGCTGCCTAGGATGGTGTTTTTGCTTTTTCAAAGTCTATAGACAATAAAATATATACACCCTTATGTATTTTGAAGATAACATCATTAGGACTAGCAACGATACTAATAAATCAGATCAGATACAGTATTGATTTATTCAATATCACTCATTGCCAATACCAATAGCTGGTAAATCAATCTGATAGTAAGGATATATTGGGTTAAAAGCAATAATAATATTATACAAAAATAATTAATACAAATATCTTATATTTGTTTATTCATTTGCTGGTAAATCAATCTGATAGTAAGGATATATTGGTTTAAAAGCAATAATAATATTATACAAAAATAATTAATACAAATATCTTATATTTGTTTATTCATTTGATGAATTTTTAGCTGTATTTTGTGGATAAAGCTAAAAATATTTTGGTATAAGTTTAACTTACCAGTGATAATCTTGTTTTGAATTACAGCAAAATATATGGGGGAAATTATTGGTACAATAATTATTACTTTAAAAGATTAAATAATATATCGATTTATCAATATTAATTATATAGCATCTGTAATAGCAATATTTTTGTATCCATAGGAATACATTTATAACAATTATTTATTTAGGATATTGTAATTGAAGTCAAAGATATAGAGAATCCAAACAAAAATAATATTATGTGACCCTGAAAACTTTTCTAATGAACAAGGATACACATCTAACTAAAATCCTTTTTGAAAATTATGATATTTATTTTAAACATAATCAGAAGTTTAAGGTTTTTTATTTTTCTTTAAATTAAATTGATACTAATTCAAACCAATAACAACCAATATAAATCAATCACCAATATAAACCAATGGCAATACAATATAAGAGAAATATTATTTAAACCATAAAAGAGATATTAATACCAATACAGTCGTATCCATAAAAAATTTTTAAGAAAAATCCGGGCCGGGCCTGTAAATATAAAACCTGGGTTGGGTCGTGCAAATGGAACCTCTGCAGGTCTCTGATATTTATAAACAAAATTTTATCTTAATATTTTTTTTTAATTTTGAATTTAAAAATAAAATGATGTTCTTATTAAGTGTTATTAAATACTAAAAATAAAAAATATCTTGTATTTAGTAGAATTTGAAATATATACAAATACAAATTTAATTTTTTTAACATTATAAATTGAATAATAAACGTAAAACCCACAAATTATTTATTAAAAAATAATTTTGTGATAAGAGTTAGAAAAAAAGAAGATCTTATTTTCATCTAATTTTACTCAAATGAACGACGTTCATACTTGAGGTGAAGCGAAGGTAAAATAATATAGAATACAGTTCTACCGAGTATTTTTTTAGCTAACAATAAATAACCTTTTTTTAGGTATTTTCAAAAAAAAAAATTAAAATTTTCCGGGTGTTTTAGTCTCTGTGCGCCTCCCCCCATTGACATTACTGCATATGAAACAATTTCAAATAATTCATTGTGCTTTTACTTTATTCGAATACTTTTTTTCCGCTTATTTTGTTATATAAAATAATAGTTCCAATTTCTCTGGATTCGGATATAGTAATTAAGTGATTTTATTTAACTTAATAAAAAAAATGCGTTTAATTTATATTTTACAATTGCAAATGTTGATGGAGCGGCTTGCAGGGTTTTCTCACACTCCTATCTGTTTTTTTAAATAGAATGCTTTCAAAATTAAGAACAAAAATGATGAAGCTAGGACAAAGCCTTAGAGGTTATGATAACATGTATTTATATTATACTCCTAAAGGTGACCTCATTCTGACCAAGGATCCCGTTTTTTTAGCAAATTTTTATAAACACATTTAAAAGAGCAGTTCTAAAGATAACAGCCAGCGCAGATACCGGACCTGACCTACAATAAAGTTTTACACGTTGTAAAAGTTTTGAGAAATTACTTAAGTTGAACCGTTTTCAAAACGGCTTAGCCAAGTATTGAGATTAGGTTTAAAACTCAAAAAAAAGGAGTTAGCTAGCTGATTTCCCAATTAAGGATAAGGAGATAATCACTATAAAAAAAATAGTAAATGAAGTAAGATTTTAAAAAATATATACTAATTTACAGATAAACAATTTAATATCTGATACATTAAGTGTAAGAGTGAATAATAAAATACCTCATGCAATTTTTTAGGGATTGGGGACCGAGGTTCCCCAAAACACTAAAGATTAAACGGGCAAAAATAAATGATTTAAAAGGGACCTATATTTATTGAATTTTTAACTTCTTGGAGTTACAAGAGCTCAGAATTTCGATTGGAAATAACTCTTTTGCCTCAGTGCCAATATGTCAAAGACATGCCATTGGGAGGTTTGTCATCCTTATTTAAAAGACCTTAAAGCTCCAAACTATTGGGGAAAGCATCGAAAATCAAAGATTTGCCAATCTACCGATTCAGATTGTCATGTCACAAAAAGCGGTCGATGACTTTATAGAAACAATGTTTAGAAAATGGACCAACTTGCTTATTGCAATCATCACAAATATCAATAGACGGAATAAGACAGCCTAACCTATAGTCAATGGCAATTTACAACTCATCGTTTGTAGGTCACATCTCCTTTTTCCTACTCGGAATTGCGTCTTGCCAGTAAGTAGTTGAAGGTTAGTAAGATCAGGAGACAAACAAAATTTTTCATGCACATTGAAGCATGGAAACTAGAAAGCTCTTTAAATGGTTGGAAACGGGGTGGTCGGAACCTTGGAGAACTGAAGTAAGCCTAGATTGTTTGATCGAATCTAGAATTGGATCGTTTAACTCGATAATATTCGAGAAAAGGAAACATTGCCATTAAATGGGAGAGGTAAAAATCCAAGTGCCCCGGCAATAGGTGACCAATTAAAATCAGAAAACTTTAGGACTTTCGATTTTTAAATTTTAATTTGAAGGACTTAAAAAGGGAATTATATTGGAAGATCGGAGAAGATTTAAAGACGTGCTGGAATTAGGTAAGAAAAAACATTTTTTTGGTGAGGTAAAAAAATGATGCGTGGGAAGGTGAGTTAGATTTTTTAGAGAATTAGAAAGGGATTGAATCAAGTTGTCAAAAAAATTTTCATAAAAGGAAAAAACTTATAAGAGAACCTAAAAGAGAGAGTTCCTCGTGCAAAATGATTTTAAAGTCTGGGGGAGGGATAATATCCTTATTGTTGAGGGAGGATATCTCGCATTTTTTTTCTATATAAAGAAAAACCAATTTTCCGATTTTTAAAAAAGGCAACTTAATATTTTATCCAGAAAAAATGTTACGTAAGCTTGAGGGCACAAATATTTGGACATTTATTAGCGAAATCTCGAGGCTTAAGCAATATTTTTCTGGCTAAAGCAGTTAACCATTTTTTTAAATCAGCTCAAAATTTGCAATTTTGCATTACTACCTATCTCCACATGGCAACTTTGAGGAAAAGACAATGTCCTTAAATATATTAGGGAAAAAACTATCAGTTATCTATGGCAATTCAAAGGAATATTTTTATATGAGGTAAAACATAGGGTAGAAACATGTTGATCTAATCTACGATTCTATGTGATATATTTTTTTAATTTTAGATTTTTTTTAAAAATTATAGCATAATTTAATTTTTCCTTTGTAAAATATATGTTATTTTTAAAATAGTAAATGTTTTTTAATTTTTTAATTAGGTATTACTTTTTTTATAATTTAAATTATGCAGTAATATTAATTGCTTCTTATAATAATATGTTAAATATATGTATTATTTTTTATAAAGACTTAATTGAATCAATAAAAAAATTATAGGTTTAAATCTCATTTAAATTTTCAGGCATAAAAAAATTTAACTAATTTATTAAATATATAACTTTCATTATACAGGTTTCCGAATTGGCATCATATCGCAAATAACTTGATAATATATACACGGTCTCTCGAATGTGGAAATTAAAAATAAAATGCAAAAACTAATTCAAGAAATAAAAGAAAGATACATGAATAAATTGAAAGTAAAAAAAAAGGCCAAAACATTAAAGAAACTCAATTGCGCATTGACCGAAATTCAACGAAAAAATTGGTATAAATGTAAAATTTAATTCAGGGTGTAAGGAATAACAAAAGTGGACTACGTGTTAAATGGTTGGTATCGCTATACTTTACTTCTTTTAAAATTGTTTTACCATTTTTCAAGAAAATAAATTAAAATTTTACGTATACTTGGATTTTTTGAGTAAAACCATTTATTATTATTTGATTATCCATAAAAAAATTAATGCCAAGAATTCTAAATTATTAGAATATTAATAATAATATATTCGAAAATATTTGTCCTATATTCATAAAAATAAAACAATATCATTGTCATAAAACGACTAAGAATAAAATAATTAGCGACGTTTCTCATTAGGTAAAACCCCGAATTCTTTAATTTTTTGAAAAGTAACTATTTTTGAGAGAAACTCAACCGGAATAGTATTCCAGCTTGCATATAAAACCTACTTTGTGAATTTCGGGTAATAATATAAGACGTCGGGATATAGCAATTTCCTAAACAACGAGCATTTTATAATGCAATAACACCGAATTTTAATTATTAACTCTCACCTACATCACTGTTGCCTTCAATCCTAGCCATAACCTTTTTGAGAGGGTTGATTTCAAAAAAAAAAACTGTCCCAGGATAAGATAGTGTCATTTCTCAGTATCCCTACCTTTGTGCCAAGCACTATAAATATATTTTTTTGTATATAAGAATTATTTAAAAGATGTTAACTAATATTTTTGCAATAACACGGTGATATAATTACAGGATAATTTCAATCGATTTACCTTTTAAATACCCTTAATTTACAAAATTTTTTCATATATACAAAAATTCAAAATAAAATTATACGAGATTCACTTCTCAGGATCCGTATTCTATACTTGCTGGAATATGATTCGGAAAAAATCAGATCTTTATAAAAATTAAAAACGCACGTATAAATGATTTAAGTTCTTAAATTTTTAAAACCCGAGATAATGAAGCTTAGCCCTGAAAATTTGTTAAACACTATATGACAAATATATAATCTATATACTTGCATAACAGATTCAAAACTTGAAAATAATGGCGTCTATAGCTCATGTCATCAAGGGGATGCTGAAAAGAGAGGTCTTGCACAAACATACAATATATACGTGTTATAAAATTTAGATTTGCTAAACACACTTTGCTTATTAAAAAAAAAATTTGATATGAGGGTTATGTTTATAATCATCATGCCATCATTATAAATATATCAATTTTTATCATTACGATACTTATATTTAAATAAGCAAATAACTATGACGCTCTTTTATTCATTTTATATTTGTATAAAATTAGAAAATTTAATTCCACCGATTTCTATTTTTTGATAATGTATAATCTATTTTAATTTTTTTATCTGAAAATGTTAATTATGCATTATTTAAAAAGTAATATAATATATTAGAATAATCTATAAGGCAAGGAAAAAAAATAAAAGCTCTTTTATCATTCGGCAATCTCATTTTAATCTATATCTGACTTTAATTATGGTAAATTTACGTGCTTTATGGTTATAAAAAAATTTAGTGGCTGACTAAAAATTTATTTGATAAATTTTATTAGTTAATAAAGTAAAAAAAAAAACTGGTTTAGACAATCAAACTACAGAATCATAAAATTAAATGACGTCTAATTTAAATCCTTCGGGAACTGACCAACTGCCCCAATTGTAGGAAATTCTGTCAAATCATAAAACAATTTCTTATTGATTCCTGTCGATCATAAATTTCTTATTGATTGTCTTTGGCTTGGATAAAATCAATAACCCGCTCAAGTTGGATAGGTTTTCTACTATTTTAAACGTTCTCTTTAAATAATCTCATCATATGCGAGAATGCGAATGTATATATTATACTATTTTTAATAGATAATATAAATAATTTCACCATGAGTTCAGATTTTCGAAATATTTTAACAAGAACTAATAGAAAATAATGATAAATAATGACATGATTATAATAATCAATCTCTTTTAAGAGCTGAAACGGTCCAAAAATTTTGGCCAAATTAGGTTAGGTTGTCATGTTATTAATAATAATTTTAAAAATAACTGCAATCAATTATTTTAAAATTATGAAGCATTAATTTAAAAGGTTTATATCGTTAATTATTTTAATTCGTGAAGTTACAATTTAAAGATATTTCATAATAAAATATGTTGTGTCCACAAAATTTATCTAAAACTAGTTGCTCAGGTTATAATATGAAAATTTGTCTGATCTGAAAAATTAGCCGTAAGTCTCAGCCTATTAAAGATCCATTTACCTTGTCTCACGTGTAGCAGGGTATAGTTTTAGCTTTTAAAAAAGGATATTTGGCAACTCTGATTGTAAAGGACTTGAATTAGACAGATCTTATTGGTATAAATAGTAAGATTAAAATTGTAATTTTATCTCCCACGCCTCCTTATTGACATTCAATTTAAGTCTTAAATTATTAATTGGAAAGGAAACCACAATACAAATTAATCAATAAATCAATAATAGTTATTATCCGTTTTAATTATTTTAAAAAATATTATAATTATTTAACTTTCAAAATGTTTTTAATACTTTATGATAAATTATGACTTTGATTTAGGAAAAATTATATGGGATACGTTAATTTTGAATATTTTCCAATGCAAATTTAATGAAATTAATCTATTTTTTATAATGTTTCAATGTCAACATTTTGTACGTGTCACAACACAATAATAGAATAAAATATCTATATTATTTTTACTATCCTTTCTTAAAATATCATAATGTTGTCTATGTTTTTTTTTAAATTAATTGATAAAAGGGAGAAGACCCATATTTAATTTGGTTATTCTTTATGATCGCGGAGTGACTTCTCGATTTGGGGAAATTTTTTCAGCAGGAGGGGAAAAGAATTCTTCAATTTCAATGTGGAAATGATCCCTTCCCTTGCTGTACTCAATTAAACAACTTCTATTATACTAAAAAAAATTGTTAATTATTCTTCCAAAATCTCCAATATTTTTTTTTACTTACAAATTTAAAAAAAAATATATATTATTAATAAATAATTTATTTATATAAAGGCGCGTTTTGCATGCCAAATCCAGTTATCTTCCAGGAATATTAAAAATGTTGACAATATATTAGCTAAGTTTATAATTTGAGTTGCTCTATAAAAAAAAATTCAAGTTAATCTAAAAATCGGCTGATCCGCCAAAATATGATAGGTTATTTTTTTAAGGAATTTGTTAATCAACTCATTAAAGGGATTTTATTTTATACATCATTAAAAACAGATGTACAATGTGGAAATTAATAAATTGTTAGTTATAAAAAAATCAATAAATGCTGGCTTTATACAGGTATTGTCCTATCTTTATTTTTAAAAAAAATTCATAAATACCAAATCTCGCTCATAATATCATGGTTTAATAAAAATAGAAAATTAACTAGCAAAAAAATGTTGGTTTATTAAATTAGTAAGGTGTTTACTTTTTAAACCATAATATTTTACATTTTAAGTTATCATTACATGACCACTCTAGGATGTTGACCAAAAATAACTCATTAAAATTAAATACTAGGCTAATAACTAATTTTATATAAATAAAAATGTTTAATTTAGAAAAATCAATATTTTAAGTCATACGTAGCAAACAGATAGGGATAATAATATTCTGAGATACACATCATAAATTTGAAAAAAATATCTTTAAAATTTTAAGAATTGTTTTCTTTTTAAATTCAGAAATAACTAAATCACAGTAATCAGGTGTGTCGCTTTATTATTCATATTTATTACTGTAAAGCTCAGGTAGCCAAAAGTCATGCTTGGGCTAAAAAATAAATAAGGCTGGGAGATCTGCATTACGGTGACGGTATATATATTTCTAGCCCCGTGATGTATTTTTCCAAATTCGTAAGGTTATCAATGATATTGATTAAAGACAGAATAAAATGGTTTAGTAATATTGTAATAATCATGGGTAGAACTTGGAGAAAAAGACGCGGACAAAAAATCCCTGGACAAAAATATCCCAATTTTAGAACAGGTTTAAATGGTGGTAATTTTAAAACCATTTTTAGGAGTTTAAACATATTTTGAAAATTGGGGAATTTCTCCGGCGCCTTTTTGTCAGTTGGTATTTTTGTCCTCTTTTTGTCCAGAACAGTTCTGTCTGTGATTCCAATTGATTATATCAAGTTGGTCACCGTTAAAAATTTGACTGTTATAGATTTATAAAAATTGTTGAAATAAAAATAAATTTTAAGAATATATAAAATATTTTAAAATTCTAAGAGGAAAAAACCTGAAGGTTCCAGAATTGATTCGATTTCGTAATTAGTTTTGGCTAATTTGAAGGCATGGCTTAGAGCGTCTTTGGGTTTCATAGATTTTATTTTTGAAAAATCAAATAATTTTGTATTTGAACTGTGTAATAATGCGTTATAAGCCTGTCCATTTTTCCAATCGGAGTCAAAATTATTGACTTCCAAGTTATACCTAGATAAAAAAATATTTCATGTTCTTAAAAAATGCTCTTATAATATAAAATTTATTGAAATACAAGAATAAAATTTTTTAATAAAATAATTGAAATTATTCAAAATTTAAAATAATATGCAAAATAAGCAGGCTTAAACTATCTGTTTAGTGACGGTAAAAAACATATGGCCTAGCAAGTATTTAAATAAATCCATGTAGCCTTTTGATGACACTTGTATACATGGTAAAATCATTTAAAATATATAAATAATCGTGGCTCGAGAATTGAAGTGCCCTACAGAGACCTTCAAGGGGCGGGTCTGCCACCCCATATTATATTCTAGAGGATCTGGGTTTTTGAAAAATATTTTTAATGGGTCTTGGGCCTAAAAAATATTTATTTAAATTTAGCTTATTTAAAGCAGTTGCTAACTAAAAAAAATTACCATTTTTTTCTTTAAAATAATAAATTTGAGCATTGCAAACAAAATGATTGCTTAAACACATTAAAATATTGTTCATTCATTAAAAAAATAAATAAAATTTTTAGATATGGTAAGTCGGGGTTGGGAAAATTTTTGAAACTTAGCATGGGCTTGGGAATATTTTTTAATATTAAATATGGGCCAGGCAGGGCCTGTACCTAAAAAATTTTTTACTATGGGCTTGGGTCAGGCCTCATCAAATATTTAGGCTCATGAAATTATCCGGTGCTTGTTTCTTTAAAATGTGATAATAACATTTAAACGGGGATTTACAAACTGCTCAGAGTTTTACAAAGATTTTGACCTCTGAAGATAAAATAAAGATTTTTTTTATGCTTAAGCAGGATTTTTGAGCAAATTTTGTTCAAAATTAATTGATCATTTTTACTAATATAAAATATAACTTAATATCATAAATGCTCAGTCACCATCATTTTACACCCCATCCCATATGTATAAATTTCCAAACTACATAAAAGGTATTTTTTTAATAAATTTTTTGACAACCTAATTATAAGTTATATTATTAAGTAATATATAAAAATGTAAATTAATAAATTTTGATGGTCTAAAAGAATATGGACATATGTTTCTGTGAGTGTCATCTTGGAATACATTCTATGGAATATTTGTATTCCTTCTATCAATAAAGTAAAAATATTATTATTTTAAATCTTTATATTTTTATAATACGAGGTTAAAAAGAAGTCATACTTGATAACTCCAAAGAAATGGCATGCTGAGTAAATAGTCTATTAATGTGACTAAACTAGGTTAACTTTGGTATATGGCCTTAACCCAATCAGAAGCTTTCACTCCTCATTATCCTCAAAAAACAATGAAATTTACGGATGGTTCAAAGTCACATAAGTGGAAAAGGTTGGCAAATATTATTTTAAATCAACGTATTTTTTTATAAAAAGTGGCTCCTGGGTAATACCATGGAATGGTGTATAGGTAGTAGTCCTGATCAAAACTTCATTGAAAACATATGTAGAATAATTAAAAGCAGAGTTGAAATAGGGGATTCCATCTGCCCCTCACAATCAGACCAGTGTAACTTAATATATTAATTCACATAAAATTTTTAAAATACAAAAATTATATTAATAAGATTATAATTTAATTTAATATATAAATATTTTATGATAAAAGAAATAATAATTTCAAAAAGATTTTATGAAAGGTGGAACTCAAAAATTTTGAAAATATTAGAGCACACCTATCTTTGAGGTGATTGCTATCTTTACTAGTGATCTGATTGGGCCTAATTTTTCAAACCAGGCCTAAAAAAATTTAAAATAATTAATCTTCAGCTTAATTTTTAACAAAAAAAATTTATTTGTCCCAAAAAGGCTGACTTGAAATAAAAATATTCGTCCCTAACCAGGCTTTATTTTATTTAAATATACAAACTAATTTTTTTCAATATAATTTAATCAGAGACCTGTAGAGGTACCATTTGTATGGCCCAGTCTGGCCCGGATTTTTTTTAAATATATTTTTTTTATTTTTGATTTTTTAGCTAATAATGGTAATACCTAATATTTGGTTTTAAAATACATGGCCCGGATATTTTTTTTTTAAATTTTCAGGCCTGCCAGGTATATTTAAAAAATTAAGATACAGCATGGCCCATGTACCCGGGCTTAGGGCTGGGTCTGTAGGTCTCTGAGTTTAATTAAATTTACACTGAACATAGTTTTTATCATACAAGCAAATAAAATATATTTGTGCCTTTTTACAAAATTTAAAATTATATATCTATTTTATTTCTAAAATGTATAACAATTTTATTTCAATATTGTATATCAATTTTATTTCAATTTTATTTCAAAATTATATATCAATTTTTTTCAAAATTTTGAACCAGCATGTTCCAATTTTTAAAAAAAAATTAGACTCAACATAACCAATTTTAAAAAAGTATGTCCAGAGGCTAGATTGTGTACAGGCCAGGTCTACTTTATCAGATTTTTAATCTTTAATTGATATTTTAAAAATTCAAGCCAAGCTTAAAATATATATATATTATATTAAGTAACTAGTTGATCCTTCATGTAATATTCATTTTTTACTTTCAGTCTCTATTTAAAACAATATATAGAATACAGTCAATAAAACAAATTAACAAAATTAAATTTAAGTCAGGCCAGGTAAAAAAAAACTGAGTTAGCTAAAAAATATAATTTTTAAAATAATTGTGTCCAGTCCAGGCTTGAAAATGTGATGGGAGGGGGAGTAATCCACATTTGGCTTAAAAATTTGATTTCTGCAGGTCTCTGATGTAAATTAAATAAAATTTCTAAAATATTTAATTTAATATGTTATTCATACTTCCAGTCCCTATACAGAATACAATCAATAAAATTAAATTAACAAAAGTTTTTAAATCTGTCAGGCCAGGTTTTAAAAATAATAAAAACCTAAATTGGGCTAAAAATATTATTTGTTTAAACAATTGTGTCCAGCCTGTTTGATAGTGTTAGGGGGGGTGGGGAGTTAAATCCATATTCCACCTATAAATTTGATTTCTGCAGATCTGATGTAAATATAAAATTTCTAAAATATTTAATTATAAACACCAATGTATATAAATAGTGTTAAAATTATTTCAATATTAATATATTATTTCAGACAATTATGTTTTAACTAGATAATAAATTTAAAAAATTTGGACATAAAATTTTAAAACAATAGATATTTAAAATCATCATTAAACAATAATAAATGTTTATATCTCTAATTAATAATTAGTTATTAGAACTAATGGTTAAAATAAATATTATCTGACAATATCTAATTAATATAAACAAGCTAAAATTGGTATTTTTATATATTATTGCAACAATTTTTTTTGTTTAAATTGCCTAAATTTATATATTTATGATATTAGAAAAGCAAGTTAATAAATTACTTCTTTAGAATTTCATTACACCAAGATAATAAATAAGATTCACTCTGATTATTTGAAATATCCATTTTGATAATTCTTTTAACCTTATTTTTTAATATAATATTTAACGATATACTAAAATAATCTATACCTGCCAGTAATATATAATCTTCCATAATAAATTTAATATAGCATTGTGATCACCTTGCAATAATTTTTTACTTGTGATATCATTAAAATCAATCTAAGCAAATAATTAAATTTAAATCATAATTATACCATTATTACATCATAAGATTTAATTATGTCTAGAGAACAATTTATTTTATTTAAATCTTGATCGGGCAAATCTTTATTGAGAGAATTCTGATATATAATTAGATTAGACTTATAAAATTTATAACTATATCCTCTTTTGTTAAAATTTTTAAAAGATCCAATAATTTTGATCCATCACGAAAATCATCATATATATTATTAATAAGAGGTTTTAAATTCTAAAAATAAATTTATAGATACATGCAATTCATAAAATACCTTATTAAATATACAATTAACCCATTTCGTGAAACAATGTTTTTGAATTGATAAATTTGCAGAACCTTACAAATTATTTAAATATGGAATTTTGATAAAATATACCTATAATCTCCATGAATTAAATTTCTTTGAGTTGAAGAAATTAAGAAATTCAAATAGAACGTTACCATATGATCGAAAAAGGTGCAGTCAAGGCCAATGCAATGAATATATCATTGGGCCAATGCAAATTTTATTCAGGCAGTTAATTCTGATAAAATATAAAAGTATAACACTATTCTTTCCTCCTTATAATACTTCAAATAAAGGCATATTTGTAGAAAAGATAAGATCTAGTATATCAATAGCATAAAAATTCCTGATAAAAAGAGTGTTATGCTATAGAAATAGAGTCCAATTACTATAAATGATCCTAGGAAATCTAGAGAAAATGAAAGTTTTGCATATCAACAAGTGACATACTAAATAACAACGGCTCATATAAAAATAAATAGAATCATAGAAAAAAAACTCAGAAAAAAACCCACAAATTACCGGCCCCTCCATCCCCCCTTCCTTCCACTACACAGAATTGCCCTAAAAAAACTCTCTACAGAAAATACATACGAAAATCAGTAAAAAAAAACATTTTCGGAAAAAACCAAATTGTAAAATAAAATATTTTTATCAAGTTGTAGCTGTAAACCGAATTTGTGAATATATAAAACCCAAACTTATTATTAATTTTTCCTTTTATTTGTTTGAAAAAAAAGGTGTGCTCTTGAATTTACGTTTTCAATTGTAAAAAATTATATATTTTATTTTAATAAAACCTCTTCAAATTTTTGAAGAAAAAGTTGAAAATTAAATCTTAAAGTTAAATCACACCAATGATATTTCTATCTAGATTGTCGATTCATTCTATAATGAATTTAATTTAAGTGTCCATACATATGAGTCCTCTCAGGGGCGTCGCTAGCTTTTACATTCTCAGGGGGCTCAACTAAAAAAAAAATTATGGGGGGCGGGCCGGGTTTTATATTAATATATTATACTTTTCAAAAATTTGCTAACTCTGAATAATTATTCTAAGTTTCATATTTTGTCATTTATTATATTATGCATAGAAAATAAACTAGCATATAAATAATTAAAACAATATAAAACATTGTAAAAATATTATTTTATAATACAAAATCTATTTATTACTGTATAAAATATTTTCGATTGTTGATATGAAAAATTTTGCCTCTAAAGAATTACAAGTGATAAAAAAGGTTAATTAATTCATACATATGCCTCAATTGATAATGGTTTTTAAAAACTACATATTATTAAATTAGCAACTTACACAATGATATATATATCATTGAACTTACATTGACAAAAGGTCAAGAAACTAATATAACGCTCTGTTACTATTTTTAGATAATGTTTTATAGAATGGACTAATAAGGAAAAATTTATAGGCCTAACCAAATCAACAATTCTTGGAGAAGAGAATATAAACGACCAATCCAAATCATAAAACTATATGGTGGTTAGAGCTTTCTCTTAAAGACATGATGGAAGCTAGATAAGTAATTGAGAAAAAATTTGTGAGATATTAAATTTCTAAAAGATTATCTTCATTTTTAATGATATATAAACAACTACACAGTTGACCATTATTGCTTATAAAATATGCATTCATATGCTCTCAGCAGCTGTAAATCTTAAATTACATAGCCACACAAATAATAGTTGCTGGTTAATTTGCCAGAATTTATTATGCTAGATAAATTGATAAAACAAAAACACTAAAAATCTTTAGAAGAAGTTATGCAAATGTATTGAAGCCTTAAGTTATTTACAAAACAGGGATGCCATATTAGAAATGAAACATTTTGTAACTATAAAATAAGACCCAGAGTGATATGATATGATAAAAGAAATTAATTAAGATTATATATTATTGTCGCACCACCTCTAGTTGGTATATTATATCTTAAAATAGTAGTAGTTTGTAATAATATCAAAAATATACTAGTATTAAAAATTTAACTCAAAACTGTTTTTCAAATAAGAAAAAATAGCTTTCCTAAAAACACGTAAAAAGAGAAGAAAAGTTATCTGATTTATTACATCCATTCCAATGATATATATATATAAAAGAAATCATTCAGTGGGAAATCAAAAAAATTTATTATTAGTTCAAGGGTATATTAAGGAGCTATTAAAAAAAAATTTTTGCTTCATGGGGCTTGAGCCCCTGCGCGCCCCCTCCCTAGCGACGCTACTGAGTCCTCTGTATTGCCATTAGTGATTTGCCATTTTACAAATAATGACAATCACGACAATTAAAACCTCATTTCTGATGGATTTAGGTACAGATAATTTTGTAAATACATCTATCCTTTTAACCGACAAAACTTTTGTTAAAAATAAAAATTAAGTCACAATAACATGACATAGTCAGGACATCGGAAAATTACAGTATAGATATTAGATTATGGAAAATATTTAATGCCAATACAATATCCCAAATAAGCCTTAAAATAGAAAAATGATTGAAAAAATGATTTGTGTATATTATAAATATTATAAATATTATAAAATTTTTGCATTCCAGGTATTGGTGTCTTTTCAATTAAAAAAACTGAAAATTTGGACTAGATGGTATCCGCATAATCTATTTCCACCTCTGTAGCATATATATCATTGATGCTTTTTGTTTTATAAATCTAATAACAGAAGGGTGTTCCTGGTAATTAGTTATTTCATTGCTATGACACCTAAAACAATTAGTTTAATGATGAATAATTATATTATAGTCAAACTATTAATATTAATAATGTTATTATCTAAAAATAAATGCCAGCACCTTAGATCTATTTTCTTTTTTAGGATCTCAAAGTCGAGGAGTTAGTCTGTTGTATATTATTAGGCACTTTTAGGCCTAATAACTTTTGCTGCTGTTGGCTCAAAAAATGATGTAAGAGAAGCATCATTAATATAATTAATTACTCTAACTGCATTTGACTAAATATTAATAAGTTGTTAGTTAATAATTGTTAGAACACAAGTTATTAATATAATACGAATTGAAGAAGCTAAATTAATTTATTCACATATATAGTCAATCAAAATCATTCTACAATAACATAAATAAGCTAAAACATAAAAATAATAATCAAACTAAAATATTATATTATAAAAAATTTATTTTTCTTTCCTTTCTCACCTTTTTATATTCGATCTTTATATTTATACTACTAAAATTTAAATACCATCGATAATTATCTATATTATAATTTTCCGATGTCCTCACTACGTCATCGCTACGTCATGTCATCGCTACGTCATGCTATCGCTACGTCATGTCATCGGTACGTACTTATTTTTATTTTTATTTTTTTATTGATTTTATTTTATTTTTTTTATAGAAAATATTTTTAGACATGAAGCCCAATAAAATCTACCAAATGCAAAATAAATTATACATCTATATATACTAAAAAGGCTTATACTTTTCATTTTAGAATACTTAGCTTATGATGGATGATATTCCCACTATTTCTAGAGAGGTTAACCTAATATTGACTCCTCTTCAGGTTTAATACATTAATCTATTTTTTATTTATTCTTTTGTTTTTATTTTAGATAACAAGCCATGTCCCAACCTCATTTAATGATTGTACAGGTGGTATATTGACTCCTCATCAGGTTCAGTGCATTTATTTTTTTTATTTATTCTTCTGTTTTTATTTTAGGTAACAAGCCATGTCCTAACCTCAGTTAATGATTGTACAGGTGGTGATTTATCCATCATTAATAAAAGAAAAAGATGGCAGATCAATCAAAAAAAGAAACGCACTAGGGATAGCGAGGCCCTACAAAATCTAACAACTCAAAATAAAGTTAGCCTCCTATATATATTTTTTTAATACTCTTTTATATTATAGAATATATCTATTTTAGCTTCTGATAATGTCCCAACTATTTCTAGGGAGTTGAACCTAATATTGACTCCTCTTCAGGTTCATTGCATTTATATTCTTTATATTATTCTTTGTTTTTATTTTAGATAACAAGCCCTGTCTTACCCATATTTAATGATTGTACAAGTGGTATATTGACTCCTCATCAAGTTCAATGCATTTATTTTTTTTATTTATTCTTTTGTTTCTATTTTAGATAACAAACCATGTCCTAACCTCAGTTAATGATTGTACAGGTGGTGATTCTATCATTAATAAAAGAAAAAGATGGCAGATCAATCAAAAAAAGAAACGCACTAGGGATAGCGAGGACCTACAAAATAGAACATTCTCTTATTTATCAAGTATAATTTTTCTCAAAATTTTATTGGGAATTTTTAATGTTAAATGTTAGTCTTATGTTATTATTTTTATAAAGTAATATATTTTACCTGTAGAATAATTGGTAAATTAGAGATTTCCTCTTCATTAATTATAAATTTTGGGCTTGGCTTCAAAATTATTAGGGAAGGTGGGTTAGAGAAATTCTTTTTAAATATTAAGATCTTGGATGCTTTTTTCTTGAACCTATATTGGGATTTTTTAATGTTAAATGTTAGTCTTGGATGCTTGGATATTTTTTCCAGATATTGTAGGGTAGAACCTATATTGGGATTTTTTAATGTTAAAGGTTAGTCTTGGATGCTTGGATATTTTTTCCAGATATTGTAGGCTTGAACCTATACTGGGATTTTTTAATGTTAAATGTTAGTCTTATTTAATATCTCTGGGCTTGGTTTCAAAATTATTAGGGAAGGTGGGTTAGAGAAATTCTTTTTAAATATTAAGATCTTGGATGCTTTTTTCTTGAACCTATATTGGGAATTTCTAAATTATTAGGGAAGGTGGGCTTGAGAAAATCTTTTTAAATATTAATATCTTGGATGCTCGGATATTTTATCTAGATATTGTAGGCTTGAACCTATAGGGATTTTTTAATGTTAAAGGTTAGTTTGGATGCTTGGATATTTTTTCCAGATATTGTAGGCTTGAACCTATATTGGGATTTTTTAATGTTAAATGTTAGTCTTATTTAATATCTCTGGGCTTGGTTTCAAAATTATTAGGGAAGGTGGGTTAGAGAAATTCTTTTTAAATATTAAGATCTTGGATTTTTTTATCTTGAACCTTTATTGGGATTTTTTAATGTTAAATGTTAGTCTTGGATATTTTTTCCATGTTAAATGTTAGTCTTATGTTATTCTTTTTATAAAGTAATATATTTTACCTGTTTACTAATTGGTAAATCAGATATTTCCTCTTCATTATTTATAAAATTAATATCTCTGGGCTTGATTTCAAAATTATTAGGGAAGGTTGGCTTGAGAAAATCTTTTTAAATATTAAGATCTTGGATGCTTGGATATTTTATCCAGTTTAACCTATATTGGGATTTTTATTATTAAATGTTCGTCTTGAATGCTTGGATATTTTTTCCAGATATTGTAGGGTAAAACCTATATTAGGATTTTTTTAATGTTAAATGTTAGTCTTATGTTATAAATTTAATATCTCTGGGCTTGATTTCAAAATTATTAGGGAAGGTGGGCTTGAGATATTCTTTTTAAATATTAATATCTTGGATGCTTGGATATTTTATCCAGATATTGTAGGCTTGAACCTATATTTGGATTTTTTAATGTTAAAGGTTAGTCTTGGATGCTTGGATATTTATTCGAGATATTGTAGGCTTGAACCTATATTGGGATTTCTTAATGTTAAATGTTAGTCTTATTTAATATCTCTGGGCTTGATTTCAAAATTATTAGAGAAGGTGAGCTGAGAAAATCTTTTTAAATATTAAGATCTTGGATGCTTGGATATTTTATCCAGTTTAACCTATATTGGGATTTTTATTATTAAATGTTCGTCTTGGATGCTTGGATATTTTTTCCAGATGTTGTAGGGTAGAACCTATATTAGGATTTTTTAATGTTAAATGTTAGTCTTATGTTATAAATTTAATATCTCTGGGCTTGATTTCAAAATTATTAGGGAAGGTGGGCTTGAGAATATCTTTTTAAATATTAAGATCTTGGATGCTTGGATCATTACATTTATCATGTTATTTTTTAACTTTTAGAATATCATAATAGACTTGATTAGTCCCCCAAAAATTTTATTTGATGATAGCCCTCCAACTTATTAGAAATATGCATCTAATATTGACCCTTCTACCGGTTTTACATTATTTTAATGTTTGTTTAATTTCAACAATAGTATATTTATATTTTTGCCTGATTTCTTTATTTGTCTAGGCTAACCCTAATCCCTCACATTGCTACCAAACATGATGAATCTTTTATTAAAGATAAGCAAAGAAAAAAATGGCGATTCAACAACCGCCTTACCCGTTCTAGAGTTACTGGTGGCCAAGATAATAAGGCACTGTGAACTCCTCTGGAGGTTTATTTTGTTTTTTATCTAATGTTTTATATCTATATGTTTATTTTATACACCCAGTTGCCTCCAAATGATATTTCTATCACCACTACCACAATCCCTATGCCACCTCTGCTTAATTAACAAATAAAAGCATTTAATTCCACTATCATTTACCTCATTAGGAGTTATTATAAATAATACTTTATCCGATTCCCTGAGGAACTTTCATGAATATTTAGAGAGATGTTCAAACGTGAATGTGTAGTGCGGCCAATTTCATTAACATTATTAATGGGAAAATATGCGGTAGTTTTGTCATGGCCTTTATAACAATACTTACGACCGTTTTATGGTTGAGTTGACAATGTCGTTCATGATTCTATTTTAGAGGGGGATACCAAAACTGACACTTTGGCAGAAATATCATTTTGCGTTCTTTTTTTACCAGTAGCCCAGGGCCTCAGCTTTATCAGGACGCAATGGGTGTTGTACACTGCTTTGGTAATCCGTCATTATTCATTACTTTCACCTACAACCCTAAATGGGATGATATTATACATTAATTTTTCCTTCTGCAGACGACTGAAAGGATTTGCTATTAATTTTACCAGACACACATAGTAATAATTATTCCTCATCATTTTTTAAAAAAATTACCTAAATTAATATGGCAAGAAAAACAAATTTCTTAAAAAATATATAAATAAATTGCATATAAGTTTCATTAGTATTGAATGGCATTTTTGTAATTTAAATAAATAGCATTTTTTTGTACTTAACAAAAGATATAGATAGCCTTTATCAAATTTTTTGATAAAAGGAGTTAACTCACTAATTGGTAAATCCGAGATTTCCCCTTCATGTGTTGATAAATTATTTATAAATTTAACTATCTCCGGGTTTGGGAAATAGTTTTGAAACTTAATATGGGATGGACTGGGCTTGAAAAATATTCCTCAAGATTAATATTTGCTTGCACCTGACTCGGGAATATCTTATACAAATTATTATGGGCCTGGCTAGGAAAAAATTTTCAAAATTATTATGGGTTGAGCTAGGCTTGAGAAATTTTTTTATAAATTATAAGGTCTTGAACGCGTGGAAATTTTTTCCAAATATTATGAGTTTGGACCTGGCTTGAAATTTTTAATGTTAAATGTTAGTCTTATGTAACCAGTAATATATTTACAAAGAATTTTGGTATTGGGTACAAGCTCATTTAAATATATTTTGACTCAAATAATAGTTTCCACTCTTAGTCCTAATGGGTTGGACTCAATGACATTGCTTGGACTTGACATAAATGGGGAGGGGGGGGTTTAAAAATTATATAAATTGGATATGATTTTTAAATAAAATGTAACATCTTTCTTAAAAAAACGAATAAAATTCTCATTCTCCGTCATTTTTGCCGGGCTATCTACTAGTTTTATATAATTGTCCTTAAATTTGCTTACAATTTAAACCTCAATTATATTTACAAATTTTATATTCAAATTAACTGTTTCTTTAAAATTATAATTAATTTAAAACACGTATTCGACACCCCTTCCTTTAAATCGCTTAAATTCATTCTGAACTGCCTATACAGGATAGCTATCTATACGTGTTGCTTGATTTTAAGACATTGAGTTATCCCAATCTTCCACGAAAGCCACTCTTGTGTCCCATATTGTCTACGATAAAGATCATTTATAACTATAACGCTCTTTGTAATGATACTAACCTATACAATACTAACTGTACTAATATCTCTTGTAACCATAACAATTTCTTGTAAAGATAACAATTTCTTGTAATGAAAATCTCTTATACGATAACGACTTCTGGTATCTTAACGACTTCTGGTATCTTAACGACCTCTATACAAATCCGATCTCTAAATGAGCTCGATTGCGGCATGAATTTCTAATGATGAAATCCGTTTCTCTTCCTGATAATTTTGGTTAATCAACAACCTAATATTTTACTAAATATTTTCAACTATCAACTTAAATAAAAGTTATAGGTAAATATTTAATACGAATTGTAACGAATTTCTTTTAGCTATAACGATCTCTTGTCCTGATAACGATCTCTTGCGACGAATTTCTTTTAACTATAACGATCTCTTGCTTACAGTTTAAACCTTTCAATTACCTTTACATTTATTCAATTTTTCTTAAAATTTTATATTTCAAATTAACTGTTTCTTTCAAATTATAATTAATTAAATATACGTATTCAACAATAATCAATGTAGATATTATAATACACTTACCATAATGATCATCACTTACTATCTATGACATTAAATTTAATTCAACAATATCTTTCAAGTTTAAATAAGTTTTGTATATTATTAAGAAAATTTGTTGCATATCTTTACCATCGAAGCTGGGATAAAAAATTTGTTAAAAAAACTGATATATTTTACAATGACCAACTGCGATTGTGTAAAATCATAATCATCGATATAAATGCGAATTTTCCAATCCTAGTTAATTTGTAGTCATTCTAATATAGGCATCAATTTAATGAGAATAGCGTGGCCTTTATCCCCATTGATCAATTTCTATGGGGATTATGCCCCCATAAAAAAAAATATGAATTAATAGTGTTGTAATTGTTAAACCAAATTACGAAGCCGAAAGATATTCAAATCTACTCAAGAAAAAAGAATTAAATTTCGAATGCAAATGATTTAAAGAAAGATGAATAAAAAAGAATGATTATTCAAATTAAAGAAAGTTCAAGATTTTTTTCAGTTTGTTTGTAAAACATTATGTAAATGAATATTATAGAAAAGAATAAATTTAGGGTATATATTTAACTTAGCAAAAGCCCCTTGAAGAAAGAAGGAAGAACGTCCTTGGAGAAAAAGTAAAAATATTATTTTATCTCATTTTATTTCTCATATAACATTTTAACAAATTAAAATTAGAATATAATATTAAAAAGGTTAAGTTATAAAATAAAAGTATAACTAAAATAAAAATATACGTCATACGTCATACGTCATAATAAGCGCAATTACCCTTTATCGCTATATGAAACAGCAGAGCTACGCTTGGACTATCTCATCCCATCTAATTGGGTTAAGTAATTTGTGGGTAGCCTATGAGATGACTACCATCCACAGTTTTTGGGCAGGCTGCAGTTACCTATGCGCGCAAGAGGCGAAACCACTTGCTTAAACGCCTACGGGAGATAAGAAGAGAGAGAAAAGCCCGTACCCGATTAAGTAAAATGTATATTATAGGGAGGGGTATTGGTAAATTTTAAGTTTATGGTCTATATTGAATTTGTTTATTTAATATAAATATGATATATTTTTTTAAATAAATCTGCCTTACTATTTAAGAATATTAGATTAGTGAGTTAAGTATATTTTGGATAATTATATCAAGGTTAGGTACATGAAGAGTTTTATAAATAAATAAATAAATGTATGTTTACCGTGGCAGGAGGAAGGTGGTGCTTATGCTACAGGGGGGATTGAGAGATTTGGAGGGTGTAGGTAGCCGGATTTGATTTATTAGAAGCTTTTTTTATTGAGCTATTGTTTAGACGTATGAATTGTTCCATCGTCAGATTTAGGCTTATGACTTCTTTTATCGTTCTGTATAGCCAATATGACTTGTATTTACCGTATGTTTTGCCTTCATGAGACTCGAGCCAGATTATAGCTTCATGAACTATGTTTTGTCTGAAGTTTCTGATGGTGTGACCAAAGAGTTGGATGTGCCTTTTTTGAGAGTAGTCTCGATCGGGACGTTTTTTGAGATTCGCCATAGGCTGGCATTTGAAATTATTCTTGGATAGAAAATACCGTTGAGCTGGCGCAGACAGCGGTTTACGAAAACCTGTATTTTCTTTGTCTGGGATTTATTTATTTCCCAAGTTTCGCTTCCGTAGAGGAGGACTGGAATGACCATAGCGTTAAATATTCGGAGTCTCGTTTTGACTGAGATCTCTCTGGCTGTCCATAGTTTGTAATATTTCATGAAGGTTATTTTGGCATTTTTTAGTCGGGCTTCGATTTCACCGCTGATATTTCCTTTATTATCGATAAGCACGCCAAGATATTTAAAATTGTTAACTATTTTAATTTCATTTCCCTCAAATGTTAAGTTATTTATAGACGCCTCTGGGGATGGCATAATAAAAGTTTTATTAAAGTTGAAGGTTAAACCGACTTTGTTGCTATGGAAGCAGAGACTTGTTAGTAAGTCTATTGTCTCATCTCTTGACTTGGTGATTAAAACAGGTCATCTGCGTATGAGATGATTCTTAGGTGATTGATATTATTATTATTTGATGATAGATCAATTAGGTTCATGGTGCTCTTGGTTTCTTTTATGATTTTGTTTATGATTATATTGAACAGAATAGGTGATAGTACACAGCCTTGTTTCACACCTCTTTTAATCTTGAAGTAAGGTGAGAAAGTATGGCCTAGCTGTAATTTGGCCCAAGAGTTGTTGTAATGGTACTTCAAAGTTTTAATTATGTTTGGATCGATATTGCAATCTTCTAGAGCCTCCCAGAGGGCATTGTGTTTCACGTTGTCGAAGGCTTTGCTATAGTCTATGAAAGTAAATATAAAAGGAAGTTTATATCTAAAACACTTCTGTAGATAGATTTTAAGAGCCAGGATGGGTTCATTGATGTTCTTATTTGGCCTGTATGCGCAAATATTACTTTACAGGAGGTTTTTGGTAGAATCAAGAATTCTGTTCTTCAGGAGCACCATGAACACCTTTGAGACTGTGGAGGTGAGAGCAATGGCCCTGTAGTCTGCGAACGATGAAGGATGGAGTTTCTTGGGGAAGTTGCAGATTGTGGATTTATTCCAATCATCTGGGGTTTTGCCTGAATGCCATATTTTTGTGAATATGGCTAATAGATATTTAGAAATGCTTTCTGGAGCGGCTTTCATGTGTTCATTTCTGATCCCATCAGAGCCGGGAGCTCTATTGTTTTTTAATTTTTTTATGGCTCTGTTAATGTCTGTGAGGGAGAAATCGGAGTGGGGTAATGGCAAGATTGTTTGTTGGGGGCTCACTATCTTGGAAGGGATCATGGACTTAAAGGCTGACATATAGAAGTCTGACCAGATGGCCATTTGCTCTTCAGGGTCTGTATATTTGTTACCTCCTTGTAAAGTAAGTATTGGTAATTTCTTAAAAAAGCATGCTGGTTTGTAGAAGTGTTTGAGCTTTTTGTAGGCGTCATGAGTTTTGTTGTTTCTCATATCCATTTCTATTTCTTCTGCTCTCTTTGCTAAGAAGATCCTACGATCACTACGTAGTAATCTCTGAATGCGTTTCCATAGTTCTAAATTGCGGCTGCTATCATTTTTTATCGATAAGATTAAGTTTTTTGTATTTACTGAGAGCCATTCTCTTTTTGGTATTTGGCTATGGTTGAGGTTATTGTAGGCGTGGAAAATCGCACTTTTGAAGTCTAACCAACATTCCTCTAATGGTTTGGTAGGGAAGGACTGAATAATCCTAGCTAGGCCTGAGCATATTGTTTCATTGTAGGCTGTTTTGTTTATATTAGTGAAGTGCCCTTTGGTAGGTTGTTCTGGCGCTGTCCGTATTGTGATATGGAGGCGCCTGGTATTATTGTTCCTCCATTCATCACTTCGTATTATTATATGTGCTTTGATTAGTTTGTGATCTGATATATTTATGTTTAGGATGGCCTTTACATCTGCAAACCAGCTATGGACAGTGACCCCTACAACGGGGGGGGGGGTCCGAAGCAACTGCTTCTATAAATTTCTATGGGGGTACTTTTTTTTTTTTAAATTTTTTTTATTTTTTATTTTAAAATTTTTTAAAAAAAATTTTTTTATTTTATTTTTTAAAAAATTTTTATGGTCGATGTTTAGCAAATTAGTTTTTTATCCGATATTTCTTATCATAAAATTACACTTTCAAGATTTGACGCAAAATTAAAATTTTATCAAAGGGAATAGTAAAAATTTAAATATTAAATCTTATATATATTCATTTATAATTTTTAGATCATTGTCAAAATATGCCCAAAAATATTAACCAAAAAAAATATAAATGCTTATCTCGCAATCAAGCCTTCTGGGGGAATAGGCAACAAGATGGCAATATGATGAGCCTTATTAAACTTATTGCAGATTCTGAGCCTGTTCTTAAAATGTATATACAAGATAATGAAGAAAGAAGAAGTGAGAAAAAAATTAAGGGATTAAAATCTAAATTATATTCAAATCTGTTATCATATAATAACATAAATATTCTTATTGAAACCATGAAAAATATGGTTATAAAAAAAATTCAAAAGGAGATTGAATTCAACAGGTGCTATTCAATTATAGTTGATGGCACATATGATGTATCGAAATCAGAAGCAATAGCTTTGATAGTGAGATATGTTGAAAATAGCGAGACACCTAAGCCCGTTGAAAGGCTGATAGACATTTATTGTACGGGAAATACAACGGGCCTCGATATTAAAAAGAATATAATATCCAAGCTTGGCTCCATGAATCTACCCCTCGAATTCCTAGTGGGGCAAAGCTATGATGGCGCCTCAAACATGAGTGGAAGATTAATGGAGTGCAGGCTTTGATTAGAGCGGAGGCGCCAAAGGCAGCTTTTATTTGGCGCTATTGTCATCGATTAAATTTAATAGTTGTTCAATTATGCCAATCAGTAAAAGAGCTGCGAAATGTCTTGGGAATATTAAACGAAATTTACGTATATTTTAATGGTGTTAAAAGTTATGAAGTATTCAAAACATGTCAGAGTGATTTACTGACAAAATCACATAGATTTTTACGCATCAAGAATACCACTCGGTAATATTATCTTAATTGTTTTGATGTATAATGTTTATTTTATATTTATAGAAGCTGGCTAACATCATATAAGGCGATTGTAATTTTTTTCCTACTTTATGATGCTTTGAGGGCAGCTTTGGCAAATTTAAAGGATTCTAAAGATCCTGCCACTTTCACTATGGCTAGTGCTATAGTCTATAGAATAGAAAAATTTGATTTTATTTTATCACTATGTGTTTTGGATAAAATATTGTTGATAACAAGCTTGGCTTGTACAAAATTTCAAACCATTTCGAAGGATATAGGGTTTGCAATAAATCAAATTCAATTGGTAAAAGATTGCCTGATTAATATGAGAAGTATAATTTAAATTATTATCTTTTATTATTTTATAATCCTAAAATAGATAATAACACTGAATTTTTGGATGTCTTTTCAAAGGCCCAAGATTTTATGAAGAAGAGAAATTTACCTTTTGATTTTGAAAGTTCAAGACTTCAAACATTACAATCCAAAAAGGAGAGATATATATATACTTTCATCATTAAATATAATATTTTATTTTAGCTTTAAAATCAGTGTGTTTTATGCTGCACTTGATTTAATTATTATGCAGTTTAGTGAAAGATTTAACGATGAATCGATAAAATTTTTGAGTCAAACATCATTTTTTACCCCAAAGGGAATGGCGGAAAATGCAATTGTTAAAGATGATATCAAGGATATCTTTGAATTTTATCAATTAAATACAAGTCAAGTTTTTGAGGAAATGTTGATGTTTAGAAATATTTATAAAATTGCTAAAACGGGGGACATAATTATTACTCGTGACCTAGAGGTTAAAGAAGATTTGTCAGATTCTGAGAATTGTAAATTTATTTAATTAAAATATTTTTACTAATACATTATTTAGCTTCTTCTGATGATGATAATAATTCTGAGATGAATGATTCAGACTGGAAAAACTATTCATTTATTTTACCTTATCATCTGCTTATAAATTTTTCTGCTTTCCCAAATTTAACAATTTTATATAAATATTTATTAACTATTCCTACTACATCATGTACTGCCGAAAGGGTCATGAGTAAAATTAAACTAATTAAAACAAGACTTCGTAGTGTCATGAAAGATCCATTTTTTAATAATTTAACCATTTTATCAATGGAAAATAATTTATTTAAACAATTAAATATTGATAAAATTATAAATTCTTTTGCTTTCTCTTCCCCTAATTTATCTAAATTATTAATTTAAAAATAATATTTTTAAAGTATATATTTTTTACATTATATTTATATTATAATAAATATTGATGCAATAAAAATTATTTTTGAAATTTATTGGTGTCAAAAAATAATTTACAATGGAGGGGGGGGGGTACTTTAGGGGGTATTCTGCTTCTATCCCTCAAAAAGTGTAGGGGTCACTGGCTATGGATATTGGATAGGAAGAAGTCGATTTGGGAGGAGTGGCCACCTCTTGAGAAGGTCATGAGGTGAGGAGGTTTATGTTTGAAGAAGGTGTTTTCGATTTTTAGATTGTTATCGAAACATATTTGGAGTAGTTTTTTTCCATCCTTATCGTTGCTGTTATATACTGTTGTGTGGCCTATAGTTTTGCTTACTTTGTATATAATGTCATGACCTATCTTAGTGTTGAAATCTCCAATTGCTATGATGTTGTATCTTTTTGGTAAGGAGCTTATCACGTTATCTAGATGTTCTAGGAATAACATTCTTTCTGTAAGTTTAGGGGGGACGTAGACATTGAGGAGGATAGTGGGTTTGTAAACAGTATTCAAGTAGAGTACTGCGATTCTTTCGGTTATGGGGACAAATTTTATAATGTATTTTTTGAGCTTATTTTTGATAAGGAAGGCCACACCTGACCATTTGTTGATCGTGGTTCCAGAACTGTAGTATATATAATTTGTAAATTGGGCCGAATGGTTGTCGGGGGAGTGGGTTTCCTGTAATCCTATTATGTCGGTGGAGTCATTTGATAAAGCGTCATAAGAATTGACATTTTGTCTATGATGCCATTAATATTTAAGGAGGATAAGAAAAGGGACCCGTTTAGCATAGTTTTAATTGGGGGGGGGGGGGGTTAAGATTCATGATGTAAGGTTTGTTAAAAAGATTTTTCTGAACTTGTATTTAGCTATTTCTTTCTATATTTTGAGGTAGAGAGTTTCGTGAAGGACTAAATACAGTTAGAAATAACTATATATCTTAAGAAAATTAAATCTTTTATAAAATAAATTTGGGTGAAAGCAACAAAGATAAATTACGGAGAGAAATTAAATAAGCAAAATATTAACCTTTAATCCGGAGTATTTACTAGGATCCGAGTGATTGGGTAAATTACGATAAATATAAAAGTATAGCAATATAAATTAAAATTTAAAATTTATTTTAAGTTTAAATATGTCAGAAAAATTTTTAAATATAAATGGGTGAAAAGAAACTAATAATGTAGAGCTATTCTAGTTGTTTCCGTTTCGATATCTTATTAAATAAAATAATTAAAATAGAAACATGGAGATCATAATAATTTTGTAATTTGCATGTTATTTATTTATAATATTCAAATAAAAATATAATTTGAATATACAGAATTAAATGAATGTGCGTTAGATAAATTAAAACATATTACTAATCAATAACCAAAATATATAATATATTAATTTCTATAATATAATATTCTCCCTCTTCTAAAAAAGCTTTCCCATAAGTTAATCTAAGCAGTTCTAGAGAGCAAGTTGTCGCATAAGTCATCTTAATGGGTATGACTAAATACTGTCTGCTAAACTGTCTTGCTAAAAAGCAATTAATCATAATCAATCATAATTTGATGATATAATATCTTTTAAAAAAAATTTTTCAAAAATATTTTTTTTATTTTACATAAATCAATTTTTAATTAATTAAAAAATTGATATTAAATATCAAATAATTTAAAATTCTATTTTTACTTAATATTATTGGAAAAAAATATATTTACTAGCTTATTACAACTTAAATTTTATTTTTCAATTGCAAAATTTAACAAATTTATATCCATAAGAGGGCGTTAAATACATGAATATGAAAATATATTCTTAGGAAACCAGAATTGTAACGTTTTAAATGAACTCCCGATTTAAATAGATTCTAATTTAGTGATATTGGCATTTATGACAGACATGTTAAGATTAACCCTTATTTTTTTTAGTGATATTGACATATTTGATTGAAGTGGGAGTTCGTTTAAATCAGAATTATGAAGAATCTATCAAGATCAATTGTAAATATTGCTGGCCTACAAATTTTGCAAAGTAGTAAATAATATATACTTCTAATATCTTAATTTAATTAATTTTAATGTAAATTATTTATATATATTTGATAGCATTATGACAACGATTAATATAAACTGGCATAAAAACCTATTATTCTACCAATACTCAACTTTGCAAAGTAAATGATTGTATTCTAATAATAAATTTTAGCAATTTTAATAGAATATTTATTTATTTTGATACCCACTAATTTTTTATTTCAATTAAGCTATTTAAATCTTTGCTAATTTAAAAAAATATTGCAAATTTACAATAAATTAAATTTTTGGATATGATCTTGGGCCTGATAATTTTTCATTCCTATTTAAATCTTTGCTAACTTAAAAAATATTGCAAATTTTTTCTATATGATAAATTTCAGTATTGCAAATAAAATGATTGCCTAAATACACTGAAATATTCTTTATTTTATTGTAATTAAATTTATTTAAATCTTTGCTAACTTAAAAAAATATTGTAAATTTACAATAAATTAAATTTTTGGATATGGTCTTAGCATGATAATTTTTCATTCCAATTAAGCTTATTTAAATCTATGCTGGCATAAAAACCTATTATTCTACCAATACTCAACTTTGCAAAGTAAATGATTATTTTTCTAATAATAAATTTTAGCAATTTTAATAGAATATTTATTTTGATACCTACTATTTTTTATTTCAATTAAGCTATTTAAATCTTGGCTAACTTAAAAAAATATTTCAAATTTGCAATAAATTAAATTTTTGGATATGATCTTGGGCCTGATAATTTTTCATTCCAATTATATTATTTAAATCTTTGCTAACTTAAAAAATATTGCAAATGTTTTTATATGATAAATTTCAGTATTGCAAACAAAATGATTCTAAATACACTGAAATATTCTTTATTTACATTTAATAATATATTGTATTTAAGGTTATTTAAATCTTTGCTAACTTAAAAAAATATTGCGAATTTTTTCTATAAGATAAATTTCAGTTTGCAAACAAAATGTTTGCCTAAATACACTGAAATATTCTTTATTTTCATTGAATACTATAAATTAAATTTTTGGATATGGACTTGGGCCATTTATTATATATATTATTTTTTTATTCATTTCAACAGTTGTTTATGATACCAAAATTATCCTTTGTTTCCCCAATCAAATGACGAAAGACAATAAATCTAATAAATTTTGTTTAGTATATTTCTATTCATTTTAAAAGAATTCGATGAGATACAGGATTATATCCTTTACCAAAAATATCTATCATCTATGTCTTTCAATAAAAGCTTAAGACACAATCTGCGAGTTCAGGTCTCGAGATATAGAATTTGTAAGGGTAAAATGCATCACCATTCTCATAATGGTGAAGTTGTTTTGGACCTTGACCGAAGAATTCAACTTCTTCAAATGGTTCAAAGTGGATGTGATACTAATGTGTCAGCAATATCTCTTGCTGCCCATTTTGTTATTACCAAGACTTACAGCAAATTGGCTGATAGTTAAAATATATAAAAATTATAATATTATATGATCAATAATATATTTTTAAATGTAATACACAATAATAAATTGTTTCACCATTTTTATAATAGTGAAACAATTTTAGATTGTAACAGAAGAGTTTAACTTCTTTAAAAAGTTATAGTGGAGTGGATGTGATACTAATGAGGCAAAATCTTTAGCTGACCATTTTGGTATCACCAAGACTCACAGCTACTTGACTAGTAGGTAAAATATTTCTGCATAATAAATCTATTTATTATATCATGTATTATATTTTTAGCTTCTGGTGGCCAAATATGAAATAGGATGTGGTTTATTTTGTAAAATGTTGTGATATTAGCCAGCTAGCAACACAAGATTTGACAAAACTAACAATGAGTTGCATTCAATTCCTATTCCAACAAAGGTATTATAGTTGATTACATAACAAATCCATAATTTGAAAATTTTTATAGTTTGGTCATTATAATTGTTTCTAATTTTTGTTTAGGTATTTTATATTTTTCATTTGTAGCCTTATTAATGATTTGTCTATTATAGCTTATATGTATGTGGCACTTGTTTTTATTAGTTGTTGGTTTCATATATTGAACCATTTAAATTTTATTGAATTTTTTTACAAGAAATATATCATATATTCATTTTTAGTTTCTTTAAGGTTAATATAACAGTCCAAAATAAAAATATAATTTGCATATAATCTAATAATTAAAACTTATAATCTGAAAATATAATAAATAAAATTAATATAGTCCCCTTCAATCTCAGGTAAAAATTGATATATATATATATCATAATTTCATAATTTAGCTAATTTAGATTTTACCTCATTTTTTATTATTATGTTTTTTTTCAGCTCCAATCATAAATAATGGTAAGCAGCTTTACTTTATTACATGACACCTAATCTCCTAATGGAGTATATAATATAACAACAATCTTTTATTTTACAAAAGGTATGGACACAAATAGGTGTTGATTTAAGTGCTTTGCCTGAAAGTGAGGATGGCTATAAATACATTGCTGTAGCAGTTGATTATTTCAGCAAATATATTGTAGCCATGCCTTTAAAAGATAAAACAGCAAAATCGGTATCGCGCTTCCTTTACTCGTTACTATGCACACGTGGTAGTGCAAAAGTATAATAAATTTGGTAATAAAATATTAATATTATATATAGATTCAAATTAAAGATCAAGGACGTGAGTTTGTGAATGAAATAAGCAATAATTTTCATAAACTCATAGGGACCATGCAGAGGGTGTCAAGTGCTTATCACCCTCAAGCAAATAGCATGGTTGAAAGAGTGAATAGGACAATCCAAAATGCACTACTAAAGTGTATTAGGGATGATCAATTAATTTGGACAGATGCCTTGCCTGGCATAATATTTGCCTATAACACTTCTCTACACGAATCTTCGAAATTTACACCATATGAGCTGATATATGGTAGAAAAGCAAAACAAGCTTATGGGGTATGATAAATCTCATTTTATAACCATATACTGTATATTATGTTTCTATTTAAAATTGACGAGGAAGAGGATATTGATCCTGACAATGTACCTGAAGCAGATTTGGAATCTTGTTTTCAAGATACAGTTTCCAGCATGAATGATATTCATGAGATAGCTGCTGGCAATATAGATCTTGCTCAGCTTAAACAGCAGAGGGATTATAGAAGTCGTAATGCTGGTAGAAATAATCATTATTTAGTCAATGATCAAGTGCTTATTTGAAACAGCCGTCGGGCTGATAGGAAAGGTGGTAAAATGACCAGACCTTAGATGGGTCCTTATACAATAGTTAGCATTCTTAAAAGTGAAATTTATCATTATTATTAAATTATTTTTAATATTTAGGCAATGTTGAGCTCATGAATGCTAGCGGTAGCATTTTAAAGAGCAAAGGAAATATATGTAATATAAAACATTACTTTGCAAGAAAAGGTATATAATTGTCGTAATTACTTAGTTATATACATATTTTTTAGATGATAAAAACTCTGAGATAGTGAGTTATAATGAGGAGTTAAATGCTCAAGAAAATCACTTGAATGGTATTATTTATAAAACTCACATTAATTTTTTTAAATATTTAGTCTCAAAATTACTCAACACGATTATTGGGGTAGAGAATATGAATTGTGAAGACCAAAAATATATAATATTTATTATTATATGTATTTTTTAGATAATGCAGATTTTAATAGGATAAAGATATTAAATGATGAAACGAAGATGGTAGAGCATGGTAGACATCGAGAAAATTGTAATATTTTTATAAATTGATATAATTTGTTTTTTAAATTATTAGTTATGCCTTCTATTCCTAATATACCAGCTGTAATTGACAAAGTAGGACTGTTTATTGAGAAAGATATTAATATGTGTTATTATTTAATTATGCATATTTTTTAGATAATGAATTGACAGTAGAGACTGTAATTTCTAAGAAAGATGATGCAAATCTATTTCTTCCCACCAACAGAATATGGAAAATTTATCATTTATATCGCATATCTTTATAACGCATGTCTCACATCTCTATATTAAGATTTGACATTTTCAAACTTAACCTTAAATTAATATATAAAACTTTAAGAGTTAATTTTAAATACAAATTAAGCAAAATTGCCATAATATCAATGTAATAGAAAATATAATACTTAATCTTTACACGTCATTTATAAATATCAGTATTATTAAAAATTATATTTAATCTTTACACGTCAGTCATAAATGTATGTATTAATAAAAATATTATATTTAATCTTTACATGTCATAAATGTCAGAATTATTAAAAATATTATATTTAATCTTTACACGTCAGTCATAAATGTCAATATCACTAAAATATTATATTTGATCTTAACATGTCAGTCATAAGTGCCAATATCACTAAATTAGATTCTATTTAAAACAGGGATTCACTTAAATATCTATAACAATAGAAAATATAATACTTAATCTTTACACGTCAATCATAAATGTCAGTATTGAAAAAAATATTATATTTAATCTTTACATGTCAGTTATAAATTTCAGTATTATTAATAACATTATATGTAATATATACACGTCAGTCATAAATGTCAATATCACTAAAATATTATATTTGATCTTAACATGTCAGTCATAAATGCCAATATCACTAAATTAGAATCTATTTAAACAGGAATTTACTTAAATATCTATAACAATAGAAAATATAATATTTGATCTTTACACGTCAATCATAAATGTCAGTATCACTAAAAATATTATATTTAGTATATGCGCGTCAGTCATAAATGTCAATATCACTAAATTGGAATTTATTTAAAACAGGAATTCATTTAGAACGTTGCACCGGCCTAATGATTAAATACTGCCTTGCTGGCATTATACATGGAAAATTCTTCATTTTTGGATTATACGTGAACAATAACGTGTTAAGCATTATCCTAATTAATTTTTTGAAAATATTATGATTTGACCGAATGGCGAGCTCAAAACCGACTACTTACTAAATATTCGATCTACCAAATTTAGTAGTAATAATATTTGGAAAATGTTCATTTTTGGTTAAAATATCTATATATAAGTGTAAATCATTATCCCAAAATATATTTTAAAAATATCGTGATTTAACTGAAAACCGATTTGAAACTGGCCCAATGACTAAATACTATCTTTCTGGCGCTATACATGGAAAATTCTTTATTTTTGGTTTATATGTGAACAATAACGTGTTAAGCATTATCCTATTTAATTTTTTGAAAATATTAAGATTTGACCGAATGGCGAGCTCAAAACCGACCACTTACTAAATATTCGATCTACCAAATTTGGTAGTAATATTATTTGGAAAATGTTCATTTTTGGTTTATTTATCTATATATGCGTGTAAATCATTATCCCAAAAAATATTTTAAAAATATCGTGATTTGACCGATAACCGATTTGAAACCAAAATACTGCTTTGCTGGCCTTATACATGGGAAATTCTTCATTTTTGGTTTATATATGAACAATAACGTGTTAAACATTATCCTAATTAATTTTTTGAAAATATTATGACTTGGCCGAATGGCGAGCTCAAAACCGACCATTTACTAAATATTTGATCTACCAAATTTGGTAGTAATATTATTTGGAAAATGTTCATTTTTGGTTTAAATATCTATACATACGTGTAAATCATTATCCCAAAAAATATTTTCAAAATATCGTGATTTGACAGAAAACTGATTTGAAACCGGCCCAATGACTAAATACTGTCTTGCTGGCGTTATACATGGAAAATTCTTTATTTTTTGGTTTATATGTGAACAATAACGTGTTAAGCATTATCCTAATATATTAAGATTTGACGAATGGCGAGCTCAAAACCGACTACTTACTAAATATTCGATCTATCAAATTTGGTAGTAATATTATTTGGAAAATGTTCATTTTTGGTTAATTTATCTGGAAATACGTGTAAATCATTATCCCAAAAATATTTAAAAAATATCGTGATTTGACCAATAACCGATTTGAAACCGAAATACTGCGTTGCTGGCGCTCTCCATGGAAAATTCTTCATTTTTGGTTTAATAGTGAACAATTAGGTGTTAAGCATTATCCTAAATAAATTTTGAAAATATTAAGATTTGACCGAATGGCGAGTTCAAAACCGACCACTTACTAAATATTCGATCTACCAAATTTGGTAGTAATATTATTTGGAAAATGTTCATTTTTGGTTTAATTATCTATATATATGTGCAAATCATTATCTCAAAAAATATTTAAAAAATAGGGTGATTTGACCGATAACCGATTTGAAACCGAAATACTGCTTTGCTGGCGTTATCCTTAGAAAATTCTTTATCTTAATAAATATTTTATTTTTTATCTATTATATAATATCAAATTAATCCAAAAAATAAAATATAATTTTATTAAATTAATGTCAATAAAAGATATTTGATAAAAATTATACCAAAAACAAAAGCGAAAAATAAATATAATTAAACGAGGATCAGATATCCCTAGTATTTTCATCTATATATATCATCATTTACTCATATATTTTAAAAATTTTTTAACAAAATATAAATTATAAATAATCAATTAAATATAATATTATATTTATATGCTATGTAAAAAAAAAAATTTTATTTGGTATTTGTGATGATATGAATGAATAAAAGTTACAAAAAATTAATATTTAAAAAATTTGGTATTTGTAATGATATGAATAAAAATTAAAAATAATTAATATTTGTATGCGATGTCAATAAAAAATTTTAAAAAATTTTGGTATTTGTGACGATATGAATGAATAAAAGTTACAAAAAATTATTGTGACGATATGAATAAAAATTAAAAAAAAAATTAATATTTGCATGCGATGTGAATAATTTTTTTTTTAAAACTATGATTAGGATGAAGCATTGTTCCGATACAAAAATCTATTGTAAAATTAAAAAATTGATTTGATATTAATGAAAAAGAGTACGACGTTTAGGGCCTTATTATTTTACAATTTTAATTTTTTTTATTGATACTGTTCTATTTTTTTTTATTCTAATTTTTTGACATGGTTTTTTAGAATTTTTAGGCTTTAAAAGTATTAATTCCCTGCATGATGACATGACATTTTCTCTTTCACGTTTTTTACTTCCTTTTATTAAATTTTCTACCTCTTTTTTTATCTTCCTCTCTAAATTTCTCCCAAATTGATAAATCTATCTGAAATGACTTATACCCCTCAGACAAATAATATTCTCCTTTTCCTAACAAAGCTCTTTTGAGATCTTTTTCTTGTATTTGTATTTGTATTTTATTATATATTATATCAATTAAATTAATTAAATTACTTGATTGCCAATTAGTATAACTTTTAAATACATGATTCATGGACTCACAATTGTTGTTAGTCCATAAATCACTTATAATTTTATTTTCAAAAAATTAATTAGGATAATGCTTAACACGTTATTGTTCACTTATAAACCAAAAATGAAGAATTTTCCATGTATAACGCCAGCAAGGCAGTATTTCGGTTTCAAATCCGTTATCGGTCAAATCACGATATTTTTAAAATATTTTTCGGGATAATGATTTGGACGTATTTATAAATAAATTAACCAAAAATGAACATTTTCTAAATAATATTACTACCAAATTTGGTAGATCGAATATTTAGTAAATGGTCGGTTTTGAGCTCGCCATTCGGTCAAATCATAATATTTTCAAAAAATTAATTAGGATAATGCTTAACACGTTATTGTTCACAGATAAACCAAAAATAAAGAATTTTCCATGTATAACGCATGCAAGACAGTATTTAGTCATTGGACCGGTTTCAAATCGGTTTTCTGTCAAATCACGATATTTTTAAAATATATTTTAGGATAATGATTTACACGTTATATAGATATTTAAACCAAAAATGAACATTTTCCAAATAATATTACTACCAAATTTGGTAGATCGAATATTTAGTAAATGGTCGGTTTTGAGCTCGCCATTCGGTCAAATCATAATATTTTCTAAAAATTAATTAGGATAATGCTTAACACGTTATTGTTCACCCAAAAATGACGAATTTTTTATGTATAACGCCAGCAAGACAGTATTTCGGTTTCAAATCGGTTATCGGTCAAATCACGATATTTTTAAAATATTTTTTGGGATAATGACTTCACGTATTTATAGATAAATTAACCAAAAATGAACATTTTCCAAATAATATTACTACCAAATTTGGTAGATCGAATATTTAGTAAGTGGTCGGTTTTGAGCTCGCCATTCGGTCAAATCATAATATTTTCTAAAAATTAATTAGGATAATGCTTAACACGTTATTGTTCACCCAAAAATGACGAATTTTTTATGTATAACGCCAGCAAGACAGTATTTCGGTTTCAAATCGGTTATCGGTCAAATCACGATATTTTTAAAATATTTTTTGGGATAATGATTTGCACGTATTTATAGATAAATTAACCAAAAATGAACATTTTCCAAATAATATTCCTACCAAATTTGGTAGATCGAATATTTAGTAAATGGTCGGTTTTGAGCTCGCCATTCGGTCAAATCATAATATTTTCTAAAAATTAATTAGGATAATGCTTAACACGTTATTGTTCACCCAAAAATGACGAATTTTTTATGTATAACGCCAGCAAGACAGTATTTCGGTTTCAAATCGGTTATCGGTCAAATCACGATATTTTTAAAATATTTTTTGGGATAATGATTTGCACGTATTTATAGATAAATTAACCAAAAATGAACATTTTCCAAATAATTTTACTACCAAATTTGGTAGATCGAATATTTAGTAAGTGGTGGGTTTTGTCGCCATTCGGTTAAATCATAATATTTTTAAAAAATTATTTAGGATAATGCTTAACACGTTATTGTTCACATATAAACCAAAAATGGAGAATTTTCCATATATAATGCCAGCAAGGCAGTATTTAGTCATTAGGCCGGTTTCAAATCGGTCAAATCACGATATTTTTAAAATATTTTTTGCGATAATGATTTACACGTATATATAGATAAATTAACCAAAAATTATTATTTTCCAAATAATATTAACACCAAATTTGGTCGATTGAATATTTAGTAATTGGTCGGTTTTAAGCTCGGCATTCGGTCAAATCATAATATTTTCAAAATATTTTTTAGGATAATGTTTAACATCTAAATATACAAGTATAAACCAAAAATAAAGAGATTTTGATCAATAACGCCAGCAATATGTTCCTTACAAACTTTCTACTATTTTTCGATTCTAAACCTACTCATTAATTAAATCTCAAAGAAACCTCTATTTTTTAATTTTTTTTTAGGTTTTTCACATGTATTTACACCCAAATACAAAAAAAGCGCTATCCAATATTTATTCTGGTTTCCTAAGAATATATTTTCATATTTAAAGATTTAACGCCCTCTTATGGATATAAATTTGTTAAAATCTGTAATTGAAAAATAAAATTTAAGTTGTAATAAGCTAGTAAATATATTTTTTTTCCAATAATATTAAGTAAAAATAGAATTTTAAATTATTTGATATTTAATAACAATTTTTTACTTAATTAAAAATTGCTTTATATAAAATAAAAAATGTTTTTGGAAAAATTTTTTTTAAAGATATTATATCATCAAATTATGATTGATTATGATAAATAGCTTTTTAGCAAGACAGTTTAGCAAGACATTATTTAGTCATACCGCATCTTAATCGTTGGCTTGTCCAAATCGTTTATTGTGTTTGTACGTTGGTTTAGTTCCGTGAAGTTGGCCGAACGATTGGAAGCACTAACGAAGAATCATATGTCATTTTTTAGTGCTTCGTTAGTGCTTGTTAGTGCTTCAATCCGTATAGTAGCCGAATTTAAGGGAAAAAAGTTATAAGCAAAAATAAAAATTTGTGCCAACGCTTAAAAGTCGATTGGAAGCACTAACGATGAAACTTATATCATTCTTTAGTGCTTCGTTAGTAGAGGTTAGTGCTTCAATCCATTTTGTAGCCGAATTTATGAATAAAAAGTTATTCACGAAAAAAACAAAAATAAACAAATATTGGCGACGTGCCAAAACAAAAACTAGAGTAGTACTTAACATCCGGTTTTCGCCATTATTTAGTGCTTAATTAATGTATTTAAATTCCATTATTAATTTAGTTAACCGCCATATGGAAAAAAAGTTATTAGCTAAATAAAAATTTTGACGTCACGATTTAAGCGTGAAGTTGGCCGAGAACTTTTGGAAGCACTAACGATGAAACTTATATCATTTTTTAGTGCTTCGTTAGTAGTGGTTAGTGCTTTAAACAGTTTTGTAGCCGAATTTAAGAATAAAAAGTTATTAGCAAAAAAAATAAAAATAAACAAATAATGGCAACGTGCCAAAACAAAAACTATAGGAGTACTATACATCCGGTTTTCACCATTATTTAGTACTTAATTAGTATATTTAAATTCCGTAATTTATTTTGTTAACCGTCATATGAAAAAATTGTAACACGCAAAAAATATTTTTAGAAGTCAAATTTCGGCTAGAAAATTATGAAAGCACTAACGATGAAACTTATATCATACTTTAGTGCTTCGTTAGTAGAGGTTAGTGCTTTAATCAGTTTTGTAGCCGAATTTAAGAATAAAAAGTTATTCACGAAAAAAACAAAAATAAACAAATAATGGCGACGTGCCAAAACAAAAGGAGTACTAAACATCCGGTTTTCGCCATTATTTAGTGCTTAATTAGTGTATTTAAATTCCGTTATTAATTTGGTTAACCGTCTTTATAAAAAATTGTAATACGCTAAAGAAATGTTTAGAGGTCATATTATGGCCAGAAAAATATGAAAGCACTAACGATGAAATTTATACACTTCTTTATGGCTTCCTTAGTAGAGGTTAATGGTTCAATCACTTTTGTAGCCGAATTTAAGAATAAAAAGATTTTTGCGAAAAAAACAAAAATAAACAAATAATGGCGACGTGCCAAAACAAAAACTATAGTAGTAATAAACATCCGGTTTTGCCATTATTTAGTGCTCAATTAGTAAATTTGAATTCCGTAATTAATTTGGTTAACCGTCTTTATAAAAAATTGTAATACACTAAGGATTATGAAAATATATAAAATTATAAAATATGTAATAAATCTAATTAAAAAATTATAATTTATAATTATATAATTAAAAATAAAATTCTCTTAATTGAGTCCTCAAAAATGAACCATAATTGTGTCTAAAAATTTCTATTTTAATTTTTTGTCGAATAAAAAGGAATTCTCTTGGTTCATTTGTGAAAAGTCGTATTTTATTATGCAGATTTTTTAAAAACATAAATGTTGAAGGCAAAAAATGCCCGTTAGTAGAAATCACTACTGGAGTGAATATGAAGTTTTTAAAATTTTTGTATTTGTTTGTCTTTTTAATTTCTGCCTGTGTTATTAAATTGAAATTTATGTTTGAAGGGAATGATGAGACACACGTGTTGTCCCAATGAGTGATTTGCCGAGGGCCCAAGGTATGGTTGTCATACCATCAGGTCTTAAACCATCTACTTGAGATAAATTTGATGGTTCAAGATTGTTTGTAATGTGTGCAGCTGTTAGGCTTTTATTTATTATATGGTTTACAGCGGAGTGTTGATTTATTAATCACATGTGGGGAATTCTGTGGTTAATTTTTTATATTACTCAAAAAATTTTGATTACTTGTAAATTTTTATAGTATGTAACACATTTCCATAATGTGAAACATTTTTATATAGTTAAATAACTTTCCATAATTAATGTAAAAAACATTTTGATTTTGATATAATTTTTTAAAAAAATTTTTTAATAAAACTTTAATAAAAACGAACGTCAAATTTATGAATCGAATATAATTTTTTAATGTTTTGGTCTAAAATTTTCTTAGGCGTCGAGAAAGATGTCAGAAAATTTGGATTAATATGTCAGTAATTTATCAAATCAGGAACTCTCAGAATTCCTACATAAGTATTAGTGATCTGCATCGGGCCTAATTTTTCAAGCCCGGCGCGGTCCGAAATTTTTTTAAAGCCGGTCTGGTCCCCGAATTTATTTAAATATAGCAAATAATTTTTAAAATTACTCAAAATAAAAGACATATGTTATATGTTGTTTAGTTTCAATAAATAAAATCAAATATTTTTATTTTACAAAATAAATTTAATATATAATTGATAAATTTAGATATATTTAATAAAATTTCTAGGCCCAACCCTACCCGGCCCTTTTTTAAAAAATATTAGGCCCGAAACCGATTTATTTTAAATAAATTAGGTCTGAGCACGGTTCGACGGGTACTTTATAATATTGTGATCTTAATATAACTAAAATTTATGATAGAAATAAATATATGCGTAATTTTTTCGAATAAAATAAAACTATGTAAAAAGAACAATTTGAATTAAGAATAAAAAATTTCTGAGAATGTTTTTAACCATATCATTCAATGACACCTCAGAATAATAGATGCTGGAGAAAAAATGTAGTTGTTACAATAAAATAATAAAAATTATATAATTATTACACAAGAATGGGGTTCAATGTACCTATTTAGACAGTAGTGGAAATAATATTTTTGACTTGGTTACAATATGCATTTTTTAATTACTTGGGGTTTTTAATCAAACTAATTAGGGTTTAAATTTTACAAAATAAGTACTAAATAATGGTGAAAATAAAATGTTTGTCGCTGATAGATTTTTTGTTTATTTTGTTAATAACTTTTTTATTTTAAATTAGGCTATTAAACATATTGAAGCCCTAACCTCTACTAAGAAGCTCGAAAGAATTATATAAATTTCATTGTTAGTGCTTTTAAAATTTACTGGCCAAAATTTGACCTCCTAAACATTTCTTTAACTTATTACAATTTTTTATAAAGACGGTTAACCAAATTAATTATGGAATTCAAATTTACTAATTGAGCACTAAATAATGGCAAAACCGGATGTTTAGTACTACTATAGTTTTTGTTTTGGCACGTCGCCATTATTTGTGTTTTTCGCAAATAACTTTTTATTCTTAAATTCGGCTACAAAAATGATTCAAGCACTAACCTCTAGAAAGATATAAATTTCATCGTTAGTGCTTTCATAATTTTCGGGCCAAAATTTGACCTCTAAACATTTCTTTAACGTATTACAATTTTTTATAAAGACGGTAAACCAAATTAATTATGGAATTCAAATTTACTAATTGAGCACTAAATAATGGCAAAACCGGATGTTTATTACTACTATAGTTTGTGTTTTGGCACGTCGCCATTATTTGTTTATTTTTGTTTTTTTTCGCAAAAATCTTTTTATTCTTAAATTCGGCTACAAAAGTGATTGAACCATTAACCTCTACTAAGGAAGCCCTAAAGAAGTGTATAAATTTCATCGTTAGTGCTTTCATATTTTTCTGGCCATAATATGACCTTTAAACATTTCTTTAGCGTATTACAATTTTTTATAAAGACGGTTAACCAAATTAATAACGGAATTTAAATACACTAATTAAGCACTAAATAATGGCGAAAACCGGATGTTTAGTACTCCTTTTGTTTTGGCACGTCGCCATTATTTGTTTATTTTTGTTTTTTTCGTGAATAACTTTTTATTCTTAAATTCGGCTACAAAACTGATTAAAGCACTAACCTCTACTAACGAAGCACTAAAGAATGATATAAGTTTCATCGTTAGTGCTTTCATAATTTTCTAGCCGAAATTTGACCTCTAAAAATATTTTTTGCGTGTTACAATTTTTTCATATGACGGTTAACAAAATAAATTACGGAATTTAAATATACTAATTAAGCACTAAATAATGGAGAAAACCGGATGTATAGTACTCCTATAGTTTTTGTTTTGGCACGTCGCCATTATTTGTTTATTTTTATTTTTTTTGCTAATAACTTTTTATTCTTAAATTCGGCTACGAAACTGATTGAAGTACTAACCTCTACTAACGAAGCACTAAAGAATGATATAAGTTTCATCGTTAGTGCTTCCAAAAGTTCGGCCAACTTCACGCTTAAATCGTGACGTCACTATTTTTATTTAGCTAATAACTTTTTTTCCATATGGCGGTTAACTAAATTAATAATGGAATTTAAATACATTAATTAAGCACTAAATAATGGCGAAAACCGGATGTTAAATACTACTCTAGTTTTTGTTTTGGCACGTCGCCATTATTTGTTTATTTTTGTTTTTTTCGTGAGTAACTTATTATTCTTAAATTCGGCTACGGAACTGATTGAAGCACTAACCTCTACTAACGAAGCACTAAAGAATGATATAAGTTTCATCGTTAGTGCTTCCAAAAGTTCGGCCAAATTCACGCTTAAATCGTGACGTCATAATTTTTATTTAGCTAATTACTTTTTTTCCATATGGCGGTTAACTAAATTAATAATAGAATTTAAATACATTAATTAAGCACTAAATAATGGCGAAAACCGGATGTTAAGTACTACTCTAGTTTTTGTTTTGGCACGTCGCCAATATTTGTTTATTTTTGTTTTTTTCGTGAATAACTTTTTATTTATAAATTCGGCTACAAAATGGTTTGAAGCACTAACCTCTACTAACGAAGCACTAAAGAATGATATAAGTTTTATCGTTAGTGCTTCCAATCGACTTTTAAGCGTGAAGTTGGCACAAATTTTTATTTTTGCTTATAACTTTTTTCCCTTAAATTCGGCTACTATACGGATTGAAGCACTAACAAGCACTAACGAAGCACTAAAAAATGACATATGATTCATCGTTGGTGCTTCCAATTGTTCGGCCAACTTCACGGAGCTCGTTGGTTTGTTTAAATCGTAAGCTTGATATCCTTTTCAAAAGTTCCATAAATCATGATTTTGTCATATAGCTTGCTTGGTAGTACTCAGTTGTTATTATTATCATTTTTCAAAATTGTTATTATCATCAGTAAGTTGCGAATAATGAGAAATAATAATTCATCAAGTTGGATATAAAAATAAGTGAAGAATGATAAATCAATAAGATTGTTATATAATATTTTTAGCGTTTTTTTCGCGTTTTAGTGTCCAATTTATTTTTTCTCGTTTTAGTGCTTAATTAATTTTTTGCGTTTTAGTATTTAATTTATTTTTATTTATATATTAATATTTTCAATCCACGAGGTGAAAATATCCAAATAAAATATTATTCACATTTCCCTCTCTTTAAAAAAAAATTTAAATTTCACACCATAGTTTTAATTCAATAAGTGTTTTTTTAAAATAATTTATCTTCATAAGATAATTTTTAGAAAATGATCTATAAATATTTTTCTAAAATGATGATGTTTAGTTTTTACATACTCTTTTATTTGTCTTCAAGGCTTTAAATTTCAAAACTTTTTATCACATTAAGTATTACTTTAAGGGTTATTTTAATTTTATAATTTTCTAATATCTGCATTATTATATTTTTTTATTTAATCATATGATTTTTATCTATTAAATCTTATAATTCATATGTTTCAATTCAATTACATTTTGATAAATCATATTTCTTGTTTAGGATTTTTAATGGTTTAACTATGTATAATTCAAGAAATCAAAAATATCAGTAGGCATTTCACAAAGAAATTCATTAAGCAAATAATTTTTTAAGGCTTTTTAACATCTTTAAATAATTCAGTTAATTTACATAATTGGTCATAATTCAAGAAATCAAAAATATCAATAGGCATTTCACTATAAGCAAATAATTTTTTAGATTGATTTACATTTAAATTATTTTATTAAGTTAATTTCTTGGCATAGAATTTTAATTTATAATAACTTTTCTTCTTACGTGGATTTAGAATTATATGTAAATCATCAATGGTTTCACTATATAGAATTCATAACCTAACGTCCAACTTCCATATTGGTTTTTTCTAGGTTGTCACATTAGATTAGTTGTTGGGTCATCATATTGCAGTCCACCACCCAGAGCCAGGAGACCATGAAGAAAGAAGCTTTTGTTGTGAAAGAACGTGCTATGGTTTGATTCTTGGTCATCTCAATAGATTAGGTAGTCATCTCATTCAAGTCACCACCCAGAGCCGGGGCACCATGAAGAAAGAAAGAAGGACGTCCTTGGAGAAAAAGTAAAAATATTATTTTATCTCATTTTATTTCTCTTTTTCATATGGTATATAACATTTTTACAAATTAAAATTAGAATATAATATTAAAAAGGTTAAGTTATAAAATAAAAGTATAACTAAAATAAAAATATAATTTGAACAAACAGAATTAAATGAATGTGCGATTTGAATAAACAGAATTAAATGAATGTGCGTTACATAAATTTAAACATATTACTAATCAATAACCAAAATATATAATATATTAATTTCTATAATATAACACCCATTAACTAAAAACTAGAATATGCCATACCATCATTTTGGGAGTTAATGAATATTCATAAGTTTATTATGAAATTCAATTGTAGGTACAAAAAATTCGTTTCAACAAACCAGTAATTATTAAATTAATATAGATATTTGCGTTTCAAAAACTTGATAGAATTTAATAAAGAAGAAGCAAAAGAAATTGATTTAAATGTGCTAATGAATATTTTTATAAATAAATATGAAATAAGAAGTAGCACATTTTACCTTAAAAAAATATTAATATTTTTATTATCTTATATATCATTCACAAAATAAAAAAAATATTAAAAAAAGATTTTCTATACAAAATAAAAATTACTTTTGTTGATTTTAATAATTCATTAAAATATGAGGTCTTTTTTCAAATGTTGAACATGTCATTAAAAAAAATCTCAGCCCCCATAGAAATTTTTGCTAAGTATCAATAATTGCCATAGTCAATTATAAAGAGCTCTGGGTAGTATTTATTAAATTAGTAACCAATATACCAATTCGTCTTATTTTAAATTTCATACAAAAAAAAATTAATGTTTTATCTTTTTATTTTCTTTTAGAATGTATTTTTTTAGAAAAATGATTTAGAACACTATTTTATTTTTACATTACAAATAGCTTATGTTACTTTTTTCTTCAAAATTAAAAAATTTATATTTTTTGTGGTTAGGAGACAGCCAAAAAAGATTTTATTCACCCCGCAATGATACTATTTCCATATTTTGATATATGGATAAAGAATCTAGTCTTATATTGAATGTTTATTAATATATATGAACCTTAAATTTAAGAAATTATTTACTCTTAAATTCGCTCGATTATATACAATCAGGCTTGTAACCAGAAATTTTCAGTTAGAGAAAAGAAATTCATTATTTGTGAGAGCCAATATTTTTGAAATGAAACAAACACTTGGGCACTATATTGCTATTTTTATTCAAAATTTCTAAAAATAAATATACAAAATAATACTATATTATAATACAACCATTTTGAATTTTAACATAAGTTTAGGTATATTAAAAGATAACTTTAAGCTATTTTTCTTATACACCATTAAAACTAAATTTGTCTTCGTTACCTTCTAAACAATTAAAAAAGTACAATATCAAAAATGTAGAAATTGAATAACTTAGATTATACTCAAATTTTTTAAGTGGAAATAAATAATTAAAATGTAATGTGTCCGCCTGAGTAACTTCGGTTCCTAAAATAGTTTAGTGATACTCCACTAGGAAAATTTGTATTTAAAAAAATATTCATCCCCACCAGAGTAAAATTTTTGTTGTGCAAGAATATTCAATCTTTTTCATTTTTTTTGAAATATTCTATTAATAGTTGACCTGTGCTGGTCTAATTAACGTTTAGGTAACATCCGTGGTAATCAAGAGGTTGTTTGTAACATCTATAATTTATCTTGATTGTTTAATTAATTAAATCTCGCTAAAATTGACTTAAACCATGTTCAAGAAGAGGTTGATAAGAATCAATCATCACAGGAACTGAAGATTTAGCCAACACTAATGTCTTGGAAGAATAAAAAATACGTATATTGTTTTTTTTTTCATTGGTTAATGAGTGAATGGATATTTTATAACTATTTTTTTCTTCTTGTTTATCCAATTAATTTGGCTAAATAATTTAACTAAAATTTCTTCTAAGAATTTTGTTTTTTTCATTTAGAATTAATTATTAACGGCAAATTGAAATTCAATAACTATTATTTTTTTTTAAATTTGGGAAATTTTTTTGGGCCATTTGTAAAGGCTAAGATTTCAATAAAGGGACTGGAGCCAGTATTTTTTTTAGAGGTTTATGATAAAATTAATGAGATAAAAGTTTTACATTCGGAAGTATTGTAAGATAAAATATCCAGAAAGTTATGCAATTTTTTAACCTTTTCAAGAATATCTCATTAATTTAGTTTTTGAAATATTTGTCAATATATAAAAAATGATACATTTCAAAAGGCACATTAGAACGTGAAAAATAATATCCCTAATTATTATTTCTTCCAAAGCATATTTATTAATCCTAAAAACTAACAATCTACTTATTTGAAAATAAAAAATTCCTATTTAAACATTGTTAATTGAACTATTTTTTTTGCTTTTATAGTGTTGTATCGTCAGTTAATAAAAATAAATTTCTTGAGGCACGAGTTAATTTTTTTATAGAATTGAGCTATCATTTCAGTTCAAACCTCGATCAAGGCGAAAATGATAGTTTTCGCTTAAAAATTTGGTTTGGTCTTTTTAAGAATCGATTCAAATTTTAAAAGAAAATATGATATTTGAAATATTATTGGTTCAATAATATTTGCTTTATATAAAATTTTATTGGGCCATGAACCCTACTGTACCCGTGGTGTCGAGGCCACTAAATTTTAAAAACTTGTCATTACTGTAGATTGTTATTAAATTTTTTACCTTTAATTATCTATATCCAAAAAAATTGATAAAACGAGCGAAATCAAAATTTTTATTTAGTTGATTGATAACTGATACAGAATGAAAATAAAAGAGAAGAAAAATATATTGAAAAATAGAACTTTTTTCATCTCGATCTTTATTTTATAAAGTGTTTTTATTACTAAGATCAAGATTATTATCCAAATATCTTTTTAAATAATATATCACAATATTATCGAGATACATATCTGGGTCCAAAAATTGCAATTTTTCATAAATATCATCAGACAATAAAAAAATTATCCCTTCCTCTTCCTGCCCCGTAAGAAAATTCTGCCTACCCTGTCCCTAATATAAACAAAACGGCTGTTGTAGAATAGCACCCCCCCCCCCATTCCTCATATGACTATAAAAAAATGTGAAAAAGGAGATAAAATATCTGTCTGAATTTATAAAATTTTTAATTCGATAAAAAGAGCGAAATGATACAGCGGCAATTTATAAACTCGAAAGTATATATTTGGAAGTTTAGCTATAGCCGCTTTCAACCGGCTGTAAACTAATTAAAAAATAATACTGTATTAGGTATAGCAAAGTGATTATGATCAGTAGGTATAGTCAATTTTAAATTGCTTTGGCCAAGAGGTTATGGGAATCTTTTTAAAATCATCAAATGGTATATAGATTTGGGCTATACTAGGGAGGAAGCTATGAATTCTATCCCCTCCCAGCTAATTTTTTTAATTTTCAGCTCCTTTTTAAATTTTTTGGAGGAACTTAGTTCCCGCCAAAATATTTTATTATTTTTTTTAAAGTTTTAAATTTGAATCACTTTTCTCTTTATTGTTACTTGCTTGTTTTAGTATTATATTTGTTTTCATTTATGATCTTACGTAATATTACATTATACTTAAAGTTAAGTTTCTCAGATTTAAATTAATAAGGTTTTTATAGGGGAGTTATATAAAAACCCTTTAATTTTAAAATTTTAGATGAACACCTGAGCTTAGAAATGCCTTTAGCTCAAATTAAACACTTATGGCAAAATATATATTCAAATCGTGAGAATGAGGTATATTTTTGTGTATATATGCACGATTGATTTAAATTATAATTTAGATGCACATTGAAGATAGTCATTCAGATCCTAATTCAGATATCCAGGTAAAAAATATGTAGAAAATTGTTTTTCTTATAATTTTCAGCATATTTATATACTATTAATTATTTATTTAAATATTGTCCTATGATTACATATATTCATTTTATCAAAATAATGTCCTGTAATTAAATATATCAATTTTATTAAATACATTATTTTTTTGCTACATATTATATTGTCTAAAATTTAGAACAAACTATAAATTTTTTAAAAGAATTTTATAATTAATTTAAATTAAAACTTAATATTCAAAACTATAAAAAAGTGTGACATTGTAATAATGAATTAAAATTCATAATTTTGACACTATGTTTTGTGAATATTGATTTTCTAATGATATCATTCAAATTAGTACAATTCTATTATAACCTATTAAATATTGCAAATAAGTTTATGCTCATTTGTTTTTTTCAATATTATCTTAATTTAAACAAGGCTATGTACATTTCTATTTCCTTTGAATTGCAAAACATTAAAACACTATTGATTTCCATTTTTCTTTTATATTTTTTCTCCATTTACAATTAAATAAAGATATCACTTATTAAAATATAAAAAATAATTACATTATATATTTAAATCTCAAAACACATGGAATTATAATTTATACTAAATGACTATATCTAAGATTTTGCTTCTTTTTTTTTTAAATGGGGGGGGGGGGTTCAAAAAAATAAATCACATAATATGGGCATGACTAAAATATGAGTCCCCAAAAACTACGTGCCCCCTATCAAAGAAGCTTAATTTAAATTATATTATTACAGAGTTGTATTTAGCTTCATAAGATGAGTTAAAAAATGTTTTTTTTTATTTAAAAAAAATGGCAACATAGTAAATTTTTTAAAAAATTATTTTTTTACATGACTAAATATGCGCCCCCTATCAAAGAAGCTTAATATATAAAAAATGAATGCAGAATCATATATAACTTATTAAAAGGAATCAAAAAATGTTAATACTAAGTTTATAAATTATTTATAACTTATTGAGATATTGAAAAAACACTTAATTTCTTCTTTTTTTGACTAAATTTTTAAAAAAATTTAGATATACCAGTGATAAACACTCCAACAATCTGCTCTTTTGCATATTAGCATGTTTCTATTAGACCTTGATTTCTTTTTTTCATTTTCTCATCTTTGGGAAATTCTACCAACCACTGTCTGTCAACAAATTATATTCTTTTGTGGAGCTAATGTTCGGATCATTTTTATAAATGAAGGATTTACAATTGAAAATGGCTGAATGCTAGCTATAATAAAAGCAGTTATTAAATTATCTAAAGTAGTTTGTGTTCAAGTCTGAGGTCTCTTGGCAAAAATATCAGTGGACAATGAGCCTAATACAATATTTTATTTAACAGATTTATTCTCCTTCTCCTTTTTTATTTTCATCAACAGTGTTTGATGTTTTCTCTTAAAATTTTAAATTACAATTGTAAACATTTATTTAGTATCTATACCCTTAAATGTTTTACAATGTTGCAAGTTGGGGTAATGCTAACTGAAATTTTCTTATTTTTTGATAAACATAACAATTTTACTATCAGAGATTTGTTTTCTATATTTTGAGATATTATTTTAAATTATGCTCTATAAATTAGCTATGGAAAAACAATGTCTGAACTTGCTGATGCTACAGTGATTATTACTTCTTCCTCTTCATCACTATTAATCTAAAATAAATTTTTAAAATTAGTTTAATAAAATGGAATTAAGCAATTCAATTGAAAATAAAAATGGCAGATTCCTTGAGATGCATTGTAATATCAAAATTTGTCTGGTTTATTGATAAACTCGGACATAATGTTTAATGAATATTTATATATATATATATAAGTTTTAATATTATATATATATATATATATAATTTTTTATTATAGTTGTTTTAATATTTTTTAATATAATATATATTTAATTTATATGCTCATATGAAAATTTTGCATTCAAGTATTTTATTTATAATATAAAAAAGTGTTAAATAAAAGTATATCTAAATGTATCTTAACAGATACTTCTAAAATAATATCTAGATATAGATATAGATACCACATTTTTATATAGATACTTTAACAACTCTGCTAATTTTATTAGACATCAAACCCATTATATTCGGTAAGATTAAATCATCTTCATCTGAAGAAATAAATAGTATTAACATATATTATTTATAAAATAAATTTTATATAAATTAAAATACCTGATGGTTCAATAGATTAACATCCTGACTGTATAAATTCAACAAAAATGTAATATATAAAATAAAAATGAAGAACTTTGGTGGTTGATCTGAATTAAAAACTCGGCTTAAGTTATTTATAAATATATTTTCACTATTTTTTAAGAAAAAATTATAAACAAATAACATTTTGCGTTAATGTTACTCAAAAAAAAAAAGGAGTAACTCGTTACACTTTGAAACAAGACCGAATGGCGTTTCTTTTTGTTGGAAAAGGTAACGAAACAACGTTACTTTACAGCACCAATTTTTTTTTTTTATAAAATAACTCTTTATTTAAAAATATATATTAATTTTATGCAAAAATAAACCATCTTTTTTAATTGTTTTAAAATGATTTATAAATTAAAAACTTTAAAATGCTGGAAATTTTAATGCGGGTGAAATTTAAAAAATGCAGGAGGAAGATCTCTGCGTTAAAAAATCGGGATTCTCTTACTTATGAGAGGAGGCCTGCTATCAATAGTCTGGTAACATATTAGTATGAATTAGAGGTCTGCAATGGGCGGGTTTAACCAAATAACCCGCCCACTCGTTGTTTTAAAATATACCCTGACCGCTCGCCCATTTATATATAAATTTTGTTTAACCCACTTGCCTAATTTTTAAAAATTATTTTAATTTGAATATTATTATAAAATAAAACATTTATTTTTAATAAATTAAAGAGTGTTTTGCTCATTTTTATTGAAAAATGTTAAAAATTTAACAGGCCACTTCCGCCCATAACTTTCAAAATATTTTTAACAGCTCATCACCCGCCCTATGTTAAGAATATTTTAGAAAACCCGACCATGCACGCCCGAGGACGTGTTAAAAACTCGCCCATTGCAGACCTCTAGTATGGATATCGATAGTATAGGTTTATATTGGATCTCTGCTTAAAATATTAATGGCCTACATTTTAATATAATATTTTTTCTTATAACTATCCTAAAATTATAAACTCTTCAAATAACCCAATTTATAAGCAAATTAAATAATAAAAATTAATTATACCAATTGTAAACAAAAAAAAATTGAAAACACGTTTTACAAAATATAAATACTCGTCTTCGTCTACTCGCTCTTAAAAATATCAAATAAGGTTTATTTTTCTTTACATATTTTTATTGCGATTTATAATATAATATATAACTTTAGTATTTTTATAATTCTAATTTGGCGTCTATTTTTTAAGAAATCTAAAAAAAAATTAGAACCCTGTTGTAAAATTATGAAAAAAATTTCCTCTCTTTTACCAAAATTTTTTAAGACCCGGAAAAATAAGGGTTCATTTGCTTTTGATATCAAAAAATTTAGTCGATTTGTTTGTTCAAATTGGAACTCGCGTTACATTAAAAAAAAATCTACAAATTCTAATTTATTATCCTATCTTCCAATCAATAAGGATGACGAAACGATGCCTCAAGAACGCATAGTTGATTTAGCGGATTTAGCGAAAACGGGTTACTCCAAAGCAGACCCTTCTCAATTTGAATTGCTCAAAGTTTTGGGACAAGGATCTTTTGGAAAGGTTAAATATTAAATATAAATTTATCAATAAGCTGAGGACATAAAAGGATAAAGGTTCTAAAAGCTGCTCATATTGGCGTAATTACTAACTACCTCCATATCATTGGGGGAGAGGGGTGGCATTAGAAGTGGGATGAAAATTTCCCAAAATTGTAAAATGAAACCGACAAATAATAACACTAAACCGAGCCCTGGCCTAAAAATAAAATCGGGCCGGGCCTGGGCTTAAAAAGTTAAATATAATTCTACTTAGATTTATAAAATAAAAAATATAATCAGAAACTTCTCTGGGGTTAGGACGAAGCATATTTTACATTGTTTAACCTTTAAATGCTGAAATTATACTTTTTACAATTAAAAAATTTAAAGATCTTTGTATTCTCTTCACTGACTTTGTTGAATTTTAACTAATATAATTATTCAAAAAACAATCATTTTTTTTCATAATATAATTACTAAATATCGAAAGAGTTTAAGCAGATTCAGGACTCTGTTTCATTGACCCGAGATTTTTTAAATACAAAGTTTTAATTATTTTAGTACACGTTTTTTTAAAAAATTTTGATAGATGTCATTCTAATCCTACCGGAATTATATTTTAACATGAATTCTAGACAATTCTATCATGAATTATTGGTTTCTTTTTTAATTTTTTTGATAAAAAATTTAATATAAAAATTAAAGGTAGTTTAAAAGTCCCATATTCATAATTGTTTGATATTCCTAGGGTTAAGTACTCTGTCTGACACATGTTAGAATACATTTCCGCCATCATCAGGTATCTTTCAAAATTCAAAAAAAAAACCCGCGCTATATTTAATATGTGAAGATTTATTAAAAACCCAGATTTTTTTTGTCTTATATACTTTAAGATTTCTATGCTTAATATAGATCATTAAAAATATAGTATTGTATAAATTAAATTTTTTAGACAAATTAAATTATGGTCATAAAAAGGTAGAGTATATAAATAATCTTAGAATTAAGCCTCTTATTTTTTTTATTTATAAAATTATATACTACCTAAATGACAAAATCTTCCCATCATTATTTTTTTCCATTTATTACCTATACTTTTACTTTGTATTTTTTTAACACTTTTTTTGTTTCCAAATAAATTTTCATTTAATTAGAAAAAAATAAATATACCGATTTCAATAAATAATTATTCCGCCGGCATCTTTTTTATATCAAAGCTGAAATAATTAAGAATATTTGGTTATTGGTGTTTAGTTAGTGGTGGGCTTCTCTAGGTTTAACTCACAAACCTACGAATTATTTAGGTAGAGTTTTTAAAAATATAAAACTTTTGGCAAATTGTAAAAAAATATATAATATAATATAATATACTCTATTCGCGTTATATATGTGTAAATGTAATAGTTCAAAGATGTTTTATACACTATGGAAATATTGTATTAGTCATTATAACCTTTACTTTTGAGATCTTGGCATTTTTTCATAATCACATATTGTATTTTTTTTGAAGTTACGTGATCATATTTTGTTGTAAACATAATTAAAACTTAGCAAACTTATTAAAATTTTTTTTCTTAAATTGTTTGGGAAATGGGAAAATGCGCCATTCCGGTTCGGACGAATACCGGAATGTTATTGGGAAAAAATATTTATTAATAATTTAACTTGTTATTATCTCATTTAATTTATATTTTAATAACTTAATCATATAGTATTTTTTTTAAATTATTGAATCTCAAAGACTAACTTTTAAATTTGTACTCCGGAAGCTGAGATGTAACTTGAACTTTGAGAAAACATATTTATATTCTCGCTTGGTTGCAAGGACTGGCTAATAATACTCTATATACATTGGGAATATGTGTTTGATTTATCTAGATGATATGGATTTTATATTTGAGACATATAAACCCTTACTTGCAAAGCCATTTAAGAATAATGGATTATCAACGCTCAAGTCTAAACTTACACACAAGTATCCCACCCGAACCGTAACAAATATAGGTTTAGGTTCAGATAAAAATAATGATTCGGTTAAGAAATAATAATATCGGTTCGGTTTGAACCTTTAGAAACGGGTAATTTTTACTATTTCCTAAAAAAATAATATAGAGTTCCACGCATACAAATAAAATATTTTTAAGATTCTCATCTGTCAAATTTTTCTATAAGAGGAAAGAATTAATTCTTATGTTGAGGATACTTCTATTCGCTAACTTGGGTAGTTGGGAAACCTAATACAAAAATATCTAAAAATATTCTTTAAAGAAGTTAGGATATCATATCAAACTAGTTTACAGACCGTTTTAGAGCTTTCAAGTTCGGATAGCAACATTTTTTTAACGGTTTGAGTTCGGCAAAATAATAACGGTTAATACCGGTTTAACGATTTAGGTTAGGTTTGGATTCTTGTTAACACATACCCATACCTCAACACACTAATATAAAATATAATCTTTCAGGTTAATATATTAATGATTCGATGCAATAAAATAATTGAATCGAAATATAGATTACTAAATCACACACAAATGTATTTTAATTAAATACAAACATATAACTTGCGTTAATTCTTATCTCTGGTATTCAGGAAGTTATAAAACCGGACAAATTCATATAAATGTTTTTGACAATATTAAGTTCACTTTATGTATTATATATAATAAATTTTTTATTATCTTTTATGTTCATTGAATCAGTTTTATAATATTTTTTAAGATTTGAAATCTTTATTTTACTATAACATTTAATATATTCACTTAAGTAAAGAATGAATTGAACGGAATTTTTTTTAATATAAATTATTATTTTATGATTGAATCTCTAAAAATAAATATAGGCCAAAATTTATGAAGTTAGGTTTGCATGATACCCTCAAGCACACCAATTTTTTTCCAATGAAAGATCGAATTAAGAAGAGTTAGAAAAATCATGGCAATTTCTTTAACTAAGACATGGACAAACTATTTACTGTTGATATGTGAAATTAACAATTTTCCACATTTTTGCACAAATATACCATTTTATATTATAGAATTAATTATATCAACTAAAATGCCTTGATATGATCCTAACATTGAAAAGTTCATTTGTTAGATTCTTATATAAAAAATGTTTTTCGTTCGAGTGCGGTGGTAAAAAAAATGATGTTTATTACAATGAATATGAAAAATGAAACATTTAAGCAGTTAAATGAAACTGATATACCAATTTCCAATCTTGATATAAAAATAATAAATAATCAATTATATCAAAATTTGGATTTAGGCTTGTTTTTTTAGAAAAGTTTCGTTCACTGATTGCTGAATAAGCCCGTAGGGAATAGCAAAAGCACTTGAGAAATTTGAATTAATATTTTTCTGGGCTTCTCAGCCCGGCCAATATTTTATCAACGTTTTTACACCTAGCTTCACATGGCTCTCAATTTTCGGGCTAAGCTCAGGCCTAAGTCAGGACAGGACTTTAGTCTAAAAATATTTTTTCAAAAAAATTCAATTTGCAGGGCTCAAACTCTAGGTCTTGTTTTTTATAATACAAACTTTATGAAATTTATATTTATAAAATGTTTGTTTTGATTATTCAGGATCTGACGATGCTAAAATATTTTTTAAAATTCCATTTCCCCATTTTGTGCCAAACGAAAAATAAATTTATAAATTTTTTAATTAAAATAATAATCATATTAATAGATGGGGTGATAAAGTGAAAATAAAACTAATTAAAATTTATAGATAATATATTAAATTATAAATCTTTAAAATGAAACTAACTAACCATTAATAATTTCCACACGAATCCCTAAATTTATTTATATTTCTTAATAACCGACCATTAAGACCAAATATTTTGTTTTATTCATTAGTTTTATAGTAATATTTATATTAACCCTTCAATACTCCGGTGAAAAAAGAGACGTAAAGGCTTTGTGAGGTCAAACCTTATAAAATATTTGTTTATTATAATATGCTTAGTTAAAATATATAGTATAATCCGATTATTACATCTGAAAGCTCAAATTTGAAATTAACACGATTTTTTTCACTTTATCCTTATAGTTATTTCTACCAATGGGTCTCTAGGTCCCCTAGGCTATCATTTTTTTAAAAGATTTTAGGCAAAAAAATCTCAAATTAATGGTGTGATCATGGATCCTCTTTTAAAATGTTACAATCAACTCAAATCGCTGTGTTTCGAAGCAACTATCTTAGTTTCCTCAGATCTCAATAATAACCCCCCCCCCCCCCTCTTTTTTTCAACTCTCCCCCCTGTTTTTTTTAAAACTTAATTGTTTACTTATTTTATTTTAAATGTCATTTTAAATTTTTTTAAAATGTTATTTTAATATAGATTATACCAACATTCTAAAATAGAGTAAAAATTTAACTCGAAATATTAAGTACAAAAAAATTATTGGATATTGAAACCGACATTTCATAAAATTATTATATATTAATTTTAAAAAATTTCCTATCATAACTAAGGTTTTAAAAATTTTTAGGAATTTACTAGTAGGGTCACATACCGCATTATTCACGAAATGCTTATATCTTAAAAGCTACTCAACCAAAAAAATGAAATTTGGAATATACATTCCAAGATATGTTTAATAAAGTGACTGAAGATTCCAGATCATAATAATTAACCATTTTTTTATAATATAAATTCTAGCATACCTGGGGTTCAATAGACTCCACTGGAGTATTGAAGGATTATTCCTAAAATCTAAACGTCGAAGCCATGCCACCTAAGGTTTGCAATGTTCAGATTTTTAACTCGCCCGCCAATGGTTTAAAATACCCATCCATTTATTTAAAATTATTTGATTGGTTGGCCTCTATTTATTTTATTTTTATACTTTTTATTTATACTTTATAAAATATGCAGTATTATGAAAATATAATTTTTAAACATAAGCCCATTCTACTAATTTTTCCCCAAATTATTTCAAATTTACCATCCTGCTTGGCTGCTTGAAAACTACTAATGCCTAAACATAGATAATTGAAATTATTAGGGTTGTATATTTGACTGGTCTAATTTATTCGATCAATTGACCAATATTTGACCAATAGTATATGGTCAAATTCAAATAAATGTTTTTTAAAGACAAAATTAACGTTATTTTGGTATAATATTAAAATTAATCTGAAATATTAAATTTATTTTTAAATTCATTGTCATCCTATAATTAATGTTTCGCTCTCCGCGGCAGAGTTGTTTTGACTCATATTCAATATCATCATTTTCTTTAATATTTTAAATAAATTTTCCTGTTGTCGAGGTCTTCAATCGATTTCTTTTTTTCGTAGTTTTGACCAGGTCTAATATTCCTTGTCAATTGATTTACTTGCCAACACTTTATTGATAATAGCATAAAATTCTAAATATGTAATTTAAATAATAATATATAGCATTTTAACACCATGTAAAGTTGCAAAATAATCTTATCTAAGCAATTGAGATATGGCATTGTTAACATTTTTGTGCTTATGGATGGGGGAAAGGCAAAGAGGGTTTAAAATTATGATTTTAATTTCGTCTTAAATGTGGGTTTTATGATTATATTGGTTCATCATTTCATTTATTTGGAGACGCTACTGATTTTGAGCCAACTCCAAAAATACCAAACATTCACATTTCGATTTTGACAATTTTGCAAAATTACTTACATAATGTAATATATAAATTATTTTTATAAATTTGATCCATTTTTTTCTTTTAAAAAATAGAAATATTAATGACTCATAAATTTAAACACGAAACTTCGGTCATTTCATTACCCACGTGGTAAATAAAAAAATTCCTAAACAATATTACTGACAAAAATACCAGGACTAAAAAAAGACACTGGACAAAAATACTCGAATTTTAATAAATTGTTTAACTGCTTAGAAAAGGAGTAATTTAAATAATTTTTTATTCTTCTACGCCTGGATCTCAGGGTAAGAAAATTCGAGATATTAAAAGTGATAAATTTATAATAATCTGATAGTATTCTTAAATTTCTAAATGTTTATATCATAATAGTATAATTTGTTCATTATTTTTTCGAAATAAAATTATCAATATCATTTTTTTTACCTTTTATGATTTCACTTGAAAATCTCCGCATCTAATATCAAATTATCCATTTATTCGAAAAATAGTCATACTGAATAATGGACCAATCAGAAACGAATATGAATCGAACAATGAATTATTCGTATTCGATTTTTTTATTCGTAATTATACTAATTGAATGAAAACGAATACGAATAGCAAATTATTTGAACCGTTCAAAAAAATATATTAATTTTTGAATAGGTATTATAAATTAACCCATATCTGTCCTTTTATGATCACGTCTGAAAATCCTTTGTCCGGAAAATAGTCATTACTGGATCTATGTTTTTCTTCTTCTTTTGATGGAAAGTCATTTATCGTCAACAAAAATATTAAAAAATTGGACTGTAAATATTTTGGTCCAGGCCTCGAAAAAATTAATAATTTTTTGAAAAATAAATCCTTTTTTAAATATTTAAAAATATAAATTGGGTTATTTTTGTCCGGTGCTTATTGCCCCTGATTTTTTTGTCAAATTTATTTCTATCCCATTGCCAAATAAAAAATAGATAATGATCATTTTAACATTTTTTAATTGCTAAAAAATGCATATATATACAGTTGAACTACCAATATTGACCATTCTTACATTTTTTCTACCTCTATAAAGTAACCAGTCATTATACGTCAATTTTTAAACTTTATTTATACAAAAAGTATCCTTTATAATGAACTCAAATTCTTTTGAATGGCTATTTAAAAAAGTTTTCTTATATATAGTTGGTCCGATTCTAAATAGTAAAAACAAAGATTTTTTAAAATTATCTTTTGTTATTAATGTAAATAATTTATTTCGTCCTATTAATAAAAATGATAATTACTATATCGATCGTTTTACACAAAAAACAATTCTTATTCCTGATATTAAACAAACGATAATTTATTTACTCAATTTATAATTTTTTATTTCAGGAGGAAAGAAATGTTAATAAAAAATCGGGATTTGGTAATATTTTGCGCAAACGAATGTTTATAACGGTTATTAAATTATTAAATTGTTGAAACTTGCTCTCACATTAAAAAAGGTTAATAATAAATATCAGACCCCTATAGGCCGACCGCGGAGTGAGCCTATAAATTCCACAGACCTATGATTTGAGAAGCCAAAATTCTAACTAAATCTTAAAATTCTGGACAGGGCTTGAAAAATTGATTGTTACCTTCACTACATGTGACATTTTATTATAATACAATAATTCTTATTTTTTTTATCTCAATTCCCTAAGTATTTTGTGAGAAATAAAATATATACTTTCTTTTCAAGGTTTCGGATTTTTATTTGTATATCAATTGCAATATACATAATAATTTCGCATTTATAGTAGCTATAAATCATTGAAAATAAAACGATACAAAAAACTTTAAAACTATATAAATATCACACACAATGACAACGAACATTATTTTTCAATTGTATCAAATTAAAATTTAAACATACTAATTAAAATTATACATGGAAGAATGAAAGAAAAAAATGAAAGATAATAATTCCATGAAATTTGATTCAAAATGCTCTTAAAAATTTCTCTTTAAAGTTTAAATTTTAAGCTTACATATATCCTGATTTATATTGATATGTTTTAATTTTTAATTGTTTAAATATTTCTTCATATTTACCAAAGAAACTATGTATAGTAAATACCATATAATGTTATTAAAAGGAATTATTTTAAATAAGATTTCGAATTTTGTTGGAGGATTAATAAATAATTTAACTGCTCTAATTTCCGCTTTTGATGGCTTTATTATTATTTTTAAATAAATTTAGATTTTCTAAAATGAGAAAAAATCTCATTTCCTTCCGGCCTGAGTCAATTTCAGGATACCGACGGACGTAGACCTATCAAAAAATATGTAAATATATATGCGATAAGAGGTAGAAATGGTTATAAAATATAAATTAAATCATAAAATAGTAATATATTTCCAGGCATTTAATTTTTTTTGTTTTAAGCTGGGACGATTTGTCCCCTTGCCCCCTTCCCGCTGCGTACGCGCCTGTCAAAAATTTAAATTATTCAATCTAAAATTATAGAATAAACTATTATGTTTTATTCGAGATTCAAAAATCATTTATTATAAGAGTAATACAGAAATGAGTTATACGTTTATTGTAAAAAGCGAAAAACTAATTTATAAATCAATAATTTTATATATATTATATATATTTTTTTTACTTGTAGCTATCATAATTTAAATTACATTTAAAGGTATTCCTGGTACGTAAGGTGGTCGGTTCTGACGCGAAAACCCTTTATGCCATGAAAGTCCTCAAGAAAGCTTCCTTGAAACGTACGTTATCATTTAAAACATCCATAATGACCTTTCCAATTCTATAGAGAATATTTTTTGAATCTAGATCGTTAAACGACTTCGATAGTCGCAATATGTTAGGACCTTTAACATTGCATATTTACATGTTTTATTATATTGATGTTTTTTGTTTTGATTTTTATATATACAGTGAGAGATAGGATTAGGACGAAAATGGAAAGGGATATTTTGGCCGACGTGCAGCATCCATTTATAGTGCGATTACGTTACGGTATTAATTGACAATATAGTATTTTATTTTTAAGAAAATTCAATTATCTTACTCAAAAAATTGCGTTCAAGCATAATAATTTTGTTTTAATGCCCAATAAGGTTGGACATGAAAATAAAATATTAATATACAATTACATTATTAATAAACTTAAAATGACTTAAAAATTGGAGTTTTATTGTCACCAAATGAGATGTAAAATTAATACAATTTTTTATTTTCCTAATTGGGGTAAACTTTTAGTCAGGTATATTTTAAGATAATTTTAACTTTACACTTTATTTCTACGAAATGCTTTTTCTGAAAAATTACAATTGCAGTCATTTTAAAATTTAGCACATTTCGCCTGAAAGTCCCAAAACATCAAACTAGATGCAAATTTATTAGTAATCAACGAATATCATGGGAAATTTGCATATTTCGACTATAAATGCCAAAAAGTGCCAAAAGACCAATTAATGGCAAATAGAAATGAGTAGAATTTAATGTAAATGAGCAATCAAATATATAATAGAAAATTAATATTATATAACCTTTTCGCCTAAAAGCTCCAATATCTAATACCATTCGCTTTTTGCTCTACATTTTTAACTATTAAATTATGCTCATTTGCAATTAAATTTAGTCTTTTGACGCTTTTAGGCGAAATGGCTATATATATATAATAATTTGTTATTGCATTTATTCATTTACTATTAATATTAGTAAATATGCCCAGTTATTATTAAGTCTGGTCTTATGGACAAAATGATTATAAGCGATACATCTATAAACAAAACGCATCACAACCAACGGTCACTACTTTATTAAACAATTAATAATATTTTTAAATTTTATTAATAACAAGAAAATGAAAAGTTATTTTATATGTAACTTCTAAATAGTAATAATAATTTCAAAATTTTGGCACGGATTTAAATATACACATATTTTTTAAAAAGACAATAATAATATTTTGAAATGCATCCAATTTAATTTTTTTAGAAATATCAAACGATTAAAATTTTATATATAAAAAAAATAAGGATTGCTTAGAATTATTTAAATGCTTATACACCATAATTTTTCTATGTCCTGAAGATTGCACTAAATTTTTTTTTCATTCTTTTTGTCCTTATTATAATATTTTAATTTTCCCTTTTGCGCAAAAAAATGATATATCATTTTGCTAACTTAAATATATTTGTTTTTTGTGATATCTTTATCTTTCAGAAATTATTGATTTTTAAATCGTAAAAGTGACTAGTCTTTTAGATCTAATTCCACATAATCAACTTTGTTCATTAAGAATTGACCAAACTAATATCATCAAATTAAATACATTTAATATATACAATAAAAGTTACCTTCATTTTAATTAGAAAGTTGTTCTAGAAAAATAATGCATACTTATCCTCAAAAAATATTTGATATTAATTTATTTTATGTGCTGGGTCTGAACCAAATTTTAAGATATTTCGGGCCGGTCTCAGGCTTAAAAATTAATTTAAAAATCGGGTCTGAAATTCAAAAAATAGCATAGAAAAGTGTTTTCTCCTGTTTTTATTATAATACAATTATAATGAATTTATTGTTAAGGATATAAAGCAATTATTAATTTTTACTCCATTTAATTTTATAAATTAATAGTCATTCCATAAATTAAGGGTCATTCCATAAATAAGAAAAAAAAAGAGATTTTCGGCCTACCCCCTTCGATTTTTTAAAAACTTGGTAAGCAAAGAAAGGTTAATATAACTAAAAAATAGCCAAAATTTTTGCCTCCTAACATTTATATTTTTAAATTTAAAAAAAATCGAAGGGGTCGGCCGAATCGGAATGACTCTTAATTAAAATCGGGTTCCGACCAAAAAAGTGAATTTGTAAGGCTCCAATCTAATAGTTCATGAAATATTGCACAATTAAAGTAAATTTAAAGAGGCTAAACCTTAATTTAGGATATATTACATGAATATATTGAGTTTAATTTTTTGGGATTGTTTACCAAACCCTGGCCATTAACGGATTTAATTTTTTTTAAAAAAGGTTAAAGAAGTAAATAGTATTTTTTATTTGATAATGCATATACCTTTTTAAGATAATTTTTTATTCTATATATATATGTTAACATATTTTTTTTATATAAAAGCATTTCAAACGCAGGGGAAACTCTATCTTATTTTAGATTTTCTTCGGGGCGGAGACCTATTCACCCGATTGTCTAAAGAGGTTGCCCTAATTTTTTTATACCAAATATATATGCATACAATTTTATTCTTTTCAGTAATATATCTAGGATTTTATTTGGAACATAATTTATGAAGCCTTTATAAATATATAAAATTTAGACATAAATACACATGACATGCCCTAACTTAAATATCGTAATACTTTGTCACAATATACTACCTACCCGTTCCTTATAGCTTGTAACATCACAACATAAAAAATTTTATATTCATGTTTTAAGGTTATGTTTACGGAAGAAGATGTAAAATTTTATCTCGCCGAGCTTGCACTAGCTTTGGGTCATTTGCATAAATTAGGCATTATTTACCGTGATTTAAAACCTGAAAAGTTAGAAAATCTCATAAATTTGCTTTAATTTGATATATATTCTTTCAGAGACTAGCATAAATTTAAAAAAAAAATAAACCCGTGCTGGGTTTAAGTATTTTTTTTAAAATATCCTGTCCGGGACGAATATTTAAATCGCGATTATCATAATATCTAATATATGGAATTTTTTATTATAATTTGAATAATATAAATGTATATTACTTACCCTTTTTTTGTAAAAGTTTCAAAACCTTATAAATTTTAAGCTAAAATTTATTCACTCCTCATATTTCTTATATCATTTCAAAACCATTATATCAAAATATTTTTATACACCCAGACCGGGCCGAAATTTTTATTTTTTTTGTAAATCCTGGCCGGGTCGCCGTGCAATTGATACCTCTGCAGGTCTCTGATTTTTTTTAATTTTTAGGATAAAGAAATGTTTAACCTTATCAACTTTTTATTTTTTTAAATAGTATCGAGATTTTTTGCACTAGAGTTATTATTTTTTTTTAGTTTTATTAGTATACTACATTCATTTATTTATATAGAATATATATCAGAAGATTTGCAGAAGTCAAAAAATATAAATCCGGCTGGGATTTTTTTTTAACCAAATTCGGATTGATTATTTTTGGGAATTGATAATTTTACGGCCCTGCCTGAATTTTTAAAATGTCATTATTTTGAATAATTTTTGGCTGTTTTTTATAAATTGTTAAGGGTAAATGCAATAATTTAATTTTCTAATCAGCATAGCCCGGGTTTTTGATAAAATATTATGGTTTGGCCCGTATAATCGAGCCTGGCTTTGGTCTTGGCCTAACAAGTCTGATATATAATTGAAAATCAAAATCAACTATATTCTTTTGAGCTAGCTTTTATAATTTATTCCTCCTTATTTAAAGTATCCTATTAGACACTCATGGTCACATCAAACTTACCGACTTTGGACTCAGCAAAGAAGCCCTAAACCCGACTAATTCTTCCTCGTCTATCTCCTCACATTCCTTCTTAGCATCAAATACAGATAATATTAATAATAACCTAAATACCAGCGACTTAAATAATAACAATAATGTTCAAGATAAAAATGGTACCATCACATCTAGCTCAATCATTTATCAAAACTTTAATCAAAATAATAACCATTTATCAGAAAATAATAAAAATCCGAATCAAAACCATAATCAACCGATAACACTCACAAACGGAAATACAAACAACGATACATCTAAGGCTTATTCATTTTGCGGGACGGTCGAGTATATGGCTCCCGAAGTTATCAATAGGAGGGGTCACACGACCGCGGCTGATTGGTGGTCATTCGGCGTTCTCATGGTGAATATAGTTTAATCAGTGGAAGGGGATACGGTCTGTTTTTAATTGAATAATTGTTATGAATGATAAATATATAGTTGGGTAGGTTTAAAGAGGGATCTAGGCATTGAAAAGTAATTTTTGTTTCTAAAATTCTTATGTTTTTTATAAATAATTGGTATATTATATTTTATTAAAATATTGTGCTATATTTTTTAAATGTAAATTTTTTTATTATAAAATGAAAAAAAAATAATTATGAATTAGTTCGAGATGCTTACTGGTTCATTACCCTTCCAAGGTGCTGATAGAAATGAAACCATGATGCAAATCTTAAAGTAATATTTTTATAGATCTCTAAATTATAAAATTACCCAATTCTTTATTTGTTTTTTAAATTTGGAGCTTTGAAAGCTCCTCAAGTGCGCCTAAATTGTTCCAAATTTAAATACTAAAATTTATAATCAAGTATAAAAAAATATAAATTTATTTTTGTTTGACAGGGCAAAATTAGGGATGCCACAACTTTTGAGCCCAAATGCTCAAAGTTTGCTACGGTCCCTGCTTAAAAGAAATCCGGTTAATAGATTAGGTATTACGTTATATATTTTTAAAAAAAATATTTAGTTAGCATTACGTTCACCACCCTATAAATCATATTATAATTGATACTCTAAAATGTTTAGCTTGAATCAATGATAAAACCTGTTTTTAACAAGTTTGAAGAATTGTTTTTTACAAATGGTAAGATCCAGCGTATCTACTGTTTTTTGAGTTTATTTGAAGTGTGAAAATATATAAGTGATGCTCTAGATGGTAGTAATATTTTAAGTGAATAAGTTTGCCTGCTCTAAAAATGCATCAAAAGTGTTAAATATTTTTAATTGGATATAATTATTCTGTTTTATAGTAATTTCATAAGTAAATTACTCTTGATTCGAGCGGTCTTTTTTATTATGTAAAAACCTGAATTGATTTTGGTAATACGTAAATAAGGTTTTGGTCTGACCGGAGCTCAGGCCATCAAAGATCATCCCTTTTTTGGTCATATAAATTGGGATGACCTTTACAATTACCGAATAGACCCCCCTTTCAAGCCCGCGGTGACAAAAGCCGATGATGCCTATTATTTCGATTCCGAGTTTACCAACAAAACTCCTCGAGGTTTGATTTTAAAGTACTTTTTTAGTATAAATTATTGTCCCTTCGATAATACAAAGTGTATTAACCAATTCCAACTTTGAAGTCATCTAATAAAACTAGTAAGCGCTATAATGTAACGGTAACGCATAACTTTAGGAAAAACATATTTATTACTGTTTAAAATATCGATTTTCACATTAATAATTGAGCAATTAAAAATAGTGAATTGCCATTTTCCGAAGATAGTATATTTTAGGGGTTCTGGTTTGGGTAAAAATAGTGAATTTTAGTTTTTCCTTTCTTTTATGGGTTATATTTTGGTCTTTTTATCTCAAATAAACGTATAATTATTCATGATCAAGATTCACCAGGTATACCCGCCAGTGCCAGGGCCCAAGACCTATTTAGAGGTTTTAGTTACGTAGCTCCTCATATTTTAAGCGAGGAACCTATCTCAACTGAACATTCTAATCATAAAAATGTTATGAATAATTTCCCAAATGGAGACGTCGTTAGCAATCATCAAATCAGCGAAGTTTATTATAATTCCCTTCATAAATGACAGCATAATCTATAAAGATTGACTTTAGAATAGAAAATATAGAATGACCTCTTGTTATATATGACTTTTATTAATTATCTATTTATAAGTTCACGTAGATGTACCGATTAATTTATTAACAATAATATAAATTAAAGAAAGAAGAAAATCGAGTAAAGATTTGTAAAGCATCTTAAAAAAATTTATTATTCATTTTTAATTAGATTGGCAAACCTACTTCCATATTAGACGAATACGATTTCAAAGAAGTACATTTAATTTTTTTTAATATGGACCTGCAAAAAAATTAATGCAACGAATGCCTTTTAAATTAATTTCTATCAATTAGATTTTAGGTACCGGTGCTTTTTCCGTTTGCAAAAAATGTGTCCATAAATCCACAATGCAAGAGTACACAGTTAAAGTTAAGCTCAACAATTTTTCTGATTATACTTTTACCTTTTTTTAAAATATATCAAATACATTTTTTTTAAATTAAGCATCTCAATTACATCGTTAGTTAATCATTTAGGCATGCATTCTAAAAATAAAAAAATTTCATCCAAAAGATGCTTTAACAAAGAAATGAAACAAAAAATGTTTATGATATGCTCAAATTGAATTTAGGAGGGTTGGGTATCCTTTTTTCTTTTTCTTAGTCGGACCAAAAATAACACACTTACAATAAATATTGTTATCTAACTTAATTTTTATAATCAAACAAATCAGATTGTAGACAAAATCCAAAAAGATCCCAAGGAAGAAATTGATATATTATTACGTTACGGCAATCATCCCAACATAATATCCCTGAGAGATGTAATATTAAAAATTATGATTAAATTAAATTTCGACTATTTGCCTAAAGAATAGGTAATTACACTTTAGTCAGAGTATAGATATTTCAATTTATTAAGATAGAAAAGGAATACAAACACCATTTGTAATTTTAAAAAAAATTGTTCATATTTGTTTCAAATTTTAGTATACTCCGTGTCCATAGTAATAAATTAATAGTTTTTTTTAAATAATATAAATGGACTACAAATTCTTATATAGATACCATTGAATCCTTGTGATTCGCGAAGCGGATTTGAGCGTTTTGATTTAAGGACGCGAAAGAAACACTTAATCTATTATTTCGTTATCTTAGGTTTACATCACGGAAAAAGAGACGTTTCTCGTATTAGAGTACATGAGCGGAGGAGAGTTATTCGACAAAATAATCAAGCAAAAATATTTCTCCGAAATGGAAGCCAGTTCGATTCTTTATCATCTCATGTCTGCACTAGATTATCTTCACTCTTACGGGGTTTTTTATAAATTATATCTTGATAAATCAAAGCCCTACCCGAAGTATTTAATCTAGACCTAGCCCGGGTTTATAGATTATTTTTTATTCTCCTATTCCGTCCAGGTTTTTCAAGTTTTACGGTCGGGGTTTAATATTTTCGGGCCCAATCGTGCCAGGCCTAAAGAACTCTAAAAAAGTATGATCATTTTGGATAGGATTATATATAGTTATATAGCATATTATGCTAAAACTAGGAAAGTAGCATTTTAAATTTATGAAGTAATTTCTAACCTATTAAAAAATGATATGAAGCTTTGATTATTTGTAAAGTAAATTCTATATATAATACAGCAGAACCAAATGTGAGCAGAGTTGATAGCCCTAAGATTTTGATACCTTTTTTTTGTCCCACCACAAACTATCAAAAAATGAATTTAAAATTTTTTTTCCCTATAATTATTATTTCATAAAAGCCAAATATGATATTCATTTTTTACACATAACATTGTTTTTTTTTGAGTCAACCTTCTTTGTAATGGCCCTTTCATCATTTATAGATAGATATTATAAAATTGATGAATAATGCATAAGTTTAGTCAATTTTATTTAAAGGGTTTATTTTTTTTAGAAATAAGTTTAATTATTTATCAAAATACACTTTAACTTATACCTCTTTTATTAAATGAAAATAATTTAAACCTTTTTATTATTAAAATAAACAATTGAAATACTCAAAAATTAGGTAGTCCATAGGGACCTTAAGCCTTCCAATATACTTTATTCCGAACGTTCACTCCAACCTCACACTCTAAAGATTTGTGATTTTGGTTTTGCTAAACAGATGAGAGCCCCCAGCGGCCTCTTAATGACACCATGTTATACGGCACACTTTGTTGCTCCAGAGGTTTTTTAAAAATTGTCTATTTAAAAAAGTGTTTTGCTTTAAGCTAAGATCATTTATTATGTATGTTGAATAATAACCCATGATTAATAATTAATGAATTTATATTTTCTGAGAAAAGAATCAAAGATAAGAATAACGTTTTAAAACGTAAAAGAATCTAAATGAATATTTGCGCTTATTTAATTTTCCTAATTTTAATTTAATAAAATATATAAGGTCTTAAAAAGGCAAGGATATGATGCCAGTTGCGATATTTGGAGCCTTGGTATCCTTCTCTACACCATATTAGCTGGGTGGGTACATGACTTATATTTTCTTTTCATTCATATATTTAAAAAGAAAATAAGAATAGTAGTGATAAATGATCATTCTGAATAGTAGTTTATTATATACATTTCAAAAAAGTTAAATTTAATTGAAGAAAATTGAAACTAGAAAAATTTAATTAAAATTTAAAAAATTTTTACTCAAGATATACTCCTTTTATATCGGCTAAAAATGATTCTCCTTCTAAGATACTGGAAAGAATCGGCGAGGGCAAAATATGCATTTCTGGAGGAAACTGGGAATTCGTATCACCTTTTGTTAAAGTAAGTATTTTTTTAGGATTAACAAATATAGTTTATATTTATGTAGCTAGCTAGTGTTTGATTTGATTAAAAATCATAAAAAACCTTTTTGATTATTACAAAATAATGAGATTTTTTAAAAAACTTTTAGGATCTCATACTTGGCATGTTACACATAAACCCACAACAAAGGTATACGGCGCCTAAGATTCTCAAACACCCATGGATTATGTATAGGCATACTTTGCCTCAAATCAGACTCGCTATTAATGATCCTTTATCTCTAAAGGTTAAAAAAAATATTTTCAATTTATAAATTTATTTTGAAACCCAAAAGGATGGTTTATTTCGAAAAATTACTATAAGTTATTCTCATAATGTTAGAGCCAGATTAATCTATTTAAATAAATTTAGAGTAAAATTCCCATTTTTAGAGAATAGTTTAACTTTTTCTTAAATAGAAAATTTTATTTACTTCACGTTTCTTGGATCATTTTAATGTCTATTAGAAATGTGAAAATAACTAGCATTTCAAATATTAATTAATGATTTTACACAAGTTATATAATAAATTTATTTAAACATTTTTTTAAGGAAACGGTCAATGCCACCCATAATGCAATAAATTGTAATATCAAAAGCATCTCGATAGGCCCCATTGAAAATTCTGTTTTAGCTCAACGTCGCAGGCATAAGGCTAAAAAATTGATAAATGCATTTATAGCTAAAAAATTATAAAATATACATTTCGTTGCTTAAAAAGGGGAACTTTTAATAAAATTATATCTATTTATTAAAAGAGTAATACCAATATGAAAATGTTAAATTGACTTAAATAACCTGAAGTTTGGAAAAATTACAATTTCATTTAAACAATTTTACAGATATTTTTTTCAAAATATAAAAAAATAAATACCCATCGAATAATTTAGATTAGGCCTTTTCAAAAACATCGAATCAAATAATGAAATATTCATATTCTATTCTTTTATATTATTCATGATTATTACCAATTAATTAAGAAGTGCAAATTTTATTATTCGTACAAATACCAATAGTAAAGTATTCTATTTGTTTTAAGGAATCGAATACGAAAAAATCATTATTCGATTAATATTCGATTTTAAATTAGATACATGAAAAATATTATTAATATTTTATAAATTGAATTTATATCTTACTCCTGTTTATAAAAGTCATCTTTTTTAATCACCGAATGAAGGCAGTAATTTAATATAAATTTAAATTGTCTCACATTTATGATTATTAGATTTAGTATGTAATAGAGGATCATATACTAACTGCTAAAAAAATATTAATACAATTAAAATTGATCCTTCTTAATTGTCAACCCGGTTTATACAAGTTAACATGATTTGATATCAATCAATTTTTTTTCCTTATGATTACAAAAAAACGAATATCATATCATTTAAACCATTGATAATATTTATAGCTTGAAATCATTCCGTTTTCCAGCAATACATTTAAAAAAACTTGATTTAAAGTTAACTGGCATGAAGAGCAATATTTATTATCTTACATATTTATAATACATTATATTATATAAAACTATTCTATATCAACCTTTGTTTATACCAAAATTTTACTTAATTTGTAATAATAGATTTAAATTTTTTTAAATTATTTTATATTTTATTTGTTTTTATTATTAACAATATAATATTTAAAATAAAAAAACTTGAAATGTATATAGAATTTTATAAATAGCGTTAAAACGTTTAAGTATTTATTTTTTTTAAAAATAAACTGAGGTGACTATAACTTTAAATTTACATTAACCTGTCAATTTTTTATAAGGTGATGTAAATATAGTTTTAAATTGCCATTTTTTTAAAATGAGATACTAATGATTTTCATTGTAATTGTTCCCAACCAATTGTTGATATAAATATTATTAATTAGTTTGAGTTAGAACCATAGCACCTTATCTCCTCCCACACAAAGACTGTTTAAAATCTCTGCACCCAATATAAAAAGAAAGATATCCGATTGTAGAACATTTATTTTTTCAGAAAAATAAAAACCAAGTGAATCTAGTTATGTCACTGTAGAATCTAAACCTAATTTCAGCTTTAAATGTTGATTGAATATAATATTGAACAATTAACTATGAGATTTATAAACTTATTTTGCTTCTTAGTCGACGGATCAAATAAATTTTTTTCTAATGCAAATCGAGAACACACCACAAATTAATAACAATGTAGAATTTTAACGTTTGTTAGAAATATTCGGTTAGTAAAAAGTACCAAAAGATTGTATTAGTCGGTAATTTAACTTTATTTTTGTTTGGATTACCACTGCCATTATTTTTAAATTATTTTTTTTCCCTTATAATACTACCCTACCCCATATCTGACAACTATTAATATTAACCTAATCTCGCCCGAATTAGTTTGAAAAAATCGAAAATGTCTATTCGTTCCATACTCCCTATAGTACTGTTTAACATGAACCGAAATCTTTAATAAACCCATGTAAAAGTTAAACTAAATATTTGTTAGGTGTAAGTATTTTTTTATTCTATGAAATGTACATTTTATGAATGATATTACAATGGAAATCGTATATTATGTAACATGATTGGATTTTTATTAAAATTCTCCCTTCGATCTACATCCCTGCTATAATTTGGACATGCGCCTGCGAAATTTATTCTTTCTCTTGGTCTGTGGTTGAATGACTTTCACCTTATGGTTTGAGCCGCTATTAATGTGTTGTTTGCCCCTTGAAGTTTTAGACACAGGAGTTTCATTCGAGGTCTCGGATGCAGAATTTGTTGAATATGATGTTTCATCATTCGTTGATGGACCTTGGGAAGTAGCCAAAGAGGATGCAGATCTATAACTCCTAGATGACGTTGACGTAGGTGAAGGCTCTGGAGCTTTCCTAATAATCTGAACCTTTTTCTTATCTTTTATTTTACTAAGTAAAAAAATAAATTGTGACGGAAGTTTTAAATGTTCATGGAATAAAAAGTATATATTATTTAAATAAAAAAAAACCTTAACTCGTTCAAAGGTTCATCTCGTTTAATAGTTTTTGGGTTTTCTGTGAGGTTTGCCTTACAATATATTATTTTTTTTAAAACAATTAAAAATATTAATTTTCTGAATTGATAATTAATATCTTACCTCAACAAAAATGGGATTCGCATGTATATGATATTTTATAATGATGTACCCAACAATCGCTAATATTGACATGATAGTACCTATTGTGCATACCGATATGATAACAAATAGGAATCGTTGGTTTTTTTGATGATTATTCATATTTAAATTCATAGCTTCAGGTGATTTATTGAGCGTTTTATTGGTTGTTATTTTTTGTTTGACCTCCACTCCATAAGGTTTCGAGTACTGATTAGCTATTATGATAGAAACGCCCATGCACAATCCTATAAGTACCAATAGAATTCCTATCAATCCAATAATGATATAATGATTTTTCTGGATATATACATGGTTAGTCCTCAACATAGATTATAAATAAATATATTTAAAAAAATTAATATCTAAAATAGAACTCAATTTTAAGTTCTAAATTAAATTTTTTCAATTTAATTTTATTAATTTTTTAACAATTTTAAATCAACATATATATATTTTTTGAAACATGATTAAATTTATATAAAGATACTAGAAAGAAATTCACATGGACTGCCAAAGCATACACTAAATTTTATGTTTGACCAAATTATGGTATTTTAAATATTGGCTATATAGCCAAAAAAGCGAAATAAAAAATTGAAAAAAAAACAAACAAAAATTTGAGAAAGAAATATATAGCAATGCAACCAAATACTTATAATAAACCAATACTTTTTAGCCTATGCTAAAAAGCTTTTGAACTAGGTCTATTTTGGGTTGTTTTAACTATTTGGTGTCATTTTTATCTTCTCGTTTTTTGGGGTTTTCCGCTTTTTTAATATTTTTTGTTTTGACTATTTAATGTATACGATATAGCCGGCTATTTAGTAATAAGTATATCTAAGACACAGCCTTAGGATGTATCCTGGTTCGGCTTATTATTAAACAGCCTAAAAAGAAAAATATGAAATAAAACAAAATCAAAAATACAAAAAAACTAGAAAATACATATGAAAAATAACAATGTCACCAAATTCTTCAAACCAAAATAGGGTGACTTAGTTCAAAATCTGTTTAATGTTGGCTAAACATCAATTAAGTATCAAAATGAACCAGGACAAAGCCGTAGGGTATTATAATACAATCCTTTACGTACACAATATATAAATATTTTTTCCTCAATTCATTCGAAGACTGCTAGACATCCATCATATAGCAACTACCATTCCAATCTTGAGCAACATAATGCACAATTCAGACGCTATTGGATCCAACGCCTTTTGTTTTTTGTTAGACTGGCTATTATAAACTATATATTGTGTATATAAAGGCTTTAAAATGATTACCGATTGTAACTTTTTATTGCATCGGACACCGCTAATTCTAAACAGTGGTTTAAACAATAGGGTATGATCGTTGGGTGTAGTGTGCAAAGGCACTCTGCTGCACCTGATTTTTCCTCAGTCATGACACTGGTACCATCGCTAACAAAAGAAATAAAAATTCAGAAAACAACGGATTTAAGGATTTTTTAGTAACGTATGAACTATCTCATCTTTCCATTCCAGTTCAATTAGGTCTAGAAATTTAAAAATAGGAAAATAATAAGAGAACGCCAAAACTAATTTTACATAAATAACCAAGGCGGATTTATTTGACAACTAGTACATTCATCTAACAAAGAGATAGTATTTTTCGATTGTAAATTGTAATATTAATTACAATTTTTATTTGCATTTCCTTGGCAATAAATTATTAACAAGGCAGAATATCTAGAATACAAAATGTGTTACCTATCTAAATCGTTGTCTCTTTTAAAGTAAATCTATTAACGATCCACAAATAGACCGTTCGATTTTGCAAGATAGTATGCAGTATCAATATTATATTGGTTTGTTTACCAATATGCTTAATCATTTTTAATGCATACTCTGGTTATAAAAATAATTTATATTTTTCATTTTTATTTATACACGTACAGGGCTAATCAAAACTGGTACAATTATCCTCTCTTTCTGTTGTATTCTTTTTTTAAGAACCAAATAATAAGGGTATGGGTTAATTTTGAATAAAAATATACATTTACATCAATATACTACTATTTTATGTTTATTTCATGATAAAAAATATTAATAGATATACCATTATAAAAGAAATTCAAATTTTTTTGGAAGGAGCCCACCGTAATCTCCTAATTTTATTAAAATTTTTGATGGAGGCTAAGTTTTTTTAAATCGGCGGGGGCCCTGCATGCCCTCACTGCCGATCGACCATATCCTTGTTCACAAGTCTTATGATTAAATCTCATATTCATTAAGTTTTTTGTTTTAGCAAATCTATCTTCGTGGGACAATGGTTTCATAACTCCTAATAATTATCCATATATTCTATCGAGGTCAGGACCAATAATTAAATTGGCGATTCATTCATTAAATGCATTTAAAAGTGTCCATACATAAGAGTCAGCTGTAACGCCATTTTATGGTTTGCATGTCGATTAAATGACAATAATGTGCATTTATATAATGAAAAATAAAGACAATTAATCGACGTGCAGACAAAATGAGGATATAGCTAACTCCTATATATGAATACTTTAAATTATTAAATTGTTAATCTAATATACATCATTGGTCGGGACATGATGAGGGTCATCGATTCTGAAATGCTACTTTACGTCAAAAATTAGCTTTTGAACCTTTTACTCGTTTGGAAATTAATATTTATAATTAATAAAGGTCTCTTTTGAATTCCTCATATTTATTTCCCTAATCTTTAGTGTTTTTGAGGAATCATACTCCCCAAAATTTTCAAATCTATTCAGTAGAAAAATATAAGAAAGGATTGGGGAAAAAAACAAGTCCCTTTTTTTAAAACAATAAACTAAATTATTTTTTTTATTGTTTCATAAGATAACTAGATATAAATATTTTTTGCATTTTAAAAACTATCGTTATTTTTATTTAGTAAATTATGAAATCCAAATTTTATAACGAATCTAAATGTGTTTGAATGTATTTTTTTATAGTAAAAAATAATGTTATTTTTATCATAGAACTCCATTTATGATAAAATATGCTAAGATGTATTTTTTTTGGGTCAATGGTTTAAAAAATTACCCTTTTGTATTTTCTTTTAAATCACGAAAGGACTATGATTAAAATAAAAGAAAGTTATTTATATGATTAGCTTGCAAATTTTATGATCAATCTAATTATGTTTAGATGTATTTTTTTGAGTTAATGGTTGAAATTTTTTTTAGTCACTTTGCTTCAAATCGCGAAAAGACTAAGAATGTTAAAGATATATCATTGAGTTTCAAATTTTGCTAAGTCTAAATATGTTTAGATATATTTTTTCTGCAACAATTAAAAATTTTTTTGACTAAGATATTTTAATAATATAAAGTTATCATATCATTGACTCCAAATCGAAATATGATTAGATATGTGTTGGTGTCACAGATTTAAAATTTTTTTGACACCTTTATCTTTTAAGGAAATATAGTTATTTATATCAATGTCCTTGAGAGGTACCAATGCAAGGTTCGGCCTTGTAAAAAAGTAAGTTTCGGCCCACCTGGATTATTTTTCAAAAAAAAATTTCGACCTTGTTTTATATTTTCAGGCCAGGCCCGGGTATTTAAAAAAATTTTTCGGCCCCCAGCCCAACTAAGATTTTTTTTACAACCCATGCTTAGAAAGTTTTTTTAATGGTCAGCGTTTATCAAAAAATTTCGGTTTGGATTTTAAAAATATATCTATTCGGCATTTTGAGGTTCGTTTTTCAGCAAATATGAAATCATAATATCTAATGGCTTTTAAAACTATCGTTTTTATTTTAAAATGATAGAAGAAGATTATTTTTCAATTTCCTGCCAAAAAAGTAATATTCTTTAAAAAATAAAATTTTTATTAAACATATATTATATAATATGCACTAATTCCTTATATTTATAAATAAGAAATATTAAAATTTTGCAACAATAACATGATTCATTATATTCAATTTACTATAAATATTTAGTATATAGTTATATATGTAATTTAGGTTTCTTATATTTAAAAATGTATATATTATATTGTAATAATTATATAATTTCAAAAATGTAATACTAATAATAAATATTAGCTCAAAAATTTTGATTTATATCGATTTATAGCATCTCTAGCTACAGATGTGAATTTTCTTCGAGCCATCAATCTTCGCCCCAATTTTTCAAAAAGTGCTGCATTTCTCTCAACGTACTTGGCGGCATCGTCTTCGATGATTTTAAGATTATCTGGATTTTTTTCGTCCAAGTGAAATTCTTTAGTCAATCGAGGGTTAAGCCGATAGTAATAATTATAAGGTAGCAGGTCAGAAAGGATAGAATGGGCTCCTTGAAAAGATTGTTAATTTTTTTAATATATTAAAATTATTATTTTAAAGAAAATAAAAATTCGAAAACAATTCTAAATAACTACTTTGATAGGTAACAAAATATAGACATTGATTAATCAATTTTCATTTTAAGGTGGCAAATATTAATTTGATTTCAAGTCCAGAATAAAAATAAGCTTTCAAAACCTTCGGTATCGGCTATGAATTGAGCCATTTTACTGAGCTTCGATTTGAGACTGCTATAAGTGTCGGGGGAGGATGGCTTGTCAAAAGGATTAAACCTACCATTACCGAGCGAAACAATGCATTGAACTCTTTCGCCAGGCCATATTAGTTTGCTTTCGTGTACGGCTATGGGGGCAGGGTTGTTCATTAAAACACCTCCATCCTTATTATATGTTGTGTATGCATAAAAAATTTTTTTTATAAATCATTAAATAATTAAATGTATGATTTGCCCTAGCATTTATTATTCCTTTCTTCTTATTTATCGAAATTATATTTTTAACTTCCCTTTTTTAATATTAATTTATTTAAAAAAATTATCTTATTATATTAAGCCAAAATTGTTTACATTATTTTAAAATGATAAACCGCCCTTCTTAGTTTCCTATTTATATAAAACTATCTCGAAATATCTTCTTCTATTTAAAAAAGTGCGTGAAAGAATCAAAAAAAATCTATGAATAAACAATTGTATATTTATTTTCTATTTTCATGTTTAAAAAATGTCAAGTAAATTTAAGGATGCTACCCTAAGATGCTTAATTAATATGGGGTCGACGTTTGAGTTTTACTTTTTCCAAGTTTTGCACATTAAATATGTAAAAATTATTCAATGTTATAAAAGATAAATGACATAATAATATTTTCTATTATATATTTATTTTGAAACACAATATAAACTATATAATAATTATGGGACGTAAAATGTATTTCGCCTAATTTCATTAATTTTTTTTATATAAAATAATTGTACCTATAGAAATATTAAATTTTGTATATAATCAAGTTCTTTTGGTTTTTCCTTATTACCATTTAAAAGGTCCTTGCTTTGTGTTATGACGAAGATAAGATTTTAAAAGTGTTAGTTTTGAAAAGATCGTTCTGTAGAACAAGAACAGTAGTAGTGAGTAGCATTTAGATAAATGTAACATATTCACTAAAAATGAAAATTTTTCTTTCATACTTTTTTTCTTTTAATAAAGAATATGCCCTCAAAATAATTTATGTGTGTTTTTTAGAGTTTACACACTAAAAACTTACAATGAAGAGTCAGATAATTCATTTCAAAAACATATCTGTTGAGGTGGTCAACATTATTAATATTAGTTTTAAATAATTTATAATAACAAAATTAAATTGAGTTGCTAATATTCGTTAACTTTTTGCATTTGATTTGATTAATTTTATATAATTGATATTATATACGTCTGAATTTTGATAAAATTAATATATATTGATAGATAAATTTTGATTTTAATTTTGTTAACATAGATTTAATTTTTTGATATATATTAGTGAAAAGAAACAACGTTAAATATTTTTCTTGATGTTAGTAGTTTTTCTTCTTTTGTGAAATAATAAAGTTTGATCAATGATTTTGAAAATAAGAATACTTAAAATATAAAGACCCAGCTTAATAATATTTATAAAAAGTTTGACACGTATTTCCATCAAGTTTTTTAATCACAAATTTTCCGTATTTATTAAAAATATTCCATTAGCCGTTTATTTTAAAAGCATTAATCATTATAGTAAAATCAATACCTTGTTACTAACTAAATTTAAATTAATCAAATCGGAAAATGATATTACAGAGCATGTTTAAGTTGAGCAACATTTAGATAATGGGAGGGGTAGGGTATTCAAGGTGTGCAAATTCGTTATATGAAACGAATCCATAAATTAAAATTTGTTTATATCATGAATTACAATAAAAATTCAAAACCTGCAGAATATATGGTCCGTACTGGCATGCCTGAAAATAACCGGGTGCAGATGCTGATGCCTGGCAGGCTTGCCATATGGTAGCATCGTATGTACCGGGGTAAAGTGATTCGCTGTTTAGTGGGAAATCGTAATTCCGAAATATGAAAGGTTTTGGGAGAGGAGTGTTAACTACAGTCGAAATTAAAGCTACCTTGATGTTTTGTTTAATAGATATAAATATTTTTTTTTAAATCAAACTTTCCGTCTCTCTTAATGATTTTCATTTTAAAAAAATTATAAGTAACGTTATAACGTTCTATAAAATTTGCCGGATCAAAAAGTCAAAATGTTTTGACTTCAAAACTTGCCGGATCTGTTTTTAAGACGGAAGGATCGGAACGGACGCATTATGAACATATATATCATTTTTAATGAGATTGACTTTTGACGGAACGGATGTAAAAAAAGGATCCGTCTCCACTTTGAATGCAGCCTAAAAGTTATACTTTCAAAAATAAACCTGTCATTAAATATCATTTAAGTTTAGGGGTAAAAAAATATATCAAAAACAGGTAACTCACTTAAACTCGGGAAATTTTTAATATTATTATTTTTTTAAATTGCGATTGTCTCGATATGGGTGGAAATTTTTGGTGTAATAATAATTCCAAGTTTCATTACTCAAATCAAGTTTTGAATTGCAAACTTTTTTCGTTCAATTGGCGTAATTTTAGATCTTGATGCAATAGGAATTTTTTTTAATTCCCCAGAACTGGAAGAAAATCTTCCTCACATTTATATATATGTGAATATACTTATTTTTGTAATATTAAAAATATGTCAAATTTAAGTAAATTAATTAAATTTTTAAATGATATAAATTTATAAAGAACTATTTATCTTTTTCCTTAAAATTGTATATATCTATATATTATTCGTTCATAATATATTATGTTTATTCAAATAAATTTCTTAATTATCTAGTATTTGATTTAATAGTCTTAACTTCGTAGCATACAATATAGCACAAGCTTTTTTAAAATTTTTAAATAATATACTTTATTTTTATATAAAATTGAAGAATTGTGAAAATTTTCACAAAAAAAATATATGGAATTCTTAAAACTTTTGAGTAATAAAACTTTGAATTATTATTACATCAAAAAATTTCCATCTATATCCATACGATCGCATATTTATTATTTTTTTAATAAAATTTTTTTTAAAAAATATTAAAAAAAATAATATTAAAAATTTCCCCAAATTTTAGGGAGTTACCCAAAAACACATACAATCTAAAAAAAAGTATTAAATAAAACATAAATCATTTATAAATAAAATAAACTTTAGGGGAATCAAGATCTTTTGAAGTAGATATCATTGATTTATCTAGAAATTGCTTCTTTAAGGCTTTAACCAGTACATCACTGTCATAATATGAATGGCTCCAAACTAATTTTCCAGCCCCTATCAAACTTTAAATAGATTTTTAATAAATGTAATTTATTGTGATCTATTGTATTTTCAATTAAATTAGACATCAAATAATTGAGAAATAATAAGTTCATAATTTTCACAAAAAAGAAAGAAATTTTTTTAATATTTAGACTTTGAACCTAATAATTCTATTTGCTTATATTTTAATCTATATAATGATAATTGCTCTGGTTTCTATTTCCAATATTTATAAGTTAAAAGGAGAAAGCTTTCTAATCATTCCATCTCATTCAATCAAATCATTTTCTTGTTTTTATAATTTTATAAAACAAAAACTATTTAAAATATAAAAAATTTTGCAATAGAAAAAGGAATTAAAAATAAATGTCTGCCAACATAATTCAAAGTTTTTTGATAATATATTTTGTAAATGCTATAATGTTATACTTCATAATTAAATTATCTAGTTACAATAGTTAGATCGACCATAAATATTTTCATACAAAATAATAAAATATATCATTTAATAATTTATGATTCAGATGGAAATATTAATTCACCTTAAATAACAATAAAAATATGTTAACATATTTTAAAATATTCAAAAGAACCTCAGTTATTATGGCAATAGGCCCCAATGTTTACAGATTTATGTATTCAAAATTAATTTAAATATTACCGATTTCTTTCAAATAGATCTGCACTAAGTTCTTTATATAAATCAGTACATTGATCTAATGTTTTTCTATTTAATCCAACAAGAGAAGCAATAAAGGCTCCTGTACTTGTTCCACAAATGAAATCAAACAAGGTATATATTGGTTGATTACATAACTTTTGTATTTCTTTCAAAATGTGAAGTGATAAAAGCCCTCTACATATAATATAATTTTATTATAAAATAAATATGAACCTTGAACCACCTCCATCAATACTTAAAATGCAGATCCCTTCATTATGTAATGGCTTATGACAGCCTAATAGAGCAAATATTTGATCTACTGAAGAAGTTAAATTTCTAGATGATGATTTTAACCATATTTGATTTAAAATAGTGTACGCATCATTCTATGATGCACTAATTAATTAACTATGGATCTAAATAAATATACCTTATATGCATAATACTTTAAAAATGGATATTGAATTATAAGGCTGGATAACTCATCAATGCGGGATATTTTTGAATCATCAGATATAGCTTGCTTAATTGATTCAATAATTGAAGCAACTCTATTTATAAGATGTAATTTTGATGGAATATCTTGTGGAATATATCCTTTATTAGGTTTTTCAAAATCTGATTTGAAAATTGGATTATAAACGTTGAGCTTATAATAATTAATTAATTTTTCTCTTGAATCTTCATTTAACGATCTTCTCAATGTATAAAAATTATAATAACATTTTAATATGTCAGAATATTTATATGATATATTTTTTTGCAATAAAAAATGGAATTTTGACAATTTTAAAAAATTATTATAATCACATTTATTTAACATTTAAAATTTAAAATATAATTCATCTATAAATTTTAATATGCTTTAAAGACAAATAAATAGGAAAAAGACAACTAAAAATTATATGTCAGGGTGGCCGAGCGGTCTAAGGCGCCAGACTCAAGGTTTAATCCTTAATTGGGTATTCTGGTCCTCGAATGAGGGCGTGGGTTCAAATCCCACTCCTGACAAATTTTTTAATATTATTATATTAATTTTTTATCACAACATCTATTTAAAATAATTCATCAAAATCGAATTGAGATGAATTAGTGATCTACATCGGGCTTAATTTTTCAAGCCCGACCCGTCTCGAAATTTTTTTAAAAAGTTATGTCGACATGAACCCGAAATTATTTTAAAAAATTTTGCCGACACGAAGCCAAAATTTTTTTTAAAAAAATTCACCGGCCCGGCCCGAATTTATTTAAATATAAATTAATTTTTACAATTACTCAAAATAAAAGATATATTAAAATCAAATATTTTTACTTTACATAAAAAAATTTAACATAAAATTGATAAATTTAGATATATTTAAAAATTTCCAAAACCCGACCCAAAAATATTAAGCCGGCCAGAAGCCCGTTCGGGCCCCGCCGGATACGGGCTGGGCCTACTTTTTCAAATCTCTAAGATAAAAATTATTCTACTTTTTCGAATCCCGAATACAATTAAAATGTACCCATTGCTGACAGTTTGGTCAGGAAGGGAATTGCTGTATAAATATTTATAAAAACAAAGGAACCGAGGATAAATTGGGAGAGATTTCCGCTTAGTAATGTAATACCCTCAGACTTATTAATCGATTCCTTTAAAAGCAGAATCACGATCCTTTCAAAAAAAGGGAGGGATCACTCCTTTATTGATAACAGACTTGTGGGCCAAAATCTCAATCGGCTGCGGCAGTTTTTTTTTAAAATTTTTATAGGCGCACCAATTTGGCGCACCAATTTATCAGTGGTGCCTAGTTGTTAAACGGCTCATTTTGAGCCGATTTTTTAAAACGACTAACTCAATATTTTAGCCAGGAAAATATTACCTAAACCTCGATATTTTTATAATATATGTAAACCTTTGTTACTTCTATGAGCAAAATCTTCAGACTTGGGTAAAATTTTTCTGGATAAAATATTGAGTTAGCCGTTTTTAAGAATCGGCCCAAAACGAGCCGTTTTATGGTCGTAATTGATATATAGTCAAGGAAGAATGCAAGATAGGCAGTTTCAGTTATTAGCCGCTCGCTTACTAGGGCCAGAATACCAAACATCGTGGAGTCTTCTAATTTATCATTAGATGATGGCCTAAGGCTAGATACACCACTGGTGCCACATATTTAAAAATTTAAAAATGAATATAATTTTTAAATTCAATGTATTACATTTTTTATAATTTATTTGGGCACTCTTGGTTCCAACATTATTAATACAGTTTTTTAGTCATTTCCTGTCCCACCTCTAAATAAATTTATACATTTCTCATTCTCCAAATAAATTTGGAATGCTAACAAATTAAGTAAAAATATATATATATTAAAAAATTAATTTAGTAAAAATATATATATATTAAAAAATTAATTTAATAAAATTAAATTGTAAATGTTATTTTGATGAGATTGGTGGGGCATAAAAATGTTCTTTTCCAGCCATGTGTACTAATTATAGATACACATTAGCTAAATTAGCAAATCTTTGATGTTTCACTCGCTTTCCCTAATCCTGTTCTCACGGGGTAAATATAATAATTTATCATAAAATATTTAATATTCTTCAAAAGTATTGGTTGTGTTGGCTTATTTCACATAATTTAATATATTTAATATGAATCAGCAGCGTCTACATGAGCGGGAGGGGTAGGAACAGTTTGCATCCTATTTTTTTGAGGGGGTAGGAGGTAAGCTGCTTTATTGGGGGTAGGATAAATTTTTTGGGGGGTTATCCATTAAATTTTGAGATGAAATAGGACAAAATTTATTGCTGTAAAAATTATACTTTTATTATAGTATTATTATAATACAATTCATCGACCAAATCTATATATTGCAAACAATCATACACATTGTTTTCCAAATAAACTATCCTTTTAAATGTAATTTAAAAGATTTCGATATTTTAGCAAGCTCATAATGCCATAATAATGGAGGTTTTAATTGAATTTATTATCTAAAAAATTAATTATTTATAATCACAAAATATAGATAGTTAGTAGTAGATATAGATTAATTTAAGTTATCCTTTATAAATTCTTTGAAAAGAGTATCAATAAATAAATAGGTAAAAATAATGATGATTTTTAGGGGGGTAGGCAAAGGTTTTTTAAGGGGGTTTGCATCCAGTGAAAATCCTGTCACGTAGACGCTGTGGAATCAGCCAAGTAATAAAGCTGAAGCAAAATCTTTTTTGGGCATGGTATATTATTATCATCGTTTTGCGGAGAATTTTGCAACAAGAAGCCTTAGGCGGTTATTTTTGGATTAACCAAGTGTCGTGAATATTTGATTGGTAAAAAATTCGTGATTATACTGATCATAAATCATTGATTCATTTGTTTAAAAAAGATAACAAAGAATTAATGATGTCCTAGAGATTACAACGTTTGTTGTTACTTGTGGGAAGTTTTAATGTGGAAATTAAATATCGGCGAGGGAAAGAAAATCATTTGCCAGATATTTTGTCTAGATTAGGATTCTACAACTTGGGAAGTATGTGGCCAAAGTCAAATCAACCGTTAGGGTTCATATTGATTTTTTTGATTGGGATGAAAAAAACCATATTTTTTAATTGTGGATTCATATTCTAAGTGGATTGAATATGAAGAAGTTCATGGGTTAACAACCAAAGTTGTTATTAAATTATTAAAAAAAATTGTGGTCTAAATTTGGGATTCCTAAAACAATTGTATCTGATGGAGGTCCAGCGTTTGTAAGTGAAAATTTTAGAATTTTTGTATTTCATTGCAAATAAAACATGTGTTGGCTCCGCCATATCATCCTAGCTCAAATGGTCAGGCTGAAAGAATGGTAGCCATAGTGAAAAGTAGGATTATAAAGGCCAAACTAAAAAAAGGAAATTTTGATGGCTCAGTTGTATTATTTTTAGGTATTTACTGATGTCTATTATAGAACTAGAAGATAATATACACATGCATTTATTGAAGTGACAGATATACATGAAAACCTTTTACCGTATTATTTGGGAGGGTGTTATGGTATATAAATTAAGGTTAAAATAGGGGGATATGGTCGTAATTGATATATAGTCAAGGAAGACATACAAGATACGCAGTTTCAGTTATTAGCCGCTCGCTTACTAGAGCCAGAATACCAAACATCGTGGAGTCTTCTAATTTATCATTAGATGATGGCCTAAGGCTAGATAGTTTAATTTCTGTACCTTGGACCTTAGGTAAATCCTCAATTTTGGACTTTACATGCGCTTCTTTATTGGTTGCGCGTGGAAGAAGGAATACACATGTCAAACAATTTAACGAATATATTTATTAAATTGAAATGTAAATAAAAAAGGAACATATATTGCCTAAAAATCGGCCCTTTTATAACCTATAATAAAATAAATAATTAATAATTCTCTAAAATAAAAATAATAGGACTCATCCTGAGTCTTTTAATTCAAAGTCAAACAAAGTCAAAAAAGCACGCGGATGTTACAAAGTCATATTATTGTGCTTAATAAATAAATTATAATGAAGGAAAAAATATATTATAACAAAATAAATAAGAACAACACCAATTACATTTATTTTCAAAAAATGTAAATTCCAGACTTATAGCTGAGAAAAAAAATTAAATATTCGAAATTAACAAGTTATATTTTTTTAACAATCAATATCTCTTCCCTTGAATATAAGTCATGTTAAACTTTAAATTTTGAAAAAAATAGAGAGGGTAAAATAAGAGTCCTTACATCAGATCTAGTGTTGTTAATGGCTCGATAGCCGATTTTTAAAACGACTAACTCAAGATTTTAGGAAAAATATTGTCAAAACCCTGAGATTTTGCTAATAGATGTCCAAATCTTTGTGCCATCTATAAGCAAAATCTTCAGGCTTACTTTTTTTTGGATAAAATATTGAGTTAGCCGTTTTAAAAATCGGCTCAAATCGAGCCGGTTAATAACACTAATCAGACCCAAAAGAATATTATTTTTTTTTCAAAAATATAATTATTCATGTTTTTGGGAACTTGTAGTACCACCTACGTTTTTATAGAATGTTTTTAAAATATTATATTATAGTTTGATTGGAATATGGTTATATATATATATATTAAAAATAAATAAATAAAAATTTTACCTTATAAAAAAAGAGAAAATTTTATAATATATATATGAATGAAAAATATGGACAATAGTCGTTTAGTGCAAATTAATAGTACTTTTCAATCTTTTAAAGGAATAAAATATTTAAGATTTATTACTGAACAATAATAAATTCGTTAATTAAATGAATTAAATATTTCTTCTATCAGGTCAATTCAGCCAAAATTTTATCGCGAATGTCGTTTATCGCGAAGAAATTTTATAGCGAAAGTAATATCGCGAAACCTCCGCCAATTTTTTTCCGCGAAACGTTTATAGTAATGACAATATCAAGAAGCAATTATCGCGAATTTATTTCCACGAAACCTTATCAGCGAATTCATTAAATAGAATACATTTTAGCGGAACTTTTATTGCCAACCCTTTACAACGAATTTTTTTACCGCGAATGTGTTTGTGCGAAGTCATTATTAGGATCGCATTACCACGAAACAAAAAATATATTGTTAATGGATTTATTTAAAAGAAAACAACATATTGAATATTAATTTATACACAAAAGTTCCTTAAATCATAAACGTGAAATGTTTTATGGATCTTTTGTTACCTATTAAATAAGCATGTAACCTTTATTTGATATAATAAAAAATTAATTTACCAATATCTTTCTTGGCTCTTCTCAAGCATAGTTATAAGTACGGGGGCGGGGGTATTTAATTCAGATTTTTACCCAATAAATCACCCTTCCCCCTTCCCCCACCAACATAAATTTGAAAATGTTTTTTATGCCAATAAAAGTAAATTTACACATAAATTTTGAAATACTTAGAAGTAAAACTAAGAATTTTTGATGATTTTCTCAGATTATAAAAATCATAGAAGATTTTGATAAGTAATTTTTTTTAAATTTTCTCAGTATTATTTTATTCAATTTTCCGAATTATTAAAACACAGAGTATTTTTAAGTGGTTTGAATTCTTAGTAATTATAGGGAAAAAGTAATATAGCACTAACCTACATGTATTGTAGTTAAGCATAACATATTGGCTTATACTGAATTCGTGAAAGTATGGCAAACTTTATGCTTAAGGCTGTGTTTCAATATTAGATTCAGATTCCTATTAAATTTTGAACTAATATTTTATAGAAAAGATAAAACAAATATCTGTAAAGATCGAAAATCATAAGTCAAAATATTTTGAATTAAAGATCCCTTATTTCACTTAGATGTAATTTATTTTTGAATCACCACAAAACTGATTGATTAATTTTTACATATTAAGGACTTCAGACAATAAATTTTGGCGCAACCCAGATATCAATTTCTCCAATAAAGATCTAGGTTTAGCTAATGAACTCAATGATTAATATATTAATAAAACCTGAGTTTTTTATGCACATCATATAAAATAAGACTTCGAGGAAAAGCATAAGGCAGAATAGCAAAATATTTTCTTCCAATAGATTTTTTAAATTTATTAAGGCTAAAAGAAAATTAAAAAATATTATTGAATCAATCTTGTATCTATTTTTAAAAAATATTATTCAATTATTATGATCATGAAAATAAATGTTTCAAAATATAAGTCATTCTTAGTAATTAGTGTTGTTAATCGACTAAATTTAGTAGGCTAAAAGACGACAAACTAATAATCATAGTCAAAAAATTCGACTAAAAATTCGAGCGACTAAATTGGTAAATTAGTCAACTAAGTTGATCCATTTAGTTGACTTAATCGATCCATTTAGTCGGCTTAGTTGACTAAATCAAATTTTTGAGCCGAACTTGATAGTCGCGATAATAATAAATTGTAAACATGTTAAATTAGGATTTCAATGAAGATGAACCAAAGAAAAGTGACAATTGACATATAATTTTATTTTATATATTTTTTTGACGCAAATGGATAAAAAAATAAATTGTAAACATGTTAAATTGAGATTTTAGGGAAGATGAACCATAGAAAAGTGACAATTGTCATAATTGTTATTTTTAAAAATAAATAAATTGTAAACATGTTAAATTGAGATTTTCGGGGAAGATGAACAATACAAAAGTGACACTTGTCATAATCGGTATCTTTAAACTTTTTTGAAGCAAATTGGTAAAAATATATATGATAAACATGTTAATAAGATTTAAGTGAAGATGAACCATAGAAAAGTGAAAATTGTCAAAATCGTTATTTTAAAACTTTTTTGAAGTAAGTGGGTAAAAAAATAAGGTGTAAACTCGTTAAATTAAATTTTATATTCTATTTTAAATATTAGCAAAATGTTAAAATTAATTTAAATATTTTTTCTTTGTAAAAACTTTTATCTCACAAAAATTATAATTTTATTTTCAATGATAATAGTCGGTTTTTTTAGTTATTTTTTTCCATTTAAATTTTTTTGTTTTTTACATCCTACATGCACTTTTGTTAAACCCGGTTCATAAAAAAAGGGGTTTCCAAAATTAATCCCGGTTCAGGTCTCAATATAAATCATTTCAAATTTTTTAAGACAATAGTTTCAATAAAAAAAATAGTGTTTATAAAATGTGAGATGGTTTTTAATTTTTAAAAATAATTAAATGAAATAATTAATATTTATATTCTATTAAATTAAAAGTTTTGTAATCAAAATAACAATTTTAAAAATTATAAACGCGATTCACCCCCATTATCACTCTGTAAATTTTTTGAAAGTCCATTACGGCCTAAAATTCAAAATATATTGACGTACACGCTGAGATCCAACGGGTTCAGGGTTGTTAAAAAGCTCGATTAAGCTTGATTTTTTATAAAAGAATTAGAACTTAGCCAAAATAATATTATGTAAGCCTAGAGATTTTGTTCATAAATGGCAGAGGTTTGGACCTCTATTTCTCGAGGCTTACATAATAATATTTTGACGAAAATCTTAATGTTTATAAAAATTGAACAGAATCTGGCTCTTTAACGATTCTAAACGAGTCACTACCCAAGTTTAAAAAAATTTGTAAATGAAATGCTCATAAATAATTATTTTTATTTTACATACATTTTGTAACAATCATTTGGTATTATAGTAAGGTATGATATGTAAATATCAAACATAAGGTGGTAAAAAAAAAGGAAAATATATAAAAAGTAATACACTAGCTATAATTCAGAAGTTTAAATTTGTAAAAATAAAATATAAAATATATTTGATTTTTTATTGCACTTAATTGAAATAATTTTAGCATGTTGCTTGATAATTATAGGTTCCAACTCCATTTCAATCAATTTTACATTTTGTTTGGTAAAAATAATAAAAACAACTATAATTATATTACATTAAAAACATTTAAAATCATTGATTTTTTTTAGTCTACTGTAAGGGGGAATAGGTGGCCTCTTAGAATATTAACCCTAACTCAATTTCGACCAAATGTGAAGTTAAAAAACTCTGTAACAATCAAGAGACGCGAGATATATTTAAAAAAATTAAAGAATTGATAATACATTTTGAACATGTAGCATTTATAAACTGATATTGCACTTTGATTCTCGAATCTTTTTCAAATATAATATTTATAAGTTTGAGTACATGTAAAAATGGTCGGTGTTTTAAATTTTTTATTTTTTTTAAAAAAGCACTTGATTTTTGATCACGTCATAATATAGATAGAGCAATAAATAGATCAGGGGAAATTTAATTTTTGGAATATTGAAACTTGTTATGATAAGTTGTTTTTAAAAAATTATAATAGTAATGATTTATAATTTAATGGTCCAAAATGGATGGCAAAATATCTGGAATGTTAATTTAAAAATACTTGTAAGTAGTCAGTTGAGAAATATGATTATATAAAATATTTAACAAGAGTTTGGAATAATTAAGGCTAGAATGTTGTTCAAGAAGAAATCATTTGCTATTATAATATGGGTTTACGCGAAAAATCGATTAAATTTTTTATGAGTTATCTGAAAAAAAATGTGTAGAATTGTTGTCATCTTGGGAGATGGAGATGGCAGCTTCCTCAAGTTTTAATCTGGCTTGAACAGTGCTAAGTGTTTTGCTATTTAAAGTTTGTTCGGGAACTCCTTGAAGTTCAAAATCTGTAAAGCATTTCTATTTTTTTTTATAAAACAAAATGTATTTACAATAGCCGTAACTAAATCCCAAATCCTCTTAGAAATGTCCTGGTCAAAAATTAAATAATTTTCATTATTAAGGTATATTATACAATATAGTTTTGGAAAAATTTTGCAAAATTTTACTATTTTTCGCTTCATTATAATACTTTAAAACTATCAATAAGTTAACGGAGAAAACCCTAACATGTAGATCCTAGTTTTATTCGATTTTTATTATCATCAATCTTTAATTAAGATTCAAATAAGAATAAAATTTTAATAAATTACCGATCTACAGAGTAGATCTATTCAAAAACTAATACCAACCAAATAGTGTCGTATTCGATTCGTTTCGTGCGAACAAATTTTTTATTTAATTTCCCGTGCATTTTAGCTCTTTATTTGAGTAAATGTATTTAATATGTTGTATTATAATAAAGGATGGATATATCATTTTATGAAAATTATTTTTATTCAATTCCTATTATTCGAATAATTAATTTATTTAAATATTATAAAATAATTCATATGATAATATATTGAAATTTTTAACATTTATTATACTAATTTGCCATACTAAAACTATTTTTATTCAGGTAAACAGAAACTGTTATAATTATTGAAAGGAAATGTTATTCTTCCTTTACATTTTATAATGCTCTTGCAATGGCCAATTCACAAGTTTTATTGCGTTAATATTTTTCCGAAATGGCCCCTATTTTTTGGAGGAATTTGTGTCTGATCATCAAAATGAATTAATTCATCAGTCATATTATTTATAATTATATTAGATATGTAATAATTTATCACAAAATAAATCATATTTTTATTTTTTAATTTAAACCTTTTAGGGTTTGAAATATTGATTTTTGGATAAAATTTATATTAAAATTCAAAAAGGCAGGTAGAAACTTTCATTATATCAAAAATTTGAAAATATTTTTCTTCTTAGTCGTTTTATGACCCTTTTCCAAGTTTACTAGGGTAGGCCGTTTTCCCTTCTCATCTCCTTTCTACATTATCGTTGCTCAATTATTTCCAACATTTCGCCTCCAAACATTTTCTTTTCTATATTCATTTTTAAACCCTCCTCTCCATAACCATCCTCTATCCAAGTATTTTATCCTTTAGCTATAAGTATTAAATCGTCGGCATATAGAAATTTCAATAGAGGTCTTTATGCGTAGCTCCAATCACTACGACCATTATTGTAATAAAAATAATGAACTCAAGATGTACCCCCTCTGATGTAACTCTACCTTTACCTCAAAACCATACCTATCCCCATTGTTAAAACCCACGGCCTCTTCATACATAACCATCACGGCACTTATTAGACTCCACGCCTGATTTCTTCAGGATCCAGTTTTATTTAAATGTTCTATAATATTTCAACATCGAATAGTCATTTATTCGTATTCTACTATTCGTATTTATTATTATTTAATTCAATTTCGAATAGACCAATTAAAGTATTCAGCCTCTTTCCTTATTTTTAAAAAGAATATTTTTATTTTATTTCACTCATTATGTTCACTCCAATTCTATATTGTATTTATTCTAAAATATAACTTTTTAATTAAAAATTAGTCTTTTTAAAAATTTGCGAAATAAAGAAATGCTTTATCAGTCGTGATGTCATATAGAGCCCTAAAAATTGCCTCCTATTTTATTTTTAAGCCCCAGGTGTTTAAAATATTTTTTGGCTTGAGCCAGAAAAATTTTTTTAAGCATAATCTCGGTCCTCAATTTTTTAATTAAAAAATATAAACATATAAAGTGAAATAATATACAATTTTGATTAAAAAGGTAGAGATAATTTAATGTCCGACTATGCCTTATTTTTAAGACTCAATTGCTTTTTTTAAAATTAACTATTTTTTAATCAGGTACCAATTAAAATTTTGTTTGGTTATATTAAGGAAGGGAGGGGTGAAACTTGTCCAATCATTGAGATAGGGGGTAATCTTACAGGGTGCTTAAAATAGGATCAAGAAGATCCTGTGAAATTTAATTTTTTTAAACTGAAAATACATGAAAAATAATGTTTCATGTTCATGCTAATAGAACAATGCTTTAAAAATAAAATGGATTATATTATACGAATAAATTTATGTTACCAGTTATTCATAAATAAATTTAGCGAAAAGACAATTAGTAATATTTTAACCAACAAAAACCTAATTTAATTTGTAAATAGTAAACTTAATAATTATATATAAAAATATATGATTCATTAATCGTTACAAATAAAAAGATGATGATATATTGATTTTGATTATAAATTACAAATGAAAGGGTTAACAATTCTTGAAAATGTATGTTAATAAAAGCTATGAATAAAAAATATATAATTAATATTACTTACCCTCACAATATACATGAGGCATGTGTATTGATAGGGATGCAGGGATATGTTAATTCTTTCAGTGAGCCAATCACATATAATATTCATTTGAGCCGTATACCAATTCTGAAGGATTATAAATATATTTAGAAAATGGAACAAAAGAAAATTATTAATATATTTTTAAATAGACGCTTTGAGAGTTTCTAAGTTATAAGTTTTATCTCTTCTACAAAATGGATTGAACAATGAAAACATTTTTTTTAAAGTATATACCTCAAATATTTTTAGCACGTATAGGTCATCTATGACTTTCTGTCGCAATTGATCTAAGCAGTTTCGCATGAAAGAAACATAGGCTATGCCCAATTCATTTGTTGGCTTCTAATTATTGGTAAAATAATATGAAAAGTCTGGTTTTATTCTTCTTATTCCTCTATATTTATCATAAAATAAGATTAAAATTATTGAAAGAACTATAGTAACCTTGTGTAAATAAATAATAATTACTGAACCTTTATGAAATTTTAAATATTATTAAGGTTCCTGTACCTGAACCTTTATAAAATTGAATTCCTTAACCTGCACCGAACCTTTATAACTTTATTTTCTTAGCTATATGTCAAAAGGTTAGACACTCTGGATGGGACATCTACAAAGCTGTTAAGAGTAAAGGTTACTTTTCTGTTACATTTAATTTATAATTTAATATAATTCTGTTTTCTTTTGGTTAATACTTTATGCAAATTATTTCATGCTTCTTTAATGTTAACTTACTTACTGTTATGTTATACAAATAAAGTGCTGTTCCTATTTGAGGCATTAATAGCAACATATTTTTTTGATTCTTCTTTCAATTCGATTTGATAGTGAAATGTATTAATTAATACTAAATAAATTATATTTTGTTATTTTAGTTTAAAGCCACACTTTAATTGTAATAGATTAAATATATAATCGATTTTGTAAAAGTTATATATAGATACATTTTCTCATTTTTAAATATATTATATTATAATAATAAACAACGCTTTATAATAAACGCCATAGATAGTAGGCATTGTTATAGTGCGAATCTCCTCCAATGGTTTACTACGGTAATTCAACGATCCTTGATAAGGAATATTGTTCGGCTAATTTATTCACTGTTAATAGTTTTTCGAAAATCCCCCCAGATCCTAATCGTTCCATAAGATAGGAAGTATGGGTGCTGCTATGCGAGAAAATGTTATTTTTTCAAGAAAGATATCGGATCTGACTTAAAAAACCATTTTTTGCAACTTCTATTAATGTTATCTTTGCTTTAAGCTTATATAATTTCTTTAAGTCTGGCTTAAATAAGTCGGCAAATTTTACTTTATATTTATCTTACTTTTAATTATATAAATTTATGTTATTTTTACACTATCAATTATATGCTTTAAAATATTAGTATAATTTTTTAAATTATATCGACAACCAATTATATTTTTTCAGATATTTACAATAAGGAATTTAAAATCATATCGCTTATTTTTAACAACTACCTGATATATTTATTTTAGAATTTGTATATGATATATTCGTTTTTTCTATATGTGCTTATGATAGTAAATTCAACGTTTGTTTATTTAACAGCAATTAGGAGGATCCAGTATTCGATTATAATTACCTATTATATTAGATACAGGAGACTCCGTATAGCTGTTAAATACACAAAGTTGAATTTACTATCATATAAAAAAAAAATTCTTATTTTAAAATCATATACAAATTCTAAATAAATGTATTAGGTAAAGTTATGTTAAAAATAAGATATATTTCAAAATTTCTATATTGCAAAACCGGAAAGAATATAATTGCTCGAGATAATTAAAAAGATTATCCTAATATTTAAAACAGGCAATTGATAATGTAAAAATAAACGAAAATTAATTTATTAAAAGTAAAATAAATTATAAAGTAAAATTTGCTGACTTATATATGTCAAACTTAGTGAAATCGCTTAATGAAAGAAGATGCAAAAGAATGATTTTTTAAGTCAAGTCAAGGTACCTTTATCTTGCAAAAATAAAATAGACGGAACAAAATAATTGAAAAATAACATTCTCTCGGAGAGCAGCAATCATAGTTCCAATCTTAAAAAAAAAGATGGGATGATTAGAGTCTGTGAGGATTTTCGAAAAACTTATAACATTAAATCTTTAACTTAATAATATCTTTTACCAAGGGTAGATAAGCTACTAATGATCGTATTTTACAACTCTAGATTTATTTAATATATATCATCAAATCTAATTAGGCGAAGAAACAAAAAATATAATATCAATACCCCAAATGGACTATATCGGTATTCGACTACCATTTAGAATCTCTTAAGCTCTAGCGATATTTCAACGTAGCATCGATTCACTACTAAAAGTTCTACTAGGAATAACAGTTTATTTGGATTACATAACAGGGTTAGCATTAAAACATTTTGCATAAGGTATTAACCGCATTAAGAGACAATGGAATTATATTAATTTTGACAATGTAAATTTTTTGAGTTAGAGATAAAATTTTAGGGCATAAATTAATAAAGGTACATAGCCCACGCCCATTATGAGAGCAACGGACGCCTCGAATTATGGAATAGGTGGCATTATCTTATTCTTTTTAATCGGATATCGATAAACCGATCGCTTTCGCGTCAAGAACCTTATCGCCTGCAAAAAAACTATATTCAAGTGGAATGAGTTATACTTATTTTTGGTCTTAAAAATAATTTAAATCACATTAACAGGTAAAAGCTCTTCAATTATAACTGATAACAAAGTACTAATATCTTTATTAAAAAAATATTTATTTTATTTTATAAATTTACAAAGAGCGAAATGTCGCCTAGGTTAATCAGATGATCATCATTTTTAGCTAATTTTGATTACTCGTTATCTTTAAGAGGAACAAAGAAACACGGATATTGCTACATTCTATCGTTAAGAGTGTTATGAGTGATCGTTCCAAAGATATTAGAAGCATAAGTATTAAAAAGTCTAAAAAGGACATCAGAGAAAGACACATATGAAAACACTTGCCTTAGAACGATCATGTATGGTGGTCAACAGTGGATAACGATATTGAAAATTTTGTAGAAAAATGTAACATAAATTAAAGTTATTCAAATTTTCAAAAACCGATTAGTCCGTTTTGGTCGAATAAGGGATGACCATGGACAAGACTAATCTGGGTTTTGCAGGACTTTTTTAACGAAAACTATGTTTATAGTTACAGTTGGCTAGAAAGTTAATCAGTTCACAAATAATACAGAACCATACAATGCTTAAACAAATTATCTGGAAGATTCGGAACTACAAGATCAATAGTGAGCTATAGTGGATCCTCGTTTCAAAGTAAAGTATTTAAAGAATTTTATAAAAACTTACTCAAAACATATTTTAATATTGCCATATCAGAGATCGCAAGGGGAAGCTGAGAAATTTGTAAAAACCTTTAAAATTTCTTATAAAAACGTATAACTTGAAGATAGATTTCTGAAATACTCCTCATACAATAAACAAATTTTCATCAACATCATATATGCTAAAATCTGTACCACAAGGCCAGTTAAACAAACTAAAATCACACCACAACGAGGAGATGAATATATAAAAGGTTTTGATATAAAAGAAAAAGTATGAGCCCGAGATAGTCATCGAGAACCATCGTGGATTTCAGCCAAAATAAAAAAACAGATATGTCTTTTATATCTAATGGCAGGAGATAAATAGTTTTAAAGAAGACATTCAGATCACTTAAACCAGAGTAGATAAAGACATGTTACTTCATTTGAGGTAACAAAACTTGAGAAATCAAGATTTAACTAAAAAAACTCACGACCGTAGGTCCCCCGCTGGACCTGAAACCGATTTTGAAGATAAAATGGCTGAAAAAACAATATCCTACAGGAAAGAAAATACCGAGAGAGGCATCAAAATTAAAATGGAGAAAGGTGTTATATTCAATTTTTATTTATCCGTTTTGTTTTATAATAGTGCATTTGGTTATTATATTATTATTAGTTTATGTATATTATATATATAAAGAAATTTTTCTTAAATAAATCACTACTTGATTTTGATATCGAATTCTCAATTTACTTAAAACACTTTAGAAAGATTTAACACTTAATTATATAATTATGAGTTTATACAATAACAACATACCGCTAGCGTTAGAATGGAAGAGAACAAACTATTTTCATCGTAACGGGCTAATTTAAGGAGAACACCCATCAAAACTTCCTTTAACTGTAAAGAAATTGAAAATCGTAAAAAAAAATATTAGAAATTCTATTAAATTTCCTCATTCGCTTTGACTTTAAAATTTTTGAAAAACAATTTTGATGATATAGATTCAACTGGTTTATTCAAATTTAGTTTTCTAGCCAAAAATGAGCGACAAGTGAAAACTATCATGTTATTAATTGACTTGCTAGTACCAAGTAAAACATCTCTTCCTAATAATCCATAAAATTTAAAAAAAATTCCATTATACAAATCTTTAAAAAAAGGATCGTTAAATTCAATGCTCCTTCATCTTCAAAATTAAATACACATTATATATAGATATAACTTTTTCGATTAATAAATGTTGCATGTTATCCTGTATAGTATCAAGGTATTCGTCAATTTTTGTATGATATTGGTGCTAAGAAAATTTTTATAAATATTATTTTTTTTGTATTTATATAACTGCAAAAAAATTATCCAGACCTTTAAAAATTGTTTAGCAGCGACAAAAAAAGTTCTTTAATTGTTATTTATATAGAATTTCATCATAATAATGAATTTTAAAAACCAGTTTCTGTTTATTAATATCTCGCCATAGATTCACTAAATTAGTAACAAATTTAATCAATTAATTTCATCATTAACGTTATTAAACGTATACGTGTTCAAATTTCAAAATAGAATTAGTTACGAATTTTCGACCACTAAATTTCGATTATATGTTTATCGTACACTATTTTAAATTAATATATTTAAGTTCATCAATGATTTTATTGTATCATCAGCTACTACATCTTGAAAGGTAAAGTTGGAAGCCCTAAAAGTATGTTTTTGTAAAAAAAATTATTTATCTTCTTTCTCTTTATTACTTCTTGATCTTGTAATAATGTGTTAGACTACTTGAAAAATATAAAGATGTTTCCATTATCAATTTATCAAATTAACATGCTAAATTCGTTTAAAATGCTTGAACAAATGAATTAATAAGTTCACGAAATTCGTATTAATTTAGTGAAACTAGGCCTATGTATATCATGAGATTTTGGTATTAAGGATGCTCTAGTGTGTAAATAAATTTCCTTATTAAATATAATTTGTTATTTATTTTGAAAATTACTGACTTTGTTATGCAATAAATCAATTTACAAAAAAAATAAATTAAATTCAGAATTACTAGACAACGGTATATAAAAATATAATTTACCATATCAGCACCGTCTACTGCGCATAGTTTCATACTCTGCAAATAAATTGTTATAAAATAAATAATATTATTTATAAAATAAAATAATATGGCGTAGCTATTAAGCATTATATCAGTGCCATCGCTAGCTCTCAACATTTTCGTTTATAAAGATTTTCTTTAAATGTAGACGTGCTCATAAAAACGTTAGGCTCAGATAGGAAACATTATAGGTGATAAAAATTAAAATTAGCCTTGTCATTCTTTGCTGTCCCTCTATAGACACTGCCTATTAATGTCATAATTTAACATTTTCTTTGTAAAAAAACCCATCGTAAAATCATAATTTGGAAAATCATGTTATTCAATTATATTTTTAAAAAAGATAAAGAAAATATAGCAAATTTTGTATTTTAACACGATTTTTATTATTTTATAAAAATTACGCGTTTTTAAAATGCACCTTAATTGTTATAAAATGTATACTTGTTTTTTTGGAAACTAGAACACGAATCTAAGAATCAAAGAACAACTTGTATTTATTAAATTATAAAGTTCAAAATAATAAACAAAGGTGAATTATATATAAAAATGAAGTGTTATCTGCAAATCCGCCCAAAGCAGGGCCAAAAAATTTAAAATTCCGGGACGGTCTCAGTGTAAAAAATATTAAAACTCTAAAAAGATAACAGACATTCTTGTTTAATCAAAATAAAATGACAATTTATCTGTGATAAAACCATAAGAGATTTTAAAAAATTAATTTAACTTTATAAATATGCGCTATTTATATTTTAATTAAATTTTGGGGCAAGCTTAAAAGCAATTTTTTTTTAAAAAATGAAAAATGGAGGCTTCTAATTTGTAATGAGCTTTCCACAAGGCAAAAAAAAAATTGATCTTAAGTTAATAATCGGGCTGTGGTAGAATATTTATATTTATTTACCCTATTTTTAGCATCGAGAAGCACGTTGATCATCGTACAAATTTCTAAAGGTAAAACGTAATCGGTAGTTTTTTTGCCTCGACTTAGCATGGCATCAAAACTTTTGTAAGTCCTTTAAAGAATTTTTTAAAATATATATTAAAAATAAATTTCGTAATGCTAAGAAATCACTCGTGCTTTTAAGGATTAATGATTTCTATTAAATTACTTTTAATTTAGTATGTTAAAGATATATTTTATAAGTTAATTTAAAGAATAAATACCGCTCTTTCTTTAAAAAAAAATAGGATAAAGAATACACATTAAATTGGTCCATTCCGTTATAAACTAACATTTTATAATAAATCATAACAATATAATCCTTAATAGAAAACACAATAAATTAACATTTTATATAATTATATAGAAACAAACCTGGCCACGCATGATTCTATCATATCTGCGGCCATAAGCTTAAGCCGTTGTTCCAAATGCTTAGCGAAAACTTCGTCAGGCCATTTAAGTTGTTCTATAAAAGTTTGGAGGGATTCAAGTTTCCAAAACATATCTTCAGATGTTGTGCAGCCGTTACTTCATTTTTTTGCAAATTTTTATTATATTATATAAGATTTTAATAAATAAATTTATTTTGCTTTGATTGATTCATCTTAAGACATTTTAATTTGTCGTTCTTATCAATTACCAAAACATCTCACTAAACTATAAAAGAAAGATATTGTGTGTTAATATTTTTAACTAAAATGAGTTTAAAAAACTTTAGCTTTTGGAGGGGCTGAATTAAATCCCCTTTTGCTCCATTATGTAAAAAAAACAGTTAAAATGAAAGAAGAAAAAAACAATGGAAGAAAGGGTAGCAAACAAGATGATCAATAAATTTTCGAAAAAATTATAGGTTTTATAGAAGCAGATTCCGATTTTAATAATAACATTGTAGAAAAGATGTCTATATGGAAAATAATAAACCATAAATATAAAGCAAATTGGGCATTTCAATTAAAAAGAGAATAATCGACATATTTTTTTTCTTCCAATTTTTTCATGATTCAATTGTGTCAAATAATTTTTAAACCATCATTTCAAATATAAATAAATTGGTCAATTTAAAGATATAAACCGATCACCGAAATTAAAGAATAAGAAATATCGGGATGATTCAATATTTAAAAAAAATAGGTACATACATCGCAATAAAAAATAATTGGGTCTCCGCGCCAATTATTATAATACTAACCGAGATTACCGATTTAATTATTAATAGTGTAGATATATTGGGTTCATCTAGTCAAAGTCATTAATGACTTTCAATGGTGGTTTCAATGGCTGTATACTTCAATGCATATCGTAACCTCGTATATAGGATTTCCACATTTGCCGTATTGTATTGAATTTTCAGTGTCCCGAAATTTTAAAATCTTAAGTATGGCTCCTCGAGAAATATCACAAACGAGTTTATAATGCATAATACAATTCATGTGTTTATGGAGAATTTGAAAATAGAAATAAACAGTGGAAATACTATATTTCTTTCAACACAATATATAGAAAGATAATACTTTTTAATTTTAATCGTAGTATTCTCATAAATATGAGTTCTATAAGATATAGTTGATTTCTTTCCTCACAAATATGGTCAATTTTATGCTACATTTTAATAATGACTGAAAAGAAGCCAATTAATACCCTTTGGTCTCCCATTTCTCTCGTTCGAACCCACGATGAATGGATTGAGCTATGGAGGATTCCATGATATCCACATATCTCACGACCATGGGTGCAAAAACGTTTTGCAAGTGTTGGTGAAACTTTCCGTTGTTAAGTGTTTCTAAAAATTTAAAATAACATTTTTCAAACCAAATTTGAAAAGAATAGTAATATATAATAAGAGGTAAATATATATAACAGAAGATAGGATAGGTATAATAATTTTTTAGATAGAAAAAAAAATATTATTGTTATTTGATTTTAATATAACATTTGGAAATTTGTTTTTATATGCATAATATTTAAATAAAATAGTTTCCAATTAACTAGTGTCACTTCTTTAACAAAAAAATTAAATAAAAATAAATTAGTAGTATTAAAAATAAAAAAAACGTTTTTTTATCCATATAAATATATAGGATACCTGATTTAGTGAGATAGTTATTTAGTAACTGAAAAAGGGGGAAAGCATCCCAGGAATCAGGATTAAGGAAATCGAGAGTAGAATCGAGATCTACTGCGAAAAGTGACCAAAATATTTCTTCGTGCTCTATCATAAGATCTTTGAACCAAGAAAAGGCCTGTGTTGAAAAAAAATAACAATCGAGAAAAAGAGGTATTAGAAATATTATAAATAATGAAGAAGATAAATTTTGATAGAAGGGTAAATGGTGAAAGAACAGTTATGGAAAAGAAAACATATTAGAGTGTAATTAAAGCTAGCTGTTAGATCTAGTTTAGACTTAATAACATAAATTAAATGTTATATAAATTATCTTATTCTGCCACATAAAATAAGTTTTAAAAAAATTAGTCCATCCCATAAAATAATGAAAACAGAATTATATATTAGGCATAGCTATAATTGTTTAAAATTTAATATGTCGATATTACACATAGACTTTCATGGTTTATCATTCAAAAAAAATAAGAAAAATAATATTTATTTTTTAGAAATAAGTAGTTTTAATTACAAAATAAAATGAGAAAAAATAATAAAACAAAGACAATATAAATGAATAACTCTTACGGACAACAATTAAATTTCATTTAAAATAAATTAAATTTAAAAAAAAGTTCTTTGACTGATTTTTGTGAAGCAAAAAAAACTTCAGCGTGATATTCTTCATTCTGCTGCAGTAGCTCTATGCACATTTCGGCCAGGTTTATCAGACCATCTATCTTCTTTTTGATGGGAGCTGTTGTTGAATTGATAACTTTAAAAATTTATCATTTGAAAAAATATTTAGGAAAGTTAAATAAAGAGTTTAAAACCAAATTTTTTTTTGAACATTTGGGATTTCAAAAGGAATACATATAAATGACATGATAGTAACGACCTCAAATCACAAAAAAAGAATAAAACATGCGATTCATATAAAAATATAAATAATTTATAAACCTTCGGTTTGTGAAAACGATGAAATTTTTGTGTAATTAACGAGCGCGGCTTTTTCTAAACATTTCCGGATAATATTTCTAACATCATCTGGCGGAGCGGGAGTTACTATGTCTTTCATCAAAACCTTTCATTTTAAGATGATTTTATTGAGAAGAATTTTATTAAAAACAGGTATTAGAAAATATATAGCTTCAGAAGATCTCTAAAAAACTCTAAGTAAATCCGGTAAAACATTGCTTACAATGCATTCGCAGAAGTGGAAGGCTGGTAAACCACTCTGCAATTTGGGTATAAAACAAGACCTTAACTTAGCCGTATTCTCTTGTAAAACAACCGATCCATGCAAATATTTTGGGCAATAATTGAATAATAGTAGGATTTGTTGCCAAGGCAAGTTCCAAGCTAGCCTGTGTTGCCTCTCACGCCCAAATATTTATAGGGACTTCATTGAGGTTACTAAGAGAACGAAGTCTAATAAATATCATTTCTCAGTAATATCTTTTAATTCTAATCCTTCTGACCATTATGGCCACGTTCAAAATTTATAGCTTCATTAATGGTAAAATAATTACCTTGAAGATCCCAAGAAGGTTTTTTTTACCTCCGCCAAAAACTGGAAATTCAGGTCGTTAAATCAAATTTTCTCTGTCTATTTCTATACCGTACTTGCCCTATTTTTAGAGAGTTGGCCAATAAAAATCAATATGATTTAAATTACCCCGATTTTTTAAAAAAATCAGTGATTTAAATCAATATTTTTAATAAAATTTCATTTACTAAATTTGATCAAAATACTTAATATAGGGAAAGATAAAGATAGGATTATTTTAGAGTAAAATAATTTTTATATGAAAATACTAAATTGTACTAGTAATGATTACTTATTAGATAAAAAAAATACTTAATTTATTTTGTATTTCATTGTTTCGATTTTTGACATAATTAATTTATTTTGTATTTAATTGTTTCAATTTTTGATATAATTAATTTAATTGAATAATTCTAATCCTTAAAAGGGCCAGCATCCCGAATACTCTAGAGCCTGAACTTATTCCCGAGCAAAAACAGAAAATCCGAGTATCAACCTAATACTTTGATCTACCTGTAGCTTGGGATTAATTACACATGCATCTTTTCGGCGCGTTCCAACAAAAATGCTTCTGCACTTAATTCGGTAGAAATTTTGAAAATAAACATATATTCAGATATCACTAACATAATTTTTATCCCACTTGTCACCATCACTCTTGGTGTTTTTGGTGAGGAATTCCTTAAATTTAGCATATTATTAGGAAGAAAATTAAGCCAAATAAGTGGCGATTGTAATGTAAACTTCTATTTCTAACCAGCTATTACAAAATTGCATTGCTATTCATGGTTCCATATAGCAATGCAATAAAACCTATCTCTTAAATAATTTAATTTAATTTTTATTCTGTTTGTTTATTTTAATTATATATATATGTATTATATTTTTAAATGATTTTTTATATGAACTTTGTTTTAAATTAGTTTTTTAAAATCTCAATGTAGAGAAATTATTTAATAATCCAAAAAAAATAATTAGGTTGATAAATTCAGGGTTGTGAGCCCTCTCTCTAAAAAAGGATTCTGGTTCAGTGAAATATCTCTGAACCCGGTTCAGATTCAGGATTTGCCGTCTAGAGAAATATAGGTTTACAAAATTTAGTAAAAATAACAGAAGCATTAGTTTTTTTAATCATTTACCATAAAAATATTTATATCATTATTATTTAAATAATGATATATAATTTAATAAATAATATTCTATTTATTTTTAAAATTTTATAAGAGGATTATTATATCTTCCAAAATCTAGATGTTAAAATTAAGATTGATTTTTCATGCCTAACTTTAACAGTGCATTGCAACTTTTCATGTACCCGACACTGGTATTTTATTTTAATTGTCTATTCCTAAGTTAATACACTACTGAAGCTGTTGATTGTATTACTGGGTCATTCCATGACAAATCAACCACGATTCGGCCGACCCCCTTCGATTTTTTTAAAATTTGGTAAGCAAAGAAAGGTCAATGTAACTAAGAAATAGCCAAAATTTTAGCCTCGTAACATTTATATTTTTGGAGATATTAGGGTTCAAAGTGGCAAAAATGTCGTATTTTTACCATTATCTGCCTTCATTCAATTAAGCATATCTTAAAAACTATCTAATTGTAAATAACAATTTTAATATCAAAATTACTTACAAAGATTCTACTTTTAGATAAAAAAAAAAAATTTTTTTTTTCAATTTCCGGCCATTTTATTAAATATATAAGGACTAAAAACGATTTTTTAGAAATTATACGACCTTCAATTTTTTTAAAAAATTTAGTAGACAACACTGAACTCTTCCTTTATATTTATAAAAAAAAATTGGTCTGGGACGAGGCCATCTTCATTCTCAAAATCGCGATAAAAATGTTTAGAAAAGTGTATAAATATTTTCCCGAAAGGGGGCGTCTTTGCATAAATTTATATTTAAATCAGTTTTTAATGGCTTTTCTTGGACTATTTGATATAATTTAAAGGATTATTCATCTTGTAAATATAAATTATAATATTTTCTTCACTTATGGGGCTTTCATTCAAGTATAGAAATTATCTATCGATAAAAGAAACTCAATTTATTGCATTATTATTTATAATTATTATATATTTGCCCATATAGCATATATTTAACGAATATTAATAAAATATGATCCACCAAATATCGATTAATTTTTTAAAATAATGTGATCGTCGCAAAAAAAATAAATTTTTCAAAGTCAAGATATATTATATTTTTTTTGTGTCTCCATATTATGTACATTGTATTTATTGTTTTGTTTTTACCAAAAAAAAATAATATATGAAGAATTATAATTCTTCCATTGACGTGGAAAAGCTAATAAAATATTACAAATATTAATTTATTATTTATTATAAAATTATATACAAAATAAAAGTATCATCAATAACCCAAACAATATAAATATTGGATCGGATTTTCTAAAATCGGCATAGCTTTACTTGTAAATAAGAATAAATGAGTGTTTCAATCAATAAAATAAAGAAAAATTTAAAATTGATTAATCATTCAATAACACATGCTCACTATATTAATTCATTTTTTAATTAATTTCTTGGTATTTTAAAAAAATTATAATAAATTCTAATTATTCTTATAATAAATTCTAATTATTCTTATAATATCAAAGGTAAAAAAATTATTTAATTGAAGCGATAAATTTTATAAAAAACTAAATGAAAATAATTAATAATGTCTTATAAGGATATTTTTGGTTTTAAAACTAAATCAATAATTTTTTCAAAAATTAACCAGTTACTTTCTACATCAAAATAGGGTTTTTGGAACAAAAAATGATTATACCATATTTTTACTAAATTTTATATAGAATTTTACATGAATAAATAGTCCTGAAAATACTAGGTTAATTTAAATTATAATTATTTGTTTTAAGTTATGATAAAATATATAATATGTAGAGCGAGCAAAATCAGATTAGTGATATCGGTTATTTGTCCGATATCAATATAATATCGTATCGGATTAACCCCCTAATCGGTACACCTGTATTATTAGATATTCTATGATATTTTTATAAATTAATTTGTTTTATCATATAGAATTTCAATAAAATGAACAAAAATCTTATTCGAAAAACTAGATGCTGTAACCCTTTTAAAATACTAAAACATAATAATGTAACTACAAATCTTAGAAATCTACAATCTTGGATGTCACTTCACTCAGATGATAAGATATGTGATAAATGTCGAAGAAAACTCGGAACAGCTAGTAAGTCAAATGACGCATTTAAAGACCCTGATATTCATCATATCGAAGAGAACCTGGCTTATGAATCAATTAATACATCATTGATAGAAATTGGAGAATCTCCAATAAAAAAGAAAAGGTTGAGAGAAAAAAAAGATATCCAATTAAAAAAATTACCAAAATAAAAAAGGCTATAGAAACTCATTTAGATATAAATGCGATTGAGCCAGCTACTATCGATAAAGATGATGGTATTCTAAGCAATATTAAAAAAAAATTTTCACTCTTATCTAAAACTGATAAATATAAAATTTTGACGATATTACCAAAGAATTGGACAGTGTCCAAAATAATGAATGAATTTAATACAACAAAATACATGGCAAGACAAGCTAAATTATTGATAGCGGAAAAGGGATTTTTGTCAACCCCTAACCCCAAGCCTGGAAATACTATAGACGAATGTACAGTTAAAATTGTACAAGAATTTTATTGTACGGACGAAATAAGCAGAATCATGCCAGGCAAGAAAGATTGCCTTTCAATTTTGACCGAAGACGGAAAAAAGAATACAATACAAAAGAGATTAATTTTAGATAATTTGAAAGAAATTTATATATTTTTAAAGAAATGAGGCCTGATGATAAAAATCATAAAAAAATTTTGTTAATATTTGCCATCATGAGATGGATTTCGGGATACAGGCGGAATGGCATTTTTCTGCTACAGCACATGGGAAAAGTGTTTGTGATGGGATTGGTGGCACTGTTAAAAGATTAGCCGCTAGAGCTAGTTTACAAAGACCTTACTCAAAGCAAATAACCACATCATATGAATTGTACGAGTTCGCTAAAGAAAATATTAATGGCATATATTTTGAATATATGACCCAAGAAAATTATGATCACGAAGAAATATTACTCAGGGAAAGGTTTTCAAAAACGAGACCTATACCTGGAACACAGAAAATTCACACGGTGATTCCCACAGGTCTACATCAATTTAAGAGTAAAATGTATTCCAATTCAATAGAAAGTAATATAGAATATTTATCATATAATGATGAAAGTATCATTTTTGGAGGGATATCAGGGTATATAACATGTGTTTATGATTCTAATTGGTGGTTAGCCTTAGTTTTAGGGAAAAATCAAAAGGAGGAGAAGAAATATATATAAAGTTTTTACACCCATCCGGACCTTCTAATTCCTTTACATTTCCAAGTATAGACGACACTCTCTACTTGCCAAAATGTCATATCTTAACATTAGTTTCACCATTAACTGCTACTGGCCGTAGTTACACATTGTCGTCACAAGAAAGTAAATGCGCTACCGAAAAATTAGAATCTTTTAAAAGTGAGTTATATATTAGATTTTAAAATTTATATTATATCAATTATTTTTAATATTTAGGGCGCCATATATGAAATGCTAAAGATTCTGATTCATATATTCAAGAAGTATAAATTTGGTTGAATATATTTTATTAATATTAATATATGTTATATTAGCAAAAAATTTTATAAAAAATTATAAATAAAGTAATAAATTGAATTTCTTTTATCGATAGGCAATTTCTATAATTGAATGAAAGCCCCATTTATTGTTATTTTCACTTACAAGATAAATACTCCTTTAAATTATATCAAATAGTCTAAGAAAAACCACATTAAAAACTGATTTAAATATAAATTTATGCAAAGACGCCCCCTTTCGGGAAAATATTTATACACTTTTCTAAACATTTTTATCGATTTTGAGAATGAAGATGGCCTCGTCCCAGATCAATTTTTTTTTATAAATATAAAGGAAGAGTTCAGTGTTGTCTACTAAATTTTTTAAAAAAATTGAAGGTCGTATAATTTCTAAAAAATCGTTTTTAGTCCTTATATATTTAATAAAATGGCCGGAAATTGAAAAAAAAAATTTTTTTTTTTTTATCTAAAAGTAGAATCTTTGTAAGTAATTTTGATATTAAATTTGTTATTTACAATTAGATAGTTTTTAAGATATGCTTAATTGAATGAAGGCAGATAATGGTAAAAATACGACATTTTTGCCACTTTGAACCCTAATATCTCCAAAAATATAAATGTTACGAGGCTAAAATTTTGGCTATTTCTTAACTACACTAACCTTTCTTTGCTTACTAAATTTTAAAAAAATCGAAGGGGGTTCGGCCGAAAATCTCATTTTTTTTGCTCATTTGACATGGAATGACCCTACTATGAATTAAATGGTCTTGCTAACCATCATTTATTTTTTTTATTTAATTGGTAAACATAATTTTATTAAACGGGTCAGATGTAGCTTGGAATTTTATCAAGATTGATAGATAAGAGATTGGTTAAAGATATAAAATTAGCCGTTCCATTGCTACTTCGGTTTTATTGTTTGTTAAATTTGAAACAAGGGGTTAGAAGGTGTAGGTAAAGCTATTATAATAATGTGGATGGATGGTGTGGTGAGTTACAAAAACAACCATTTAATAATAATTAAATAAAGTAATCTAATTTAGAATTAATCTTTTTTTTAAAAATTTTGCCAAATAACCAAACATTTTAAAAATGATTAGATAGCTTATTTGATTTATATAATGTGTAATATTTTGTTATAAACAATTGATTTATCCTCAGAAAAAAAAGGTTAATTAAACCATATTTATCATAATATGATTCATAAGAACTAAAAGGAAGGAAATTTTTAAAATTTTAATTTTTGGGACGTACTCAGGGCACATAATTGGAAAATAACAGTGGCTAAAATTAAAAATTATGATCTTACCGTTACTATTCCAAGACAATTTTTAAAATGAAAATCTTCAACATTTGGACTTGACATGTTTATTTAATTATATGAGGTATCCCCCCCCCCTTCCCGATTTTCCGGAGGTTCTTTTCTGAAGTATTTTTTGTGTTCTATAAAAAACTATTATATGTATATACAATAAGATAGATATTATAATTTAATTTTACGATTGAAATCATCATATATAATTACAATATTCTTACCCTTTCTAATAAGGAGAGACTAGATTTTAAAGCGCCTTCGGGCCTTCCAAAAGGAAAACAGTATCTTATTTCATAAAGAAAAATAATTATTATATAAATAAATTAAAAAGTTAGTAAATAATGTAACTGCTTAAGTATGTCACGTGACTACCATTATTTTTATAATTAAAGTAGCTCTTTATATTATATGATTATTCTCTTAGTTATTTCATATGGACTAACCCTATCACATATCAAGGCTTTATCATTCAAGTCTATGACTACTATGAGGGATTTAAATGCACCCCTAAGTTGCTGTTACAGTAGAATATAATGATAATCACATGCCTATTTTTACTCATTTACCATGGGATTGTAAAATGCCATTATAAATAAGTATACTTTGTTCGTTCGTTTTTCTTCTTATATATTATTATATAAACCTAAAATTTGTGATCTGATGTTCTAGAAGTATTCTAATCTTTTCCTTTATCAAGTCGAATTTCTCCTTTTCTTCGTATAAAACTGTACCTATACCGTCTGGCCTAAACAAATAATAAGAAATAATTCACATAACAACTTTGATCATAATGTCTTTCTTTTGTTTTTTTCTCTTTTAGATATAAATTATTAAGATTTATAACCTATGGTAAAAAAACATGAATCCTAAGGCAGAGCTCTATAGGAGTGTGGGTAATGTGATTTTTTGATTATATTAATAAATGATATTCACTTGAGTTTTGTTAGTTTGAATCATCTTTTGCTTAATTTCTTTTTAACTCCCGCTCTCTAATTACTTTTTACTAATTTTCAATACTTTTTAATCTTTTAAACTTAGTTAAAATGCTGGAAAAAAAATATTCTACACTACTAACTAATATAAAATATAAGTAAAAAAATGAAGAATATAATAAATCACCTATTTCCATGAACATGGGAAGCGCAAAATGCGTAGGAATAATGTAAGAGAGTGGGATCTATCATGACCCCGGCTTGAGCCTTGGTTATAAGGTTATCCAGGTAGCCAAGGTGCCTCATACATCCCCTTACTCCGTACCTACTGCAATATTCTTCCAGCACAAATATTTGACCGGGACTGAACCAGCCCTAAAAGAAAATTAATTATCCATCGTTAAAATAATTGTATAATCAATTATAATCGTGAAATATAGTTATATAGTAAAAAAAATAATGAAGAAAATTATGTGTGTAAATTGTAAAATATATTAATAATATAACTACATAAATATGGGTTTATTATTACTTATCTGAATAATAATCCACATAAATATATTCTTAATTTCTAATTATTGATAATATAATTAATCATCTATGGATAAACGATAATTAAATTAATGCAATACTAATAGATATACATAAACAATTACAAGATGCTATATTTTTCTTAGTACACCTCACATCTCAGCAGTTGTGCCACACATGTTTACATCTTGTCAGAACGGCTTCCAGCGAGTCCATTATTTTTTGAATATTTTTTATATTACCTTATAACTTATGTCCCTTTATGTTAGATGTAAAAAATAAAAACCCGAGCAAAATTTTTACTTAAAAAAATTATATAGCAAGTAAAAATGAGTATAATATTATAATTAATCATGTGATCATTGATGATCAATTGAATATACATTACTTGTAAATTATTATTTTATGATGCAAAAATTTCTTTCTGTTTTTGTTTTTAAAAATAAAGATATAGTGTTATTCATGCGTATTAAAAAATATGAATGATTATAAATAGTCTTTGATAATTGCTATATAAGATATTATTATAGTTCATATATTTTTACATTCTATTTGGATTATATTATTATGATGATCGACATTATATATTTTCTAGTGAATGCAACAATAAAGTCATATGAAATATAGTTTACTATAATAGTGACGAAGGATTTTATGAATAAAGAAGAAAAACCAACTACTGTAATTGGTAAAAGTGATGAATCAAACATTTTAATTAATAAGAATGGTGAGATGAATATTTTAAGTGAAGCGAATAATGGTAATCAAGTAAAAAACAATTTTGAATCAATAAATATAACACAAGTAAAACTTGATAATTTTGATAAACAAAACAATTTTCAAGATTATATTGAATATATAGATATGTTGGAGATAAGAGGGATATTATAAGGAAACCAAGAAAAAAATATTATTTGCATACATGGGGAATAGTAATTTGGCAGAGATGAGGTCATTTATATATCCAAGAATCTTGAAGGAACTTAATTATGAGGAGATAGTTGAAGTTGGTAAGGCAGTGTTTAAGCCCCCTTCAACTTTGTTTAGCTCTAGGATTAAGTTTATGCGAATAGAAAGAGGGGAAGGCAAAGCATTTGCTGAATTTGCAGGTCGACTTAAAAGATTGATACAAGAGTGTAAGTTCTAATCTAACCTTGGTGGGTGAGGGATCAGATGGTGACTGGAATTAAAATGGCTGAATTGGAGAAAGAAATTTGCACCAGATTTTCAGAAGGAATAAATGACCTGGGAGAAAGGGTGAGCTTTCAACACGTTTAAATATGGCTTTGGCAATGGAAAGAGCTGAGGATGAAATTAATGATGGTAAAAAAGGTGAATAAATATAAGGAGCAACTGGAGAATATCAAAGAAATCCTTTTAATCAAAAGTACCTATATAATATTAAAGAAAAAGAAAATTTTAATTATTACAATAATAATAACAATTTTAAGTACAGAGATAATAGTAAATTATAATAATGATATGGGTAAGAACGCCTAGCGACATTTTATCACACGACACTTTATCATGACGACACTTTATCACGACGACACTTTATCACGACGACACTTTATCATGACGAAACTTTATCACGACGACACTTTATCACTCAGTCATTTGATAACGCGACACTTTATCACGCGACATTTTATCATGATATACTTAAAACTTAATTTATTATAATTGAAAAGTTAAATTTTGATAATATCTCATTTTTTGACTTTCATCATGATATACTTAAAACTTAATTTTATATATTTGAAAAGTTAAATTTTGATAATATCTCATTTTTTGACTTTCATCATGATATACTTAAAACTTAATTTTATATATTTGAAAAGTTAAATTTTGATAATATCTCATTTTTTGACTTTCATCATGATATACTTAAAACTTAATTTTATATATTTGAAAAGTTAAATTTTGATAATATCTCATTTTTTGACTTTTCCGTCTAAATCCCAATATTTAAAAAATTTAAATTAATTTTTTATGTTAACGCGACACTTTATCATGATATACTTAAAACTTAATTTATTATAATTGAAAAGTTAAATTTTGATAATATCTCATTTTTTGACTTTTCCGTCTAAATTTCAATATTTAAAAAATTTAAATTAATTTTTTTTTGTTAACGCCACACTTTATCATGATATACTTAAAACTTAATTTAATATATTTGAAAAAATAAAATTTTGATAATATCTCATTTTTTGACTTTTCCGTCTAAATTTCAATATTTAAAAAATTTAAATTAATTTTTTTTGTATTTTTTTTATTGAGAAAAACTCATATTTTAATTTACATAAATATAATTTTTTTTAACTTAATTATCATCTTATATAGGGAAACAGGAGACATAAGCAATAATTTTCTATTTATACTTTTTATTAATAAGTAACTATAAATCAATAAAACACCACACTTAAATTAATGTGTTTATCTATTGATATTTTTAAGCTAATCGTTGTTTCACAAAGATTTATAATTTTTACAAATTAAGGTTTTGTATTTACCCATAAATATAATAATATATTTTTTTCTATATATACCTCAATTTTTTATATTATTATATATTAAAGAATATTTTTTTTATTAATTATAATGTTTGAATTAGGATTTACATCGAAAAATAAACCTACCCTTTTATATCAAAATTACGAATATACTAAATTTAGGACAAATAAAAATGAATCAATATGCTGGAGATGCGCCAAATATAAATCTCTAAAATGCCATTCTTTTATTACAACAAAATTGAATGATATCTTAAAAGGTCCCCTTGATCATACTCATGAGGGTAACATTTCAAAATCTTATGCTCGAAAAGCAATATCAGAAATGAAATCCAAATTAAGTGAATATTCTAGTCCTTCTTTGGTCCATGCAACAACATTGTTAAATTATGATAATAATACTTTGATGGTTATGCCAAATAAGTCTGCCCTTTATCGATCCTTACAAAGGCATAAAAAATCGATCTCTACCATTATATTGCCTCCTATCCCTAAGGATCTCACTTTCTTATATCCGGAATGTTACAGGGATATGCTCAAATACGATTCTGGGCCAGATGATAATTTAAGATTTATAATGTTGAGCACGGACGAACTACTCGAAGGATTATCAAGATCGGATATATGGATATGTGATGGTACCTTTAAAATTGTACCTGAAATATTCTTCCAACTTTATACCATCCACTTTCAAATTGCACCGGGCGCGAATTTGATGGTATATATTGCTTATTACCAAATAAAACGGCGCATACATATGCAAGGATGATAAAAGTAATCATATTATATATTTTAAGAGATGTAATTTAAATTTTATTATAGGAGCTGAAACAATTACTACCAGGGGCGCATCCGAGGAAAATATTGGTGGATTTCGAACAGGCACCGATAAATGCGTTTAGAGCTGAGTATCCACTAGCAGATATCCTTGGATGTTATTTTCATCTAAAACAGAGCGTTAATAGAAAAATAAACGATTTGGGATTAAAAGAGATGTATGAGTCGAATGATGACTTTCGATTGTATAGTAGGTGTTTATCGGCTCTTGCATATGTCCCAGAGGATGATGTTGGAAACTCATTTGATACTTTGGCAGAAATATTTGGTGAATTGAATGGCTCATCTGAGCTAATTTCCTACTTTGAGAAGACCTATATCCGAGGACGTAGAAATCCCAGTAAAAAAATATTTTTTTTATTATAAATTTTTATATTTATAGGGCAACGAAATAACTTTGCAGCGCCTTTATATAATGTAAGACTATGGAATAAACACAATTCCACGTTAGAAGGTGTCGCCCGAACAACAAATTGTGTTGAAGGGTGGCACTATGGAATTCAATCCCTACACCAATGTTCTCATCCAACACTATGGAAATTTTTAGATGGGATACAAAAAGATATGCAGAAACATAAAGCTCTATATCTTCAAGTCGTGATGTCAAAAGCTATTGCCCATATTTCGTGCAATTAAATATATTATAAATAATTTATATTTTTTACTCGTGCGTGATATATTGATTTATAGTTACTTATTAATAAAAAGTATAAATAGAAAATTATTGCTTGTCTCCTGTTTCCCTATATAAGATGATAATTAAGTTAAAAAAAATTATATTTATGTAAATTAAAATATGAGTTTTTCTCAATAAAAAAAATTAATTTAAATTTTTTAAATATTGGAATTTAGACGGAAAAGTTAAAAAATGAGATATTATCAAGATTTAATTTTTTCAAATATATTAAATTAAGTTTTAAGTATATCATGATAAAGTGTGGCGTTAACAAAAAAAAATTAATTTAAATTTTTTAAATATTGAAATTTAGACGGAAAAGTCAAAAAATGAGATATTATCAAAATTTTATTTTTTCAATTATATTAAATTAAGTTTTAAGTATATCATGATAAAATGTAGCGTGATAAAGTGTCGCGTTATCAAATGACTGAGTGATAAAGTGTCGTCGTGATAAAGTGTCGCATGATAAAGTGTCGCGTGATAAAGTGTCGCGTGATAAAGTGTCGCGTGATAAAGTGTCGCGTGATAAAGTGACTCCAAATCGGGTAAGAACAATGACTGTTCACGATGTGGAAGAACTCACACCTCAATCCAATGTTTTGCATCAAGGGTGAAATGATACAATTGCCAAAAGATAGAGCACTATCCATAATACCAACTGTGGATGATCTATTGGACAAATTACAAGGGGGGTTGAAATTTACTGTCATAGATTTAAAAAATGCTTATTTGCAGCTACCAATAAAAGAGAGCTCAAAGGAATACCTAACTATATCAACCCATATTGGCTATTTTCGATATCAATGTATGCCTTTCGGCCTTTCTACTGTGGATTCGCGATAAAAGTTTCGCTATAAAATCCATTCGCGATAAAAGTTTCGCGGACTTTTTTCCAAAGATATATGGATAATCTATTACAGGACTGCCAAATGACACAATGTGAAAAAAGTATTAATGAAATTAAAACAGGCTGGTATGAAGGCAAAATGGGCTTTTTTTTAAAATAATCAGTTTCTTTTCTAGGATTTGTAATAGATAAAGATGGCATGTACCCAGAGAAATAAAAAATAGATGCTATTCGAAGGATACCAACTCCTATGAATATACACCATTTGCGATTTTTTTTAAGACTTGTGAATTATCACGAGAGATTTTTACCACATTTACATGGTATAGCCGCTCCGCTGCATAAATGAACAAGATGTATTTAATAAAATATAAAATAAAGCATCATTTGTCAACAGATAAAACATTAATTCCATATTCGTCAAACTTGCAAATTATATTGGAATGCGACGCCCTTAACACTGGTTTTGGAGCTGTGTAACTTCACATAGTTAAAAAGGATTTTAGCAGACCTATCGCATTTGCTTCGCGAACATTATTGGAGTCAGAGAAAAATTATGCACTAACAGAAAAAGAAGCACGAGAACTTTTGTTTGGAATGGAAAAATATTATACTTTCATTTTTAAACGAAAATTTATATTGCGAACAGATCACAAACCTTCGGAAAATTATTTGGTAATAAACGTGAACTACCAAAAATATCCAATAGTCGATTAATGTGCTAGGCATGGAAAATATCTGCATATGATTTTGAAATTGAATATCGTCCAGGAAAAGAAAACAGTGGCTGATACATTATCTAGACTGCCAGTAGCAAGTATGGAGTCAAATAATGACCAGAAACATGCATTAAAAATTAGAGCTATAAATTTGCTCGATATAAATCTTGGTCAAATTGAACTCCAGAAAGAAACAAGGAAAGATAGATTGCTAAATAAAGTAATTAAAAAGATTGAGAGATGATGGGTGGAGTTTGATGCGAAAAATGATGTAGAGTTAATTTGTTTTAATAATTGTAGGGAGGATTGTCAGTAGATCGTGATGTCATTGAATGGAAGGGAAAGTTGGTAATTCCAACCGTGATGTGGAAATCAATATTAACTTATATACACAGAGGGCATCCAGGAATAAATGATATGAAATCAATTTTTAGAATTTAATGTTGGTGGCCTAATGCAATAAAGATATTGAACAACATATTCGTCAATGTATGCCATGTCAAAGTAACCGGTCGAATATAATGGAGGTTCCTCTATATTCGTGAAACATATCTAATAAGCCATGGGAACGCATATATCTAGATTTCGCGGGACCTATCGATTCGTATTCATGGTTAGTTGGAGTTGATGTACATTCAAATGGGTTGAGGTAGAGTTGATGAGAGAGACAACGTCTAGAACAATGATCAGGTAAGAAAATGGTTCGCACATTTTGGAACGCTAAGACAACTTGTGTCAGATAATGGCCCTCAGTTTAGTTCTGGAAATTTCGAAAATTCTGTTTAAAGATAAATATTAAATTAATACATTCAACAGTTACCATCCCAAAACGAATGGGTTAGCTGAAAGAACAATACGAACACTAGTCGATATTTTGCCACTTGAAAAGATATTAAAGAGCCAAAGGAAGCTATGGGGAAAGTTTTGAAAGCATACAGAAAAGGCGAGCACCAATCAACTGGGCGTTCACCGGCGAAATTATTGTTAGGGCGCAATCTAAAAACTGGATTAGATTGGTTACATCCAAATGTTAAAGATGAGATGAAACGATCTAATATACGACAAAAGATAGCGCATGTTGAACACATTCAAATGAGGGAATTCGAGGTTTCACAGCCAGTATGGGTACATAATGAAATTAATTCCGGATGTAGAGAAGGAATTATAAAATCCAGAACTGGTAGATATTCCTATTTGGTAGAAAGTAAGGATAGAATGCTACAAAAGCATGCGGATCAACTGCGAAAACGGGATGTAGCGAAAGATAGAGAAATAAGGAGAGAGGAAGAAAATGAAGAAAATATGGAGTCGGAAATAGTTGAGAATTTGGAAAATGTAGAAGGATCACCAATAGAGAGAGATAACGGCGAAACGGGAAAAACTGATGAAAATTCAGGTCCACAGGATGTTTTTATTACCTCGAGAACTATAAACAACAATGAGGGGGAAATCATAAAGATCGAGGAAGCCTACACATCGTCTGATTGAAGAGTTTTAAAATCTTAAGTGTGGGGAAATGTGATAAATGCTAGATAAGATATTATTATAGTTCATACATTTTATATTACACTATATTTGGATTATATTATCATGATGATTGATATTATATATTTTCTAGTGAATGCAATAATAAAATCATATGTAATATAGTTTACTAAATAGTCTAATACAGAATGTAATATTAATTAAATTTATCAAAGTCCAGAAAGTGGATTTTACATTCTTTTCCAAAGAAAAAATTATCAAAAGAATCCCAAGTTATAAAGAATTAAAATTTGTATAAATATATACCAAAGAGGCTATAGGTTCCCCAAGCCGGTGATCCAAGGTTAATTTTTGAACGAGTGTGAATAAGGCATTATGATCAAATTTGCATGGATCAGCTTGAACGAGGTCATCCATTCCATGCTTCCTTATTCTATCACTCTCTAATATGAGATAAAATCGTAATTTTGTGTAGTGGTCAAGATTCGGTCTTAAATCCAGACCGAAACGAAAATGGGAAACGAGGCAAAATGAAATCTTTCACAATTAAAAATTGCTCTCGTAAATTATAGAAACTGAGAGATTCTGAATCATAAGTGAGGATTACTATGCATAAAATGACATCTTACAAGAATTCATAATTATTATTAAAAGTTTATAAAATATGAAGTATATATAATATTATAATAATAATTAAAATAACTTTTTTATAAAGAACTTGAAAGAAAGAATGATAGAAAAATTGCCTAAAAAAAAGAAGATTTATTAAGATAGAAATTTTTTTAAATATTTATTATTATATCATTAAAGCACAAATTTTTTTTAAATATAACCTTTATCGTTCATTAAGGGGCTAGGTGGAATGGGTCTGTGCGACTGACCGGTGGCCCTGCATAGAGCCTGTACCCAGAGAGCTCTATCGTTCTCTTCTTCGCTGGCAAAAACGATATTCTCACCTTCTTTAACCGCGGTAAAAAAGTAATGGCCACCTACCAAACCTTGAAAAATTGTTCGGTTTGAAAATTTTTAACAAAAAATTGATATCAAAAATCAGAGTTTCGATAAACGGGTCAAAAGGAAGGCCCCTTTAAAAAATGAACTTATGATAGAAATGATGCATAAAAATACAAATTCAGTTTGAAAATTAACCTGGGATAGATTGAGCGAAATCAATGGTAAAACCATCTAGTTGCATCATTTCTCTAGGATCAGCCTTTTTCTCACGATAGCTACACATAGCGAAAGTGTATTGAGAAACCTGAACAGGGTGTCATATTATGAGTAATATATAAAATATTAGTAAGAGTCTGTAGAAGAATAGTGATTCAAGGTCGTTATCTTTTTAATGTGAAAAATAAAATGTTACTACCCACTAAACGAGTTGATCATCAATATAATTTTATTTTTAAAATATGAAATTTCGAATAATAAGATGATCGGATATCAAGGGGCGCTCGGAGAGGAGCTCAAGTATAATGTATAAAGATTTTTTTAAATATCACTTTAAAGGATTTTTAGTATTTTTCATTCTGGAAAATTAAATTTATAAATTATACATATATTTAGATTTCTCTATTTAAATATATTTAAATTATTAGAGAGTTTTGCCCTTCCTAATAAAATCATTACTATAAATTTATATATTTTAAAAATCAATTATGTTAAAATAATCAAGGAAGTGGAATATTTGAATTTAAAAATTCCCCTATCAAGGCAAACGGTACATGGACTTACTTTTCTGAAACCTATAAATAATCAACCTTAAGAAACAAGCAAAAAATAATTGATTTAAATCAATTTGATTAAATCATGCCAAGCCTATTTTTTGCCCTCTCCTAAAAAATTGGGGGCGCCCCTGCCTGCCATATAATGATTCCCTAGGAGAACAACGAGAAAAGCTAATATTTAAAAGAATGCAAGTTTATTTATACCTGAACGAGTACAAAGTACCGTTTTCTCCACTTTTTCCAAAGATTTTTGCTTCCTTTGGCGTAAAGGTATCCTCCGTGTTTCATATTCTGCGGTTTGTCCATCCTAATAGTCACCTTGATTTTGAGACTAGATTCTGAGTTAGGTAGAGATGCGGCATTATCTTTGGTCGACTGTGAAGAAGTTTTAACATTGGGAGCCAACATTTTGTACCATTCGGGCATTTTTGAGGAGAAAGGTGTGGGCTTGATGACGACTTTTCCCAGTTCTTTGTCTTCGAGTTTTAGCATCTTCACATTTTTGGCGTAGAGTTTAATTTTTATTATAGGAAGAGTGTGGGCAGTAACGAAATCGCCTTGGCTATCCCAACTTTAAAGCGAGGGAGGGAGTGTTGGAAGAAGAATTATAAATTTAAGTTAACAAATAACAAGTCAATAAAGGTAAATATTGTAAGAGATAGAATCAATGCAGAACATCCTTTTTCTTTAAGAATAAAATATTTGATTAGCAGGCCCGTGCAAAATGAAGACTAGGTGGGCAACGGCCATAGGCCACCAATTAGACTATTTTAGAGGCCAACATTAATTTGTTTCCTACAGTGAATTGAAAATTTAAATATAACCAATTATGCTTACCGTAAGCACAAGTCTTGTCTATTATAAATTGTATATAAATATCAGAGACTTGCAGCCTCGCCGGATCTAAAAAATGAAAAAATTTGCAAACCGAGGCTGGCCTAATTTTTTTAAAATTATATAAATGAATCAGTCCCATGATTGATCATACATTCGGGGAGAAAAATGGTGAATTTAAAAAACCCTGGGTGGATCTGAAAATGGGTACCCGTCTCTAATAAATTTAGACAAAATGTTTTCAATATGCCAAAGGAGAAAAATCTGTCATAAGCGTTACCTTTAGCAGGTCCATTACACTTCCGCCTCTGATTAACTGAATATAGGGTATGTTCATTATGGTAAAATAGGAAGCCTTTATATATCAAAGTAGTGGCACCGTTAAGGGAAGATAAAGTTTATTTGTTATTTGAGCAAGATGATTCTTCGAGAAGGACTCTTTTTGCCTAAATAATAACAGCTAGCACACTACTGTATAAAAGCTTCATAAACCACATATATAAAAAATAGGCCTTAGTCTGCATAAATAATCGTTATAATTCAACCAGGGTTTAGAAACTTCTGCCATATCTGTCTGGAGTTTGACTCCACCGTCCACTTCCATAGTGCAATATATCAAACGGTTGGGATTTAAATTAACCAAGCCTTTTACTTCCATCACGATTACCTATTTTTTAATTTATTTATTTTTTCAAAAAAAAATTATAGGGCAACTTAGGTAACCTTAAGCACAATTGGGACCACTGCTTCAAAAAGTTAAAATTGGCTTTTAAAGCAATATTAAATAATAAGACTTGAGAAGGGGACTGAGTCAACAATTTTCATCAAAAATTTCTAAAAAAAATTGAAACTGTATTTATCGTTTTAAATTTTCACAAATTCTCAATCGTTTCACCGATCCAATCCGATATTACTAAATTTATTTTTATTTACTATCTATCTTTGAACCAATGTAACAAAAATATTAATATTTTCTATTTTAAAAAAAACCAACTAATTTCCACGAATGATTAAAGTGTATTTTATTTATTCTCCAAAAGAATCTCATTTAATCAATTTGCGATAATTATAAGTGAATGTAGTGTTGTTAAACAGCTCTATTTAGCCGATTTTTAAAAAGGGCTAAATTAATATTTAAGCCAAAATATTATTACCTAAGCCTCGAAATTAATAAAAGTGATAACCTCTCGATCATCTGTGGGCAAAATAAATACGCTTGAGAAATTTACTTTGGGGTAAAATCTGAGTAAATTGTTCTTAAAAATTGGATAAATTGAGTCGTTTAACAACATTAGCTAAATGTGACTCGTTAGATATTTTTAAATTCTTTTCTTGTCGAAGATAACATAATAAAAAATAGTGTACAATTTATATCAATTTATTTAAACATTACAATAAATAAATTGTATTTTAGTTCCCTTAATTAATTTATTTTTATAATAATTATTATCCAATAATAAAATAACCAAAAACAAAAAAAATATCCGATCTGATCTGTTTTTAAAAAATATAGGCACAATCTGATATTTATATTTTTTGGGCCGATACTTTTGAAAAATCAAAATATCGGTGCCGATTCGATCCGATATTTAATATCGACACAACCCTACAAATTATTATTATTTATAAAAAACGAATATGATGATTAAATTAATAATTCATTATAATTATTAAACTAGGTTTTTATTTATTTCATTGAACCATAAGATTAACAAGAATCAAAAACGATAATATTTCTATGATTAAATAGATTTAAATCGATCCATACCTGACTTTCACTCAAAAGTTTTTTGGAAAACGAAAAATACATAATATAGCTAAATGATAATCTGAGGAATGTATTGATTGATATTATAATATATATATAATATGCGTAAGATAAGGGGAAAATCTTGCAAAATAACTTAATGGTAACAAATTTAATTTTAGCCTCAATTGTCGACATTTTCTTGCGGCATCATGAGTAAACTATTCACTTGGTCTTATGACCAGTTCACCAATCTAGATAGTTAAATCATTTTGTAAAAATGCTTATAAATCAGGAATTCAAACCGACTCTGAACCGTTAAAAATCTCACCCAAACTTTAACCTATAAAATATTTGGCAACCCTGTTCGAGCTATATCCCAATTCTTTTAAGAGTTATTATTAATAATCAATTTTGATTGATAGTATCAGTAACTTTTTTTAGATATTTTTGTATATTGCTATTTGACGCTGCCAGCTACCCAGGTTTGGGTATAGATTCAAACATAGAATATTTTTTTTCCTCTCTATAGATATAATTTGTAGAATTAAATCTTTAAATTTTTTTTAATTGTATATGGCTCAATTTTATTTTTTTTTGGTGGATAAGCATAAAATTTTAAAAAGGGTTCCTCACTACTTTACATATTTCTAATAAATATGTATGCAAAAATATTCTAACCGGTTTTATAAAAGTTCAAACTGAAGCGATATTATTTTTTTTAGCGACCAAAACTGAGCCGTTATTTTTATCTGAACCTAAACCTGAGCAGATATTCATTATGGTTCGGATCCCTGATTGCGTTAATCAAATATTAAGATTTTAGAGATATGTTCTGTTGTTAAAAAAAATTCCCTCCATTTAACTTATTTTGTTCACTATTGTATATTTTTGAAGAAAGAATACTTCGTCGATTAAATCATTTATTTCATTTTAATATGTATAAATCAACAACTGATACGAGATTACAATATTATAAATTAATCATTCTTTACTTCAAGATTGAAAGATAGCACGACGTCTGTTTTGGACAAAGAATTTTCGTTACCATCCATAAAATCCATTTTGCTCAAGGAGGCGGTAGATCTAATTTAAGCAGATGTAAAAACATGGTTAAATCAATATATATGAAATAAGGGTATAAGGAAGGATATCTTATCAGATAAAGTAAATAAATATTCAAGGGCAAGTTTATATGGACTTCTTATCGAGATCATGATCCTAATATAAAAACAGTCCGACGAATTTATGGTTTGCGCCTTGACTTGAGCGTTCACTAGTGAGATAAGGTAATTACAAAGGGGTGATAAAGTTTTCACTAATGAAGGGTAAAATAAAGAGACAAGTAACCTGACTATCAAAATTTTATTATGAAAATAAGGACTAGTATATTAATTCAGTGCTAGGCATCTCATTTGATGTGGCTTATACCATATCTGGCTTACTAAAATAATTAGTAACACGTGTCCCATCATGGAATATTATAATCTATTTAAAAAAATAGATTATATATATCCAAAAAAATGTATACTTTTCTGAAAGTTCTAGACTATTAATTACTGGGTTGGAGAAAATTAATCAATACAAACTTGTATCTAATATATAGACTAATCATTATGACAATATTAAGGAAAAAAATTTATATTCATCCTAATTGTAGTAGAAGAGCTGACCAAAAGCAGCAAAAATATTTGACAAGGATCCGCGATTCTTCCATTACAATATAATATGCATAAAATTAAACTATCATGGCTTCCAATTGATCAATTTTTTTTGCCTTAAATCAATCTATGTATATTATATTATAATTGTATGATCTAATTTTTTTTTTTAATATTTAGTTTTTCTTGCTAAAAAAATTGTTTGGTATTGATTTAATAATGATTTAGAAAGAAATTTATATTAATAAAAAAAATTTTTTGGAGTATCTGAAAAATATTTAAGTTTGTTTTAGATAAATTTTACTATGTTTCTTTTCTTTGCGTTTTAAAGAAAATAGGGAAAAATTTATTGAGCTTCTATGAATCCTTTTAACATTAATTTGTTATACGTTGACGTTGTTAGTGAGGGATAAAAGCGGGTTCTAACTCAAGTCTCCTAGAATATTCTCATTATTTGAATAAAACGTTTTTTTTGAGAGGGCTTAAATAAATAATGACTTTTCAAAAAGTTAAATGCGTGACTCAGAGATGATTTAATTCTCAATTATAAATGATAATATTCTGTATTTTTTTTCGTCTTTATTTTCATGGCATCCCAATATTCCTTCTTCTAAAACTTATAATGAGGTTCCGATATTTGGCTTTAAAAATCATCGTTTTTTAAAAAAAAATCGAGTTGAAAAATAAATAAAAGATTTACAAACCCTGTAGGGTAAATAAAATAAATGAACCTATGATGGTGATGGTATCCTTTGAACTTTTGTAAGGAATATTTGGAATCGGTAGCTGTCTTAGAAACAGGTAAACTCTCCAAGTTAACCATCAGCTGATTGATCTGTTTTCTCACCTCGTCGAAGTATAGTATTTCCATCTCTTTTTGCAAAACGAATTTCGGTAATAGTTTTCTGTCCTATTCGTTTTGATTTTTAAAAAAAATATATATATTGTATCTTTAAAAAAGGTCAATGTTGAGACCCCAGGCCAAATATTCTACTCGAGTGGATATGGTGTTCAATCTTAATAAGGGTTCATAATAATAATATTGGTGAAGCATTCAAATCAAGAACTCAAAATTTATAATCGTTACTCATAATTCGACATGATTTATTGGAAAAAAATGAATATTTGTGCGAAACTACATCGAATTTATTGTAAATACCAATGGTTTTAATTTTTAATATACTTTTTATTAGTATAACATCTGTAATTTAACTATACCATAACTTATGTCATTTAAATATATTCTAATGATCAGTTATAGTTTATTATATTCAATTCAATTGCAATTCTAAAAGTATATAAAATATTTTTATTGTTAAATAACTTTTATATAATAGTAATAAACATTAATCTACATAATAAGTAATAAACAATTATAATATGAAATTTGAATAAATATTCAAAATAATATTTAACATTAATATATTGAAGATTTCTTTTTAGAAATACCAATATTTCCAATTTATCAGAGATCAGCTTATGGCGATAGTACACCAGCTTCACTAAAAACAGATTCTGAAGAGAATATCGCACACTTTTATAAACAGAATGCGCAAAAAAATAACAATTAGGCAGGATGTTTATTAATTAATTATTATTATAATTCTTAAAAACTTTTTTAAAAAATTTTATAACATTTTATTTTTGTTAAAGAAGCCATTTTATATCGGATAAATTTTATAATATTGGCCGTTAACCGATATTTAAAAATGGGAAATCGGCCCGATATTATTTATACAATATAAAATATACCACTATATCATCAAGGCCAGGGGCAATAAAATGACGCTTGTAAAATGTATTTAAAATGTTTTAGAGAGACCAAATTACATATCGACAAATAGAACATAAGAATGGTTTAAAAACAGCGTGTAATGTGAAATATTATATGAAGCAGAAATGCATCAGTCCGATAATGTTAGTATCGGACAGATACTTTTAATTTTTATCGATACTACTTGCCGACAAATTAATTTTTACCAATACTACTGATCGATAAATTAATTTTTATTAGATTGTTATTTATCATACATATAATGTTGAAGATTAGTTTTTTTTATTAAAAAAATTTATCATAATAAAATAAAAATAAATTATTTTTTGTTAAGTATGTGTAATATTTGATAAAACTGTTTAAAATATATCTGAAAAAGAAAAATATTTTGAGAATGATAAGCTTAGGATAATCCTATTAAGCATTCTTATCAATTACCTATCTTCTATTTATCTTAATTATAATAATCATTAAAGCGACCATATCTCTTAGCATATGCTTATTCACTCACCTATCAAAGAAATCATCTCTTTTTTTATAGCATCCTGAGCAAATGGGATTTGGACCTAGATCTGAATAGGAAAACAAAGGATGCAAGCTATATTTTTTTTATAATTAATTTATCATTTTTTAAAAATAAGTATCTCTGGTATCGGCGAAAAAAAAATGCCATCGATACATCTTTGATAGATGGGGGAGGGGAATAGGGCGTCTACCTCTCGATTATAAATGAAGTTTGATTAGAATAGAACCCTGTAATATAAAATAAAAGCCATAATTTTTATTGATAAACTTTTGTGCATTTTTCCAGCATCTGCAAACGGCTATCCAATTCTCTTCTGATCGTGGCTGCTTGTTCATCTTGATTATCTAGCTATAACATTTTTTTTAAATGATAGAAATTGAATTTTTTTTACTGTTATAATTATAAATCGTAAAATCTAATTTAAAAAAGATAACGCGAAATTTTCAAGAAAAAGGGGAAATGATACTGATACTAAAAATAAAAAGACGACAAAGGAAAACTAAAAAGAGGGGTTAGAAAGGATACTTAATTATATTAAGTGAATACACAAATAAATTAGAAGGCCTGATTGATTCTACTATTTGTGATTACCATCTCAATAAATAGACCATCTTTACGTGGGTATTTTTCTTAAAAAAAAATAAATAAAAAAAACAACCACGAGTGGGGGAGGGGCGGGGGGTCTAGCAATTTTTTTTAAACCATAGATTTAAAACAATTTCTGGTTCAATCATACTTTGCATAATTAAATGAATAACTTAGATTAAATCCAATAAAAAAAATCATTTAAAAAATAACTTATCTAAAAAAAATTTAAAAAATATTTGTATCAGTTAATATTATTGGAATTTAATATATTTCATTCCTCATTTCTTAAACATTATAATGCATAAATTTATTATTAGGTACAGATTTTTCATTTTATAATTCAATGGTTAGATACAGATAATATAAAATAAATGCCCAGCTACAATGTTTGGCCATATAAAATCCATCTTAAAAGAATGTCTGTTTTAAAAAAAATATTTAATAATAAATAATGTCTTCGAATTATTTAAGAATATCCTTTAAATAATCTAGATAACTGACCACCACCCCCCTCTTCCCTTCAATTTATTATATCTCCTTTTACTGAAGCCAAAGAATACACCGATAAAAGATATATGGAGAGCAGAAGGAATACAATTAGTGGAATTTAATAGCATAAATCAATAATGACTGATAAAAAAATCTTTAATTTAAAGATTTTTTTATTGATTACGAATTACGTTGCATTAAGAAAGGCCCTAACCATATTATAATGGTAAAAGGGATTTGTGATAAAAAATAATTGAATTTATAATTCAATTCATGTTCAGAGTAGTGTTGTTATTAACGGCTAGATTTTACCAATTTTAAATTTGGATTTTAACCAAAATAATATTAGGCGAACCCCGAGATTTCGTTAATAAATATCCAAACCTTTATGCCATCTATGAGCAAAAACTCCAGGCTTGCGCAATATAATTTGGCAAAAATATTGGGATACCCATTTTTAAAAATCGAGCAAATACTAGTTCAGAGATATTTCTCTGGATGTAATGAAAAATGAGAAATAAATCAAAATTATGTAATAATTAAAAGGGGTTCGCCATATCATATAGCTAGAATTTTCTGAAGGAAGGGTGGGGGGGGGGGTACTGCATTAGATATTGTATATATTTATCTTAAAAAAAGATCTAAAAAACTCTCATAAAACTAGAGTTTTGGATCAGTCAAAAAACTTAAGGGTCCGTGGTCCGGGCTCAGATAATTTTTAAGAAATTATCAATTGTTAGAGGTTTAAAAATATATTCAAATTTTTTTATTATTAAATATAGAATGGATTTATAGTTTAAAAGACCGATAGTTCGTTAAAAAAAACGTGCTTCTCTAAATATAATTATAATAAATTTGCTAAACCGATATTCGTTAAAATTCGTATTCCTGCGCAAGAAAAATTGTTATACTGAAATTCATTTGTATGAGATATTAATAAAGTAACCAATTAACGTATAAATGATAAGTTGTACTAAAATAGCTAAATATTTTGTTTCACATTCTAAATCAAATAAAATAGCGAAAAATATTTTGTGCTTAAAGAAAATTACAGATAAATAAATATAATTTACGAAAAAAAAGATATAAGTTGTGTACTGGTTCGACTTATCTAAACAGCCCTTAAAAGTAAGAGAGAGATACACAAAAAAATGAAGAAAAAAATATATAAAAAATAAAAATGCTACCAAACACTTTAAAAAACCAAAATAGGGCGTCAGGGTTCAAAAGCTATCCTAGACTAAAAAGAAATAAGAATAAAAAATAAGAACCAAAACGGGACCAAATTGTTTTAAAAAAATATTTAAATTAAATTTAATATTGTGAAAACTTGTTAAATGATTATTTTAAAAAGATCGAATCCCGATCTCTCAAAAAACAGGATCAAAATCCAGGATCAAATTTTTGATCGCGATCCCAATTCTGATCCTTTTACATTAAGGCAAAATAAATATTATTTTCAATTTTTTTTATTAAAAAAAAGGAAGCGGAAAATAAAAATTTTGAAATTCCAATGGACACTAAATTATGGTAGATTTCTTCTTTTTTAAAAAAAAAAAAATTAAGCGAAAATCTATCGAATAAGAATCTAAATCACCATCCTCATTTCCCCCAAATATAGAATCTAGCAACTTACTAAATAAAACGCTCAAATTTTATATTACTATAAAAGTAGATAGTCCCTTAATAATTTACAATAACGACCAAATTTTATCAGACCATTATTTTTTATATATCAATTGTATCTCTCTTCCTTAAAGTACGCGTGGTTTGTTTCGGAAAAAACGGTAAACCCCTACACCTCCTAGTAGGTAAAGTAAGTAAAATGCAAACTATTAAATAATATTGTTTCGACTCTAGTCCAAATCAGACCTTAGTTTGAATCAAGAATCAAATTATAGCTATTTAATATTACTAATGGGTCGGGGTTTTCCCCAATTTTATGGACCTTTTTGTAAATTTGATGGTTTTTTCCCCTGTGATATAATTTCCGAGAGTTTTTTTTCTAAAGCTTTTTCCCGGATATTTCTTTCGAGTTTGTTTCTCTTATTGTTGAAATTTTGTATGGTTATAGTTGACATTTATTTTGATATTTAAATTTCCATTTAGTTGGATATTACATATGATTAGTGTTGCGATGATTATTTATTTTAATGTTTAAATCAAATAAATTGATTTTGAAAAATATACAAATATCTATTTGCGAAATTGTAAAATCAACAATAATTTTTTTTCATAATACTGATTTAAAATTGCAATTTCTTTAGTTGAATAAAGTTAAATAAAATCCTAGTACCAAAGCTTCTAACACATATTAACAAGAAATTTAGTTTAAAAAAAAATCCTAATCAGCATAAAATCATATTCTTATATTTTTCGTAAATAAAATAGATCAAATTTTATCGTTTTTAAAATTAAATTAATGGGTGTGATTTATAAATAAAATAAATCTTTAATGCCCAAACCAAACACGTACGTCATATTATATCGATTTATTAAATATAAAAAGGCTATTAATTATTTATAAATATATTTTATAATTTACTAATTCCTCAATCGTCAATTACGCTAAAAATTTCAAATATAGTATAATCGGTTCGCTATTAGTATCTTAATCGGGCCCCGGAAAATCAATAAACTGCAATGTTTCTCATGTTAACGTGCTTAACACTTTAAATCTTTAGCTGGTAAGGTTATCATGGAAGTTATACTTATTCAAAAAAAATTTCTGAATAATTAATATTCTATTTAATCATTTTAGACTATTTATATAAAAAAATATAAGAAAATAATTTAAAAAAAAAAAACTTTTCAAATATTGCATTTGAAAATCAATAAATTATAATATTTGTTTCCTAAAAACTTGCATACCAAATATAATTCTATTCATCCTTTTAAAGGAAATAAAAGATTAATTCAAAATAATATAAGTCAGTTTTTTTTTGTCAAATTTTTCTTATTTATCTTTTTAATTCGGTATTATAACTTAAATCTTAAAAATCCTTTTAAAGTATAATACTTTGTCATTCAAATAAGCATAATATACTTAGGGCCGGTTATCATAAAAATACAACACTATTCACTGGCTTCAAACAATTGTATTGGTTTAAATTTCCCTATAGTGTAATGTATTTCTATTGGGTTATAGTAAAATGGGTTTATCATTGTTCAAAAGAAAAATTTCAAAAGTCAGATTTAAGTTTGGAGTCTCTACATCTTTGATTTTAATTACGATATCCAAAATAAATAATAATACATAAAAATATCACTGTTAAATCTAATATATAATCTCCATAAACTATAAGTGCTCGTTTTCCTATTTTCTTAATGTTAATTTAATCTTATCTATCAGCTTTCCTAACCTATCATCTTTATGTTATAAAATTGAGGGGGATTATATAACCTGTTAAACTTTCGATCTATCCGTCCCGCTGATTCGGCCCGACCAAATCGAATTCGGTCTTAGATCGAGATTTGACTTCGGAAAATAAATTTTTTTAAAAAAAAAGCTTACAGAGAAGAAATTTCAAATATTTATTTTAATTCTCTATTTTAATGGACAATGGGAAAAAAATTCAACCAAAAATTGCGGAAATATAGGAAAATAGCCGGGAAAAACTTAGGAATAAAAAACTAGGGGAAAAAAATCTCAAGGGTGAAAAAATTAAGAACAAAAAATTGCAGGAAAAAATACCGTTGGAACAACAGTCATCGGAACATCAAGTACAATTTAAAAATAAAACTGCGATAGGTAAATATTTAAGATCATAAATTAATCTTATTTTAAATTGTGTAAGTATATCAAGTACATCAGTGAAGAGAATTTGTCATCTCGATAAAGCCCAGCAACTATGCCCGAATTGGATGGGGGTAAATTGGACTTAAAAATTTAATAAATCGTGCAGGGATGGGGCTTAAAAATATTTTTCTAATTGGGCCTACCGGGCCTTAAAAAAATATAAAATTTATTTTAGAATTAGGATATAAAAATGTGGTTATTATTTTGCCGGGATTAAAAACAAATATCGCAAAAATACGAAATTCCAAAAATATAACGCCGATTTCCCCTAATCAAAAAAAATATATTCGTGTTCGATAAACCATTATTTTTGTTAAATAACGAGCCAACAAATTGCTAAAACTTCTTAATGAAAGGTATTAAAAATTCTTAATGAAAGGTATTAAAACCTCGATTCGGAAGATATAAAAGTTTATATTTTTTGAAAGGGAATTTTAAATGTTATTTAGATGTGGGAAATAGATATTAGAGATCTGAACTGCTTGACCTGCCCTCGGCTAGCATAGCAGGTCTGACTAAAAAACGAGCGGGAGAATTTGTGCAAAGTAGCGAATCATTTTTGCAAAACAATTTTCTGACCAGTCCGGAATTTTGCAATTTATTCAAACCTGAATAATGCAAATTTGCGATTTTCCGTTTACAAAAAGAATTACGTACGGGCCAGGAAACGTTACCAAATGGGTCCCGAATAAACCCTATATTGGGTGGGCCAAAACATTTAAAAATTCTTGACGAGACATTTTGGCCAAACCGTGTTGATGTCAAAATACATAAAGATTGAGACATGTATAATTAAAAATATAGACATTATTTATTGATATTAACAAGTATTATCCTCAGTATTATTATTTTATTTTTAAATGATTTATTTTCAGAAAACTTTTATTCCTATAGTTTTTTCCGATTTTTTTGCATTATTGTTATTAAGAATTTTTTAAAATATTTTTGTATTAAATTTATTAATGTGAACTATTTAAAGAATAATATTTATTATCATACTATACCAAATAATTATACTATAATGGTTCTAAAGAAACGAAAATTGTGCACTATAGGGTCTTATAATTCAACCCGAAGTCAGGTGCGTTCAGGCTGGCTCATACAAATTTTAAAACAGGTTCTAACATTTTTGAAACTTTTCATTTGATGAATACAGTAAAAAAAATAAATAATATGACCTGAGTTAAATAAATAATTAGGTACAATATTATGAATTGGATAAAGTAATATGTGAATAAGTTTTATATAAATAACTAAACTTGATACCATCTCATCACATTTCTTAATGGACCATAAGTTAACTAAAAGACATTTTGTATATTATAATCATTTATGTAACAGACCTTCAAGTAGGCCTATTCAAAACGAGTGCATATATTGAGTTACTTTGTATTGTAAACTAAAACTTATGATAAGTTGGCTCCAAAAAACCAAACTTATAGCTATCGGGGAGTTTGAACTTATAAGATTTACAATTTACTTAGTTATTAATTGATAGAAACATGAATAAATAGCTATAGGCCATATTACATTATTTGTCAGGCTTAGAGAGAGCAATACACCCACTAAAAAAATCTGCAATTGGGGAAGGTAATGTATTGCCAAATACCTATTTAAAAAATAAAATATGGTAGTTGTTTATAAGAAGGTTGGGGAAAGTAAGAAGGGGGTTAAAAGTTAATAATAACTTTAATATATGATAAATTTGTATTGCCAGTTTAGGTATAAAAGCATTTTATAGCATATCTTTTGAAGTTCTTATAGTAAATTTTTAAATCTGGCAAAAATATAAAAAAAGTAGCAGTACAGTACTTCAATAAAGTGAACCATTGGTTCTCAATCTATTATACTAAATGTGTTTCATATAATTACCACATAATTAATTATTTTTTTTAATGCAATTGGTGCACTTTAAAAATAAATCAAAAAATCATCCTCTCCCCTTTTATAATTTAATAGATATTTACTTTAAAGAACTTATTAAAATTTGCTAAGGGAAAAAAGAGAAAATTTTAAATTTATAATAACACTACAAATAAAATAGACAACTAAAAAAAATTCAATTTATAATATAAATAATTTACTTGCAATGCATTATATAAAAGTTGATGCTCAAATTTTTTGATAGTTAATATTTGTTGAAACATGTCAAAAAGTTGCTCCTTGTTTAATGCAGTCTCTGCACTAGGCCTATTTGTTTGAAATTGCATAAATGATTGATGCTGTGAACGGGAGGAAGCTGATAAAGATTGTTGAGTTGATAATTTTTTACCATCTTCATTCAATGAAAATGAAGTTCCACCTTTGAATAAGGCATCATATTTATTCATATAGGCAGATAATGCCATATCTTTATTTAGTCCTTCTTTATTTGGCAAAATCTTTAATTTTTTATCAATATGAACCTTAAAAATTTCTCTAAAATCATTTGTTGAACATCCACCTGTTGTAACCATCTTTAATACTCGATCACTCTTTAGAAATACATCAAAATAATGTTGAATTGCATTATAAAATGCTTCATCTACAGCAAGATTGCTGTCTACATTCAAAAAATTTGAAAATCTCTCTTTAATTTGTTGTAAACCTGATTTGGTCACCTTATAATATCTACGTGTCATATCTGTTGGTTGTCTTGCATTAAATGGATATGATATACAACGAGCAACAAAAACATATATTTGTAGTCTCCTTTTATGCTCTTCTTCACTTTTATCTTGACTTTCATCCATGATAATACTAATTCTATCTTTTTCACTCAAAATAGAAGGACTTGGACTAATAGGTCTAAACATTGTAGAAGACGATATGGAAACAGTTTCTGATCCGCCAATTTTCCGTGGAATGTTGAATTGATTCAAAGAAATATGTGAATTTATCTCATGAGAAGGTGATATACTGCGACTTTGTATAGGAAGGCCATGCAAGCTTTGAGACGCTGTGTATGTATTAAGTGGAACTTGTAATACATCCGTGGCAACTTCTCCTCCCTCTTCTACAGCATTCGAACTATTGTCTGAATCCTCTTCGCTAGATGAAGGCACTAACATATGTTTGACATATGTGCAAATGATATGAAAACTTTTTATCGATTGAAATTAATTGGAATTATTTATTTGAAAGATTAAATTAACTAGAAGCCTTTTTTTAATGCTCTATTAATATAAAAACATATATAATTTAAGGCCCTGAAAATATTAATATGTCAAATTTGTAAGTATTTGCATTTCCAAAAGCATCAATATGATCCCCCCCCCCTTAAATTTTAGCGGCATATTACATTCATGCTCAATTTTATGTTATATTTTTATGTGTCAATTAGATCTATATTAAAATAAATATTATTTTAAATATTTATATTATTATTAGAATTTTAATTTAATCATTATTATTTATATTTCAACGTTTAATTTGTTTGACATTGTTTTTTCCATTCAAATTAATTGTTGAAAATATGTATAGATTTTTTTAGAAAAGTATTTTTTAGTAGTATTAGTATTGAAGAAAAGAGAGGGATTTAATAGTGTTCTTAAATGTTTATGTAATTAGAGTAAACAATTTGTCGTCGATAAAAGTTTATTCATTAAATCACCAATCAAAATAAGTTTTTATTATAAATCAAAAATTCATTATCCCTACTTTTTTTAAAAAAATGTTCTTTTTATATCTATTTAAAAATAAATATATCATAAAAAATAATCAATTATGAAAAATAAATATGTTCGTTTAAAATTCAACTTAACTTAAGTTATAAAATAACAAAAAATATAAATTGTCAATTTTAGCGAAAATATAAAACGATGAAATAAATTGATTTTAAAGTTAAGAAAAAAACATAAATTGCAACGATAAAATAAAATGTATATAAAATAAAAATAAAATCTCGCCGTAAGATATAAAATAAAATAAAATTTCAAATCGACGTATCTAATAAGTATCAATGACGAAGCGTAAAGTTTACTATTAGGGAAGCAATTTAAAAACAATTTTATTTATCAAACCATACAATAATTTAAGATTTATAAATAAGCGAAATTCGTCTTGATCTTTGACAAAAATTTTCATTGATATTTGCGCATAGAATCTATCATATTTTTATTAGATTTTTGCCAAATGATTTATTTGAATCATCAACTGCAAATGAGTGGTTGCCTCTTCATGCCGTTAAACAGCCTTCAAAAGATTATTCATATTCGAACTCTATCATCACAAACATATTTTTCCTCTGGGACCAACTAGAGCTGCAATGGGAGGGGGAGAGTAAACCAAAAAGATCGCTCACTCGTTGTTTTGAAATTTTTTCAACCCACCCGTCACCTACCAAATGTAGGAAAAATATTTTAGAAAACCCGGCCAAACCCATCCGAAGCCAATGCAGACCTCTATGACCAACAATATAGAGCATTGGAAAATTCACGTTCAGTGAGCCACTCATATTTTTCATTATTGAGAGAAAAATTTAGAATTCAAATTATTTCTTGTCTTGGTCTTACATTTTTTAATAATCAATTTTTTCACATCAAATTTCTTGAGCTAAATAATATTTTTAACAAAACCATTGCAATCATTAGACATTTTAAATTAATTAATTCTTTTAAAAAAAAGGAATTATTTAAAAAAGAAGAGATAAGAAATATAATATAAAAATTTCTCTTATTTTATTTATTTATAAATTAGGCTTTTTTCCCCAACGCTTATTTTTGAAACACAGAATTATACAATACATTCGATGTTTTTCTCTTTATTTATTAAGATAATATGCTATTTTATATTTCGTTCCTCAATGTTTATATTTTCCATCGTAATAAAAATATTACACCAAAAATATCTCGTATGAGAATAATTTTTTTCTATATTTATTTTAAAAAATATCATAAAAATTATTTTAACCAGTAATGGGGCATTACAATTCCCATAGGTGCATGTTCTGCAGATGATCGTTTTCAGGATTAGCACGTCTTTTATCTTACTTATGTTTTAACATGAAACAGCAACAATTAAATCTTATCGAAATCTTAAATGTTGATAAAGAAGGGGCAAAATAAGTTGATTTAAATGTGATAATGAAATAAATAAAAATGAAATAAGAAGAAACATATTTTACCTTAAAAAACATTAACATTTATTATATTATATTCACACAATTAAAATATATTAAATATTATTAGGCATTTGTATAATAAAAACATAAAGGGAAATAAAAAATAAGATTTTCTATATAAAATTGAAATTATAAGCTTTTTGGCCAATTTTTTACAATTAATTAATATGTGATTAAGTTTATTTTTTTCAATTTTTGAACATATCTTTAAAAATTTCAGCATGAATCTGATTAAAATAATTACTAAGCCTAAAAATTGCATTTAAATTCGTTTCTACCGAGAAACATTATTTTCTTCGTTTTAAATCGTTTAATTCACTTTAACCCCCCCCCCCCCTATGACAAAATGCTTTTTCTAAAAAAATATATTATCATTATTAAATTTAAATATTTATATTTGAAATACAAGGAAAATTTTTTAAACGACTTCATTTTTAAAATATATGGTTCTCCATTAAATTAATTTTTTATTAATATTTTATTTCCATTTAAAACTATCATCTATATTAAATTTGATAGCCACATACCTATAATACTGAATATTATAATAAATATACAAGCTTTTTACAATATACACATGAAGGTTATTTACAAAGTTTCCCATTCAAAAAAGGAAAAGGGTCAATCTAAAAAGGAGAAGGTTCAAAAAAGTAAAGTATCAACAAAAATGAAAAAGTCTCAAAGGCTTAAAGTTTGATGAAAAGTGTCAAATAAAAAAGAAAAAGGTTCAATCAAAAAAGGAAAAAGTCCAATCAAAAAAGGATTCAATTAAAAAAGGAAAAGTCCCAAAAGAAAAGGAAAAATATTTTTATGTCAATTTTTCTTAAATAATTTTTTTAATTTTCCATTCTTATTTTATTTCTAACTTTTAGTGATTTCTTTAAGTCATTTTTAATCTTTATTTTCCTTATCTTTTCTCAATTTATTTTTATTGATTTAAAGTATTCATTCTTGCTCTTGATGTGTGGGACTTAGTCTTGGGAGCTGATGGAGGGGGGGGGGGGTGATAAAAAATGTTGATATAGATATCAAATAAAAGGTAATTAAAATATCTTTTGATTGTAATAATAATTATTACTCTAAGTGGGCGGGTCAAGGCCTTGGAGGTCAGAAATCATTTTTATTTTTAACCCCCCCCCCCCCCATTTCATCTACTCCCCAGACCAAGTCTTACCCATTAACAAGAATGAATCAGTCATAGATTTTTAATTAGCTCTTATTTGATACCCATATTGATATTTAGTGTTGACAAAAATATTACTGACCCCCCGAGATCTCGACCCGCCTACTTAGAGTAAAAATTATTATTACAATCAAAAGATATTTTAATTACCTTTTATTTGATACCTATACCTATATCAATATTTTTTACCACCCCCCCCCCCACCCCCCCCCCTTACCCCTCTACTCTATCTACCCCCAAGACTAATTACACTCATTAAGAGCAAGAAGAGATATTTTCAATCAATAGATTTTAAAGCTATTTTGGTACCCATATCAATATTTTTGTTTGATAAAAATATTCTTGATCCACCATATCTATACTTGCGCATTAAGAGGGAGAGATTGACCTCCAATTGAATAGATCTTTTGATTAGCTATCGATTAATATCTTGTAAAAAATTGAATTCAGATCCCTTTAAATCCCGTGATAATCGCGGATAGTATTGATCTCTTTAAAAAATTTGGAATATATAATCGTAATTGTAATGAAATAATTTGATATGCAAAAAATATTAATAAAAAATATTTATTGCAGAAGTGAAATAAAAATGAAATGAAATTTAAAAGATAAAAATATAAAAATATAAAGAGAAAAAAATCATAAAAAGTCTAAAAATTGTTATGTATGAAAAAAGAGGAAAGAATTGTTAAAAAATGAGATAAAAAATGGAGTTACTGATAAATAAGGGAAAATTAATAATTTATTTTTAAAAAGACAAGAATAAATTATCCAAAATTAGAAGAAAAATAAATTGAGAAAAGATAAGAAAAATAGCAAAAAGTTAGAAATAAAATAAGAAGGAAAAATAAAAAAACTATAAATTTCAGAGAAATGACAAGAATAAAATTTATAATTTTTTTTCAAAAAATTTTTTAAAAAAAAATCACTATTTTCCTTCAGTAGCGTCATTGCCCAGGGGCTTGAGCCCCCTAAAAAATTTGAATAGCCCCCTGGCAAATATTTTTTAATGGCTCCTTAATATTGCCTTGATCTAAAAATAATTTTTTGATAGCCCCCTGAACAATTCCTTTAATAATTCTATAAAGTATTATATATAGATTTTATATTATTATTTAAAAATTTATACGTCTGATTTAAGTTTTTATTAAATGAGTGTTATTTTAATTATTAGATTTAGATTAATACACAGTGGCGTCACTAGGGGGGGGGGCTCAGGGGCTCGAGCCCCATGAAAAATTTGAATAGCCCCCTGAAGCAAAAAATTTCTTTTTAATGGCTCCTTAATATCCCCTTGAACTAAAAATAAATTTTTTTGATTGCCCACTGAATGATTTCCTTTATAATTCTATTGAGTAATATATAGATTTAATTTTATAATTTAAAAATTAATAAGTCTATCTAAATTATTCTTATATGAATACTATTTTAATTATGAGTTTAGATTAATACTTATAAATTATATTTTCACTATGTCAGCTTGCAATCAAATTCTGTGTTAAAAATAGAATATTAATATCACTTATAATGTCTAGGTATCAATTTAACCTTAACAGTTGAAGCTTAATTAATTTTTATTATTTAAATTATTTTATAACCCTAATTAAATAATTATAATCATTTAATTCAAAATAAATAAATAATATTGTAATTAGCCGAGTTCAAAATCACTAATCAATTATGTTATTCATTTTTAAATGTAACTACCATGCCAAAATATTTCCAATGTCTAAATAAATATAAGAAATTTATTTATAAAAAGTAAGTAGACATATAGTTGATAATCCTCTATTTTATAGAATTGGTTACAAAATATTAGGTAAAATGTCACTTTTACAGACAGATTTAACAGTTATAGAATATATTACAGTTAATATACTAATCAATGTATTTTATAATAAATACAAGCAATAATTTGAATTCAATTCTTTAACGCCATCTATTTATTTTGAATAAAAATTAAAAATTAATCATATTATTATCCCACAATGGATGTTATCCATATTAGATATCTTTTTTTCCTTATCTTTTTTTTTTACGTATTTTGAGGAAAGCTATTTTTTTTTCTTCCTTGATAGTTTTGAGTTAAATTTAATGAGAGTATATTTTTGATATTATTAAAAACTACTATTATTTAATACATAATATACCAATTAAAGGTGGTGCGACATTAATATATAAAATCTTAATTGCTTTCATCATATCACTCTGGTCCTTATTTTCTAGTTCCAAATGATTCATTTCTAACATGGCATCCTTACCGTGTAAATAACTTATGGCTGCGATGTATTTGCATAATTATTTTTTCTAAAATTCTCGCAGTGATAAAATTGGATAATTTAAGTATATAATTTAATTTTTTATGATATAGGCTATAAAAATTATATATATATATGTATAGTCCATAAATTAGAGATATTAATCAAATCAAATTAATAATTAAAAATAATAATTCAGTCCTTAAAATATTAATCGTTACTTCTAAATGCCAGTTTCATGCCTAATTTTTTATTGGTAGCAATCCTAGATTAAGCAACGTTTACTCCTAAACTATTTCCAATGTGATTTAAACGAAATTTTGATAACGGTGCGCCTATGCATGACATTGCAACGTTTTTTTACAGCCAATTATCCTTCAAAGGCTTGATCATCATTCATATTCATTCCAAATATCGTTCCTTTGATAATAAAAAAAATAAATTGAATAATATTTTAATTTGCGTAAATATTTCTTAAGTTAATTTATAGTAAGAATTTTGCCATACCTTATTATCTTCCTTTTTATGTCAGCTGCCACGATTCAACCCTACGGATAACATTATTAAAGGAATATCTAATAATTTATGAACGCTGTCTCCAATTGCATATTTCTGCTATTTCATCAAGGTAAGGGTTTCTGATGCCAACTTTTAACTGAATTTGAATTAATATTCGTTACCAGCGTTAAGTTTATGCGTTTCTCATGGCTAAAAATTACAAATCTGAATTTTATCAGCTTAGTTAAAGATGGAATTTTATCCTTAACAGATTCTATATCTCTCTTAGTGTCAATAGATCTGTGTCCATAGATCATGAGGAGTGAATCTGATTTAACATTAAAGTTGGAAAAGGAAATCTATGTTTAATCTGAGATTCCTAAATTTGTTCCTCAATACCTGAGAATTAAATACATCTTTGAAATTCGTTGTTATTTAAAGTTAAAAATAATAAAATTTAGAAATATAATTTTAAAGTTTAATGAACAGTAATATAATAATTCATTAAATGAGTGCCCTTTATATAATATTGTATTTTTTTAAAGTTGGAATTATTACTAGTCAGATATAGGGTCTAATTTTATCCCCCACCCCCTTAACTTCAGTGTTAAATCAGATACTCGTCATGATTGATAAAAAGAATGCTATTGGGATTTGGTATGCATCAAAAATACGATTCACTCATTAACCGATAAATTCTATATTTATGTATAGAGTCCTGGAAAAATCCATATACTCAAATCTGGGCATAAATAAAAAACTTTCAAGTGAAGTTTAAAATTAGAAACCCGTATCCTAATGAAATAAGAAATATATACAATTGGAGAAAAGAGTAATTTGGCTACGGAACCTTTTGGGATTATTTCATGTCCCTTTACAATTGTTATCCGTTTGGCTGGATCGTGACAGTTGACGAAAAGGGCAAAATATTGGGTATATAATAAAGATATATTTGTTATTTATTTAATTAATAACAAATAAGATTATAAAAATCTAAGATTATTTATATTAATTATTATGTAAAAAGAACAGTCATTTTTGAATTCGGCAATCGCTCAAATCATAATATTTTTTAGAATAATGCTTAACAAGCAAATATTCGCATATAAAAAAAATGAAGATTTTTCCATGGATAACGCCTATTTAGTTAGTAATGGTTATCGGTCAAATCACAATATTTTTTGGGATGATGTTTTACACGTAAATATAAAAAGTGAAAACAAAAAATGAAGAGATTTCGATTAATAACGCCAGCAATGTGTGCCTTACAAGTTTACTGTTATTTTTAAATCCTGAACTTATTCATAAATTAAATGTCAAAAAAACTATCTTTTTTTTTTTTCATTTTAAGGTTTTCACATGTATCTATATCCAAATATAAAAAGCGCTAACCAATAATCTTTCAGGTTTCATAATATATTTTCATATTTATGAATTTAACGCCCTCTTTTAGAGATATATTTATTAAAATAAATTGAGGAATAAAATTTGAGTTGTAATAAGCTAGTAAATATATTCTTTTTCCATTATTATTAAAAAAAATAGAATTATATATTAATAGATATTTAATCTATTTTTTAATTTAATAAAAAAATTGATTTAAATATATTTAAAAAAATGTTTTTGAAATTTATTTAAAAAAAAATGTTTATATAATGTGATTAAATGAAAATAAAATATTTAATTTAAATTTATTACAAAATTTCCGTTGTTGAAAGAGAGTTGAGACTTAAATAATTTTTCATTCAATTTAAATTTTGGAAAAAAATGAAGTTTATAAAATACGTAATTATTTTGCTTTCAAAATGGATTAAATTAGAAAATATATATTATAATTGTAAATTTGCGAATATGTTCATTAAAAAAAACAATTCCGTGATTCACGGGAAATTTATGTTAACACCCAATCACACCAAGTAAAAATTTTGGGAAGGCCCGTCACTCTTATTAATTTAAAATTTATTCACATTCAAGCAGTGGCCCACATATACCTTTCGGATCACGCATAATTTCACGGCCCGCGCTCACCTCTAATTTCAAGAATTAAAGTTTTAAAAAATAACACATTGATGGAAAAAACCGATTCAGAAATGTTTACCATCTTGGTTCATAGTCTGCCCTGTCATTTTTGTAATGTCTTAGATTGTAATTCTGATATCTAGCATTGTAATTATTTCTTTGATAATTTTTATTTGATAGTCAATGTATCTTGGTGTTCACTGTTGTCTGTTATCTTAATTAGATGCACCTTTTGTCTTTTGTTATTGTTTTCGAATCTAATTGTCTGTCTGCTCCCATCTTTGCTTTTCTATATGTTTCACTTTCTATTTTTCCGTTTAAAGATATATTTTGTATTGTTGCAATAATATTTTCTTTTAATTCTAACTCCTTTAATTCATCTTTTAAACTTAAAAATTCATCTAAAGTAATATTCTCCCTAAGTGTAATTTTTACCTGATAATGAATGATATTCTAATTTAATCACCCTACTATCCTCAAGTGAACATTCATTTCTTAAAACAAAGACGGCTTACCCAATTCATGTATGTCTCATTCTTACCCTGAACAGCGGCATTAAATAAATTAAACTTGCATTCGTTGATTTTTTAGGATGTAATAATTTAAATTTTTCAATCAAAATTATCGGGTTGATGAAGTCCGTCGGCGAGCATATGGCTTTCAGTTTAATATACTCGTTATCGGGTAATCTCCTCATAAACGATCCAACTTTGTCGATATCGGTAATATCTATCTTTAAAAATATCTTCTCTTAAAAATAAATCTCCATTGCCCGAATATGTCGGAAACTCTATACTTACCTATTATTATTGACCGATTGTTCCATTTTCATTAATTTATTTTAATTATTTAACAGTTTATAACTTTATCGATTTTATAATAAGTTATATAAAAAAAGATATATTACAACGTTGTCTAGATTCTTTCGTATTGCTGAGCGCTGATGGTGAATACTTTGGCGTCTGCGTCCCTGCATTTCATTCATTGAACAAATCGATATGCCATTAACATGCCTTCTACATCATCATAGTAATAATGAACTAAAAAAATTTTTTTATTGATATGTTGTACTACGACGCCTGTATAATCATCAAAAATGTTTTTATTATCATATATTGTATGATATTTAATTATTAATAAGTATCTGTATGCCACCATGTAGACTTGACTGTATATCTGATGATAGAAACAATTTTATTCTTCAAAATAATAATTTTTCCAAACATATAAATTCATCTCCTTATATAACCAAATATATTTACACACTGAAATAAAATATAATATAAAAAAATATATAAAAAAATATACAACTAAAATATAAATTTGAATATAGACAAATTATTTTTCTAAGGAAATAAATGTTTTTCAGTGATAAAATCTTTTTCAATATTTTTTTTGAATAATATAAAGCTGATATTTAACTGAAATATTTTGTTCAGACATAATAAATTGATTTGAATATCTTTTTAATAAATGATAAAATATTTATATATACCAAAAAAATTAATATATTTAACATATTTAAAAATTATGATTTCCTTCCACGCCTTAAGCAAAAACAAAATGATAAAAATCAAAATATAGTGTGTATGAAATATTGTATATAATATTGTCATTTTATTAGATGATCCTAGACATCAAAATGAAATAAAACCTAATACATAAAATACGTTAAGGTTGTATATACACTCATTTTTGCTTTGATTTTACTATACAAATATTTATTTATTTTCCAATTAATTAAATGTTCATTTTTGAATAACTCTCATCTTAAATCAGAAAAAATTTAAAACCAAAAACGGAAATTTGTAGAAAGCTAACCCTCCTGGACCTTTTGTTGGTTCCCAATTACCTTATTTTTTTATTGTTGGCATTTTGGCTCATTTATTACACATTTCACCTTTTCTACTTAAACTTTTCGTCTCTTCATTCATTCCTGGCCACCATACATATTCCCTACCTAATCTTTTCATCATTACTATCCCTTGATGGCCTGTGGTGGTGTGTGTAATAAGTCCAATATCTTTAATTATTGGAAATCACTAATTGGTTTCATCTGATTATACAATCATCTTCTATTGTCAATTATTTTTCTACCTTTTACATGCCTTCTCATTATATTTCTGTTTCTCTTTTTCCGTTAAACTATATTTTATTCTCCCCACCTCTCTCCTTTACGTTGCTTCTCTTAAATTTCTCATGTTATTTGGTAGTTTATCTTATCTTATCATTGAATTATGTATAATCTCTTCTAACCCTTCTTTCTTCTAGTGCCATTCTAAACATTACATCTGGTAGGTTATTCTCACTATCTCTCTTATATTATACTTTAGCATCAGATCCTACCATTATTATCCGTTTTTGTAATCTTGTTGATAGCATAATATCTATGTTTTCCTTTTTAAATGACTATCAACGGCTCATGGTCTTTACAATTAGAAAACTTTCTACTCATTATATATTCTCTGTGTTGTGATAATTAGAATGATATTATTTTTGTTTGCATTTAATTAAATAGTTTTGTTTATATAAATTTGAATAGTTAAGGAAAATAGTTTTTTTTTAATATATAAAGTTGAATTTCATGTAAAATTTGAATATGTATACAACGAGATTATATGATGAATTTTAGTAGTATAAATATAGAGATAAAAATGTAATATCAAGAAATTTTTTTTATAATTTTTAGTTTGACTTTGATATTATATTTTTAGTTGATTTTATATTTTAGTTTGATTTTATATGTTTACATTTTAGTTTAATAAATTAAATGGACATCTTCAATTCGTGTTCATATTAAATATTCAACTTCTAATACTCTGCACATTATTAGTGTGAATAATACGGCTAACGCTTCTTTCTCTATTACTGAATAACTTTCCTCTGCTCGTTTTAATTTTCCTCGAAAATATGTATTATTGGCTTCTCGCAATTATCAACTACTTGCATATGCTCCTCCAAATCCCTTCATTGGCGTATCAATTTTCAATATCACTTCGGTTTCTCTATATAAACAATTAAAATGAATTAACTAATTCCGCAAACGAGTTTATGAATTTGTGATAATAGTTTATCATACCTAAAATGGAATATATCTCCTTTTTGTTCTTCGGCGGTCTCATTTTCTTTAAACTTTTTATTGGAATTTAATTATTCTATCTCATTTCTTCTTATTCTATGTCCCCCTACACCCCAACTAAACTTTTCATTTTGCTTCCTTTCAGACCTTTCTCTTTTATTCTTTTTTACACTTCTTCCAATCTCTCGTTATGTTCTTCCTTAGTTCTTCCTGTTACTAAATATAATATAAAAATATACTACCATTAATCATAAAATATTATAGCCATAGTTCTTTGATATACCGGGGCTGAAATCTTAAATAAAACAATAACCCTAAAAAGGCGAACAAACCTTTTGACGACGGTAATGCTATTATCTTGCTTGTAATAACAAAATTTGGCAGCCAAATTTATGATTAATAGGCGATGAAAGCATTATTCTGAAAGTTTTATCAATGTTTAGTGTTCAATTGTAAATTTCTTTTTCTGTCAACTCCGTCATGAAAGCTGAAAATACAAAAACAAATAATTATAGCCACTTTAATAATCTTTTGTTCGTTCCAGTAGACACCTGTGGATCATTTGAATTTGAACCCCAATCCCTAAAATTATCCAAAATAATAGAGCAAAGGTTGTGTTTATTCACAGATGATCGAGAAGAAGGCTTCTATCTACAACAAAGAATATCAATTGAAATTTGTTGATCCAACTGTATATCGGGTCATTAAGCCCCGCCGACCATACCTAAATATATTTAAATTTTTTTTAAAGTTTCTCTTCTTTTATTGCATATTAATTATAATTTTAAAATTCTTTTTCCTTTAAAAATAAAGATGATATGGTGTTTAAAAAAAATTTACTTTAATTTTTTCCTATTTTTTAAACCAATATTGATATATTTATCTTCCAGGCACCTTTAGTATATTTTCTGTTTATGTACATAAAAATATATCTTATAATAATTATAATAATAGTTAGTTTTATTCAACATTTTAACGGCAAATATTCTAGTCAAATTCATTATTTGATTTAAAATACTATCACATATATCATCTTTTCTTTATACATCATGAAACAGAAATTAATTGATTCAGTTATTTATTGAATCATCAAGCTTAACATTAATAGTTTTTATATAAGATCATTAAATCCATGATAATACATCATATTCGACATACCACAATAATTATCCGTCATATTAATCTAACACAGGTGAAATCTCATTCCTTGATCCGATGATATGGATTCATTTTCACAAACTGCACGTCATCTTAGCCAGTCGTTACACGCCACATATAATATTCGAAATTCGCAAAAACAAATTAATTAAAATGAATGAATATATAATATTTTGTTGGTCTTTTTTCTTCTTTTTTTGTTTTTACTATTCGCTACCTTATATATTCTCAATATATGACACTTATGTGAAATCGATATTCGAAGTGTTTTTCATTTTTTTTGACTTTCTAAAATTTGATAAATAATTCAATTGAATCATATCATTATTTTGTATCAGAGAAATTTACAGGCCCTAGAAAATGATTTTATGAATTTATAATTCCAACCGGAAATAAAAAAATAAAACACGAGGGCATTAGAAAATAGGAATAAAAAACCTTGTCTGCCAATAAATACTTTTGTTTGAAAGTTCAGGTTCTCATAATTTATTTTAGATATTTGAAATCTAAAATCTGGTTAAAAGGGAATCAAGAAAATTTTATACAATCAATTTCAAATAATCAAGAAGCTCATAATATTGTATAGTTGATAATATACAATAAATTTAGAATAACCAAAAAGTTTATAATATTAGATAGTAGATACAGTGAATTTAGAATAACCAAAAAGTTCATAATATTTGATAGTTAATAAGATACAATGAATTTAGAATAACCAAAAAGTTTATAATATTGTAGTTAATAAAATGCAATGAATTTAGAATAACAAAAAGTTCATAATGTTCGATAGTTGATAAGATGCAGTGAATTTAGAATAACCAAAAAGTTCATAATATTTAATAGTTAATAAGATACAATGAATTTAGAATAATCAAAAATTTCATAATGTTCGATATTTAATAAGATGCAGTGAATTTGCTGAAGCGCTTAGGCAAGTTAATACACAAGTTGTCCTACTTGTCCCAAATTTTTTTTGGACAGACCCAGCCAATTGTAATTTTTTTTAATTTTCCCGGTACGGCCAATAAAAATGTTACGAACCCACCCACCCCCCCCCCCAACTTAGCCCATCCCATTAAATTTATTTGTAAGAATTTTCTGCTATCACATTATTAATATCTATATCTAATTTTTTTGCCAATATCAATTAAGGATCTTATATCTCTCCTCTATGGCTATCTATTTCCACAAAACCTGTTTTATAAATCAATTGGATTTTATCTCTGTATTGTGCAATAGTAATTGGATTATATCATATCACATATAAATTGTTTAATTTTTTTTTAATTTACTATATTATTTATAGATTTAGTATTTTAGTTAGACAGCTTTATATTGTTAATTTTTAAATAATATCTATCAAAATCATAGCTTAAAATTCAATAAAATATATTAAAATTTTAATGTTCGAGCTGACCCACTAGAATTTTACGAAAAATCAGAGATTCTTTCTGCCTGTACTTAATGTATAAATTGTCTGACCGGACCGAAAATCTTTTTTTACATGAATTTCCCAGCCCTTTAAATTTTATGATCGACCAAGTCTCCAAGATATAGTCTCATTTAAGTATGACCGACTCAAATTATTTCTTTGGAAAGTTTTTAAAATATAATTTAAACCCAATTTAATTGTTATAACGGAATAATTTGCTGTCAAATTAACAATCAGACTAAACTCTCCGGTGACATCGAACTCGGATTTACTAAAAAGATTCTTCACTACACGCAAATTCTTATATACCATAAGATACTCACGCATTTTTTTTAAATAAAAATTTTATGGCCTCACAATAGTTAAAAATCAGGATCTACTAGAATCACTTTCAACATAAATTATCGATTCCGCTACGACTCAAGCCTCTCTACTATATAATTCAATTAGAATTAACACCCAGGCATCCTTTATCAATATCTTAATTTCATCTAATCTCTCCGCCCACTAATTTTTCTACCTTTAACTATACCCCTCCCAGATAACCATATTTCTAGACATCTAGAACTCGAGTTGTAATCGATATCTTATTTAATCAACCCTACTCCAAATTATAAAAAAAAGATGCTTCCCGTTCCAATACGCTCTTTCAAACGATTCTCGCGGGGCCAACTCCAACTCAATAATTAAAACCAAATTGGCTTCAACTTAACACAACTCTATCGTAATCCGTCTTGAATGTAAAGAGTAACATGATTTAAATGTGTTAATTCTGGACAAATAATCGAGAAGTCCATTACCCACTCTATTTAAAATATTTTCTTGGATTTCAATTCTATCACAAATTCAAAAAGGTTATTTGGGAATATAAAAAAAATGTGAAAGTAGCAACAAAATGCAGCCGAAAAAAATCTCTAAGAATAAAAGTGGGAAAACTATGGTAATATCTAGGGTTAATAATTATTCGAATCCTTTTAATTTTTCGCGTATATCTAGTACACCTGTAAGATTTATAGAGGGGATGGGTATCATTTTATTAGAGCTCAACAAATCGCCCCCAAGCCTAAATCTCACGAGGATTAACACAGTCTTATATTTAATAAATTGGGTAGGGTTGGAGCTTAAATATTTTAATAAGTAATGTTTTCGTATCTATTCTTAAGATAAAATGATACTAAGATCTCTTAGAATTAGGAGAAAGCAATTAACGATATTCATTTTATTTAATTTCTTTATAAAAGGTAGTAATTTATATCTTTGCAAAAACAAAATTCCTCAAATTAAAAAAAAAATCGCTTACCGTGATTAAAAACAAATCTCGCTAAAGGTAAGAGATGACTAAAATAAAATTCGTGTTCGATAAACAATTATCTAAAACACCTTAGAGAAATTTCTAACCTAAATTTGGAAGATTTAAAAAAAAATTAATATATATCTTCAAAAGAATATTTCGCTAATTTCGACAATTAATAATGCAAATTTAAGATATTTCTATCATACGATTATTATGTGCTGTGCCAGGATACTTGCAAAAAATATTTTATTGACCGGAGATAAAAAATATTTTAAAATTCGTGACGAGTAGAATCGTGCTAATGTCAGAAGACTAAATATATAAACATTGATTCTACTTTAAATATTTAACCCTTAGTAGTTTTATTTTAAAATAAACGTAGATTTATCTTCTGAAGACTTTCATACCTATAGATTTGATATTCCAAGTTGTTTTTTCTGCAGGCTTTTTATGCGTGATTTATACATGATATTTTAGCAAACTTTTATATTTAAATATTATTATTTTATATTCCGGTATATAACTATTTAGGGTAGTGTTTTATAATTAATGTTATGAATTTAAATTTAATCATAGAATAAATTTACTATTCTTATTATATCTATTTTATTGTATAAATAATATAATAAATTAGAAATAAAGAAAATATAAGTGTTTTGAATTGTTTTTCCTTTTGTGTTTTACATTATAACAAATAAGAAGATGAAGATGATTAAAATTGTCAAACGATTAGAAAAAAATAATAATTATAAAAAATGCTATAGTTTTCTAAGTTTCTATTGTCTTTCTATTTAATAAAATTAAAGAAATCGATTAAGGATTTTTTAAAAAAAATTATATTTTCAGGTAAACGTAAAAGGATAAAAATAAATTGAAAAACAAATTATATCAAAACATAATAATAAGATATTAATAATTCTAACTATTAAAAAAAATTCAGAACTATATTAAGTGATACTCGATTAAAAAATTTTTAAATAAAATTTTAAAACTTATATTAAAATAATTTAACAAAACTATCTTAATATTTATTTTTTCCAGATATATTAAATAATCTATGGAATTCAAATGTGTAACTATAAATGCCCAGGCCTTAATTGAAAAATTTAATGAAAAAAGAGGAGTAGACAGTGGAATCTCTGACCAAACCTCAATTTCTTCCTCCAATTTGAGTGTTAAATCAGATTCATTCTACACTATTGATAAAAATGATGCCAATCGGGATTTAGCAAGTATCAAAGATACGGTTCATTCCATTGTCAAGCCTATAAATTCAATGTTCTTGATGTATAAAGTGGTAGATAAATTTATAAACTCAGCTCCTGCCTTGAATAAAAATCTGAGTCTTAAAGTGAAGTTTGAAATTAGAAATCCGTATTCCAACGAAATAAGAAATATATACGATTGGAGAAAGGAGGAATTTGGATATAGAACCCATTGGGATTATTTTATGTCCCTTTACAATTGTTACCCATCTGGCTGGATCGTGGCAGTAGATGAAAAGGGTAAAATATTAGGTATATTATATAAAATATTTTTTTAAAATTATTATGTACAAATATGCACTAAATATTTACGATTATTAATTATTCCTTATTATAAAAGGAACAATATTTGCAATGAATATGAACGATAATCAAGCATTTGGTGGACTATTCGCTGTAAAAAAATCATACAGGTGTCATGGAATAGGTGGTCAATTATGGAAAGTTCGTTTAAATCACATAGGAAATCGCAATTTTGGAATCAATGCTCTCGAATCTAGAATAGGACCGAACGAAAAACTAGGAATGAAACTGGCATTCAGAAGTAAACTACAATATTCTTAAAATATATAATTATTTTTTTCTCCAAAAAATAGTGTCAACATATTATGGACGACTTACCACTAGGGTCATTAATGCTTTCAAGCTCAAATTTAGCCCTAAATCTGATGGTTATACCTTTAGAAAATTATCAAGCATGCAAGAAAACCCGCAAATCACTCAAGTGAATCGAAAATCCCTGCTGCGTTTACTTGTCGACTATGACACACAAATAAATACTCTACCTCGCTCTCAATTTCTTGAAGAGGCTATAAGCCATTATGAACACACGGTAACCATTGTATGTACAGAAGATGTCACCCTTATAAAAAATGATAATCAAATAGAAGAGCTTCCTAAAGTAGTTGGATACGGAATGCTTAAGCCTACTATAGAAGGTTACTCCATAGAGCCCCTCTATGCAGATTCTCCTGCTATCGCGGAATCGATATTAAGACATTTGCTTAATCACCTGACAGAACCTGATATTCTCATAGACATAACAATAATTGACGATTGCAAAAAAATCCCATCTAAGACGTTGATAGGTGGTTTAGAAAATAATGCACGCCTAAGGTGCGTTAAAAATATCATAGCAAATTTGGGGCTAGAACTAGAATACCATTTGTATCGAATGTATTCAAAAAGTGACGTTTCTTTGCCCACGAATAAAGTATTCGCCATGAATAGTTCCGAGGCATTTTCGGTGTAAAAGAAATATTATTATTTTTGATATTTTGTACATAACACATCCGAATTTGTATACTATTTTTATATACTATAATAATATAATGTTGTTCTTATTTAGTTCTTACTAAAAATTTAATAAAATAAAAATATTATAACCTTGCGTTTATTTCGTCCAAATAAAGTAAAAATAAATAAAAGATCAGAATTCGCTTAAAGAACTTTCTAATGATTTCGACATCAATAAAATGGGTCACCGCAATCATTTTTTTTTCATCTAATACATTTATTAGAATGTTGACACTATAATATTGCACCGATCAACCCACTCAATAGGAATTATATAAATTTATCAGATTAGAATTGAATAAAAGATATTTAAGGTATCTTATGAAATAACTTTGAATAGGGGGTAAAAATTCTGCATATTTATCATGATTGAATTATCATTCATCGAACTAAATAATTGACAACAGAAATTATAGGAGATGAAATGAATGCTTGTAATATCTATTCCAATAAATACAAATTTTAAGCAAATACTCATTGGTAGGAGGGGGGTTATAATAATACTTGTTTTAATTATAGCCATAGTCCTACTTTATCGGGATTATATTTAATCTTTAAAATTATTATGTATGGATAATAGTATTCCGATTTTACAAATCGAATATTTCATTATTTGCGAATATAAATTTCCTATTAAATAAAAATAAACAAAAAAAATATTCAAATAATATTCGTGAATATTAAAATAAAATTTTCCAACAACGAATAATAATGAATATAATAACAAAAAAATTATTCGATAGATTAAATATTAATATAAAATATTCGAATATACGTTAGATGCACTAATGGGTAATATCGAAAATTAAATTTTTTCACATTATATATTATTCCTTTGATATGTAATGATAATCAATTAAGAATTCAAATATAGAATTCGGATTTTTCTCAAATATATATCATATGGAGTTTCAGATACAATTTTTTTATTAATTTATAACATGCAAAGGTTAAAGATATAGAACATTTGCGAGAAATATTATCTCAAATTCGGGATTTGTGTGATAGAATAAAAAATATTTGTATAAGACAGTGAGCTATAACACAAACCAAGATAACTCAATCTTTTCTATCTGCCATTTGTTTTTAATCCAAATAATGGTCCTCGAATTCTCTTCAAATATCTGTTATATACCATGTTTGGAACCAACGTAAATAGCCAGCATATACAAAAATGCGAGAGAACCGTTCCAGCCGATGGATTTAAAGCAATAGATAATCGGAGATATGCGAAATTTCGAAGATAACATTCGATCTAAGGTTAGATTGAAAATATTATTCGACATCGATTCCGATAAAAAAATTAAAATTTTTCTGCCTCATGAATTAATTAGAATGAGTAAAAAAAATTACAAATAGGTATTAAATGAAGCATAATTATTTTCATTCGAATTCTTTGGAGTCTTTAATTTAAAAACATATAAATAGTTTCAAAAAATTAAATATTTATTAAATAACTTATATATTTTTCTTTATGCCAATCAAATCAAGTAACAAATCAGTGTATCTGTTGTATACAAAAAGAACGAAAAATATTATCACATAAAAATAACAAAAAATGAATATCAAACATAATAGATTTTTAAAGTAAAAATGTAAATTGTAAAATATATAGAATTAAATTCGAAAACTGGGAAATGTCTACATATTAGGCGCTTGCTATTTATATTACCATCAGGCCCATATCCAGAAACTGTGGTGGCCAATATTTGAAGGATCGATTAATTTTTTCTTCATAGCCATTAGAAACAAATTTGAAGCAATATTAGCGTGCCAAAAACTTTTTAAGGGTAGCTCCCGTCACTCCCACCGTTGCTGCGGGGCTAATTACGATTCAAAAGAAATAAAAAATTGTAGACGGCTTTTTAAATTTGAGGTGATATTAAAAATTTTTAAAAACAAATGAATCGCAAACTCATTCGCGACTTTTAATATACTATTGTAAACAACAATATAACCGTATCATTTTGTGACAGGCGTCAATTTCGAACAATTTATGGCACTATAAATGTTACAAAAATTGAATAAAGAAGGAAAGTGACGTTAGATTTTCTACTAGATTAAGGAAAAAGCAAATAATATCTAAAATTTGCAGGAAATAAGCGAATAAATATTTTTAATTTTATCGGTTGGCTCTCAAAAATTTCAGATGGCTTGATCCCTGCATCCCTACTCCTAAACATGCCACTGTTATAATTGTATTTAATTTTTTTATTTAAAATCCTCTACCGCTTATTGTATTGTATAAATATGGTTATTAAGAAATCATAGTTAACATTATTTCTGATTACCCAAGCCTAGACTATTTATTAAATAAAAATAAAGAAATTAAATAAAATCACGTGCCCGTTAAAACTTTAAAAACTTGCATAAGATCACAGATGGCCCTATAGTGGGGGGAGGGGGAAATAGAGGTATATTATTGACTTAGGGGTTTGGCAAATACTACTTTTTTATATTAATATAAATTATATTTTTTGATATTTATTCGTGATGTCTAAATTTAAACTATTATACTTATAAAATGGAATTAAATTTATTGTTATTTCATAATTGTACAAATAAACAATTACATAACAAAATAAAAATATGTAAAGTGAAAAATATATAAACTTTTCTTAATTATTATATTTTCGATTTATTTTTATTAACATTTTCAATATCACTATTTATACTAATTTTAAACAAATAGAATTTATATACTATTAGAGAAAAACATTCATTTTAATATAATGATAATTGATCAAATTATAAAACAAATCTAAATATCATTTTAATAAAATTGAAATTTAATTACAACACCTTTTCCATTAATTAGCATCAAGCGTAAAATAAGGGTGGCGCTAGTATCAAGAATTTTCCATAACTCCATTCTGAACTGCCATTGCGGGAGATCCAGCTATATTATAATTGATAAATTCACCTCTCTAGATCCTTTGTTGCTTCTAACACTCGTTTCTAAAACATTACAGAGGTATCCTAATATTTTGCCAAGGTGTCTCCTAAATTTTTTAATTGTCCAACATTGTCTCTGTTTCTACCTATCTCCCACTAAATGATTCCGCTCTATATTTTTCTTTTGTCTATTATTCGCGGCTTCTAATGATAAGTTAACGATAATGCCTTCTTTTAACCATATCGATCCCTTATAACGATAACTACTGATTCTATACATTTTCGTTTCTTTTACTACAGTTTGCCTTTGCCTCGATATCAATTCTATTATTTCTTATTCATAACATAGCATTTCTTCTTAATGTCTAAGTCTTTTCATCAATTTCTTCCTAAAATAATCTATTAAACCTCATATATACTTTCGTAATATCCGTTTATTTTTGACTAAAATTAATATATATGCCAATCTGTAGGAATTAGCTTGGGCGGTAGTGTTGATTGTGATAGATAAGAATAGATATGAACGAATTCGATATAATCGAATCATTTAGGGGTAGGGGTGCTCAAACCACTAAATCTCATTTTAAAATTAAATACATCAGAAGGTTAAAATTTTATCCGAATATAGCTTTTATTAGTTTATATCTATAGACAAAAAATCTTTTGAAATAATTAATTATTAAAAATTTTATTTAATAATATTTTGAAGAAATTTTCAAAGATCTTTACATGATGAAATTTTAATTTTTATTAAAATATATAATCATTTATATGTAAATTAAATTTTATAGCAAAGTTTAAACACTCTTCTATAATTTGGGAAAGTTTTATGAGTATTTATTATATCTAGATATTATTTCAATCATGATTTGTCAATTTAGAGCTAGCAGGGCTTGCTAAACCTTATACGTCAATTATGGCAGTTAATAATGAAAAAAATTCAAAATCTTGAAAAGGCTATTTCATGGCTGTTTATGTTTGGTATTTAGGATTTATGTTAAGAAATCATAACCTCTCCTTAAGATCCTTATTTTTTTTATGACGAAAATGTTTATTAAATTAACCAAAATTAAGTTTCAATTTTTATATATAATTAACTTCAATTTATAAGTATTATATTTTGAACAATGAAATTATTCTATACGTATCATTATTAATAAATAAAAATGCATTTCAATTTATTATGGCCTAAAAAAATCAATGGTTTCGGAAGCCTCTTGAAGTGGTTTGCCTCAAAACGCTATTGGAGCTTGTTGGATAAAATTTTCCTTTATACAAAAAACAAAATTCAAAAGAAATGATTATATTTTTAAATTTTTCATATGGAACCTTTATAGAGTATAGTTTTAGGTATCTAATCATATATTATTTTTATATTATCTATAGAAAACTAGGAGCTGTAGCCTATTTTGTAAAAATCGGTTCGATTAACCCCAGTCTCCCCAAAAACAATTTTATTAATGTTTTAAAAAGTAATTATATTCAAGTTTTATAATGTCAATATTCTATTATGTATCTAACAGAATGTGAAATATATACTTATTAAAATCAATTGAACGAGATATAATCTGATTTTTTCCAGATGATTTTTAAATTAAATGAATTAAAAAAGATCCGGATGATTTTTATATTGTCATGTGTGAAAATATAATTTTAATTTACTGAACTACTTCTTTTTTCTATTATTTATATTCCTGATCAATTTATTATTATTGTAGGGATTAGTTTGATGGCGTTTTTAATTATAATGGCACTACCTTCATATATTTTAAAATGATCAATACTATATTACCAAATATAAAAAAAGTAAATGTAAAAGAGTTATTCTTTAGAACATGAATGATTAAAAAATCCCTTATTTAAAATGTATGCAATGCATTAGTATAGTATATTGTTTGACATGAATATGAGCTTGCTGATAGAATGTCTAATCCTCTAAATTTACATTAGAAAAGATAGCAAAAAATTATCAATAAATAAGTTTTATTTGAAAAATAATGTCTATGATTGTATATAATAGAAAAATTTGGCCATGTTTAGCAATACCACTTTATTATTAATAGGTCTATAATAAATAATATTTTACAATATATTTTGCCCTACATTTAAAAATTTAATAGAAAACCTCCAATAAATTGAGCCTGACCCCCCCTCCTCCTCAAAAAAATTGGAAGCAAACTGTTCCTACCCACCCCGCTTATGTAGACGCTGATCATCATATGAATCCTGACTTACTTATTAGAGATGACATTGCCATAACTGTTCAATTAAGATTGATGAAAAGATAATATAGTATTATATTTGTATTCTTCAATAAAGATTTGAAATCCAATTTATTCTTAAGATCATGGGCATATTATCTTCCATTTTTACTCTGATTTCCGAACCATTTGCGATCTAAGTGCCTCTAATATAAGCTGTCAATAGGAACTATGATGTCTACTAATTGCTAGGTATCGCAATATGGTTCTAATACACATTTCCAACTATATTTGTTGTGGGATAGAAGGGGATGTTTTTAATTCTTAAAAGGAAAAGTTTAAATATGTTATTGCTCTTCAATAAAAAAATATTTAATGGATAATTTCCCTGATCAATAGGTGTATTCAGGATTTTGCCAATAAGGGGGTGGACCTGGTATTTTCACTATAAACTTTATTGTATGGTTTTAGTTCCAATCGCAGGCCTTTGACCAGGTTATATTTTTTTAAAAAGATATTGGTATTTAACTTTTTTTATTGTTTAAAATGTTTTTTTTAAAATAAAATCTTTGAATTATAATCATTATTTTTAAAAATTGTTAATAAATAAATGTTTATAGTGATTTATTGTGTACATTTTTTGAGAAGTTGAGATGGGAGGGGGCAGTAAAATTTTTTTAAAATTCGCTTTAAATAATATTTTTAAACCCCCCGCGTCACGCTTATGCCTCGGTCCTATTTTTAAAAATATCATTTTTAAGAAAATGTATACAATAAAATTCGGAGCTACCTTTACAGTTTATATAGGAGCACCGCTCCATATCAACATTAATATATTAATGATGGGGTATAAATAGAATGAAAAATATATAAATTAATATTATGTAATAATGATTTAAGAAATTACGAATATTATATTATTTAACAGGATAAGTTTGATGTAATACATAATATTATGACATGTAATTATTTATAAAATAGGTATCACAGATTTAACGTAATCTTGCAATTTGTTAACCATTATTTTTCCATCTTCCAAGGCCTATTTAATAAAATTATTAATATAAAAATTCAGTAAAAAAAATGAAACCATTAAAATAAAAAATCAACTATATATATTTAATACCTCGACATAGCTAAAACACTTATGAAAACAGGAATATGCTTTAAGATAATCTTTGGCCGAATAGTAGTAATAGCCCAAATATTTTAAGGCGTGAGCTTCTTCAGCTGTATTTGAAACCTTTTTAAATCATGCACATAGTAAAATTTATTAAGTAATATATTTTGTCTAAATTTTATTTGTTGTCTTGTAGTATTTAATAAAATTTTTGGAAAATAAACATATTTTATTTATTATTCCTTTTGCAATAGAATATAACAATAGTTGTCTAAATAGGCCAAAATCGGCCCAAAAAATTAATAATTTATTTAAATACACATTTTTACGATGCGGATGTAATTATTTAGTAGAACCTCCTTACTAAAAAAAATAATCCGCGTACCCCAAACTCATTCGAAAAATTATTTATAAAAAAGTATTTTCTGGCATATTTACAAGCCTTCAATTTAATCGTATTACTAAAACTCTAAGCTATCGCCTTCAATACTCCTATCCTATGCATGTGCCAAGGCCAACTCGTGAATTACTTCATATCTTATAACATAGTTTAAAATTCGCACTCATATCGTTTCACTTAGACAGAGATCAGACATCACTCAGCAATAAAATGTATCCAGAAAATATTTCTCGTTATCACTTCAACCAACATGTGCTGTGGGGCAAGCTGACACCGTGTAACAATAATTCTTTTATTATTAAACATTTGCTAAAGCTTTATACTTCTCCAATTTTGTTTATCAATTTCCTTTTAACAAGCGAGCGTTACTATTTCTATATTTTTGCCATAAAAAATAGCAGCACCTTATATCATTTTCAACATAGATTTTGGCATCTTTCCACTTCCTTAGCCCGGGATATGGTATATATAATATTATGAATAAATTAAATTGAATATCATTTATTTATGACAGTAATAAACTTTACAAGTATTAATATAAATAGGTTAATCTAAATTCGTTACTACCTCCACCTCCCACACTCTACATATCAACTCACATTTTGTTCAGTGCATTGACCACCATGTCCTCTTACTACCTAACATAATTTTAAAGAATATGAATTCAAACATCTTTATATATGTCAGAGACCGGCAGGGGTACCATTTGTAAGACCAAGGATTTTTTTCCCCAAAATTTTTTTCGGACTGGTTCGAGTTTTATATTTTCAGGCCTGGCACGGATTTTTTTTAAAATTATATTTTATCCATTCTTATAGCTAATAATGGAGTTTTAATATTTGGTTTAAAAATATACGAGGCGGATAATATTTTAGCCAAAAAAATATTGCCTAATAAGCCTCAAGATTTCGATAGTATATGTATAGACCTTTGTTCCTTCTATGAGCAAAATCTTCAGGTTTAGGTAATATTTTTCTAGACGAAATATTGAGTTAGCTGTTTTTAAAAATCGGCTCAAAACGAGCCGTTTAACAACATTACCTCTACTTATAATATGTCTTACAATTATACATTGATAAATATTTAGACCAATCATAGATCTATTACATTGAGAAAAATAATTAGAGGTGAAAACTTTTTTAAATTTTCTATTATTTGAATTTACCCAAATAATATAATGCACCAATATATCAACCAGTCCAGTGGCGTATCTAGGATTTTCTTATAGGGAGGGGGATTCTTCGCCCCCAAGCCAGCTTTTCCCCGGCATTAGGCCGGGTCTTATGTTTTAGCTATTCTATTAAATTATTCATAATTTAATAATAATTATATTTCTATTTTTAACTATCATACTAAATCGTGCTTATAGATATTACAAGCCTATCTTTTATTATTTCAAGTTAGGTATATTATATTTAATAAAGTTTTTTTAAATGTAAAGTTGAAATAAAGTGTAATATCATTTTTTTTATAAAATTTGCTTTAAAAACTAGCCTCAGCTTAAATTCTCGTACAATATAAGTAGAATATAATTTTTTTATTGAAAATCCTAATAGTAGTGTGTATAAAATATTGACTAGAAAATAATTAAATTAACAAGTTTTTTTTAACTTCTTATCAAATACAATATTATACAAAATATTTTCTATAAATGTGATTTGTAATTTTCTTGGGAATGTTGCCAATTCATCAAGAATTTCGTTTGTAGATGGAACCAAATCTCTGTGAATATTTAACAGAACCAACCCATTTAGCCGAGATTCAGTACTTCGTAAATATGTTTTCAACCTTCTCAAGTTGGAAAAAGTCCTTTCATTCGTACATGTTGTAATAGGCAAACATGCAAGAATATAAAACAACTTCAAAATATTAGGAAATTGAGCCAAGGTTTCTTTACACCGATTGAGCGAATCAATATAAGTGCTCAGGTAAAATAGCTAAATGTAGTAAATTTTTATACCACAATTCTAATTCACTGATTAAATTTATTTCAGTATCAATCTCATAGGAATAAAATTTTGCTAAATATTTAACTTTACCAATAGTGGCATTAGAAAACGAAGAAGGATCTCTGGGTAATAAAACTTGAAGATTGCTAAAGACTTGTTTTTTTATCTAAAAACCGTACTTTTATTTGCGATAAAAAAGTATTTAAGAATGGGATGAAAATGGATATTTTATAATATTCTTCAGTTGCCAATATTTATTTTACATCTCAATAATAGCCTAGGTGCTAGATGAGGTTTAATTAGTGTTATATCATAAAATTTAGCCTTCGATTCAACGTCTAAATAAATATTATGAAAATATTTATCTACATTCATTCTTATTGTATCTACCTGTTCATATATATTTTCCGCCAAATGAAAAAATAATTTATTAATGCAACTAGCAGCAATGATAAACTCTGATTGATCAATTGAATTCAATAATTTTATCACTTCTGACGACATATTACTTTTTTTCATGCTCAGCCTTATTTAACTTTTGTATTTCTATTTCTTCTGTTCTACAAAATGGAAGTAAAAATGAAAAATATATAAAAAATTATAGATATATATTAATAATTAAAATATTATTAAAAATACTTATTAATTCTAACTCACTAATAATTTTGAATTTAATAGAATAAATATATATAATAATAAAATAAATTATTGTTTGATTTCAATCTTTTTGACTAAATATTTTTCCATATTATTAATATTTTTGAATAATATGTTGGAAAATTGATATTCAAATTTTTGTAAAATTTTAATTGGGGGGGGGGGGGGGGGTTAAAATTTTTATTAGCTTAAAATGTTATTTATGAAAGAAAACAGTCAAATTTGCGATGGGCCATTGGTTACGCGCCTGAACCAGTCCAATTTTTAAAAAAATCAAAAAAGGGTAGGCTGCATTCAGATCGAGTTTAGAAACCAAATGAAACCTAATTATTTTATCGGCCATCTCTGTTTCGATGACCACTTTTTGAAAATATTTTCCGGTAGAACAATCTGAACCAGTCTTGTTATTAAAATATATGCAGACTCGGTCTTCAGTGAGGCAATTGCTCGATTTAATGTGAGTATTGCACGTGACAAATATAGCTCAATTTGAGGATGCCGGGATATTATTTTTTTTTAAAAAAGATAATGCTTTAATATAAAAATGAAGACATGAAAAGAAATATATAACCTTTCTGTTCTTGGCATCTTGTAAATATTTATTGTAGGCCAGGGCGGCGTTCCTGGTATCTTGTAACGCTTCACAAGCCCTGAATAACATTTGAAAAGAAATGTTTACCAATTTTTTTAAAAATGATATGATACATAAAATTTCAAATCTATAAACATATAAGATGGTAATAAAAGTATAAATTAAAATAAAAATGATTGAGACATAATAAAAACAACTAAACTAGAATGGATAAGACAAAATAAATAGTTTATTCTTATATGAAATATAATCATTCTCATTTAATTTCAAGAATTAATTTTTTTCTTTGTAAATATTTAGAAAATAAAAATAGATGAAAAGTAATAAAAATAAATAAAAATCATAGTTGATATATATATATATAAATAAAGGAAAATAAAATCATTAAATTTTAATAATATTCATTAATGTAAATATTTATGACTATACTTTGCCAATTTAAAGGTGGCGGTCTCTTCCAAGTCTCCACCAATAAGTGCTCTTTGATAATACAGTTTAGCTTGTTTCATTTTACCTAGTGCTTCGAAGCATTCACCGAGAGCCATCAATAAACGTGAATCTGTTGGGCTTAAGTTTTTAATTGTGTTAAAAAATTAATTGATTAATATTTAACTGCTCGGGAAAAATCTTTGTAACTTTCTTTTTAGGTTAAATTCATGACTAATAAATCTAATATCAACAATAAATATAAATTCCTTTTATTTAAATAGAGCAATTAACAAGTGTATGTGATCCTAAGTAGGGTTGACAAAAATAGTGATATTTTTATATTTAAATCACGATTTTAATTAAATAACTAATATTTCAATTAGATCTATGGGATTTAGATTGAAAAATATCATATCATTTTTTAAATTTACCTCAGTTTCAATTAAAAAGCCGATGATATGAATATAATATAAATACTATATCTGTTTATAAAAAAAAATCTAACTAAGCCTCAGTTAGCAAGGAATTTTTTTTCGGAGTTAGTTGAAAGATTTTTTTTTATTGTAGGAAAGATCGGGTTAAGGACAGGGGAACGTTAGTCCACTCCAATTATAATTTTAAACTATTATTTTATAAAATTAGAAATTCAAGCCTAATATAGATAATTAAGTCATACATGATTGGCTAAAAAAGATTTAGTGTTTTAATTTACACAGAGGAAAGTGTGTTTTAGCATAAAAAAAATAATTGCAAACTTTATGATTTAGATTTATAAATAAAGCTTTTAAGACCTTAATAAATTTATGGAAATTTAAATTCAAAATCTGACAATTTCCCAGCATCATAAAATATGGGTTAATGTGATTCTGAATGACATTTGTAAAGTATGGGCTAGATCATAGGATGGTTATTCATAAAATAGTTGGCGCTATTAATTATTACATATTTATTTTTTATTTTGATTAAAACAAATGTAAATAATTTTCAATAAATATTTATCAAATCTAAAATATTAATATTTCATATAATATAGTTTAAATGATATTTTATTTTCACAAAAATTCTTAAATATCTAAATTCAATTTAATTTGCTTAATTACTGTGAATTATAATATTATTAACAAATTAATATACTTTAAAACCTTTAGTATTACAGTGTAAACATCATTTTTTAAATATATTTTGTTCTCATTCAATTCGAACATCATTAAAAAAAGTCATTACCCTTATTTTTTTTACCATTCTTTCGAACAAATTCCCAGTTAAAGGAAATAATTTTTTACACATAACTTATAATTTTAAATTTTTTTTCTTGTTGTTTTAATAATATATGAAAGTCATAACTATGCAAGGATTTATACATTCCTACAATTTAATAGTAAATATTTTTTATCATTCATTTAAAAAAATATTTATAAAAAGTAAATATTCATTAAATTTTCTTATGCACATACTATTAAATTTTTTAATTAATATGCTTTTTATTATTAAACAAATTTTTAGTATTTTCTAAATGACCAATGATAGTCTTTTTAGAAAATATAATTACTTGATATAATTTTTTTAAACCTCCTTCATTAAAAGAATTTGATTCTATATTATGTTTTAAATCTTATAAGGCATAATTATCCCCGTAAAAAGGATATATGAGTATTCTTTTCTATAAAAAATCATAACTTTCTTTTTATTTGAAAATAAGTTTAAATATATATTCTTTTTATTAAAAATTATCGCTTATTTCGAGTATTTTATATTTTTATGTAAATACCATTGGTGCATAAAGCAAGAAATTAATTTTAACAGATAATTTATTTACAAATTTTTAAAATTCAGCTGATTTTTATTGATTAAATTATAAGTTTAATGTAAAAATATTTTTTATAAATGAGTCTATACTTTGAGGTAAACGACTAACCCAATATTTATGCCAAAAAATATTATATAAGCCTCGAGATTTGGTTAATAGATGTCCAAACCTTTTTGCCATCTATGATAAAAATCTGCAGGCTTGAGTAATATTTTTTCGTTAAAATATTGGGTTAATCGTTTACCAGCATATACTTTGAGGATTGCGAAGATATTTTATTTATTCAAATTAGTTTAATATTATTGGACGAAAATTATCCCAACCTACCCCGGTTTTCCCTACTTGTAATGAAAATTTTTTGAGATTTATGAAAAAGATATTTTAAAAATTATATGATTTACAAATAATTTGCATATAATTGAAATATATAATTTCACTAATATATTTAAAATAACAGAAAATTTCGGAATTACCCTTCATCAAAATATAAGTAGGAGAGATGTGGCATAAATGACCATGAAAACTGGCCAATAAATAGAATGTTCCCTTTTATTTTTTGCTTGCTAAACCTCCTAAATATTGGGGGGATGAGGGTATCCATATGATTATTTTAAGATACATTTGAAAATTATAAGAAAATGTTTTTAATCATAATACGAATACAATTATTCGATTCATACAAATATTAAATTAATTCAAGATTTTCATATCATTATTCGGCTTAGTTCGTTTTTTTTGGATAGGTAGAACAGTGTTTTAAAACTTAGTAATAAGAATTTAAGAAATATTTTTATAGTTAATTATACTTTAGCATATGAGCTCGTTTATAGTAATACAAAGAATAAGAAGGCATCATCATAATTTCGTAGGTCAGCCCAAAGCCGTTCCAAACCCTATAATCGTAAGGATTTATTTCTAAAAAATTATACATAAATAATGTGATTGTTATGGTGACTTAAAAATTTCCTACAAACATACTAAACTTCAAGCTATATGCACTAAATTAGTTAAAGGCCAAAGCCAATATAAAAATAAAGAAGGACTAAACGACTTGATAGAATGGTTAAAGATAAATTGATAAGTTTTTTATTATAATTTGTAGTGTTGCGAAATTGGCTAGCCGACTCTAAAAAGGCGTAAGCCAAGATTTTAGGTAAAAAAATAAGCTAAACCTAAAAATCGGCTAAACCTAATTAGTCAAAAAATTTGCATTGGCTAATCTTCTGTCAGCGTTCCTTATCTAGCCTAAATTACTATTTATATTTTTATACTTAATGTTAATAATATTTTATTAATATCAACAAAATAGATTAAATATTTTTTATTTATATTATATTATGAAATTAAAGGTAAGATTATGAGATTATGGTCTGAGCCATAATTACCATTGGCTATCTTTTATTTATTTATTTTTTAAAAAATACTTTTTTGTTGATTGATATTTTTATTATCGGTAACCATTGGTTAATTTTTACATATATTTTTTTGTTGAATGATATTTTTATTATTATTTATCCATTTTTCGTAAAAAGATAAATAAAAATGAGATGAACAGGATAAAATTTAAAATAGGGAGGGGCAAAATGGGTAAAAAATCTTATGGATTATAAAAATCAAATTTGTAATTTAGATACCTTTTCAATTTATTTTTCTTACTTAGATTGCATACTTTTATGAATTATAAATTTTTTTAACAGATTCTTCTTTCTCAATGGCCACTTATAAGCTTTATTTCTAATAATTACATATTATCTCTGAGCATAATAAAATTCAACCATCATATTACAGATAAATAAGACAATGGTAATTTTGGCGCACAAACCATAATCTTACTAAATTAATATGATTATGTTATGAAAATTGACTTATATTTATTTGATGTTTTTTTTAATAAAAATTTTTTATGTTGCTATTGTTATATTTATTTTGTTACAATTTATTAGTAATTTTTTGCCAAAAATTTTAAGCAAAAAAATATCTTTGGAGTTCAAATAGGTTTTTAAACATATTTTGATTTGATCAGAATTTTAAATCTTCTTTGTAAATAAATCTTTTTTGAGGAATTGTAAATTTTATAAAACAAACTTTGAGGTGAAATCTTATATATATTTTTTTATCATTTTTGTAAAATTATCTTTTTTTAATGTATAAGAAGTGTAATTTTTTTAAAATATTTAATTAAACTTTTTTTATGATTTAAAGATAATATATTAAAATGTCAATTGTATTCGTTAACATTTTTGACATAAACGGGTAAAAATATATGCATGTAAAGATGTTAAATTATAAATTCAATGAAGATGTTCCTTGGAATGGCAATTGTCATATCGGTATTTTTAAACATATTAGTTTTTTTTGATGCAAATGGTTAAAAATATTTATTTTTAACATGTTAAATTAAAATTTCATACAGATCTACTATGGAAAATTGACAATTATAATAATCGTTACTTTTAAATATATATGAATTTTTTTGACGCAAAAGCCAAAAATATGTATTGCTAATATGCCAATTATAATTTCACTAAATCTGATTTCTAATTTATTGTATTTTTTATTTTATAGCTTGCATTCCAAATTTATATTTTATTTGTTTTAATAAAAATTAATAGAATATTACTAATATGTGTTGTTTATGTGACTCTGATTTGAGTAAAAATGCAATTCCTTAGTCTATTCCTGAGAATGAAAACACATAAATTTAAATAGGAGTGAGACAGAAAATAATTTAAGAAATGAATTAAACTATATTAACAATGTTAGAACTAAGAGTGCCCAAAAAAATGTATTATAAATTAAATTAATTAAAAAATTTTAAAATAAATAGAACGCAGCGGTTGCTGCTAAATTATTAGGCGATGGTGTCGGCACGCGGTAGAACGCTGATAAAAAAATTTAAAAAACCGCCGCCGTCAATTGAGGCTTTGGGGCACAGGTCAACGTATATCTAAAATATATAATAAATAATTCCATTTCATTCGTTAAAATAATACAAATCTGTAAAATTATCAATATTAAAATAATAAGTTAATTATTTTTCTTTCCATCAGAACATGTATCGGAATGTTTCTTTCAATATTATACATATGTCTTAGTTGTTACATGTTCTTTGAGCCTTTCTTGTTTATATTTTTTCTTGTCCTCATCTTTGATACATAATTAAAGAAGATTGTAAGCTAAAGATTTTTCTATAATCTATATAGATAATCAGAATATCTTTTTAGCATAAAAATAAATACTTTCGAATAAAATATTTTTTTACAATCATTTGTTTATCCAGTTATTTCATTGAGACTGGCAATAAAGAATTAGCTTATAATGTTCTTGTAAAATCTCTAGAATGAAGTCAAAATTCTGATGTATCATCCAAAAATAGAAGATTAATATTTTTGTAAATTAGGTTAAATCATATCAATCATAATATTTCATCAAAAAATTTATTTTACTTTGAATTTACATTTATCGATAATAATTTCAAGTTCGTAGATTTACATTTTTAAAATTTGTAGCAATCGGGTTATCATATCCACATGAAAACTATAACGAATGCAATATGATTGAAATTTACTGTATTTTGTATTTTTTGCCGCGAATTTGCGTTTGAGCTAACTGTGAGGTTAGCCTATATAAAATCAATAATTTTTTCTCTTTTAGGAATATCCAATTAACGGAATTCTTTGATATGGAAATTTGTCCCTCAATTGCAAAAATTCCATCAATCATATTTTCATGCTTATTTTGAAAATTTTTCTTTCTAATTAACATTAGAGGTCCTCTATTTTGAGTAAGCTCAAAAATACCAGTATTTTTATATTAAGGTAGATCGACTTATGGGTTAATTGAATTAAATTTCTGCCAGAATCTCCTCTTAGATGAACTAATAATAATCTCACGAAATGGATATTCTCGATCATAAAAAAGCTTAAAAGGCTATAATAAGCAGACAATAATTAATTTTAAATATAAGATAGATAAATTAACACGGGCAAACATTTTGATCTTAGCAGAGTGGACAGATATCCAAATATAAGATGACAATTTAAAAACACTTATATTTTTCTTATAATTTATAAAAATTAAAATTCAAATGAAATGTCTGCCAGTTTTTGTTATCCAACCACTTCCATCGATAAATTAATATCATATATTTTATTTCTGTATTAATTAAGGATTTTTTTTAAGAGATTAATAATTATTTTTGAATTTTGAAAACTAATGTATGCTAAAAATTCAAGGGTGGTTAAATATCAATGAGGTGGGTTAATATTTTCATTTGGGAAATATGTCAAAAAATTGTTAATACGCAACCAGGGCAAATCTAGGAACAGGAACCAAATCATTTTATTCCCAGAGTAGATAATTAATTGTTCAAAATGTTGTAAGATTCATTTTTAAAGGGTTTGATTAAATTTGGAATGAGAAAATGTGTTAAATCCAAGAGCCGAAAGCAGACCCTGGAACATTTTATAAAAAAATCAAAACAAAAATCCTTAGTTTAGCTTCCAAAATCTGATAGATAAAGAACAGAAAAAAGGAGATTAATTAAAATATTTTATTTTATATGCCGCAAATTTTTTTTTAATAGACGCCCTTCGCATTGAGCCAAACCTTTAAGGTAATAATATTATACTTAAGTGATAGGTTTAATATTTCCAACCATTTTTATGCATGAATAAAAATTTAAAAAAATAAATAAAGAAGTTTAATTACTAGATGCTTTATGATAAGCGTATATGGCGGCAGAAGTATTTTTGAGCTCATTGTATTCGTGTCCTATGAGAACCCATGCGGAATAAAAATCAGCGTTAAGAGTTATAGCCCTTTGGAAATATATGATGGCTTTATACCGGTCTCCCTTGAGACTAAAGTAATTTCCTAGCCGAATAAATTTTGGAAATAAAAAATTTATTTTCTAAGTTGTTTCTTTACGCTTTGAAAAAATCAATAATTTTTTTGTCACTTAGGTGACTTCATTTATTTCCATTTTATATATAAATCATGTTATCTTATCATTAATAAGGACTAGGGAGATGCAAGAATTAAATGAATTTAATACTCTTTAAGTTAATAGGAAACCCTAAATTTAAACTATATTCTACAAGTATGATTTTAACTAATTATTAATATATAGCTTACCTATAACACAACAGGCTTCTGGCCTAAAAGGGTCAATATCCTGGCAATGTTGAGCTAAAATACTTAATTCCTCGTCTTTCTCCTATAAAATAGATTTTAAAAATAAAATTAATTTAATAGAAATAATTATGATACCGAAAACTCTTTAAAAATCTAAATTAGCAATGAACAGCTGTATGTGTTATAGCTTTTCTAACAAAATGACAAGATGGAGTCTTCGACATCAAGCTCTTGCAGCTTTTTCCTAGATCTAGAGGAACCTATTTTGAATGCTCTTGGAGAAATATCAGAATCACCAACACATTTTATCTGAAGCTTATACATTATTAAATTTAATAGTTTCAATATAAGGTCTTAAAAGGCTAAGAATTAGGCGCATCAATTATTTATAAACAGCAGAGTTTAAGGATATACTTCTCCAATCCTTATGTTCTTGGGATTAAAAATGAACGCGGGCCTGATTTCCTATTTATGGCTCGTCCGCTCATGGTGGCAAAAAAATTTTCGCCCTTTCAAGCCTATTGCTAAAGAGTATTAATCCGACTTGCCAAAAAACTTTATTGCTACTTTTACGCTTTTTTGAATTTATTCTATCATAGTTTTTTAGTTCTTTAATTCCATAAATTAATCGCCATAAACAAAATTTTTATTAAAAAAAGAAAGAATGTCCATATTTTATTATTTTAATTGTGTTCGTTTCCGCTAATAAGCATGGTTATAGAAAATTAATCTTTCACTGGAAGCCGAACTTGCCGGGGCTAATAAAATTTTACTAGCAAATTTTCTCAAAAAAGAAAATGAATTTTCCTGCTTTCAAAACTTCAAAATATTTTTATTGTTATTTGTTTTATGAAAGATGTATCTTTTAAGTTCAACCTTACAATTTTCATCGGTAGATGTTGTCGCCTCATCAGAATCAGAATAATCTAGAAATTTTTGAAATGTTTCATTTAGAATATGCTATTTTTTATGTGTGCAGAATAATTTAGAAAAGTTAAAAATAATAGTTGGCCTTGTCTTATGCATATCGTAGAATTTTAAATCATTTAGCATTTTTAAAGTTGTTTTATAATATATCTGCCTTTTCCTCGTCTGTTAAAAACTTAATACTTTTGAAATTTGGATTCAAAATTCCTTATGTAGTGGCTGCATAATAAATATTTACCTTAAAAGAGATAAAGGATACCATTGCGATATATTAAATAACATAATACAATATATTTTGATAATTGCATACCGGAAATGCTTTAAGTATAAATGGTGTAAAAAATAGTGCAATATTTTAAGCTAGCTAAGCCATTCTTTAAAGCAAAATATATTAACGAGATGGAACTCTGTAAATATTATAATACAATTTTTAAAAATCATATCATAAAATACAAGTTTATCTGTGTCATATATATATATATATCTATTTTGGGGTATTTAATTTTGCGTATTCATTGTTATTTTGTCAAGTCGTCATTATCAAGATTAATATATTTTATTTATGATTAGAGAAGATTATTAATAAATTTATATTTATTTTTCAAAATGTTCAAGATAATAAAAGACATTAAAAAAGGTAAAATCATCATTATATTATTTTATTTAAAATTATTATATTATTTTTCTCCATTTGTGAAATATTAATTATAAATTATTCTGTCGCATATATAAAACTTATTTGGAAATAATCTGTAAGAATAAGTAGTATCAATAAACAAATTATCTTAGAATTTAAATTGTGTGTCAACTTTATATATTTATTATAAGCGCGAAGGGTTAAAAGAATTACCAAAGTCCTCCTAAGTGAGGGTGCTGAATGTAAAAAAAAAGGGAATACCAAGGTCCTCTTAAGTGAGGCGGCTGAATATAAAAAAAGGGATTACCAAAGTTCTTTTAAGTGAGGGGAATGAATATAAAAACAGGATCACCCAAAGTTCTCTTATGTGAGGCGGTTTAATATAAAAAGAAAATTAACCGTCCTCTTATCTGTAGAAGGGGGTATGGAGAGACCATTTGCATTCGCCTCAAGAACGCTAAATGCAGTTGAAAAAATTATAGCCAAATAGAAAGAGAAGCTCTTGCCATCATATTTGGGGTTACAAAATTCAAAGAATTTATATATGGAAAAAAGTTCATATTACAAACAGACCACAATCCATTAATGAGTTTATTTCATCCAAGAAAAGATATACCAACAACATCTACTGCCAGAATACAAAGATGGGCTTTATTATTAGCAGTTTACCAATATTAAATAGAAATCAAAAGTAGTAGACAAATAGTAAATGCTGGCTATCTAGATTACCTATAAAGGGAACCAATATCAAAAGAAGAAACGCTAGATCAAATACAGATGGGAGAAACACCTTTAAATGCAAGCGAAATTGTAAGAAACGATGCGAGATTATATACTTTCTAAAGTATACAGATATACAATAGATGGATGGCCAATAAACTATGATGCATGTTTAAAAGAGTATAGCCAAAGGAGAGAGGAAATTATAACAGAGAGAGGTTGTTTATTATGGATAACTAAAATGATAATACCACAACAATACCGAAACAACGTGGACATGATACATCAAGGACATATCGGAATGGTAAAAATGAAGATGAGAGCACGACAATACGCATGGTGGCCTAATATAAACCAAGATATTATAATGCCAGGGACAACACGATATGCCTCAAAAGACAGCAATTCAAAATTGGCCAAAACCACCAAAAGCATGGCACCGTGTTCATATTGATTATGCTGGGCCACTTCAAAATCATTATTAGTTGGTAGTGATAGATGCTAGCAGTCACTGGCCAGAAATAGTTCCCATGACTAGCACTACAACCGAAAGCACGATAAAAATATTAAGAAATATTTTTGCAAGATTTGGATTTCCCAAGATAATCGTTTCTGATAACGGACCCCAATTCAGCAGCAAAGATTTCAATGATTTTTGTGAAAAAACGGGATTCAATTAGTGCATGGAAGTATCATCCTCAGACAAACGGCATGGCCGAACATTTAATTCGAACTTTTAAACAGAGTATGAATAAAAGAAACGAGAGGGATTTATAAACCAGTCTAGATTTTTTCCCTACAATTACAGAAATACACCAGAGACAGAAACTGAACAAAGTTCTGCTGAAATACTATTAAAATTTAAACCTAGAGGATTGTTAGATCAAATATTCGATCGGGGGAACAAAAAGGAGAAGTTAGAATACCACAATCAAAAATTCAAAATTAAGATATGAAGCACGGATATGATGCACGATTTTTGTTATATTTTTACAGTAAGGCCTGACATATGTATGCTGCCCGATATTTTTTATCTTTTTACAGTAAGCCTTGTCGCACACATGCTGCCGGATATTTTTTTACAATCTGCTTAACAAACAAGAATTAAATAGATAAGCGAACATTGATAAAAAATCATCCACCAGTTAGATATATTTTTATCACTATTCAATGCTCAGATAATCTGAGCCCAGATTCTCATCCCATTATAAATGAAGTTTATTTACGGAAACAAAAATTAATGAAATCTTATCAACCTTCAGAAGGTGACACAGTAACAAACCCTAAGAAATAATACAATGTCTTTTTTAAAAGAAAGATTTATTATGCAGCCACGACATAAGATAGGCTAAATTCCAAATTTCAAAAGTCTTAAGTTTTTAACAGAAATGTAGATATATATATAAAACAACTTTAAAAATGTTAAATTTAAAATTCGACGTTAAGCATAAAGCCAGCTATCATTTTAACTCTTCTAATTCTCCTAACCCATAAAAAACAGTATATTCGAAATGAAACATTTCGAGAATTTCTAGATTATTCTGATTCTGATGAGGCGACAACATCTACCGAAGGAAATTGTGAGGGTGAACTTAAAAGATTCATCTTTCATAAAACAAATAACAATAAAAATATTTTGAAGTTTTATAAGGACCTTTTTTGAGAATATTTGTTAGTAAAATTTTATTAGCCCCGGCAAGTTGGGCTTCCAGTGAAAGATTATTTTTCCATAGCAATTGCTTATTGGAAGAAACGATCACAATCAAAATAAAAAATATGAACATTCATTTTTTTTAATAAAAATTTTGATTTGTAAATTAATTTATGTTATTAATATGAAATATTAAAATTATGATAGAATAAATTCAAAAAAGGGTAAAAGTAGGAATAAAACTTTGAGAAATTTTGAAAAAATTAAAAACCGTGAATTTCGAGGGCGTGATTAAAGTGTATGGAAATGGCATGAGTTATCATAACTAGTATTAAACATTAGTGGGCTAGGTTAAATTTTCAATTGCTCATTAGAGTCCGTAATTTTATTGTTAACGAAAAGTCTAGGTATATTGTCGACTTTGAAAGAAGTAAATGATTTTAGCAGCTTTAAGGATCAGTGTATGGTTCTCTTATGTATAGTAATAACAGAGGAACTTGTAAAAATGCTACTCGTATGATTCTAAAGTCCATTAATATTTCTTATTTTACAATAATTTTTCCCATTTTCATTTTACTTTTATACCATAAGGATTTATGTATAAATAGCAAATAGCTAAAGACTACTTCATAAATTGTCTATCAGTCCGTGAATAGTTTTAGTCGTGTAAGAAATTCAATTTGAGACTGCGTGAATTGTATGAAGAGCTGGATTAAATTTCCTTTATGACGGATTGTTCGGAAAAAAATCTATTCCAATTTTTATTTTTCCACCGAAATTGTAAATAGTTAATTGTGACATATTTTTTTAAAGGATTCAACTCTATGTGATTCTTGGATACATGCAATATCAATGCGCGTAGCAGAAAGAAGAGTTTTTAATTGACTAAATTTGTTGTCATTGAGAGCTAACATTTAGTGCGACGATTTTTAGTTTTTCAGAAAATGATGATGGATTTAGTTTGAGGGTCATTATCTGCTTAAAAAGGTATTTTAGGATCAGGGAATATAGAAAAATGAGAAGATAAAATAACTAGCCTAGCGATTGATAATGGTAAAAGTTAAGTGAAAATGATTTATGAAAATTTAATTTCTAACAATCCAATTGTCAGAACTAGTAAAGTGAAGCTCTTGTACTTTTCCCGGGAAAATAAATATAGTTTCATTAAATGTTACATTTTTTAAAGACAATATATTCAATCATTCAAGAACCCTTTTTTAGCATTGATTTTGATGGCATCAAAAAAATCACATGGTGTAATCCGTTAATACGAGTATACTATTTAAAATTCTGGCGAAGATCTTAAGAATTGATGTTTAATAAAACATCATGAATGAACTAAAAAAATTGATTTCGTAAAGGTAAATTTGCAAAATAAAATTAAAATCTAAATGTAAAATCTTATATTGAAACTAAATATGAAAACTCCATCATATCGATTAGAAAATGACATAACACTTTGGAAGTAATACCCTTACCTTTTTGCTTGAAAAAGCTTTCATAGGTAAAAGACAACTGTCCATTGCTGAGTTAATATTTAAAAGGACATTTGATTCCATAATTCAAATACTTGGAGAGCTATGGGTTCCTAATATGATAGGAAAGTGCAAAGGACTGAATTAAGGAAGCCGAGGGAAATATAATCATTTTAAAGATATTAGATAGAAATATTTTTTATATTTTTATGATTAATGGTCTTTAGTCTTTTAACTGTAAGCCCCTAAAACCTAATCTTGCCAAACTCGGATAGGCCAGAAATTTTCTTGAACTGGGTCGCATATGGATCGTAATCTTAAAATTTTTCCGGATCATATAAGAATCGGATAAAATTTTTAATTATCTCATTTTTTTAATATTTTTTATTAAGAATAACATTTGGCGCTTAAAATTTTTTTCGATTTCGTCAAAATATCTTACTTTTTCAACAGTTCAAATAAAAAAAAGAAGATATTCGGATCGGATCTTTGAAAAAAAACTATTGGATTGGAAAGACAAAATTTTTCTCGGATCGGGTCTGACCTAAAGGTAAGTCAGATAGAGGGTTCTAATATACATAAACCACTGCTTTTAATTATATATTTTTTTTTACCAAAACATACAAAACGTTGGAATATATATCGATATTGTCTAAACAATAAGGGTCTGTGATTTGTAAATTTTGAAACGATTTTAAAGATTGCTCCATATCTTTAAAGTATATATAAAAAAATTATAAGCTTTTAAATTTGAAGGTAACATCTAGAGAGTACAATGTCGATAATAAAAGAAATTTCCACTGATTAAGTGAATGCTATATTTTACTTCGATAGTTTTTTTAAAAAGAATTTTTAAATATATCCCAAAACCTTGACTTAGTTAAAAATTAGCTATTAAGACTAGTAAAGTGTGAAATTATGGCCTTAAAAAGGAAGCTTAAAATGTCAATGTAAAATAATTTTTAAACCCTTCATTTGAAAGTGAATGTTAGCGACTTGGTTTCTAATATATATGCATTTTTTAAATCCGGAATCTTCTAGTAATTGGTAAATATTAAGTGCCATTTCCCATTTGTTATCTCTAACTAAATAACGAGAGACAAAGAAATATGTTATCCAATGCTTAGGTAATTGCATGGTAGTTATCTTAAATAATAAGAAGTAAAATAATGAAAATTACTAGTTTTTTAAAAAAAAATGTATTACATAAATATCAAAATATTTTATCAAATTAAAATTGTTAGGAAGACACTTATTTTCACTTAAAATACATTTAATATATATATCGCTTGTGTATGTTGTATTGGGATATGAAATTATTGGGGATTCGGAATATCTCATAAATTTGGAATGTCTGATTTGATTGGAAATGCATTTCGTAATATGTAGAGTAACTACCCTGTAAATATTAGACACTATTTTCCATCAAATTTTGTGTATTTTTCAATTTAAATGAAACATCTTTATAAAAATGAAGATAAACTAAGTTAGTTTAAAAAGTTAAACGCAAAATTGTCGGAAATACATTGTTGGTTCTAAACCTACTGGAATATTCCGGTTAAATCAGAAATATGTCTTCTAAAGTAATATACCTATCTTATTGGGATTTGGAATCCACGGGGTTCTGGAATATCAATATTTTCTATACTTGTTTATGTAGTTTGTAAATTTTGTTTTGATTGCAATTTAAAATAACTAACAAAAATACCTGTTTTTCAAGTAGAACGTTTTTTATATACAGTTTAAACCTTTTCATAGATATTTAATATTCATTATTAATACCAATTTATCATTTCAATATGCTAAACACGATTCTATACTAATTTTTTAAAATTTGAGCCCTTTAAATAGGGGTAGAGTAAGAATGTTTAGTTTAATAAAAAAAAATCGATAATTAAAATTGTTTAAATAAAAATTAATATTACCATTTTCTGAATCCCTTCGAAGATCTAAACATGAATCTGCATTCATTTTTTTAAAAAATAGAGAATAATTATCGAGGATGCGTATGGCTTTGTCGGGAATGCATATTTTAGTCATCCAAAAAGTGTTTTTTTAAAAAAATTTACTAATTTACCAGTTTTTTTTTAAATTAAAAATAATATCTTAATATTATCTCAACAAGCTAAACACGATTCTACAATAATTTTTTAAAAATCTGAGCCTTTTAATAAGGGCAGCGTAGCGATTCATGTTTAACAAAAAATAGGAACACGTAGTTTGGTCAAAAAAAGTGTTTAACAAAAGCCCACTAATATAAGAAAATTTTTTAAAATTAATATTATTGTTATTAAACAGCTAGATTTAGCTAATTTTAAATCTAGCTAAAATAATGTTATGTTAAGCCTAGTGGTTTCGTTAATAGATGTCCAAACCTCTCTGCCATTTATGAGCCAAATCTCCTTTGCGTAATATTTTTTGTCTAAAATATTGGGCTAGTCGTTTTTAAAAATCGAGCCATATAACAACACTGATTAATATTAACATTTTAATCAAGGTTGCGTAGGGATGTGTATTTTAATCATGTAAAAAAAGTATTTTTTTTAGGATTTCATCAATTCACCATTTTAATTAAAAAAATTTTTCTAGATTAACTCGATAAGCTAAACACAATTCTATAATAATTTTATTAAATTTGCGCTCTATAATAGGGGACGCGTTGTTTAAGGGGTAGCGCATTTTACTCATACCCATTTTTATTAAATTAAAAAAAGCATCTTAATTTTAAATTAAAGCCTTTTGGGGATTCATAGTTTAGTCCAAAAAAATATATTTTAAAAAAAATTAAAATTGTCTCAAAGAGTTGTAATGATTCTATATATTTTTTTAAATCTGAGCCTTTTTAATAGGGAATTCTTAGTTTAGTCAAAAAATTATGAATAACAACTTCTGAATTCTCCTGAGTAGTTATAAATGCCTCTCTATTCATTTTTTTAAATTTGAGCCTTTTTATTGAGGGATTCTTATTTTAGTGAAAAAAATTAATTTTTTAATATAAAATTTTAAAAAAGTTAATATTAACACACTGAATCCGATTCTATATTTATTTTCTTAATTTAAGTTTTTAATAGGGGATTCCTAGTTTAATCATTAAAAAAAATTTTTTTTCGTTTTTTTACTAATTTTTTTAAAAATAAATATAATATCTTTATTTATATTAAAAACTCGTATAATATATAAAACTATATTAAAATAACATGTAAAAAAATTAAGTAAACAATTTAAAAAAGACAAAAACAAGAACACTATATATTTTTTTCAAATATATAGAGGTGGGGGGGGGCTCTTATTGAGATCTGAGGAAACTAAGATTGTTGCCTAGGAATAATGTGATTAGAGTTGATTATAACTAAAAGATGATCCATGATCACCATTTATATGAAAATTGTTTTTACCTAAAATCTTTAAAAAAAAAGATAGCCTAGGGGGCTAGAGACCCATAAGAAATAACTATTGGGATAAAGTGAAAATCAAAAAAGTTGTGGTACTTTCTAATTGTTGACCTTTCAGTTGTAATAATTGGATCATTGTTTGGGTTAGAGGAAACTTGGGAGACACGAGTGGAATCTCAAATAAGATGTTTTCCTCTAAACCAAAAATGTTTGTGAGCCCATTTGGTCTTTTACCATTAGACAGGGATAAGTGAACAGGTTCCAGGAGGTTTGGGCAGTTGTTAGCCAACCCTAATTTGTTTAATATTATAGAGTTAATACCTCTATTCAACTCCATTTTTTAGAATATAAACAGATTAAACCATATTGGCCCTTATGATTGGAGTCTTTCTGGCAAACTTTACATTTATGGGGTAAATATAGGTCACAGCCAAGTTTATACCTTATGGTGACCCTCAGCTCCTAATTTACCAATTTTATTTAAAATTATAAAAAGCATCTTCTGAACCTTTGAAGAGTTATACATGATTCTATTTATTTTTAATCCAAGTTTTTATAATATAGGGGATTTTTAGTTTGTCAAATAATTAATTCAAAATATTATATTTTTGAAAAACATTTTCTGAATCCTCTTGAAGAGTTATACATGATTCCATATTTTATTTTATTTTTAACTTGAGGCATTATTAGGGAATTCTTAGTTTAGTCAAAAAACAAATAGTTTTTTTTATTATCCCACTTATTTAAAAATAATTTTTTTAATTAATTTTTACATTTTGAATCAGATTGAAGAGATAAACAGAAATCCATTAATAATTTATAGTCCATAATTAGCAAGGATACATATTTTAGTCATGAAAAATGTTTTTTTTTACCATTTTTTTTTAAATTAAAAAAAACATTTCCTAATTCATATTAAAGAGCTAAACAGGAATCCATATTATTTATATATAATTGCTTTAATATGAGATTCATAGTTTCTGGGGTAGCATATTTTAGTCATACCTAGACCTGTGCAACCGAAAATGCCGCCGATTTTCATGTCGGTGGCGCACAGCCGGCGCAGAAATTTCTTTCATTAATATACCTTTTTATTCTAATAATTGGTCAACATCACTCTTGTAATTTTTTAATGTCAATCAGGATTTTGATAAATTTTTATTTTCTACTATTTTAAAATCATAATTATATTGACTCATTATAGAATTCAATCAATCAAAAATCTAAAATTCTAAAAGTTACCATAATTTTATATATTTTTAAAATGGATGCATCTACATATAATAATTCTATAAATAATTTTATATCCTAACTCTGGATAATAAAAAATCCATAGTCTGGAAATTTTTTGCAAAAGAATTTGAGAAATTATTACTGCTCTAAGATATAAAACTGCAGAAGTTGAATTTTAATTTGAGGAATATAAAAGAAAATGTCAGTACAATAGATTTAACATCAGACATGTTAGATCTTGACAGCATTGATCCATACTCGGATACCCTTTTTCAAATTGGCAATTCCAATGATAATAATAACAATAATTTTATGCATATGAAAACCTTAAAATTAAATATCCCAGCACGTTGGCATAGTATATTAATTATGATAAAAAGCATATCTGGATTAAATAAGAATTTTTAAAAATGTTTTGAAAAGAATTGGGAAGCACTTTCTCAAATTATGAATCTGATCTGGTAGAAGAACTATTAGCATTTCTTTCAAAATTTAAGGAAACTGTGGAATTTCTTTCAGTACAAAAAGGGCATACTTTAAATTTGGCGTTACTTTTTAGGAGAAATTGAAACACATTTAATGATAGTTCTGAAATTATTTCATTTAAGGAAAATATACTAAAAAAAACTTGCATTACGATTTCCGGTTTGTAATCTGCAAATAATATTATATAAGTATATTCTTTTATTTTTTATTTAAAATTATCTAGGTATTGGCTTCTCTTTTAGATCCAAGATTTTGAAAATTGACAATTGTGTCAAAGTATTTAATAGAGCAAAATTGCTCAGCTTGAGAATTTATAATAAAACATCTTAAACTTATAGAGAATAATGATAAACAGGTAGTAAATATAGCTAATGAGGATGAAGATTATTAAATTCAAGTTATTTGACAAAATTGGCAAATAAACATTCAACAAATATAAATTCTGATTCCAAGTTAGGTGACTTAGAACAAGAATGCCACAGTTTTCTTGGATAACGACATTCACAAGATATGGACGTTCTAAATTTTTGGAGAGAAAAGAAGAGAACTTCCCAATCTTTCCTGTCTCGATAAAAAAATTCTTTGCATTCCTGCGACTAGCACACTCAGTGAAAGAGTTTTCTCTACTGCTGGATTGACGTTAAATTCAAGGAGATCATCATTATGTCCCGAAAATTTAAATAAAATAATTTTTATACAAGATATTATAAAATTACAAAATTGATTTTGGATATAAGTTTTCTATTAAATGAATATTAAAAAATATGCCGAGATATCTGTAGTATAGTGTATATTTATATGTTTTTTTAAAAAATTAATAAGCAATTAAAAAAATTTATGTTATAAAAATTTATAACTGCGCCGATTTACGCCTATTTTATTGACGGCGGCTAAAAATCGGTGTGCCGCCAGCCGTTGATTAGATTTTTGAAAATTGTGCCGGCTGCCGATAGTTTTGTCGGCGCACAGGTCTAGTCATACCCAATAAAATATATTACAAAGCAAAAAAAAATATATAAAGTTTTCAATCAAAAATTGATATTATATCAGATTAAATATTTATTATCTTATTGGAACTATATATTTAAGATTTTAAGTTGAATGTGAAATGAAACTTGTTCAAAAGTTGGTATAAGATCCACCATTTCAAGCCAACTTCCCCAGATATGTGGTTCCAAGTTTATGGATTCAATAAATATTTTAAGTGCTTCATCTCGGCAATTCATCTTAACCAAAATAATTCCCAGGCTTAAAATAATTGTTAACAATGTGTTTAGGTAATAAATAACTATTACTTTTACTAATTGAAAGTTTATAAAATATGAAAATATAACATATAAATAAAATATTTATTACATATACAAATGATACCCATCTGCCTTGTTATTTAAATATAAATCATTTAGTTCTTTATAGAGTGAATTATAATCATTTTTGTAGCCATTTAAATCATCTTCATATATGACTATATAAATAAATATATATATTATAGCATGATAATGGCCTTTACCATGAGAAAATTGAAAACTTGGGTTTGATTTAAAATTAAGTGCCTTCAATAAAGAATGTATTTAAGTTTAAAATGAATTATATTTACTTGATATTTAGAATAAAAATATATAAAGGATATCAGAGTATCATCCTTATCTCTAGCGTAATAGCTTGCTCTTTCATATTCTTTTACATCAAAATAGCCTTTTGCCAATATGTAATTTTTGTTAGATAAAGCTTGTTCCTAAAATATAACATAATATAAATAACCATTATTTTAGAGTATACTGTTTAAACTTTATGTTCAATATTTGGTGTTGTACTATCATCTATAGAGAATAATAACTCTGCAAACCTATGAGACATATATTTATAATCACATGAAACAATCAAAATACCATTGGGAATTTTTATATAGGCATCTATTTAATAATTTTTGATAAGAATTATATATTTCATCGGGTAGTAATTTTATATCAAAATCTAATTTCTTATTCAAAATTGAATCAGAAACGACAGACATGCCGAAATAAATAATAAGAAGCGTATGATAAACTTGATGAATTTCGTCCAATCTGTTTCAGTCAATCATTATCAAAAAAACGCAAAATAAAAATCAAGCTTAAAAATATTTTGATTTATTTTAAGATGTGCTAATAAGTATTTTTTTTTAAAAAGCCATTTGTTATAATTATTTATGATTCGCTTAATTTATGGATTATTTTTAATTATTATTATCAAGTTAAGATTTCTAAACTGTAGAATATTAATAATTAATTATTGAGATTTTAGGAATGTGGATCAGAAAAATATGTTAATTTTTTAAAAATAATTCATGTTATTAACAAAATCATGTAATATTTATAATAAATTTAATTTATATGTTATATACTTATTAATAATTAAAATTTATGAACATTTATAATTATTCTAGTTTAATTTTAGGAATATTAATAATTTTAAAATTTATAAATATAAATAATTAATCTAGTTTAACTTTAGGAATATTTTTAATTATACTTGAGAGTTAAAATTTAAGAATATTAATAATTATTCTAGTTTAAATTTAGGATTATTATTAATTATACTTGAGAGTTAAAATTTAGGAATATTAATAATTATTCTAGTTGAAATTTAGGAATATTAATAATTATATTTGAGAGTTAAAATTTAGGAATCATAAATATTCTTAAGAGTTAAGATCTAGGAATATTTTTAATTATGTAAAATTAAAGAATATAATTATCGAGATTTCAGTAATTTGGATCAGCAAAATAATTTAATTTTTTTTTACAATTTAAGTAGAAAAATTTATGTAATATTAACATTATGTTATTTATAGTTGTAATATTATTAAGATTTATAAATTAAAGTATATCAATATTTCGGAGTTTGAATTTAGAAATATTTATTATTATATAAGAACCAATGATATATTTATAAGAACGATGATATCTTCACTGCTGCAAACTTAATGGATACTTCTGAACTACGAGGTTAAAACCAAAAATTTATTTGAGCTATCATTATTAAAGGTATAGGTCGTTACTTGTAGAAATAGTAACAAGCATAGATGTAGCCAATATTTTCTTAGAAAGTGGGGGGATTAATAAATTTCAGAATGAGTGTGTGGGGGGGGGGGAGTAGGTGGTTCACGCCAGAGTCTTTTTTTGTCGGACCTTTGCTCCGCTTTTGCCCCTATGGGTTTTCTTAGCTCATATATAACTAAATATTTTTACAGGATAGGTAATTATAATGAAAACAACTTATTATAATGTTTTAAAATGTATTAATTGGTTATGAAGAGATGGTATCAAAAATATATAGGTCTGGAACAAATGAAAAATATATCTTTATTAGTATGTATAACATATATTTAAATCTATATATATAGATACATTGATGCAAAACATTTCTTAAATTATATGTTTGGTGTATCATTTTTTTTTAATATAAATCCTTTTTTCCAAAACAATATGAATTATAGTCATTTAAAAATTTATTGTTTATATTCTTGCTTCTAAATGTTTGTTTAAATTATATAAGCATACATTTTTGGGCGACTGGGACGAGAATGGGGCTAAGGGGGATATTTTTTATTAGCTTACGTGATACGTATTAGCTTAAAATGATATTCACAAAAATGATATATATCTGAAAAGGGAAATATCCCCTTGCCCCCCAACCCCGGCTAAGCCTATGCACTCAATGACTGGTAGATATGAATGATTATTTCAAAATTTGTATTATTAAAACATATTTTAAAGCATATTGAAGAGTTAAATATTATTCTATATTTAATATGTTATATATATAACTGAATAAAGAATCTAAATCACTTCATTTTTTTAATAATGAGTATTTATTTTAATTTAAAAGATTTTGCTTTTCATAATCAAAGTTGATATGGTGTGGATTGTAATAGCAAGGGATTAAGATCGCTATATTTAAACATACTACATTTAGTAAAGGTAATTTCAGTCTAAGGCTCGATAGCAAATTCATAGACCGCGTTAGCAGTTATAGGTCTATGCATGCTATAAAGAGTTAGGGGTTAAATTCAATAATATATTACACCAAACAATTAGGGTCACTAGGGTGGAGTTCAGGGGCTTGATACCCCTAAAAATTTGAAGAGCCTCCTAAAATTATGATTTTTTAAAAATACCTACTTAATTTTGATAATGTTAGCTAAAAAAAGTCATTTTGGATAATGTTAGCTTAAAAAAAGTTATTCAGAAAATAATTTTAAATTTTTTTTTGAGCAGGTTAGTTAGTGAGGCCTGTACTAAACCCACAACATAAAAGCGCGAAATCTATAAGTATCTTTTACGTTTTTAGCGAACTACGTTCAGGTTTCTTAATACCAAGCTCGTGAACCGCTTTGGAAATTATTTTATATAGTTTAATGCAATGGTATTAAATGTTATACTACAACATTATATATTTAAAATAAATAAATTTTTAACAACTTTAAAAAAAAAATTGTCAATCAATAACACCTTAATAATTTGTCTATCTCATGGTTTTTGATCATATTTATTCCATTATCAATGGTAGCTGTCAGTGGCGTAGCTACGGGGATGCAGGGTGTCGCTAGTCTTTACAATCTCAGGGGGCTCAACTAAAAATTTTATATGGGGGGCTTCGCCCCTCTTACTCCCCAATTTGCGGGCCACCGGACCTTCGGCCGGGTTATATATTAATATATTATACTTTTTTAAAATTTACTAACTCTAAATAATTATTCTGAATGTCATATATTATATTTTGCATACAAAATAAACTAACATATAAAAATAATACAAGACATTTCTAAAAATAATATTTTTTAATAGAAAATCTATTTATTACAGTATAAAATATTTTCGATTGTTGATATAAAATGATTTTGCGTCTAAATAAATAAATGATAAAAAGGTTAATTAATTCCTATATGCCTCAATTGATAATAGTTTTTGTAAACTAAATAATATAATATAATTTTTAGCAACTTACATTGACAAAAGATCATGAAACTAATATAACTCCCTATTACCATTTTAGACAATGTTTTATAGAATGGACTAATAAGAAAAAATTTAGAGACCTTACCAAATCTACAATTCTTGAAGAAGAGAATATAAACGACCAATCCAAATCATAAAACTATATGATGGTTAGAGCTTCCTCTTAGACGACATGATGGAAGCTAGATAAGTAATCGAGAAAATTTATGTATGATATTAAACTTCTAAAAGATTATCTTCCATTTTCAATGTTATATAAACGACTACACAGTTGACCTATTGCTTATCTAAAATGTGCGATCATATGCTCTCAGCATCTGTAGTAATAAACATAAATTACTAAGCCACACAAATAATAGATATTGGTTAATTTGCAGTACTATCCATGACACTCACGATGGTAAATCATCACAATTTATTCTGTTAGATAAATTGATAAAACAAAAACATTAAAACTTTTAGATGAAATTATGCAAATATATTGAAGCCTTGAGTTATTTACACGGCAAGGATGCCATATAAGAAATGAAACATTCTGTAACTACAAAATAAGAACCATAGTGATAACATGAAAGCAATTAAAATTTTATATAAAAGCAATTAAGATTTTATATATTATTGTCGCTACATCTCTTGTTGGTATATTATATCTTAAAATAAAAGTAGTTTGTAATAATATCAAAAATATATTTGTATTAATTAACTCAAATCTATTTCGCGAAGAAGAAAAATATAGCTTTACTAAAAATATGTAAAAAAGAGAAGAAAAGATATATAATTTATTACATCTATTGTAGGATGAATAATAATACGTTTAACTTTAATTATATTTTAAATAAATAGATGGCGTTAAATACTTGTAAGCAAATTGTTACTTATATTTATTATCAAAAGCATTTATTAGTAAAATTTTAAAAATATTAACTGTAATATATTATATAACTGTCAGATACGTCTGTAAAAGTGGCATTTTACCTAATATTTTATAAAAAATTATATATAATAGAGGATTATAAACTGTCTACTTACTTTTTATAAATAAATCTCTTATACTTATTTGGATTTGGACCTTGAAATAATTTTAGAAAGAGACATGATAATTAAATTTAAAAATCAATAGTATAGTTGATTAGTGATTTTGAACTCGGCTAAAATATTAAATTATTAATTTTCAATTAATAAATAATTATATTTATTAGGGTTATATAATAATTTAAATAATAAAAGTCAATTAAGCTTCAACTGTTAAAGCTAAATTAGTATTTAGTAAGTGATATTGTTATATTTTTAACACAGAATTTGATTGCAAGCTGACATAGTATAATTTATATGTAATAATCTAATCTAATAATTAAAATAGTATTCATTTAATAAAAATTAAGATAGTCTTATTAATTTTTTAATAAAATTAAATCTATATATTACTCAATAGAATTATAAAAGTAATTATTCAGAGGGCAATTAAAAAAATTTATTTTTAGCTCAAGGAGATATTAATGAGCAATTAAAAAAAAATTTTTTGCTTCAGGGGGCTCGATCCACTGCGCCCCCCTCCTTAGCGACGCCACTGCGGGGGTGGTTTTTGGGTTCGGACCCCTCCCAGAGCTAGATCTTTTTTCTAGATTATACGTTCAAAAGAATTAAATGTGACTTTATATTAAATAAATGCCATTAATATTTATGTTTTTCTGGTTTTGATGTTTGTGGAAGGATATTATATTACTATTGAAATTATTCTGGATAGTATTCTTATAAAGTCATTGAATAATCTACTAAATTATAATATCATATTATTGATATATATTATAGAAGATATGGTTATGATTTGTAAAAAGGGCCGAAGGCCCGTTAAAGGGGCTCCCTCTCTAAAAAAAATTCCTAGCTACGTCACTGGTAGCTGTATATTATTTTAGATATCTGGCAAAATTATAAGATTAATTTTTAATATAAGAAACTATTAATTATTAAATGCAATGATATACCAAGCGAATTTTCACAGAATAACTAATTAAATTTATTTCTAGATTTACCATCAAATACACTTGATTTGTTACAATTATTTAATCACAATGGATTCACATAATCATCATAAACCCATAAATAATTATCACCATCAAAAATTAACTATTCTATTGAAACAAATTTCTAAAAAGATAAGCACACTATTAACTAATTATATATTTTCTTATTTCTCTATTCTTACCAATAAACTATGCTAATTACTGTGAAGCTTTTAATAAAAAATTTCTAGAACATTTTATAGAAATTAGAATTCAGTGTTAAGGGAGAATTCAAAATAGTATACCATTCATATTATATTCAGAATCCTCTTCATAGCATAGTGGATCCTCTTATCCACAATAGGTACCTTCAATTAGGGTAAATTACCGCCAAACAGTGGATGCAAATTCATTGCACTGGAGATGCTCTCTATATGGAGGTGGAGTGCCCACTTAATTGTGGGATGTCTCCCAAGTGTATGATACCATACGATATTATTTTGGAACATTTTCATTTAATAAAATTAAAAAAAAGTTGTTCCTCTCATGATTTTTAGCTTGATATTTTCTTATGCTTATATTAATTTTTTGTCTCTAATAAATAAAAATTTTATTATATTTTACGACAATCTGGGTGTTTAAAAAAAAGAAATAAAAACTAATCACAATCCAAAAAGATAAATCTTGAATTTATAATTTTATTTCATTATATTAGCGTCAAAAAAAAATTATTTCAATTTTTAAATTTGTAACGTTTTAGATAAACTCCCGATTTAAATACGTGATAAAAGCGTTTTCGCCCTCTGGTTGTGGATATAACAGAGCTACGCTAGGTTTTCCTCAAAAATCCATCAAACTGGATAGTTAATTAAGGGGAGAAAAATGATGAGCCCAACACATGTTTGTGGTCAAGCCGCACATACTTGTACGCGCAACAGTCCAAGAACTGTTGCTTAAACGTCTATAGGCTAATAAACAAAAAGAAATGGGCAAAACAAAAGCCTATACCCAAGAACTGTAAAAATAATTTAATGACTTTAAGGGTGGGTGGTGACTAATTTTAAGTTTAACATCTAATGTAAGCCTTGATAATTACTATCAATAATTGAGAATGTGTTCATATCAATTGAGATTAGAATTTATTCATGAAAATAAGAAAAAGCTAATGGGTTTACCGCAAATTGTTTAAATAGATGAAAATTCCAGTGAATAGGCAAAAACTAGTCAGTAATAGGTTTAAGACTATCCAGCAACGAACACCACACAACAAAGGTTATTTTTTTCTTTTTCCAGAGAAACAAAATACTCTATGGAGTGATAGGATTATATAGCGAAAAAGGTCTTTGATAATGATAAAGATATGAGAGAAAGGAACTATGACGCAGAAATAGGAACCAGCTCCGTAAGTTTTAGGAAATGGAAAAGTAATTGTTGGCCAGGATCAATAAAAGGCATTATGGCTTGATTGTTATATAATAGTCTATCACTCACGGAAAGACTCTACTAACAAACATAATTTCAAAACCTCGCCACCCCCCTGTCGACTGGTTTCTCCATAAAAATAGATTCTTATTTAGTGATATTGGCATTTATGACTGACATGTTTTTTTTTACTGATATTGACATATTTGATTGAAGTGGGAGTTCGTTTAAATCAGATTTATGAAGAATCTATCAAGATCAATTGTAAATATTGCTGACCTATAAATTTTGCAAAGTAGTAAATAATATATCCTTCTAATATCTTAATTTAATTAATTTTAGATAAAGTATATTAAAACATAGTCAATTGCTGGCCTACAATGAAAATTATTTATATATATTTGATAGCATTATAACAACGATTAACTTATAAACTGGCATAAAAACCTATTATTCTACCAATACTCAACTTTGCAAAGTAAATGATTGTAATTTTTCTAATAATAAATTTTAGCAATTTTAATAGAATATTTATTTATTTTGAGTATACCTACTAATTTTTTATTTCAATTAAGCTATTTAAATATTTTCTAACTTAAAAAATTATTGCAAATTTACAATAAATTAAATTTTTGGATATGATCTTGGGCCTGATAATTTTTCATTCCAATTAAGTTTATTTAAATCTTTGCTAACTTAAAAAATATTGCAAATTTTTTCTATATGATAAATTTCAGTATTGCAAATAAAATGATTGCCTAAATACACTGAAATATTCTTTATTTTATTGTAATTAGGTTTATTTAAATCTTTGCTAACTTATAAAAATATTGTAAATTTACAATAAATTAAATTTTTGAATATGGTCTTAGCATGATAATTTTTCATTCCAATTAAGTTTATTTAAATCTTTGCTAACTTAAAAAATATTGCAAATTTTTTCTATATGATAAATTTCAGTATTGCAAATAAAATGATTGCCTAAATACACTGAAATATTCCTTATTTACATTGAATAATATATTTATTGTATTTAAGAAAATTTAAATCTTTGCTAACTTAAAAAAATATTGCAAATTTACAATAAATTAAATTTTTGGATATGATCTTGGGCCTGATAATTTTTCATTCCAATTAAGTTTATTTAAATCTTTGCTAACTTAAAAAATATTGCAAATTTTTTCTATATGATAAATTTAGAAAGAAAGAAAGAGTATTGCAAATAAAATGATTGCCTAATACACTGAAATATTCTTTATTTTATTGTAATTAGGTTTATTTAAATCTTTGCTAACTTATAAAAATATTGTAAATTTATAATAAATTAAATTTTTGAATGTGGTCTTAGCATGATAATTTTTCATTCCAATTAAGTTTTAAATCTATGCTAACTTAAAAAATTTTGCAAATATTTTCTATATGATAAATTTCAGTATTGCAAACAAAATGATTCTAAATACACTGAAATATTCTATATTTACATTGAATAATATATTTATTGTATTTAAGTTTATTTAAATCTTTGCTAACTTAAAAAAATATTGCAAATTTTTTCTATAAGATAAATTTCAGTTTGCAAACAAAATGATTGCCTAAATACATTGAAATATTCTTTATTTTCATTGAATACTATAAATTAAATTTTTGGATATGTTCTTGGGCCATTTATTATATATATATTTTTTTTATTCATTTCAACAGTTGTTTTTGATACCAAAATTATCCTTTGTTTCCCCAATCAAATGACGAAAGACGATAAATCAAGTAAATAAATTTTGTTTAGTACATTTCTATTCATTTTAATAGAATTGGATTATATCCTTACCAAAAATATCCATCATCTATGTCTTCCAATAAAGGCTTAAGATGCAATCTGCGAGTTCAGGCCTCGAGATATAAAATTTGTAAGGGTAAAATGCATCACCATTCTCATAATGGTGAAGTTCTTCAAATGGTTCACAGTGGATGTGATACTAATGTGTCAGCAATATCTCTTGCTGCCCATTTTGGTATCACCAAGACTTACAGCAAATTGGCTGATAGGTAAAATATATAAAAATTATATTATATGATCAATAATATATTTTTAAATATAATACACAATAATAAATTGTTTCACCATTTTTATAATAGTGAAACAATTTTAGATTGTAACAGAAGAGTTTAACTTCTTTAAAAAGTTATAGTGGAGTGGATGTAATACTAATGAGGCAAAATCTTTAGCTGACCATTTTGGTATCACCAAGACTCACAGCTACTTGACTAGTAGGTAAAATATTTCTGCATAATAAATCTATTTATTATATCATGTATTATATTTTTAGCTTCTGGTGGCCAAATATGAAATAGGATGTGGTTTATTTTGTAAAATGTTGTGATATTAGCCAGCTAGCAACACAAGATTTGACAAAACTAACAATGAGTTGCATTCAATTCCTATTCCAACAAAGTTATTAAAGTTGATTACATAACAAATCCTTAATTTGAAAATTTTTATAGTTTGGTCATTATAATTGTTTCTAATTTTTGTTTATGTATTTTATATTTTCATTTGTAGCCTTATTAATGATCTGTCCATTATAGCTTATATGTATGTGGCACTTGTTTTTATTAGTAATGTTGGTTTCATATATTGAACCATTTAAAGTTTATTGAATTTTTTTACAAGAAATATATCATATATTCATTTTTAGTTTCTTTAAGGTTAATATAACATTCCAAAATAAGAATATAATTTGCATATAATATAATAATTAAAACTTATAATCTGTAAATATAATAAATAAAATTAATATAGTCCCCTTCAATCTCAGGTAAAAATTGATTTTTATATCATAATTTCATTTTTTAGCTAATTTAGATTTTACCTCATTCTTTATTATTATGTTTTTTTTCAGCTGCAATCATAAATAATGGTAAGCAGCTTTACTTTATTACATGACACCTAACCTCCTAATGGAGTATATAATATAACAACAATCTTTTATTTTACAAAAGGTATGGACACAAATAGGTGTTGATTTAAGTGCTTTGTCTGAGAGTGAGGATGGCTATAAATACATTGCTGTAGCAGTTGATTATTTCAGAAAATATATTGTAGCCATGCCTTTAAAAAATAAAACAGCAAAATCGGTATTGCGCTTCCTTTACTCGTTACTATGCACACATGGTAGGGCAAAAGTATAATAAATTTGGTAATAAAATATTAATATTATATATAGAATCAAATTAATGATCAAGGACGTGAGTTTGTGAATGAAATAAGCAATAATTTTCACAAACTCATAGGGACCATAGGCAAATGGCATGGTTGAAAGAGTGAATAGGACAATCCAAAATGCACTACCAAAGTGTATTAAGGATAATCAATTAATTTGGACAGATGCCTTGCCTGGCATAATATTTGCCTATGACACTTTTCTACACGAATCTTTGAAATTTACACCATATGAGCTGATGTATGATAGAAAAGCAAAACAAGCTTATGGGGTATGATAAATCTCATTTTATAATATACTATATATTATGTCTCTATTTAAGATTGACGAGGAAGAAAATATTGATCCTTACAATGTACCTGAAGCAGATTTGGAATCTTGTTTTCAAGATACAGTTTCCAGGATTAATGATATTCATGAGATAGCTGCTGGCAATATAGATCTTGCTCAGCTTAAACAGCAGAGGGATTATAGAAGTCGTAATGCTGGTAGAAATAACAATTATTTAGTCAATGATCAAGTGCTTATTTGGAACAGCCGTCGGGCTGATAGGAAAGGTGGTAAAATGACCAGACCTTGGATGGGCCTTTATACAATATTTAGGATTCTTAAAAGTGAAATTTATCATTATTATTAAATTATTTTTAATATTTAGGCAATGTTGAGCTCATGAATGCTAACGGTAGCATTTTAAAGAGCAAAGAAAATATATGTAATATAAAACATTACTTTGCAAGAAAAGGTATATAATTATCTTAATTACTTAGTAATATACATATATTTTAGATGATAAAAACTCTGAAGTAGTGAGTTATAATGAGGAGTTAAATGCTCAAGTCACTTGAACTGTATTATTTATAAAACTCACAATAATTTTTTTAAATATTTAGTGTCAAAATTACTCAACACGATTATTGGGGAAGAGAATAAGAATTGTGAAGACCAAAAATATAAAATATTTATTATTATATGTATTTTTAAGATGATGCAGATTTTAAGAGGATAAAGATATTAAATGATGAAACGAAGATGGTAGAGCTTGGTAGCCATCGAGAAAATAGTAATATTTTTATAAATCGATATAATTTGTTTTTTAAATTATTAGTTATGCCTTCTAATCCTAATATACCAGCTGTAATTGACAAAGTAGGACTGTTTATTGAGAAAGGTATTAATATGTGTTATTATTTAATTATGCATATTTTTTAGATAATGAATTGACAGTAGAGACTGTAATTTCTAAGAAAGATGATGCAAATCTATTTCTTCCCACCAACAGAATATGGAAAATTTATCATTCTGAACGTTTTCATTTTGCGATCAAGAAAAGATATCCAAAATATGATAATGGTGTAATGGGAGATAATTTTTCTACCGAGCGGATTATTGGTGATGGAAATGGTCTCTTCAGGTATACATATTTAAAATAAATTATTGTTAATCATTATTGTAGATGTATAAGCAAAGAAGTTTGTGATGACGAATGCCAATACGATTTTCTGAGACAGCAATGCATTCTCTTTATGAGAAGCAAGGATATTGTTGAGCAGATGGAGGGGTTTTTGGGAGAACCCGTAACAAATATTTGGAGAGAACAGGCATGGCTCAAAATGCAACTTATGGAACAGACGTGGAGATAGTTGCATTGGCAACTATGCTTCAAACAAATATAATTATCCATACCATTTATAAATGGGCATATTACACGCCAATTAAAAAAATTAAGATACATTAAAAAATTTAATTTGAATATATATTTAAGAAATTATCGCAAACATTTTGACCGCATAATAAATTTTAATTAATCTTATTTATATCGTATATATTTATATCGCATATCTTATTTATATCGCATATCTTTATATCGCATGTCTTGTTTATATCGTACGTCTTGTTTATATTGCATATCTTTATAACGCATGTCTTATTTATATTGTATATCTTTACACGACAGTCATAAATGTCTGTATTAATAAAAATATTATATTTAATCTTTACATATCAGTCATAAATGTCAGTATTATTTAAAATATTATATTTAATCCTTACACGTCAGTCATAAATGTCAATATCACTAAAATATTATATTAAATCTTAACATGTCAGTCATAAATGTCAATATCACTAAATTGGAATTTATTTAAAACGGAATTCATTTAGAACGTTGCACCGGTGTATTATTGTAGAAACAATACCATCTAAAATCAATACGGTATTGATTCTACAATATTGTAAAAACAATACGGTATTGATAATTTATGACCGAACCTCAGCTTTTACGAATCAAATTGAAATTTTTTAAGAATACCGTATACAAATTGTTACTACCGTTTACAATTGAAATTTTTTAAGAATATTGTATACAAATTGTTACTACCGTTTACAAATTTTTGAATATCCATATATAGAAACAGGAGAACAATCAAATTGAAATTTTTATACAAATTGTTACTACCGTTTATAATTTTTAAATATCCATATATAGAAACAGGAGAACAAATTAGTACACAGGAGAACAAATTAGTATATTTAAATTATAATTATAAATTTATATCAATTAATATAGATACAGGAGAACAAGTTAGTACATTTTATTTTCTATTGCTATACTGTAAATTTTATTTGTACACACAATTAATCCTAAATCATGGTTAGACCTCGTATTACTCAAGGAACGTTTGCAGGGAATAGACCCCCTCTTGATACCGCTAACCTACCTCTAGGACAGAGCCCGAATTAGGACGGCACTAATCTCATTCTTACGCCTGACAATTCAATGGACGCTGTCCCCGTCGATCCCAGTACCCGTGCTATTATCTTAGCGATGAACGCCATTTCCGATCGCATGGCAGCACTTTCTACACAAGTAAACCAGGACCGACAGCGACAACGTACCCCGTCACCTAGACACACGTCTACTCCGAGGGAAAGAGCCCCACAAGTGATTGGTACACAGACTAACGAGGCGCCGCCACCGCCAGCCACACCAGGAGCACCGCCTACGTTGCCCTTGGTCCAGCTCGAACCGCCAGCGACATCCGCTGAGGCCTACGATAGACTTATGAAAGTTTGGGCAGGCTTACAGCAAGATCTCTTAGAGCCCAGATGCAAGGCTAACGACAGAGATCGTCACGAGATCAAGCACATCGCTGAAGTGTTGGAGCTCCTGTCGCCGGAATCCGACATCAGAATACTGAAGGTTCAAGCCAAAAGAATTCGAGTGCTAGCGCTGGCCATCCACTGGAACTGGAAGACCGCTAGAAACAATGATGCCTCGTATCAAGAGAAATTCTTATGCGGGGAAAACATCACCGTTTATCAGGACACCTTGCCCTTTCGAGACAGGAACCGAACAGGCCCCGCTACCTCCAGTTACCGTAAGCGCCCCGAAAGGAAGGATGCGGCCCCCGCCAGGGGCAAGAAAAGGAAGTAACGACTCGGTCGCACTCCCGATTCCTCTTCTATCATCTTCCTCCTCTTCTCTACCACTATCTCTTCTACCTCCTTCTACTAACAACCCACCGGTACATCCAGGGGTTACCGGTCCGAGCAACGGCCCACCGGCTCGAAGGGCGGGAACATCTCAGCCCCCTAGCTGGCTAACTATAGTAAATAAATTTCTTAGGGAGCTGAGGCATCAGATGTTTTCGCCGACAGACACTGACAGGGACAGTGATGCACCGGATTCCGCAATAGACAACAATCATACCCCTGTGTGCAACATCCCTGAAGTTAGCCCTTCGTCAGCATCGGATATTCCCTCATTCCTATCGGAGGACTCTGGAATACCCGAATGGTGGACACCCAGTCCCCTCTCTGACTCACTACCATCGAGTAGTTCGGCGGAAAGCAGCGAAGCTCGGTCAATCATCTCGGAACTACAAGACTCCGTCTATAGCACCGATGATGAACCTGGTATGCCCCAGGGAGGCGCCTCAAGCACACCCAACATTTCCGATATCCTTAATGGTATCGTTGTCGGGGGTCCTAGAAGTACCTTTTCGGACGAACAGCTAGCCGCTCGCCCTAGCCTCAATATTAGCAACGCAAGACTTACAGTGGGACCACTGATGTCACCCTTCACTAGAAGAGTTGCTGAGAGAGGATTTCGCCCGCGCATCGATCACCTTAAAATAAACAATAATAATAACATATACTTCAAACACAATACCCGCGCGGGCGTACACAATAAATACCACGACATCGTAAGACAACTCATTGTCGCCAATGTCATCGAGCCGGCTGACGGGACCAAATTGTTCCCCGCTTTTCGTGATTCCCAAAGGAAATGGGCGCCCAGAGTTATCAGCGACTTTTCCGAAGTCTCTAAGAACTTCCTGCACTACCCCTTTCGTTTGAGATCATCCCGCTTGTGTCAGCCACGCTGCAGGCGTCTTATGCCGGCAAAATGGACATTAGGTCGTCTACCCATGGGAGCATCCTTCAGCCCCTACTGCCTCCAATCCATAATCCTAGATGCATGCGCTAAAACCGTCAAGAAAGCCAACTACAACGTCTATTTGGACGACATTCTGATCTATGGGCCCAACGAAAATGACGTTAAGTGGTCAACTCGATCGCTACGCTGCACTCTCGAAGGCTGGGGTTTGCAAATAGCGCCAGAGAAATCAGTGTTGGATCCTACACCGCGGATCACCTACCTAGGTGTTCCCATTAACTTGACCAACAAAACTGTCTCCGCGGATACTGGTACGAGAAGAAGACTACTCAAGTGCCTAGAAGTCTTCCGGCGACACTCTTACCAGCACCTCGACATAGAAATTGAGCTTGCAGCCAGGGTCCTAGGGGTTGTCAATCACTACGCTTACACCATAACGGGTATGTCAAGGCTTTTTTCCCCCTACTACGTCACAATGAATAGCGGACAACTAACCCCAGTAGTGGACACCTTCCTAGCTTTCACCAAAGCGCGCCTAATCATCGATGTGTTAGCGACACCCATGCCCTTACATTACTATGCAAACTCACCCGTATACGTCGACGCATCTAATTCCCACATGGATATTAACTTCTGGGAAACCGACAACCTCTCGGTAGCATACAGTGAAGCATACCTCCTCTTCAACATTCCAATACACGCAATATCCCATATCAATGGCAAAGAAATTTTAGCGGTCGGCATGGGTGCAATTATGGCAATACACCGTAACAATGTACACCCAATGGTCTTCACGGACTCATCAGTGGCATACTATACCTTTAGGAAAGGAGGCTCGCGATCCCCATCACTAGAAATCATCATCACTCAGATTATGATCAAATTAGGATTGCCCAACTTCACTGCCATCTCCCAAAATATACAATGGATCCCCACTGAAGACAATCCAGCCGATCTACCATCGAGAACCTGGATGGCACCAAGGAGACACTTAGGACTCTTCGAAGGCCCCATATTGGAAGGAGCAATCTTACTTCAGCAAGACGACGAATCTCTATTCGGGCCCCAGTCTAGCCAAGATACCCCTTCGCTAATATCCAACCTATCGATACCTGATAATGACGCAACTACCGTCTCGTACAATTGGGATCAACTATCCATTTCTTCCCAAGACCTGGCCTGACATACGTCAATCAAAAATCACAGCAATAAACAACACTTAGCTAGAACGATTCATCCCTCAATATTTATTTACATAAATAGTTATTATTACGCTAATTATATTCATTGTTTATTTTCTATTGCTATACTGTAAATTTTTGATTGACTTATTTTAACAATAAAGGCCTTAGGGACATCAAAGACATAAAGGCCAAGATGTCCGGTTATCTCCATGTTTTGCCTGAAAGGGCAAAACATAGCAAGGAACCTGTAGGATTGTGAAAGCAATACCCATTGTAGTTTCAATACCGTATTGATATTATCATTGTAGATTCAATACCGTATTGTTTTTACAATATTGTAGAATCAATACCGTATTGGTTTTAAAATACGTTTTCATCGCTTCAAATATATTGGCGGCCATTAAAATTGTAAAATATTTATTATTATACATTTAATTATCGCTTCAAATATGTTGGCGGCCATTAAAATTGTAAAATATTTATTATTATACATTTAATTTTCGCTTCAAATATGTTGGAGGCCATTAAAATTGTAAAATATTTATTATTATATATTCTTTTCATCGCTTCAAAAATATTGGCGGCCATTTTCGATTTGTAAAATATTTATTTTAAATAGATTTAACTTTTTTGAAATTTTTTGAATTACATAGATTAAAATATATATTGTAAACATGTTAAATTAATTTCAGTGAAGATGTACCAAAAGTGACAATTGTCATATTGTAAAATATTTATTTTTTAATCGCGTCAAAAATATTGACGGCCATTTTAGATTTGTAAAAAATCTATTTTATATATTTAATAGTTAAAATATATTTAAATGATTTTCTATTCTTTTATATAATTTTTTTAAGGAATTTATATTTTACTATTCTTTATATCCTGTATATTTTTATTTTTTTTACTCATATTTAATAATTTTCTCCTTATGGTTAAAATGATATTGTTTGTTCAACTCCATCCTGTAGAAAATTGTAATTAAGAACAATGTACACAAATTTTCTTCATTTACCATCTTATTATTGGGATCAAGCCTTAAAATTTTAATAAACAAGCTTAAGCTAATCACAGATATGAGGGTTTCTATTACAACAAAGGATCTCAATCATTATCTCTATCACTATTATTATGCGATCATTGCCTGTTGGCTCATCTTAAAATCTTCATTCCTATCTCAAGCCTTAAAATTTTAATAGACAAAAGCTAAATTAAGTCAAAGCATCTCAATAAATATCTATTACTGAAATATGTTTTAATCATTTCCTGTTGGCTTCTTAATCGTCATTTCATTTTTTAGTTGCATATATAATTTTATTTCTATCTGATTAAAATTACATTTATATTTATGGAACACAAAATATTTTATAAAATCAAATTATGTTTTATATTATTCTTTTAAACTGTAATAACTATTTTTAGTTGTATATATATTTTTTATTGCAATAAAAGACTGATTTCTTAATACTATATAAATAAAAAGGATATATCATTTTATTTCAAAAATACAAGAAAAATATTATAAAAAGAAAATATATCCCAATAACGGAAACATGATTATTACAAATTGAGTATATATTATATTATAACACGATTAAAATGATCAGAAGTCGCATTTATTAAATATATATTTAAATTAAAATTTTTTATACAGTTATTTTTTAATAATGAGGAGTATGTAATGTATTTCATCTCATTTCCATTTTTGCAATATATAATGATAGGTGTTTGAAAAAATGTGGCAGATGCTACAATATCTAGTTCATCTGCCCACGTTCCAAGTTGATATTTTTTTGTATCAACTATATGTGTGATTATATCTTTTCCAATAAAATCACTAAAAATATCTTTATTTTCAAAATGCATCATATAAGAGGTAATAGACCCCCTTATAATTGCATGGTGATCTTCACTCCCTGAGATTTCTTTGCTTAAGCACCGATAAAAACAATTACCGTCACCAAGAACTATCTCAAAATTAGGAGGATAACTTAAATTTTTAGTTTTATCATTGCTTTCTGTTAATAAAGAATATGGGATGCCCAACCTCTTAGCATGATATTTCTTCCATGCATAATTGGTGGCAAGGTAAGGTAACGGAGAAGTATCAGGCTCCTTATATAATATTATCTTAATATCGGTAGAATCTTCTTTTGCCTCATCTCCGTTATTAGATTGTTGGATGTAGGGCTTAAGGTTACACCCGTTATATTTTTGCTTTAATGGAGTATTATCTTTATTACTCACACTATAAATATCTTTATCATGTATTTTATCAATTACATATGGACCAAGCCAAGGATCAGACATTTTTCCACCCTTTCGATCCGCACGACGGGAGTTCCAGATTAGGACCAGTTGTCCAACTTCATACGATTTCAAAACCTAATGTTAAAGGTTTTAGGAAATGAACAGACCCAGTGGATTAAAGTTCTTCCAGGTGTACTGTTTGCAATGAGAACAAGTGTACACAAATCAACAGGATTTACCCCATTTTATATGTTATATGGTCGGAATGCAAAGCTTTCATCAGACTTAAATTCCACAACTAAGCCTGATATTGTTAAGGAAATAAATAATGATCCTGAAAACTCTTATGTAAATAATATTGATAATGACTTTGACGAGAGTGAATTGTTAAATAGAATAATGAGCATGTCAGTCGTATGGAAAAAGGCGAAAGAAAATATAATTGTTGCCCAAGATAGACAAAAAAGAGATTATCAAAAAAGGCAAAAGGATAAAATATCGTATGAAGTTGGACAACTGGTCCTAATCTGGAACTCCCGTCGTGCGGATCGAAAGGGTGGAAAAATGTCTGATCCTTGGCTTGGTCCATATGTAATTGATAAAATACATGATAAAGATATTTATAGTGTGAGTAATAAAGATAATACTCCATTAAAGCAAAAATATAACGGGTGTAACCTTAAGCCCTACATCCAACAATCTAATAACGGAGATGAGGCAAAAGAAGATTCTACCGATATTAAGATAATATTATATAAGGAGCCTGATACTTCTCCGTTACCTTACCTTGCCACCAATTATGCATGGAAGAAATATCATGCTAAGAGGTTGGGCATCCCATATTCTTTATTAACAGAAAGCAATAATAAAACTAAAAATTTAAGTTATCCTCCTAATTTTGAGATAGTTCTTGGTGACGGTAATTGTTTTTATCGGTGCTTAAGCAAAGAAATCTCAGGGAGTGAAGATCACCATGCAATTATAAGGGGGTCTATTACCTCTTATATGATGCATTTTGAAAATAAAGATATTTTTAGTGATTTTATTGGGAAAGATATAATCACACATATAGTTGATACAAAAAAATATCAACTTGGAACGTGGGCAGATGAACTAGATATTGTAGCATCTGCCACATTTTTTCAAACACCTATCATTATATATTGCAAAAATGGAAATGAGATGAAATACATTACATACTCCTCATTATTAAAAAATAACTGTATAAAAAATTTTAATTTAAATATATATTTAATAAATGCGACTTCTGATCATTTTAATCGTGTTATAATATAATATATACTCAATTTGTAATAATCATGTTTCCGTTATTGGGATATATTTTCTTTTTATAATATTTTTCTTGTATTTTTGAAATAAAATGATATATCCTTTTTATTTATATAGTATTAAGAAATCAGTCTTTTATTGCAATAAAAAATATATATACAACTAAAAATAGTTATTACAGTTTAAAAGAATTATATAAAACATAATTTGATTTTATAAAATATTTTGTGTTCCATAAATATAAATGTAATTTTAATCAGATAGAAATAAAATTATATATGCATCTAAAAAATGAAATGACGATTAAGAAGCCAACAGGAAATGATTAAAACATATTTCAGTACTAGATATTTATTGAGATGCTTTGACTTAATTTAGCTTTTGTCTATTAAAATTTTAAGGTTTGAGATAGGAATGAAGATTTTAAGATGAGCCAACAGGCAATGATCGCATAATAATAGTGATAGAGATAATGATTGAGATCCTTTGTTGTAATAGAAACCCTCATATCTGTGATTAGCTTAAGCTTGTTTATTAAAATTTTAAGGCTTGATCCCAATAATAAGATGGTAAATGAAGAAAATTTGTGTACATTGTTCTTAATTACAATTTTCTACAGGATGGAGTTGAACAAACAATATCATTTTAACCATAAGGAGAAAATTAATAAATATGAGTTAAAAAATAAAAATATACAGGATATAAAGAATAGTAAAATATAAATTCCTTAAAAAAATTATATAAAAGAATAGAAAATCATTTAAATATATTTTAACTATTAAATATATAAAATAGATTTTTTACAAATCTAAAATGGCCGTCAATATTTTTGACGCGATTAAAAAATAAATATTTTACAATATGACAATTGTCACTTTTGGTACATCTTCACTGAAATTAATTTAACATGTTTACAATATATATTTTAATCTAGGTAATTCAAAAAAGTTAAATCTATTTAAAATAAATATTTTACAAATCGAAAATGGCCGCCAATATTTTTGAAGCGATAAAAGAATATATAATAATAAATATTTTACAATTTAATGCCGCAACATATTTGAAGCGATAATATATAATAATAAATATTTTACAATTTTAATGGCCGCCAATATATTTGAAGCGATGAAAACGTATTTTAAAACCAATACGGTATTGATTCTACAATATTGTAAAAACAATACGGTATTGAATCTACAATGATAATATCAATACGGTATTGAAACTACAATGGGTATTGCTTTCACAATCCTACACCGGTACCGTCGTAGACTTCTGTTTGATACACTACTTTCCACGAAAAATAGCTCCGTTACTAATTAGCTACCTTCTCAAAAAATAGCGATAGCTATTAAATTTTAAATGTATAGTAGCTATTTTAAAATTATGCCTGATTATTTCCTTAAGTAAGTGGTGAATCAATAAAATATCACTACCTCAATTATATATTTTTTTTATAATCGTAGTTAAATATATATTCGAATTTAAAATATTTTAATAATATTACATAATAAACTATTAATTATAATATATAATTTAATTAGTATATTTTGTATATTTAAAATATGATGTCTTTCAAAGTTATCAACTAACAAAGTTTCACAAAAAACATCCTTTGCCAGACTAAATAATCTCTACTTTTATGAAAAGTAGTTTTAAAAAAGGGAACTCTTTATATATTATGAGATCCAAAAATTTGTTAGATAATCAATTATTATTAATATAATTATTTTATCATCCTCATCAAAATTAAAAGAACATGAGATTTTCTCGTTATGTTAGGTGATTTTTTTCAATATTGAGTTTGATATTATAACATATATTCTACAGATAAGTTTATCTTTAATTATTGAGTTCATCTCTAATTTCTACCATGCCCAATTTATTTTAAAAATTGCAAAAGCATAGTGGTGATTATATTTTCATTATTATAAATATATCTTGAAATCTAAATAAAAAAATAGATAAAATAAATTTATATAAATTGAAAGCATTATTGATTAATCATACCTTTTATAAGGAGTTCTACAAATGGTTGGTAGTATTCTAAACCATACATACTTTAAAGTCTTAGGGATAGTTGAGATATTGTTGGGATATAAAAACCTTGGTAAATATAGATTTCCCCTTGGAGAATATAAAGACTTCATAACCTATAAAAATCCAGTTTTGTGTAATTCCATTTCATTGTAAATAAATCATAGGCTAAATCAACATTGTTAACTGGAGATAAATGAATGATTTTAATTTTTTTTATATCATAAGCATATAATATTTTTATTAAATAATAATCTTCATTGATTGATATAATGGTAGAATTTATTCATTTAAAAAAAAACTAATACTCTAATGTAGATATATAATATTATTTTTATAAAATCTAACAACAAATTTATTCGAAAGTCTCTTCTTCAATTAACTGACCAGAGGTACTAATATTCCCAAGAGATTCAATATATTTTGAATTTGATATTTGTTTCCTAAGTTCTTTATCCGAAATAACTTTGGCTACAATTTGTTTAGCAAAATCGAAAGGACTATTATCTCCAAAAATACATGATGGGTGTATGATTTCATCAACTTTAGCATTATCAGCCATTGGTTGGGTTTGCTTAATTTTTAATATTGATGTGTCCAGATGTTTTTTACTTATCTTCGTTTTTTTGGCATTCAATTCAATAGTTTTATAGATAGGCAATGCACATTCTTTGGATTTGGAATCTTCATCTTCATCGCTATTTGTGATTCCCAAACCCAATATTATATCATCCATTTCATGCTCCAAATTTATAATATTATTATCTGAGGGCGTTGGGGTGTTACTAAATTCTGTATATTTTAACGAGTCAAAATGTAGCTTTAAGTGATCGAACTGGAGAATAATACTTTTTTTGTACTTTCTATTTTTTGAAAAACTATGGCCAATAAGCGCACTTCGAATCTGCCAAAATTTCATGCGGAGTTTTAACACAAGCTTTAATTCGTTGTTCAACAAGGTCATTTTGTTTTTCATTTCTTCATTTAGAGACTATAAAAAAAGTATATAATTAATAGGTATAAAAAAAGTTTAATTTTTTTCAAAAAAATTTGATATCAAACTGCAGATTCATCTTCATCATAGGTCATCAAACTTGTATCTTGATACAGTGAGTCCCTACCTATGGTATTACATTCAAAAAACTAATGATAAAATGTTTTAAAAGGGGGAAAAATTATTGTTATAAAACTTGATCTTCAATTGAGTATTCTGAGGTAACATTTTTATTGATATATAATTCTGGGAAAAAATGAAGTAAATCAGAAACAACACTGTGTTTACTTTGCTTGTCGTTTTTATGAAGAAAACGTTCATGGGAAATAGTTTTAATAATCTCATTTTTCGATGCATCATTACTTCTAAATGCTAATATTTCATTCAATAATCTACTATTTATATTGAATTTAGATTTTAAATCATGTAAAATATTTGTTGTTTTAGAAGATTGGATATTTAATTGGCTTAAAATATTTAACCTATTGTGGGAAAAATTTATTTAAAGTAAAAGTAATAAATAAATATTAACTTTGCTAGATTATCTATTAAATTATATCTAAGGGCTTGTATATAAAATTTTTGAGTATTTTCTGATATAGTTAGATTATCTAATTTATTAATATCAATATCTGGTAGATCAAATACTTTTTCCTTGAGGTATCTTACATTTGTTTCATATTGAGTAATAATTTTGTTCAACTTATTCTTCAGGAAAATTCCCCTAAATATGCTGATCATCAATTCAATATAACTCATATTTGGGGATTGAATTTTCATATAAAAAATATATTTAAGATATTCACTTATGGTAAATTTATAGATTTTATACATTTGAGTTATTTGAACATGAGTTATATTTTCATTATCTTCAAAAGTAGAAGATTCTCCAACCATAATATCACAATTTTTTTTAATGTATTTAAATGTGGCCTGTATTAAAACATGTAATTAATTTTTAAATAGTTAAAAACTTTTTGGGATGGATAATGGTAACTTTGGTAAGCTAATAAATTAATAACTTGTTGAATAACCAAAATAAAATCTCTCTTCATATTTAATAAATAAAATTGATTGAGGGAATTTATATATTCTAGGTCATTTAACCTAAAAAAAAATATACAAGTATAAATAAATGAGAATTATACTTAGGTGCATTGTTAATTTTTTCAAGTTGCATTATAAATTGGGAGCCCACTTTAATTTTAAAATTTAGACTTTGCAAAAAAGTTAAAAGATTTTCATTGAATAAATAATATTTGTTGAATACGTAATTATATGTTAAATTATTTGATATAGAGTTAAGAATAAAACATGTGATTAGGAAAATTAGTATAATGTAGAGGTTTAATATAATTTTTAAATAGAAAATATTTTTGTTTATATAATATTTCAGTATAAAAAGGATAATAGCAATAAATCTATAAAATAAAAGTATAACATGTTAACATATTATTTCTTACATATTAACATATAAAAGATCCCTAAAACTAGTGAATACTTTTACATATTTAAAAAAAAAGGTGCTTTTGATCTATAATATTTTTTTAAAGTATAAAAATTCATTTATAAAACTTTTCTAATAAATGACTGAATCCAAATGCTTACTTTTACATTTTCATATTTTTCAAAAGGTTCACAGTACTTTTTTAATGGTAAATGCTAAAATAAAATATACATGTAGCTTTTAAAAAATATTCTACATCTATATCATAATCTTCAAAATTCATTAGATTTGAAAAAGCATATCCATATGGAATATATAGACTAATGATAATTTACGTCGTCTGACAAAATGAAGTTATTACTAAAAAATGACCACGTATTTGCGGTGATCAATCAAATTTTAAATATTATTTTAAATCGGTAAAAATTTTAAGGTATATATGAAGTAATAAGTGATAATCATAGCTAATGATTTTTGCTTGAACTAATTAGATGGAATCGCAATAGGCTAAAAAAGTAATCGTGGAAGAATTATAAAGGTTAAAAAAAGTTTTAGTTATATTAGACAATAACATTTATCCATTCTTATAATAATACAGGAGTTTTTAAATATGCCATCAAATATTTGGTAGGGAAAGAATGTAGCAATGCTTAAATTTATGTTAGATACAATGACATATAATAATATCTGCGACGATTCATTCATTAAAATGCATTTTTAAGCATCGTTAAAAGCAAATCAGCTAGACCCGCCATTTTTGGCAACCCTTATGATAATTAATTTCATGTTAAAAACTATTCTAATTTTTTATGTCATTGGTTAGATATATATATATTTCATAAATTCAGGAGGCTAAAAAAGGAAACGCTTAAGAATAATAAAGAAAAAAACCTTAGTTACAACCAGCGCCTACATGACAGGATAACTGGATGCAAACCGCCCTTAAAAATCTATACCTACCTCCTAAAAAATTTCCGCAGCCTCCGTCGGCATTTCAACATTATTAAATACACCCTTTAAATTATGGTACTCTTCTCAAAATTTTAAAAAGAATAACTTAAATTATTATTGCTAACTATCAAAATATTGTTAACGTAAAATAATTATTTTTTAGAATTTTAATTCAATAAAAAACCTAAAAAATTTACATAGAATAGATTATTATAGTATAATCTTTAACCCGTTTATATTACAATTAAAAGGATAGCAAAAATTGATCCATAAATTTGAAAAATAATGTTTATGATTGTTTGCAGTAGAGGTCTGCATTGGGCGGGCGGACAAAAATTTTTTGGCGAGCGGGTTAAAAAAAATTTTAAACTAAGGGCGGATGGGCTGGTTAAGAAATTTTAAAAAAAATAATTTTTGTGAATTTTTTTGATATTAAAAATTAAAATTTTCTTTTTTGGTATCATAAAAACTTTTTTCATAAAACATAAACTTTTTTATATATCTAAAACTACTTTTGTAACAAAAGATATTTGCCAAAGCTATCAAGATTAGCAAGAAAAATATTGGCAATTCTTGCAACTAGTGCTTCTGAACGAGGATTTAGCATGGCTGGAAGGTTTTTAGAACAAAGAAGAACGTATTTGAATCCAGGAAATGTCGATTCATTATAATTACATATTATCAATTTTGTATATAAATATTTTATTTGATCAATTTTCCATAATTTAAATTGAATATTTTTTTATGCTCAATATAGTAATTTCCTAAATTATAAAACTTTTTGTAGCGGTATAATTATGATATTTTTTATTAGATACTTAAAAAGAATGACCATAATTAAATTTTATATTAGCGGGCTTGGATTAAATTTTTTTTATAAATAATGGGTGGGCAGCTAAAAAATTCTAGACTATTAGACGGGCGGGTATATTTTTTTGAAAACAATGGGTGGGCTGGGCGGGTTAATTTTTTTAAAACATTAGGTGGGCGGGCTTATGGTTCAAAATCTCGCCCAATACAGACCTCTTATTTACAGTATATAGATTTGATTGATGTTTAACATATTATTATAATAAAATTATTAATTTTTATGAAAATATCTTTTGCCCTATTTAATCTAAAAATTTAATAAAAAATTCCCAATAAATTTCTCGTACCCCTAGTCTACTCCCTTCAAGGAAATTGGGAGCAAACTGTTTCAACGTCCACCGCTCATGTAGACGCTGACTACAATACATACTAGAATTCTATTTTAAAATAAATTAATAAGATATTTTACCAGAATATTCTTAAATATGCCCTCAATTTATTTAGGGAAAGAATGTAGCAATGCTTAAATTTATTTTATTATAATTTTTATGTTATGAGAATGTACAAAATCAATAGTAACCTTTCCCAAGTGAGTAAGTTAAAAATTAAATGTAGCTAAGGAAGGGACTATAAATGCCTATTCCAATATTTCAATTTAAAATACAGTAAAACACGTGTATTGTTCAATAACCAGTTGTTTAATTTATCAAAACTATTTACTTTCTAATAGTAGTTAATAAGAATTTTATTAGTAATCAAAATCTTAAACAAATTAGGGGGTTATTCGAATTATAAAGAGACCAAAAAACTGTTTAATAGAATACCGATTATTTTTTCATATAATTTGAATTCTTAATGAATTTGTATAAAAAAAAGTAATATTAAATTATTTTTTAAAATCTATTAAAAATAATATTTCTGGGTTTTAGTATAAAAATTTAAGAATGATATCATGTAAAATGATTTAATATTAAATTATTTTTTGTTTTTTTAAAGATAATAGTCCTGATTTTTAGTATGAAAATTTAAGTACGATAAAATCAAGGAATATTTAAATACATGCTAATAACAATATTTAATTTTCAACTTTTTTTTTTTATTTATTTTTTAGATTTTTTATAGTTAGCATAAAATTATCTCTTTTTAAAACAGCTTTACACGCATTATTAATCAGGAAGAATATGTAGGTTCATATTTTATCTCCAATAATGTCTAAAAATCGTTTTGAAGAAATTTGGATATTTACATCTGTCCAACAATTTTGATATTGATAAAACCTAAATTAGCAGGTTAGACCATTTTTATATATTATCGGTTAAAATCTACAACAATTTGAGATATTCAAATAAAATTTAAGTCTGGGTGAACAAATGATCCACTATAATGGAAATCAAACCATATAGATCTACATGCGAGGAAAGCAAGTAAAATTTGGTGTAAAAGTTTGGGTTTTATCTCATCTGTGCATATCTTTTTATTTTGATATTTATACCGAGGGCAACAATAAAACTAGTCCTCTTGGTAGTCCTGAGAAAATTAACAGTTTTCTAGAATTCAATAACATGCATTATTCTTAGATAATTTTTTGCTAATACAAATTATGCAGAATGCTTGGAGAAGCGGTTTAGTTGGTATAGGAATAATCTACATAGATCGGTTAGTTGGATCAAAACGAATGGAAAAAGTCTTAGATGATCTTTTGAAACCTTCAGTGATAAAAAGATCGCCTTGTTATTGGAATGATAGCCGTCTAGTAACAATAGTCGATAAAGTTCCAAATATAAGGTATATATTTTCGATCAACTAAATGGTTCTACCGTATAAGATTGTAATAGAAACAATTAGCCTCAAAGGCAATTAAATATATGATGAATTTTAAATATATATATTATTAATTGTGTACGACGATTAATTGTTTGTTTTGTAAAATATATATATATTGCGGTACAAAAGGTAAAAAGTTGTTAAATTTATAATAAAAATTGATTTCATCACAATGGTGCAGTCGTTTCAAATGGAGAAATATAATATAAAGGAGTGCACATATGGAAGTTTATTTATCAAAAATGGAATTCATATTTAAAATGGCAAAAATAGAAGATAAAAAATCATTTTGATTAGCGAATATTGGATTAGAGGTTTATTCTAAATTATTTAATTTGTGTTTGCCAAAGACATTAGAGGAAATATCATATGATGACATAATTAAACTTTTAAAAAATTATTATATGAAGAAGACAAACTTCCTATTAGAAAGAGATTATTTTTTTAAAATGGAACAAGAAAAAGATGAAACCATCGTAGAGTATATTGATAAATTAAAGATAAAGGCAAAGACGTGTGAATTTAAAGATATGTATAATACAGTATTGCGGGACAAATTAGTGTCAGGAATTAATAATGGAAAAATATTAATGAAATTAATTAACACGCAGGACTTGACATGGGAAAGTGCAATACAAATCGCGACCGCAATGGAGACTATAGAAATGATGTCGTATGAAAAATTATCTGCAGGGAAGGAGATAAATAAAATCTCAAAAACAGTAACAAGGGAGCAGTATGACAAGAAACCAGTACCAAAAATTATGTGCTATTGTTGCGGATTAGGAGATCACATAAAACCTAAATGCCCTAATTTGAATGCCATCTGCCATAATTGTGGGATAAAAGGACATTTACAAAAAGTATGCAGAAGGAATCGTGGAAAAAAAGAATATATTCGAACGATAGATGTTCCAGAAAATGAGCGAGAAAGTTTTGAGGATTGGGGATTTCCAGAGGAGTCTCGAGAAAAATTTGAGGTGAAATTATTGATAGATAAAATTTATATTAAATTTTTAATTGCCACAGGATCGGCAGTCTCCATTTTGAATATAGAAGACGTTTACCGTTTAAAAATACCAGTAACAAAAACGGATATTATTTTAAAATCTTATAATAATGTAATGATCAATATTAAAGGTAAGTGTATATTACCCGTTAATTATATGAATAAAGTTATATATCATGAATTTATTATTGTAAACAATGGGATTAACTTGATAGGTAGAAACCTAATAAACAAATTAAAATTAATAAAAATAAATCAATGTAATATAGTTAATGAGGTTTGGGAGGATAATATTGTACATAAATTTTCCTTATTATTCACTAAAAAATTAGGTTTACTAAGAGGTTTTAAGGCCAGTTTAGCGGTAAAATCTAACCCACAGTTTCAATGTATGAAAAGTAGACCGATACCATTTGCGTGGAAGGCAAAACTCGAAACGGAATTACAACGACTGGAATCCATGGGAGTTTTAGAAAGACTAAAATACTCGAAGATCGCTTCTCCGATTGTACCCTTATTGAAGAAAGATGGATCTTTACGAATTTGCGGTGATTTCAGACAAACGGTTAATGCAAATATTTTGATAGATAAATATCCTTTACCCAGAATTAATGAATTATTAGCCACACTAGGTAATGGGTGTAAATATACAGTATTAGATTTATCCGAAGCGTATTTTCAAATAGAGCTAGATCAGGAGGCAAAAAAGCTGTTAGTAATCAACACGCCTAGTGGATTGTATCGTTTCACACGACTTCCGTTTGGGGTAGCCTCAGCGCCAGCGATTTTTCAACAAGCAATGGATTCATTATTAAAGGGATTACCTGGAGTAGCGGTATATTTGGATGATATAATAATTACGGGGAAATCAATTGAGAGTCATAAGAAAAATTTGATAAATGTATTACAGACGTTAGAAATAAACGGTATGAAATTAAATCTAAAAAAATGTGATTTTTTTAAAGAAAAGATTGAATTCTTAGGTCATACCGTTAGCGAAGAGGGAATTACGACAAAAAATAAGAATGTCAATGCAATTTTAGACGCACCATTTCCAAAAAACGTCAAAGAATTACAAGCTTTTATTGATATAATAAATTATTATCAAAAATTTATAAACAATTTTTCGACTATTGCCGCTCCATTATATAGGCTTTTAAGGAAAGATGTGCCATGGAAATGGACAAATAATGAAACAATTGTGATTAATAAATTAAAAAAATTAATATCAGAAGCACCAATTTTAACACATTATAATCCGGAAAAACCGATAATTCTAGCTGCTGATGCGTCTCAACATGGAATAGGATCAGTTATATCTCATATCATTAACAACGAGGAAAAACCGATTGGATACGCGTCTCGAACATTAAATGCTGCCGAACGAAATTACAGTCAGATAGGGCTTTAGCAATTATATTTGGATTAATTAAATTTAAACAATATTTAATTGGCAGACATTTCATTATCATTACTGACCATAAACCCCTAATATCGTTACTTAATCCACATAAAAGAATAACAGATATGTCATCAAGATTAGTAAGATGGTCATTACTACTAGCAAATTATGATTATGAATTGCAACTTCGAGGGACGAAAAAAAATAGTAATGCGGATATGCTTTCCCGGTTTCCAATTGACGGTAAACCATCTGCTTGGGAAGAGTTAGATATTAATTTAATAGTATCGGATGCTCCACAATTTATTTCAGCGGTAGATATAAAAGCACACACAAGAAATGACCCGGTATTATCAAAGGTTTCACGTTACCTTACAACTGGATGGCCAAAGATGATAGAGGAAAATCTTAAACCGTTTTTCCAGCGCCGAAATGAACTCACGATGGAGGCAGGGTGTATATTATGGGGCTTAAGAACCATAATTCCCAAAAAATTACAAGTAAATATTTTATCTTTTTTACATATGGGGAATCAGAGTTATACTAAAACAAAATTATTGGCACAAGAGAACGTTTGGTGGCCGAATATTAACGAAGATATCGAATTACACGGTAAGAATTGTGAATTATGTCAACAAAATAATCCTGGCAATAAAACGATCATAGGGAAATGGCCCTCCGCAAATAAACCATGGGGAAGAACTCATTTAGATTTTGCCGGACCAATTAACGGAGATATATATCTAGTAATAATAGATAGTTTTAGTAAATGGCCTGAAATACAAAAAATGACGACGAATAATTTTACTGAAGTAAGAAAATTGTTGTTAAGACTTTTTGCTATTTTCGGTTACCCCAATACGATTGTTACGGATAATGGCCCCCCATTTCAAAGTAGAGAATTTAGTTTATTTTGCAAACAATTATCAATTAAAAATGTATATAGTGGCCCATACCACCTTAGAACCAACGGAGAAGCGGAGCGATTAGTACAAACTTTTAAAAAATTTAAAAAAAACATATTGATTATAATAAAATACAAGATTTTTTGTTTAATTATCGAAATACGCCAATAACCACAAAACAATTACCAAGTTAAATTATGCTTAAATTTCAACCCATAGGACCTTTACAATTAATAAAACCAGTTTATCCTCATCCATATATACCTCAGTTACCAGGTTTTTTTAATATAAATGGAAAAATATATGCAAAGGATTTTAAAAAAGATAATTGGATACCAGGTATCATCGTTAAAAGAACAGGATTAATGACGTTTTTAGTTGAAACTAAATTAGGGGTATGGAGAAGACATATTAATCAGTTAAAACATAGGTTCGACAACTCAGAATTAAAAAATAGAGAGGAGGGAAGAGAAGAAGAAACGATGCAAACTACACCACAAATGAATGAAAATGAGCCCATACAAAACTCAATGACTAAAGACATTGATCCTATACACGAATTGGTGACCAAAGACATTGACCCAATACAAGACTCAATAAACAAAGAGACCATCATAAATGATAAGATGAAAATCGACAGTAATGAGCAAACGGTGGTAGAGAACGAAAGTACAAGCAGCCGTTATCCAAAACGGATAAGAAAACAATTTATACCGTTTCAAATCGAAAGCCCAAAAAAGGAGAGAATAGATGTAATAGAAACAATTAGCCTCATGGCAATTAAATATATGAAGAATTTTAAATATATATATTATTAATTGTGTACGACGATTAATTGTTTGTTTTGTAAAATATATATATACTGCGGTACAAAAGGTAAAAAGTTGTTAATTTTATAATAAAAATTGATTTCATCACAAAGATATGGGCGGATATGATCATTGGATAGATTTTTAAATGATTTTCGCCAGAAACTGCGAAGCAAAAAGTCCTATTTTCTAACTTTCTTAAATCATGTGTTGTAGTAGCCACTTGGAGACTCCATATTTCTTTGGATGGGAATGTCTTACCTTCTATGATTGGAAATGCACCTAAAAAACAATATTGTCCTAGTCAATCAAAATTCTCATTAATTCAATCCTAAAGGTAGAGAAAAGTCATATGCCAGTTAAAGCTAATCATCAAGGTCGTCGCAAATGGTAGAAGATAAATACGACATATAAATATGTTGTACTGATTCATACATATAAAATTCTCAAAATTATTTCACCAAAAAATAAACTCGTTTCCAATGTTTAATTTTTGGAATATTCAAAAAATTATATAATTTTATTTTGAAATTTTGATATATAGATGTGTTTATACTAATGCATTAATTTTTAGGTTTTTTATTTCTTGGTAATTAATGGATTAAGACAAATATGGTAATAAATATTTTTAATCAGACCTCCATGGTTTCAAATTTTCTAGCAAATTTTTTTTTAAAAAGTCAGATACAGCTTCTAATTCTAGACCTATAATAAATATATATACTTTACATAAGTTTAAGGTGATAAACAAAAGTGGTGATAATACACCCATGATTAATGATTTATTCTTGGGCAATACAATGATAAAATAGATTTAATAATATAAAAAAATCAACATAATTTTTATTAAATAATACTAACATTTATCAATATTTACTATAATCACATTTTTTATATAAAATTTATTATAATTGTATATATTAAATCTTTTCACCTTTTACCACATAATTCGCTGGACTTGAGCTGAGTCTGACCAATAAAATTTTTTGCCACAACAAAATAATTTGATCATTAAAATGTTAATTATCAAATAAAATATAGTTTCTAAAATTAAAACTGATATAATAGTATTCCATGATATATTCTTGTATTTAAAAATATTTTGGGACATCCTGAATAAGAAGAAAGGGATTATAAAATATCTGAATTCAAGTAGACCTTGGAGAATCAAAACAAATGAGACACAAATAATGAAGGATATTTTCCATGATTTATTCATTGCTTCTGCGTATATCATTTGGAGATAAGTTTCAGAATAATTCCTATGATATTGCTTTTCAAATGTAATTTGATCTGATTTACCCTTTTTTGGAGATTTTAAACTGAAATTCATAGCATAGATACTGATTATGTAGAGTGGTATTAATAGGTATTTATTGTATGATGCAGAAGCAAAAATATTTTTCCAAATATAAAAAGTTATGTGTCGATTGTCGGCTAAAAGATATGGGTGTACGTAAGTAAAATATTTTACCAAAAATATACATAATAATAAAATAAGACATGTTGTGGAGACATATTTAATCAATCTAATAATCTTTTCACGAGATGGAGGAAATAAATGAATAGAATTTTTTGAATAATTATTATTAGCTATATTTAACAAGGGTAAAAGTATAGTTGTAGGAAAGGTTAAAAGGGTGACAAAAATCGAAAAATAAAATAGCTGAGGAATATTGATGCAAGGTTTGTGTGCATTTTTATCTCCTAAAACTAAAGAGCCACCATTATACATGACCCATAAAGCAAATAACATGATTGGTAATATAGATGGCCAAGTGAATTTTAGGATTAATAAAATGATATTATTATTGGTATTGGTCAATAAATGCTTGGTTGATTGATATAGGTCATCCAAAAGCTCAATATTATATATAGATTTTAATATAATAAAGTCTTTGCCTTGTTCTAATGATAAATTTAAAGAAATTTTAGGCTTGTCATCAAATAAAATATCCCCTAATTGTTTATGATAACTTTTCAGGTAATATTCTTTCTCATCACCATTTAATGTAATTGTTGGTAGTTTGGCTTTTGTTTTATAAATGCTGATTTGATAAAAGATAATCAAGGATTGAAATTGAATTAAAAAACAAAATAATATCCAAATAACATTGGTTTGTCGCATAAATATAGCACCAATATTTAGCACTAACAATAATACTTTTTGAATGTTTTGTCTATGAATGGATATATCAATAGTATTGTGTGATTTAACAGTATTTAGAGTTAAATTATAAACACACAAAACAAAAAATAATGCTACTATGTCTGTGTAATAAAAATGTGAGAAAAAAAATGATACTGGAAATATAAAAAGATTGAATGCTGTTAGAGCAATTATCATCTTTAATTTTGGATCTTTGTTTAACTCAATTGATTGGTTAACCTTTAATATATGAAAATAAGGTAAAATAATTATATATATAAACTATGTAATGTATTAGTTTTTAAAAATTCATATTATAAGTAAAAGATAAAATATGCAATAAAACTGTATAACTAAGCTAAAAACAAATGTCAATTTTTGCTGACAAGTATAAAAGCTTCCACAGTAAAACTTCCATATAGTGACTACTAGAGGACAGTCCATTAACTGGCAACTTTACATAGGGGGTGAAAGAATAAATTGAGTATTTTTTTCAAATAAATAGTATCTTAAGGGTGTAAAATAGTCACTGTAATGAGATGCATTTAAAGATTTTACTAATTTTATATTAAACACTACGATAAAATCAAAAGGTTATTTTTTATACCTCTATAATGACTCTATATATATTTGGCAGTGTTAAGTATATCAACCAGAAATTTCCAATATTCAACCAACAATTTATACTTCTTAGATAATAAGGCGATGCAAATATATGCACTGGCAAATTTAATAAAAAACTTGACAGCAGTGAATATATTAACGAAATAATATATAATCCTGGGAATGTAGTGATTTTGTTATCCCACTAAATCAATTTTATATAAAATACAATTATATATATTATTTACTATATCAAAGCGGAATTTATGGTAATGATTAGATTGAGGTACATGAAATATTTCATCCATATATGGTGATGGTTGAACATTATTCAGAAAATTAAATAAATATTTATAGCAACAGAGAATAATTATAAATATTATGAAGCATGTTAAATTCCTTCTCATTTTTTAAACTAACGTCCTAACATATCAGACTTCAGACTGACACTTGATTGTAACATGTTAATTCTTTTGATATAAGTTATATTTAAATCTTCATAAATAAAGAAAAGCTAGAATATTGGGTATTGATAATGATAATGTAATAGATTCTTTGTCCATCGATTAGTTTGGTTCTTTTATGTCCTTAAAACACTTTATAACAAAGTTATAAAATTTAATCTTTATTCTTTTTGTTAAACGATTTAACGTAATTTTTTTATTTTTAAATTATCTTCTATCTTAAAGTATCCATTAATTTTAATATTGAATTTTTTCTTATTTTTTTTAAAAACATTATATGATTTATGTTTCTATAGAATTAATTATTAACATAAAAATATAATTCGCACATAAATGATTATTATGTACATTTAAATTAATATATTAAAAAATTAATATAGAATCAATTTAGAATTTTTTATATAGGATATTAAAAAAAGGATCAAAAATGAAACACATAAAATTCAAAATATTATCATTATTATTTTTTGCTTTTATTACTATAATTATTTTAGTTGTTATTTTAAGTTTACATTAATTAATAAATCTTAATATCTAAATCTTTACTATCTTCAGATAAGTTCCTGTAATGGATTCGTCTTCTTGATCAAACTTTATATTGAGGTTATATTTTATTTTCAATATTTAATCAATATTTACATAAAATATTAATACATAATTCAACAAATTTAAATGATTGTCACTTTATAATCTTTTTCTTTATGTATAAAAAATAATGTTAATTGTTTGATTTAAAAAATATAGGATTTAATATAGCATTAGTAAAATAATTTCTTAAACTATTGAACGCAAAAATAACGATAAAATTATAAACGATATGAAACGTGATTTAAGCCTTTAAGGCATGACAAATTTAACAACTCTTTTATAGAACTAAAAACCATTCAAAATCAGTTATTTTAACAATAAATATCAGGTATAGAAAGAGATATTTTTTTTTATAAAAAAAACGTGTAAAATAGAAAACAATTTTTATGAAAAATTTTTATTTAAATTTTAGATTTATTTAATTTTGGAATTATTTATAAATATTTTCAAGTAAATAGATCAATCCTAATATTCTGGAAAAATGAAAAGATAAATTTATCAAGCTCTATGAATTCTTGCTTAAGACCACGCAAGCGTAAAGAGTGGCTCACCCCTTCAACAATACAGATAATAAAAAATCTAACAATAAATCTACAATCAATATGCTAAACACCACAAAAGTTACCTACTGCATAAAAACCGCTAAAAGTATTTTTATTGCCAACTTATCTAGATCTATACATTTAATTTTCACAACAATATTATATACAAGGCTTTCCAATCTCTCAAATTACTCGCTACTTTTAAGTCCAATCCTTTACCGAGATTACACATAGAAAACAATAAAATTATAAAGGTCTCCAAGGAACAATTAGCTATATGTGTTATGTTTTCGATTATATTCTATTTTATCACTTTTTATTATATATATATATATATATATATAACTTTATTTTTCCACTTTTGTTTTAACATATAAATCTATACAAATCGAAATTTTATTTTTTCTATTTTTTTCCCCATAAAAGAGAGTCAAAATCACAAATCTGAAAAAATCGATAAATAAAAATGTTAAGAGAAAAATAATCACAATTCCGAGAAATCAATAAATAAAATTGATAAAAAAGAAAAAACAATAATAATTCCGAGAAATCGATAAATAAAATTGATATTCATAGAAAAAATAATTTTTTAAAATAAAAAATTTCAATAGGAGTCTCATATATTTCGGCTTTGGTCCTCGTGCATCTTTTTTATTTTCGTGTCCTGCCTCCATTTCCTTCCTCTTTCTAAATCGAAGCTGGTGGTCTTGGATATGAATTTAGTCTTGTTGGAATTGTAAATTTTTGCCTCTTTGGTAGCTCTATTTGTTGAATTCTTTTGATCGCCAGTTTCCTATTTTTTCCCCGATTTCTTCTAATTTAGTCTCCCTCCTCTAAAAAATTTTTGCCGCCCTAGGCGATGTTTCTCTATTTTTAATTTCACCTTGTTTAATTACAATGATACTCTTTCAGTAAATTTAAAAATAATAACTTAAATTATTTTATCTCTACTATATACTTTCGACATTATGTGAATATAAAGGAGTTATTTTTTAGATAATAAATTCAATTAAAACCCTCATCATTTATAATGAATTGATTATTATAGCTAGTGATCTGCATCGGGCCTAATTTTTCAAGCCCGGCCCGAAATTTTTTTAAAAAATGTTTTGCCGGCCCGGCCCGAACCCGAAATTTTTTTAAAAAGTTTTACCGGCCCGTCCCGAACCCGAAATTTATTTTAAAAAAATTTACCGGCCCGGCCAGGCCCGAATTTATTTAAATATAAAAATTAATTTTTATAATTACTTAAAATAAAAGACATATGTTATATAGCGTTTAGTTTCAATAAATTAAATCAAAATTTTTTATTTTACATAAAAAATTCAATATAAAATTGATAAATTTAGATATATTTAATAAAATTTCCAAGGTCTGACCCGAACCGGCCCAAATTTTTTTTAGAAATATTAGGCCCGGCCGGAACCCGATTTTTTAAAATAGAATTAGGCCCGAGTCCGGCCTAGTTACTTTTGGCAGTTACATTGGTAAAAATATAACTAGTTACAGTTACTAGTTACAATTTCTAAAATATAATTAGTTACAGTTATTTTTTAGCAAAAATGTAACTAGTTACCTTAAAAACACTAATTTTTTGGCACTCAGCAAACACAAAATAAAGAAACACCTACAATACATTGTTAGACATGGTCTTAACTAAAGCCGGAATCGTTATGATAAATGAGGCTCATTGGCGTACGCAGCAGGGGGGGGGCAGGGGGACAACCCCCCTCCCCCCAAGCCAAAAAATGCAGATACCGGATATATTTTTTAAAAATATTATTGTTTATATTAATTTATATTTGTTAATATTTATTTATATCTCATATTAAATATATATTTAATTATATTTATTATCACATTTATTTACTAAGTTATTTTATCAATTAATTTCGATTTCAAGTTTTCCGGCGTAATATTTACTTATTATTTTCAAATTTTTAGTTGTGTAATATTTATCTACCATTTTCAAATTTCTAGTCAAATAATAATTATTTCTGAAACTTCTTGTCCAACAGGGAAAAATAAATTGCAACATTGTCTAACGAGATAGAGTCTCTGCCATCAACCAGTAACAGCTTTTAAAGAGTTGAGCCAATTATTTGCTATTACTGAAATATCACAATGGCCTGAAAGAAATATTTCCTCAGAAGCAAGAAAATTATTGGATTCAATGCTTATTCCAAATTTTATTTCTCATTAGAATGTATTATTTAATTATACAACTATTTTAGTATTACTTTTCAAAAACATGACTGACTTGATTAAGAAGATGATAGCGGAGAGCATTTTATAAGAAATCAAGGAAATTAGGGCTAATGTTGATGAAGAATTTCATATTTTATATTTTATTGTTGAGTCAAAGCAGAGCTATACGTGTTTAATATTTGTCTCCCTCGACTTGTAGCAAGGCAAGCTTATCGTTAAAACATGAGTATATCTTAAATACAGATACATTTATAACCCAAATAAATGAATTTTTAATTCATCATGCAGCACTTACTAATCTGCAAATAACTTCCACAAAAGCCTTCCCAACCTTTTTTAGATGGTGATAGAAAAAAAAAATTTGTTAGATTTTTATAATGAAGATGCTAAAGAATCTTATGATGCCTTACTAGCTGAATAACTATGTTTATAAGATTAACTATGGTTGATATAGTCCCAAAAAATGCTATGGATGCTCTGCATTATTTCAAACACATTTTAGATTAAATTCCCAATGTATTAAAAGGGTTTATAAACTCTTCCCATTAGTAAACTAATGAGAGAACATTCTCTTTTTTAAGAAGAATAACAGAGGCCTGCAGAAGTACCATTTGCAGGGCACGGCCCGGATTTTTTTTAAAGATTTTTTACGGCCCAGCCTAGGTTTTTTTTAAAAAATTTTCAGACCCGGCTCGGCTTTATTTAAAAAAATTTTTAGGCCCGACTCGGCTTTTTTTAAAAAAATTTCAGACCCGGCCCGGTTTTTTTTTAAATAAAATTTTCAGACCCGGCCCAGATTTTTTTAAAATAAATTATATTTATTTTTGATTTTTATAGCTAATAATAACGATTTCAAATATAGGCTATTTTAAAAAATACAGCCCGGATTGGGTGTTTTTTTTAAATAATTCAGACCAGGCCTGGGTGTTTTTTTAAAAAAATTTTGGGCCCGGCCCGGGTATATTTAAAAAAAATGGCCTGCAGGTCTCTGAAAAACATACCAAGATGTACAATATCTGAAAGTAGATTGAAAGGTTTGGATCTTTTGAATATTCATAGGCATTTGACGACAAGCAAGGATGAGATAATTAAAAAATTAGCTCAATCACAACGAAGATTGGATTTTACATTGTAAATGTATAACATAAAAAATGCAATTATTCCTAAGAAACTTTTTTTGTATAGGCTCAAAAAATTCAAATATCTACTTTGGGTAATTTAAGTGATTCTTTACAGATAATTTTTCTATAATTCACATTAATTTAAAATTGTGTATTAGAAATAGTTATTAGTCCTAATAAATTTATGCTTGATATTTTTAAAAAACAATAATATTTCTTAAAAAATTTTATTATCCCCCCCCCCCCCAGACCAAATTCCTGCGTACGCGCCTGATGAGACTACTCTAGCACCTGCCTTTTCTCTCTCCTCTTCTCCCGGAGTTTAATGACAATTTATGTTTTCGGCACAGGTTATTTTGGAAACGATGAATAGAATGAAGTATAATGAGGTTGATGGTAATTTTTTTTTTTGATAACTCTTTTTCTTTTCTTTTTTTTTCTCTACTGGACAAACGATATTGACAACGATAATGATAATCATGGAAACGTAAATAATAATGATAACGATCCTCGTTCACTATAATAATAATGATAACGTTATGATCCCGAGCATCTCTTGCTTAGTACAGAGAAGAATTTATGGAGACATACAAAGTTGACTCTAATGAATGGCTAAAAATAATGAAGGAAAAAATAAATAAAACAATAAAAAAATAGGAAAAAAGAAAAACAAAAAAACTAATAAAAACGATAATAAGCTTCATAGCATATTCAGGGACCAACTCTACAATTATAGGGAACTTACATGCCGCTGGAACAGGACACGCTATATAGACATAGCGTTATCTTCCAAGATTATATTTACCTAACATAAGACTTATTTTACTTCTCTTAAATGATCAAACCAAGCGTCAAGTATATTATTATTAATATTATTATAGATGCATTACATGGTCTTACAATTTTTAACACTATCCAGCCGGTAACGGAACTAATAGATCATCTCTTTCTTACTCCTCTCTTTTTTATTATGCTAGCTAACTATATAGTGGTACCGTCCACTATAATAAAATGGGTATACATTATGTATAGGATCCATATATTAGTGAAGATACATAGTGCACGCTACAACTCCTGGTGGGTGATGAAATTGCACTTCATGCAATTTCTGACGTGGTAATAAATGAATGAATGAATGAATGAATGAAATATTCAAAACTAGTGTTGTTAAATTATTGAGATTCTAATTCAAAAATATTTATAATTATTTCCAAGAAAAGGTTCATTATTTATATATTTTATTACATAGATTGTATCTTAAGGCTTTACATTAAAAAAATGTAATGGTATAAGCTAAAAACCTTTGTGGGCTAAAGAAATATTCTATTCTATGAAGTGCTTAAATCTTTGTACTGCGTTTACAACATAATTTTAATTGCCCTCTCATTGTTTTTAACATTATCTAGCCCTACAAAATGAAATTGATAAACTATTCAATTTCTTTTTTTGTAAAGACAAAGGCTATTATGTTCTACAACCATATGTATTACCACCTGACAATTGGTGAGCATATGATCTCCTATTGTTGTTCGAATAAACACTTAATAATCCCCTAGGCTCTCGATATTTTCATTAGCAAAAATATAAGCCCATACATCGAGGGAAAACCCTTATATAAGGAAGATATTATTTGTGTTTATGGATTTTTTTCTTTTTTACTTCTTACAAGGGCTTAACATTTGCTCAAAATTAAAAAATCTTCAAAGTTCCTTGCCCTTCGAAGATAAAAAAATGTGAAGATATATTTTTTATTTTCCCCTTAATTTCTCAGATGTTCTTTTAACTAAAATAGCATAAAATGAGCATTTGAAGATTTTTTCTGCCCAAAAGAAGTGTTGTTAAACGGCTCGTTTTGAGCCGATTTTTAAAAACGGATAATTCAATATTACACCCAGAAAAATATTACGCAAGCCTGAAGATTTTGCTCATAGAAGGAACATAGGTCTAGACATATTTTATCGAATTCTCGAGGTTTAGGCAATATTTTTCTGGCTAATATAGTGAGTTAGCCGTTTTATAAAATCGGCTCAAAATGAGCGATTAACAACACTACAAAAGTTTGAACAAAATACTTTGAAGATTAGAAAAATTAAAAATCATTTAGTAAAAAAAAACTTAGAGTATGCTCAAAAAGATTTTTGAGCAAAATAAAAAATGTCTTTGTAAAAAAAATCTACTTTGATTTTCCCTTTGATGTTTTTTTAAAAAAAGAATTAAAAAAAATTTTTCATATTTTTTTTAAAAGTAAAATACATCGAGGGAAAACCCTTATATAAGGAAGGTATTATTTGTGTTTATGGATTTTTTTACTTTTTACCAGGGCTTAACATTTGCTCAAAATTAAAAAATCTCTCTTAAGTTCCTTGCCCTTCAAAGATAAAAAAAATGTGAAGGTATATTTTTTATTTTACCCTTAATTTCTCAGATGTTCTTTTAGCTAAAATAGCATAAAATGAGCATTTGAAGATTTATTTGCCCAAAAGAAATGTTGGTAAACGGCTCGTTTTGAGCCGATTTTTAAAAACAGCTAACTCAATATTTTTGCCAGAAAAATATTGACTAAGCCCCGAAATTTCGATACTATATGTCTAGACCTTTGCTCCTTCTATGAACAAAATTTTCAGGCTTGCGTAATATTTTTTTGGATAAAATACTGAGTTAGCCGTTTTTAAAAATCGGCTCAAAACGAGCCGGATATTACATATTTTATTATTTTTTTTATTCTAAACAGATATTTAGTATATTACAAATTGAGACTATAAAAAATTTGGGTAAATAATATTTTGAGAATATATTATATTAATTGTATTTATAAAAAAAATAAAACTGATATTTTAATTAATAAAAAATATAACATATATTATATAATAATGTATTTATTACCTATTATCCTTTGCGTATTTATTCCATGGCAGGAAAACTATAATTATATTATGTAATAAATACTAAGAGTGTTAGCTAGTGTTAACTTTCACCCAACATTATATTAATCATAACTATATATAATAATTATAACCATATCTAATTGACGAATATAATAATTCATATTGTAAAAATTTTTTAAAAAATTTTACCGCCCGGCCCGGGTATTTAAAAAAAAAATTTTCAGGCCTAGCCCTGATATATTTTAAAAATTTGCTGCAGGTCTCTGATAAAAATAAATAGGAAATTTTTATATATTCGGAACGTCCTGGAATACACGTTCAGGTTTCCGTTCCATAAATTTATTCAAAGTTCAGTTCCCTGAACGTTCTGTTCTATGTCCCTATAACAGATGTTGTATTTTAGGGATGTGCTTTGAAACCAAATTCAAGCTAAAAACGGAGAGAAATCGTTCTTCTAAAATATACAAATATTTTATAAAAAAAAAATTTTTGAATTGAATATCATAATATTTTCGATTTGTTCAATTTTACAATAATTTATAATTATTTTCAAATTATATTTTCTAAACTTAAAAATATTAATAATTATTAAAGTTCTGATTTTTGTCAAAACTTTGTTCAAAAAAATATAATGCTAAACCCCACAATTTTTAAATCGTTTAAAAATATTTCATTCTATATAAGTTTAGTTAAAAAACACAAACAATGGGGTTAAGCAACGTTTACATGACAGGATATTCACTGGAAACAACCCCCCCCCTCTAAAACCTATACCTGCCGACGGGAAATCCCACATTATTAAATACACGTTTTAAATGATGAAGGTACATCCTTTATATAAAAAAGAATAACATATATTAACTATCAATCAAAAAACTGTGAATGTAAAAAGTTATTCTTTATAACAAATTCTTTATCATAAATATGAGTTAGCTAATAGAATGCATAACCCTTTTGAATTACATTTAAAAGATAGCAGTAAATTATCCAGAAATAGGTTTTATTAGAAAAATAATATTATGTATATGTCGTATTGGGATATGGAATCATGTGGGATTCGAAATCCCAACGTGGGAATTCAAGATCTTAAATCCCCACGTTTTATTCCATATCTTTTTTTAAAAATATTTAAAAAATATTCCGAATCCCCATGAAAAAAATAATAAATATAATTACTTTTTCTTTTCTTTTTTTTGCGGCTGGCACCATATAATTAAAAGGCCAAAATAAGGGATTTTAAAAGAGAATTTAAAAAAAAGTAAATAGTATTAAATTAAGGCATATAATGAATGAAAAGGGATGAGGTTAAGACTTTTTTGTTTTAAAAAATATATTTATAAAATATCTGAATTATTGCAACAATTATTCAATGCATAAGCAGTGACCCGAACCGTTATTTATAACGGTTCAGTTTGGTTATGGTTCAGTATGTAAAAAATTTTAATGGTTACGGTTCTTGAGAAGAAATTTATAAAGGTTCGGTTCAGCTAATTATAAAGGTTTATAAAGGTTCATTACGGTTATAAATTTTTATTTTATTGAAGCAACATCATCTTCTAATTTATTTTTATTATAAGCATCTATGAATTATATATATAAAAAAATATATAAGATTCAAAATAACTCATTTTTAAATATATTATTTGAACTTATAAATAATATATTTTCAAGTATAAATGGATTCCTTTTTGTTCGTTGTGACGATAACACAAATTTTAGCCCCGAAAAAGCCCTTTATACAGAAACATATGTTGCGGGAACAGCCAATACTATAAGAGCACGTTTATAAAAAAAAATGATAAAACACTAAAATATTAAAACAACTATAGAAAAATATGTAAAAATATATAAAATTACTGAATAAAAATATATATTAATAGCATCGAAGGCTCTAAAAAGAACTTAATTTAATAATGAAAATAAGTATAATTGTGTTTAAAAATTTCCAATTGAAGTTTTTGTTTAAGAAATAAGGATTCGCAATTTTCGTTTGTTATGCTAAAAAAATTTCGTGATAAAGTTTTTTAAAAAATATGTAGACTGTGAAAAATTGCCGTTAGTTGAAATGACTATTGGCGAAATATAAAGTTATTTAATTTTGAATATTTATTAATTTTTTTATTTTCCCCACAAGTAAGAGGGTTTGTATTAATTGAAAAGGATGATACGCAGATTGCATCTCAAATAAGGGATTTCCCATTGGACCAGGGGGTGCAAGTTAAGCCATCGGATCTGATTTTTTTTTATAATTATACCAATATCAATATTATCAAAATAAAATTTAAAACAAATAAAACAAATAACAATTGCAATATTTTGAAGTTTTGGAAGCAGGAAAATTTATTTCCTTTTTTGAGAAAATTAGAGAGTAAAATCTTGTCAGCCCTGGCAAATTCGGCTTCTAGTGAAAGGTTATTTTCTGTAGCCAATCGCCTATTAGAGGAAAGGCGTTAATTGAAATTTTAAAAATAGACATTCTTCTTTTTCTAAGTAAAAATTTGGATTTATAATATGTATTTATTTTTTGTTATTATGGATTATGGAATTAAAGAAATAAATAGAATAAATTCAAAAAAGTGTAAAAAATTATAGTATTAAAATTTAGAAAAATTTAAAAACACCGTTGAATTTTCGGACGTGAATCAAAATATTGTTAGTGGTAAGCGTGAATGGGCGTGATTATTGCCACCGTGAGGGGGCGGGCCGTGAATAAAAAATTAGGCCCGCACCTCTTTTCGCTTTCTTTTCCTCTAATTTGTCTAAATTATTAATTTAAAAATAATATTTATTTTTTACATTTAATTTATATTAAAACCATTTTTTCGAGTATTTAATGATTTAAAGCATAAAAGTAATACATATTAAATATCTCTAAAAAATAAAATTTTCTGGTGCCAGCCAGGTGGCAAAAAATATAATTTAATTGTTTTTTTAAAAAAAGATTCCAAATCCCCTTAAATATTTTTTTTTTTAAATTTATTTTTGTTATAAATATCTGAACCATAACCGAACCGATATAATTATTTTTTGAAGGAGTAAAAAGAACCTTTATAAAAAACGGTTAAACCGGTTCAGTTTTTATATTTTAGAAATGGAAATAATTTGAATATCCAGAATTATATAAACGTGCTCTTATAGTACTGTACTGGATTTTAATATTTTTTATAACAAAAATGTCTTAAACTCATCCCTTTTCATTTATTATATGCCTTAATTTATTATTATTTTTTTTTTATTCTCTTTTTAAATCCCTTATTTTGGCCTTTTAATTATATGGTGCCAGCCGCAAAAAAGAGAAGAAAAAGTAATTATATTTATTTTATTTTTTCATGGGGATTCGGAATATTTAAAAAAAAAGATCCCGAATAAAACGTGGGGATTTAAGATCTTGAATCCCCACGTTGGGATTCCGAATCCCACATGATTCCATATCCCAATACGACATATATAATATTGATCGCTATTTAGAAATCTATTTATATATAATAGGTTTATATTTAAATTATAAATTATTATAGCAATATATTATTCATAAACCATTGAAAAATGTAATAAAAAACACTCTAAATAATTATGCTTCACCCTCGTCCCCTATTAATGCCTAATCCCAGACCCCTTTATAATATTTTGATGCAAATTGTTCCTGCCCCCCACCCCCTTTTGCTCATGTAGACGCCGCGATCAGGGCTAGGATATAAAATAAATAAGCTATTGTCGCCTAAAATTTTTCAGCATGGTCTATACACCGTCAGTTTTTTCAGGCAGCATCCATCTTGTTTTATCTCGCGAATGGGTCTATTTTTCAAAACGGTTCGATTAAGATTTTAGCTAAAATAATTTTATGTAAGCATCGAGATTTGGCAAATAGATGTCCAAACATTTCTGCAAGCTATTAAAATCTTCAGGCTTACATAATGTTATTTTGTTTATAATCTTAATCGACCCGAATCGGGCTTTTTAACAACACTAAAGTCTAATTCATAAAATATTATATAGTTTCAATTTATTTTTTATTTTTCTGAGCTTTAAATTCATTATTTTCTAAATATTAATTTATAACATAAATAATATATATTTTTATACACCCTGTATAAATTAATATAAAGGGAGTAACTAAAACGAAACATTCCCATGGTGTCAATTTGAGTTAGGACATTAACTATTTTATATTTTTGTAAAATTACAAATTTGTTTTACTTTCAAAATTATTATTTATATATTAGGAATATTAATAATGCGTATTTTCGAGTTCATGATATCGTTTATCTTTCGAGAATCTCCATGCTATCAGATAACAAAACGTTGCCACTAGTTTAGAAAGTGTTAAAATGCCATGGATCACAAATCGTAATTTATCAGTGTCGTAAAATAAGCATGAACCTTGGCGGTAGCAAGAACTATGTTTCCAGACTAAGCATGTTTTATCTATTAAGGCGCCAGTTATCAGAGGGCCAGGAAGAAAAGCTAATAAATACATTTATTAGTAAATATATGTAATCTTTGAATTGGAATGATCTAATAACCCTCAAGTTATATTATTTCACCTATCATTAAGATCACCACGGAAAATCGCCCCTTAAATATTTTTCAAGATTTCATAAATACAATTTAAATCTAATAACAATTATCACTCCTTCACCCCCCCCCCCCCCCCCCCATTCCCCTAACTCTTATTTCCAAAATATAAGTAAAACATGTCATTATAAACAATTTTTTAAAAATAAGAATTTATAAAAATAATGACTAGATATGTAAAAATTTGAAGCGGGCCAAAAATCGGAAAAAATTTATCCCCTCTCCTTTACAAAAATCTTGGATATGCATCTGTATATAAAAATTTATTATTATAAATAAAACAATCAGCTAGAATACAGGGTTTGCGCATATAAAAGAGAAACAGATGTAGAGCAACGCAAATTAAGATAGTTTTGCCACAAGGGAAAAAGACCAGAGGGATATATTTGAGAAAAGGTAGAAACGTATGGTAAATAAAAAACATAAAGGAACTTGGTAAAGCAGAATATGAGACAGAGAAGAATAGAGAGAATGAATCTGTGTGATAAAGGGATCTCTACAAATGAATGACATCATATTCTAAACTAGATAAAAAAAATATTAAAATACTTCAAAATTTTAATTAAGGATTTTGATTTTAATAACTAATTATTATTATTAAATATTATAAAATATATTGGTCAAAGACAAATAATCATTAAAGACATGTTTGTTGAGAGTCAATATAATATCTAAAGCAAATTAAAAATGCCTTATTTTTTATACAAAATTTTATACCTATAAGACTCATTAAAAAGGAAGAGAATCCAAGTGCGAATGGCTTTTCTTCTTTAGTAACACACCTAAGATAGATGAAATATATTATATAGACATATGTTTTTTTATAAAATTAAGTACTGTATATTTAAATGTTTCATTGCTAACGTTTTCATGATAATTTTAAAGTAAGGCATCAAGATTCACCCCCTACTTCAAACTTATTTTTACTTCCTCTTAAAACATCCTAAAATATGTATGGAGACGCCTCCCCCTCTCAGTCTCTTTAGACAAGACTGCCATACTCAAATTAGTTTAAAATTTTATAAGTATTATCAAACCTTAATTTGACCATTGTAACGGCTACTATTGAAGGAGCTGCTAAGAAACTTCCAAATGCCATTATTATCAAATAAGGTATGAATTGACGGCAGCCTCTTTTGCATAGTCCTGGAGTAGCGGAAGAAGGATTAGACAAACTGCCATTTAAATTGTTAATTTGTTTCTCTAGACAGGAACAGTTTGTATACGCCTTTTGGAAAGAAGCATAAATATATAAATATTTTACGGAACAATCTTGTATTTTTTAAAAATTATTGATCACTTACAAATCCTAAATTAGAGGTTTAAAAGATTTTGTAACTTTTTAAAATTTGATTAGATATGTGAGCTAAAAAAATGATCGCTATATCTACAAGGATATCTTTAATTAAGAAAAAAAGGACAACTGCCAACTTTTAAAGATTTTAATGTATAATTAAGTTATTAATTTTACTTTAATTTGTTTATCCCTAATGTAGCTTTCACAACCCGCAAAGCATGGATTGTAATATAAACGATTGTCGTTATTTCCGCACACAGGTTCGAAATATTGCAAATTGCAACTGCAATTTTTATTACAATCATTGGAAAAATTCCAGATTCTAAAAATGATCAATATATTTATTGCTGTCTAAAAAAATACTATTTTAAAATCACTCATAATTATATCAGTCCTCTACATAAATATTTATTATTATCAAAAATGTCTCAATGAAATGATATTTATTTATTTAGATATACCTAGTTTCTTCTGATATGTACCCGGATAATCTAATTGGTTCGCATCTAAGATTCATCAAGATAATAGCCTTAATTGAAGTTATTAATAGACCAATGATGGAAATAAGCAAGGCTCCTCTCAATTTTATATTCAATTTTTTCATTATATAACCACCTATCAATATACCAGTACTAGATGAAAACACTCCTAAGGCTCCTTTGTTATATTATAGAAATAATAACACTTTTGTTTTAAATAATTTATATAGATATGCTTGATGCTTTTGGGGCATCAGCCTCTTCACATATATCCTCAAACAGATTTCGAAAATATTGAAATCATATAATGTAACTAAAAATAAATTTTACATAAAAATGGAATATTACACAAAAATCTTGTCATATAACAATTTATTTATATAAATTTATTATGATATTATATGTTGATATTAATTTACTGATCTAACAAAATGAGCATGTCACTCAATTAGCATTAAACTTTTTATAGTAATTTTGGCCTGATATAGACTAAATTAACATTTCTTCAATCCCCCTATACGGCATCTACGTAGAAGTTACGGGGATAAATCAATTCATTCACAATAATTTCAATTTTTGAAAATATATATTTAAATTTTTGTAAATAATAAAATATTCGAAACCTGCAATGATATTAGCCTGAGATGCGGATATAGCGAATTGTGATTCCATAAATTTGGGTAAAAATATCATATAACCAACTATAGAATAGATACTTATACATTCACCAATGGTCGTGATCATGTAAACTGGATTCTTTAGCAAATCATTCACTGCTTTTAAAATGCCTTTTTTAAATATATATACATATTTTATATAGTATCCATTGAAGGTTTAAATGCTTTAGATGAAAAAAAAGGTTTATCGGAGTTAGCTGCGCTTCATAAATAAAACTTTAAAAAAAAAATTGTATTATTAAATATTTTTCCATTCAATTAAAAGAATAATAAAGAAGTTAAAAGTTTAATTCTAACATCAACCAAATATCCTATATCAAGTTATGAAATATGTCATAACTATATCAAACTTTATCAAATAAAAAAAACAATTATACTAGTAAATTTTTTAGTTTCTCGAACTTTAACCAATAATGTGTCACCATCACTTTTTTTGCTGAGATGAGTGTAAACTATGATTTTATTTCCATTAAGGCTCTCGAGTTTCTCTTTACGATCCAAAGAATTAATTCCTTGGCTTTTCATGTGCTTGGGATAAAACACGAGAGGAATCCCGATTACTATCTGAAGGCATATGATGAGACAAAAACCTAGCCACCATGCTCCTATCCATCTAGGGTCTCTTTTATCCAAGCCTGGGTCTTGAAAGTTAATTTTTTGATCGTATAAAAGATCATTAGTATATTCTTCCAACTTAACAAATTTTATTCTCATTCATTTTAGGGATCTCCCCTAAATTAAAGATTATTGTTATGGCGCACTATGCCAGTAAATAGTTACATATTGAAATGATATTTAAAATCAATTAAAATGGAATGAATTTGCATAAAGTCCAATGTCTGATGTAAAATAGTGGGGTCAGTATATATTAAACAGAGACAAAGGCCTGATTTTCACTCGGTTTGCTTTAAAAGTATAAGGTCAAATTTCACAATTTTTCTAATTTATTAAGATATATATTATTAATCTCATATGCTTGATGTCTATAAAAGACATATATCAGGTAAGGTTAGCTACAAAATAAATAAAAATAATAATATAAGCTTAAAAATATTATTTGTAGCATGTGACTATTTACCGATACCTTGCGTTCCATAACAATAGACTAAATTAAATGGATGCAAATAGTTATTACCTTATTCTTAAAATCCTTATATATTTTAATATATATTAACTCTTGACTTTAAACTATCCTATGTTTAAATCGGTTTTGGAAGATAACTTTTTGCTAATCTCATTTATTTACATTAGGAGTTTTTAAAATATACTTTTTACATTTAAATTAATACTACCAATATACCGATACACTTTTGCTTTTTATAGTACCAATATAATTTCAATTATCTCAATAAAAAACAGATTCTCAACTATAATGGATTTATGCTAGAATTCACACTTTTCACAAAAAATTGCCTACTTTTAAAAATGGCGAGTTAGCTCATAAATAGTACCGGGTTCAAACCCCTACTTGGATTAAAAAAATTCAGTTTAATTTTTTACTGAAACCAGTTGGATATTAGACATGTAGTCCTCCCCTACCCCTTCAATGAAATCAAACTGCAGTGAAGATTTAAATAAATTGACCTGATTTTTATCATTCTATAACTTATCGGATACTACCAAGTCACATAAATTAATAAATTATTTGTATTATATATCTCATAATAAAATATGGTATTTTTATAAATTACTATAACGATGCGCACTTCTGTCACTTTGGTGATGGGGTGGGGGGGGGTGTATGAAAGCAAAATCGTCATTAAAATTGAAGGTGTTGGGGAGTTGTGAAGGTGCTAACGTCATTAGAAGTTTTTAAAAATCGGCCGAGGGGTTAAATGGTTAATGATGCTTACTACCAAGTGAATGTATGGAAATATTCTAAATACCAACCTAATTTGCTATATACCGACCAAAATTTATTAAAATGTAATAAGATCCTTATTATTTAATATATTAATACGGAATCAAGTGGTCGAGTCCGGCCTCCTATATATTATCCCCCCAAGGATGGAACCACCAAGTTAGAATAAGAAAAAAACATGATCATTGCCGGGATTTGAACCCGGGAGAATGGGATAAGTAAACCAAGCTCTTGCCTACTAGGCCATAGAGGCTTTCCAAAAATCACGATTTTTTAAATATATATTATAAATATATTTGGTAGTGCCTATCTAAATGAAAAATGAACAAAATTCAAATTTGATAGATGGTACCTTAAGGTACCAAGCATCATTAACCGGGTTAAATATAGGTGATAGAATTTGTTTTTTAAAAAATATTTTGATTTTAATTTACTTTCTTCGTTAATTTTTATTTCCTTTATATGCTATTATTATTTATGATTTTTTTTTGTTTAAAAGAGTGGCGTGTGTATGTGAGAGGGGTTAATATTGCAATGGCTTATGGGGGTATGGAGGTGTCTGCATAAAGGTGAGTTTTAGCGTTAAACATCTTAATAAATATTTTAAAAGAGAGTTTTATTTCAACAATAAAATTCATAAAAACAATAATATATTATTATATATTTTTAAATAATGGCATTTACATTTAAAATGGCTATAATAATATACCTTTTAGGGTTTCGTGAAGTCCTGCGCACAATGCACTTAGCAAAAATCCAAAAACCGGACCTAAAGATCTCACACAAGATACAGTGGCTTGAAATATAATATGTTTATAATTCAATTTTAAATATGTTTGTGTAATAATTTATAGTTCTTATAACAACCAGAATAGTGACTTTTAAAATACCACTTCTGTGAAATTGATCGTAAAAGGTTGTCAAGCTCAGCATCTTTATTATTAGTTATTAAAGTTTGGTATGAACTCAAATTTTTATTCACGGTCCGTCCTCCCATGCTGAAAATTAAATCATGCTCATTTATGCCCATTTACGCCCGATGCTAAATATATGTAACCCTCTCGCTCAATCATGAAAAACAAAATTTTGTTAACGCCCGTAAAATTGATGAACTATTTTTAAATTACACCTGATTTTTATTTATTTCAACTTAATTGAATCGAATTAATATTTAAAAGGGATCTAAATATAAGTATACATTATAAATATATATGACTTTTAATAGCACATGAAACATGATAGTTGTATGACAAAAATCGCAATTTTGTTCATAGCAAGAATGTGTTGATTCAAATTTATTTTTCGATTGCTTAATGATTTCACATTCATCGTTTATATTATAATTATCTTCTGAAAAAATGTATGCATTATTAAATCAGGAGTTGGGGATTTGTTGTAAAATTTGTGTGAAAAATGAATGTTTATAAAATTTGAAAGAAATTTTAGACAAAATTATGCCTTTTTTAAAATAATTTAATTTAAAAAAAATTATATTCATACCCAATTTTACCCGAGTCATTCACTTTTACGGCGTGACCCAGCCTATTACGCGAATTATCACGTCCCGCGCCCAGTTCTAGTTCTTATATTATTATACTTAATTTGATTTATTATACTATATTTTAATATTTAATTGGAAAACATTATTAGTATTAATTTTATTTATTTTTTATTAAATGTTTTTAGTTCGTAAAAGTTCTTTAATTAAATTAGATATCATATCTATTCTCTAGATTAAGCCAGCAAATGATTTCAACCTTGAGGTTAAGGTAAAACATTATGTTCAGCCTCTGTTTAAGCAAAAAAATAAGTGTAGACTTTAACTAAGTTGTTTTTGAGTGAGCTGGAGTGGAAGTAGGTAATTTTTAACAACATCGCTCTATGTTAAGCCAAAAAAAGATATTAACATCGTGGTTAATCGGTCTTGGAGCCTGGTCGAGCTATAGACAATTGGAAAAAAATCACGGGTATATATAATATAAAACCAGCTAACAGATATTTTGTAATTAATTATTTTAAAATTAATTTTTGATTTGAGAAATATGGATAATAATAAATTTGCTTTTAGTCAAAATAATTCAAACTTAGAAGTTGTACCAAAAAATATATACTTTTAAAGTTATATTTTAAAATATTGTTTTAAATCTAATAATATGAAAAAACTTTGCGCATCAAAAAGATAAAATGCGAAATAAATAAAATAATGATATGGCCTTTTACAATTTGTATAATAAAAATAAAATATGTGGCAAATTTAGACAAAATTATATAAAAAATTGGCCAATATCTCATAATATTTCCTTTTTTGTTAATTTGTTTTTTAAGAATCAGTATTTTATAGAACTTTTTTATCATTTTAATATTAATAATATATTTTTATGGTCCCAGTTTCATACAATGACACATGTCATTGGTTTCATAATAATTTTTAATAGGCTCTATAAAGCGTGTATTTCATTATTCGATTCTAATTAAGAGCGATATAACAAAAGGCGTTATGTTGTGTTGCTAAATCACCTAGGACCAACTCTTTTATGGCTTAGCCAAGCTTTTAACCTAACAAATTAAGATAGGTGACAAGTGAGAAGATTTGTTGTGGGTTCCAAATTTCAATTTAATTTTAAACTGAAATATTTAATATTTTTTACTAAAAAGGGCATATAAAAATTTTATCAAACTTTTTTTAAAAATTCTAATTATTGTTAATTGATTTTCCAGAAATTAATCCATAATTTGTTGTATAAAGTATTAATGGTAGTAATGTAATTCAGTCACCTACTTTTAACTTTTTTGCATGCTGAATGACTCAATATTAAAGGTATCGCTCACGTTACCTTTTTTTTAAAGTAACGCCTTTGAGTTGATTTTTATTAATTTTTTCTCAAATCCGCAATGACATGTTGGATAAGAAAATTGTCGTTGATATAGCCCAAAGCCAAGCCATATGGAGAATAGGACACGTTTTAAAGACCCCGACTAGTTTTGGAATTAACAAGATGAAGAAAAAGAGAAGATTGATCTACAATTTATGAAATCATTAGTCTATCTTAATAATAGAGCCGCTACAGCAGAACGTGGCAAAAATTTAATTAGTTTTTTTTATTCTATTATATTTGTAGATGGGATGCATATTATTGGAAACATGTATATTAATGGCGATCCTAACCCGGAAGTAAGAGATTTTATAAAAAAATCAATTTCCTTCAATAGGTTTTCTTGGTCACACAATCATCTTAAAATAAACGGCAATAATTTGGAGCTTACCAAAAAAAACTCTAATTTCATATTAGAAAATGAAAAAGATACTAGTCAGTTATAGTTGTTAATGATTTACAAGATATATCAGATATTGTTCCATTTCAGAGAAATCTGGTAAAATAATAACAATAGATTAGCCAGTGGTAATAAAAATACACTCAATCTGAAGAGCATGTACACCATAAAGTGCAGGTCTAAGAAATAGTGAACCCGAATATTTTATTTCCTCAATGATGCTACCAGACCAATATAAATTTCGATTATATTAGCATGCATAACTATATTTGTCCGTTCTTATATATTTTTTTTGAAAATTTTTTATTTTATCATATTTTATAATATTTTTAGATTTATAAACCCTGAATTAATATGATTTTAAAAACTTTTAGATTACATATTGTGAGTGGGGTGATATCCCTCGTTTGGGAAGTTAAATTTATTTTTCATCACACCATTAGCAGCTACGGTTCCTTCTGCCACAACCAGGAAATCTCACATCTCAAATCAAGCTAGGAATATAGACGGTTCCTATCTTCCAGTTAGATCAGAAAGTAAAGGAGATGTTACAACTGCAGCACCTCTAAATATTAAGTCCATTCTGAATGGAAATCTTCGACATATGGGTGCCCCTGTCTTAATAAAAATTTGTATTGTTTTTTTATTTTCTACATCATAGTTGTATAACTTTTGTACCATCTTTTTCTCACTGTGATTTTATTTATAAAATTTTTTTAAAAATATATGTATAATGGTCTGGGACTATTCTTGTATTGATCCACTCGCTCCATCAAATCAAACAGTCAATATACTCGAGAAAAAGGAGACACTCAAAATAGCAAAATATTCCGAAATCTCTCAAGAATATATTTTCATCCCCATTATTTCCACTACCCTTACTACTTTTGGGAAATATGCCTTATCCTTTTTCAAGGAACTCGGCTCCCACATTCGTCAACTAACCGGTGAACCCCGCGAGGGATTCTTCTTAAGGCAAAGGCTCTCCATCGCAATACACAAGGCTAATTATATTAGCTTCATAAGCAGTCTCTCCCCACAAGATTATCCTTCCTAACTTCAATATATTTTTTTTTATTTTTTTTTAACACCGTCACAAACATATCCTCCAATACTATATTTATTTATTTTTTTAAAATGTTTTTTTATATGTATATAAATATATATACAAATATTAATTATTCATAGAATATATTTATTTGAATCTTTTGTTTATATAATTTTAAAATATATATGATTACATAATTTTGAAAAAAATATTATACATCATCTAATATATCATTAAAATTATTAGATTAGATTAATACATATCAATTATATTTTCACTATATATAAATCCAATCCTAGTTTTAAAATAATATAATACAAATGCACATATTGCTATTCAAAACGAGCGAACGATCCCTGTATAATGTTATGTATAAATTATTTTATATTTTTGAAATAAAATAAATATTTTAAATATACTGTGTTTTAAAGGTATATTTTTTACTGAAAAAATGGCTAAATAAGCTTGATCATTCAAAGATGAAAGTCTGTATGTATTTTCATTATTTTCATAGAATCAATAATGTGGGAGCAATCTATGTATATTATAAGTCTATGAATAGAATAAAATATTAAAAGCATTAAAATATCAGCATTGCTGGATATTCTATTTAATGCATAACAATAAAATGGAGAATTAAAATAAATATTTTGAGTTTTCTCCAAATGTTTTTAAAAAGAGGGACGTGGGACATGCAGGGCCATGGTCTGGGCTTAGATCTAAAAAAATCTGCTACTGGGCTTCGGACAGGCTTGATTCAACGAAAAATGTATTTTGCAGGTCTCTAACTTACCTTGTGTTTATTCTGCCTTTGCTTGCTTCTAATTTGTCGACCAATAATGTATAAATTTTTCTTATCCTATCATTAAATAAAAAATAAAGGCTAAAATATTACGTATGTCAGGGCAAAATAAGTAAAATATATTTTATAAAAGAATTTGAAGCAAAAATTATAATTAGTTAGTCTAAAAAATTTAAAAAAAATAATATATAAAGGATGGCTCTCGTCGCAGGTTTCAGGTCCTAAAAAAGCTTGATTAATTAATCCAAAATTTTGAGGCATTATAAAGAAGGTATTGAGTTATAATCTTGTAAAATTCCATGTAGGTAATTCCTTATAAAGAAAAGATTGACTAGGAATTTAGAATTTAAATCCACATTCTGAAAAGAGCGGGCGATTTTTATTAAATTTATTTTTATCAAATAAATGACAAAAAATGTTCTCATTGTTATAAAAACTTGTTATTATGAAAAGCAGTGGAATTCTAGAATGTTTGTTCGTTTATTTTCCCCCAAAGTTGTATTTTTAAAATGTGCAAAGTTTCATAAATATCATTTTAGACAAGATAAATTGACATTGATCAGGCATCCTACGCTTTCTTTTCCCCTCAAAACACTATATAAAAAAATTATAAGGTAATAATTTTTTAAAATAATAATTATAGAATGTTTATTTTTCTTAAAAAAATGTGTAAAACCAAAATTTTTTTTAAAAAAAAGGTAATCCAGCCAAAAGCTTTCAAAATGCCGGGCAGGCATATAGCTTTTGAGCAAAATTTATGGTGAAAAGACCACCCAAAAGTCCCCAACCCCTTTGCGAAACCCTGAGTACGACTATAGAAAGTTAGGAATTTCATTTGACCAATAGGAAAAACAGTTGTTAGACGTCATTTGCGAAAATGGTAGCCCTATTGAGCTTAAATTGCTGTAAAAATGTGATTTTAGACTAAATGCGAAATTTAAAATCTCACTTTTAAACAATTTTTTCTGCTGTTATTTAATTTAATATTCCCCGAATACAGTTGAACATCTTTCTTTAATATCTCAAGATTTTAGATAGATATTTTGGACTGTTAGAAAGTTTCAAAGTCAAAGTTTCTACATTTCTAATGACAAGTGTTAAAATACCACATTAAAATAAATCCAACTTTATACTCCTCCGAAAGGTATCAAAATTATTTATAATATAAAAAATATAATCGTCCAAACCCATGTATAGAGGCACAGATTTCGAGTCTTTAACATTGTCATCTATATAAGCCACACCAAGGGGTCCTATCCAACTTCCTCCTATCCCTAATATCACCTCTCCCACACTCATTACCACGTAACTAAATTGATTAAAATCGGCCTTGTTACATACTTTACCAATTTTTCCTCCTCTTTTGTGCCCTTTTTGACATATGTAATTAGACACATGAGTATCTTCCTTTGAATTGTTTCTCATCAACGATAATACCTCGTGATTAAATATAAGCGTTTGATTAAAAAAGAGACTTTCGCTGTTGTTACTTGAACTAGAATATGAAAATGTTTTATCGTCGGCAAAGGAAATTTTTTTGTAGTCATCCCCGGGTCCGTATATAAAATACGGCAACGTCACTAAGAAGACGCCGATGGAAAATAGAATCGTCCCAATTCCCAATATAAGAGGCTTCCTAGAATTACCCAAATAGAATGACGCCAGTATAACAAAGGGAACATGCCCTATATCATTTATTGACATTAGGAAGCCACTTTTTTTGCTGGGAAAGCCAAAACGCTTCTCTATACTAGTGACGGAACCAATAAAGTTGGTGTGGAACATAAGGATAGATAGAATAGCTAATGCGTAATGAATAGAGAACAGTTTAATATTGGCAAACCTCTGCAAGCATTTAGGGTAGAAGCTTCCTAGACCACACATGTAATCTCCCTTCTTCTTAGCCATATTTCTTCTCAATTTACTATGCAAGATACTTTTGTTTGAAATGAGTGATTTTTGTCTTCCTTCATTATCAGGCTCATCGTTAACCAAACTAAACACGTTCGTGGCACTATCGATAGCTAATGGACCGGGGGAGCTGGCTAACATGGCTATATTAGTGTCATCATATGAATCATCTTCAAAATATAAATCGTTAATCGTGTATGTGCCATTCTCTTGCAATTCCTCTTGCTCAAGTGTAAGTCCGTCCTCTCCTAATGCCTCCAATGATTTTATGCCTTCCTTTAAATTTTTGACATAATTGGGATTTGAAATATTATTGGACTTGATCCTGGGTGCATCTTCTTCATTATTAATATTATTTTGGTCGTTTATATTAACAAATTCGTTGGGTATACTGTTAAGAAAATCGAGTTTAAATTTGAAATCGGGAATCTGAAAGCTGCTTTTGCTAGATTGTAAAGCATAAATTGGTTTTTTGGAGAGCATTGATCGGTGTTATTTGTAACAATATGATGAATAATTTTAAATTTAGGAATAAAATCAAATCAATATATTTAGTTTACTAATTATTTTTAAATATAAATATATACACCTTGTAATATTTTGGAAATGAAATACTTTTCCCTCCCTTTATCTTAATTAATTGCAATAACACTTTACTTTAAAAACACATTTAAAAATAGAAAGAAATATTTAGATGTAACAAAATTTTTATGAATAAATTTTTACTTAAATATAAATATTCACATGATAAATAAATGAATATATTTTTCCCCTTGTTTTTATTAAAAAATTTAAAAAAATAATGACTTAGGGGGCCATCATAACAAAATATTTTTGTTTTATTGTCTTTCAACAACAATAATTAAATTAAAAAATTATTTTATAACAATCATAAATTTTGCAATTAGCTTTAGTCATTATAATGTAAGTTAGTTTTTTCTTTTAGAAACTAATATAATCTTTGACCCTTTTATTTGCACCATTTAATGTCTATCTAATGGTAATGGAAAATAAATAATCTTAAACAAGATGTCTTTTTAAATGTATGATTTTTAAAAAAATAAAAAAAATGGGTTTTAAGTTTTTGGTTAGACTAATTTTAAGAATTTAATCATTTACCGACGGGCTTTTAATGAATTTTTTGGAGGAAAAAGATATTAATATGCTTGATATGCATAAAATAATATTTTGCGCAAGTTACAAGGCCTACAAATTTTCTTAACAAGCCCGCGAGACGAACAGTGCAAACCTCTACACTTCCATTAATATAAGGAACATTCTTAGTTAAATCTTTATTCTTAAATAAAAAAAAAAGATTGCATGTCAATATCGCAAAAATTTTAGCGCGAAAGGTATTCATAACTTCTAATATTTACCGCGAAAAGTTATTATAGCAATTGAATTACCGTGAATGTAATATCGTGAATGTATTTACAGCAAAAATATTATAGTGAGCGAATGTAATAAAGCCAAATTGTTATCACGAATGTATTACAACAAATGAATTATCGCGAATGCATCTCCGCAGAAGCATAGCGAATGTATTAGCGCGACCGCTTTATAGCAAATGTTTTATCGTGAATAATTATTAAGAATGCATTATCGCGAATGCATGATCTCAAATGAATTACATCAGTATGAAAATTACATTTTTATATGAACCTGAAAATGAATCTAAAGTGGACTAGGTCAAAAGAATTTTTTTTGAAAATAGGGCTAAGGCTTTTGATTTTTTAAGCTCAAAAATATAAAAAGAATCTAAACAATAAAATAGATTTCTCTAGGATTAGGTTTTTATATTAATTATTTGTTTAAATATGTGTTTAGTTATATTTTTCAATTTAATTTGGGACAGGACAAGTTGAGACCTAAAATCAAAACATGGCTAGGCTCGGGCCTAAAAATAAATAAAATTTGGATGGAGTTCTGGCCGAAATAAATTAAATTTGCAAGGCCCTAATAATAAGTCCTATTTTAAACATTGAGACAAACAGAGAAATCATATATATTATTCTTTGACAAAATTTGCTTTATCTAGCGAGGGATTTAAAGATTAATTTTATTATTTCGGTATTTTGACAGTATGGATGTAAATTTTTATCTAACATTGTTTATCTAATTCAAAAATTACAATTTAGACATTTTTTTATAAAAAATTTGTATAAAGTTCTTTTATTGCTTAATCAAAAAGATAATGCCAAGGCTTATCACAACAAGACATGATACAATATTCAGCATCATGGGTAGTTTGTCGAATTGAATGACAACACATCCCTCTCTGATGATGAAATTGCTAGTATTGTGATTCAGGAATTGGGAAAAACAGTAGAGTAATAATTTCTTTAATTGATTCTTGTTAAGTTCTTGCTTTCAGGCGAGTCTTTTTTTTTATTAAAAATAATTTAACTCTTTTTAAAACAAATTATAGTATATATCCATTTCAGTTCAGTTGTTATATTTTATTAATCTGTCATAATTTTATCAAATTGGCGATAATAATCTCGAAATATTTTAAATTTTATCAAGTCTGCTTAGAAAATTAAGACAAAGTGTAGTCGTTTCTCCTAAATCATAAACTATAACAAAAAATATCTCAGTATTATTAAACAAATCTCATTATTAAATGAGATTAACTATATAAAATATCATACGATAATTGTGTAAATTAAGTATTTTATCAAGAGAAGATCTGATAATGATAATATAATACTAAGAGAAGAAAAATTGGAATGCCCAAGTTTAATTCCTAATATCTCTGGGAAAAGTGGAATATTCGTCCAGTTCAACAAGCTTTAAAGAGACCTCAAAGTACTGTCTCTGCGCTAATGAATATATTTGAAAAGTTAAATTTTGATAATATCTGAATTTTTGACTTTTCCGTTTAAATTTCGATGTATAAAAAATTTAAATTAATTTTTTTATTGAAAAAAACTAATATTTTAATTTTCACAAGTATAGTTTTTTTTAACTTAATGATCAACTTATCTAGGGAAACAGGAGACATAAACAATAAGGATGATGCCAATTTATACTTTTTATTAGTAAGTAACTATAAATCAATATAACACGAGTAAAAATATAAATTATTTATAAAATGTTTAATTGCATGAAATATGGGCAATAGCTTTAAAAATGTTAAAGAATTTGATAGTCCATAATTCGAAACATATCTGAAATCGTTTTTTTATATCTTCATATTTCTTTGAGAGATGCGGTTTTGTCCCCATTATGACCTTAAAAATATAAGGCCTTATGTCTTTGCATATCTTTTTGAATCCCTTTCCAAAGTGTTTGGTGAGAACATTTGTATAGGGATTGAACATAATGTCACCCTTCAACACAATTTGTTGTTCGGGCGACATCTTCTAACGTCGAATTGTTTTGTTTCATAATCTTACATGATAGAGAGGAGCTGCAAAATTATTTCGTTGCCCTATAAATATATAAATTTACAACAAATAATATATTTTTTTACTGGGATTTCTACGTCCTTAGGTCTTCTCAAAGTAGGAAATTAGCTCAGATGAGCCATTCAATTCTCCAAATATTTCTGCCAAGATATCAAATGAATTTCCAACATCATCCTCTGGGACATCTGCAAGGGCCCGATAAACATCTGTTATACAATCGAAAGTCTTCATTGTACTCATACATATCTTTTAATTTCAAATCATTTATTTTTAATAACGCTCTGTTTTAGATAAAAATAACATCCAAGGATATCTGCAAGTGGACAAGCTACCCTAGACGTATTTATCGGTGCCTGTTTGAAATCCACAAATCGGATGTGCCCCTGGTAATAATTGTTTCAGATCCTATAAAAAATTTAAATTATATCTCTTAAAATATATAATATGACTATGTTTATCATCCTTGCATATGTATGAGCCGTTTTATTTGGTAATAAGCACCAAGAGGATTCGCGCCCGGTTCAATTTGAAAGAGGTTGGTATATAGTTGGAGGAATATTTAGGTACAGTTTTAAAGGTACCACCACATATCCATATATCCGATCTTGGTAATCCTTTGAGCAGTTCAGTTCGTCCGTGTTAAATATTATAAATCTTAAATTATTATTATTCCCAGGCCCGAAATTGTATTTGAGCATATCCCTGGAACATTACAGACATATGAAAGTAAAATCCGTCGGGATTGGAGTCAATATAATGGTTGTGCTTGATTTTTTACGACGTCGTAATGATCGATAAAGGGCTGAAGTATTTGGCATAACCATCAATGTATTATTATCATAATTAAATAATGTAGTTGCGTGGACCAACGAAGGGCTAGAATACTCACTTAATCTTGATTTCATCTCTGATATAGCTTTTCTAGCATTCGATTTGGAAATGTCACCTTCATGAGTATGGTCAAGGGGACTTCTTAAAATATCATCAAATTTTGTTGTTATAAAAGAATTGCATTTTTGATATTTATATTCCGTGCACCTCCATAATATTGATATACTTTTATTTGTTCTAAATTTTGTATATTCATATTGATATAAGAGGGTAGGTTTATTTTTTGATGTAAATCCAATTTCTAACATTATAATTAATAAAAATATATTCTTTAAATATATAATAATATAGAAAATTAAGCTATATATAAGAGAAAAAAATATCATTATATTTATAGATATATATAAAATCTTAATTTTTAAAAATTATAAATCTTTGTGAAATAACGATTGACTTAAAAAATATCAATAGATAATTACATTTTTTTCAAGAATTCTAAAAGATAAGAATTTTTTTTATTGTTAATAATAAACATAACAAAAACACCACACTTAAATTTTCTAATTTTCTTATTTATAATTTTTAAATGTCGCGTGATAAAGTGTCGCATGATAGAGTGTCGTCGTGATAAAGTGTCCTCATGATAAAGTGTCCTAGTGATAAAGTGTCGCTGTGATAAAATGTCGACGTGATAAAGTGTCTCATGATAAAGTGGCACGTGATAAAGTGACTGCAAATCATTGTATACACGATAATACATTCACTATAATGCATTCGCGATAATGTATTGGCGTTATTAAATTGGCAATAATATATTTGCTGTAATGCATTCGCGATAATGCATTCCTAGTTATGTCTTCACTCTAATACATTCTCTATAATACATTCTTTATAATACATTCTCTATAATATATTCTCTATAATACATTCTCTATAATACATTCTCTATAATACATTCTCTATAATACATTCTCTATAATACATTCTCTATAATACATTCTCTATAATACATTCTCTATAATACATTCTCTATAATACATTCTCTATAATACATTCTCTATAATGCATTCGCGGTAATGCATTGGCTATAATGTTCGCTTTTGTTTTCGTTATAACACATTCACGATTATGCATTTCGCATAAAAAGTTTCGCGTTATTGACGTTATTGTAATTATTGTTGTTTTAAAAGTACTACTGAAAAGTAATTTTTACAATAATTACAGCAAGTTAAACAATTTTATAAGAAAGTTATTTTAATATATTTAATTTTTTTTACAATAAATCATATTATTAATGTATAAATTCCAATTTAATATGCATATCACTTATACTATACAATCGCTAAAATTTCTAGCAAAAAAAACAGAAAACATTCATTTATGTTGTGTTTCCAAGAAGGATCCATAATTGTCTCTAAAAAGGGTTTTGTAACACAATATAAATATCATCTATCTTTTTTCTAAAATAAATTTTGCTAATTAACCTGAATAAGATTAAACTTAACATATATAGATGTATTATAACTAGACCTGTATACGCTGACAAAATTATCAGCGGCTGAAGCGAGTTTCAAAAATATAATTGGATGCCGGCGGTGCGCCGAGTTTTGGACGCCGTCATCATAGGTGGCATAAATCAGTGCACCGTTATAAATATTTTCATAACATATATTTTTTAATTAACTTTTTTAAGAAAAATTAAATTAGAATATACACTAAACTATAGATATCTGGTTTATTGAAGAGAAAACTCATAAATTAAAAATCAATTTTGTAATTTTATAATTATCATGTATAAAAATAATTTTATTTAAATTTTCCGGACAAATGAAAATCTCCTTAAATTCAACGTTAACCCAGCGGTAGAGAAAACTCTTTCACTTAGTATGCTAGTTGCCAGAACCTAATTTTTTTTTAGCTAGCGTGAAAATATTAGGAATTTCGATCCTCTTTTCTCTTCAGAAATTTAGAAACATCCATATCTTGTGAACGGTGTTTTCCGAGAAGAAAATATATTGTTCTAAATCACTTAAAGTGAATCATAATTTGTTCTTTGTCAAATAATTTTAATTTAATATTTCCTCCTAACGTTTAAGATGTTTTATAATAAATTTTGACGCTGAGTAATTTTGTTATTTTATATACATTGGCACAATTTTCAATTTTTGTCAGGTTATTTATGAAATAAAAAATAAATTAAATAAATGGACATACATATATATTATTACTTAAAGATCACAAACCATAGTAACACTAGTTTTTAGCATATTTTCCTTTTAAGAAATAATTTCTGAGCTATCATTAACATTACTATTAAATTTGTTACAATTTTCCTTTTAAAAAAGGATGCCAAGTTTAAGGTAGGCCTTTTTATGCAGATAGAAATTCAATTATTTCTTTAAATTTTGAAAGAAAAGTTTATAGTTTTTTCATTAGACCTAATTCATAGTTTGAAATAGTGTTTCCCTATTTTTCCAAAACGTTATTAATTAAATTTTTATTTGCTCCAGATAAATTTTCAAGCATAATTAATATACTATACCACTAGGTTGGGGTATTTAATTTTAACGTTTTCATGTGTTGCATTATTGTTATTAGTGATCTGCATTGGGCCCTAATTTTTCAAGCCCGGCCCGGCCCGAAATTTTTTAAAGAAGTTATGCCAGCCCAGTCCGGCCCGAATTTATATAATATAGAAATTCATTTTTATAATTACTCAAAATAAAAGATATATGTTATATGGTGTCTAGTTTTTATAAATAAAATCAAATATTTTTATTTTACATATTGATAAATTTAGATATATTTTAAAAAAATTAAGGCCCGACTCGACCCGAATTTTTTTAAAAAATATGGCCAGACCCAGCCCGAAACCAATTATTTTAAAAATAATAGTTCTAGCCGGGCCTACTTTTGCAGATCTCCAATTGTTATTATCAATTTGAAACGGGTATTAGGGTATGCTATCAATATCTAGCATATTTGATGTTAGATTTATTATACTTTATTTCTTTAATCTGCCTCAAACTCAATTTCATCAGTAATGTCTCTTATCCTTTTAATAAGATTTTCAATTTTCAGTTTTTTTAAAGTTTAAGTGCAAAGCAATTACTTAACCTTATGTGTGTTAAATTAATATCTAAACAAAATGATTTAACGTTATAAATCTGAAACTATTTTAATAAACACTTCTAGCTAAAAGTAAAAGTACAGACCTAAATTTTTCAAATTAATTACGATAATTTTTCCAAATTTGAGAGTTTTATTTCTTCCCCAAATTCAATCAATGATATAAAACTTGAGTTACTTATTGTCACGAACTGACACACTGAGATAACAAAAACTGATACTGAAGTGAGAACTAACACACTGAGATAAATTTGTAAACTTAATTTTTTTCAATATATTTAAAGTAAAATAACACCGTCAGAGTAAAACATTTTATTCATAACTTAAAAATTTTCGAAATTAAAAAATACGAATAAAATTTTCTTATTTTTCATATATAAAAAATATATCCTTCAAAACATTATACATAATAATCAATTAACTCAAAAAATAAAAATAATACAATATGACAACACGCCCCCCTTCTCTAGGAACAAAAACCCGTAGCAAAATAATACATTTTTCGAGTAACTATAAAAAAACAATCAGTGTATAAAAATTCAATAAATAACTCACATATATTTCGAGAATTATTTTTATGTTTGCATCGTTTCTAGTCCCTTTCTGATCCAAAATTTCTTTTTCCTTATTATCATAAATTTCCTGTAAATTATTTACCAAATTTTCCATTTTAAAATTCTCAGAAACCATATTTTTCACCAATTTATTTTCAATGTTTTTAACATCCATCTCCTCTACGGACGTTTTTGATATTTCATTATTTTCATTAACTTTATTTTTCACGATACATATATTCCAAGAATTATTTTCTAGTCCAAATTTTGATATCAAAGCCCCATAATAACACCAATTTCTTCTTTTAGTATCCAAAGATCAAAAAATGCACTCCCTCTTTTATTAACACTGGTAAATTTATTCTTCTTTAAACCACAATTTTAGCTCCATTTAACTGTTTTACTATCATTCCTCATTTATTATTTGCTTATCGGGCAAAAATTTATAAAATTCCTCTGACCGATATAGCAGCTCCTATATTCAATAACATTTTAATTTCGTTATTTCCAACATTAATTTCCACACATGGACATTCATCATAATTATTATTACTTTTCCCCACTAAAATTGGTACATTACAAATTTGCTGGGTCGCTCATTTTCCTTATTTTTGATAACCAAATCATTACTACTTTCCTTTCTTACCTATTGATTCCCAATTAATGTATTCACCCTATCTAAAATATTTCTGCTGCCCCCTAACTTTTATGCTCCAACAACTTCATGATATTAATTTAAGAAATCTTATAATGAGCCACAGCGTATAGATGACAGGATTTTCACTGGATGCAAGCTCCCCTCAAAAACCGATGCCCCCCCCCCCCCAAAAAGTCACCCACATTATTAATCACACTTTTAATTACAATGGTACTCTCTCCATAAGTTTTTTAAAAAAAATAACCTCATATATTTAAAAAAAAATAACTTCGATTATTTTGGCTCTACTACCAACCAAAATATTATAAATATAAAAGAGTTATTTTTTAGATCATGAATTTATTTAACACCCCCCCCCCCCCTTCTCATTTACAATGAATGCATTATTATAGTATTTGCTTGGCATAAATATGATTTAGTATATCTAAATTACATTTAAAAGATATCAGAAAGTTTTATTTGAAAAATAATGTTATTGATTGTATGCGCAATATATATATTTGGTCAATGTTTAGCAATATTATTATATTATAATAAGTCTATAATAACAGTATATATTTTTATAGCAATATATTTTGCTCTATTTCATTTAAATTTAATAGATAACCCACGAAAATATTTATCCTACCCTCTCAAAGCCTTCTATTCCCTACCCCCCCCCCCCTTAAAAAATTTGGGTGCATGTTCCTACTCACCCCCCCCCCTACAGTGGCCCATACACTTTTTGAGAGAATGAAGCAGAATACCCTTATAAAGTACCCCTTTGAAAAGTATCCCCCCCCCCTCGAAAAAATGATAATTCACTCATAAATTTCAAAAATAATTTTTATTGCATCAATTTTTAATATATAATATAAATAAAATGCAAAAAATATAACTTTATAAATATTATTTTTAAATTAATAATTTAGATAAATTAGGGGAAGAGAAAGCGAAAGAATTTATAATTTCATCAGTATTTAATTGTTTAAATAAAATTTTTTCCATTGATAATATGGTTAAATTATTGAGAAAAGAATCTTACCTGGTACTACACAGTCTTGTTTTAATTAATTTAATTTTACTCATGACTCTTTCGGCAGTACATGAGGTTCAGGGAATGGTTAATAAATATTTATATAAAATTCTTAAATTAGGGAAAGCAGAAAAATTTAAAAGTAAACGATAAGGTAAAATAAATGAATAGTTTTTCCAATCTAAATCGTAAGTCCCTGAATTATCATCATCATCAGAAGAAGCTAAATAATATATTGGTAAAAATATTTTAATTAAATAAATTTACAATTCTCAGAATCTGACAAATCTTTAGATTCTTGAACCTCTAGGTCATGAGTAACAATTACATTCCCCATTTTGGCCATCTTATAAATATTTCTAAACTTCAACATTTCTTCGAAAATTTGACTTGAATTTAAATTGTAAAATTCACAGATATCCTCGATATCTTCTTTAATAATTGATTTTTCTGCCATTCCCTTTGGCCTAAAAAATGATGTTTGATGTAAAAATTTCATGGAATCATCATTAAATCTTTCGTTAAACTGCATAAAAAATTTTAAAAAAACGTACCCCCACTCAAATTTACTGAAGCAGTTGCTTCGGACCCCCCTCCCGTTGTAGGGGCCCCTGCTCCCCTATCCCGCTCATGTAGACGCTGATGAGCCACTATTTATAACCTCACTCTTTCTTGCCTGATTAGGCCAGGAATAACAAATAATAAATATTATATGTGAATGAATGAGAAATAAATATTTAATAAATCAAATTTTTAGTCATTTTTTGATTTAATCAACAAGCAGTGTTTATTTTTATTATCCTACTCCCCTTTAGATCCTACCCCCTTACCCCTTAAAAAATTCGGAATCGCTCCTTCCTGCTCTTCTCATGTGGACATTGTTTGTAGCTAAATATTTACAGATGTTATCCGATTCTGAAATTTCACTTTTATTTAAAAGCATACTTTGAAAAATTAAAACTAGTTAGATTAAAAACAAGTCTATTTGAAAAAGAGGGCAAAATAAATTAAATAAATTAAATTTTTTATTTTATTTTACAAATTCTTTTCTATATATATACTTCATCTAAAAAGAAATTGACCTTCGAAAGCAAATAAAAGAATCTATCAAGGGTCCAAGTTGAATGAATATGATGGGCTTCCACAATTGATAAAGATATTCCTAATTAATTTTAAATTCTTTAACTGTGTGGAGACTGTTTATAAATATTAATGGACCTTCGATATCAGAATGGATCCAGATCCATATATTAGAATATCGAAAAGAAATTATCGCGGGCGAAGGAAATCTTTTTTTTTTAAAAAATACAGCCCAAAGAAAATGAAGAAATAAAGATGGATTTTTTTTTATTCATATTTATATACATATTTTATAATTTGTATAGAATATAGATGGTATTAAATTTGTTACATTATTAAAATGTAATATAAATAAAGTATTATAATCATTAACGTAATCAATGGTTGGAAAAATAACTATAAACAGTTGTTCTCAAACAACTTGGGAACAGAGGAGAGAGGAGCATATACAGCAGGTGGAAACAAAGCCGACTCATTAATCATTACTACAGAATTGAGGGAAGATATATTTGGCGTTGTGCAAACATTGAAAAGCCATTAGGCAGTACCAAGATGCCGTTTTCAGGGAAATAATAAAGGCTGATTCTGAACTAAACATAGAAATATTACCCACCTTGTTAAGCAAGGTTTGGAAGAGTGACTGTGCTCTTTATTGATAAAATTCCTTATAGTTAAAAAGAAGATTTATTTAATAATTGAAGAGGAACTCTATGTATAAAATTTTCACTTACATTATATTAAATAAAATTAGTGATTGAAGGGGTTAGTGGACTTACGGTTATTCAAGATAAAACGTTGAAAATATCATTAGAGGCGACTTTACACAAAAAGGAAATCTATATCCTAGCAACAGACTACTCATGAGCTTTTGACAGTGAATCGTATGATATTGTGAGAATAAATATCTAGCCATATGGTTTTGAGGTGTTTATAATCCTTTGAAGCTTCTTAGATTAATATGGCTGCTGAAGATTTTTCCCAGTATAAATGGAGATTGAATCGCTTTTATGAAATTATGAGAAGCTTGGATATAATCTTTTTATGCATATTTTAAATAGAATGACATTTTTACGTTAATAATTTTTTTATTATACTCATTTTCATAAAATTAACTCTTTTTTTTACTAATTTTACAATTATAATAAAAAAATTTACTATCTTAAAAAATTTACTATCTTAAAAAATTTACTATCTAAAAAAATCAACTTTAAATAGTATTTTAAAATATGAGATTCGATGTTTTAGCAGCAGTTTTGATACTTTTATGATTTGGTAGAGGTAGCATAAAAGTAGTCAAATAAGACTTGTGGCATCTTAAATAAGATGGAATGACTACTGTGAAATTGTAAACGATTACAAAAGATAACTTTTTACCCTCAAGTTCTAAGGGTGAGCCTTTGTTTAAATGTGTAATACTAATATTAAGTGCTCTTTTAAACTTGGAAACAGAATAGATGGATCCCAAACGAATTATAGCGACTTTGGGAGAAGTGTCCTATTTCTCGATTTTTTTCAATTTTTTTGTGTTAAACGTTAATTATTAAATGAAATCTGCCCATCTATAGTATTGTTTATTTATAGAATCTTAACATTTTTTCGGACACATTTTTATACAAAGTAAAAAATCTAAAATGATTTAGAATTAAAAAATTAAAGAGTGCTTTTTAACACTTAAAAAAATGAAGTGAAATTTTGTCTCTAGATATCAATATATAATTTTATAAAATTTCTAAGAAATATCTAAAAAATAAATTGAAATAAAATTTTCTGGTAAGATATATATAAAAATAAATGTAAAAATAAATGTAAAAATAAGAAAATGTATAATTAGTTAAAATAGAAATAGTATATAAATTGGCCTAGGAATCGGCGGCTTGGGAGTCATATTAGGAGACGGCTCATCGAGTCGCTCGAGCCTGAACCATTTTTACGGTCTATCTAACACAGGGGCGTCGCTAGCCTTTACAATATCAGGGGGCTCAACTAAAAAAAAATTATGGGGAGCGAAGCCCCCCATGCCTCTTAATTTGCGGACCTTTGGCCGGGTTTTATATTAATATATTATACTTTTTTTAAGTTTGTTAACTCTGAACAATTATTCTGAATTTTAATTTTCTCATTTTTTATATTATGCATACAAAATAAACTCCCATATAAATAATTAAAACAATACAAGACATATCTAAAATTAAAATTTTTTAATACAAAATCTATTTATTAAAGTATAAAACATTTTCGATTGCTGATATAAAAAAAATTTGCGTCTAAAGAATTACAAGTGATAAAAAAGATTAATTAATTCATACATATGCCTCATATGATAATAGTTAAAAACCACATAATGCAATAATATAATTCTTAGCAACTTACATTGACAAAAGGTTATCAAAATAATATAAATCTCTGTTACCATTTTAGACAATGTTTTATAGAATGGACTAATAAATAAAAATTTATAGGCCTAAACCACATCAACAATTTTTGAAAAAGCGAGTATAAACGACAAATACAATTAATAATAAAAGCATAGTAATAATTTATTCCATTCCAAACAATTATAAGAAATTTATTTATAAAAAGTAAGTAGACATATAGTTGATATTCCTCTATTATATAGAATTTGTTACAAAATACTAGGTAAAATTCCACTTTTACAGACATATTTGACAGTAAGAGAATATATTACAGTTAATAATTTAACACATTTTACTAATCAATGCTCTTAATAATAAATATAGCAAATTACTCACTTTATAAAAAATTATATTTGATATATTATATTATTTAGTAATTTTATGGATCTATTATTAATAATTATATTACATTACACTTTTGTCTTAAGACTTATCTTTAGCTTATATTCCATTTATAAAAAGCATTTTCGGTTCATTTTATATATTTATAAATTTATTTTCCAAAAATGTATAAATTATGATGAATAGTTTTATAAAAAATATCAACTTTTACATTCTTTCTTTCAAATTATTGTTTAAGATATATGCATACATTTCTGAGGGTCGAGGAATGGGGGAAGGACTAAAGAGAATATTTTTTATTAGCTAAAAATGATATTTACAAAAAGTGATGGGTGGGTCTATTTATCGCTCGGCTAACCACATAATAAATCATTTATTACTAAATATCGCTCGACTAGTAAATGTCGCTCGACAAACCATATGATAAATTAATTATTACTAAATATCGCTCGGCTAGCCACATAATAAATCATTTATTACTAAATATCGCTCGATTGGGAAATGTGGCTCGGCTAACCACATAATAAATCATTTATTATTTAAATTACGCTCGGCTAATTACATAATAAATTTTTTATTACTAAATATCGCTCGGCTTATATTTATATATTAAATTTCCAAACATCTTCCAGTGGGTTTTCACTTTCCTAATATTAATTGAGAATTAATTAGTTTATAAATAAGATAAAAGTTTGGACAGGTGTAAAAAATTATCTATTAGATATTTTAGCTTCAATACTTTTATAAAATTAAAAGTGCTCATAACATTTTTTATTTATTAAAGTAAAAGAAATAATATTTTATCCGCTAGTTGGCGTCTTTAAATTTTTTATTATAAAATTTAAAAATAATATTTTTGAATGTGTTTAATAAATTTCGCCATATTCTATTAAATATTTTTAATTTTTTTATTATAAAATATAAAAATATTATTTTTGAATGTGTTTAATAAATTTCGCCATATTCTATTAAATATTTTTTATTTTTTATTATAAAATATAAAATATAAAAATAATATTTTTGAATGCGTTTAATAAATTTTGCCTTATTGTATTTAGAAATTATATAGGATAATCATAATTATCCAATATTTCTAGAATATCGAATATATTTCATCAATATATATCAGAGTTGTAAAACCCCCCCTTCTAAAAAAATTGAATCTCTGATTCCGGTTCAGGGTAGTATTGTTAAATAGTCGAGTTTTATTGACCCTGAACTCGAGCCGTAGTCGTAAAAAACGGCTCAGACTAGTGCGGCTCAATAAGCCGTTTGAGACGATTCTATATTTAAAAATATTTTATATATTATCAAAAATATAAAGAATTATACAAACTATTATTTTATATATATGATCCCCAGAGTTGTTAAAATACACTTTTTAAATGGATCTAGATGCAAATACACCCATTTTTTAAGTTTTAAATTAAATATAGGGGAAAATAAATCCTTGAAAAAAAAACCGGAAAAAAATTCCCAAATAATTTTTGTTTAAATTTTCAAAAATGACCCTGCCGCTAAAATAACGGAAATATTTCTAAAAAATTATATTCAGTATTTTCTGAAAGTTGAGTATTTATTCTCGACGTTTGAGGATTTTTTTTAGCATTATTTCTGTTTTAATTCTAAGCGATATAGGGCAATCTCAAAATATGAGAATTGATAAATCGGTTGGTAGCTTTGATACTTCATAATTTAGTAGATAGCATAAAAAGTATAGATTTGTGACATCTTGGAAAGAAAACATGATAGATTTTTATAGAAATAGATGAAAATTATGATTTCAACTTTTGAAAAAAAGATGGAAACAAATAATATTTTTATTATTTAATTTCTTTTGGGGAAAAAAAGGAAAGGGAGGGAAATACAATTGAAAGTTATGCTATTATGAGAAAAAAAAATATGTAAAAAACGGAAGTTATTAATATTAAAAAAAATAAAACTCAAATTTTAAGATGCCAGCCAGGCGGCAAAAGGATTCAAAAAGTATTAATAGTTAAAAATTAAAATAACATAATATCAATCACAATTCACTTCAAAATAATCATTTATTACACATCATAAATTTTTTTTTCGAATTCATATTCACAATCACAATTCACTTCAAAATATAATCATTTATTTATTACATATCATCAATTTTTTTTCAAATTCATATTCACAATGGAGGATGCTATATTAAGGTTAATATTCATTTACTCTTCATATTTTCTTTACCTATGAAATGATTCACAAAATATAGTCAATTATTTTATTATGGTTTTTACTTTTTATTCAAATAAAGATACATAGGTTGTTACATGCTGTGACCCTATTAAAAAAGGGTTCGAGTTTATTTGCAAAAAATATCTGAACCAGGTTGGGATTCAGGTTCGGTGCCCAGAAAAAACGTAATTTAGTTAAAATAACAGATACAAATTTTTTATTAAAATTAATCTTATATTTAGTTTAAGAATTCACCGTAAAAATATTTATCATTTGGAGTTCTGGTGACCATCATTTAAAAAAACAATATGGAACTATATAATATCATTCTAGGGCCATAATTTAATAAAATTTGACAAATCGCTGTTTTTATTAGGAAATTAGACTGGTAGGGTAGTTTTTGAATTGTTTTAAAAAATATTAATATAAATATTAATTTTACCCAATGTTGTGTGCCGACTCTGAATATTCGCACAAGGGTTCAGACAGAGCACTCACATTTTCATACATCCAAATTGGAAATCAAAGATTTTGGCAATTTTATTTGATATCAAGAAATTTTATTTAGTCAATTTTAATAAAACCTTGATATGGTTACATTTTATAAAAATCTTATTTGATTTAGGGTTATCTTCGTTCTTTTTATTTACTCAAGATTCATCACTTGAAAAAAAATTAATTTTTTCTTTTTTTGCAGATTAAAAAGAGATCCAGCTATGGCCTTAATAGAAAAAAATAAATTAAGAGATCCACAACCAATAACGTTAAAGAAAATATCAAAAGATTCTATAAGTGAAAAAATTATACAAATGGCGCAATCTCCAATCTTAGAAAATTATATTCCGCAGGAAATTGAATCTGATGGTAATTGCTTTTACCGGGCGGTTTCAATGTCATTATATAAAACACAAATACATCTTATTTTTTTTAAGACTGATAACGGCAATAGAAATAATTATGAATCCTCAATATTATGATAAAAACCATCCTGATTTTTTCCAAAACTATAAAATTAATCCAAATATATGGGTGAATGAGTATTATGAGATACTCGATTCGGCTCTAAATATAAATGTTTGGGTTGAGCAAATTCATATATGCGCATTAAGTGCTGCTCTTGGCAAACCAATTCACGTATTTTGCCCATCAAATTCATTAAAGGCTTTTACCGATATCCTTTATGGCAGGGGTGTAAGCCAGAGTTTAAAGCCTCATATTTTAATCATGTGGACATCTACCATATGTCCAAATGATATATTTTATATTAGAATCAATCACTTTGTATCTCTCATACCAAATAATTATATTAATACATTAACAAAAAAACCCCAACTGTCCAACAATATCATAAAAGATTTATCATTTTCGATAGAAAATATTCTAAAAAAACCATGTAGCGAAGATATCCGATTAAAATCTTTACCTTTTTTTTTAAACAATATTATAGCCGAAGGAGGTCATCCAAACTATGGGTTTTTTTTAAACATTGTAAAATCCATAAAAATTTTGCTTTCTCCCAATAATATATTGCACGAAATACCTTTAGGTATAAAATATAATATGTATTTTTTAATTTCTAATAATAATTTTACAAATTATAAGAATAAAAATTTATATATAGATGATTGTGGGCCATGGACAGGCTCAAAATCAAGCTCAAGAAAATTATATTATAATATATATAATGATATTGTTCAAGGTCCGTATATTTTTAAAGATGGCCTATTTAGGCAGGCACTCATCTAGGTGGTTCTAGAATTTTTAAAAAAATAGAACCTCAACCTTTAACCAAAAATATAATTGTTCTTTATAAATACTATAGTATTTTAAAGAGAAGTAAAGAGTATAAACGCCGAATTTTAAAAATTAATTTTATTGAAAAGCCTAATTACGATTTCAAAGATATATATTTAGTGGAATATATAGGACAATGGCCAGGTCCCGCTTGCCATGGGAATTCCAAATAGATTGTAAATCCTTATGTACGGACTTCAAATCAGTTATTATCAAACATTAGAAATCAAATAAAGGACAATCAAACATGTCGCAATATTTATAATAATTATATATTTCAAAAAGACCCAATTAAACCAAAAAATTTAAAACAAATTTATAACTTAAATTATAAACTTAAAAAAGATACAAAAGTACCTCTAAATTTTGCGGATAATATTTTACAAATTACTAATGGCCTACATATTTTGCCATTTATCCAATCAATAATTCACATCAAAGAGAAAACACCATCGATAATTTGTTATACTCATTTTATTATTAAAACTATTAAGTTTTTGTCAAACCAATCTGACTTCTGTATATTAGGCGTTGATAAAACATTTAATTTGGGTGATCTATACCTAACTGCTATAGTATTTAAACATATAGCAGTTAAGAGATATAAAACAGATGAATCCCCTATATTTTTAGGACCAATATATTTGCATGGAGATTCTGATATGACCACTTATCATACTTTTTTCTCTCATTTGCATTCTGTATTTTTAAAAAATAAAATAAATATTAAAAATATCATATTTGGTAGTGATCAAGAAAAGGCTATAGTAAAACCTATTCAGGAAATATTTAAATTTAATACTCATTTAATATGCACACGTCATTTAAAAGACAATATAAGAAAATATTTGTCGGAAAAACAAGGTGTAAATGCTGTTATGTCTAAAAAAAATATACAGGATATTTTTTCTTTTAATGGGATTTTATTTTCTCGGAATGACCAAATATATAATGAAAAATTAAACGATTTATACAATTATTGTAATAATGAAAATTTAAATATTTTTTTTCCATATATAAAAAATAAATTTTAAAAAGTAATTTATGAACATGTTTACATTCCCCTAAAAAATAAAATAATAAATTGTTTATGGACAAATAACAACTACGAATCTATGAACCATGTTTTAAAATCATATATAAACTGGAAACAACGTCCTTTTAAACAATTAATCGAAAAAATTAAGGATATCACAATGTTACAAGAAAAAGAATTTGAAAGATCCTTCTCAGGAAAAGGAGAATATATTTTAAGTAATGAATATCGCAATTATTTAATACCCGAATCGATAGATTGTCATGATACATTAAATAATTTACTTAATAGTCAAAGCAAAGATAAATTACATTCATTAGATAAAACTTTATCTGTTTTAAAAGGCTCAAAAAAACCACATCAGCGACGTAGAATTAAAGCAAAAAGGACTCGATAAAATATTTTTTATAAATTTTAATTCCTTATTTTTCCCCAATTTTCCCCTGCTCATAATCTATTTCATCAATATATATAATTTTATTATCCTAAATGTATATTTAAATCTTCTCTGCCAAACAAATTATATTTTATGAACGCAATAATTATATTATAATAACATTATATATCAATTTGGTAAAAATAATTATGATTTATATATGAATGAATAAAATGAATTTCCATCGTTATTTATCTGATTAATAAAAATTGCAAAATCTAAAAAAGACTACTAATTTTTTACCAAAATATAGATAATGCTATAAAAAAAATCATAAATATTTTAATCATCATGATAGAATATGGTGAAATTTATTAAACACATTCAAAAATATTATTTTTAAATTTTATAATAAAAAATTTAAAGACGCCAACTAGCGGATAGAATATTATTTCTTTTACTTTAATAAATAAAAAATGTTATGAGCAATTTTAATTTTATAAAAGTATTGAAGCTAAAATATCTAATAGATAATTTTTTACACCTGTCCAAACTTTTATCTTATTTATAAACTAATTAATTCTTAATTTAGGAAAGTGAAAACCCACTGGAAAATGTTTGGAAATTTAATACATAAATATAAGCCGAGCGATATTTAGTAATAAAAAATTTATTATGTAATTAAATATAAGCCGAGAGATATTTAGTAATAAAAATTTATTATGTAATTAGACGAGCGTAATTTAAATAATAAATGATTTATTATTTGGTTAACCGAGCCACATTTCCCAATCGAGCGATATTTAGTAATAAATGATTTATTATGTGGTTAGCTGAGCGATATTTCCCAGTCGAGCGATATTTAGTAATAAATAATTTATCATGTGGCTTGTCGAGCGACATTTACTAGCCGAGCGATATTTAGTAATAAATGATTTATTATGTGGTTAGCCGAGCCATATTTTCTAGCCGAGCGATAAATAGACCCACCGAAAAGTGATAAATTTTTGAAGGGGGGGGGGAAATCCCCCTCTTGGATACGCCTATGTTGGTTAGAGCTTCCTTTTAGATGACATGATGGAAGCTAGATAAGTAATCGAGAAAATTATTGTGAGATATTAAATTTCTATAAGATTATCTTCCATTTTAATGATATATAAACGACTAATGCAATCATTTGTTCTCATCCCTTGTAGTAATAATCTTAAATTACAGCAACACAAATAATAGATGCTGGTTAATTTGCAGTAATAGCCTTGACACTCACGATGTAAACTAGTATGAAAATCTATTATGTTGGATAAATTGATAAAATAAAAACACCAAAAATCTTTGGAAGAAATAATTGTGCAAATGTATTGAGGCCTTGAGTTATTTACATGGCAAGGATGCCATGTTAGAAATGAAACATTTTGGAACTATAAAATAAGGACCAGAATAATATGATGAAACAATTAAGATTTTATATATAGTCGTACCACCTCTAGTTGGTATATATACCTTAAAATATAGTAGTTTGTAAAAATATCAATAATAATTAAAAATTTAACTCAAAACTGTTTTTGAAAAAGAAAAAATAGCTTTCCTAACGTAAAAAAGAAAAGAAAAGATATCAAATTTATTACATCTATTGTAGGATGAATAATAAAATGTTTAATTTATAAAATTATTTATAACTAAGATGGCGTTAATTACTTAAAAGCAAATTGTTACTATACTTATTATCAAAAGCATTTATTAGCAAAATTCATTATAAATATATTATAACTGTCAAATACGTCCATAAAAGTGGCATTATATCTAATATTTTATAAACAACTGAATATAATAAAGGATTATAAACTATATGTCTACTTACTTATTTTTTATTATACTTATTTGGACCTTGAAAATAATTTTAGAAATAGGTATGATAATAAAATTTAAAAATAAATATACAGTTGATTAGTCATTTTGAACTCTGCTAATTACAATTTTAAATTTTTTAGTTTTCAATTAATAAATAATTATATTTATTTTATTAGGGTTATAAAATAATTTAAATAATAGTCAATTAGCTTCAACTTTTAATGCTAAATTATTTAGTGAGATATTGATATTCTATTTTTAATACAAAATTTGATTGCTAGCTGACATATTGAAAATATAATTTATATGTATTAATTTAATCTAATATTTAAAAAAGTATTCATTTAATAAATATTTAAATAGTCTTATTAATTTTTAAATAAAAAATTAAATCTATATTTTTCTTAATAGAATTATAAAAGAAATCTTTCAGGGGGCAATCAAAAAAATTTAATTTTAGTTTAAGGGGTTAATATTCCATTAAAAAATTATTTTTTGCTTCATGGGGCTATTCATATTTTCCAGGAGCTCAAGCCCCTGCGCCCCCCCCCCCTCACGACGCCATTAATTTAACAACACTAAACGATTATTTACGTCATACGTCATAATAAGCGCAATTGCCCTTTATCGCTATATAAAACAGCAGAGCTACGCTTGGACTATCTCATCCCATCTAATTGGGTTAAGAAATTTGGGGGGTAGCCTATGAGATGAGCCCATCCACAATTTTTGGGCAGGCTGCAGTTACCTGTGCGCGCAACAGGCGAAACCACTTGCTTAAACGCCTACGGGAGATAAGAAGAGAGAGAAAAGCCCGTACCCGATTAAGTAAAATGTATATTATAGTGAGGGGTATTGGTAAATTTTAAGTTTATGGTCTATATTGAATTTGTTTATTAACAACCTTGCTTTTTGTAAAATATTGAGATATAATGTTCATAGAATCTGTAAATAAATATGATTAAAATAAAATAATATTTACCGTTCTATCACTTCAAATTTTCCACCGGATCTAATGTGCGAATAATATTTACATATCTAAACGATTATTTACTCATGTTTTCGTCTAAGTGTCTATCACATTTATTTCTGTTAATTCTTTTTGATGACAAGATATCATTTTTTTCTAAATCTAAATGGCTGAAGTGTATGCTCATGAATTGTCAATAAGCATAATTGCTCAAATATGTCAATATACTGGATGGACCTCTGCATCTAAAAGTTCTTTAGAAATTTTGGAAGATATATTGGAAAAATTTTATCATGAAATGGGCAAAATTATTAGGTGTCATATGGAACATGGTACATTTATATTTCTAATTTTATTAAATTGTTTTTATAAAGCGGAAAGAAGCAAGCCCACACTTGGTGATATAGTTTTATCATTTGATGCTTTAGGGATATCTATTAAGGAAATAAATGAATACATGAATGAAATACCAATAATGCCTTTTGTGCAACATGTTACATCATTTCCCATAAAAAAACCAAATAAATTAGACTTTTTAAAGTTTAATGATCTTCCATCATATATAAATGAATATCTACCTCCACTGCCAGTCAATCAAGGTAAATCATACTGATTTAACATTATGTAAACTTGTTTTTAGAATATCCAAATCCAATTACAGAGGCTAAGTAAATTTTAAAATAAACATTATTAATTAAATTTTAAATAAGTGATAATTTATTTTTAAATAGCCCTATATCCCAAGAAGATATAACTGAAATTACTAATATAGATGATGATAAAAAAAATTCTACCATGATACTAAATAATCAAATTATATTAACAGATTTCAATACTAAAAATCAAAATAAATCAGAATATGTAAGTATAAAAACAGGCACCTTATCTAAATGTAAATTGCCTCCAAAACCACCTTCTGATATAGATGGTAATTCTTCGGATTATTCTTCTCTAGATGAAAATGATGGCAATAATCATGAAGATGTTACTTATACTAACTTAAATATAAAAATCAAGGCTGAAATACAACCAAAAGAAAATTATTTGACCACTTCATCTCTAAATCTAAATGAAACTCAGATTTTGACACCTATTAAAAGAAAAGTTGGGAGGCCAAGAAAATATAATATTGAAGAATCACTAGCTATTGATTTCTCAATAAGTGAAACTTCAAAGAACTTAAAATTGATTAAAAATGAAATTGAATTTGGCCAAGAATTAAATAAAACTGATAGTAATTCAGCTCTAGAAAAAGGTAATTTTTTGATAGTATTATTTTGCCAAAAAAATATTTGATTAAATTTTTTTGAAAATATATAAATGACTATACTGTAAACTCCTTTATCTAAAAATTAAGAGCAACAAATAAAAAATTATTGCTACAATTAGTTCAACAAAGAGTGAAGGGTAAATCAGAAATTTGCTCTTAATTTTATGAGTAAATTTGTGTTAGCCTTAATTTATATAATATATAACGGAGACAGGGGTAACTTGGTTGACAGGGTAACTGCTAATGCAAATAACTTTATAACCCTTAAGTAAAAATAGTAGTGATAAGCATTGGGCCTAATTTTCCAAACCAAGCCTGGCATAAAATTTAAAAAAATATTTCCCAGCCTAATACTGAACAATTTTTATCATTTGTCCCCAAACACTGACCCAAAATAAAAATTATTTGTACATCCAGCCAGCCCCAAAATTTAAATATAGAAATTAGTTTTTTTCCTAAACATATTTACCTATTTTAGAAATAGATTAATCTTCATTCAAGTTAATGAACTTGTGGTATCTTAAATGAGAATTGTCATATTTTTTTATAATGTCTTATAGTTTATAAAATTTTTCTGAATATAATTAAGTTTTTTTCATCAAATAATTATTCAATATTTTACTTTTATTCTTTCTTTCTTTTTATAACAAAAATGATTTTAAATTTTTTATCTAAAATAAATGATATATGGTGCCTAGTTTCCTACAAATAAATAAAATTTAATATATATAGGCATTTTGTTATGTGTCAATTTTATTTCATTAAATTCACTCATATCATATTTCAAAATTTAAGCCTGATCTAGCTCAAACTATTTTTTTTTAAATCCACCAGGCCCAACCCAATACCCATTTGGACCAGGTATGGTCCATTGCAGACTAATAAATACCTTAAATTTTTGTGAAGACATATTTTTGCAATTTCTTACCTATGTTCATTACAAAAAATTACAAAATTTTTCTAATTGCAATGAATAGAAAAAAACCCTTCTTTTATTTAAGTTACCAAATTTTGGTATTTATGATAAATACTCATGATAAACTCACATATGTTAAATTAAATTAATTTTGGAAAATTTTAGATATGAGATTTTGGGGCATGATTAACATATATGACCTCAGAAACTACGCGCTCTCTATCAAAGAAGCATAATTATTTAGCTTTATAAGATGATTTAGAAAATGTTTTTTTAATTTAAAAAAAAATGGTAACATAATAAAAAATATTTTTTTATATGACTAAAATATGCGCCCCCATACGCGCTGCACTATTCATAAAAAATGAACTCAGAATCATGTTTAGCTCATTAAAAGGATTCATAAAATGTTAATATTAAATTTTAAAATATTTTTTACCTAGTGGTCTTTTGAAAATACACTTGTTTTTTTACTTAAATTCGCGCTCCTAAGCACTCTCGGTTAATATATGCTTTTTTTAAAAAAAATGAATGCAGAATCATGTTTAGTTTTTCAAAGAGATTCAGAAAATAGTAATATTTTTTTTAAAATTTTAATTACCAAAGAAAATATTTTTTTGACTAAAATTTACGCTCCTACACGCTCTCGGTAAATATACTCTATTTTTAAAAAATGAATGTAGAATCATGTTTAGCTCTTTGAGGAAATTCAGAAAATGATAGTATACATTTTAAAAAAAATTAATTATCGCAAATAAATATCAGGGTTTGTATATATTAACAGTTAGCGTTAGATGTAACAAATAAATTACTACTATCTGGAGAAAATAGGGTAACGGTTACAGTTACCATTCATAGGAAGGCTCTTCCTTACATAATTAAATTGCAATAAAATAAAAATAAGTGAAAATAGGATATAATTGCAATAATAAGAATTTTGGCCGAAAATTGATATTGAATTCTCATAATTGATTAATTACAACATCTCGTTTATATTATATTTTTAGGAAATCAAAAAAAAGGAAAATGATAGAAAAAAATACCCATCAAAAATATTTTTTCACTATATTTTAGGAAAAATACTCTTTAAAAAGAAAGGTGTAATTTCAATCTTTTCACAGACCCATTTAGCGATGAAAAGTGGAATGTTATTACCAATATTTCAGATAATTTATTATAATGAGCTTTTTAGCCTATTTTATTCTGTTTGTGACTGTCTTAATAAAGATGATGTAGGCTGAAAAATATGGTAGCAAAAATATACTTTACGTTACTAATACGATTGTAACTGTTACAGACACATTTTAAATATTATAGAAATATTAAATTCGTAACGTTTAATAGATTGTAACTGGTATCATCCCTGCCAACTGACGACGCATTAAATATGAAAACAACATTTTAATGGGGAGGGGGTGGGGGTGGATCTATAAAGATGATTATAAATATTTATAATTTATCTTCAAGAATAATGAGTAAAGGTTTTCAACATTATCTACATGTAAAATTAATTTTATATATTTCTCATTTAAAAAATTCCAACCTTAAGATAACCATTTAGATTCTGACCACTCAAATAGTCTCACATATAAAACTACTTCAATGGACAAATACAAATCTAAAAAGTATATTTCAAAAAATTATCACGATATTTACTCAAGAAATAAAGTCAAAGGAAAACATTATAAAAAATATTTGAAGAATACTACATCCCATCATTACGCTTTTCGTCATTTTAAAAAGGTATTATGTTATACAGACCCTAGCAACGAAATTTTTATTTTGATTTTGAAGAGAAGGTTCTATAAATATATATTTTTTTAGAAAACTAAATAATTTGCACTGAACTCTAAGAATCTAAGAATAAATTTTTAGACCTACCACTAAAATAGGGTCCTATTACGGAACTTTCTTTTTTAGTTTGTTTATGGAATGATGATTACGTTTTATAAGATTTAAGGAGCAGGATTACTTTTAAATTTTAAGATTTTTCTTCTAGTTTCGAACTCGAAGAAAATTCAAAATCCAATTTTTTTTGTTTAATAATATTTTTTATTGAAGTCCTAATTAGTCGCAACGTTCTCCTTATTAGATCTCTAATTCAGATCTCATTAAATTTATTAACGCAGAAACGTGGTCGTAAACCAATCATCAAAGTATTTGACGATGAAGATACTAAGGATACCGAGGTGATATTAACTCGTCAAAAATCTGTCTCCGTTTCGCCGGTTAAAAGCGTAGGCAAGGAAACAATGTAAATAATATTTTATACTACTAATTATTTGTTGCATTACATTGTTCATGTAAATATATATCATGTATTAGGATATAGAATTCATTGGGATTCGGACTCTTAATTTTAAATCATTTACAGAAAACGATTTTTAAATCTGAAAATCATATTTGACCGGAAATATATTCCAGCATGCATGGACTACTCACACTATGGATTTCAGTGAATTTTATCGTAAACCTTCGAATCGCCCTTAACTCATATAGATTTTTAATAAAAAAAATTAATAGTAAAAATTAGCGGAAATTCATAGGGTCATTACTCTACATATACTGGAATACATTTTCTGTCAAATAAGATGTTTTGAATTTAAAAATAGCCCTCAATAAGTAATATAAAATTGAGAGATTTCGAATCCCATAGATTCCATATCCCTGTCTGCTGAAAATGCGATATCGATTATATTTTACATCTGCTTCCAGTTTTTATTCTTAATTTTGTTAGCATTTATAAATTAATAGATCATTTTAATGAACTTTTATAAAATTATATTTTACTTTACGTATATACTATCAATAATTTCAAAAGAAGCTAATAGCATATAAAGCTAATGGGCTTATTCCTTTTTTTAAAATATGTGTAATATTTTTTTAAAAATATAGAGGATCCAATATTAATATTGTATCATAAATAATTTTGTATCCGCCATTTTTATATGTCGAATAGATGATAATCCGATATAAAAAGATTGGCACATCCTTAATAGTTAGGGTTGACAAAAATCATATTTTTAAAAAATGTAAAATAAAATTTGAAATCCCGATTTTTTGATTTAATCAAATTTTATAATATAACAAAAATAAATTGATAATATGTACAAGAGAAAAGTTTTTAATAGGATATACATTTATTTTCTTATGAAATTTTTAAATTGTTAAATATTGAATTGAATAAAAAGTACTTTATCCTTGTATTGCAACTCTTTTTAGTATCAAGATATATGAATATCAATCGATATCAGCAGATTGGAATAATTATATAGTAAAATGAGGTATTAAAATGTTTTTTTAAAAAAGAGAGCTAATAACTATTTATAATACAAACAAAAAATAAAATTGATTTAATCATGCCAATTTTACTAATAATAATAGTCGTGTGTCTTTATTTTACCAATTAAAACTTTAATTTTTTTGTCTAAATGGGCAAGATAGAATGCAACTGGTTCATTTCAATCTAGACGCCCGAGAAAACTGCTAGACTATAGAATCTACAGCATAAATTAAATCAACTCGACTTTTTTAGATAACATTATTTTTTTCATCCATTCTTTATGTATGACTAGATTTTTTTAAAATTCCTTCCTGATTAAAATTTATCTTTAAATCGGGCCTACTTTTATTAACGGTTTATTTATATAACCTTAGAAAATTGTAAATTACGTGAAAGAATTTTTATTTACCCCCCCCCCCCCTCCTATCCATTTTTAATAATAATACTTTTTCCTAATTTATAAACTTTTGTTTCTAACAAAAGTCGCAAAACTGAAAAAGACATAGCAGAAAATGACGATGATGAAATGAGTGATCCTGAATTTCTTTTGTCACCTTCTCAAAAATATCACTTCCACAAACAAAATCTTTTGCCCAAAAAATCTTTAAGCAAATCACTCTTTCCAAACTCACAAATATCATCACCAGCTAAAAGAATGAAGCACGAGACTCCTTTATTGTATGCTAGCTGCACCATAATAGATGCCCTTAAAAGTCAGAAATACGAGGAGAATAATACTATAAATTTCCTCGAGAATGCTGCTAAACTGGATATAACAAATTTACCGGGTGAGAAAATTTATAAAGAGGTTGGAATCAACAAAGATGACACGGATCATGTCGATAAAAGTTCCTCTATAATCATAGAATCTGCTATTGGTGATGATTTTTTGAATGTAAAGACCGAAAATAACGCTGTAAGGTCAGATCTAAAAAAATCACAAGATTCTCAGATTGGGCAACAACTTGGTAATTTTGCTTTCAAATTATGTATATTATATATTCTGTTTCTTTGGTAAAGAGAGCAAGAATTTAATTTTTTTTAAAGTTTGATTTGCTTCATCTTATTATTTTTTAAAACCATTCAAATAAATTAGACATTGCAGACCTACCCTTAATTTCAAATATGTCACCTAAGCCCCAATTAGTGTTACCTAAAATTCATGAACCGATTAACTCCCCTCAAAATTTATCGGTCTCGAACGATTTGCTCTCTTCACAAGACTTCTATTCCATATCAAATATTCCGAATACATTTTTAGGGATTGATTCACCATCCATATTATCGCCATCCACTAAAAAGGCGAAGAAAAAAAAGAAAAAGAAAGACAAGGATAAGAAGGATCGACGGTCACCTAGAAAGGGTGAACATAAAAAAAGTAAATTACACTTAAGTCAAGCTTAATGAATATTTGTTGTGATTGGTTTAAAAAAAGTAAATGACAAAATAATATAGGCCCATAGAAACTCCTTGGGGAAAAGTATTTAAAATGTGTTTAAACTTTAAAATATAAAGGACCGGTTTGTTCCTTTTAAGATTGTTGTAAAAGTTTGATAATGGGTTAGAAAATTATTTAATGGTTCAGTTCACTCTGGGTCCGTGGTTTTAGCTCCATTATAATTTACTTCACGAGCTGGATTTAAAAAGAAAATATCATGTCATCTTATTATGTAAAGTATAATGGGGCTAAGGTTACTATTGACCATAACTAAATTTCAAATTAAAATTATTTTAAAATGACCATATATTGGGATGGGCCAAATAATATAATTTAGACCAGGCCTATATTATAAATACTCCTGGAAAGTTTTTTCTATATTTCCAGGGTAGACTGCTTTTGAAATTTATAGCGCTCTGTGTCACCGATATTTAAATTTAATAAAATCAATTTATTACAAACGTATCATATAAAAAATATCTCGAAAATTTTTTAAGCATAAATTTTTCTTACTTTAATGAACGTATCGCCAGTACTAAAAATTTGAATTTTACCTTTTCTAGAAGTAAAAGGTTATAAATATTTTCATTTTTTTAGAGGACTTGAAGGGTTACCTAATGACAATAAATGTAGCTCTCTATCAATTACAATTTTGCTACGAAATGCAAACGTCATCATTTTTTAAACGTTTTTATCCAGAAAACTAATAGAGCTTAAACAATTAAATTTTGATTTCAATAATTCTCACTACCAACCTAACCATTTTGAAAAATTTTATTTAGTTGAAAAGTCGCCGAAACTATTCTGATTACTTGGAATGACCGAACTACTTTTATAATCAGTCACTTTATGACAGATTTCTGTTCTCATTTTTAAATATATTTTAAATGATGCATTAAACATGATGGATAGGTGAATCCGATTACAAATATACCTCACGTTCATCCCTTTCAGATTTAGCTTCCGAAAATCCCAATATGAATCTCGATTCTGTTACACTGTAATATATAAAATATTGGATACTCATTTTAAATATATTAATAATCAAATATCAATTTAGTAAACCAAATTCCTATATCTTTTTAGACCTTAGCATTTAGGTGTGTTAAAATTTAATATTGTTTTGATTAAAGTGCTTAGTTTTTTTAGGTTCAAAAATAAAATATACATGATCAAATAAATTTAAGCTTGCTTAGCAGGCTTTTACCCTTCCACTAGTCGACAATCTGTTTTAATATTTTTTATTTCTTTTGATTGTCATTAGAATTGTTTTATGATCAATTATAGAATTTTAAATTTATAATTTTTTTAAAATATAGCGTTGAAAATTTTGCCAAAGAACGTCAAATATTGCCGGCAAGATTGGGTATTTTTGCACCTCAGTTTACTACCACCACTATTACGAACGAGGTATTTGCTCAAATCCTTACAGTATATAAACATTTTTTTGTAATATTGTTAAAATTGAAAATAAAATATTTTTTTGTTCATTTAAAGATATACGAATAATTATTTTTTTTAAATTAGTTGTTTAATTATTATAGGGGTTTAACTCCACTTTTGGTCAAAGAGAGTTTTCTCCAATTTACACGTTTATAAAAACCTTCAAGAATTAATTTGAAATATATGTTTTTTGTTAATTAAATTGTAAATGTTTAGATGGCATGATATGCTATTAAAATTGATCGAATGATTTTTTTTTATTATCTAATAATATAATATTTTATGTGATAAAATAAAATATATTTATATTTTTTGAAAATCTCTTTTTAGACTGTACAACCAATGCAACGCTCAGATAAAGCCTTCCAAATAACGTAAAAATTATCTCATTTTTTTCTGCGAATACTTTTTTCCCCATCAAGGTATTCTTATATATTACTCAAAACACAGTTTCACTAAAAAAAAATTATTTGGAATGTTTTATAATCGAATAAAAAATGTTTCTATAATGTATCAATGAGATCAGTTTCTATTATATTTTTGATACACTAATCAGGATTGCCAGAAGAAAAATTTATTACGGAAATTTTGTTTTTACCTGGCTTATGCTAGTGTTACGAGATGGGGATATTTTGACTTTATTTTTAAGAATGATGAAATATTGTTGAAATGATAAGCCTCGCATTCTGAATATAGATCTGTGAATGTTGAATTATGTATTATTGAAAAAATAACAATTCAAATATTTTAAAAAATGTATCAATTGTTTCCAAATGACATCTGCTTCAGCCACCTTATTTGCGTCATTTTTTGATTCCAGGATATTTTTTTGAATAAGATTTAAGGTTGAAATGTTTTGAACCTATTTGTGCTTTATTAATTTCATGTCTTGGAACATCATTTCTCCACCCCTGTTACAATTAAAGACCGTGGAGAATAACATTTATTTCTTATGGCTCTTAGTTATCTTCATTAGCCAGAGATATTTATATTTCTTACTACTTATTTGTAACACTATTTTCTTTTTTATATCATTATTTGACTTGGTCTTTGATTCTAAAACGAATATATAAAGTAATAATCAATTTAGTTTAGATTAGATTAAAAATTTTTTAATTACTTTAACACAAAGCTACCTAAATAAAATACCTTAAATATGCCTATTTCTCAAAAGAAGGATAAAAGAAATCTATATTATTATCAGATATCCGAATCTGACATTCGCAAATATCTAGGTGATTTACACAGTTCACCTATATAATTATTAATTATTTAATGTTATGGCATTTTTAAAACCTTTTTGAAAATTTAAATCCTTGTTAATCATAATCATATTTTCTATACAGGAGGAGGAGTGGGGGGGGGGGTGATTGTTTATGCCACTATTTCTCTAAGTTAATTTCAAGAATCCCATCATTAAATATCTTGATATAATGACACTCGAAAACCATCCATTGATAGGTTTTGTTACAATTGAATAAATATAGAGGTTTCCTAAAAAAGAGGAGAAAAAAAATTTTCTATCAAAAAAGGAAAAGAATTTAAGGTAAGGTAAGAAAAGGTCGGATCGAAAAAGTAAAAGGGTCAATCGAAAAAAATAAAGTATCATCAAAATCGGAAAATCACTATATTCTATTTTTTGATATTTTACAAAATTAAATAGCTTTAATAAATTTTCTTAAGTTGATATATTTTCTTAAACTATGTTGATTTTTTTTTATTTTTGTAATTTCGGATCATCTTGCAAAATGCCATTCACTTACTATTTGGCCATTTTTATTTAAAAAAAAAATTATCGTCCTATAAATTAAATTGGTATGCAAAAGTAGTGGTAACCTTATGACTGGGAGCATTCGATCTAATTATTTGGGTAACTGTCCTTTAAAATGCATATTAAGGCATTATTGAAAAATTATGATTCTAAAAGTAATTAGTTGGTGCAAAGGTATAAGAAAAAAATGTTTAAGTTATTTTAAAAATTTAAAATAAAGCTATTAAAATATGAAAAATAATGAAAGAAAATTATAATTTTCGGATCTCAAAAAAATACCTTATCTAAGCGATTTCAAAATACTTCCTCCCTCTCAAGATAGTTTATCAGGGGAAGACGAACAAGAAAATTTTGATAATGAAGGAGTGAATGAAGAAAGTTTCGAAAATTCTGACGCTCAGGATAATAATAATGAGGATATCAAAGAGGAAATACAACCCCTATCAGATAGGCCTCGGTCTCCTATTGTGCCAATAAAAATTAAGATATCTAAAGAAAACATGAAGGCGGTAGTGATATTGCCAGAGAAACCTCCTCGAACTGCCAGTAAAATTTATCGTCTTTTTCAATAGCTTTAATTAATTTAAGGAATATTGAATTAATTTGTTATTTTATAAAAATATATATAGTCGAAAAATCAACTAATACAAGCACACCCAAAAATATTGTTTCAAAGACCGAAAAATTAATCAATTTAGAAAAAAAATCAGATGGTTCAGGAAAAATTTTCAAAATAGAAAAAAATTTTTTATCATCAAATATCGTAAAAAATGTTACACCTTTGCATCCTATGATCTCCGGCAAAAAATCCGAACGCGAGCCTATATACACGCCTTCCAACAGTGAAGCTGACAGTGATGGGGATACTGACATTCATCTTACTGATGCGAACAAAGTTAAGGATTTTCCTACTATCGGCACTGTAGATCAAGCTAGTTCCTATCCTTATTACTATGACATGCCTGGAGGAGATCAAGGTATATGTGTTCTTTGTAATATGTGGGTATGGATAAGTAGGAGATTTGGAAAGTGTTAAATGTCATTTATATAATACTAGACTGCTAATCGATTAATGCATTTAAAAAATTTTAAAATCGAGTATTTTTCTTTGACATATTTATGGAGTTTTTAATGATAAATAAAGTATAGCCTTTCATAGACCTTCTTCTTCTCCGTTTTAAGGCGATTTCCAGATTTACCTAGGTAGGCCAATTTTTGACGGTCCTGAGCATCAATATTTGTAAGATTATTGCTTCTCATATCCGCCGCTAACACATTTGTCCACGTCATCTTGGACCTTCCTTTAGATTTTGATCCTCCTACTTCCATCAAGGCGCATCTCTTTACCAAGTCATCTTTTGTCATGTGTTCCACATGCCCAAACCATCTTAATTTATTTCGTCACATTACCACTCCAATCATTTTTATACCCAAACTTGCTCGCAATTCCTTGCTAGTTTTTTTCACTCTCAGAAATACCCGACACATCTATCTTATCATCCTCATCTTTGTTCTTTCTAAATTGGCTTCGTTTCACCGCTAAAAACTAAACAACTCCTTACAGCTTACGTAGACTTTTCCCCTTAACTTCAGAGAGACTTCTTTATTTGTTAGAATAGACCACATATCTCTGAACTTCTTCCATGTGACCCTTACAACAACGGCAGAATCTACACCATCTGCGTTTAGCATATCGCCCAAATAACAAAACTTATTCACTTTACCTAGGATTAACCCATTGCCAATATCCAGACCACCATTTTTGTTATCATTATTATGTACTCCTTTTATGCAAGTTCTAGAAATAAAGGGTCATTCTTGATAACATCAAACTCCTTTTTCCGCTACATCTATTATGTACCCATTTCTGGCATCTGGTTCATTGGATTGAATTTCTAGCAACTCCTTTCCCACATACACCACAAGGCCACTTACCGGATTCCTCTATCTTTAGATTTTATCAACCAATCATTACCTTTGTCTTTGCTGCACTCATTTTCAGGCCCTTTGCTTCCATAGCCATCTTCCATTTGCAAATTTTATCCCGCAATTCTTCCTCACTGTTTGCGATTAATACAAGGCCATCTGCATATAATAGCTCCCAGGGAAGCCCTTCACACATTTCTCTAGCACCACATCCATTACTAAGATAAATAATAAACACAGCACGGATCCTTGATGAAGTCCTACCTTCACTTCAAATCTTACACTATCTCTATCATTCGTTGGTACTGCAGTTTGTTCTCCCACATACATTGCCATCACTGCCATAACCAACCATTCCTTCATACCTGATTTTCTCAGCCCATCTAATAACCTCGCGCAGCACCCTGTCAAATGCCTTCTCCAAATCAACAAACGCATAATACAGTATCTTTTCTTTCGCAAGATACTTCTCCTGTATTTGTCTCACGACAAAAATTGCATCTGTCGTGCCTTTCCCCGATGTAAAACTAAACTGCATTTCATTAATTTTTGTTTGTTCCCTTATCCGCTTCTCTAACACCCTCTCAAATACCTTCATTCCATGTTCCAAAAGTTTAATAGCTCTGTAAGCCTTGTATACTGTAATTATATTTCTTCGCCAGTCCTCAGGGATAATCCCTTCTGTGACAATTTGATTGGCTAAATTCATTAACCATTTAATCCCTAAGTTATCAGAACCTTTAAACATTTTTGATACCACTCTCGTTAACCCAGATTTCTTTACTTTTTCCATCTTTTTCACTGCTCTCTTTATTTTGTCCTTGCCAAATTTACTTCCTGGACCTTCTACCTTTCCACAACTAACATCATTATCCCATTCATTTTCTTCATTCAAAAGTCCTTCCATGTAGATCTTTCAGATATTCTTAATACCACTATTATCAGTCACCATTTTTCCTTCCATATTTTTCAAACATTTAACAACATCCTGCCTCTTTTTTGCCATCTGCTTTACCCCCGTTTCTCATCCACAGCTTTCGCTACCTCAGGGTTCCACTACCAAGTTTCCTTACGGCCCTTTTAATCCATATACCTCCTCAGTTATCATCACCCAGGCTTTCTTCATGACTTCCCACTTGTCATTTACCCCAGATGCTTGTGCCACCTCCGCCTCCCTTACCAATGTCATATTGAATTGACGTCTAGCACTCTTCCCCTTCAAACAAACTTTCTTTTAGTGATCCTGGCGCCTTTAAAAGTGAAATATCTCCATAACTAGTCGATGCTGATTAATACATTTCTCTCACGGTATCACTTTCACATTTTTTACTATACATCTATCACATCTCCTTAATAACAAATAATCCACTGCACTTTTGGTACTACCCGCATCAGCTTCTCTGATTCTTTCTTAATGGCTATTAATTATCATAGCCATTGATAGTTAACATTTCTTAAATTATTAAAAACCACAATTTCTAGTGGATAAACCCCGAGCTCCAGACTTGGAATCAACTATAACCGGTTATGGACTAAGTAATTTCATTGAAAACTCCAGATTCATCAATCATAACAGCCAGACACGTAATTCTTTGGAAGGCAGCGATTCTTTGGACGATTTGGATTTACTCAATAGAAGGAAACATATTAAAACTTATGCCACGCCGAACTTAGCCATCATCAATGTATCTACAACCAAATCTTCGCCAATAGGTAAATTTCAAAGAAATTATATACCCATTTTTAGTTTCTGCCTTTTTCAAATTACCCCTTAGATACCTTAAAAAACCAAATATCTCGGCCCCGCCCTTGGCTAATAATTTTTTAGGTTACGGTCTAAATTTAAAAAAAGGTTTATAGGGAAGAAATATCAAACTCAATATATTTATTTTATATTTTAATTTTATGTATTAAATTGAAATATCAAACTCAAAATATTTATTTTATATTTTAATTTTATGCATTAAATTGAAATATCCAGTAATAACTGATAATTTAATGATGTTTGTTTATCTATTTTATTCTATTGCAAAATATTCTAAGAAAATTAACAGTAAATATTTCCTACCTCCTGATTTTTTAAAAATAATTTCTATTTTTAAAAATTTATTTTATTGTAATCAAAAATTAGGAAAGAATTATAACATTTGCATTTTTTGGACCACGGGTCAGGCCTATATTTTATTGACTATATTGCCTCGGTCCAGCGGACTCAAATCAACCTATCCAAAATTTATTGTTTAAATACAATATAATATTCCTGACAATTTAAAAACAGATTAAATACTTTTCATCGAATATGCACTATATATTTTTTTCTATTGTTTTAAAGCCAATCAATTTGATTAAACTTTTTTTAAATGTGTTTTATATGAGGATTAAAAAGAATGAATAAGTTCACTCTCCCCATGGTTTTAAAAAATTTCATTCGTCTATGATTTGGAAAAAATAACCTACAAAATAATTTAATTTTTTTAAACCCGTTTGCCCAATAATTTTTTTATTAGTTAAATACCAATTTTTTAAATTAATCATTTCAGGATTTAAATAAATATATATGTTTCGCAGATAATGGCCACTGAAAGTTTAAAATTGTTAAATGTCGCTCTTATTATTGTATAATCATATATAAAACAATTTTTCAAAGTCATTACATAAGGATATATTATACTTTAAATATAGACGTAGAACAAACGACTAAAAAACCATCCCATATTAAAAAGGGCAAAAAGATTAAAAAAAGCACTCCCCACAATATTAACAAAATTACCTTAAACTCCGAAACGTACTCTTCTTCCTCCAAACGTAAAAGATCGGTGTCTTCTATCGATGATAATGAATTTGAAGATACGCCTAGTATCCAGGATGTCAACGAGCTTAAAATTCTCGGGAAAATATCAAGTAAAAAAATAAAAGTTATCATATTCTGAGAGGGAATATAGTAGGGAAGGGTATAAAAGTTATATTGAGAGGGAATAGAGTAGGGAAGGTTAGACTAGAGGCCTGCAAATTTTTAGCCCGCAACGCCCGCCCATACTTCTGGCGGGCCTGTTCGGGTTTTCTAAAATTTTTCAAGATTGGGCGGGTTAAAAATTATTTTTAAAGTAATGGGCAGGTGAATTTTTAATATTTTCGGCAAAATGAGCAGATCAGACTTTAATTTATTAAAAATAATAGTTTTATTTCATAATATTGCATATTATATAATGTTTATTAAAAATTTAAAATAAATAAAACCAGCCATTAAAATAATTTTTTAACATTAGGCGGGTGGGCTGGTTAAACATAATTTATAGATAAATGGACAGGCGGGTAAATCTTTTAACAAATTATAGTGGGTGGCGGGCTGAGAAATTTAAAAACAACTACAGGCATGCTTTTTGGCTAAAACCAACCATTGCAGACTATATTAGATTATTTAAATAATTGTTAAATTAGATTCGGAAAAATATCGATTTAAACAGCTAAAGCTTGTGGGTGAGACCCACGGCTTTCCAAATAGGCTAAACACCGATGAAGTAATCGACACTCTAGATTCCATAAATTGTTAATTTTTGTTTACTCTTAGTTATTTTTAATTTTTTTGAAAAATTTATGTTCATTATTAAACATCATAATTTATCCTTAAAAATAAATAAAATTTGGTTAGGTCCTCATCTTTCTAATCCACTTCCTTCTTCATCTTCCAAACCATTTCAAGCATCCACTAACATCAATGTAACTTCTCCTCTCCTACCCATACCTAACATTATTCTTTCAAACGTGAAGAATAATTTAACGAGCAATATGCTAGCTGGGGCCGATTTTAATCTCATAGCTAACACTAATATCAACAAAATCCCACCACTATCCAATTCCTCAGTTGAAAGGACAGTTATAACAGAAACCTTGGGGTCTGTGGTTATAGTAAGTTTTATTTTTCATATTGAAGATTTAATACATTTGGAACATTACATTTATTCTAATTATAATTATTAGCATTACTATTTTTGCTTGCGATCTACAATATTTAACATAGACTTACAGGCACAGACCAAGACTCATGTATACGGATCTGGTCATAAATTTAAAGAAAATAAACCCGGACTGGGCCTATTTTTTTTTACAAAACCTGGGCCAGGCTAATTTTTTAATTATATTTATTAATAAGAAGAATAAAGTGGAGCGTTTATAAATAATATATATACAAAACTTATGGCAGGGCCAATTTTTTAAAATATATCAATTTAAATAGCTGGAAAAATCATCATTTATTTTTTGTTCATGTTTTAAATTTCCTTTTAAAATTACCCACCAAATCAAATCTTAAAAATCTGCACTATGTTTAAAAAATATTTTGAAAATTTGATTTCTGCTAGTTTCTGGTGATTATATAATCTCAATTATTTAGGATGACAAATAATTTGGCTATTTGCATCGGAGCAATTATCCTTAAATAATATTTTAAAAGTTAAAATTCATATTGAATTTGTCATCAATATCAAAAAAAAAAAATAAGTCATAATTATTTTTTGATTGTTCTTTATTTAGTATAATGATAGTTTAGTTATTATTCCTAAAATCAAATCCCCTTCCATATCTTACAAACGAACGATTAATAAAATTTATAAAAACAGAATGAAAAAGGTGAAAAAATATGGATATGCCCAGCGTGTACTCATCCAGACGATGGCAGCCCTATGATAGGGTGCGATAGTTGCGATGATTGGTATCATTGGTAATTTTTTTAAAAAAATAATGTACTAATAAGAGCATTTTTTTTCAAAATTTTGCCCTTATTTTTGTAATCTAACATACGTATATTTTTAAAAAAAAATGTTTTTTTTACAAGGGTTTGTGTCAATATAACGGAAGCGCCCGCTGAAAATGAAAACTGGTATTGTTCAAGGTGCTTAGCCAAAAGTATAATATCTTCCTACTCGTCTTCCAAAAAGAAAAGACGAAGAAAAAGATGAGAAAAATAGTTCGTCGAAAAAAATGATAAAAATTTTGGTAATAATATATATATATAAAACAGACTCAAAAATAATATTTATAACGTTAAATTATATGTCTTGTTATATTCAATGACAAATAATTAGTGACATTATTATGCAAATTTATTTTTATTCATATTATCTAAAATGCGAGTGTATTATTAAAATATTTATTCAATTTTTTTATAATATAAATAGCACAAATAAATTAGTATTATATTCAAAATTATATTTAACATTAGAAGGTACTTTAACCTTTTAATATAACATTGGGCTTATTAAAAGCTCACATGAAAAAATGATAATCCTTTATTCATTTAAATCTTGATGGTAATTTAAATCCTTAATATATAATTTTTATAGAATGCGCCTTTTAAATTTTTTGGGAATATTTTTAAATTGTGGGTAATTTTTTTTGGCAGGTCCTAAAAGTGCGGGCCTTTGGCCAGGTTAGGGAATATGACTTATTTGGCTCCTTTCACTCTCATAATTATTACTTTATTGTTCTTAAGAAGGTCAGTATCGTTTTAATATATTTTTCAAAATTTGTTAATTTAAACCTCTTTGTACTGTATTTGTTTTAATTATTATATAAAGGTAAATGAGGGAGACCAAATTTTATAAAATAATATCTTAATTTTATAAATCTATAAAAATATACTAATTTTATACAAACAATCAATCTTTATTTTTCAAGTAAAATATTATATGTAAAAGTTGGATGATTTTATGCGAATAGTATTGATAACGTTAATAAAAATATACATTTTTTAAAAAAATATAGAAAATTCTAATAATAAATAGTTTATATTTATAATAATATTAATTATTTTTTATTTGAGATTTAAATTTTCGAATTAATTAAAAATTTATCGTCATTATTGAGAAATTTATAAAAGTGGGGCAAGTCTAATTCTCTTTCTCTTATGCCTTTGCATGTTCGCGTATTATTTTTTAAGTATGGGAATTTATCTATATTAAAAAAAAATTTAACCAATTTTTCCTGCTTTAAGATAATATATTTTTAAGTAAAAGAGAATCACAAAAAATAACACAAGATATCAATGTCTATCGGTTATTAAATTGTAAAATCCATCCCATTAATACATTTTTAAATAGAATTCGTAAAATCATATTTTGATCGTAAATATTGGAATATTATTATTATAATTTTCCTATGTCCTCTCGCTACGTCCTTCATATCATTGAACACAGTAGCGTACGCAGGAATTTGGTGGGGGGGGGGGATAATTAAAATTTTTTAAAATAAAATTATTGTTATTTAAAAATATCAAGCATAAATTTATTAGGACTAATAACTATTTCTAATATACAAATTTAAATTAATATGAATTATAAAAAATTAAATATATAAACCGATATATAAAAATAAATTTGATTTAAAAAATATTAAACGAATATAACCGGCGGCATATAAATACTTTAAATAAATCTGAATTATAAAATATTAAGTGGATATAACCAGGATATGATGACTATAAAATAAATAATCCATAATAGAAATTTAAATTTTTTTGAGCTTTTAAAATTTATATATAAAGTATAAAAAATCTAAATGTTGGAAATATGAATAATTATATTTTTTATGTAAAAGAAAAATGTATAAGACATTAAAAAATGATAGCACAAAAAATATTATAGAAACTATATTTTTATAATGTAAAATCCAATCTTCGTTGGGAGGGAGCTAATTTTTCAATTATCTCATCCGTGTTTGGCGTCAAATGCCTATGAATATTCAAAAGGGCCAGACCATTCAACCTACTTTCAGAAGTTGTACTTTTTAGGTACGTTTTTAATCTTCTTAAAGAAGAGAATGTTCTCTCATTAGTTGCAGTACTAATGGGAAGAGTTGCTAATATATATAATAATTTCAATATATTGGGAAAATAATCTAAAAGATGTTTGAAATGATGCAAAGCATCATAGCATTTTTTGGGACTATATCAACCATAGTTAATCTTTTATACCATAGTTGGCATTCAGTTAATAAAGCATCATGAGATACATTAATGTCTTCATGATAAAAATCTTGCAAATATTTTATTTTTTTTCTATCACCATCTGAAAAAGGTTCAGTGGGCTTTTGCGGAAGTAATATCTGCAGATTGATAAGTGTTTCTTGATAAATTAAAAACCTTTCATTCACTTGGGTTATAAATGTATCCAAAAGAGGTATAAAGACATTTATTTTATAATATTCTTCTATTGACCCTATATTAATATTTGGACGATAAGTTTGCCTTACTGTAAGTCGAGGGAGACAAATATTGAACTCGTATAGCTCTGCTTTTGATTCAACATTAACATATAAAATATGAAATTCCTCATCAGCATTAGCTCTATTTGAATTCTAATAAAATTGTCTCTGCTATTCTCATCATCTCAATCAAATCAATATCAGGTTTTTGAAAAGTATTACATAAAATAGTTGTATAATTAAATAATTTATTAATACATTCTAATGTGAAAAAAAAATTCGGTATAAGTATTGAATCCAGTAACTTGCTTGCTTCTGAAGAAATATCTTTTTCAGACATTGTGATAATTCTATAAGAGCATTAATAATCGGCTCTTCTAACTCGATAAAAACTGTTACTGCTTGATGTCGAAGACTCCATCTTGTTGGACAAGCTTTTTGCAATTTTTTTCTCCTTGTTGGGCAAGGAGTTTCAGATATAATTCTGTTTAAAATATTTTGACGCTTGGAGTATCTAAACATCTCATAGATGCTAGATATTTTACCTGATATAAATATAAAAAATTTAATTTAATAATTAAAAACTTAAACAATTTGATATCAATGGTAAAGAACATGAATCCAATATTGCTAAGTTGAGTGAATGGGCAGCACAGTGGACATATATAGCTGTTGGGCATTTTTTTAAAATAAATGCCTGAAGCCCATTGAATTGTCCACTCATTGCACGTGCTCCATCATACCCTTGCCCACGTATTATATTTATATTTAGCTATATTTTTTAAAATAATTATATAATAAGATTAATTATTACTTTTAATTTTTTAAGATTCACAAATATTACATCAGCTAAAGCAGACCCAGTCATGCTTGAAACAGGAATAAATTGGAGAAACATTTCCTTGATAATGTTTTTATGAGTATCTACATATCGCGCACACAACGACATCTGCTCAATGCCAGCAATGTCCGTGGTCTCATCTGCCAAAATTGAGAAGCATGGGGCAGAATTGATTTCAACAATCAATTTTTCTAAAATATATTGTTGCAAATATCAATTATCTCATTTTATATCCTAGGGCTGAGATAAGTAGCACTTTTATTGGTACTAATGAGGCTCTCCATTAATGCAGGATCTCCTAATGCTTTAAATTTTAAAAGTCCACGGAAATTACCTTCGTTATCATTATTATTAAAATTTAAGCTTCCTGAATCCTTGTGGCCACGAAGTGCTAGGCCTTGCAAGCCACAATATATAATAGTCTCAATAGTTAGTTTTATCTTGCCTCTATTTTCTTTTGCAATTTTAACCCTATTTTTATCAATTATTGATGAAATGGGAATCATATCCCCCTTTTGAATTGATACTTTTGAGGAAATCATCAGTTCACAGCTTTTGTTTATTAAATTATCATACTATACTTTTTTGCTTTTTGGCATGATTTTCACCTTCAGCGTTTTTAAAAAAAGTCTAATATCCAGACTAGAAATTTGAAAATTATAATACCGGGAAATTTAAAAATAATAGATAAATATTACGCCACAAAGAAAATGAATTAATTGATAAAGTAAATAAGTAAATGAAAAAGGTAATAATATAAAAATTTAAAAAGAAATAGATATGAATAATTATAATAAAATATAAAAAATAATATTTTAGAAAAATATGTCCGGCATCTGCATTTTGGCTTTGGGGGGGGGACAAGGTAATTTCCGTGGACTTTTAAAATTTAAAGCATTAGGAGACCCCCCCCCCCCCCCCCCCCCCCCGCTGCGTACGCCAATGATTGAACATATTTATTTATTTTTATCTAAAAATAATGAAAAAATAATTACGTTATTTAAAAATATCAAAAAAATAGAAATAAATATTTTGTATGCACAGTATTTCTTCAAATCATTCTATTCTAAATTCAACTCCAGTATTCAATTATATATATGTGATTTTCAGTTTTCCACCTATCTTAATAAAGTTTGCACAATTTTTCTTCAAATTTTTCTATTCTAAATTCAACTCAACAGTATTCAAGTAAATTCAATTCTAATGGGTCACATGAAATTTTAATTACAATATTGTGCAGATTTAAAGTAAAATATAATATTCAAGTAAAATTAAAAATAATGGGTTACACATGAAATTTTAATTATAGAGTTGTGCAGATTTGAAGCAAATTATTTATTGTATTTTAGATATCAATTAGAATGACACATGGTGACTTCTCTGGGGGTTCAGTGGATTATTATTTAAAAAAAAATTTTGTTATTGTACAAATGCTGATTTATCTGTCATTAATAAAAGAAAAAGATGACAGGTTAATCAACTAAATAAACGTTCCAGATATTGTGAAATCAACAAAATCTATCAACATTGCAAAATAAAGTTAGTCATATATATACACTAAAAATCGGTTTCATGTCAATTCAGCGAAACTTTTATCGCGAATGTCGTTTATCGCGAATGGATTTTATAGCGAAACTTTTATCGCGAATCCATAATAGCGAATACTATTCCGCGAATGCAATATCGCGAATTTTTTATAGCGAAACCTTTATCGCGAAACCTTTATAGCGAATACATTACCGTGAATACAATATAGCGAAACAAATATCGCGAATTTTTTATAGCGAAACTTTTATCGCGAAACCTTTAATGCGAATACATTACCGCGAACTTTTATCGCGAATCAATAATTGCGAAAATTTTATAGCGAAACTTTTATCGCGAAACATTTTAAGCGAATACATTACCGCGAAACTTTTATCGCGAATCAATAATCGCGAAAATTTTATAGCGAAACCTTTAAAGCGAATACATAACCGCGAAACTTTAATCGCGAAAATTTTATAGCGAAATTATTATCGCGAAACCCAAATCGCGAAGACAATGTAGCGACAATTATTTCGCGAAACATATATCGCGAAGATATTATAGAGAATTTAATATCGCGGTAATTGCTAATAATGACTAATTTATTTTGAATCATTTTTTTATAATTATATTATTTGAATAATATTTTTTTAATTCACATAGTTTGTAATTTTCTTATAACCTTAAAAATTTTTACAATGATTAATTAACTTAGACTGGTTTATGAAATTTGTTATTGAAATACACTTTTTTCGCTATCCTATCCTTTCCTTCGTTCTTATTTTATAATAATCGCGCACAAGGAACTCAGCTTTATCAATATATTAATCATTGAGTTTATTAGTTAAATCTTGATATTTATTGGCGAAATCGATATCTGGGTAGCATTCCTATTTATTGTCTGATGACTTAATATTTATAAATTTATCAATCAATTTTGGCCAGGGTTAGCAAGTCAGTCAAATGACTAGATTTTGACGGGTCAATTGAACGGGAGAATATTTGACCTGGTCAAGTGGTCATATATTCTATAAGATCTGAATATAAAAATATGTTTGAAAAAGAAAAAACGATATAAATACATGTGAAATGTGATCACAATACTTATTGAGTTCCTAATATTAAGGAGAGCATTTTAATCATAGTGAATTTAATGAAGTATGTAATATAATAAAAGAATTAGGCATACAAGGTGGTGATCAAAATATTTCAAGCTATATCATAAATTTCAGAAATAAAAGCGGCTTGTTTAATAGAAAATCATGGGGATAGCAGTAACTTCCATAAGAAACAATCAGATTTCAAACTCAAGCAGTGGAATTAGCTTTGACCACCATGGCCATTAAGAGAAGTGACATTACTAACAATTTCTAGATCTACTTCTTCTTCAGAAAGAAATTGGTCTATTTGTGTCAATAATCTTACTAAAACAGAAATCGATTGAAGATTTATACAAAAAGAAAATTGATTAAAAAATATTAAAGAAAATGTGGATATTCAATATAAAATAATATTTATTTGATTTTAACTATATTTGATCGGTCAAATGTATAACCGTGGTTTTGGCAGTCACTATTCTTAAACAGTGTAGATGAATAAAGTCTACAACATTACTGTTTAGAATATCAATTTTGAATGGCAATTCAAAAATAAAATACATCTAAGTGAAATAAGGGATTTCCCCAATTTAAAATATTTATTAATTTTATTATTTTCAATCTTTATAGATATCTTTTTATCTTTTCTGTTTATTTGAAAGGGGGGGGGGAGGGGGCGTGATAAAATTTTTAGTATAATAACTCGGCATTAATTTCAATTAATTTAAATATAATATTTTGATATGGGTTCTTATTGAATCTTAAATAATTTTAAAATATAATAAAAAAAATAGCTACACTAAAAATTAACAAATAATTAATGACATATTTGATAAATTATAACTATTTTAAAAAAAAAGTATTGCCGAAATTTAAAAAAAAAATTTTCCCGTCTGGCTGGTGCCATTCCTTTGGTTATAAATTATAAATATTTTCGCCATTCTTTCCTCTTTATTTCGGAGTCTTATAAAATATGTTATCAAGCAAAAATAAGGAGATCTTAACCTTTAAAAATTATTTGTTCCGCCTGGATAAAGTAGTCTCAGATACTAATTATTATAGATGTATCAATCAGGATATTTTTAAATGTCCCGTACGACTCACAAAAAAAAATGGTAAGATAAAAGATAATAATGAAGTACACAATCATCCAGAAAATCCAATCGAAATGGAAACCAAGAAAATAATCAATTCAATTAAGAATGAAGCTTTGAATAATACTATGGAAACTCCAAACTTTATTGTGGCGAAACACGTATCTCAATTAAGTGATTTTATATCAATGGCACTACCATCACCGAATCTTATGAAACGTATAATTCACCGAACGCGGAGTTCAAACAGTTTTGCACCTCCGAATCCTAGCAGCCTTATTGAGCTGATAATTCCGCATGAATATTCAATTACAGATAAATATGAGGATTTCATACTTCATGATGATGGTCCGGTAAGATTTTCTATAAATTTTTTGAACAAATATAACTAAATCCTTCATTTTTGTTGCGATAAGCTGCCCGATAAGAAACACTTTATTATAATTGCTTATTTATTTATCATATGTGTCAGGTTCCCGACCGTGTTATCATATTTGGAACAAGAAAAAATTTGGACTTCTTAGTTTCATGCGAACATTGGTTTTCTGATGGTACATTTAAATCGTCGCCACCTTTATTTATGCAAATTTATACAATTCATGGGATTAGAAATAATAATGTTTTACCTCTCATATATATATTGACCAATAGAAAGGATTATGAAACTTATAAAAGAATATTTACTATTATAGGTGACAACTTAATATCAACTCCAAAAAAAATTATGACGGATTTTGAAATGGCCAGTGTAAAAGCTTTCAATGAAGTGTTTCCCAATTCGCAACACAAATGTTGCTATTTACATTTTGGCCAATCCTTTTGGCGAAACATTCAAAAATATCCAGAAATATCGCATAAATATAAAACAGATGTAGAATTTAATATACAACTTAGAATGATGGTTTGTTTGGCGTTTGTGCCACCCTTAAATGTAGTTGAAACATTTGAATTACTAATAAACTCCGAATTTTATTCTAATAATCAATTGTTACTTCAGCCTCTAATTGAAACTTTTGAAAAAGCTTATATTGGTAAAACGTTTGGAAGAGGCAGACTACCTGCTTTGTTTAATATTGAACTCTGGAATTGTTACCAATCAACACTGAACGGGGAAGCGAAAACCAACAACGCGGTTGAAGGGTGGCATAGATGCTTCAGTTCCCTCCTAACAAGTTACCATCCAAACATGTGGAAATTTATATCAAGTCTATATATCTATTATTTTAAAATGATTTAAAAAGTATAAAGATTTACTAATAAACTATATAATTTTTCCTAGGCTAAAAAAACAACAAGGGTTGACAGAGTTAAAAATTGCTCAATATAATTCTGGTGAAACACCCTCTACCCCGAGAAAAAAATATCGAAATCTACATGCGAGAATAGTAACAATTGTTTCTGACTTCGAAAATCGATCAAGATTAGATTATCTTAAAGGAATCGCTATTAATATAACATTGAATGTTTAATTTTTTAAATTCTTATCTACAATAATAAAAATTTTGTTTGTTTTTATATAATAGTCTCAAAATTTTTATATTTTCATTATTTTTTTGTGACAAAAATATAGGATACTTTGGTATAAAATTTAGCTGGTTACATAAGACTCATTCATCAAGATATAGATTTTATGAGGGTATTTACAAATTCTTTTATATGTGTGTGACACATTCTTTATCTACCACATCAATCCCACGATTAATATTTCAAAAATAACTACCTTTCGTCATGCATTATAAAATTATTTTAAAATTCATATTCCTAGCCCTTGAGTCATATAGTTGTTTCCCCTTACAAATATGATCATTTTTGATGAGCAACATTATTAGAAAAGTACTATTAAAATAATACTCAAGTATTACACTAAAGGGCAAAGTTTAAAACGAGGATTACATTTTCCTTTTATTTATTAAAGCATATAAATTTATATCGGGGTGTTTTTGTCAGATTTTTTTCCCATGGTTATTTTTAACCAGTCTTTGTTCAAATCAGTGATTCTTTTAAAAATTTACACTTCAGTTATATATTTAACAAACAAACCTATTGGTTTAGACGATATGTTATGACAATGCTCTACTTTTTCCTTCACATATTCAATAAAAAAAAAATTATTTTTTAAATAAATGATATCAACCCTCTCAAAACTTTTAACCTCCTGCCAAATATAAATAATTTTAAAAAAAAATACCTTTCATCCCTTTCCAATTTTTCAAATAATGATAATTATTTCATAACTAACTATCCCCCCTCTAATTTCAATGATGCTCCTCTAATGAGTTCGCAGTTCAAGTTACGATATTGACCTTGCTATAAAAATTTGGAAAAAAATTGGTTGTATTAATTTTGTTATATAGCTTTAAAATTCCTAAGGTTATTAATTATTTAAATATTGGAATTTGGTTAAATTTTTTTAATATACTATATTCTCATTTGATTTGATAATAATGTAAATGAGCTTGGGTGGCTTCATGTCATGTCATGAATAATAAAATTAAAATACATCATTTTTTTTGGTTATATTTTTTAAAAATTATTTTCTAAATTTTTTTTATTAATAGTTCAACCTATTCGCGGCTTGATGAAAATAATTAGCTATCTTAATTGATTTTACCATAACCAATCCATCTCATTTTGATATAACATTTTCCAAAGTTGCCGCAAGTTATGTCATCTGTCGGAAAAGTTTCCCAAGCTTAATTTTCTTTTGTATAAAATATCGAGTTAGCCTTTTATCTTTATCCTCATATTTTGAAATAAGGAAAAAAGTTGATTTTATAAATAATGATAATTTCATTTAATTTTTTTATTATAATTGCTTTCTTTAGATTCTTTGTTCAATCTAAATTTGATAATTTTTGAAATTCTAATAACTTTTGGTTCATACTCAGGGTTGCCAGGTCAAAATTTTCAAATTGAGGGAGATGTGGTAGAAACATAAAAATTGCGGTAGAAATATAAAAATTGCTAAAAAAAAATTTTTTGCGGCGGCCTTCGGCCGGGATTTTGAATTGATTTAATTATCCGCCTATTATTTTTTATAATTAGTTATATAAATACAAAGTCGATAACTATTTTTCAAAATACAATAAAATCTTGATTTATTAAATTATATTAATTTATAAAAAAACCAACGATCTTTTTTAAATATAAAAAACGATTTTAATTTTACAATTAAAAATATATTTTAAGCGAATGTCCCTCAAAACGACCGCAATTGGAAATCTACCGTGTGTATGTATAACATTATAGGGATAGGCGCTTAATTATCAAGTATCACGTTTAAATACATAATAAGGTACTCCAAAATAAGATATAATACAGATGCAACTACAGTTGCGGCAATTGTACTTACCTTGTAGTACAACATTCACAGAGATACTTATCATCACAATGTTGGTAGAATCTTTTTTCCATAATATTTAACGACTCTAATATAAATGAAAATTATACTTGTAGAACAAATGAGCAAGGCTATCATTAATGTTTTAAGACCTAAATCCAGGAGGTCAATTTTTGACGATTTGAAAGATGGGCATATATATGCAATTCTAACAGATGCATCTAAAGGGATTTCCCTTGATCTTCCGCTATTTCAACAAAATTAAGGTCATTTCAATAAAACTATTAAATTTTTTCCCCTCGAATAGTGAAAAATCCAAAGACATAGCTAACCATATAATATCAGATTCGAGATGATCAATAAATTGCATGTCAGCTTTCTGATCTGATAATGCCTCAGTGAATTTGGAAAAAAACAGAGTGTATTTACAGAAGCGAGTCTACACAATGTTGGTTGCGATATGTTCCTAATATCGGCCATCGATAGAATTTTAAAATTTTATAAACCTTTAAAAAATATTTCTTATAATGAATGGCAGAGGTATATTTAGGAATGATTTCACATGTAGAATGTGCAGTTGCAATCGGAAGAATCTTAACAAAGATTCACAAAATTATGCTGCAGATGTGTCCATCTTTACAGTTAAAAATTGACAATAAATTTTATGGCGCCCTTGCTAAAACATAATTATATTTTATTTGAGATTTAAATAATAGAACTAAATGTTTATCGTCGTTATTGAGATTATAATATTCCTGGCATGACATATTATACATTATTTAACCATTAGCTCGTTCTCTAATGTTGTTAAATGAGTAGAATGAGATAAGGAGAAGTTTTGGCGAATCATAAAAAATAGAGAGAATTAAAATCTTTTCAAATAAGACATCAATGTCTTTCGGTATTTTTAATATATTTATTAAATTACAAAAACCTTAATTGATGGTTTCTGTTCCAAGGTCATAATATTTATACAATTGTAAATAGAGTTATTAAAATCAAATTTTGATTGTTGTTGCGTTATTCTAATTTCTTAATCTTATTATATATTTTTATAATCTAATTTTTTGTTATTTGTTATAATCTAATTTTATTTTATAAACGGCGTAACCTTACTTTTTTATATATTATTTTACTTTTTTGTATTTCGTTTTATATTCTAATTTATATGTTAGAAAATGTATAAATACCTTAACAAAAGAAAAAGAAATTAGTTAATAAAATATATTTTTACTGACTCGAACCTCGCACCATATCGTCTCCAACCATATTCTTTGCATGGTGCCCCGGGTGGTGGACTAGAAAAAGATGACTACCTAATCTGCTGAGATGACCATCTAATCTATGACGATTGCTTAATCCATTGAGATGACTCTATTTATATGACTACCTATTGTGACGATTGCTTAATCCATTGTGATGACTCTATTTATATGACTACCTATTGTGTTGATTGCTTAACCTATGGAGATGACTACCTATTATGACTCTACCTTGTGCTTAACCTATGGAGATGACTACCTATTATGACTACCTTATCTATTGTGATGTTATGACTACCTTATCTATTGTGACTACCTAAACTACTGAGATGACCAAGAATCAAACCTTAGTACGTTCTTTCATGCAAAAAGCTTCTTTCTTTATGGTGTCCCGGCTCTGGATGTTGGACTGGAATATAATAGCCAGCACCTAACCTAATGTGACAACCTAGGAAGAACTGATATGGAAGTTGAACGATAGGTTATGAATTCTATTTTGTGAGACCAATGATGGTTACTTATTATTCTAATCCACGTAAGAAGTATTATAAATTAAAATTTTATGCCAGGATAAAGGCATGTTATAAATTTTTAAAATTACTAAAATGTAAAATCATAATGGATAATATTGATATTTTTTGATTTCTTGAATGATGACCAATTGTTGTAAATTAACATAAACCTAAAGATGAATTCTTAAATATAATTAAAAATATTAAAAATCCTAAAACTTAATTTTAAATATGTTAAAATGTAATTTTTAAATCACATGATTGATTCAAATAACCCTTATAAGTAATACTTAATATGATAAAAAGTTTTTGAATAAAAGCTTTGAAGACAAAAAGTTATGTAAAAAAAACATTCATTTTAGAAAAATATATTTAAATTATGTGGTGAATTTTCAAAACTATCTTATGAAGAATTTTTTTTTTTTGAATTAAAATTAGGGTGTGAAATTTTAAATTTTATTTAAAGAGGGAAATGTGAATAATATTTTATTTGCATATTTTAACCTGGGAGATAGAAAATAAACAAAAATTAATTAAACACTAAAACACGAAAAATTAAACGCTTATAAAATATAAAACGCTAAAAATATAAAACGCATAAAACGCTAAAAGTATAAAACGCTATGATTAACTTAAAAATAATATAATAATTATTATGATTTATCGTTCCTTATTCTGGATTAAAATTTTATTCCTTATTCCATAAATTATCATTCCTTATTATATATTTTATTGTTCCAAAATTCAAAATTTTATTCGTGCATATTATTCATATATTTGATTTGATCAACTATTCCAAATTATATATTCCGATTTATTCCAAATTCCAATATTCGACTGGATTAATTATGAAATTTGAGAAAACGTACGATAAGGATATCAAGCTAACGATAACGTTCAACGATTTCATCAAACCTACGAGAACATTTGAGACTTATGCGCTAACCAAGAAGAAACCGAATACAATCGAAACGGGAAAAACTTCTAGAACAACAAACTATATTTCTCCGATGAAATTATCAGAAGAGGGAGAATGTTGCGTTATTCTAATTTCTTAATCTTATTATATATTTTTATAATCTAATTTTTTGTTATTTGTTATAATCTAATTTTATTTTATAAACGGCGTAACCTTACTTTTTTATATATTATTTTACTTTTTTGTATTTCGTTTTATATTCTAATTTATATGTTAGAAAATGTATAAATACCTTAACAAAAGAAAAAGAAATTAGTTAATAAAATATATTTTTACTGACTCGAACCTCGCACCATATCGTCACCATTCTTAATTCTTTTCAATTGTAAATATTCTAAAATTGTCTGAATAAAAATATCTGCATTATTTAAATATGTATTAATTAGAGTATTATTTGAACATTTTAATATAATATTTTTAGCAATAGCGCCATAAAATTTATTTTCAATTTTTAAATATAGAGATGAACAGAGCTGTAGCATAATTTTGTGAATCATTTTTAATAAAGAATATTCTGATTGCAACTGAATATTAACTGCATGCAGTAGATTTCCTACTTGTGAAAAGAATCCCAAATATACTTCTGCCATTTCATATTAGAAAAATTTTTTCAAATTTTAGGACAGCCTTTAAAATCTTTATTTAAGAAGTATTTTTTTAAGGGTTTGTAAAATTTTAAAATTCTATCGATGGCAGGTATTAATGACAACCACCTGATAGGTATATATCGCAACAACTCACACCATTCCAAGTCAGACCACTTCACCAACTCTTTTAATTCATTAACTCTTTTAGTTGAACTAAATTCGTTAAAATATTTCATCACAATTATTTCGACATCCACAGACAGTACATTCATTGCCTTCTTGCAAGAACTATGTAGTATATATGGCATATACAGCCAATTGGTAATAATTCATTTGTGCTGCCTCAATTCGGTTACTTTAGTTTTGGCCAAAATTTACAGAGGCATTATCAGCGCAGAAAGCTGGCATGCAAATCATTGATAACCTTGAATCAGCTATATTTACCCTTATGTGGCTAGCTACATCGTTGGATTTTTCACTATTTGAGGACTTTTTTTTAACAGTTTTATTGAAATGTTCTTATTCTTGTTGAAATTGCAAAGGATCGAGGGAAATGTTTTAATATTTCTATTATTAGATACATTTGTTGGAATTGCATATGGATGCCCATCTTTCAAATCGTCTAGAATTGACCTCTAGGATTCAGGTACCAAAACATTGTGATAGCCTTGCTCATTTTTATTGCCACAAGTAAGGTTTGCACTTATATTGGAGTCGTTAAATATCATGAGAAAAAGATTCTACCCACATTGTAATGATATATATAGACTGTGAATGTTGAACTACATAATAGATGTATACGATTTCCGCAAATATAGTTTCATTTTGAGAATATTTTTGTATTGCAATCGATGTTGATATACTCCCCTGTACTGACTAATATTAATGAAATAATGTTGATTTATTATTGGATAAAAATAAAACAGGATAGAAAGAAATTTACAAACTAGACATGTTTTTCGAATAAATATTTAAAATTTAATTTAAAAATATAAAAATAATCAATTAATGTCTCAAAATTATTATTTACATATTAAAAACGTTTAAAATACTTTTTTTTAAAAATCGCGGGAGAAATTAAATTGCGGTAGATTTTTGCGGGAGATTTCCAATTGCCGTAGTTTTGCGGGAGAGAGATATTTGCGTGTAAACTAAAAAATTGCGGGAGTCCCGCTGATGGGGAGAGACATGGCAACCCTGTTCATACTTAAAGGTTGCTACTGTCTATTTCTCTTATTAAAATTAGTGTTTGTTTATTGACTAGAAAAACTGATTGATGGAATAGTAAGTACTAATCTGGCATTTCTATGGTATGAGCTCACCCAAAAATATTTGTTTTTTTCGCATGTTGCCAATCGTGGCAATTTTATCTTATTTTGTCGAAAAACTATCTAATGAATTGAAGAATCAATGTAATAAATTTCAATTATTGATTTAAGTTCCAGATTAAATGCTTCCAGAAATTTGGTTGGTTTTACGCTTTAATGGGAGATATAGATTTTATTTCTCTTATAGTACGATTACCTTTTTGTGTGTGAAAAAAATGACTGAAGAATTAATAAATATTAGCGCAAACCAGCTATTTTCCATTCTATCAATAATGCCAAATTAGGCAATTTTTTTTATTTTGCTAATAAACTTTTTCTTTATACTGTCTCTTAAACAAATTAAATTATAATTAATACGGAACATCGATAAAATTTTCTGAATAAATTATTTCCGTCGCTTAAATCATAGATTTGCCAAAATTTTGTTACTAATAGTTTTTTCCTTTTACGAGCTACTATACTCGTTTAAATACTCAATTGGTACAAATAAAGCAAGAAATAATGATATAATTTACAATTAGTTAGTAGAACTATTCAGCCGCCAAATTTAACGGCGCTGATATTAAAATATATAAATCTTGTTTATTCCTCTGTGATACACAAGTTGAAGCATATAAAGAAGTTACTCAAAATTATCAAACTATTATGGTAATTATAGATATAAATAGCTTAAACCTTTGATTTTAAATGATACGATCAAGTTAGAATATTTAGAAAGAATTAAATAAAAATGTAAATATAAGCCTAAAAAATATCTAAAAATTTATTTTTAATTCTACATTCAAATGCTGGCTCAGAAATGAGTTTAATGAATATGATTAGGCGAAAAAATTTTTCTTCGGTCTCATTTGATTTATTAGAGGCCGAATTAATGGTAAAGCAGAATTTTGACATGAATTGCGAAGAGTTAAAATTTATTTCATATATAATAAACTTTTAAATAAAATAAATTCCTTCCGATAAATATGTAGATTTGGATCTAATTTTTATATATTTTGACTTTATATTCAAATTCAAATTTAAATTTGTAAATTATAATTTGAAAAAAATTATTCACCAATATTTATATATAAAAGGATTGCAGTTGTGGCGCTTTCCCGCTTTTTATCCTTTAGTCATTAAAAATCCCACCTCACTCTTAGAATATGGGAGGTATGGCCGGGCCTAAAAATTTTTGCAATTTACAAAATGAATGAGAAAATTGAATAATACACCTATTTAATATAATTAAAATATAGCCACTTTTTATAATTATTTTTTATTATCCTTCATTTATATATTCCTCTCAAAATTTAGAAAATGTTTTTATCAACCCCCCCCCCCCCCACCCTTGTCGTGGTAAAATATGTAAAAGTAAATAAATAAACACTTAACCCATTTTGCCCTGATTTCCCGATATTGGAATATCTTTATTTTCTTGATTTGGAACATTTTATATTTATTTTCAAAAAATCCTGATTTTTTTAATTCCATTTTATTAGAAAAAATGAGTAAAAGTGCTTACAAATTGAGTAGAAGCGTTTAGCGATGTTTTCACAAATACGCTATGATTTAAATTGAACTGGTATTATTTTAAAAAATGATGAAAACTATTTTACGTTTTTTAATTTTTTTTTATATTGTTTAGTTTGACTTGTGAAATCAGCAAAAATAAAAAACTAAAATAATTGAAGATCTAATGATTTATTTCCATAATTTATTCTTCATAAATATTACAAATTTATGTAATCTAGAATATTTTGAATTTTTTTTTGATTAATCATAACTTTGCAGTTATTTCTATTTATTAAAATGCGAATAGAAGAAAAAGGAAAGGTCATAATATTCAAATGAATTAGTTACTATTATATCAAAGTTATATCGATGTACATTATCTCAAAATTGTAATTAGGAGGCATTAATTATCAGTAAAATTTTCTATAATTAAAATAATCTGAGAAAATCAATAAAAAATTCTTAGCTTTCAGTATATTTTTTTTATCTAGATTAGAAATAAAGTATTACTTTAAATGACATAAAGCACACTTTTAAATTTTATGTTGGGGGGGGGGGGAGGGTTAACTTATTCTGCTAAAAACTTAACCCAAAATGTCCGCTCCATACTTACAACCATGAGTGAGTGAGACCAGGAAGACTAATATATTTTCTATCACATCAGATAGAGGTTACATGCTTATTAAATAAACAATACGTAATAAAATATTCTTAAAACATTAGCGTTTATGATTTAAGAAACTTCGGTTGGTAAATTGATATTGAATATATCGATTTCACTTAAAATGAATTCACAATTTTCGCGGTCATGCGCTCGTTATAATAATTTCGCGCAAATACATTCGCGGTAGAAAATTCGCTATAAATGGTTCGCGATTAAAGTTTCGCTATAACGAGTTCGCGATCAAAGTTTCGCTAAAATGTATTCGCTCTAAAGTATTCGCGGTTTAGGTTTCGCGGAAATAAATTCGCGATAATGAGTTCGCGATCAAAGTTTCGCCAAAATGTATTCGCTATAAAGTATTCGCGGTTAAAGTTTCGCGAAAATAAATTCGCTATAAAGAGTTCGCGATAAAAGTTTCGCTAAAATGTATTCGCTATAAAGTATTCGCGGTCATGGTTTCGCGGAAATAAATTCGCGATAATAAGTTCGCGATATTGTCTTCGCTATAAAAGTTTAGCGGAAAAAAATTCGCGGAATTGGTTTCGCGATATTGCCTTCGCTATAAAATTCCTTCGCGATAAACGACATTCGCGATAAAAGTTTCGCGAAAAAGTGTTTCGCGATAAAAGTTTCTCTGAATTGACCTGATATGCTAAAAATCAGAGTTGTTAAAGTATCAAGATATAAAAATGTGGTATCTGTATCTAGATATTTAAGTATCTGCATCTAGATATTATTTTAGAGGTATCTGTTTTTAGATACTTTTTAAGATACATTTTGATATACTTTTATTTAGCACTTTTTTATATTATAAATAAATATACTTGAATGCAAAATTTATTTTATTTCATATGAGTACATATATTATATATAATATTAAGACTACTATAATAAAAAAATTATATATATATAAAATATTACAACTTATATATAAAGATATATATTTAAATATAAAATTAAAATTTTTATAACAATATTGATATTAGTTTAATTTAAAAAAAAATGATAAAACACTAAAATATTAAACAACTAAAAAATATATATAATTACTAAATAAAAATATATATTAATAGTATCGAAAGCTCTAAAATTTAATAATGAAAATGTACCTAAAAAGCAAGTATAATTGTTTAAAAATTTCCAATTGAAGTTTTTGTTTAAGAAAAAGGGATTCGCGGTCGTTTGTTATGCTAAATTTTTAGTGATAAAATATTTTAAAAAAAATATGTAGACTGTGAAAAATTGCCGTTAGTTGAAATGACTATTGGCTGAAATATAAAGTTATTTAATTTTGAATATTTATTAATTTTTTTATTTTCCTATATCCGAGTTTATCAATAAACCAGACATACAAGGAATCTGCCTTTTTTATTTTCAATGGAATTGGTTAATTTTATTTTATTCTACTAATTTTAAAAATTTATTTTAGACTAATATTAATAGTGATGAAGAGGAAGAAATAATAATCAATGAAGCATCAACAAGTTCAGACATTGTTTTTCCATGGCCAATTATAGACCATATTTTTAAATAATATCTCAAAATAAAGAAAATAAATCTCTGATAGTAAAATGTTTGCCTTGTCTACCAAAAAAAACGAAAATTATAGTTAGCATTACCTCAACTTCCAACATTGTAAAAAAATTTAAGGTTACAGATACTAAATAAATGTTTACAATTGTAATTTTAAGAGAAAACATCAAATATTGTTAATGAAAAAAATAATTTATACAAAAATTAGTTGATGAATTATCAAGGTCTTCAACTGATTGCAAACAAATAACCTGTGAAAAAAAAATAAATTTAATATCCAATTTTTTTCAATACCCCACAGCAGCAGATATGAATGTTAATAATGATTTAAATTTTGATAATCAACAAATTTTAAATAATTTTTTCAAAAGTAAATGTCAAGATTTTAATATTTTTAAAGAATATCCTGATATAAAATTGTTATTCATAACATATAACACCTAAATCCCTTCAAGCTCTCCGGTAGAAATACGTTTTAGTGTAGCTATACAGATAAACAAGGATGCCTGAATGACCAAAATGAAAATATTTTATTACTGAAATCTAATAATTATTTATAATCATTTTTATAAATATATCTTCATACATTATATTATTATATTAGAATCTAAAAATCATTATTTTAATTATATTTTGAGAAATTTGATATCGAGTCAATAAATTTTTTAGGTTATTTCATGAATTTTCACAATAGAATCCTAATTTAGGTTTATGCAAACCTTCCTATCTGAATAAACGTTCGCCAAGATGATAGGTTCTCCGTCATGGTCAAACTGCTCGGTGATTGGGAGGTCAACTAACGACGTGTCGCTAGGTTCTTAATCGATGTCGTCTCCGTCCTGCGACTCCTCCTCTAGCGCCCCTCCCGGCAAAAACTTTTGACACCTAACATCCCGGATCCATTGTCAAAAGTGTCCGCCCAGGGCGCCAGAGCCCTCGCTATTCCTAGTTTTTGAGCCGACGGGGGTAATGTTAGTATAAAATCCTTTACGGTTTGATGGCCTCGTCCCTCGCTTAGCACTGCCGGCCTTGTTGGTGGTGACGATAATCGCAGGCTCGTAGTCGTCGGTGGTAGGATGCTTGTCTCTCCCTATACTCCCCGTCTTTCGTCCACCAGCGGAAGCGGGGGCTGAACGAAAGTGTTGACTGGGCCTGGGGGCTTGCACAATGACGAATTTGCAGAAATTGTTCTGCGACCCATATTTAATTTGTTCTGCGACCCATATTTAATTTGTCCCAACCCAAGGCTACTGATTTTGCGTAGGTCTGGGCTTTATCGGCTACATCACTGAGATATCCCTTCGAGGAATGGACGCTCATTTCCTTGACGTATACTTTAAGCGATGGGAATTCAAAGATATCTCTCCCATTCAGCTGAAATCTTGGCATACACTCCGCTAGGCATATTGCATTGAGAAAATGCTTGGCGGTTCTTATGAGCTTGTCTTTGTCAGTTTCCGCCATTATATTTAGCGTGCGTATCTCTTCTTCAGTCAGTATAAATTGGATACTCCTTAGTGAGGTCCACGCAGGGCGTCTCATCGGTTTCTGCAGCAAAGAAGTTTTTAGGATTTCCGCTCGAAGACGGCTTTTGCGAGCTGTTTATGAAGAGATTCTCTATTACGGCCTTCTTGGTCGTGTCTGGCGGAGAAGGTGAGAACATAAGTCCAGGCGTTTTCTTATCGTCTCTTTGGGCATTGAATAACGCTATCAATTTAGCCAGTTGGCTAGCTGTTGTGTCTAACTTGGTGTTGATGTTTGTGATGTCACTCCACGTACTGCGCAATCTTTCCGTCACAGCGTTCTAAATTTCTTCCAGGTCTGCTTTAGATGCGTTCTCTGCCATCGATTTACTAGAAGATCTCGTTTTAACGATAGTTTTGTCAAATATATAGAATTAAATATAGGTCTATCAACCATGGTTACAATAAAATTAACGAGGGTATGTCCCTAAGGGTAATCACGCTAGGTTATTTTATTTTAAAATTTGGTAAAACTAATTATAATAACCATGCGCGTAAGAGTATAATAAAAATTGTATCTGTATTTAGATAACTTTCTAGATAATGTATCTTATCTAGACCCATCAAAAAAGTATCTTTCAACAACTCTGATAAAAATGCATAAATGTTTTTCTAATACTTTCTTATATTTTAGATTACATTTATTTTATCTACTGATGATATTCACACTATTTTTAGAGAGTTAAACCTAATATTGACTCCTCTGCAGGTTAGTGTATTATTATTTTTTATTTTAGAAAACAGGCCCTGTCTTAAACCCCTCTTAATGATGTACAAATTTGACATTTATCTTTGATTAGCAAAACAAAGAAAGAGATATCTGGTTAATCAACAAAATTAACGTTCCAAAGATTATAAACCCAGATAATTATACCAACCATACAAAATAAAGTTAGTCACTTCTCTTTTTTTTTATTTTCCATCTCATTTTTATTTCCTTCTCCTTTTCTTTTCCGTTTTTCCTTACATTTCTCTTTATCTTTTCTCTCTCCACCCCTTTCTTTCCATTCCCCCCTTCTTTCTTTCTCCTTTATCCTTCCTTTTCCATTTTTCCGTTCTCCTTTTGCTTTGCCATTTTCTTTCCCTTCCTTTTTCTTTTTCTTTCTCCTTCTCTTTCCTTCCTCTTCTTCCTTTTTCTTTTCCCTTTTTTCTTTTCTTATCACTTCCCTTTTCTTTTCTTTTCCTTCCCTTTTACTTTTCCATTACCTTTATCTTCCCCTTTCCCCTCATCATTATCTTTTCATTACCCCTTTCCCCTCTCTTTTCCCTTCTCTTTCTCCTTTCCCTTTCTTTTTTCCCCTTTTTTTCTTTCATTTCCCCCTTTCTTCTGCCCGTTCCTTTTTCTTTCCCCTTTTCTTTTTTTTTCCTTCTCCTTTTGCTTTCTTCCTTTCTTTCCATTTTTCTATTTCTTTCCCCTTTCCTGCCCTCTTTTCTTTCCTCTTTCTTTAAGTTTTTCTTTTCCCTACTTCCTTTTTGTCTTTCCCCTGTTCTTTCTCTTTCCCCTCTTTCCTTTTAATTTTTTTTCCACCTTTTTCTTTCTCTTTTCCTTCCTTTCTTTATTCTTCCTCTCTTCTTCTTTCCTTTTCCCTTTCCCCTCTTCCGTTTTTAATTTCTTTTTCATAATCCTTCTTCTTTTTCTTTTCCTTCATTTCCCTTTTAATTACTCTTATTACCTTTGCCTTTCTTTTCCTTTCATTTTTTCCTTTTTCTTTTTCTTTTCCTTTCCCCTTTTCTTCCCCTTTTACCTTTTTCTTTTATCTTTCTCTTTTCCTTTATATTTCTTTCCTTTTTCCTTTCGCTTTCATTTCGCTTCTCCTTTCCCCTCTTCTTTCCCCTCTTCTTTCCCCTCTTCTTTCCCCACTTCTTTCCCCTTTTCTTTACCTTTCCCTTGTCCTTTTTTTCCCTTGTCCTTAAAAATTTTAAATCTCTCTTATATCTTCTACAAATTTTAAACGCAATATTGAAAATAATATTAATAGATGCTAGGAATTTTACCTATCTTTTTCCTTTATATTATACATAAAAAATAAGGCAGGCTTGCACTGATTTTTTGTAAATTTTAATATATTTTTTTGAATTTCAAGCTAATATTCTTATTTTGTATACTGTTTAAAAATAAATTACAATATTTTTATTCCTTTGTATTTTAAGAGCTGTCTAACAAGTTATTTATCAGTACAGATATCAAACACAATTGATTTATAAAACAAGCCATAGAGGAAAAGAGATATAAGAGCCTTATTTGACATTGGGGAAAAATTAGATATAGATATTAAAATGTGATTGTAAGAACATTCTTAAATTTCAGGCCGGGGCTGACTTTTAGTAAAGTTTTAACAAGCGAGTTAGGGGAAAAAATTAAACCGGCCGAGATGGGTAACTAATGTAAAAATTCTTAATGGGCGGATTTTACATATCTCTACTTATTTATTATAAGTGAATACGATATCAAATTTGATTTTAATGATAAATTCAGATTTTATATAATTACCAGTTTTATATATTCGTCTTTATTATAATTTCACGTTATATTCAAATTATAACCTTGCCTAGATAAATATAATGACAAATGTCGAAAAAAATAAAGTTGTCATCGGTTGTATATTGTCAAAATTAATTTTAAAATTGGCTTTATTTTTATCTTTTAACATGGAACGCCAATCATTTATATTCTAAAAAAAAAATTACAAATTATCTTTAAATGTTAGATAAATAGAAGATACAAAAAGTCAAGTTCTGACTTAAAAAAAATAAAGTGATACTTAAGATTAGATGAAATCTTTTGTCAAAATTAATTGAATGTTTTAATATTTAGGTGGGCTCAAAAAAATGTTTTTATCAGATCTAGAAACATTTTAGGCGTGCTTCTATTAAATTTAGTAAAACAGCAAGCTCTGGTGACTAAAATATAAAATAATCTTGAATAAATATGTTGACTAAAAAGGTGCCCGCCCCCCTTCCTCATGAATAATACCCCTAAAATTTATTTTTATTTAAGCATATCATAGTTTCTTTGTTTATCTTTATATCAAATATTATTATCCAAATGAGGTAAACAAGATAGTTATTATATAATGTATTATAATAATATAAATAAAAATGTGATGGATCACATTTTATACATATATTTTAAAATACGCTTAGGCCATAAAATTTAGCATGGTTTTAAAAATTAAATTATGATTATGTTGTAGGCAAAATCATATAATGTTTATATTTTATATTGAGATATAATTCCAATTTTTATTTCGGTTACAAAGACCAAAGTGAAAGATTAAAATTTTATGTATATTTAATAGAGTTATATTTAAAAAGTTTATAATGACATAATTATATAACTTTATTGGTAAAAATATATATTAATTATAATATGCACTTTGGATAATCCAAAAATGGATCACATAATCTAAAAAAAAATACAATATCCATATTTTATTTATAAAATTTTAATGGCAAAGAAGAAAAAAAATTTTCGATGATCCTACAAAATTAGTTATTATTTACTGCAACAAGATTACCTTGAAAAATATATATTAAAAATTGATATTATAGTATTAAGATACCTGATAAAAAATAATTTCAATTAATTCTTTTTATTAAAAATAAAATAATATTATAATTTATGAAATATTTCATCCGACTGGCGAAAGCTTTTTTTGCTATTACCAGGAAAACCCAATTTGACATTTCAGGACACAAATTTTCAAATGATGTCGACGGAGGCTGGGCTTGGTTCGTTATGCTGGCCACTTTTATCAGCTGTTTTATGACGGGAGGTAAGGTTAAGAACTCATTTAATCAAATTTTTAAATTACTTCGAAATATTATTTAAGAATATATCATGTATCATTTTGTTAAGAAAAAAATCTTTAAAAATTTTATAAGTCCTAGAATAATGATATTTTTAAGATTCTGATCAACCAAAAATGAGTCCTTCGGTTAGGAGAACATTCTTGAAAAATATATATGATTTAAATAAACAACACAGTTTATTCATTCTGTTCTACTACGATTTTATTTAGTCGATAAGACAAATAATATTTTTATTTTAACAGTTACTCTTTCTAGACAAGTCAGCTTAGGTTATCCACGCTCAAATTCTAATTTTACGAATACTTATATAAAGTATAAACTTTTAGATCATATATAAATAAATCATCAGTGTTGTTTGATAAAATTTAAATAAAAGGAGAATATATCTTGTGTTTGTGGATACTTTTTTCAAAAGTTTCTGGAAGATATCCTACTATTTTCTATTAATTTACTCAAAATTTCATTTCAAGTTCTTGATTATGGAGTGATAAAATTTTGATGTGTATATTATTTTAAATATATTAGAATTAACTTCCGATTTTATGCAACCCTATTTCCCTTAAGTTTTATCTTGGATCACTCTATAGAATTAATTTTTTAATTAGTATATATCTAATAGTTTAACGCCATATGATTCATTAAATATACGAATAACAAAATTGTTTAGATTAAAACCCATTCATCAAATAATAGTTTCTATATTATTCAATCGAATTATTAAAAACTATTCAATATTTGAAATTACTAGAAATAGAAATTATTCATAATTATCAGCATATTCCTTGGTGAATTTTTCCAATCTATTAATAATTATTTTTTTAATAATCTATCTACAACTTTTGAAAATATTCTATAAGGTTTAATTTTCAAATAGAATGATTATTTTTAGAATACGAATAATAAATTATTTGATTTGCACAAATACAAATAATACAATTATTCTATTCATATTTGTGTAGACCTAAACCTATGCTATTAAAGCTTAAAAATTGCATAGAATTATTAATGAAGGATTTCGGTCTGATCTAGCCTCCCTCCCTTCTCCAAAAAAAGGAGGCTCGATTATATACTTTTAAAATTTATAGTGTTACATAAACAAGCAGGCGGATTAACATTAGAAATACAGATTAAAACTCCCATGGACTATTTCATTTTTTAAATAAAATAAACGAGCTCCTGTTCCCATCAGCCAAATCACAAGGTCCCCTAAGTATCGTGAATCGGTGAGTGTCTTGCTCTATTATTCTTTTTCATGTTATTGATACCTTTTAAAATTACAAAGCTACTATTGAATCGATATTGATAAAATCCGCCATAGTCGTCATCACAAATGATTGCAATATTTTATAAAATATCAAATAAATAATTTAATATTTCACTCATCTTTTTGTATGAAGAAAAAGCAAGCCACGATTGCTACTCAAGAGTTTCACTGAATAAATTTGTTATGGTTGTGTTAATTAGGATATCAAAACTCTTCTTGAACAGATTCAGCCCTCAGACGAACCGAATAAATTCAATCGAATTTGGAAAAATTCGTCTAATGTCCTAAACTTTAATTTCAATTTTTTGTATGAGCATTCATAATTACCTAGTGAATTTAATTCTGTTTAATTACTACGCTTCCAAAATTAGTTTTTTTAAATCAAGATTCCCCTCCAATATTGGACGGGCTATGGTCTATTTTTCAAAACTGGACGGGCTAATCTTTTATAGAGTTCTTGTTAGGCCAGATAAAAAAATTTATATACCTCAATGGAGTTGTAAAACACCTCGCTATGTAGTAATCTCGATAATATAATATTAGCTCAACTCAAATAAGGTATGTCTGAAGGAAATTTTTTAATCAGTATAAATAATTTAAGTTAAAACAAGTAATAACTGAGGTAAAGATATGGAGTGGATTATAGGAGATAGGGTTGGTGGTTAATAAAAGGTTTGAGAGATTGTGGATTAGGTAGGATAGGAATAATTATTTTTTTTGATAGTAAACAGATCATGTGATTATAGACAGACTAAAATAAATTTTAATGAGGTAACGGCAATTCCCTAGAGTTGAACCTTAATTTCTTATTTTTTTTTTATAAAATTTTACATGATACTCGTCTAAATTAATTATTATTCTATCTCATTTGCAATTTTGGATATTAAAATTTACATATTACTTAAATCTAAATTTTATTCAAAAATTAAAATATTTACTTAAGCTTCGAGATTTGGTCAGAAAAGAGGACTAAACATATGTGAAATCTTAAAGCTTAGGTAATATTTTTTTTGTAAAATCTTAATTTAGGTGTTTTTTAAAAAGCACTTTAAAAAGCACCTAAATTGAGGTACTCGAAAATTCTACTGGGTACTTAAATTAGAGAGCTTTGTTATTTATTTTTATCTTCCATTATATTAACTCCTACACTATGGGATATTGAAAAATAAAATAACATATCTTGCATACCATTTTCTGCTAATTTTTCTAAAATATAAAGCTTATATTGAAATCCTCACTAATGGTAGTTTTAATTCAAAAATAAAAATTGATTATAAAAACTAAGAAGTATATCATAATAGGCTATATAAGAGGCGGACTGGCCAGTAACCCTAGTGGGAAAAAGTGCCACGGAGTTTGGAGATTTTAAAAATTTGGGAGCCTTTAGAGAAGAATTTGGGGACCTTAGAAAAGAAAAAAGAATTTTTTTTAAAAAAAATTGGCATAAAATCTAAATATGTTATATATAATACAAAATAATTTTTAAATATGATAAATTTAGACATTTTTAAATATTAATTTAATTTTCTGATGGAATTATAAGCACTATAAGCGCTCTCAAGAAATAGATATTAGATTTAAATGCTAAGCCATGAATGATGGAAAAATAAAACCATTTCCCACTTTGATTAGTACTTAAAATATGCATCCAATAGAAATTAAATAGGGAAGTATTTTATTCGTATTATTATCGTCTTAAAATATTTACCTACTTGGTTATTATTAAAAACTAACGTTGGCAAAGTTATTGATGCAATTTTATACACGCTTATAAAGCGAATTGAGGAACAAGCGAAAATAAAAGATTCGGCATACAGATGGACAGAGCAGTCAGGATACAAGCATATATGATCAAGCTACAAATTACAGAAAACCTTTTGCAGTAGTTAAAATGACTAATTTTTAAGGTAAATAAATTATATATATATTAAGTTCTTGTTTCTTTAAGCAAGGCCTACAATGAATATCATTGGAGAATATTTTGATAGTAATAGCCACATTTTCAGCTTATGTATTTGTGACACCTCTCAATACATATGAAAGCTACAAATATGACATTATCTATCAATAAATATTTGGCCGATTTGATGATATCCAAATAAATCATGGAAACTGAAATACCGGAACGTATAGTCGTAAATAGAAGATAAGTTTTGAGAAATGTTCAGATGAACATTCAAATGACTCCCCTAAAAATTTGCTGATGAAATATTTCATGACATCATCGATCAGATAGTAACTAGTTTTGCAGAAAAATTTTCAAAAATCAACATCTAATAATTGATGCGCAGTATTTTCATCCTAAAAGTTTTGATGAAATTAAATGGATAGGTAAAACTAAAGGGGCTTTGAAAAGCATCTCTTCATTAGCAAAAAATAAGGATAAATTGCTAGAAGAACTAATTTTTTTTTCTAGAATTTATGATAGTCTACTTATTGGCATGAAAAAGAGTACAGACGATTTGATTTATCATAATAATTACCCATCAGAACCTGAAAGCAAGAATGAAGAATTTATTCAAGATTCTATGAAAGAAATATTGATGGAGAAACTTTTACCAAATGCAATACAAATTGCAATGTTTGATATGTATATATGAAATTTAATGTGCCATCAGCTTACATCAGCTTACATCAGCTTACATCAGCTTATATATAATTTAAGAATACCTCACTTTATCATTTTTACGAATGAATTGCGAACAAACTTTCAGCAAATTAAAAATAATTAAAAATAGACTGCGAGCAAATACTGGGCAGGATTATCTAGAAGCCTTTTAATGATGTCAGTAGAACTAAAATTATTGTAAGAAATCGAATTAAGTAAGATTCTTGATTATATGAGCAAATGTTTACCAATGATGCGAAAATTGTTAAGCTAACTTTGGAGGAAGTTTAAGGCACAACTTCAGAAAAATCTTTTCTTTCCAAGTGTTCAAAACCGATTTAAAAATAAAAGTTTTTCTCTCCGATTTAGAAGTAAAAGTTTAATTATTTCTTATGGTATTAATTTTATATCATTTAACAATTTTAATATATTGGGATCTATTATGACTGATAGGTAAAATAAAACATACATACAATGATAAATAATATTTATTCCAATTCTGTTTCTTTACCTGTTTTCGAATGTTGGATTTTTATAGAGTCCCACTCAACGATATATTTTTATTGGATCAAGCTCACTATCAGCACAGCATTGTATTACCAACTATATTCTAATTTAACTTCTTTTTTTGAAATAATATATTATTTTTTATATTATCTTATTTCGTTTTTTATTTTAAAATTATAAAAATATACCAGAAATTTTATTTAATTCTTAGTTATATAAATATTTTGTTAACTTATTAATCTTTAGAGATTTTACAATCTCGGATTTCCCACCATTTATTATTCCCCGTTACTTGCAACAGGCAACCTTACCTACTATATAAATATAAAATAAAGAAAATATGTATAAAACAGAAAAGATTTAGTAAATATATTACATAAATAAAAATAAGAATTATACTATAAATTAATCCTAATATATAAATGGGAAGATTATTTTATATCACTTATTTATTAAAGGCTGATTGGCTTGAGATTGAGAGCCATTAAATGAATGAAATAATTGTACAATAATTATGAACACAAAAGTTTATAAATTCACTTGAAGAATAATGCATTCAAACTCAAAGGACGAATAATTCATTAAAATGTAAATATTAAAGAGAGAAGAATTATTTTAAATTTTTAATATAGCGTAGTATAAATTTCAAGTAAAATCATATGAGTCCCGGGCGTAGGCCGGGTAAAAGTAGACCGTACGCCCGCAATGATGGGTTTCACCCCCCCCCCTCACCCAACCATGGCCATCTTCTAAAAATGTTCCATGAGGCCTTTATCTTCCCACCTGGCCATTATAACAAATCAACTAATTTTAAGTCTGATATAAAAAATTAGAAATTTCTTTTTATAATGATTGAACTATAACTCCCAAAAGTTTTTACAATTATCCCTACTTCCCGATAAGGAATAATGTTTAATCATTAATAATAATACTTGATTTATTTTTAAAATAATTTGGTAAAAATAATTTATAATGAAACCAAGGAAATAGAAAATTTTCCATTTTTTTCCAAAATTATATTTTCAAATTCAATTTTCTTAAAGAATAATCTTAGTTTTTAATATAACTACAGTGTTGTGCAGATTTATTTCAAAACATTTCCATATTTTTTAATTCGTTTGTAAATAAAATTATTTAACTTGTAAAAATTGATAAGAATATATAATATGTTATTATATTTTGCAAGTCAAATAATTTTATTTTCAAATAAATATGGAAATGTTTTGAAATTAAATCTGCATAACACTGTAATATATGCTTTGAGGATTAATTATTTATTCAGATTGGTTGCTTTGTATAGAACAACCGAATACTCCTAATTTTAGCAGGGACTACATGTAATATGGATCCTGATGTGAGGTTTGAACAAAAAATAATAAGTTGTCTCAGTTTCCCCCATCATATGACCTTATTCTGGGAAGTTGAGATACTAGACAGGCAACAATTCACCCTTCCGTCATAATTTTTGCACTCTATTGATATTATCCATGCATTCATATTTGATTATAATATATTTCAATTATATTATTGTAAATTAAATTGATACTGATACAGTGGGTGGATAGAAATGGTTAATAAATTTTACTCGATCCATTAAAAATTTAAATGTTGTTGAATTTAATAAAATACTATAAGAAAGTTAAGTAAGTTGCTATATATTTATCTTAAAAGCATCTAGTATCGACTTAGATTAAGTACTAATCAAAAATTTGGAACCAGAACTTGAATGGTATTTAAAAACAATCTTTTCACAAATGAAGGGGCAATAAACCGCTTATAACTTTTATCATGGGACCATATTTAAAATGTTAAAAGTGGGAAACGTTAAAAGCTCATAAGCATTGTTAACAGAGACCATCATGGGCCTTAATTTTTTGAAGTTGGTCCAAGCTCGCATTAAAAAATATTTTTAGGCCTATGTCATGCCCATATATATATTATTTAAAGATATTCCCAAGCCCATAGTAAGTTTCAAAATTTTTTCCAAGCCCGGCCCAAGTTCATATCCAAAAATTTAGTTATTATATTTAATGGAAATATATTTAATGGAAATATATTTAATGGAAATATATTTAATGGAAATAAATTTATGTGTATTTAAGTAATCATTTCGTTTACAATACTAAAATTTATTATTGTTAGATGAAAAAAATATTGTAATTTTTTTTTTTTAAATTAGCAACTTTAAATAAACCAAATCTAATTAAAAAATTTCAGGCCCAAGTCCATTAAAAAATTTTTTTAAACCCAAGTCCATTTGAAAATATCCGGCCCATGGTCGTGGGACCAGGTCCATGAAGATATCTAATTGTAAATCGTAAGTAATTCTAAATAAAAACACTATAAAAATATTGTGAGCTTAAATTTTTTTTTTAATTTAAAACCCTATTAAAAATAATTATAGTTTACTCCGTACAAAACACATTTTTTTTAGAGAATACATCTAATTCAAAAACTAGAAAAATGTGTATTTGTAAATGGATCATGTTCAATTTCCTATTATATAATATAAATTAGAGATCTGCAAAAGTACCCGGCCCCTAAACGGCCTAAACTCGGCCCGGCCCAAACGGGTCTTGCAAATATTTTTAAATATATCTAAATTTATCAATTTTATGTTGAATTTTTTATGTAAAATAAAAATATTTGATTTTATATATAGAAATAAATTTAAATAAATTCGGGTAGGGCCGTCAAAACTTTTTTAAAAAATTTCGGGTTTGGGCCGGGCCAGCAAAATTTTTTTAAAAAAATTTCGGGCCGGGCTTGAAAAATTAGGCCCGATGCAGATCATCAATATAAATTATAGTATTTTGATCAAACAAGGCTTTTATGCACTTAATTTTTAAACCATATATTTAATAAAGGTGTTTGCTATTCATTTGGAATATATTATGCTGAATATCTAAAACTCTTTCCTAATGAGGCCGTGCTTATTGGATTTCTTACAGGAATTCCAGGCTCCTTGATATTTTTTGTTGGTCCTCTGGGAATCTACATGTCTAACAAAATAGGATATTGTTTGGTAATTTTTAATGAACCAATGACAATTTAATTTGTTAATTTCCTTTTAGAAATAAATATATTTTTTAATATAAAATTTTAATTCGTGCTCCTGAATATTCGAATTATTCGCGAATATTATTAAAATAGTAAAATGATATTATACTATTCGAATAATAAGTATTATTTTTAAATATTTATATAAAAAATTTGTAGTTTAAAATTTATTTGTTTTTTTAAATATTTTCGTTAAAAGTTTTTGAGAAAATTCCTTATTACTTATTGCCTTTTTTAAATGATTGACTTTTTCCTAATGAGATCGGAGGGGGGGAGGGCTTGTTAGATTTGAAGATTCTTGTAATTATTATTTTAAACCAACAAAAATCATCTCCCACGCTCCTCTCGCCTACCTCTCTCCAAAAAATTAATATAATATCTCATTATAAATAACATTTTCTCTAAAAATTATAGAAGTAAAAGTTGATAATTTTTTTAATTACTACTGGAATTAAAATTTTTCAAAAAAGACGTGCAAGACCAAAGTTATCTTTAAAAAAATGTGACCCGGGGTAAGGACTGCAAAAGAGGGTAAAGTCCCGATAAAATTTATGGAAGGGAGGGGGCACTCAAAAGTTTCTACCCTCCTAAGAAAATGCTGGCAACGTCTATGGAGCTTATCTAAATTACAAAGCTTAAATTGTAAAAATAATATTTTATGTAACTAATTTACGTTGATTAATTCTGCAATTTATTTATATACTTAACTTTATGTCTATTAATTTCTGTAAAATGTATGTTTGCTAATATTTTTATACTCAACAATAAAATATTTTCGAATAAATATTAGTAATAGTACAAGTGTAAATGGTTCTAATATTCGTATGAACTAATCGAGTAATGAATAATATTCGTATACAAATAATTTATTCAAATAGTCCGAATTGATATTCGTGAATATTCGAATAAATGATAATTCGTAACAGTGCACTAATTTTAATTTAGTAATATTCTATTGTAGAAACTAATTAATCAAAATTTTAAGGATTTATTAAATCCTTTGTATATTCATTATGTATTTTTTAATATTTTAACTCGACTTTTTACTTTAAAAAAATAGACATTGCTTATTGGTGGTCTGTGCGGGATAGTCGGCTTTATTCTCTCTGCAATATTGATCCCCAATCTCTACTTCTTGTCCTTCACGCAGGGAATACTGATAGGATGCGGTAGTGGAATTATTATGACCCCATCAGTGTGTGCTATTGAATTATGTTTTCAGAAATACTATCTTATGGCACATTCCTTAAGCATAAGTGGAATAGCTTCGGGTTACATAATTTTTCCATTAATATTTAGATTCCTCATTGATACTTACAATATAAAGGACTCTTTGTTCATATCAGGAGCCATATTCGCTAACATTTTTGTGGCGGCTTTTTTGCTTGTCAATATCAACAATCCTGATGGCAATTCAATTTCATCTGGACTAGTTAATATGCCATCACAAAATATTATTATTAAAAGGTTTACTAACATAACAGACATTTCCTATAAGCAGGATAAATATACGATCCAGGAAGTTGATGATCCTCAGACATCTATAAAGAAAAGTAGACTTTGGCATAAATTTATAAGCTTCCTTTTATATGCCTCGTTTGAACAAGCTGGAGCTATGATAATTACTATTATGATATCGAATTATTCGGAATCATTAGGCCTCTCACAGCTACAAGGTTCTTCTATGATTTCTTTTATAGGCTTTGGAGACTTGAGTGGAAGCATGTTAGTACTTATAATAGTTCTTATAACAGCTCGCATTGAAAGTCGAAATAAGTTTAAACTTATAAACCGAGTTCGAACCTTAGGTCGTTTGAATAGTTTAGATGCCTCGATTGGCACATCAAATATCAGTGTTATTTTCAAAGAATTGCATTTTGATAATAAAGTGGCAAAAATAAAGAATATAGAAAGCAAATATCATTTAAACCAATCCAACTCAGCAGTCTTGAGTACTCAAATCAATTACAAGAAGAAAATTATATTTTTTCATTTAACTGTAATTTTGCACTGTATCACGTGTCTAGCTTATTTAGTAGTCGATAAATATAAATTTTTTATATATGAAACTCTATGCTTTCTTAATTATATATTTGGAATTCTTTATGGCTGCCGATTGGCTATACTTACAACTTTCATAATAGATGTATTTGGTAAAGAAAATTTTACTAAAACTTATTCTCTATATGTTATGTTTGCTGGGTTGGGAGCTCTAATTTCTATCCCAGTCACCTCGTGGATCATAAAGATTATCGGAACTCAAAAGTCACTATTTTATTTAACCTCATTAATATTCACATTTTGTGAAATTTTTTTAATCATTACCACTTTTTAAAATATATCATATTTTTATTCATTATCCATTAATAAATCAAGTTGTAGTGATTGAACTCTCGTGAATGTATATAAATTATCATACAAGCCTCAAACAATTATTCTTCGCATTTTGGTTTCACTTATATATATTTTTTTTGAATATACTAATGTCCACAATAAAATTTTAATTTAACTATTAGAGCCTTGTTTTAAGCATATATTTTATCAAGAATGCCAATCCATTATTTATATTATAACACTTTTATTAATTAGATTCTGGAATATCTATTTTTATACTTATACAACATTATTAAGCTGCAGCCCCACTTATAATGCACTTCTTATAAAAATACAAACGTTTAGAAGCGTACCTAGGATCTCTTTGGAGAGGTGGAACGGGAGATAAATAAATAAATCACACAATTTTTCAATAAATAATTAAATCCTATTTATAATTAAAATATAGTTTTGGAAAATTTTTTGAGAGGCTCAGGTGCCCCGACTCTCCCCCTAACCTTCTAAATACGCGACTAATTTATTGAATTTAATATCATTTCAATATTTATTCCAATAAATTTAAACGTAAATATCATAAGTCTTATCACTTATAATTTAATTTAATTTACATACTTTTTTATTAATTTCTGTATTATATTAAAATTCAAAATGTATTTTATATTTCACCTCAAGTAATATTTTATCTAAAATATAATTTGCATATTAAGATTACAACAAATATATAAAGATGTCAATTTTGATATTTAAAAAAAGAATGAATAAATGATTATTATATTATGCACCTTTTTTAAAATAAAATTGTTTTTCCATATTAAAAAATAGAGAAAAATTATTATGACCACGAATAATAAAATAAGTAAAATAAGAAGTATACGAAATATCTTATATTGTGGAAGCTTGCTGCAACTCCAATATCCAAACTGAAGAGAATATTATAAATATTTATAAGAAGGGATCCAAGAAAGGATTATTATGCTACATTAGAAATAAAATAACTGTCCCTTAAGACAAAAACAAAATATTCAAAGTAGTACTCCTACGCATACAAGGGTTCTAGAGTGAACTAAAGAAGAGATAGGGGATGGGGCAGCGATGGCTGCTAGCAGCCAGCCTCTTCAAGGCAGTTGAGCAGATATAATAAAGGATGCTATCAGGGTTAAATTGTCCCTTCTAAAAAATTTGAATTTTTTCATAGAGGTATTTTAGCATATTATTAATATTTTTATCATGAAATGAATGTTATAAAATATTTTATGAACAAAATTATAGTATATTCATATAATTATACATTTTTAATTAAAAAACGAACCCTTCCATATTCTAATTCTTTCTTAAAAAGTATAGCCAATAGAAATAGAGGAATATCATAATATTAGCTTTTGACTTGCAGTGTATACGTGTTTAAATAAAAAATATTGCAAATTATTTTTGTAACAGAGGAGGCATAAAAAATGGTTACTCATATTGGGGACCAACCAAGATAATATTGAATACTTCATACTATCTTGCGAGATCAAATAACCCATTTTTGGATTTTGAATTGTTAATAGATTTACAAGAGCACAACGTTTTAGATATAGGCATATTTTGCATTCTAGATATTTTGCTTTGTTAATAATTTATGGCCGAAGAAATGCAAATAAAAATTGTAAATACTATTACAATTTATAATCGAAAATTATCCTGAAAGATGAATCTATTACGTTGTCAGATAACCCCGCCTTGGCTATGCATAAAATAAGGATGGGTGTCCTCTTATGATAATCCCATTTTTGAATTTCAAGACCTGATTGAACTGGAATCGAAAGATGCAGAGATAGTTCATACCTTACTGGATCTTCTAAAATCCGTTACGTTTTCCGAAATTTATTTGTAAAAATTGAAATTCTTTTGTTAGCGATAGCTGCAGTGTCATGAATGGAAAGAAATTTGGTATTCAAAGAGTATTAGCGTAATACAGCCAACCATCAAGCTCTGGCATTGTTTAAATCATCATTTAGAGCTGTGTTCGATGCAGTAAAAAGTGTTACAGGCGTTAATCACATTACAGTCTTTATTGACGCAATATATAATTATATAGTTAATCTAACAAAAATCAAAACGAGTTGGATTAAATAGCCTCTGAATTGGGCATTCAGTCGTTGAAGATTGGAAGTATACCTGATGAATAATGGGGTTTAGCAGTCTGGAATAACTATGAGGCCGTGTATACGTACTTCAAAATTCAGAAAATTCCAGCAACAGTGTAAAATTTAACGGGCTCTTGACCCCGTTAGAAAGTGGTGAATTCTTATCAGATTATGCCTTGATGTATAATGTTCTATTTGAATTATCTAATCTTGCTTTAATGCTTCAGACAAGAATACAGTTTACAGAGTGTTGTATTGCTTAAGAAATTGGTGGGTGGGGGGGGGGGGGTTATGATATTTTAATATATCATCAAAAAATATGATATATAAAATCGACTTTTTAAAAATTTCGATAAATCTTTCATTGCTTCTTTTTCTTTGGGCTGTATTTTTTTATTCACCAGCGATGATCCCTATTACATTTTTTGACACATGGATCTGGAATCCATTCCGACATCGAAGCTCCATTAATATTTATGAACTTTTAATTTGATAAATTATTTACTCTTAAACTTGTTCGTTTATCTGTCATGATCAAAATCATCAGATGAATACCTTTTTTGCACTTGAGTGTAGCATAATCTACACACTTAATAAATTTTAAAAAATTTTCATTATCAATTACATAATTATTTGAAATATATGTGTCGTAGATATTAATGGATTTTTGAAAAACAGATCAATTGTAAGAATTCTTTATTTCAACATATTAAAGCAACAACCGTATTATAATAGATAAAAAAAACATTTTGCAAATCAATTAATTTTAAAAAGTATTTTGGATTTAAGCATCCTGTGAGTTGTTATGGATCCTGTGAAAGAAAAACTTTTCATTGGCGCTAAAAAAGTTAAATTGTATTATAATAGTTAAAAATAATTTCTTTTAAGATCAAGGACTTACAATCTCATGGAGGCTCAAAAACAGTTTTTTAATTATTTTTAAAATTACCTTTTTTAAAAAATTATCCAAAATTACCTTTGACGCTACTGTTTAAGATATTTTACTCTTCATGTATTCATATCACATCTAAAATTCTATATTCTTTCTTTTTTACAATCAAAGGCGATTAACAGGAAAATATGTTAGCATTTGGAATAAATAGTTTGAAGCGGAGTCAGGGATATTATTTTAATGATAGTGCCTATATAAATAATATATTAAACAAATTTATATAAAAATCCACCTTTTAAAATAAGTGATAAAATAATATTCGAAGAAATATTAGAAAGCAACTACCTTTGAAAATATATTATAGTGAATAATTATATAAAATTTAAACTAAATTTTAAAATTATATTTTACTTTCAAAAATATATTTTTTTAAAAAGCATGTAATATAAATATTCTAAAATATATCATTAAAATTTTTAATAATTTGAACTGATTTCTATCGTTTTTAATTCGATTTGTACCATCAAAGATTTCAAGATATTTAAAGAATAAAAAAATGAGGCCAACTCGGACCTCCTGCCTATCTAGTCACACACTTCCGAAAAATAAAATATTAGGATAATGTGCAACATTGTCGTAATTAGCTATTGTTAAATTTACCTAAATTTGGACTTTAAAATAGCGTATCCAAATTTTTATTCTAAAATGTTAATCCCAAAGCATCAACTTGAAACTCACAAATGAAGTTTAAGATTTTTTTGGACTTAAATCTTATTTAGTTGCATTGAAGCAGCTCTTAGTCAGGTGATTTAAATTTAAAAGCATTTACTAAAGTAGTGCATTAGGAAATTGATATTAACATCAATATGATTAATCAAAAATTACTCAATTTAAAATATTATAGATTTGAAATTAACAATGAAAATAAAATTAGAAATATATAACCCTCCTTTTGATGCTTCTAACCGAATTCTCAGTTAAACTTTATTTGGATTATGTAAGGGGTTTACTACAAACTATCAAAAATTGTAAATGTGAAAAAGATATTTTTAGAATACAAATTAAAAACTTTCCCCTTCTTTACGATGATTGCATGTATATTGTTTGGCATGAATATGAGTTTGCTAATATAATGTGTAAGTTTTAAATTACATTTAAAAATATAGCAGAAAATTATCCAAAAATAAGTTTTATTTGAAAAATAAGGACTATGATATTGTACAATAAATACATTTGAGCAATATATGCATATTATAATAGGTTTATAATAAAAATATTGAATAAATTTTTATATCAATAAATTTTGCCCTTTGAGAACCCCTCAATATTTTTCTCCCATCCCCTATAAATAATTTGGGAGTATAATGTACCCCCTCCTCCCCACTTATGTAAACGGTGGGTTTGTTTAAGTCTTTGCAACAGAGTTGTTAAAGTAGCGAGCTACTTAACGCGCTATCTTTTTTGGTAGCTATAGCTAATAGCAGCTACTTTTTTTGTAATTATTTAATTTTTTAGCGTGCTACTTTTTTTGAAAGTAGCTTACTTAACTATTTAAAAAATATAATGAAGGTAAGTATAAACATGAAAATTTAAATATAATATCATAATTAATTATTATTTTTATGATTTATTATTTAATTTTGAAATTGAAATATATTTTCAATTTGTAATTTATATTTTCATTTGTATTATAAATCTAAATCACGTGTTAATATAAAATGTCATCGCCCATGGATATTCAAATCGTTGAAAGTGTTTCAGACAATGATATTATTGAAATGGAAGATACCAGGGAAGTAAATGTTCTTAATAGCTATAATATAAATTTCCCATTCCCTAGATTTGAAAATTTTTTTAAATAAATATAAAAACCAAAACTGGCTTCAAATTTATTTGTTTAAAATGTAAAAAAAATATTTCCTCAAATCAGTCCAGTTATTACCTCAAGAAATACCAAATGTAAATTGTCATTTTTACATTCTAATAGTATTTATTTTATAAGACTGTTCATGCCAATAGTTTTAAGGAAATAGAGAAACATCTAAATAATTTTGGTATAGGCGACTCTACATCCAAAAAGACTAATTCACTTCAAACCAAATTAATTAATAATTCAAATGCCAATATTTCTCAGATATTAGTCCTTGGTTGATAATCCATCATTTACCATGATGATTAAAACTCTATCCCCTGGTACAACAATTTTATGTCGCCAGACACTAATGAATAAAATAGCAGATAACTTTAAAGTGATGAAAGATGCTCTAATAGTATGGTCAACATGTATGGATAAGAAATTAAACCACTAAGGGCTGGAGAAAAGGAATAGTCCAAGGTAAGGGGATATTCATATGTAATAGAGACGCTAGATTGCATACTGCGATGCTGACCAGTTAAGAGACCTTGTGTTAGCAGATACTAATAAACGGGTGATGTCGGGCAGCGATCAGGGGGAGTGGTGTGAGGCACCAAGATGCAGGCGGACACACAAGCCACCAAAACGAATTATCGAAGAGTAGTAGGCCTTCCTCTCAATTAATAAAGGGGAAATGTAGTAATATATTGTAATATACTATTTATACATCATGAATTATTATATTCGTCAATTAGATATGGTTATAATGATTATATATAAATATTCATGATTAATATAATATTGGGTGAGGTTAATTACCTAACACCCATAGCATCAATTATAATTATAATTTTTGGAATCAATTTTATATGATTTGTGGTATTATGTAAATTAAATATTGTACGAAATTTAACATTTTTATATTTGAATAATAATAGTTTAATTTTATATGTTTATTCTTCGAAAAATTAGTAATAGTTGTACTAGATTTTACATTTTTATATTTAAATGATAATATTTTAATTTTATATTTTTATTCTTCGAAAAATTATTATATTTAATATGCAAATAATTATGTATATATATGATTCAATTTTCAATAAAGTTAGTTAGAGTGAAATTTTATAAAAAAGAAAAATTTGTTTTACATTAATTATAGTATCTGAAATTAATTATAGACAGAGAGATTCTAAATATTTCTAAATAGAGAAAAATTTAATATACCTTTGATTCCTAATTAGCTCTCCCACTACAACATTAACACCCTGAGTTAAGTTCTGACTTGTAACAAATTGGACCGAAGTAAATCAGGGCCTGTTAGATATTCACTTAGGAATTCAAAGGTAGAAACAAATTTATTTTTATGTTATATAAATTATTATTACTTTTAGTTATTATAGTAGTAATTTTATATGTATGCAATTTTTTGAAATTATTTAAAATTTTATTAATTAAGTGGTTATTGAGTACTTTATAATGTATATTACACAGATTAATTTATTAAGTTTAGTTTTTGAATATATAGGTATAATTATAATTTTGTTATTAATTTTAAGTTTCTAGGTAGGATTAATCATAGGTAGAAATACTTCGGTAATAAGATTGGAAAATAAAGATTTAGAAAGAATAAAGAACGCTATAAGAAAGGAAAGCAAGATAAGTCAAATAAATAATGAAGGTAAATGTTACAGTTGTGGAAAGTTCGGACACATTTCGAGGCAATGTGATTTAACTGGACATTTAAATTGCACGAGATGTGGACGGAAAGGCCATTTAGTAACAAATTGTAGAAGTTTTGCAGATAATAGTTTAATATGTTTAAAATGTGGACTAAAAGGACATATTCAGGAAACATGTAACAGATGACTATATAAAAGAGAGAATAAGTATATAAATTATAATAGTAATAGTATATCTGATTTTTATAATTTTAATTGTAAATTAGGAATAAATGATAATAATATAAATGATTTAGAATATTCGAATAAATATAAGATAAATGATAAAAAAAATTTTGAAACAGAAAACATATGCAAGATTGATTTGGAAAATATTATAAGGAAAAATATATGTCCTAGGATTAAAATAAAGATAGGTGAAATGGAAATTAGCTTTTTATTAGATACAGGAGCCAAGATTAGTTTAATGAGTGTAAAAGAATTTAATAAATATTTTTCAAAAGATAGATTCATCACAAAGAAAATAAAAGTGAGACAGGTAGATGGGAGCATGATTAAAATTCTTGGTTTTTATATAATAAAATTGATAGATATAAGGAAAGAAATAAAGTTATGGATAACGACACTAAATATGGAACCAATTTTAGGTTGGAAGGACATTAAGAAGATGGTCCTGATTATAAGTGGTGGTCTTTATTTGAAAATATACAAGAGAACAACAAAACAACTAAAGAGATAATAAGAAGTGAGGATAAAGAGAAGACTGAGTTACCTTGTTTAAAAGTCAATCAAGAGATAGTTCTCGATGAACTTAAAAATCGAACACCAGAATTTTTGTTTAAATATAGAAGCAATTTAGAAGAAAATAAGAAAACAAGAGATATAAAGACAATAGAAGTAGATTCAGTCGAAATTAAACAATAAATTAATAATATGGTAGACCAGAATGTTGTTGAGGGTATTTTTGACAAAGAAATAAAGATTATTTTGAATAGGTATAAGGAAGTCTTTAAAGAAGAATTAGGTACTCTGAAAAATTTTGAAGTAGATATACGATTAGAAGAAAATTATAGGCCTAAGTTTTGCGGCATAAGAAGATTACCGTTTTCGTGGATAGAAGAGATAGATAAAGAATTAGATAAATGGTTAAAAGACGGAATAATAAAACCAATAGTGCATAGTGAATGGGCAACACCTTTAGTGCCCATAAGAAAACCAGATAACAGTTTAAGATTGTGTATAGATTATAAAGTAACAGTTAATAAGTTCATAATAAATGAAAAGTATCCACTACCTAGAATAGAACAACTGCTAGCGAATTTAAGAGGAGATACCCTGTTTTCAAAGATTGATTTTTCGAATGCTTATTTGCAAATTAAGGTGAGTGAAAAGACAAGTAAGATACTAACGATTACAACGCATAGAGGTTTGTTTGCATTCTGCCGACTACCTTTTGGTTTGAAAATATCAGCGCCAATATTTCAAAGAACGATGACGGCGTTATTTCAAGGAATAAAAGGAATAATGTATTATTTAGACGATGTTTTGATATCTGGTAGAACAGAAGAAGAACACAATTCGAGATTAGTTAAAGTGTTAGATATTATATTAGAAAATGGTTTAAAAGCTAATTTGAAGAAGAGCGTTTTTGGAGTAAAAGAAAAAAAGTATTTAGGACATATTATAAAAGGAAATGAGATTACGCCAATTGTAAAGAATATTGATAAGATCATGAATATGAGAGCCCCGAATAATAAAACGGAGGTACAAGCGTTTTTAGGAGCAACAAATTATTATCATCGGTTTATTCAAAATTTTGCAGAAATTGCTACACCGTTGTATGATCTATTAAAGAAAAATAAAAAGTTTGAATGGGGATAAGCACAGGAGAAAAGTTTCGAAAAACTGAAAATAAAGATGGTAGAGAAGCCGATTTTAAGCTGTTTTAATGAGAATTTAAATATTATTTTAGCAGTCGATGCCTCTAATGAAGGTATAGGAGGAGTTTTATTGCAGATGATCGATAATGTTGAGAAACCTATTTTATTTTTATCGAGACGATTTAATAGCACTGAGAAAAATTACTCAACGATAGAAAGAGAGGCTTTAGCAGTAAAATTTGGACTTACGAAATGCAAGGAATATCTGATAGGAAAAAGGTTTTTATTGTATACGGACCATAAGCCGTTGGTAGATTTATTTAAGAAGGAAAATAAGGAACTTATGATTTCACCTAGGCTGCAAAAATGTCTAATTTTAGTTGGTAATTTCGATTTTGAGATAAAATTCAGAGAAGGTAAACAAAATTGCTTACCGGACATTTTATCAAGATTGTTTAATAAAGATATTGAAGACAAAGAGCCAGTAATCAATAGTTTAGAATATATAGAAGAAGAATAAAATGTAAATGGTAATATTATAAGAGCTGTGAGAATAGATACAAGAGAAAGACCTATAACATTTGAAATAGTAGAAAAGATATCCCAACAAGATGAAGAATTAATAAGAATTAAAGCTTGTTTAAAAGGAGATATAGAATGGAAAAATGAAGATAAAGCGTTTAAAAAAGTTAAGAGTGAATTAAATATAGAAGACAATTGTTTATTGAGAGGATATAGATTAGTGATACCGAATAAATTAAGAAAGGAAACCTTAAATGTAATACATTCAGGTCATCAAGGCATAGAAAGAATGAAAAATAAAGCAAGAGAATATATGTGGTGGCCTAAGATGAATAAGGAAATAAAAGAGTTAGCGAGGAGCTGTGAAACCTGTAACATGTGGGCTAATGTTTCAGCAAAGAATAAGGAAGATAAATGGCCAAAGACAGACATTCCATGCGAAAGAATACATGTAGATTTTTTAGAATATGAGAAGAAAAGATATTTTATCATGGTAGATGCAGGTTCAAAATGGATAGATTGTCAGCAAGTTTCAGGTTTATCAACAAGAGTAGCTTTAGATAAGATAAAGGATTTTGTAGGCAAAAATGGATTAATGAAGACGATAGTATCAGATGGAGGTCCAGCTTTTAAAGGTAGAGCATTTGATAAATTTTGTGATAGGTGGAATATTAGACATTTATTATCACCACCTTATTACCCAAGAATCAATGGACAAGCTGAGCGAATGGTAGCGTTAATAAAGAGTTTGTTGAAAAAGGAAAAATATGGAGAAGGTAAATGGTGGTTATCATTGTTAGCATATAACAATACAGAAACAGCAAAAGGAAAGTCACCAGCTGAAATATTTTTAGGAAGAAAGACGAGATCAGAATTAGATTTTTTAAAGGAAAAAGTGATAAGGAGAGAACAAGTAGAGATTGAAAGATTTCCAGTAGGAAGTTTGGTGTGGGTATTGTTGTTTGATGGGCCTATTAAATGGGGGAAGGGTGTAATAAGCAAAAATATTGGAAAAAAAAAGTAGAAGTAAAGATTGAAGGACAAGAAGGAGTTTTTACAAGGCACCTGAAGCAAGTAAGGCTTAGAAGCTTAGGGCCTTAGAGAGAAATAAGAAATATACGAAGGATTAGAAGAAATAAATTGATGAAAGACGTAATTATGAGAATCAGATTTACTGATGAGACATAATTAAGAGATTCATAATTTAGAAAGGAATAAATTGATGATATACATAGTAGGAGAATCATAATTGAAGGAAATAAAAGGGATGATAGACTTAAAGAGTAGAGAAGAAATTTTAACCTAGTATAGAGAAATAAGAGTTCGAAGAATATATATATATGTGTATAAAGTATTTTATTTAGATGGCCTCATATGTTAGAGTTGGTAACAAGATAATGAGGATCGAGATAAGAGACGTTGACGGTTCAGAAGAATCAAACAGATGGGTAGAAGCGGCAAGGAATGAAGCCAGACGAAGATACGGGGAGTGGTTACAAGAAGTTCCGACTAGAACAAGAGGGGATCGAAGAACAACCCCATATGGTGCAAGAAGGAGATTAGATCGTTGGGCCTGTGGTGGAGAACATAAATTACGGTTTTGTCCCAGCTTGAAGTTAACAACGGATAATAATTCAAGTGTACCGAGCAGGAACATGGTAGAAGCGGCGAACACAATGGGGGTAAGGGAGAACTGAAGGAGGGAGATGTGGTATTATGTAAATTTAATATTGTACGAAATTTAACATTTTTATATTTGAATAATAATAGTTTAATTTTATATGTTTATTCTTCGAAAAATTAGTAATAGTTGTACTAGATTTTACATTTTTATATTTAAATGATAATATTTTAATTTTATATTTTTATTCTTCGAAAAATTATTATATTTAATAAGCAAATAATTATGTATATATACATGATTCAATTTTCAATAAAGTTAGTTAGAGTGAAATTTTATAAAAAAGAAAAATATGTTTTACATTAATTATAGTATCTGAAATTAATTATAGACAGAGAGATTCTAAATATTTCTAAATAGAGAAAAATTTAATATACCTTTGATTCCTAATTAGCTCTCCCACTACAACATTAACACCCTGAGTTAAGTTCGGACTTATAACATGATTAACAAATTTGTGAAAGCATATATTAAAGATTGAATAAACCAGTGCATGTAAGTTTAGTATAAGTGGATTAATTTATTATTAGCAGATGCTTAATTTTTGACTATTTATTTTAACGATTTTATGGCTAACCTGATTGGTTTTAGACAATTTTTTGGCTAGGTCTAATTAGGCTCAGGTGTGGTTTTTAGCCGAGTATCTAACACTATATATAATTCACTTAAAACTATTTAAAATGATAATATATTCCATCTCACTGTCATCAAATATTTTTGGTTTATGAATCATGGCAAAAAGAGATGAAAAATTTAAAACCATTAAGTCTTCATACAATTTAATGTAAAATATTAGTAATATCATACAGACATAATATAATCATCTAGTATCAACAAATTTAAATGTTAGTTCGTTTTATTTCAGAATAGTCTTTTAATAAAGAAAATATACTTGTTTTTAATGGACAAACTTTATCTAGATGTCCAGGCTTTCACACATTGGGTTCTTCCCATAATTAGTATCGCCTTTCTACACTATAAAACACACCCTGAATGAGAATATTGATATCAACAATAATTCAATACCTCGTACTACACCAAACGCCCAAAATGACTTACCAAACCATTTATACCCATACATTTAATTTTTTAAATAATACGTTTCATTCATCCCAAAAACAGGTGTTCTTGATATTATGTTATTACTATTCCTAAGCCTTTCCTCAGTACTTCATGTTTTAAAATTAACTAACTCTTCTAATTTATAATTAAGCTTAAAATTTTGACGACATTTGAAATTTTTAATTTAATATTTCTCAACTTAATTACCAAAAAATTGTAAACTACCTTTCTTCATAATGCACTGTTGATTGATTTAAATTTGAATATTATTTATTTTATATATTAACTATTTAAGTTGATTATTTAATATGTTCAATTAACTTTTAATATTTATATATATATAATGTTTTTTAGATAAAAAATATATAGTAATAAATTTGATTTAAATTTAAATAGTAATAGTTGAACTAAGTCCTTTCGTTTATTTCTTTTATGGTGCCCCGGTTACGGTGGTACGTTTTTTCCTTTTTCTTTCTCTTTAAAAAAAAAAATAAAACAAAGTAAAATAATAAAAGTTTAAAATATCTTTACCTTGAATTCTTTTGTAAAAAATAAAAAGAAAGCGAATTACTTATCAAATTCGTCGTTCGATATTGGAGATGATAAAAGGACATATAAAATTTTTTTGACTTTTCTTTTCGATAGTCAAAATTTTATCCAAATTTACAAAATTATAAAAGGTAAAAAAATTTTATTTAGAATAAATATAACTTGTTAACTTCTTGTTTCTTTTATGGCGCCCTGTTACGTTTTTGTAAAAAAAAAAAAAGAATAAAATATAGAAAATTTGCCTAAAATTAAAATAAAAAAGTATAAATTAAATTAAATTTGAAATTGATGACTACCTTATTTATTGATTTGACTACCTATTGTGACGATTGCTTAATCCATTGAGATGACTCTATTTATATGACTACCTATTGTGACGATTGCTTAATCCATTGAGATGACTCTATTTATATGACTACCTATTGTGATGACTATCTAACCTATGGAGATTGCTTAACCTATGGAGATGACTACCTATTATGACTACCTTATCTATTGTGACTACCTAATCTACTGAGATGACTATCTAACCTATGGAGATTGCTTAACCTATGGAGATGACTACCTATTATGACTACCTTATCTATTGTGACTACCTAACCTACTGAGATGACTATCTAACCTATGGAGATTGCTTAACCTATGGAGATGACTACCTATTATGACTACCTTATCTATTGTGACTACCTAATCTACTGAGATGACTATCTAACCTATGGAGACTGCGTAACCTATGGAGACTGCGTAACCTATGGAGATGACTAAGAAGTTAAAACATATGAATTAAAAGGGATTGATTTAAATAACCCTTATAAGTAATACTTAATATGATAAAAATGTTTTTGAAATAAAGCTTTTGAAGACAAAAGGTTATGTAAAAATTAAACATCATTATTTTAGAAAAATATTGTGTGAAATTTAAATTTTTTTTTAAGAGAGGGAAATGTGCATAATATTTGCATATTTTAACCTCGGAGATTGAAAATAAATAAAAATAAATTAAGTATTAAAACGCTACTAATTAAATATGGAAACGCTAAAAAATGTAAAACGCAAAAAATATAAAACGCTAAAAATATAAAACGCATAAAACGCTAAAAGTATAAAACGCTATGATTAACTTAACACCTAAAAAATAATATAATAATCATTTATCATTCCTTATTTTGGATTTTATTCCTTATTCCTTAAATTATCATTCCTTATTACATATTTTATTGTTCCGAAATTCAAAATTTTATTCGTACATATTATTCATACATTTGATTTGATCAACTATTCCAAATTACATATTCCGATTTATTCCAAATTCCAATATTCAACTGGATTAATGATAATAACAATTTTGAGAAATGTGAACAACATACGATAAGGATATCAAACCAACGATAACGTTCAACGATTTTATCAAACCTACGTGATTGATTCAAGCCTACAAAAAACGTACAAATTCACGCAACTCTAATAAACGATTTTATCAAACCTACGTGATAGAATCAAGCCTACGAAAACATTTGAGACTTATGCGCTAACCAAGATAAAACCGAGTACAATCGAAACAGGAAAAACTTCTAGGACAACAAGCTCTCGATGACTGCTGAGAAGAAGCTTCGTTATTTGTAGAAGAGGGGGAATGTTGATTGATTTAAATTTGAATATTATTTATTTTATATATTAACTATTTAAGTTGATTATTTAATATGTTCAATTAACTTTTAATATTTATATATATATAATGTTTTTTAGATAAAAAATATATAGTAATAAATTTGATTTAAATTTAAATAGTAATAGTTGAACTAAGTCCTTTCTTTTATTTCTTTTATGCACTATCACAAACAAATTATTTGTTGTGATAGTTTTATTTAATTTTGTTAATAATAGAAAATCAAATTTTGAATGGTAGTAATTCCCCAACCAGTGATATACAACTTTTAGAAACTATTAATTAGAATATTAAACCTTCAAAAAGCAGCCCACAATGTTTTAAACATAGATACAAATTTAAGTTCTTATAAATAATGATATAGTTTTAAATGTTAACTACTCTCATAATATCAATATCGTAATCCTACATCTCCTTAATAACATTTCTGTCTCCTGTTTATTGATTGATACCTCCAAGCCTAAAGTTATTATTCGAATCCCTTAAAGTGCTTTGTGGCTAAATATTTCTCTGATTGCATTTCCTCCCTCTTCCATAATTTCAATTGTGAAAAGGAATAACTCAGATTTTTTTATGACTTTAATACTTTCAAGTGCCTGACAAATCTTTACGCAAATCTTTAACTCAACATATTAATGATGCCACCCTTAACAAAGATCCATGCCTTTTTGGTGAATTTTTATCCTCATATTGCAAAAATAATCTCCTTAGTTATCGAAGCTAACCTTATCTCTAAAAATTGATAAGACATCAACGTTGCGCTTAGGCTAGCATCAACTTATGATTCACTTGCTGGTGCCTCTCATGATACCTATATCAAGCTTTGCACCACACTTCTTAACTCTACCATCATTCGCGCGACTGATTTCATAAAGGAAGAGGTTCGAAAAGCCATCCTTACAATCAATCCATCGTGATTCCGCCTGTGAACTGAATGAAATTTGTCCATTTCAAGAGAACAATACTTCTCCATTAATATGTTCCCATTCTTCATTCCTAATCTTTCTTACCAACTTCTGCAATAAAATTTTGGCTGGTGATATTCCAGATTTTGCGTCTCCCATACTTTTTGGTACACGACTCATTGCCTTGCAAAGACTTAATAATGATATCTAGGCAATTGCTATGGGCTCTTCCTTTAGGCCCTTTTTCCCAAAATGAGTTCCCCAAGAATTAAGCATGATGCATCTCTCATCTTGAGTCCTTTTTTTCAACTGGCGTTGGGGTTGCTGGTTGTTGTGAGACTGCGGTATACTTAACTCGTATTCATTTTAGAAAACAATCCCTCAAATTTTCTATAGAAGGGATTCAACTGGGTGATCTTCTTGGTCAATTGCTATTTTGTCTCGGAATCAACGATATGAAGGCAATCAATGTCTCCTGCTCTCTTTCTCTCCATGCTTGGCACATAGATAATGGTATAATCTGTGTCTCATCCAATGAGGTCATTAAAGCGATCGATATAATTTTAGAGATTGGCTTTCTTTAAGGTTAATTCTCAATCAAATCAAATCAGTCTAACTATACAGTTCCGAAATTAACTCCCACAATTTTAGAATCATCACTCAAGATCATCAAAGTCACTTAAAATATCCAGTTGAAGATAACACCGCTGTTTGGACCTTTCTGGGTTCAGCCCTTGAGACTTTTATCATGGGTGATATCCTTCTCCTCCTTCAATATACCGCGCATTCTTTGCGCTTTAAGAACTACTCCTGCTTTTAAATATACTGGTCCTTTGAATTCATATGAAGCGGGAGTCAAGGAACTTACCTAAAAGATCCTAAATCTTAAATTCGGAAAATCTGCTTGGGCTCAAGCTTTCTTCAAACAAAATTTCGTGGTCTTAGCATTAGATCTTCTTCTTATTTAATTTTAACAACTTTTATCTAAAGTTGCTTATTGACAAAACCTATTGTTACCGCTCACTCTCCTGTGGACGATTCGTCGATCACTGAGACATGAGATTTATGGAGATCTCCAATTTATGCTGAAACTTCCTTGCAGAATGGGACATTCTAGTTGTTATCTGCAGCGTTAAAACTCTACTATCAAGCATGCAGCCCCTAGATTGCCCTTTCTTTTCGTTACTGCTAAATGACTCCGGGCACGAGTTCCTCGAGGCAATCCCTTCTGTTAATCTTCAATTACAACTCATCAAAAATGAATTTACTCATGCCATTGGAATACGTCTCATTTTCTCAATTACTTAACCTTACCTTTGCTCTGGATAGGATGTTCCTGTTAATTAAAATAAAATATAAATATATATAATCGAAAGAATGACATAGCCTGCGATGCCGTTCATGCAAAAAATATTTTTCTAGACACAATCATTGTAATGGTATTATTCAACATGCATTTAAATCTGCGCAGATACCATCGATATCCTAGAACCTATTCATAGGGGTAGTCAAAGGGGGGGGCAAGGGGAACCCCCCCCCCCAGAAATTTATCACCTTTTGTGAATATCATTTTAAGCTAATAAAATATATCCCCCTTAGTCCTCCCCCACTCCCTGACCCTCAAATATGTATGCATATATCTTAAATAATAATTTGAAAGAAAGAATGTAAAAGTTCATATTTTTTTATAAAACTATTCATCATAATTTATAGATTTTTGGGAAAATAAATTTATAAATATATAAAATGAACCAAAAATGTTTTTTAATAAATGGAATATAAGCCAAAGATAAGTCTTAGACAGAAGTGAAATGTATTATAATTATTAATAAAAGATCCATAAAATTACTAAATAATATAATATATCAAATATAATTTTTTATAAAGTGAGTAATTTTAATTTATTTATCTTAATAAAAGTAAAATATAATTATAAAACTATTGATAAAATTAAATAATAAATTAAAAAAATATTAAAGCACAATACAAACAGTGGAATATTATATGTCGTAGATTTACAGTATATCTAATTATCTAATGACAATCAATTAATTTTTACCAATATAGCGAATTATATATTTTACAAAAAACTATAAAAAATTGATAAGGACATCAGAATATAAGACATTGTGGGATGAATAATATGAAGATTAAATTTTAATATCATTTTTACTTAAAATAAATAGATGGCGTTAAATAATTAAATGCAAATTGTTGCTATACATTGATTAGTAAAATTTGTTAAATTATTAACTGTAAAATATTCTCTAACTGTCAAATATGTCTGTAAAAGTGGAATTTTACCTAGTATTTTATAACTAATTCTATATAATAGAGTAAAATCAACTATATGTCTACTTACTTTTTATAAATAAATTTCTTATAATTGTTTGGAATAAATTATTACCATGCTCTTATATTAAGGTATATACAATACAAGTAATTTATTATATTTTTATTTTATATAAACTAATAAAAATATATTTCATATTTGAGGCTTATTTTTTTTTTATTAAAATTTGTATAAATATTTTATGACTATATATAGACTAAAGTAACCCGGCCGAAGGCCGGGGAAAAGAGGGCCGAAGGCTCGCCCAAAAGGGAGTCTGGGGGCGAAGTCCCCAGTAATTTTTTAATTTCCCCCCCTTATGAAAATCTTGGCTACGCCTATGCACTAGCCTCTACAAATCTTAGCGCAAAATTCGGAAATATCCAATAAACACATTTTCCTACCTATAACCTACTTTACATTCGCCAGATTTGGTAGCCGTGTTTTAACGTTCTTCAAGGAACTTGGTTCTCTTATTCGTAATCACTGATGAACCCAGGAAAGGTTTCTACCTTAGGCAAAGACTCTCCATTGCTATTCATAAATTAAATTACATCAGTTTCAGTGGAAGCCTCCTTCCCAAGGAGCTAACCAAACTTTTTTTTTAAAATCCATTTTAATATTTTATTTTTTTTGTATATAATAATCCTTTTCATATTTTAATTTTAATGTGGATAATTGATGAAGTACATATATTATAATAGAATAGAATATAACATATTAAACATAATACTATTTATAAAATAACATAATAATCTTTGTGAAAAACATTTAAAAAAAATTAAATTATAAAATTATTCTGATCACAATTGGTCAAATACATTCCTTGCTCAGGATTTCTCACCCATCTATATCAAGTGGTGCTCGACATTTGACAAAAATAACATATTATCCTGGGAGAAATTATTTAACTTTTAATTTCACATATTAAAAGTACCAAAAGATACAGATTGCCCATTCATCAAATTTTTAAATCACAAGTCTGGCCATCACAAAGAAACTACTCAACATAAAAATATATAATCAATGCAAAATTGGCAAAGCTCAATTCAAAAAGAAAATCATGGACAGAAATATCCTGGACCTAAAGACCTGAACGTACCCCGGACAAAAAGACACCGGACAAATATACCCGAATTTTAAAAATATGTTTATATGCTTAATAAGGAGTGGTTTTAAAAACGTTCACCTCTTTTAGGGTAAATTTTTTAAAAATTAGTATTCTTGCCTGGAGTCTTTTTATAAGTGGGTATTTTTATCCAGTGCCTTTCTGTCCGAGGTACCTTTCTCCTGCCTTTTTCCCCAGAACATTTCTGTCCATAATTCCAAAAAAGAAATTTAAGTTGTAAAGCTGCTTTATATTGTTTTTCCAACAATGACTTGGTAGCTCCGAATCCCTACGAAGTGTTTAAAGAACGTATTGTCTGGCAACTTGCAAATTCAAACATTAATCAGTTTTATCAATACAACCTCGGTTCTATTCTGTTAGTGTATCAGGAGCAATTAACTCTTTTTTGATTGCAACTGGAGGGATGGATATCGCCCATATTTCTACGAGATCTAATAAATTAAGATATAGCAGATCATACCTCTTGTTAAGCATTACAAAACAACTTTTAGTCAATGCAGAGTTACCCCACATTGTAATCCCTTTATTTTCTTGCCTACAACTAGTAGCCCTTTAAACCCCTCGAGGTATTGGGTCAATTGCCATAGTTGTCGTTTACAGATGGATAATCTATAAAATATGCAAACGAATAAAAGATAAATTATTAAATTTTTTTAACACATAATCAACTAGAATTTTGGATTCAATTAGGCTGTGAAACTGCAAGCCATGCCGGCAGGAAAATCCTAAAAAACTTGTCACAAATCATTTATTTAACAAACTTGTTATAACAATTGCTTCCAATTCATTAAACTGAAACATTGTAATTCAGAGTTTTCCTAAAAATTATCCAGAATTCTTTAACTAGTTACAATCAATCTATGAAACACCATCAATAACACATTACAAAAATTGGATAATTTTATTTGTCAGCACAAGGATTTCAACAGAGCAATTCTCTACATTCACCATTGTTCTTAACATAAATAAAATATTTCTGGATATAAAGAGATGATTAATTGTGACCAACCTGAACGCTTGATATTTGGATGACTCTATAAAAAATTAAATAAAGTCCTAGAAATTATTATCCTTAGCTTTCAACAACTAAACTTATCATCAAATAATAAAAAATGTGAAATTTATTCAATAACAAAATACTCTTATTCCCTAGATACTTCGATGACTAAAGGCAAAATATATATCCTTGAGTTACAAATAGGTGATGAGTATCCAAACATTCTCAGAAAATAACTTGGATAATCTAATATTAAATCAAAGCAAAATAACCTTAAACTCGCATACCATTACAATAGACCTATTATATGATTAAAATCTTCATAAACATTCTCAAAATTCTCTACTGCTTCAGACTATCATGTACCTAGAAATTCTTCAAAATACAAATTTTAAATTTATTTCGGAGTATATCTTCAATCTAAAATTAAGTTAGAATACATGGTTACAAATTACCCTTCCTACAATTTCGGAGGATTTGATCTTCTTTTTCTTGCATCAATAACCAAGAACTCATTTTTAAACTAATCAAACCCGCTGGGGATTTGTTGCTTAATCTCGCGTTATATAGATGGTCAAAAAATGTAGCAGAGGGAACAAATTATCTCACAATCAGCTTACAAACTAATTGGGATACAGCTATTGTGCTGCTCTTCCTTGACTATTTACTTTGATCAAGACACCGAGCAGCATACAAATCTTCATTTATTGGCTATAACAAAACCTATTATAAATAGTCAGAGAGCTCGAAGCAAAACAATAAAGTAACTCAGACGCCGAATTTAGATATGCAGTGACAATCAAGTTAGGAAGCGGACATATCACAACCTTATGAATGTCAAAAATGTGGAGCACAAGTTGATCAAAGCAAAACATCCTCTCCATTGTTTTTTTCATAGATATGATTACATACATATGCACTAGGATTACACCTGTATTCACATTTTCTTCTCTCTCTCATGGAAATTACAATTCACTTGGAATTACTGAGAGAAGAGGAAGAAATTTTTTTTCAAACTAATAAGTCAAAGGCACTACATCCACAATGTCGAGAACAAAATTAAAAAAAAATAAGCTAACAATTAATCCTTATAATTTCGAATATTCATGGCCATTACCATATGATGATGAAAACTCATAATTATTCTTTTTTTTAAAATTTATATTTATTTTTTAACATGCCTTTTTTATTAGTTTATTTAATTATATATATATTTTTTTAACGCCCAGGAAATTAGGCACAATTATATTTTAGTATTTTAACGTTATAATTTTTTATAACTTGAAACAAATTAACATGTTTTAAAATAACTAAAATGCATCGTTTACCTAATGGGCACACTAAAAATGCCATTTCTATATATTCCCTTATTGGATTGATTAGGTAATTAAAATTATAATATAAAAATGTTAAATTTGTTAATATGTTGTTCAATAAGAATAAAAATGTGTTCAATTTTATTTTAACCCCTTTATCCTGATAGACATTTTACACTGGTTAAGGTAAAATAGAAAAAATGTCACATTTCACATAAATAGTTATAACTCCTAAAGTATTCTAGGAAGAAACCCACTTTTGTTTTATTTTTTAGATGAAAGATTGGGCTACCATTGATCAATAAATGTCTACCTTAATTTTGTTTTAAATTCTAATTGAAAAGTGGAAAATATGACCGTTCCGGTTTCTTCTATAAGGCTAGCTCAAATTTTTTAAAAGTGTCAATTGGAGCATTCTAATATTCGAGCGTCAATATCAATTCTTTAAACAAATGATAAAAAAATTTTTTAATTTAATTAAATTTCATATTTTTATTTTATTTAGTTTTGTCATACCCTTTCTAATATCCACAATAATAATAAAGCATTGAGCTCATTTAATATTCTTTTAATAAAATTATAAATGTTGGTTTATATTAAATTATGTAAAAAATACATATATGCTATTTTGCTTGACGGGGGAAAAAAATTAACGTTTTGCACTTTAAATGTAGTATAAGAGAAGTGACCAGAAGACCACTTTAAAATAATCATTTCAAAATATTTATTTACAATTTGATCAATTGAATAAATAGATTAAGGTAAGGTAAATGACATAAAATACATATTTCGACAAGTTTTGAGATAAATTGGCCCAATTGTTAAAATTTAAGTGGGGTGGCAGGTCTACGCCCATCGTCGTTTAAGGTACTTATCCCCTACAAATATTATATGGATTAATGACTCAGATAACACAAATATTTCATGCATTTATACAATTCAATTATTTCGCTAACATAGTTAAATAAATATTCAATCATACAAAATAAACATTTGATTAAAGTTTTAATATAACTCCAATATAAAAGTATATTCGATATATTTTTTTAAATTCATTATTCAAGCATGTAAGATTAAATAAATTACTTTATATATTATTATAAAATATATTTACATATTACACTATCCCATTTTTAAATTCTACCAAATATTTGCACTTTGATACAACTTTTTCAAATTTCCATTTACTATAATAGACGGAAAACGAGACTATAGTAAGAATTATTAAGCAAATGATAAATGTCGTGGTCGTTATATAAAACATAGCTAACTGGTTATCAAAAACGTTTGATAGCCAGGTGGCTAATGGAAGACAGACAAGACAACCCATTCCGGCAGCAAAAAAGTATATGCCATAGACCAGGGAAAATTTATTAGAGCCAAACAAATCGATTACCAATTGGTTTAAGAGCGCTATTCTGACTCCGTAGCAATAGCCAAATAGAAGCATCAATAGACAAAAGTGGATGTACTTGGATGAAATGTTCATTAATAGTATGGCGCTTATAATACACTGACCCAATAAGCCAGTAATAAAGAATACGCCAGTGTACGAAGAACCATTATCAAGTGTTTCGTGGAGGCCTTGAATATTTGAATTGTTTAATAGAGAAGAAGAATAGTAAATACCCCACAAAACGATGGATATGCAACCACATAATTCACCTATTCCAATCCAAGAAATTAACGTGGAGCTCAAAAATGAATTAATACCCAGTCCTTGGGCAAATTTGGTTATCATTATAAGAACTATGATACTGCTAGTTTGTTCGAAAGGGGCATATAATATAAATAGCATGAATTTAAGACTTTTCACCTTTATCTTAGTTGGTAAAGTGAAAGTTGAAGGTAATAAAATCTTAGGTTCTATAGATGAGCGAGATGAATCAGAAGAATTACATGCATTTACAATCCCGTCATTAACTGAGTCATGATGATTTATTGCACTTTGAATTTTGGGTGACGATATTAAATTTTTTTCTGAATCAGAACCCGATGATAATTCTTCAGGGCTATCACTAGCATAGTTGGACACTTTATCATTAATATTCTTATCCTGAATATCTGCATCATTCAATATATCGCCGTAGAGTCTTTTATCCTCATCACCATCGGCTTTAACATTTAAACTCATATGGCTTCTAAGCAGGGATTTTTCTTCCTCCTTGATAGATTCGATAATTTCAGCTATCACAACGGGTGGAGCGGAAATAACAGAAACTAGCGATTGTTTTCCACTAATATCTATAAAACTAACCCTTTTCGTTAAGGTCCCTCTTGATTCATTAATTCCTAAGCCTATTATCCCTCCGTCTAAATCTTTCCCAAAACCGCTATCTTCGCATTTATTACTAGGGTAGGCCAAAATGGCTGCTATAATATATGCTTGCATATAGATTGATGCCCCGATAATAAAAGATCCTCTCAAACCATATTGCTTTAACAGGGCATGAAAAATGAAAGGAAATATTATACAACCACAAGCTATCCCACTCAGCCCAAAAGCGTTAGCCAATACGTATCTCCTGACAAAACATAATTTTAATATGCAAACGACTGGTGAATATAATATTCCGCCTCCAATTCCAACCAAAAAACCATGGCTAAAACATAAAAATTCTATTTGAGTGGAAAAATACGAAGCTAAATGCCCTAAAGTGCCCACGGTGCAACCTATGACAACCGTCTAAATATTTGTTTATTTTGTATAATAAAATAATATATTAAACCACGTAGATTTAAACAAAAAGGTAAGGAAATAAGATTTCTTAAAATATATAAAGAAAGGGGGAGATTTTAATAACTGATCTAAAATGCTTAATCTTACATAGCAAAGACTTTTTATTTCACATAAATGATTAGTTTTCAGAGGGTAACAGCCGAGGCTATGCCTCAACCCGAGCTTGGGCTAAAGGGGCCTATTAAAACTTTTGCATCATTCATTGATAGAAATTTAGCATGTATAATAGGTTTGTAAGAGACATTACGTAGTTGTTTTGTATAATTATTATTCTCGTGACATTTTATAATCTCAAAATTGCCAAAGTTTACCACCGATAATCAAATCCAAACAATAGCGAATTATAAAATGATATATTACTAAAATCCATAATTAGTACGCCACCCTTTAATTTTTTTAATCGTTAGTTTTTCCAATTTTGAAAAAAAAAAATACTCAGACATTTTACTTCAATTTCTTATTGTTAATATAAAATCATAATCTTTAATAATAACCAAATAAATAGGCATAGTTAAGCGGTTAAGAAATGTAAAACAAATCGCTTCTGAAGTAAATTTTTATGAAATATGCGGCATTTTTATTTATTATGGTTAAGTAACATTTTGAGTATATATATAAACTATGGAAAAAGAATTTTCGGGAAAAACAGTGTCTAAAAAAACTTAGGAATAAAAACTGTGAGAAATAAATTTCAAGGATAAAAATAAACTGCGGAAAATATTTTCAAAACATAGATGCGGGGAACGGTAGGGATAAATGTCTTTGGAAAAAAAATCTGTATATTTATAAAATAAAATTACTAAGTGTAATATTTAAGGTCAGTGTTATATTTTTAATTGTTCCTGTATATCTAGGACGTCGGTAAGATTTAAGGGGAGGGGGGGGGAGTAGAGAATTTGCAATCTCGGTTGAGCTCAGCAAGTCAACCCAAATGTCAAATCAGATGGGGCTTGACCTTGGCCTAAAAAAATTTATTCATCTATTTTATATATTATTTATGTATGTAATTATGACTGTTTTAGCTTGGAAATGGGATGGGTATCCATTTTTTTAATCTGGTCAGGCGATTATAACAAAAAATCTTACGATTTGTGATTTTATTTTATTTTATTTAAAAGAAAAAAAACTAGAAACCGAAACGAATATAGGTTCGGTTTAGATTCAGGTTTGGATAAGAATAATGGTTCAAGATTCAGATCGGTTCTTAAAAAATAAAATATCTGTTTGGTTCGAACTCTAAGAACCGGTTATAATGCGTTTGTATACAAGCCTAAATTTGAATTATATATTTTATTTGTTGTAATTGTTAATTTTATTGAGTTCTAGAGGGTGGTTTCTTTTTATGTGACCCTTTTGCTCTTACGTGCGCCTTCATAGTATATGACAATCAGTAGTATTATATTTCGATATGTCATTTTTAATATTCTAGGCATTATAAGCTTGAAAATATTTTAAAAAACGTTGTAAATGGCAATATACTAATGTTTATAAAAATTATGACTGAGATAATTGATAATAATCATTAATGCAATTCGGAAATAAATTAAATTTTAGAAAATAATAAAAATATAACCTTCACATAATCTTATAAGCTCAAAATCATGAGGCTCAAACCGATGTTTTAGCGGTTCAGTTAAGGTTCAGATAGAAAATTATTTAACGCTTCCGGCTAGGTTCAAGTTTGATAAAAAAAATATCGGTTGGTTCGGTTCAGGTTGGGTTTAGCCCTTGAAATAAATACATGCATAATTAAATATACACATATTAAATATTGACCTTAAGCATTACCTATATATTTTTATTTTATTTGTACATATATATACGGATTTATTTTCCAAAGATTTTTTATACTTTATTTTTTTTCCCCCACCGTTTTTTTCTCTTTGAGTTTCTTATTCTACAGTTTTTATATTTCTAATTTTTTTTTCTTCGTAGTACATTTATAAATAAGATTGTTTCCGCAGTTTTCTTTGCAAGTTTATATAGATATATTTATTTATGTTTTTTTTAGCCTGAAAATCATTTTTACTTATGTTTCGTATATATAAATCAGAGACCTGCAGACATTTGTAAGACCCTGCCCGACCCGGATTTTTTTTCAAAAATATTTTCCGGCCCTGCTCGGATTTTTTTTAAATTTATTTAATTTATTTTTGATGATTTCAAATATTTGGTTTTAAAATATACGGCCCGGCCCAGATATCTTTTTTAAAAAAAATTTCAGGCCCAGCCCGGCCGGGGTAAATTGGCCGGGCCTGTCTCTGATATAAATTAATTTCAATTTCCAACATATTTTTTTATATTTTATTAGCGGATTATAAGGGAAACAAAAAAATACGAATATTATAAGAAGAAAAAAAAGAATATAAAATTGATTTTGTACCAATTCGTCACTCACGACGACACCTTATCACTCAGACATTTCGCATGGCACTTGATACCGTGACACATTATCACGCAACATTTAATCACATTTTTATAATTATTATTATTTAAAACTAATATTAGGTAAATTGTATCTATCTAAGAAGATCAAAATTTTGCGAGTTAGGGTAAGAGCTCGCAAAAAATTATTATACATAAATACAAGGCCTGCCCATTTTTTAAGAAAATATTTGATTAATCAGATCAGGTGGAAAATCATATTGCTCATATCTTCAATTTCTATTTTTAAATAATTTATAAATAAAAGAGCCATAAAAAATATTTTTTATAAATCCGAATCGGGCCATAAAATAAAAATTTTTAAATCCAGTACAAACCGAGCTTAATAACTGGTCTGGGCCATAAAATCAATTTATAAAATCTGGGTTTGTCCTGAAAATTTAACCTGTGCTGGTCTCTAATTTCGAAATTGTAAAAATTATTTGTAGATTTCGCTCTGCTTGATAGTATTAAATTCAACTTCACGAATACCCTTAAGTGAATTATTTTACGACTGTGCAAATTACAAATGATTGATTAATTAAATATTAAAATCCGATAAATTGAAAATATGAGATGAATGTTAAATGATTCATTTGTTTATTTTATTAATAATTTTTTGCGAGAATTAACCCTAACTCATAAAATTTTCGCTCTTCTTAAAAAAAACAAATGTGAGGAAATGCATATTTATTTAAATAAAAATAATCGACTTTCAAAATGTGAATAAATGTATCGTGATACTGTGTTAGTTTAGTTTGGTGTTATCATGTGTCATATGACGAAAATGTTTGAATGATAAAGTGTCGTGATAAAGTGTTGTTGTGATAAAGTGTTGTTGTGATAAGGTGTCGTCATAATAAATTATCACCGTGATGAAGTTTGCCTGACGAATAACCAAGTGAAGAAATAACGCCCGGGGGAATGTTTATAAGCTTTATAAATATTCTTTTTATTTTTTACATAAGAGAAATCCGAAACGAATATTTAATAGCATTTTTAAAGATTATCTATTTTATCTTTAATTTATGATAATTAACATGTTTCATATTTTTTATGCTTAAAAATTTTCCCTCGTTCCCCAATTTTACTTAAAATTTCTTTCCAGATCCTTGCAATTTATTATATAATAATGAAATAAAATAAAAAAATTAACTTTATTAAAAATTAAGAGGGTGACAAATTAATTAGGATTTGAGATATCTATATCGAATATTATAATTTGACATCCAAAGAATGTGGCCTCCTGGACCAATTTACTATGTACCTTAATCACTTATGCTGTATATTAACTATTTTTATACCCAATGATAGCCAATTTTTCTTGATAGATAAACAGAAACAGGTCCCAGAAGCAAAAATAAAGCGCTAGGAAGTCCAATCAACACGGATATCAAAATTTTTTGATCGGGATACTGATTGATGTATGCAGTGTAATATACTCCATAAGAATAACACATACCTTTTTAATAATTTATATAAAATTTATATATAATTGATGGTCAAAAATCCAAATATAAAATTTTTAAATTTATGTTAAACGTTCTAAACTAAAAAAATTTTCCCATAGTTGTTTTTTCACATTTTTTGGTTAAATTTTAAAGTCCAACTTTAATATTATATTTATTATAAGAATCTAAGACAGGAGTAATTACCTTGATAAAAAAAAATGACAATAAAATTATAGCATTTTGTCCTACACTTAAACACTGGTTGGTATATGTGATTTTATTTTACAGTATCAAATTAAATACTAATAAAATATAGTAACATACACTCTGTATAAATAATTAAAATACTCGGATTAATAATTAAGATCATACTCTAACTCACGAAAGGTCATTTGGTAGGTTTGAAACTATTAAGTTTAAAGCCTAAAAATCTAAAAATAATATTATGATTTACTTTATTATTAATTTCAAAGAACTCAAATTAAATTTTATTAAATTTTTTCTAAATATTTCAATTTTTGAAAAACACTAAAACAGATCATTCGGCAAATTTGACTCTAGTGAGGTAAAAAAGGAAGTTTAAATGTAAAAAATATATTAAAAATACAATGAAAAAATTAACAAAAACAGGCTTACATTAATAAATTTGAAACACTCAAATTAAAAGTTCAAGAGCCATCTGTAACTCGACCATCGACCATGGAAAAAAAATTTCTGAAAAAATAACCCCAGAATAAAATATGGAAATAAAAATACCTGAAAAATTATCACTAAACCAGAAAAACCCTTCAAAAATGAAACCACAATAAATTTTAATATCTATTTAGAACGAGGTTAAAGTTAAGGTAAAGAAGTTAACTAGATATCGGTTAATACGTAAAAGATCCACCAAAAATTGGGGAAAAAATTGTAGAGATCTCTGTTTGATTTTACTGATTCCTGATCCTAACTAAGTCCTATTTTGGGATTGAGCTATAACATTAAATAATAATCTTTCTTAATTTCACTGAAACTAAATATAAGATAAGACCTGGCAGGTAATTGAAGGTTCTTATTTTTCCTTTTTACGTTTTTAAATTTTTATACTTTTCTAATATCCGAAAAAAAAACGTTTATGATATTTGTAAAAGCGTAAGAACCTAAAAAAAATTTTAATTTTTAGCCCTGAACGACAACCGACAAATACCTTTATAGATAATGGTTCGAGCTCCTTAAAATATAATAATAAGTCTACGATTAAACTATATGTTCCATCAATGGTTATTTGATTAAGATACCACAATTTGAAAGCTTAAAGATCGACTTCGATCTAATGATTTCTTAAACCAAAAAACACTCGATTGTTTAATTATCCAAAGTCCATTTTAGTATTGTTGCACATGGTTCCATAGATATGAAAAAGAATCGGTAGGATAAACAAATTTTATTAATGTTGCAGTTTCTTTGGAAGGTGGGGGGGGGGGGTATTTTACAAGAGAATTTCGCCTTAATGCTAATAAGAATAACTATCCATAGTTAACCATTACACTCCTTAAAAAGATTATTAACTTTGGCAACAATTGAAAAAGAGGCTATAGTATAAGAGTAAGGCCATATTTTAGGCTGGGAATTTGATATGAATAATCTATTGATTATAAAGGGCTGCTTTTTAGATTGAATTTCTCGAGTTGAGTGGAGGTATTTTTCCCATTTTGAGTTTTAAAGATTGATCGAGCTAAAAAATATATAATCTAGAATAGTTTCTACGATGTTTAAGTTGCTGATACATAGACAGACCCCACTAATATATTATTATTTTGATAAATAATTAACTCACATGGTGCAAATTAAAGTAGAATAAAATTTTTAAATTTTTTGTGATGAATGCGCCAAATATTCTAGGTTGTTTTAGCAAAAATTTGATGAGAAAACAAATTATATTTAAAATTTAATTAAAATTATATGATTAATTTAAATCGTCGTGAATAATGAAAAATCATTAAATCATGAAAAATAATAGATAAAAATTAAAAGAATTGAGAATTATTCTAATATTTACCTTTACAATTTCCCAAGATAGATTGGGTCATGCCCCATTGTGACCCTGAGATTTTACACCCAAATATATATATACTCTAAACGTTTAAAATCTAGATCGGAGGCCTTTAGGCCTAATCCAGGAAATGTTTTATAAGGAAAATGCATGAATTTTAGGATGATATAATTTACATGGATGACTAAATATTCCTCTACAGTGTATATCTTTTAAAGCAGCTTATAGAGATCTCTTCCATGACATGTATGAAATTAAATCACAATCCTACTTTAGCAATTTCTTATGCAGGCGCGTAACCAATGGGAGGGGGGGGAAATTCCGCCCCCCCATCGCAAATTTAACTGTTTTCATAAATATCATTTTTAGCTTATAAAAATTTTACCTTCCACCCCCCCCCCCCCCAATCAAAATTTTACAAATATTTGAATATCAATTTTATTAAAATTTCCTTTTATTGTGAGTACATTAACATTATTTAAAAATATTAATTAAATGGAAAAATTTTAAGTTAAAGAGATTGAAATCAAATGGTAATTTATTTTATTATTATATATAATTATTTTATTAAATTCAAAATTATTAGTAAGTTAGAATTAATAAGTATTTTTAATATTAATTATTAATAAATATCTATAATTTTTTAAATATTTTATTTTTACTTCGATTTTGTAGAAAAGAAGAAATAGAAATACAAAAGTTAAATAAGGCTGAGGATGAAAAAAAGTAATGTGTCGTCAGAATCGATATCATTATTGAATTCAATTGATCAATCAGAGTTTATCATTGCTGCTAGTTGCATCAATAAATTATTTTCCTATAGCTCACTACTTTGTAGAAATTTACAAAAATCAAATTTAGATTTGGTTCAGGTTATTGATTTGGCGGAAAATATATATGAACAGTAGATACAATAAGAATGAATGTAGATGAATATTTCCATAATATTTATATAAACGTTGAATCGAAGGCTAAATTTTATGATATAACAGTAATTAAACCTCGTCTAGCACCTGGGCAATTATTGAGATATAAAATAAATATTGGCTCAACTGAAGAATATTATAAAATATCCACTTTCATCCCATTCTTAGATACTTTTTATCGCAAATAAAAGTACGGTTTTTAGATAAAAAAACAAGTCTTTAGCAATCTTCAAGTTTTAATACCGAAAGATCCATCTTCGTTTTCTAATGCCACTATTGGTAAAATTAAATATTTAGCAAAATTTTATTCCTATGATATTGATACTGAAATAAATTTAATCAGTGAATTCGAATTGTGGTATAAATATTTACTACGTTTAGCTATTTTACCTGAGCATGCTATTGATGCGCTCAATCGGTGTAAAGAAACCTTGGCTCAAATTCCTAATATTTTGAAGTTGTTTTATATTCTACTATGTTTGCCTATTATAACATGTACGAATGAAAGGACTTTCCAACTTAAGAAGGTTGAAAACATATTTATGAAGTACTACTTTTGAATCTCGGCTAAATGGGTTATCTCTGTTAAATATCCACAGAGATTTCATTCCAACGATAAACAAAATTCTTGATGAATTGGCAACATTCCCACGAAAATTAAAAATCACATTATAATTATAGTATTTAATAAAAAAATTTGTATAATATTGTATTTGATAAGAAGTTAAAACTTGTTTTTTAAATTATTTTCTAGTCAATATTTTATAGTGTTGTTAAACGCCTTGTTTTGAGCCGATTTTTAAAAACCGCTAACTCAGTTATTTATCCAGAAAAATATTATGCAAGCCTGAAAATTTTGCTCATAGAAGGAGCAAATGTCTAGACATATAGTATCGAAATTTAGAGGTTTAGTTAATATTTTTCTGGCGAAAATATTGATTAATATTTTATACACACTACTATTAGTATTTTCAATAAAAAAATTATATTATACTTATATTGTATGAGAATTTAAGCTGAGGCTAGTTTTTAAAGCAAATTTTATTAAAAAAATGACATTAAACTTTATTTCAACCTTACATTTAAAAAACTTTATTAAATATAATATACCTAACTAAAAATAATAAAAAATAGGCTTGTGATATCCATTAGCACGAATTAGTAAATAATAGTTACAAATAGAAATATAATTATTATTAAATTATGAATAATTTAATGGAAAAACTAAAACATAAGATCCCCCGGCCTATAAAAGGGTTTGGGGGCGAAGCTCCCAAAAAAATTTCCCCCCACCATTCATAAGAAAATCCTTGATACGCCACTGTTCTTATGTAATTCTTTTGAAAGTTTGGAAACTTTTGGAACAATTTTGAACACAGCCAAAAAAATTTTTTTAAATATTTACAAGAATATTGTTTATTATCAAGGTCTAGGCTAATAACAAATTATTTATTTTATTTTTTTTCTGACAAAAAATAATAACAGAGATTTGACCAAACAGATGAAAATATTTGTAACTAAAACTAATCAATAATATCTGACCATGAAATTCCCCTTCCTAAATATTTTGTTTTATATATAAAAAAAATTAGGTTCCAAGTTTCGAAAATATTATTTAAAAAAATTTGTAATTTTTGATCAAATCCATTTAAGATGGTGCAAAATGCAAAATATTATAATTAAGGGAAAAAATAATTTAAAATTTAAAAATCTAACTTTAGTAACAAAATATATTTTAAGTTTATGCTAGAGAGATAACTCCCAAGGTAACAAATTATTGTAAACAGATTATTAGTAGACTAGCCCCAACTATTTTCTTTATTCCAAATGTAAATTATTATATATTAAAAGTTTGATCAATAAAATAAAAATTATTTGATATATAATTACGAGTCGATTAATTTTATCTCCAAAAAAATATGGATTGGACTTAGATAATAACTATAGAAGATTTTTAAATAAATTCTAGAATTAATATTGATACAAGATTCATAAATATTCTATTAAACTTGAAAATACTGAAAAATATAAATGTAATTATTTAGGAAAAAAATATATAATTAATTCTTTCTAATATACTAAATTTGATTAATGGACTTAACCAAGATTTTTATAAAAAGAGAAGCACTATTGGATGGGTTCCCTGCATAACATTTATTGAGGGGCTTTATACCCAGGTCTTTTACAGTGTTAAATTCTAGAAAAACAATTTTTTGTTTTTATACTTATTTTTTTTTTTGAATATTTAATTTAATTTTTTAAAATGATTAATTTATACTCTAAAATAAATTTCGTTTATAATGATAATGACAAATTGATTTTTTAGAAAGAGAAGAAGGGAAGGGTAATTTTTATTGTCTTAAAATAATATTTACAAAATATTGCCAATTTTTAAGAGGGGACCCCCTCCCTTAGCTAAGCCTATGGGTAAATTTTATTTTAGAAATTTCTTGAAAAAAAAGACACACAATAAGAAAGGTTAAAATAAAACTATGTAATGATAATCTTTTAGATGCTTTTCCTTCTTTACAATACATTCATTAAGATTAGAGGTAAATTTTTAAACCCTGCCCAGTTCGGTTAAAATTTTTTCATACCAGCCAGGCCCGATTTCAATTTTTTATTAAGGTTGTCCAGTCCAGCCGGTTTAATAAAATTTTAAATACAAGGCCTTCGAAACATATCAACAAAATAAACAACTATTCATAATATTGGGGAGTGGTTAAATTAAAAATACCCTACATTATGAATTATCACTTGTATAAAATGTCAGAATTAATTAAATATATATATACAAAAAATATTTTTGCTCGGCCTAGTCCAAATAAAAAATGAGCTTTGTAGACCTCTAATTTAGATATCCTGATTCACTTAACTCATGAAATTTTTTTTTATTAATATACAACAAAACACCAATAAAAACTTCTTTCGTTAAAATTTCAGATTTGCAAAAACAATTCCTTTCCAGGATAAAGATCTTACATATTCTATCAATTTATTAACATATTTTAAATTAAAATTTTATTTATGTACATTGGAATTGATATATGTGAAAGATGGCCCTAGCAAATATTTCTGGAGCTTTTGCCTCCGATGTATATATATATAGATTTAGTAGGCCCTTTATAGGCTTATATTATATAATCTATTTATTACCTGCACTTATAAAGCATCCAAAGAATGAACTTATCATCACCAGCCAAGCCCAACCTTGATCCAAATCTCTCGCAGAATACATAATATCGAAGTTCGGCTTAGCTTTATAACCATGATCCTCGCGGATCCTTTTTTTCAATTCTCCTTCTCCCGGTTTCAATTTAAGCTCGTGGATTGGATTTTGTTTAGGCATCTTAATAAAGAAGTATATTTTGAGAATTATACTTCCTTCATAGAATATATATATTAATCCTAATTTTTTTAAAGTAAATTTGTGGAGAAACTACATTAAGAAAATCATTTTTTTTCCCCAGAATTTTACGAAAAAAAATTTAAAAAAAATTAAATTTATCGTAAAATATTAGTTTATATAAAATGTATATAATAAATATAATAACGTTTTAAAGACTTTTATTTATGCTCATAATATTAATATTTCTTTTTCTCATTTAAAATGTAAATAGATGGGAATTTTCCCAACTAAAGCAAAAAAAAAATTTAATTTCTTTAAAAATTAAAAAAAAAATTACAAACATAAATTAAAATTTAAACAAAAATGTCGCAGAGCAACATAATTTTATTTTTTTAGATTTTACGGATATTTTTTTTATATTTATTTATTTTCAATGTATTTTTCTAAAAAATATATCTAAATATCTCAAGGCACCACTATCTCCTACATACACTAATGTATTCGTGGTATCTATTTTATGACACTTTTTGGCATATAATTACTTTTATATCTTAAAAAATTATAAAAAAATCCCTGATACCTTTTAAATATATTCTATCATGCCTTTATATATATAATTTTATGAATATTTTGCATTTTTATATTTTTAAAAAATTTGTTTTAACTTTCATGACTATTATATAGGACATTTTTGCGCTTTAACTACAAATTAATTTTTTTTATAAAATTCTAGGCCCTCAGTAATAATTATTCTTTGTCATTTTTGGATAGCTAAAAAAATCCCTGATAATGTGTAGATAAATTAATTTGTATATATATATCCCCAAGAAATTAACAAACGATTGGAATTTTACTAAAATCTAACCAAAAGCTTCCTTTTTTTATAATTTATTCTACACATAAAAAATATCTTGATATCTTACTTTGATCAATTTTTAAAAACAAAATTCGCCGAGTTATAAGATATCAGACTTGAAGAAAAATCTTTACTGGCAAAACGACTTAAAGTATACTAAATTTTAAAAATTTGCAAATAATAATAATTTTTTTGATACTAATTGTATTTCTCTATTTATTTTTGTACTAATAAAAACAACGTTACAATTAAGGTTATTACTATTTCATTAAATAAATAATTTATCACAACTTTTTAAAATTTAAAATTTTTCATTTTTGTTACATATTAAAATACTTCTACAAGAGAGATCAAATCATAATTTATTGGTAAATTAAAGCGATGAGTAAAAATTTGAAATTTTTAATATGTGACTTATCAGTTATCAGTTAGGCAAGTTAAAAGTGAATGATATATTTAAAGCGTGAAGAGCACGATTTTTCCCCTTGCTAACGTCACCATTTCATGTAGGTGAATATTTTCACCTCATGTGTCACACAACATTCTGACTGAAAAACATTAATAAATATAAAACATTGGTAAGAGGTCAATAATTAGTACTTCTGTATTTCCGATTGGCATGATGCCAACTCATTCTTATTTGGCTTATAGTTCACTTATAATTTGTTTTGCTGACTTAAATGTTGGAAACCTATTTGGGGCCAAAGCATGCATTAAATATTTACTCAAACTATATAATTGGGGATCTGTATTCTCCGTTTTGACATAATACCAATCATTTATTTTTCTTACACTTCGATTTCCGATGATTGAATTGATACATTGAATATCACTAATTAAACGTTTGGGATGCCTAATATATTTATTGCTTCGAGAAAATTTGCCGACATAATGTTTCTTATTTAGCAAAAACTAAATTCCCATTAGTTTTTCTAACTTAATTTATTGAAAAATTTGGGGCTATAGTACATACTAAATATTGACGAAAACTAAAATATTGCTTCTAATACGTTTTGACATAATCACACTCACATTTGATTTGACTAAATATTTGCATTATCATTAAAATTAGTATATTACATTACCTTTTCTAGAAGTTTGCTGTACTGCTTTTTATTTTTTTTCTAATAAAATAACGCATTCTCTTTTCATTCTTGTTCCAAAAAGATATTGTACTAAGTTTCAGAATATATAAATTTCCATATTTGCCAATACAGAGCTTAAAATGCATATTTCTTTTTTCTACAGTAAATTTTTACATGAATATTAGGGTTATAAAATTTAGGGTGAATAATATTAGGTAATTTAGAAAAAATAAGAAAATGCGGAAATCTGGGAAGAAAAATTACAATTTGCGTAGTTTATATCGAACGGCGAATACATTTAGCGAAAAATTTATCGGGAACCCATTATTGCAAAATCTTTATCGCGCCTTTATATACTACCACGAATGTGTGTGAAGTCACTAATGCCAGAGCATTATCACGAAAAATGAATATATTGAGAATGGATTTATTAATAGGCAGACAACAATTCAATATATAATTTATCAACAAATGTAGTAAGCAATAGTTGACATAAATGTGACCTTTATCTGATGTGATGAAAAAATAACTTCGAAATTTCTTCCCTGATCTTTCCCAACATGAAAGCTAAGAATTTGGGTTACATGTTAATTCTGAGATACTTGTATGGCAAAATTTTATTATAGCGAATGGATTTTCTATCGAAACTTTCATCTTGAATCCACATTCGCGAATATTATTCAGCGATGACTATATCATGAATCAAATATTGTGAATTTTTTATGGCAAAACCCATACCGCAAACTATTTTGAACGAATATATAAAAGCAAAATTTTATCGTGCATCAATAATTGCTAAAATTTTATAGCAAAGTAATTTTTGTGAAACCAAATTGTGAAGATAATATAATATAGCAATATCGCGATAATTGCTAATGGTGTCTATTTTATTTTAAAACATTTATTTTTAAAGAACATATTATAAATGATATAAAAATAGATTGAAAGATGGATTCAAATGATAGAACTTTTAATTTTTTTAACCTTAATATATTTATATAATAATTCTCGAGCATAAGGGGTTTAGAAAATTTATTATAGGGATATTAACTTTTATTTTACCCTGTCCCATGCTATTCCTCGATCCTTATTTTATATGAATAGCACATATTTTTTACCTTTGTTTTGATATTAAAAACCTATCTTGGAACCTTTTTTTAAGGCAAAGACTCGCTACCGCCATTATTTGCTCTAACTATCTAAGTTATATCTCTTTCATTGAATAATCTTCCAAGTTTCCATATACTTCCCCTCTACTTTTATACTATTTACTAATTTCCTTTTTAGACATCCTCTTTTTAAATCCCTTAGCCTTTTTCCTAAATTCTATTTTTTTTTTATTAAATTCATCTTAGAAAAAATAATTATATGCCATTACCTTTTGACAATATACTATAACAGTTATTCAAATAAAGAAATAATTGTATTGAAAAAAAAATTTAACCCTTAATCATCAAAAAAAATTTAAATGTCTTTAGTTATGTATTTCCTAATTGTATTATAAATAATTATACAAATATATTCATAAGACATGTTCTAACTTATGTTATGAATGGCACAGTGCGATTTTATTTTAAATTATTATTTTTTTCTATAAGAAAATTCTTCTTAAGCGTTGAGTATTGATTTTTTTTTTTTAAAAAGTCACATAAATAGTTTTTTTCTAACACCTAACTTAATAATCTGCTTTTAATTCTTTTAATAATTTCCAAAATATAAGGTAAACTAGGTAAAAAGTTGAGATATTTTTTCTATAAAAAATTACAAAGGTTAGCAGTTAAAAATACTAATTTAATCATATTTGGAAAGTATCAAGTATTTTTATTCCATTAATTAATTTGATAGGTTTATTCTCTGTAAAAAAAATTAAAAATGCGTTTTAAAATGGACTTTGTTCAACGGTAAAAAGAATAGGGGTATATTGACATTTTTTCACACTACTCTTTTTAGTATTTGTAGCTTTAGCGAGCTCTTTTTTTAAAAAAAATAGTGGTAGTTAGCTTCTAGATTAAAAAAGATACACATAAAAATTATTAAATATATTTATAATTTTATAATTAATACTAAAATCATAATCTTTTTACTTAATTTAATTTTGAAAACAATTTTTAAAATGTCGACAATAGTGATTTTATATTAAAAATAATTTTGGTACAGATCATATTGACAAAGTAATTTCCACAGAAAACGATGATAATATAGAGATTCCTCTTCCCAAATTAGCAAAATTTTTAATTTCTGTAAAAATATTAACACGGAGTATAAAATTCGTTGTAAGATGTGCCAAAAAGTTCTATCATCAAAAGATTAGTTTCAACTTGAAAAACATTTAAAGGCAACATATCAAACAAATTTACTATCAATGTATAGCCCAATCCTTAATCTTTAAAATAAAATTCAAATCAATAGTTTTTGAGCTATATGAGTTTATGTAAAGTTGATTTTCCCTATTTAATGATAATATTTTATAAATATCTTAATTATCTGGATATTTACTATTGTTCACCCTAGTTTCAAGCTGAATTGACCAATAATTTGATTGAATTCAAAGGACAACTTGATAGGCTAATGGTAACATTAAATAATACTATACCAAACCAGGATACCCTAGCAAGATCAATAGATTTTTTTAAATATATAATATACTATTGAAATACCTCTAGACCCATTTTTAAATATAAAAATAATCAAATAAATATTTTTGATGACTTTTTTTATGTGTACTACATAATACACTGCATTCTTAAGTTGCTCTATACCTGGGGGTGACAGTATAGAAATGTTATCATTATTGAAATGCAATAAATAAAAAAAATTATACATATACGTAAAAAATATTTTAAAAATATCTAAAGTATCGTAAAAAGTATTTAATGCTGTTGCATTTTTTGTAAAATAGTGTTAGCGATAGCGCGTTACTTTTAAAAGTAGCGTTCAACAACACTGTATTTTTTAAATAATTTTTATCTATGTTCAAATTGAAACGGGATAGAAGATAAAATGAAAAAAATACACTACATATTTTATGCTTTCATAATGCGAGTTTTTGTTCTAAAACAATAGAAACCCCTTTATATGTATTAAAAAAAATTAAATTTTCATTAATCACTATTATTTAATTTACAATATACTTTTTATATTTTATTTTAAAAAATTTAAATAGTTTTTTTTAATAATGCGCATGAACCTTGAACAAACAACAAGTAATCACGAAATTTGAAACTAGACCAAGATTGTCTTTTAATTAATTAATAATTTATGTTTCTCTTTTTAGAAGAAAATTAAGAGTATTTAACATTATCATGGATCAAAAAACCATTCTTTTACAAGCAAGATTCGGAGTCGAAATGCTTTCAAATCACATTCGCACGACCAAATAGTTATTATTCGTTATCTAACTCTCAGATTTCCAAAAATTCCATTCGTCTGTTGACCAGGCTGTCCTAATCAGATTCCATTAATTCCTACATTATTTTGCATTTCCAGAGCAATCAATCTTTTAATTGCTCGCTCATTATCCAACAGTCCTTATAACCTTAATAAATGATCCACTTAAATTATGGTTTCTTTTTTCTTTATACATATCAATTATAAACATTCCAAAAATACATTATTAAATATATAATCATGTTTCAAATGAGCTGTTAACAATTAATAATCTATTAATTAAATATTGTTTATACGTGGTGTTCATTTTATTATAATTTTCAGCATGCCAGTATTTAGAGATTATAAAAACTATTTTTATTAATTTTAAATAAATTTAGTTATAATTTTAAATTACCAAATTGATTGATATTTAGAAGGATATCAGAAATTTTTAAGTACATATATGATATCAATTTCGCAACCATAGCCCGATTTAAGGCTTGTTGGATCTCATAGGTATAGCATAACTAATTGTGTTATCATAGCATTGTATTTACATTTACATTTACATTGATTTTGATTATTTTAGGATTATAGTATTAATTTTTAATATAAAAATATTAGATCCCTATGATTATTTCTGTTGATTAGAGTGGTGAATTATTTAAAATAAATGTAAGAAAATTTCGTCACTTCAAATTTATCATTTCAAGCTCTCAATTCAAATTGCATTGACACAATGCCAAATCAGTAACCAAATAGATTATAATAATCTAAATAGAGCCCTGAACCCAAACTAGAGGTCTGCAACTAGCAAAATTGAGGCCAGACCCAGTTAGAATTTAGTCGCCTGACTCGGTTTAATTGGTATCCGGCTCGGCCTAACCCGATTTCAATTTTTTATTAAGGTTACCCGGCCCGTCCCTTTAAAATCCGGAATATCCTAAGGAAAAATAACAAATATTGATGAGGATTTCGGTTGTAAGATTTTCTTATTAAAGCAATAAACACAAATTGTGGAAAAGGAAATTGTATTTTTGAATGAATATTTACACTGTAAGTTCTCCCGCGGAACGGCAACCTTGCCATAAATTCATTGACATCTCCTAGCTGCCCTCAAAAAAGTTAATATCCCATCTATTCTTGAAACAGTGGGTCTTTCAACTGAAAAATCCCTACACCGGAAGGCATATCTCTCATTAGGTGGAGGAAAGGCCTCCTTCTGATCTGTGATTAGACTTCTATCAATTTTGCAGCGAGGCTAACCTCTCATTTTCTGCCATCGAAAGGGAGAAGTCTTTAAAAAAACAAATATGCTGGCCTCACAAATACAGTGCTCATACCAAACATTACCAACACCTTAGGCATATTTGGAAAAGAGGCCCCTAACTTTATTAAAATCATAAACAAAAAAAGGTGACAGATTACAGGCAACCCCAACTAAAGATTCGATCTTCATCAGCAGATTTCAACCGAACAGATTCTATTTCCTAAGCTTTCATTCCTCTCTCGGGTGATATGTAGCATTTTTTTAAAGTTCATTTGTTTTTTTTTAAATATGTTTCATTTTATCGTTTATTGTATTTTATTTCTAAATTGAATTGAAACCTTTTTTAAATAAAAATATTCACTTTTAAAAGAAAGCAAAATAAAATATACAAAATTGGGTTTTAGAATATTTTTTTTCAATCTCTATTAAGCAGATATCTAAAAAAAATGGTAATATAAATTTATATAATGTTAGCTAAAAAAAAAAGGTGATCTTGAAAATGTGAGCTAAAAAAGGTACCTTTTAGATTTTTTTTGAGCCTCCTGAGTCCTGAGATTGAGTGATGTCCCTGCCCTAGCAGTGCCATGACTTGACTTTTGACGGCCCCTTAAGTACATGATATACCTAAGCTTATTTGATATCACTTTTTGCAATGAGAACTAAAAGCATATTTACTTTATAAATTTTAATCATGAATGAGTCACGCAAATTAGAAAATAAATATAATTATGTACTAAAATGTTGCAATTTTATTTATCCTCCTCGCCTTTTTATTCGCAAATGAGGAAATTATGATATAATCCTACGACGAGGCGATATCATTTTCTATTGAAATTAAGAAGAGATTAAAAAGTAGATTCTGTGCCATGCGGAATCGTAGATAAGTTTTAGTTAATTTGAGCTTTGAAAAGCTGCGTTCTGCAGATGGCGCGGTAATAAAAATGATTAAAATAATTTTCAATACAATGGATATATTTGATAAAGCTTTATTTAACCAATTAGAGTTAATATAGCGTATAATTTCCAATAGAGTTTTTAATTCAATAAGTAAATCTTGCGGAATACTATCGCATTCTAACGTATCCTAATCTGTTAAATATTTAATGACAAGATTTTTTTTAGCTCGCTTTCAGACACATTTATATTCTGGCATAATAAATATCGATAAGACCACTGCTAGAAACGTTCCTCTAACGAATTTTTCGCTTGATCTAGTAATACATTGGAAAATTCAAGCTCATATTTTTTTGAAGATCGTGTATAGACGACGTGTCATCTCCTTCGTAAGAAAATTGTTTTTGAACTTTCAGTCTAAGAATTAATGTCTTCTAAACTCATTTCCAATTCCCAAAGTTCTTTCGCCAAGTCAAGGGAATTCTGAAAACCGTTTTCCTTGTAGAAATTTATGCGCACTTTATCAGTCTAAATGGAAATTGTTTTACATTGGTCAAATGAATGCAGAATTTAGTATCAAAGGGCCTGATACTAGCACATTATATAATATATTTTAAATTAAACACTTAATAATCGAATCAAAATTTTAATTAAAATATACCTCAATAAAGATTAAAGTAATTTAAAGTTACTCATCTGAAATGTATACATATTAAAAGAAGAGTATAGGTTCTAAATCGCGAAAACAAAAATCGCTAAAAATTGGGAACATCGCTTATATAACCTAGAAATCTTTTAAATTAAATTTGAAATTAATATTAATAGATGATAGGGAAGTAGACACTTATATTTAAATTAAGTTTTTCGAATATCACAAAAAATGGAAGAAATATTATCATTGCTTCCAATTTCATTACTAATTTGGGAATCAAATTGGGAATATGGATGATATTTCCTCCATTTCTAGCGAAAAAACTCAATTTAAATACAAGTTTTTACTTCCCTAGCATCTATTAATATTAATTTTAAAAATTTACTTTAAAAATTTTCTAAGAGATATAAGCGAGATTCCCAATTTTTAGCCATTTAGAACCGGAACCAAATGAAGACTAACTTTTTTATTTTAAAATAGACTAATCAGAATATCCAAAAAGTTTCTCATAGTTATTACCGCTATAAAAACAGGACCTTTACGGGAAAATACACCAAATATTTATCAAAATAGTCAGTTAATAAAAATTGTTTTTTAAAAATAAATTTACTATATTTATTTACTTACCGATTATTTTGTTTCTTTGCCAATATTATTAAATTGTTTTTTAAGATGATTTATAAATAGGAAAAAAAAGAAAATTTCAATTTTTGCAATATGAATCAAATTTTTCGTTATAATTTTTCGAAATTCATACTTGAATTTTTTACAAAAATAGAATAATGTGTGTAGTATATAAAAAAAAAATTTATCTTTCAAGAGGCTAAAGATAATTGAGCAAAATTATAAAAATTGGCGACCCCTAAAATTGTCCAATCTCTGCGGCCCGCACTTGCCACCCCCGTTTTCACGTCCTTGTACCCTAGCCTAGAGGTCTGCTTTGAGCAGGGTTTTGGCCCGTCCGCCCATGCCCGCCCATCTAGCCAGTGGGTTAAAAATATTTTTAATCATTTAAGTTAATTTTAATAAAATTTGTTTGTATGAACTTTTTTGGACATTAAAAATTAAAATGTCCCTTTTTGGTATCAAAAAAACTTTTCTTAAAATAAATAAACTTTTTTGTATATTTAAAACGACTTTGGTGGAAATGACAAGAAGGTGATTTGCCAAAGCTATCAAGATTAGCAAGAAAAATATTGACAATTCCTGCAACTAGTGCTTCTTCTGAATGCGGATTTAGCAGTGCTGGACGGTTTTTAGAACAAAGAAGAACGTTTTTGAATCCAGAAAATATCGATTCATTATTATTTTTGAACTATTAATTACATATAATATCAATTTTATATTTATATTATTTTCATAAATATTTTATTTGATCAAATAAATTATCCATAATTTAAATTGAATATTTTTTTATGCTTAATATAGTAATTTTCTAAAATCTTTTTGTAGAGGTGTAATGCTGAATTTTTTTTTTATTAGATGATTACAAAATTGAAAGAATGACCATAATTAAATTTTATAATAGCAGGCTTTTTTCTTTTTTTTTTTAAACTTTATTATTTATTCATAATCATTAAATTACAGAGGATTAAAAAATATATATTAAAATGGATATATTAAAAATTAAATATAAAAATAATAAATATATAATATATATATAATCTATGAAGACATTAAATAGGACTAAAAAAATATATATATTTTAAAAAAAGGGGGTATATATCATCCAAGAGAAGAGTGAATACTTAAAAAATTAGACCGGCAAATTTCCAGGGAAATCTGCTGGCGAAGGTAAAATCCTTCATTGGGGTCCCCTGAGATCTGTCTCATTTTTTTTCCTATGATTTTAATGAAATTGAGGGCCTCGTTTCCAAACATGCATAGGGTATTGGTAACGATAGGAATAAACATTGTGTTGGCGAGGCCAGCGTATTTATTTTTTTTAAGGATTTCTGCCTTTTCGATAGCAGAAAATGAGAGGTTAGACCTGGCTGCAAAATCAACGCAAGTGTAATCCCATGTTAGCGGAAGACCATTAGACCAGGGTATGAGAGAAATACCATCCGGGCGTATGGTGATTCGTTTGAAATACCCACTGGTTCGAGGTTAGATGGGATATTAACTTTTTTGAGGGCGGCTAGTAAAATGTTATTGATAGATTTATGACGAGGTTGTCGTCCACGGGAGAACTTTCAGTGCAAGGGATGGTAAGCTTTCGATTCAATGGGCTGATCACAGTCGATGCAGATGGAGGAAACTACGACATTACAGCGGCTTGGGTTAATATTATTTTATAAATAATGGGTGGGCGGGTAAGGAATTTTAGACTAATGGGGGAGCGAGCAAGTATATTTTTAAAAAACTATGAGCGGGCTGGGCGGGAGAGTTAAATTTATTTAAAACATTGGGAGGGCGAGCTTATGGTCCAAAAACCCACCCAATGCAGATCTCAACCCTAGCCTACATCTCAAAGTATATGGAAGAAATGTTTTTCATAGAAAATCTTCATCTTATGAATATAAATCTACTTAATAAATATATAAAAATAATAATGTTTGCATATTGTATTGTTGTAGTATAATGTTTAGGATAAATAATTCTAAATTATCTATATATTTTTCGGCATACGATATTTCTCTATTTTAACTATTCTATAAAAAATGAGTAAAGATCAAATCGACGAGTGGTACACTTTTGGCTTACATTTAGCTAAAGAAAGTGGAAAGGTTATTTATTTACCATTTTAAATGTTTATAAACAAATTTTACATTGCAATTTGTAAATTTTAATTACAATCTGCATTATTGGCTACTTACTAGGAGAACTCTATATAAAAATACGCTTGTATCTTAAACGCAAAGATTACTGCTATTGATATTTATAAAATATCAGTTGTAAATATTTTAGAAACAATCATTTGCAATCTTCATTTTACACCCAAATAGTTAAATTGGCATTTAAATAAATTATGTAATTATTCAGCATCTATAAACTGAGATTATCTTTTATGCAAACTAGATTTTTTTTTCTATTGATATAAATGATTAAAGCTTATACATTATTCTAAAAAATAAAATTGTAATTCCATGGGATTAGGACAAAGCAATTGACTATTTTTCTTTAACTATATAAATGTGTTTTGCTATTTTATAATTAAAGATTTTAGGCTGGGCTATGCCTAATAATAATAATGGGCTAAATTTGGGCTGGGAATGAGGATTAAAAATTAATAAAAAAATTTGGGCATGTCCCTCTGAGAAAAAATATTGAATTTTCATGTGTAAATAATTTTAATTGATAATTCATAAATATTATAGATTAAACATTTTATAGTTTTTTTAAATTTTACCAGTTTTTTTTAAACATCTGTATGTTTTTTGTAATCATTTGAATAATAAAATTAAGATTTGATTATTCATGTACTTAAATACAATAGCTAATTTAATTGTAAGAAAATTGAAAATAAAAAACAGAAATCAAATATGGAAAATATATTTTCTGAATTTAAAACTAAATAAAATATACAAGTCCATTATATACTATTCTGTTTCTAGGACTTGTAAATAAATGCCTTTTCGTTATATTTAAGTCCAAAAGTTTCTAAAAATCTAATAAAAAAAATCCAGAAAGGCATATATTACTAATTAGAGCTGTGTGTACAAGTTTAGCCCATGTCAGACTAGATTGGGTAAGGCTTTTCAAAAAAATATTCATGCCAAATGGATTTGAACATAATTCTTTTTAAATATTTTTTCTGGATAAACTCAAACATATTTGTTTTTTCTTTATTTGGGTTAGGATTCTGGCATAATTTTTAAAACAAATATTGGGACTGACAGATTTGAACATTTTTAAAAATAAGAATTGGTCATTAAGACTAGTAAATATTTTTTTAAAAAAAATATGCTAGACTACAGACTTGGGCATAAATTTAAAAAAAAATTATTAATTATTTAGTTATAAAATTTAAATTTTAAACCTTATTTTTAAATAGTCTTCAAATATATTTTTATGATTTTTATAATATTGCATTTTTTAAAATAAATTTAATTTTATTTTTTATTCAGGCATGATCTGGTGATTAAAATAAAAAATGATTTTTGTGGGAAATTTGTATTATTAATATTTTAAAAGTTTATAATTTTTTTATAGTTTTATTATTGATTAATTAATTATTATTTTATTGGAAAGCATAAATATAATCATTTCCTTAAAATTGACTTTATTCTTCAATCTTCTCAAATTTCGATAAATAAATTAAAATAATATATTGATAAACGATTAATATACAAAACCAATTTATTATACTTGTAATGTAAATATTTATATTCAGGCCAACCAGCAGCAGACAAAAAATTAAATTTTTGTCTTGACTGGGCAACCTTGATCACAAAAAAATAGACGTCCTTTGCAGGGCTCTAGTACAAATAGTTGCAAAAATTTTTTTTACTATATTGTTTTCCAAAATTTATTTTTAACCATAATAGTTTTTCGGGCTATAGTTGAACTTTATTTATCTTAAAAAACAATGTTAAAAAAAAAATATATCCTTTTGTTAAACTTATTTTATACTAAACTATTTCTGCAAAGTTTCTTTCTTTTTTAGTGAAATGATTTGATATTAAAAAATTTTAGGCACAAATAAATACACTACATTTTAAAAGACATTACTCGAGAAAGAAAAGTTCTATAATATTTACATATTAATTAAATAATATTTATGATCATTATATCTTTTATTTAAATGATTTCTATGCCAATATACAAATTTTTCCTCCATCTCATATTACTACAAAACTGATCCGATAACCGATACCGGTTATATATTTAGATATTCATTTACCACTTATATTTGAACCAATGTCATAAATAAAACCAATTTTAACCAATGATTAAATGAAATTTGCTTTGTTTATCCTCAAAAGTTAATCTCATCTCTTTTAAAATGGATAATATTTATGGCTATATGAATAATATTCGTTAGATATTTTTAAACCCTTTTCTTATGACAGATAATATAACAAAAAATGTTATCTTTTAGTTACCTAGCTATTATTCTTAAAACTATAGTATTTTACACGTTCGATTTGAAAAGGGCAGAATTCGGTTTTGTTTGTATTAAGATTTAGACCGATTGAAGCCCCTTCATCTTTTATCATGATGCATGATCAGTAAAAAATGGAAAAAAGAGGCTGATTAGAAAATTAATAATATAAATTATTTCTTTTTATCATAAGTTATGACTTTTCTCTTATCATATTCATTTATTTTACAATTAAACGTTATCATATTACATTTTTAGCAAATACATTTTATGAGGATTATTATTTAGATATTGCTATTTTATAGGTTTTTTTCAAAAAATATGCCTGCCCGTTTAAATGACAGTCAAGTTTTGATTATGTTATTAATGCTGTTATAAGTAAAATTAGGAATTTAATATTATAAAAGGGAGATAATTAGCAAACTATTAGTTTGCAAATATATAGTACAAGACAGCAGTTGATCTTGGTGAAATAATTCATCTGTCTAAATGAGGTTGCTAAGTCTTTTTCACCTGTCCGCCATGGTGGTAATGTGAAAAAGACCTTAGATAGTCATATAATTAAGAGAGCTGCTCCCGAGAATCATAGAAAATTTAAAAAGTTTTATCCGCTTTGATTTTTTTGAAATAATAGGGCTCTTATTATATCTTTAAGCTAAAAAAAATGAAAATTTAGGAGCTTGTAAAATGATTGAAGATGTCAAGTCTTCTGTATCTTTTATAACTTTCACCTCTGTTGTAATATGTGTAAATTACTTTGAAATAAAATAGAGGAAAAAGAAGTAATATTCAAATCGAAGTAATATTCAAATCGATTGTTAAACAGAAAAACGTAACGAATTATTAGATTTTTTGAATAAAGACGATGTAAATGAATAGGAAAGAAAAGTATATATAATCGGAAATATTTTACTTAAGAAGGATTATGATTTTACGAACTTAATTTTTAATTTAAATTTTTTATATTATTTTAATTTCTTATTTTAGTTATGATTATGTAATTAGTATTTATATTAATTAATAAAGTATTAGTAGTTAATTTATTTATACTATTTATTTTATTCTCTAAATTCTCTCAACCACTATATTTGCGAAACATTATGTTCTATGGGCATATTCAGTCTACTTAAAACACTAAAATTTTACAATGGTGTTGAAGAAAGGAGGCGACAGGGCAATTACAACAATTCAGTCTAATTAACTCTGAAAAGAGATTCTAAATAAAGGGGGAAGGAGATGTATGAAATGACTATCGACACTAAGACAAAGAATGAGAGCAATAAAACAATGTAACAATATTAATGGTCGTAGTTCGTTAAAGAATAAAATTAGTCGTTTAGCTAAAAAGAATTTGTCACAAAAGATCGTAGGGTACAAGTAATCGTTTTATTTAATATTAGGTTGTGGATTAACCAAAAATCTTCATAAAGAGATACGGCTTTTCGTCATTATAAATTTTATGCCGCAATCGAGCTCACGTAGAGATCTAATTTTTATTTGAGATCAAAGGATAAAAGAAATATTTGTCGTATAAGAGATCTTAAGACGAAGTTGATATAGTGACAAGCTACTAGGTAGAACAAGTGGTCAAGACCAGGATGCAATCTTTAATCGTTGACCAATTATCGCCAATTGCTTATCAAAACTTTAGTATAGGATACAAAATCGATGATCCTAAAAACAAGAATTCAGGAAAACAATCGTTAATCGTAGATCAAGCATCGCACATCGTTGACCGAGATAAAGCAATGATCATTAGTTACAAGAGAACGTTAGAAACGAGCAAAAGACCAAATTAATTTATCAGGAGAATTTAAGACGTAGTATCGATAATCGTTGACTAGCAATCTTGTATCGTTTAGTTAATCAAGTTGTCAGGGCTAAGAGCTCATCAATAACAGGCTAAGACAAGAAACAGAATCTATCGGTGATGTAAGTTAGCAAAGGAAATAAAACAGTAATTGGATACATGCTCGAATATTGGTATTTCGCAGGATGTGGGGCCTAATCTAAGTGTAAGGGTGTTGTAATATGTAAATTACTTTGAAATAAAATAGAGGAAAAAGAAGTAATATTCAAATCGAAGTAATATTCAAATCGATTGTTAAACAGAAAAACGTAACGAATTATTAGATTTTTTGAATAAAGACGATGCAAATGAATAAAGAAAAGTATATATAATCGGGAATTTTTTTCTTAAGAAGGATTATGATAATTTTTAATTTAAATTTTTTATATTATTTTAATTTCTTATTTTAGTTATGATTATGTAATTAGTATTTATATTAATTAATAAAGTATTAGTAGTTAATTTATTTATACTATTTATTTTATTCTCTAAATTCTCTCAACCACTATTTGTTGGCCGAAACATTATGTTCTATGGACATATTCAGTCTACTTAAAATACTAAAATTTTACAATCCTCCATTCGAAATAAAGCTATAAAAATGGCTACAAATTTAAATTAAAATATTCCTGATTTAAAGCTGCCAGTTAACATCTGGAAACAAAATGAAGTGCTAAAAACTCAAATAAGTATAACAAGGAGGGTGTATAGTGATGAATGCAATGAAAGGCTCGAAGATTCGATTATTCTCTATATTATTAAACATTTAGTCCTAAAATTGATCAAATTATAAATAGTTTAACAACCATTAAATTTTCGGTGAACAAATAGCTTATAATGAATATGCAATATTTGCAAATTTTTTTACTTATTCAGTGACAAATTACAACATGAATTGTCTTCATTGCCCGTATTTACAAAGGTTTGATAGTCAGGTTATTGAAAATATTTATGATATAATTTGTGTAGTGAGGAGTCTTGTAATATTATAAGATAATGATAAATCCAACCTTAAGTAATCAATACTTAAAATGTATTTGGGATTCTATTATGCTATGATATGCACACAACGAGTTTGGCACACTACATAATAAAATTTAACGGTTATGAAATATAACGGCTAAGTTGTTATCGTCTCTTCAAAAAAAAGCTAATTATGTTATCACTATTTAGAAAATAGTGACAAAAAAGTTCTTCGTTATATGTTTAAAAATAAGAATAGGTGAAAATAGAAAAATTCGACTAAAAATTTTATTGATTCATTTTTCTGCAAAGTTTAAAATAAAAAGTAGTATAATAAAGAAACGAAAACTAATTTATTAATATTTTATTGTCTAATAAATAAAAATCAAATATTATCATTCATTCGATCAAATAAAATAATATTTGTCTCTTGTTTAATCTTTTAAATTTGCAAATCAAAAAGAATACGAGATTGGTAAGTATGTATTGTAATAAATAAATAGTTTATTGGATATTTATGCTGTATATTTATTTCAAATGATGGATCGAGATATAGGATTCTTTCAATTTATCTTCGTACTACAAACTGTGAAAATAAAAAAATTATTTTTATCGGTTTTAGCTCTAAAATATGTTTTTAAATGAAACTTTAAATAATCTATTTTTCGCAATTGTACAAAAAAAATTTTACCAAAATATTCTCGTCATCTTATGCTGAGATAATTGCTTTTTCGATGGCTGTCATTGTTTAAAAAAAATGAAAAGATATATAACTAAATCCCACAATGAAAAGATTTGAAATTGAAATCCTATTAGCATTTCTATTGAATTCTCTTGTTTTTACACAAACCAATATAATGGTTACAGACGCTTTTCGTTATATTTTTAAAATGGGAGATATATATAACTATTTGTAACTTTCAGCCTAACTCTACACAACGGTATTTTTTATTAACATATTAGTTGTGGAAGAACATCATGTAAATTTAAAATTGTAAAATATAGGCTGAGGGAATATGGGACACGATTAATTGGAGATAATTTTATTGATGCCCGTTCAAATAGAAGTGTTTATTCAAATATAACTTGAATATGTGTTTATTTGCTACAAAGTTGAGAGTTAATGCGAGATTTATTAGCTTAAAAATTATATAATATTCGTTTGATTTTATATGTATAAAGTCTTATACTAGGTGCAATATGATATATTGTATGTAGATTTTATAGTGCAATATGTAATACTTTTATGTGTTCAATTATATGATTTTATATGTACAATTCCTAAAATAAAATGTAGGATTATCGTTTAATATGAGTCATTTTTGTAACTCTAATATTGTATTTAACCCATCGTTTTACATTTTTGTCTAAAAATATAAGAAATAATAAAAACATGTATAATATGAATAGCCATTGAAGAGGTCGGCCGAAAGCCGGGTAAAAGTGGACCTCTATGCTGCATGTTTTTGCTATCTCTTCGGGTGATTCACTAATTATTCCCTCATCGATGTTACTACACATGGAGATCAATCTTGCAGTTGATTTTTACTTTGTTTAGTAATGCAATCAAGATCTATACAGAATAAAATTAAACCTAGAGAGCCTCCCTGCTTGATATTTCCAGGTGATAGTTTGGTCCCCAATTTGTAGAAAAGAGAGGTCTTGATAGCAGCGGACCATAATCTTCAAAAAAAATTAAAGTATAAAGAAATAAATGTCTTTATTCAATTTGTTTTTCTTTACACTTTATAGTAAATTAAACTAAATAACTCATATTTAATAACTAATAGTATATTTATTGCTTAAATATTTAGATAAAATTGTCAAACTAATAAAAGATAATATAAAGGAAGTTTTAATTCAACTGATGTTTCGTTTTTCTAAATATCAAATAAATTAATTTTTAAAAGAATTATATTATACTAATAAATTAATTAAAAATTGGAAAAACTTATAAGATAAATTAAATGAATGGGAAAAATATAGCATATCTAGTTCCTTTTTTAAAGTGTGGATTAGAGTAAGAAAAAGATTTTATTTTGGCAATGACGATGCATCATTTTTTAAATTGTTTAGTTTAGTGTTGTTTAAGTGGGGAGTCTTAAAAATCGGCTAAGATCCGAGTCAACCAGATGCTTCGGCTCTCTATAATTAGTTTCTTCTACATAAAAAATTATGGTAGAACCAACTTCTTATCACCCAGGATTCCTTCCTGATATTAAAAATTTGGACTCATCTAATCGTATTAGTTGAAACATTTTAATATGCCAAACCGAGCCGATTCATTGGATGGTCTTTCATGTCGGGTCTTTTTTTGGATTCAGACCCTACCCGATTTACGGTTAGCTAACTCGACTTACCGATTTAATAGTAGCAGTTATAGATATCTCTTCGTTTGATTATAAATTTAAAAAATAATTGCTCTTCCCAATAATTTAATTTATTAAATTGTTATTTATTATGTAAGTTGACGAAGTTGTTAGTTCTATTCTTTATTATTATTTTTAATTGAAGATGATGCTTGATGCATTTCACAAAGAAAAAACGATAAATACAAAACAAACCTTCGCAGATTTGGTCACTGAAACTGACAAAGCTATCGAAAAATTCATTTTTGACAATATCCGTCAGAAATATAAAGATCACGTGTAATGATTTTAAATCCACTTATAAGAAAATCCCTGCATTATATATATTTTCCCAATCAATCCATCCCGTTGTTTTTAGAAAATACGATCCGGCTTGAGCTATTGATTTTAGAAATAGATCCCACTTAAATTAAAGACCGATTCAATAAAAAAAAAATATAGAAGTCAGGGATATATATTGTTCAAATAAACTATAAGTACTCGAGAAAAATGAAAAATTATAATTTTTAATTTAAAAAAGTTCAAGTGTGTAGGAGAATCTTTGTCCATGCCGAATAACATTTTCAAAAACAGTTCGGCGGGACCATGGCAGAGCTCTAGTGATTAATCATTTTACATATTAATGGCCTTAAAAAAACATTTGAGTCTCAAACATTTTTATTTCTGAAATTAGATGTATAGGAGAAGAGAGTGAGGAGAGGCCGCCATGGAATAATAGCCCTACCTGGATTGTTGATCCTATCGATGGAACCACCAATTTTATTCATCAGTTCCCTAATTGTGCCGTGAGTATTGGTGTGTCCTATGATAAAAAGGTTTTTTTCCTTTTGTTTTCAAAAATTGATATATTGATTTTAACTACTTTAATTATTACAATAAATTTTTTATTTAAAAAAAATAAATATTAATAGATAGTAATTGGAATTATATATAACCCAATGCAAAATCTCCTTTACACCGCTAAGAAAGGGCAAGGCGCTTTCTGCAATCAAAAGAAAATATTTTCTTCCAAAGTTACAGGTGGATTATTGTTTATATTATTGAGGTAGGTTGATACTGAAGAATTTAATAGATAATGTTAGATAGATGTTTTTATCTTAAATATGGCAGGTTTATATATATTTTGTAAAATAACTTTTATATCTATCCGATATATTAATAAAATACTATTTTTAAAAAAATTATTTTAATTTAGACTTTCATTTTTTTATATCTGGTTTTATGATTTCTATGATATAATTTATAGCTAGACTAATAATTAAAAATTAAACTCTTTTTCATTCTTCCTGTAAATTAGGCTTTTAAATCAATTTCCCTGTCACGTCAATGTCGGGAAATATACTTAAAATTTAACTCATATTTGTTGGCGTTCTTTTTGTTCATGAATTCACCAATATAGACTACCGCTTGAAATACGATTATTTAAAAAGTGACGCAACAAAAACTCACAATTTGGAATTTCCGACTTTCAAAAAGAAGTTTTTGACAATTTGTAACTTCCAAACATATGATTTATATTTTTCTTTAGTATAATATAAAAATAATAACTTGTTCACTTACATATGAAACGATTTAATCTTTAATGAAAATCAAATATTTTGATATTAAAAAAATTGTAAAATATGGCGTGTTTGGAAGTATATATTATTTTTTGGTTTTTCTCTATTGGAAAAACATCTTGTTTGAAAAGACGTATGGACTTATTATTAACACCTTAAGGCTAAAATATTATATAACCGCAGGCATCTTAAAGCTTTATATGATGTGGAAGCAGATGTGTAACCATTCCTTGGTACTCCCATGTAATAATTCGTAGACATTTGAACGCAACGATGAGAAATCTCTCAGAATATATTCTTCTACCACATGTAGCTCCATCTTTAACTTCTGATATGCACACGTTGGTTTACCCCACGGCCTTTTTTTCCACCAAATACCATTTTACTCATATATAATCTCCCTATCTTTAAATATCACCTCCCATTTCCCACGTCATGGTTCTCTCCCTATTCGTACCCACCAACGTCTTCGGATCATTCACTTCCTTTTGATCCTTTTCTTGCCCCCCCCCCCAAGATATTTCCCCAAAAATCAGAGGCTTCCCCAAAATATAAAACTTATTAATTTATTTAAATACAAAATAAAAGTAGCACGATTTGAATTAACTCTTCAGCATACTGTTATTAAGTGGCTCGATTTGAGCTAAATTTTAAAAATGGCTAGCTAAATATTTCAGCCAGAAAAATATTGGCTAGGCCTTGAGATTTTACTAATACATGTCTAAACTTTTGTATCTGTGAGCAAAATCTTCCGGGTCGCGTAATATTTTTCTGGATAAAATATTGAGTTAGCCGTTTTTAAAAATCGGCTCTGGAGCCATTTAACAACAGTATCAGCACATCTATTAAATTGTTTATTTACTATAAATTAATGCCTATAGCTACGGGAGAGTCAAACTGGGAATCTGACGAAAAGATTTTAGCCCAAATTTAAATTTCTATTTTTTTCATCTGGGCATAAGCGATTTGTTAATAAGAAATTAATTACTTGTATTATCATTTGCGATATTCTGTTATCGATATCTATTAAATACATTTAATGATTCAAAATTATTGTAACGTTATAATTCTTAATTTCTTTAAATTTAGCCAATGTATTTATAATTTTAGCGCTTTAATTTAGCCAGAAATTCACTAATATTAAACTTGAGTGGATATATATTCATGTGAGACAATACATTACACCAGGCGCGTAACCAATGGGGGGGGGGGAAATCCCCCCATCGCAAATTTGACTGTTTTCATAAATATCATTTTAAGCTAATATAAATTTTACCCTCCACCCCCCCCCCCCCCATCAAAATTTTACAAATATTTGAATAACAATTTCCCAACATAAAACTTTATAAATAAATTTTATTAAAATTTCCTTTCCTTGTGAGTACATTAACATTATTCAAAAATATTAATAAAATGGAAAAATTTTAAGTCAAAAAGATTGAAATCAAATGGTAATTTATTTTATTATTATATATAATTATTTTATTAAATTCAAAATTATTAGTAAGTTAGAATTAATAAGTATTTTTAATATTAATTATTAATAAATATCTATAATTTTTTTAAATATTTTATTTTTACTTCAATTTTGTAGAACAGAAGAAATAGAAATACAAAAGTTAAATAAGGCTGAGCATGAAAAATAGTAATGTGTCGTCAGAAGCGATATCATTATTGAATTCAATTGATCAATCAGAGTTTATCATTGCTGCTAGTTGCATCAATAAATTATTTTCCTATAGCTCACTACTTTGTAGAAATTTACAAAAATCAAATTTAGATTTGGTTCAGGTTATTGATTTGGCGGAAAATATATATGAACAGTAGATACAATAAGAATGAATGTAGATGAATATTTTCATAATACTTATATAGACGTTGAATCGAAGGCTCAATTTTATGATATAACACTAATTAAACCTCGTCTAGCACCTGGGCAATTATTGAGATGTAAAATAAATATTGGCTCAACTGAAGAATATTATAAAATATCCACTTTCATCCCATTCTTAGATACTTTTTTATCTCAAATAAAAGAACGGTTTTTAGATAAAAAACAAGTCTTTAGCAATCTTCAAGTTTTAATACCCAAAGATCCATCTTCGTTTTCTAATGCCACTATTGGTAAAATTAAATATTTATAAAATTTTATTCGTATGAAATTTAATCAGTGAATTCGAATTGTGGTATAAATATTTACTAAGTTTAGCTATTTTACTTGAGCATGCTATTGATGCGCTCAATCGGTTTAAAGAAACCTTGGCTCAAATTCCTAATATTTTGAAGTTGTTTTATATTCTACCATGTTTACCTATTATAACATGTACGAATGAAAGGACTTTCCAACTTAAGAAGGTTGAAAACATATTTATGAAGTAATACTTCCGAATCTCGGCTAAATGGGTTAGCTCTGTTAAATATCCAGAGATTTGGTTCCAACGACAAACAAAATTCTTGATGAATTGGCAACATTCTCACGAAAATTAAAAATCACATTATAATTATAGTTTTTAATAAAAATATTTGTATAATATTGTATTTGATAAGAAGTTTAGAAAAACTTGTTTTTTAAATTATTTTCTAGTCAATATTTTAGTGTTGTTAAACGCCTCGTGAGCCGATTTTTAAAAACGGCTAACTCAGTTATTTATCCAGAAAAATATTATGCAAGCCTGAAAATTTTGCTCATAGAAGGAGCAAAGGTCTAGACATATAGTATCGAAATTTCGAGGCTTAGTTAATATTTTTCTGGCGAAAATATTGAGTTAGCCGGTTTTAAAAATCGGCTCAAAACGAGCCGTTTAACAACATTAAAATTTTATACACATTACTATTAGTATTTTCAATAAAAAAATTATATTATACTTATATTGTATGAGAATTTAAGCTGAGGCTAGTTTTTAAAGCAAATTTTATTAAAAAAATGACAAACTTTATTTCAACTTTACATTTAAAAAACTTTATTAAATATAATATACCACCTAACTAAAAATAATAAAAAATAGGCTTGTGATATCCATTAGCACGAATTAGTAAATAATAGTTACAAATAGAAATATAATTATTATTAAATTAAATTATGAATAATTTAATGGAATAGCTAAAACATAAGACCCAGCCGAAGGCCATTTAAGGGGGTTTGGGGGTAAAGCCTTCCAAAAAAATCCCCCCCCCCCATCATAAGAAAATCCTGGATACGGCACTGCATTACACTCAAATGGGTACCATCTAGTACAGGATAATCGAAAGCAAAATTTAGTATTATTTACGGGAAAAAATACATCAGAAAATTCGATTAAAACTCGTCTTCAAATTTGTTTATTTTTCATAAAAGAAATCTAAGTGATATTAAATTGATTACTATATATATAAGTAAAATTTGGCCTAATTTATAAAATCATATAATGGAGCGTTTGATATTCATGCGCATATTTTCAATTTACAAAATAAAGAATATTGAAAATTTTTAAAATTCTGGACCTGTCAAAAAAAATGATTACAAATTCTAGCCTGAAAAAATTACCAAAAATAATCCACACTTTGATTTTTTCTTTTCAAATCCATGCTGAGCCTAAAATAATGATCTCTGATATTGAAAAATGCCCCTCCACCCCTCGAAGTTATAGCTATGGACTTGTATATATATGGTAAAATTTATTACAATGGATAATTCATCGATAGATAAGAATGCATAATATTAACGCATTTCATTTAAGTCAAAACTCGATTTAAATACAGCCTGATTTGAACCAGCACTAACGACATGCTTTATATTCTTAACTTTAGAACCCTCCTATTATTCATCTTTAAAAATCTAACTTTATTTTTGGCCTAATTTTTTAAATATACAGACTGAGAATTTTTATTAAAATACCTGGGCTGGGCCGTATATTTTAAATCGCCATTATTAGCTATAGAAATTAAAAATAAATAAAATATATTTTTTAAAAAAAATCGAAGGCTTGAAAATTTTTTTAAAAAATCCGGGCCAGGCCTGAAAATATAAAACCCATACCAGGCAGAAAATTTTTTTAAAAAAAATTCAGGCCGGGCATTTTTGTTTCTACTTATAATTTATATTTCATTTTTATTATATTTTACAATGAAAAAATATTAATTTTTTTGAAATATTGGATTCTTGCATTTTTCCCAAAAATATATAAGACTAGAGAAGATCAAAATTTCAGTATGGACCAATTTAAAAAACAATCCTTTCTGTCCAGATCGTTAAAAAAATTTAAAGGTTAAATATTTTATAAAAATCAGGACAACTGAACCAGGCCTTTTATATAAAATATAGACTTCAAAAATTGTTATTTTATTTTAACAAGATTAAAAAAAAATTTGGATTTTTAGTAAATCATTTTTATTATATTTTATGTAAAAATTTTACTGCTAGTTTGTAAAATTTTTGTTAGTTATAAATAATTTCTAACATGGATTTTAGGAATATTTATTGGGGCAATTCATTCATAAAAAAATAAAAAATGAGGCAAAGCTTTACAATATGATTTTTCATATTTTAATGCCATCCTTGACATTAGTCATCTAAAAACCCAACTCAGACTGCGTTTTAACAATCCTAATTCAAAAATTAAATTTCTATTTGTTATTTATATAAGCTATATCCAGACCTAGCATTGATTTTCGAACCAGGATTTTAGATTTCACACTAGACCAGACTTTACAAATTTTTTTATTTGCCGTTTTTCACAAAAATACTCACCTTTCAAAATAAAACCCATTTAAGCAAGAGATATTCATATTATTAGAAGCTTTTTTTAGCAATCATACTTGAATGGCACAAGTTACAAGTACATTTTACTTACAATTTCAAATACCTATTATATCTTAAAAGGCCCTTATTATATTATAAAATAATTTTACAATTTTTTAAAAAAATTTGCCAGACTGGTACTATTAATAATTATTGGGCTGGGTAGATCTTACTAAAAAATATATTCTCCTCTCATCAGACATGAATGTAAAAGAAATTCGATATCTTTTTAGAAGGCGCCTACAAAGAGTCCAATTTTATATAAGAATTACATATATTTTTAGATATTGGAAAGGCTTTGATATTTACCGAGGTTGGCTCCTTAAGGAAAGAAAATATCATTGATAAAAAATTGGAAAATTACGCACGTTTAGCAAGAGCTTCTCACGGGTAATTTTTAATGATTGAAATAAAATTTTAAAAACATTTTTGGGGATCTCAATAGTCAATAATTTTTAAAATATAATTCCCATCCACAAGAATTCGTTCTATGGGCTCAGCTGCGTTAAATTTATGTGCAATTGCCAGTGGTCAGGGCGATGGAGGATTTGAATTTGGTATTCACATATGGGACATTGCTGCTGGTGTATTGATAGTTACAGAAGCTGGAGGTGTGATAATGGATCCTAAAGGTTTTATCATTACAATTATAAAACGTTTAAATTAACCTAAAATGATAAGCATTTCATTTTAATTTATATAATAAATTTTTTAAAGGTGGTGATTTAGATTTACTTTCAAGAAAATTTTTAGCTGCAGGAACAAAAGAATTAGCTGATACTATATCATCAAAAATAACACCAATCCAGTTTGAAAGTGATTAATGTTATTTAAACACATATTAGTCATAATTATTCAATATTCTTTATTTAGTAAAATTTGTAAAAGATTTTTATATAATGTACCACTAAACAATAATATTTTTGTACAAATATCAAATAACTAAATATATACATAAAGCATCAATAGAAAACTAGTAGAGTATTTAGTATGGTCTTCCCCCTCTTCTTCCTCCACCTCTATCATTGTTTCTACAATTAAAAAAGTGTGTAAATATATAAAAGGTTTTATCTTGGTAAAATGATAAAAGTAAATCTTAAATTAGATTAAAATAAAATATTGGGAAAAATATACTGAGCTATAAGATACTAGTAATTTATAAAGCTTAAGATTGCATATTACATTTTTTTAAATATCTTAAACATGATGGCAAAAAAATCATTAAATATAATCTATAATAGTTTCTTGCTTACATCCCTTATTTATATATTGAAGAGCCGTAAAAATTTTGCCTAAAAATCCTATAATATATATAAATAGGGCAAACTATTATGACATGTAATAACAAGTATGTTATAAGTAGAGATGTATCGAATCTGTTTTTTATTAATCTACCCAGCTAGATCTTATGAAAAAATCTTATTGATCTGTTTCAATATATATTTTCCTTATTAAATTGATAATATCATTTCAATTTTTCTCATGTAGAATAGAGAATCAATTATAATTATAAAAAATATATATTTTCTCTCTTTTGTAACTTATAAGTACTTTGTTTATTAATTAACATTTAAACGAAAATATTTATGTGAATTTTTAAAATACGTTTATACATATATTTACAAAGATCTAAGTGAAGATTAGAATTTGGTATATCTCTAATTTAATTAAAAGTTTATGATCAGGCATATAAATAATAGTAACAAAATGAAAATACCTTCCTCCTCGAAATCCACCACCACCTCCTCTTTTGTCTCCTCCACCAAAACTATTTCTTCCTTTGCCACCATCACCACGAGATTCCTTGGGGCCACTGTCACCACCTCCTTCAGATCTAGGCGTTTTACATCTATTACACTCAGTTCTCCATGCAAAATTTTTATTTTTGCAGCCACTATAATAATAGTATTTTATAGTATTGAGTTAATTTAATAAAAATTATTCTAAATATAAATTGCTTCTATTAAATACTTTTTTAAAACTAATAATGTATTTAAAGAAATTAAATTTTCTCACAAACAATAATTCAATATTAGCCATACCTAAATTAAAATTTAATCTATTATGTTAGGAAGCTAATTTTGTGGCACAGTGGTTTTATAATAAAATATATTCAACTTTTTAGTTTTTTAAATATTTTATAAATTATAATGATTATTTTACAAATTATAATGATTATTTTAAAAATTATAATATCATTTTAAAAATCCAAACTTAAACAAAAAAATAGGAACAAACCACCTAAAATTAAATTGAACTGAGACCATCTACTATACTGAAATAAATTTGTTCAAAAATAGAACTAAACTAAACACCAGAATGGAACTAAATTAATATATTGTAATATAAATATATTTACGAATCAGAGCACTCCCAATCACCATCTCTGCCTCCACTTCCGCCTTTATCTCTTCCTCCTCCTCCACCACCACTTCCACCACGTCTTCTGTCATCACTGAAACGGTCACGCCTATCTTTACCACCGCCTCCGCCTCTACCACCGCCTCCTCTTCCACCACCCCCACCTCCTCCTCTACTTCCTCCCCCACCACGGCTATTTCGATTATTGCCACGACCACTATCTCGATTGTCATCATAACGTTGGTTATCATTCCTTCCATTTCCATCACGATAATCTCCACCATCATTTTGGTAGCCATTATTACCAGGTGGTGGTCCCCCACGAAAGTCTCCAGGAGGATTGAAACCAGGGGGTGGGCCTCTCTGTCTGGGTGGAAAACCGCCTATGGGTCCACCCATTGCAGGTGGAAACATTCCTCCTTGAGGCTGCATCGGCATATAAGGGGGAGGTCCGTTCATAAATGGAGAACCGCCAGGAGGTCCTACTCGTGATTCCTTAGCAGTGGCTACTTCAACTTTGATAGTTTTGTTCCTAAACATTTTTCCTAAAATATGAATGTAAAAATTTGAATTATATTTATTTCAAAGTAAAATGGTTTATTTTAAAAAATGAATATTGATTTATCAATGGTATAAGTTTACCATTAAACCAAGATATAGCAGCATCAACTGTTTGAGGATCGTCAAAAGATACGGTTGCTTCTCCTTTGCTCTTGCCCGTTGCTTTATCACAATATATGTAAACCTTTGGTTTCCTCAATTTTTTATCAATCTACAATTTTACGGATTATTTAGCATAAAATAATGTTATCTAATCAAAAAACCTTAATCACACCAATCGATCCAAAGTGATTTATTAAATCTTGTTCAGTAATACTTTCAGGTAAATTGCTAACAAAGATCGTTTGGTTGTCTAATGTATATATATATTTATTTAATTAGTGAATATATATTTATTCACCTGTCTGGGGCGGAAAATTTCCTCTTGGTTTATTCATCCCTAAAATAAAATTAAACATGAGGATAAAAAACTATATAAATCGCAAGATGGACTCCACATTTATAAAATTATTTCAATAAAAAACGTAATAAAGGCTATTATATTAAAATATGTTTTCCTAAATCAGGTATATCTAAAATGAATTTAGATCTACCATCCCCTGAAACTTATAACTAACATTGGATTTGAGTTTCTTTTCATTCCCATTTCAAAATTTATTTTTTTACTATAAAAATGTTTAATAGATACTAAGATATAATTTAAACTTTTAAATTTTTTTAATATGGACATGGTGCAAAAAATTGAATATTTTCAAAATAATATTATTATATTTATTATACATTATATGAAACGTTTATTTTAAAAATTCATCCCAGCCTAAGTTATATTAAAGATATATTTTTTTAGGCTAAGGTATGTTATATCATTTTATGGCTAATTATGGCCTGTAGGTCTCTGATATCATTGTATAAATAGTACATTAATATATTAAAAATTATATTGCAAAATCTGTATTTTCTTGAAGGCTTAAATTTCCTTGGTTTCCTTGAATATAGGATTTTTTTTAAACCAAGCCTCCATCAATCACACAATAAATAAAATATTTTTCTTGCAGTCCATACTCTTGGATAAATCCTTGCTAAAACATTTTATAGCTGCAATATAATAAATATTGACAATTTCTTCTAAATAATTTGCTTAATTAATTTTCTTAGAAAATCAAATATAAAAAAATACCAAAAATAAAACAAAAAATGGTGCATTGAATTACTGAACTTTTGTTGGTTCCATTCATATTTTCTAGCAACATTATAATGGTATGCCAATGTGAAGGCAAATTTAGTTTTAAAGCTGTTTTCTTCATATAAAAATGTATAATTATCATCATATAAGATTCAAAATTGTCTTCAATGCTGAGATCTTCATCATCCAGATCTAATATATCTGGTCTAAGGATTATGTACTTAGCACTAATTCTTTATAACATTTTATCATTAATTTCTTTATTCCATTGTGAAGCATAAGATAATTCATGTCTAAAACATAGGTGGTGATCATATTTAACTAACAAGAGATTTGATCATAGATCTCACCATTGAAATTCTTGGATTTGAGGTTTTATGAGTCCATAAGGAAATAAAACCCATATATAATTTGGTTCCACAACAATTTATCGCGGCAACAATTTAGCGCGTATTTAATTAAGTTACAATTTATTAATATAAAACTAAAAGATAATTAAATAGAAGTCATTTTGAATATTAGTCCTATTAATTATTTCTTCATATTTTTTGTTCAAAATTCTCAATTTTATTTATTAAATGAGTAATATCAATATAAAATTTAATAATATATAAAAAAAATTAACCTATATTTCTTTGGTGGACCAGTTTACCAAGTTATAAGATTGATTAGTCTTGTTAAAGATTTTAGCCAATCTGATGTAAGCCTGGGCATTTTGCGAATATATGTAAAAAAGGCTTGGGCCTCTATCTCGAATCTATTATTTTCTTAGAATCTTAATCGACAGTTTTTAAAAATCCACCCCACAGGTAGTTTAGCAGTTTCAAAAAAATTCTAATAATTATTTAAAATTATTGATAAGGGATAAACACAAGGAAGTCTAATGCTAGAGGTTGGCATTTCCCAATGATATCCAACGATTATATTAATTTAGAAAAAAATTATAGGACAATTTTCCTAGTATAAAATAATCAAAAACGGATTAATGCACAATTTTATTTATTTATAAGAAAATATAAATATACTAATTAAAATAAAATAATTAAAGTTTAAAAAAATTACCCCCCCCCCCATAATAAATATAATAAGAATAAACAAATTTATTATAAATCTTAAATCCTTTTTTCCCCGCCTAATTTTAGAACAAAGAAAAATAAATACAATATTAATTTTCTTATTTTGTAAGAGCAATCATTATTTATCTCAATAAATAAAAGTTTATAATATAAATTTTATAGTCTAAAACATAGAATCCAAATCTCCTTTTTCTTATTTTTTTCCCCTACCTTTAAACAAATTAATAAATAGAATTATATTATATTTTCTCCTTTTCTTAATTTTAAATTCTAAAAAGTTTGTAGAAAATTTTTGTATTTTCATCTCCTTCCATAATTTAATCTATTTCTTTCCTTAATTTAATCATTATAAATTAAGAATTCCTAATTAAAGGGTAAATATTAATAATCTTATTTTGGTATATCATTTATAATTTTTTATATTCTAGTTTACTTTTATTTTAAAGAGTGCCTTTAAATTATGTTAGTGAACATGGATCAAAACCTAAACTTGCTCATGATCGATGCATATTAAAGAAAGAGAAAAAAATAAATAAAAAAACAAGTCTTATAAAATATTGGAAGATAGACCTGTCCATTGCAAATGGCGGTGCCATGCATCAAATGAAGAAATTACCTTTTGTTGATCTCTTATCAATAATTTTAAATAATCATTTTTTAGATCAACATTAGTTTTGTAAAACAACCCAATTTGGATCTATTTTTAAAAACCACTGATTAAGATTTTTAAAAATAATATGTAAGATTCGAGATAGATGTCCAAATCTTTCTATTTATGCACAAAATCTCCTGTCATACATAATATTGGCTAAAATCTTAATGGTCCGTTTAACAACACTAATCAACATACCTTATAACGTGGTAAATTGGTTCAGAAAAGAAATCAGTTGGTTTGCTAATTTTTTGATATTATTCAATTTTTTATTGATACTATGCATTTTGTAGATTTTTGTAAAAAAATAATATGAATAATTAAGACCAACATCTAAAATGACTTCTATTTAATTACCATTTTGTTTTATACTAATAAATTTATAATCGCAACTGTATTAGATACGCGCTGAATTTGACGGTGCACGAATTGACCTGATATCATATAAATTAATAAAACTGTAAGATTAAAAATGTTTTAACTTGTTTCTCGATAAAATTCAAATTTTACAGAAATATATCAGATATAATTGTGAAAAGAATTGTCCATAAATTTTTAATTATATATTATAAATATTAATTTATTATTATAAATAAAAAAGCAAAAATATAAGAATTATACAACCTCATTAATAATTTTTAAATGAGTATTTTAAAATTAAAATCGCACAGCAGCAGTGTCACATGCACATCTATCTATTAAAAATACTCAGTAATCCTATATGAAATATATAACTTTTAGTGTTTTTTCTCTATACAATAGATTTGAGTAATAGATGTTGATGATGCTTTTGTAGTACATTTAGAAAGTTAATTAATCAAGCAAAATACCCTTAAAAATCTTTTGAAATATATATTTCTTAAATTCTTAAGATCTACCCTGCTTAACAAATAAACAAAAAAATGAATGGCAATGTTAATATTTTTTATGCAGCTTTTTAGTGAGGAATATAGCATATAAAATTTTAAATTATCCATAAATTATATGATTCAAAATTGAGACAACAATATTGCAATGGTAAATATCATGATCCTTTTTTGATTTTTTTGATATCTTTTTTTAAATATTTCTATATTTATAACTTTATTTTTTAATATAAACTAGATATATCCTGAATATTTATTTAATATTAATATTAAAAATGATAGGTTTATGGTTTAAAAACGAATATTAAATAAATATAATCATAGACATATAAAATGCATAGACTCTCGTTATTCATTCTGTGAAAATTAAGACAATATGTAAAACTACTTACAAAAGTTTTGAATACTCATCTACCTATCTACTTCCCTATGGGTGTAACGATACCACCTTTTGGAAGCCAATCTGATATTAAATTGATATCGGCCGATTACTCATTCAATACCATATCTAATTTGTCTTATGCTAACATACTCGTTAATTTTTAATGCATACATCTACTCATCAGTCTAGCAAGTATAATTTAACTACCATATAATACTTCATTTAAATATATTATAATGATGAGTTATGGTAAATATATTTAAATCATTTATTTATAACATTATCTAATTACATAATAACTAATAAACAAATATATTATGAAATTTGAAATAAATTTTTTTTTGAATTATCACGTACATCCCTACTACTACCCAAATATTATAATCCAGTCCAAAACCAATTATTTATTTATTTTCACTCATGAGTAAAAAAGTCAATATGAATTTAAACTAACAAAAGAGTAGCAATCATATTCTAACTATGCAACAAGGTTTTTATTTGGTTAAAAACTAAGTTTTTTTAAACTTTTTCCTTGTGTGGTAAATCAAATTGGTACATTCAATTTTTTATGCTTTACATTTTAAAAAATTGGACCAATTTGTTTTATATATTTATTGGCAAAATAAATTATATTATTTTTAAAATAATGATTATTTAATAAAGCTTATAATAATTTTAAATCTTTCTTTCTTTAATTAAAAATCAAGCTTATTCTTAAGTATCATTTCTCTTGTTAAGAATTAATAGATAATAAATCAACTGAATTTTAGAAGTTATCTCAAGCATTAACTAATATAATTCTTTGATTAATAAAATAAATTGTGTAGGTTAGGTACTTAAAAAAAATTCAAAATAAAATTAGGCACTTAAACCAATTTAAGAAAAAATTGATACAATTCTTACTAAAGATCTGCAAAAGATCTTTTTCAACCCAACACATAAGGGGAAGGTTTTCTAAACTATATTTTATATTAAATTTATGACCATAAAATTAATTTCATATTCCCAACCCATAACCAAAAAATTAATTCTAAAATTAATTTATAAGTATATTAAAACAAAATTGTAAAATACAATCAAATCATAATATTGATATTCAAAACAATTAAAAAATTTTACATTCTGACCCAATACAATCTGAAAATGTACCAATCCATCTAGTAATAAAAAATATTCCAAATTTGCCAATCAAATATAAAAGTCAGATTAGTGGACTTTTGGGTTGGGTTGAGTTTTGCAGATCTCTAATCTCAATAAAGTAAATATTTTATTATAAGATATATATAAATTTAGACCAAGTTTTATAAAAATAGTAGAATGCATAAATGTTAGGGAATATTAACTCATATATTGAATACACTATATACACAAATGAATACCTTCATTAAATCGCATTCTGTTATCATTGGCTGAGTTTTGGCTTTGATTTTTCAAAATATTATATTAAGCATTGTGTATATTAATATTTTATAAACAAGGTAGTACACGCTCAAGCTCCTTCCTATATCAATATTTATTAAATTATATATCTTTAGTCATGGAATATTAACCATACACTTCACTGATTTTAACACCTTTATATACTATAAGTATTTTTGTCAGGTTTTTCAAACCTGTAAATAACTGATTATTGTTTATAATATGAAAACTTTATTGTTATAGAGGAAAATACCTTTATAAAAAATTTGAACAGTATGACCTACAATAGCCAATACATAAAGTATTTATAAAAAGTCATAACAACCCCACTAAGCTAAAAATGCTAAGATTCATTGAAGGGTATACATAGCATTCCAATGAAAGAACATAAATTATTCATCCTAAAATTAGGAATGAATATCCAATCAACATGTTCTTAGGTTTAAATTTCAAATATTTTATTAATATTAAATAAATAAATACCATTTGTTTTGCCTATATCTCTTATTTAATGTTGATTACAAATCTGCTTTCATCATAATAGTGTTTGATTATGGATTTTATTTCAGCAAAAGTGCACATCATTGAAATATATTATATTTCTTACAAAATGAAAATTTAATATAATTTTTATAATTTCCAAATAGATGATAAAGGTTATGAAATTAGCTTATTTTCCCATAAACTAAAACCCTTTTAGTAGTGTTGTAAGAAAGTCAGATTAAGGTCAATTTTTAAAAATGGCCCTAAGATTATAACCAAAATAATTTGTGAAAGCCTGGTGATTTTGCATATAGATGGCAGAAGTTTAGGCTTCTACTTGCCAAATCTTGAGGTTCTCACAATATTATTTTGACTAAAATCTTAATCGGGTCATTTTTATAAATCAACCTAAATAAAGCATATTAATAACACTATTTTATAGACTCTAACCTACACATTTTGTATCTCTTTCAAGATTTTGAATATTACCAGAATATACTATAAATAAACTAGAAGTACCTTTATGAACATGTTACCTATAAATTTTAGATTTCTGTTCAAGATTTTGAATAAATGTTACCAAAAATATACTTTTTACTTCAATTTAAAAAAATTTTAACATTTTTTTCTTTACTCATATGTGTATAGCATATATAATATGCTTTCATTTTATTTTAGATAAACTGATAAATATTTCTTGGTTATTTATTTTTATAAATGCCATTATCAATTTAAACAATGCATTTTAGACAAGCACACAATAACTGCTCAATTTTTAAATACTATAATACTGTCATTAATTATTGTACAAATAAAGAGAGAGTAAGCAAGGCATATCAACTACATCATTTAGAACTGCTTTCACATCTTTACCATTTGTATTAAATTGCCTATATAATTAGGTGTCTTTGGAAGTTGAAATTCCCATATTTATAAATAGTATAAACTAGAGATCTGCAAAATAATTGGTTGGGCCGGGCCTATATTTTTAAAAAAATTTCGGGTTGGGCCTGATTGGACCTTGGAAATTTTATTAAATATATCTAAATTTATCAATTTTATATAGAATTTTTTATGTAAAATAAAAATTTTTGATTTAATTTATTGAAACTAAATGCTTATAAATGTCTTTTATTTTAAGTAATTATAAAAATTAATTTCTATATTTAAATAAATTCGGACATGGCCAAGCTGGTATATTTTCAAAAAAATTTCAGGTTCTGGCTGGGCCGCTAAAACTTTGTTAAAAAAATTTCAGGCCAGGCTGAGCTTAAAAAAGTAGGCCCAATGCAGATCACTAGTATAAACATTATTATAACCATTTCTATCTAACATTATATTTATTATAAAAATGAGAAAAATGGACAGAACATGATATATTCCAGGAAACTAAGATTTTAGAAAATGAATGGAACATTCAAAAATATAGCAAAATTTTTAAATATAATATAATATTCAATAACAATATTATAAATCATTAGTTAGAATTATTATAAACATTTTTTAAATAAAATGTATTGTTTATAAAAAAATCAGGCTCGATGAGAACATTTAATAAGAACTTTGAGTAAAGGTCTGGAACAGAAACAGAATAGTATATTTTGGAGCCTTCCTGTCTAGATCATTTTTAAAAATCAAATGAATAAATGCTTATTTCACTATCATTATATATTATAAATAAAAAAATTAGTCCTATAGCTAAGCCTATATAATTTTCCTAAATTGAATATTAATAATCATCACATAAAATAACAATACAATACAAACAATGAATATAGACCATGAATATATTGCAAACAAATTTTGGAATAAAAATTTTAAAAAATATTAAACTATTTTATTTCTCTTTTTTGTATTATTAATAAACATCATCCAAATATCGCTTATGGTAAAATCAAGATTGTCAGAAAACATAAATATAATATATAAGGAAATCAAATATATCAAAGTAATGCTCAATTCATATTAATGGTTAAAAAAGATTAATGCATAAAATGTGCTGATTTAAAAAAATATGTATCAAATTAGATATTTTTCAAGAAATGGTCTCAGAATGGAACTTTTTAGCCAGAACAGTATATGAATACAAAAATGCTAGTGTTCCATTATATAAATATAAACTGGGTAGTAAGTTTTGCTTTGTTTCAATATATGTCAATTAAAGTTATAAAAAAAAGTGTTATGCAACAAGGATATAAGAATAAAATCATTTCAAAAAAATTAATATTAAAAATCTCCAATTAGAATAAATTCCTAAGCTAATCTAATAATTCACTAATTAAAATTAAATTGTTTCTGACAATTATTCTATAATCAGTGTTTAGATTGGTTGAAATAATAATGTTTGTTTTAATTTACAATTCTCTATTCTACTCTTTCAGCTTTTTCTTTTTCTAGTCCATTTACATGAATACTATAAGACAGCTATTTTTGGCTTGGATTAAGAAACACCTATTGCCATATATTTGCTTCTTAAACAATAATGTTGTATACTGATTTTCATTATATTATTTTCAATTAAGTCAGAATGTTCTTGAAAATCCAGATAAATTTTAAAATAAAGATTATTTCCTGTAAATGTTTCTTTAAATATAGGCACTTTTAATCAGAAAACTAAATCTGTTATGATTTCTGAGTTGTTACATTTTAATCAGCTATATTAATATTTATCTTCAAGATTGAGAATTATTTCATTTTTAAAAAAATATATATTGATATTCTTTAAATATATTACAAATTTATACTTTATTTATGTGATTTAAGTATGCAGTCTGTAATTTGGGCATACTCAGCATTATGTTCCAACTTCTATATTATTAAAAAAGGGGGGAGGCCTATTCAAAACACTTTTGGCAAAAAGTAAAATTTTAAATTTAATAATTTTAAAGTCTATTCTATCAATAATAATCAGCTTCAATATCGATATATATTTTTTAATAAAAATATGTTTAAAACATTATTACATTTTAATTTATAGTTAGACACCTTTATTGTTATACTTTAGCTATTATAGATCATACTGTATAAATTATTTTGATATTATATTTTTTTTAAAATTATCAATAACATATAAACATAAAGTGTTTACTTAAATGGCATATTTCCCATAAAACTATCTGGCTGATTCATAAAATTTGCTATTTAATAATTATAATTTGAAATTCATAAAATTAGTTACTTGGTCCAAAATTTCCAAACATAGGATCAGGAGCCATTTGACCCAATGGAGGACGAAATTGGGAAAAATTAGAATTTGGAAAATTTTGAGGTGGAAATTGATTAGGAGGAAAACCGCCTGGCATATTTCCTTGAGGTGGTGGAGGTCCTTGATTGCCTAGGTTATAATTAAGTTAATAATCATATATATGTGATGTGTACCAAATTGTTTTGGCGGATATGGTGGCATCATTTGAAAATTCTGTGGTGGAAAATTTTGCATATTGGGCCCACCAATATTTGGAGATGGTTCTACCATGCCTGGAAAACTATATTATTATTTTATACGTTTTTTTAATAAATATCGTATAATAACTTAGTATTTTGAAAGTTCATCTAGATAAAACTAGTCATAAATATAAAATGGATATATTTAAATCACGTGATATAAACAAATAATACATAATAATAAATTTAGGTGTATGAAATTGATTTGGCTTAAATTAAACTTTTTATTAATATTACCAGATTGGAATATATTAAAAACAATTCTAATTATGAAATTATTAATATTAAAATAGTGTTCTTGTAATTATAATAAATTATCTTTCAAAAAATTTTATCGGTTTGATTTTTATTTTCAAAATAAAAATAAAGTTTTCAAGTAAAAAATAAAATAGTTTGTACTAATCCTTTTTGTAATTTAAATGGCATTTTGTAGACATAATAAAAGATTTAATAATAATATTCAAATAAAATATAATAAGATGAATGAAATTTTAGAATATATTCTCCAAAAATTTGTTTAATCTATGTGATCCTTTTTAAGCTTAGTTAGCTATTAAAAATTTGAATCCATTTACAGGAGCTTTTTAGAAATTAGATCATAAGCTGAATTCTTCAACCAAATACAGTCGAATATTCTTTTATGTAGTGTTGTTAAAAAGCCCAATTTGGGTCGTTTTTAAAAAACGGCCCAATTAAGATTATAGTCAAAATAATATTTTGTAAGCCTTAAGATTTGTCAAGTAGAATCCCAAACTTTTCTTCATCTATGAGCAAAATACCAGACTTCATGGGTGTCACGTCACTAGCCTTTAAAATCTCATGGGGCTCAACTAAAAATATATTTATAGAGGACTTCCCCATACCCCTTATTTTTCCGGCATTCGGCCCGCTTTCTGTTATGCGACCTCGTTTATTATATTATAATTTTTTTTAATTGAAATTTGCAAATAGATTCTGAATTTCATATTTTGCTATTTATGAGGCATACAAATATTGAAAGTAAAATAATACAAGACATTTCTAAAGATATTATTTTTTAATACAAAATATTTAGCCATTTCTTACAAATTAAATAGTTTCGATTGCGGATATAAAAAAAATTAACGTCTAAGGGATTAAAAAAGGTTAATTAATTAATACATTGCCTCAATTGATAATGGTTTTTAAAAACCACACAGGGCAATATATTCTTAGCATCTAATATAACGTTGTGCTACTATTTTAGACAATGTTTTAAAGAATGTACTAAAAAGGAAAAATTTGAAAACCTAACCAAATCAATAATTCTCCAAGAAGTTAATATAAACGATTAAACCAAATCATAAAACTATATGGTGGTTAGAGCTTCCTGAAAGCTAGTTAAGTAGTCGAGAAAATTATTTTGAGTTATATAATTTCTAAAAGATATCTTCCATTTTGATATATAAACGACTAGACAGCTGACCATTATTGCTTATCTAAATAATGCAATCAAATACTCTCAGCAGCAAGCGTAATAATCTTAAATAACATAGCCACACAAATAATATTTGTTGGCTAATTCGCAGTCAAAGCCAGGACACTCACAAGGTAAACTCATATCAGAATTTATTATGTTAGATAAATTGATAAAACAAAAAAACTAATAAATTTTAGAATAAATAATTATGCAAAAATATTGAAGCCTTGAGTTATTTATGTGGTAAGGATGCTATATTAAAAGAAATGAATCATTTAGTAACTAGAAAATAAGGACAATGATATGCTAAACGCAATTAAGATTTTATATATTATTGTCGCACCACATCTAGTTGGTATATGTGTCTTAAAATATTAGTAGTTTCTAATAATAACAAAATATTTACGTAACTGTTTTTCACTAAAAAAAATAGCTTTCCTAAAATCATGTAAAAGAAGAGAAGGAAAAAAAAGATATCTAATAAGAATTACATCCATTGTGGGATGAATAATAGGATGTTTAATTTTTTAATAATATTTTTTGTTAAAAATAAATAAAAGGCATTAAAGAATTGAATGCAAATTGTAACTTATATTTATTAACATGTAATAAAGTTTATTAGAATATTATCTCTAATACTAGTAGATAGCCCGTCATATTACATCCATTGTGGGATGAATAATAGGATGTTTAATTTTTTAATAATATTTTTTGTTAAAAATAAATAAAAGGCATTAAAGAATTGAATGCAAATTGTAACTTATATTTATTAACAAAAGCACTGTAATAAAGTTTATTAGAATATTATCTCTAATACTAGTAGATAGCCCGTGAAAAATGACGGCGAATGAGAATTTATTTCTTACTTTTATGCTAGATGTTACCTGTTATTTGAAAATAATATCCAATTTTTATTCTTTTTACCTCATGCCCCTTCAGGCCGGGTTCAATCCATTAAAACTAAGTGTAAATACTATTGTTTGAGTAAGAATAAATTTAAAGCTTTTACTTGATAATACCAATATTATTTATTAAATATTACTGATCACTTATACCTAATATTTAATATTAAAAAAAATTCCCAGGCAAAGTAAAAAGCCATAATAATTTTGAAAAATTCTTCCAAGCCCAATGAAAGATCATAATAATTTTGGTAGTTGAGAACTGAAATAAAATTCACAATGAAAAAAATACAATCAAAATCAGATTTTCATGGGCCTTGGTGTTTTAGGCCAATGTCTGACCCATAATTAATAGTAAAAAAATTATCAAGCGTCCAAGCTCATAATAATTTTGAAAAATTTTCCCCAAGCCCAGCCCAATATAAAAATATTTTCCAAGCCCAGCCCAACCCATAATAATTTTATAAAAAAATTATTATAAAACCTGGCCAACCCATAGTAATTTTTAAAATTTTTTCCCAAACCTGAAGATAGGTAAATCTCTTAAAACCATATCTATTTTTTATTCTATTTTAACCCAGCTCACCCCGACCAAGTCCAACCCATTAAGATACTATTTTTTTGAATAAAAATATATTTTAATTAGCTTTTATCTGAAGGCCATATATATTCTGTGTTAAATATTACACCTATGCCTAATATTAAAAAAATTCCCAAGCCAGGTCCTCGCACTTGAGAAAATTTCCTCAAAATCGCCAATGACCATAATAATTTTGATAGTTGAGAACTGAAATAAAATATATATAAAAAGTCACAATGCATTTAAAAATACAGTCAGAATATGAAAGTTGCATGAGCCTTGGTTTTTGATCAGGCCTTGCCATGTCCTCAAAAGAAATTTTCAGGCTAATTTCTAGCCCATATTTAAAATTAAATAATTTACAGGAATCTAAGACTATAATAATTATGAAAAATGTTTCTCAAGCTATGTCCAAGTCCATAATAATGGTGAAAAATATTTCCCAAGTCCAGAAAAACCCAAAATAATTTATTTTTTCTTTGGATCCAGAAAAATAGGTCTGATGTATGGGGTTTATAAGAATTAAATCTGTCTAATATGTTCATACTTTTTTGCCATTTTATATGGAAAATTTTTCAAAATCATCAAATGAAGGGTAAATATCTGATTTACCTATCATTCTACTGGTTAGCTCCTGGTATTTATATGAAATTCATTATATATAAGACTAAATACTATGGTTTGAGTAAGAATAAATTTAAGGCTTTTACTTGATAATACCAATATGTTAAATTTACTGATCATTTATACCTAATATTTAATATTTAAAAAAATTATCAGGTAAGGTACAAGCTCATAATAATTTTCCCCAAGCCCAGCCCAATATAATTTATAAAAATATTTTCCAGGCCCAGTCCAACTTATAATAAATTTTATAAAAAATTTTCTCAAGCCTGGCCAACCCATAGTAATTTTCAAAAATTTTTTCCAAACCTGGAGATAGGTAAATTTCTAAAAACCATATCTATTTTTTATTCTAACTTAACCCAGCTCACCCCCAGACCAAGGCCAACCCATTTAGACTAAGAGTGAATACTATTTTTTTGAATAAAAATAATATTTAAATTAGCTTTTACCTGAGGGCCATATAAATTGATATTACACCTATGCCTAATATTAAAAAAATTCCCAAACCAGATCCACGCACTTATAAAATTTTCTTAAACCTGCCAAAGACCATAATAATTTTGGTAGTTGAGAACTGAAATAAAATATATAAAAAGTCACAATGCATTTAAAAATACAATCAGAATATGAAAGTTGCATGGGCCTTGGTTTGTGATCAGGCCTGGCCATGTCTTCAAATATTTTCAGGCCAATTTCTAGCCCATATTTAAAATTAAAAAATTTTTTGAAAAATGTTTAGCAAGCTATGTCCAAGTCCAAATTAATTGTGAAGAATATTTACCATGCCCAGGAAAACTCAGAATAATTAATTTTTTCCTTGGATCCTGAAAAATAGTAAGGGGTTTATAAGAATTAAATTTGTCTAATATATGTATATATTAATTGATAAAATTTTTCAAAATTATCATCAAATGAATGGGAAATATCTGTACCTATCATTATATGAAATTTATGAATACATATTAAAGTACCATGCTGAAAATATGTTCATCCTAATTTAAATTTTAAACAAACCATCACCTTTATGATTTATTATTTAGTTACAAATTATCAAATTAAATTTAAGAAATTGATATTAAATTACAATAGAAAAAATAAAAAGATATTTTAAGTCATCAAATAATAGGTTAACTACAAATCATAGTCAAATTATATATAAGTAAAACAAAAATGTTATACATTTCATCAAAAATGTTATAATAAGTTAATACATTCTACAATTATGAAGTTATGAAAAAATATACAACACTATATTATAATAGATTGAATTATTTAATGGTAGTTGAAGTATTAGTAAGTGGACAATTTTTACAAAATTATTTAATTCTTTATTTTTTCCTTCAAAATATTATGCTAATAATCTCTGCAATTTCTCTTGGAATATCTATCAATTTTCTCTACCATACAATAAATATATTACAATAACTCAGATCCTAACATTAAAAGGTGCTGGAAAATAAGGATCTACTATATGTCAAACAATATATATGGTTAAAAGAAAATATTGATGCAAAATGTTATTAATTTTTGAAAATTTTAAGGATTTTTTTAAAACATTTTGGACGCAGCTTAAAATAAAATTTTAGTTAATTATTATTCAATACTTAAAATTATAAAAATAAAATTTGGTATCTATTCTATCTCCATTGGAATAATAATAAAAATTATTATTTTAGAAAGGAACTATTAAATATACACATGAGTTTCATATAAAACCTACACTTATCATAAAAAATTATTTAAATGCTTTTAAAACCTTCATAAATACTCTTTTAACTTCTCCCTAAACAATCAATCTTAATTGTTATGTATACCTAATAAATTAACCTGGATTTTGATCCTTGCCTCTAAATAGCCAATGGATACCACCACAGAGTTTGTGACACAATCAGGTTGACCTCATTTGATCTAAATCTATGATAGGAGGTCTTTGTTTAAAAGTGTATTTATGAAAGTCTTAAAAGCATTCAAATAATTTTATGATATAGAATAATATCTCATAAATTAATAAAAATAAAATTTGGTATCTAATCTATCTCTAGTTTTGGAATAATAATAAAAATGATCATTTTAGAAAGGAACTATTAAATATACACATGAGTTTCATATAAAACCTATCTAAATAACTTTTCTTTAAATCCAAAAAATTTATTGAATAATTAACTAAAATTTTATTATAAGCTGCATCCAAAATGTTTTAAAAAATCCTTAAAATTTTCACAAATTAATAACAACACTTTGGACACATTTATGTTTTAACAAAATTAAAATATTCAAAATGTTTATCAAAGTATACTTAACAAAATTGTTTTACCCCTAAATTCCTAGACATACTATGACATTAAAACTCTCCTTTATTCTACCCAGTTTGATTAAATATCTTTGAAGCAAATTTTATCTGTAGGTTAACTATATAATCTATAAAAAATTTAACCTTCATTAACCTTTTCTATAACCTTATGAAGATGGTAAAATGTGTTATAAAATTGAATGAATGTTAAGGTTGCTACATGATTATTATTGGACCTATTACCCTATAATCATTTTTATTGGACAAATTTTTTTTAAAAGAACACTATTGGCTAAATTTGATTGACGTTTTTTGAGGATTATTATTTGTTAATGTTTTGCCATGGCTCGTAGTTTACCGTATTGGTGAGGAAGATGGCTTAGCGATGGTGAAGAAGTTCTCTTTTCTTTGCTCAATGTGGTTTCGTTTTTGAAGATGATGTTGAAATTTCCTTGCTAGTAGTTTGCCATAAATAACCTGAAATAAAACGTGTAAATTGAAATTATAAAATAGAATTTACTGTTGTTGGTGAGGAAGATGGTTTAGCGATAGTGAAGTTCTCTTTTCTTAGCTCAATGTGGTTTCGTTTTTGAAGATGATGTTGTAATTTCCTTGCTTGGTTGTAGTAGGCCAAATTGAATTATAAAATCAATCATATTTTTAGTCATTCTACATTTAAAAAAATGAAAGGGATCATTAGGATTCTTTTCCTTATATAATGAAATAATATTTTCTTCATTTTTATGTTTAGATAAAGGAGTTAATTAAGCTTTGTTTGGCAACTGTATAATTTAAAATGTATAGATAATTTAAACTGATTACTTCATCTGTATAAATTGACTCTAATTGGATAATAATATGATTATCTTTACCCTTTAAAGACACTATTAAATATTATTTAAATTATAAACCTCTTTATTTGTTGATAAATTTCTAGATATTTCTTCTAGGTTATCAAAAATAAAACTATTGGGTATATTTTCTATTTGCTATATTTTGAAGAGAAATTTAATTAACATTCTACAGACAAACTATTAAAACTTATAAATTTTAAAATATTACGTTTCATTCATATTTAAAAAAAAATTATAGTTAAAAATTATAAAACCTGGGCTTCATTATCTAACAATGATATAATTTCTGGATAGGGGGCATCTAAATGAGATTGCTATTAATTATAAATATAGAAAATGATCTTGATTTATAAAAGAATCATATTTAAAAATTATAAAACCTGTGCTTCATCATCTAACAATGGTATAATTTCTGGATAGGGGGCATCTAAATGAGATTGCTATTAATTATAAATATAGAAAATGATCTTGATTTATTAAAATAATCATATTTAAAATATATATAACCTGGGCTTTATCATCTAACAATGGTATAATTTCTCGATAGGGGGCATCTAAATGGGATTGCTATTAATTATAAATATAGAAAATGATATTGATTTATTAAAATAATCATATTTAAAATATATAACCTGGGCTTTATCATCTAACAATGGTATAATTTCTGGATAGGGGGCATCTAAATGAGATTGCTATAAATTATAAATATAGAAAATGATCTTGATTTATAAAAGAATCATATTTAAAAATTATAAAACCTGGGCTTCATCATCTAACAATGGTACAATTTCTGGATAGGGGGCATCTAAATGAGATTGCTATTAATTATAAATATAGAAAATGATCTTGATTTATAAAAGAATCATATTTAAAAATTATAAAACCCGTGCTTCATCATCTAACAATGGTATAATTTCTGGATAGGGGGCATCTAAATGAGATTGCTATTAATTATAAATATAGAAAATGATCTAGATTTATAAAAGAATCATATTTAAAAATTATAAAACCTGAGCTTCATCATCTAACAATGGTATAATTTATGGATAGGGGGCAATTAAATGAGATTGCTATTAATTATAAATATAGAAAATGATCTTGATTTATTAATATAATCATATTTAAAATATATATAACCTGGGCTTTATCATCTAACAATGGTATAATTTCTGGATAGGGGGCATCTAAATGAGATTGCTATAAATTATAAATATAGAAAATGATCTTGATTTATAGAAGAATCATATTTAAAAATTATAAAACCTGGGCTTTATCATCTAACATTGGTATAATTTCTGGATAGGGGGCATCTAAATGAGATTGTTATTAATTATAAATATAGAAAATGATCTTGATTAATAAAAGAATCATATTTAAAAATTATAAAACCTGGGCTTCATCATCTAACAATGGTATAATTTCTGGATAGGGGGCATCTAAATGAGATTGCTATTAATTATAAATATAGAAAATGATCTTGATTTACAAAAGAATCATATTTAAAAATTATAAAACCTGGGATGATTTATTTTGTAATGATATGGTAATAGAGTGATGTGGTATGGTTTTATGGAAATGATTTGTGAATGAATGATTTAGTTTTCACGTTGATTACCATTGATCAAATTTGCTATAATCATTTTGATTGGAGAAATAATATTTAAAAGAAAACTATTGGCTAAATTTGATTGACATTTTTTGAGGATTATATATATAGATATTCTATAACTGTCAGATATATCTATAAAGTGGCATTTTATTTAATATTTTGTAACCAATTCTATATAATAGAGGATTATCAACTATATGTCTACTTACTTTTTATTAAGAAATTTCTTATACTTGTTTGGACCTTGGAATATTTTTAGGAAGAGGCATTGTAATTAAATTTAAAAATAGATTAGTGATTTAGAACGGTAGGCTTTAGTGGGGCTACTGCCATGCTCACACAATATTATTTTGGTTATAATCTAAATCGGGCCGTTTACTCAAATCAGACTTTTTAATAACACTATAGAAAGGTATAAGAATAAAATAATATATTATTTAGATCATAAAGAAATAGTAGTACAACTAAAGGAGTATAAAAATATTGTTGAGATTAAATGAAAATGAGTATGTATTTATCCAATGTCATAAGTACATTATCTGTGTTTGTTAATGATGTGGTTGTATATATATATTTGGACATGTTATGGGTAAGAGGTCATTTAAAACAGTTAAGGTAAAGATCAGCATTAGAAGTTGACAGGGCTTACCACTAAGTGGTGAGGGAGGGTATAAATCTTAAATTCATCTTTAATTATTGAACATCGAAAACTTCGTAAATTTATTAAGACTAGTTTCTAAAAATTGATAATTACTATACTTTAATAATTTGCAAATTTATCAAATATTAATTATTAATTTATGCCAAAAAATTTTGTTATAAATTATTAAATTTATATAATCGTGTAGCGTTGTGCATTTGGACAATAGCTCATCGTGTTGAGAAATATAGCATGCTTAGGTTGCATTTAATATTTTTTAGGCTCTTTTATAAATTTTAGAAAAATAATAAAATTATGAAACATGTCCGAAATCTTCTTTAAAATAATAAAGAAAAAAAACAAAAAAATACATAATCAAAAAACATATAATCAAAAAACACATAACCAAAAATCCGAAAAAAAGAAGTAGAAAACCAAAAAGAACAAAATACGAAAAATAACATCATTACATACTAGTCTTTTCATAAAAATTACCTAAATAAATAAATTTTGAATAAATTTTTACTCATATTTATTATCTATTATTTTTTTAAAAAAGAAAATTTTTGTATATGACAAAAATAGAACACTATTTTATTTTTACATTAAAAATAGCTTATGTTATTTTTTTCTTCAAAATTTATTTATTTATATTTTTTATTTTTTTAAAGTTTTCTCATCGTGATTTAGTGAATATGGTTTAGAAGAATTAAAACAAAGAATTATTGAGGTAAATTATTATTAAAATTGCATTTTAATTTTGTTTTTAATATAAATTACTAGTATGTTTTAGTAGTGCTGCAAAAGTTTCTAAAAAAATCTAGCGCGTTCACGTTCAAGTTCATTTTCAAAACGCGTTCACTTTCGTTTAAATTTTATGATAAATTTTTTAAAATGTATTTAATATAAATAAATGTCTTATATTTTTTAACACAATATATTAGCCATGTTAAAAATTTTTCTAAATAAATTTTAATAACAACTGTTTTTTCAAAATTTTCATCTGATAGATAGGAACACTTGGCAGTTAATATGGCATTAGTTATACTAAAAACTCGCTCAACAGGGGCAGATAAGGGAATGCTGTATTATACTTAATAAACAACTCTTTTAACGTGGGGAATTTATTAAAAACATTTATTGTTTTGTCCTTTGCTTCAAAAAAACCGGGATAAGTTATCCTCCTCCAATCCATCCTTTACTTACTAGTCAAAAAATGGATATCTCGAAATTAACAGTTCTTGCATTATCATTTCCATAGTTTTCAATGCATTTTTTCAATAACGATATAAATTTATTTTTTATAGGTTCGTTCTGTGGAAGCGAAGTTTTATCCACCATTGGAGCTTGAATATGGGATGTATAATGTAGAAAGAACATATTGATCTTCATATAAAAAAATCTTCATATAATAAAATCTTCAAAAAATTAAAATATATGCAATTAATTTGATAGTGATAGGTTTAATACCTTTTATTAATCCATTTAATACTAAGTCTATCAATGGTTGACCATTTATGCCACTAATTTTTTTAATTTTAAATAACTATCGTTATTGTTGGGACAAATAGCCCAAATGCATTTTTTCTTCAAATTTAATTATTTTACTTAGTTATATTATATTATATAAAATAAAATAATTAATATTACAATCAAATTTTGTTTTAAATTGGAACTTGAAGATTTAGAAACTGATACAATACTTTTTGGGCACATTATTCATATGGTAAGTATTGAATTACTTCCTTCATAGGATGTTACTCTAAAATAATCATATTTGGGCCATGGTAATGTTAATTCATCTGATTTTGAATTTTCAGAATCAGATGATGAGGATGAAATAATAATATCCATATTTATGCTGATCCAGGGTTGTGCATTTGACCGGTCAAATACGTTTCGGTCAATTGACCGATATTTGACCGGCCAAATATGGTCAAATACGGTCAAATGTGGTCAAATTCAAATATATTTTTTTAAAGTTAATATTAACTTTATTTTGAATATAATAGTAAAATGAATCTATAATATTAATTTTTTAAATTCATTCAATAACTAACGTGTAGCTATCTGTATCAGAGTCTTGTTCTGATTCATATTCAATATTATCATTTTCTTTAATATTTTTTAAACAATTTTCCTGATATCTTAGATCTTAAATCGATTTCTATTTTCATAAGAATATTAACCCAAATCGACCTATTTCTTTCTAAAGAAGAAGTAGAACTAGGAATTGTTAGTCTCTTAATGGGCAGGGTAGACAAAGTTTAATCTATTAACTTGAGGTCGGAATTGATTGTTTCTGGAAATTACTACTTTACACATATTTTGCTATATTAAACATGCTGTTTTTGCTTCTGAAATTAATTATATCACTTAAAATATTTTGGTCATCACTACCTTGTAAAATAGCTAATTCTTGAATTATATCACATACTTCATTAATTACACTACTAGTGAGTTCTCCTCTTGATATTGTGGACCCGAAAAATAAGCAAACATTGTGATCACATGTATTTACATCTTTTTTCCCTTTTTTAAACATATTTTTAATTTATTTTTCCTTTAAATTTTTTAGAGTATTTGACCGTATTTGACAGGTCAAATACTCCTCCGGTCAATTGACCGGTCAATTGACTGAATTTGACTGGTCAATTGACCGACTTGCCAACCCTGTGCTGATCTATTAAATTTAAACATAAACAATAATAGTATCAAATTAAAAAACTATAATAATGGTGTGTTAAAAAAAATTGAAATGTGAAAAGAAAAAACAGTTGATTATAAAATATAAGACTTTTTTCTAAGAAATTCGGATTAATATTAAATATTTCAAATAATTAAAAATAAAATGTTTTTTTTTTAAATTGAGGGAACGTTAAATTCGAACGCTTCGTCATAAAATGGAATTCATTATAAACGCGTTCGTTTACAACACTATGTTTTAGCATTAATTTAAGGAACAAGAAGGGTAAAATTTTCCATTCCTCATAATTTAGGCTTACATTGATACAAGATCTTCCAAATTATTTTGGCTTAAATTGTATTAAAAATATTAGATAGGCAAAATTGCTTTAGTTACTTATTCCTCTCTTAATATTCTAACTGTTTATGATTGAAATAATTTTGCCAGATATCTGTTTTACACCTATGTACAATTAAAGGCAATATAAATTAATGCTATAAATCAAGAAAATTGACATTAAATATTAAACTAACACACTTATACTAAACTATACATGCACAGGTTTATTCAATCTTTAATATATAGATTCACAAGGTTGTTAATCATTTGGAATCGATTACGGAAATTGTAAATATAATTGACTAAGAATTTTAGATAGTTAAGCCCACTCAATATTTTATTGATCATAAATTATAAGTAATCATTATAGCCGTATATAATTGACTAATTCATAATGTTTAAATATTATATTACAATATATTCCTACATTACTACAAACATAAGCAAGCATCTTAAAATAATTTGATGTAATCAGTAAAATATTTTCACTGCATTTTCATTCTTCATAATTTTAATTTAGGATTACATTTATAAAAATCTTGCAAATTATTTGAGAGCATATTGTTCCTATGCTAAAATAATTTTATAAATATTAGATGGATCCTTAGAATATCTCTATTAAAAACCTAAAGTTAATATTTAGAAATGATTAACAAAATGAACTAGCAACTAGTGTTGTTGAAAAGCCCAATTTGTCTATTTTTCAAAAGGCCCGATTAAGATTTTAGCTAAAATACTATTATGTTAGTATCGAGATTTGGCATATAGATGTCCAGGCATTTCTGCCAGCTAGCTATTAGCAAAATCTTTAGGCTTACATATTGTAATTTTGGTTTTAATCTTAATCTAGACGTTTTTTAAAATCCACCTGAATCAGGCTTTTTAACAACATTACTAGCAACAAACATGTATCCTTAAACTTTCAATTGATTCACCAAAAAATTTCTACACTAACCTCAATATAATATAGTATTTAATTTAAATGAAAATAATTGTGTGCACAAACTAATTTGAAATAAATTTATTCTGTTAAAAATATATACATATATAATATAATTAATTTGTGATAAATGCAGCAATATTATTTATAAAATAAATTTATTTCACTATATAAGATGCATAAGAAAATATAATGTTTATACAAATAAAGATAAAAATCTATAAAAAAAGGAGTTTCAAAAATATTATAAAAAAAATAGTTGTAAATAATATAATATGTATATAATAGATTAACTAATATCATATTTGTGTTTTATTAATTTTTTATTCTTTCTCTTCTAGCCAAAGCTGTAGGTTGGACATAGATGAATTTTTACTTTTCAATAACTCTCGATCCCTTTCGATAATAAGTTTTTTTATTATAAAAATAAAGCTGAAATTAGTTTGAATTTTAAAATTTTTCGAATAATTTTTAATTAAAATAATTTTGTTTCTTTATATATATCCTTGGATAAATCTTGTGCATCCTCTGATATCATTAATTTTAGTTCTCTAAATTATTATTGGAAAATGTTTCAATTTCATGGAAGCTATTTGAATTTTTATTTTTATTGTTATTATTATTTTTTTTATTTCACGATGAAAAAAATTATATTTTTTTTAAAATTTGTTTTAAGCCTAATTAAAAATTTATGATACTTGAAAGATGTCTTAAAACTTTTAGGTCTAGTAATAAATTGGCTCTGCCATCACAAAGAAAAATAAATGTGAAAATTTAAAAAAAATTATTTTAAACCTAGTTAAAAGTTTTTGATACTAAAAAGATGTTCAAACTTTTGGGACTAGTAATAAATTGGCACTATCATTATATTTTACTTCATGAGGATTTAAGCTTAGTTAAAAGTTTTTGATACTAAAAAAAATGATCTAAAACCTCTGGGTCTAGAATAAATTGGCACTGCCATTATTTTTTATTTCACGAATTTTTTTATATTTGTTTTAAGCCTAATTAAAAATTTTTGATAATAAAACGATGTTCTAAAACCTCTGGGTCTAGTAATAATTAGACATTTCTATTATATTTTATTCCACGAGGGAAAAAATAAATTTTTTTAATACGTTGTAAACCTAGTTAATTGTTTATGATACTAGAAAGATGATCTAAAACCTACAGGTCTAGTAATATATTGAGACTGCCATTATATTTTACCTATGAAGGAAAAATAAATTAAAAAATTTATTTTAAATTTATTTTAAGCCTAGTTAAGAGTTTTTAATACTAGATATTCTAAAACTTTTTGGACTAGTAATAAATTGGTGTTGCCCATATACCCCACGAGGAAAAAATTTGAAAATTTTATAAAATTTTGTATTAAGCTTAATTAAAAGCTTTTGATACTAAAAAGATGCTCTAAAGCCTCTGGGTCTAGTAATAATTTGGCACGGAAAAAATAAAATTATTTAGAACGTTGTTTTAAACCTAGTTATAAGTTTATACTAGAAAGATGTTCTAAACCTTTGGGTCTAGTAATAAATTGGCCCTGCCATTATATTTGACTCTTAGGAAGTAAAAATAAATGTAAAAATTTTTAAAGATTTATTTTAAGTCTAGTTAAAAGATTTTGATACTAGAAAGATGTTCTAAAACTTTTGGGACTAGTAATAAATTTGTGCTATCCATTTAACCCGCGAGGAATTATGAATATTTTTTAAAATTTTGTCTTAAACCTAGTTAAAAGTTTTTGATACTAAAAAGATGTTATAAAACCTCTGGGTCTAGTAATAAATTAGCAATGCCATTACATTTTATTCCACGAGAAAATTTTTTATTTTAGATCTTTGCTTTAAGCCCATTTAAAAATTTTTGATATTGGAAAGATGTTATAAAACCTTTAGATTTAGTAAAAAATTTCTAATTTCATTACTTATTAACTCCACGCGTAAAAATCTAGAAATATATAAATAATTATATATTTGTTTTGGGCCCAGTAAAAAGTTTTTGATATTAGAAAAATATTCTAAACCTTAGGGTCTAATATTGATACTGCTATTATATTTTATTCTTTCTTTTTTATAACTTGAGCTGAGTTTTAAATTTATATATTAGAAATGAGCGGTATACAATTTGAAACTCTTTAGGGGATTGGTAGTTGATAAAAAAAGACCGGGCAAGTTGAGAAAGAATTGCAATTTTAAATAAGAAGTTCGGATAAATGATGAATTTATCCTAATCTCAAAATGTTCTTCTATATATGCTAAAAATATTTAACTACTATAAATTTTTAATATCAAATTTGAAACACAAGAATATAATTATTAATTGATTTAATATCATGAATATAATATTTAGCAAATTTCGAACTATTTTTTATAATTTGTGAGTTTTACAAACATTTATTATCTTTATATTTAAATCACGATTATTAAAGCGAGTGTTAGTTTGCTAGACCCCTAAATACTTTCTACTACTAATTGTCGAGTCGACTTAGCCTAAAATCTAGTCAAGTTTTGAATCGCAAAACTCATTTCAGTCGGCTCCGGCTTCAGAGTCGTCTAAGGTTTATTTTGAATCGGCCTGCTATTATATTTACTCCACGATAAATATATTAAAAAATTTAACCCCTATGGTTCGAAAATTTAAATATCGAAATGTATTATTTTAAGAATATGACCATGTTATTATTAATATAATCTAAACCCGACATTTCGCTGATAGATGTCTAATCTTTTGTGTTATCTATGACCACAATCTTATAGCTTACATAATAGCTTTCTGGATAAAATGTTGAGTTAGCCATTTTTAAATTGGCTCAAATCGAGCCGTTTAACAAGACTACCTATACAATTATTTATTCAGACCTGGGTAAGATTTTTTTAAAATATATTATAGGGCAGAAACTGACTTAAAAAATTTATTGAGCTGATATCGCATCTATATACAAATATATATAATTAAGATAAATGATTGTTAGATTTTAATGCTCTGAGCCCATAATTTGGTTGTAAATTTTACGACTAAGCAAATTAACACTATACATAAGTCATTTTGAATTTTAAAATATTTAAATTCTCAAACCATAGTGGTTAAATTTTTTAAATATTTTATCGTGGAGTAAATAATAATAGCAGGCGGATTCAAAATAAATTTTTTCCGACTCTGAAGCCGACTCTAAAGCCGACTCATGCGGCTCATTGAGCCGCTTAATTTGAAATGAGTTTTGCGACTCCAACTTGAGTTCAAAGTCGTAAAAACTCGACTATTTAACAACACTAGCCGACTCTGAAGCCGACTCATCGAGTCGACTCATGCGGCTCATTGAGCCGCTCAATTTGAAATGAGTTTTGCGACTACGACTTGACTTCAGAGTGGTAAAAACTCGACTATTTAACAACACTACTACTAATGCATCATAAATAAATTATAATTTAAATTATTTTTTTTGTAATTGTGTAGATGACTTATCCAAAAGCATAATATTCGTCGAGTAAGAATATTATCATAGACAAAATTTTGAAAACATTTAGATTTTAAGAGATGCTACTAATTAGGAATTAATTATTTTTTATTTATTAGCCCACCTCCTCCCTTTAGTTTTGAAAATAATAATAACTATTTTTGATTTATAAAAGATATCCTTGAAATTATTTATTTATCGTAAGTAGGCTCTTTTATATTTTATAAGTAAAAGTTTGCAAATGCGAAATATATAAACCACATTATCAATATATTTATTATTTTCATGTATAAAAAATAAAAATTTATATGCATAAATAGAGTAACGGTTTTACAGCTGTATGAATTGAGAATACAATAGAACAACTAGTTTAACTATGCAAACCTGAAGATGAGATGCATTAAAAATGTAATTATTATATATTTAAGTATACACAATCTAGTTCCACTCACCATCAGCATTTCTCCTTCTTCATCACAATTCCCACAATGCAATAATGCTTTTACTAATGATATAAATCAATTATCCCTTTATGAAACCATTTTTTACAATCAAAGCTTTAATATCATGATCACATATAATAAACTGATTTAAATCAAAGCTTTTATATCATGATCACATATAATAAACTGATTTGAAGATGGAAAATGAAAATTATAGAAATATTCCAGATAGAAAAAATTAAATTTATCAGTAAATGGATTATATAATTTATGGCAATTGTCAGCAAAAATTTTATCACATTCTACTTATATGAATTTTGACTTACAGAACAATACATAGATTTAGCCATAAACATATCTGTGAATTTTAACCTTAAAGGTTTTCCCTCCTTGAGGCATATTATACCACTATTGCATCTTGGTGTTCAAGTATACACACTCTGGTTCCACTCACCATTAGTATTTCTCCCTCTTCATCTCAATTCCCACAGCACAATAAAGATATTATTAATGATATAGATCAATTACCCCATTGCAAAAACATCTTTGCAATCAAAGCTTATATATCATGATCACATATAATAAACTGATTTGAAGATGGACAATGAAAATTATAAAATCATTCCAGATAGAAAATTTTTAAATTATTAGTAAATGGATTGTATAATTTATGACAACTGTCAACAAAAATCTCTTCATATTCTACTTATATGAATTTTAATTTACAGAACAATACATAGATTTATCCATATACACATCTGTATTCACCTTTACCTTAAATATGATAAAAATTCCTAATCCATGAGCCTACCAGACCTCAGCACAGCATCTACCAAATGTAACTGCCCATCAGGCTTGTTAACGGATCTTTTTAAAACGATCGAATCCAGATCACGATCTTTTCAAAAATGAGGATCGAAATCCAGGATCGACTTTTTTTTAAAAAAAAGATCGCGATCGCGTTCACGATCTTTTTTTCTATTTAAATTCCTGAAGGAAATTTCTGACCGATGCAAAATTAACTAATATATGTTATAAATTTATTGTAATTGAATAATAATATAATAAAACCGATGCAAAATTAACTAATATAAAAATAAATTAAATATGGTAGAAATTTATTGCAACTGAATAATAAATATAACAATTATAATATATTTATTTATAATTAAAATTAGTTTTTAATAATAAAAATTTTTCTAAATTATCATCATTTAAACATCCGCGTCTTTCATTTAGAACATGTTTAGCTTTACTAAACAAGCGCTCCACAGGAGCGCTTGATGGCAAAGGTGTATTATATTCAATAAATATTTTTTTAAAATTAATATAAGTATTAAAAATATTCATGGAATCATCATTTGAATAAAAACTTTTTTTAACGGAACAAGCATTTTGTACAGTATTTTTCCCAAAAAAGCATCAATGTCATCCATACATTCATTTGAGGTCCGCATATGGTTGTTCCTGCATATTTTCCAAATGGGCAACTAATCTTTCTTTTACCATCATATTTTGTGGCAGATTAATATAAGGCCAATTTAGTTTAAATTTAGGGTGAATCATGGCTGCCAAAATGTTACTGTCTTCATACAGTGAAGGAAATCTATATTTTGAAATGATAATTAATTTATTATTAAATAAGTGTTCATTTTATTCATATAAATCAAATCAAGTATCTGCAAAACTTAACCCTTTTAAATTTTACAGTCAAGTCTGGCACATCATCTGTATGGTATTTATTTATATTTGGGTCATATCATAAATATTGATTAAATGTAAACTTAATACTTAATATGCAAAGAACACTATCTACAAGGGGCTGACAATACCGCAGGCAGCTAAATTTCGTTAATTTATCTATCAATATCGATAGAACGGGAGTTAGATTCCCTGCTTCATATTATCCTCCCGTTCCAAGATTTTTAACGAGATCGCCAAAGGTTCCATAACCTATAAAATTTAAATTTATTTAGAGAATATCATTGTATTACTGTTGCATACTCTTTAACAAAAAAACATTCCTCTTGCCTAAACATTGCAAATCCAATTTGATCACATACTTATTCTACTTCTGAAAACTTTTCAGAAAGCATCTTATCTATTAATTTCATGGATTGGTAATAAGAATTCCATCTTGTCTTGTTGGGAGCTATTAAATATCTACCCAATTTCTCCAATAAAATATCCGCCATTTTTGACGACATATTTTGTTTATTAACTAAAGCAAAACATTTTGCAAAAGTGGATCTAGATATTCGTTTATAATTGAGATCACTATCTGCCATCTCCGCATCTGTTGTTGCAATAAGGTTAAGATTATGGCAACAACAACGTTGATGTTTTGGTAGGCTGATAGTAGGAATAATTGGGTCATTAACGGATAATATGTCATCCAAATTTATCAATTCCATATCCTCACTACTATCTTCTTCATTTTCTCCAAAAACTCTAGAAAAAATAAATTTATTTAAATATTTTTTGCTAAATATAAATACTTAAATGCCTTGACAAAGTTGTTTTCATTGTCAATCACCATCTTCACCACCTTATTATGAATTTTATAGAACTTGTGGATACCCATGATTTCGTTAACCAAAACATCATATGTTTGCCACCCAATTATCCTCCTCAGTGCCAAAGCAACTGACCTTCTCTTGAGAGTTTACGGATCCAGCCAATGTGCAGTAAGTCCAATAAAAGCCCTAATAAAATAAACATTATAAAATTCATATAAATATAATATACCTTCGGTGACCACCCCAACAATCAGCAGTGGTGCAAACATAAGAAACTTCAGACAAATCTCTTATAAGATTTGTCGTCATATAAGAGAAGGAAGTAGATATCCTGTTGCCCAGTGTTTGGCGACAAATAATTTTTATCGCAGGAGAAAAAGTTTTAATTATTTTTTCAAATGAAGGATCAACAACCAGAGACAGTGGTTGGAAGGTGTCAATAATAAAATCCATGATAACCTTGTCTGCTGTTTTTTGCGATAGAGCTGGAATGTTTAGATTGTTAAAATTTAATTTAGATTGTCTGGATTTGCAACCAGAACCACTTTGGTTTTGCAGTGATATATTTTTTTGTGTAGAGAATTCGTTGAGGTGTTTGGTAATCTCATTTTTAAATTCACTGTGCTTTTTCTTTATAAAAGAAAAAAATAGTATGTATCTAAGTTGGATGAAAATAACTTCTCCTGAATCAAATTTCATTTTTAAAATTTTATATGGAAATTTAAAGTTAAAAAAAACAATGTACAGGCTGAATGTAAAACCTATATAAACAAAAAAAATGATAAAGGGTTCAACACAAATTTTGTTAAACATATTAAAGTATATTATTTAATTTATATATGGTTAAAAAAGGTTCATATAGGTTATTTTAAATTTTAAGTTTACAATATTGTATTCGTCTATCATTATTAAAAGATGCCCAAGATGTTATGGGCTAAAGATTTTGATAAAATATTTTCCTATATATGAATATAATTAGCCTTTTTGGCATTTAAGAACTATGGATTAAGGGTTCAACAAATTTTGTTAAACATATTAAAGTATGTTTTATTAGTGGTTAAAAGGGGGTAGGTTATCTTAAAAATTTAAGTTTACAATATTGTCTATCATTATAAAAGTTGCCCAAGATAATATGGGCCAAAGATTTTGATAAAGTATTTTCCTATTATGAAAATAATGAGACTTTTTGGCATTTAAGAAATTATGGATTGAATCAAATGATACAAAAAATACTTTCAATTCAAAATATATTATTAAAAAAGCCCTAAAAATGATGTCAAGAGGATTATATAATCAAGCTCAAACTGAAACTATAATACTAATTGATTAGATTTAACATATTATAATAAAGAAATAATAGAATAGATATTTATTTTTCTTTTGGTGAAACATTGCTAAGTTCAATACAAATAACATTGAACTGGATGTTTTAATTATATTAAAGAAAGTCAAAATACATTATAAAGGCTTAATTATTATTTATTACACTTCCATTTATTATAAATACTTTTCTTTTGAAAATTAATTAAACTAATATTATAGTAATATTAAAAAATAAATGCCTAATTATTATATACAAATAACAAAACCAAGATTAACTCTTCATCAAATATTTTATTAATTATACTGTATCTAATAATTCATTTTTTTTATAAAGAATCTGTATCTAGATTCTATTTCTGTAGGACCTGCTCAACTCAGGAATGTAATAAATTAAATTTAAACATGTTGACATTGAGATTATCAAATAAAAAAAATTTAAAAGAATTACTTGTAAATGTCTCTTTAAGTTCGAGGATGATATTGTGGAAGATGATATTATCTTCTTACAGAGACGACATTTGGTGCTGATCATATTATAAGAGTTGCTTTCATCCATTTCACATAAAGTAAAATACTTACGTAATTTCAAAAATGGTAAAAGTTTCTCATTCTAACTTATATCTGCTGTTACATCAATAGTAGAAGCAATAGAATCTTCTAAATCTATAATGGACATTTACATTTACCTATTAAAATAAATATTAATATATTATTATAAATTTATATTAAATAATTTGTAAGAGCTCTAAATCTCGTAAAATTTAGGAAATGAATAAATATATCTATAAAATAAATGGTGGAATGGAAGTTGATAAAATATGAAGATAGATATTTTTTTTAAAAATAATATTTTAATTTAATTTTCAAAATTTTTATTTTATTTATTGCTTTTTAAGTAAAAAATTAATTTTTAAAAAGATCGGGATCGAATTTTAAACAAAATGATCTTGATCCTCAATTTAAGTCAGAATCATAAATCTCGTAAAATTGACAAATTTGCGATCGAATCCCGGATCGTCGATCTTTTGATTCGATGTTTTAACAACTCTGCTGCCCATTATGTAATAAACTTATTAAAGTAACCAAATTGGGGCTATTGCCATCTCATAGTAACCATAAAATAAAGTGTCCTCAATGTGGGCTACCCATCTTATCACCAGCAATTCCTAGAACCCTTAATAACCCATCTTATCACCAGCAATTCCTAGAACCCTTAATACCTTCTCTGCCCTTTCCCTCACAACTAAACAACCCATAGTCACCATTCCCACATCATTGGCTGATGTGTTCACTAGCCCAATAATCCCTACCTTCACTGTCACAAATGCTTCGACGTTTGACCCAGCCGACTCAAATGTAGAAATATTTTTAACGACACCAAAACCATTTGTAATTTCACGAATACCTAAAGGAGCAAGGCTTCACGTTGCGAGACACCTGTCGAAAAACTTGATTACCTTGTTAAATAATTATTATTCTGTAAAACACTGGCTAGACACCCTGTCATTTGCCTTTACTACCTTACAAGTTCCTGATCCTGCCAGCAAAAAATCCCTCACCCAACAAATTAAGGATGCTACTATCTACCCCTTACCCATCAATCACATTACCACATCTTTTACGAGTGATGACACAGAAAAAAATATAAATCACAAAAATGACCTGCTCACCAAGACAAAACGAATGTCTAAAAAATTGGATAACCTGATATTAAATCCGCCATACGTCTGGCAACCTCCGACAATAAGCTGGCTCTCTACGATTTAATAACTTATCAGGCCCTTCTCCTAAAACACCACTCACACGATTTTTAAAATGAAATACTGACTTAGCCTGAAATTCCTCTAATTGAGGCCACTTATACCGCAAGACGTTAGAAAGGCTATTCTCTCCTTCAAACGCGATTCCTCACCTGGGTTCGATGGGTTTCGCCCAATATTCTTACAAGATCTAACCGCACCTTACATAACACAACAATGTGACGTTCTAGATAAAATTACCCAATTAATCAACCGTATGCTTACTGATACGGAGCTAAACTCATCGATCTCCATAAATCCAATAAAGATATTCGCCCAATCGTTATTGGAACCACTTGGCCATGATTAACTGCCAATCTGGTAGTTAGCAGATTATTGTTCACAATATCCAATCACCTTTGCCCGAATCAATTAGGGGTCAACGTAAAAGGTGGATGAAGGTGGATGTGAGGTATCCCTTCACATGACCCGGATATATCTGCAAACGGACCCCACCAACGATATCCTAATAGACTTCTCAAACGCCTTTAACTCTCTAAGACGTGGAGCTTTTTCCTCACCCTCTACTTAGAATTCTCACAATTTATCTTCGATTGTTATGCTAATCCATCGCATCTTAAATTCGGAGATAGATTGATTCCTTCTAGCGATGGGATACAGCAAGGTGACTCTTTAGGTTCCTTTTTGTTTTGTCTGGGCACTAATAGTCTAATACGAGACATTAATGACCAATGCAAGCTAAATCTTCATAACTAGTATATCGACGATGGTATACTAGGCGGCCCACAGACTGAAGTTATGAAGGCAATCCAAATAATAAAATCCAGCGAGAAAAGTTTGGGACTTCGAGTTAATCAAGATAAAAGCGAATATTGTCCTCTTGGGAACATTGACCTTAACCACGATACTATGTTCAATCATACACAATTGAACGCTTTAACACATCTCGGATCTCCAGTAGGTAAAGACGAGTCTTTTATCAAGTTCTTTGCCGATATTCTACGAGAGATATCCCTTATGCGCGATACACTATCTCGCCTCCCAGCTCACCAAGCTTTCTTCTTATTAAAGAACTACCTTTTAATTCCAAGAATTTTATATACACTCTGAGCGTCACGGATCTTTCAATATGACGTCAACCTCGCTTCACACGAGCTGGAGATTAAACGCCTAACAGAAGATATACTCAATCTTAAATTTGGGGAATTATCATGGCTACAGGCTACCTTACCACCAAATCCGGCGGCATTGTTATAAGGTCACCTTCTTACTTTCTGTTAGTGCGTTCATATCCTCTCGCCTGTCCTTTGAGCCCATCATTCAAACACTAACAAAACATCCTGACCCCTTACTCCTACAACAGGGAATTGATCTATGGAAGTCCCTCTCATTAGTCGATCCTCCATCGTCGGCATTACAGAAGGATTGAGATAAACCTCTAGTTGGCAACTTCGTTGCATTCCTTAAATCGAGGAGCAAACCAGAGGACCATTCTCTACTCTTCTCCATTTCCGAGTGGAAACGAATTTCTTGAGGCTTTCCCATCCCGAAACCTTGACCAGCTCCTAAGCAATGATGAGCTACGTCATGCCTTCGGACTTAGACAGAATTGCGATATGATAATACCTTATCACTGTATCCTCTGTCAAACGTCAGTCAACTCAAAAGGCCGTCACTCACCTCTACACTGCAAGCGCTGTAGAGGCAGATTCATTAGGCATTCAAAATACAATGATACCACTGCCAGGGCCTTAAAATCCGCCGGCATCCCATCAACCCTCGAACTTACTGGCCTTTACAATTCCGACGGTAAGCGGCCCGATGGTTCGACTATGATCTCTTGGAAGAGAGGGGAATTCCTAACTTGGGATTTCTCATGCATCGATCCTCTTGCCCCTTCCAATATAAATAGAGATGCAATATTAAATGCCGAGGCGAATAAATCATCTAAATATTCGCTATCTCTTCCCGCCAATTATACATTCCTATCAGTAATCGCTACTACTCTAACGTCGTCCGGCTCTCATGCCCTAAACTTCTTTAAAAAGCTAGGAAAACGGATCTCTGCTAGGACCGAGGATCCCAACGAGGGATTCTACTTATGCCAACGATTAGCCATAAACATAGTAAAATACAATCATCTCATCTTTATTTTTTCAATATCCGAAACCCCGTAATTGAACATCTTATGCATAGTATAGACTTTGGCCATTTTGTTGATAATAATGTTAGCGCTAAAAGGAAACTTGAATCTCAATCAATAAAAAAAATAGCAAGAATTAATGACTTTAAATTGTGATTTACTAATATTATATTTTTTTAAATATTATTATAACTTACCTTGATATAAATTGTCGATATAACGAAATTATAACTTTTATTAATTAAATAATCCTTAATTTTTTATATATATAGTATGTATTGAATTGTTGTTTTATTATTTTTGTAAAATGTTTATTTTTATTATTATATATTATCATATGAATTTGAATAACAAAAAATTAGATTATTATTTTTTGAGATAAAATAAAATTGCGAGAATTCCATTACTACAAAAAATACAATACAAAAGATTTCTATATTTCCATCATTATAAATAGACACAACAATCTATTTTTTTTTCTTTAAAATTATATATATTTATATTATGTTTATTCAAATAAATTGCTTAATTATCTAGTATTTGAATTAATAGTAACTTAGTAGCATCCAATATAGCACACGCCCTTTTATAATTTTTAAATAATATACTCCATTTTTAATGTAAAATTAAACGAAAATTTTCACAAAAAAAATTACCACCAATATACACGATTGCATATTTACTATTTTTTTTAAAAAAAAAATAAATAAAAAATATTAAAAATTTCCCCTAGTTTCAGTGACTCATCAAACATTTTTTATATATGGCCTTATTAATATCAGGGATTTGTAGAGGTAACATATGCATGGCCCTGATTTTTTAAAAAATAATTTTTGTCCCGGCTCATATTTTAAAACAAAAATTAGGCCCGACCCAGATTAAAAAAAATATTTTCGGTGTGACCCAAAGTCTGGCCAACCCAGATTTTTTGAATATTTTTTTAGGTCTAATAACCATCTTTCATTTGTTTGAGTTGACTATTGATATTTCTATCTTCAATATCAACAAAGTAAATTATTTTACCTTATATGTATATATCTATTTTGTCTCCTGTTGGAAGTGGACTCCAGATCTCTTAGGTAGCTCATGTGCTTATTTTTAACTACAAGTGTAAATAAATTTAAAAACTCTTTTACTCTAGTCTAATACTTTGTTTTAGAAAAATTTTATGAAAAATATTTTAGTTTTTAAAATAACTTATACATTTTAAATTAAAAACATCTAAGATTAATCTTTCTTTAATTAAAACATCTTATACATTATTAAATAGAGATAAATAAAATAAGAGATTAATATAGATTGATGCTGCCATAACTTAAGAGTTTAAATTATATTAAATGGCATCCCCCATAACTGTGTAATAAATAATTTGCAAGGTTTTTATTTTATAAATATGTAATGTAGAAAATTTCTATAAAGATTTATGCAAATTGTAAATAAATATGCAACATATCTGACATAGTAGTTAAGGTTTATAACTGTTCTAAGATATTCTGGAAATATAATATCTGATCGACTAAATAATCATTTCTATAAAAATGATCATGGATAGTTACCTAACAATTCTATTATCAAAATTTCCTTAATTTCATTGAACATTTTATTCTAATTTAATACAGAAATATAAATTAATATATTTATATCAAAAAGTGATTTAATTAATCAAAAAATTCTTTGCTTAAAAATTAGATAAAAAGGTATTTAGTAAACTCTGCAAGATATGATGCCATATCAAACTATTTTAACTTTTAGCATATAAAATTAGTATTGTTAAATGGCTCAATTTTAGCCGATTTTTAAAAACGTCTAACTCAATATTTTATCTAGAATAATATTACACATACCTGAAGATTTTGCTCATAGATGGCACAAAGGTCTAGATATCAATTAGAGAAATCTCGAGGCTTAGGCAATATTTTTCTGGCTAAAATATTGAATTAGTAGTTTTTAAAAATCGGCTCAAAACGAACTGTTTAACACTATATAAAATACACAATTCATCTAATACTTTATCTCAAGAGTATGTTTCTGGTTAAAAATTATTGCATAAAATTTTACTTAAAAAACAAAAAACGCATGAATTAAAAAATGTTTTATGGAAAAATACATTTACAAGCCATATTTGTTATTTCTCACTTTGAAAATGCCATAAGGAGGAAGAATACCTTTTTTGACTGTGAAAACATTTCTATATACCGACTATAGCTGGAAATGTCAAATAACAAAATTAAAATAGGGGCACTGATATTGGACTTTTAAGAAAAATATTGAACTGATATTTTTATTTTTTTTAACCAATACTAATATATTATAATATTTTTTATTTTATTTTTATTGTTATATATTTTATTTTATTATTATACACATTTTCTATTTATTCACATTTTTAATTTTAAATAAACTTTCCATTTGTCATAATAAATTTTCAAAACTCACATAAAAAAAGTGTGAAGGAAGACACCTTATAAAAAAAAATTTTATTGATAGAAAAAGTAAAGTATATTAATAAATTAATAATAGTCAAAATTTTTGTGTATTTGTTTATTTCATTGTTTTTATTAAGGAATTATTAGCAAATAAAAATGTTGCAAATTTAAATTATTAACTTTAGTATAACTTTGGATTGTAATATATTATTTTTAAAACATTTTATTTTTATATTATGTTAGAAATATGGAAATTAAATTTATTCGTAATATATAAAGATTTTACAAGATGCCTTATTAGCAATGCTCCATTTTGAAAGGTGGCAAAGATAAAAAATTTAATACCATAAATTTATGTAAGAATTTAGAGATATATAATTATTAAGGGCTATAACTTAATAAAATATGAGATCATTTGCTCCATTTATTAAATAGAAACCTTTATCTACAAATAGATAAGATTTATTTTATATTTATAAAAGCTCTGAGGCCATTTCCTGGTTTAACTTATATCTGTTTAACTAGGCTAAACAGCTTTTTAACTTAGAAACTATATTTTGGCTTGTTTTAAGTGTTGTCATTATTTTTAGTATTTTCTTTTATTTTTTTTCTTTCTTACTTTTTAGGTTTAGTTGAAGCTATATAGCTAGCTAAACAGCAGGTTATTTTAAGTCAAACCAGGACACACCTTGACACTTTTTTTTTAATTTTAAGAGCAAGGATAAGTGTATATTCTGATTAAAACACTTTAAAAAAAGTTATTTATAGATTTTATTATTCCATTATCTTAAATAAAATAATGAAAAAAAAATAATCTAAATATTGGATCAGTATTGGGACAATATGGGATAAATATTAGATAAGAGAAAAAGTTGTGGATCTGTGTAGCCCTATTATTAGTCAAACTAATTATTATTCATCTTTAAAAAATATAAATTATAAGAAATATATCAAAAAAATTTCATGATTAATAAATATAAGTATATAAATAATGGATATATTTGATTGCTTTAATTGGTCAACTTTCAAAACTAAAAAAAACTATAAAAATGTCAACAAAAATTATGTACTCTTTTTAAGAATTCTTCTGCTGATAACCGGGCCCTTGTGTTTAAAGAAAGCTTCATGTCACTAATTTCCTTGTCAATTTCCTCCATAAAATATATGATAAAATCTACCAATTTATGTTTATACATTGTTTCAACATGTAAATTTGTCACTAGAAAACTGATGTTATAACCCTTAAATTATTTAATAAACAAGGCATAATAAAATAGCTATACAGGCAAAGGTTTTTTTCTCAAAATTGAAAAGTTATCAGCACGTAGTATTAGAAATTTGGTGAATATTCTGCATAAAAATTTTTCAAGCTCATCTGCTTGTTTGATTGCAATATTAATACGTATTGAATTAATAGATGGTTCTATCAAAACCTTTTCTTTCTCATTCCTACTAATCAATAGAGGATTCATAACTAATTCTTTATTACATCTTCAAAGAGCAATAAAGGAATAAAAATAATGAATATACTTTATTTCAACTTCAGGTTTATTATGTCGTTCAACTACCTGCGATGAAAAATTTTCAATACACATCGCTGCTGATAAAGAATGTCGTACAGCATTTAAATATGGCTTAAGAGTGGTAGACTAAATAAATATGAAAAATTATAAATTATTTTAAAAATTACCATTTTCTTAAGATTTGCCTAATATAATCGTAAGTTCGTCCACTTTTCTGATTGGTCCATTTAATAATTGTAAATTAAATTATATCTTAACTATGGTTAAAAATTACCTGGAATTATCTATTATACTAAATAAATGCATAAATAAAATAATTATTCGCATAAAATTTTTTATTTTTTTTGACCGAAATGGACAAAAATACGATCCAAATCTTATGTAGGAGGCTCTCCCTTTCTGAAAATGTTATGAATGCATGTTTTGTTATTAATTTAAAAAATAAGTAATGATTTTAATAGTTTGGTATGTGAGAATCGGCAGTGTTTTGGAAAGGGGGCTACAGGGGGCCAACCTGTTATTTATATTTTAGTCTCCTTTCCAAATCCCCCCCCCCTCACAGAGCCACAAAAAATTAAATTTTCCCAGAAGTGGTAAATTTGAATTTTTTTCTCATTTAAAAAATGAAAATTTTTATCTTTTTTATATTTTTTTATAGCCACATAGAAGATAGAGAAGCAAAATATTGTATTTTCAATATATTGATTTTTATTTTCATTCCATATTTTATTGTCAACTAAAATGTAAATTATTTTCCTTATTTTGATAATTTATATTAAAAATCGGCCTGATGATAAGTTTTTAAAATTTATTCTTTGTCAGAAACACCGACTCACGGGAGCGGTGGGGCTCTCGAATCATTGAAATATTCAAAAGCAGATATTATTGACCTATTAATATTTTAAATATCATTTTTTTTGAAAAAGTTATAATTCCCTATAGAAATCTTTATAAGTCCTTTGTGATTCATTTAAAGTATAGAGTGAGGTTCAACGCCAGAAAGTAATGATGATAAATGGCTCAATTTTTATCAGGTTTAAAGCCGATCTATATAATTTTTTTAAGCGAAACTATCATATAAGCCTAGGTTGAGACCTAAACTTATAGGATGCTCAATTTTTTAGAAAAAAATACTCTTGCCTCAAGGTGTTTGACTGCTAGGATAAAGCTGATTTATCAACACTAAAGGCAAATAGACCTATTTTAAAAATTTTTCAAATATTTAGATAAATTTAAAAATTTTAAATAGGTAGTTTGTTAGTTATTAGGTTAGTCAGTTTAATTGATATATTTTTTTTATCCAGTTCTAAGCCCTTTTAGCAATAAACCATTTTCATTATTATTGATTATTAGGTAATATTTAAAAATATTAAATCATTAGGAACATGTTGACAATCATGTTTAAATGTATATAGATGAACATTTATAAGATTCAGAAATTAAACTTCTATATAAAAATATACCAATAAGAAGAATTCAAAAATAGCAAGATTAAATTTGATCAATTTATAATTACTCTAGAAAGCATTATGCAGTACAGCTTCATGGATAGCTTTGATGAGGATAAAATAACTTTAATTATAATAAAAAAAAGATTTATTTTAAAAATTCTTTTTGATATATTCTATATTCAAAAAGAAAATTTGCAAAAGAACCTAGACGTACGATTTGGCGATGAGCAAATATAAAGAATCAGTTAAGAATTCAAATTAATTGAATATGAAATGATTGCGCTCAATGTATTAATGAAGATGCTCCTAATGAAAAATTTAAAAAATTCCTTAACTGTGTATATAATTTATATTGTAATCCTGCCGAGTGTGAAAGTGGCTTTCATTTTATGAAATTGTTTCTAGTAGATAAGAGTGATTTAATTAATAAATAATTTGTCAAATTTTATGTTCATAAATATTAATAGAACTTCGAATTCGGTGGATTCCAGATCCATATCTAAATATAGAAAGGGAACTATGCCGAACTATGCGGTTTAAGCTAAGGCCTGATCCCAAGCTTCGCGGACCACGTTAATAATTAGCCTAGGAAAAATGGTCACAAAAAGTAGCTTGTGGAAATGTAACTTGGCCAAAAAAGTGCAGGAAAAATTATATGGAATAATTTCAAGTTTAAAAGTCTTCAGAACAATAATTTATATTTATATTATAGGTTACCTTGTTCGCCTGGAATTTTTTATTCCTAGCCTGTGAAATAATTTTATATAAATTGTTGGCACAGCCCGTAATTTTTGTGAAGAAAAAAATTATAAATTTGATTTATTTTAGGTCTAAAAAATATTTGGAAATTTCAGGCAACTCAAGGAAGTATTTCGCAAATATTGTTCGATCCGAAAATTTTTGCGAAATTTTTACGGTTAGCCTATTTTCTTTTAAGCCAAAAGCATGCTGGTCAAGAGTTCGACAGAATATGTACATGCACATCTCTGTAGATTTTCTTTATAGTAACATTTATTTGCATGAGAATTAGAACATTCTATCTCAACTAGGAGAGTAATTCAAAAAAATTAAGTTTCTATCGTTTTCAATGGGATGGTTGACCTTATATCGGATTTAATTTGAGTTATTTAAAATATTTCGGATATATTAATATAAATAGAATGGTATAGTTATAAAATATTGAATTATGTAAAAAAAATTATTCTTTACAAAAAGTGGATATAGAATATTTAATTCTAAGGCGATGATTTGTGGAAATTAGTTAAAAAATTTTTAAAAAATATAATGATACTTTAATATCTTCCAAATTGATGACTTACTCTAAATATTATATTCTAAGTTGTTTAGCAATTTTCAGTGTGTCATTCATTCATCATACAATTGTTTATCGAACACAATTTTTAAAAGGGATCATATGGTAGGTATTTCGTTTTTAAGATGTTTGTTAATTAGAGGATAAAATAATTACATGCTACAAATTTTCATTATTCATCTGAGAATTAGAATCTTTTTCGTCCTTAATATAACCCTGAAGATTGGCCCGAATTACAGCACGGATCGGCTCAATTTTATATATTATTAAGTCTGAACCAACCATTATATTTTGGGGAAACATTTTCCAAAGATGCACAAGCATAGTTGACTACTTTTTATGTTTCTGCGACTAAATAATAAATGCATTAAGGCTACATCTAGTATTAGATAACATTTTTAAATATTATATTACAAAATTTAGACGAAGTGTCAAGTTAACTACTAGGGAAGCAATCGAAAAATTTTTTTTTAACATTTGTCAAACTATAAATAAATAGAATTTGTCTTTATTTTTGAGTAAAATGATCAAGTACTGAATTATGAAAGTTATTGGTAAATTTTAAATTTTTTAATAATTTTTTTTTTCAATCGAAATCAAAGATAGATTTAATAAACAATTTTGACTCATCCTGTTTCAACAATAATATTTGATTCGTTTTAAAGATGAATAACCCCGGTCTGTACTTGCTGTTGTTTGAGCCAAAGTTCAGATAATTTCTTTAAAACTTTTCATCAAATCGGTAAACATTCTTTTTCTTACAAAATTCATCGTCCTGAAACACTGCCTTTAATTCGGTTTCCATCTTGTGTAAATCCAAAAATAATAAGTGTCATTTAAATTGTCGAAAAATTTTTTTGGAATATTTTGATTAAATATTTGGAATTTACAAATATCTAACAATTCGAAGAATTTGATATTTTTTATTGTATCGAACCGAAATTTCATTGATTATATTATCTGTTATTTTCATTTTCAAAATTTTTTTGTATAGGGCAATCCGGATCTATTAGGTTTTTTTATCTAAATTGCCTTCAACATATTCTTTTCCATTTTAATTTCTCCATAAAAATCAAATTTTCTTTATTTGATTTAACTAAATTTTAATATTTCAGACGAAATAGAATTAATTAAATTATTTTGAATATCGCTTGATAGTCCAATAAAAACTATACAATTTTTTTAATTGATGCTGCAATAATAAATTTTCTTCTGCGAGCAAATAATAAATTTATTCAATATAATTTCCTCTATTTACTGAATTAGAAGATTTATCATCACCACGGAATTCTAGGTCCTAAATTCCAAGATGACATATAGAGTTGATCAATATTTCTCTATTTGATTTGACTTTCCAATTATGATGTTAGATTGATATTTTACACATCGAAGCTATCATATTTACAATAAGATTTTTGGCAATCGACTGCAAATGAGTGGTTGATTCTTCGTTGAAAAATTATTCATTACAGAAAAAAAGTAAGAGTTATGTATTATGATATATATGGGATGTCGAATAGAAAGGAGAAAGTGGAAATGGAGAGCATTCATTCATTTTTTATATAATCATAAGTAGTGTTGTTAATCGACTAAATTTAGTCGACTCACACACGACTAACTAATAGTTTTAGTCGAAAAATTCGACTAAAAACTTTAGCAACTAAATTAGTCTATTAGTCGACTAATTTGGTCGACTAATTTAGTCGACTAAAACGACTAATTTAGTCGACTAAAACGACTAATTTAGTCGACTAAAACGACTAATATAGTCGACTAAAACGACTAATATAGTCGACTAAAACGACTAACATAGTCGACTAAAACGACTAAAACAACTAATATAGTCGACTAAAACGACTAACATAGTCGACTAAAACGACTAATTTAGTCGACTAAAACGACTAATATAGTCGACTAAAACGACTAATTTAGTCGACTAAAAGAACTAATTAAGTCGACTAAAAGAACTAATTAAGTCGACTAAAAGAACTAATAAAGTCGACTAAATTAAGTCATTAAACATAACATAATCCTTATTTTTGATAAATTTTTTAGGTAAAAATATATGTTGTAAAGATGTAAAAATAAAATTTCAGTGAAGATGTACCATCATAGAAAAATATTAATTGTTATTTTTGAAAAGTAAATAGATAAAAATATATTTATTGTAAAAGTGTTAAAATAAAATTTCAGTGAAGATGTACCATAGAAGAGTGACAATTATCATAATCGTTATTTGTGAACTTTTTTGAATTTTTTTAAAACAAATAGGTAAAAATATATATTGTAAAGATGTTAAAATAAAATTTCAGTGAAGATGTACCGTAGATAGGTGACAATTATCATAATCGTTATTTGTGAACTTTTTTGAATTTTTTTAAAATAAATAGGTAAAAATATATATTGTAAGGATGTTAAAATAAAATTTCAGTGAAGATGTACCGTAGATAGGTGACAATTATCATATTCGTTATTTGTGAATTTTTTGAATTTTTTTAAAATAAATAGGTAAAAATATATATTGTAAAGATGTTAAAATAAAATTTCAGTGAAGATGTACCGTAGATAGGTGACAATTATCATAATCGTTATTTGTGAACTTTTTTAATTTTTTTCAAAATAATAGGTAAAAATATATATTGTAAAGATGTTAAAATAAAATTTCAGTGAAGATGTATCATAGAAAAGTGACAATTGTCATAATCGTTATTTGTGAACTTTTTTGAATTTTTTTAAAACAAATAGGTAAAAATATATATTGTAAAGATGTTAAAATAAAATTTCAGTGAAGATGTACCATAGAAAAGTGACAATTGTCATAATCGTTATTTTTGAACTTTTTTGATTTTTTTTAAAACAAATAGGTATAAATATATATTGTAAAGATGTTAAAATAAAATTTCAGTGAAGATGTACCAGAGAAAAGTGACAATTGTCATAATCATTATTTTTTAACTTTTTTGAATTTTTTAAAAGCAAATAGGTAAAAATATATATTGTAAAGATGTTAAAATAAAATTTCAGTGAAGATGTACCGTAGATAGGTGACAATTATCATAATCGTTATTTGTGAACTTTTTTGAATTTTTTTAAAACAAATAGGTAAAAATATATATTGTAAAGATGTTAAAATAAAATTTCAGTGAAGATGTACCATAGAAAAGTGACAATTGTCATAATCGTTATTTGTGAACTTTTTTGAATTTTTTTAAAACAAATAGGTAAAAATATATATTGTAAAGATGTAAAAATAAAATTTCAGTGAAGATGTACCATAGAAAAGTGACAATTGTCATAATCGTTATTTGTGAACTTTTTTGAATTTTTTTAAAGTAAATAGGTAAAAATATATATTGTAAAGATGTTAAAATAAAATTTCAGTGAAGATGTACCGTAGATAGGTGACAATTATCATAATCGTTATTTGTGAACTTTTTTAATTTTTTTCAAAATAATAGGTAAAAATATATATTGTAAAGATGTTAAAATAAAATTTCAGTGAAGATGTATCATAGAAAAGTGACAATTGTCATAATCGTTATTTGTGAACTTTTTTGAATTTTTTTAAAACAAATAGGTAAAAATATATATTGTAAAGATGTTAAAATAAAATTTCAGTGAAGATGTACCATAGAAAAGTGACAATTGTCATAATCGTTATTTTTGAACTTTTTTGATTTTTTTTAAAACAAATAGGTATAAATATATATTGTAAAGATGTTAAAATAAAATTTCAGTGAAGATGTACCAGAGAAAAGTGACAATTGTCATAATCATTATTTTTTAACTTTTTTGAATTTTTTAAAAGCAAATAGGTAAAAATATATATTGTAAAGATGTTAAAATAAAATTTCAGTGAAGATGTACCGTAGATAGGTGACAATTATCATAATCGTTATTTGTGAACTTTTTTGAATTTTTTTAAAACAAATAGGTAAAAATATATATTGTAAAGATGTTAAAATAAAATTTCAGTGAAGATGTACCATAGAAAAGTGACAATTGTCATAATCGTTATTTGTGAACTTTTTTTGAATTTTTTTAAAACAAATAGGTAAAAATATATATTGTAAAGATGTAAAAATAAAATTTCAGTGAAGATGTACCATAGAAAAGTGACAATTGTCATAATCGTTATTTGTGAACTTTTTTGAATTTTTTTAAAGTAAATAGGTAAAAATATATATTGTAAAGATGTTAAAATAAAATTTCAGTGAAGATGTACCGTAGATAGGTGACAATTATCATAATCGTTATTTGTGAACTTTTTTGAATTTTTTTAACAAATAGGTAAAAATATATATTGTAAAGATGTTAAAATAAAATTTCAGTTAAGATGTACCATAGAAAAGTAACATTTGTCTATTTTTCAACTTTTTAGCTGAAACGAGCAGACTTTTATTTACTCCCCTTTATCTTATTGGGCGAGCTAGCTAAATAATATCAAAAATTACGAGCGGACCGGTTAAAAATTTTTTACTTTTAATTTTTATCTAAAATTTATCAGGTAACATTAAAAAATATATGCTTCATAAAATTTTAACATTTGTCCAAAGTACAAATAATTGTTGTGGATGTTATATGTGGGAAAAGCCTATGAGATTAAAAAACTTCTTATTTTATTTACATGGATGAATATAAATCGACGTGAATAAAAATATGATTTCACCTATGGCCCAAAAGAAAAGAAAATTTAATTATTAAATTTTAAATGCACTGTTTGAAATAGGTAGCATCCACGTCAAGATTAAATCACAACATAAGATTAGATGAAGTTATGAGATGAGAGCACACTTTTTAATTACATAACCATTTAAATTTTAAAGTAAGTTTATTGATATTTTAAGGCTTAGCACCATTTTTTTGTACATTTCTTTAATTTATTATTTTAGAAAATATAAATCCCTTCTCTTTCTCAATTATTTAAAATTTGTAATAATAATTTAGCAATATTTTTTGATTCTTTAAAATATTTCATTAAAATGTATTATTTATATTATATTTATTATTTTAAATTTCAATGATTATAACGCCTCGATGGCACCAGTAAGTTTTTGTATAAAATTTTTATTTTTAAAAAAATTCTTATTTTAATTTATATTTAAAAAAAAAATCTTTTTTAAAATAATTTACATTTATAATGAGTAGTTTATCTTTATCTTCTTCTTCAAGCAATGCCATTACTATGATGGATTCTCAAGAGATAGTAGAAGATGAAGTAATTTATATTAATTTTATATTTAAAACTTATAAACCCAATGTTTTATAAAAAAAAGACCTTATTTAGAGATTTAGAGTTAGAAAATACTAATACTATTATGGATTCTCAACAGAAGAATGAAGATGATGTAAGTTTTAATATTTTTTTATATATTTAATTTAAATTATTATACCTAATTAGTGTTTTCGGCCTGGGTTCAAGCCGGTTCAGAAGTTATTTAATATGATACCAATTTAGAGAAATGATAAAAATATTTTATTCAAAAATAGCGCACGGGTCGGGCTTCAGTCGACTCATGACTAATTAACCGGTTTGAATATGAGTCGTTTTGCCGGCCTCGGTCAACTATTTAGCAACAAAAGACATTGTGTTGTTAAAAAGACAGTTCACCCGACTCAGAGTCTCTAGACGTTATTCGAATTAGTTGATTAACTCAAGTCGACTCTTTTATAGTCAAAACAATTGGTCCCTTTATTTTAAACTCTTATCTATATAGGAGAGACTGGGGTTATTCGAACCAATTTTTAAAAAATTGGCAGCTCCTATGATTAGATACCTAAATCTATATTCTATAAAGGTGCCTTATAAAAATCTTAAGATTATAATTATTTTTTTAAATTTTAATTTTTGTAAAAGTGATAATTTTGTTCAACAAGTCCCGATAGCAGGGTGAGGCAAACCACTTCAAGAGGCTTCCTAAACCATTGGTTTTTTAGGCGATAAAATATTGAAATGCATTTTTATTTATTAATAATGATATGTATTGAATGATTTTATTGTTCAAAATATGATATTACTTATAAATTAAAGCTAATAAATAATATATAAAAATCGAAACTTAATTTTTTCAAATTTAATAAACATTTTGGACATAAAAAAATATGAATTAGAGATTAAGATTTCTAAGTATTCCCAAACCAATCATACCTGTGATGAAGTACTTAAGTGCCTTAAGTCCTTTAAAAAAGGGAAAACAGGTGGGTTGGATGGTTTTAGACCTGGTTTTTTTGCTGATTTATCAGTGCTATGATAATGGTTTTATTGACCATTTGATGAAATGATTAACTAAACATTGCAATAATATCCTCTTATGAGAAGTTCCTCTTTGTATTCGTCTAATTCTTTTTGGCGCTCGTCTTGTTTCTTTAACCAAGCGGGATCACGGCGGCAAAAGACTTGTCTGGGATGTCTCGCGTGTTACCTCCTTTCCGTCTAACGGAAATACCGAACCCCTGGAACTCCAAGAACTCGATAATAATAAATATAGATTCCTCCCTAATTCTTTTATATTTATTCCCCTAATTTTTAGCGTTCTGGGAAACCCCGGTCCCCATTCCCTAAAGTTCTTAAATTAATTGGGTAGAAGAATTGCATTAAGGACAGGGGTCAAAAACGAGTTCTTATCTCTTAAACAAAAAATCCAATTCGAAATCCTAAAAATGTTTCTTCGAAACCTCCCTTTTCCCTCCTAGTTCAGCACCTATAATTTGCAAAATATTTTTTTTAGCGGCTTAAATCAGGATTGTGCATTTGACCGGTCAAATAAATTTCGGTCAATTGACAGATATTTGACCGGTAAAATATGGTCAAATTCAAATATATGTTTTTTAAGTTAATATCTATATTATTAATTTTTTAAATTCATTGTCATTAAATAACTAACATTTAGCTATCCGTAACAGATTCTTGTTTTGATTCATATTCAATATTATTATTTTCTTTAATATTTTTTAATCAATTTTCCTGATGTCTTAGATCTTCAATCGATTTTTATTTTTATAAAAATATTAACCCAAATCGACCTATTTCCTTCAAAATAAGAAGTAGAACTAGGAATTATTAATTTCTTAATGTGGTGGGCAAAGTTTAATCTATTAACTTGAGGTCGGAATTGATTGTTTTTGGAAATTATTATTTTCCTAATTCGCTATATTAAACATGCTGTTTTTGCTTTTGAAATTAATTATATCACTTAAAATATTTTGGTCATCACTATCTTGTAAAATAGCTAATTCTAGAATTATATCACATACTTCATTAAATTCACTACTAGTGAGATTCCCCTCTTGATATTGTTGACCCAAAAAATAAGCAAAAATTGTGATCAATTTGACCGTATTTGACTAGGTCAAATACTCCTTTGGTTAAGTGACTGATTAATTGACCGACTTGCCGTAAATTTTTTCTTAAATTAAAATAAAAATACCCCCTCTCCCTCCCCCCCCCCCCCCCCACGTTTTGGTAAGAAATATAATTTTAAAAAAAAATACAATGAATTTTACTTAAATTAAAATAAAAATACCCCCTCCCCCCCCCCCCCCCCCCGTTTTGGTAAAAAATATAATTTAAAAAAAAACAAAACAATGAATTTTATATGCCAAAAAATAAAATTATTCCCCTCATTCCCTTTAGGTGCCAGCTAGGCGTTAACAAATTATAAGAATAAAAATAGTTTAAGTTATTTATTTTTAAAATTATTATAAAAAATATAAACAATTAAATATATTTTTTAAATTATGATCCCAAATTAAATCATTGAGAATTTAATAAGTTATTTTATTAACATTGAATTTATATTTTTATAGAGTCTTATAAAAATAATTAAAATTGAAAGTAATATTTCGTTAACAGATATTGATGATGGTTAGGATAATTTTACTTATTGATAATATAGATATAGATTCGCCCACAAATGCACTCCACATAGAACTTGATAATATTCATGAAGGTGCTAATATTTATACAGTTACTGCTTTATTAATGGCAGGTAAAATTAGTAAAAGAAAAATAGGGAGACCTTTAAATGAAACTCCTAAATTATAAAAAGGTTCTAGGTTATTTCAGGTAATATCATAAGTTAGATGATAATATAGGACATTGGCCAGAAGCGTCCAAAACTCGAAAAAGGTGTAAACTATGTGTTAGCGTATATTCAAGGACTAAGTGTGAAAAATGTGAAATTTATTTATATTCTAACCAGAATATAAATTGTTTCAAAACTTTTCATAATAAATACATATATATTTTTTTATACATGCAATTCGCTCAATGATGTCAAATTGTATCGTGATTTTTTTTTTACCTGTAAACTATGAAAAAAAAAGTAGAAATAAAATTTTACATCCTTAGTATATATTAATGAAGATTTTTTATAAAAAATTTTTTTTAGTTTTATTTTAAAAAGTCGAGCTTTAAAGGGTTAATTTAGAAATTAAATTTTTGATTAAATTATATTTCGTTGAATACAATTTTTAAAAATTGGAATTTTTAAGTTTTTTTTCAAAACTAAATTGATAGTAAGTATAAAGATACTGTAAGCACTGGATTACGTAGTAATTAACAAATATAAATTAAATGGTAAATTTTTTAAAAAAAATATTTTTTCAAAGGGAAAAGGCTAACATTTTAAACGTAATTTTAATTATTTTTATATCATTGAACTAAGAATTAAATTCTCTATCCAAAAATGCTTAGATTTTTTGGATTGTGATTTTAATTCTGAGTTCATTGATATAAAAATACTTAAAATTTCCTTGGATGATACTGTGTATTTTTTAAATGTTTTACGTTTTTGTTTTTACACCATTTAATAAATTCATTTGAAATAAATTGTTGACCATGGTTATACTCATTTTTCTAATCTATTTATTCAATTCTTACTTGAATCTTTAATTCTATCGATCTCGATCCATTATAAGTATGCAGCAATTCCTACCAGAGTCATTTTGGGGAGTCATTTTGGGTCGATTTTTCGCCCAAAAATTAACCCAATAAGTACATTAACAACATTAACTATACACAATATTTTATAGAATCAAAAGGCCGATAGTATTCACAATGCAGTAGAAAATAGTTATGAAATCATAAACAATGAAGGAATCAATATTCGTGGGTTTGACACAGATTCAGATGTAATATATTTCGATAGTATAAAATTTTAAAAATATATAATATAATATAACCTTTTTTTTATAATAACAATAAATCACAAATGATAAAATATGTTTATGTATATAAATAATATATAGATAGAGCCTTTGACTAGCCAAGATGCTATTATATGTGACTTATCACAAATTTCAGATATATCTACATCTAGTAAGTTAAATATTTCCAATGTATTCAAGATGACTCCGAAAAAATCTCGCCGAAAGTGTATATACTGCAATACACATTACAGTTTAAATACAGCCTCAAGTATGTATTATTAAAATTTAATATACGATTATAATATATTTTTAGCAAATTAAAGAGGCACATTTCTAAATCACATTCGCATTTAAAAATGGAAAACAAAAACAAAAAAAGACATTCATTAGTGGGGATAAGAAATTTAGTATCTCACGAAAATACACAATTGAATAAATTAATTATGAGATATATTATAAAATGTAACATCTCATTTAATAAAATAGAATCTCCATATTTCAGAGATATTTTCTCTTTTATATTTAAAAATGAGAGAATATGGTGCAGGCAGACGGCTGCCTGCTATGTTAAAGATTTATATAAAAAATCTAAAAATAAAATTATTAAAGACCTTAAACAGGTCAATAGTAAAATCTGCCTTACAACGGACATATGGACCGGAATAAACTCAATATCTTATTGTTCTATAACAATACATTATATTGACAAAAATTGGAAATTTGTCAATTTCCTACTTGATCTAATAGATTTACCTCATCCACATACGGGTGAGGAAATATCAAATAATCTTTTATCCTCTCTCCAATCTTTTGGCATACAAGAAAAAGTAATGTCCATTACTATCGATAATGCAAAAAATTTCCTCTCATCTGTGTCTATAATGACAAAATTTTATATAGATAAATACGGTTATTCTCTATATAGCATTAGATGCCTGGCTCATATATTAAATATAATAGTGAGCTCAGGAATGAATATCATGAATGAAAAATTGGAAAAAATAAATAAATTCGTTAAAAAGTTGCATAATTCCCCCAAATTTATGAAGGAATATATGGAATTATCAGGTGGGACTCGTATACCACTTGATGTCGTCACAAGATGGAATTCCAAATTCTTAATGATTTCCATAATTAACAAAGTAATAACAAACACCATTTTTAAATTTAATTTTATATTTAAAGAATATTGATGTGGTAAATGATTTAGGCAAGAAAGGCAGCCTTCCTGATAATCAAATTATTATAAATAATGAAGAGGCCAAATTTTTAAAAGATATTGAAATATTTTTGAAACCATTCTTCAATATTACCCAAGAAATATCCTCAGATACAAATTCTACAATTGGTTCGGCAGTTTTATTTATAGATGAAATTGTCAAAACACTAGAAGATGTTAGTGAAAATCATGAAAACGAAACATTAAAAAATGCTGCTGCTGTTATGTTAAAAAAATCAAAGATATATATGAAACACATAAATACTCTTTCAAATTATATATCGTGTTTGTTAGACCCAAAGACAAAGAAAAAATTTTTGCCTAAATTTATAAATAATCCTGATTATTTTAAAAATTTCGAAACGTTATATATTAAATATAAAAGTACAATGTCAGGATCGTCAGCGTACGATTACAATGAGCCCGATATGGAAGCCATGCCTTATTCTGTGCGTATACATAATAAACTAAGAAGGTAAATATGATTACATAGTTATATATATATTGTCTTTATTATTTAGGGCTAATTATGAAATTCCACAACATGCCACAGATGAAATAGATACATATTTAAAAGAGGAAGTAGCTAGTCCGACAACCAATGTACTCGATTGGTGGCAAAAAAACAGCTCAATATATCCAACTTTGTCTTTAATGGCCAGAGACTTTTTGGCTCAGCAAACTACGAGTGTTGCCAGCGAAAGAATCTTTAGCAAAGCGGTGGAATGCATGACTAAAAAACGTAACCGCCTTTCATCCATCACTTTGAAGCAATGTTTATCTATTGATTGCTGGGACATAGAACTTTTATAATGATATTATATTAACATTTTTTAAATCTATATATTTCCGTGTATTTTAATAAAAATATTTTTATATTATGTGTACGTTTATTTATTAATAAATTGAATTAAATTAAATGCGTGTTCCTTTGAATTTTTTTTATCATAAAGAATGCAGAATATTTAGTTATTGAAGCGATATTTAATCATGGGTAAAAAAATGTGAAATAAAAATTTAAATAATTTTTAAACTTTTCGTCTTGCCCTGCCCATATAAAAAAATTTAAACCACGCTCGCCCCCCATATAAATTTAAACATGCCCATTCTTCAAATTTTTTACGCATCTAATAAAAAATAAATTATTTAGTTTCACCCTTACTAAAAATTTCATAATTTAGTAAGCATAAAAAAATTTCCGATTTAATTGATGATATTGCCAATTGTGTAAGTTTTTCCAAGGCCTTTTTAGAAATACCTTTACTATTTTTTTTCATCAAAATGTAGGAAGTAAATATTACACATCCAAAATAAGTTCTCTTTTCGCCGAAAAAAACAGTTCTGATGTTTATAATTTTATCAATCATAGGACGAAATGCTTCGACCCGATAATTGCAATCAAATCCTACAAGTATTTTTATTAACTCATTAATTTTTACGACGATAACATCCGAAACAGTTATCGATAATCTGGTATTTAAAATTTTTTTTATAAGCATATATTTTTTAATGTTTATCTAATGAATTTTAAATGAAAAATAAACGTTAAAAGTTTGTTAGCCTTCCTTGTGTTAAATTTTTCAAAGATCCGTTAGCACTTTTAAAAATTCGATAAATATTTTATATAACGATTATGAAAATTATCATTCCTATGGTACATATTCATTTATGTTTCATTTTTACATCTTTACAATATATATTTTTACCTATTTGTTTTAAAAAAATTCAAAAAAGTTCACAAATAACGATTATGACAATTGTCACTTTTCTATGATACATCTTCACTGAAATTATATTTCAACATCTTTACAATATATATTTTTACCTATTTGTTTTAAAAAAATTCAAAAAAGTTCACAAATAACGATTATGACAATTGTCACTTTTCTATGGTACATCTTCACTGAAATTTCATTTTTACACCTTTACAATATATATTTTTACCTATTTACTTTGAAAAAGTTCAAAAATAACGATTATGACAATTGTCACCTTTCTATGGTACATCTTCACTGAAATTTTATTTTAACATCTTTAAAATATATATTTTTACCTATTTGTTTTAAAAATATTCAAAAAAGTTCACAAATAACGATTATGATAATTGTCACTTTTCTATGATACATCTTCACTGAAATTATATTTCAACATCTTTACAATATATATTTTTACCTATTTACTTTGAAAAAATTCAAAAAAGTTCAAAAATAACGATTATGACAATTGTCACCTTTCTATGGTACATCTTCACTGAAATTTTATTTTAACATCTTCACAATATATATTTTTACCTATTTGTTTTAAAAAAGTTCACAAATAACGATTATGACAATTGTCACTTTTCTATGGTACATCTTCACTAAAATTTTATTTTAACATCTTTACAATATATATTTTTACCTATATGCTTTGAAAAAATTCAAAAAAGTTCAAAAATAACGATTATGACAATTGTCACTTTTTTATGGTACATCTTCACTGAAATTTTAACTTAATATGTTTACGATATATATTTTTACCTTTACCTATATATGCTGCTAACTAAAAAATCAACTTAGTCGACTAAATTAGTCGTTTTAGTCGACTAAATTAGTTGTTTTAGTCGACTATATTAGTCGTTTTAGTCGACTATGTTAGTCGTTTTAGTCGACTATATTAGTCGTTTTAGTCGACTATGTTAGTCGTTTTAGTCGACTATATTAGTCGTTTTAGTCGACTATGTTAGTCGTTTTAGTCGACTATATTAGTCGTTTTAGTCGACTAATTAGTCGTTTTAGTCGACTAATAGACTAATTTAGTCGCTAAAGTTTTTAGTCGATTTCCATGACTACGACTATTAGTCGTAGTCGAAAGAACTCGACTAATTAACAACACTAGTTGTAACACATTTCCATAATGTGAAAAAACATTCTTATATAGTTAAATAACTTTTCGTTATTATTGTAAAAAATGTTTTGATATAATTTAAAAAAAAAATTATTAATAATTAAAGTTTTAAAACTTTAATGAAGACTAACTTATGAAAATTTTTCAAAATTTTTCAAAATTTGAAAAAGTTCGAATATAGTTTTTTAGTAACTCACGGAAACTCGGGAAAATTTTTAATATTATTTTTTTTAAAAATATTTATTATTTATTTTGTTTTAATATTATTTTTATCAAAAAATAATAAATATGCGATCGCACAAATTTTAAAATTTAATATTTTTTAAAGTTATAACAATCTTAATGAAAATGGATATGATCATTGCTCGGTTAATCGCAGCAGAAACTTTATAGAAACAAAAAATATATCGACCCATGGTATTGAGCGTTTATGGAGGAATCTTAAGGCGAGCATCCCCAGAACTGGAAGAAAATCTTCCTCTCATTTATGTGAATATTCTTTTTTCGTAATATTAATGTCAAATTTAAGTAAATTAATTAAAATTTTAAATGACATAAATTTATATAGTTCCTTAAAATTTTATATATCTATATTATCAGTTTATATATTATGTTTATTCAAATAAATTGCTTAATTATCTAGTATTTGATTTAATAGTCCTAACTTAGTAGCATCCAATATAGCACACGCCTTTTTAAAATTTTTAAATAAATATACTCAATTTTTGATGTAAAATTAAATAATTATGAAAATTTTCACAAAAAATAAATTATAAACTTAATATCATTTTTTAATATAGCACTAGTGTTGTTAATCGGCTTAGCCGAGTCGGCTCGAACAGAGCTCACCCAAATTTTGGGTCGTTTTTTTCGACTCCAACTCAAAGTTTTGGTCGTTTTTTACGACTTCGACCCGAGTTCAAGCCGAAAAAAACGACTTCGACCCAAAATATGGGTCGTTTTTTTCGACTCCGACCCAAGTCCAAGCCGAAAAAAACGACCTCGACCCAAAATATGGGTCGTTTTTTACAACTCCGACTCAAAATTTGGGTTGTATTTTTCGACTCAAACTTGAAATTTGGGTCGTATTTTTCGACTCAAACTTGAAGTTTGCGTCGTATTTTTCGACTCAAACTTGAAGTTAGGGTCGTATTTTTCGACTCCAACTTGAAGTTTGGGTCGTATTTTTCGACTCCAACTTGAAGTTTAGATCGTATTTTTCGACTCCAACTCAAAGTTTGGGTCGTTTTTCTGACTCAGACTCAAACATCGGGTCGTTTTATTCAATCCGACCCAAAATATGGATCGTTTTTTTAAAGACGCCTTAAAGTTAGGGTTGCTTTTTTTCACCTAAGCAAATATCTAGATCATTTTTTTCGACCAAAAATCAAATAACATTTAGTAGATATTAATATTATAGGCGGGAAAGTTTCTTAAAGCTTCTTTAAAATATAACGCTCTGATTTAACTATTCCATCATAGTTATTTTTTAAAATTTTTAAGTAAAGATGTACCATAGAAAAGAGCCATTTGTTATGATGGTTATTTTTGAACTTTTTTAAATGAAATAGATAAAAATATATATTGTAGACATGTTAAATCAAAATTTCAGTGAAGATGTACCATAGATAAGTGACAATTGTCATAATCGACATTTTTGAACTTTTTTGAGTTTTTTTATAGCAAATTGCTAAAAATATATATTCTGAACATGTTAAATTAAAAATTCAGTGAGGATGTATCATAGATAGGTGACAATTGTCATAATCGTTATTTTTGAACTTTTTTCAATTTTTTTAAAGGAAATAGCTAAAAATATATATTCTAAACATGTTAAATTTAAAATTCAGTGAGGATATATCATATATAGGTGACAATTGTCATATTCGTTATTTTTGAACCTTTTTTAATTTTTTTAAAGGAAATAGCTAAAAATATATATTCTAAACATGTTAAATTAAAAATTCAGTGAGGATGTATCATAGATAGGTGACAATTGTCATAATCTTTATTTTTGAACTTTTTTCAATTTTTTTAAAGGAAATAGCTAAAAATATATATTCTAAACATATTAAATTAAAAATTCAGTGAGGATGTATCATAGATAGGTGACAATTGTCATATTCGTTATTTTTGAACCTTTTTTAATTTTTTTAAAGGAAACAGCTAAAAATATATATTCTAAACATGTTAAATTAAAAATTCAGTGAGGATGTATCATAGATAGGTGACAATTGTCATAATCTTTATTTTTGAACTTTTTTCAATTTTTTTAAAGGAAATAGCTAAAAATATATATTCTAAACATGTTAAATTAAAAATTCAGTGATGATGTATCATAGATAGGTGACAATTGTCATATTCGTTATTTTTGAACCTTTTTTAATTTTTTTAAAGGAAACAGCTAAAAATATATATTCTAAACATGTTAAATTAAAAATTCAGTGAGGATGTATCATAGATAGGTGACAATTGTCATAATCTTTATTTTTGAACTTTTTTCAATTTTTTTAAAGGAAATAGCTAAAAATATATATTCTAAACATGTTAAATTAAAAATTCAGTGATGATGTATCATAGATAGGTGACAATTGTCATAATCGCTATTTTTGAACTTTTTTCAATTTTTTTAAAGGAAATAGTTAAAAATATATATTCTAAACATGTTAAATTAAAAATTCAGTGAGGATGTATCATAGATAGGTGACAATTGTCATAATCGCTATTTTTGAACTTTTTCAAATTTTTTTAAAGGAAATAGCTAAAAATATATATTGTAAACATGTTAAATTAAAATATCAGTGAGGATGTATCACAGATAAGGGACAAAAAATGGTTATTATATATACGAGTAGTTAGGTACATAATAATCTTTAAGTGATAAAATGAGATGCTAATATATTTCTTGTTATTTTAATTTATAATAAAATTCTTAAATATGTTATTGTCATAGACTGGGTTAGAAAATCAACTATCACATAAACTCATCTATGTTTTATTCATATTATATTTTTAAGTTTGAGGATATAAAAATATTTTCTCTTTGAAGTTACTAGTTAGGATAAAATTTACTTGGCACATCTTACAATGATATTTATACTTGTTTTTTTTTCGAGAATAAATTTTATGCGATATCTCATGAAGGAAATTACATATCATTGTACAGAGAAATAACTTTGTATATATTATCTGCACCCATATCTTTTTTATCAATCTCTATCGATGACATTTTAAATTATATTGGAAACTAGATTGTGTAGATTTCTAAATATTAATTTAAAAGATTAAGATGCTAGAATTAATTATAGATATATCTTAATAATTTGTATATGCATTTATTATTTAAAATCTCTCGTTTTAAGCCTATTTAGCAAGAAAAATATTGACTAATCCTGAAATTGATAATAGATATCTATACCTTTATATAATCTATGAGAAAAATTGCTCTCATAATATTCTTCATAATAAAATAGTGAATAATTAACGCCTGAAAAAAAGTAAGCGCTTTATAACATGGTTCAAAGTTAATCCCAGTATCAATTTTAATGTGTAATTTTTCTCAAGTGTTCAAAATTCTATATCTTAATATCAAAAACTATTTTAGTTATCAATTTAAAGTCAAATAATATTAAAACACTAATATTCTCCAGTATTCATAAAAAACAACAGCCTGAAACAAGAATACTAAGCTCAAAACATCTTAAATATTTGATACATTTATAGTTTAAATATTTTTATTTAAATTATATATATTTATTAATGTACAAAAAATTTAATTTAACAATATATATAGATATAAAAATTATATATAAAATTTATTATTCATGATATTGATATCCCATGAATTTAAACATAAACACTGTTTAAGTGTTTCGGAGGCCATGCGATTTCTTTTCTTTGTTACGGTGTTCACCCCTCTTGAGAAGACACGCTCGCTCTCAACGTATGTACTTTGCTGCGACAAAAAATCTTTAGCCATCATGCAAAAGTACGGAAAACGCTCAGAATTACAGTACGACTTAAAAAAACTCGACTTAACACTACATTTTTGAAAAATATGGCTCGCCTAAATTACTAAATTATATTTAAAAATATATTAAAAAAATGCATCCGGAATCGCAAATACTTATAAAAAAAATTTATTGTTTTATTAGTTTAAAAATTCCATATGGAAGTGAAGTGACTATTTAAATTCTAAAATTAAAAAAGATATTTTATTTTACTTGGCGTGGTGCCAGCTAGACGGCAAATTTGTTGAGATTTTTTTTTCTTCATTGTTAGGGATAGGGATATGATTAATAATCATTTTTTTTAACTTTCCAAATTTTTTTTATTATTTTTGAGGGTAGCCAAATTAAATTAGAGTAACATAAATTTTATTAATAAAAGTTGTCCAATTTTCAGGATTAGTCAATATTTTTCTTGCTAAATAGGGTTAAAACGAGAGATTTTAAATAATAAATGCATATACAAATTATTAAGATATATCTATAATTAATTCTAGCATCTTATTTTAAATTAATATTTAGAAATCTACACAATCTAGTTTCCAATATAATTTAAAATGTCATCGATAGAGATTGATATAAAAGATATGGGTGCAGATAATATATACAAAGTTAATTCTCTGTACAATGATATGTAATTTCCTTCATTAGATATCGCATAAAATTTATTCTCGAAAAAAAAAACAAGGTATAAATATCATTGTAAGATGTGCCAAGTAAATTTTATCCTAACTAGTAACTTCAAAGAGGAAATATTTTAATATCCTCAAACTTAAAAATATAATATGAATAAAACATAGGAGTTTATGTGATAGTTGATTTTCTAACCCAGTCTATGACAATAACATATTTAAGAATTTTATTATAAATTAAAATTACAAGAAATATATTAGCATCTCATTTTATCACTTAAAAATTATTATGTACCTAACTACTCGTATATATAATAACCATTTTTTGTCCCTTATTTATGATACATCCTCACTGATATTTTAATTTAACATGTTTAGGATATATTTTTTTAGCTATTTGCTTTAAAAAAATTGAAAAAAGTTCAAAAATAGCGATTATGACAATTGTCACCTATCTATGATACATCCTCACTGAATTTTAAATTTAACATGTTTAGAATATATATTTTTAGCTATTTCCTTTAAAAAGATTGAAAAAAGTTCAAAAATAAAGATTATGACAATTGTCACCTATCTATGATACATCCTCACTGAATTTTTAATTTAACATGTTTAGAATATATATTTTTAGCTATTTCCTTTAAAAAAATTAAAAAAGGTTCAAAAATAACGAATATGACAATTGTCACCTATCTATGATACATCCTCACTGAATTTTTAATTTAAAATGTTTAGAATATATATTTTTAGCTATTTCCTTTAAAAAAATTTGAAAAAGTTCAAAAATAGCGATTATGACAATTGTCACCTATCTATGATACATCCTCACTGAATTTTAAATTTAACATGTTTAGAATATATATTTTTAGCTATTTCCTTTAAAAAAATTAAAAAAAGTTCAAAAATAACAATTATGACAATTGTCACCTCTATGATACATCCTCACTGAATTTTAAATTTAACATATTTAGAATATATATTTTTAGCTATTTCCTTTAAAAAAATTGGAAAAAGTTCAAAAATAATGATTATGACAATTGTCACCTATCTATGATACATCCTCACTGAATTTTAAATTTAACATGTTTAGAATATATATTTTTAGCTATTTCCTTTAAAAAAATTTGAAAAAGTTCAAAAATAGCGATTATGACAATTGTCACCTATCTATGATACATCCTCACTGAATTTTAAATTTAACATGTTTAGAATATATATTTTTAGCTATTTCCTTTAAAAAAATTGAAAAAAGTTCAAAAATAACGATTATGACAATTGTCACCTATCTATGATACATCCTCACTGAATTTTTAATTTAACATGTTCAGAATATATATTTTTAGCAATTTGCTTTAAAAAAACTCAAAAAAGTTCAAAAATGGCGATTATGATAATTGTCACTTATCTATGGTACATCTTCACTGAAATTTTGATTTAACATGTCTACAATATATATTTTTATCTATTTCATTTAAAAAAGTTCATAAATAACCATCATAACAAATGGCTCTTTTCTATGGTACATCTTTACTTAAAAATTTTAAAAAATAACTATGATGGAATAGTTAATCCAGAGCGTTATAATTTAAAGAAGCTTTAAGAAACTTTCCCGCCTATAATATTAATATCTACTAAATGTTATTTGACTTTTGGTCGAAAAAAATGATCTAGATCATTTGGTTAGGTGAAAAAAAGCAACCCTAACTTTAATGCGTCTTTAAAAAAAACGATCCATATTTTGGGTCGGATTGAATAAAACGACCCGATGTTTGAGTCTAAGTCAGAAAAACGACCCAAACTTTGAGTTGGAGTTGAAAAATACGATCTAAACTTCAAGTTGGAGTCGAAAAATACGACCCAAACTTCTAGTTTGAGTCGAAAAATACGACCCAAACTTCAAGTTTGAGTGGAAAAATACGACCCAAAATTCAAGTTGGAGTCGAAAAATACGACCCTAACTTCAAGTTTGAGTCGAAAAATACGACCCAAATTTCAAGTTTGAGTCGAAAAATACAACCCAAATTTTGAGTCGGAGTCGTAAAAAACGACCCATATTTTGGGTCGAGGTCGTTTTTTTCGGCTTGGACTTGGGTCGAAGTCGAAAAAAACGACCCATATTTTGGGTCGAAGTCGTTTTTTTCGGCTTGAACTTGGGTCGAAGTCGAAAAAAACGACCCAAACATTGAGTCGGAGTCGAATAAAACGACCCGAGCTTTGGGTCGGGGTTGCGACTCGTGGCGTTTTAACAACACTATATAGCACACACCTTTTCCATTTTTAATGTAAAATTAAAGAATTGTGAAAATTTCACAAGAAAAAATATGAAATTCTTAAAACCTATGAGTAATGAAACATTATTACATCAAAAAATTTCATCCATATCCACACGATCTCATGTTTATTATTTTTAAATAAATAAAATATTAAAAAAAAAATATAATATAATATTAAAAATTCCCCCGAGTTTCAATAAGTTACAGTTTTTTTAAATGTTTTGGACAAAGTGTGAGTGGAAAAATGAGAATTAAAGAAAAATTCTATAAAAAAAATTTATTTTTACAATAACTTTTTTAAAAAATATATTATAAATTTTTTCAAATTTAAAGTAGTATTTCAATATTTTAATTTTACATTTAGTTATCTAAAGATTGGAAAATCAGGATATGAAATTAGAATAATTTCTTAATAAACATGAAAAAGAATTCGAATTTAGGGTTTTCAGTTCATTCATATTTGTTTAGATTTATGATTCGAAACATCAAAAAAAGAAAAACTATTTATTATTTATATATTCCATGTATATAAAATATTATGCAATTCAAATCAATCATAAATTGAATCATTTAAAGGAATGCATCGAATTCCATCTTCAATGAATTTTGTGGTGTGAGAATAAAAAATTGATAAATTATATGTAAAATAACTGATCAAAATACTATCAGTAGCAATAACTTCTATTCTGTTAATTGGTTTATGATAATTTGATCGGTATTAATTTTTAAGAATTCCGAAAATTTTTTTGATCGGATTTAATGGCAGTGGTAAAAATATGATATTTGGATAATTTTCACAATTATCCTCGTTTGATGAATAGGAACATTATCCATTATTGGCAAGGAATTCGATGGTAAAATTGTATTTAATTCATCGAGGTATATATTAAATTTTATGACAGTGAAAGTCTCATCTATAATTTTGAATTTTTTCAATTCACTTATTACTGATATAGATTTTTCATTGGAGGGAAGTAATTTAACAGGTGGCCTTTTTGTCAAGGATGCCCATCCATAGTGAAAAATAATATTGGTGTTAAACCCTGTCTCGGTCAGGAAGAATACATGTTCAAAAGAAATTTTAATCTTGTTTGAAATACATCTGGAGCTTTCTCCTATCGGGTTCTATCCAACTCTTTTCCGACTCCAACTCATTGATTTAGTATATTTTGATATAGCCCACTCGCTTATTCTTAGATGTGGTGGATGGTATATCCGTTATCATTACCCAATTCAGCTATGTTCGATAGAAGTTTCTGTGTTGTCTTTTTTTATTCCGACTTCGTTTTTTTAAAATTTAATCAGATAAAGGTTCGTCCTAATATTCAGGGAAAGTTTCCCGCTTGAAACTATAAATTGAACTAATGGATAAATTTAGATCATGGGCAATTTTGGCTAATAATCAATTAGTTTGCTCAGCCATATTTTAGCCAATTCCAATTTTTAATCTCTCCAATTACTATTTTTTTTCACAAAAGAAAGATCAAAATTTGGTTGATCGTGATTCGAATATTGACATCGGTTTGTAATGTCATATCTAAGGGTATTCGATGGGATAGATGAATAACTTTGATATCTATTTGTTATTTCAGATATTTATATCTTCAATTTGTATTATTAACCTAAATCATCTTGTGTAAATTATTTAAAATGTCATCGCTAATAGATATCCAAATCGATGTAAGTGAGTCAGATAATTATGCCATTAATGGTTCTTGATAACAATAATACAAATTTCCCATTTACAAAATTTGAAAATATTTTTAAATTAATATAAAAACAAAAGGTGGCTACAAATTTATTTTTTTAACTGTAAAAAATATATCCTCACATGTAACTATAACCTCAAAAAAAACCTAAAGGTAATTGTCATTTTAAATTCTAATAATATTTTTATTTTGTGAGAATGTTAATGATAACAGTTTTAAAGAGATTGAAAAACATCTTAATAATTTTGTTATAAAGTAGACTACATTAAAAAGACCCATCAATTCTAGCTAAATTGATTAATAATATTGCACATGCCAATATTTCTCAGAAACCTGCTGATAAAGATATTGTCGATTTTATAATTGATATAGTTTAGTCAATGCCATTGGTTGATAATCCATCATTTACCATGATGATTAAAACCCTATCCTCTGGTACAACAAATTTTTTGTCGTCAGACACTAATGATTAAAATAGCTGACAACGATGACCTAGTTAGAACCAAAAAAACGACCTCCATTGATAATTTTTGTGAAATAAAGGATACTAATATAATAGAAAATCCTCTAGACGCTTTTTTAAATCGAAAAATACAAATGAGTATTTTTGATAATTTTTCTTATATTAAAAATATGTATATAAAATTATATACTGCCTTGCGCTCTAGTGCTAATAAGGCGAAACTTATACTTTCTGATCGTCGCTCCAGACTTGAGGATGATAGTATAGAAAATTTTATTATTAAAATGCAACAAGATAAATAAAAAATGAATATTACCATAAATAATAATTTTTATTATATAAATTATAGTCTTTTTACATAAATATTTTTATAATCAAAACTAACTATATTTAAACATTTATAAATGATAATTTTATGTATTATATACTGTGTAATTACATTATAAGTAAAAAATTAAACAAATTTATTTCTAAATTTTTTTATAAAAAGTAGCCTAAAAAGTAGCCAAGTAAGCTACTTTTAAAAAATAGTAGCCAAAGCTACTTTTAAAAAATAGTAGGCCAATAACGCGCTACTTTTTTTTTGATGGGTAACGATTGCGGTAGCGCGCCACTTTTTTGACAAATATCAATAGCGGTAGCGCGTAACTTTTAAAAGTAGGGTTTAACAAGTCTGATTTTAACCTCCCATACCCTCCATAAATAAATTATGGCTACGATACTCTCTATAACCCCCTTTAAAAGAATGAATAACTTATATCAGCACTTAGTTTTTGATATTTATTTAAATTTGTCCTAATTATGAATGATTTCCAAATAATGTTAAAAAACAATGCAGAATTTCTATAGGGAAACATATTTAGTAAAATCGGATATAAAGAAAATTGATTATAATCAAGAACAAAAACCTATCCCCTTTCGTTTTCACTCTGATATGAGTGTGGATTATATTTTACTAAGAAAAATAAAAACTTTCCTCTCATTATTTATGGATTTTACCAGAGATATGAATATCATGTTATCTTTAGTTTTACAAATTATAAATTTTTATTTTTATTACTTATTTCCTTATTAGTGTTTGTTTTATATTATTTTATTTTGATCATTTATTTAATATATCCATTTATTTGAAAGGATTTAAATGAATACTATATATAAATGTTAAATATTCGATATATTATGCTGATTCATCTCTATGTTTTACCATCGTGTGGTAAGATTTAATGATATTTTCAAGATAATTTTTAAACAATTATTATCATCTATAAGTTCTATAAAGAGATGCAATAGCGTATCTAGGATTTTATTTTGGAAAAGTCAAATATTTTATAAAAATAGGAGTTAAATTACTTATATTAAGTATTCAGTATATTCATAATTTTGGAAAACAGATTTTAAATAAATCTCATTTTGATTAAAATTATTTTAGAAAATAAAATTATATATAATAAAAAAGGCATTAAAAAATAAAATTCTTGCAAATAATTTATTTTGTTCTTTCTCATTGTTCTTTTAAATTTATTCAAAGTTTTATGATATAGATAAATTCGGGGTGAAGGTCAAAAGGCCAGTTAACCCCCCCCCCCCCACCCCCCTCCTAAATATACCAATGAAGAGACAAGGATATTTCATTCACAATAATGCTATCATAGTTTTTATAATTATAATAAAATGATCATATAAGTTTAATTAAGTAAGGAATTCAGTCAATTTACAACAAACTCGACCCAAAACGCCCCGAAAATGGTATTATAAAAATAGAGGACTAGGTCTAAAGGCAGACCGATTAAAAAAAAATTAAATTAAATGAATTAGTTGGAAAATGTAAAGAAATCATATAATGGACGGTTTAATATTCATTCACTGCTCATATTTTCAATTTTAATTTGAAACAGTTTTCAAAATACAGCTAAATTATTAAAAATAGCAAATCTTTAAATTCTGGCCGAAAAATGATCAAAAATGGGCCTAAAATTTAGACATATGCAGGTTTCTGATTTAAATATTTTAAATATATTTCATGTAAAAATATATTTATAATTTTCATAGCAATTCCTAAAATTTAAAAACAAAAAAGAAGGTAGGCTTATAAAGCTGCACATTATCGTTGACCTTATAATAAATATGAGCTTGTTGCGAAATATTAAATTTTATTTATATATATTTTAACTATAATTGTACATATGATTATTTTCAACAATATTTAATAAAATTGACATTGTTTTCAAATATATAACGTGTCGATATGATATATTTTTAAATAATTTAGCAAACAAAGCACAAAGCATAGTGTTGATCAATGTTGTTAAAGGTTACATTTGAAAAAGTAACTAGTTATAGTTACAAGTTACATCTATGATATTTTTTAAAGATAACTTTTGACTAGTTACAATAGTATATTTCAAAAGTAACTACATTGTAATTTATAAATTATTTATAAATATAATCTTTATATTATATAAATAAATGCCAAAATTTTAAATGAAATAAAATGTAAATAAATATTGCATTGAAAAAAAATACTTATTTTGTACCAAAAAAAAATTTTTTTTTATAAAAATTTGAGCTTAATAAATTTTTATTTAACTTTTTTGCATCTAAAAAACGTGCTCATCAAAAATAAGCTCCCCTAAAATAAGCAAAATATCTACGGGAGCGCTGGATGTAAATGAGACATTTATATAATAAATGGAAAATATAAGTTTGGCATATCATCATAGAGATAGTAAATAGGATACATATAAATATTTTATAGTGTTAATAAATAACTTCATTCAAGTCGATTTAATACACTCCTCTAAAGTTAAAGCCTATAAAACGCCTCAACCTTGTAGAAAATATTTGATCGAGCCCAAAGATTTTCGCTCCTTGCTTTTGGCCCACAACTAGAGACTCAGCCAAAATATCAATCTTAAAACAAAGATAGCATTATCCGGTGATTAAAAAAGTACAAAACGGTGTCTAAAAAAATTGATTGATAGAAAAAAAATATATATAGTATATTTAAATTATAACGCAATGAAAAAAGATAAAATTAATTATTTTAAAAATCCAATTTTTTTTCTCTTTCAAAATTTTCGATCAGTCAGCTTTAGCTCTATTTAAAATTTAATATTTATATTTTATAAATATTATTACTTTGGGAAAAAAATATATAGAATCGTTAATGGTCTATAGACAAAATGAGTCTCTTTGCAAGTTTAAGCATAAAGATTACTTTGTTGACTCCGGTTCTGGGGATTATGAAGACATTAAACAAGAGTCGTATTCTTTATCCATAAGTTTGATTTAATTCCTATAATTTTATAATATAATCTAGAGTCAGTACTTAGGTTAAGGTTAGAAAAGTATGATTTTAAATTCTAAAGATATAGATCGCGGAAATTATTTATTTTTCGCTATAAAAGTGGTTTGTCAGAACTATTTTTTAAAAATGTGAATGGTGAATATTGAACCTCCCTTCAATTCCCAACTGAGAAAATGATTTTTGTCTTATAATTTATAATTACACAGGGGCGTCACTAGCCTTTACAATCTCAGGGGGCTCAAAAATTATTTTTAAAATTACCTTTTTTTTAGCAAATCTAAAACTACCTTTTTTTTAGCTAACATAATCTTTCTTTTAGTGGTATAAAAAAATCAAAATTTTGAGGGCGCTCTTCAAATTTTTTAGGAGACTCGAGCCCCTGCGACACCCTCCTCTAGTGACGCTAATGATTCCACATTGAATTTTAAATTTCGATATAAAATAATAGCATATTATTTAGTAATGCATTTTTTCACTAGGTTATTTTAAAAAATTAGTGAATAATTATCTTATCCAATCAAGGTCATAAATAAGTAAAAATTAACCTATCTATTAAATATATAATATAAATAAAAAGTAGATTACATTTTTATATAATAATTTTTATTTAGACACTAAAATAATTTTTATTATAATATAACTATAACTGATAAAGTAATATTTGGCGCCATATTGCTAAAATTTTGCGCTATCCTCAGCGCTTTATCGGATATTTTATTTCCTAATAGTCACTTGCCTCTTTCTCATTTCAATTCATTCGTATCTTGGTTATATTTCATCCAATATGTAAATATTGGTTTTATTTTTACATCTTGGGTTAAAAATATGAGATAGATCTTTAAAGAAAATCTTTCCTTAGATGAATTTTTCTCTAACAAATTATTAAATATAATTCAATAAAAAAATAATACATCTTAATCGGTTTTTTAACACTGTGATGTTTTAATAGAAATTGAATATAATAATCAACTATAAATTTTATCTTTGCACTGATTGATTTATCTTTTTCCCCAAACCTTGGCCCTATAAAATTTTATCAGAATTCACTCTTAAATCCTCAATTTCGGGGTAACTTATTTTAATTTCATTTTTGCACGGATTATCGATTCGCCTTTTTTTTCTGTTCCTACCTTCTCATTAGACGCGCCACATATTACTTGATATAAGTAACTGTTATAAATCCGAACTTAACTCAGGGTGTTTAATCAGTATTGGGAGAGCAATTAAGAATCCAAGGTTTGTTTAATCTTTCCTTGAGTACCTTTTCTTTATTAACTCTTTCCTTTTTTATTAATTTTATTTTCAAAATGTCATCCGATTGTATGTGTGTGAAAAAACAATTTTTCTTAGCTATTTATATAGCCATAAAACATTATATGTATTTACATATTAAAATAATAATTTTTGGAAGAAATAAATACATAAAATAAAATCCATCATTTAAATTAATCTTGTTACATAAACTATAAAAAAAAATGTAAAATTTGTTTTGCATAAAATAAAATCCATCATTTAAATTAATCTTGTTACATAAACTATAAAAAAAAAAGTAAAATTTGTTTTGCATAAAATAAAATCCATCATTTAAATTATCTTTGTTCCATAAATATACTTTGCATAATCCAACATCTCCCCCCTTTAAACTTCCCTTAACTCCATCGTGTTTGCCGATGCTACCATGTTCCTCCCTGGTTCATTCGAATTACTATTCGTTGTCAACTCTATACTTGGGCAAAACCTAAGTTTGTGTTCACCCCCGCACGCCCAGCATTCCACTCTCCTTCTTGTGCTATACGGCGCTATTCTGCGACCCCCTCTCGTTGGCGTTTCTTGTAGCCAATCTCCGTATCTTTGTTTCGCTTCGTTCCTAGCGGCTTCTACCCATTTGTTGGATTCTTCTGAACCGTCAACCTCTCTTATCTCTATCTTCATTACCTTGTTACCCACTCTAACATAGGAGGCCATCTAAATAAAATACTTTATACACATATATATATATATTCTTCGACTCTTATTTCTCTATACTAGGTTAGAATTTCTTCTCTAACTCTTTATAAAATATAACTCTCCTAATTAAGTCTAACATCCCTTTTATTTCCTACAACGTATGATTCTCCTACTATGTCTATCATCACGTTATTCCTTTCCAAATTATGATTCTCCTACTATGTCTATCATCAATTTATTCCTTTCTAATTCTTCGTATATTTCTCATTTCCTCTAAGGCCTTAAGCTTCTACACCTTACTTGCTTCAGGTGCCTTGTAAAGGTTCCTTTTTGTCCTTCAATCTTTACTTCTACCTTTTTCTTTCCTATATTTTTGCTTATTACACCCTTCCCCCATTTAATAGGCCCATCAAACAACAATACCCACAACAAACTTCCTACTGGAAATCTTTCACTCTCTGCTTGTTCTCTCCTTATCACTTTTTCCTTTAAAAAATCTAATTCTGATCTCGTCTTTCTTCCTAAAAATATTTCAGCTGGTGACTTTCCTTTTGCTGTTTCCGTACTGTTGTATGCTAACAATGATAACCACCATTGACCTTCTCCATATTTTGCCTTTTTCAACCAATTCTTTACTAACGCTACCATTCGTTCAGCTTGTCCATTGCTTCTTGGGTAATAAGGTGGTGATAATAAATGTCTAATATTCCACCTATCACAAAATTTATCAAATGCTCTACCTTTAAACGCTGGACCTCCATCTGATACTATCGTCTTCATCAAACCATATTTGCCTACAAAATCCTTTATCTTGTCTAAAGCTACTCTTGTTGATAAACCTGAAACTTGCTGACAATCTATCCATTTTGAACCTGCATCTACCATGATAAAAAATCTTTTCTTCTCATATTCTAAAAAATCTACATGTATTCTTTCGCATGGAATGTCTGTCTTTGGCCATTTATCTTCCTTATTCTTTGCTGGAACATTAGCCCACATGTAACAGATTTCACAGCTCCTTGCTAACTCTTCTATTTCCTTATTCATCTTAGGCCACCACATATATTCTCTTGCTTTATTTTTCATTCTTTCTATGCCTTGATGACCTGAATGTATTACATTTAAGGTTTCTTTTCTTAATTTATTCGGTATCACTAATCTATATCCTCTCAATAAACAATTGTCTTCTATATTTAATTCACTCTTAACTTTTTTAAACGCTTTATCTTCATTTTTCCATTCTATATCTCCTTTTAAACAAGCTTTAATTCTTATTAATTCTTCATCTTTTTGGGATATCTTATCTACTATATCAAATGTTATAGGTTTTTCTCTTGTATCTATTCTCACCGCTCTTATAATATTACAATTTACATTTTCTTCTTCTTCTATATATTCTAAACTATTGATTACTGGTTCTTTGTCTTCAATGTCTTTATTAAACAATCTTGATAAAATGTCCGGTGAGCAATTTTGTTTACCTTCTCTGAATTTTATTTCAAAATCGAAATTACCAACTAAAATTAGCCATTTTTGCAACCTGGGTGAAATCATAAGTTCCTTATTCTCTTTTTTAAATAAATCTACCAACGACTTATGGTCCGTATACAATAAAAACCTTTTTCCTATCAGATATTCCTTACATTTCGTAAGCCCGAATTTCACTGCTAAAGCCTCTCTTTCTATCGTTGAGTGATTTTTCTCAGTGCTATTAAATCGTCTCGATAAAAATAAAACAGGTTTCTCCACATTATCTATCATCTGCAACAACACTCCTCCTATACCTTCATTAGAAGCATCTACTGCTAAAATAATATTTAATTTCTCATTAAAACAACTTAAAATAGGCTTCTCTACCATCTTTATTTTCAACTTTGCGAAACTTTTCTCCTGTGCTTCTCCCCATTCAAACTTTTTATTTTTCTTTAATAAATCATACAACGGTGTAGCAATTTCTGCAAAATTTTGAACAAACCGATGATAATAATTTGTTGCTCCTAAAAACGCCTGTACCTCCGTTTTATTATTCGGGGCTCGCATATTCATGATCTTATCTATATTCTTTACAATTGGCGTAATCTCATTTCCCTTTATAACATATCCTAAATACTTTATTTCCTTTACTCCAAACACGCTCTTCTTCAAATTAGCTTTTAAACCATTTTCTAATATAATATCTAACACTTTAACTAATCTCGAATTGTGTTCTTCTTCTGTTTTACCAGATATCAAAACATCATCTAAATAATACATTATTCCTTTTATTCCTTGAAATAACGCCGTCATCGTTCTTTGAAATATTGGCGCTGATATTTTCAAACCAAAAGGTAATCGGCAGAATGCAAACAAACCTCTATGAGTTGTAATCGTTAGTATCTTACTTGTCTTTTCACTCACCTTAATTTGCAAATAAGCATTCGAAAAATCAATCTTTGAAAACAGGGTGTCTCCTCTTAAATTCGCTAGCAGTTGTTCTATTCTAGGTAGTGGATACTTTTCATTTATTACGCACTTATTAACTGTTACTCTATAGTCTATACACAATCTTAAACTGTTATCTGGTTTTCTTATGGGCACTAAAGGTGTTGCCCATTCACTATGCACTATTGGTTTTATTATTCCGTCTTTTAACCATTTATCTAATTCTTTATCTATCTCTTCTATCCAGGAAAACGGTAATCTTCTTATGCCGCAAAACTTAGGCCTATAATTTTCTTCTAATCGTATATCTACTTCAAAATTTTTCAGAGTACCTAATTCTTCTTTAAAGACTTCATTATACCTATTCAAAATAATCTTTATTTCTTTGTCAACAATATCTTCAACAACATTCTGATCTACCATATTATTAATTTCTTGTTTAATTTCGACTGAATTTACCTCTATTGTCTTTGTATCTCTTGTTTTCTTATTTTCTTCTAAGTTGCTTCTATATTTAATCAAAAATTCTGGTGTTCGATTTCTAAGTTTATCGAGAACTAATTCTTGTTTATCCTCTATAATAGGTAACTTAAATCTATCGAAATCTATCATTTCACTATTTTCATCATTACTTACAGGGATAGTATCGAAAAATTTCCACCAATTATAAACTGGACCTAACGTTCTTATATCATACCATCCTAAAATCGGTTCAATCTTCAACGTCGTTATCCACAAATTTATACTTTTATTAACTCTTGGTAACCTTACCCTATAATACCCTAAAATTTTCACCGTGCTACCATCCAATTGTTTGGCTCTTATCTTTTTTGTAACAAATTCTTTCTCTGGCCAAAATCTCATAAAATCCTTTATACTTATTAAACTAATTTCTGCTTCTGTATCTAATAAAAAACAAATTTCTGCTTCCTCCATGTTTATCTTTACTCTAGGGCATCTATTTTTCATTAAAAAATTGTCTAATTCCATCTTTAGTACGTCTACCCTAGTTGCCTTTTTAATTCTATATATTTCAAAATCTCTACTTTTTATCTTTATATCACTTCTATTAATATCGCTTGAATTATAATTATCAACGTTAAAGCACTTTTTATCATCGCAAAATTTCTCGTTCTTATTACCATAATTATTCTTACTTGCACTAGCATTATCAACATTATCCAAATTATCATTATTAAAATTAAAATACTTATTTTTACTACAATTATTAACATTAACAAAATTATTATCATGATCTAATATATCATTACAATTAAAATGCTTAATTTTACCTGAACTAAAATTAGAAAAACTATTATTACCAAATTTATTATTAAAATTAAAATATTTATTCTTATTTTCTAATAAATTATCAACATTAGAAAAATTATTATCATTACAAAATTTATCATTAACATTAAAATATTTATTCTTACCTGAATTAAAATTATCATCCTTAGAAAAATTATTATCATTACAAAATTTATCATTAAAATTAAAATATTTCTCTCTTAGTCATTTATTGCAATTTTCTTGTGTGTGTCCTTCTTGGGCACAATTATTGCACCTTACAATTGAATTGTTTACTCTGCAACTTATAGCCACATGGCCATTCTTGCCACACCTCGCGCATCTTAGATTCTTCGTTATCTCACACTGGCGCGACATGTGGCCCGGCTGACCACAACTATAGCAAATTATTTGTCTGTAATTATCCGTTCGTATGAAGTTGTTTATATTTCTTTTCTTATCTTCCTCTCTTAATATATTCTTAATATTTTCTAACTCTTTAATCTCTATCTTAACGTAAGTCGTATTTCTTCCTATAATTAAACCTAACGTGAAACTTAAAATTAGCACCAAAAATATAATTATACTTATATTTTCAAGTATTAAACTTAATAAATTTATTTGCGTAATATACATTAAAGTGTACTCAATAACCACTTGATTAAAATAATTTTAAATAATTTAAAAAAATTGTATAAATATAAAATTACTACTATAATAAATAAAAGTAATAATAATTTACATAACATAAAATAGATTTGTTTTTACCTTTGAATTCCTACGTGAATATCTAACAAGCCCTGATTTACTTCGGTCCAAATTGTTATAAATCCGAACTTAACTCAGGGTGTTTAATCAGTATTGGGAGAGCAATTAAGAATCCAAGGTTTGTTAAATCTTTCCTTGAGTACCTTTTCTTTATTAACTCTTTCCTTTTTTATTAATTTTATTTTCAAAATGTCATCCGATTGTATGTGTGTGAAAAAACAATTTTTCTTAGCTATTTATATAGCCATAAAACATTATATGTATTTACATATTAAAATAATAATTTTTGGAAGAAATAAATACATAAAATAAAATCCATCATTTAAATTAATCTTGTTACATAAACTATAAAAAAAAATGTAAAATTTGTTTTGCATAAAATAAAATCCATCATTTAAATTAATCTTGTTACATAAACTATAAAAAAAAAAGTAAAATTTGTTTTGCATAAAATAAAATCCATCATTTAAATTATCTTTGTTCCATAAATATACTTTGCATAATCCAACAGTAACTTATTATAATTTCATCTTCACATGTATCACTTTATAAAATTATATATAACAATTTATATTTAAATCTTCGATCTCTGATATAGGTAACTTATTATAATTATAATCACGGATTATTGATTCAGTCCCCCCAACCCCAAGAATTAATATTACGAAGAGGCTTATATATTTTACTTTTTTTAATTGTCCCATATACCCATATTTCTTGTTCCCTACCTTCTCATTAGACGCATCACATATTATATAGGTAACTTATTATAATTTCGTCTTCGCATATTGATACACTTAATTCCCCTAACCTCTCGAACGAATACTAAGAAAAGAACAGATTTATTCATTTCGCTCTTATTGCCCCATAAACCTATATTCTCCGTTCCCCACCTTTATATTATCCCGCTCTTAAAAAAAATAAACAATAATTTATCAATTTTGAAATTCGTCAAAATTGGTTGCTCTCAACTTCTCCATATCCGCGACTAACTATTTTCTTCCTAAGTACAGTATTTCCAAATTGACAGTTTAATTGGTATTCACTCTTCCCCCTACCCTTCTTCCATAAGTACAACAATATGTCCGAGAACTGTTTAATTGATATCTACTCCGCTCACCCTAACTTCACAACTTGTCCATAGCCCAAAACTGATAGATATTCGTTAAAATAACCTCTATATATTATTATTATTTTTTAAAAAATTTTTAAAATTTACCAACCGCCTTAATTCCTTTTATTTTCTTGTTTTTAATAATACTTTTTATACTTCATGCATATTTTTTTTCCCCAACATTGGTCTTATTTTACATTTTTTTAAAAAAGATAACATGTTTTATGGTTTTGTTTATCTTATTCCTCACCCCTTAGCTATATTTTATCTCTTCCTATAATTTTGATTTTTCCCCCTTTATTCCATTACCCTTGTTAATGTCTTTTTGCCCCCCCCCCTCCAAAGCTTTATCATGGTAAACGCTTTGCCATGTGTGTTTAAATGATTTCACTTATAAATGGAACTTTAGGAAGCATTGTTTATCCACATGCTTTAACTCTGGAAAATTCTTCTCCCTTCTCTTACCCCAGTCCTGATGGTAGTTCTCCAAGCTCTGTTGATTTATTTCTTATTATATAGGCCCCCAGTTCCTTCTAGAATTTCTATAGCAGCTTGGGAATCGATTTCAAAGTTCCTCACATCTTATAAATAATTGAATTCATATTTCTCCTCAACACCCTTATGGTCAGATATGATTGGTGTTTTTTTCAAGTTCTAGTCAAACCCAAAATAAAATAAATAATTTATCAGCCTCAATTAAAGTAAAGGTGTTTAATTTTGATAATGCCATTATGTGAATTTACTCCTCCCTAGAGAACTGCACGGGCTGTCCGTAGCCCGACCCGACCCGACCCGACCCGAGGCTCGGGTCGGGTTCGGACATCAAAAAAAAATTTCTCGGGTTCGGGTTGGGTTGTAAAAGCTGTCCGACCAGAAAACCCGACCCGACCCGACCCGAAAATATATATAATATTATTAATATCTTAAATAGTTAGTATAATTTATAATATTAATTATAAAATCATATTATTTAATATTTATCACATTTTAGGATTAAAATGTCAATCATATTAACATGTCATGTCATTATTAATTATTATTTTATAAACCTAACAACCGGATACCAAACTATTTTATTACTAAATTGTGTTTCTCGTAAATTACAAGATAAGACATATTTTATGTAAGTTTTATTTATTATTTATCTAGCCTATACATTGTCTTTTTTAACATTTGTTTTAACCCTTCACTACAAAGGTAGAAAAAACTCCCTTAACTACAAAGGTGGGGTCTATTTTACCCCAAATTTTGATTAGATATATCTCAAAACATATTAAAAATTGAGATCTAAAATTTTGAGTATATATTTAAAAAATATTGGAGATAATAAATACAAAATCTTAGATTAATATTTACTTCCAAAAAAAAGTTAGACAAATTTTCCTAAAATTACTGAAATAAAATTTTCTTTTTCAGTACTTCCTTTAATTATTTTATTATCACTAAATAAAATTCAAAAAATTCAAATTTTATTAAATCAATGTTGAATAATGATAATTACATAAATTTTATAAAAAAATATCATATATCAAAAAAAATATTAATCATCAAATATGTAAAATTTTGAGATAATTTCTGGTTTTAACAATTCACCAGTTGTTACATCAATTTTATTATCACAATGTAGTGTTGAAAGCAACACTACATTCTTATACCTTTTTGGTATATATGAAACTATAGTAGTATTTTCTTTGATCCAAATAAACTTGAATATATATCTCTTTTTTTATTAAAAAATAATGCAGGTAACTGCTTTTTATTTTTTTTAATAGTCCCTACTATTGTTAGGGAATGTGAAGATATTAAATAATTAGCTAATTCATAGATAGTAAACCAATTGTCCATTGTAATATTTCTATTACTTTTTGAAATTGGTTGAATTAGTCTTTCAACTACATCAAATGGCTTGTTTGACAATTTATATGGCCCTTCTGGCTGATTTTGCCAGTAAGAATCAACTAGAGCATATATTTTCAGACCATATTTTGATGGTTTATTTGGCATATATTGCCTAAATGGACATTTTCCTTTGAATGCAGGAAGCATTTCATCAATAGTAACATATTGTCTAACAGAATAGTATTATTGCAATTATCATTAAAAATATCAAAAATTTCTCTAATATGTGTGGCTTTATCAAGTGCTTTCCTTGTATTTCTTGTATTCATATCATCAAATCTAAACACTTTCAATAGAAATTGGAATCTATTTATATTCATAGTATATCTAAATATATCAACACCAAATCCATCCTTATTCCATAAATCTCTTATATTTTGATGACTGGATTTATAAACTCCGGAATGTATCATTACATTTTAGATTAGTTAATCGCCTCGCATAAATGATGCTTATTATATAATCGTTATAATTTTTAAATTCGCTTGTATATTAATCGTTTTATAATATTTTTTACAAATTTAATAAAATGCAACTTAATATATATCTTGAATAGATTATGGCCGTCAAATAAACTTTTATTTAAGGTGGCTGAACTGAATAAATACACATAAATTTTTTTTTGGTTATTATAATATTAAAACTTAAATTGCAAAATTTTATTCGGGTCGGGCTCGGGTTGGATTAAAAAATGTGTGCTCGGGCTCGGGTCGGGCTCGGACAAAAAAAAATTTTAAATTCGGGCTCGGGTCGGGCTCGGGTTGCGAAAAAATTACTTTGCAGTTCTCTACTCCTCCCTCTTTAAACCATAAATTCCGCAGAAAATTGATTTCTGAAAAATTAGACCATGGAGATATTAGTGGTGCTGCCCGAATATTGACTTCTGATGATATTATTTCTTCTATCAACCCTACTATTTTTCAACAACTTCTCAAAAAACATCCATTGGCGTCCCCTTCCAACATTCACCCGCATGGCTTTTCTCCTATTTCCTTTTACCTGTGATAAAGTTCTTTAGTGATTTTTAAAAAAGGGAAGACAGGTGGTTTAGACGGGTTTAGACCAGGTGTTTTTGTTTATTTAGTTCAATGCCTTGATATACTCCATATTCTTTTTGGTGCACGTCTTGTTTCATTAACCAAATTTGATGGTATTAGACTTATAGCCATAGGTCATTTTTTCATCGATTAATCACCAAGGTTATAGTAAATATGATCCGTAATAAAACCAGTTTCCTTCCATTTCCCTCTTAGTTAGGTATTGGAGTTAGAGGGGGGTACGAAGTAGCCTCACATGTAATGCGTATTTTTATAAACACTGAAGCGGATAAGATTTTCTACAAGTTAAACTTCAGAAATCCCTTCAACAGCATTCATAGGAGCTCATTTTTATCCTCTTTCTTACAACATTTCTTCAAATATTAGAATTTCCTGGCTATCGAGTACATTGAAATTGAAGCTTCGAAAATTGGCCATTATTTAAATAGAAAAAGCGTGTTATCCTCCCCCAACAATAAGGATATTATACCTCCCCCAGACTTTAAAATCATTCCGCACAAGAAACTCTGTTTTTTAGGTTCTCCAATCAGCTTTTCAATTTCCTTTGTTAAAGCTTTTTTGACAATTTGATTCAATCTCCTTTTAATTCTCTAAAGAATCTTCCTCATCTTCCCACGCTTCAATATTTTTTCCTCACCAAAGAATTATTTTTCTTACCAAAATTCTTACACATCTTTAAATCTTCTACGGCTTTCCAATATAATTCACTCCTTAAGTCCTTCGAATTAAAATTTAAATATTTCATCAAATCCCTTTTAGTCCTAAAGTTTTCTTATTTTTATTGGTTATTTGCCTCTTTGCCGGTATACCAGGGAGAACTTGGATTTTTACAACCCCCCCCCCCCCCTCCTCATTTAATGGCAAATGCTTGTTTTCTTTCTTCATGGATATCTGACTCTAATTCTCCGTTTATTGAGTTGAACGATCCACTTTTAGCTTATGCCAAACAATCTTGCCTTACTTTAGTTCTCCAAGGGTCCAATCATCCCGTTTCAACCATTTAAAGAACTTCATAGTTCCAATGTTTCAATGTGTATTTGAAAAACTTTTGTGTTTCGATCTAACTAACCTTCAACTACTCAAAAACGCAAAAAAATTCTAACGGCCATAGCTAGACGCGATCCTGAGTTGGAAAGGAAATGTTACTCACAAAGGATGAGTTTCAAATTATCAATGGTAATAGGCTAGGTTGTCTTATCCCGTCTGTTGACATTTATGCTGCCTACAATAATCAAGTTAAACCATTTTCTAGGCATTGTTTCTTTTGCCTTAAGGTCATCAGCCGTCTTTGCGATATGACAATCTAAATAGGTTGATCAACAAATCTTTCATTTCTGCCGATTTCTCCTATAGTTTGGAGCTGTTAGGTTTTTTAAATGATGATAGTAAGCGTCCCAATGGCATGTTTTTAACATCTTGGATCAGCGGCAAAGACTTGTTTGGGATGTGTCATGTGCTACCTCATTTCCCGCCAGTAGAAACTCTGACCTCTTGAACTCCAAGAAATTAAAAAATGCAAAAATATAGGCATTTATATAACTCTAATCTTCAGTGTTTTGTGGAACCCCGGTCCCCAATCCCTAAAATTTTTAAATCAATTGGGATAATAAATTTAAATAAGAACGGGGGTTGAAAACGAGTCCATTTCCCTCAAACAAATCAATTTAAAATCTAAAGAATTACAAGTGTTTGAAACACTCCATTACCCTCTTAGTTCCTTTAACACACGGAATTGATATTTTTATTTTTTGTTTACATTTAAAACGTATGTTTTATTAATTATAGTTATATTATAATCAAAATTTTATAAAACTAGATAAAATATACACTTTGTTCAAAATAGAGAATATAATTTCTAAATAGAAAATAATCTCTCGAAAGATGCATGCAATGACCTAGGGTAAAAGTTGCCCCTCCTGTCATGTTTTTTAAATATTGATATTTCGATGAAACCCCTCCATAAAAATATTTATTTTTATTTTTAAATATTAAAAAAATAATAATTCGTCGTATAAAAACAATACACCTTCGCGCAGGGGCATACGCAGCGGGAAGAAGCAAGGAGACAACCCCCCCCCCCCAAGCTAAAAAATGCAGATGCCGGATAAATTTAAAAAAATATTATTGTTTATATTCAGTTGTATATTTTATAATATTTATTCCATTCTCTTTCTTTTTAAGTATATATTTAATTACATTTATTTATCACATTCGTTTACTAAGTTATTTTATCAATTAATTTCGATTTCAAGTTTTTCTTGGCGTAATATTTATTTATTATTTTCAAATTTCTAGTCAAATAATAATTATGGACATAAGAAATTTTTTTAAACATATTGTTGATGAAAAATCCTAGTCATCTTACAAAAAAGTAAAAATAATTTTATTACATTTTATAATTAGCCTAGACATAAGCTCCTTAAAAATGTATAAAAGATACCTATGATAAATATTATATTTAATAATATATTTTATTTATATTTCACTCCTCAAATTTCAATATCCACAAACTTTATGTGCTAATTGAAAGTTAAAATTTTAAAACAGCAATTTTACTAGGTTATGGCTAGAATTCTCAATATGAGACAATGGAGCTTATCGCAAGAATGAGTCCTGTTAGGTAAGTCAACATGTACAAAGATGCTGGAGAAATTTTTGGCAATCATCAAAAAACAAATTATCACAAACGCTGGGAACCTATTATTTCTTCAAATAAATTGTGTGGATATGATATCTATTTTATCACATATTGACAAAGATAGGATTAAAATAGCAAAAGAAAATAGATGTAAGATCAAGCTAACTATTGAGGCCATACTATATTGTGGATTGCAGGAACTTGAATTACGTGGCCATTTGGATTCAGGAAGCTTGAATTTCAATAATAATGATAATGAAGGTAATTTTCGTGGTCTTTTAAAATTTAAAACATTAGGGGGATTCTGTAAACAGAATTATTTCTGAAAATCTTTGTCCAACAAGGAGAAAGACATTGCAAAAAGCTTGTCCAACGAGATAGAGTCTTCGCCATCAAGCAGTAACAGCTTTTATAGATTTAGAAGAGTCCATTATTAATGCTTACTGAAATATCACAATTGCCCGAAGGAGATATTCAGAAGCAAGCAAATCATTGGATTCAATACTTATACTTTTTTTTTCTCATTAGAATGTATATTATACAACTATTTTATGTATTTTCAAAAATATAACATTGACTTGATTGAGACGATGAGAATAGCGGAGAGCATTTTATCAGAAATCAGGGAAATTAGGGCTAATGTTGTTGAAGAATTTCATTATTTATATGTTATTTTTGAGTCAAAAGCAGAGTTATACGAGTTTAACATTTGTCTCCCTCGACTTGAGCGAGGCAGGCTCATAGTCCTAACATTAATATAGGGTCAGTAGAAGAGTATTATAAAATAAATGTCTTTATCCCTCTCTTAGATACATTTATAACCCAAATAAATGAACGGGTTTTAATTCATCAGGCAGCACTTAACAGTCTGCCTCTGCAGATATTACTTCTACAAACGTCTTTTCAACCTTTTTCAGATGGTAATAGAAAATAAATAAAATATTTATCAGATTTTTTTCATGAAGATGTTAAAGTATCTTATGATGCCTTATTAGCTGAATGCCAAATATTGTATAAAAGATTAACTATGGTTGATATAGTCCCAAAAAATGTATGGATGCTTTGCATAATTTTAAACATCTTTAATATTTTCCCAATGTATTAAAATTATTAATATTAGTAACTTTTCACATTAGTACTGAACATTTACTTCTTTAAGAAGAATAAAAACATACCTAAGGAGTACAAATGATAATATTTTGAATATTCATAGGCAATTGATGCCAAGCACGGATGAGATAATTGAAAAATTAACCCAATCCCAATGAAGATTGGATTTTACATTATAAATTTATAATATGCTTCTTAATAATATTTTTTGTGCGATTTATTTTTTAATTATATTTTTTCATGAATACTTTTTAAGTTATTGCATACAAAATACAATTATTCCTAAGAAACTTCTGTAATAATTTATATTTCTAACATTTAAATTTTTATACTTTATATATAAATTTTAAAAGCTCAAAAAATTTAAATTTCTATTTTGGGTCATTTATTTATAATGATTTATATGCTGGTTATATCCACTTAATATTTTATAATTCACATTTATTTTGTAGTTTTTATATGCCGCCGGTTATATTCGTTTAATATTTTTTTAACTCACATTTATTTTACAGTTTTCTATATGCCGGTTTATATATTTATTTTTTATGATTCACATTAATTTATAATTCGGTATTAGAAATAGTTACTAGTCCTAAAAAAATGTATGCTTGAAATAACAATGATTTTATTCTTAAAATATTTAATCCCCCCCCCCCCCCCCCCACATCAAATTCCTGCGTACGCGCCTGCTTTCGCGTATTATCATTACTGAAAAAAAAATTGATTCCAAATTAGTGTTCATACATAAAATACAATTATTTTAAAAAATAATAAAAAATAAAAATTTGAGAATGTTTAAAAATATAAGTTCGTATAAATTTTTTGATCTTTGTTTCTATGAGAGAGATTGACTTAGGGAATGATTTGTTAAGAAACTCAAGTCCCGTATCAATCATCAGGGAAGTGAATAGAGTGCGGTCATTAGATTGCAAGCTGTATAAAAAAGTTTCAACTGCTATTACTGGCCCATCCCAATCCTTCTGTCTACGGACTGTGGGAAGATGAATTCTGAAATTTATCAAAAATAATAATTAATAAAGGTTTTAATTATCCAATAACTATCTTATATAAAATATTAAACCTTATTCTATCTAAAATCATTCTTTATTTGAACAAAAAGCATGTTTAAACTACCATAAAATTAAAATTTAAAGATATTGAGGATCTGGAACTACTTTTCAGAGGTTCATATGAGCTTTTTTGTGTTATTTTTAAAACTTATTTTTGCTCAATAAAATTTGAATATGGTAAGAAATAATATTAGAAAAAAGAAACAACTAATAAAGTAGAGATCATTAATAAATTTAATGAAAATCCGTCCTTACTAGCCGTTACGGAGAAAACAAACTTAGGTTAGAAACAGCAAAAATATATAAATCAAGATTAACGAAACAACAATATTTAAAATTGTGATCAAGACAAATTTTCAAGAAAGTGAGAGAAAATATATTAAATTTAATAAATGCAGCAAAATGTTTATGGAATTTGCTTTTTTTGGCATGTATCCTATCGTTTTAATCTATTCTTTATTTATTTAAATTGTCAATAATTTCCCTAATATATAATTATTTTCCATTATGCCTCATTTATATAATAAAGTGGTAGAGAAATAATATATATATCATTTTTATATTAAAAAATAATTAATATTAGCAGCTTAAAAGAGCATTTGGAAAGCTTATCCTTCCCCGGGTGTAGCTCATCCATTCCCAAATATTTTTTTCAGTAAAATTAATATCGTTAATGAGTATATATTTTTTTAAATATTATTTTTATGCATGGCAAGTGGAATAAAAATATTATTTATTCAATATTATCAAGTAGTTTTAATTTTATTGACATTTGCTTTTTAGGGTTCGCATGATCCCTGATCTCCCCTACTTAGGGAATAGTATAGGTTTACCTCAATAATAATCGCTTAATCCTTGCAATTGTTTTCCTTTTCACCGTAACTTACTTTTTCTTAAAAAGATAAAAATAACCACGGGTAAGAAATTTATAAAACATAAATGCCAAATCATAACTTTCCATAGGCTGGCCCCGATCGAATACCTAAAAATTAGCTAAATATCCTCCGACTCCCTTCCTAGATAAAACTTGGCAATTTCTATACCACTGGGTGAATAAGTAATAACCTAAGGATCATGATTGGAAGAATTTATTTATCTAATATTTATAATCTAACGTTTTAATTCTTTAAGTCTTAAATTAATATACGTATTTTATTTAACAGTGGGTGATATGACTTTTGATATTGAGCCTGGAAAATGCCGTATTGAAATATTGATTAGGATTTTCCCAAATACCATTTTAGGTATTAACGATTAATTGATTTCTTATTACCAGTAAAAAAAATTCCCTGTTTTGCAAAAAATAATTTTCTCTAGATATCTGGATTGATGGTGACAATTTTAGGGCTAAATTAACGAGCACATCATTTTTTCCCGAAACGCGTTTTTGGCCGTCTTGGATCAGTATTAGTAAAAGTGCAACATCTACAAAACCTTTTGCCACATATGTTGTTCTCATCAAAGACCCCAAAAACATAATAATATTTAAGGTTTTATTATTTAAAATGTCCTAATACTTTTTTCTAAGTTATAAAATCTATAATTTTTTATTTATACCATTTTTAGTGCATCAAATTGCTCACTCTGGAAGTCAAATATCTATAAATATCATATTTGTTTTATCGAGATTCAATTATTTATGTTATTATGCTAAATTTTGATTAAACAATTGCAATTTTTTTAAATATTTATTATACCTTTATCAAAATTGTATGTGAATAAAGATAGCAAATATTATTTTGAATATTATTTAAAATTAAAAAATATTTTGTGATTTATAAGGTATTATGCAAACAAAAAATAAAACCATTATTATGTTGACTCATAATGTTAGAATAGGTTATTTTATAACTTTATTCTAGGAGGAGATATCAGAGACCTGAAGACCCGATCTGGAAATGGTATTATTTTAAAAATCCGATGGCGTAAAATATAATAATTTGTGCCGGGCCGATATAAATTTTTCTAAAACTTTTATTAATGGAAGATCATATAAATGGAAAGAATATTTATTTAATGCTCATATTTTCAAATCCTTTTGAAAAAATTTGCAAAATACAAGCAATATTAATAAAAACAACAAAATTTTAAAAATTCCGGGCCGTGCCGTAAAATGGCCAAAATTAACCTTCCAGATCAAGTCCAACTCATTCAGACTAAAAGTGAATACTATTATTTCAGTCAAAATATTTTTTAAATTATCTTTTATATTATACCTATATCAATATTTTGTCTTGATAAAGTTTTCCTTACCTCCTAAAACCTAGACCCGCCCACTGAGAGTGATAAATATCAATATAATATAAAGATATTTTAATTATATTTTTTGATGCCCATATCAAATTGTATTTTTAACCCCCCTCCCCCATTTTCCAGACCAAGTTCAACCCGTGAATATTTCAGTCAAAATATATTTTAATCGATATTTTGTGTTGACACAAATATTCCTGCCTCCCCCATAACTTAGACTCGCTCATTAAGAGGGATAGATTGGCTTCCAGTTGGTTAAATCTTTTGATTAGCTATCGATTGATATCTATAATAGACATATCTTCTCTAATAATGGCAAGAAAAAACAACTAAGCAGAGGGAGCAATATAAATCGGATGAACATTAGTATAATAAATATCATTGGAAGAATATTGGTATTAATGTTGTTAAACACATCGATTTGAGCCGATTTTTTAAAACGGCTAACTGATACTTTCCTCCAGAGGCGTATCCAGGATTTTCCTATAGGGGGTAATTTTTTTTTTTGGGGGGGACTTCTCTTAGCTGATCTTTGAGCTATTCATTTAAATTATTCATAATTCAATAATAACTAAATCAATATTTTTAGCTTTTATTTATTAATTCGCGCTCATGGATATTTAAAGAAGAAAAACAGTTATAACCCAAATTTTTATTATTGTAAGTTAGGTATATTATATTAAATATATTTTTATTATTTTAAGTTAGGTATATTATATTAAATAAATTTTTTTTTAAATATAAAATTGAAATAAAGTTTAGTGTCATTTTTTTTTATAAAATTGGCTTTAAAAACTAGCCTCAGCTTAAATTCACATACAGTATAAATAGAATAAAATTTTTTTATTGAAAATACTAATTGTAGTGTTTATAAAATATTGACTAGAAAACAGTGGCGTAGCCAAGATTTATCCATGGGGGGGGGGGGGGGAGGGTTTAATTTTTTTTGGGGGGGGGGCTTCGCCCCCAAACCCTATTTTTAAATTTTGCTAATATTATATGCTTTATTTGTGTCAAATCACTATATAGTAGCCACAGGCGCGTACGTAGGAATTTGTTCTGGGGGGGGGGGGATAATAAAATTTTTTAAGAAATATTATTGTTTTTAAAAAATATCAAGCATAAATTTATTAGGTCTAATACACAATTTTAAATTAATGTGAATTATAAAAAAATTAATGTAAAGAATCACTCAAATGACCCAAAATAGAAATTTGAATTTTTTGAGCCTTTACACAAAAAGTTTCTTAGGAATAATTGCATTTTATATGTTATATATTTACAATGTAATATTCAATCATCGTTGTGATTGAGCTAATTTTTCAATTACCTCATCCTTGCTTGTCGTCTAATGCCTATGAATATTGAAAAGATCCAAACCTTTCAATCTACTTTCAGATGTTGTACTTCTTGGTATGTTTTTCAGAGACCTGCAGGCCCGGCCCCAGGGCTGGATAGTATTTTAATTTTTTAAATATACCCGGGCCGGGCCCGAAATTTTTTTAAAAAAACACCCAAGCCGGGCCTGAAAATTTTATTTTAAAAAAAGCCGGGCCAGGCCTGAAATTTAAAAAAAAAGCCGAGTCGGCCCTAAATTTTTTTTAAAAAAAGCCGAGTCGGCCCTAAATTTTTTTTAAAAAAAGCCGGGCCGGGTCTGAAAATTTTTTAAAAAAACCCAGGCCGGGCCGTAAAAAATCTTTAAAAAAAATCCGGGCCGTGCTCTGCAAATGGTACTTCTGCAGGCCTCTGTTATTCTTCTTAAAAAAGAGAATGTTCTCTCATTAGTTTACTAATGGGAAGAGTTTATAAACCCTTTTAATACATTGGGAATTTAATCTAAAATGTGTTTGAAATAATGCAGAGCATCCATAGCATTTTTGGGACTATATCAACCATTATTAATCTTATAAACATAATTATTCAGCTAGTAAGGAATCATAAGATTCTTTAACATCTTCACAATAAAAATCTAACAAATATTTTTTTTTCTATCACCATCTGAAAAAGGTTGGGAAGGCTTTTGCGGAAGTAATATTTGCAGATTAGTAAGTGCTGCATGATGAATTAAAAATTCATTTATTTGGGTTATAAATGTATCTGTATAGATATACTCTTCTACTGATCCTATATTAATGTTTTAACGATGAGCTTGCCTTGCTACAAGTCGAGGGAGACAAATATTAAACACGTATAGTTCTGCTTTTGACTCAACAATAAAATATGAAATTCTTTATCAACATAACCCCAAATTTCTTTGAGTTCTGATAATATGCTCTCCGCCATTCTCATCTTCTTAATCAAGTCAATGTCATGTTTTTGAAAAGTAATACTTAAAATATTTGTATAATTAAATAATACATTCTAATGAGAAATAAAATTTGGAATAAGCATTGAATCCAATAATTTTCTTGCTTCTGAGAAAATATTTCTTTCAGGCCATTGTGATATTTCAGTAATAGCAAATAATTGGCTCTTCTAACTCCTTAAAAGCTATTACTGCTTGATGGCAGAGACTCTATCTCGTTGGACAAGGTTGCAATTTCTTTTTCCCCCTTAGACAAGAAGTTTCAGAAATAATAATTATTTCACTAGAAATTTGAAAATGGTAGATAAATAGTACGCCACTAAAAATTTAAAATAATAAGTAAATATTACGCCGGAAAACTTGAAATCGAAATTAATTGATAAAATAACTTAGTAGATAAATGTAGTGTTGTTAAACGGCTCATTTTGAGCCGATTTTTAAAAACGGCTAACTCAATATTTTAGCTAAAAAAATATTGCCTAAGGCTCCAGATTTCGCTAATAGATGTCTAAACCTTTGTGCTATCTATGAGCAAAATCTTTAAGCTTGCATAATATTTTTCTGGATAAAATATTGAGTTAGCCGTTTTTAAAAATCGGCTCAAATTGAGCCGTTTAACAACACTAGATAAATGTGATAATAAATGTAATTAAATATATATTTAATATGAGATACGAATAAATATTAACAAATATAAATTAATATAAACAATAATATTTTCGAAAAATATATCCGGCATCTGCATTTTTTGGCTTTGGGGGGGGGGGGGAGTTTATCAATGTTTAATAAACTGTAAATTAATCTATCCTATCCAGTGTAGAAAGAAGAAAAAAATTTGCCCCCCCCCCCCCCCCAAACCTTCCATTTTTATGATCACTCAATATATCTTATTGAGTGTTAAAAATAATAATTTTAATTAAATTTTAGAGAATTTCATTATAGATTTTATTTATTTTAATGATAAAATACAATAAAATAAATTTCAAAATGTAGAAATTTTATACAGATTATTATATTAAAAATTTATTGTATACAACTATATTTAAAAAAATATAATTCAATAAAATATAAGTAATTCTTGTACGGTATTTAAAAAAAATATAATTTAACAATTATAATTAATACAAATGAATCAAAATATAAATAATTCATATTGCAAATGCAATAGTTTTATTAAAAATAGGCAGAGAATCTAAAATGCAATTACACACGGAAAGGGCTTGCAAAGCATTTTTTGGCCTCAAAGATTATTCTATTTTATCAAGATTTCTATACCAAAATACGACATCACAGTAACTTATCATGCGATCCTGATAAATCATTAGAATAAAATGAGATTTTCTTAATATCCCCTCGCGTTTCAAGTGTAATCAACAATTCAGACTCAACTGGCAGAAGAAAATAAAAGCTTTTTAAAATAAATTTGTGACTAATAAATCCTTCATTTAATATAAATAAAAATGTAGAATAAAATATTTATTTTATAAAAATCCTCAATCGTAGATGCATCGATATTTAAGCGATTGGACTGTCTAAAAACTACTATAGGTTTAAAAATTTCAATCCCAAACATATTAGCGATCTCCTCTACTTTCTTGTATGTTTCATGAAATTTTCCACATTATCTCTGATATTTGTTAATATTTCATTATTGCCCTTTGACCTATTCATAACCTCCCTTAAATCCAAATCAATTTTTTGTAGCATTTTGCTAAAATCATAATAATTTAATAAAAAATATACACATTAAATTGACATTAAAAATGTGGCTTCGTAATAGCCTGCAAAAGATTTTCAGCATCTGCGGAATCCTTTACTTTCTTGATATGTAGGATTCGAGCGCTGCAAAAATAACTTCATATAATTCGATGAAAAGTCTCACTGATCGTTGGCTTTCAATAAATAGTTGGGCAAAATCTTTTTAGTTTTTTTTTGATTATTGAATCAATATCATAAACGTTCGGTTAAAAGGCTGCCTCTTCTTGGGTGGTGTGAAAAACCGACGATATTGTTTCTATATTTATAAATATATTAGAATTATAAAAAGATAACTATAATACATAATAAAATCGAATAAATTCCAATTAAATTAAAATATTTTTACGTAAACTGTTCCAGATGTCTCGAATTTTGCATGCCTCATATATCATCAAATTTAGGCAATGTGAATTACAGCGAATATATAGAACTGTGCTATAAAGCTCTCTAATTCTTGACTGCACCCCTTTAACGTGACCAATCAGGGAACTCTATCATATCCTTCATTAAATCTAGGTCTTAAATGGATGCTAAAATTTTTTGGCTAACGTCTTTGATTTAGTGTCATATAAGTCAATAAATTGAACAAAGTGTTCCTTCATTTTGAAATCACCTGATTCCATATCAATAAACCTTACTGCTATGGATAATTGCTCTATGTTACCAACATCGAAGTCTCATCTGCCAAAATACTAAAAAATGGTGATGCTTTCACTTTTGAAGAAATTTCTTTCAATATGAACCTATTTGCATATGGCTATTATTTCATTTTGAATACTTGGACTAAGGTAAGGTAGGTGGCATTTTTAGCAGCTTTATATAGTTATCATTATTATTACATAAAAGTTTCAACAATCCCTTGAAATTCCCTTCATTATGAGAAATTTATTTATGAATTAAAACCGTTATAAATAAAATTATTCGCAATAAGAAAAAAAAAGATTTCCTAAAAAATTCAAAAAATATTATAAATTTTTTTTTCGGAGCCCCCCCCCCCCCTTGTCTATGCCACTGCTAGAAATTTTTTTAAAGAACAAGTTTTTATAACTTCTTATCAAATCCAATATTATACAAAAAATTTATTAAATACTATAATTATTGCGATTTTTAATTTTCGTTGGAAATTTGCCAATTCATCAAAAATTTCGTTTGTCGTTGGAATCAAATCTCTGTGGATATTTAACAGAGCTAACCTATTTAACCAAGATTCGGAATATTTTATAAATAAGTTTACAACCTTCTCAAGTTGGAAAAGGTCCTTTCATTCGTACATGTTATAATAGGCAAATATGCAAGAATGTAAAACAACTTCAAAATATTTGGAAATCGAGCCAAGATTTCCTTACATCGATTGAGTGCATCAATAACATGCTTAGGTAAAATAGCCAAACGTAGTATAAATATTTATACCACACTTCGAATTCACTGATTAAATTGATTTCAGTAACAATATCATGGGAATAAAATTTTGCTAAATATTTAATTTTACCAATAGTGGCATCAGATAACAAAGAAGGGTCTTTAGGTAATAAAATTTGAAAGATTACTAAAGACTTGTTTTTTTATCTACTAGCTGTAAAGATAAACTCTGATTGATATTAAAATTTTGATTGGGGGGGGGGGAGTTTTTATTAGCTTAAAATGATATTTATAAAAACAGTCAAATTTGCGATAGGGGATGAAATCCCCCCCCTCTCTAATTGGTTACACGCCTGCTTTCCTCAAAAAATACTTCCCTAGCCTCGAGATTTTGCTAATAGATATCTAAATCCTTCAGCCATCTAGGAGCAAAATCATAAGGCTTTGCATAATATTTTTCTAGGTAAAGTACTAAGTTGGTCGTTTTTTAAATTCGGCTCGAGTGTTTAACAACACTTCTGAGAAGTAACCTCTGAAAATAGATATAATAGGTGTTAGTTAATCCTTCTTATATAGAGAGAGCTGACATCAAGCACTGTTGAAATCATTGGAAAATAGCTCAATCCACCAAAATATTAAATAACTTCCTAATTATATTTATTCTTAGTTTTAATATACACTAGAATATTTTTGTTCTTTAATCTATATTTCCAACATTAATTTTATTTAAATATAATTTAAATATCAAATTTTAAATTCCTAAAATTTTTTTTTAGGAAGTTCTTTTTCAAGACATTTATTTTATAGTGAATATTACTCCCATTATATATATTTAATATTTTATCATTAATTTATATTTGATAATGTGTATTAGAAATTTTCGATATTTTATATTTACTAGTCCTTTTTAACCTAGTCCAGAAAGATGGTCTAAATAAAATTCGTCCCATGACGGGGATCGAACTCTAACCATCAGAGCATCAAATAATATCAGAAATTTGCAAAAATTTGTTATACTTAAGACATTTAGTTACCTTTTTCACTAGCAACTAGCCTATTTTATTATTTGTTATAATAAAACGATCTTTTTATTTTACTAAAACAGATTAATTTTTTTACTGATCAAATTATATTTTAAATTATCTTTCTTACCGATCAAAATATACTGAATCATTTTGTATTTAAAACTAATATTCTATTTGTTAAAAATGGGGGAAAAAAATACTAAAAAAATTCCGAAAAATTCATAAAATATTGGAGGATTTAATTATTAACCATTTTAAATTTATATTCTCAATTTGATACTTTTAATTCATATAAACATTTTAGAAATTTATTCTTGCATATGGAGTGTAGAAACATACTTGGTATTAATCTTACCTTAGCAAACAATCGTTCAAACTAGCCCTTGATTTTAAAAATTACTGTAATGTTTCAATTTTCACAACCTATCCATCTTATCTTAGCGTAATATTTTCCAAAGATGCCATAAGTTTAGAATGGATTGTATTAAGCTGAAATATATATTAATTAACCATTACATATTAGATAACCAGACGAGTGGTAGGGTTCGGTCAAGTGCAGTCTTTTCTGACTAACGGGTCCAACTGTTCAGTCCTATCTGACATCACGATCCAATATCGGTCCAGCTGAAGACCATGGAAGATTAACCGATGGAAGTAATAAAACGTGTTAAAATAAATAATCACTTTAGCAAGCCTTTGTCGTAAAAAAGGAGATACCTTAGGCTTCTTCTTTTCTCATTCCTACTCTCCAATTCTTTAAAAAAGTATCGAGCTTCAAAATCAGTCTTATATTTAGAATTTAGATATATAAAAGTATTTTTCAAATTAATTAATTTACCACTAACTATTGTAATATATATAAATTTAATATTTAAGTTGATAATGATATAATTCTATTAATATATTCTACTACTCTCTAATTGCAAGTTATTCCTTTGTATAATTTTTTATCATTTTAATATTAGATTTCTTGTTCTCTTACATCTCTATCTATGGGATGGGAATGGATATTTTTTTCGGTATTTCATCATAAATTTAATATGTTTCTAAATATAATAAATATGGCGTTATGTTAGTTATGTATGAGTGCAAGCTTGTTTTGTTAGCAAGCTTAGTGTTAGCTCTTTCCTGGTCTTCATCCTATTATGTTATAATTCAATAAGCAACAACATAAACAAATAAAGAAGAGAAGAGTAAAATAAAATGTTCTTTAACAGTTATTGTGTAACAAACAACAATACCCTTGACGAAATTCATACATAGAAACGTTAACTATTGTACAAAACTTATATTAGATAGGATTGGAATGGGCTGGACCGACAGAACCAAACTGAACTGACAATCCCTCTGATCCCATCCGACTTACCGATCTATAGTCCTGTTTTGTCTTAGAAAAAAACCGTAGGGACAAGACTGGGCTGCAAACACTAGCTTAAGCTTTATAGTTAGTTAGTGCTTACAAAATTTTGGAAAATTTAATGATGAGGTTTAGTAAATCAATTTTTTGAAAAAATAAATCTTTTTTAAATATAGTGTTTTACTATTTTATAATATAAACAGAGAAGAACAAATAATATCTATAAAGATCGTAAATCATAAGATTGAAAATATTTCTATTCTGGAAAAAGGATGCCCTAATGTATCCAGATATAATTGATTTTAGAATCATCAAAATCCGATAGCATAGCCTATAACAAGGTTTATGTTTAGTAACTTTAATAAATTAATAAGTACTAATTAGGTATTAAATATTGGCACAACCCAAAAATCAGTGCTAGCATAAATATTAGAATTAGTAATTCCACTCCTTTCTTCACATAGTTTATGATATATTTACATATTTAAATCTCCCCACCCCAATGAAAAATCTTGTACACATCAGTCAATATCCCTTTTTTTAAAAGATTGAATACCTAATATCAGCAACATTTTTGTTTTCTATATTGAGTCTTAATTTTGAATATTTTAGAAAATTTTATAAATAATTGTTAAAAACAATACATCTTTTCTACAGGGAAACATATTCAGTAAAATTGAATATATAATTTACTATAATTAAGAATTCAAACTTTTATCCTTGTCGAGTTCACCAATATTTTACTAGGTAAATTATCATTTTCCTTTCATTATTTATGGATTTTACCAGATATATGAATTAGAGGATTGCATTGGGCGGGTTTTTGGACCAAAAGTCCGCCCATCCAATGTTTTAAAAAAATTTTAACCCGTCCGCCCATTATTTATAAAATATTTTAACCCAAGCCCGCTTATAAAATTTAATTATGGCCATTCTTTTAATTTTTAAGCATCTAATAAAATATTTCAGCATTATACTTCTACAAAAAGTTTATGATTTAGGAAATTAATTAAAAAATATTCAATTTAAATTATGCCAATTTATTTGATTAAATAAAATATTTATGAAAAAGATATAAATATAAAATTGATATTATATGTAAAATTATAATGGATTTAGCATTGCTTGAAGGTTTTTAGAACAAAGAAGAACGTGTTTGAATTCAGAAAATGTCGATTCATTATTAGTTCAGAAGAAGCACTAGTTGCAGGAATTGCCACTATTTTTCTTGCTAACCTTGATAGCTTTGGCAAATCTCTTTATTGTCGTTTCCACCAAAGTAGGATATCCTTTTGAAATATACCCTCTTACTCAAGTGAGATCCGGATGTCCCTTATATAATATATGTAAAACTCTTTTTTGAAGTGAGTACGGAATGATTAATTTGCCATTCCAAAATAAAATACCGTGCTATTTTTGTAATCGTTTTCATGCTATTCGGAATAAGTAACAGAACAAAATACTATACAGTTTTATAAATCGGACCTCGAGTTAATATTAGAAACAGGTGCATCTAACCAAGGATTTGGAGCTGTACTCATGCAAAAATATGATATAACGAATTTCCAACATCTTATACCTCAAGAACTTTACAAAGCTGAAAAGAATTATTCTACAATAGACAAAGAAGCAAAAGCAATAATAAATGGCGTAGAACAAATTCATAACTATTGTATGGGAAAATTTAAAATACGAATAGACCACAAACCTTTAATAAAGATATAAGGTAATAACAGAGATTTAAGCTCATTAACAAACCAAAGATTATTACATTGGGTTTATAAATTATCTGCATATGATTATGATATAATGTAAAAGAAGGCGTTAATAATATAATTGCAGATGCTTTATCGAGAAATTCAATATGATAGATAATGTAAAGGTTGGCAGGGAGTAAAGCAAGATTAAGCAAAAAGATTTAAAACTTTTATTAAATAAATATATTTTATAAATATTACAACTAAAAAAATATAATAAATTTATTCTTTATATATACAAAAAATCTATTAAACAATTAAATGAAACTAGTAAGTTAAGTTAATATAAATGGTGTTAATTAAATGAATGTAACATATAAAAATTTGCGCTATATAACAACCATTATAATAAAATAATATGTTTAACAGATAACAAGCGAAAAAACAGTGAAATATATATAAGAAATCTTACTTATGACACATTAACTTTATCAAGAAAAGAACTTAGAGAGGAAACCGCAAAAGATCCAATTTTAAGAATTGTAAAAATATTAATAAATTATACAAATATACAAAATCACGCACCAGAATTACAAGCTTTTAGAATAAGGATAGATGAAATAGAAAATGATGACGGTATTTTATTTTGGAATAGCAGATTAATCATCCGCATTCTCAAAAAAGAGTTTTACATATATTGCATACGGGACATCCGGGTATTACATGAATGAAATCCATTACGAGACATTATATATGGTGGGTCGAAAAACTAGTAAACAGCTTAGTGGATGTCAAAAACAATGCAGAGATATACCAAATGTTGCCGCAGGAAAATCCGCCATCACAACCCTGGAAAAGGGAAGAAGAAAAAGAAAATCGTAGGAAAACATGCCGACCAACTAAGTACAAGGGAACCAGTGGAAACCGAATCAATAAAGCTAGGAGTAAAACAGTAGAAACAATGGAACCAAGTCAAGAAGGAATTCACTGATATCCAACGAGGGAACGAATGCCAACAAAAAGATTAATAAATGGTACAAATCACCAGAATTACGAGCTTTTAGAACAAGAATAGATGAAATAGAAAATAATGGGGTATTTTATTATGGAATGGCATATTAATCATACCGTACTCACTTCAAAAAAGAGTTTTACATGTATTGCATCGGGACATCCGAGTATTACATCAATGAAATCCATTACGAGAATCATATGTGGTGGGAACAATTAGATAAAGATATCGAAAAACTAGTAAAGTGTTCTTCACTCAATAACGATTGGTACAATAAAAAAGGAAATATTGTTATTGATCATTTAATTAATTATGATTTTTCTTTAGTTTGTTTTTGAAAAAAATTTCAAATTTCCTTAACCCGCCCGCCCATTGTTTCAAAATTATTTTAACCCGTCCACCCGCCTGCCCATTCTCGAAATTTTTTTTGCCCGCCCACTTAGATTGGCGGGCTTAGGCGGGCGGGCCGAAAGCCCGCCCAATGCAGACCTCTAATATGAATATCATGATATCTTTTGTTTTACAGATAAATTTATTATTTTTATTTATTTCTTTATTAGCGTTCGTTTTATATTGTTTTTATCATAATTTATTAAAAATTATTCTAATTTGAAAGATTTTTTAATGATTACTACAATAAAATTATTAATGTTAAATATTCTATATATAATGTTATTGATTCATTTCTGTGTCTTACCATCGTATGGTAAGATTCAATGATATTTTCAAGATAATTTTTAAACATTATTTTTATTCAATAAAAAGAGGCAATTTTAGGATTTTACTTTGAAGGGGTTGATAGGCGTATCCAAGATTTTGCCAAAGGGGCGTGGCACTATTAAGTGCCTCCACCCCCATAATTTTTATTGAAGGCCTTTGGCTATGTTAAATAATTTTGGTTTTTACTTAAAAATTATTTTTTTTGGGTGGAGTTTTACTAGCTTAAAATGATATTTACGAGAACAGTCAAATTTAAGAAGGGGGGGGGATCTCCTCCTGGTTACGCCTATAGAGGCGTCAAATATTTTTTTAAAAAAGGAATTAAATAAATAATGTTTAATATTCATAATTTTGACTTTGAGATAGATTTTAAATAAAGGTTTTTTTAAATTAAAATGATTTTAGAAGATCAATTATATAAAAAAATTGTTGTAAAGTCATTTATTTCATTGTTTTTAAAAAAAACTTATTCTAAGTTTTATAATACGTAATCTCATTTATTAATATAAAGTATTTAGGATGGAGAGGGGTCAGGTCGGTTAACCCCCTCCTCTTAAATACACCAATGAGAATATCCCAATGAGAATATCCGATCTTGCTCTTCTCAATAATGTCATCATGATTTTATAGATAGTATATATTATATATTAATAATAAGATGATAATTTAAGTTTAATTAAGTTAGGAATTCAATTTATACCGGAATGCCCTGCTAGGCCTAAAACGCCCCGAAAAATATGGCATTCATTAAAAAAAGGGGATGTTATAAAAAAGATTAAAATCTGGCCCAAGTTGATCTAACAAAAATAGATTTAGATTATATAAATTAATCAATTGGAAAATTTTAGGAACAATTTCTGCTCATATTTTCAATTTGAAACAATTTGCAATGTATAGCTAAAATTAAAAATAAAAAAATTTTAAAAATTCGAAGGGTCAATTAAATGTGAAATATAATAACTGGGTTACCCTGCATTCATAGTTAGCACGAATTTGCTGCGAAGTATAGAAAATATGCTGTATTTTTGGCAAATTTTGTACGGCGAATTCGCGCTAATTATGAATTCAGGGGTTAGGCTAAAAAATACACTCCCCCTTCCCCCCCCCCCTAAAAAAAATCGTGGATCAAGCTAGATGATAAAAATTAAATTTGTCTATAACTTTCTAAAATAAATATTTTAAATATATTTATACTTAAAAATATATTTATCATTTTTATAGCAATTACAAAATTCTTTAAAAAAAGGTGTATATAACGTTTCTCATAATCATTAGCCTTATAACAAATATGGCGCTGCATGATTGTAAAGGCAAATTATGAAATTTTATTACGCCTAACCAACGAGGGGCCCCCCATCGCAAATGTGTCTGCTTTCGCAAATATCAATTTAAGCTAATAAAAAATTTCCTCCTATACCCCCCCCCCCCCCCTTCCAAAATGTATGAAGTATAATACTATAAAGAATTTTAAAGAAAAATTATTAAAAGTGAATAACTTTTTAAAATAAATTTAGAAAAAACATTTTTATAAAAAAAGTGAAACCCAAAATTATTTTTATAAAAATATAATTTATCAAAGGACTTAAAGACTTTTAATAAAATTTATGAGGAAAACCACATCTAATAGTGCCTCCTCCATTTAACAAAATTGATACACCTATCGTAAGTAGTGTTGTTAAACGGCTCGTTTTGAACCGATTTTTAAAAACGGCTAACTCAATATTTAATCCAGAAAAATATTCGCAAGCTTGAAGATTTTGCTCATAGAAGGAACAAAGGTCTAGACATATATTATAGAAATCTCTAGACTTAGGCACTATTATTCTGGCTAAAATATTGAGTTAGCCGTTTTAAAAAATCGGCTCAAAATGAGCCGTTTAACAACACTAATCGTAAGATATATATAATGTAAATATAAAGCACCTATTATTAAATAACTCCATTCAAGTCGACTTAATACACTCCTCTAAAGTTATAGCCGATAAAATGCTTAAACCTTACCAAAAAATAAAAAATATTTGCTTACGTCTAATGGCTCAGCTGATTTTTTTTCGCCCGCATCTAGAGACTCCACCCAAAATAGAAAATTTTGTATAAGCATGCCAAAATTTAGAAAGCACTAAAAGTTGACTTGTCTAAAATTTATGACTGTTTCAAATTATAATAAAAAGATAGAATTATAACTTTTAAAACAAAAAAAATTCTTTTATTTTTAGATCTATTCTTTAGCACGATCAATATTTAAATCTTATGAATTTTACTAAACTTCGAAAAAATATATAGGAAGCGCCTCCCTTTGCCAGTTTAAGCATAAAGATTACTTTTTTGATTTCCCTTCTGGTTATGAAGACATCAAACAGGAGTCGTATTCTTTATCGATAAGTTTGATTTAATTTTTATAATTTTATAACACAAATCCAGGGCCGTTGCTGAGGTTAAGATTTGAAAAGTATTTAAATTCTAAAGTTAAAGATCCCTGATTTCATTTCTTTTTAGTTATTAAGGTGGTTTGGCAGAACTAGGGTTACCATCTATAAAAAAAATCGTAATGGTGTGTACATGCCCCCCCCCCCCACTTCCCACCCATTAATATTATATAATGTATAATTCTACATTGAAATTCAAATTTTTATAATAATAGTATGTTGTTTAGAAACACATTTTTTTTACTAGATATATTTTAATAAATTAGCAATTAATTATACTTATTCAATCAAGGTCATAAATAGGTAAAATTGGTTCCATGCCAATTTAGCGAAACTTTTATAGCAAAAGACTTTTTCGTGAAACTTTTATCGCGAATGTTGTTTATCGGGATTAAACTTTTATCGCAAATCCACATTAGCGAATACTATTCTGCGAAGGCAATATCGCTAAGGCAATATCGCGAAACCCAACCCACGAAGACAATATAGTAAAAACTCTTTTGCCATACAAATATCGCGAAAGATATTATAGAAAGGTCAATATCGCGATAATTGCTAATAGTGACATTTATTTTTGAAACATTCATTTCTATGATCATATTAATTGAATAATATTTTTAAAAAAATAGGTACGGGATTGATTGAATGATGGAGTTTTTAATTGTGAAATTTATTCTTGGAATAAAAAAGTTTTCTATCCTAACCTATGCTATTCCTCGTCGTCTTATGAATTGCAACAAAGAACTCAGGCGTTATTAATATATTAATCATTGAGTTAAATAGTTAAACCATAGGCGTAGCCAGGATTTTCATAAGGAGGGGGGAAATCAAAAAAATACTGGGGGCTTTGCCCCCAGACCGCCTTTTGGGCGGGCCTTCGGCCCGCTTTTCCCCGGCCTTCGGCCGGGTTACTTTAACCTATATATAGTCATAAAATATTTTTACAAATTTTAATAAAAAAAATAAGCCTGGAACAAATATGAAATATATTTTTATTAGTTTATATAAAATAAAAATATAATAAATTACTTGTATTGTATATACCTTAATATAAAAGCATGGTAATAATTTATTCCAAACAATTATAAGAAATTTTTTTATAATAAGTAAGTAGACATATAGTTTATTTTACCCTATTATATAGAATTTGTTATAAAATACTGGGTAAAATTCCAATTTTACAGACATATTTGACAGTTAGAGAATATATTACAGTTAATAATCTGACAAAATTTACTACTCAATGCTCTTAATATTAAATATAGCAACAATATGCATACAATTATTTAACGCCATCTATTTTATTTAAGTATATATAAATTTAATCTTCATATTATTCATCCCACAATGTCTTTAAAATATATTTTCTGATGTCCTTATCAATATTTTATAGTTTTCTGTTAAATATATAATTCGCTATATTGGTAAAATTGATTGTCATTTGATAATTAGATATATTGTAAATCGACGACATATAATATTCCACTGTTTATATTGTGCTTTAATATTTTTTTAATTTATGATTTAATTTTATCAATAGTTTTATAATTATATTTTACTTTTATTGAGATAAATAAATTAAAATTACTCACTTTATAAAAAATTATATTTGATATATTATATTATTTAGTAATTTTATAGATCTATTATTAATAATTATAATACATTTCACTTCTGTCTTAAGAATTATCCTTGGCCTATATTCCATTTATTAAAAAACATTTTTGGTTCATTTTATATATTTATAAATTTATTTTCTCAAAAATCTATAAATTATGATGAATAGTTTTATAAAAAAATATCAACTTTTACATTATTTCTTTTAAATTATTATTTAAGATATATGCATACATATATGAGGGTCAGGGAGTGGGGAGAGGACTAAGGGGGATATTTTTTATTAGCTATAAATGATATTTACAAAAAGTGATAAACCCCTGGCTACGCCTATGGTTAAACCTTGATCTGTACTGACGAAATTGATATTTGGGTTACGCCAAATTTTTGTCTAATGAGTACTTAATATTTATAAATTTATCAACTATTTTTGCAAGTCATTAATCAAAAACAGAGTTATAAGCTAAATAAAAACGATTTGGAGTCACTTTATCATGTGTCACTTTATCATGTGTCACTTTATCATGTGTCACTTTATCATGTGTCACTTTATCATGTGTCACTTTATCATGTGTCACTTTATCATGTGTCACTTTATCATGTGTCACTTTATCATGTGTCACTTTATCATGTGTCACTTTATCATGTGTCACTTTATCATGTGTCACTTTATCATGTGTCACTTTATCATGTGTCACTTTATCATGTGTCACTTTATCATGTGTCACTTTATCATGTGTCACTTTATCATGTGTCACTTTATCATGTGTCACTTTATCATGTGTCACTTTATCATGTGTCACTTTATCATGTGTCACTTTATCATGTGTCACTTTATCATGTGTCACTTTATCATGTGTCACTTTATCATGTGTCACTTTATCATGTGTCACTTTATCATGTGTCACTTTATCATGTGTCACTTTATCATGTGTCACTTTATCATGTGTCACTTTATCATGTGTCACTTTATCATGTGTCACTTTATCATGTGTCACTTTATCATGTGTCACTTTATCATGTGTCAATTTATCATGCGACACTTTATCACGGCTAAACTTTATCACAACGACACTTTATAACTCAGTCACTTTATCACGCGTCATTTTATCTTGCGACATTTTATCACGACGATACTTTATCATGCGACACTTTATCACGCATAAGAAAATCTAAGTGGGGTGTTTTTGTAAATAATTTTTTTTTACTCGTGAAAAATTGATTTATAGTTACTTATTAATAATAAGTATAAATTGAAATCATTCTTATTGCTTATGTCTCCTGTTTCTTTATTTTTAAAGGACATAAAATTTTGACAATTTTTGGAAATAATATATAACGGAAATTGGATTTTAAATATAAAATAAATAAAATGGTGCTTTTCTAGATAAAATTCTAAAATAAATCTTAAAAATATTTGCTTGAAAAATTATATTCATATTGTATTTCATAATATAATAGATTATAAAAGGTTCTTCATTTTTTTGTCCAGATAAATTAGTTGAATTTCAAATTCAACTTTTATGTAAAAGAAGAAAAATGATGGAACTTAGTATTGTTAAATGGCACGATTTGAAAATACTTTATCTTATGAAAATTAAAATAATTATTTAATACAAAAATAATAAATTAAAAATTTTTAAATATCGGAATTCAAACGTAAAGTCAAAAAATGAGATATTATCAAAATTTAACTTTTCAAATATATTATATTAAGTTTTAAGTATATCATGATAAATCGCATGATAAAATGTCGCGAGTTCAACTATCGCATGATAAAGTATCGCGTTAAATGACTGAGTGATAAAGTGTCGTCGTGACAAAGTGTCGTCGTGACAAAGTGTCGTCGTGACAAAGTGTCGTCGTGACAAAGTGTCGTTGTGACAAAGTGTCGTTGTGACAAAGTGTCGCCGTGATAAAGTGTCTCCGTGATATAATATCGTCGTGATAAATCGCGTGATATAGTGGCACATGATAAAGTGTCGCGTGATAAAATGTTGCTAGGCGATAAACTCATTTGACTATCTTTATCAAATTTTGAATGGCGATTCGAAAATGAATTACATCTAAGTGAAATAAGGAATATTCTCAATTTCAAAATATTTTTGAATCTTATGATTTTATAGATTATTTTTATATCTTTTCTGTATAAAATATTAGCTATATTTTCAAAAAATTTGATAGGAATCTGAATCTAATGTTGAGATGCAGTCTTAGGCAAGAAGTTTGCTAATTGGCAAGCACTAATTCTGAAGCTTAAGCCAGTATGTAATGCATAATTACAATAAATTTAAATTCTTTAACATATATTATTTTTTCCCCTTAATTTAGAATTAAAACTTCTCAAAGTAATTTTACTGAATTTCCAAAAGATGATTCTTCTCAGCAAAAATTTTAACTTTCTCAGAATTGAATTTCATTGAAAATGTAATATATCCTTCAGAAATTTTCACTATTTTTTTTATTTTGAAGTGCATAAACATGATTATTTGAGTTTTAAAATTAATCATAACTATATATCTTCTAGTTTGTCAGGGGCTGGGGTTCAGCATTTTTCCAAAAACATATCTAGACAAGGGTGTCAAATAGATAAAATTATTTGAGTACCATTAAAATTACTCATGAATTTCTCTAGGTCTCATGTCAAGGTTTAGAGATATTTAAATTTCTTTTGCAGGAAATATCCGACAAGGGCAACAAATGAAAGCGAATAAAATTATTCTTCGAATGCTATTATCCTTATAGGTTCTTTGATATAGCTCATAGATAAAGGGGTGGGGAGGGGGTGTATAAACTTACTTTAAAATGAATCTCCATAAGAGTATTAAATAAGCTAATTTAAAAAAAAATTTTTTAATTCATAGTTATAGTCACTTTGTTTCAAGTCTGAGCCTGGTATTGCGCTCGCGATAATGGCCTTGCGAAAATACAGTTACGTAGAAAATTAGCTATGATCGGCATTAAGTATAGCCCTTGTTTCCTACATCTCATCAACCTTATCAGTAAAAAATATTACCTCGCAAATTATTACCATCGATAAAGATAATTTATTAGATGAAGCCTTACGTTGTTGGAATATTAATGGCTTACCAAACACAGCCCCGCCAGATTCAACGAAACAAAAAGATTGGGGTCAAGGATTGGTATCTCGTTCCTTAGCTTACCTCAACTTGAGCGATGATCACCAATATAAATCTCTCCTAAGATCTCTTAATTTCAACAACTCTGGCCATGAATGGTTAGATTCATCCCAGTATTTTAAATAACCAGCTAATAGATAACGACGCTTTTCGTTATGCAATCAATTTACGATTGGGCGTACCTTCCCTAAACCATTATATTTGTATTAAATGCCATCAATCGGCAGACGCGTATGGGAGACACGCTCTCTCTCCACTTAAATTTATATCAAAAATCAGCCGACATGATAAAATAAATGCAATAATAGCTTCTTTTTTAAATAAAGCCAATTTTCCCTTTTAGAACCTACATCCTTTATAGATAAAAAACGCCCTGATGGCAAAACCGTCGTACCTTTTTCATGGGAAAGCCTTTAATGTGATTTTACCTGCATTGATCCCATGGCTCCATCTAATAATTCCCATGATCCCCTTAACAGAGCCGAATCTCTAAAAAATATAAAATACTCACACCTAATGTGTGATAACCACTTTGTTCCAATAGCAGCTACATCAACCTGCTCTTTTGGACAAGCGGCTTTAGATCTATTCAAAATATTATCCAAATCAATAAAAAAATCATACCTTTCTCCATTTTACAAACTCAAGCAGAAAATCGCCGTATCTCTAATTAGATCTAATTATCAAATATTTAAAACATCATGGCCCGACCTCGCCATTTGATATTTTTTTTTTAAATGTTTTTATTTTTATAAAAATATACATTTGTATTTTTTTTTAACTTAAACTGATATATGACATATATTATTATATTCTCTATATTATAATGTTAAATTTTTAAATAATAATATTTTATCATATTTGTATATGAATTTTAATAAAAAATTGAATTTAAAAAAACAAAAATAAAAAATTAATACTTTGTTACTAAGTAGAAAAATAGCTATCAAAGGCGGTTGAAAATCTAGAAAAAAACATGGTTTAATGCGATTTAAAAATGTTAGATAGTTAAGAAAGAAGGAGATTTCTAAGACAATAAAGATATTACTAGTTGATGTTATTGAGAAGAAAAATACAAGCAGATCATTAAAGATGAGATTAAGATTTAGAAATTTTAGAAAGAAACAAGCTAAATAATTTTCTAAAATCCATTTAAATTCTATTATAATTTTGGAATGATGCTAATATTTCGCTACTTTTAATTTTATATAATAAATGCCCATAAGAGTGTTAAAATATATTTATAATCAATTCTAAAATCATAATCATTTTATTCAGTTTAATTTAGAAATTGAAATTTATATTTAAAAATCTGAATAAATCTAGTTTTCAAAAATAATTTAAAATGTCGACGTTAGATATTGATATTGAAGATAATTTTGGTACAGATCATATCGACAAAGTGATTTCCCTGGAAAATGATGATAATATGCACCTGAATTAACAAAATACAATAATCCCGATAAAAAAAATTAACATAGGGAATAAATTTCATTTTAATTGTACAGGAAGGTTTAATCACCAAACAAGACTAGTAGCTTCAACGAGAAAACATTTAAAAGGAATATATCTAACAGATTTAATATCAATGTGTAGCCCAATCTTTAATCTTTAAAATAAAATTTGAATCAAAACTGCATCTATAATAATTTTTTAGCTAGATGAGTTTAAGCCAAAGTTGATTTTCTAGCCAAGTTCAAACTTGGTATGTTTCAACTGAACTGGCCATAAGATATTATATAAGAATTATAATATATAAATAATTAGTATTCATTTTATCATCAAACATCTATTTAATAATAATATTTTATAAATTATTATCTGGATGTTAAAATGCTTAAAATTAACCACATATACTTATATATTTATAAATTTTATCAAACTATCCATAAATCCTACCTTCAGCCTCATCGTGGCAGGGGTGTGGAAATAATCTAAAAGGTTCCCTGTGGTCTGGGTCTAGAATAGATCACAGTCTACTCGACGGGGTGTAAAGATCAACTAAAGGGGTTGATGTCAGGAAGGGCATCCGATTGTAAAAACCTTGCTACAAAATTCCTAATGATTACAACAAAGCATGGGCAAGGTACAGCCCAAAGTACCCCATGGACCTCCTCATTCGCCTACGACAAAATGAAGGATGGGAAACCTGGTGAAACCACGATTCGTGAAAATGAAACATATGACGGCCATAAACGACCTGATAATAAGTAAAGAAACCAGTTTACGGAGTATAGAGGTTGCGACATAGAATGTTGGGAGCATGATGGAAGAGCGGGAGAAGTGGTCGATGTATTGCATAGAAGGCATATAGATGTGGGTTGCATAAGAAACCAGATGGAAAGGTAATGGCGCAAAAACGATTGGCAGGACAAGTGAAAAGTACAAATTTTTATGTCAAGGAAGTAATGATGGTAAGTCTGGCGTTGCGGTTTTGGTTGCAGAAAAATTGGTGGGCAAAGTAGTCGAAGTGAGAAGGCTAGACAACCAGATAATGGTTATCAAGATAATTTTTGGTAGAAAGCTATATAATATTATCTTGATATATTTTTCTGGTTGGAAGTAGTGAAGAGAAAGATATATTTTGGGACAGCCTACTGTGGGCGACATCGAGACTGGGAAATGAAGAGGGGATTATCCTGGCTGGTGATCTAATCGGACATGTGGGAACGAGTAATGGGGGTTATGAAGGAGTACATGGAGGATTCAGTTACGGCATGAGAAATCTGTAAGGGGAGAGGATTTTCGATTTTAGTGATACTAGGTGACTTATAAGTCGGGTAGTACCAAAAGTGCAGTGGATTACTTGTTATTAAGGAGATGTGATAGAAGTATAGTAAAAAATGTGAAAGTAATACCGGGAGAGGAATTGAGAGCTCTTATATGCAGATGACGCAGCAAAGACAAAGCTTATGATTTGTGGAGATAATCTGAAGATGAAGGAATCAGGCAACTGGCCTTATGGTGTATGTGGGAAAGGAAATGCTAGAAATTTAACCCAATGCACCAGATGCCAGAAATGGGTGCATAATAGATGTAGCGGGAAAAAAGTGATGTTAGCAAGAATGACCTTTATTTGTAGAACGTGCATAAAAGGGTTATATAAAACTTGGGCAATGGGTTAACCCTCGATAAGTTTTGTTATTTGGGTGTTATGCTAAACGCAGATTGATATAGATTCTGCTGTTATTGCAAGGGTCATAGAAGCATGGAAGATGTTCAGAAAGATGTCGTCTATTCTAACAAATAAAAAAGTTTCTCTGAAGTTAAAGGGGAAAGTTTACGTAATATGTGTGAGGAGTTGCTTAGTTTATGGCGGCGAAGGCAATGAGAGCGACCCACAAAGCCAAATTTTAAAGAACAGAGATGAGGATGATTAGATGGATGTGTGGAGTATCTTTGGGAGAGAGAAAAACTAGCATGGATGCGAATAAGATTGGGTATAGAAATGATTGGAGTGGTAATACAAAAAAATAGACTAAGATGGTTTGGGCATGTGAATCGTAAGATATAAGATGTCTGGGTAAAGAGATGCACTTTTGATGGAAGTAGGAAGATCAAGACCTAGAGGAAGGCTCAAGATAATGTGGATAAATGTGATAACGGCGGATATGAGAAAAATGAATCTTACAAGTATAGATGCTCAGGACTGTTAAAAATGGAAAAGAAAAATCAGAGAAATTGGCCAACCTGGAAATCGCCATTAGACGGAGAAGGATAATAAATTTTATCAAAACATGCTATAAAATACTTATCATTCCTTTCACATTTTAATCAATTTTGAGAGAAATTGGTTTAATAGATAAAAAGTTAGGGGGTGGCTGACCAGTTGAAAAACATGACCATCCACTTATCCCTTACATAATTTTTATTCCAACTATTATAATTTCAGATTGATTCTAGCCAGATCAAAAATGCCACTTAATATGGATAATTTTTTTGAAATAAATAATAATACTATAAAAAATACTCAAATAAATTTTAATGATTTTTCTTATATAAAAAATATGTATAATTCCGAAAAGCTTAACCCGAAATAAAAATTATTTGTCGGCCCTTTAAAAAATATATTCTACAAAGATAAAATATTGGCGCCTTATTTGCAAAAATTTTAAAATATACCAATTATTAATTGACAAAATGTAATGATATAATATTTAAAAAATTAAGCCCGCCCGGCCTGATTTAAAAAATCTTAGGCCCATGAAATTATTTTTTTAAAATAGAGGGCCGGAACGTGATTTTCAAGTCCTAATGGAAATGTTATTATTGCTGAGATGCAATAAAAAAAATTATATTATATATATTTAAAATTTTAGTCATATTTTTTATTGAGAGGAGGGGGGGGGGTGGAGGGTGTGGGGGGGGGGAGGGTTATTAGCTTAAAATGATATTTGCCAGAATAGGAAAATTTTTCTCCCCTATCCTTTTTTAATTTTGATACTTGTATTTTTTAAAGTTTTTAATTTATGATTATAATGATTTGCCCTTAATTTTGTAACATTATGAAATAAATGATGATCTGATTTATTACTAAAGTATTTTAATTTTATATTTAATTCTTTTTATATTTTGGTTCTATTTGGTTCTTCAACTTATTAACATTTTTACACTTAGTTCTCCATATTTTTTATTACAAATATTTAGACGAAACCTTTTCAATGGAATTTATTTTAAAAAAATGATAGGGTAAAAATAATTTGTTTTAGTAAGGCTGTTATTCTCCAATATTTCATTCAAAATTACTAGTATTATGGTCACAGTTTGGTTCAAACTATGTCTCCTTTTGATCTTACATGCCCTAACTCAATACAAGAGGTCGGTTTCAGAAAATATTGTCCGGTGATAGGAAGAAATATTTAACCCTATGAGCATCTTAAGACATTCAATGATTTCTATCACTACCAAATTTTATAATTAGTTATACAAATTATTTTTTTACTAAATAATTTCTTCTTTTTTTTTTACTGATCAATAAATATCGAAATAAAAATTAATCATTCGCTTTTTCATAATACTTTTATATTTAATATGTTGACAAAAAATGGGGGGAGGGAGGGGGTATATATATGATATTGATAAAATTTGCTTTCGTAATTTTTTTAAAAATAGTTGACAGTTACTTAATTTTATTCTACTATTTCTCTAAAATTATCTCATATAAACCATATTGGATTAAATTTTGACCTTTTTCAAGTGCAGAAATTTACTTAGTAATAGTATAGGTTTACCTCACTAAACAAGCCAACCAATTATCTATTTAAATTGTAATAACCTTAACTTATATATTTAAAAAAAAGATAAAAATAATCCTTGATAAATAAGAAATATTTAAAATAAAAATACTAAATCATAAATTTCCACAAGCTGGACCCTACCGGCTGGAAAATTAGGACTTTGTTTGAAGCATCTTCCCCGGATATAACATGGCTATGCCTATGCCACTGGGCAGATAAGGGGTAAACTTAGTAGATCAGGATGGGAAGAATTTATTTATTCAATAATTATATTTTAATCGACATTCTAATTCTCTAAGCATTAAATATTTATACATATTTTATTTAAAAGTAGGTGAAATTACTTTTTCTATTGAGCCGGGAATATGCCATGTTGAAATATTGGTTAGAATTTATCCAAATACTATTTTAGGTATTAATGATTAATTATATTTTTTTTAATTATTATTGTTAAAACTTTTAAGTTGCTGTCATAGATAAATATTGGCGTCATTAGTAAAGAACCTAAGCATGCTTTTGCACCTAGCCTAACTAGACGCCACTAGTCCGATTTCTTAATACAAATAAAAATATTCCATGTTTTTACAAAAAATAAATTTCTCTAGATATCTGGATTGATGGTGAAAAATTTAGGGCCCAATTGATGAGCACATCATTTTCTCCTGAAACAAGTTTTTGGCCATCTTGGATCCGTGTTAACAAAAGTGAAACATCTACAAAACCTTTTGCCACGTATGATATTATCGTCAAAAACCCAGAAAACATAATAATTTTTAAGGTTTTATTATTAAAAATGTTTGAATTCTTTTTACTAAGTTATATAGTCTATAAATTTATATTTATACTTTTTTTAGTGCATCAAAACGCTCATGTTGGAAATCAAATATATACAAATTTGAAACATTTGTTCAAGATACAATTATTTATATTACCATACTAAATTTAATTAATCAATTGTAATTTTTTAAATATTCATTATACCCTTTAACAAAATTTTATTTGAAAAAATATAGCAAATATTATTATAAAACAAGCTGATTGCCCGTCAAAAATGATTGGGAATCTGAATTTTAATTTTAATTACCTTCTATCTTCTATTTGATACCCATATCAATATATATTTTGATACTGACCTCCCAATACATAGACACTGCCTCTAAGTCAAAAGATATTTTATTTACCTTTTATTTGATTCTCATATCAATATTTTGTGCTGATAAAAATATTATTGACCCCCTCCATCCTTCCCAGGTTGTAGACTCGCCTAACTAGAGTGATAATTATCATTACAATAAAAAAATATTTTAATCACCATTTGTTTGATGACTATATCAAATTTTGAGTGTTTACTTCTCCCCCTCCTGATCAAGTCCAACCAATTAAGACCAAGAGTGAATACTATTATTTCAGCCAAAATATATTTTAATTATTCTTTATTTGATACCCATATTATCCACCCTAGCTTCTATTTGATACCCATATCAATATCTTGTGTTGATAAAATATTCCTGACCTACCACGACATAGACTCGCTCATTTAGAGGATTATTATCATTATAATCAAAAGACAAAAGATATTCTAATTACCTTTTATTTAGTGTCGTTAAAGTTACTTTTGAAGCATAACTAGTTACAGTTACTATTTACATTTTTATAAATGTAACTAGTTATTAGTTACAGTTACATTATAAGTTACTTTCTGGTTCTTATAAATTTTAAAATGGTCTATTAATTCTAAAAATGGGTTTCAGGTTATGTATTAAGAATTAATGATTTTTTCACTCAAATATTTGCTAATATGATATTTATATATACAGTTGTTGCAAATATTTATTTTAAACTTACTGCAAATATATATATTTTAATGTTAATTCAAATAGAACTGTATAATATTGGAGTTTTTTCTGTCAAGAAAATTGTGATAATTAGAATTAGTGATCTGCATCGGGCCTAATTATTCAAGCCCGGCACGACCCAAAATTTTTTGATTAAGTTTTGCCCAGACCGGCCCGAACCCGAAATTTTTTTAAAAAAATTTTGTCGGCCAGGCCCGAATTTATTTAAATATAGAAATTAATTACTCAAAATAAACGATATATGTTATTTGGCGTCTACTTTCTATAAATTTTATATACAAACAATTATAAAAAAAATACTTCTTGTATTAATCTTATCCCATTTAGCGCTTATTAATAGAATTTTCTGGGGCGATAATTTGTAGGTACGTCCTGTCACTGTTATTCGATCTATTATCATTATTGTTTGATTAATGGACAACCCTATCTATCCTCAAATGGGGTAAAAGAAGGATGGTGATGGTCCATGGGGATGTGAAAAGGAAATATATTCAACATAAAATTGATAAATGATATATTTTAAAAAATTTCTAAGCCCGACCCGACCCGGCGAGATTTTCTTAAAAAATATTAGGCACGGCGCGGGCCTACTTTTGCAGATCTCTAATAAGAATTACAAGGGAAGGGTATTAGATAATTTATTTTTTATTTAATTATATATGCATGCATCCTATCCTATTGTATAATTTGGAAAACACTTTAGATCATAGAATTTACCTACTTTTTTTAGAAGGCTAAAAAATCCTGAACAAGAGGACCATGGCAAAAATACCCTAGATAATTCCCTAATTTTCAAAAAAATTAATTAGCCTATAGAATGAAGGTTATTTGATTATTCTTTTATTAAAAGAAAATGGTATTTGATATCTGCATTTTAATATTTTGTTTTTCTTTCATAGTCGTCTTTTCTTATTAGTAAGTAATGATAACTAATTTAGCATTTTATACAAAATTATTTAATTCCAAAATAATCGAAATCTTTGTCTTTCCTTATACTAAGTTTTATGCTCTAATTTAGAAAAATTTAAAAAAAATACATTTATATGAAATTCCAGATATTAAAAAATAGGTTTATTACTTAAATTTGATTAAAATCATAAAACCCGGCAATGTAACAATTTAAGAAAAGAAAATCTATTTGAACATATCCTTTGCGAACACAATCAGACCTTTAAACAAAATTTTAAATTTAATTTAAAATTAATTTGGCACAAAGCTAGCCCCTTGGAACCAAGGTTTACCCCTAGCTAGGGATTAAACATGTGTAGATCGTTTTGCCAGATCTTTTAATGTTAACTCCAACACTAGCTGAAAGTACAAAATATAAATATAGCCACCTTAAAAATCTTTTTGTTTGTTCGGGTAGTCAGACACCTGTAGATCATTTGGACCCCAAGCCCTAAAATTATTCAAAATAATAGGGCAAATGAATCACAGGTGATCTAAAAGAAGGCTTCTACCTACGACAAAGAATATCAATAGATTTGTCGATCCAACTGTATATATATATATGGGTCATTAAGGCCCGCCAACCAAACCTAAAATATATTATTTTATTTTTTTTATTTCTCTTCTTTTAATTATATATTTTTATAAAGTTATAGTGTACTAATTATAATTTTAATATTCTTTTATGATCAATTCACATATTAAAAATAAAATTAATTATTTGAATATATTATTTAGATTTATTCATACATATTTTTAGAAGTAACTAGTTACTTTTGGCAGTTACATTTCAAAAAATATAACTAGTAACAGTTACTAGTTACAATTTTTGAAATATAACTAGTTACAGTTATTTTTTAGAAAAAATTTAACTAGTTAAGGTAACTTGTTACTTTTAACTAGTTACTTTAACAACACTACTTTTATTTAATACAAGTCCAACCCATTAAGATTAAGAGTAAATAATATAGGGTTTCCCCAAAAAAAGATAAGTCCCAATCAAAAAAGGAAAAGTTCCAATCATAAAAGGAAAAGGTTCAATCAAACGAGTCAATCTTAAAGGGAAAAGGTTCAATCATAAAAGGAAAAGGCCCAAACAAAAAAGAAAAATTGTCAATCAAAAATGGTAAAGTCCCAAAGGTTTAGGAAAAAGTCCGATCTAAAAAGGAAAAGTGTCAAACAAAAAAGGAAAAGTGACAATCAAAATAAGAAAATGCCCAAAAGGAAAGGAAAAGTGTCAATCAAAAAAGGAAAATTTCCATTCAAGATTGTTATTTTTTAAATTTTAAATAAATTATAAATATTTTTTTCTTGTTAATTTTTCTTTATTTTTATTATTCCGTCATATTTTATTTCTAACCTTTTTTTCTTTACTTTATTTTTTTTACCATCTTTTCTCAATTTATTTTTCTTCTCATTTTTGATAATTCTTTTGTCTTATTAAAAATAATTTATAAATTTTCCCTGTTATTTTTCTTAACTTCTTTACACCATTTTTTAAACAATTCTTTCCTTTTTTTCTTCATACATAACAATATTTTGACATTTTTTCTCCTTATACTGCTATCTTTTACATACATTTCTTACCTTTTCCTCTTTAAGTCATTTTTAATCTATATTTTTCTGATCTTTTCTCAATTTTTTCTTCTTCTCATTTTCGATAATTCTTTTTTGTGATTTATTTTTAATTTTCACTTAATTTTTATATCTCAATGGCAGATAATTTTTTAAAGAATTTTTACATCAAAATATTGTTATGTGTGATGAAAAAAAAGGGAAAAAAATGTTAAAAAAATGGTGCAGAGAAGTGAAGAAAAATAACAAGGAAAATTTATAAATTTTTAAAAAGACAAAAGAATTATCAAAAATGAGAACAAAAATAAATTGAGAAAAGATAGTAAAAAAAAAAGTAAAGAAATCGCAAAAAGTTAGAAATAAAATAAGAAGGAATAATAAAAATTTAAGAAAAATTGACAAGAAAATAAATTTATAATTTTTTTTAAAAAAATTTAAAATATAACGATTTTCCTTTTTTGAATGGGAATGGGAATTTTCCTTTTTTGATTGAGACTTAACCTTTCCTTTTGGGACTTTTCCCTTTTTGATTGACATTTTTCCTTTTTTGAATGGAAACCCTGTATTTCCTCTTTTCATATCCTACTACATAACAATATTTTGACTTTTTATGATTTTTTCTAGTTATATTGTAATCTTTTACATACATTTTTGACCTTTTCAATCTATTTATCCATTTTTTTTTCTTCTCATTTTTCATAATTCTTTTTATTTCTCAATGGCAGATTAGAAGTTTTTACATATTAAATTATTTAATTACAATTGCGATATATAATATAGTAAGAAGCAAAAATTTATATTAACCATTAATAATTTCCCCTCTTTTACATTTTGGAATATAGGTCTCCATATTTCTAAAATAATTTTTTGGATTCTCCTCAGATATTCCTCTCTCTCCATGCTCTATAAAACGAATTAATTACTCCTCGTTATTGGAATATTGATTTCTGACAAAATCCTTCTATTGAAAAAACACATTTCAATGGGATTAAGATAAGGATTGTAAGATAGTAAATATTAGATTGTATGCCCTCTTCTTTCTATCGATTCCCTAATAGTATGGTTATGATGAAATGGACCATTATCCATCACAAAAATCATATTCATCATTTACCTTCTTCAAAATGATTTAATATTTCAATGATAATATAATTCATTGTCTTTTTCCTTGAACACTTTTAATAGCCTTTTTATTTATTTGTGAATATCCATATAACCGCCTCATTAAATTGAAAACCCACTCTCATCGATAAATATTATTTTCTCTTTCATATAGGCCACATCTACAAACCAATTTGCGTATTCTTTACGAATCTTGATAATTGATTCGGTATTTTCTCTAATTGAAGGTAGTGACATTCTTTTAAAGCTATACCTAAATCCTGATAGTAACCTTGATACCGTATTTTTTGATATTTCCACATCATATCTTTCTTTAATCATTTTACATAACTTTTTTAAAGATAAAGTGCAATCCAAATTTATACAAATTAATATATATTCTTCCTGTATTTAATTTCTTTTGTGCACGTGAACCTTCTTTGGGTAAACTATATTTTATTCCATTTTAAAGATGAGAGTATTTAATATTTGTCACTGTTTTTATCTTACTTTAAAACATGAAATTACAGACGCGTAAGCAGGAATTTGGTCTGGGGGGGGGATAATAATTTTTTTAAGAAATATCATTGAGCATAAATTTATTAGGACTAATAACTTTTCTAATACACAATTTTAAATTAATGTGAAAAAATTATATATATAAACCGGCATATAAAAAACTATAAAATAAATGTGAATTGAAAAATATTATACGGATATAACTAACGGCATTGAAAAACTATAAAATAAATGTGAATTATAAAATATAAAGTGAATATAACCACATTTTGAATTTTTTGAGCCTTTAAAATTTATATATAAAGTATAAAAAATTTAAATGTTGGAATTATATATTAATATACAAAAAGTTTCTTAGGAATAATTGTATTTTGTATGTTTTGAGCTAATTTTTCAATTATCTAATCCTTGCTTGGCGTTAAATGCCTATGAATATTTAAAAGATCCAAACCATTCAATCTACTTTCAGAAGTTTTACTTTATAGGTATGTTAGAGACTTGCAGGCCCTGCCCCCGGGTTGGACCGTATTTTAATTTTTTTAAATATACCCGGGCTGGGCCCGAAATTTTTTCTAAAAAACACCCGGGCTTAGCCTGAAATTTTTTTAAATAAAAATATCCGGGTCGGCTATATATTTTAAAACCAAATATTTGAAATCACCATTATTAGCTATAAAAATCAAAAATAAATATAATTTATTTTAGAAAAATTTGGGCCGGGCCTGAATTTAAAAAAGCCGTGCCGGGTCTGAAAATTTTTTTAAAAAAACCCTGGCCGAAAAATTTTTTTTGAAAAAATCTGGACCACGCCCTGCAAATGGTACATCTGCAGGGCTCTGTTATTCTTCTTACAAAAGAGAATGTTCTCTCATTAGTTTACTAATGGGAAGAGTTGCTAATATATATATAACCATTTTAATACATTGGGAATATAATCTAAAATGTGTTTGAAATAATGCAAAGCAATAGCATTTTTTGGGGCTAATCAACCATAGTTAATCTTTTAATCATAGTTATTCAGCTAAGGCACATAAGATACTTTGACATCTTCATGATAAAAATTTAACAAATATTTATTTTTTTTCTATCACCAACTGAAAAAGGTTGGGAAGGCTTTTGTGGAAGTTCTGCAGATGGGTAAGTTCTGCATGATGAATTAAAAACCATTCATTTATTTGGGTTATAAATGTATCTAAGAGATGAGACATTTGTTTTATAATACTCTTCTACTGATCCTATATTAATGTTTTGACGATGAGCTCAGGCGCGTACGCAATGCAGATGCCGGATTATATTTTTCATAAATATTATTGTTAATATTAATTTATATTTGTTAATATTTATTCCTATCTCATATATATATTTAATTACATTTATTTATCACATTCATCTACTAAGATTTTATCGATTGATTTCGATTTCAAGTTTTCCTTGGCGTAATTTACCTATTATTTTCAAATATTAGTGGCGTAATATTTATCTAAATTTCTAGTCAAATAATAATTATCTCTGAAACTCCATTTGTTTGGTTTATAGTTATTTTTAATAATAGTATTTTAAATAAATAATTAAGTACTAAATAAATTGTCTATTGAGATATTTGTAATATAAAATGTTATATATAAAAAATAAACTAAAGGCTAATAGTAAAAAACTAAAAAAAATTAATTTCTATCGGGCGGACAAATAATTTTTGTATAACAAAATAAAAAAAATCGGGTTTGGGCAGAGAAAATTTTTTTTAAAAAAAAATTCAGGTTCAGGGCCGGGTCGACAAAATTTAAAAAAATCAGGTTGGGGCAGGCTTGAAAAGGCCCGATGCAGATCACTAAGGGCACTACGATAACCCACTTTTCTTTATTTTTTCCTTTTATTACCATGAAAATATTATATAAGGCTTTTACCTCCTGTATAGTGTTGTTATTTTATTGTAAATTAAAAATATTGTTTTGTCCAAAAACTAATCAATGTTGACAAAGGTATAAACATGTGGATAATGGGATGAATTACAAGATACCGCTAAACGAGGTGAAATTTATATATCTATTTATTCTTTTTTAACGCGAAAAAAAAAATTTGACATATAAATAAGACACAAAAATGAATAAACAAAGGTTTGACAAACCGTGTTAGGAAGAGATAAAATTTTAAAATATTGTATAAAAAATAATTTTTTTTACTTATTTATAATATAGCAGGGTCATTTTAATAAATACATTTTATTTTATAATATTACATTTTCTTATATCCTTTTAAATATCTCCTAAGACCTATAATTTTTTTTTAGTCCCAGCTCAAAAATGAAAAATCTAAATCTTCAAGTCCAGCCCTGAATTTTTTTGGTAAGGTTCCGATTTTATTTTTAATCATTTTAGGGCCTTGTCCGAAATATTTAAAATTTCGTTATTTTGAAAAATTTGGTGTAGTTTGCAAATTTTTTCAAAAGGAGAAATATAGCAGTAAATGAATGTTAAATGTTCCAATTTATATGATTTTCCAACTAAATTTGTAGATATAATTCCATTGTGGATAACTAATAATCTGCGAATGTTTTTGGTAGAAAAAGGTCCTCAACGAATGGAGTATTTTAGTTTTCTACTAAACCAATAGACATTTTTCTTCTTCATCATATGCGAAGACATTCCAATAATCAATTAGTCTATCCTCGTTGGCTAGTGTACTAGATAAGTTGCAAATATAATTTTTGTTGTAAACATTTTTCAAATTCGAGATACAAATTTTCAAACGAAGGCTCTAATGATTGGAAATAATTCTCATTGCGAAAAATTATCTAAAGATTAGATAAATTTTATAGACCCCCAGATTGCTAATGTTGATGAAGAATTTCATATTTTATATGTTATTGTTGAGTCAAAAGCAGATCTATACGTGTTTAATATTTGTCCCTTTCCTTGAGTTCTAATAAAATGCTTTCCGCTATTCTCATCTTCTTAATAAAGTCAATGTGTTTTTGAAAAGTATTACATAAAATAGTTGTATAATTAAATAATATATTCTAATAAGAAAAAAAATTTGGAATAAGTATTGAATCCAATAATTTTCTTGCTTTTGAGAAAATATTTCTTTCAAACCATTATGATTTTTCAGTAGTAGCCTTAATAATCGGCTCTTCTAACTCCATAAAAGCTGTTACTGCTTGATGGCGGAGATTCGATCTCGTTGGACAAGCTTACAATTTCTTTTTCCCTGTTGGACAAGGAGTTTTTAGAGATAATTATTATTTGACTATAAATTTAGATAAATAATACGCCACTAAAATTTGAAAATAATAGGTGATATTACGCCAAGGAAAACTTGAAATCGAAATTAATTGATAAAATAACTTAGTAGATGAATGTGATAAATAAATGTAATTAAATATATATATATATGAGATAGGAGTAAATATTAACAAATATAAATTAATATTAACAATAAAATTTTTGAAAAATATAATCCGCCCCCCCCCCCTTTGCCTACGCGCCTTTGAAGCTATATTTTTGATAATATCCTTTTTTAACGCGTCAAATATCAGAGCTTTTGTTTCACTGTTAATGTTTTTGCCTATCATATCTTCATAATATTATTTTTTAAAACAAAAAAAAATTCTTTTAGAATATATACTCAACAAAAGGAAGGAATGACAAAAAATACTAAAATAGATTATAACATTAACCTCATTTTTATGTTTAATTATTCATAAATCAAAGAATATAGTTTTCAAAATATTTACAAAAAATTATTTATTTGTCAAAAATATTGATTGCTTCTTGCATAAATATTAAAATTTTAAAAATAAGAATTTAAAAATGATTATATTTTATTAATTTACATATCGTTTGGTATTATAGTTCAAACTTGTTTAATTTTAATAAGGTACATTATAACTAGTGATCTGCATCGGGCCTAATTTTTCAAACCCGACCGAAATTTTTCTTAAAAATGTTTTGTCGGCCTTGCCCGAACCAGATTTTTTTTTATTTGTTATACAAAAATTATTTGTCCGCCCGATAGAAATTAATTTTTTTTAGTTTTTTACTATTAGCCTTTAGTTTATTTTTTATATATAACATTTTATATTACAAAAATCTCAATAGACAATTTATTTAGTATTTAATTATTTATTTAAAATACTATTATTAAAAATAACTATAAACCAAACAAATTATAATTATAATATTAAACTACACAACTATAAATTACCTTCATATCTATAATTATTATTTAAAAATATTAAAGCATCAACATTTTCTGGTTTCAATCTATTTCTTCTTTATTCTAATAGCCTTCCAGTCTTGAAAAAGTTCGCTCTGAAGTTGTGGACGTTGCAGAAATTGATAGAATCTTTCTAGGAATTGCTAGAATCTCTCTAGCCAATTTTGTTATCTTTGGCAATATAATTTTATTTTTACTCCACCATTTTTATATCTTTTTCCGTATTTATATTTTCTGTATTCTCTTTTATATTCAAATTCATATAAACTTCGAACTCATCTGTTTCCTTTTTTTGATATTCCTCCTCATTGTCCTCCCATCTTTTATATTCATACAATTTTAACAATTTAGAAATTAATTTACCTTTAGATCTTTTATGAGATTCCACAATTTGAGAAACGCCTTGTATATCCAAATCTATAGTATCCAGAGTTGTTAAAGTATCTAGATACTGTAAAAAATGTTTGTATCTAGATAGATTTTTGATTAAAGTATCTGTATCTATTTTTAGATACTTTTAAGATACATTTTGATATACTTTTATTTAACGCTTTTTTATATTATAAATAAATATACTTGAATGTAAAAATTATTTTATTTCATATGAGCATATAACTTAATATTAATATATATTAAAAAATTATATATATATGTAAAATATTAAAACTTGTATATAAAAAAGAATATATAAATATTAATTAAATATTATGTCCGAGTTATCAATAACAAGAAAATTCTGATATTACAATCTCAAGGAATTTGCCATTTTTAATTGCAATGGAATTGGTATTTTATTCTATTATATTAATTTTTCCGATTAACATTGAGGACGAATATGACGACATTCCATGGCCAATTTATAGACCATATTTTAAAATAATATCTCATAATAAAGAAAACAAATCTCTGTTAGTAAAATGTTTGCCATGTTTACCAAAAAATATACAAATTTCTGTTAGCATTAGCTCAACTTGTAACATTGTAAAGCATTTAAGGGTATAAATACTAAATATATGTTTACAATTTTAAATTTTAAGAGAAAACATCAAACACTCCTAATCTAAATAAAAAAGGGGAAGGAGAAAAAATCTATTGAAGAAAATATTGGACTAGGCTCATCGTTCATTGATTTTTTTTCAAGAGACCTCAGACTTTAACCCAAACCATTTTAGATGATTTAATATCTGATTTTATTATAGATAGCATTCAGCCATTTTCAATTGTTGAAAATCCATCATTTATAAAAATGATCAAAACATTAGCTCCACAAAAAAATATAATTTGCAGACAGACAGTGGTTGCTAGAATTTCCTAAAGATGGGAGAATGAAAAGAAATAAATCATTAAAAGTCTAATAGAACCATCGTTAATATGCACAACAGCAGATTGTTGGAGTGCCTATCGCTGGTAAACATATTTCCCACATTATTAAATTGAAAAATTTTAAACAAATGAACCTGAAATTTTGTTTACCACTCTTAAATGCCTTACTTAAAGGAATTGAAGATAGGTAAATTAATAATAAATTAATCAGTATTTAATAATTTATTGGGACAATTTTTGAAGATGAAAATATTTTGGCAACTATGCTTCATCCTTTTTTTAAACTAGATTGGACATGGTTGCAAATTTTATTAAAAAAAACAATTAATACAAAGATTAGTTGAGGAATTATCAAAGTCTTCAAATGAGTGCAAATTAACCTGTGAAAAAAAATAAATAATTTAATATCCGATTTTTTTCAGTATCCCACAGCAGGAGATATGATTTTTAATGATTTAAATTCTGATAATCAACAAATTTTAAATAGTTTTTCCAAAAATGAATGCCGAGATTTTAGTATTTTTAAACAATATCCTGATATAAAAATGTTATTCATTAAATATAACACCACAATCCCTTCTAGCGCCCCTGTTGAAAGACTTTTTAGTATAGCTAAAAATGTCTTTACAGATAAACGAGGATGTCTTAAACCAAAATTTTGAAAATATTTTATTACTGAAATCTAATAATTATTTATAATCATTTAATCATATATTATATTATTTTATTAATGATATTTAATAATTATTTATATTAATCATATATTATATTAATAAAGTCATTATTTTAGTTATATTTTGATAAATGCGATATCGAGTCAATAAATTTTTTAGATCATTTCATGAATTTTCACAATAGAATCCTAATTTAGGTTTATTCAAACCTAAATTGTATCTGTACCTAGATATATTTTAAATTGTATCTGTCAAGATAACTTTTTAGAAGCTGTATCTGTATCTAGATAAATTTTTAGACTATGTATCTGTATCTAGATCCATTAGTATCTTTTAACAACTCTGATAGTATCAATTGAAGATTTACAATATTCTTCAGAATTAATTACATTCTTGACTGAGTACTCTGCTTCTAATCTTTCCATGGATGTCAACATTCTTAATTTTCTCTTTTTGGGGCATAAAAATGTTACTATTATGTAAAATATCGATTTTGAATTTAGATAATAAAAAAAATTTTAAATTGGTTTTTATTTGTTTTATTTCATTGTTTTGATAAAAAGTATAATTTAAATACTTAAAGCATAACAGTACTTTATATAAAGTAGAAATAATATCTCCTTGCAGTCCTTTAGTAGCTTTATCAAAGGATGTAAAATATCAATCGAATTTTTCATAGTTTTCTCCAAGTTTTCCATTTTATTAATATCACCCTTGAAAATATCATATTGATTATAAATAGATTTCAACACATATAGTTTCAAATTCCATCTTGTTTCAATATTTTGCTGTAATTTTTTGTCTAAAAATGATATGCCACTTTGTTTAAAATACATAGTTAATTTTTTTAGCAGAAATAAGGGTTTGATATATATTGGAGCGATAATTTCAAGGATTGTTCCTTAAAAGTTTCGTAGAACTGTATTTAACAGATATGCGCTGCAATTTAATCTGGTATATATTTATAGGGCTTTAATTATATTAGCTCTTGATCAGATATAAATATTATATTTTTCACGGGAATTATTTTAATTGTGGCAAAATTCTGTATCATTTTCTTATGTATGTTCTCAGCGGTTTTTTCTTTTCTTTAAATTTACTAGTAAATAAAACATGTTTATATAAAGTTTCACCTTCGATATAATAAATAGAAACGGTTAAATAGGAAAACCGTTTAAAGGAATCTGTTCACATATTAGTGGTGGCAGAGCAGTTTTTATCAAACAATTGATCATTTATTTTATTCATTAAATTTGTTTTAATTTGATCTGTCATAACCATTGCATTTCTTGATAAGGTAGTTTGATGGGGAATAATCCCGCTACAGTCCGGTTATCGAGTCAGAAGCACGCATGTCCTTGGCGCAAATGGTATCACATATATTTTTTTAATAGTTATTAAGTATATATCTATAGTTTTCATTTGAATATACTGAGTTTTAGGAATAAAGGAATCGTCATTCTTAACGCACTTGTGACGTATTGAGTGAGAATTACCAGATATACTTATATATTGTAAAATACTTTTACATTTTTTACATTTAACATAGTCAATTTTTTTATTTTTATCATCAAAAACATCTTAAAAATTTTCCTATATTTTGTTTCTACCTTAATGGGGCATACAATTATATGTCGCATTCTTTATGTGATTTCAAAAAAAAAAATATATATAATTTAAATATTGTGTGGGGTAAGGAATAATTTTATCACATAAAATATTTATTATGGGTATCAAATAGAAGCTAATTAAAAAATCTTTGACTAAAAAAATAGTATATTCATTTTTGGTCTTAATGGATTGGAATATATCTGAGAGAGGGGAAGATTAAAAAAAATTAAAATTTGATATGTGTATCAAATAAAAGATAATTAAAATATCTTTGGACTACAATATAATATTTATAAGAGAAATATTAATTATTTTTAATATATAGGTCATCGCCTTAACAGAAATAAAATGATAATTTTTTGGGCTTCAGAATGTTTCGAAAGGCGGAACCGAACATTACCGGAATATTTATCCGAAATGGGAACAGCACAGGAACGCAAAATGACCCTGTTCCAGGTCCCATTCAAAATATATATTTTATATTTGCATTAAATTTAAATATTATTATCTAATTTTATTTTATTTATTGCAAAATATAATATGAAACCACCTCCTAATTTCTTTAAAAACTTACTTATTTTTTTTGATATTCAATCAGGCAAAAAAAGAAGAATATGAAATAAATATAGGATTAATATTTATATTATATTGATGATGTTGTTGCTGGTCTAGACCGAGGGCTGACAGGCATGTCCTGGAGGATTCGATCTCAGAATGTCTTCCATAACTCCTATTTATCCGCTAAAAAAATAAAATTATAATAAAAATAACCAATCTAATTTATATGAATGTTGGTAACCATTATTTTAATTAATCTGATTCAATATTATTATTAAAATATGATAATCATTAATAATATAAAGAGAGTTTTGTTGTTATTAAACACTTCTGCGAGAAAATAATCACGATTTGTAATATCATAAGTCAAGTGGAATTAACATTAATATTATTAAATTTTATTAATTTTTTTAAAAATCAGTCCGTCTCCAAAATTATAAATTTTTAATGTATACACAATATTATAAATAAATAAAAATTCATTGTCTACTTCTATTTGCCATTGCTAATATTTCTTCCTTTAAAAAAAAATAATGTAATAAATAACTATATTTTACCTAATTTTCACCTTTCAGCTTTATTTATTTAAAGCAAACATTAAAAAAAATATTGTAAATGAGGGGATGGAAAAAATTGTTTATTCTGACAAAAATGATAAATTTTATTTTTTGCAATATAAATTTAAAAAAAAAGAGTATAATTTTACCAATTTAAAATTTACATTCCTTTTAATAAGTAATTAAAATTAAGTCTCTTTTTAATGCTTATAAAAATTATTATTACTTCGATCTGTATTTGGGGAATTCGATCTTGGTATAAGAGGAGAAAACATATGAGCTATGCTAAGCTTATTTCACAAGGTAATGAATGTGTTACCGATAATGATTTTTTTTACATTTTCGATTATTTTATAAAACATTATGGTCCAGTCGTGCTTTAAAATGCCATCTTTTTTTTGATTGAAATGCTCAAAAGAATGTTTTTTTCTCAATTGGATAGTATTATAGGTGTGCTGATTACACTTTCGCCCTTATATTAGAAGTAATTCTTGTTATGTTACTATTAAAAAAAGATAAAAGGGAAGTTAAGGCATCTTAGTTGTATATAAACTATATATTTTTTAATCATTTTTTAAAATAACTACCAAACGCTTAATTTCTAATGCCAAAACACGAGAGCGCTTAGGTACAGCCTTAGAGTGCACACAAATTGAACCTTTCAACGCAGCGTTTCAAAACGCAAATTATACATTTCAATTACATTCGTTTAAATTGGAAATATTTCCGTTTTGCATTTTAAATTATCTATTAAAAAACAAAATATCTTGCATTTTATGAAACGTTTTTAAATTTAAAGTGATAGCATGGTTACAACATTTTCTAAAATGTAAAATAATTATATTAAATGATACACAAAAAGATTTGCTAATTAAATATAGGCATGCCTTTTTTTTGTTTAGAATTTAGACGTTTCATATTGAAAAAGTAAAAGTTAACGCTTCAATATAAACATATTTATTTGAGTTTTGCGTTGAAACGTTCAATTTGTGCCCACTATTACGCTGCATTTACAGTAAACGCGTTATCTTTAAGCGTTGCCCTATTTAACGTAACGTTATTACAACTGATTGAGTTTTAATAATAAGATAAATCTAAAATAGAGATAAATATTTTATATAACATTTTAGAAAAAGCATATAACTTTTCATCAAATTCGTTATTATTTTTATAATCGTATCGCATATTTTTTAGCAACGCAAGCAACATATGTTTTTCAAATTTTATCCTAGAGTTATCATCATAACGCCATATTTATAATATACCTACTTATTGGTTTATTCTTGTAATAATGCTGCGTTAAGTAATGTAACGTTAGAACAAACGGCGTTACTATAAATGCGGTCTTCCTTATTTTTTTGTAATTTACATTTATTCATAGATTTATCTGGGAGAGTGGTAGTATTAACTGGAGCTGCAAATGGAATAGGAAAGCATTTAGCTTTACAATTCGCTAAAAAGAATGCGACCTTAATTATAACCGATAAGAACCAAATACAATTAATCAAAGTATTTATCAATTATTTAAAATTTATTTTTATACGCAAAAATAAATAAAACTCTTTTAAAAAATTTAGAAATGAAATGTGTAAAATTCTAATTTATTTTCATATAATAAAAATATTAATAGATAGTTAAATTTATATACTTTACAGTTAAGAATATTAAGAGTATATATCCGAATCATAATTTATTTTATTTGCAAAACAAAATCGATTTTGATCGATTTTATAAAATCTTTTAATGAGATCCATATTTCTTTTCCCATCGCTAGTGTTGTTAAACGGCTCACTTATTATTTTATTCAAAAATATATTAAGCAAGCCTGAAGATTTTGGCCATAGATGCCATAAAGGTTTGTACATTGAAATCTCGAGGTTTGGGCAATATGCCGTTTTAAAAATTAGCTCAAATCGAGCCGTTTTACAACACTACCCATCACTGACTAATAGCGCTTTATTTGCACTACCTTAATTATATCATTTTTTTAAACATTGTATCTATTTTAAAATATAATAAAATGTCTCTTATATAGTTACAATAAGTCTGCAATGGGCAGGTAAAAAGAAATTAAACATTGGGCGAGTGAAGGGGTGGTTAAAAAATATTATTAAACAATGGGCGGGTGATGAGGGGAGGTAGCGAATTCGAAATATTTTTCTGGCTAAATGAGTAGAACAGACTTATATTTTATTTAAAATCATTTTTTTATGTCATAATATTACATATTTTATAAGTTTAAGAAAAAAAATACATTAAAATACAAAAAATAAAGAGGCCAACCAACTAATGAAATAATTTTTAAACATTGGGGGGGGGGGGGTTAAACAAAATTTTTAGATAAATGGATGGGCGTGGAAATTTTTTTAAAAATAATGGGCGGGTGAGCGGGTAATAATGGGAGGGCATTTGGGTTAAGACCTGCTCATTGCTGACCTCTAGTTTAGGCTACGTTGATATTAGAAAGAAAATATTCCCCTGAGAATCAATATTATTTTTCTAATTGAAATCATCAGAATAAAATTTTGAGATGGCAGAAAAAATCCATATTGTCAAAACAAAGCAAGATTAGCAAGATATCTCAAAATAAAATTATTACATATTATATTTAAAAAAACAAAAGAAAAGAGAAAGAAGGGCATAATAAATAAATATAATTGAATTGAGATACCTTGCCAGTTTATTTTATTTTATAATTATATTATTACCATTATTATATTTATTTGGAGGTGGGGAGGGGGCAATGAGGTGAGCAATTACCCATATCCAGCTCTCAGACGTTACCAGGATTTTGTTAGGGGGGGGGGTATTAGGTAAGTTTTTCGCTAGTAAATTATATTGGAGGTCTTTAGGTCTACTTATTGTAGGCCTTTGGCTATGTTAGGTTTTTATAAAAATAATATTGGGTTTTCACTTTTTTGTTTATATATAAAAATGCTTTTTTTATAGAAATTTGGATTCCAGTTGATATTTTTGCAAATTATTCTTTAAATTCTTGTTTATGGTGATATATTGTATATATTTTTGGAAGAAAGTGGCGTGGGGGTGTAAAAGGAAATTTTTTATTAGTTTAAAATGATATTTACAAAACGCAAAACGATTCACCCCCTTCCCCCCCCCCCCACCCCTTATTAAACCTATCATTCAGCTGGATAACCTAATTTTTATTATTAATTATAAGAATAGGAATAAAAATTTCAAATTTTATAACATTTTTTGAATCTTATTATATCATTTTTATAAATTTTTTTATACCCTTCATGGTTTACGGTGTTCACTAAATTTTCCTCAAGCTTTATTTCAAATAGAAAAATAGGTAAGAGACCATTTAAATTTTCAAATTTATGAACAATATTAAAATTATCCCTGTATTTTCCGTTAAAAAATGAATAGAAAAGTGCTTCCCTAAAGAATTAAATTATCATTCTTAAAATTTTCTGGCCCAATATATGATGATTTATCTATTTAAGGTTAATACTAAAATCTATTTTATAACACCAAATAGGTTAAAAATTTATGCGAAAAAGAAGGTTGCAAAGTTTTAATCATGGATGTTACGTATCAAGGATCCCCGGAAAAGGCTAAAAATTTTATTAAAGTATAGTATTTTTTAAATTATTAAAGAATTTATGCATAATACTAAGATTGCCATCTCTATAGCTCTTATCATTTCAGCGTTCTAAAAAGTCCAATTCCTATTATTTACGTCTGGTAATAGAAATAAAGTATGCTGAGCACTCTTTAGCTTCTTACCAGCCAAGCTTATCGTTATACATACATATGTTTTCTTAATAAGCATGTATACAAATTGAAAGGTTTAAACGTCAAAGCAACGGGTGGTTGATATTAATATTTAGAAATTTGAACTTACACTAAAAATCCATTCTTTATTTATAAGATAATTGAATCCAAAATTCAAAAAATTGATTACTTGATTCTCAATCACGCTGAATTTCAGGAATTTTCATTATGGGAAGATTTAAAAAATTTTGAACTCGTTACCAAACTATTCAACTCTAACTTTTTCTCTTACATATATTTGATAACCTATGCCATGCCAATGTTAGAAGTTTCAAATGGAAGAATAATCATCATGTCATCTTTAGTAGGTTTCATAATATGCATATAGTAATATATTAAAATTGTATATTTAGGAAAAGTTCCTCACCCCTATTTATCCTTATATGGGGCCACGAAGTTTGCTCTGGATGGTTTTTTTGGTTCACTAAAACGAGAATTGATTCTTGCGAATAAAAATGTAAATGTTACCTTTATATACCTAGGATCAATAAGTAAGCTATTATTGATTTTAATTTTCTAAAACAAATAAAACCTTATTTAAGGTGCGAATACTGTATCATTGAAAATTTATATAAAGGAGAAGGTGGGCAGAGCAGAGAAAAGGGAAGAGGATAATATCAATGATATAAAATGGATAATTCAAAAAGTAGATAAGGCGAAAATAGTTTTAGCGAACATAACAAAAATTAGGAGCCTTCGTTTTAAAAGAGTCATTTCTAAGGTTTATCGTTCTTCTTAGGGCCTTACTTACAAAATATTAAAATAGAATAAGAGATAGAAATGAATGAGCAGGAATTATGACTGGGTAAAGTGATTGATATGATATATACAATATTATTATAAATAGTATTAATATTTTTAGATACAAAACAAGCCTTAGCAAACATCGAAACCTTTAGGAATGGTAAACTCAAAAGACTGATTAGTTTTACAGATGTGGGGAAAGCTTGTAGTGAAATCATACATGCCATACATATGGGATACGATGAACTCTACTTACCATATTGGACAGTGTTATTAACTATATATTTTAACAGATGGTTCCCTTGGCTAGAAAGATATATTACGAATAAAATATTTTCTATGTAATAAATGGTAATAAAATAAGGTATCAAAGATTACATCGACGATTATCAAGCTGGTTTTAGGGTCAGAGGGAATGGGGTGTTAAACAGATGCCTATACTATTCGGATTTATAGTGAAAAATTTTCACTAAATTTATTATAATGCAAAATTGACTTTAAAATATACTAATGCATTATTATATTGAAGCCATGCCTTCTCTTCGAAATTCTTTGAAAGATTTTCGGTTTATTTCAATTATACAAATTCTTGTCATGGTCGAAGTTCTTTTAGTATATTTGGAGATAATTGAATGAGGAGGAGGGTATTTAATAAGGTGATTCTTTCATCCCCCATCTCTTTCCTAAGTATTCTTAATATCGTTTCTAATATCAAGTTTAAATTTAATTTAGAATCTGAATTTCTGGTTCAGGTGCAAATATGTTGGTAGCGATCAATTTCATAGGGAAAAACTATAGGTCTTGCAGTGGAGCGCTTGCAAAAGGGGATGCTAATTTATTATTGAAAAATTTTCGAAATTTTTTTAATTCTATTTGTACCCTCTTGTGGCTGGCCTTTGCCTCCCATTCTGCAGGGTTAGGTCTAAGAATTTAGATCTTCGACTATAGTTATTTATAATATACATATATTTCGGTAATCAAATTAAAAGAATATCTAACTCGAATGATTTGCCATTATAACCAATGAAAAATTATTAAATACTTAATCTAAAAACCTCATTCTTTCGATTTTCTTAACGAGAATTTATAAAAATATTTTATACCATGATTTTGCATTTTACTGAATTAAAAGATAAGTGATTCAAAAAAGAACATTATTATATGGAAAAATCAATGCAGAAATGAGTTATACGACCTTAACGTATTCTATGTTTAGGTTTTGTTTTATGATGATGTGTAAGATAATATGATAATATATACAATAACAATGATAACTTATTATAAATAGATTATATAACATTTTTTCCATATAAAATATATTGATTTTAAAAATTATAATATTAAAATGAGCTAATGCCACAAGAAAATAATATTTATTTAAACATGGCCTAAAAAATTGGAGGCAAATTTTTAAAAAATAGGATGCTAATCCATTTAATTTTGAAAAAGGTAACGATGCCACTGAGGCACTATAGTAAATAAGGATAAAACTGAGAAATGCTTTTTAAGTAAATCTCTTACTGATAATTGTAACAGCCTCAAAGTTATTGATCGGGTGTCAATCTCCTTATTTGGGTCTCCATTAAATAGTTTTAATCCGATAGTAACTTAATAACTAGCGTAAATAAAACAACTTTTTTGCTTAGTCATACTGTAAAATTTTCCACCCGTAAATCTTGGTATTTGATAAGGAAATTAGAATGGCTTTCAAAAATTTTGAGGCATCTTCTTTATTATTTCGCTTCCCTTTTCTTCCTAGATTTAAAAAAAAAACTTCCTAGAAGTTATTCTTAGCATCAACTTCTCTTAGTTTAATTGGGCAATAGTCACAATTCTGAACGCAAAAGTGGGCTTAAATTTATTCCTCTCAATTTGGTAATTTGTTAGCCTCCCTTTCATCCCATCAATGCAAGTAGATTATTAGTAACTTGTGAAGGGAAGAGATAGTCTTTTTGAAACTGGTTGTGATGGAAAAAATATATATCTCTTTGATAGTTCACAGAATAAAGATACTTTCTCAACCTTCTTCTGGTTAATTTTAAGTGGTGGGTTATAATCCTTTCATTGAAAAAACAGCCTTTATCATATATTTGACAAACCTGAGCAATGAACAGCTAGAGGAAGTTCAAGGTGCCATTCTTGTTTTATTGCTATCAATTAATGAGTTGGGGGTAATTTAAGATTTCACATGTATTTCCCAGATTTTCCCTAAACATCATTACCCCAATTATAACAGTTGAAAAGTCTAAAATTACAAAGTATCACTACCCATCAGATTTTTATCATCACAATAGCTATTTATACCAATGAATCCTTTAGACTCCCTAGGGTAAACTTTTTTCAGATTTTAGACAAAAAATTTTAAATTTATGGGGATCGTGGATCAAATTTTAAAAGTTTACATTCAGTTTAAATAACTGTGTTCCGAGGCAACAATCTGAGTTTACTCAAAATTCAATGACGGCCTTCTTATTCTATCTTTTTTTAAAACATATTTATATGTATTTTTTTATATATGTTTTTATATTGATATCGTTTTTATAGTTGTTTATTTATAATTTATTTGTTATTTTTTAAAATAAATAAATTTGACCTCAAATAAAACAAAATGTATTGGCAATTATCATAAAATTATATTTATATACATTCAAGTTAACTGCAGTGATTTCTAATATAAAGGAGGGAGGGGTATGCCTCAAAATCATTAAAATTTAATGAGAATATTGAGTAAGTAAAATGTAGTTTTGAAAACCCTATCCAGATTAAATAAATTGAGTTGGGATTAAATTTTATGGGGAAGGGAATTTGGATAACCTTATTGGATATACTTCCTTATGTTACTCCCATTCAAATTAATCACTCAATTATCTGACCTATGAAATTTAACAATTTTATATAAATTTATTAACATATACAACTTCGTCAATCTCTTATAGAAAAGTTGAGTATACTATAATAAAATTGGTAAAAATAAAATTATGATATTTAACGGGAGGATCTTTTTATCTATGGACTACACCTTGCTATCAGGCGCGTACGCAGCGGGGGGGGCAGAAAGACAAATCCCCCCCCCCCCCCCCCCAAAAAGCCAAAAAATGCAGATGCCGGATTATATTTTTCAAAAATATTATTGCTAATATTAATTTATATTTGTTAATATTTATTCTTATCTCATATATACATATATATATATATATATATATTTTATTTATCACATTCATCTACTAAGTTATTTTATCAATCAATTTCGATTTCAAGTTTTCCTTGGCGTAATTTACCTATTATTTTCAAATTTTAGTGGCGTAATATTTATCTAAATTTCTAATAAAATAATCTGAAACTCCTTGTCCAACAGGGAGAAAAAAATTGCAAGCTTGTCCAACGAGATCGAGTCTCCGCCACAGTAACAGCTATTTTGGAGTTAGAAGAGCTGATTATTAATGCTATTACTGAAATATCACAATGGCTTGAAAGAAATATTTCCTCAGAAGCAAGAAAATTATTAAATTCAATACTTATTCCAAATTTTTTTTCTCATTAGAATGTATTATTTAATTATACAACTATTTTATGTAATACTTTTAAAAACATAACATTGACTTGATTAAGAAGATGAGAATAGCGGAGAGCATTTTATTAGAACTCAAGGAAATAGAGCTAGTGTTGTTGAAGAATTTTATATTTTATATGTTATTGTTGAGTCAAAAGCAGAGCTATACGTGTTAAATATTTGTCCCCCTCGACTTGCAGCAAGCAAGCTCATCATCAAAATATTAATATAGGATCAGTAGAAGAGTATTATAAAACAAATGTCCCCTCTCCCAACATTTTTCATATGGTGATAGAAAAAAAATATAAATATTTGTTATATTTTTATCATGAAGATGTTAAAATATCTTATGATGCCTTATTAGCTGAATAACTATGATTAAAAGATTAACTATGGTTGATACAGTCCCAAAAAATGCTATGGATGCTTTTTATTTCAAACACATTTTAGATTATACTCACAATTATTAAAATGGTTATATATATATTAGCAGCTCTTTAGTAAACTAATGAGAGAACATTCACTTTTTTAAGAAGAATAACAGAGCCTTGCAAAGGTACCATTTGCAGGACCAGGCCCAGATTTTATTTTAAAATTTTTTCCGGCCCGGGTTTTTTTTAAAAAAATTTTCAGGCCCGGCCAGGGTGTTTTTTAAAAAAAAAATTACGAGCCCGGCCCGGGTAAAAAATTAAAATACGGTCCGGCTCAGGGGCCGGGCCTGCAAGTCTGTGAAAAACATACCTCTGAAATACAACATCTGAAAGTAGATTGAATGATTTGGATCTTTTGAATATTCATAGACATTTAACGCCAAGCAAGGATTGATAATTGAAAAATTAGCTCAAAACATACAAAATACAATTATTCCTAAGAAACTTTTTGTGTATTAATTTATATTTACAACATTTAAATTTTTTATACTTTATATATTTTAAAAGCTCAAAAAATTCAAATTTCAATTTTGGGTCATTTAGGTGATTCATATCGTGGGTTATATTCACTTTATATTTTATGATTCACATTTAAATGCCGGTTTATATATATAATTTTTTTAATTCACATTAGTTTAAAATTGTGTATTAGAAAAGTTATTAATCCTAATAAATTTATGCTTAGTATTTTTAATTAAAAATATTATTTCTTAAAAAAATTTATTATCCCCCCCCCCCCCCCCCCCAGACCAAATTCCTGCGTACGCGCCTGCTTGCTATATATAATATATATATATATATATGGTTTTTAAAATGATTCCCCTTGGGGGCTCAACTAAAAAAATTTATGGGGAGCTTCGTCCCCCATACCTCCCCCCCCCCAATTTGCGGGCATTTGGCCGGGTTTTATATTGATATATTGTATTTTATAAAATTTGTTAACTCTGAACAATTATTCTGAATTTCGTATTTTGTATATTATGCATACAAAATAAACTGGCATATAAATAATTAAAACAATACAAGACATTTCTAAAAATAATATTTTTTAATAAAAAATCTATTTATTACAGTATAAAATATTTTCGATGGTTGATATAAAAAAATTTTGCGTCTAAAGAATTACAAGTGATAAAAAAGATTAATTAATTCATACATATGCCTCAATTGATATGGTCTTTAAAAACCACATAAGGCTATATAATTCTTAGCAACTTACATTGATAAAAGATCATGAAAGTAATATAACTTTCTGTTACCATTTTAGACAATGTTTTATAGAATGGACTAATAAGAAAAAATTTATAGGCCTTACCAAATTATCAATTCTTGAAGAAGAGAGTATAAACGACAAATCCAAATCATAAAACTATATGGTAGTTAGAGCTTCCACTTAGATGACATGATGGAAGCTAGATAAGTAATCTAGAAAATTATTGTGAGATAATAAATTTCTAAAAGATTATCTTCCATTTATAATTACATATAAACGACTACACAGTTGACCATTATTGCATATCTAAAATATGCAATCATATGCTCTCAACAGCTATAGTAATAATCTTAAATTACATAGTCACACAAATAATAGATGCTGGTTAATTTATAGTCATAGCCATGACACTCACGATGGTAACCTATATCAGAATTTATTATGTTAGATAAATTGATGAAACAAAAACACTAAAAATCTTTAGAAGAAATTATGCAAATATATTGAAGCCTTGAGTTATTTACACGGCAAGGATGGCATATTAGAAATGAAACATTTTGTAACTATAAAATAAGACCCAGAGTGATATCATGAAAGCAATTAAAATTTTATATATTATTGTCGCACCATCTCTAGTTGCAGTGACGAAGCGACAAGTTCACTACTAAGGAAGCAATCAAAAAATTTTTTTTATTTTTGTCAAACTCAAACCATAAAAACTTAAGATTTATAAATAAGTGGTATTCGTCTTTGTTTATGAGTAAGTACTGCATTATAAAAGTTATCGCTAGATTTTAAATTTTTTAATAATTTTTTTTCAATCAAAATCAAAGATAGATTCGATAATCGATTTTGGCTCATCCTGTTTCTGCAATAAGATTTGATTCTTTTTAAAGATGAAAAACTCCATTCGGCACTTGCTGTTGTTGAAGCCAAAGTTAAGATGAATTTTCATAATTTAAAAAACTCTAAAACTTTTCATCAATGGTGCATAATAAAAATTCAAGTATTTCATTAACATTTTTTTTCCTTCTAAATTCAACATCCCGAAACACTACCTTTATTTCGGTTTCCAGCCTGTGTAAGTCGAAAAATTGATAATAAGTGTCGTTTAAATTATTTAATAAATATTTTGGGAGAATTTATTAATATCTAACAATTCGACGAATTTAATATTTTTTGGTGTAAGACACATTTTGAATATCGCTTGATAGTCCGATAAAAACTGCACTATTTCTAAATGATGTTCAATAGTAAATTTTCTTCCGCGAGCAAATAAATTAATTCAATATAATTTCATCTATTTACTGAATTAGATAATTCATCATCACCACAGAATACGAGCTATTGAATTCCAAGAAAACATACAGAGTTGATCAATATTTTTAATATTCCTCTATTTGATTTGACTTTAGAATTATGCTGTTCGATTGATATTTTGCGCATCGAATCTATCATATTTTCAATACGATTTTGGCCAAATGTTTTTAATTGAATAATCGACTGCAAATGAGCCGTTGATTCTTCATGCCGTTTAACTGTTTTTGAAAAATTATTCATATCCGAAAATTTTTTATCATTCCAAACATATTTTTCCTTTGAGAATAATAGGCATAATCAACAATATAGGGAATTAGAAAATTCACATCCAGTGAGACATTCATATTTTTCATATTTATCGATAGAAACATTACGGATGCAAGTTTTGATTTCTTTTTTTAAGTTTTGTAAAATTGGTTCTGGTCTTCCTTTTTCAATAATCAATTTTTTCGCATCAAAATTTCTTGAGCTAAATGATAATGTTAATAAATTTTCAATAATACAATTACAATTATTAAACATTAATTAAGGATTTTAAAAATGAAAAATTTTTTATTTTAAAAAAATAAGAAAAAAAATATTATATAAAAAAATTTTTCTCTTTTATTTATTAAAAAAATAAGCATTTTTTTATTTGCTTCCCCAATGCTTATTTTTTAATGGTAAAATTACACAATACCATGGCATGATTTTCTTTTTATTTATTAAAAAAAATAGGCAATATTAAATTTGCTTCCCTCATGTATAATAGTAAATTTTTTAACGTAGTATAAATAGTAAAAATAATGTTTTTCTTAATATAGTAAAAATTATATTAATCTTTCTAACGTTATAAAAATTATATTAATCTTTTTAACGTTATAAAAATTATATTAATCTTTTTAACGAAGTCAGTTTAGTTTATTTAGCATAGTACAAAGATTATATTAAGTTTATTTAAAAATTTTGTAAAAAAATTTCAAGGTTCGTCACTGTCTAGTTGGTATATTCTATCTTAAAATAATAGTAGTTTGTAATAATATCTAAAATATATTCGTATTAAAAATTTAACTCAAAACTGTTTTTCAAAGAGAAAAAAATAGCTTTCATAAAAAGACGTAAAAAAAAAGAAGAAAAGATATCTAATTATTACATCCATTGTGGGATGAATAATAAGATGTTTAATTATAATAATATTTTTAAATAAATAGATGGCGTATGCAAATTGTTACTTATATTTATTATCAAAAGTATTGATTAGGAAAATTTTAAAAATATTAACTGTAATATATTATATAACTGTCAAATACGTCTGCAAAAGTGGCATTTTACCTAATATTTTATAAATAATTAAATATAATAGAGGATTATAAACTATATGTCTTTTTATTTTTTGTAAATAAATCTCTTATACTTATTTGGATTTGAACCTTGAAAATCATTTTAGAAAGAGACATACGTGATACGTGATAAAAGCATTTTCGCCCTCTGGTTGTGAATATAGAGCTACGCTAGGTTTTCCTCAAAAATCCATCAAACTGGATAGTTAATTAAGGAGAGAAAAAATGAGGAGCCCTTCACACGTTTGTGGGCAAGCCGCACGTACTTGTACGCGCAACAGTCCGAGAACTGTTGCTTAAACGTCTATAGGCTAATAAACAAAAAGAATTGGGCAAAACAAAATCCTATACCCAAGAACTACAAAAATAATTTAATTACTTTAAGGGTGGGTGGTAGCTAATTTTAAGTTTAACATCTTTAATGTAAGCCTTAATAATTACTATCAATAATTGAGAATGTGTTCATATCAATTGAAATTCGAATTTACTCATGAAAATAAGAAAAAGCTAATGGGTTTACTGCAAATTGTTTAAATAGGTGAAAATTCCAGTGAATAGGCAAAAACTAGTCAGTAATAGGTTTATGACTATCCAGCAACGAACACCACACAACGAAGGTTTTTTTCCAGAAAAACAAAATTCTCTATGAAGTGATAAAATAGATTATATAGCTAAAAAGGTCTTTGATATTGATAAAGATATGAGAGAAAGGAACTATGACGCAGAAATATGAACCATCTCCGTAAGTTTTAGGAAATAGAAAAGTAATTGTTGATCAGGATTAACAAAAGGCATTATGGCTTGATTGTTATATGATAGTCTATCACTCACGGAAAAACTCTACCAACAAACATAATTACAAACCTCGCCCCCCCCTGTCGACTGGTTTCTCCATAAATGAAATAACAAGTGGTCAAAACTAAGGGAAAACAAAGCTCCGGGGCTAGATAATATCACAGCAGAAAATCCAAAAATTGCACCTACAACAATATCTTGCTACCTATTTGCCCTCTTTCAATAAAATATGGGAGAGCGGAACTACTGCAGTGGGATGGAACAAATCCTACCTAAGTAACTACTCAAAAAAACTAAGACCACAGAAATTAAAGGGTTACTGAGCTATAACCATCACATCCTGTAGCATATAAAAAAATTTTTTTTTGGTTCACTCAAAAAACCACAAGCATATCACCTACACCGAATCTCCCCCCCCCCCCCCATAAATACATAGGTCTATACAGGCCAAAAAAATATACTGGAGCCAAAATTAGTTAAGAAAAATAATCATGCAGAAAAGTAAGTACAAACACCCTTCTACTTTACATTTGTAAATTATAGCAGAGCTATTGATAAAGTTAACCATGCAGCTTCGTTGTCAGAAAAAGGGAAGACCCCAACATCTTCCAGTTCCAGAAAACCACTAATACATGTTTGGATACTTCGAAATCAATGACGAAGAATATCCCCTACCTCCAAGGTAAAAAAGGAGTAAAACAAGGCTAAACTCTTGCCACTCCTAAATAAAAACATAAAAATAAAAACAAATAGAGAAACACTAGGAACGACCTATGTATTATATGTAGACTCGATTATGATGTAATGTTTTAAAAAAGAAAAAGTTAAAGACTTTAAATCTAGTTAACTAGCAATAATAAAGAAAAATAATAAAATGAATTTTTAACAGTTTTTCCCCTTATTTTTCCCAAGAAAACATGTAACCACTTCAAAAACTTATAGTTAGAACGAGGTAAATGTAATCGCAATGTACTTAGGGAACATACTTAATAATAAAAGTAGTTGCAAAGAGGAAGAAAAATAAGAATACAAAGGCGAGTGGAAACTTTTAAACGTATATAAAAAGTATGGAAGATAAGAGAGAAATCGGTATTTTCTAGACTGAGGGCACATCCACAATTCCTATATTAGTCTATGGAGGGGACGGACATGTTAGAGAGACCAAAGAAACTGGGGAAGAAAAAATAAATAAATAAATAGAAATAGATGACTATAAACAAATAAATGTCTCATAAACAAAAGAGATATCTTCTACCCCAGAAACATTTCGAACTCAAAAACTATGGAAAAATGCAAAACATACCCAAAACTTACTATTAAAAAGAGCCGAAGATTAATTCTAGCCCACACAAGAAACACAAATCACAAACTATTTCTCAAATGCCATTTATATATCTTAACTCATATAATGGGAAAAGTATAGAAGTACAACAACACCTGAGACATTGTATATGTAATGTGTGTAATTAAAAATATGGGACGGACCGACTTAAATTAGTACATTAAGTCAATAAGATAAAAAAAGTGAATGTCAGTGAAGCAAGTAATTCACAGAAAAGGTGAAAGACAAAGTCAGGACGTAAATTGAGAAATGAAGAGATTAAATAACCTGAAATCCAGAATAAAAAAATAAAAAAAATTATAAGAGATTTAGGTAGTTTGATTTAATTTTTAGTAATTTCTTTATAGATTTTTTGTTTTTATTTAGCCTTAGGAACTGTTTCAAATTTAAGTTTAGATCCATTATGTCCTTCAAGGCTCTGTAGAACCATAATGTCTTATATTTGCAATATGTTTTCCCATTAAAGGAGTATAACCAAATAGCATCAATAACGAGGCTATTGTTACTATGGTTTCTCAAAATATAGGCAAAGAAAGTAAGACGCTTCTTTTTTAAAGACACGTGAACTTGGGTATGGTTAGACATCTTCCAAAGGTTTTCATTCGAGATAATATTAGGGTAGAAAATTCCATTTATTATTCTTAGACATTTATTACAAATGTTTGTAATTTCCTAGTTTCGGTCTTAGTAATCTCCCATATATCACCGCCATAAAAGAGAATCGGGATGATGGTTGAGTTGAAAATAAGGAGTCTTGTGAAAACGGATATCTCTCTAGCTTTCCACAGTTTAAAAAATTTATAAAAAGCCGCCCTAGCATTTTGTATATGGATTTTTAGTTCCTCTTTACAACGACCTTTATTGTCAATGGTTACACCTAGATATTTAAAGGATTTCACCACCTTAACCATCCCTAAACCACCAAATTATTCAGAAAAGGCGCCTGAGACGAGGGAATTATCACTGTTTTATCAAAGTTTATATCCAAGCCAACCTTAAGACTAAAGGAGTTCAATATAAAGATCAAATTTTGGATTTCTTGCAAACTTTTTGTTATCAATACTATGTCATCAGCATTACATATCACCCTATTTTCCAAGAAGCACGACTGACTGGACCATAATTCTAAGAGATTCGCAGTAGCCAGCGTATCTACTATGATTTTATTCATGAGTATATTAAACAATAGCGGGGAAAGAACACACCCTTGTTTTACCCCTTTCTTTGTTCTAAAAGATGGAGAAACCTTATCATTGATTTTTAAGGAGGCAAAAAGACTACTATAATTGTTTTAAGGTTCCTTATAATATTAGAGTCAATGCAACATTCGGTTTCCATAGCGCATCATGGTTAACATTATCAAAAGCACGTTTAAAGTCGATAAAAATAAAGTAAAAAGGTAATTTATACTTCTCACATTTCTTCATTATAATCTTTAATTGGTTCGTTTATATTTCTATTTGGACGGTAAGCACAAATGTATTTAGACAAAAGGTTTGGTGTAGAGGAAAGAATGCGGTTTTTTAAAAGAACCATAAAAACTTTTGATGCAATAGACGTGAGAGCGATGGCTCTATAATCCTTAAATTTAGATGGATTAGGAATTTTCGGGAAGTTGCAAAAGATAGTCCTATTCTAATCCGCCGGCATCATTCCAGTAAACCATATCTTATAACACAAAGGCAGTAAGAACCGAGAAATCGCTAAGGGAGCTGCTTTCAGATGTTCTCCTGTAATTATATCCATACCCGGAGATTTATTATTCCTAAGCTTCTTAATAGCGGCCACAATTTCAGCCAATGATAAGTTTGCGTCCAATTGTCCAACACTTTGACTAGTGGGTGGGATTAAGGTAGGCCTCTTTGAGTCAAAGACTCCCATATAGTGATCCAGCCAACGCCATCTGTTCGTCGGGGTCAGTAATTAACTTATTATTATCCAGCCTTATAGTTGGAAGTGTCTTAAACACTTTGGCTTTACAAAAGTAATTTAGTTTCTTGTAGGCGTCGAAAGTTCTATTCTCCCTCATATCCCTGTCTATCTCAAAGGCTTTTTAGCAATAAAAATCCTTCTATCTCTCCTTAGGAGTCTATGAATTGAGGTCCAGTGACCATCGCGCTCTCCTTGTAGCTTGAGTTGAGCTATCATACGAATGGTGTCATCGGATAGCCGTTCCTGTCTTGGTGAAGAATTGTTGATGTTAGGGAGATGGTTGTAGGCATCAAACAGGTTGTTTTTGAAAGCCGCCCAACATTCTTCAACAGACTGAGACTCCGATGAGGATAAGAAAGTTACCTCCCTACCATTTAAGATTAGATCCAGCTGTAGTTTGACTGCAGAACGTTGCAGGTGTGTTGCATTCCTTTTCCAGGAAAGGTATCTAGGCTATGGTTAGAGAGAATGACGCCGAGAGTTTCCCCATAAATTTCTCACAGTAATACTAGCTCTGATTAAGTTATGATCAGAAATATAAATATTAGGCATTGCTTTTACATCAATGAACCAGCTATGAATGTTCGAGATGATAAAATCGATCTGAGATTTGGTATTATTTCTTCTGAAGGTTAGGGTGTTGGATTCGCTGTGTGAAAAGAAAGTATTTTCAATCTTGAGGTTTATACTCCTGCACATCTCCAATATATTCCTACGGTCATCACTATTTAATTGAGTGAGAGCTGCATTTCTAATTACCCTATCTCTAATAAAGGATTCATCTTTTCTGATCCTAGTATTTAAGTCCCCAAGTATTATCAAATTACGACTCCTAGGAAGAGAGTTAACAATGTTTTCTAGGTCATCAAGGAATGGGAGCCATTCGTTTCTTCTAGGCGGGGCATAAACATTAATTAAGATTGTTTGTCTGAAGCAGGTATTCAGGTATAGCAAACCGCATCTCTACGAAATGGGCACAAATTTATCTACGTTTGCATAATCTTTTGCTGATAAAAAAAGCAACCCCCGACCAATTATTGGAAGTGGTGCCAGAACTATACATTACAAAGTTTTTAAAGGTGGCCATATTATTATCTTTTGAGTGGGCTCCTGTATCGCGATCACATCCATTTTTTCGTCGGCCATGAGTTAGAAAAATCATTAATTTACTCATTATACCATTAATATTAAGCGAGGACATGAGAAAATTTCCTTTCAAACCACTCGGGGGCTATTCGATATCAGATATATATACAAATATTATATAACATGATTTATTACAAGTGGTCATAATACAGATATTATACTTAGTTTAAAAAGAAAAAGGAAGAAAAAAATTACAAGGATGTCTATAGGTCTTAACTCATAATAGAAAGAGTAGAAACAGGGTGAGGTAATTCAAAAGCAATGCCGAGGCAAGGGGGAAGAAAGTGATTGTGGGTTTATCAGTTTTAAAGCAAGGATATTGTCTTATTTACCTTAAAAAGAAAAAGAATTGTGTAAAGGAAATTTCTTGGGAATTCCGATAAAAGGAAAACATGTTTCCTAAGGGAGAGCCAATAGGAAAAAAATAAATAGATAAGATTATGAAAGAGTTTCCTAGGACTAATTTAATATAAAAGAAACCTAAATATTGGAAGAAAAGATGAGGCCACCTAAAAAAACTTCAAAAATAGATAAAAACAAATAAAAACGAAATGAAAAGAAAAGATAAAGATAATTTAATAAAGAAAAATAAAATAAAATATAATAAAATTTAAAACTGTATAGAGAAATATTTACCTCCATATCTCTGTGCACACTTGGAAACCGAGTTGACATAGACATTATAATGGAAAAAGATTTAAAATTTGAAAGGAAATAAAATACAGCTTGCTTATAAAAATAAAAGTAAAACTTTACAAAATTTTTGTTTAAGAGAAGACTATGGAAAAGAAAATGATTAATAAAAATAATTAAGTAAAACAATAATAAGGGGAAAAAATTCAGGATGGGATAACCTAATAACTTAGCAATAACCAAAATTATAAATGATACTAAGCTCTAAATAAATAAATACAAATATTAATAACAAGTTATATAAGACATTCCCAAAAAGCAAGAAAGAGAAAAATTTAAATGTTAAGAAAAGAGAGATCGATGGCGCCCAATATTAGAAAAAACTTTTATTTTAAGAGAAACAAAAAGAATTAATATAACAGTGGCGCCTAGAAAGTTAAAAATATGAAATATTAAAAATAAAATTTTATTTATTAGTTATATTTTTAGCCAAAATAAAATTTTTTTTTTTCTCTTTAGCTTTCACCTTTTCTGGTGGTAAGCTCCTTCAACATCTCTCTCCACTTTATGTTATTCATACAATCACTTTTATCTATTTTATACTTCTTTATATTGGCTCTAACTTTATGGCCCCATTGAAGTTTTGGCCTTCCTCTTTTACGTTTGACCATCACTTTCAAACTTTCAACTTTATTTCCTATGTAGTTCATAGGCCTTCTCATTGTGTGCCCATACCACCTAAGTCTGTTTACCATTAACTTAGTCTTGGGCACTACCTTTAAACTATTTAGTATTCTTGTACTGTTCACTTTATCCTTTCTTGTTACCCCAGCAATCATCCTCAGCATTCTCATCTCCATAGTTTGTAGACTTCTCTCGTCTGATTCTTTGGTTGGCCATGTTTCCGAACTATATAGAATAGTTGGTTGTACTATGGAACTGTAAATTTTTCCCTTTAATTTGTGTGGGATTCTTTTGTCAAATAGCACTCCAGATAAAGATCTCCACTTTAACCACCCTTGATTAATCTTACTCTTTATCTCTTTTTCTATTGTGCCGTTTGTTTGTATAGTGGAGCCCAAATATTTGCAGCTTTCAATTGCGGATATCTGCCAATCATTTATATCAATACTCTCCGTTTCATCTCCTCCTATCACCATATACTCCGTCTTTTCTCTATTTACTTTTAATCCGTGCGTTTCTATAATATTTATCCAATTCACTAATCTTTCTTTCATTTCATCCTTGGATTCGGCAAGTATCACAATATCATCTGCAAATATCATATTCCACGGGACTGTTTGAGGTATAGACTGTGCTAATACATCTATTACTGTAATGAAGAGAAGTGGGCTGAGAGCCGACCCTTGATGAACTCCTTCGGCTATTGTGAAGCCTGCTGAAGTACCTGTTACGCTACGGACCATTGTTGTATGTCCCATATACATATCCTGTATTATTCTTATATATTTTTCGGGAACTTTTTTGTGGCGTAGCGCCCACCAGATAAGTTTTCTTGGGATTCTATCGAAGGCCTTTTCTAGATCGAGAAAGACCATGTGTAGCTTTTTGTTCTTTTCCCTGTATTTTTCACTCATTTGCCTAATTGCATGGATAGCATCGGTTGTTGATCTTCCAGGCATAAAGCCAAACTGTGTCTCTCCTATTTCGATTATATCTCTTAATCTTTTTTCTATTATTTTTTCGTATAGTTTTAGAGTGTGACATTAGTTTTATGCCCCTGTAATTTTGACAATTGTGTGGATCCCCTTTATTTTTGAAGATAGGAACTAGATAGCTCTGCCTTCATTTTTGGGGAACCTCTTCATTTCCAAGTATTTTATTGTACAGATTTGTGAGGAGATGTATTCCATCATCTCCTAGTGCTTTAAGGCTTTCTATTGGAATATCGTCTGGACCCCTAGCTTTGTTGTTTTTCATATGCTTGAGGCATGTGATTATTTCTTGTTCTGTTATAGATTGTACAAGGTTTTGACAAGAGGAGTGTTCGTCGAGATGCAATATGTGGGAATTAAAGTTGAGAAGCTCCTGAAAATATTCTTTCCTTCTATTCATTATTTCTTTTTCCTTTATTATCAATTTCCCATCTTTATTTTTGATTACTTTCGGAGCTCCGTTTATATCCCTAGAGTTCTTTTCTCGCTGTTTGGCTAATCTGTATATTTTATTTTGCCCTTCTTTGGTATGTAGATCTTCGTACATGTCACCGTATGCCATAGATTTGGCCCTAGCCACCGCCTTTGTAGCTAATCTCTTGGATTTTTTGTATCTTGACTTGTCATCTGCATTTTTGGATTTGTACCATATTTTATAAAGGGCTTTTTTCTCCTGCATAGTGGTTTGTACCTCTTGATTCCACCACCATAGTTCTTTGTGTGATTTGTTGCCTCCTCTTGTCAAGCCTAGCGTCAATTTTGCAGTGTCTATTAATCTGGATGAAAGGTCTGTCCAGATTTTTTCACTGACTTGTGAGCAATTTATTGTTTCAATGTTTGCATTGATTGCAAAGGCATCTGTCATTGTTTTTAATTTGCCCCATTTGATGCATGGTTCCAGTTTTATCTTATTTTGAGTGGATTTATTTGAGATTTGTAAATCCATGATTAGTAGCTTGTGTTGCGCGGCGATATCTTCTCCTGGGATGACTTTGCAGTCTATTACATCTTTTAATCTTCTGCGAGAGATTAGCATGTAATCTATCTGTGTTTTCCTAGTACCACTTTCATATGTTATTAAATGACTGTCTTTTTTCCTATAGTAGGTGTTGGTTAAGGCAAGGTCGAAGGCTTGCGCAAATTTCAGTACGTGCTCTCTTCATCATTTCTTTCTCCGTATCCAAAACCACCATGATGCCTTTTGTAGCTATCTCTTGCTTTCCCCACATGCGCATTTAAGTCACCACCAATTATGACTAGGTCATCCTTAGGGATTTCCATTACAGCTTCATCAAGGATAGCTCTAAAGTCATCTTTCTCTTCTTCCTTGCAACCCGTTTGAGGAGCATATACTGATAGGATGTGTAGTATTGATTGACCAATGCAGAGTTTTATCTTCATTAGTCTATCAGAGATCTTGTTGACTTCTACTACTGAAGAGGTTAGGTCTTGGCTGAGGATGATGCCGACACCGTTCCTATTGCTAACAAGTCCATTATAGTACAATTTATACCCATCTTCAATCATCAAAGTTTTCTGTCCTTTCCATTTCGTCTCTTGTATGCACGCTATATCAACTTTTCTCTTGCATTGATGCCAATTCTCTAGTTTTACCTTTAAGCGTCCCAATATTCAAACTTGCCAGTCATGTCTTCTTTGCTTTGACCTTTACTTTATTTTTCACAGGATGGAGGTCTACACTTTGCGCGTCGCATGGAGGGAACGCCCTAGCTTTCATATTCATATTTCCATTTATTTCTGTCATTTTGTTTATTGGACAGGTATCCTTAGCACCCTGCTGTCCAGGCCTGTCGGTGACCGGGGTGTCATCTCTAAGCTCCGAAATTCATCATACCATATGTCTTTACACATCCGTCATCGAAGAAAAACTTTGAAAGTTTTTGTTCCTTACCAGGATTGAACCTGCGTCTTTGTTCATACTCGTGTTTCAAATCGTACATCTTACCCATTAGGCCACCCCGGCCAAAATAAAAATATATAAGAAAAATAATAATTTCATGAAAAAGTCGTTTGAATTAAAAGAAAAACATAAATAAAATTAATAAATAGACAAAATAAATAAGTAAAATAAAATAAGAGAAAAAAAATAAAATAAAAAGATCAGTATGGCTGCCAGTAAAACGAAAAAGGGCTATAGGGAAATAATGTATTATTACTATTGTTCTTTGGAGACTAACAGTAAAGAAATTAACTAAGATTCAGGAGAGGGGCATTATAAAGAGAAAGAGTAGGCCACGGAGAAAGGAGACTCACTAAGAACTATGTTTGTAATCTAGTAAGAAGTGATTTATCGTCAATAGAAATAGGTACCATATACGGTGAAATTTAGGAACCATATATGGGGAAAATATGGCAAGTACAGAATAGATATATCTTTTATACTACTAGAAACATATTTGGGCGGGAGTCATAAAAATATTAGCGAGTGGGAAAAAGCTAATGGCAATTATAGGAAAAAATTTGTTGGGGAAATAGGCCTCTTTTTTTTAGGCATTATAAAAAGACTACTGTGATTATATAACGTCAATCTGGTTAGGGAAATAGGCCTTTTATGGGACATTTTACCATGACTACTTTGAATATATTATATCAACTGTGAAATAACAAGCACATAAGGATTTGGTTTGAATAATTAGTCATATACCATTTATGCTAGTAAGGTAAAAGTATATGAAAAAGGTAAAAAGCAGCAAAATTTAAATAAGATAGATGAAAGCAAAAAGTCGCATTTTACAAATCTTCTGTACGAGTTCTGTAGAAATGGTTTAATAATTTTCAAAAAAAAAAAAAATTAGCTCATACTATAAACTAGTAGAAGCCCGTCAAAAATGACGGGGAATGAGATTTTTATTCATTTTTTACAATAAATGTCATGCCAAGTTCACAATATTAGGAAGCATCCAAGATCTTATAATTTTAAAAAAGTTTATCAAGCCCAGCTCAACCCTTAATAATTTGTTAAATAAAGATATTAAAGTATATTTTTTTACTTTTTCATTACCTGCCTTCCCAGAAAATATCATGGTGGTAGAGAATTAAGACGCTACAAATTATACTGAAACATGGTGAAATATGGAAAATGTTAATATTATTCTAAAAACACGTAAGAGATGATTAAAATATAAAATTAAAAATAAATATAATAAAATTTTAATGATGAAATATTTAAAATAAGACAATAATGATAAAACAAAATTCATAGATTAATTAGAAGATTATTAGTAAAAAAAATTTAAGGATGTTGAAATACGATGAGTAGGATAAAGGGATGAAGTCGCACGTACATAGATATCAGTGGAAACCGAGATACGATAATTATGAAGATTCGAGACATACAAATAATTATGAACCAAGATATAGAAACAATTATAATCCTAGAGTTTATGAAAATGATAGGGGGTATAATGGGCCAGGACCGTATAATAATTTTACAAGATTTAACAATAAAAATAATTATAACTACAATAACTATAGATATAATAATAATGATAATTACAAATATAATGAAAATAATTATAGATATTATAGACATCAGAACGAATTGAGATACATACCTAGATACAATAATAATCAGAACAATAATCAGTCATACAACAACTGATTTGACGTAAATAGAATGGATGATGATGACAAGGCAAATGATGATTACAAAGTTACGATATATCTTAATGATTTACCAATAGTCATGCAGATCAACACCGGGTCACGATTTTCGATATTGCCGATTAATATTGCTAGAAAGATAGGAATCAAAGTCTTAAATAAATCGGATACGAATCTGACTGGCTATGATGGGAAAAGAATAGAGGCGCTAGGAATTGTTAAAATAAAAGTGAGATATGAAGACAAAACTCAAAACTTAGATGCTTTTGTAGTCTAAAATGACAAAATCGCAATTCTGGGAAGGACGTGGATAAAAGTTTTTGGGAACATACTTAATAAAATTGTAAATATAATTGAGGAAAATAGAAAAGTAGATAGTAAAAATTATGAAGATACATATTACAATAAAAAGCATGAAAATTATAATTATAAATATCATAATAATAAAAACTTGAATAAAATTGAATTATGTAAATTAATACCAAATGTTAAAAAATAAATAAATTCTAATAAATTAGAAGAAATAAATTTGATAACAATTGAAGAAATAATAGTTATTAAAACAATAATGAAATAAAAATTGAAGAAAATAATAAAATAAAAAATTTTATAATTAATAAAAAATTTATTGGAAAAGAAAATTAAAACAAAGGTGATATAATATCGTGATGTTGAAAGGGAGATTAGGAGTACGATATGAAGATCGTATGTTGAAAATGGAAGGAGAAAGAGAAATTTTGTTATAAAGAACAAGTTAAAGAGAAATTATGATATAAAAAAATTGTTTAAATTGAAAAATAAAGGAGTAAAATTTAAAAATAAAAATAATTAAATAATAAATAAAAATTATAATATAAAATGAAACATCCAAATATTCTAATATTCTATATTCCATGATTCTTATGATTGATCTGATAAATTATTTATTTCATTAACATTATTCCAAAATTATTTTATTTGAGATATATTGATCATAACATTGATAAAATGATAATAAATAACGAGATGAACAAGCTAATAAATAAAAATTATAATATAAAATGAAACATCCAAATATTCTAATATTCTATATTCCATGATTCTTATTCTTATGATTGATTCTGATAAATTATTTATTCCATTAACATTATTCCAAAATTATTTTATTTGAGATATATTGATCATAACATTGATAAAATGATAATAAATAACGAGATGAACAAGCTAGTGTGAAGATGATGTTCAAGCGAATGATTAGATGATAAGGATAACAAGCTAAAATTAATGAAAAGATATGACTGAGGCTAAACAACAACAAAATATCAAATGCAAATTCTACAAAGGAGAAAATTTTTTTAGAGGTGGAAGAAGTGAACAAGTTCAAGTTCAAAATTCGAAAATTCAAAGTCAAGTTCAAGTTCAAAAATTCAAAGTCAAGTTCAAAAGCGAGAATATGACCTACGACATAGAAAATGATTGTTATAAATAAATAAAATTTTGTAAAAAAATATATATATAAAATTTTGAAAGAGAAATGGGATGATCAATACAAACAGCAAATCAACAAGCAATGTTCAACTAACGACGTTTCAACAATGATGTTCAACCAACGATGTTTCATGATGTTCGATAATCGATTCAACTAACGATAATCAGATGGTCAAACAAACAATCTAAAGATATACGAACAAATGACTAATGGAGCAATTGAGAAACAAATGACTGGAAGTGACGATAAGAAACTGAGGAAAGAAGACATAAAAAAAAGGTGGAAGTGTTAATATATAATTTGAATATTTTTTACTTTGTAATGGCCTTTTGTATAAATCTTTTCTTTTTTTAATGACCTTTTAAATTGTATTAATTTTCGTAAAATAATAATATATATATATAGCTGTAAAAATTGTAAATATTTAGAGTATAGTAATTTTTATAAAATTAAAAATAAATTAAATAAAGATATTAAAGTATATTTTTTTACTTTTTCATTACCTGCCTGCTCAGAAAATATTTGTAAAAGATATTCCCAAGTCAGGTGCAAGCTAATATTAATTTTGAGGTTTCAAGCCCAGTCCTACCCATTATAATTTTGAAAAATTTTTCCCGCCTCGGAGATAGTTAAATTTTTAATATCATGACATGAACGGGAAATATCTGATTTACCATAGTCTAATAAAAAAAACATGTAAATTCCGTATTAAGGGAAACTGGGAAGGCCTGGGCAACCAATTATTAGAGAATCATGACAAATAAAATAAAAATAACCGACTTTTATACTTTTTTGTAATATGATCAATTAAAATTATATCTAAAAAATATGTTGTTTATTATATAGGGTTATTGTTATTTTTCAGATAAATTTAATGTATGTCTTGCATTTCTGAAATATTTGTCAAAGAATTTGATAAGGGATATATATTTTTTATGTTAAGTAAAAAAAAATGCTGTCTATTTAAATTACAAAAATGCCATTAAACACTAATGAAACTTATATGCAAATTATATATTTTTTAAGATATTTTTTTTTATTGACATATAAATTTAGGATAATTTTTTTAAAAAATAATGATTTATTATGTATTTGATAAAATTAAGAGCAAATCCTTGTTGACATTTAAATTTTTGATGGAAAAAGCGACAAAATAAATCTGGACGGTCGTCTGGAGAGGAAATAATTAATGTAATTTTATATCATTTAGGGTTGTAGATGAAAGTGATGACGGATTAACAAAGCAGTGTACAAAACACATTACGGCCTGATAAAGATGATATGCCTATGCCTTTGGGATACTGGTAAAAGAAGAACGCAAAACGATATTTCTGTCAATGTCAGCATTGGTATCCCCCTCTAAAATAGAATCATGAACAACAATGTTAACTCAACCATAAAACGGTCGTAAGTATTGTTATAAAGGCCACGACAGAACTACTGCATATATTTCCAATAATAAAGTTGATGAAATTGGCCGTACTGTACATTCAAGTTTGAACATTCCTCTAAATATTCATGAAAGTTTCTCAGAGAATCGGATAAAGTAATATTTATATTAACTCCTAGTGAAGTGAATGATAGTACAGAATTAAATGTTTATATTTGTTAAAAATTAGGCGGAGGCATAGGGATTGTGGTAGTGGTGATAGTATAATTTGGAGAACTGGTTGAAAATAAAATAACATAGATATAAAACATAAGATAAAAAAAACCTCCAGATTAGTTCATTTCAAGCGTAGTTCTTTATTATTTTGTCTACCAGTAATTCTAGAACGGGTAAGGCGTTTGTTTAATCGTCATTATTTTCTTTGCTTATCGTTAATAATAGATTCATCATGTTTTGTAGCAATGTGAGGGATTAGGGTTAGCCTAGACAAATAAAGAAATCAGGCAAAAATATAAATAAACTATTGTTGAAATTAAACAAACATTAAAATAATGTAAAACTGGTAGATGGGTCAATATTAGATGCATATTTCTAGTAGTTGGAGGGCTATCATCAAAATAAATTTTTGGGGGACTTATCAAGCCTATTATGATATTTTAAAAGTTAAAAAATAACATGATGAATGTAATGTTATTAAGATTAAAATTAATTAATTGTAAGGTAATTAAAAAATAAGATTAAAAAAGGGGGGAAAAAGGAAGGTATAAATTATTATATTATAAAAAATAATAAAAATTAAATTAAAGGAATTGATAAGGTTTTGAGAAATAGTGGTTAATAGATAATAGAGATAGAAAGAAAAGAATGAGATAATAAAATTTAGTGATAAATAAATTCATTAAGGGAGGGGAAAAAAATAAAGAAAGAGATATTTAAGAATATTTCCTAAAGGAACAAGATTTAATTTTTATTAATACTACTAAGCGGAGAATACTAGTTGACAAAATTAGCTCTAATAAGACCTATTCACCGGTATATAAAAAACTTATAGGGTTGGCAGTCATATTTTTACCACTCCATATATTGCAATTAAAAAGTGCATGATTACCCTTTATCTAAATGCCAATTTCGGAAAAATCAGATTTAAAAGTTTAACAAATTAACTATTTGGAAAGTTAAAATTGGTGCTTTATAAAAAATTCCAGATTATTTTCGAATATTTGGTTATCTTCTTAATTATTGGTTATGAAAGAAAAATATGAGTATAAAAAATTGTAATGTAAGTACTGACAAAAATTGTATGTATGTTCAAAATAAATATACAAGTTGAGTATCTTGTAGAGATTTCATCAATGTGTAATTGATAATACGAGATGAAAATTGATAAGGTAATCTAAAAAATAAAGAAAGGATTAAGTGAAATAAAAAGTTTCATTCATATTTACAAAGTTGAGGGAATATTGTTTTTATCAATTCAAAGACGATTTTTCAAATCTCTCAATCCATGTTAGGTATGTGTACACCATCTATTCTCGAAATTGCATTCATCTGTTTGTATAAAATAAATAAATAAAATCAACAAATAAAAAAAAAAATACGTACCGATGACATGACGTCACGATGACGTAGTGAGGACATCGGAAAATTATAATATAGATGTATAAAATATATTAGTAAGGAAAAAAAAATATATTATAAAAAATTTTCTTTCTCTTTTATTTTTAAAAAAATAAACCTTTTTTTTGTTTGCTTCCCCAATGCTTATTTTTTAAACGTAAAAATTAAATACATATGATTTTTTCCTTATTTAAAGTAATAATATGATTAGTTGTAACACATTTACATAATGTGAAAAAACATTCTTATGTGGTTAAATAACTTTTCGTTATTATTGTAAAAAATGTTTTGATATAATTTTAAAAAAAAATTATTAATAATTAAAGTTTTAAAGTTTTAAAACTTTAATAAAGACTAACATCAAAGTTATGAAAATTTTTCAAAATTTCAAAAAGTTCGAATATAGTTTTTTAGTAACTCACTGAAACTCGGGAAAATTTTTAATATTATTTTTTTTTTAAATATTTATTATTTATTTTGTTTTAATATTATTTTTATCAAAAAATAATAAATATGCGATCGCACAAATTTTAAAATTTAATATTTTTTAAAGTTATAACAATCTTAATGAAAATGGATATGATCATTGCTCGTTAAATCGCAGCAGAAACTTTAAAGAACCAAAAAATATATTGACTCATGGTATTGAGCGTTTATGGAGGAATCTTAAGGCGAGCAAACCCAAAACTGGTAGAAAATCTTCCTCTCATTTATGTGAATATTCTTATTTTCGTAATATTAATGTCAAATTTAAGTAAATTAATTAAAATTTTAAATGACATAAATTTATATAGAAGTATTTAAGTTTTTCTTTAAAATTTTATATATCTATATTATCAGTTTATATATTATTTATATTCAAATAAATTGCTTCTAAGTGAGCAAAAACTTACAAAACTAAAAAAACTTTCAAAACTTACAAAAACTTATAAAATATCAAATTTAACTAATCCAATTTTAATTAATATACTTAATAGAACGAAAAAGATCTTAAATTTAAAAAAGTCGAATCATAAATAATGTTATCATAAATGCCAACAAAATGGACTACTTTTGTGGAAATAAGAACTAAATAAGATAAATGAAAGCAACGAGCTACAACATAATTACTGTAATAATATATATTTACGAAAACTACATACAATACGAAGTTTAAAAATACCTAAGAATTAATAAAAGTCGCACCACTTTTAATAACAAAAGTATTATGAGGAAAGGAAATGAAAAACATTTTAGACCTAAAGAGAAATATTCAGTCAACTTAATATTTTTTGTGAAGCTAACATATTAAAAAAATTTAAAAAAACTAATAAACTATTTAATTTTAGCTAAATAAAATATCTAAAGTAACTAGAAAATTAACCCATGTGAAACTAAAACCTTTAACATTTAATAAAATAAAATGTCTAACTATTTAATAAGTTATTTAATAAAAACTCTAAAATCTTCTAAATTTGACAAATATGAAGCTGAAAACATTTAAAATGTTATAATATATACTAATCCAATGTACTTATTTTATGAAGTTTAAAACATACCTTTAACAAGGTATTTATAATATATGAAATTTAAACCCACTTTAAAACCATTAAAAATATTAAGTAACTAAATATATTTGTTATATGTTGGTTAATCTACTATAAACAGAAAAATTTACTATAACCAATTTAAGATCTAAGGGCAAAAAACAATAAAGTATATTAAGATATTTGTAATATGTTAATTAGATCTACTATAAAACAGTTAAAGATATAAGGATAACAATAGAATACATTTAGGCAAACCTATTTTAAGTTACGGTAACAATTAAATATATAAAGGCAAAACCATTTTAAGTTACTAGAATATAACAAGGTAGACAAATTACTGACTAACATATTTCTTTATTAGTAATATATACTATTAGTACTTTTCAAAGAGAGGTTTATGCAGCATTTTGATGAAACAAAAAGGAATATAAAATCAAAATATACCTGTTTTGAGAAGATTGAAAAAACAACCGCTAATTGAAATAGGTATTGAAATCAGATGGGGGGGGGGAGAAGTTTCAAACAATTTTGGCCTGTTTCAAAACTACATTACTGGTTATCATGTTTGATGTATTCTTTTTTAAAGGTTAGTGTCTTTGAAAGCAAGCATTGACTCTCTTGATAAGCTGTGCAACATCCTGTCTTCAATTTATTTCCATAGCAAATTAGAAATTTTTTCAGATGCCGATGAAAAGTGACCAAAGTTTTAGTCTAAATTTAACAGTCGTTGATTTCAGCTTTTCTTCCTTTTCGAATATTAATCATTGGTTTTCCTTTGCCAAAATGAGAAATCAAATCGAGACATGACAATTAAATTTAAAAATCAATAATATAGTTGATTAGTTATGTTAAACTCGGCTAATTACAATTAAATTTGTTAATTTTCAATTAATAAATGATTATATTAATTTAATTAGGGTTATATAATAATTTAAATAATAAAAGTCAATTAAGATTCAACTGTTAATGCTTGATATTAATATATTTATAACACAGAATATGATCGCAAGCTGACATAGTGAAAATATAATTTATATGTATTAATCTAATCTAATAATTAAAATAGTATTCATTTAATAAAAATTTAGATAGTCTTAATAATTTTTAAATAATAAAATTAAATCTATATATTACTCAATAGAATTATAAAAGAAATTGTGCAGGAAGCAATTAAAAAAAATTTATTTTTAGTTCAAGAAGATATTAAGTAGTCATTAAAAAAAATATTTTTTCAGAGGGCTATTCAAATTTTTCAGAGGGCTCGAGCCCATGCGCGCCAATCCCTAGCGACGCCACTGTCCCCTTTATTTTCTTCTTTTATTTTTATAAAAATGCCATATCCTCACCATCTCGCGGTAGAAGTTACTGTATCTAACTATTATATCGCCTAGAATAAGCAGTGTCAGATTATAGAAAGATTGTTATTTATAGGTGTAATAAATTAAACCTTTATTGGCACTATTTATAAATTATATATGCTGCAAAATTAGATTTTAAAAAATAATTTATAAATTTAGAATTTTTTGTTAAAGGTTAGCAAAGAACTTGGTGTACAATAGGTGCAGCCAGGATTATTCCATGGGCATAAAATATTTTTACTATTAAAATATGAATTCTATCAATAGCTCCTTGGTGTTGGTTGGAATTGGAAATACTAATTTAAGATTTATGCCAATGTTTATGAATTTCCTATTCAAGATACTTGGTAGTATAAAAAATCAAATAGAATGGTAATCTAGAAATGAGGTTGACCAAATATTTGTAGGAATAAATTCAGAAATTTATGCTAATAATTAATTCATTTAAGTGTTTTAACCTATTTGGTGGATAGTTTTTAAAATAACATTATTGGCAAATATTATATATCATTGTATATTTTAACATAGTTAAAGCCTGATTAGTAATTATTAATATATAAATCAATTTGGTATCAATTAAATAGACAACTATTAGATAATGTTTAAAAAATTATGTTGACCAAACTTGTAGAAACAATAATTATGAATACAAATAGTGGGGCTTCGGGAATTTATTGAGGTGGGGGGGGGGGATTTATATATTTTTTTACTATTAATGTAATCAGTATAAAAACAATGTGGCCAAAAAGCAACAAAAAGCATTTATTTTGAAAATTTTGTCAATAATGCTTAATTGTATATTATTCGTTTGGTAGGTGGCATTAGCAAAATAATAGAAAATTTTAGTGACGAAGCTTCCATAGAAGCAATGGAAGCAATGCTTCCCTTGAAATTATTTTCTACAAAATTCTCAAAAAAACTTAAGATAATTTTTATAGTATGATAGGAAAAACTAATGTGACTTAGTTAAAAAAAGTTAAAATAATTTTTATAACGTTGAAAATATTAATATTATTTTTACTATGTTAAGAAAAATTTATTATTTTTACTTCGTTAAAAAATAAATATTATTTTTATTACGTTAAAAAATTTATTATTATATTTAAATAAATATATATGAGGGAAGCAAATTTAATATTTTTTATTTTTTTCAATACATAAAGAAAAAATAATGCAAATGTATTGTAATTTTACGTTTAAAAATAAGAATTGGAGAAGCAAATAAAAAAATGCATTATTTTTTTAATACGTAAAAGAGATATATATTATATTTTTTTCCTTACATTTTTTAAATATATTTTTTCTTTTTTAAAAGCATCAATTAATGTTTAATAATTATATTATTGAAAATTTATTAAGATTGTAGGAATTGTATAAAAAATATCTGTATCTATATTTATCTATTTTAGATGTAGCTGTATCTATTTATAGATACTTTTTAGTTTTTAAGATACATTATACTTTTATTTAACGCTTTTTATCTAAAAAATAAATTAAGCGCAAATTTTATCTCATATGTATGAGCATATAATTTAAATAAATATATATTATAAAAATATTAAGACTAATATAATAAAAAATATATATAAATTAAAAGTTAAATATAAAAAAAGATACATATTATTTTTTTGCCATTCATATCTATAGATATTCAAATTGTGAAGGATATTTTTTATCATGCAAAAGAATTTATAAATACTTACTTAGCCATGACGCCTATTAATTATAAACACTACCATTGATGCACAAAATTAATTTAAGTAAATAAATTAATTTAGAATTTAAAATAATTTTATAGATATTCTGCTAACTTTTAGTAAATAAATTATTTTTTTTACATTTTAAATCTATTTTTGATTTCAATTGAAAAAAACTTATTAAAAAATTTATAATCTAGTAACAAATACTCCCTCCACACTGGAACCTACCGGTCTTAGCTCCGATAATCAAACCAGACCGGATGGTTTGACGTTAGTCCCTTGGAACCAAGGTTTACCTCTCGCTTGGGACTATACCTGCGTTGATCGTTTTGCCAGATCTTTTTCTGCCAACTCCATCTCAAAAGCGGAGAATACAAAAACAAATAAATATTGCCACCTTAATAATATTTTATTCGCTCCGGTAGTCTCAGACACCTGTGGATCATTCGGACCCCAAGCATTAAAATTATTCAAAACAATAGGGCAAAGGTTACGATTAATCACAGGTGATCCGAAAGAAGGTTTCTACCTCCGCCAAAGGATTTCAATCGAAATCTGCCGTTCAAACTGTATATCCATTCATGGGTCATTAAGCCCCGTGGACCACACCTAATTAGATATCCCTCTTTTTTTCTTCTTTTTTTAAAATAATTTTTTAATTTTTTTTTCTTCTTAATTTCCCTTCTTTTAATTATATTTTTTATATTGATTTTTTTGTTTTTAATATATATTTTTAATTCAATAGTGTATATAAATGTTCATGTTCATGTTTTAATTTTTTTACCGAATAAAGTTTATTAACTGAAAAAAAAAAATTTTTCTATAATACAGTACTTGATCCTTTTACACAACAAAGACGAATTCGACTTATTTATATATTTTAAATTTTTTCTGGTTTGACAAAATAAAAATAAAAAAAATTTTCGATTGCATCCCTAGTAGTAAACTTGATGCTTTGTCAAGACAAAATTGCATCATGATATAGAATGAAAAATATAGAAGAACTAAATACTTTTTTTAAGCTAATACAATCAAATTTGAGAACCACAAAAAAGAAGTCGAGTTATTAACAAAATGAAAATTAGACTCAAGCCTTAAATGTGATTTGAGGCAAGTTTTTAGAAATACTAATTCCGAAACTATTGCCAGTGACCCCTACACTTTTTGAGGGATAGAAGCAGAATACCCCCCTAAAGTACCCCCCCCCCCCCATTGTAAATTGTTTTTTGACACCAATAAATTTCAAAAATAATTTTCAATATTTATTATAATATAAATATAATGTAAAAAATATATGCTTTAAAAATATTATTTTTAAATTAATAATTTAGATAAATTAGGGGAAGAGAAAGCAAAAGAATTTATAATTTCATCAATATTTAATTGTTTAAATAAATTATTTTCCATTGATAAAATGGTTAAATTATTAAGAAATGGATCTTTCATGACACTACGAAGTCTTGTTTTAATTAGTTTAATTTTACTCATGACCCTTTCGGCAGTACATGATGTAGTAGGAATAGTTAATAAATATTTATATAAAATTGTTAAATTTGGGAAAGCAGAAAAATTTATAAGCAGACTATAAGGTAAAATAAATGAATAGTTTCTCCAGTCTGAATCATTCATCTCAGAATTATTATCATCATCAGAAGAAGCTAAATAATGTATTAGTAAAAATATTTTAATTAAATAAATTTACAATTCTCAGAATCTGACAAATCTTCTTTAACCTCTAGGTCACGAGTAATAATTACGTCCCCCGTTTTAGCCATTTTATAAATATTTCTAAACATCAACATTTCCTCAAAAACTTGACTTGTATTTAATTTATAAAATTCACATATATCCTTGATATCATCTTTAACAATTGCCTTTTTCGCCATTCCCTTTGGGGTAAAAAATGATGTTTGACTCAAAAATTTTATCGATTCATCGTTAAATCTTTCACTAAACTGCATAATAATTAAATCAAGTGCAGCATAAAACACACTGATTTTAAAGCTAAAATAAAATATTATATTTAATGATGAAAGTATATATATATATATCTCTCCTTTTTGGATTGTAATGTTTGAAGTCTTGAACTTTCAAAATCAAAAGGTAAATTTCTCTTCTTCATAAAATCTTGGGCCTTTGAAAAGACATCCAAAAATTCAGTGTTATTATCTATTTTAGGATTATAAAATAATAAAAGATAATAATTTAAATTATACTTCTCATATTAATCAGGCAATCTTTTACCAATTGAATTTGATTTATTGTAAACCCTATATCCTTCGAAATGGTTTGCAATTTTGTACAAGCCAAGCTTGTTAGCAACAATATTTTATCCAAAACACATAGTGATAAAATAAAATCAAATTTTTCTATTCTATAGACTATAGCACTAGCCATAGTGGAAGTGGCAGGATCTTCAGAATCCTTTAAATTTGCCAAAGCTGCCCTCAAAGCATCATAAAGTAGGAAAAAAATTACAATCGCCTTATATGATGTTAGCCAGCTTCTATAAATATAAAATAAACATTATATATCGAAACAATTAAGATAATATTACCGAGTGGTATTCTTGATGCGTAAAAATCTATGTGATTTTGTCAGTAAATCACTCTGACATGTTTTGAGTACTTCATATCTTTTAACACCATTAAAATATACGTAAATTTCGTTTAATATTCCCAAGACATTTCGCAGCTCTTTTACTGATTGGCATAATTGAACAACTATTAAATTTAATCGATGACAATAGCACCAAATAAAAGCTGCCTTTGGCGCCTCCGCTCTAATCAAAGCCTGCACTCCATTAATTCTTCCACTCATGTTTGAGGCGCCATCATAGCTTTGCCCCACTAGGAATTCGAGGGGTAGATTCATGGAGCCAAGCTTGGATATTATATTCTTTTTAATATCGAGGTCCGTTGTATTTCCCGTACAATAAATGTCTATCAGCCTTTCAACGGGCTTAGGTGTCTCGCTATTTTCACTCACTATCAAAGCTATTGCTTCTGATTTCGATACATCATATGTGCCATCAACTATAATTGAATAGCACCTGTTGAATACAATCTCCTTTTGAATTTTTTTTATAACCATATTTTTCATGGTTTCAATAAGAATATTTATGTTATTATATGATAACAGATTTGAATATAATTTAGATTTTAATCCCTTAATTTTTTTCTCACTTCTTCTTTCTTCATTATCTTTTATATACATTTTAAGAACAGGCTCAGAATCTGCAATAAGTTTAATAAGGCTCATCATATTGCCATCTTGTTGCCTGTTCCCCCAGAAGGCTTGATTGCGAGATAAGCATTTATATTTTTTTTGGTTAATATTTTTGGGCATATTTTGACAATGATCTAAAAATTATAAATGATTATATATAAGATTTAATATTTAAATTTTTACTATTCACTTTGATAAAATTTTAATTTTGCGTCAAATCTTGAAAGTGGAAAAATAATTTTATGATAAAAAATATCTTATAACAAACTAATTTGCTAAACATCGACCATAAATATTTTTTAAAAAAAAAAATAAAAAAATTATTTTTAAAAAATTTTAAAATAAAAAATTTAAAAAAAAAGTACCCCCATAGAAATTTATAGAAGCAGTTGCTTCGGACCCCCCCCCCCCCCCGTTGTAGGGGTCACTGACTATTGCCAACTACCAAACCAAAATTATTCTTTATTATATTTTATTGTTTTATTCTGTTTAAAAATGAATTAAAAAGGAGAATATTATTTTTCAAACTAGAAAAAAATTGTAAAAATTGGCAGCAAGCCAGAAGAAAAATATAGATGTACCAAATAGCTGGTTTGCGTTAATGTTTAGTGCCTTACTTATTAATTCATCAATTAATTTCGCCAGCCAAATGATAACTGAATTACAAACCAAAGTATAATACACGCCTTAAGGGTAGTCAGCCAAAATTTTAGATATATTAACTCTTATATAAATAATTAGTGCGTATTTAGTATATCTTAGGGCTTTAACCTGGACTTTTTAAGAAATACATATTATTAGAAAAATATAAAATAATTGCCTAGATTAGCATCATGCTAGAAGAAAAATTATGAAGCACTAAATAGAGTGCCCCAATATGTAATGCTTGATTTGTATATATTAATCCATAAATCAGTTTTTATTGTAAATAAAAAGAAAGAAGTTTGCGATCACTATGAATTTAAGGTAATAGACCAATCATTAAAATAGATGAAACTTTTACGATAAAGTCTCTTACGATCAATGGCACCTAAATCATAATTTCACGTGTATTTCGTAAAAATGCGAGATCCTACAGAGATTGTGATTGTAAGCGCTTTACGATCGCCAGTTGGTACAATATTTTATATTATATATTTCAAACTTTCTTAAAATAGGTAAATTAAACGGAGCATTAGCATCCTTTTCAGCAGCCGATTTGAGTGTTTTTTTGATCAAGGAAATTTTAAAAAAATGCAATTTAAACCCTGCTAAAATCTCAGAAGTTATCATAGGGCAAGTATTAACAGCAGGTTATTATACTGTTTCATATATTTTTATTCAATATGTAGGTCAAGGGCAAAATCCATCAAGAATAGCTAGTGTTAAATCTGGTATACCTTATGAAACTCCAGCATATTTGGTCAATATGGTATGTGGCTCAGGTTTAAAATCTATTAGTTTAGCCTATAACTCCTTAAAACTGGATAATGATGGGATAATTGTAGCTGGAGGTCAGGAATCTATGAGCAAAGTTAAACATTATTCTCAATGTTTGTATAAAATTTATTAGGCACCATATAGTGCAGATATCAGAAATGGTGTGAAATTAGGTGATACTACATTTAATGATATTATAATCAAAGATGGGCTTACAGATCCTTTCAATAATATTCATATGGGTGTCACTGGTATAATTTAAATAATTAGTGATTTAAAATTTGGTTTAGCAGAAAATGTAGCAAAAAAATACCACATATCACGAGTTATGCAAGATGAGTTTGCTTTAAGATCTCAATTGAAATATCAATTAGCACATAATAATAAATATTTTGATGATGAAATGCTAACAATAGAGATTCCATCTAGAAAAGGTATAAATTAAGAAACTAATATATAGTATTTTAATCATATTAAATTTGAATATTAATATATGATCTAGCACATATTTGATAACTATAATTAAATTACAAACTATACCATTATTTGGCTATTATATTCAATTCAGCCCATAACCAAGTGTTGAAAAGTGGTTAACCCCCCCCCCCTCCTCTCACTAATTAGAAACGAAAATAGCTTTTAACAACACTGCTCCCAACCAGAAATTTATACAATATATCACTATAAATTATTTGAAAGAAAAAGTAAAAGATAAAAAATTTTTAGAATAGCAACTATCATTCAAAATGCATTAAACATGAGCCCAGGTCCACAATAAATGAAACTAAGTAAAAAAATCCACCTAATAGTCTAACCCCTTTTAAAATTAATATTTACAAGAAATTACATTTTTTAAATCTTATATAAAACTATTTCTAAAAAAATTATCATATAATAATTGATTGATTTGAAATGGAATGGCCTAGACATTCGAAATATTTTAATATAAAAAGTAAAAACCAAAATTATCCTGTTATTGGTAAGTTAGCAACAAAATTTTAATCATAATCTGTAATTTCTTATAACTCTATCTTTTATGCAAATGAAAATTTTAATTTTTGGTAAAAAATACATATTTTTAAGAGGCGATAGCTTTACCAAAGTTTTTACATTGTATATAAATTTATAAAAGATTAAGCCAAAATTTTTTTTGGAATATCCATTATTGTTTATAATATGGGTAAAGCCTTAATCGTAAATCAGAAGTTAAGACACAAATTTGCTAAAATAAAAATGAAGAACTTTGGTGGTTGATCTGGATTAAAAAGTTGGCTTAAATTATTTATAAAATTAAAATAATATATAATAAAACCTTTTTTAAAAATAAATTTAATGTAACATTTCCTTTACACAAAAGAGAGAAACACATTACTCCTTATCATTTTAAAGTAACAAATAGTGTTCTTGCAACACTAAATTTTTTTTCCAAATTGTATTATATTTATATATATATAATTAAGGAGCAATAAAAATCAGTCAAGATGAACATCCAAAAATAAATTGCACAATTGAAGAGTTAAATAAACTAAAGCCTGTATTTATAAAAAGTGAAGAGGGTGGAACAGTAACTGCAGGAAATGCTTCAGGTTTCTAAAAAAAGTTATTATGAAAAATTAATATACTTTATATTAAAAACTTTATTCCATGACAATATTTCTCACTAAATGGAATTCAAATGTCTGAAAGCCTGGACCAATGGTAGGGCTTGTCAAATTTTCAAAAAAATATATTTGAGTACTTTTTAAAAATGTATTTTAAATATAAATATTAAGTACCTATAGAAAAACATTTTTTTTTAGTTTAAATGCAAATACTTCGAATACTTCCTGCACAAATAAATACTTTGACTAATACTTTTTGCAAGTCAATTTTTATAGTACCATTATCATTTTTCTTAACTTAAATACTAGCGTTTTTCTAAGATTCTAATAATTTTATAAATACTACCAGTAATACAACCATTATAAATAATTCATTATTGTTGTTACCGTTGCATATCAAATAATGTTTCATATATTCACATTTTTGCTGAGCAAAAATTGCACGGGGATTAAATTGCTTCTATGATTTTGATTTTATTTTTAGTTGAGAAGAGATTACATTTAGCTTTCATTATATTATTAAGTTTTAATAATATGTTAAAAAATAAATTTATCCAAAATTGTTAAATTAATTTAGAGGTTGTTGACATTGTCCTATAATCCCTGCAAAAACATCTTATAAACATAATAGCCTAATATAGAAACCCTTTTTTTCTACTATTATATCTTCCTCATCTTTAAAAAAACTTGTATTTTTGGGTAATAATCATTTTAAAATTAAATATTAATCTTTTGGCTAGGGCTGTGGCGATCCACATATTTTTCCCCGATCCGATCCGAACCGATAATTTCCGATATTGCTTAAAATCAGATCCGAAACCGATCCAATATTTATACTGATTTTTCACCCCCCCCCCTTTCCATTGAAACAAATGTAATTAAGAAATCAATTTTTTTATGCAAAAAACCGTATTATGCATTTAATTTAATTTTTTTATTTCTACAATTAAGATTATAATTAAAAAAAAATATTTAATAATATATCCATTTTATGTTGGTATGAATTATAAAATTGTAATATATATTTTTTAATAAATATGAGAGCCTCTAGATTTTCTGGCAATAAGCTTCTACGATATATATCCCTTGCCGTACTAAAGGCAGACTCAGATGATTCCGCAGATAACGCATTTTGCAAAATTATCTTTGTCTTTTGTAAAATATTTCCATAATTCAGATACCATATTTAAAAAAAAAATCTTTTATTTAAAGTAGGGGTGTACTGATACCACTTTTTGGAGGCCGATCTGATATTAAATGATATCGGCAGATTACCGATCCAATATCTTATTCTGTTACCAATGGTTTTAATTTTTAATATACTTTTCTTTAGTATAGCATCTATAATTTAACTATACCAAAATATATTTTAATGTGATGGAGACTATATCACTAGCTTCACTAAAAAAGATTCTGAAGAGATTATACACTTTTATAAACAGAATGCAAAAAAAATAACAATATGGCAGAATGTTTATTAACTAATTATTACTATTAAAAAAATTAAACATAAAAATGGATTTCGATTTTATTTATATAAATAAAAGGTTTTTAGATATAACTTTCTTTAAAAATTTTATAATATTTTATTTTTGTTAAAAACGCCATTTTTTATCGGATCGGATCGGGAAATTTTATAATATTTGCCGATAACCGATATTTTAAGATAGGTGAAATATCGGCCCGATCCGATATAAATATCGCTACATCCCTAATTTAAAGTATAAATAATAAAATTGGCGTTATTTAAAATAAATAAACTGGGTGTTCCTTTCTATTTTTATAAAAAACTTCTAAAATACTATAAATCTATTTAAAAAAAGAAATAAAATTTAGAGGGTGTTGTGCATTTGCATTGCATTTAGGAAAAAAAATTATTTAGAAAATATTATAATAATGTAAAATAAATATACATATCATAAAATAACAAAAAAATGAAAAGTAAAAAGATCGGATCGGTTTTTTACAAGTATCGACCCGACCCGATATTTTTGGAAAACGCTAAATATCGGTGCCAATCCAACGGCACAGCCCTACTTTTGGCTAACTCAAATCACAAATCTAATATTTAAGTAAATAAATGTGAATTTACATTTTATAATTTTATTTAAAAAAATAAAAAAATTATTTGTCGTTGTATTCCACTGAAAGTTGTAAAATCTTAATAAATACAATTTATTTTAGTATTTTAAAATTTAAATATTAAATACTTTCTAAAATAGTCAAATAAAGTGTTTAGTATTTTTTTTCTAAGATATTTAGTTGAGCACAAGTATTAGTGTCACTGCACCGGCCAGGGAAAAATGATTTTTGGAGACCAGACAGGACAACTTGTGTTAAATATTTTTACTGGTGGGGCCGTATGTATTTTAAAGCCTATAATATGAGTGATCTGCGGGCCTTTTTCCAAACCAAATCCATCTCAAAATTATTTTGGAAAAATTTGTCCAGCCCGATCCAGGAAAAGTTTGCCAGGTCAAATTTTAGATTGAAGTTCCAGCCTTTCTCCAAGTTAATGAAAATGCCATCTTAACCCTTTACTCATTTATTCTTATAAATTTTACTTTATCATACTTAAAGTCAGTATGCTTTTTTAATATTTTTCCAAATTGGTAATATGTTATTCTTCTTGATTAAAAGATTCAAGAAAGTGCTAAGACAAGATAAATATCAAGATCATACTAGTAGATTTCTTCTACAATTGTGTTTTCTGCTTTAAATCAAGATAAAGATAATATGTTGGGCATATCTTTTGTGTTTGTTGGGTTATTGGATGTAAAATATTTATCAAAAATTAGCATCCAATAGAAAGAGGGAAAATTTTGAAATTTCTTTATTTGGCTGCAGGAAATAATTTGCACTTTTAATAAAACAAACGAATTTTTGTAATTTATTTATAAAATAAAAATTACCCAGATAGTGTTTCTCAAAATTATTATTTATAAATTAAAAACTTACAATGCGGAGGATTTTCAATTGTGGGTTGGAGATCTCTGCCTGTTTAGCTAAAAAATTGTGGGATATCCTGCTAATGGGGGAGACTTGGCTTCTAGATGTTTTAATACATCCATATTGATGACATGGTACTTATGATTGAAAAGATGTAGGATTTAGGACTTTGAGTGAAAGACCTACAATACATGTTATCTCGATTATAGATGGGATATACATGATTGTGGGAATTTTTTTTTATAAATTAAATTAATTATAAATAAAAAACCATGATATTGACTAATTAATAAATATACTTGGTCAATACTGTGTTATCATCAGTTAAAAAAGTTGTATTGGTACCATCTCTTTAGTCAAAAAATATTTTCTTCAAATTTGTGTTTTTTTACCTTCATAAAAAATTTTTCGCCAGGCTGGACAACTTGTAAAAGGCATTACAAATTACGGCTGGATGAAAAAGTGTTTTCAAAAATTTCTACATTTGGGACAGGTTTTAGCCTCCATAGCAAAATATAAAATCAAGGAATCGGATGGTTTGATAATATTGTTAAACTGTTCGATTTGAGCCTAATTTAAAAAAAAACTCAATGTTTTAACCAGGAAAAGATTGCCTAAGCATCGAGATTTCGCTAATGGGGCTTTAAATCGTTGTATTACCTATGAACAAAATTTTGAGGCGTGCGTAATATGTTTCTGGATAAAATATTGCGTTCGCTGCTTTGAAAAATCGGCTTTTAACAACACAAAGTATTTGTATTTGCAAAAATATTTTTATATTGGAATGACAGAAAAATCTAGAATCGTGTATCCCTAATTAAAAAATTTAAATCTTTTAACAATATTATAAATATTAAAGGTATTAACGATGGGGCAGCCATCGTGTTGTTGATGAGCCTAAATAAAGCCATAGAATCAAACCTAAGGCCATTAGTTAGGATCGTAGCTTGTGCGGAATACGGAGTAGATCCTTCTATCATGGGAATAGCGCCTGTCGGTGCTGTTAAAAAAGCGGTAGATAAATTTACAAATAGCTTTATTTACGTAATCAATTCCGGTTTTATAAAAACATAAGAACCGTACTCGGTAGTGATCTGCATCGGGCCTATTTTTTTTAAAGATTTTGCCTGCCCAACCCGAATCCAAAATATTTTTTTAAAAGTTTTGCTGGCCCGGCCCGAACCCAAATTTTTTTTTTTAAAATTTACCTCCCGGCCTGGCCCGAATTTATTTAAATATAGAAATTAATTTTTAATTACTCAAAATAAAAGATATATGTTATATGGCGTCTAGTTTCTATAAATAAAAACAAATATTTTTATTTTACATTAAAAATTCACTATAAAATTGATAAATTTAGATATATTAAAAAAATTTCCAAGATTGACCCTGCCCGAATTTTTTAAAAATATTAGGCCCAAACCCGATTTCTTTTTAAAAAAATAGGCCCGGCCCGACAAATCTCTAGTACTCGGCATTTACATATTTTTATCGCAGTTGAAATAAAATCTTATGGGAAAAAGTTTATAATTATTAACATAAATTGAATTGAGGAAGGTAACTAACTAACAGTTGCCTAAAAATATCTCAGTTCATAGAAGAAAATAATTTTAACAATTTGATAAAAAGAAATTATTACTATTTTTTCAAGTATATCGTTTTCTTGGTAGCTATATTTTTCATTCGTTTAAATTTTGATATGAAAGAAATAATGATTTTTATTAGGGTTTATAAATTTTATAGGTTGAAAAAGCTAAATGGAAATTAGATGAAATAGATTTGTTTGAACTTAATGAAGCATTCGCATCACAATCGATCGCTGTTATTCAAGAATTGGGTATATCACCAGAGAAGGTTATTTTTCAATATCAATTTATTTAACCATATTTGTAATTGTTATCATAAATTTATATTTAGTTTATTCAAATTACTTACCATTCAAGACATCGCGAATATAATGTATTTTGTTTAAACGAGAATAATGGGATATTTCATTAGATTTTTAAAATACACTTTTTATTTATTTAATTCAGCTTGTTCCAATAATTTAAAATCCATTTTCTATTAATTATTTCAATCCTCTTTTACAAATAATGAATAATTTTTCTTAGGTCAATGTCAATGGGGGCGCTCTAGCATTAGGTCACCCCATAGGGGCATCTGGGGCTCGTATAATGGTAACTCTAATTCATTCATTGAATCGACTCCAGAAAATTGAACCCACTAAACCTTTAAAGGGTCTGGCCGCTCTTTGCATCGGTTTTGTTTAACTTTAAAATATCTTGATTTTAATTTTACGAAATCTTTTTTTAAAATATCCATAATATAGTTAAGATTTATTATAAAATTGTAAGTTATTTCTTATTTCGTTTCTTTTATAAAATAAACAATATTTGCATAGGAGGTGGAATGGGAATAGCTGTTTGTATTGAAACTCTTCCTGACGTTTGCATTTAGAAAGAACAAAAAAAAAATATTGCTCAATTTAATTTCTTAAATCGTTTTTTTTAAATTTTAATCATTATGTTTAAAATTAAAATAATCATGTCAAAAATTTATTAAATTTAAATAATTAAGGCTTTATACATTTATTTTATTATAGCAAATTTTAATTTATATGTTGATTGTGAAATATTGTTTTTTACTATGTGTGTGATTAAAGTAAAATAGAATATTTAAATTTTAGAACACATTATTTATACAAAATTGTTAGTGTTGGTATTTACTTTTCAAAAATAAATAGTTACATTAATAAGTTACCTTGTTCAAAACATAATTTTACAGTTACTCAGATCTAGTTATATTATATTTACCTTAATTTTTTCAAAAAATGATGTAATTATATACCTTTGCATTCAGCTAAAAGAAGAAATAATCATATTTTTATTCTATATAATTATTATTTATCATTTAAAAACAAATTCTAATTTATATTATATCTTATAAATTATTATTTTTATTTATAGATTTTTGTTATGGAGATTTTATTTACAAGATATGAACAGGATTTATTTATTATAATATATTAAATTGTAATGACCATTAAATTTGCAAAATATACCTTAGGTTTGATAAACTTAAAATTAAATGGTTTTTTAAAATTCTTTAATTAAAAAGTTTCTTATAAAATTTTAAACTCAATTCTACAAAATTTTGAAGGATTAGCAGGAAAGAATAATATATTTATTTTAAACCTTACTTAAAGTATCGTATTTATAAAAATAATTAACTTATTTTTTAAGATATAATGGAATAACAATTTTAAATGTAAATAGATATATTTATAATACCCCAAAATTAATAAGTAAGTTCCTCAAGATTGGCAACACTATAAATTATTAATATAGCATTTTATTCCATCGGACTGAATAATAAAGTTTGGTCTAATTAATTGCATGAGTTATTCCATAATTACAACACCTTTTTTTTAATTAGTAGTTAATTTAATCTTAAGAAGTTAGTGATTATATTTAATTGCATTTTTTCAGACATGTAATTAAAAATTAACAGTTATAATTCCTTTCTTATTTAATCTTTATGAAAAACGCTTAATATGTAATCATTCATTCATATTTAAAACATCAATAATTGCAAAATTTTGTTCATATTTTTTAGGGAAACATGAGTGATTCTGAATCTTTTACCTTGGATTCTGACGATAACTCAATATGCTCTTCAAATACAACTTACATTCAGTATCAGTAGAAGGTCAATATTCAATCCAATTTTTTTTAAAATGTAAAATCACAAGCACTTCTTATGCTTCTAGTAAAGGGCCACAACAAACCACTAGTAATTTCCTAAAACATGAAGGATATTAAAATATGAACTTTTTGCCTTTAATCTTGTTCATTTAGGAAAAACATCCTCCTATCAACACAATTTGATCATTAAAATATTTTTTTTTTACATTATTATATTTTCCCTATGTCATATAATAATTTTATTGGTAAACCCCTTATAAATGTATCCTGCACCCCTAAACCCCCTCCCCCTTGTATGCATATGATGCCCCCTAAAAATGAGAGTAAATAGTCCCCTCCTCTCACTTTCGACATCCCATAGAGTAGGCGGCGGCTTATTCAGCGCATCATGAACGCCGATAGAATTTACAAAGCCGCTGTTACCGATTTCGGCGCACAGATATATCTATGACAGATGATGGTATAATTATAAATAAATACAATTTGTAAATGTCAGAAAGTGACAATCAATCCAACTATCATATTTTCCAATCTTTCAAAAATTAAACCTGAAAAATGGAAATTTGTGTAGATAACATTGAATCTGCCCTTATTGCTTATAAAAATGGTGCAAGCAGAATAGAATTATGCTCAGCTTTAGAATTGGATGGTTTAACCCCTAACATTGGCATGTTCAAAATTATAAAATCATTAATTAAAATTCCTATATTTATAATGATAAGACCAAGAGAGGGTAATTTTTGTTATAACCAGTTAGAAATTGAATCTATGAAAGAAGATATTAAAATTTTTAAAGAAATGTATGCTGATGGTTTTGTATTTGGTTAAAAAGTATTTTATAGAAATTTATTTAATATATTGAATAGGTGTATTAACCAAAAATTTAGAAGTTGACATGGAAATAAATAAAACCTTAATTAATGTATGTCATCCAGTGTCAGCTACATTTCATAGGGCTTTTGATGTAGTCAAGAATCCTTTACAAGCTTTGGACTCAATAGCCTTATTAGGGTTTGATAGAATATTAACTAGTGGATGTTATGACACTGCCTTACAAGGAAATAATTTACTTACTGAATTAATACAAAAAACAAGTCAAACTTCTGATAACATCAAATGGCCAATTATTGTACTGGCATCTGGAATTGATAGGAACAATTTGGCCAAAATTTTAACAGCAACAAAATGCCAAGAATTACATTCATCATGTAGGGTAAAGAAATTATCAGGTAATTCAATCATTCTTCTTTTTATAATTATTTATCAAAGAAAAGAAAGAAAACTTTGACCACTATTCACTTCCTGATGCCAGCATTATTACAAAAATGATAGATATTGCAAAAGAATTTAATTTATTATAATAGCATTATGTATCAATGATAAAGCATGAAGTTTACAATTGAATTTTTTTTTAACCAAACCATACAAAATATTAAAAATTATAAATCAAAATTCACCTTTTTTTGAATAAATTCTTAAAAACTTCTTAGATTTTAAACTTTTGATCAATAAAATTTTTACTCTTTAAATAATCCCAACTCAGAATTTGCAGTTATGGAAGCCAAAATTAGGTAAAAGCAATTTTGATTTCATTTTTAAGTTTTGTAAAGTTTTTTCGGGACATTTTTTGAAAATCATATAAATATATCTTTATTTTATTTATTAAAAAAATAAGTAATTTTTAATTTGGTTGCCCAAAGTTTATTTTTTTAATCATGATAAAAAAAATTACATCAAAATACATTCTGTGATCATGGTTTTTTTCTTTTATATATTATAAATGCTTCCCTTGCTTCTACGGATGCTTTATCACTGCATTATATAATCAATGCCATTATAAATTTATTTTAAGAGTTTTATAAATCAATTTTATTTTATATTTATTTATATGTCATATTGAAATCCATTTGAATTTGGAATCTTTTGATTTAAATCCTTTAATAAAGACAGTTCTAAATTTAGTCTGGTTTACCAGTAATGCTTTAGCATCTATAGAGTACCCACACTGAACTCTACTCTTAATTTATATTGCTTTTTCATATAGGAAATACAAAAATCTTATAGCAAAATTATCAGAAATTAATAGAGTAGGTATACTTAGACATGTGTGCCGTAGGTTAAATACACTGCCGCCGTTGATTTTTGACCAAGAAGACACCGCCACCGCCAAAAAGTGTCGGCGTTCAACAAGCCGCCACCGATGTAAAAATTCAGCTACGTGGCGGCCTGATACATTTTTATTATTATTAAAAATAATATTTATTTTTTATATTATTTATAAATAGAAGAAAAATAATATTAAATACTGTTTGAATTATTAAAAATTGCTATTTTATTTTTTAAAATTAAATATTATTTACTATAAAAACATTTGATTTGTAACAATCCATATAATACATGTTCGCACACTTTGGGAGATCTTTGTTGACCAACGTGCTAGGTAAGATAAAATTAGGCTAGTAATTTACAGAAAAGGTATTGAAATATTATTATATATTTTATTCTTTTAACTTTTGATGTTTCAAATATTTTGTATAAGACTTTCAATTATTATATAAGGGGTAATACAATATTTTCTTAATGCAATCTACAACTCATCATATAATATTTATTTTTTAAAAGTATATTTTAATTAATGATTTTTATTTTATTGCCATTATAACTTATAAAACATAGCAGGACTCAATTATAATGGATGTATATCATTGTAAGCAAAACATTCTTTTGCATGGAAACATTTTGGATCCTTAATATTAAAAATTCACACAACTAATAAGAGAACCAGTGTTGCTGCAGATAAAGTCTTTTGTAATATATGCTTACAAATAGCACTTGATAAAGATAGTGTGGATGAAAATAATTCTTCATTTTCAGAGTAAAATTTTTCATTATTTTTAAAAAATTTGCTAATTTTTTAATTAGTTATCCAATCAAATCTTTTTCAAAAAATATCATCACATCAAATATAATGACATTTACATGACCTATCATGTAAAGAAGAAATATCTAAATAAAATTTAAAATTAACAAAAATCCTATAAATATTTTATTAAATAGAATGGAGAAACCGGATTTCAAATTATTTAACTCCGATTGAGGCTTGGTGCAGGAACTTTTAAATTTTCTTAAAACCTTTTTATCCATCAAAAAAGGAGTTACTATAAATTTATCCTTATTATTTCGTAGTGAAATTAAAAATCATTTAATTGTAAAAGAATATGATAGTCCTCCCATAGCATCTCTAAAACAAAATATGCTTACTAAATTTGATCATGATTTCTAATAACCGATCTTCACGTAGTATTTTAAAATACATAAATTATTTTTTATATATTATTTCTCTTTCTTTTATTTTTTTACTTAGGTGTTAGGAGTACTTTTGGATCCTAGTTCTCAATCTATAAACATAGTAAATGAATATTTAAAGGAAAAAAATATTACTCCGGTGCAATTTTTATGTCAACACGCTACCTCTTTGTTGCCTTACACCGACGAATTAACTGAATGTTAAACAACGGAAGTTGCTTCAGAATTCAATTATCTTCCGTCATTGACTACGATACATTCTCTATTCATAACAATAATCTGGAATAACACGACTATTTAACTAGTCTAGAAAAAGAGTATTATTCATTATTTTCGCCTTATAATTTAGAGATAAAAGATGACTTAGATTTTTGGAAAATAAGAGCATTGGATCTTCCTAAACATTAAATATTTTCTAGATAGGTACTGTGCGTTTCAACTACGAGCACACCCAGCGAGTGTGTTTTCCTGCTCACTTTGAACTCTAAAAGATCATTATTATGTCCTATAAATCTAAATAAAATAATATTTATACATGATAATGATAATTATAACTTAATAAAATCATTAAATTATAGTTATAAACATAATAAAGCATAAATTTTATTTTAAAAGTGTTTCCAATTATTTATAATTTTAATTTAAAAAAATTTAAGTTAGAAAAATATTTAACATGTTGTCGGCGCACAGTATACTACACATGTTGAAGTACATTTCTGGTTAAATTGTTTATGGAAATTTTAAAAATTGACCATTTAAATATTTTTTAAGATATTATAAGCCCATTAATATTTTAAAAATTGATATCACATACTCTCGATTGAAGTTTAAATTAAAGACCTGCAGAGGTACCATTTACACGTCCTGGCTTGGCACGAATTTTATTTCGGCGGTCCGGGTTTTATATTTAAAAAATTAAAATACGACCCGTCGTACCCGTGCCGGGCTACAAATTATGATTCCACTTTAATTGATTTAGAACAAGAATGATATATTCTTTTTCGGAAATGCCCATCAAGAAAATCTCCAAGCCTACATAATATTATTTTAGCTAAAATCTTAATCAGGACCTTTTTAAAAATCGATCCATGTTGGGTCTTTTATCCACACTACATTGGAGATATTGAAACTTTTCTGTTCTCTCATAAATATTATTTTAAGCTAATAAAATTTTCCCCCTTACACACCACCACTCCCATTTCTCCCCAAAATAGATTCAATGTATCACACTATACCAAGAATTTGAAATAAAAATAATTAAAAGTTAATAATTTTTTTAAAATAACGAATACAATTTAAATTTTTTAGAAAAAAAGTGAAACACCAAAATATTTTTATAAAAATATAACTTAACTTATTAATAAAATTTATGAGGAAATCCTTTTCCTTAGCAAAATCTAGGCTATGGCTAGGATGCGATATCTGACTGATTCATTTATCAATATATTAACTATATAAAAAAGATCAGCATACTGATTCAGATGATTAAAACTTGAAATTAAAAGGTTTCATTTAAAATTAATTTATATATGATATATAAAAAATAAAATTAATTATTTGAATATATTTATAATAATATATATGAATATTTTAAAAATTAACTAGTTATTTTTAGCAGTTACATTCCAAAAAATATAACTAGTTACAGTTACTGGTTACAATTTTTCAAATATTAGTTACAGCTATTCTTTCATAAATGTAACTAGTTATCAGTAAACTAGTTACTTTAACACAGCTAGTCCTAGCTTGGGGTGTTTTTTGCAATATTGACCATTTGGCTCACTTAAGCATAGATATAGACATAAAAATTGCGATGCGAAAAATACATAGATAATGTTTGATTAATATTAATTCGTTCCAGTCATAATGACAAATCTTACAATTTTAGTCTTCAAGCTGATGAATTTTGATATAAAAAGAGGGCCCAAAAGAAGGGCTTTATTTTCATCAAAGGCTTGCAATTCAGGTAAATAAATTAAATTTCCATTAATTCATTCTCCTCTTGATTTTGTTTGATTTATTTTAAATCTTATTTTGTCGTTGTTTTATATTTTTATTCTATCCAAGTACAAGATTAATTATATCACTATATTAAAAAAATATATATTATTTTATCCAAAATTGAAATAATTATAGTTTATTTAAAATAATTAGATTTTAAATTAGTTTTTTAAATTTCCTTTTGAAATAAATATTTAACCACTTCACACAAAAATTACGTACGTCTACCTTAAATGACAAAATAAAATATAAATTTTTGATCACCGCTCCTAAAGTAACATAGGTAGAGAGTTACACTTTTTTTTATTTTGTAGATGAGGGATTTGACTACATATGAATATATAATTTGTTCTGTTTTGTTAATTTTTCTAAATATTATGGTAAAAATGCAAATTACTAATCGTTTTATCCCGGTCTCTCCTACATATTATTTTTTGATAATATAAAGAAAAGCCACTTCTTCCCCCCTCCCCACCCCACCAATTATGCAATATCATTGATCTCATGAGACTAACTCACAGCTTTCTGGTTTTTATACATACATAATTGTTTATTAATGATTTATCAAATGACATAATTCACTAGCCTTTGACAGGTTATATGGGGTATTTAGCACTCTATTTTTTTTTATAAAAAATTTGGGTTTATATAGATTTCGTTTTTTATAAGTTTTTTTAAAATCCGAAGTTATTGCTTAGTTTGGACCAGTACTAAATAAAAATAATAATTATAATTTTTTTTATAACCATATTTTATTAATTAATAGAGTTGTTAAAATATCTAGATATAGATATCATTAAAAATATATTTACATATTTGTATTTAAAAAAGATAATATTTGAATTTAATTCACTAAATATTATGCCCGAGTTTATTTCGTTACAAAAATAAACCAGATTACGCAATAGATCACAAAATGTTAATGCATATTGTTTGTAAAATATATGGATAATTTTTTACTTTAAAAAAAACGACATCGTTTGAAAAAACGCGTTACTCGTTACCTTGTTAAAAAAGGAATGCATAGCTTGTTATTCAAAAAGGTAGCGAGTTGCTAGTTACTTAAAAAATACTAAATATTATATATAGATTTTAAAATTTATTTTTTTCCTTTAGATAATAAAAATGAAATTATAAAATTTTTTTTATAATCATTTTTATTTATTTTAACAATTGATTTTTAAAATTTTGATGGGATAAGAGTCTAGCTTACACTGTGCTAAACACACGTTCAGCAGGGGATGGGAGGATTGTATTGTATTTAATAATTAAAATTTTAAATTGGTAAAATTCATTAAATTTAAAGAATTCAAATAACCTATTATATCCTATTCACAAGAATCTTCATTTAGTTCCTTGTCAAATTTTTTTAAAAATTCTATCAAAATTTAGTCTGGATTCATATTTTTATCTTCATATGTTTTTTTAGATTTCAGCTGATGGGGTTGAAATATTTGAATTATTCTACAATCTACACTTAAAAAGTGTAGATAAGTCCCTTTAATTTTCTTTATTGGTGTAAAAAATTTCCATACTGGGGCCAGGGTAGAATTAAATCTTCACCCGAAGAAATAATCACTATTGACACATTCTTTACAAAATAAATGATAATATTAGAGAATATAAATTAACTAAAGTATTTTTGAAAATTGGTTTATATAAAAATCGTTTATTTAAATAAATTATTAAATTTTATACAATATATATTTTAAAATTTTACATCCTCTTTTGAACTAAAAAAAATTTGCTTTATATAACAAAATATATCAAAATTTATATATAAAAAAAATCAATCTATCAATTTATAAAAAAAATCAATTTATATCAACATACAATTTAAAGGTTAGTATTAATCGGTCATATTAACATTCCACCCTTTAAAAAAATGATCTCCACTCAGGTTTTTCTTGCATGTGAATCTTATCGTGCAGTCAACGTTTCTTGATAGTTTGTCATTAGTATAATTCATTAACTTTTGCTATTGTAAGTTTTTATTAATATTTTATTATATATATATTTAGTCTTTATTTCATTATAAAATTATCGAATTTTTTTGGCAACATTATATTCCTGCTAGGTCTTTAACTAACAAGACACTGTTCTTGCATTTCTACTTTTTGATCATCATTTCTTCTAAAATTTACAGTAATAGGTATTGCATTTGTTTTCACATGTGTCGTTTCATCCAGAGGTGCGCTACTCGTAGACCTTTTTTTAATTTGGTCTAAATGTCTTCTAATAATTTTGTCTCCTGTTTCAACTTCAAATGTTAAATTTCCATTTTTACGTTTTATCGTGCCTTTGTCCCACATATTACCTTTGAAGGTTTTATACCATATTTTGTCACCATTCATGATGTTTCTATTTGACGATAAATTGCGATTAAATTCGTTCACTTTATCTTCTTGCGGTTTTATCAAATCCCATGTGGTTCTTATGGTTCTGTTGAACATCACTTCGCTTGGTATCTTGTTGGTTGTCGCGTTTGGTGTGTTGCGATAGTTAAATAAAAACTTTTCTAAAGCTATATCTAAGTCTATTTTCTTATTACTTTCCATATTCCTTTTCATGCATATTTGATCTTATCATTCGCTCACACTGACCATTGGACTGTTGGTGATGAGGCGCGGTGAAAATGTCATCAATTCCATGATCACTACAAAATTTTTTGAACAAGCTACTTGTAAAATTCGTACCATTATCGCTGACTATCATATCGGGTATACCAAACAAACTGATTATTTTTAATAATTCTTTAATTGTAGATTCAGTAGTTATATCTCTCATTCTTCTAATAACAGGGAATTTGCTAAATGCGTCAACACATACCAAGAAATTGCTACCTTCAAACTGTGCAAAGTCGATGTGCACGCGTTCAAACACTTTAACAGCTGTTTCCCATGGATTTTGTACATTGTGAGGATTGTCCGCATATTTATTACACGTGTCACAGTTTCTCACCTCCTGATCTATTTCAGCGTTTAGACCTGGCCATCACACGTAATCTCTCGCCAACAATTTCGTTTTCCCAGCACCAAGATGCCCTTTGTGTAATTCCTGTAATATCTCCTTTCTCATATTTTTTGGTATAATGATCCTATTCTCTTTAAAAAGACAATCTTTAATTAAGCTCAGTTCCATTTCCATATTTTTATATATTTTATTCTTTATCTGTTCATGATTCTTTAAATTGTTGATTACCTCCATTAATTCGATATCAATACTAGTTTCTTTAACTATTCTTTTAAAATTTATTGGTAAATCCCAAAATTTGTCATCAATTTTTTTATCATCTAATCATTCGCTTGAACATCATATTCACACTAGCTTGTTCATCTCGTTATTTATTATCATTTTTATCAATGTTTGTAAATATATATTATGATCAATATATCTCAAATAAAATAATGATAATGGAATAAATAATTTATCAGAATCATTCATAAGAATAAGAATCATAATTTGGAATGTAGAATAATAGAATATTTGGATTTGTTTCATTTTATATAATAATAATTTTTTTTTTATTTATTATTTAATTATTTTTATTTTTAAATTTTACTCCTTTATTTTTCAATTTAAACACTTTTTTTATATCATAATTTATCTTTAACTTGTTCTTTATAACAAAATTTCTCTTTCTCCTTCCATTTTCAACATACGATCTCCATATCGTACTCCTAATCTCTCTTTCAACATCACGATATTTAATCACCTTTGTTATAATTTTCTTTTCCAAAGTTTTTTTAAATTTTTTATTAATTATAAAATTTTTTATTTTATTATTTTCTTCAATTTTTATTTCATTATTGTTTTTAATAACTATTATTTCTCCAATTGTTATCAAATGATTTATTTCTTCTAATTTATAAGAATTTATTTCTTTTTTTACATTTGGTATTAATTTACATAATTCAATTTTATTCAAGTTTTTTTTATTATGATATTTATAATTATAATTTTCATGCTTTTTATTGTAATATGTACCTTCATAATTTTTACTATCTACTATTCTATTTTCCTCGATTATATTTACAAAATTACATTGCTTGATTAATTCTTGTATGGTATTATCATAATCATCCTCGACAATATTCACAAATTTATCTAGTATATTCCCAAAAACTGTTATCCAAGTCCTTCCTAACAATGCAATCTTATCACTCTGGACTACATAAGCAGTTAAGATTTGACTTTTGTCCTCGAATTTTGCCTTGACTTTGGTAGTTCCTAATACATTTATTGTGTTTCCATCATATCCAGTTAATTTAATATCTGATTTATTTAAGATCTTTACTCCAATCTTTTTCGCGATATGAATCGGTAGAATACTAAACCTCGACCCGGTATCAATCTGCATCAAAATAGGCATGTCGTTCAAATATACCGTGACCTTATAAGCATCGTTAGCTGTGTAATTATTATCGGTATCCATATTGTTTATGTCTAAATTGTATAAATTATATTCTTTTCTTTCTAGTTTGTCATTATCGTCTTCTTTTATCTCTTCTATATTTACAGTGTTTACTTTATTTGTATATCGTGATTGATTATTGTCGTTGTTATGATATTTACAATTGCACATTTGATTTGTTCCTCGATTTCCAATATTATGATTATCGTTATATCTTTGAATACATCTTGAATTGTTATAATGTCTGTTATATCTGTAATTATAATCATTATTAAATCTATTATTATTATAGTCATTTTTATTATAACTAGCTCTATTATCAAATCTCGAAGAATTATTGTACGATCCTGGATAGTTTGCTCTGACGTTGTTGTAATAATTCACGTTATAATTCTGATATCTAGGGTTGTAATTATTTCCTTGATATCTGGATTATAACTATTTCCTTGATAAATATTTCTTTGAAAGTCATGGCCTCTTGCTGTCCATTGTCTGTTATCGTAATTAGATTGTAAATTTTGTCGTTCATCATGGTCTCCATATCTCACCAATTGTTTATTTTCTTCTGTTTTCCTGCCTCTTTGCCTTTCTATATGTTTCACGGTTGTATCATCTTCTGTTTTTTCGTTAAAAGAAATATTTTCAATTTAAGCAATTATATTTTCTTTCAATTCTAACTCTTCAAAATCATCTCTTAAAGTAAGAACTTCTTCTAATGTAATGTTTTCTTTTAACGTAATTTTCTGCCTAATATTTTTGCTGATTGACGAAATTTTTACTTTTTCAATAACTCTACTATCACTTAGCAAACATTCATTTTTTAAAATGCATAATCTACTTACCCAATCGATGTAACTTTCGTTTTTACCTTGTACAGCTGCATTAAATAATAATAAGTTGGAACTTGTAGATTTCCTCGGGTGTAATAACCTGAATTTTTCAATCAATATCTATGGATTGATGAAGTCGGTAGGTGAACATATCGATTTAAGCTTGATATATACCTCATCTGGTAGTCTTCTTGTAAAGGAACCTGCTTTTTCGATATCCGAGATCTGAGTGTCCTTGAAGATATCTTCGAATCTACTCAAAAAAAGATCGCCAATGCCTGCGTATATTGGAAATTCAATATTTATATTAACATTATTATTGGGAATCTATTTCATATTTATTTATTTATTTACGATTTCCTCGAATATGTAGCGGAGCTGCCACCATAAAGTATTTTAGAAGATTGGTTAATATAAAAATCGTTTATTTAAATAAATTATTAAATTTTATACAATATATATTTTAAAATTTTACATCCTCTTTTGAACTAAAAAAAAATCTGCTTTATATAACAAAATATATCAAAATTTATATTAAAAAAATCAATCTATCAATTTATAAAAAAATTAATTTATATCAACTTAAAAAAAAACAATTTAAAGGTTAATGAAAAGAAATATGATAAACGTGCCAGTATGTAAAAATGTATTTTATTATTATTAACTTTATTATATCTATCTTTTCCATTTTACACTTCGTATATATATATTTTACAAATCAAAATTAGAATACAATATTAAAAAAACGAAAAACAAAAAGTAAAATATTACAAAATATAAAAAGTAAGGTTACGAAATATAAAAAGTAGAGTTATAAAATTAGATTATAAAAAGTAACAATAAGATTAAAAATTAGAATATAATAACGTAACATTCTCCCTCTTCTGAAAGCCTTCCCATAAATTCATAGAAGTCATAGAGAGTTTGTTGTCGAAGTAGTTTATCGTTTTAGTAATCAAGTTGTTTCACAAATCATCATATCGTTGGCTTGTCCCAATCGTTGGTTTGTTTAAATCGATTTTTTACGTTGGTTTGTTTAAATCGCAAGCTTGATATCCTTATCGTAAGTTGTCTCCATTAATCATAGCTTGCTTGGTAGTACCCAGTTGTTATTATTATCATTTTTCAAAATTGTTATTATCATCAGTAAGTTGCGAATAATAAGAAATAATAGTTCATCATGTTGGATATAAGAATAAACGACGAATGATAAATCAATAAGATTGTTATATAATATTTTCAGCGTTTTAATTTTATGCGTTTTATTGTAAGCGTTTTAATATTTAATTTACTTTATGCATTTTAATATTTATTTTATATTTTAAGTTATGTAGTCTTTTAAATAAACAGGTTTTTGTTTAATTCGTACAGGTCTAGAAATAGGTGTTATATCGTTATTATCAGTAATTTTTATATTTTTGTCCACTTCCCGCCTTAAAAGAATCCTTAGAGTCATAGTTAATAATTGTGTTAAAACAGTTTCTAATTCTTATTTGATCTAAATGTCTCCTCAAAATACCTTTCTTTGTCTTAATTTGGAACATTATATCACTTTCTTTATGTGTGATCATACCTTTGCACCATTTATCACCATTTATCATCACCTTGTACTTTATACCAAACAAAATCTCCTACATTAAAAGTTCTATTACGTGGTAAAGTAACGTTTATCTTATTCTCCTTTTCCTCCAACGGTTTTAATAAGTCCCATTTAATTCTAATATCTCAATTAAACATTCTCTGAGAAGGTGTAACACCTGTAGTTTCATTACGCGTATTTCTGTAATTAAATAAAAATTTGCCAAGCGCGATGTCTAGGTCAATTTTAATATTCCTTTTCATATGTGTTTTGAACGTTCTCACCATGCGTTCTACCTGGCCATTGGATTGCTGGTGATATGCAGACGTGAGCACATGTTTAATACCAAAATTGTTGCAAAATTTTTCAAAATCGTTACTCGTAAAGTTAGTGCCGTTATCAGTAACTATAGTTTAAGGTATTCCATATAGCGAAATAGTTTTAAAGATTTCCTTTAAAGTAACATCAGTCGTAATATTATTATCAGGAATAATAATTGGAAATTTGCTGTAGGCATCGACTATTATCAACCAATTTTTTGTGAAAAACGGACCCGCATAATCTATGTGTATTCTTTCAAACGGTTTGGTTGCCGAAATCCATGGTTTTTGTATCTTTATAGGATTATCATGATATATATTACAATCGTCACAACATTTCACTTCCATTACTATATTATTATTTATACCAGGCCACCACATGTAATCTTTGGCTAAAGATTTGATTTTTCCTGCTCCCAAGTGACCTTCATGTAATGACTGTAGTATATTTTTTCTCATAGAAGACGGAATTATGATTCTGTTGCTTTTGTAAAGACAATCCTTAATTATACTTAATTCCAATTCAATGTTTTTATAAATATTATTCATTATAGGCCTGTTGTTATTAATATCATTTATGACTTGTTTTAATTCCATATCTTTCAAAGTTTCATCTCGAATTTGATTAAAATTAATAGGTAAATCCCCATATTCATTTATTATGGTGATATTTTCAATAGTTTCATCATGACATTCTTGTGGTAATCTCGAGAGACAATCAGGAACAACGTTATATTTACCGGCTTTATACTATATTAAAATCATATCCTCCTAATGTAATATTCCACTTCTGGAGTCTTAAGGACATGGTTCTATTATCCTTAAGACCCTTGGTAAAGATGTGAACTAGAGGCTTATGGTCAGTAATAATTGTAAATTTTGTACCGATTAAATATTTCTGGAACCTCTTTATGGCGAGCATAATGGCGAGAGCCTCACGCTCAATATTGGTATAGTTCATTTCAGATTTTAATAAAGTTCTCGACGCGAAAGCTATAGGTTTTTCTTTACCGTCTTTTTCAATATGAAATAGTACAGCTCCTAAACCACATTTCGATGCGTCAGTGGCTATCCCTATAGGTAATTCAGGGTTAAAATATGTCAAAGCAGGTGGAAGACTAATCAACTTCTTAAGATCATTAAAACTTTTAGAGTGTTCAAGATTCCAAGCCCATTTTTCTTTGTTGACAATCTTATATAGAGGATCGGCAATTTCTGCAAAATTGTTCAAAAATTTTCTATAGTAGCCAGCCATTCCCAGAATTGTTGATAATTCAACAGCTGATTTTGGTTCTGGCATATTAATTATTGCTTCAATTTTGTCGTGATTAGCAGGAATCCCCTTGGCGTCAATATCATGACCCAGGAACCTTACTTCGTTTTTAAAGAACACACTTTTATTAAAGTTAGGTATTAGCCCAAACGATGATATTCTATTAAACACTTTTTTTATGTTGTTAAGGTGGGCTTCATCATTTTTTCCATTTATAAGTAAATCATCAATGTAAAATATGACATCATCCATGTCACCAAAGATTTGATCCATAATCTGTAGAAAAATTGCAGATGAGGTCTTAAGCCCAAAAGGAAGTCTAGTAAATTGGTAATATCCCTTGTGCGTAGATATGGTTAAAATATTTCTGCAACTTTTATCAATTGGTATCTGTAAGAAAGCATTTTTAAAGTCAATCTTCGTAAATTTCTTTCCTTCTGAAAGTTTAGCTATTAGATCATTTATTCGCAGTAAAGGGTATCTGAAATCTTCTAGAGCTGGGTTTACAGTGTCCTTAAAATCAACACAAAGCCTAATGCTCCCATCATCTTAGTAGACAGCGGTAACAGGATTTGCCCATCTGACATCATTCACCGGCTCAATTATTTTATCTTGTATCCATTTTTTAAGTTCATTGCTAACAAGATCAATCTTTGATTAAGGAATACGTCTAGGCGGTATAATTTTAGGTTGGGCATCTCTTCTTAAATGTAACTTGATACTTGCTTTGTTGATTGGCCCATTAGTCAATTTAGATTCACACTCTTTAATTAATTTTTTTATTTCATCTTCGTAATTAATGTCAACATTAACTATAAATTTATTTAAAATATTTTTGAAAGCATTGATCCATGTACGTCACAACAAGGCATTTTTACTTGATTTGACGACTACGGCTTGTAAACATTTTGAGATACCTTCATAAGTCACTTTGACTTGAGTAGTGCCGATGATCTTGATTAAATTTCCGTCATATGCGGTGAGTTTTAGCTCGGATTTCTTAAGATCTCTAATACCAAGTTTTTTAGCCAGACCATGAGGTATAATAGTGTGTTTAGAGCCCGTATCCACTTGCATACATGTAAAAATATCGTTCACTTTTAAGGTTGTCATAAATGCGTTATCTTTATCATTAAGCATGTCACCAGATAAGTTGTTAACATTAAAATTATTATCATCTTTGTTCTTTGTAGAGTCAACTTTCTCTTCAATAATTTCTTCAATATTCATATTATAATCATTTTTGTATTGTATTTGCTTTCTAATATTGTTGTCGCCACCTCCAAAATTATTTGAGTTATTGTTATATTGTATTTGTTTTCTCTGATTATAGTCATTACCTCTATAATTATTTGAATTGTTGTAATTAGATTGGTAATTGTTACGATTTCCATCACCGTATTGGATCTGTTTTCTTTGATTATTATCATACCATGTATTATTTCTACCATAATTAGATTGATTATTATTGTTATAACGATAGTTGTTGTAGTTATAATTGTTATAATTATCGTGGTATCTCGAATTATTATTACCGTAATTGTATCTAAAATTATTATTGTAATTCCCATTTCTATTTCTATTATCATAATTATTTCTAAAATTATTATCAGGTCTAAAATAATTATTGTTGTCATTTCTATTTTTATTGTAAAAGTTTTTATCTTTATCAGACTTTTTATCATTATTTATATAACCTATATCATTATCATCTGACTTAATGCTAATACAGTCCAGTTTCACCCCTAATTCGACCATCTGGTTTAATGTTAAGTCGATATTTTTAGAGAACTTATATTTTATCTTATCATTTAAGGTAGATGTACGTAATTTTTCTTTTAATCTACTGTCGTCCAAAAAATTACATTTTTTATGAAGTTTCGATACTCTTATGTACCACAGCATAAAACTCTCTGATGAGTTTTGTTGAAGCAGATTAAACTTATTAATTAAAATGTTTTTATCTTGCACAGGTAAAAGGTAAGTTAACTTTTTAATCACAATTTTAAGATCTAAAATGTCGGTATCAGAACAAATTGATTTAATATTGTCAAAAACTTCGTCTGATAAATTATTAAGCAAAGTATTTATTTTAATACAGTCCGATGATGTGCTGGTCGAAAAATAATTTAATATTCTGTCTAAATAAATTTCAGTAAGTGGTCCCACTAACTTAGAATCTTATGTATAAAACTCTTGTTTTATTTCCATTTTTTATTGGTAAGACATATATGTAAGAAATTATAACATTTAATATTTTAGCAATTTATATTTTGATGAATATGCAAATTAATTCGATAAATTCATTATCATTATATATATAATGCTTCCCATTCAACAATTCAAAGCAACCAATCATATCTCTTAAATGAATTCAAACAGAACATCTTCCGTTCCACTTATTCTAGAATAATTTACATCACAGTTGTAGGTTAAGTCAAACAAAATGTCATAAATTGAAATATCATGGGGAATATTGATTAATTTGAAAGCGAACATGATATATAAAAAAATATCACAATGATTTTACCTTTTATTTTCTTCCTTTATATAGAACTAATAATAATTTTTTTTATTAATCATTTATACCAAAAAAAATTTAATTTCCATAAGGTGAGTTTCTTATACCTATTATGGAGTACCATGAAGAAAATCATGATAAATGTGCCAGTATGTAAAAATATCTTTTATTATTATTAACTTTATTATATCTATCTTTTCCATTTTACACTTCGTATATATATATATTTTACAAATCAAAATTAGAATACAATATTAAAAAAACGAAAAACAAAAAGTAAAATATTACAAAATATAAAAAGTAAGGTTACGAAATATAAAAAGTAGAGTTATAAAATTAGATTATAAAAAGTAACAATAAGATTAAAAATTAGAATATAATAACGTAACATTCTCAAAAGTGTGTTCTTTAAAAACGAAGTAAGGTTCCTGGGTCATGATATTGACGCTAAGGGGATTCATGCTAATCACGACAAAATTGAAGCAATAATTAATATGCCAGAACCAAAATCAGCTGCTGAATTATCAACATTTCTGGGAATGGCTGGCTACTATAGAAAATTTTTGAACAATTTTGCAGAAATTGCCGATCCTCTATATAAGATTGTCAACAAAGAAAAATGGGCTTGGAACCTTAAACACTCTAAAAGTTTTAATGATCTTAAGAAGTTGATTAGTCTTCCACCTGCTTTGACATATTTTAACCCTGAATTACCTATAGGGATAGCCACTGACGCATCGAAATGTGGTTTAGGAGCTGGTCTATTTCATATTGAAAAAGACGGTAAAGAAAAACCTATAGCTTTCGCGTCGAGAACTTTATTAAAATCTGAAATGAACTATACCAATATTGAGCGTGAGGCTCTCGCCATTATGCTCGCCATAAAGAGGTTCCAGAAATATTTAATCGGTACAAAATTTACAATTATTACTGACCATAAGCCTCTAGTTCACATCTTTACCAAGGGTCTTAAGGATAATAGAACCATGTCCTTAAGACTCCAGAAGTGGAATATTACATTAGGAGGATATGATTTTAATATAATGTATAAAGCCGGTAAATATAACGTTGTTCCTGATTGTCTCTCGAGATTACCACAAGAATGTCATGATGAAACTATTGAAAATATCACCATAATAAATGAATATGGGGATTTACCTATTAATTTTAATCAAATTCGAGATGAAACTTTTGAAAGATATGGAATTAAAACAAGTTATAAATGATATTAATAACAACAGGCCTATAATGAATAATATTTATAAAAACATTGAATTGGAATTAAGTATAATTAAGGATTGTCTTTACAAAAGCAACAAAATCATAATTCCGTCTTCTATGAGAAAAAATATACTACCGTCATTACATGAAGGTCACTTGGGAGCAGGAAAAATCAAATCCTTAGCCAAAGATTACATGTGGTGGCCTGGTATAAATAATGATATTGTAATGGAAGTGAAATGTTGTGACGATTATAACATATATCATGATAATCATATAAAGATACAAAAACCATGGGTTTCCGCAACCAAACCGTTTGAAAGAATACACTTAGATTATGCGGGTCCGTTTTTCACAAAAAATTGGTTGATAATAGTCGATGCCTACAGCAAATTTCCAATTATTATTCCTGTTAAAAATATTACGACTGATGTTACTTTAAAGGAAATCTTTAAAATTATTTCGCTATATGGAATACCTGAAACTATAGTTACTGATAACGGCACTAACTTTACGAGTAACGATTTTGAAAAATTTTGCAACAATTTTGGTATTAAACATGTGCTCACGTCTGCGTATCACCAGCAATCCAATGGCCAGGTAGAACTCATGGTGAGAACGTTCAAAACACATATGAAAAGGAATATTAAAATTGACCTAGACATCGCGCTTGGCAAATTTTTATTTAATTACAGAAATACGCGTAATGATACTACAGGTGTTACACCTTATCAGAGAATGTTTAATCGAGATATTAGAATTAAATGGGACTTATTAAAACCGTTGGAGGAAAAGGAGAATAAGATAAACGTTACGTTACCACGTAATAGAACTTTTAATGTAGGAGATTTTGTTTGGTATAAAGTACAAGGTGATGATAAATGGTGCAAAGGTATGATCACACATAAAGAAAGTGATATGATGTTCCAAATTAAGACAAAGAAAGGTATTTTGAGGAGACATTTAGATCAAATAAGAATTAGAAACTGTTTTAACACAATTATTAACTATGACTCTAAGGATTCTTTTAAGAAGGGAAGTGTGGACAAAAATATAAAAATTACTGATAATAACGATATAACACCTATTTCTAGACCTGTACGAATTAAACAAAAACCTGTTTATTTAAAAGACTACATAACTTAAAATATAAAATAAATATTAAAATGCATAAAGTAAATTAAATATTAAAACGCTTACAATAAAACGCATAAAATTAAAACGCTGAAAATATTATATAACAATCTTATTGATTTATCATTCGTCGTTTATTCTTATATCCAACATGATGAACTATTATTTCTTATAATTCGCAACTTACTGATGATAATAACAATTTTGAAAAATGATAATAATAACAACTGAGTACTACCAAGCAAGCTATGATTAATGGAGACAACTTACGATAAGGATATCAAGCTTGCGATTTAAACAAACCAACGTAAAAAATCGATTTAAACAAACCAACGATTGGGACAAGCCAACGATATGATGATTTGTGAAACAACTTGATTACTAAAACGATAAACTACTTCGACAACAAACTCTCTATGACTTCTCAGATGAATTTATGGGAAGGCTTTCAGAAGAGGGAGAATGTTACGTTATTATATTCTAATTTTTAACCTTATTACTTTTTATAATCTAATTTTATAACTCTACTTTTTATATTTCGTTACCTTACTTTTTATATTTTGTAATATTTTACTTTTTGTTTTTCGTTTTTTTAATATTGTATTCTAATTTTGATTTGTAAAAAATATATATATACCTTAAGAAAAGAAAAAGAAATTGATATAATAAAGTTAATAATAATAAAAGATATTTTTACATACTGGCACGTTTATCATGATTTTCTTCAATACCTTGATTGATTCAATATTAACTAGATTAACAATCTTGATTATATAAATTCAACAATAAAATTGTAATATATAAAATAAAAATGAATAACTTTGGTGGTTGATTTGAATTAAAAACTCGGCTTGCATTATTTATAATAATATTATAAACTAAAAAATATTTTTTAAGAAACAATTTTAATTTAAAGTAACGTTTTGTGTTAACGTTATACAAAAAAAAAGAAACGCGTTTTGATTGTTACCTTTGTTCCTATTTCTCAAAAAGGTACCATTAGTAACGACCGCGCTTTATTTTACTATTCATCACTATTTTTGATTTATCACCATTTATGATTCTCAGACCTTACCTTCCCAGGCTAGAGACAGGGCTAGAACGAAACCTAGCGACATAAATCTAATAAAAAAATGATATTTACAAAAATTCAAATATTTTTTTTAAAATAAAATTAAAAATATAAAATGACAAAAATTAAATATGTTCTTTGATGTTTTGAAAATATGAAAGATTTTAGCTTGAAATCTGCTAAACATATGATATATATTATATATACAATTAAATTTACAGAAAAAAAATACTCTAACTTACCCCTCGAGAAATATTTTCTACTTTACCTTTCTAGGGCTAAATATAGTTTTTCTTCTATAATCTCAGACAAAACTAAATTACTTTGAATTGTAATTGATCATTAGAAAATAAATAATGTAATATTATTTTTTATACAAAATAATTTTGAAATATACAAATTTATACAAAGGAATTTAAATGAAAATCTGATAATAAAATAAATGACCGTATCTAAAACCGGTATTAAAAAACGGAATTATTTTCTTAAAAAACTTGCAAATCTATTTGGACCTTTGACCAAAAAAGATAAAAAGCTGAACAACTATTAAATATTTTACCTTGGCTATTTTATTTTTTTTTTGATTTGCTTTTGTTTTTAATATTTTTGGGTTCTTTTTAATTTAATATTAAAAAAATTAACTTTAATTTTAATATAAATGGGCCGGAAAATGCCATTTTTAAAAAAAAATGGACGGGGTATTGGTTGACTTATTTTTTTGTTTTACTTTTTGATTTTTTTAAGAAGCATCTTTTATCATATTTTTGAAATTTTTCTCATAGCCTTTCAGAAAAGTATAAGATAACTTTGTTAACTTAAAATTTAACAGCAAACAAAAAATTAAAATATATACATATCTTTTTTTTAAAATAATCAATTAAAATTAAATTTTCATCTAAATTATAAAAAATAAAATAATATAAATAATTAATTTTATACAAACAATATATATTTAAAAAAACAACTAAATTGATCTAATATATTTTTAAGCTCAAAACCTGTCACAATTAAGGTCACTTATGGAGTATAAATTTTTAGAAATATTTAAATAGCAGAGACATCTATCTTAAGGTATCAAGGATCAAGATTATAAGGAGAAATGATCATTATTATTAAAAATATATATAATCATTTCAATTTTATTTTGACAAAAAAAGACATTTATTATTATTCCTATTTAATTTTAATTTATAAATTAAAATATTAACAATTTAAAAAATATTAAACATTAAATACGTATCTTAATAAATATAATGACCACTTATTGGATATTAATAAAGAAATACTGAGATCTTAAATTAAAATATAATATTTAGAAATATTTAGTGGTTCGGACTTAGAAATATTTAGTGGTCCGGACAGAAAAGGTCAAATCGAAAACTTTTAAAAATATATCTCGCCTGGTACGGGCCAATTACCGTAAAATTTAAATGATCGTTTTTCGATCTAATATGATCTTTTTAAATTGATCCGGCAATGCTGATCGTTAATAAAACTGATTTTCATATGATATAATTTGATTTTAAACCAATTCGAGTAAAAGAAAATAAATTATAAAAGTAAAATGATTTAATGCTACAAGAAAAATAATATTTGTTTAAAATAAGCCCTAACATTTTGTAAAAAAGTTATTTAAATTAAATATTAATATTGTTTAAATCGGTGCTAATCAGTGATATTGCTCAAAAATCAGGCAAGTGGGCTATAATTTTTTATATTATCATAAATATGATATATATAAAATTAATTTTTTTTTATTGCAAATATGAGTTAATATTTTATTTATATTAAAATATTGGTACAAACTTAATACTAACGATATTTATACAAATTATTATTTTGATATAAATAATTAAATTTCTCATAAATCTTTCATTTCCTTATTTCCTTAGAGCTGTATTTTTTTTATAAAAAGATTTCATTCGCTCTTCGATTTTTTTTTCGTATTTTGATATATGGATCTGAAGCTCACTCCGATATCGATGATCCATAAATATTTATGAATATTTTACAAATTATTTATTCTTAAATTTACTTGATTATCTACCATGAACAAATTCATAAGATGAAGGCCCCTTTTAAACTCGGCAATAATACAGGATAAAGTATCAATATTAAGGAATTTTTAATTTCTTTAAGAATATTCTAAGGCTTTTATTTTACAATATCATTTAATCTATAAAAAATGAATTAGTGCCCAAAGGAACCAAAGAATCTGATAAAAAAACACCCCAAATTATTATTTCTTTCAAAGTAGATGGATTAATCTTACAACTAACATTGCCCCTATTATGAGATTTTTTAAATTGGATTATTCCTTGCCTATAATGTTGTTGAATTGGCTCTCAATCCTAGCAGTGGAAAAAAAATTAACTATGCCTTGAAGCACGGCACGAGTTAATTTTTTTAAGAATGAGCTATCCTGTTTAACCTCAATCAACAGTAAGACAATAGTTTCGTGTAAAAAGTTGGTTTATTCTTTTTAGATTCGGCCCAAAACCTTCTAAAAATTAAGCCATTTAGCACCACTACTAGTGATGAACCTCGCTCTATATGCAAATAAAGCAGAGGCGGCGATGTATAAAAATTTATATTGTGGGTTTTAAACATTTTAAATCAAATTGGATGTTTAAAATATTAACGTCAATAATATTTATTTTATAGAATATTTAAAGGGATCGAGAGCCCCCCCCCCCCCTACCCTCTTGGAATATGAAACAAAAAATTTTAAAACATGTCACTGTCTTTTGTTATTGCATTTTCTTCTCCAACCAATATCATTTATATTAGACTTTATTTTATATTAATATTTTTAAAAAAATATTTTTTTATATCTTTAAATTTCATATAAAAATAAAATATGCTATAAAGGCGCCATCTAACTATAAAAAAAAGATATGATGGGAAAAAAAATATTTTTGAAAATAATTTTTTAATTTATGAGAATAATTAAAAGAAGATGGATTCAAATTGAACACTTTAAAAAATATTAAATTTTTTTAGTCGGGGAGCTTAATACCTCCTCAAGATTAAAGATGGATTATAAAATTAGCTAGTAGGGAGGCTTAGCCCCCAGCAGCCCCCTACAATACATTCCTGGTGTAAATTGTTTAAAATTGGGTGCTAATTAAAAATAAAAGGGTAATAATCCATTTTTTAAAATTGATGCTATTTTTAAAAACCTGGTGCTTATTGAAAGCACCTAGCTAACCATGCCATGCCACTGGGGCAAATGCCTGGGTTGTCTACTGAGGTCAGTTTATATTATAAAATTAGATTAGGGATGAAATTAAATTTTTTATAAAAATATAGATTAGCATTGGAGATGGTATTTTATATATTATATTTAAGAATTTACTGACGTAAAGAAGTGTTATATATATTTTTTTAATTATATTTGAACTGTCAGAATTTGACATCATGTCAAGTGATTATAATAGGTTTGTATTAGAAAAATTTATATAAATTTTAGTTCAATATGAATGATGAAGTTTTCAAAATAAAACCTAAGAAAACACGCAATAAACAAATTCGTAAAACTATCACTGATAATGAACCGGAAGATGACAATTCGTAATATATATATTATAAAGTTATTATAAACTATTTTTAGTGAAGCCATAGAATGCTTAAAGGAACTTCAAAATTTAAGGAAAAAGGCACGTGGAATAAGGTTTTCATTATTTTAGACTTTATAATCATTAATATTTTAGTATTGAAACAATAAATACTGCAGAAATGTATACGAAATTTAACAAGTCATTAGAAGTAATTTTAAATTATTTATATGTTAGAATAATAAAATGTATAAATATTACCTTACTAGCCCCATACATGTATATGGGATATTTGTATATACCCTCATAGAATCATTATAATTATTTTACCCTTTTATTAAAATTTATATATCTTGATGCAAATGAAGGAACCTACAATAAGATTAAGATACAACTAATCTATACTCAATATTTTTAACATAGGCTAAATATTTTTAAAAATTGTTATAAATATTTATATAATATTGATTCTTGTAGGAGGGGGGGGGCATTGGGTTTTGGGTTGCTTTTATTGCCATTAATTTTTTTGTAAATTTTTGACTAGATTGCATAAAAGAAATTTCTTTTAATTTCACTTAAGGCTCTGTCCTAAATTAAAAAAAAAATTTCTCAAAAGTTTTTCAAATCACAAAACTTTTGTGAGTTTTAAGAGGTACAAAACATGTCCCGAATCATACATTTATTTTCAAATTATAATATATAAAATGTTTGATGTGAATGATTTACTAATTCTATATTTTATATTATTTGAAGATAATCATGTTCAACACTTATATAAATCCTTAGAAACTAATATTATATAAATTGTTAAGGCTGACTGCTTATTACAAAATATTATTATTGATATTAAGGGCAATCATTGTACACAAATTAATTAGAAACTCTTCCAAAATTTTTATATACATTTATTTTTTAATAACCATTACCTTATATTTCTTATGAATGTTTAAATTTGTCAAGTTATAGCATTTATTTATAAATATTCAATAAAAAGTGCAAAAAAAGTGTTGTTTTGATTTGTATTTAAACTGCTAAAATGACTCAAATCACATTTTATAAAAATTCATTAGGCTGTGTCCTAAATCAAAAAAAAAATTTCTTAAAATTTTTGTGAATCGCAAAAATTACGGGAGATTTGGGAGATACGAAACATGTCCCGATTCATACATTTATTTTCAATTTTAAAATGTTTGATATGAATGATTTACAATTTCTATTTTTTATATTATTTGTTGATACGACTGAGCGTAGAAGAAGGCATAGATTTTTAGAAGGCCGGTATATATGATATTATTTATATTATATGTATTAATTCTAGAGATCAAGGACTTTTTAAAATATTTGATAGTATTCCATCTTATCCTGACAAATTTCGTCAGATGTTCCACATGCATGTGGAAACATTCAACTACATTCTTATAAATTTGGAGTCTATAGACACTGCTATAGTTAAACATAAAAACATAAATTTTATTAAATTTTGTCTTTATTCCAGAAAATTTTTTCTTTATTTCTTCATATGTAAGATCAAAGTTCTTACCAATCTCTTCTAATTTGATTTTGCTAGCAGCGGTGTCTCTCTATTTAAGATCACTAGTGCACCATAAATATCTATATCTTCTAATATTTTCCATTAATAAATATTCGGTTGCCATTTTAATCCCTCAAATTGTAAAAGTTTAAGGAAAAAATGATTAAAGTTTTACGAATCGTATAACTTTTAAGAATCATGTGATTTGCGCAAAATCGAAAAAATCATTTAGGCCATCATTTTAATTTTCCATTAAAAATGGCTTATATTATTTTTTCGTTAAATTCGCGCAAATTGCGCGAGATAATTTTTATGCAATTTTTGATATTTAGGACACAGCCTTAAACATAATAATTTTTATTATAAAAATATACAAAATCATAAATATGAAGATAATATAAAAAATAATAAATATGAAAATAATATAGAAAATTATAAATATAAAGGGAAAATTTCATTTTAAATTCAAAAATTTGTTTCTGATTGACTATATCATTTAACATATCTTGTGTGTTTGGCTCTAAATCCTAAGATATAGATTATTTAGTTCTAATTTAATGTTATAATACTTGTGATGATATTTGTACATTTAACATATCTTGGATGTTTGGCTCATAATCCTAAGATATAGATTATTATATAGTTCTAATTTAATGTTATATACTTGTGATGATATTTGTACATTTAACATATCTTGGATGTTTGGCTCTAAATCCTAAAATATAGATTATTATATAGTTCTAATTTAATGTTATATACTTGTGATGATATTTTAACATTTAACATATCTTGGATGTTTGGCTCATAATCCTAAAATATAGATTATTATATAGTTCTAATTTCATGTTATAATACATGTGGAGATATTTGTACATTAATAGCATCCTTAGATTGTTTTAATCTGAAACTTGCTTCAGTGTGCTTACATATATCCTCCACTTTTTCTTTTAGCCAGTAAAAATCTTCAACAAATTTAAGGTGCTTGCTGTTCATCATAGCAGCACCTGAACCTAAAATATAAAATAATATTTATATAATCTCTTCCCATTTGATTTTACTTGCAGCTGTATCTCACAAATTTCTATAAGGTCTTATATTTTCCATTAATTGAAATTCGTTCGTCATTTTATTCCCTCAATTCGCAAAAGTTTAAGTAAAAAATGATTAAAGTTTTAAGAATCATGAAACTTTTAAGAATCACGTAATTTGCGCAAAATTGAAAAAATCATTTAGGCTAACATTTTAATTTTCCATTAAAATATATTATTAGATAATTTTTATGCAATTTTTGATATTTAGGACACAGCCTAAAAACAATTTTTTTTGTCAAAAATTTATTTAAAAAAATTATTAAACCATGATTATAAAAAAAGTTTTATAATATAATAGTGCTATGCTAATATTAAATATTAGACTGGAAACTGTGCTAAATATGTTTAGTGTGTATAATTCAATTTATTGTATCTTCCTTGACTGACAATCGAAATATAAATCAAGTCATTTTCCCTGTGAACCCAATAGATAATATCAAAATAATATTAAGCCAACTTCCAAAACCATCTTATTAAACTTTTTCTCCATAAAAGTGTTATTTCTTTAATATAATAATGAAACTCTTCTATTCCAAACTACAACATGAGCTTCCTTAGCTATTGCTGAATGATGTTTTTCTGAGTTTATTAACATACTGAATGCATAGGTTATTGGTTTATTTATTCCACTTAATAAAATATACAATAAGTCATCACCAAAATCCGTTTTGGAAGCACCTATCTCAAGTACAATGGCAAATCAGTCAAATATTAATTGTCTTATAAATTATAATAACAGTTTAATTAATTCTAAATAGCTTGCTCTATTCTGGTTCATGCCCAACATCAATCAGTGTAATGGTGCTGCCTATTCATGATGATTCTTAATAAATCATTCATAACAATTGATCAAGCCAAGATAAGCTCTAGTTGCATGTTTGGAGGCATTGGAGATTTCTGGGTGGCTTTTACTTTTTCATCTTTTGGAATGTATTTGTAACATTTACTCTTAAAAAACGAAGCAGTACTCTGTAAAATTATACTTTTGTCTATTTTGCCTTCAAAACCTCTTCATTCTAAAACAGTTTGAAGGTTGATGAATGCTTGTCATTTTTTACCTGACACAATGGCCATAATATAGACTCTTGTCATTAGGCCCTCTTTCAACAAATTATCCATAGACTTCTGAAAAATGGTTGGTTCATAATATAACCCAAATGGAATCCTTTGCTTTTGTGTGTAATCTTGTGATTTTTTTAAAACTTCCACTTTCATTTGCAATTATGCATCTTTTAGTTTAATATTGGTATATTTAATTCCTAAATTTTCGCAAGAAGATCATACAAATAGAATAATATGATAATTGTATGAAATATATGTATTAAAAGTGACCTTAAATTCTATATAATCCTAATTTTCCCAGAATTTGCTACACTGGGAGTACCCATTGAACTGGCTGATACTAGTTGATATAATTAAAAGTCAATCCAGTAAACAAGATAAGATTCTCTCTCTGTGGTAAAACACTTTTTAAGAACAAAATAATCTAAATTAATCATTGGAGCAAAATCATCTAGGGTTTCTAAAATTCAAATCGATTTAAAAAAACCACACTATTGTCAAAATAATATTATATAAGCCACGAGATTTAAATAGAAGTTCAAACTTTTTTGTTATATATGAGAAAAATCTCCAGTCTTACATAATATTATTTTGGTTAAAAATCTTAATTGGGGCATGTTTAAAAATCCAAATTTTTTAAATAAATATATAAGGTTCCCTAATTGTGAATTACAAAGTATTCTATTTCAGATATCTTATATTCTATTTAAATGTTATCAAAAAGTTAAAATTAATTTAATATTTCTTCCAGGTTCTAGCTTAATTATATCTAAAGATATTTATAATTAAAGGGAGTGCATTTTGCTTATCTCAGTTACTGTTTGAAATTCCAGGCTAAATTTTAGTATAAATACAAACTCTTGTTAAATTTTAAAAATCTGAGGAGTTCGGGTTGAAAATTGTATTTTTTTGTTGATTTGTCATGGAATTCATCATATACAACTTGTTAATGAAATTTAATATATATTTTTATTATATTTATTTTAATAGTTGATTTTGATACAACAATTATCCTTCTTTTCCATAATTAAATAACAAAAGACGATAAATCAAGTTTATAAAATTTGATTAATACATTTTATTCATAATAGAATTCGATGAGATACAGGATTATATTTCTATCAGAGATATCCATTAGTGAGCAAGAGATATTGTTGCCACATATCACATCTACTGTGGACTTATTTAAGAAGTTCAAAGTCTTCTATCATAATCTAGAATTACTTCACTATTATGAGAATGGTGAAACAATTTACCCTTGTGTATTATGTATCTGGAGGCTTGTAAATGCAGATTGCTAAGCCATTATTGGCAGGCATAGATGATGTATATCTTCAATAGTGTATAATTCTGTATCCCATCAAATTCCATTGAAATGAATAGAAATGTTATAAACAAATTATAAACTTGATTTATTATCTTTTGTTATTGGGAGAAAGGAATATATTATGTATCAATATATAATAATTTTCATTAACAAGATGTATATATAAATTCATCATAAAAATTATTCAAAGCACATTCAAATTAAGGATACATGTTAGTAAGAATGTAAGTAAAAATTAATCATTGTATTATTAAGTAAAAATCTTAATTAATATATTAAATAAGTTATTGCGTTGATATTTAGTCAAGAAATATTTTACTTTTAATTTATATCTAATTTGCAAAAAAAAAATTTAAAATTATTTATAAATTTAAAAAAATAAAAAAATTGATCTTAAGACACTCTTCATTACAAATGAAAAATCTGATTTAAATAAACTATAAATTCAATGGTTTTTGTAGAGTTCTTGTATCTCAGCACTAGATACACTCCGGGTTTATCTAAATTTAGAGTTCATTTAAAATATTACACCAGCCCTGTAGAACTCTAGTACAAACGCTAAACAACTACCAAATTTTGAAATAAATTATGACAAATATCATTTTAACCTGATCCTCTTTCAGGGAATGTATCCAAGAGGTTGTTCATTTTTTTGACCCAGGTCAGATTGAGACAAAATTTATAATGATTAATGATTATTTTCCTTGAAAAAATCATCAAAAGTCCAAAATTAAAAATTGAGAATAGGATTATTTTTTTTATTAGGCTCTGTCCAAAACATCAAAAAATTAAATTCTTAAACTTTCGAAACTTTAATGAAAATAAATGAATAAGCTATTTTTTGTTTTTATAAATTTAAATATACGATTTCAATAAAATTTGCAAAAACTTTTCTAATTTTTTGAAATGGTTTTGGATACAGTTTTAGCAAATAAAATCTTCTATTGAATAAAAAGATTAATTTTTTACAAAATATAAAAAAAATATACAATAAATGATATATTTTTTTCTTTATTATTACTTTTATAAAATATTTATGTTATCTTATCCATGCCAACTAACACCATTTATGAATTTTACAAAAATAATATTTAAGAAACTTTTAAAGGTGTTTCCAAGAATTTCTTGCGATGTATTTTTTTAGTATAATAAATATGAAGCTATTTATTAAATGCATTTGTAGCATGACGATATGTTCAAGCTTAAACTTGGAGGTTTGGTCGATTTGTCTCAATTATCAAATTCTCAAAAACAAAAGCAAAAATCGGAATTTATTAAAGACGATGATACAATTGAGTTAGAAATAGGAACCGGTTTTTCCAAAGAAACTAATAGACGAGATGAGGATGCAGAAATGTAAAAATTTAATTGACAGAGGAAAAGCCCGCATAATGTTATCACAAAGAGTTATATGACAAAGTAATGAGGATAGAGGCAATTAATTTAGTTAGTCTTGGGCAGGGTTGGGGAAATTATTGCATTCGAATATATCTATACAAGGTACCTGGTTGAAATTTTTAAGATTTTTTTCAATAAAAGAGTGCAACAAATTTGCCAAAAACTGTAAATTATCATTTTATGAAATAAATCAAATATAAAATAACATGAAAATGCTTGTAAAAAAAATCAAATATCGTTATAATAAATGTATATTATTAATTTCTTCAAACAAATTTTTATTTTGCCGAAGATAATTTGAATTATTGACCATTATTAACCAAGATAATCAATGGGTGTGATAGATGGTAATAATGTATAAGAATATCTTATATTTATTTAATATTTTAACATTATGCCAATTATCTTTCAAATAATTTAATACTTTTATGAACATCTTCAGAATATTTTTATTTATATAAACGATATCTTTTAAACAAAAGTAATTATAATTTTCTTCTATATGATAAAGCAGATTAGTCTCGACATTATTTCTCAAAATAAATAATGCTTCACTTATTGATAGGTATTTTTTTCTCCTCGTTATCATAAATCTAACGGTATTTAACATCGCGATGAACAATGGCTATAAATGCCGTTTTGAAATCATTATTGAATGGATAAACTTTCCTTTTATTAAGGACTTTTCTCTTCCACTTCAATATATATATATAAGTTTATAGAATTGCAGAGTCTTTGTAGCAATTAGTTTGTTCTATGCTTGTCAAATAATATGGCGGACATTATTTTACTATTCTTCCAGGTTTTCTATTTCAATTTTTTTAATATCAGGAAACTAATTTTTTCTATTTTTTTTAAAATGTCGATAAGTTACTCAAACCATCATCATATAGACATGCAGTATTATATGATTTTTTAAGGATAAAAATAAGGAAACAAAACCGACAAATAAAGAAAACAATAATATCAATATATATAAATAAAAACTCAGATTAAGTTATAAATTTAAATACTATTTTAATTTTAACTTAATTATTATATATAATCTCCATAATCATAACACGATCGTTTTCGTATCTCCCTAATGTATTTTAATTTAAGGAGACTATATAGTGTAATGTTAATTTTTTGCTCTCTACGAGAATCGAACTCAAGCCTCCCGTTTCAAAGGCATATGCTTAACCGCATGCACCAACTTGAATACAAATAAATTTAAAATTAATTATATAGATGTTGAAGGGTAATTATTTAGTTTGTGTGTATGGAATTAAATATCTTTATTAATAAATTTTATATAAATATTAAAATTTAAGAGTAAAAGAGGTAAAATTGTTGCAATGTATACTGTGAGCATGTATTAGAAATATCAAAATTTAAAAATGTGATGGAAATCATATTGAATAAAATTTAAAATGAGGTGCATTAAGATTTTTGACTTTTAAATATGGGTTATAGATTGGTCTGAAATTTTTTTTGCAGACATAGACAGGCCTGATCAAAAAACCATGGGTTGAAGGGTAATTATTTAGTTTGTGTGTATTGTATTAAATATACTCTATTAATAAAAATTTAAGAGTAAAAGAGGTAAAATTGTTGCAATGTATACTGTGAGCATGTATTAGAAATATCAAAATTTAAAAATATGATGGAAATCATATTGGAGAAAATTTAAAATAGTGGTGCTTTAAGATTTTTGAGTTTTAAATATGGGTTATAGATTGGTCTGAAATTTTTTTTGCAGACATAGCCAGGCCTGATCAAAAGACCATCTCCCATGCAACTTTCATAAATTAATTAATAGTTGACATTTTTTAAATTTTGCCTGTGTATTGAATGCCCTGAATACACACCTAATATTATATATATTTCTGAATATTTAGGAGTAAAAAGAACTTTAAATGCATCAAGTATCAATTCAATAGGAATAAGGTATAACTTTAAATGGCAAGTACCCATTCAATAGTAATAAGAGATTTATTTAAATACTATTTTAATTCTTGAATTTATGTATAATTTAGAATTTTATACCATTATATTAGGGTTTCAGAAAAGATAAGAAAGATATGGAAGGGACAAAGCCCACTTTGGTAACACAAACTCTTATCTAGCAAGAATAGATTTTTAGATTATAAATTACAAATACAAATAAATAACAAATAAAATTACTAAATATATCATTAACATATTTTATAAAAATAATGGGAAATTTTAGAATAACCCCAAAATAAATATAAATCAAATAAAACCTCATAAGATAGGAAAATTTTGTATATTTATACTCATAACTTCATAATTGTAGAATGTATGTTATTCATAACTTATTATAACATTTTTGATTAAATGTATAACCTTTTTGTTTTACTTATATATAATTTGACTATGATTGAAAAAAAAATTTAATAACAATTTTTTAAATTTAATTTAATATTTTGTAACTAAGTAATAAATCATTTAGTTTGTTTAAAATTTAAATTAGGATGATTCAGAATGGTACTTTAATATGTGTTCATGAATTTCATATAAATACCAGGAGCTCACCAGTAGAATCATAGGTAAATCAGATATTTACCCTTCATTTGATGATAATTTTGAAATTAGACAGATTTAATTCTTATAAACCCATTGCAGCAGACCTATTTTTCTGGATCAAAATAAATTATTTGGGTTTTCCTGGGCTTGGAAAATATTTTTACCATTAATATGGACTTGGACATAACTTGAGAAACATTTTTTCATAATTATTATAGTCTAAGATTCCTGTAATTTTTTTAATTATAAATATGGGCTAGAAATTTGCCTGAAAATTTCTTTTGAACACATGGCAAGGCCTGATCAAAAACCAAGGCCCATGCAACTTTAATATTCTGATCGTATTTTTAAATGCATTGTGACTTTTTATATATCTTATTTCAGTCCTCAACTATCAAAATTATTATGGTCTTTTGCGGGTTTAAGAAAACACAAGTGCGAGGACTTGGCTTCGGAATTTTTTTAATATTACGCATAGGTGTAATATTTAACACATAATATTTATATGGCCCTCGGGTAAAATCTAATTTAAATATATTTTTATTCAAAAAAAGAGTATTCACTCTTAGTCTTAATGGGTTGGCCTTGGTTGGGGTGAGCTGGGTTAAAATAGATATGGTTTTTAGAGATTTACCTATCTCCAGGCTTGGAAAAAAAAATTAAATTACTATCGGTTGGCCAGGTTTGAGAAAATTTTTATAAAATTATTATGGGTTGGGCTGGACTTGGAAAATATTTTTATAAATTATATTGGGCTGGGCTTGGGGAAAATTTTTCAAAATTATTATGAGCTTGGACGCTTGAGAATTTTTTTATTATTAATTATAGGTCAGACATTGGCCCAAAACAAATTTTTTGCAGGCCTGGGTTTGACCTGATCAAAAAACCAAAGCCCATGAAAATCTGAATTTTGATTGTATTTTTAAATTCATTATGATTATTTAAATATTTTATTTCAGTTCTTAACTACCAAAATTATTATGATCTTTCATTGGGCTTGGAAGAATTTTTCATAATTAATATGGCTTTGGACTTTGCCTGGAAATTTTTTTTAATATTAAATATTAGGTATAAGTAATCAGTAATATTTAACAATTAATATTGGCATTATCAAGTAAATGCTTTAAATTTATTTTTACTCAAACCATAGCACTTAGTTTTAATGGATTGAACCTGGCCTGAAGGGATGAGGGGGTAAGAAGAATAAAAATTGGATATTATTTTTAAATAACAGGTAACATGCAAAAAAGTAAGAAGAAAATTCTCATTCCCCGTCATTTGACGGGCTATCTACTAGTTATAATATATTATACATTTAATTGATTAATATGTTAAAAAACTGTCTTATAATCTTTTTGAAATTTTAGTTGAAATAAGTACTAATACTTTTCAAAAATTTGTAATATGTAAGATATTCGAAAACGTTCCCAACCCAGGTCTTGGGGGCCAAATTGATTATTTTATAGATCTAAATGTAGTGAGACTATTTCTTATCCACGATAATTTTGGGAGAAATTATATGACACGGGAGAAATCCAAAATATTATTAAAATGGGTATTTTAACTTCAATTATAAAGGATGAAATTTATCGAAATAGAATTGGAAAAAAGAAAGGGTAAGGCTGAAGATAAAAGTGAAGATGCTAACGAACGGTAATTTATTAACTCATTTTTATTTGAAAAAAAATATTCTTTTTTTCAAAGATCTTTTTATAAACTTTTTGTTTGTAAGTTTTGTTCTGAAATAAATTAATTTGAAAAATTTTATTTCCATTATTATCTTTATACACTCCTCCCAATACTCTAATTATAAGTACACTACAAATATAGTTTTAGGCGGTTCAGCTATCAAATATGTTTTTTCCATCGTACTTATTACTTTAAATATATTAATTTAAAAAAATTAAAATTACAGACAAGTTTATATATTTTTTTAGAAAATTTTTGCTACACCCAAACGACGCGCTATATTACGTATCAGATCATCTTAAAAAATCTTACGTCGATAATAAGAAAAATAAATCAGAAGAAATGATGTCCAATCAAATGCTGAGTGGAATTCCAGAAGTCAATTTGGGATTGGAGTATATATTTATATATAATTATATAAACACAAATATATTTTCTTTTTTAAATTTGGTAAACAGAGTTATGATTATTTATACCCACTATTTTAGGTTGTTGGATATACCGTTTATTGCTAAACTTTTATATATAAATATTCATTAAGTTCACCTATTAAATTAATTACAAGAATGCAATTTTTGAGAAATTAATGGCAAATAATTTTTTTTATAAAAATTAACCGAATTTTTTTCAAACTTATTTAATCTATGTATTTTTTATTTTACTAAAATTAAAAAATTGTAGAAAATTATTAAACTCAATTAAATTTTATCACGCCTAAAGGAATATCACAAATTATAATTTTAACTTTAACAAATAGGACAAAAATAGCAAATATCGAAGCTACCGAACTTGAGAAGCAAAAGGTTCTCGAATCAAAGCATTCTGACAAAAGCAAACCGTCTTCCTTCGTTCCTGCTAATATGGCTGTCAATTTTGCTCAACATAATCGATGTAGAGTGAAATTATTATAAACAAAAAACATTTAGGAACATTAATATTATAAAGATCATTTTCCCCACTAGAAACAAGTTTTCTAGGTTGTATACTATTTTTAAATAATTACACTATGAAACAGTCGACTTCACTGTTGTTTTATATATATCTAATTAAATATAAATTTTACGTGTAAAAAAAGTTAAAATAGAAAAAGATCAGTCTAATCTCAATCCAACTAACCAAAGGAACGCCGAGATTATGTCCCGACAACATTTTTTTGACAAACGATATTGCAATACCAACAGTCCTGCTTCTATCAATAATTCAAATCAAAAGACGATAACTATTCTTATCCCTGTTAAACCAGAACCTACTGTCTTAATCGAATCTGACCACCATGATAGTTATATCAAGGAAACGATAGCTAAAGACATAGAGAGTTTCGTTATACTAAAAAATATTAGTGATAACGATTCAAAAAATGTCGCTAAAGCAGTTATTAACCCAGTTGTTCAAGTTATTCATAAGAGCAATAAAAAGACAGGTAATTTTTCCCAATAGATAATAATAAGTTTTATATAAAATAAGTTTGTATCTATGAGAATCGGGTTATTATTTATTACTCAATATAATTTTTTTATAATTTAGCTCGAAATTGTCTAATGAAGCGATTTAATTTTTCGATTCATAACGTTTTGAAAACATTAAATAATCCTTAATAAAAAAATTTCAGACTTTTCGCACAAACGCATCAATCCAGAAAAGGCTACCGACGATTTTTATTTTGAACGCTACAGAAAACAATTTTCACGTTTTTAATTTGCCAAACATTTTATTATTATAATAATTTTAATTTATAGTAACTGCATTTTTAATAATGGGGAACGAATAGAGAATAAAGATATATTTTTTCAAATTCAATTTCTATTATTGTGATATATTTAAACACATAATTAATATCATACAAAATAAGAGCTTTTCTCTTTATAGTTTATTAATATTTTGTTTTTACACTTCGAAATTATGAATGGGTACTCATAATCATCTAATCAGGAAATTTTTTATAGACCTATTTATTTATAAATAATCAATATTTTTTAAAGGCTCCTATAATAATTTAGAATAAAAACGAATTTTTTTTAAAAAATGTTTTGATTTGATTTAATACTGAAACGCTCATAAAATAATGATTTCTTAATTCTTAAAGGATAAATTAATTGGTGAGAAAAAACCGAATTATTTTAATAAATCATGTTTTCTTAAATAATTTGTAAAACTAAAAACATAGAATTTTTTTTTTAATTTGGGCGCCTAAATTCCAAAATGAATATTCTAAATACTATATATATTTCCTCCAAAATCCTTGGAATAGTATGGATTTCTCATACGATTTTGATAATTATTTGTAGAAATTCACATCTAAAACAAATAACCTTCTTATCACTTCAAAATATACATTTTTGGCCATGCGGAACAAGCTCTTAGCCGGTGTGCTGGAAGGAATGGAAGTGTTTTTTTTAAATTTATTTTATAAACAACTGTTTAATAATTGGAAAATTAAATAAAATAGTGTATCTTTAATGCTTAAAAATTGTCTAGGTTTTCTTTATATTAAAAATTATCATCATGTAGCATAGGTTTATCTAAAAAAGGATGGTCCTTTTTACATTTTTCTAGGAGCTTGATATATATGTGATATAGGGAAGGTTGACAATTCCAATCTGATCAGCTCTTCTTTTCTCTATTTGGGGTTTAAATCCAACTCTATTCAATCTTGAAATGCGGGTGAAGTATGGTAGCTACCTATGAATTTTAAGCATCATTATCTTAAAGATCAAAAATTGCAATGGGATAAAATAATTATCTTCATTCGCTTTTTTTATTTCATTATTATCAATCACTGTAAAAGTAGGAGTTAATTATTACATTATAATTGTAGAATAAACTTTAAGACCTCAATGAAACTATGTTTATTGTCTTAGATTGTGTTGTTTAAAAGCCCGATTGTGGTCGATTTTTAAAAACGGATCGATTAAGATTATAACCAAAATAATATTATATAAGCCTGGAGACTTTACTCATAGATGGCAGAAAGATATCTATTTGCCAAATCTCGAGGATATAATATTATTTTAGCTAAAATCGTAATCGGACCGTTTTTAAGCGACTTAAATCGGGCCTTACAAAAACACTCTTGGATATCTTATTTTGGAAAAATCCCTTTCAATACTTTTATTGTATTTATAAAAAGTTATCGAAAAAATAAGAAATGGCATTTGTAAAATACCGATTAATTAATGTAATTTATTCAAATAAACACTAAATATTTTTATATTTAACTAGGTATAAATATTTTTTATTATGTATAAATATTTATTTATTTTAATTTATGTATAAATATTTATTTATTTTAATTTATGTATAAATATTTATTTATTTTAATTTATGTATAAATATTTATTTATTTTAATTTATATATAAATATTTATTTAGTTTAATTTATGTATAAATATTTATTTATTTTAATTTATGTGAAAATTAAATATTCTTTTATATTTGTAAAATTGATATAAAAAATAAACTAATTTAAAATCAAATTTTCGATACAGTGTAAATGTATAGGGGCACACCTACAATAATTTAGATATCGAATGTATTGCGGATATCGTTTGATACATAAAATATGTATTGGATACAGGATTGTCCATACAGTATTGTTATACTTATGACTAGTGTGCTCGATTTGAGCCGATTTTTAAAAACGGCTAACTCAATATTTTAGCCAAAAATTATTGACTAAACTTCAAAATTTTGCGAATAAATGTCCAAACCTTTGTGCCACTAATGGGCAAACTCTTCAGGTTTGCGTGATATTTTTCCGAATAAAATATTGAGTGCCGTTTTAAAAAATCTGCTCAAATCAAACCGTTTAACAACACTACTTATGACAATTTTGATTATATATTATATATCAGAGACCTGCAGAGGTACATTTTCAGGCCTAGCCCTAATTTTTTAAAAAATGTTTAATTTTTTTTTAATTTTTGTAAAAATAATAACGATTTAAAATATTCGGCCTGGCCAAAGTATTTAAAATATTTTTTTTGATCTGGCCCGGTATTTAAATGATAGATGATGGCAATTATGAAAAAATTATAATAAAATATTGATAAATTATATTATCCAGGACAGGCGCATAACGAAAAGGGACCCCCCCCCCCCCCACCGCAATTTGTCTTCCGTAAATATCATTTTAAGCGAATATAAAAAATTTTCTTATCTTCCCTTCTCTCCTCTTCTTGTTATGTTATGTTGTAGTGTTGTTTTGTTTCCTTTATTTTTTTAGAGTCAGGGAAGGGATTTGAGGGAAGGGAAAAGGCGGAAAAAGATGATATGAAAGTGGAAGAAAGGGAAAAGAAGAGAAGGAGAGAGGTAATGAGAGGAATGAAGGTAAAGGTAAGGGTAAAAGGAAAAGGGGGGAAAGGGAAGAGTGGCGAAAGGAGGTATAGGGAGGGAAATAGATGGGAGGAGAAGGTATAGGAAATGAAGGGATTGGCAGGTATCGAAAGGGATATAGAAAGTGTTGTAATCGGAAGTACATGGATCGAAAGGAAAGATATAGGAAGTGTTGTGATCGGAAGGGAAATCCTTTCCTTTCACTCAGCATCTATATAATAGGCTATTCACTGGATGCAAACCCCTTTCAGAAACCTATTCCTACACCCTAACAAATTTAATTTCGTAGCCTTCGGCGGTGATATTTCCATATCATTAATTACACATATCTATATTATAATTTTCCGATGTCCTCACTACGTCACCGTGACGTCATGTCATCGTTACGCCATGTCATCGGTTAAATAGATTATATTTTTTATTATTTTTAGCGATTATTATTTTTAGAGATTTAGAACGGGAACCATATTTGTTAATAACATTTTATCACATTTGATTTTGCAAAAATGGATAGATATTTATAAATAATACTGCTTGGACGATGGTTCAACAAGTTAATCATTTTCCTTGAATTCCTGAAATAGGAATGCCAGTAATTTAAAAAAATTCTCTAAATAAGGGCACTCTAGGATTTTCATGTGAAACAGGCTGAAGGCTATGGATCATACAAGTATATTGTAAATCTTCAGGCAACTAATCCTTATAATTGCCTTATTCACTTATATCTGTTTGTTTTCTGAAGTTTAAATATTTAAATAAGAATATTAAATTAAGTTAATTATACTAAATGTTTTATCTACTTTATAAATTTAGAATACGAATCTTTAATTAGGTTAAAGCGGGGTGTAAATTTAATCAAGAATATTAATTAAAAAATAGGAAATTTGAATGCAGGTTGATCTTATGTGGTTCAAAAACATTATGACCAATGTAAACTGGGTTACTCATTAACACTTTCACTAAATATCACAAAATTTCAAGCAACTACTTGAAATAAATTGCCTTATTCAATCACATTTCCCTGTTTTGAAAATTTTAAATATTTGAATAAGTCTATTAAATTATGTTAAATTAAACTGAATATGTGGTTCAAAAAACATTATGACAAATGTAAACTGGGTTACTCTTTAACACTTACTTTCACTAAGTATCACTAAATATCATAAAATTTCAAGCAAATACTTCATATAATTTGCCTTATTCAATCACATTTCCCCCGTTTTGAAAATTTTAAATATTTGAATAAGTCTATATTAAACTGAATTTCTCATCACATTTTCTTGGTTTGAAAATTTTAAATATTTGAATAAGTTTATTAAATTGTGTTAAACTAGAACTGAATGTCTCATCTATCTCATAAATTAGATGAATTATTAAAATTAAGCCAAACTGTTGTGTAACTAAAATTATAAATTGATGACTAATAATGATACAATTTAGGATGCTGTATGGTTTTAATTAACACAATGGATTCATTTTAATATAACGGCTACATAGACTTTTTTTACTACTGAGGAATTTAAATAATAAATATTGCTTTTGCTCAACCTTAACTTCCAATATAATCTCCGGAGGAAATGAATAACGAGTGCACTCTTATCTTAAAATACTAAATTCTAAACTTAATAAGGAAATACTTATCTAGGTTAAAATATTATATCTGAAAACAGATAAATTTAAACGTAACGTAGGAATGTAAATAGTTTTATTCTTCATTTTCCTCCAATTTAAATCATTTATTTTTGGGGCCATTTCTATAAATGTTCACAAAATAAATCACCCTTATCTTATTTTGTTTCATTCGCATGACTTTGCGCACAAATAAATATAAAAAAATATTTAGGAATATATCTATAAACAAACATAAAATAATTCTGGAAAATGTAAATGAATAGCGAATAATTCAAAAGTATCACTTTTTATCTCCTGATAAGACTTAATAATTTAGACAAGTCATTTTTTTAACTTTTTAATTAAATTTATATTATTTTAATCATCCTACCTATTTTTAAGGCTATCCTTTTTGTCAGGCTGCACAATATGTCCTTTTATCTCTTATGAATATTTTATCCAACTAACTGAAAAATATACAAAGTACATTTTAATATTTAACTAAATTAATATAACAATTTTTAAGGATCCTACTTTTTTAAAAGCTTACCATTTTGTCGGATCCACCATTGCTCTATTATCCCTGCTGATTATTTTATATAACGCACAAAAAAATATACATAGTACATTGTTTTTATTATAAATAATTTGATATATGACTTTATATCTATTCCAAAAAATCGATTATTTTTTTATAATTTAAATAAATTTATATTATTTTAAGCATCCTACGTATTTTTAAGCTATCCATTTTGCCGGGCCACACAATATGCCCTCTCTGATGAATATTTTGTTTAACTAACTGAAAAATATACAAAGTACATTTTTAATATTTAACTAAATTAATACAATTTTTAAGGATCCTACTTTTTTAAAAGCTTACCAATTTGTCGGATCCACCATTGCTCTATTATCCCTGCTAAATATTTTGTATAATGCTCAAAAAAATATACATAGTACATTATTTTTATTATAAATAATTTTATATAGGATTTTTATCTATTCCAAAAAATCTATATATATTACAATATTTATTTTTATTCAATTAAATTATATATTTATTCTTAAGGATCCTACCTTTTTTAACAATACTCCTATTTATTCTTTCAATAAAAAATACTAAATGGAGTTTTCTATTTTTAGGATTTTATATTTATTCCAAAAAAAATACATATTACAGTATTTATAGATTATTTAAATTATTCTATACCTATTCACAAGGATCCCATTTTTTTTAAGTTTGCCAATTGGTCTCTTTATAGAAAACTATCCCCATCCTATTTCCTCTTTATAATTGTTCAAATATTGATATATCAGCCATGAATAATGAACAAATGCAAAATAAACCTTTAGAATATCATAATAGGCTTGATAAGTCCCCTAAAAAAATTTTTTGATGATAGCCCTCCAACTTTTAGAAATATGCATCTAATATCGACCCATCTACTGGTTTACATTATTTTAATGTTTGTTAATTTCAACAATAGTTTATTTATATTTTTGCCTGATTTCTTTATTTGTCTAGGCTAACCCTAATCCCTCACATTGCTACAAAACATGATGAATCTATTATTAAAGATAAGCAAAGAAAATAATGACGATTAAACAAACGCCTTACCCGTTCTAGAGTTACTGGTAGCCAAAATAATAAAGAACTACGCTTGAAATGAACTCCTCTGGAGATTTATTTTGTTTTATTTAATTCCATACTAACATTCACTTCACTAGGAGTTAATATTATCCGATTATCTGAGAAACTTTCATGAATATTTAGAGGAATGTTCAAACTTGAATGTACAGTACGGCCAATTTCATCAACTTTATTAATGGAAAAGTATGCAGTATTGTTCTGTCGTGGCCTTTATAACAATACTTATGACCGTTTTATTGTTGAGTTAACATTGTCGTTCATGATTTTATTTTAGAGGGGGATACCAATGCTGACATTGAGAAATATCGTTTTGCGTTCTTCTTTTACCAGTATACCAAGGCATAGGCATATCATCTTTACCAGGACGTTGTACACTGCTTTGTTAATCCGTCATTACTTTCATCTACAACCCTAAATGATATAAATTATACATTAATTATTTCCCTCGATACGACCACCCAGATTCATTTTGTCGCTCATCAAAATTAAAATGTCAACAAGGATTTGCTCTTAATTTTATCAAATACATAATAATTAATCCTCATTATTTTTTAAAAAAATTATCCTAAATTTATATGTCAATAAAAAAAAATATCTTAAAAAATATATAAATAATTTGCATATAAGTTTCATTAGTGTTTAATAGCATTTTTGTAATTTAAATAGATAGCATTTTTTTTTACTTAACATAAAAATATATATATCCCTTATCAAATTCTTTGACAAATAATTTCGGAAATGCAAGACATACATTAAATTTATCTGAAAAATAACAATAACCCTATATAATAAACAACAATTTATTTTTTAGATATAATATAAGAGTCGGTTATTTTTATTTTATTTGTCATGATTATCTAATAAGTGGTTGCCCTTGCCCAGACCTTCCCAGTTTCCCTTAATACGGAATTTACATGTTTTTTTTTCCATATTAGACTAATTGGTAAATCAGATATTTCCCGTTCATGTCATGATATTAAAAATTTAACTATCTCCGAGGTGGGAAAAAATTTTCAAAATTATAATGGGTAGGACTGGGCTTGGAACCTCAAAATTAATATTAGCTTGCACCTGACTTCGGAATATCTTTTACAAATTATTAAGGGTTGAGCTGGGCTTGATAAACTTTTTTAAAATTATAAAATCTTGGATGCTTCCTAATATTGTGAGCTTGAACCTGGCACGACATCTATCGTAAAAAATGAATAAAAATCTCATTCCCCGTCATTTTTGACGGGCTTTCTACTAGTATATTATAATTTTCCGATGTCCTCAATACGTCATCGTGACGTCATGTCATCGGTACGTATTTATTTATTTTTTTAAACGTAAATTTTTTTTTTTTAAAAACTAAAAAAGTATATATTATTTTTTTATAAAGTAAATAATTTTTTTAAAAAACGATAAAATTACGTTTTAGATTACATCTGTTTTAGCTTTACCAATATCTGAAGATAATCCCACAATTCCTAGAGAGTTGATCCTAATATTGACTCCTATGCAGGTTCAGTGCATTATTATTTTTTATATTTTTATTTTGTTTTTATTTTAGAAAACAGGTCCTATCTTAACCTCTAATAGCTGAACAAATTTTGGTTAATCTATCATTGCCAAACAAAGAAAGAGATGGCTTTTACTGAGCAAAATAAATATTCCAAAAATCACGAAGTCTAAAATTCTACCAACTAGTGTTGTTAAACGGCTCATTTTGAGTCGATTTTTTAAAACGGCTAACTCAATATTTTAGCCAGAAAAATATTGCCTAAGTCTCGAGATTTCGATAATATATGCCTAGACTTTGTTCCTTCTATGAGCAAAATCTTGAAGCTTGCGTAATATTTTTCTGGACGAAATATTGAGTTAGCCGTTTTTAAAAATCGGCTCAAAACGAGCCATTTAACACTACTACCAACAATAAGTTAGTAAAATATAATATATATATGTTATCGGCAATGTGAAATATTCGGCAATGTGAGGTAATGGTAGGCAGGGTAATTTTGTTATTTCGGCAACGTATACATTGCCGAAATATTCAGGCAATGTGCACATTGCCGGGTTAAATCAAATCAGGCAATGTATTCTATTTTACAAGTTAATAAATTTATTATTTATTTGAGATTTATTATTGTTTAATAATAATTTATTATTATAAATTTATTTTATATTTTTTTTTAAAATATATTTTAATTTGTTTCAATATATTTTTTTGATTAATATTTTTTTTAAATATATATTCTCATGCACCAAGTCAGTTTTGAATTCACAATCAGCTTTTTATAAGGTTATAAATAAAATAGTAATATAGTATCTAAACAACCATCAGTCCTTGATCATATTCATACCATGCTGCAATAATGTCCTTGGATCTTTCTCTCCCAAACTAGCAATTACCAAGCTTTTAGCTTTTTATTCACAATCAGCTGTTTATAAGATTGTAATCTAGTATTTTTAGGATCCTTCCTATAGCTATATATGAAATCTAAACAATTATATTAACAACATGAATCATTCATTCATTATCATACTGAAATAAGCTATTCAAATTAATTATTTTTTAAAATATTTTATTATCTTATTATGTCTAAAAACATAGTATATATATATAAAAAAAGTTAATTGAAAAATATATAATATCACGTTTTTTTGTGAATAGTTAAATTATATCAAACACATCAATTTATAATATAAGATTAACTATTCAAATTTAAGATTAATTCTTTAAATTTATATATGATCAACATTCCCCCTCTTCTACAAAGACCGAAGCTTCTTCTCAGCAGTCATCGAGAGCTTGTTAGCGCATAAGTCTCAAATGTTCTCGTAGGCTTGATTCTATCACGTAGGTTTGATAAAATCGTTTATTAGAGTTGCATGAGTTTGTACGTTTTTTGTAGGCTTGATATCCTTATCGTATGTTGTTCACATTTCTCAAAATTGTTATTATCATGTTTCATAATTAATCCAGTCGAATATTGGAATTTGGAATAAATCGGAATATGTAATTTGGAATAGTTGATCAAATCAAATATATGAATAATATGCATGAATAAAATTTTGAATTTCGGAAAAATATGTAATAAGGAATGATAATAAAATTTTAATCCAGAATAAGGAATTATAAATCATAACGATTATTATATTATTTTTTTAGGTGTTAGGTTAATCATAGCGTTTTATACTTTTAGCGTTTTATGCGTTTTATATTTTTAGCGTTTTATATTTTTAGCGTTATATATTTTTAGCGTTTTATATTTTTTTTATTTTTAAATTTTAAGCACGTAATCTTTTAAGTAATCAGGTTTATTTTTAATTCTTATTGGTCTAGTAATTGGTATCTTAATCTCATTCTTCGTGTCCACACTTCCCCCCCTTAGAGGAATTCTTAGGGTCAATTTCATAATATTTTAAACTGTTGTAACATTCTCTTTTCCTTAAGTGATCAAGATGCCTACTTACTATCCCTTTATCAGTATAAACTTGAAACATGGTGTTACTCTCTTTAAGCTTGATGCTGCCTTTGCACCACGTATCATCACCCTGTTTCTTATACCAAACATAGTCTCCTCTATTAAAAGTTCGATTTCGTGGTAACATATGTTGACTTCATCAACTTTATCCTCCAAAGGTTTTAATAAATCTCACTTTATTCTAATGTCGCGGTTAAACATTCTCTTGGACGGTGTAACTCCCGTAGTGTCATTCGGCGTGTTTCTATAGTTGAACAAAAATCTGTCCAGCGAAGTTTCTAAGTCAATCTTTATGTTTCTTTTCATGTGAGCTTTAAATGTTCTCACCATACGTTCAGCTTGTCCATTAGATTGCTGATGGTAGGCCGACGTTAGTACATGTTTTATACCATAATTGCTGCAAAATTTTTCAAAATCTTTGCTCGTGAAATTGGTATCATTATCTGTAACAATGGTTTCAGGTATACCAAATAGTGAAATAGTTTTATAAATTTCCTTTAACGTGAATTCAGTCGTAATACTCTTTACCGGAACTATAACCGGAAATTTACTGTAAGCATCAACGATTATCAACCAATTCTTTGTAAAAAATGGACCCGCATAATCTATGTGTATCCTTTCAAATAATTTAGTTGCTGCTACCCATGGATTTTGTATTTTCTTTGGATTGTCATGATAACTATTACAATCATCGCAACTTTTGACTTCCAAGTCAATGTCGTTGACCATACCAGACCACCACATACGATCTATGGCTAAGGATTTAATTTTACCTGCTCCCAAATGACCTTCATGTAACGCCTTCAGTATGTTCTTTCTCAGATTTGACGGAATTATTATTTTGTCGCATTTGTACAGACAATCTTTAATGATACTTAGTTCGTATTCAATATTTTCATAAATTTTATTTTGGATAGGCACATTATTTCTTATGTCACTCATAACTTGAGATAATTCAAAATCTTTGGACGTTTCATCACGTATTCGGTCAAAACTAAGAGGTATATCGCCAAAGTCATTTATAATCGCGATATCATCAATAACGTCATCATCAATTACTTGTGGTAGTCTTGAGAAGCAATTGGGAACAACATTGTATTTACCAGCTTTATATCTGATGTTAAAGTCGTAACCCCCCAAAATTATACTCCACTTCTGTAACCTTAATGACATGGTGCTCAGGGGCGGACTGGCCATAAGACCAGGTGGGCATTTTGCCCACGAGGCCGCGTTAAATGTCGATTTTTGAGGCCGATCAGAGGAAAATATCAAAAAAGAGGCCGATTAGAAAAAAAATATATTATTATGTTCACATTATTTACTATTATCATTTATTTATTTTTAATATCTCTATGATTTGAATATCACATTCCTTGACAATTGTCATGTCGTTTACTATAATTTAATGCACAAAATACCAGTAACGTCGCTTGACGCTATACATCATTACCTCGTTTTTTTCTTTGCTTTTTTTTAAATGAAGTAAAAACGCTTCCGTTTGAGTAGAGTGAAAGCTAAGTTTTGATTAATTCATTATATTACATTTTTATACATTGATTTATTGTAGAAATAATATAGCCAACATTTCTTGTTCTTAATTCATTGAAATCAAATAAAATCCAGGTCGGTGAATCAGATTAAAGGATGGATGCTTAGGTGAAACAGAATAATTCATCTGGCCAAAATAAGTTGAGAACGCTGCAAAAAATTTCTCGATCTAGAAAAGGCCTTCGATAGAATCCCGGAAAATTTATCTGGTGGGCGCTACGCCAGAAAAGGTTCCCGAAAAATATATAAGAATAATACAGGATATGTATATGGGCCATACAACAATGGTCCGTAGCACAACTGGTACTTCAGCAGGCTTCACAATAGCCGAAGGAATTCATCAAGGATCGGCTCTCAGCCCACTTCTCTTCATTAAGTAATAGATGTATTAGCACAATCTATACCTCAAACAGTCCCGTGGAATATGATATTTGCAGATGATATTGTGATACTTGCCGAATCCAAGGATGAAATGAAAGAAAGATTAGTGAATTAGATAAATATTCTAAAAAAGCACGGAATAAAAGTAAATAGAGAAATGACGGAATATATGGTGATAGGAGGAGATGAAACAGAGAGTATTGATATAAATGAATGGCAGATATCGGCAATTGAAAGCTGCAAATATTTGGGCTCCACTATACAAACAAACGGCAAAAAGAGATAAAGAGTAAAATTAATCATGGGTGGTTAAAAGTGCTATTTGACAAAAGAATCCCACATAAATTAAAGGGAACAATTTACAGTTCCATAATACAACCAACTATTCTATATAGTTCGGAAACATGGCCAACCAAGGAATCAGACGAGAGAAGTCTACAAACTATGGAGATGAGAATGCTGAGGATGATTGCTGGGGTAACAAGAAAGGATAAAGTGCGCAGTACAAGAATACTAAGTAGTTTAAAGGTAGACTAAGTTAATGGTAAACAGACTTAAGTGGTATGGGCACACAATGAGAAGGCCTATGAACTACATAGGAAATAAGGTTGAGAGCTTGAAAGTGATGAGCAAACGTAAAAGAGGAAGGCCAAAACTTCAATGGGGCCATAAAGTTAGAGCCAATATAAAGAAGTATAAATTAGATATAAGAGATTGTATGAATAACATAAAGTGGAGAGAGATGTTGAAGGAGCTTACCACCAGAAAAGGTGAAAGCTAAAGAGAAAAAAAAGAAAAAAGAAGGAAATTATGCCAGGCTCTAAAGGAAGGGGATGCCAGAAAAATAATTTAATGATATACCCCCTTTTAAAATGTTTAACTATTTAAAATTTAGATTGCAAATCTTATATTGCTGAGGACAGGGATTCGAACCGAACCCGAACCCGGAGAAGTGAACCCGGGTTTTTAGAAAAAAACTCTGAACCCGAACCGAACCTGAACCCCATTTATAAAATTTTCAAAACCCCGAACCGAACCCAAGAATTTTATTTGAACCCGGGTTCAAGCGGGTTCAGTGTATATTTTAAACAATTGAATTAATTTACGCCATTTATTTTTAAATTTTTATCTTATTATTCTTAAAGATTATTAATTAGAAGAAAATGGTTAACAAATCAAAGTAAAAATTATTATATTGTTAATTTAAAAAATTCTAAACATCTAACTTAAAAATTGTTAAATGTAGGGCAGTTTTTGTGAACTTATTAAAATGATTTTAAAATTTATATGTGCTAATCATTTATTTTTGGTTCAGATTAATTTTTACAAGATATTAATGAAGTGCATATTATAAATGAAATTAAATTTATAAATATCTCTTTTTTAATTCTGAAATCATTGCTATTTAAAAAAATTGTTCTCTTTTTATAGATTTAAGATTAAAGATAATGTTATATTTGATAAGCATTTTACCCTTAATACAATAGAAAAAAAATCAATATGTTCTTATTGCAAAGTAAAAATGTCTGGTAATCTTGTCAAATTTAGAAAGACACCTGGAAAGAAATCACAACAATGAATATTTAAATTATTTAAATGAAAAAACCAAATATCAGGAATTGTTATTGACAAAAAAACCTAAAATTAATATAGAAACCTTTTTTCCAAAAAAGCATATAAGTATAAATATATCATCTAAAGATTTGATGAGTTCTATACTAGAACTTGTTACTGTAAATGGCTTTATCAATTATTGAAGATTCGGGATTTCAAAGAATTATAAATCCACTCCTATCTGGGCTCAATTTAGTTATAAACAAAGAAAATTTATCCAGAACTATTAATAAAACAGCCCAATCAATTAGAGACAAAATATCGAGAGAGGTAGAAGGAAAATTAATAAGTTTAAAAGTTGATACAGTTCAACGACTAGATAGGTCAATTCTTGGTGTAAATATTCAATTTATATCAAAGTCCATTATAAATTTGAGGACTCTTGGAATTGTAGAGCTGAAAGAGAGATGTACAATAGAATATATAAAAGAGAATATATTAAAAACTTTACTAAAATTTAAAATTAATATTGAACAAATATACACAATTACTTCTGATAAAGGTTGTAATTTTTTAAGAGCTATAAAGCTCCTGCAACCTGAAACTGATTATGATATAAGGAGTGAATCAGCAGATGAGGAAAATATGGATGTAAATGTATATAAATATGATATTGATGATATACAAAATACTTTTTTATCAACTGTTATATCCTATCCGATTTATAGTGTACGGTGTGCAGCTCACACACTTCAGCTGGCACTTCAAGATGCTATAAAATTATCACCTATTGTGGAAACCATTGCAAAAGCTAGGAGCCTAAATTTAAAATTAAGACATCCCACTTACCAAAAGTTATTAAAAAATATGAAACTCCCTAAGCCTGTGTTAGATTGCCACAGATGGCATTCAACCCATGATATGTTAGAAAGGCTGATTTTACTAAAACCCAATATCGAAGATTTTTTTCAAAGCAATCTGATTATTTATTGACTGAAGATTGGAAAGAGATAATAACGATTGTTGAAATTTTAAAACCGCTAAAAATCGCAACCAAACAATTCCAATCTGAACAGTTAACACTGACAGATTTTTATGCAGCATGGTTAAGATGCTCCATCGAACTGGAAAAAAATCCAAACCATTTTGCTCAATTACTATATTCTTGTCTTAAAAACAGAGAAGAAAGGTTTATAAAGAACGAAATTCTCTTAGCTGCCATATACCTGGACCCAAGATACAAGGTTAATTAAAAGCTTAGTAAATTAATTATTTTAGATTTATATTAAAATTGTTATTTTATGGAATATTTAAATATAAACAATATAAATCCTTAAATATTACAGGTATTACTTAGTGATGATGATAAGATTTGTGCGAAAAGGCATCTTGTCAATTTATGGAGACGAATTAAAAGCTTAACAACGCCGATTTTATCTGATGATATTAGTTCCGATGAAGTTATTGAACAAGAAGATGATTTAGAGAAATTGATACAACTTAAAGAAAGGCAGGAGAAAATACTTAAAAGAGGGCCAACGATTGCTGAGAAAAGTATTGGAATAATAATTACTGGATTTAGCGATTATAAAAGATTAGATAAGAAGGAAAATATTTTGCATTTTTGGGAGTCTGCTAAGCTGGAACACCCTGATTTATATATTTTATCTAAAATCTTATTTGCTGTTCCTGCAACCCAAGTTAATTTATCATATTTTCACATATAAATACATTTAACATAGGTTAGCGTTGAAAGATCTTTTTCACATTTGAAATTCATTCATTCACCATATAGATCGAGGATGAGTGAACAACTCTTGGAAGATATTATGCTAATACGTCTAAATAAAATTTTTAAAATTGATACATGACTATATGCTTTGTATTTTTAACTATATTTGCCTATAAATAAAATAAAAAATTTATTTTTTATATCAAATTTATGTCTAGTTTTTTATTATAATTTAAATATAGAATTTTTTTTATCAACTCAAAAATTCTTGAACCCGAACCAAACCCGGGTTCAAAAATATTTCCCTGAACCGAACCCGAACCGAACCCACCTTTTTTTTATACCCCGAACCGAACCCGGGCAAAAATTTTGTCGGGTTCGCATCCCTGGCTGAGGATATTCAGCAGATAGAATAATTTTTAATTTCCTCTTAAAATGTGTGGAAAATCCTATGAGGTTGAGAAGTATGATTTCAGGATTTCTATCTTGATGAAATAAATAGTAAAGATATATATATTGCGTGTTAAATTACGTAACAAATAATGTTCATTTGCCAGTATATTCAAAGATATGGTAGCAGAATAAATGAAATGGAAGATGATCGTATGAACAAGTGAGGAGTCAAATGAAGAAGAAGGAATATTACAATATCATAATAACTCAGAGTGTGATAATAAGTGTAACATTGAATATGCGCGTATGAAATTTTTAAAAGATGCAATATGCATACAAGTGACACTAATTTATTGGCATATGAATACATTTTAACTTTGTCATTTACGCAAATTAATTGCGAGAAAACATTTAGTAAATTAAAAATTACAAAAATAAGCTGAGATCTAATATTGACCAAGAAAAATTAGAAGCGTTTTTAATGATGTCAGTTGAATGAGAACCATTGGCGCAGATTGAACTAGAAGATATTCCTGCATATTTGCGTAAAGGTTCAAAATTAATGAGAGATTTATTAACGTAAAAATTATATATTTCCTTAATTCTTTTATTTGAATTTTATTAATATCTATTTACAATATGATCGGTGCCTGATTTTATAAGTGCAGCAATTTTATACGCTGTAATATTGTATAACTGCAATAATTATATGTGTAAAATCAATAGATTTGATATATTAAGTATGTATTTTTATATTTAACAGATGTATGATTTGATTTTATAGTGCAATATCGTTATAAATCTAATATAAAAAAATATATATGTGCAATGAATATTATTTTATATTGGTAGTGAATATGATTTTAGATGTGCATTTTTTAAAAATAAATTATAAATACTATTCTTTTTTTTACTAAAAATGTAAATCTTTTGAACTTATTTTCAAAAATAAGTAGTAATAAAAATCATGTAAATCGAAGAAGCCATATAAGGGAAGGGGGCGAAGCCCCCATATAAATGAGGCCGCTATAAAAAAATGCCCACGAGGCCGTAGCGTCGCCAGTCCGCCCCTGATGGTGCTATTATCTTTGAACCCTTTGGTGAAAATATGGATTAGCGGCTTGTGATCCGTTACAATAGTAAACTTAGTCCCTATCAAGTATTCTTGAAATCTCTTGATAGCAAACATAATGGCCAGAGCTTCACGCTCAATATTGGTATAGTTTGTTTCGGATTTTGCTAAAGTTCTTGATGCAAAAGCTATCGGTTTTTCTTTGCCATCTTTTTCAGTGTGAAACAAAACAGCTCCTAAACCTCTTTTAGATGCATCAGTCGCAATTCCGATAGGTAGTTCAGGATTAAAGTACGTCAAAGCTGGAGGAAGACTAATCAATGTCTTTAGATCATCAAAACTTTTGGAGTGTTCCAAATTCCACTCCCATTTTTCTTTGTTAACAATCTTGTATAAAGGATCAGCTATTTCAGCGAAGTTGTTCAAAAATTTTCTGTAGTACCCGGCCATACCTAGAAACGTTGACAGTTCCGCGGCTGATTTTGGTTCCGGCATTCGCCTCGATCTTGTCATGGTTGGCGTGGATCCCCTTGGCGTCGATGTCGTGTCCTAAGAACCTTAGACTTTTTTTGAAAAATAAGCTTTTTGCAAAATTAGGCACTAAACCATGAGATAGTATTCTTTCAAAAACCTTCTTTAAGTTGTTGAAATGAACTTCGTCACTACTTCCCGTAATTAGTAGATCATCAATATAAAATATGACATCTTTCATGTCACCGAAAATTTGATCCATAATTTGTTGAAAAATCGCAGATGAAGTCTTTAACCCAAAAGGAAGTCTGGTAAACCGGTAGTACCCCCTGTGTGTAAATATAGTTAATATGTCTCTGCAGGTTTCGTCGATGGGAATTTGTAGGAACTATCCTTGAAATCTATCTTGGTGAACTTCTTCCCTTCCTTGAACTTAGCGATAAGATCATTTAGTCTTGGAAGTGGGTATCTGAAGTCCTCAAGGGCTGGGTTGACAGTGTCTTTGAAGTCGGCGCAACCCTAACGCTCCCATTATCCTTGTAGACAGCGGTTATCGGACTTGCCCATCGGACATCTGTTACCGGCTCAATGACTCCATCTCCTATCCTGAATAAGGTAACCGTCTAGGTGGTATGATTTTCGGTTTGGCGTCATTACGTAGTTATATCTTGACATTCCCTTTGTTGATCGGTTTTTTAGTCAGTTTAGATTCGCAATCTTTTATTAATTTCTTTATTTCATCTTCATAGTTGGTATCAATGTTTGCTATAAATTTGTTCAAAATATTACTAAAGGCATTAATCCACATACGTCCCAATAACGCATTTTTATTAGATTTAACGACCACGGATTGCAAGTGTTTGGTGATACCTTCGTAGGTTACTTTAACTTGAGTGACGCCAATAATTTGAATTAAGTTTCCAACATAAGCTCTGAGTTGTAGAGTGGACTTTTTAAGATCTTTAATACCTATTTGTTTAGCCATATCATGAGGTATAATTGTGAATTTAGATCCAGTGTCGACTTGCATTGTAACGGTAACATCGTTTATTTTTAAGGAAGTCATAAATGCATTGTCATTAAGTTTATGCTCGGTTAAATTGTTGATATTAAAATCACTATCATTATTATTTTGTGTAACATCATTTTTATTTTCCACAATCTCTTCAATATTCATATTACAATTGTTGCTATTATTTTGGCTCTGATCATGATATTGTATTTGTTTTCTTAGATTATAGTTTTTCCATGTATTGTTTCCACCATCTCTATTATATGCCAAGCATTATTTCTATCATAATTGTTTGAATTGCAATTATCGTGCCACCTGAAGTTTCTTTCGTTTTAGTTTGAATTGTTGTTGTTTTGCCAGGCATTGTTTCTATCATAATTGTTTGCATTATTGTTATTGTGCCACATGGAGTTTCTTCCGTAATAGTTTGAATTGTTGTTGTTTTGCCAGGCATTGTTTTTATCATAATTGTTTGCATTATTGTTATTGTGCCACATGGAGTTTCTTCCGTAATAGTTTGAATTGTTGTTGTTTTGCCAAGTACCTCTACCATAATTGTTTGAATTGTTATTGTAATCTTGCCGAGTGGTGTTCTTACCGTGATTGTTTGAATTGTAGTTATAATTTAGCCGAGCGTTGTTCCTACCAAAATTGCTTGAATTGTAGTTGTTTGAAAATTGATTATTACTAAAATTTCTAGAGTGACTCTCGTTATTTCGGAAATTACTGTTTTGGTAGTTTCTGCTATTTATATCACTTGGCCTAAAATTATTAAGATTCTCCCTACTATTAAAAGTTTTAGAATCATTTTTTATAATTTCGTTTTTATCTATATAATTTGTATCGCTAATCTCCAGCTTAATATTGCTGCCATCTAACTCAACTCTTAATTTCATCATCTTATCTAAGCCTTCGTGCTTATGTTTATTTAACTTCCTTCTGATATTATCATTTAAAGAACAAGTTATTAATTTCTCAATCATTCTCGTATCGTTATCAAAATCGCATCTTTTATGAAGTTTTGAAATCCTAAAATAAAAAGTATGGAAGGACTCCTCGGCACCTTGTACAGCTAAGTTAAAGTTCTTTATATTTACATTAATGTCCTCACTTGGAATTAACAGTTTCAATTTACCAAAACAATATTAAAGTCTTTTAACTGTGCTTTAGAACATATCGACGTAACTTGGTCTACAATCTCAATTGGTAAGCTACATAGTAGTGTCCTAACTTTAGATGAGTCTGACTCGATATGTCCCTCAAAGCATGTTTCAATTAAGTTAAGATAAGTCTCAGATAATTTTCCTGATAACTTGGGAAATTTAGGAACATATTGAGTGTGTGTAAGAGTTAATTTTTCGTCCATGATAAAATTTTATTTAAGTAAAGTAAACTTTCAATTTTTAAAATCGTAAAAGCAAAACATTGTAGTCCATTAAAATCAAATTTAAGTTGTCTAAAAAAAATTTTAATTTTAATCAAGAGAATGTGGTCCACTAAGTTTCAATAGTTTATCTATAAAAATTTTAATTCAAATTCGTAAAGAGGATATAGTCCACTAAGTTTTAATTTGAATTATCTATAAATATCTAGACTTGACTCGTCACAACTTTAAGTTATGAAGGAAAATAAAAAAAATTTTTTATGTCTGTTAAGCATCGCGTAAATTTTTATTTAATAATGTAACATAGCGAAAATTTTCTATACCCTATAAATGTAGTATGTCAAATATATAAAGCGTATAATGTTTGCAAAGATATTTAAGATTTAACATTTAATTTATAATATTCCGTAATTGCACAAAATATAAAAATGAATTTATTTTCATCAAAAACGTAAGGCTTTCCATTAAGAGACATATAAGTATTAATCATCTCTCGGAGGGTTTTAAAGTAAAAGTGAATTTCATTCGTCCTGTTATTTCGGACATAAGAGAATCTACTGCATCCTCCCATTTCCCTCAACATCTTATCAATAATTATGCAGTGCGGTATGTTAAAAGCTTTGAAACAAAACATCCTAACGTAGAAATTGAAAGATTTTGATGATAAACTATTTTTTATCATATTACTCTTTTATTTATATATATATATTTTATTTTATTTTTTTTTTTACCTTTTATAATTTTGTAAATTTGGATAAAATTTTGACTATCGAAAAGAAAAGTCAAAAAAAATTTTATTTGTCCTTTTATCATCTCCAATATCGAAAGACGAATTTGATAAGTAATTCCTTTACCTTTTATTTTTACAAAAGAATTCAAGGTAAGGATATTTTTTTAATTTTTTTTTTAAACTTTTATTATTTTACTTTATTTTATTTTTTTAAAGAGAAAGAAAAACGAAAAACGTACCACCGTAACCGGGGCACCATGAAATAAGCTATTCAAATTAATTATTTTTTAAAATATTTTATTATCTTATTATGTCTAAAAACATAGTATATATAAAAAAAGTTAATTGAAAAATATATAATATCACGTTTTTTGTGAATAGTTAAATTATATCAAACACATCAATTTATAATATAAGATTAACTATTCAAATTTAAGATTAATTCTTTAAATTTATATAAGATCAACACATACCTACATAATTTTAAAAAATAACCAATTACTCAAAAAGTATTTATATTTCAATTTTTCCAATTTTAATTTATTCTTTCAAGAATTTAGTATTTGATTTTTCTTATTTAAAAATGTATATAATTTTCAATGCATTTATAATTTTTACTACTCCAAAAAGTTCTCCTGAATTCTTATCATTATTAATGAATTTATTCAAAATAATCAATAATAACCTCATTATTCAAAATTGTTGCTGGCCTATAGTTATTGTATGAGTCAAATTAATTTTTTCTACTACATGAATACTTAATTTACCATCCCCTGTATGTCATCATCACAAATCTGTCCCTCTCGTCAAAAATCAGTACTTATAAGGAAAAATGGAAGCTTACAAGTCCATGGTCCTCCTTCACTCAGATGCTCACACTCAGGCCACGTTCCTTTTTCCCTTACCAATACTTTGATTATCCCCCCAGAAAATTCTGTTCCACTTCACCACAATCCAAATTCCAGCTTCTCAGTTATTTTTTTCTGATCATCCCAAACCAAATATTATTTCAAGGATCCCCAAAGGTGCTAGATTGTCTGTTGCTAAATCTTTTGCTGACTGCCTATCCTCTCTTTTGCAAAACTTTAGTAATGAGCAAGAATGGCTAAAATTCCTAAATTTTGGATATAATACTTTCAGAGTGCCTGACAAAAATTCACCTAAATCCCTCACTCAGCAAATCAAGGATGCTGCTTCGATGAAGAACCCCCATCTTCATGAAAACAAAATCTCACAGTCAGTCTTAAACAAAAGAAGATTCTCACCAATAGAGTTGAAGGCCAATTTGATCTGCAAGAAAATTGACAACCTCAATATTAAAGGAGCACTCAGATTGGTGTCCACACATCACTCTTTAGCTGAGCCATCCATGTCCTCCTATTTAAAGTTATGTCAAAAACACCCCTTAGCCAACATCATCCCTATTTCTCCTCCACCTCACTCGGGCTTCTCTTTTTACTTCTGAAGAAGTGAGGAAAGCCATTCTCTCCTTTCATCGCGATTCCGCTCATGGGCTCGATGGCATACGCCCCATTTTTCTCCAGGACATCACTTCCCCCTCTACATGCTCACAAACAACCGTTCTCCCCAAATTAACAAACTTCTGCAACAAAATTTTAAACGGTGAGGTTCCAAATTTCGTTTCACCTCTCTTTGGTGCCAGGCTAATTGCACTTCAAAAACCTAATAATGATATCAGACCCATTGCCATTGGTTCTACCTTTCGTCAATTAGTAGCCAAGATGATATCATCTCGAATTAAGCATGATGCTTCACGTCTCCTAAGTCCCTTCCAACTTGGTGTCGGAATCCCCTGTGGCTGTGAAGCTGTTGTACATTTGTCCAGATTATATCTTGAAAATTTACCTTCTAATGAATCCTTGATAAAAATTGATTTCTCTAATGCTTACAACACACTCTCCCGGAACTCCTTTTTGAGTTCCTCAAGTAATCATTTTCCCAGTTACACTAAGTTTTTTTACTCACGTTATCAACAGCCCTCCACTCTTCTGTTTGATACCTTTAAAATCCCTTCCGTCGAGGGCATTCAGCAGGGAGACCCCCTAGGTTCCCTATTCTTTTGTTTAGGTATTAATGACATCATTAAATCCATTAATTCTGTCTGCTCATTATCCTTGCATTCCTGGTACATTGATGATGGTATCCTTGGAGGATCCAATGTTGAAGTCAATAAAGCCGTGAACATCATCAAGGAGGCCGGATCAGTTATAGGACTCTCCATTAATCCAGAGAAATCAGAATTTATCCCTATCAGTACAATCGAACCTAATACTAACAAATTCAAACTAACGACTCTTGAAGGCTTCTATCATCTGGTAGCCCCTGTTGGTGGTAACTCTGCTATTTCTTTCTTTCTTCAGTCCACTTTGGATACTTTATTAGAGCTGGCAGATTTATTTTCCCTTCTTCCTTCTCATAAAGCCTTTTTCCTGGTGAAAAATTTTTTCAATATTCCCCGTATTCTTTACGCACTTCGCTCAACCGCCATATTTAAATTCCCCATTCCACTTGGAGTTTATGATAATGGAATTAAAAATTGAAAACATTCTAAATCTTAAATTCAATGAAATTGCTTGGACACAAGCTTCTTTACCCACAAAGATGGGAGGTCTGGGCCTCAGATCTCCATCCGATCTCGCCTTAACGGCCTTTATATCCAGTTGCCTACTAACTAAAAACATAATAAATCCCAATTCTTTAAAACCCGACTCTTCTTTTAATGATGCAATCATCGAATGGAGGACACGAATTTCTGCGGATCACCCTCTTCCTGAATCTAATAAGCAGAAGGACTGGGATAGGCCTATTATTGCACTCTGCGTTGAATCACACCTTTCCAGAATGCAATTATCTGACCGTCCCTTATTCTCTTCTTTGCTTAATGGTTCAGGCCATGAGTTTCTCGAGGCCATTCCGTCTATTAATCTGCAATTACAACTAAATAAAAACGAGCTCACACACGCAATCGGTATCCGATTAAATTGCCTTATTACCCAACCCCACATATGTTCAGGTTGCGCTCCGCAGTTTTGGGCAATGGAAGACATGGTCTTCATTGTCGCTCATGTAAAGGTGTAAGACATAATCTATGCAATTCGATCATTCTTAGAGCTCTTAGATCTGATCCCCTCCACTCTTGAACCATCCGGTCTTTTCAAATCTGAAAGGAAACGGCCTGACGGTATTTCGCAAATTCCTTGGAAGCGCGGTCAATTCCTGGTCTGGGACTACTCTTGCATTGATCCACTTGCTCCATCAGATCAAACAGTCAATATACTCGAGAAAAAGGAGACACTCAAAATAGCAAAATATTCCGAAATCTCTCAAGAATATATTTTCATCCCCATTATTTCCACTACCCTAACTACTTTTGGGAAATATGCCTTATCCTTTTTCAAGGAACTCGGCCACATTCGTCAACTAACCGGTGAACCCCGCGAGGGCTTCTTCTTAAGACAAAAACTCGCCATCGCAATACACAAGGCCAATTATATTAGCTTCATAGGCAGTCTCTTCCCACAAGATTATCCTTCCTAACCTCAATAATTTTTTTTTCTTTTTTAACACCGTCACAAACATATCCTCCAATACTATATTTATTTATTTTTTTTTAAATGTTTTTTTTTAATATTTTTTTTAAATTAATACATTCTTTATATTTTTATATTACCTTAATTAATTTAATTGTTTATAATATAATTTATATAAAAAGTTTACTGTAATAAATAGATTTTGTACCAAAATTTTTTTTAATATATATATATTTTTTAATGTATATATATTTTTCTTAATATATCTTTTGATCGCTAATTTTTTTTATTTTTTGTGTTATATGTTTATTTAATAAATTTTTTTAAATATATATTTTTGATTGATATTTTTTTTTATATTTTTTATTTTTGGGTTATATGATTTTTTTTAATAAATTTTTTTACATATATTTTTTTGATTGATATTTTTTTTAAATATATATATTTTTTAAAATTTATATTTGATATTTCTTTTGATCGCTAATTTTTTTTATTTTTTGTGTTATATGATTTTTTTAATAAATTTTTTAAATATATTTTTTTGATTGATATTTTTTAATATATTTTTTTTAATAATTTTTTTAAAAATATTTTTTTGATTAATATTTTTTTATATATATATTTTTAAAATGATTTTTATATATTTTTATTTTACGTAATTTTATATATTATATAACTTATGATAGATAATTTTCTAGGTAATTATGACAAATGTCATAATCGTTATTTGAACTTTTTTGGTTTTTTTAAAGCAAATAAAAATATGTTTTGTAAATATGTTAAATTAATATTTCAGTGAAAGTGTAGTATAGAAAAGTGACAATTGTCATAATCGTTATTTTTGAACTTTTTTGAGTTTTTTTTAAAGTATATAGGTAAAAATATGTTTTGTAAACATTAAATTAAAATTTCAGTTTAGATATGTTTTATATTTTTAAGTCACTAACAGTAATATCAACAATAAAATTCCTAAATTCGCTTTTATTTATATATTCAAAATTAATGATTAGTTATTTTCCTGCAAATCGTCAATTCCTTGATTTTATTAAACTCGAGATTTTATTAATAATACATCACTTCAAATGATAATAAATTCCACTATTATGATTAAACTTTAATCTTCATAGCATCCGGAAATATTTTTTTAACACAATTTATAATAGTAGGCCGGTATAAGATTAAAATAATTGTAAGATTAATTTTTTTTTCCTAAAATGTTAACTACGAATTATAATTAAATATAGAATCCTGCATCGGTTATCTATATATCAACTAACTATAATATCTTTGACTTATTTATTTCAATTCTGTGAGTAAATACATTTTAAATATTTATTCACTTTAATGAACGATCTGAAATTACAAGTTAGAGCTAATATTGAAATTTAAATCTATCAAAGTATTAATTAGCTTTTCGAAAATGAATATATTTACGAAATAAATTTTAGCATTTTCAAAGTTAGCCCTCATATTTATATTTATTTTAAACAATTACTAAAATTATACACCAAACATTATAAGTTTATCTAAGTTTTTTTCGAGAAATGAAGGCCTTTGGATAATTTTTTTACTATATTTTATTGTAATCCTAGGCTCTCTCTTTGAAGGCCTTTGGCCAATTTATGTTTTAAATTTTCATCCGGTTTATAATCTTTTTTTAAAATATTTCTCACAAATTTTATAAGGTCATTATTTTTATTCATTTTTTTATATTTTTGTGACATCATATACGCACTTTTAGTTATTTGATGCGAGTAAATTCTTTATTATTTTAAATAAAATTTACCAAATCAGACACATTTGGTAAAATGGGTGGGAATTTTTTATTCTCCCCCCCCCCCTATTATATTTATATGCTTCTTAATATTATTAAAATATATTTTTACGCTATATTATTAACGGAAATCTGGTAGCAAGCCTTCCCTATAAGATCTTGTAAGATTTTGTATCTTCACAATAGAAAAAAACAACATTTACAACTCATTTTTTTTATTCAGATGATTTTGAAAACAATTCTATCAGAGAAGATTATCTATCACAGGATCCTGGTATATATTTTTAAGATGCATTAGTTAACTTATTATATTTTACAGTTAATACTTTACTTAATCAAGAATACCTGTCTCCCGATCTTGGTATATATTATTTGATTAAGATACATTAATTAATATAAAATATTTTACAGCTGAATTTGAATAATCCCAACTCTCAGCAAGAATATTGCTTGTCTTCCGATCTTGGTATATATTATTTGTTAAAGATACATTAATTGATATATAACATTTTACAGGGGAATTTGAAAATAATTCTAAATCATTTCAAGAATGTTTATACAATGCTTCAGGTTTTCATAATACCTTATGTAGCAAAATAATTTGTCTAATTTATGGATAATTTAGGTGATCAAGAAAAAAATTCCTTAATTAATAAGGATCAACTAAAGGGTTCTCTTATTCATTTTGCCAAATATCCGGTTTCTATATTCAATATTTTGCAAAATAATAAATCTTATTTTATAGAAAGCGCGCGTAAACATGTGGTTTACTCGAATGAATTAGGTAATGACGGTATTTAGAAAAATATATAAAATTTCATGAATATTATCCTATAGGTTATCCAATCGGACCAATGTTTAAATACAATTTCCGTCAATTAAGTTATCATTCTTTCTAAATTGATAAATTATAACTTATTTATATAAAAAATGTAAATGTATCCGGGGCGATTATTATAAAAACATTTTTTTAAAATATTTTTATGAAAAAATGTTTATAATATTTTTATTTTTTAGGTGCCATCGATGATGTGGCAAAAGAATCAACGTCAGCCAATATATTTGTAGTTTGTCATTACAAACAAAATTGTATGACAAATAGATGCAAATGCAAGGCATCTAATGTGTCCTGCAACTCACATTGTCATGCTATTAAATAATAAATGTCAAAATAAAAATTTTAAATTTATATTGAATTATATTGATAATAAAAAAAATGAGTTGTAAATATTGTTTTTTCTATTGTGAAGATACAAAATCTTACAAGATCTTATAGGGAAGGCTTGCTACCAGATTTCCGTTAATAATATAGCGTAAAAATATATTTTAATAATATTAAGAAGCATATAAATATGATAGGGGGGGGGAATAAAAAATTCCCACCCATTTTACCAAATGTGTCTGATTTGGTAAATTTTATTTATAATAATAAAGAATTTACCCCTATCAAATAACTAAAAGTGCGTATATGATGTCACAAAAATATAAAAATAATGTCCTTATAAAATTTGTGAGAAATATTTAAAAAAAAGATTATAAACCCGAAGAAAATTTAAAACATAAATTGGCCAAATCCTTCAAAGAGAGAGCCTAGCATTATTCAATAAAATATAGTAAAAAAAATTATCCAAAGGCCTTCATTTCTCGATTAGATAAACTTATAATGTTTGGTGTATAATCTTAGTAATTGTTTAAAATAAATATAAATATGAGGGCTAACTTTGAAAATGCTAAAATTTATTTAGTAAATATATTCATTTTCGAAAAGCTATTTAATACTTTGATAGATTTAAATTTTAATATTAGCTCTAACTTGTCATTTACTCACAGAATTGAAATAAATAAGTCAAAAATGTTGATATACAAATAACCGATGCAGGATTCTATATTTAAATATATTTAGTAGTTAACATTTTAGAAAAAAAATAAATTAATCTTACAATTATTTTAATCTTATATCGGCCTACTATTATAAATTGTGTTAAAAAAACATGTCCGGATGCTATGAAGATTAAAGTTTAATCATAATAGTGGAATTTATTATCATTTGAAGTGATGTATTATAAATAAAATCTCGAGTTTAATGAAATCAAGGAATTGACGATTTGCAGGAAATCATTAATTTTGAATATATAAATAAAAGCGAATTTAGGAATTTTATTGTTGATATTACTGTTAGTGACTGAAAGATATAAAACATATCTAAACTGAAATTTTAATTTAACGTTTACAAAACATATTTTTACCTATTTACTATAAAAAAACTCAAAAAAGTTTAAAAATAACGATTATGACAATTGTCACTTTTCTATAGTACACTTTCGCTGAAATTTTAATTAAACATGTTTACAAAACATATTATTTACATATTTAATTTAAAAAAAGTTCAAAAATAATGATTATGACAATTGTCGCTTTTCTATAGTACTCATATATTGAAATTTTAATTTAACATGTTTACAAAACATATTTTTACCTATTTACTTTAAAAAAGTTCAAAAATAACGATTATGACCATTGTCACTTTTCTATAGTACACCTATATTGAAATTTTAATTTAACATGTTTACAAAACATATTTTTACCTATTTGCCTTAAAAAAACTCAAAAATGTTCAAAAATAACGATTATGACAATTTTCACTTTTCTATAATACACTTTCATCGAAATATTAATTTAACATGTTTACAAAACATATTTTTACCTATTTACTTTAAAAAACTCAAAAATGTTTAAAAATAACGATTATGACAATTGTCACTTTTCCATAGTACATCCTAACTGAAATTTTAATTTAACATGTTTACAAAACGTATTAGTAACTATTTACTTTAAAAAAACTCAAAAAAGTTTAAAAATAATGATTATGACATTTGTCACTTTTACCTAAAAAATTAATTATCAAAAAGATATGATGAAATTACGTAAAATATAAATATATAAAAATCATTTTAAAATTATATATTAAAAAAAAATATCAATCAAAAAAAGTTATTAAAAAAATCATATAACACAAAAAATAAAAAAAATTAGCGATCAAAAGATATATCAAGAAAAAAAATATATATTAAAAAAAAATATCAATCAAAATAATATATTGAAAAAAATATATATATTAAAAAAATATATAAATCAAAAAAAAAATATATATTAAAAAAAATATCAATCAAAAAAATATATTGAAAAAAAAATATATATTAAAATATAATATATATCAAAAAAAATATATATATTAAAAAAAATATATATCAAAAAAAAAATATATATTAAAAAAAAATATATATTAAAAAAAATTTATATTAAAAAAAATATATATTAAAAAAAATATATATTAAAAAAAATATCAATCAATATATATTGAAAAAAAATATATATATTAAAATATAATATATATCAAAAAAGAAATATATATTAAAAAAAATATATATTAAAAAAAAATATATATTAAAAAAAATTTATATTAAAAAAAATATATATATTAAAAAAATATATATATTAAAAAAAATATATATTAAAAAAAATATATATTAAAAAAAATATATATCAAAAAAAAATATATATTAAAAAAATATATATATTAAAAAAAATTTATATTAAAAAAAAAATATATTAAAATATAATATATATCAAAAAAAAAATATATATTAAAAAAAAATATATATTAAAAAATATATATATTAAAATACAATATATATCAAAAAAAAAATATATATTAAAAAAATTATATATCAAAAAAAAAATATTAAAAAAAAATATATATTAAAAAAAAAAAAGTATATATATTAAAAAAAATATCAATCAAAAAAATATATTGAAAAAAAAATATATATTAAAATATAATATATATCAAAAAAAAAATATATATTAAAAAATATCAATCAAAAAAATATATTGAAAAAATTTATATAAAAAATAAATATATTATCTTTTTAAAAATATATATTTAAAAAAACAATATAACAAATTAAAATATATTTAAAGACAAAAATATAACAAATTAAAATATAATATTAATCTTAAAAAATTATTAATAATAACGAAAAAATTATTAATAATATAATATTCAAAAATAACACATTGCCTGATTTAACCCGGAAATGTGCACATTGCTGAAAAAAATTACCCTGCCTACCACTACATCACATTGCCGAATATTTCACATAATCTAAAAATCCATATATGTTTATTTATTTTTATAATTTTCTAAACAAGTTTTATTTATACTTTCTTACATTTATTACGTCTGTTTTAGCTTTACCAATATCTGATGATATTCCAGCAATTGCTGGAGAGTTGAACCTTATACTTATACTTTCTTACATATCAGATTACATCTGTTTTAGCTTTACCAATATCTGATGATATTCCCATTATTGCTAGAGAGTTGAACCTAATATTGGCTCCTCTGCAGGTTCATTGCATTATTAATATTTTTGATTAATCAGTCATTGCCAAACAAAGAAAGAGATGGCAGGTTAATCATCCTTCCTTATTAATTTACTTTCCATATTCCTTTTTCTTTCTATTTTCCTTCCTTTTTCTTCGCATTTACCATCCTTTCCCTTTTAATAACTCTCTTATTATCTTCCACTTTCTTCTCTTTCTCTTCCTTTTTTCCTTTTTCTTTCCCTTTACCTCTTTTTATTTCCCCTTTTCTCTTTTTCTTTACATATTTCTTTCCTTTCCCCTTTATCTTTTCCTTACCATTTTTCTTTTCCTTACCATTTTTCTTTTCCTTACCATTTTTCTTTTCCTTACCATTTTTCTTTTTCTTTTCCTTACCTTTTTTTCTTTTCCTTCTCCTTTCGCTTTTCACTCTTTCTTTCCATTCCTTTCCATCTTTCTTTGCCTTTTTCTTTTCATTACCATTTTTCTTTTCCTTTTATTTTTTTTTTCCCTTTTCTTTTCCTTTCTCCTCTAACTTTTTAATTTCTTTTACATACATTATTTCACTTTTCCTTTCTCTTTTCCTTCCTTTCCCTTTTAATTTCTCTTATTACCTTTTCTTCTCTTTTCCTTTCCCTTTCCCTTCTTTCTCTTTTCCTTCCTTTATCTTTTAATTTCTCTTATTCTTCCTCCTTCTTCTCTTTCCCTTTCATTACCATTTTTATTTTCCTTTCTCTCCCTTTCTCTTCCTTTCCTATTTTCTTACCCTTTCCCCTCTTCCTTTTTTAATTTCCTTTCCATAATCATTTCTCTTAGCCTTTTGATTTCTCATATTCTTCCTCTTTTCCTTTCATTACCCTTTTTCATCTCCTTTTTATTCCCTTCTCTTTTATTACCTTCCTTTCCCTTTTCTTCTCCTTTCCTTTCCCTTCTTTTTTTTCTCCTTCCTTTCCCTTTTAATTTCTCCTATTATATTCCTCTTTCTGTTTTTCTCTATTCCTTTCCCTTTCATTGCCATTTTTATTTTTATTTTTTTCCTTTCCCCTTTTCCCTCTTTCCTTTTTAATTTCCTTTCCTTATTCCTTTTTCTTTCTCTTATCCTTCCTCTCTTTTAATTTCCTTCCCCTTTCTTCTCTTTTCCTTTCCCTTCTTTCCTTTTTTCTTTCTTTCCATTTAAATTTATCTTATTAACTTCCTCTTTCTTCTCAATTCCCTTCCCTTCTCTTTTCCCTTTGATGACCATTTTACTTTCCTTTTTTCCCTTTCCCCTTCTTTCCATTTTCCCTCTTCCCTTTTTAATTGTTTTTCTACATTCCTTTTTCTTTATCTTTTCCTTCCTTTCTCTTTTAATTTCTCTTTTTACCTTCCCATTTCTTCTCTTTTACTTTCCCTTCTCCCCCCCCCCCTTTCCCTTATAATTACTCTTATTACCTTCCCCTTTCTTCACTTTTCCTTTCCCTTTCATTTTTTCTGTCCCTTTACATTTTTTACTTTTCCTTTTACCTTCATCTTTTCCTTTACATATTTCTTTCCCTTTTCCTTTCGCTTTTTCATTTCGCTTCTCATTTCTCTTCTCATTTACTCTCCTTTTTATCTTTCCTTTTTATCTTTCCTTTTTATCTTTCCTTTTTCCTTCCCTTCTCCCTTTTCCCTTGCCCTTAAAAATTGTAAATCTCGCATGTATCTTCTAAATATTTTAAAGGTAATATTGAAAATAATATTAATAGTTGTTAGGAAGTAAAAACTTATATTCAAAATGATTACTTATCTTCCTCATTTTTAGCGTTTAAAAAACAAATTTAAATACAAGAATTTACTTCCTTAGCATCTATTAATAATAATATTAAATTTACTTTAAAAATTTTCTAAGATATATAAGCAGGATTCCCACATTTTTTTTATTTTTAGCTATTTTTATCTTAGCTATTTAGAACGGAAACCCTTTTTCTGCCCTTGATGATGAGAATATTATTCTAAGATCCAAATGTCTTTTGCACCAATATGTTTTGGACAGTTATGCCAAACAGAAAATGCTTCGATTAAATTCTATACGTAATAATCAATCCAAATTACACACAGAACTCTATCAAAGCATTCATGATGCTATTTTAGAGAAGGATACTAATACTGACACTCTTGGCAGAAAAATCATTTTGTCTTCTTTTACCCATGGCCCAAGGCATATGCATCAGCTTTATCAGGGCGCGATGACTATTTTACACTGCTTTGGTAAGCCCTCATTATTCATTACTTTTACCTGCAACCCTAAAGGAGATAAAATAATGCGTGAATTATTTCTTCATCAGATTCCAAACGACTGGCATATTTGTCGCTTTTTCATCAAAAATTAAAATGTCTTAAAAAGGATTTGCTCAAAATTTAAACGGATATACCCCTATAATAATTATTCCTCATCATTTTTTAAAAAATATATAAATAAATGAAATTATTTTATTAATATTGAGTTGTATATTTTTAATTTAAATAAATAGCATTTGTTGTTTCTTAACAAAAAGATATGGCCCTTATCAAATTCTTTGATAAATAATTTCGGAAATTCAAGATATTTAAAATTATTATGGGTTGGACTAGGGTTGATAAAAAATTTTCAAAACTATTTTGGGCTGGGCTTGAGAAATATTTTAAAAATTATTAAGGTCTTGGAAGCTTGATAATTTTTTAATATATAGAAAAAAATTTTTGCAGACCTGGGTCGGGTCTGATTGAAAATCCACGAAATGCATTAATATTTTTAAATGCATTAATATTTTTTAAAAATTTTATTTTAGTTCTGAACTACCAAAATTTATGTTCTTGGACCTGAGAAATTTTTTCAAAATTATTGTGGGCTTGGACTTGGCTTGGAATTTTTTAATATTAAATATTAGCCATAGGTAATCAGTAATATTTTAATAAAATAATTTGATATGGGTCTCAAGTAAATAATTTAAATATATTTTGACTCACAAAATATCACTCTTAGTCTTAAAGGGTTGGACTTGACCTGAAGGGGAGGAGGTAAAAGAATAAAAATTGGATATTGTTTTTAAATAAGCGTAACATCTATCGAAGAACGAAAAAAATTCTCATTCCCCGTCATTTTTGACGGGCTATCTACTAGTTATCATTATTATGATACTCTCCTCATAAACTTTAAAATGAATAACTTAAATTATTAATGCTCTATTACCAACTGTCAAAAGTTAACGTTAAAGGAATAATTTTTTAGAACAGGAATTCAATTAAAAACCCCTACCTATACAATAAAGATGTAAAAAAATTTTTAAAATTATTTTAAAAATAACTTTTTTTTAGTTAACATTATCTAAAATTACCTTTTTTAGCTAATATTATCCAAAATTACCTTTTTGTAGTTTTATTTAAAAAATAAATTCAGATAGTGTGCACTGTATAGATTTGGTAGAAGTTTTGCAATACTCTTGTGTTATAAAAGTCCATAATAAAAGCATTAATTTTTAAAGCAATACATTTTACCCTATTTCATCTAAAATTTAATAAATAACCACCCCACCCAGTAAATTAACACTACCTCTAGCATACCACTTTTAAATGCCAACCTCCTACCACCTTCAAAAGAAATTTGATGCATGTTTTTACCCCTATCGTTTAATTTAGTTTTCTTTTCTATTTTTTTCAATGGAAGGGAAGGATTCTGAAGGGCATGGAAAAAGCTGGAAAAGAGGAAATGATAAGGGGAAAAAAAGGAAAGAGGGCGAAAGGAAAGGAGGAGAAAAAAAATGAGGGAAATAAAGGTGAAGATAAGAGAAAGGAGGAATAGGGAGATAAGGGGAGTAAAAGGGATGGAAGTAGATATGAGGGGAAGGAAAGAGGAAGGGATGAGAAGGGAAAAGGAGGCTAGGGGAAGGAAGGGTGAGATGAGAATGGAAGTGAAGCTAAAGGAAGGGAAGGGATGAAAATGGAAAGATAATAAAAACACCTTCAAAGGTGGGTGGGGGATCTCTGATAATGCAATGGAAAGAAAAATATATTAATTTATTATAATGTTTGAATCAAATATAAAATATTGTATAAATTACATTTTTGTACATACCAATCAATTTAGTAACGAATGTTCAAATTGCATTGGCCATATTATATTATATTATAACCCCCCCCCCCCCCCGCCCCATTTCTTTGAAACACATCTATCTAATATTTTCTCACACTGAGTACAAAATTTCTTAATAATCAAATTATTTATATATTTTTTTTCACTTGATTGAAATTACTAATTGAATTTAAAAAAAGGAAAAGTTTTTAAAATATCGGGAATGTTTTGTATTATATTTTGTAGTAAATAGATTAAAATTTATTTTAAAAAAATCAAAATTATTGTCGAAATTTTATAAATAACATTAAATATTTTAAAATGATTTTAGATATTGAGACATATCGCCTAATTCTCTATAAAAATTTAATCTGTGGGTTGGTCCTAGATTTAACTTCTTACCACTGGGTTTTGGGTTGTTCTTGTTAGAAAAAACAATTTAGCATATTTTTAAACAAGATTCTGTTAAAATTTTGGTGTACTAAAAACTGGAGTCATTTTACACACCCCCCCCCCCCCTCTACAAATTTTTTCTTAGCAAAATTGCTAAATAAAACCCATTATATTTATTTTTTATTCAGAAATAATGTATATTATTTTAACAAAATTTATGACAATTTTCGCAATTTCAGTTTGGTATTTTAATACCTAATGAAAATAAATAATTTTAACAAATTTATTGCCAAACTGATAGGGGTTGATCAACCAATACGGCAATAATTATTTTCGGAACCTGTTTGATGACTGTCGTCGTTAATAGTGGTGTTAAAAACCCCGATTTTGTCGATTTAAAAAATGGCCAGATCAAGATTATAACCAAAATAACATTATGTAAGCCTAAATATTTTGCCATAGCTGGCAGAAATGCATGGAGATCTATTTGCCAAATCTCGATGCTTACATAATATTATTTTAGCTAAAATCTTAGTCCGTCCTTTTTGAAAAGTCGAACCAAATGTCTTTTTAACAAAATTAATAGTATTCCTATACCAATATATAGTTTAAATATATGAATATCCAGTATATATTGGCTAAATATTTATCATTTCTACAGGTTAGATATTTCCAAAATTTTACAGTTCTGGAAAGGAATATACTTCGACATTTTTTATTGAATTAATCTGGTGAATAAAGCCATAGAGGTTATAAAGTTTTGTGTCGTTCTTTCGATAGTTTAAAAATCAATATTTATTTTTAAGTTTCATGTATTTGCAAATTTAGAACTATAATTAAATTACAATTCATTCTTTTTTATATATGCCAGAAGTTACTTCGTCACTTTAAATTCGCATATTATGAAAAAATTATTTTAGAATATATGAATTAAAATGTGGTATATTGAAAATAAAGATTCAAAAGTTCCAGGTATATTAGAATCAATTAATAATATTATATAAAAGTGATAGGGGTAATTGGACTGCCCAATCTTGGAAATACATGTTATATGAATGCAGCGCTCCAAGCATTAGCAAATTGCCAGGCTTTGGCCAATTATTTTCTAAATTTTATTAATCAGGTTAAAACATGCAAAAAAAACGATCTTTCTTTAAGTTATTATAATTTGATTTGTGAGATATGGGACAATGATAGGTTATATATTACTAAAATTTGGAATTATTTTTGTATATAAAGGAATCCAACTTATTTGACACCACAAAATATATTGAAAATTATGAGGATGCATTATCCTCAGTTTAGAGGGTATAATCAATGTGATGCTCAGGAATTTTTACGCTGCTTTATGGATTTATTACACAATGAACTAAAAGAGAAAGTGCCTGCCATTAAGCCTAATAATTTTTATGATATTCGTAAGTTAGGATTATTTGCATATATTAAATTTTGAATATAGCTACCATGCCAAATCAACACTATAAAAAATTCTTTAATATACCAAATCATGTTTTAAATAAAAAATTACAATCTCAAAATTATTTTTTAAAATCAATTATTGATGATACAAGTAGCCAATCTTCATCTTTTGATTATGAGACATGTGATTCTGGACATGTTAGTGATGGCACAGAAGATTCTACATTGCGAAAACTAAGCAAAACGTCAGATATTCATAAAATGTCAGATTCCTTAAATTATTTAGAATTGGATAACATTCTATTTAATGGTGATTTAGATAAGACAACTATTAATTCATTGTCTATAGATGATGGTAACTTTTTATATCAATATTTTTTTAAATATATAAAATTATAGTGGATATCTTAATGCCAGAATCCACTTCAAATTGTACTTCTGTGACAAATTATCCCAATATAATAGTTTTGTATTAATTATTACATTTAAATAATATTTTTTTAGTGTAAAGAGTTAATGACCAATAAATCTGAACAAAACAGTTTGGATTTTACAAAAATATCAAATCAAAAAGGAAAAATTAAAAATAAATTTAAGAATTATTCAAATTATAATTTTATTACAAATGCTAAGACTAAAAACAAAACCAATAAACATTCAAGGATGTTAAACACGTTGAATACTCAAAGGAAATATAACAGGAAAAGAATGATTAATAAGAATAATAAACTTAGTATTATACAAGGAAGAACAGATGAAGATATTAATCCTCATATAAAAATTGAAACCTATAATTCTGGGAAATTGCTTCATAGATCAAATTTGATTTCTCAAAATTTAAATTTTGATGAAAATGCTCAAAATAATTTTAACAAACAATTAAATAACATGGATCTTATGTCTTCCAACTCACAGACCTCAACAAATTCCACTGATTTATTAAATCCCTGTAAATTAATTTAAAATAAATTTCTATTTAACTAATATCCTTTCCTATTTAAATAGCTCCCTCAATGACCTTTACATCTGGAAAAGTAACAAAAGAAACTCAGTCACTATCTAGCTCACCATTTATAAAGCCTAAAATCGATAGAGCAAACCTCTCAAATCAGCATGTTCATATTTCTCCAGGTTTTATTATTTCATAATAAATATATAGAACATTTTAGATTTAAATAAATTTATATTATATAATTTTTATTTTATATTAAAGGGAATTCATCTAAAATCACATATTCAAACAACTTCAGAAAAAATTTTATCAATAAAAGCATTATTTCTGACATATTTGACGGCAAAATAATGAGTACTGTGGAGTGTCTAACCTGTCATACGGTTTTAATAGATACATTTTTTTAATTAAGAGTTATTAATGAATTTATTATAGTATCAGGGTTGGGCAGATTTTTTAAAGTGGTATCCAAACGTACATTAATTTTGAAAATTTGGCCCACAACGATTTAGTAAAGTCAATTAGGTATAGAGATTATTTTGCTTAGAAACAATTGAGCATATGGCAATTTAGCGTAAAATTAAGTGATACTATCAAACCTGTTTAAACCGGTTCATAACGGTTTCTTAAATTATATTTATATAATTTAAAATATTTAAAAAATAAATAGTACAAATTTATATGTTATGATGTTATATGTTATATTAGTTAATTTATTATTTCTTTTCCATGTATATTAAGATAAAGAAATTCAACTAATTTATTTAATTTTCTTTCGTTTATATTTTTAAAGGTTAATATATTTTAATGAGATTATAAGGTTTCAACAAAATATTATATATAACGATTAAAAAATCTAAAACCTATAAAAATTGAACCGAATAGAATCGATATAAATTTATAAACTGTAATGAATCAATATAAATTTGCTTAAAAATACCGAAATGGAGCAAATCTTCAAACTTTTAAGCTAAGAACTGGAATAGAACTGAATTGTTATACCTATCTGTTCAACATTCTTATTTTATTATGTGTTAAAAAATTTTAATATTAATATTTGCCTATTTATAATATAATTTGATACACTCTGAGTTTATAATTTATAATTAAATTTTAATGTTAACAATTAAATTAGTATTTTATTTTTTAAAGCTAGATTTAATAATTATAAACGGTGTCAGAATTAATCTTATTATCAACAAAATATTATACTAAATCCATATTAATTAAAGAGAACAAAATGATACTAGAGATTTTTATAATTCCTCAAATTTTAACAATATTAAAATGATTTCTATTGGAGTTTATTAAACACAAATAAAAATTCCTAGATTTACATTAAATCATTTTTTTTTAAATTGGTCATTAATTAAAACTTATATTCAAATATAGTAAAAGTGATAAATTAAAATGTTTTCATATGAAAAAAAACAAACAATTATTTAATATACAAGCAAAAAAGAAAATTTATTTTAATCAATTTGATTTAATCATACCAATCCTACTAAAAATCCAGATTTGCTAAACTCTTACGACATATAAACAAATATAAATTTCATTAGAAAAAATAAAATTTTGATGTGAAATTTTTGCAGGACAAGATTATAATTTATATTAATTTAAAAAAAATAATATATATAATTTTACTTTGCATAACAAAGTTTGAACCATCTATTATAATTTGAGAAAGTTATACAAATTTTTATGGTGTTATTATTAATCTCAATAAAATTATTGCTAGTTGGGCTTGTAAAACCATAGTCTTTTGAACCACTATATCATAAATTATTTTTTTGAATTTATATATTATCTTTTAGTTTGTGGAATACATATATATCAAATTTCATGGGATGTTAAATGGAAAAACGAATGTCAATAAAATAAGCATCTGAAATTATTCTGGGTTTTTTGAATATTATTGAAAATTTATTAAGACAGGCTTGGTATAATATTCTTTTAAATACTGAAAATTATTTTAGTAAATAAAAAAAAATTGGACCTACCATGGAGATGAGTTTATATATAAATTTAGTATTATTAATGAAAATTACCGATTTGCTTTATTTTTACATGTTCAATTTTTGCGAGATAAATTATGCATTGGGCGCTCAGTTTCGAATGGTACAAATCAATAGATTTAATACCAATAATATTTGCTAGACAATTTGTCTTGGCATTCAAGTGGCATATTATTTTGCCTACTAGTGTTATTTTATTTTTAAATTATCGCTGCTCCAATTTGTTATCCGCATAATTGAGTAATGCCCAATTTTCGCTGCGTCGAATTGATTACGCTAAATTATCTCACTCCCACAGTGGCGTAGCTAGGATTTTCACATAGGGGGGGAGGGTGGTAAATTTTTTTTATGAACTCAATTGCTTATATCTTAGGCAATGTTAAACTTATTTTAAATATTTGAATATAACAAAATTTTAAAGAGTATTTCATTATAGATTTTATTTATTTTATATAAATACTTTAGCATTAATAACATTCCTATATTTAATCATTATTTTTATTATTTAAAATAAGTTTCAAAATGTACATATTTTATACAGAACAGACTATAATATTAAAAATTTTATTTTATAAAGACTCTAAAAAATGTAATTTAACAATTAAATAAAATATAAGTAATTCTTATGCAAATAATGGTATTTAAAAAAATATGACGATATTATATAAATATAAATAATACACAGTACTTTGATTAAAAATAGTGTTAATTGCATAAATTTTAAGAGTTATTATAAAAATTATATAAATGTTATAACTAAGAATTTATTTTAAGAAAAAATTTGATTATAAATATGGTCTACTTTTCTCTGAGATTTTGCTAATTCATCTGTAATCAAATTTTTATCTAGAATAATCTCCTTATAAATATTTAATAGGGCTAATCCATGTTCACCGGTTGTATATCTTAAATAGGCTTTTAACCTATTTAAAATTGAAAAAGACCTTTCATTAGTGCAGGTACTTATTGATAAGTTAACTAAAATAATTAATAATGTTTTGATATTAGAGAGAGGATCTAAAGTGCAATTGCACATGGATAGGGTCTACAGAGCATTTTTTGGTCTCAGAGTATTCTATTCTGTCAAGATTTTTATACCAAAATTCAACATGACAAAGTAACTTATATTATCAACCTACTAAATCATCAGCCTAATACTCTGAGATTTATTTAATATCCTCTCGTGTTTCAAGTATAATCAACAGTTTAGACGCAACTAAGAAAATAAAAGCTTTTTAAAATAAAATTATGACTAATAAATCTTTGCTTTAATTAAAATAAAAATATATCAATAAGGGGAATAAAAATTTTCAATCGTAGATGCATCAATATTTGTGCGATTGGATTGTCAAATTTCAATTTTTTTTTTATTTTTCGGGGGGAGTTGAACCCCCCCCCCCTTCCCCCCCCATGCCAACGTAGCTGCGCTCCCAATTGTCTACATTATATTGTCTCTGTGCTTAAATAACCGTATCGAATTGTGGGTGCGCCAAATTGACATGTGTTAGCGCCGGAATGGCGTAACCTTATTTATACATTACAAATATAAGTACTTTTCATTTATATCTTAGATATATGATACTGTTCCTGACCCTGAATATAATAGAATGCAGTTTAGTAATAAAACAATTCTTCAATCATGACTAAAATGAATATTACCGTTCCAATTACTTCTCTTAGAATAATTAATTTTATTAGTATTGAATTTAAATTACATGTTTTCATATATGATTAAGATCTCCAAGACTGTTGAAATATTCCAAGATTTATCTTTACCCATTCCCTCCCTAAATCAAGTCACAAATTTGCCAATCAACTATAAAAATCGATTTGATTCACCCCAGACAATAACACAAAGATATGTCAGTACATATTCTATTGGTATAAAAAAATTTTTTTAAAAAATCTTAATTTATTACATTTCTGGTAAAGCTTTTTGAACTTTGTAACATTATTTTAAAAATTAGAGTAAATATAAAAAGCAGCATTATTTATCTAAATTTAATCGATTTTCTAATACTAATTTTTGGGATAAACAAATAATGTCAGATCCATATAAAAAAGAACATATATATTTTTTTAATAATTAGACTGATTATAGTTGCTTATTAAAAAAATACACTTATCATATATAAAATGCGATTTCAGTGACGCTAAATGAGCTAAAATCAATTGTTTGATTTAAGCGTGCATTTTGTAATTTGTCGGAACTAAATTCAATCCTAATTACAAGAATGATTTTGTTGTACTAATTACCGAAATTATAAATAAGCTAATAATTAAAGAAATATTTTTATAATTAAAAAAAATCCCTTAGATAACACCACTATTGATAAAGATATGCCCCCAGAAATGGGAAACAATCAAAGGAGTCTTTCCTTAATCTCCAACAATGAGGATAATATATCATTAGCCGGTAATAAATTGCTAGGTGCTATTCGATGCCAGGATATAAGCAATAAATTAACTTCCATTCCTCCGACTTCCCTAACTAATATTGCCACGTGGATTTACGGTTGGGTTATGAGGTCCTTTTTTTAAACTTATCAAAATACTTGTTGTTATTTATATATTATTTTAATCCAAATCTACATAGTTAGCTAAATTTTTTTAATAGTGTTGGTAAACAAATATTCTAATGTTTCAGAAATTTTATACACTGCATAAAGCAAAGAAAATACAATTTTTTTTAAAATAAATAAATATTTGCGATATAAAATAATTAATTATTTTTTATCTTCCTTATTTAATTACCGTCTCATACAAACTCCAAAAAAGATGTACATTATTTGCTAAAATTCAATAATTCGAAAAAGTTAATCTTCCTTGCTTTTTTTATTTGCAAAATCTTTGACAATTTCCTATTTAACATATTACTCGATTTCCGATTTAGTTGACCTAAAATGGCTCATTATTAATACTAACTTCTAAAAACTCCATTCAACGCTTACTTATATAGTTGGCGGAATTCGCAAAGCCATTGATATGCTTGACCGCTGTCTGGTTTAATCATTTTTCGTCTATATAATTGTCAAATCTTTAAAAGTTTCTGGTGTAAAGTCAATCTATCTTTCGAAAAACGAAAGCATTATAAGGAATCGAAATGTAAACTATGGTTCTTAATAGGAATGTACCGATATTTTTTACCGGATCGGGCCGATATTTCACCTATTTTAAAATATCAATTATCGGCCAATATTATAATATTTGCCGATCCGATTCTATATAAAATGGCGTCTTTAACAAAAATAAAATGTTATAAATTTTAAAAAAAAGTTATATCTAAAATCATTTATTTTTATAAATAAAATCGAAATCCATATTTTTTTTAATAATAATAATTAATAATAAACATTCTGCCATATAGTTAATTTTTTGCGCATTCTGTTTATAAAATTGTGCGATAATTTCTTCAGAATCTGTTTTTAGTGAAGTTGGTGATATTGACAGTTACCATTGCCGCAGGCTGATTTCTGATAAATTGGAAATTTTGGTATTTCTAAAAAGAAATCTTTGATATATTAATGTTAAATATTATTTTAAATATTTATTCAAATTTCATAATATATTTGTTTATTACTTATTATATGTATATAGATTTATGTTGTTACTTATTATATAAAAGTGATTTAACAATAAAAATATTTTATATACTTTTTGAATCGCAATAGAATTGAATATAAACTATAACTGATCATTATAATATATTTAAATGACATAAGTTACGGTATAATTAAATTATAGATGTTATACTAATAAAAAGTATATTACAAATTAAAACCATTGGTATCTTTACAGAATACAAAATTAGATATGATATCGGATCGGTAATCGGCCGATATCAATTTAATATCGAGAATATTGGATTGGCCTCTAAAAAGTGATATCGGTACACCCCTAGTTTTTAATTTGATCAAATCGAGCTTTCATGGGTATTGTGGTTGCTCCCATTATTGTATTAAAAAATTATTGGTTCCCTTACAAATCTGCTCTTCTAGAGGATATACCGCTGTTATACTGATAGAAGATGCAAGCAGATTAGTAATTAGTTTTATTTTGGACAATTTCATTTTCCCGTTATTTTTTTAAAAAGTTTTAAATAATTGCTATTGACTTGACCAATAAAATCATATCATAATTTGGAAACTGCAACTGTTTGCTTATTAGATGAATTGTTACTTTATAGCACAGCAGATAAATTTATAGTTTCAAATATTTTTTTTGCAAGAATGTTGATTAACAACCCATAATTTATATCTTTCTTGATAATGCATCTTTGTATTGAATTGGTTGAATCACATCAACGCATAACTTTCACCGAGTGTTATAAACTTTTATCAACATTTAGCTAGGCAAATATTTATTCAGGACATTCAGCATATCTATATTATATAAATCGAGAAAGAAGATAAAACTATTGAATTAAGCCAAAGAATGAAAGATATTTCAATATAATTCTAGGGAATATGCGCGGCTAAGGCTGCATTCATAGTGCCCATCGCAATGTGAAACGATTCTTATCGAAATCCCAACTAAATATTTACTAAATTCTAAAATATATATATTACTTTCGGATTTTTGGCAGACATCGTAGTGAAAAATACAAGTCGAGTTGTACTTTATTTTTTACGCAGCGAAAAATAATCGGATCCAAAATTGCATAGCTTAGCAAAATCTTGCTAACAATGCATCATATTAAATAACATATTTTGTATTTTTCTCGTTTACGTATGCGATTTATGTTCCAATATGAATGGAGTCTAAAGCTTGATAATATCACTAACATGTAGGCGAAATATAGTTTAAAAACTCATTTTAAACTCTGTTTTGTTCTGTGATTCTCACTAGTTAAACCTGATGTAAACGATACTGCAAAATGTAACATAAATGGTCTCTCATTTTTTGGCCTAATTCATCAACTTTTTTTTATTGGCTTCGATGGATAGATAGAATGTCCTAATTATAAAATAGAGTCTTCAAAATTTGATATAAATTTTGCTGTCATTAAAAAAAGGAATAAAGAATTATTTGTTTATAGAGTAACAAAGGTTGTATAAAAGCTACATTTAAAAAATGGTAGCGACAAGCACATTATTTCTAAAAAGCAGATCTGGTTTAGTTCATAGAAGGTCTAAGTTTAAATAGGTTCTAAATAATCATTGGCCAAAAAATAATATAAATTGGAAATGTTAAAAATATATGAATGCAATTAATTTTATTTAAATATTTAAACTGTACCTAGATTTTTACCCATAGGCGTTCCAATCACATTGCAAAATTGCTTGTCCACTTTTTTTGCCTGTGACGAATTGAACGGAGATAACATGTACAGTTGTGACAATTGCAAAAAGTGATATGTTTATATCATTATTTTAATAACTAATATTTTTCATCAGCTATATTTACTATATTTTTATTTAGCAACTTTATTTAAACTCTATAATTATACTATACTAATTTATATATATATTAAGATATATGCCCTATAGAATAATAGTATCTTACTAAATTCGCAAAATTTAAGAATATAAAATAGGATTTATTGGACTCGTTTAATATCAGAGATGCAATATTACCGAAACATGGGATCCACTAATACCACCGATACCAAAAAATAATTCATAAATATGATCATTTTATTTATTTATCTATAATTTACAATTAGTTGTAAAAATAAAAAGAAATAGGGGGGAAGAATTAACAGCCCTTTCTTTCTTATCATTTTAGAAATTTGTATTTGATTTTTTTAAAAATTCATGGCTTAATGTAGGAGCTTAAAAATAAATTAAGAACGTTAATATTAATTATTATTGTTGGGTATTGACCAGTTATTGGTTGATCTCTCTTTAATATGCTATTTAATCATTAAAAAGTCTTCGATTAATCCGCTAAATATAAAGACACTTATTTGAGGCTACAATTATTTTCGCCAATTCAATCAATTATACTTTAAAAATGTTTGATTCACTCCACCTCCCTCTCTTATTTATATTAGACTAAGAAATGGTATAAAGGATTCAAAGATTATAAAGTTGCCAGAAGTGCTCTGCATTCACCTCAAACGATTCAGACACGATTTTTCTTATTCATCCAAAGTTTCAACCAAAATCGATTTCCCTTTGCAAGATTTGGACATGGGACCTTACCTTGATAAATGTAAACTATACAAAATACTAGGGATGTATGGAATCCAGATTTTCCACCAGTACCGGGCCTAATTTCAACCGAACGATCCTATATAGATTTTTTTGTTAAAATAATTTAACTTTTTACTTAGAAATAAAATCATTAAAGATCAAAGTATTAAAAATCAAACATTAAATTTTAATTATCAACATTATCAATTTGACTTGCAATAATTTATTTAGATCGAGGCTTTGATAAAACTATCAGTGGCCGGCATGGTAAAAATAAAATTGATGATCATGACAATCCGCATTTTAGCCGCTATCTTGATTGGCTTTGTTAATCGGCGCATTGATTATAAATTTTTTATAATCTTTAAATCATAATTTTTTTTAAGAAATGTTAATCAAACCAAAATGCTATTATAGAAATAAAAGCTAATTAGAAATTTCCCCAGACAGATTGTAGGTATTTTAAAGATCGAGTTAGACAAGAATTTAAGATATTTATTTAAGTGGTGGTAATAATTTTTTTCACAAATTTATTAGTATATATATCTCTTTCGATAAAAGTTAATTGGATATAAAAAACATTTGAATATTATTTCAACAGGAAATAAATTAACTTTTATATTTAGTGATAAGTTAAATATTTGATTTATAGCCGCAAAACAATATACAAACAGATGATATAAAATTATAAATAAAAGACGATTAAAATATAAAGTAGAATAATATTAATACATAGATGATCTCATTGAATAATTTATGTCAACCCAGTTATAAAGAAAACCATTTCACTAGGTGCAGTAGTTAGTGGAACACAATTTTTTTTTGGCTTGGAAAGATTTGGAAATTCGATCCTATTTTCTTTCCAAAAATTTAGAAACCATATGCAGATGCCGTTTTTGCTAAGAATATGGGATTCATATTTCAAATTATTCAAAATAAATCATAATTTATATTTTCCCTTAAATGTTTACTTGTTAACTTTGTCAGATAATTTGTATTTGATTTCTTCTTGGCTTTCAATATTTATTTACTGAATATTATTGTACTCTAGAAGTTATAGATTTTATAAGAAATTCAGTCGGCATAAATTTTTGTTCTTTCATATATTTTGAAACAACTTATCGGGGGTCTGGTAAAAATAATATCGACATATAGAAGTTTTTTTAGCATATATATATTCTTTAAGAGAAGTAATCTCTGAGCTATTGTAAGCAAGCATTCAATATTAAATGGATTTCTGTTTTGCTCCCTGAAAAGTATAATTTTTCTGTGAAATTGGCAGAAAAGTCAATATTCCAAGTTTAATCAATAGTATCATTAGACTCTTGAAATGGGGGGGGCTCATTTTTATAAAATTACATAAAGAAGGAAATTCATATATTTTCTTACAATGTAAATTTAGACCATTTATTACACTTGGTTGCTAAATAACCCTTGCTAAAAAAATTTAAATTTGGTTAAAATAAAAGGTATCCACATATGGGCGGCCATGAGCTAGTGGGGTTGTTATATTTAATGAATGAGATAAGCCAAAATATTAATTCGAAATGTTCAAATTCGCTTCACCTTATCTGCAACTTCACATAAAACGCACATTAGGCTAGGCTCAGGTCATTATGGTATTATTTACCGACCTGATGCTGTAACAATGGTCAATATTTTATTAGATTTAAACTCTCCCCATCCTTAACCTTCCTTTCACAATTAGCGCGAATTCACGTTAAGAGATTTTTTATATTTTTTAATGCAAATTTATTCTTTTATCCACATGCGATTCACAAAATACTACAAAAATTTGATAAGCTTTTAAGTAGATTGTTTATAAAGCGTTATTTTTAATTTTATTATTAATACTTTAAATAGCTAACGGATCAAACAAAAATATTTATATAGCATTTATGTTGCTATCGGAATTTATCCTATTACAATGAATTATAATTACTAAGCGAGGTTGCTGTTTTTAATACTTGATATAATATATTTTAACTGTAAAAATATAAATTTTATATGCAAAACATATATAATGCAAAAAAAGCATGCCGAGACGAGATTCAAACTTACGACCTCGTAGCCGTGATATCGCATCGAGGCACGTCGCTAGCGGGCGGGCACTATACAACATGTGCTTTGAACCACTATGACGGCCATTGGTACGAGTTTGATGACGACTCTGTTACCAAAATCAAGGAATTTCAAGTCGAGAAGGTCGAGCCTTACGTTCTATTTTATGGGTAAAAATATTTTTTTTAAAAATATATTCATTCTTATCTCACTTTTATAAAAAGTTAACTTTGTTATATAAAATTAAAATATGATTAATCTACTAGAAAATATTAAGTGCCCTTCTCATTTTTAAGTTCACGATCCTTTTTCAAGGAGTACATTCTGCCCAGGACAGACATTTGACCTTCTTTGCTATAATAAATACACAACTCTTTTATTAAACAACATTTGGTTTTATATAAAAAGCAAAAATCAAGACGCTATATCGCTGAAAAGGATGGATGCCTCACGTTTACAACAAGAATACGATCCTGAAGTAAAATACCTATGCATTAATAAAACGTTATTATTTCTTTAATTTTTATCAGATACCTGCAGAGGTACCATTTGCATGGCCCGGCCCGGTTTTAAATTTTTTAGGCCTGGCCCGCCCCGGATATTTAAAAAAAAATTTTTTACGGCCTGGCCCAGCCCGGATATTTTTTAAAAAAATTTTTTACGGTCCGGCCCGGATTTAAAAATTTAAGGCCCGGCCAGGATATTTTTTTAAAAAAAAATTTCAGGCCCAGCTCGGAATTTTTTAAAATTATATTCTACCTGGTATATACAAAAATTCACCTATGAGGTATTTTACCATATTTTTCAGCGAGTATTATCGCTTATTATTTAAAAAATACATGTAAAAAGCTAATATTTTGAGAATATTATATTGAATTTATAAAAATTATAAAACTGTTATTTATAAAAATGGATATTTTGAGCATATACTATATTTTATATTGCATTTATAAAAATAAAACTAATATTTGTCATATACTATATTTTATATTACATTTAAAAAAAATAAAACTAATATTTAATTTATAAAAATGGAAAATATTTTGAGAATATAATATATTGTATTTAATTTACTATTTAATTTATAAAATAAAAATAAATCGCTATTTAAAAAAATGCATGTATAATAAATAGTATTTTGAAAATATAACCTAATTGCACAATATTAATATAATTTATTTTATAATATAAATTTTTAACAAAAGAAGATAATTGTATTATATAATATTGTAAAAAAAAATAATGAAAAATGTTGGATTAAAAACTTTCATGACTCAAGGTAAATATAATAAATGCAATAAATATTTGACAGTTTGCAAAGTAAAAAACCAGCATGATTGACGAAACCCTATACTCAAGAAAGATATTAAAAATTCACAAATTATCATGAAGAAAGAGAAGCATATCTACCTTTTCAGGTTGAAGATTACTTCTTCTTTCTTCAAGAATTCTCCCAGTAGTGGAAAAATTCCGCTCACAGCTTGCACTTAAAGCAGGAATTGCCAATTTTGCTAAAATTGGAAATTCGCTTTGATGAGCCGCCCACCACTCTAACAAATTATCCACCTTAAATGTTTTATCTATTATTTATGTAATTATAATATTCATCATCGGGTATTGACATATTATTAGAATTACCATCGCCCCATTTGTCATAAAACGATTCAGTTTGTTTAACAACAGTCGTAATTTGACTGGTCGATGGTATTTCATTTACTTCCTGAACCTCTTGTAATTTAATATAATCTTTTATATAGTTTTCCGTCATTTTGCGATCTGTCCCTGACTACATACGTAATTGCTTGAATTTGGGACAGAGAAAAAGAGAAATAAAATGATACTAATTTTTCAATTAAAAAATGCTTTATATTAAGTAAAATCAATTTTATTTCTCCTTTTCGCTTTGAAGGGTATTACAAACTTTAAGAAGTGATATTCCTTTATTTGATTGTTTTGGTAAAATATATTTTAAAAATTTAGATATGAATTATAAAAAAATATATTAATAATACTTGAATATTGGGGCTTATTTAAGATATTCCTTTATTTGATTGTTTTGGTAAAATATGTTGTAAAAATTTAGATATGAATTATAAAAAAAATATATTAATACTTTAAATAAATTTGCAGGAAATTAATAATTAGATCGATCTGTGGGTTGTTAGGTAGTGTTAACCATCACCCAATATTATATTAATCATAACTATAATATAATATAATCTTATAACCATTAACTCATAATGTAACAATTAAGGCCCGGCCCGGGTTTAAAAATCTTAGGCCCGGCCCGGATATATTTAAAAAAAATTTTTTAGGCCCGGCCCGGATATGTTTAAAAAAATTTTTTTTAGGCCTGGCCCGGCCCGGATATATTTAAAAAATTTAAGATACGGCCCGGCCCAGGTTTAGGGCCGGGCCTGCAGGTCTCTGATTTTTATTCTAAATTTCCTTTAAAATTATTTTAATATAGCTCAAAAATCATCTCCCTTTTTACATATCCAAACAATGGTTAAATAGATTCAATTTTACTGCAGAGCCAGGCCCTATAGACCAGAGTGACTTTGTGTGTTTACATAGATGTAAGAATAAACTTATTTTAATCTGTTTATTATATAAAATATATCTAGATCTGGGTGCTTTTTCCAGTCCCGTAACGAATGTATAAAATTATTTTTATTTAAAATTCCCCGCCCCCCCCCTACCCCTTTTCTACACCGCCTGGGTTGTTTTTTTTTTGGACACATCCCTGAATCTAATTTTAACCTGGGCTGCCGATCCCTGATATATAAAAGAAAAATGGAAAAACTTGTTCTGCATTTTATAATTAAATTTTTTTAATAATTGAATTTTGATCACTAAGATTATTTAGGAAGTTTTGGTTCACTTTATTTAGGATTGAATTGAAATCTTATATTATTGTACAACATTGGTATAGTTTTTTTTATTATATGTTAATTAAATGTCAATGACTTGACAAATATTCTAACAGAATGGTTAATTATTTATTCACAAATATTTTCATAGTGTTTCACAAATTATTTTTATACTAAAGCCGTGAAACCTAATAGATTTGATATGGTTGAAGATATGTGTCAGGATATTGGTATAGATACCTGGATGTACCTCTATAAAAAGTATTTTTTTAAAAATAATTAATTTTTTTTTCCACAAAAACGGTAATTCTATAAAAGCGGAAGTGGTACTACAAGTTCCCAAACACAACATATTATATTTTAAAATAATAATTTGTATTTATTGTTTTAGAAAAAAATGACTCAACCTATTATATAGTAGATAATATATATGTATTTATTCTATCGTTATATATAAATAACAAAATATAAGACAATATTGTTAAAAACTCTCAGAATAGCTATATAATATGTCAAATTAAATTATCTATTTTTGGTTAATTTAATCCACTAGAAATATTTTTTGATAATCTATAATTTTAAACCTTAACCAACAATAAAAGTTTTTAAAATTTTCTCTATGATCAGGGATCCCAACCGTAACGAATATCGGTTAAGGTTCTTGTTCAGATAAAAATAAATATTTAATTTTATTATTCAATTATTTGGAGGCCTAGACTAGTGTTGTTAAACAATAGATTTGAGCCGATCCTAAGCCTTGATATTTTGCTAATAGATGCTCACACCTTAATGTCATCTATGAAAAAAATCTTCAGGCCATAATATTTTTCTGGATAAAATATTGAGTTAGCCGTTTTTAAAAGGCTCAAGTTGAACCTTTTATCAACACTAATCTAGACCCTATATTAAAAAAATAGGTTTATCTCTATTGAAAAAAATTCTCATCTACACGGAAAATTTCTATTTTCACCTTATTTATTCGACTATATATCTACCTTTTTTTGTAATAGCAATTTCAAAAGGGATGAGAAGCTAGACTTCCTTTGATTCATTTTAAATAAATCCTAAAGTATATTTTTTTTCTTTCTATTGTCATCAAAGCCTTCTATTTTCAAATAATAATTTTAAAAAAATGATTAAAAAGCTTTGGAGGGGAGATGCCTCTAAACGCCTTGCAAGATTGTGGCATCTGTGAGGAAGAAGAAAGGTTGATATCGGAAAAAAGAAAAGAAGAACTTAACTTTTATAATGAGGTAGCAACACTTCAAGTTCAACTTTTTTGATTATTATACACTAATAATGAATATCAGAGATTAAAAAAAAAATCTTCAAAATATTTTAAAAAGATTTTGGCAATTTTAGGTAAAATTTGATCAAAAATATCTCTTTTTCAAAAATTTATGCTCAAAAATTTAAATTTTTTTTAAAACTCTGAAAAATACTTTATAATCACTTTGTTTAAAAATAATCATTTGGTTAAAAATAATATACTTTTAAAAGCAAGAGTAGGATTAAATAACAGCAAATATGATTTTTTAAAATAAAAATCGATTATATTAATCATGATTTTTTTGATTTAAATTAAATTTTTTATCAAATAAAATTAATTTTAAATAAACATATTTTCCTATAGAATTATTAATTAAACGTTATTAAGACATATTGAATTGACTAAAAATGTATTTTAAGTGCTTATGTTGTAATTCGCATTCAATATTTTTACATTCTAAAAAACTTTTTATTCTTGCGTATGATTATGATACTTAAAATTATAATTTAAGACTAAATGAAATTTTCTTTAAGCTACAAAACATAATTTTTTTATATTTTAATCAAAGAAATAGTTAGTTTTAAAAATTAATAATCACATGAAATCGGATCAGCTTTTATTTTAAAAATAATTTCATGTTAAAGATTTACTCTTTTTGACTTTCCAATTTTAAACAAAATGTTAAGAATATTTGACTGCACGAGCTCTTCCAAGATTTAATATTTGCTCATTTATAATCATTTTAATACATTCTGATTCTGGGTATATATTTATAATTAAAAAATATAATATTAATTTTTAAGTTTGATTATTTAATTTAATGTTTTATAAACTAGAATAAAAATGCCGATATTAAATATGGGATCGGCGCCGATATATCGCGTTTTCAAAAAAATATAGGATCGGACCGGTACTCGTAAAAAACCGATACAATCTTTTTACTTTTTTTGTTATTTTATGTTATATATATTTATAGTTTATTTTACATTACAAAAAAAATTTTATTTATTTTTATAAAAAAAATTCTAAATAATTTATTTATTTTTATAACAATGAAAATTCACATTTTATTTATTTGAATTGAAAATCAAATAGAATCTAGTAACAAATAAAATAATTGAATTCTATAGTATTGTAGATGACCTGCCATACTCGTAAGGAATGTTTATATCTAGACGGTATAATAACATATTTTATTAGTATTTGGTTGGGTTATGATTGACTTATTTGTTTGGGAGGTATCTGATTATTTCAAACCCAACAAATGGTTGAGTTTGTATGAAACCCATTATTTTAAAAATGCTAAGTTTATGTCTGTGTTTATTTAGATAACTATAATAACATTAATATTGATATTATATCACATTTGGATACACTTGACTATTGGAGAATTAATGCTGAAAAGTATCTAACTTTGTCAAAACTTGCATGTGAATTATTGGTGGCCCTCCAACAAGTGTTACATCTATGTCTGTCTTCAGTAAGGCTGGAGATATAGATAGTCCACATCTAAAAGCCTATTGCCAAAAAATCTAGAGGCTCTCATATTTATTTAAAAAAACGAATATTTTATATATTAAATATATATTTTTTTATCTAATATAATATTATTTTTTTAAAAATTATAGTCTTAATTGTTGAAATAATTAAAATTAAATTAAATGCATAATTCGATTTTTTAATTATATTTGGTTCAAACGGGAGTGTAAAAAATAAATATCGGATCATTGAAAAATATGTGATCGGCACCGCCATATAAATTAAATTAAACTGATATTTTTTAAAGTTTTCATAAAATTTAATATATATTATTTACATGGGGGGACATGGCTTGTTACCAACTGATTTATATTGATAATTGATACACATATAAATGAATGAATTATGATGTCATCACCTTGGCATTAGAAAAATATTGAATATATTCGCTCTTAACCACAAAGTTTTATTTCTTCCATCTAATAATCTTCCATTTCTCCATATAATTTATTTTCTTTTGTAAGACATCTTTCCTAATTTTTATTCTTTTTCTCTCCTTAATTATAAATTTATATTTATCGTAATTTTGCATTCAAAAAAATCGCTTTATGCTTTTTCTTTTTTATAATACGTTATTTTAGTTATATTTACTTCTTAAATAAAAAAAACAATTGATGGAAAAAATTATTAAAATAGCTAATAATTTAAATTTAAATTTTTCATACATTGTTATGTAATAGCGAATAAATTTGCATCTTGCTTTACATGGGAGTAGTTAATAAATAAATTTCCTATTTTGGAAATTAGATCCTTTTCGTTCAATAATCAAATTATAAATATTTTATAATCCACTGTCTGAGCAGTTTTTATAAAAAAAACGATCTAAGATTGTTTTGAAATTCATATTGTATTGGATTTCTGGCTTCTTTCTGTTCATTTATATGTGAGCGACGAGTTCATCGATAAATAATCGGATGCTGATATCAATTCATCATATACTCAGATATTGAAGAAGTTGACCCAGGTAAATGCTTCCAAATATTATCTTTCGAAATTTTTTCTTTTTTTACTCGGATATTGAGTAAGAAATTGGCGCAGGTAAATGCTTTTAATTATTATCTTTCGAAATTTTCTAATATTTGTTTTTCTAACTAAAAAATCATAGGATAATTATCTAATTCAGAATTATCTTCGTTTGAAAAATTTATTTTTCTGAATTTTGAGAACGAATATTATCTTGTTATCTACTGCATAATTTTTTTTAATGGATTTGATATTTTTCTTTTATTAACTAAAAATATTGGACAGAAACGTTATGGATTATTTATTATTATAAAAATATAATAAAAACGATATACTCTTTCATCTTATTTAAAGTATATGAGACTACAGTATACAGATGCCTATCGCGATAACAATTCATTTCTGATAAATCTAACATGGTTCAAGGAATGGGAAAATTTTATTAAAGGACAGGAATCTGGTATTTTAATATATTTAATGGAAATAATATTTATCCCGACAGAAATATAATATTACAAATGTGAAGGTTACCGAGACTGGATTAGACCGCTCCACAATATTAAAAATTTCAAAAAAGGTCGACTATCAAATGGAATCTTCTTATTTTGTCAGTCAAAACAATCGATCTTTTTCGTTTTGTAGAGCTATCTGAAACGGTCTTATTAACCCCACTACTCACTGGGATATTAACACTTGCTTTTAATTTTATTAGAAATCTATTTATTATTTTAAGATCCACCAGGTCCAATCGATAATAGAACTATCTTAAAATTCAAGAATGATAAGCTATCATCAAACAAAAGTACCATAGATAATACTACTTTTCTCCCATATTAATATTATTTTTGTCTAAATTATTAAATAATATGCTCTCAATTCGACAACAAATATCCTTATTTTATATCAAAATATAGATATGCCCTTATGCAATGTGGGTGAAAATCTGTGGAAATTTTTGATAAAGCAATATGATGGTGGACCTGAAATTTCCTCTCGCCCTAATTATTTGTAGATTGTAGGATATATTCTTTATCAAAGAGAAAAACAAACGATTACTTTTAATAACCGCAAAACGATGATTTAAAAACAATATGCATTATTTATATTAAATGATTTTGTAGACAATATTTTTATATCATTTTTAATATTATTTATATTTAACTTAAAGGAAGTGTCTATTTATAGGGAACAAATATTGTAGACTTAATATAATGTTTTGATTTAAAGATAGGTTAGTCCATTTTGTAAAAAGGATTAAAACTTAAGTTATTTGGTGTCCTATTCGAATTAGAGTCAGGTATTCCAAATAACTGCAAGAATCAAACGTCCAAATTAAATTTAAAAAGGGTTATAATTATTTTTAAATACGAAATGAGCAATATTAAATTTATTTATTTCAAAAAAAATAAATAACATTTAATGGAATACATATTTTTTTATAAACTAATTCATATAATTTTATGATAGCGATCTATCTCTATGGGGTTTCTTGGAATGCTCCTTATGATGCTTGCGATGCTTTTTATGGTGATGTTTATGTTTTTTCTTTTTGTCTTTTTTGTGTGAGCTGGACATTTCATCAATCGCTGATTTATCTGATTCTTTTAAATTAGGGGAAAATTAATTTGGGAGGTTCAAAATTATGTATAATAACAATATCTCTTGTTTAAATATTCCACTTTTAAATTTCCTTGATTTCGGCCATAAATTTAAAAGTATATCATGAATCTCTGTTTTAATTTCCCAATTTTAAAATCGTAGAAATAACTAATTACGAGTTCTCGGGTTAATAGAGAGTGCAATAATATTTACTAATTTTATATTATATCAATATATTACTTGTTTCATTTAGTTCTTTGGAACTTTGAGTAGATAGGCACTAATTTAAAAAAGAAAATTAAAAACATCTATAAAATAATCATATTACATCTTCAGTAATCAAATGGCGCTTGAATTGATCTTGAAAATTAATAGGTTGAGTCAAATCAATTTTCGGTACAGGATTTTCCTCATCAAGTTCCATATCGGAAGGAATATCGAGTTTGATATTTTTTGGATTGCTTAAATTGTTTCCGGTAAAATCATTTATAACGGTGGAAGGATTTAAAAAATCATCATTTGGTTCCAATAGAGAGGATAATGGTTTAGGATTGTTTATGAGATTTAGAGTTTCTGTAGGTATTATTTGAACATTCTCACCAGTTTGAAATTTTTTGAAAGATAAAGTTGCAGACTTAAGATCATCCTTTTTTGATTATTTTTTTGTAAAATTAAAAATAATGAACTGCACCTGCACGCGAGCTGCTATTTTATATGATTTGAATATCTTATTTCCAATAAACCTTAAGCAATTAATAATTTTAATATTATAAATAATATATCGGAAGTGATCAAATATAACTACCAATGGTCTCAATGGTAGAGGTACATCTTTTCCAAACAATGAAAAATACAATTCTATAGCATCGCATCTCAGTCTATAATCAAAGGAAAATAACGTTTGTCCAGAAATTAATGCCCAAAGTTTATTTATAAAGTCAAGATCTTGAGCCCTAAAACTAAGAATTTGAGGGGAATCAATCAACATTTTAAATATTTTGTGTTTTAGATAGGTACTCTCCTTCTGACTTTCCATAAATTCAGGGGAAAAAATCCAATCGATTTCTTCTTTCAAAGCGTTATCTGATTGTATACAAATGAATAAAATAATTATATGTAGAAAGTAGAAACTAGGTTATTGAAAATCAAGTATCATTAAGAAACATCTTATTTTAATGGATTTGATTAGATAAAATTTGCAAGAATGAATAAATATTCCATAAAAAAAATATTGTTCTTATATAAGCTAGTTTTCTCGTTGATAGGTTATATATTATCAAATCTGTTAGGCAGCAATAGTTTCACCTGGTGGTATTATTTTATATAATATTCCTATAGATGATTATAAAATATTTTTCTCATATAACATGCAATATTAGTGCTCCAATTTTACGAATCAATATTTTATTTATTCGAATAATCACAACTATCAATTTGAATTACTCATATTTGAATATCCTTTATTATTTGATTAGCTCATACAATTATTAATTTGGACGAATATTGAACAATTTAAAAACTTTCAGGGTGCGTCCAAAGTCAAATAATTTTTCAAAAAAATGATAAAATGAGGTGGATGAGACTAAAACATGGGAAAATCGTTTTCTATAAATATTTTAAATTTATATTTAATAGAAATATCGGTAAAAACTAAGTTAAATTTTTTTTAATTCAACAACAATTATTCCAATACTTTCACAAAAAACTCCAGGTTTTGTCAGTAGGTGTTCGAATATGTCTCAGAGTAATATCTAATGATGGGCTGTGGAAATTGTTTAAGCATACACCGGTGGAATTATCGCAAAAAAAGGAAGAGTTCAAGCCTGTTGAGAGTAAGCATAACTTTTATTGATAGAATATGCGTGAAATGGGTGCATAATAATGAAAAAGTAGAAAATGGTGATTTTAATATTGGCAATTGGATCAACCCTAGTAAAGGGGGGAAGATGTTTTATCTGGGTGACATCCTAAATGCAGATGGAGGTGTTGATACTGTTTTTGTTGTAAGGGTTAAATATGCGTGGAAGAAGTTCAGAGAGATGCCGTTTATTCTAGCAAATAACAACGACTCTGAAGTTGAAGGGAAAAGTACGTTCGCTAGGTGAGAAGTTGTAAATTTTATGGCGGTAAAACACGGGCAATGAAAGTGGCTCACAAGGATGGGAATGGAAGAGGCTGGAGTGGTAATGAAATGAAATAGACAAAGATGGTTAGGGCATTTGGAGCGAAAAACGAAATGACTGGGTAAAGAAATATGCATGGTTGGAAATAAGAGGATCAAGGCCTCGAGGAAGGCCCAATCGAATAAGATGATAATTGAGGATATGAGAAAAATGAATCCCACAAATTGTAATGCCGAGGACCGAAAAAACGAAGAAGTCAAATCGGAAAGAAAACTGTTTAATCCGGGCAAACCTGGAAATCGTTATTAAATGGAGAATATTTTTGAATTACTCAAAACCAAATATTCATTCAAAATCAAAACGACACTTTTTGTTTTTCCAAGTTCAGTATCCAAAAATAATGGGAAGAATGAAAGATATACGAGCCATTTTTTTTATATAAAATAAATATAAAAAACCTTTAACAACTTCCAAAAGGCATTGAAAGGCTGCTAATCTGACATCTAAAAAATTTCCAGGGGTGGTATAGTTTTTAAACAAAGTTTTAAGTGTGTAAATGGGTATATGACCCATTTTTTGTATGTGCCTCAGGGCTAAGAGACACGCTTGAGTCACCGAATAACGGTAAGAGGCATTGTGAGGAAGCTTTTCGAGGTTGATTTGGCAGACTATTTCCGTCAAGATTTTGAGGATGTCGGGAGATGTTACTACGGATTTAGGTGGTAAAGAGGTCTCAACCGGGAGTTGCTGTGAGGGTAAGACACCTGAAAAGATATTTATACAATTATAGGGTTCTAACTGCCATTCGACTGATTTTTTATAAACACCATATAATTTGATTAATGTTAACTATATTTGCTTACAGTTAAAATTACTTTTTGGAGGGCTATATATAAAAAAGAAGTAAATTGGTGAAAAAGAGTCCTATGGATAGAATTTTGATCATAACTTAATTTTGACTGAGTGGTGTTAGAACATTGTGATAGAGAAGCTAAAAAAAAATTATATGCGTATATTAAATAAATAGGAACTTGCAAATTTAGATGGAATCGAAGGTTCGAACATAGTGGCTGAGGGAGATATAGTATTTGCCAATGCAACTATAAGATTTGCTCGAAATATACTATCCGAAAACTAATCACAAAAAATATTTAATTAGATATTGGAGAGAATTTTAATGATGGGTATAAAAGCTAGATTAAGAAAAATATGTAAATACTAAATATTACACCTGGTTTTTCAAATTATCATTAAATTTGAGCAAATGAAGGATAAAATCCAATATTTCGGGGGGTGTAGTTTGCCTCAAACCACCCATCTTCAGCAAGCTTATAGCCAATGGCATAGCGCAAAGTAAAAAATAAGATTGAAAATCTGAGAAATCGTTCTTTTTGAGCATCAATGTGGGATTTTTGAGGTTGCAAAAGAGTTTGTAAAATATGTTCAATATAGATGAAGGACCGGCCCAGGTATCTGTCATATTATTGGCGATCTAATTTTAAGAGGATGATTAAACGTGCAATATGTATGTATTATTATTATTTTTTCTGCAAGGTAACTCATTATTTTTAATGACTGTATTTTGTTACCTTGAGATGTACTTATTCTTAATTTACATACTGATCCAATTTCTACTTATATTAAGAGTGAAATCTACCCAAGTAAAATCGAAACTATCAGTTAGATATTAATGAACAAATTCGATCTAATTTTATATAATTAAGTTAATACAATTATTCGATCTGTTTTGACACTCTTTTTTTGTCATAATACATAAATCCAAGAAATCAATTTCGAAAAAATGTTCTAACTTTAGCTAAACCAAAGGCAGCGTCTACTCTGACCCTGTAAAAGTGTTTGTTATATTTGGCTTCTTTGTGATGGATGGTGGAGCCTAGAGAATTCAACAGGTTAGATATATTACTGCTATTAGGATTGCTTTGAGAAAGTTGTGAATTATGGTGATGCATCAGGATGGAATGATGATGGGTAGATGTTTGAGTGTTTGCTATGTTGGAAGGATTATTTAAGATGAAAACAGTAGTATCCTCTATAATCTCGTTCAATAGATTGCGGGTTTGAATAGTAGCAGATAGTCGTTCTCCTGGGTGTGAAGTAAGGAATGCTTCGTTCAATAAATCTGTTTTTTTTTAATATATTAAAAAAAAATGGAATATTGGGTTTAAGTGTAATGATATAATATGATAATAAGTTATGGTTTGTATACTAATAAAAAAAAATATTTTTTGGAATAAAGAAATTGCATCAAAACTATTGTTGATATCTAATTTGCTTTTTTTCAGTGCTGCAAACGTTACTTCTAAATGTAAAGTCGTTGCTTTATGTTACTAACCGAAAAAAGAAAGGTCATTCGTTACTTTCACAAAGAAATACAATAGGAAATGTTAATTGTTTTTTTTTCAAATATAATGTATAAAAGGCTACAAAAATACAATATTATGATTGAAAAATATAGTTATCAATACAATATATTAAAATTGTAATTATTTATTACAATACGTTTTTTTTAAAAAGTTGTTAATTAATGATTAATTTGCAAAAGTGGTAGCGGGAGAGGTTACATTTTTTCTAAAAAAGGTATACAGCACTGCCTTTTCACCTATCATAAAATAATAAGCAATATGAGAAAATTTGCAGAGGTACCCATTTATAGACATGGATCATGTTTGTTTATTTTTTGATTTTTAAATCAAAAATTGATCCTTTAGGACTTGCTTATCTATAAATAATGAATAGACTATTATTAAAACATCAATGATATATTTCTTTCCATACAATTATAAAATTGTCCTCTATACGATCCGTATATAGACTCTATAGGGGCACTATAACCAGAAAGGGCTTTAATAGCCCTGCATTGTGAGACCACGTCCCGTTCGTACTTGAGCATCATTTGGTATTGATAATCAGGTTGATTTATTCCTTTATCCTGGGTCGAACCTTATAAAAGCAATATGATATAGATAATGTTAGATTTAAGAAGTCACTCTTACACTACTTTCTAAAAAATAAAAAAAAGTCTTTACTATAATTTTAAATTTGGTGTTTGTATTCTTTCTTTTTCTATTATTAATTATTATCTAAATCTATTAATTATCATTAGGGTTGCACCGTTGCCTGATACTTTCATTTATAACCGATACCCAAAATAATAATTAACTCTTATAAAAAAAATTAAAAATTGATCATAAATAAGATTTTCGTCAAAATAATATTATGCAAGCCTCAAGATTTCGTTTAGCTGTTCCTTTCTACTATCTATGAGCAACCGAGCTTGAGTAATACTTTTTGGCTAAAATAATGGGTTAGCCGTTTTTAACAACGTTACTTTGAAATAGTAACCATCACAAAACCAATATTAATAATAAAGAAGCTTTGTTGACTCTTTACCTATTTCTATTTTACTTTTATATGTTACGGAATTAACTTTATTACTAAAGAATAAACATACAAGAAAGGAAAAAAAATTACAACTACAAAAGCTTCATTTAAAATTGAAAGGCATTTTTTTATAGATTAAATTAAAAATCAAAATATTTTTGTGGCAAATGGAGACTGGGAAAAATAATATGTTTTTCCCCACAGATAAACTCGATTTTTTTTGGATTATATTTCATTTTAAAAAAATGTTATCGGTATTATCGGTAAAAAGATGGTATCATGCTTCTCTAATTATCACGAATTATACATACCCAAATTATATATTACTGTGTACAAGTAAAGTTGATGTTCATTTTTTAAAATTTAATTAGTTTTCTAAAATAGGAAGGAAAAAACAAACCCAAAATTAATAAATCCGGATCCAGGGTTACCCACAAAACAGGGCATTCCGTTTCAAAGGCCATAGTTAAATCAATATCCGCCTCATCACCGTTGCACAGAGGTACTTTCTTCTTTTTGTTGCGATAGCTTAGTTTTTTTTATATTGCGCATAAAGGGTACAAAATTTAATCATATCAAAATGGTGACTAGGCTTAGATATGGGTGCGCCAAAATTGCTAGTAAATTAATTGCCGATCAATATAATAATTTTTTAAATAAGATCATTTTTCTTTCTTTATTAAAATAAATCTTCTTAAAATACCACAATTAAAAATTAAAGATATCCCGCCAACCTGACAATAGATCTCCAATTAAATGGTTAGTGATTATAAATAAGCCTTAAGCAAGAAATGTATCATTTTTATTCCAATATGGTTTATGGTTCTCATCGAAAAAAAAGTTAGCTTCTCGCTCTATTGTTAAAATCTTATTTTCAATTTTTTAATATAAAAAATAAAAAAATGCACATGTGGCCAATTATTGAGAATGGTTTTCTGATATGGGGCTTAATTAACATAAGTTATGAAAATTTCCCACATATTAATTAATTTTTATTATTACTTTAAAGAATATAAACATGAAATTAATTTAACTTGTAATCTAAAATTCTAAGGTGCATTTTTATTGGTTTAAAAATATGTATAAAATAATTTGCCTTTACAAAAAAGAATCAACGCAAAATATTATAAGGAAGAATATATTAGAAAAATGCAATAATGAAATGTTATTACGTTTTTGTTTTAGATTGACAGGGAATATCGTATTTGCGGTTACCATTTTCAATGTTGACAGTGTGTAAGAAATTGCCATCCATCTCTTGTACCCTGACTTGCAATGGCCCCACGTAACAAAAATGGGCTTATGTATTTATATATTACATAAAAAAATATTTTAAATCACAAACAATCGGAAGGGGGGGGGGTAATAAAATTTTACATTTGGAGGTCTTAGGGCTTTCTCCCGATACTTACTAATTCATCTAAAATTTCACTTATACACCTCCAATGTGTATAACATTGTTTCGCTTCCACGAGCTTTGCATTTTTTTATACCGAATCTTAAGCATATAGTATTAGAAGCTGGAAATGATTTTGGAGTGCGCATTTTTCCATATCATAATTTGTAATTACCCCGGTAACTATAATTATTTCGGTCATTATTATCCCTATTTCTATAATTATTATTAATTTATTTCCATCCTTATCATCATAAATAATTGTTTTATTACTGTAATTATTATATATTCTCAAAATAATTCTTCATCTCCGTCGTCAATGACGGGGTTTACTCTCTTCCGAAAGTCAATGAATGTAGGAATATACAAGATTATAAATTTTTAGCAGAAAACATATTCCCGGCCAAAAAAAAATCATACCGACTAACCACGCACCTAGTAGTAACAAGGTCAATTGCTTTTAAAAATATTCATATCCAGCCATACATAATTTGAATAATAACAATGATTATTTAAATTAAACCCATAATATTGGTAATTTATCATTCCACTTTAATTAACTAGAACTTATAAAAAAACTCAAATGGGCATTTTTAAAAAAATGGATTAACCTTTTTTATTTATTTCTTGACGTAGGTCCAACTCTAAAATGCTCTTTTTGCGGCTGAAACTGTATGATCCATATATGTTAACAAGACCAGCTTGATAGACCCAGAGATCGAAAAAAGATTGCAGGTCTTTGCCTAATAAAATATTTAATATGATTGTTAACAAATCAAGAATAAAAAGTTATTGAAAATTTATAGGCTTTCATTTAATTTTAAAAATTATATTTGGCACTTTAACAATTTTTTAAAAAATATATATGTACCCGTAACAGTATAAATGAATTTCAAAAAACTGGATACAGATAAGAGCATATTATTCCAAGCGTCTAAATGATCTTTATTTGGTTTTGTGGTAGAAGCGTTAGTAGCCAATGTAAGAAGCTTGTTAAACACCTAATTAATAAAATTTAAGTAATTTATTAAATATTCATCATATATAAGCAAATTATCTTCTAAAAGTTGTTCAGTCATCTTATATCTTGGGGGAGAAAGAATGAATTTTATATGCGAAAAGCATTTTACAAGGTTAGCCCATTTAATTCTGAAGAGACTTTAACAAATAAATCATAATTTTTTATCATTATCAATATTTATTTAATAGTCTTCGTGATTCTAAATAAATTAAAAAAATAAATGGCGTAAATGAATGTTTGTTTAACAAGTCACTAATATAAAGTAATCACATTATTTATATATTTGTAAAACAAGAGTATTTAATATTCACTTGAATAAGCATATTTTTTCCAATTCGATATTGTATCATGCGAACAAAGAGCCTAGCCTTTATTTCTAACATCTTAATGTAACGAGACGACGAGAAAGATGGGTAAAGATTGAAGTATGGAGGAAAAGGTTGTTGGGTAAATTTTTTGTTCTGTTCGAACCAAAAAGCTTCTTTTTGGTTGTTGTAGTTTTTACTTTCCTTATTATGATGCTTATGTTTTCTTTTAGTGTTTGTCGAATCATCGAACCCGCGAATCTTTTCGATAATTTTTGAGGCATCTAATAGAACGGGTGACTTTGAGGTTTCGTATTTGTATAAAGTCTCCATGGATTTGTGAACGAAATAGCGGTATTCGTTGTAGCCTTATTTGTGATAGACACAGTGCATTAATATTTATAAATATTATTATAATTTTATTTCAAGAGACCTTATAATTTACTAAATAATCATAATAAAAGGATAAAATCATTGTGATAAATATAATTAAATCAAATTTAGATCTAAAAAAAGAAATATTGTAAAAAATTGACAAAAACCGTAAAAATATTTATATAACCTTAACCTTTTAAAACCCATAAATACAATCTTTTTTATTAAATAATCGTTTGTTATATTATTAAATCATTACTAGTTATTATACAAAACTAAGTTTGTACTAGTAATTATAATGATTCTAACCTTTGGTCCGCTTTGTCTTTAAAAGTTAAAAAAAAATGCAGATATATATTTTTTCTGTTTCCATACCGAACACTTTTTGAATGTACAAATCGGTTATATAACCAGATATTCCTAGCAAAAGCCAATATTCTGTCACTAACCAGCTCGTTAAAAATCGACCAAAAAATTGCAGAGCTATTGCTAGAGCTAAACAACGTCTAGTTATCCAAACCTGATCAATAATCTTTTAAAAAATTATATAATATGATATATAAATTAGATTTTGGAAACCTTATTCACTAATTTGCTCACTTAAATAATAATAAAGATAGGCGAAAGACAAGAATAAACATTCACTTTTATTTTAAAACAAATTGTATCTAATTTTTTTTTACAAATTAATGGTGATCTAAATAAAATTCACCAAAAAAAATGTTAACTTTCTCACATAATACCATAATAGGCTACCATATAATTAATTTAAAAAAAGAACTAGAGGGTTGTATAACAATCTCGCGTCAATAATGGAGAAAGTAGCAAACGAAGCGAATCCATCAGAATTGTTAAACCCAGTAAATTCGTCCACAAAAATTTGCTTGTAACAGGAGAAAGGGAAACGAGAGCTCAAGAGTTCTTCATAAAATTCAAATATAGTGTGAACCTATAATTTCAATATTAAAACAATATATTATTTTACAGTAGTTTTATATCAAACAAATTTTTGGTGCACCTGACCTGAACCTCTCAACTTTAAAATAGTAAGAAGAATCTTTTTTAAATGTAGTATATAATTAGAATAATAAGGTTTGCTGGATATCTTGATTTAAAAAAATCATTGATTAAAGGCATATAAAAAAATTCTTAGTACATAAAATATGTAAGAGTACTCATTTTAACATTAAAAAAAGTTTGAATTTTAGGTTATAAACAAAAAATTCTTAACTAGACTCAGGTTCATCCACCTAACTTTTAAAAAAATTCGATCTATATCTTACCAACCTTAGTTTATTTTTCAAAAAAAATTCTGTCCAAGTCAATCTTGCCTGGCCCTCATATCATAGATCTTCAAGATGGGAATGGACCAAAAATATTTTAAACTCAGCAACTAGCAAAATATTCTTTGGGCTGGAAAATAAGGAAAAAATATCTTGAGGCTGATCCTGAATTTTTTAAACCTTGAATAATGCCAATATATGATTTTTCTATAAGAATTCATTACTGGCTAGGCTTGGCTAAAATAAAATAGACCACAACCTGTGAAAAATGTTTATTGGGCCGAATTGGGCCTAAAAATTAGTACCAACCCCTTAAAAAAAATTCTTGATGGACCAGTTTGAGTTAATCTCTACTTAATCTTAAGGTTTATAGAAAAAAAGAGTATCTCTAAATTTTGATTTTAATAATCTTATAATTAAATATTTTTAATTTAAGCAATACTTAAAGTGTATAAATAATACAAAAAGACATTACATTTCTAAAAAAAATTACCTGACTATTAGTATATACCATAGAGGGTGATTTTAAAGTAGGAAGACAAAAATTAGTTAATTCATGCATATGAGGATCAACATCCATTTCAAAATGACCACCAATAAATCCTATAAAGGGTGCAGCTGTGGGAACATTCAAAACATAGTGAAATGTTTTTGAAAATGTACTGTGAACAAAATATTCTTGATTCTTATTTAATATCTTTTCATTATCTTTTAATTCCTTTTTAACATTTATCAAATCTCCACAGGCTATGATTGTCATTGGTAGATTATGTTTTGGACAACATGACATAGAATTATTATGCAAATCAACTATTTCATGTTCTTCTATTACAACTTTTATATCCCATGTACATACTTCTGAAAAAGAATCAATACAAGGTATCCACAATCGAGATGATTGATTATATAAATCATATCCCCCAATAGTATATATATAATTATAGTTGCAATTTAAAAAATTTAATAATTCAGTATTAGAATTGTAAATTGAATCAAAATGGTCACAGGGAAAGTTTAATTTATGAAAGGCAATCCCACCTTTAGGATTCTTTATTGAAAACTTAATTAAAATGTTTATATTTTGTTGTTTTTGTTCACAAATATTGTCATCTATCATTTTATTATTATTAGTTTTATTCATATCAGATGCATTTTCAGTTTTGAGATACAAATGGTTTGTTAGAGATATAAAATTTTCAGGCAATTTAATAAAAAGTTCACCTCTATTATATTGGGAGTCTGTTGATGGTAAAATTTTTGATCCATATATATCACAAAATTTATTTAAATTTCTAATATCTTCATCACTCACAACTTGTTTACTACTTTCTTTATCGTCAATATTCTTTGATGCATTTAAAGCGTCTAAAAGAGGGTCACAATAATCAAAATCTAATAATTCTTCTTTATTTAAGTATATTTCTAATATTTCACATTGTCTACAATTCAAATAAAAATATTTAAAAGAGCCTTTAGAAAGAGGAATTATTTCAAGTTCTGTTGTCCCGTATATTACATTATTCCTAAAATCAATATTAATTGTCAAGCTTTGATGTATAATTTTAAAATTTCTTTGAGTCATTTATAAAATAAAATGCATGTGTGCATTTATTATAAAGTTAACATATGTTTTTGTAATTTTTTCCTAAATAAAAACCTAGGCTAATGCTTTAGAGTTCACAACTATTATATACTTTAAGATAAATTACAATTCAGTCATTTGTTTATTCATTGTTAAAATATAATAATAAATAATCTATCTATGTTTTAAAAGGGGTTCAATAACTGTTCAAAATAAGAAATCTTAAGATCTTAATTCTTGATGATCAAATAAAGTTAGAACAAAGTATCAATTGTAGGCGTTTATTAAAAATTAGGGTTAAAAAGTGCCTTTCTAAAAATTTTAATGAAATTAATTTAGTAGTTTGGCGCAGTATTGTTAAAAACCGACTTGTCTCAGATTTGGCAAATAGAAGCCTAAACTAATGTTGTTTAAATCCCAATTTGGGCCGATTTTTAAAAATGGCCAGAATTAAAATTTTAGCTAAAATTTATGCAACCCTGAGTATTTTGCTAATAGATAGCAGAATGGTTTAGATCTATTTGCCAATTCTCGAGGCTTGCTTAACATTATTTTTTCTAAAATCCTAATAGATCATTTTTAAAAATCGACCCAAATCGAGCTTTTTAACAACACTATACCAAACTATATTAAATAAAAATATTCATATTACATATAATCATTTATTCATAACAAACAAATAACGGATATACAATAAAAATTGGATAATGATTATATATTAATTAACGAATATAGTATTTAATAATATATTACATTATGAACATATATATATTTAATAATATATTACATTATGAACATACATATATATTTTGATTATATCAATATTAAAATATATATGTAAAATCATTTAATTATATAATCAATACCACACAAACTTTTCTGCCATCTATGAGCAAAATCTCCAAGCTTACATAATACTATTTTGTTTTTAAAAGGCCATTCAAATTGCGTTTTTTATCAATACTATTAGTAGCGTCACTGGGAGGAAGTCGCATGGGCTCGAGCCCCCTAAAAATTTGAAGAACCCCCTCAAAATTTTGAATTTTTTTATACCACTAAAGAAAGGGAAAAAAATAAAGGTAATTTTGAATGATATCATAGCTAAAAAAATAGAAGATAATTTAATAATAATTTTTAAAAATTATTTTGAACCACCTGAGATTGTAAAAGCTAATGACGCCCTTGCATACTAGATTAGAAGTTTAGAGGTCGAAGTTTCTCGATTTGTCTAATCATACGTTACGGGCTAGATTAACTGTGTTTGCCTAATTAAATCGCCTTGCTATAAATTTTAAAAATGGAGCTTATTATTAAATATAATGGATTAAAATTAAATAGTTATTTTGGGAAATAATTATTCCAATATTAAGATTTCTCTAAATATTTTAAAGTCGAAATGGTTTTTAGTATCTACGGTTGAAGGATATAAATATATTGTATTGAGTACTTTTTATCATTTATAATTACAATGTCTTATACTTGGATGATAAATCTCTTAGTTTGAGATGGTTTAATTTTAGAAACTGTTTGATTTCATTCCAACAGCTTTAAAAGATACCTTTAATATAATTTTTATCAAAATATATTTATAATTTGTTATATATCTTTACCTATATTTAATAGAGAACTTCCAAAAATATATACTGGAAAAACAGATTCCACAAGACACATATCCGAAATATTAGAAAATACTGGAAGAATCGCCAAATGACGAAAAGAGAAATATTTCTTACCCTTCATATAAAAAAAACAAAAGTACAACTGCTATCCACCATATATCATTAAATTCATTAATACGTATTATAAAAAATAAAACGTTATGATATAAATATATTAAGCGATATATGAAAATTGAATATAAAATACCATACTTATGAGTATAGTTGGGTAATAACCGATTTTTTTTGGCTAAGGCTAATTTTGAGCCGATTAATTTTGGCTAATAAAATTTTAAAATCTCGAATATGACAATTGCCACCCTTCTGAATTACATTATTATTGGATTTCCACTAAAACAGATTTAAAATATTAATTTTTACCAATTTCATTAAAAACATTGGAAAAGTTTTAAAATGATGAATATGACAATTGTCACCCTTCTGAATTAAATTATTTTGAAATTTACAGTAAAGCAGGGCATTTTAAATCAGCTTAAGCTCAACCTTAGCCAGAATAAATCGGCACCGGCTTAGCCAAAAAAATGGCACAGGCTTAGCCAAAAAAATGGCTCAGACTTAGTCTTAGTCAAAAAAAAATCGGCTCACAGAAAAAAATCCGCTTAGACTTAGCTTTAGCCAAAAAAAATTAGCTTAGAATTAAACTTAGCCAAAAAAATCGGCCATGCTAGGCCGAATACCCAATTATACTTATGAGTTCCCATTTTAAAAAAATATTATTATTACATTGTGTTGTTCCCATCCCTTTGCATTTTGGTTGAATAACGGAGAGATAATGGAATAAATATGAAAGTGAATAATTGATACAAGAATTATAAGGCAAGATAGTTATTTTTACGTTTTTATGTTAAGCGATGTATATAATATTACTCTACTTCGAATTTTATTTTTAAAGTTGCATCCAAAGCACGATTTTTTTATTTACAAATTTTGAAACCTTTAATATAAACTTTTTTAAAAATATAAAAATATGTACAAAACATATTTAAAAATTTTTTTCATAAATTTGACATATGATTTCATTAAAATTTTAAAAGTTTATTAAAGTTTAAAACTTTTGGTGTTTTTCAAACAGGTTTTAGAAGCAACCTAATTTTAAATCTCACTGATTGAAATATGTAATAAAAAATTAGATTATATATTGTATTAACATAAAATGAATGATTTTTAAATGTATATTTTTAGATATACTATTATATATAAACGATAGGAAAATTTTACCTATCGATTGCTAGTAATATTCTAACATTTAGTTTAAAGCATTCTTTAATGCGACATTATTGTACTGATCTTTTGATCTAATTTCCTTTTGAAAATTTTTAGAGTTAAAAATATTATTATATAAATAATTAATATATTTTGGAAATCATATATATTATTAGTACACATTATTCTTTTGAGAATGTTAGGTGAGAGGTGACGATATGTTAATTTATAGCCTAAAATTAAATTTGAAAACTCCCTATCCCCCTAAAATATTTTCTATTATGTAAAGAATTTCTTGAGATAACTAAAATCAAGGTAAGCAAATTGGTTTTTTAGGACTGAATGAGAACTATTGCCGCCATTAAATACATTTCCTTTGATAGATCCAATTATTATAAATCCAAATCTCTCAAAGGTAGGAGCTAAATAAATCCCAAAATTTATTATGGATAATATTTTTTTTTTGATACTGTTCTTAATACAAAATTTTGCAACGATTTCTGAAATGCCAACGTGATTATAAAATTTCCGAATCATTTGGTAAATCTTATAATTTTATCGTATATCTCCTATAAAATACTCATTTTTGTATTATTTAAAATTAAGGGTTAATTTTATTATTTTTGCAAAAAAAGATTTTTCAGTTTCTAATAAGCTCCAATTCTAAAAAAAATAAAAATAAAAACTGAGTTGTTTCACATAGTCAATCTAAAACTAAATAAAACTATTACTACATAAAAATACGTTTTTCTAAAGTACCTTTTCATAAGCGTTATTTTATTTAATGTAAAAGCAATTTAAATTCATCAAGATCGAACTGAAAGTATCCAATGGTAAAGGACACATTTTAATTTTTTTTAAAAAAAAGAGTTAAACCGATATTTAAATTAAAATATTTTCAATTTTAAACTTCATTTTACAGGCTATTCAAACAATTCAGAAATCGTTGATTACCTCGTCTTACTTTAAAAAAACGACAAAACATAACTAATGATAAGTAAAGATCAAAGGCCCAATCCAGGCTGATAAAAACTAATCGGTGGGGTAGCTAGTAGAAATAAATAAAGCTTTAAATTGGTCTACATGAAGCTGATAATTTTTCGGAAATGGATCTGGTCAGTAGCAGGTTGTGAATTGAAATAACAACGAAGATATGACTTTTAGATATCAAAATCTTGATATAGATAATTTAAAAATAATCAAGTGTATTTAATATTTCTGGAGATTTCTATATAAAATTATGAGTGAATTGAATAGTTAAAATTTTATAATATAATATATCATTTTTCGATTATTGTTGGGCTCAAAGTTAGAATCAAAACCTTAGCATTTGCGGTCCACTCCACTTCTTTATATTAAAAAAATCCACCAATTTAAAAAAATTGTTAATAAAATATTGTTGTTTTAGTGTTAAATGACATAGTATTTTTTGAAATAGTTCTCCTGTAAAATTGATAAAAATCTTATTGAAACCTTATAATAATCAAGCGACGATATAATATAGACATGGTAGATTTGTAATTTTATTGTAATTATATAATATTATTTATTTAGTATATATTTATTTATTATCTCTATAATTATTTATTTTTCGCAATATATCAATGGAATCGAATCCGTTTATAATTATAACCTCTTTATTTTAAAAAAGAATTTGATTTTTTTTATTCCATAATATTTTGACGAGATTTATTCCTCTTTAAAGTCATGGAAACGATGATACATATAATTATAATTAAAAGAAGAGGACCGGACACCAGGATAAAAATAGTATTGGCCTTACGTTTGAATATACCTGGAAACAATGTATGTAAGTCATAAAATTAGTATAGTGTTAGTTATATATTATATAATTATTACGAAACCATATTGTTGTATTCCATAATGCTAAATATCATGTCACTCAAATTTGTAATAATCCGGGCCTTAACTACGGGGGGGGGGGGAGGCTTTGAGGAAATGTCATACAAATTTGTGGCCCCCAGCGAAATATTGAAAATTTTGTGTTTTTTATTATTTTCATAAATAAAAAAATATATTTTACATAAATTTACCTTAATATTACATAAATTATCATTAATAATACAAATTATGTTTAATTACATAAATTATGATTCATTTTCCCGATTTTCATTTACTAATTATTTATATTTTGTTATCTAATCTGCTTATTAATCAAAAAATAAAAGGAAAGTTATCGAAATATTTCTGGTTGAATCCAATCGAAATATGCAATTTCTGATCAAAATATGTAAATATTTTAGGCCCTACCATCCCCACCAATGTCCCCTAAGAAAAATTAATAGTTATGGCCTGGATAAGTGAAAATCGCTTGTATTATGTTCGAGATTAGAAAGCATCCGGTAATTCCAGAATTCTCTTGGGGGGGGGGAGGTAAAAATATTGTTAAAGCATAGAATATTGAAAGTTTTATTTCCCTGTTATGTTTATGTTATTTTTATTTAGATTTTATTGGACAAATAAAACAAAATAATAAGAAATTAGATTCAAAATCATATAATAACATTTCAAATATTAATTTAATATTTGTATTCGTTAACTAATGAATCGATTTTATTCAAATAATGTAAACATAAATTTTAATAAATTAGATAATTATGCTTATATAACAAACAGTATATCTATAAATAAATTTAGGATTAAAAAGCTTATCCATCACTAAATCTAAGCATAAGTAATAATAAAAGTTTATTTAACTATAATACGATTAAAATTTGGAAGAATAAAACAGTCATTTTTTCCTATTATAAATTTGTTTTAAGCATAACCCTGGACATTGAACGGAACTTGGGAAAAATAATGGAACGCTAACAGAATAGGAACAGTGATTACGAGAATGTTCTGAAAAATGTGAAATTTTTTTATGCTCAATTTTTAATATTTATAAGAGTTTATTAATAAGAAATTTTCGTTTTTCTTTGTTTAATTCCAGTTCGCGTCAAATAACAAAATATTATTCATATTATTAACTTAGTATTCATTTAATATTTTGTGATTTTAAGATTAAATATTTTTTCTTAAAATCAAAATTAATACAAATGTAATAAATGTATCAAATTTCAAGATAATTTTATCCCCAAGTTAATATTGATATCTATTTCGACATTAAATTATATAAATGATAATCTTTTAGAGAATGCCTTAATTAAAACTTAGATGCAATAATTGAGTTGTATAAATATTTAATTTAAATATTTTTATAGGATTTTATGAAATTTAAATTTCAGTCTTCATGTAAAATTTTACATTTATTGAATAGGGTTTTGAAAAGAAAACCCTCTGTATTATCTTTAATTTATTATTTATTGACAAATTAAATTTTTAATGATTTCAATATAAACTCTCGATAATGATAAAATATGATTCCATAATATGTTGCATTTATCATTTTGTGTTTAGGATTTATAAGTTTTAAAAAAATTGAAATTTTAAACATACCTAAACACAAGAGATGCCAATTTGGTTTTAAAATTTAGAAACCCTAGTTATAATCCCACCCCTTTTTCGCAAATAAATATCTGGGTGATGGCTATTACTTCTAATAATATGATTACAAATTAAATCTTAATTTCCTATCATTATTTAATTATACTACAGTGCATGCAACATTTAGGAAAATAGCGACATTATTTAATTTAAATTATTTATTAAATGAATATACAGCGATTAACGACGATAAAAAACACAATAACAATAAATTCTTTCCAACATGCGATTTTGTAGCTTGGCCTTTCTTAGCGGAACCTTTAATTATTATATAGCAAATTGTTATGAAAAAATGAAGTAATGACTATAATAAATGACATAATTCTACATCAAATTACACATATCGAAAAATTCGATAAAAATAACTATGCTTAAAATTGTTAAGAATATTGACATTTATTTGAATTTGACAGAATGAATTAATATTTAATAGTGCTGTAAAGGAAGGTAGAAGAAAGTAAAAAGGCATTATAAAGTAACAAATATTTGAAATATACCAAGTAATAGGCACGGGTTACTATTTTTGAAGTAGCATTTAGAGAAAATGAATTAACATATAAATGAAGTATTAAATTATGGAAAAACTAATGTTGCCTGAGTTGTAATCCATTCTAGAATTTGTATAATACATATTCTATTAATTTCAGACAATTTCGCAGTAAAATTTTGAATTAATTGAAATTTAAAACGACATTTCCAATGTATTTTATATATTAACCCCAAAATTTTATTGTATAGTTTTCTGTAATTTAGGTTCTATACAAATGCTGGAGTACAATCCCAGTATAATCAAGTCTCCAAAATTTGAAAAATGTGCGTTATAAATGATTTAAATTTTATAAAAATTGATTAAATGTCTTGAATTCTCTAAAACCTAAAGAGTACGACATATCCAACAAAAATTAGCTTAAATAAAAAAAATAAAGACTTGTAGCAAATGGAAGTATAAATTAATCCTTATATTACAATATTTTTCATCACTATCGTCTTCGGAGCCACAATTAGATATATGATTGCAACGTAAACTCGAGTCGATACAAAAATTTGACTTTTGACAAAGATACCCCTTTTGGCAGATCGGATCTATTATATAAATATACATTTATGAACAATTTATCTTTCTTTCCCTTTACAAATGATATGCTACAAAATTATTTAGACGGATAGAATTTCATTTATTGGCAACAGTATATTTTTTTATCCTTTTAAGTGATAAAGTATTTAAAATTAAAAAAACACTATACTCAAATAGAAATATTTAGGTGTATTCTAAACTATGAGGTACTTGAGCTGAACCAGTTTTTGTCACTTACTATTCCTCTAGAGACCAACCACTAATATAAAATTTACCAATGTAATGTCTTTATTCGTATTTAACAGTGTTTGAAAATCTTGAAAAATTTTTGAGCAAATATTTTGAAAATTGTTTTTGAAGAGGATAGATATTTGATCATATTTTAGCTAATAATGCCTAAATATTTTTTTAGAAAAGAAAGAAAGAAACTTTTATAAGTAAATCTTTCGTAATTTTCATGCACAAAAAATCTATCAAGATGAAATCCAAAAATAAATCTTCAAAGATTTTTGCTTAAAAAGCTTTTTTAAAACTCTGATATTTATATATAAATCAATAAAAATTTCATTTGCAATTAATTAAATTGTTAGTTTACTTGACATAACTTCCGTCCAAGAAACTCGAAAACCTTTGGAACCTGTCGCTCTCTTTGAAGATATAAATCTTTTTTTAAAAAATAATCATTAAAAAAGAGCTTAAGCGGTAAATATTTATGAGCATTTCTCTCCTATAACAATCACAAAAAGCCACAAAAAATAGCTTAAAGTTATCTTATTGAATTTAAATATATTTTTGATTGTGAGAGCTAATTTGCCTCTACCAAGCAACACTACATAAATATAATGCATAATTGGAATTATTTTTGTTTAATAAAGTTTACTAAAATAAATTAAAAAGAGTATCAATAAGTACATTATATTATTTTATCTACTAATATAACATTGTCAGGTTCGTAACCAAAGGGGAGGGGGGAAATCCATCCCATCACAAATTTGCCTGTTCTCGTAAATATTATTTTAAGCTAATAAAAATTTCTTCCCTATACATTCCCCTCCCTTTCCCCAGAAAATATATACAATATATCACTATAAGAAAAAATTTGAAAGAAATATTAGTAAAAGTTAATAATGACTATAATTCAAAATTTTTAGAAAAAAAAACATTTTAATAAAAATTATTTTTATAAAAATCTCATTTAAACAAACGCTGAGAATAAGTGAACCTAAAGATCTCCAATAAAACTTATGAGCAAAAACCTTACCTAATAACCTCCCCCCCCCCCCCCCCATAGCAAAATCCTGATACGCCTATGAATATTATTCACTATTATTATTCAAAAATTCAAATAGACTAAAAATTTACAGTGAAATAATTAAATTGAATATGTGTTTTAAACCATTATGAAACGAAATTATTATTTAAATTTATTTTCATTATAACATCTATCTTTATTATACCTTAATCGAATAGTGTTATTAATCGAAAGATAATCGCTTTGATTAGGAAATGGTTTCGGCCCACATAGATATTTAGGTGGGGCAGAGAAATTGGTCCATATCAATAAGGCCGCATCAGAACAACCAGTTTCTAATTTACCCTCCAAAATAAAATTAATAAGGGTTAATAAGACTCGATTCTGAGGTTTTACCCATATGAACCAATCGCACGTAAGACTAACTTGATATTTGTAAGGGTAATTAGGGGTTTTGACTATACCACTAATTGCTGGTGCAGTAAAATTGTGATTACAATCTTGTTTTTTATTGTCGAGAAGAGAAACGAAAGAATATTGGCATAAAAACCCTTCTGCCGTTTCCTAAATATATATATATTTTTTAATAAAGGATTAAAAATTGGTTCCAAAATAAATTTTAAAGGAGGGCTTTAGCCTTTGGCTCCGATTCCAAACTCTCATAATAATAATTATTAAAATAATTTTTCTTGTCTCACTAAACAATTTCAAAAATGTTCTTACTAGGTTTTGCAGAGTGGCCTAAAGATGCTTCTTAATTTATAAATCTATTTTTGAGCATATTATTTTTTATTTTACAACAAAATATTTTTTGGCACAAAACATTTGATCCAGAATGGAATTCGACTTTGATTATTGAGACATCATTTTCAGATTCGATGGGAAACGGAGATTTTTCCCCGCAAAAAATTCCCAATAAATCTTCTCTCTCATCTGACCATACATTGTATATTTTGACATAATCCAAGGCACATCTATTTATAAATTTAAAGTATTTTATAAATTTAAAAAGTGATCTTTTTCTTAATCTAACTTAATCTCATCCTTTTTTCTGTTATATCTAAAAATAGTAAAAATCCCTTATTTAATGTATTTTGCGTTATCGATCCCAGCAGATCATCTGGAGTGTTACTTTTACCCCTTCTATTTTTATTTAAATCGTGCTCAATGAAAACCAAAATATAGAATATTTTAGGCTGGATGTAAGCATGTCATTGAAAAGATCACAAAAAGCACCTTTCTTCATCTCCCATATTGTCGGAATTATTGGAATTCTTTTGAGGTAATTTGAAATGTTCGAAAGTAAGTTTAATATTTTCTCCGGGCAAACCTTTAAATATGTATAAGCACGATGATTTAAGTGGGTAGTTAGCAGGATGTCTAGGGGAGTTAAATGATCCACTTTTTTGACTAGAACTCATGAAAGTGAAATCGCATTTGGATTTTTCTGGATGAGGTGTTCCCGGGATTCCAAAATCTAATAATTAAAATAAAAATGAATCATTATTTTGGTTTGATGTAAAATGTAATTTATCGTGTACAATTATTATTTTTTAATATTATTGGTTCAAAGCTGGGTTTATATTTATAAATATTATAAGGTTTTTTTATAAATGTGAATATATGTTTAAGAATAACAGTAGTGTTGTTGAACGACCCGATTTAATAGATTTTGAATTAAGATTTTAGCAAAAATAATATTATGCAAGCCTCGAGATTCCGTTAATAGATTCCCAACCAACTCTCCCATCTATGAGTGAAATTTCCAGGCTTGCGCATCAAAAATCGAACCGTTTAAAAACACTAGCAATACTATAGTAAGTATAGGTTTTAAATGTAAAAAAAAATATGAAGTTTATGGTTAGGCTTGTGATATGATTCAGGGAATTCTAAAGGTTACTAATTGATTATGATATTGGAAAAATTTATAACTAAAGTTATTCCTGAGAAAAAAGTAAATATCTTTTTCATCGATTTTAAATTATAAAGGTTAGGCTAGCTCATTTTAGGTTGCATCCACTGTTTGGAAATACAAAGAGTGCTACATAATGATAAAGTTTTGAAAATTTTGCAAATATATGTTCTGGCCATATTTTTATTTTTCTCTTAAAATAAGGTTTATTTGAGTATTTTTCGATAAAGTTTTGAAAGTTTTCTAAGTAAATTTTTTAATGTTTTGGGACAGTCGTAATTAGGTATAAAGATTATTTTCCGATTCTAGTAATTATGATGGTTCTTCCCAGTTTCTTGGTTCACTCCGGATCCCTGATTTCAAATAATAAAATATATATAATTTTTGCCCATCTTTTACAAGTTTTGACAAAACATAAAATTCAATTATTTTTTTTTTTAAAAAAGCATAATGTGAAAAATATATTAATGACACCTGTGTCAAAGTCATACCAAATTTTGAACCCATTGCCAATCGAATTTCCACTGTGAAATTTTAATAAGAGTAAATGGCCACTGGAGGATATTATATTAGGCGGCTGTAGATTACAATATTTGGCATCGGGGTTTGAGTCAATTAATTCTCCATCCCTATGTTTGTAATAAACTCCTAAATAGGCATCTGAACATCTTAGTTTATATCAAATATATAAAATCATAAATAGATGTATGTGGGTACATATTATATACAATTAAGATATAAGATAGTTATGATATAGTTACCTGGTTGAATTATTGGGTATGTCAAATATTTGGAAAAAGAGGAGAACTTTTTCCAAATTCCTTCTGTCTTTGAGGCCCTAATAATTTATTTTGTCATAAATCATATAAACTTTTAATTTGTTTTATACCCCGTCCTAGCTTAACCAAATTATCTACAAAATTTTTCGCGAATTAATGTCATCAAATTTATACATTTCTAGATAAGTAAATAATTTCTATTAAATAAATTTGTGAATTATACATTTTTCCTCCCAAATTAAAAAAATAGTACTTTTTTTAAAATATTACTTTTTTGAAATAAATATTCATGATAATTGGTATTTTAATAGGACGTTAAAAAATTAAACTAAAATACCATCGTGACTAATACAGTTGAGCTAGGATGAGTTATTATTTTTTATAAGTTATATAATACTTTGATTAAAAAAATTCATATTCGTTTATTTAAAATATGTAACTTTTAATTTTAACTAATGATTTGTAGGTTTCTAATTTCACTTTGATCAATTTTATAGGAGAGCTATTAAAAAAAACCATACCATCTGTTTAACATTAGAATGGAAATATATTTTATTACATCCAAAAATAAATTTTCAATAAATTTTTGGTGGTATTTTGTGGGCCCTAATCCAATTTGGACCAAAATCAAATTTATAAAACCCTATATATACCTAAGATACGATATAGGTAAAATTAAATAATACACGGATACTTTTAGGTAATAGAAGCAATCGAGGTTTCTTTTGTAAGATTGTGGGAACATTGGTGAGAACATAGTTCCATTGGTTTCGCCCAAACTTAAAATTCGTTGATCGCATTCTGGATGATGAATTATTTATTAAAAATAATTTTTTAAAAATATTATAATCGATTTTGCTTGATTATACTATCCATAAATAAAATTATAACCTGTTCCTATGATGTGATAACCGGGGTTAGATATAAAATCTACAAAAGAAATAAAAAAATAAAATAAAATTATAGCAAAAAATGAAGTATAACATAAAATATATTTAAATTAAATTGTTATAATCTGCGATGGCTTCAAAATATCTGATTTTAAAAATTCCTTTAAATCTGACGTCGCTGGGTTAATTATATTTAGGCCTATATTAAAAAGTTTATATTTTTTTTTAGGTCTCATTTGTAGTAAACGCGTTATGTTCAAGCGGTGCGTTATTTGCAAAATCAAGTAATAAATTAGTATAATTTTTTTATGGAGCGTTAATGATGATAACGCTATGATAAAATTTGAAAAACATATATTGCATCGTATGTTTCAAAAATTATTAACGCTACGAAGAATAAGAGTGTTTTCAATAGATTTAAATAACGCAACGCCTGCACATAACGCGTTTACTATAAATAAGGCCTTAGGTTTGCTCAAAAAAACATTTTCCTGCTTAGGTGCCTGAGCATGCTCTTGCCCTTTCTCAGCGATGTGCCACTTGATTTGTTCTATATCCTAAGGAGAAATATTTTTTAGTTTATTGTAAACATCTTTTTATGATTTTAAAACCATTTTATTTCCATATATTTAAAATATCTAATTTACTTATGATTTCTTATATTGAAAAATCCTTATTTGCATATAAAATTTTATATTTTATGATTTATTTATATTCTAACATACATATTTTTGTTAAAAGCAGAGTGAAAGAAATAAGGTATTGAGTATATTTTCCGGGGGGTTGCAGGATAATAGAACGAAATAACTTTTAAAAGTGGGCTATATCATTTGCTAATGATACTTTATGGCGAGGGGGGGGGGTAGGTTGCACATATTGAAATGCATTTGCGGCACAGATTTTTTAATTTAAAAAACGCGCTCAATTAATGATTAAAAATATTTAAAAAAAACACCATCAAATTATCGCTTTACTTATATTTTGTATGTAATAAGAAAATTGAAAAAATTTTGCAAAGGGGGAGGGGAGAGTATGGGTTGTGTTCCCTCTCCTCAGTTGCGATACTCAATGCGTGAGACGGAATAGTTTGTCAAAATACTGTGATAAAGAGCAGTAGACCTCAAAAAAATACGATTATTCGTATTCGTATGAAAATAAAACACTATACGATTCGAAAATTAAAATTTTTTAATCAAAAGTGAAAAATAAATTTTAAAAAAAATGATTTCTGAATGAAATAAAGTATCAAAATAAAAAGTGTCACCAGGAACATGTTGAAAACTCACTTACGAATAATTTCGAATAATACGAATACTTTCTGATAATTTTGAAACGAATAATACGAATATTTTTAGAATAATTTTGAATTAATCGATTGAACAATGAAAAAGCTGTTTATTAATCGATGAATAATTTTATTCAAAAAATACGAAACGAATAGTATGGAATATCGAATAATGAATAACTTATTTTTGATATAAAAGCACGATTAAAATAGGAATAACCCTGCATTCACAGTTACAGCGCGAAGATACAAAAAATGTAGGGTAAAGCAGTTGTAATAAGATTCAAATTGTGTGGATTAGAAATGAATGAGTTAAAAACAGTGTACATGCTCAAAAATATAGGAAGAATAAAAATAGATAAAGTTACCTGCAGCTGGGAAACTAGAAATAGAAGCATTATTTAAAAATTTTATATAAATGTACAAAAAGATTATTAACTTTTTGTGAATTTATATTAAAACCAATATAGATTGGTAATAGTATAGAGAAAGGTGGGAAAATGTTGCAATAATTTATACTTTATATGAAAAATATAAAACTTCCTATTATTTAACGCACCTAAATTCACGATAGTGTCGTCAAAATGGAAATGTGCGGTAAATCCGGTTTTATTGAAGCGTTGAGATTCTTTGGTCACAAATTTTATCAATACATTTTTAGAGGACGAAAATACGACTTTATCTTTCATTTCTCCGCACAAAGTCGCAATCAATAAAGCATTGATTGTGTGCCCATCATAAATCTCTAACGAATCATACGGACAACTAAAAAAAGTGTCATTATTGCATTAAAAAATTTTTTTATTCGATATTTTAAATTAGTTCAGAAATGAAAATTAGAGTTTTATAGAAAAAGAAGAAGTATAATAGAAATTAAAATGATAATTTATTACAGTTAAATATAAAAAAACCATAAGGGAACGTCTTATCTTCTCTATCTTTTTTTTTTTTAGAATTCTAAATAATTTATGTATAGAATGTGACTTTCAGATTTAAAAAATAAGAATTGATACACCTTTAATATAGTGCGCAAAAATTGAGCGTTTGCGTTTTGTCGTACTTTATTTTAAAAAAATCGTGCATTGCATATCCCTTGTTTAAATTGAGGTTGCCTTTTTTTTATTAGTATCGCCAATTCAAAATTTTTACTAAGTCATGAAAAAGAATTAGTTTTTGTAATTATACTATAGATCGTCTGCCTTTTTATTAATTTCTAAATATTCTATTTTGAAAAATATTTTTAAATACATTTTATATAATATTAAATTTAATTTATATATAATCAAACAACTAGGAATGGATGTACCCCCCCCCCTCCCTTATTATTACCTGGATAATAGATGTTGACCGATATTTTGCGAAAAAACCAAGGTTTTAAAGAACCACGTGCAAAATGAACGAATAATAAAGTATTTAAAAAAGCAAACTAGTTTGCGTATTTTAAAATGGTTTCTAATGCCCAAAGGTAATTTGACTGATTTTCACGATACTTGAAATGCATCATTTGCGTTCAACGCAGCTTTTGAAACGCTCAATTTGTACACACTATAAGCGTATTTTAAAGGTATCATAATCTTATTAATTTATATTTAAAAAAAATAAAAAGTAGTATAAGCAGCTGTTTTTCTGAATTAAATTCTTAATTCAAAATTATGAACAAAAATTAAAACGAGCTAGGACACATAAAAATTTATAAAAAATTTAAAAACCCTAAATAATTTAATTGCCTTATGCCATATTTTATCTACATTACTATGTAAATAATATAATGTTCAATGTCTTTTATTATGAACATTAAAAATAATTTGCTCTTACTGATCGCCGCCATGTTCAATATTGATAACAGAAAAATTGAGTTTTATCCTTTGTCCAGGCAAACCCAAAAATTTCCAATAACAATTTAGGTTGGGGGTTAACACTGAAGGATAAGTCGGGGAAAATATGGTTCCACTAGGCAACATTGATCCATTTATAGTATAACCACAAAAATTATCTTCACCTATCTTACCTATATGATATTTAGCTAATTTTGTTTTATATAAAATTAACGAAAATTTTTAAAAAAAATAAAATAATGTTATAGTTTAAACATATTAAAAATATATATAATCATATACTAAACCTTTTTTAAAAAAAATCCTAGACCAAACTATATAAAAAATTCCTAGACCAAACTATATTGAAAAATGGAGTACAAATCATATAACTAGCATGGGGACAATATGCCTAATTTATAGTTTCATTCTTAACAGAGTTAATACGTTTAATAGAACCCAAAAATGTTATCTTATTATAGTAGAAAGACACTTGTACTCTCAAATAATTTAGTATACTTGCATCGATAAATTCGTAATGCGCTAGAAATCCTTTTTCGGTTGCATGAGTATCTGAGTAAAGGCCTAAAACAATGATGTTATGTAGGGATATTTTATCTGAAGGAAGTTCCATTCCACATAATCTCCTATCTAAATATTGATCTATTAGCTCTGCATCCGTGTTTTCAAGTTGTAAATAGACATCTATATATCCGTGGAGACATCTAATGATATATTCATATTTTTGATGATCTTAAAATAACATTGAGTAAAACTTTTCCATAATTAATACATAATTGGATATAAAATTAGAATTGACAAATTTTGGCTTCGACTTAGCTATTATTCTTATTATATCTAATTCTGATGTATTATTGCAATGAAGTTTAGCAAAAATCTAGAATACTAGGAAAATAAAATATAAGATAATTTACAAATAAATTACAAAGATTAATTAAATATAAATGAAAAATAAAAATAAATCAGGATTATATAGTCGATATAAATTTTTAACTTCACTTTATACGGTTCTAACTCAAATTTAAATTCCTCAATTTTACAGAAACACGATCATAAATACATCATATGGTTCAGAGCTCTGAAAATTCATTTTTTTCAGCCTGAGTTTAGACTGAATTTATTTATTTTCAGGCCCGAGCCTGTCCTGATCAAAAAATTTTAATTAGAAAATATTAATTACGTATATGTATAAAGTTAGATTGATAAAATAAAAAATTGAATATTGCATGTAATTATACATTTTAAATTAAATATTGAGTTAGAAAATATATATATTAGTGTTGTTAAACCACTCATTTGAGCCGATTTAAAAACGGCTAACTCACTATTTTAGCCAGAAAAATATTGCCTAAGCCTCGAGATTTCGATAATATAGGTCTAGACTTTTGTTCCTTCTATGAACAAAATCTTCAGGCTTGCGTAAAATTTTTCTGGATAAAATATTGAGTTAGCCGTTTTTAAAAATTGGCTCAAAACGAGCCGTTTAACAACACTAATATATATATTTATTTTTATTAGAATTATATGTAAATAATAGTATATATATATATGTAAAATATAACTCAGGCATGTTGCCTCCATATGAAAAATCTTTGAAGGAAATCCTAACTTTTTCACTTTTCCCAGCCACGAACCAATAAAGGCACTGGATATTATTCGGATAGTTATTTGGATATCCTGGAGTAGAAAAATTACCTCTTTTGGCATCAGAGCTTAAGAAATGTTTGTCGCAATCTAATATAAATGAAAAAAAAAATTGAATTCATTTTTTAAAAATATAATTATAAATCAATTTTGTGTTTATATTATATTTTGAAAATTGAAAAAAATAATTATATATGTCGCATTAGGTTATGGAATTCATTAGGATTTGGATTCTCTTAATTCAAAATCATTTAAGCAGTAATTTTTAAATCTGAAAAATATGATTTGACCGGAAATGCATTCCAAAGTGCATAGATTACTCACACTGTAAATTCTAGACAATTTTGTCTAGTACTGTTATAATATTTTAATTTATACCCATTTTAAAATATAAATTGAATAAGGCACAAATGTTTATGGCGAAAATTGTTTGGAATTTATATGGTAGGTAGTCTAGACATGCTGGAATGCATTTCTGGTGAAATCAGATTTTTCAAATTTAAAAATCGCCAAAAATATACAAGCGTCTATTAAAAAAGGCCGCAAGGTTTGTAGTTGGGAGAACTAGAAGCTGACTAGGCCCAACCCGGCCTATAGATTTAAATATTTCAGGTCGTGCCCCATTAATTTTTTATGAAGGGAAAAGACACAAATTTTCTTAATTCTAAGTTTAAAAAAATGCATTCTACATTTTACAGCCCCAGCCTGTAAAAGTATTTTACACAAGTTGTAAGGTCAGACCCTAAAATCTTTTTGGCTTCAGTGAGGACTGAAGAATTCCACTTAAAAAATAGAAATAATTTTCATTTAAAATTTGGATTTTTTGTTTGAGATAAATACCCAAAAACCGTTTTAACTCAAAATAGAATTTTTGATCAAATTTTGCCCAAAATTCCAATTATTTTTATATAAAAATCTTTTATAAGGAATTTTCTACGTATATAAAAATTGATTGCAAAATCATTCATTTTTATCTAGATAATTGAACAAAATATTTTGAAAATTATTAATAGAATAGATTTGTATAAAATTTATATTTATCTATTATAGGCCAGTGGGGAACGGGCGGGCAGATGCCAAAAATGAGACTATTCTAGGTGCTGCCAAATTTTGTTTCTTAGGTTTAAAATTGAAATAATTTTAAAAAGGTATAAATATTACATAAATAACTTAATTTAGATATTTTACTATAGTATTTTGTATAAATATTACCTATACCTATTATAATTCTAAGCTACTTATTTATGAATCTCATCTTAAAAATGACGAACCCAGTTTGTTATTTTATGATTTTTAAAGCTTAGGTAAATTTAGGATTTTTAAAAGACCAGTGAATTTAGTTTCCCTCTGGTACATTTTATTTGTAAAGATCTAATTATTCAAATTGTCATCAGCAACTTTGGTCGACTTTTCTAATATAATTTTATATACCAAGTAAACTTTGAACAAAGAATTTGAAAAACAAATAACAGAAAAATATAAATGATTGCCGTGTAAGTGTCGTAAGATGCCCTGTTCCAACGTGTCCTCACACCTAACTTTCCAATTTTTGTCATTAATGTTGAAAATATAATATTTTTATGTGTATACAATTTATATTTATACATTTAATATATCATCTAATGGAGGATAGTTTAAGCTTCCATTTGATAATAAATTTAAGCATCTTCGGTTAATTTTGATAAATCTAGAAATTTTCGCTGAAATTTAGGGTAAAAACACATATTATTACATAAAATATTTAGTGTCTGATATAGAGACAAATATTTTTGTCACACATTCATATGAATTTTATTCTATAAACTTTGATTTTTCAAATTAAATAAAGTGTTCTGGTGAGCCCCTGTTCCGCTTCGCATCAGTCTCAGTTAAATTGAATACTTAAAAAAATGTCAATTTACGTTATTAAATATTATGAAAATGAATAAATCCTTTCTATTTTCATTAAAAAAATTCATGTCTAAATGTGCAATTTTATTGATATATAAATTATTATTTGAATATTCGAATCCTTTTTTTAATATATTTAATAAAAACCCCTCTATCATGACCTTATTATTTATTATATATCTTAGATATTTGAGAATTCCATCAACATCAACCTTAGGATTCAACGGATATTCATTAAAATAATCCCTTCAATTATAAAATAAATTTGTAAAACTTACTTTGGAATGCTTTTGATGGTTTTAACGTATTTGAAAGGAAAAATAGGATGCAGTTCAACCAAACAAACATTTAGTTCATACGGGGACCATTTGAGAATTCCTTGATAATATATTAAGCAAGGCCGTATTATAAATAACTTGTATTGTGTATTTTTTTATTTGTTGTTTATCAAAAAGTATTTAACAAATAGGAAAAAATATGTAAGAAATTTTATCATTTTTACAATGAGATCCGAATTTTAATTATACAAAAATTATATATATTATATTTTAATTTAAGTATTAAATATCGCATTTTAATATACATTCTCTTTATTCGTTCATACCCCCCCCCCCCTTTCCAACATTATATTATAATATTGTAAAAAGAAATCAATATAATATATCTATAATAAAATTATAACCGACGGAGGATGGAAATGCTTAAGTCAATTATACGTTCTATACAAGAAATGTTATATATAAAATTACATAAGAATATAAATGATATTATATTCATTTCAATTTTGGACACGTTTTTGAATAAATTATTAAATTTCATAATTTTTTACTACTTTTCTTATTATATTTTAATGATATATATTTTATTTAAAACATTATACATATCTAATGAATAACTTGTATATTGAATACCTTAGAGATTTATTTCTTTCCAGTAGATAGAAATTCAATTAAGATTTTTTTTCAAAAATTATATAATATTAATTCATAATAATATTTTTCCCACAATATTATAACATGACATTTTAAAAATAATGATATATAAAATAAATCAAATAAAATTTTTTTAATTGTGGTATGCATTTATGTTAACTTGTCTGCCCCATCATATAAACTGTTACAGTGATAACGATATCACAAACCCATTTGCGTGAATCTATTTCCGCAAACATTTTGGAGCAAATACATTTTAGAGAAATTTTTATCGCGAACCCATTATAGTGGAACTCTTATCGCGAATCTTTTATGCAGAATTTTTTACCGCGGATGTATTTGCAATAATAACGTGAGAACATTACTGTGAAACAATGATTATATTGCTATTGCATTTATTAAGAGAAAAACTACACATTCAATAATAATTTATCCAAATTGGTTCTAAGGGTATTTCAATTCGCTATAATAAACATTTGTGATAAGGTTTTCGCGATAAAATTTTTACTGGGCTGACATGGAATCATCGAAATAGCAAATTTAAAAAATAAGCAACTTTTATTAAAAAAGATAAATTAACTAACATAATAATTTTAGACGAAATTTCTAAAATTATATTTGATATTATTATGAAATAGGTAAAATATAAAGATTCATTTATTATAGAATATTATATTGATAGCCTTGAAGATAATGGCTAATTTTTTTATAAACCAGATTTTATATATAATTTTGTTACATTTTATAAAAGCAAAAATGTATAGTAAAATAAAAACTAATTAAATATTATTTTTATAAAAATATATTATGCTAATCAAAAATAAAAATAATTGAAAATATAAATTCGAATGAAGCTTATACCTTGAATCTTGCTTGATTGGTTAAGCTGACTATATTAAGAGGGGGGGGCAGAAGGGTTGGAATTGAAGCTCCCCCTTTCCTCAAGGAAAATATGATTAAGTAAAGTTTCGTGTTTTTATAATAATTTTATCAATTTTCTAATTAGATTTTTACATAAATAAAATTTGGTATAAAAAATGTTTAAATAAGACGTTTTAAATAAACTGTAATTCGATGGAATCGGATTGACCTTTTATATTTCCAAGTGTAAAACTTATAGTATTATTTTAATAAACAGTTGATCAACCTTAGCGCATGTGAGGGTAAAAAAATATCTAATCGTTTTCTATTACACCGTAAAAAATCCATGGTATCACATTTTCCAATGATGCTACATGTCTATTTGATTACATTTTATGCGATCGCTAGTAAATTTTAAAAGTACACTGAGTTTCATATTTTAAAAAATTAGATAAAAACGTTGATTTTTTATAATGATAACTAATTTTTTTTAATATCTTTTTTAAAAATTGTTAATGCTATATTTTCGCCCTATAAATATCCTTATTTTGCCAATAACTTTTTTTCATTTATACTGTTTACCAAATGGGTTGATTGAACTAAAGTGTATTTACTAGTTAGGTATTACATATGGACCTGAGCTTTTGAATTAGTGATTTCAAAAGTAAGGTAAACTTCTTGCTTAGGACGGCTTAAAGTGAGATTCAGATTCATATCAAATTTTTCAAAATAAAACTCGATTCAAAATATAATGAGATTTTAACAATTTAAATATCAATAAAGAAGGTGGAATTATAAAATTGAAAAATGTTTTAAATGAAGGAAAAATAAAATTCAGTGTATCGGATAATTAATATCATATCCTTATCCAATCTTGTTCTATGTGAGGACAGAATATATTTCAATCCTTTCGACCGAAACCTATATAGATGAGACAGACATAGATTATTGATATAGATTTCTGGTCGCTTTAACCTTCTTCCTACCCAATATGCAGAAATATCGGTGTTTTTATTCCGTTTGATGCAGTTAAAAGAATTTATAATGGCACCTATTAATAGCTCTTTTTGTTGTGACATAAATTGACTTTTGTTATTTTCTTCCATTTACAATATGGATTCAAAAGTATCATCGGGGTCGAAACTATTTTGACTGAACTAATGGAAGGATGCGAATTATATATCATTATACCATCAAAAGTGCTTCAATTATAGACCAAGTTTGTGTAAAATATTTTCTAATCCTGTATTTTCTTATGACAATAATATTTGATATAGAGGAACAAGATTTAGACATTCTACGAATTAGAAAATTTGCAAAATATAATAATAAGATTCCTCATTTCCTTTTATGCGTATTTTTTAAAAAAACAATTACTATAATCATTATAAATTAACAGTAATATAACATAATATATAGTGGACAGGAGGTAGCTGACTATTCTGTGGCCTCATGCCTTAGTGGCCTCATTTATGGTAGCATAGCCCCCATGCCCCTTATTTTGAGGCTCACCTTTAATAGCTTTTTTTCATTTTATATGGTTTTTAATTTCTTATATTTTTGGATACTTGTCTAAGATGGGCTAAACAGTAAACACTAAATGTAGCTATTACATTTTTATAAGAAAAAGAAAAAAATACTATTATGACATAATAATCATACATTTTATCTCAAATATGCTGCATATAATCTTACTCATTGAACATTTAAAAACATATTTATCGCAATAGCGCAATAAAATAATAAATATTTCATATATAAAATCATATTAATAGTGCATATAAAATATTACATATTGCACAAAAATCGAAAGCATGAACGTTATTTTTCATCGAGAATAAAACTTATTGTGCAAATAAAATCAGGCATATTTTAAACATTTAAATATTTTTTTTTAAAATTTTGCTTAAAAAAATAATAAAAAAAAATGCTTTTTTGCCCTATAAATTTCACACTTGGAGTCTGCAAAGAGAAATCGAAGTATCCATATACACGATCATTTAAAATAAATAAGTAGTAAAAATTTTCAAAACAAATAAATATTTAATTAGATAACATTTGCCTAACATAATCTGAAAAGAGTTTTAAAAAAAACAAATTACATAATATATTATAACACATAATAGTTAAAAAGAATTATGCCTAAGATTAAAAATATTAAAGAGATAGATAGGATGGCATGAATTAAAAAAATTATGTAATTTTTAAAATGATTTTTTTCAATATTCATGAAATAAAAACCTATAATAGCAACCGATTTATAAAAGTTTATAGTGTTTTAAAAAGGTTCGGTAAAAAATTCGGTTCGGTTCAGATTCATTAATAAATATCAAATATAGGTTTGGTTTGGTTTGGTTCGACTTTTATTAGACGTAATTAGTTTTAAAATTATAATGTAAATCTAATATTTATTAATCAGCCTAAGATGTGCCGATATAGTTTTTATATCACTTTATAACTGGTTTTTGACGAATCTGATGGATGAATTCGTAAGTAATAATCAAGTATTACAAATTGGTGCACCCAGATATTCAGTGGATCTATAATTTTCGTTCTAGCATTATGCTTATCTTAACAATTTTTTTATTTTGCCAGTAATGTACCAAACGGGCTGAAGCACTAAGATGTAAGGAAGACCGGGAAAGGTTGATTTACTTTTTGTTCAAACCTCAATCAAATTAATAATATTAAACTAATCTAGATAAATAAAACATATTCTGAATCCTCAAATTATAGGCTATGTGAAATAGTCAATATATATTTTATAGAAAGGATACACTTTAAAGAAAATTTGATTGAAATATTTTTTAGAACCGATCCCGTACTCTGGGCATCTTGCTCCAACAATGGAAGATAGATCCACAAAAAAATAAAGGTCTATATATAAAATAATTTTTTTTGATGTTACTTACTAGAGGCTTTAAATTATTGATTTACTGTTATTAATAATAGGCGAGACAGGTGTTATATAGCAGTGTTTTGTTGGATATCCTCCAATAAGGTTATAAAAAATTTTTAAAAATCCGTTTCTACCCTTGATACTGGGGGTGGTATCTAGGATTAATTTAAATCATGCTTTTTATTATTAGCAAGGGTTTGATTGCAAATATAAAATTTAACATACAAATGGAAAATTTTCTATTTTTATTGTTATATTCAGCACAATTCGTGTATTATATCGAATCTCAGTACTTTCTAAATGACATACATTCCTAAAAATCAACCACCACCCCCCCCCCCCCCTCACACTCGCCCTCCCCACTTTTGGTTTTTGCCTACCTCCTTTAACTTTTAGGGAAAATAGGAAATCGAAACTATCAACATCAGTTTAAACCTTACCTCCTACTCAATCCACCCTTATTTCCTTCTCTCACTTCCACTCTTATTATATTTCAATCTATATATTGCGCCATACTCATACCCACCCCCCTTCAGTGGTAGAAGTGCGTTCTATAATGAATAGATAATGAGTCGGCTATAGAGTTAATAGCTGTTGAGCTTTACAAAATTGTTTTGGATAAGTCATTTAAAATTATTTACTCTTTAGAACGATCATTATAAATATAATCCGTAAAAATATTTTAGTGAATAGATTCACGGGCAGAAAACCAACTTCAAATAATTTGTAAAATAGTTACTCTTAGAAATGATTGCCATTTCACCCTCTACTTTATAGCCCTAGTGAGTTGACTTAAAATGTTATAGCAATTATTCTAGATAAACTACAAACCCCCTACCAAGTTTAATCGGTAGCTTAGATATTGGGAAATATATCCTATAAATTACAAATTCAAAAATATACTTTTGCCTCAAAACAAAAAATAACAAATAAAAGAATTGGTGTCGTCAATACCTTTTGAATGCAAAGTTTCCATTACTAAATGAACATAAAGAAGATAGTATGTATAAAAATAATCTTTTTATTAAATTCGATACAATTTCCCCTAAAGATAAATAAGTCATAGACGTTTGCCTTATTACCACACCTGCGATATAACCCCGGTCTCCGATTTTTAAAAAAATTATAGAAATTTATGTTAAAAAAAATAAATAAATTGAAAAAAATCATATAAAGTATAAATTAATATTTTCGATTTAATTAAGTATGATTTTTTAAAAAAGTTTTAATTACCTTTTTCTTGTATTATTTATATTATACACTTAATTTGGTTATTTATATTGAGTTTATTTTTATAATTATTTTGGTGTAGGGATACCTGGTGGGTGTGAAGCTGCTGTGCACTTAACAAGAATTCACCTTGAAAATAACCCAAAAAACGAATCCCTAGTAAAAATTGACTTCTCTAACGCCTACAACACTCTTTCGCGCAACACGTTCCTACATTCAACTTGCTTCCATTTCCCCGCTTATACCAAATTTCTTTTCTCTTGCTACCAATCACCAACAATCTTACAATTCAACAAAGAAAAGATACTTTCTGTCGAGGGTATCCAACAAGGTGACCCTCTCGGATCCCTTCTCTTTAGTCTTAGAATCAATGACATGATAAAATCAATAAACTCTTCATGTACTCTATCGCTCCACGCTTGGTATATTGATGATGGAATCTTGAGTGGTCCCAGTAGTGAAATTGTCAAAGCAGTCACCATAATTAAAGAAATGGGCACAGCCATTGGACTTTCGCTTAACCAGAGCAAATCTGAATTCTCACTTTTAAATTCTAATGCTCCCAACACTCACGATTTCAAATTCACATCAAGCGTTGAATTAACACATCTAGGATCGCCTGTTGGAGGACACGGGGCAATAAGCACCTTTCTTCATTCCACACTTGACATACTCCTTAAACTGGAGGACATCTTTACACTTCTTCCATCACACAAGTCCTTTTTTTTGCTAAAAAAATTTTTTTTTATACCAAGGATTCTTTACGCACTTCGGTCAACACCAATTTTTAAATATCCTATTCCTCTCCAAACTTACGAAAAAGGAATAAAGGACTTAACCGAAAAAATAGTAAATATCAGATTCAACGAAACCGCTTGGGCCCAAGCAACTCTTCCAACCAAATTTGGTGGTCTCGGCATCAGATCTCCACTTGACTTTGTAACAACTACTTTCATATCGAGTAGTCTCTTGACAAAGCCAATAACCACCGCCCATAATTCTAAAGAAGACCTTTCCTTAATCGTTGCTATGGATATTTGGAAAACAAGGAACAATGCTGATTCTCATCCCCCCAAAACCCATAAACAGAAAGACTGGGATGCACCAGTGGTTGCTCGCTGCGTTGAAACTCTCTTATCTAGCATGCAATCTACCGACCGCACCCTATTCTCTTCCTTGCTCAATGGTACGGGACATGAGTTTCTTGAGGCCATCTCATCTACCAATCTTCAGCTTCAACTATCCAACAATGAATTTACCCATGCCATCGACATTCGTCTAAATTGTTCCATCACTCACCCCCACATCTGCTCAGGGTGCAACTCGCCAGTTGACTCGAAGGGTAGACATAGTTTACATTGTCGCTCCTGCAATGGGCGATTCATCAGACACAAGCAATGTAATACAATCATCCAACATGCTCTGAAATCCGCCCAAATTCCTTCCACGTTAGAACCACAGGGTCTTTTTAGATCTGACGGTAAACGTCCTGATGGGATCTCTCAAATCCCATGGAGGAGAGGCCAACTTTTGGTATGGGACTATTCCTGTATAGACCCCTTGGCCCCATCCAACCACGCCATCAACATCCTTGACCAGAAGGAACAACTTAAAATTTCTAAATACACAGAAATAATAAACGATCATTGCTTCATCCCAATCATATCAACCACTCTTGGCACCTTCGGCAAACTCGCCTTAGCATTTTTCAAAAACTTAGGATCACAAATCAGCAAACTCTCAGAAGAACCACGAGAGGGTTTTTTTCTTCGTCAACAATTATCCATAGCGATTCACAAAGCTAATTATATCAGTTTCAATGGTAGCCTTCTAGCCAAAGAGCTATCATAGACAACGCTTACATCCCTTTTTCATTTTTGTTTCCCTGCGTCACACCATCTCCGTTCTTTTTTTTAATAGTATTATTATATATTTTTCAAACATTTTTAAATATATTAAAATTTATTATAATGAAAATTTAAATTATTATACCTTATATTGATAATAAACTATATAATTTTCATTTTCCAAATAGATATATTTTGTCACAACTTTTAAGGGATAATATTAAAGATAATGCAATTATCTTCCTGGATTAGAGGCATAGTGCGAAGAGTATGTGTGGGGGAGGGGAGGGAGTCGTAAGATATTTTTGGAAAGTTAATTAAAAGAATATATTTTTGTAATTTCAAGAAATTAAGAAATATAGAAATAAAAGAGTATTTTAAAATAAAATCTTACTATGGGTCAGGCTAAGTTCCTTTTAAAGTATGATGCATGCCATTAAATCCTATTAACGCGATGTAATTATTTTACAATTTTAAGGCAATAATAAACAAAATCAATAAAAAATAACATTAAAATTATATGTAAAATCACTTTTATTTTTTTTATTGTCCCAACTTACTTATCGATTTTGCCATTTTGTATAAATAAAATTACACTTTTGGAAAAAAGATTTTTTTAAAAAAAAATTTTGCTAAATAAAAACCTTACCATAATTTCATTTAGGAATAATTTGCTTGAATACAAAAATAGATGATCACATATTTTATGCTATGTATTATAATTAAAAATATCATGATAAAGTTGTATAGAATTTACTGTTTGATTTTTTTTATTAAAAAATTGAAATTATATTTTTCAATGTTAGGTAGGATTTTTTAAATAAAAATAATAATATAAAAATAAAATATTGGTAATGATGTAATGAAAATAATTTTTAACTATGATCATATATTTTTAATATATAAAAATATTTTGTTATAATAAAATATAAAAATTTCTGTTAAAAATTATTTAGAATAATTTTTTAAAAGCAAATAATGCAAAAAGTTAAATTAATTTTTAAAGAAAATAATACAAAAAGTTAAATTAATTTTAAAACAATGTGTACAAAATGGAAATAAATTCCATCCGAAATTCACTTCAAGTGGATTCCAATCCTTATTGCATAAAGGTATTTAGAAGTAAAGTGGGGTATTTAAATATCTAAAAAAATTTCTGAATTTAAATTGACTATTTCTAACTTTAAAATTGCCCCTCCCCAACTTAATAGGTATTTAAATTTGAGATAAATATATTAAAGGTATATCATGTGTTTTTTGGACTCCCAACCCTATTGAAATGAAATCGTAGATATATTCGCTACTGCAGCATTTTTTTTACTAAATTATCTAATAATAGTCAAATTTGGGGTTATTCATAACTTTAAATTTTTTTATCCTTACCAGATCTATTGTTAAAATGATTATAATTATGCAGCTGTTAGAAACATCTTCATATTTTTGTAATTTATTTAAACGTAAAGCACAAGTTCTAATAAACATTTATTTTAAAACATAAAAGTATATTATATTTTTTAATAGTTTCGATTTCAAACCAGTTATAATTTTATATGCACGAAAAATAGTTATTTAGTTTAGATTAATGAATCGAATGCCTTTAAAAAAATGGTTATAAAATTATTTTGTGTAATAATAATATAAATTATAAAATTTCAAATATTTCCATTAAGTCTAATAAACAATTAAATAATTAAGAATGATTCATTTTGTATTAAAAATAAAATTTACTTAGATTTATGTTTTACCAATAGGTTCGTGAATTGGCGAAATGACTTGAGGCGCTAATTAATTAATACCAATATTTAATTCCTAATTGTGCCTACGGAATATTAACGGAAAGAACCGTTTATGAGTTGTAAATATAGAAAGTTTTGACATCTGGCCATATATAAAATAAAAATAATATATTCGAAAACTTGTGCCTATATGACTTACTCAACCCGGATACCGGAGAAATTTACCATTAGTGAGTTATATAAATATGAAAAATTGGTGGAATAACTTGAGACACAAATTCTGAAACCTCTGCGAAGATTTTAGACTTAATATGGGCTTTCGTATTTTGTTCACTGAATACTGGCGGAATTAACCATAAGTAAATTTTATGCAAAATAAAAAGGTTTTGGTATTTTGCCAATTTTAAAAAACTAATGCGCTAACTATCTAGTCTGCATAAATATTTTGTGCCTAATTTGGGTCTCCATATCAGAGTTATTAAAATATATAGATAGTATTCTATATATGTATAGAATTATGTATAAGTGCCTGTATCTAGATATATTTTTTAACGGCATCTAGATATATTTAATTAATACAATGGAAAGAATTTTATACATTTTTTATTATATTAAATATTGAATTTATTATAATTTAATTTTCTTGCATTAAATTTATTAATTATTTGTCACAGTTTATTTCTCTTCAAGATAAGTTTTATTTTACACAATGAATGGAGAAAACATGGTAAATAGCAGGTCACCAATCCCCCCCCCCTCCCATCGCAAGTTTACCTGTTTTCGTAAATATAATTTTAAGCTAATAAATATTTTACCCCTACACAATACCCTTTCCCCCAAATTTATACAATATATCATTATAAGGAAAAATTTGAAAGAAAAATTAGTGAAAGTTAATAACTTTTTAAAATAACGACGATAAATTCAAAATTTTTAGAATAGTAGCATTTTAATAAAAAAAAAGTGTAAACCCAAAATTATTTTATAAAAATCGAATATAGCCAAGGCCTATAATAAGTAGACCTAAAGATCTCCAATCAAATTTACGGAGAAAAAATTTGGATACGCCTCTGGTAAATAGTTTAATATATTATAAATTTTTAGATTATTAACATAAATGATTCTGACAAAGATGAAACAATCAACACATCAGCAAACTTTTCAAACTAGATTGGATTTCAACTGCCAGAAAATTAAAGGAAAAAACAAGAATTGAAACAGTAATAAGTCTATGAAATCTCATGGTTGCAATAAGATAGTGATCGTGGAAAAAATTGAAATAGTTCAAATTATATTTTTTCAAGATCCGAGAAAGGATAGGATATAAATTTTAACCTTATCAAACTTTGAATAATTATTCTAAAAAAATTTGTTATTCATAAAAATATAACTCTACATTACCTTCCTGTCCATTACATCAGTTGAAAGACTTTTTAGTAGAGATCTGCAAAGTTAGTTGGGCCATTTTATTTAAAATAATCGGGTTCCGGCCGGGCCTAATATTTTTTAAAAAATTTCGGGCCGGGTCGGGTCGGATTTTGAAAATTTTATTAAATATATCTAAATTTATCAATTTTATATTGAATTTTTTATGTAATATAAAAATTTTTGATTTAATTTATTGAAATTAAACGCTATATAACATATGTCTTTTATTTTAAGTAATTATAAAAATTAATTTCAATATTTAAATAAATTCGGGCCTGGCCGGTAAATTTTTTTAAAATAAAATTCAAGCCGGGCCGGCAAAACTTTTTAAAAAAATTTCAGGTTCGGGCCGGGCCGGCAAAACTTTTTTAAAAAAAATTTCGGGCCGGGCCGGGCTTGAAAAATTAGGCCCGATGCAGATAACTACTTTTTAGTATTAGATTGTAATTAAACGCATGCCTTGGTGATAAAAACTTGATACTGTTTTATTAATAAAAGCTTGCATAAATAGTTTATAATTATTCAACTATATTTTTGTATATAAAATATTAAACTATAAAAAATGTTTGGTTAAATTTACAATTTGAGTTTTAACAATAGATTTTCAATTTAATTTGGCATTATTCACACCTAGATAATTTTATATTAAAAAAATGGCTAGTAAATCGTTGCATAAGGGTGACCTGTGAAAGTTATTAAAAAGGAGGAAAACCAGAGTGGAAAACTGTTTCGTACGAGTGTAATTTATTAAAAGAAGGAGGAATACCAGAGTAGAAAACTATTGCGTACAGGTGAAGGTTAAAAAAAGCTGGTAACCATGGTGAAAAACGAGTATGAGCTTAATAGAATTTAGGAGAGTAAATTAGATTTGAATTGCAGAACATAATTTGACAGGGATGAATGTCTATATGTTTCGTAGGGTTATTCACATCACAATACTAATTATATCCTATCTTTTAACATTACAAATAGTTAAAATTTTTATATTAAAACTGTTAGTCAATTTTTTATAATGTGGAAATGAAAAGCTTAGAATTTGTAAAGTACAGGGAGGTACAGTAGAACATTTTTGAGGCATTGGTGATACTATTAATATGGATGAATAGTTTAATCTGGGGAAGAGGATAAGGAGAAGTCACAGGTAAGAATAAAGGGCAGACTTTGACAATTGAGAGACACATTAGGGTGGAGGATGTGATGGGAAAGGTGACGTGGTTACCGGTTCAAGAGTTAATCCAAGGGTGCACAAATAGTGATCTAAATAGATTAGTCCATAGACTTGAGAGGAAAGATTCGTATTATAGTCAAATGTGGGGAACGTTTCAGTACAGCTATTTAGAGTTTTAAAAAGAAAAAAAGTCTGCACAGAGTCTGCAAAATTTAAAAATTAATGCGGTAATTATCTAAAATATTTAGTGCCTAATTTGTGCTTCCTTCAAACAAAATGTAAGCTGTTAACCGGTGGTTATAAGTAAAATATGAACGATTTTTGCATATTGCCAAAATCTAAAACTGTGAGGTGAAAATTTTGGATATGCCAATATTTAGTGGCCTCAGTTGTACATTAATATTCCAAAACCCTATATAAAATTAAGATATCTAACTTATTTAATTTTGCAAAGGAAGGTTCTAATAAACCCACTAAAGCTATGATGCTTAGACCCCTTTAAGATTACCCTTTAATATCAATCATGCATAAAAGTAAGCCTTCCTACTACAATTATCTCAACAATTCATCACGATCAATATTTTTATTTTACAATTCTTAAAATTATAATTTATTCATTTTCAAAAATGGCATAGAACCCATTTATCTGACAAGTATACTTTTTGTGTATATGGTTTAACTCTTTTTTAAGTTTGTTACATTCAGATTCAACACAGAGTTTAGTTCATAGACGAAGTGGAAGGCAAAGAAAATAAAATAAAATTTAAAAAATTATAGAAAAAACACGAAAAAATGACAATATGCATAAAGCACGCAATGCAAAATTACACAAAAGGGTGCAAAAGTGAAAATAAAATTATAGAAAACCCGTAAAATATGCAAAGAACATGCAAAATAACGCAAAAAATGACATAAAAACATGTAAAATGTTGCATTACTACAGAAAACACAAAATTAGATGGAATCTATACAAAAAAAACAGGCAAAAATGACAATATGCATACATTAGGAAAAATATGCAAATATCATGCAAAAATTATGCAAAGTATGCTAGATTACGCAAGATATTCAAAAATCACGCATGAGGAAAAAATAAAATCAAGCAAAATGAGAAAATATGCAAAACAGCACATAAAAAATGTCCAAAAAAAGCATTCAAGAAAACGAAAGTAATAAAAATCTAATAAATTGGTGTCCTGTATTTTACCAGATTAAGATATTTTTTGCCCTTCTTTCGAATATTCCTACCGGCTCTTATGGTTTAAATTGAATTTGTTTATTTTAACTCGAATCGGATTCAGGTTCATGAAAGAAACGGATTAGGGAATTTGAACACAAGGAAGATAGTTTTTTATTATCAATTTTAAAAATATTAATTTTGAAAATCAAAAATCTCTATTTATTATAATCTCTATATGTAGAGCAAAACGTATAATCTTCAATATTTAATCGGCTTTAAAATAAAATTTGTAGTGGCATTTTAAGGTTATAAAAAAGCAATTGTTTTATTTAGATTCTCAAATAGAAAATATATTTGACATGCCTAATTAAATTTGCGTTCTGATCACTCACCACAAATTTTTAAACTAATTTATTACATTCCAATCATAGTATAAATATAGACTGATTTGTATTAAATGACTACAAATAATGTTATATCATAATTTATAACTCAATATGAAAATAAATTTTTTTAACTAAGTTAAAAATTTATTTATATTTGTAGTATAGACCCGTAATACTGGAAATCAGGCAATTATTGTATATCTTTTATAAATTGTCTCAAATTTATAGAATAGATCTACACACTGGAATACTATTCTGTTCTTGTATCACATTTTCAAATTTTAAAAAAATTCTCACAGTAAATGATTTGATATTGAAAAAAAACCCAGGCATTTTATTTCTTCCCTATGTGAAGAATAACTATCCTATAGATTTACCATTTTGCCATGAATATTTAAATCATTTTTAATATATATAATAAAGGGAATGTATAACCTCTTGTAAGTTGTAACATATAATATATATTAGTTTATATTTATTTTAAAATATTCATAGACCTTGGAGGAGATTTAATTACTTTATGAGAGGAAAAAGAGAGCCTCCTTTTACACTAAGTAATGTGAGTGGAACTGGTATAACAATGTGCATTTATTTATGTTATCTTAATTTTTTAATAGCATAAATATCTATGCTGAAGGAATTGTGTATTGAAGGAAAATTGGATATTTTGAATTGAATAGAATTTTTTTAAAAAAAGTGGATATAACCTTTGCCAATGCAAAACATATAATTAAAAATGGATTAATTCAATCTGGTGTTCATATTAAAAACGGCATAACTGGGTTATCAGTTAATTATTATTTTCAACAGACTGCTTTGGGTAAATGGGAGGGGGGGGGGTGTATTATTCTTAAGAGTAATGGATGAATAAGAGGAAATTAATAAAAATAACGAGGAATATGAATTAATATTAAAAAATGTTAAAAAATTGAGAAGTATTCCCTGTCATGACTAGTGAATACAAAATCCACATAAAATCAAAATATATTATCATTTATTACTCAACAATCCAATTCTTATAAAATATTAAATATAACTCTAAGCAGGAAAATTTTACAACCAAGATAAATGTTTATTTAATTCATAAGATTTCTAGAATTAGAAATTAAAACACTAGAGGTGAATAAACATCATAAAGGGAGAAGATATAAGTTGATTATATTTTATTTGATTTTTCTAGATTATTTTATGACTTCGATAAAATAAATGATTTATAAAATTATATATATATATATATATATATAATAGAACTCATTTTACTTTCTATTTTTAATTTAAATTGATATTAAATTTATTTCGTTATATTTTTTTTATATAAATTAATGTTTTAATTAATTTTTATTATTTTCATTCGTTTTTTCCTCTAATAACTTATGTCAAAATAAATTGTCCTCATATGAATGTTATTTCTCTATCCATTCCACTTAACTTGTATTAAAATATTCGAGACAGTTTATAGTATAGAGAAGCTATATTTTGAACTCATATCGACTATTATTTGATTTTAACATAATCCACATCTCTCTTATGAATGAATTCGCTTAGAACCTTAAATAGTATTATTAATGTCTCAAACCCATTTGACCAACCCCGGTTTGATATATGGCATTTCCCCATAAAGCTTTAAATGAGTCAACTCATACAACTATCAATTTTTATTTAAACGGAAATGAATTCAATGATAATTTTAACAAAACAGCGGCTCTTATCCAAGCTAATCAAGATGTCAATCAAGTCATACTCAATCTCTCATTAGGTCTATTTTTCTTGGGCCTCATTATATCCAGTATCATAACCATCTTTTGCATACTCAAAAGGAAAAGGGAAATGCAAAATTTAGCCGCGAAATTATTTCCTAGTGGATCTAAAAATTTGAGTCCCAACGTCCAGAAATCTGGCAAAAACGTTAACCCAAATAATATACTAAGGTTTAAATATAACCTATTTAATTTTTTTTTATACCTATCTTATCTTTTTGCAGTGGTGTAGCCAGGATTTATCGGGGAGAGGGGACGATTATATATATTTTTGGCAAAATCCTATTTCCCTGGTCTTAGGCTGAATACTATATTTTTAATTTTGTTTTTTTAAAACATAATATCTTTGTATCATCTCCGTTAACGTTGGCTGAACAATATGAGGCAATAATTTTATATATACCATATTATGTGCTTTATTAGTGTAAATGTATGCCTTAACTAGTATATATCCAATATAAAGCAAATAATTATTGCAATAATAATAATTCTGTAGTTTATATGCATAATTAGATTTCATTTTATAGCTTTAATCTGTTTTGTAGGTGGTTTAAAGGGGAAAAAAAATATTGGTTAGATATGAAATAAATTGCCAAAAATTTTAGCCCTGTTGCCCCAACTAACTGAAAAAGATGTTGAAATAGAATAGGGCCCCCCCCCCACGGGGTGAAAAAACAAGTTTTAATATTTCGATCCAAGATTAAAATTTTTTACTCTAAAAATTAGAGATATATACATTCCTCTAAACATTAAAAATACGTATTTTTAATTTTTAAAAGGAAATTATGCCAGAGCATAAAGGAAATTACGCATTATGGCAGAATGGAGAACAAATATATAGTTCGAGTTAATATTTAGTACCTTCCATATTAGTTTTTCAATCAATTTAAGACAAAATAAAGTCAAATTATAAGAGCATGATGTCCGGCAAACTTCTGTAAACATTAACATTGAAATTTATAGAAATCATCAGTACGTATCTTGTACATTTTAGTGCTTCAACCCTTTTGTTAGATAGTTTAAAGATAAACACATTATTGACAAAATAGAATAAATTGATAAAATAGAATAAATTGACAAAATAGAATAAATTGCCTGTCCTCCTAAGACGAAATGATATAATCACTTTATATCTAAGTGTGTCAATATGTAATGCCTAATTAGACTTAATTAATCAATCAATAAGGTAAGTCAAACCAAATATCCAATATGTAATGCCTGATTAGTACATACTAATTTATCAATTAGTTTTTAAAATCAATAGATAAAAACCAGTTAGGAGCGAAATAAAAATAACGGCACGCCTTAGGCTGAATCTAAATACCGAAATTGCGATTCAAAGAATAATTACGTCGAAATATATTAAGGATTCTTTTTCCATGATTATATTTTTGAATCTTATGGTTCTATAATCGATATAATTTGTTCTTTTAGTTTATTCAATAGATCGAAATATTTTAAATCGAATTATATTTTCAAAAATTTAATATGAATCTATCTCATATTAAGACGCAGTCCTAAGCCTAAACTTATCAAACTTTTTAAAGCCCTATAGCTTATGCCAATATTTAATGCTTAAATATAATACATTAATACTTCAATCTGTTTGGTAAACAGTATGAATAAAAGTTATTTGCAAAATAAAAGTAATTCTAAAATTGGTATCAAGATAAGATGAACGAAAAATATAGAAGCATTAAAATGATTATATATAATAACAAAAAGAAATAAACGAAATATATAAAAAACATCATACATGGTAAAAAAATCAACTTTTTGTGGTATTTTGAAATAAGAGACTCAATGTCTATGCCTGCCCCTTTACTTTAAATGTTTAGTAGCAATTGCATAAAAAAGAAGTCAAATAGAGTTGTGACATCTTTGGAAAATGCGATACCAAAATAAGATGGATTAGTTACGGTGAAATGGGAAAAGATTACAATAGATGATTTTTACGTTAAACTAAGGTTGAGCGATTGTTAAGTAACGTAATAAAAATATCACGTGCACCTTTACATTCAAAAATGGTAAAGTTCAAACGTATATCTCATACAAATTATAGCTTCTGTGGTAAGAGTTCCTTTTTTAAATTAAAAAAATTATCAATTTCTTTGCACATATGTTTATTTTTCAATAAAAATAAACTAATGATAAAGTGCGCTGTGCATTTTTGCATACATTTTTCTAAAAAACCATGCACATAGGAGTACTGAGGAAATGCTTAGATGTTGGCTAAATGTATTGCTATGCATTGATGGCAAGGCCTGATGGGCTATGGTAATCTAAGCATAAAAGGAGATTGTGATAAATACTTAATTTTATTAGACACCAAACCTACTAAATTCGATAAAATCCAACAGTTACTTAGAGCTGTGTAGAATAAATTGTTAAATTTTTTAAAAATAATCCCCTCTCGAATTTTAAAAATTTATTAAAATTGGGTTATTTTTGTCGGAGGGTATTTTTGTTTGACTCCTTTTTGTCCGGTGTCTTTTTGGCCAGCAGGACAATTAAGTCCCAAATTTATAATTTATTACAGATATTTTTATGTGAAAATTTTATTATAAGAAATGTGGCTATTGTATTGTTTAGAATTATAAAATCTAAGAAAGGGTTTTACAAATTAAAAAAGTATACTTTCGCTTTGATATCAATACAAAAATATTATAAAACACAATTTTACCTAATCATGTATTCCATGGTGAGGAGAGAAAGAGTTTTTCTTCCAACCACTCATTTATTTGTAAACCAAAAAGTTATATGAATTATAAAAATCAAAAGAAAATTTAAAAATCTTGGTCCATTATAAATATTATTAATTTTTAATATGGTATTAAATCTGAGTAACATTACATTATATATGATTTATTATTCTAAAACCAGAAATAATGACATTATATAAATATTATTTTATAAAAAAAACTTTATTTGGGAGTTTTTACTAGAGAAGTTCTAATATAATATTTAAAAAATCGATAAACTATCATTTGAGCAACATGAATATTATAAAGATCTTTATTATGTAGAAGTTACATTATTCTAGAAATATATAATATTTTTAAAATAATTCTTCTTAAGGCACTTTAATGTATAATTCATAAGAATTTATCTTAAAATTAATTTTAAAATATTTTTCTACCATAGACATTAGTTGTCATATTAGTGTTTTTCTGCTTGAGTTATATTAAAAAATTAATATTTTTATAAAGATCCTCTATATAGTTTGTATGCATGTTAAATAATCCTTCATAATATCCTGCATGCTTACCTGCAGATATCGATTACAGTTAATTTTAGATTTACCCACAAAATTATATTTAACAATAAATATATAAATAAATACTTATTAAAACATTGGATATTATAAGAGTGAAAAAAATTATTTTATGCAATACTTATGTATTATAAAATGATAAAAAGTTATTGAATTTCATTTAAATAAATATAATGTTATCATGATAACTATAGTTATAAGCCACCAATGATGCCTTAGGCTGCTAGAAGAAGCGGGCCAATATCTGCCAATTAGGGTCTGGGAGAAAAAAGTTTCCAGCCTTGGGATTTCGAGAAAATATGATAGGTTTCATGATAAAAAGAGATATAAATAAATATATCTTGTATCAATTTTTAAAAATTAGACACATATTTATATAATTTAATATTAATATACAGTAAATTATAATTTAAGTTCTACTTTATAGAAAATGCCAAATTTATATTCTTAAAATTCGTTTATGTATGGGGGGAGAGGGGATAAACACTATGTCGATGTCGAAACTAGTAATCATTCTATCTAAACTTTATATTAATATATCGCTAATTACCGATGTATTAAATTTACAATGCTATTATTTTGCCTCACACCTCCTTGGTCAATAATACCTAAACATATGATTCTTTATATCCCCTCCCCCCCCCCCAAAAAAAAAAAATCTAAAACTATTACATAACATACATAACTTTAGATGATATATGTTTTTTAATGATAAAAATTTTTTGATATTCAATTTCATTTTATTCTTCAATATATAAAAGGTCACACTCACATCATATATAACATAATATAGACTAAAAATCATGACTAGACTAATTTCTAGCTATCCTTTTTCTTTTTATATCTTTTCAAATTAGTTATTAATTTTTATAATACAATTATAATGAATATAATTTTAAAAGTAGCTTAATCTTTTATCGTTCTTTTTCAGCATATTTTCTTTATATATTTATATTACATATCATATTTTTCCCATTTATTAAATAAGCACCGAAGCATCGATGCAGGCTAAAGTTAAGAGTAGAGAAGAACTGATAATGGATATAATTGATGATATGCCAGAAGATCTAAAAATTGCCCCTGATGCATATGAAAATAGTTGGATGAGAAAGGGTTACGATTATGCAATCCTAGATCAACAACAAAACAGTCCTATGAACCAACAAATTAGACCCCAGGGACTCGTTAACCAAAGTAAAATTCTATTATGGAATATTTTTACATTATTTTTTTAAATAAATATATCGAACATATATTTGAAACCTAAAAAATTAATATGAGCAGATCTTTATACAATATCAGTAAATATTCAAATAAAGTATAACCCATGACCGGAAAAAATATTATTATATATATAATTTTGTGCGGAATTTGAAGAAAGTATAAATTTAATAAGAGAACGTTGTTAATCTTTATGGCTCGTTTTTGAATAAAAATATTTTCAAAATGATTACCTGAGTTTAAAAATGACTAAATTAATTAGTTTTCATCAATATTTTCTAATCATTTATTTTTCAGAATGTGCTAAAATTATATTGGTTAATTTTTTATAAGCAACAAATGTTGCATGTTTCACAAAAATACTAAAACACTGATTTAACAGTTACATATAGGAATTAATTTAAAATCTATTAGTGCTTTAAAAACTAAGTAGAATAAATAATAAGTGGGCTATAAGTAAAATAAGCATGATTATATCATACAGACATTTATGGTGTATAATTTGTGTGTGCATGAATTCAATAAAATATCTCATTAATTTTTAATCTTTCTCCAAAAGAAATTATTTAGAAGTCCTCTATTATACTCAAGATACCAATCATTAATAAATATTCATATTCCAGTTATTTTATCAATATTATATTTACGCTATAGTATAATTATTTTTTTAAAATGCAGGGTGAGTCTAAATTTAAAAAAAGAAGCTATATACATTCTAACATTATCTGTACAGTAGAGAGACAGGTTTATTTTTAAGTTTGGATATATTTTATATTTTAACATTGAAATCAATCAATTTCATTCTAATACTATTTATTCCAAATAAGGGAGACCAGAGTAAAGCGATTGATAGGATGTGAATAATTTTAGCCCTTGAGTATAAAGACATTAAATTTGTTGTAAATAAAGATGTATTTTTATATATAATTTCTTACCTATTTTTTTTGACAAATGTTTGCTTTGGTTTGATATATATTTCCAAAAACCTCTTTTTAATACATAAATTTTTAAAATCACCTAATTAGTATTTTTTTTTCTTTTAACAAATTATAATTCTAATGATTTATAATGTTGTACATAGGTTGCTTAAATTCTAATTTTTGAAAGTTTTTAGCTTAGTTAGAAGTCATGCAATAATGAGTTATTTGATAAATATTGGGTAAAACAGCTATGGGTAAAACGGTGAAAATGTTCCATCTGATTAAAGCTGCAAAAAAACAAATTTTCAAATATTTACTCTTTAAACAATATAAAAATATTTTTGAAAAATGCAACATTATAATAGTCTGCGTAATATATGAAATTAAAATTTAAAAAATAATCGCTAAAATAAAGAATATTTAAAAAATACGAAGTTCCTAAAATGGACACTAGTGTTGTTAGAGCGCCCGATTTGGGACGATTCTTTAAAACGACCCGATTAAAATTTTAGCCAAAATAATATTATGTAGGCCTCGAGATTTGGCAAATAGTGGTCCAAACCTTTCTGCCATCTATGAGAAAAATATAGACTTACATAATATTATTTTGGCTAAAATCTTAATCGGGCTGAATGATATTTTTGATAATTTTTTTATATTCCCTTATTGTAATTTATTATATATTAGTTTACAAAAAAGTAATAAATATATGTCAAAATTTCTAATATTTTATTCAATAAAACAATAAAGTTATGTTCAATTTTATTTTAACCACTACCAAGTGCTTAGTCATTTTACACTGGACACGGGGTTCAATTGCATAAATCGCTGATTTCACAGAATTTTTTATAACTCCTAAAGTATTATAGCTAGAGAGCTTCATTTTTTTTACTTTTGTAGTTAAAGAATTGGGCTATATAATAAACTATAATTTATTCTGTTTTACTTTTGTTTTAATATGGTAAAAATGCAAAATATCGATCGTTTTATCCTAGTCTCTCCTAATTGGGGTCAATGTTAGAGATACAATCAAAATTTTAAGGCATCTTCCTAACAATGCGTTTTTAATGCGGTAGTTTAAAAATGTTTCTCATAATTTAATTGCTTCTAGATAACACCCTTATTTTTAATATAAGCTGATTATGAAATATTTTGTAATGAAAAAATTTTTTATTAGGTATAAGAGCAAAAATGAGCATTATTTATAAAGAACGAGATATTAATATATGGATTATATAAATTAAAAGATTTTAAACCATGAGGTCTGTAATTCATCAATTAAAATTATTTGTGTAACTTTGATTTAATTGGTACCATAGTCCATCATTTTCCTCCATAAAATAATCTAATTCATTATTAAATTATTACTTTAGTAAATTTTTATTATTATCATAAACAGTAAAAGAATATTAATGTTAATTTAATGAATCCATTTTAAACGCAAGAAAAATATCAAAATATTTTAATATTAAAAAGTTCTTAAAAACTATGTAAAATGGTTAAAAAAAAATCCCATGAAATATCTTCTTATATCATGATATATGCTTTAAGCTATTTTTTCTTTTTACCATATTGGAAGAACTTTAATTTTTATATATAGATAATCTTATTATGTCCTAATTAACAATAATAGTAGTAGCTTTATGTATTTTAATTTTATTTATCAAATATAATAGGATAGTTTTTTACAGGGATCCAAACCGAAACAAATATCGGTTCAGTTCAGGTTCGGATAAAAATAACGGTTCAAGATTCAGGTTCGGTTTGTAAAAAATTAAAATATCGGTTCGGCTCGAACCTCTAAAAACCGGCTTAAACATTTTTATATTCAAATCTACATTCGAATTATGTATAGGGAGGTATATTTTTTTTTATTTCATCATAAAATAAAAAACACATACATAAAACCTTCATTTTTATTAATTGCATATTATAAAATAATATTTAAATTATAAATAATTCAAATAAATATCAATGATTAATTTTAATATGAACAATATTTAACTTTATTTACTTAAAATTTTTTTATTAGGCCTCACAATTAATATATTTTCAAGATTCGTCTCACTCAAATTGCATCTATAAAGAGATGGTATAAATTTAATTGTTGAAAAACATCTTTCCACACTAATTTGAGTAGCTGGCACTGCCAGTATGAAACAATTTACATAATTCTGGGCATCGATTACTCTGATTTCTCCAATAGTTTAAAATATTCATAGTTTTATTTAACCTAGGTTCTTTAGAAAAATTAACTAAAATATTTCTAATATTCTCCGATTTTTTTAACAGATTTTGTTTGTTACCATCTTTTTTTAAAGAAGATTTTCTACTAAATCCTTTTTTAGATGAAGATACATTAACCGGCATTGATTCACCTTCACTAGAATGCTCCACTCTTATAAAATAGTTTAATTCAATGTTATGCCATATTTTAATAATATGCTCTCTAGACTTGGTTTTTCTTAGTCAGAAGCAGTTGGTTGATATCTATATAATATCATTAAAAAAATCTTATTATTTTATGAATAGATATAAAAATATATAAAGTAAAATAAAATTATAAATTAAGGTAAATAAAATTATCAATTAAATTTATATAAGATATAATATATTTTTAAAACATAGCTTAAATATAAATATAGGCATGACAAAAGGCATTGTTGTTTAAAAGTTGTTTCTCTCTAAAATTCATAGTTATTATTGAACCAGCAAAGGGTTAAGTAAAATATAAATGTCTAATTTAACTTTTAGACATATGCCATAAAAATCCCCTAAGGTTATCTGCCCAAGTTGTAAGTTCTTGGTAGCTACTATAATTGGCTTTATTTATCAACCTTATAATTGCTTCCCATTCCAAAGCTGTAAAATAAAGTTCATGTATGATACTGATAATTCCTCACACATATCTTTTAATTCATTCAATCTCTCTTGCATGTCATAGGTTGATAACAATCTATGATAAGCCAATATAGATCTTTCTAAGTTAAATTTTTTATGATTGATATCTATTTTGTCCTTAGCTTCTTGCACGCAGCACGAGCATTAATAATTATATTAGAAACTGAGCAATTTTTTAATGCATGATTACAAGTTGTAAGGTATGAGAAGCACATCTTATATTTATAATATTATATTGAGAATCATTAAGATTGATTGTTAACATCAGGTACATTTGTGTTCAAATCTATATTTTGTATTTGTTCTTCTTCATCATTTTCAGGCATTTGATTGTCTTCATCACTATCCTCAAAGAATAATTTTATTATCTTAATAAGATTTGCCCCATTGTCAGTTGTTATTGTGCATATTTGAGATGTTTTGATTTCATAATCATTTAATTAAAAGTATTTGTAAATTTTCTGTAGTGGGTCGTTCAAAAGTTTCTTTAATTGCTAGTGTTCTTAAAACAATTTTTGCTTTTTGAATATACTGAAGATTAATCCCAATAATGGACCTGTCTAGACGACATTCAATTTTTAGAGATAATAACTTACCATTAATTTCTTTGATTATATTTTGCCAAATACTTAAGACTTATTCTACAATATTTGATTAAATATTTGAGAATTAATTTTAGTATTACCGTCTTCTAATATAGGATCAAGAATTTTTTTAAAACCGTTATCATCGATTAATTTGAATGGTCTGCCATTAAAAGTGGGCAACTCAGTACTAGCATCGATTATTATTTATTTTATTTAGTTTTACTGATACTGTTTGATCTTTTAATGCTTCTTCTATCGTCTGTTGGCTTAGTGAGATAAACTTTTTATTTTATTAGGCTTTTGTTGTGACATTTTGTTAATTTTATAGAATTCTAGATGATAGTTTCTTTTTAGGTGACGCTCAAGATTTATGATGGCCTTTCATATTTATTTGACAATTAGTAATATTATTTGATGTGTCATTTATAATAGTATATGTAAATAATTTATGTATTGGATTTAATTTTCTCTAGGCATTATAATTTATAAGCTTAAAATATTTAAAAAATGCAGTAAAATGGCAATATACTAGTTTATAAAAATTATGACTGACACTTATCAATCAAATGTGATTGATGATAATCTTTGAAACAATTCTAATATATTTAAAATTTTTGCAAGTAATAACTTACACATAAAATCATGAGGCTCGAACCGGTTCAGAGGCATTTTAGCGGTTCGGTTCAGGTTTGGTTTGATCCCTGGTTTTATAGTTTTCGTGTGCAAAATTATTATTTTTCCAAAATATATAATAAACTATAACCTAGGGAATAAGTACTAAATCCAACAAAAACCTCTAAGAATTGGGTATCTCGCTTATATCTCTTATAGATTTTTTTAAAGCAATATTGAGAATAATAAGATGATAGGGGATTAAACAATTATATTTGGAGTTCTTAAAAAATCGCTATAAATGTGGAAATGTGTTCAACATTTCAAATTGGGGAATCTTAATGATATTTTTCCCTGGCACTTAATATAATTATTTTTAATACAACTTTTAAAATTTTCTAGGAGGTATAAACGAGTTTCCTAATTTTAACAATTTTTGTTTTAGCAATTTAGAAAGGGAACCGAGGTTAGAGCATTAAGACATTCACTTGACCTGATCAATTTTTTAAATATAATTTTAGTAAATTTATTTCTATTTTCTAAATCCTATTTCTATTTTATACCCAATGCCTTATTTTGGAGTTATTCAATATTATATAATGTAAAAGAAAATTAATTAATTAAGTAAAAATATTTGATAATTATTTTTAACCTCAATCGCCTATGATTTTTATGCTACCCCCCCTCCCCCCCCCACCTTCGATGGTATCTAATATATACTAACAACATCAGCTCACTTAATAATAAATAAATTGTGATACACATATATTTCCACCAAAAAAGGTATAAAACAGGGGTTCAAACCGAACCCGAAGAAGAAAACTCGGGTAACCCCCCGAACCCGAGAATTTTATTTGAACCCGGGTTCAATGTATTGTTTAAATAAATTAATATAAGATATTTGTATAATTGTAAATACAAATATTAATAATTTCCTTGACATTTTATAATATTTTCAAATTTCCATTTAAGAAGTGTTAATAAATTTTAAACAACTTAATTCATTTACTCCATATTTAAATTTTTAAAATTTATTCTCAAAGATTCCTATTGGATTGTAAATAAATTTTAAACAATTAAATTCATTTACGCCATTTATTTTTAATTTTTAACTTATTCTCAAAGATTATTAATTAGAAATGAAAATGAACAAGTCAATGTAAAAATTATTATATTGGATATTTTAATTTAAAGAAATATGTCTAAATAAAATTTTTTGAATCTATACATGACTTTGCTTTGTATTTTTAACTATATTTGCCTATAAATAAAATAAAAAATTATTTTTTATACCAAATTTATGTCTAGTTTTTTAATTATGATTTAAATATAGAATATTTTTTTTTATTAATTTAAAAATTTCTTAAACCCGAGCTGAACCCGGAACCAAACCCGGGTTCAAAAATATTTCCCTGAACCGAACCCGAACAGAACCAACCTATTTTTTTTAACTTTAAACCGAACCCGAACCCGGGTAAAAATTTTGCCGGGTTCGCATCCATGGTATAAAATATTAATATATTGTGTTTTAAAAATTATTATCATCCATTGAGTATAAGGATTAAAATGAAAGAATATATACCAGTAGTACATCGTTATAGTCTAGCAAAACATAAATTTTAGAGAATAGAAATGCGCGGATCCAGGGGAGGGACTCAGGGGTTGTAACTTACTCCTTGAGAAAGCAGTTTTTAAAACTGCGATATTTGGAATTATTATTTAATATCTATCTATCCTTTTGTTTGACCAACTATACTTTTTATAATTTTTTTAATTTATCTAAAATACTTATTTACATTTTAAATGTTTTCCATTTTATTCCAGGATATCAAAATAAACACAATATCTTAGAACAAAAATTAATAAAGATTTGTAAAAAAATTTAAATAATTTTAGGTAATAATTAAATTTATTAGATGAACTGGAAAAGATAACCGCTTAGAAACAAAATATTAGAAAAGGGCAATTGGAAATTTAAATAATTTTTAAAAAGCAGAATACTAATTAAATCCTACAAATGACAAAAAATCAAAGATCTATGTAAGATAAGTTGTATAGAACGCTTTGAAAATTTGAGAACTCGATACAATTAATTGATAAAATTGTGATTCGATATCATATCCATATTTATATGATGAAGAATCTCACTATTATCTCCTTGGAAAGGATTGTAATTGATATTCAGAATCGGGAACAAAGGCGAATGGCATTCTGTATACGCTTCAACGATTTGAAAATATTATCGCGTTAGTATTAAATAAAATTATATTATTCTATTTATATACTTAAATAATTGTATGAGGAAATTGATAATTTTAAAAAAGATCCTAATCAAAAGGTAAAACTTATTGCAGAAATGGTTGGGGCTAAAGAAACGAGACCTAGAATTACAGATTGTTGCTTCAATATAATATTTTTAAAAATCTTTCCAATAAATGTTATACTTAGCCTTTTTTAATTAGAAAAACTGTTGCATAGTTATCTTGCTGATAACGCAGAAGAATATTTTTAATTTCAATTGCACTTGATGATGTTCTTTCGCAGGTTAGTGGGAGATTTTCAGAAGACACAAAGTTAAAAAATCAGATGTATAGAGAAAGGGTTGAGGCTGAAAAATATTTTCAAACTAATAAGATTGAAGAGCTGTTTAAGAAGCACAATGATACTGCAAAGGTGGAAAGCTTTTCCTTAATAAGTATTCGTCGACATTAATACATGCCAAGAGAATCCCCCATAATTATTTTCTATATTATTTTAATCTTTGGCATGTTCATATTACATACCACTTTTGCATATTTCACTTTAAAATATTTATAGTTTTGAAACCTTTTTATATCATTTTTTTTTAAAATAAACATAAAAATTGAGTATACGTTTTTGTTAAAATGGATTTTATTTTTTAAACCACTTTCTATTCCTGGATCCGCACCTATAGATATATTTTATATCCAATTCCAGTAGATCATAACCGTTATTACATAATATATACGATATAGAGTCCATTGAGATTTGGAAACTCTTAATTTCGAATCATTTACTATTTAAAAATTTAAAAATTCTGATTTTGCCAAATGTGTAGAGTACATACAATCTCAGATAATTTTCGCCATAAAGGTTTGTATATTTTTTAATTTATATTTAAAATTCTAAAAGAGTTTTTTTAAATTTCACGGCAAAATAATTTGAAATTCGCAATGTTGGTACTCCATACATACTGAAATACATTTCAGGTTAAGTTAGATATTTAAAGTTTAGAAATCTGTTTTATTGGCCATGGATTCTATATCCCAATACAAATATGTATAATACTAGAAATGGATGCATCCCGGCCTATATATATATATACTATTTAGGTTAATATTTTCATTACATTCTACTATCTAATCTATTGATCTTTTTTTTATCTACTGTACATTTATATAATATATATATGTGAAAATCGTAAATAATTCCGTTGATTCTTCGTAACCATGCACAGTTTTTGTGATATACCTAGATTACAATATAATTTATTTGGTAGAATGGTTTCGCTAAGTAAGGATAAAATCAGATTCAGCAGGTTTAAATTTAAATAGAATCACAAACCTAAAATATTTTATATAGAAAGAAACGTTTATTTTTGAGCAGCCCTAAACAAATTAAGAATTAACTTCTTAACAAACCTAAATGATAGAAGTTAGTGACACAATCTTTTAAAATTTTTAAATATAAGGCTAAGAGATTTTTTAAAAACTAATATCTTTTGGAGATTTAAGACTTATATTTTGGAAGATAGAAATGGAAAAAGTATGTTGGGAATATTCAAATTTGAATCCTTGATATATAAAATTTTGAATTTGATGATTAACAAGTGAGTGAAATTAAGTTCTTATAATTTAAGTACGTGAAAAGGGGTCAAATAAGTGTGTTTCTAAATTAAAAATTGTTTTGGATGCACTCAGTTAAAATAAATTGCTAAGCACGCTTTTGTTCAATTGATTAAGTATTTGTTTCTATATGCAAATCGTGTATAAATGCCTAAAAATTAAAAGCATATATATATAAAACCAATATATAAATAAATATCCGTCGATTATTCTAAAACATTTTTTTTTGTAAATAAAATAAGCAAGAAGAGCATAATTCTGTCCACGATCCGCTATTAAATAAATATCCAAATAAACTCGAAAATATTAATGCCTCGCCTATACCTATCGTTCCCGTTACAACTCATTCTAAAAAATCGGAAGCGATTGAGAAGTTTCTAGCTCTCACAAGTACTAATATGCATCAAAAAGATACCCATAAAATGGCCATTCCACCATCTATGCCACCCGGAGAAGATCAACAACAATACGCATATTATTATGGAGAAGAGTAGAAATTATTTTTTTAATAGATGTAAGAAGATTTTTTTAAATTGGTTATAATATAGGTATAATAGTAGTTTCAAACTGTCTTCCAAATTACCTTTTCTATGTAAAGATTATAAATATGTGTATACTACTAAGTTAATATTAATGTATTGTAATTATATTTAATATGTAGATGTACTTGCAAATTAAAGTTTTTAACAAATAAATAATTATATTGGACATGATAATTATAATTTTAATAGTATAACCGATTTTAAACTGATATAAAGAGGAAATATATAGCTAGCTCTTCCATCTTAGGGACGTGAAAAGTTTTTTCGATAGTGTCATCTCAGGAGCATCGTTTTCTTTCATTTGTCATATATTTTAATATTTTATTTGATTAATTGACAATAATTTAACAGCTTAAATTTCTTCCCTTTATCGATTTCTAAAATTGAAATCATTGGTCAACTTTTCTTAATTTCTTTATAACTATAGTTATGCTGTCACAAATAACACGAATATTAATTTTAAATCTGAATGAGAAATTTTGAACAATCTTTTATACTATGTTTATCAAAAAAAAATAGAGTTTGATATCTACCACTAAGTGTCACTGTTTTTTAATATTCGTATTTTATTAAAGAATATATGGAACTATGTATTAGCAAATCTTATAAAAAATATATCGAGTTTATAGAAAAGTGAGATAAATAAAATGCTTTTGGTAATAAAATAACTCGACCTTCAATTTTTTTTCAAAAACGGGCTAGATAGGTTCTTATGTGTTGATTTTTAACAAATTTTTTTATAATTATAAATTATAATATTTAGGTTATCAAACAAGTTTTTATTAACACCTAACAAAAATGATAATTCTGTAAGTTGAAAATATTATCAAAAGAAGTTCTTATACTCATAAAATTATGTTTTTTTAATCCTTAAAGAATAAAGACTAATTCTGATGTTTATATCAAACACCCGAAAAAACTTTTCCCACAGTGTCAGGCCTTATTAGCCGATTAAATATAAAATTAATGCAAGATAACGCTCCTTCGCATAGCGCTTTATACACAGGAATTTTTGTCATCGAATTGCTCACAATTTATAAAATCTACTTAATGGCACCCCCTAGCATCCCTGATCTAAATTACTGGATTATCAACTTCAACTTCAAATTTAAGATTTTCGTTTATAAAAAGGCTACATTTTGGATCTTTAGAGGAACTTGAAAAGAAAATTGGAAAATTGTGGCCCTTAATTTCACAAAAAAAATTAAGCTTGCCATCGGTCCGTGGAAGAAGATATTGTAGGTTGTTAGACAAAAAAAAGGAGGACTGACCCAACATATCTTTATTAATAATATTTAAGTATTTTGATAATTCTATAATAGTATAAACAATGATTAAACAGTATTTTTTTTAAATTTCTATTTATTCATTAATAATTTTATAAAAAAACATGTTTCTAATAATTATTATATAACTTCATACATTTTATGTAAATGCCTCATAATCTTTTTTCATGAAATAAAATTTGTTAAAATATAGACATTTTTGGGTTTCTAATAATGTTCAATTTTTTGAAAGGCGATAGAAGAACTATGAATAAGCACATTTCTGCAAAAAAACATATTTTAAAAAATTTATCACCTAAGAGGTTTTGCAGTGTGACCTACGATTTCTTCAAAAAAATATTATTTTTAAAAAAACGAATAAAGCGTTTTAGAACTGTACAAATTTCAATATTTCTTTCTTCTACTTATAGCTATGGTCACGAAATATAAATGATTAATAGTTAGTTTACTTCCTAGATCAAGAGTTTACACTAGTCTTTGCAATTTGTAATGAGATCAGGATCGGGCCGCGGGTTTTATGATTAAAGAATTGAGTAGGTGTTACTAAAATCGGGCCGAGATTAAAAAAATAATTCATGTTTATCTTCTTTTATTAAAAATAAAATTTTGATGGAATTAGTAGAAGTCTACATGACCAAAAATTCGTTGGAGGCAAACCCCCCCCCCTTTATCTACCCCTAACCCATAAAATAAAGTTTCTACTTCGGCCGAGATATTCGTCCAACCAATATACTAAAAATATTTAAATAAGCCACTGTTTATAAAATCCCAAAAACATCCTAATTAAAACTATTTCAGGTATCATAATTTAGGCTAAAAATAGCACATAAATAATAGCTTGGTGATTCAACTTTTTGTTACTAGTCATTATCTAAAAATGACACAGGCGTGTATAAATTCAAATCTTACTAAAATATTATATGTGAATGAAGGATTTCGAATTTAATTACAAATGGCCCCTATTCCCCCCCCCCGCACTCTCGTCTTATGTAGAGTAGCCACTGATTAAAACAAAACAATTCGTTTTCATTATATTTAACTCTATAAAAGAATTATAATATATATTTTGATTAAAATTTTTGAACTATCCAAAAATTGGCAAAAAAATTAATTTGCATGGAGCTGAATACGTATGCAATTCTTAAAAATAAAAGTAGGATAAAATTACGATTCCAAAAAACACGACCGATAAATGATCACAAAAAAAGTATTCTCCAAAGAAACTCATTGTGTTTGCCAGTATCACTTAAAATTAAAACCAGAGGTCATCTCACTACTCCTAAAGTGGAATTAAAGAAATTAGTTCTTATAAAAATGGCTACTTAAAAATATTAAACTCTGAATGGGGAAAAATGTGAACTAGCTTATGTTTTAAAAAGAAGAACATACTCCAGAAACAAGAGGGAAAGGTAAAATAAGCTAGATTGATCGTGATTACAAATTAAATTATATTAATGACACAGAAAGACGACAAAATCGAATTAAAATTCCTTGAACGCCAGAAATCATTTATAGATATTAATAAAATTGACGAAAGGCTCTCAAACAATAGATTGAAGAAATTTATATAAAAAAGGGAAATAATATAATGATATCGATATCTAAAAGTTAAATAACAATAGAATAGTTCATGCGCGTAACCAATGGAGAGGTGAGCGGAATTTTACCCATCGCAAATTTTTTTTCTCCCCTACACACCTCCCACCCCCCTCTACCAAAAAATGTATGCAATATATCATTATAAGGAAGATTTGAAAGGATAATTAGTAAAAGTTAATAACTTTTTAAAATAACGACTAAAATTCAGATTTTTTTAAAAAAAAGGATTAAAAAGTGAAAACCCATATTTTTATAAAAATCTAATATAGCCCATAGCTTACAAAAGTGGACTAAAGATCTCCAATAAAATTCATATGGAAAAATTAATCTAATACCCCCCCCCCCCCCACTTAGCAAAATCCTGTATACTAATGGAATAGTTTCAGAAAATATCGAAGGGAATATATATAAAACTGTGTAGTACTATTACTATGAGAAAGAAGATTTAAAAAAATGTTAAATATAATCCAAGCCTTTGATTTAGCTATGTAGGACAATTTATTAAAAAAGGAAGACAGGCGTGCATCTAATAACGAATAAAAGTGGTTCAATAGCTACATCGATTATAATCTAATTACCGTGAGAAGATCTTTGAATATAAAAATAGAAATGAATTAACCGAGATAACAAGTTATCAACGTACTTTATAGCTATGTGATCATTAATTATGACTTTCATTAACTCAATCTTATTATTGATATCCCAAATATCATATCTCCATATTTTTGTTTAGATCCTTATCAATGCTAAATCATATTTATACATTTAAACCTATTTATTAACACTACCACATTCGCTAAATAAATTCATAAACAATAAAAATAACAGGACTTTATAAGGTCTCTGAAGTTTTGGAATGCTTTGAAACCTATGCCAAAATTTAATGTTTTAATTGCACCTATTTTTGTTTCATATTATAAGTTGTTAGTAAAATAATAGATGATAGCTAAGACTGACTAATGACTTTAAGAAGAATTCTGTAACAAATGATAATATTTAGTGCTTGTGTTTTATATCATACATATAATAACCGTTTATGATTTATAAGCAGAATAAGTAAGTTTTGATATCGGGCAAAAATTTAAAATAATTAAAAATATATTCTAAAACTTAAGCCAATATATTCGTCCTGATATCGATAAAATTAACCATTGAGTTATGTCATAATCTAAATAGAAAGAGTAAAATTGGCAAAATGACTTGAAATAATTTCGGAAACCTATACCAATATTTCGAGCTTAATTTATGCCTTCATATTATATTAGGATATCTACAGATACCGTTTATGGGTTATAATCTAAATAGCCAAAATTAAAAATTACAGCACTAATTCTCTTGTGTGTAGAAATATTTAGTGCCTAATTTATGTCTCCATATTTTTCAAACGAAAATTGAATCAACCAAAAGTGAACTATGAGAAAAATAAGAAGATTTTGATCTTTTTAATATCAAGATTCAAGAATAATGTGACACAAATTTTAAAACACCTGCCAATATTTAGTGCGTTAATATTAATAAAGCCTAATATAGGGGGAATCACCCATACTGAGTTATGAGTAAAATAAAATAATTTAGGCCTGGAAACCTAAGCTAATATTTTATTGGGGTAATTGGGTGGGGGTGGGACTAGAAATCTCCCCTTGCTTAATTTGCCGTTTTCATAAATAACATTTAAGGCTAATTTTAAAAAAAAATCCAAAACATTTCCCCCCTTCGCCCCAATAAATGAATACAATATATCATTAACCATATTTTTTTTAAAAAAAAATTGTGTATAAGTTAATCATATCTTAAAATAATGTCTATAATATAAATCTTGAGAAGAAAATAAAACAAAAAAATGTAATCCACCAAAGGTCTTCAATGAGGGAGGCGAAATAAAATTTTAAATTATCCCCCCCCCCCTCACAATATTTAGTGTCTTATTTTTATTAATACTAATATCAAAGGGTATCCCGATATTAAATTATGACCAAAATAGAAGCGTGAATGATGATTAGATAAATTCTGAAACCAATGCCTAAATTTAGTGCTTATTTTGCTTCATATTCCCTTTCAAAAAAAATAAATAATAATATTTTTTTAACATAAAAAAAAATTATGCCCTTCTATTATCATATTCAGATATTTTATATTAAAAGTTATTATTATTATTATATTTCCTTTTTAGCATTTAGAATATCATAATAATACATTTCTTAAGGATTCATTCAGATATTGTATTTTATGGTTTTTTTCTTTTTTAAAAAAATGCTTTCCGATTAGAAAATCAACTTTTGATTACTTTTATTTTATGCATTCATTTGTAATTCAAAAATAAAATTCGGGTATGTTAAAAAAGTCGAATATGGAGTTTAGCGATGAATACAAAATGTACGCAGATATCATTGACCTCCATACTGTTGAAACATGATCAAATTAAAATAGTATAATTTAACAGTTTTAGTGAACAAAGAGCTATATTGAATGTTCAATATTCCTTAGCATTTTGATAAAATAAATATCAACGGTTAATTTTAAATCTCAAGAAAAATATTGACAAATAAATAATGTAATAAGGGACGAATTACGACATCAACTTTCCTAGTTAAAGAACAAGAAAAAGACCTAATACAAATACCTTGCTAAAATATTTCTCATATTATTGAATTTATTAAATTTCAATTTTTTTATTTCAAAATCTATTCTTCATATATCAATATATTACAATATAATTTTTCTTCTTTTTTTATAAAATGTCTCAATTTTTATTAATTCAATCCACAAAAAGTCAAAAGTTAATAGTAAAAACAAACAAAGTCAATTTTTTATCACTTCTCGAAAAATAACAAAAATAAATAATATTTTTGATTGACATTTTATAATATATATGTATAAATATATATCATAATAGTACAAAACTACAACACGCCCACTCTTCATAGGCCACGTGTTCATTATCCCTAAATATAATTTCATATAATTTATAATATTCGCTTCATTTTCATAATCTCCAAATTCTCTTCATTTATTTGATATCATTCCTTCATAATCCTCATGTCTTACATTTGTGTCATAGCTCTTGGTCATCTATACTCCCATATTTCAATCATTTTCTTATCTTCCAACACATCCGGGTTATATGTAAACATATATGATAAATATATTTTCAAAATATTATAATCAAAATATATGAAACTTCTAAATATAACTTCTTTCCCAACATAATTACTCAATATTTTGGTCTCAAATGAAATTTGAATTTTCATTTACATTTGTATTATAAAAAAAACTACATATTATAATAAATTTGTGATCTACGCTATTATTTTGTTAAAATTTAATATAATTATGTAAATATAATATTGTACAATTTAATAATAATATGTAAATATAATTTTGTGACATATATATAATATTTTGTTAACATTTGTAAATACAATTCTGTGACATATATACAATATTCTGTTAACATTTGTAAAATAACTTCTGGTTTTGCCATAGCCTTTCAAACTTTTATCTCAAATCAAAATAATTCAGGTGCTTATCATGTTATTAATTCAGATGTTGGAATTGAAAGTATTCAATACACTAATTGACAATTACTAAATTATATTTATAGGTAATGGTGATCTCCCTTTAGAAGTAGCCAATGTGTTAATAGATTTACATCAAAATATTAGTGGTAAAAATATGTTTGGCTATTTTTTTTTATTAATTTTAAAAAAAAATTAAATACAGAATGTGACATATTATAGTAACCCTTGATGTATAATATAGCTAGGCTATTTTTTAATTATATTTAGGCATGATCTTGGAATAATTAAAAAAATATTACATCTTTTTTAAAGATAAATAATAAATCAATAATTATTTATTTGCTTTATTTATTTTTTTAAGTATCTGGTTCTGTCTGATCTTTTCATAAATATTAGAGCTCCATATTAATCATATTAATATATGATTTTTATATTTATTAAGATCCTCAATTTATAAATCTCAAAAAGGAAAACTGCTTCTCTTTTTCCAAAATTATTTATATCAATATGCTTATCAAAAAGATGATAGAATACACTATCATTGCAGAAAGGTTGGCTGCAAGGCTTCATGTAAATTTGATGGAATTTACACAACCTATGGTTTGCATGAACACCAAAATGAAATTGGTCAGTTTGAAAAACTGAAAACTCACAAGGTTCTAGAGGATATTGTTGCCGAAAATCCTCTAGAGACAAGGCACAATATTTATGAAAAGGCCTTGAATAAAAGATGCCTGGAAACGCCCTCCATCGAAATGTATCCAGAGGCAATGCCCTCATTTGTTTCAATTAAGAGTATAATTGACAGATTGTTACAAAAAAAATCGGCCCACTTTGACTCAGTCTGTGGATGAACTAGTATTATTACTAGAATACATCACCACAAATAAGGGGGAGATTTTTTTAATTAATAATGATAATAATATGCTTGTGTTTGGTACATGTGAAATGCTAAAACTTGTAGAAATATGTGATGGTGATAGCATGACAGCATCTTTTATGTCGTTCCTCGACTGTACTGTCAATTGTATAGTATCCATATAATGTATTAAGAAGTTATGATACCGATTATATATGCCCTCCTCCCCGAGAAAAATAGAGGGACATATATTGAATTATTTCAAATTATCTTGCAATTTTGCTCGATGAAAAATATCCGATTCAATCCTTGATTTGGACAAACTGATTACGAGGCCTCAGCTATATCGGCACTTAGGTTTGTTTTTCCCAATATGTCCATAAAAGGTTTATTTATAACATTGTATATTATAATTAAAAAAATTAAGGCTGTTTTTTTCACTAATCCCAGGCTCTTTAGCGTAAATGTCAGGCGCTGGGTTTAGTTAGCGGTTATTTGCATAATACTACCATTCATCAAGTTGTTAGACGAATGACCACTTTGCCATTTTGCAAAAAAGAACATATTTCTGAGGTACGGGCATCATGCCATGCTCTGTCTGCTGAATATCCTTTGCTCAAAAATTTTATGGAGTATATGGATTTTACATAGCTTGGAGTTAATGCCATATTCCCCCAAAATATATGGACCAGGTAATTAAAACATTTAAATATTAACTTTACTTATAATCAATTTAGGTATCAAGTTGACGGCCCTAGAACAAACAACCACCTGGAGGGGTATCATCATGCCCTCAAGAGAAAAACAAACGTGGCTCATCCAAATATTTATTGTCTGATAAATATTTTAAAAAGACACAAACATTCGAGTGAGCTTAAGGTCTTACAAATCAATAGTGGGTTGAACGTGAGGAGAAAAAATAAAAAATACGTTCAATTAAATATTAACATTGATAATCTAACTCGTATATACGAGCGTACAAATGAAATATATCCTTTTTTAGATAATGTTTCATATTTTATAAAACAACAATCATAACCAGGGTTGCCAGGTCAAAATTTTCAAATTGTGGGAGAAATTCGGTATTTTGTGGGAGAAATATGGAAATTGCTAAAAAAAAAATTTGCGGGGGCCGGGATTTAGAATTGACTTAGTTATCCGCTTATTATTTTTTATAAATAAAAAATCGAATCTATTTTCCAAAATAAAATAGGTAATTATTTTTCAAAATAAAATAGCCAACTATTTTTCAAAATAAAATAGCCAACTATTTAAAATAAAATAGCCAACTATTTTTCAAAAATAAAATAGCCAACTATTTTTCAAAATAAAATATCCAACTTTATTTTTCAAAATAGGTAATTATAGTACGACACAAAATTTCTTAAATACTATCTTTATTATTAAAATAACATATTGATTTATTAAAATATATTAATTTTGTTTAAAAATAAAAACCAACGATCTTTTTTAAATACAAAAGAATGTAAACAAGATAAAATTTTATAAAAAAATTGTAATTTTACAATGTAACAAAATATATTTTATGCTAATGTATAAATAAGATTTTATAAAAAAACAAACAATTTTAAATTTACAATGTAAAAAATAATTATAATCAGTGCGGGGAAGTTGTTCTACAGTATTTAGTTAATACAATGGGGGAAGGGAATATGATATTTTGAGGCATCAAAAATCTTCAAAGCATAAATCAGTACAGGGCAGTCTATCAACATCTATTGCAAAACAAAAATATTCTTCAAAAATAAGAAATAATACAGATGAAACTACAGTTGCGGAAATGGTAAATACATATCATGCAGTACAACATTCAGAGAACTACTTAACATCACAATGTTGGTAAAATCTTTCCCCATAATATTTAACGACTAATATAAATGAAAAGTATACTTTGTAGAACACAAATGAGCAAGGCTATCATCAATGTTTTAGGATATAAATCCAGAAGGTCAATTATATCATATTCCCCCCCCCCCATTGTAGTAACTAAATACTGCAGAACATATTCTACATTTAGCATGGCTATCCGTAAGCCTCATCAAAACATATTTTTGCTCCCATAACTTGTTATATTCACATATATATTTTCATCTTTTATTCACTTTCTCGGATTCTATAGTATATAAAATATAAAAAGATAATCAATTTTGTTAGGATATTTAAAGAAAAATTAATTATCAAAGTGATATTTTATTAAAAAAATGATTTATATGAACTAAAAACATATCCTAATTTTTATATGCTGATGGTACGCATATTTTTAAAATGATAATATTTGGTAGATGTCGTTTGTTATAACTGAGCTATTGTTGAATAATATATCAATTATATTTATAATCTTTTGCTTGACATATACTTTATGGAATAGTATATAAGTAAGTAGTGAAAATATTATTTAATCAATATTATTCATCCACTAATAAAAGAATTAGAGATTAGAATAATATCCACTTCTAAAAGTTCTATTCTTCTAACGCAAAAATTTTGAAAATGTCGAGTGGAGCACTGCAATTCTAGATAACGATATAAAATATATTAAGTAATTTAAAATATATTTATAATAATTATACATACTGTTCTAACTTCTATTCTTTCTAACACAAAAATTTTGAAAATGTCGAGTGGAGAATTTTATAAAAAATATATTTTAGAGCGGAAAAATAAAATAAAAGAAGTAGTCATATTTTTCGAATAAATATTTAAAATTTATTTTAAAAATAATCAAATACTGTCTCTCAAAATTATTATTTATATATTAGAAACATTAAAATGCTAAAAAAAAATTGTGGGAGAAATTAAAAAATTGTGGGAGTGAGATGTATGTGGGTAAACTAAAAAATTGTGGGAGACTCCCAGTGATGGGGGGAGACATGGCAACCCTGATCATAAGCCGTATTTATTTATATTTCTTTTATATATTTAGATTTTTATTATTATCTTGCTATATATGGTATACTTTATTTACATTTTTATAATTATTTTGTATAATAATGTAACTTTAATATAAAAATTTATAAATAATTTTTTTTCGCGCATATTGTATACATATTTCAGTAATAAAAATACTTATTTAGTAGATGCTTTGACCTAAAATTGTTGCTTATAGAGGGAAATGACATATAATAATTAGTGTTGTTGAACGAAGTTCGTTTTTTTGAAAAAAGGTGATGAACGGCGTTCCTTTTTTTTGACGAACTTTGAACGTGAACGCGTTCCTTTTCTTTGATGAACGCGTTCAATTTTACGTTCGTTCAATTTTAAAAACACTTTTTATTTTTATTTATTTGAAAAATTAATATTAATCCGCATTTTTTAACAAAAAAGTCTTATATTTTTATTTATTTAAAAAATTAATATTTAATCCAATTTTTTAACAAAAAAGTCTTATATTTTTTGATCAGCTGTTTTTACTTTTTCCTCTTTCATATTGCAATTAACGTACCATAACGTGCTACTGCTAGAGAAGATAAGATTAAAGTTTATTAATTTGAATATTTTATATTTTAATTTAATAGATTAGAATTTGCATGGATATAAATATTTCATCATCAGATTCTGAAAATCAAAATTCAATATTAGATGAATTAGAATTACCATGGCCCAAATATCAAAAATATTTCACTGTTTTAAAATCAAAAGGTAATTCAACAGTTACCAAATGTAAAATGTGTCCAAAAAGTATTATATCAGTGTCAACATCTTCAAGCTGCAATTTAAAAAGACATCTGATTGTAACATTAATTATTTTATATTATATAATATGTATAACTATATAGCCAGTTAATAATTTATTTTAATTGTTCTAAGTAAAAATAATTACATAATATAATATATATATAGTTAATTATAATAAGGCATTTTAATATTAGTATTAGTCCATTCTTAGCATAGATATGAAAGGGAAACTAGTATTTTTATGGGAGCTAATTTTGTTTATCAATGTATTTAAAATAGGGGAAAATAAGATATATACTGTGATATGTAAAATTTTAAAAAACAAATATTAAAAGAATATATCTTTTGTCAAGAAAAAGATTCTTTTCAGACTAGTTAAAAATGTCAAAAAGTACTGAGTACAAGATACAAAAGGATCTTGTATCTTAGATACAAGTATTTGTGGTACTGCCAAACACTGATTTTAGAATTATTTTATAAGTCATAACTTTGCTATTACCAATTTAATAAAATAATATTATCTGTAGCATAATTTATCAAAAATTCCTTAATTTTTACAGAGTTCTCATGATAGTATGATGCAAGAAATTAATGATCATTTAACAAATTATAGTGATACAATTAAAAAAAAAGTAAAGGCTGAGAAATTTAAACAACAGACACTCTTACATTATAAAAAAATGCATCAAATGTGATTCAATCACAAATTGATGATGCAATAATTAACTTCATTATAGAAGAACTAGAGCCTTTTAATATTGTTGAAAAACCTGCTTTTGTAAAAATGATAACCACATTACAACCAAATAAAAAGGTTATGTCACGCCCGACCCTTGTGTCAAAAATATCAAAAGATTATAATATCATGATAGATAAAATGATAACTTGTTTAGGCAATAAAACAATTCTTTGCATCACAGCAGATTCATGGTCATCATACTCGGTATTTTGTACATTAAACTTTGAATATATCAATTTGTTTATATTATTAGTCCGTTTTTAGGCATGACTGTACACTGGTTAGATGCTGTCACTTTAGAAAGAAAACCGGCATGCTTAGCTTGCCAAAGGCTAACTAGCAAACACACATGATTATTTAGCTGAAACAATTTCAAACCTTCTAAAGAAATTTAAAATACATAATAAGGTAACATTATGTGTCACTGATAATGCAAGAAACTTTTTAAAGGCCTTTAGGTATATATAAATAGTCTATATTTTAATTTTTATATTTAAAAAAAATTATAGATTATTTGAGAAAATATCTGAAGATGAGGAAGATAAAATTGAATCATTATCATTAAATGAGGTGTTTGAAAATCAAAATAGGGAGGAAAACTTTATCTCCTCAAACATCACTCTTGTGCTTGCCACAATCTTAATTTAGTGGCAAGTGTTGATGCTGAAAAAGCATTAGAAGATGTATCTTTTAAAAGAATATTAAATAGTGCATTTGATAAATGCAAAAGTTTATGGAACAAACAAAATCAGTCAACATTTGCTGCAGACTTAAAGAGTAATTTGTCAAGATTACTTATTAGGCCTGTTATTACCCGACGGAATTCTTATTATAATTCTTTGAAATTAATAGATTCCTTAGTAAAAGAAAATTCTAGTTTGTTTGACAAAATCTGTGATATGGGAGGATTAGCTAGACTCTCAAACAATGATAAAAAATTTTTGGAAGAGTACTGTATTGTAAGTCCTAATAAAATTTTTTAGAATAAATATTATAATGAATTTTTTTAAATATTAAAATAGATCATGGAGCCTATTGCAACATCTCTCACTATCTTAGAAAGTGAGGAAAAGATGCATTTGGGATGTTTGACCCCGACAATAACAATAGTTATTATAAAATTAAACAAACTCAGTGGTCTAAAATATGGGCAACCATTGATAGATGCTGTATTAAATGGGATTAATAAAAGGTATTAAACCTATCACTATCAAATTAATTACATATATTTTATTTTTTTAAAGATTTCAACATATATATGAAGATCAATATCTTCTTTCAGCAATTATACATCCGATATTCAAGCTTCAATGGCCTTGGATAAAGCTTCCACAAAATGAACCTTTAAAGAATAAACTTATAGCTCTTTGGAAAAAAGGCATTGAAACCCCAAGAATTGATAATGAAAGAACTGTCAATTCCGAGATATCTTTTTTTTTGACGAGGAAGAAGAGGGCAGATTGGAGGATAATAACAGAGCTCAATTTTTTGAAACAATGGATAAAACATTAAATGTTTTTAATAAATTCCCCCTTTTAAAAGAATTGTTTATCAAGTATAACACCGCAATCACTTCATCTGCCCCTGTTGAGCGAGTTTTTAGTATAGCTAACGCTGTATTAACTGCCAAGCGTTCATGCCTATCAGATGAAAATTTTGAAAAACAATTATTATTAAAAATTAATAAGAAAATTTTTTTATAAATTTATTTTTTTATCGCTCTATTATATTGTATTTATAATTATATTATCAAAATAAAACTATTATTTTTTATCATGGCTAATATATTGTGTTGAAAAATATAAGGCAATTTATTTAAATTAAATTTAAAAAAAAAATTATCATAAAATTTTGAACGCATGAACGCGTTCCTTTTTTTGAATTTGAACGTGAACGCGTTCGATTTTTGTCAATGAACGTTGAACGCGTTCGATTTTTTTAAAAATGTTTACAGCACTAATAATAATACATAAACTGATGATTCATTCATTAAACCTTACTTTAAAATGTATAGTCGTAACATTGTAAATATATTTTTAACTGCTTGTAAAAATTTTGATAAAATACGAATCCTTTGGGTGAAAATTATTTTTTATAAAAAGAAAGACCAAAGCATTTAAAAGAGTTTTTTATTCTGCCAAAATATTGTAAAAATTATAAAATTCTAGTGACTCACAGGATTGTTTAACACACATGTTCAAGTGGTGTCTTATGATTCTTTTCCGATTTGGGTTGATTTAAAAAAAATATTTTTTTGTGAGTGTTTATTTAGTCTTCATTTTTCTAATAAATTATATCAGCGTCGAGAGAAAAAACCCTAACTCCACCCGAAAAAGATTTTTTACTGCCTATCCCCAGGAAGCATACACTCTAATTCTGAAATAAAAATAATATATATTTATACTATTTTTAAAAAATTACTATTATTTTTACTACCTTAAAAAATTACATGAGTGAAGCAAATTTAATATTATCTATTTTTAAAAATAAATAACGAGAAAATCATGGGAATGTAATTTTACATATAAATAATAAATGTTGGGGAAGTAAATAAAAAAATGGCTATTTTTTAAATAAATAAAAGAGGTTTAGAATATTTTTATATTATATTTTTATCTGTGTCTTATAATTGCAAATTGTATTATTGAAAATTTATTAAAAATGATTTAATTTAAGAATTTTTGATGTGAAGCAATGGATTATTAATAGGAAGATAAAAACCAAAAGGATTAATATGAAAAATATGAATGGCTCACTGGATATGGATTTTCTATATCCCTATATTGTTGGTCGCCTATTATTCTTGAAGGAAAAATATGTTTGGAATTTGAAGTCGATAATTCAATTAAAATCATTTGCCAAAAATTGAATTAAAAATATGATAGATTCAGGCGCAAAATATGAAACGAAATTTTACTCAAAAACAAGGACGAATTCTGCTGATTTATAAATTTTAATTTTTTGTATGGTTAGACTTATAAAAAAAAAATGATTTTCTATTGCTTCCCTGGTAGTATTTGATGCTTCGTCACTGTCTGAAGATTTTGCGTATAGATGGCAAGAAGTTTTATTAGGTTCCATAAAATTATTTTGAATAAAATCTTATCGGGCCATTTTAAAAAATCGAAAGCGGGCTTTTAACAAAAATAAATTACTTAATAAAGAATTAAAATATTTATATATAATAATAGTTAAATAGTATAGCCATAATTTACAAAATTGTAATATTTATTTTAGATTATATAATTAAAGTTTTATAATATATACTACAACTTTTTATATAATTAATCGTTTAAAAATTATATGGGAATATATTTATAATTATATAACAATAGTCTCATAATATTATAATGATTTTTATATTAATAATTTATAATTACATATTAGTAATTTATAAAATAATTTATATATTAATAATTTAGACTTCTTTACATTTTCATCATTTAATATCTCGCTATTTTGATAATCGCTATTGGGTTTAGTTAGCTTATATTTGCATAACTTTGCCATTTTGCAAGGAAGAACATGTTCCTGAAGTACAATCATCATGCCATGCTCTGTCTGCCGAATATAATTATTCTGCTTTACCGTTTTAATAAATCAAATGAGAGATAAATGTTTTTCATTGTTTACCTAGTTTGGTCACTGTTATAGCTATTCACCAGTGTTGTTAAAATAGCGCGCTACTTTTTTCAGTAGCGGTAGCTATAGCGCGCTACTTTTTTTAAAAAATAGCGATAGCGGTAGCTCGCTACTAATTTAGAAAGTAGCTTCAATTTTACATAATAAATACATCTAAAAATTATTAAAATATATTTTTTATAAAATCTAAAATTATAATCCTTTTATTTAATTTAATTTTGAAATTTATATTTAAAAATATACATTATTGTTATATATTAGATATAAACAGTTGTTATCACGTATAGTGTTGCGTAATCGGCTAATTTTAGCCGACTAAAAACGGCTTAGCCGAGATTTTAGGTGGAAAAATCGGCTAAGCCTAATTAGGTATAGCCTAAAAATCGGCTAAAAATCGGCTAAACCTAATTAGGCTAAGCCTAAAAATTGGCTAAAATAAATTAGTCAAAATTCTGCCTCGATGCTTAGCATTAATTATTATTTATTTATTTTAGTAAAATAATTTATTTTATTTATATTTAATGTAAATATTTTATTATTATCAACAAATAAACATGATATGATTTAATATTTTTTATTTATATTATTATATTTTGAAATGAAAATAAATTTATTTATTTGATGTTTTTTTAATAAAAAAAATAAAATGCTGCTATATTGTAAAATTGTAATATTCTTTTTAATATAATTTATTAGTGATTTTCACAATCTTCTTTATAAATACATCTTTTATTGAGGAATTATATTGTAAATTATATTAGATAAATATCTTTTAGGTGAAATCTTTTATCATTTTTTTTAAATTATCTTTTTTATTAAATGAGGTGGATTTTATGAAACTTTTTTGATGATTTTATATGATCTTTTTAAGGATAATATTTTAATGTGACAATTGTCATAATCGTTATTTTATAAGTTTTTGGAATTTTTTTGAAGAAAATAGGTTAAAATAAGTATTAATAACATGTATAAATATAAATTTAGTGAAGATGTACCAAAGAAAAGTGACAATTGTCATAATCGTTATTTTTAAAGTTTTTTGAATTTTTTTGACGACAATATGTTAAAATAAGTATTAATAACATGTTTAAATAAAAATTTAGTGAAGATGTACCAATAAGTGACAATTGTCATAATGGTTAATTTTAAAGTTTTTTGAATTTTTTTTACGAAAATTTGTTAAAATAAGTATTAATAACATCTGTAAATATAAATTTAGTGAAGATGTACCATAGAAAAGTGACAATTGTCATAATCGTTATTTTTAAAGTTTTTTGAATTTTTTTGACGAAAATATGTTAAAATAAGTATTAATATTATGTCTAAATATAAATTTAGTGAAGATGTACCAATGAAAAGTGACAATTGTCATAATCGCTATTTTTAAAGTTTTTTGAATTTTTTTGACGAAAATATGTTAAAATAAGTATTAATAACATGTGTAAATATAAATTTAGTGAAGATGTACCATAGAAAACTGACAATTGTCATAATCGCTATTTTTAAAGTTTTTTGAATTTTTTTGACGAAAATATGTTAAAATAAGTATTAATAACATGTGTAAATATAAATTTAGTGAAGATGTACCAATGAAAAGTGACATTTGTCATAATCGTTAATTTTAAAGTTTTTTGAATTTTTTTGAAGAAAATATGTTAAAATAAGTATTAATAACATGTGTAAATATAAATTTAGTGAAGAAGTACCAATGAAAAGTGACATTTGTCATAATTGTTATTTTTAAATTTTTTTGAAGAAAATATGTTAAAATAAATATTAAAAACATGTTTAAATTAAAATTTAGTGAAGATGTGCCATAGAAAAGTGACAATTGTCATAATCGTTATTTTTAATTTTTTGAATTTTTTTGACGAAAATATGTTAAAATAAGTATTAATAACATGTGTAAATATAAATTTAGTGAAGATGTACCAATGAAAAGTGACAATTGTCATAATCGTTATTTTTAAAGTTTTTGGAATTTTATTGACAAAGATATTTTAAAATAAGTATTGATAACATGTTTAAATAAAAATTTAGTGAAGATGTACTCTAGATAAGCGACAATTGTCATAATCGTTATTTTTAAAGTTTTTTGATTTTTTTTGACGAAAATAGTTAACTTGCATCGATATTGATTTTAAAATAGAAAAAAAAGTTTACCCAAATTTTAAACAAGATTGTCTGGTGAAAATTGGTAAAAAAATAATAATTTCTAACTTAGGATTAGATATTATGATATAAATTTTGCATATTAATTTCTGACCCGATGAACAAATGTAATAAAATGCCAATTTGCTCCTGTTTTTGGGGAAGAATCTATTATTACCATATGTTTTTCTATGGCATATACTCAGGCAATTTTAATTTTACAATCTATATTTTTACCCATTTACATCAAAGAAATTTTAAAAATAACGATTATGACAATTGTCACTTTTCTATAGTACATCTTCACTAAATTTTTATTTAAACATGTTATTATTACTCATTTTAACATATTTTCGTCAACAAAAATCAAAAAACTTAAAAAATAATGATTATGACAATTGTCGCTTATCTAGAGTACATCTTCATTAAATTTTTATTTAAACATGTTATATATACATATTTTAAAATATTTTCGTCAAAAAAATTCAAAAAACTTTAAGAATAACGATTATGACAATTGTCACTTTTCATTGGTACATCTTCACTAAATTTATATTTACACATGTTATTAATACTTATTTTAACATATTTTCGTCAAAAAAATTCAAAAAATTTAAAAAATAACGAATATGACAATTGTCACTTTTCATTGTCTTCACTAAATTTATATTTACACATGTTATTAATACTTATTTTAACATATTTTCGTCAAAAAAATTTAAAAAACTTTAAAAATAACCATTATGACAATGTAAATTTTCTATGGTACATCTTCACTAAATTTTATTTAAACATGTTATCAATACTTATTTTAACATATTTTCTTCAAAAAAATTCAAAAAACTTATAAAATAACGATTATGACAATTGTCACTTTTCTATGGTACATCTTCACTAAATTTTTATTTAAACATGTTTTTAATACTTATTTTAACATATTTTCTTCAAAAAAATTCCAAAAACTTATAAAATAACGATTATGATAATTGTCACTTTTCTATGGTACATCTTCACTAAATTTTTATTTAAACATGTTTTTAATACTTATTTTAACATATTTTCTTCAAAAAATTCAAAAAACTTTAAAAATAACGATTATGACAATTGTCAATTTTCTATGGTACATCTTCACTAAATTTTTATTTAAACATGTTATTAATACTTATTTTAACATATTGTCGTCAAAAAAATTCAAAAAACTTTAAAAATAACGATTATGACAATTGTCACTTTTCTTTGGTACATCTTCACTAAATTTATATTTACACATGTTATTAATACTTATTTTAACCTATTTTCTTCAAAAAGATTCAAAAAACTTATAAAATAACGATTATGACAATTGTCACATTAAAATATTATCCTTAAAAAGATCATATAAAATCATCAAAAAAGTTTCATAAAATCCACCTTATTTAATAAAAAAGATAATTTAAAAAAAATGATAAAAGATTTCACCTAAAAGATATTTATCTAATAAAATTTACAATATAATTCCTCAATAAAAGATGTATTTATAATGAAGATTGTGAAAATCACTAATAAATTATATTAAAAAGAATATTACAATTTTACAATATAGCAGCATTTTATTTTTTTTATTAAAATAACATCAAATAAATAAATTTATTTTCATTTCAAAATATAATAATAAATAAAAAATATTAAATCATATCATGTTTATTTGTTGATAATAATAAAATATTTACATTAAATATAAATAAAATAAATTATTTTACTAAATTAAATAAATAATAATTAATACTAAGCATCGATGCAGAATTTTGACTAATTTTTAGCAGATTTATATAGGCTTAGCCGATTTTTAGGCTTAACCTAATTAGGCTTAGCCGATTTTTAGGCTTAGCCTTATTAGGCTTAGGCGTAGTTTTTAGCCGATTACGCAACACTAATCACGTATCACGTACGTAAATTCCGTTATTGGTATGTCCTTGCTTTTATCTTATTTTATATTTCATTTTACATTTTATATTAAGCTTTATAAATTTTGTTATGTGTGAGATTGTTGAAGATATTGAAATTTCTTTGGAAAATGAGCAAAATATAGATGATCCTTTCCCAAAATTCAAGAAATACTTTAACCTTGAAGAAAAAATTAATACTGGATATCGGTTTCGGTGCAAGATGTGCCGCAAAATTATCTCTTCAAATCATACGAGCAGCTTTAATTTGAAAAAACATTTAAAGGTAATATATTAAACAAATTTAATATCAATGTGTAGAAAATAAATTAAAATAAAAAACCAATCATTTTTTTTATATATTCATAAATTTTATCTAAATTATTTAAAACATTTTAAAATAGTTATTTCAATCATTTTTATGTAGGGGAGAAGTGCCATGAATGGCCATGTTTTTGCTTTTTTGAAAAAAAGGTATTAGGAATAGGGTTTAACTAAACAAATTTGATATCAATGTGTAGACAAATTATTAATCTTTAAAATAAAATTTGAATTAAAGCTCTATCTATAATTGTTTATGAGCTAGATGAGGTTATGTGAAAGTTATTATAATATATTAATTAAGAATTTTATTATAAATATGAAATATTACAATATGAAATACTTGCAAAAGACCTATCTTATATATTTTTTCATTTTAGGTATATAAAAATTTAATTATAAACTAATTTAATAAGTATAAGAATCTAAATTTTTCATCATCCATTTAATGATACTTTATAAATTAATAACTTAATTATCTTTTTGTTAAACAGTTTAATTTCAATATAAAATTAACCACTCTCTATTTAATGACTTTATAAATTATTATATTAATTATCTACATGTAATAGACTATTTTAATAATTTAATCATTCATCAATTTATAAATTTATGTTTAATAAACTTAGTTAGACAATATTTTATTTAGAATTTTATAAATATGAAATATTACAATTAGAAATACTACATGTTATTCTTAATTTTTAGGCAATAAAAATTTAATTATAAGTATTAACATCTAAATTTATCATCATCTATTTAATGATAATATTTTATAAATTAATATCTTAATTATCTTTTTGTTAAACATTCTTATTTCAATATAAAATTAATCACTATCTATTTAATAATTATATAAATTATTATCTTAACTATCTACATGTTAAGGTGATTTTTAATAATTTAATCATTCATGATGTTTAATAAACTTAATTAGGCAATTATTAATACACAACAATAATGAAAGCCATTTTATTAATTTATAAATGAAACAATTATAGTATCTTTATTTACATACATAATAAACAAATAAATCATTGTTATTAGTACATTGAGTATGGGCCCATTCTTCACATTGCAGGCATTTAATCCACTCTTCACCTTTCTTGCTCTTTGAATATGCCTTCTTGCATATTGTGCAAAGCCACTCATCATTAGTTTTCTTTAGATTTTTTTTTTATTGTTTTTTTTAATATTTGTTAATTTATGTTTTTAATAAGGTGATGAGGTTAAAATTTCTGATTTCTTTCTCCTCTTGTCTTTTTTGATAATATTATTGCTATATAAAATTGGATGAGGTAGAATAGATTGCGAATTCAAATTATTATTGGGCTGATGACATGATGTTAAGCATAACTCATTATCAGAAGTGGTAGGCATAGGGCTAAGAGTGGAATTTATATTGTATCATTTTCAGGATCACAATATGCTAATTTTCCCACTCCCAGAGGAATATTGGATAATTCTGACATATCATCATCATTAGATATTAAATAACTATCTTCAGAGAATATATCAGGGTTGAAGGGATATATCCCACAGGCTAAAAATCCATTCTGAATATTTTGGGGGGTTGTAGCTTTAGGAAGCTCCATTTTAATATGATGGTATTTCATATATGGTAAATGATTTGCCTACATGGTTTCTCATCCAATTGTCAATGCTGTTACTGTAAAATTTTTTAAATAGTCCAAAGACTGATTTATCTAGTGGTTGTAACTTGTGGGAGCAGTGTGGTGGTAGGGTGAGTAGGATTATTCCATTGTCTCTGCAAAAATCTATTGACCTCAGTGAGCAATGTGAACAATGATTGTCTAATATTAATAAATTTTTATTTGTTTTGGATGCTTTTGTTAGTTTGCAAAAATGAGTTAAAAATTTTCAATATGAATGTATGATTTTGGCCAGTCAATGCCTGGCCAGACAATACTCACCTGTCTATTATTAATAAGCGCCTCTATATGTCTATTAAATAAAATTTTTAAAGTCTTATTTTTTGTGTGAATAATGCTAAATGCCTAAGGATAATATTTATATAAATATTAGTAATCTAAATTAGTAATTTTTTTACCAAACAAAAAAATGTGTAACGTGATTTTTCCAGAAAGAGGTACCAAAAACAGTTTTTATAAAATATTTTTATATTGGATTGCTCTATTCAATAAATAAACTTAGGTAAGGTAAATATCATAAATATAGACATTTTGACTAATTTTGAGAGAAATCGGTCCAATAGAAAAAAAGTTAAAGGGTGGTGGCCAGTCTTCAAACATGGCCATTTATGGCACTTCTCCCCTACTTATCTCCTACATAATTTTTATTCTAAGTATTTTATAATTTTAGACTGTGCACACTTCAAATTATAAAGAGATTGAAAAATATCTCAAAAGTTTTGGGGTAATGGAAGAAGATAAACCCACTTCCAAATCAAATTTAATACAAACAAAATTAACCAATATGGATTCATCAACACCTGGTGTATCCCAAAAATTGGCTGATAAAGTCATTATTAACTTTATAATTGATACAGTTCAACCATTATCCTTGGTGGATAATGATTCTTTTATAAAGATGATAAACACTTTTTCTCCACGGACCAAGATATTTTGCCGGCAGACACTGATGGCAAGAATTTTGGAGAGCTTTAAGGAAATGAAAGAATCTTTGATATTAAATCTATCAGATGTCTCCTACGTCTGTACAACGGCAGATTGCTGGACTCACAATAGAAGGTAAAAATGTTTATTTTCTGATTTAAAATATGTCATATTTTTAGAGCTTATTTAGGAGTAACTGCACATTGGATTGATCCTAAAAATCTTAAACGAAAATCTGTAGCGTTAGCTCTAAAGAGAATAATTGGCTGTCAGACTTATGACATTCTATCCAATATTATTGCAGAAATCCATAGGTCTTACAAAATTCAAAACAAGGTTTGTAAGATGATTACGGATAATGGGTCTAATTTCCTGAAGGCCTTCAGGTTTTAAATTTATTATAATTTTTTTATATGATATAAATAATATAGAATATTTGGGGAAGATAATAATAATAACAATACTAGTAATATTCCTGACAAAAATATTGAAGATGGAGAACAAGAAGAGGATGATGAAATGGAGTTTGAGATAATTGATGTTCATGACATCCTTGGTTTTAAATTATTTTATATAATTTTTCACAAATATAAAATAAAATTTATAATATTTAGGATCTTCAATAAAGTCTTCTATGTTACCTAGCCATCATCGTTGTTCCTGCCACAACCTAAATTTAATTGCGACAGTGGATGCTGAAGAAGCATTATTAAATGAGGATTTTAAAAGAGTATCAAGATCTACATTTTCTAAATGCCAAGCTCTTTGGAATAAACAAAATAAGTCATCAAAGACGTCTGATATTTTCAAAAAAAAATTAGGACGTTATTTATTGACACCAAACACTACAAGATGGAATAGTGTTTACAATGCTATGAAACTTTTAGCATTGTTTCTAGATGAGAAAAAAATGGAAATGAATTATATATTGGATCAAATGGGAATACAGTATTTTAATGTGGAGGAGCATACTTTTATTAAAGAATATACTGAAGTATTTTTAATTAATAAATAATATTATATAATATTTAACCATTTAAATTTTTTAGGTTATGCAATATGTTGCTGCCTCACTTAAAATCTTAGAGGGGCAAGATAATATGAGCATGGGATATTATGTGCCCACACTGAGTATATTAATTATCAAGCTCAAAAGAATCAATAATCTAAAATTTTGCCAACCACTGATAGAGTCTATGCTAAAAAGTATTGAGAAAAGGTCAAAACTTTTTTTTTAAACTATTATACAATTATATAAAATGAATGATTTATTGTTTGATTAGCCATAATTTAAATTGGCTTAATTTACAACACAATCTATAATATTAATATATAGTAATTATTAATTAATATAAAATTCAAAATTAATATATTATTAATTACCTTGTGTATAATAATTATATTTTTAAAATTTTTATTTACCATAATTTATTGCTATTTTAATTTTTTTTTTAAATGAAACTAAATCTCAGATAAATTTAAATTTTAAAAATTAATATGGTATTCTTCTTTTTTTTATAATAAATACAATCGCTTTATATAAATTAGATTTCCAGATCTGTATGATGATGATAATGTAATAGCTGCTATCGTTCATCCTAGTTTCAAGTTAAATTGGCCATACATTAATTTGACTGAATCTAAAGGGCAACTTGATAGGCTGATGGTAACGTTAAAAAATGGCATGCCTAACCACGATAACGATACTATAGCAAGATCGAAACCGCGGCCTTCCATAGACGATTTTTTTGAAATAAATAATAATAATAATATTGAACCTCTAGATGCTTTTTTTAAATCTAAAAATTCTAATTTAAATATTTTTGATGATTTTTTTCATATAAAAAGTTTGTTTATTAAATTTAATACTGCGTTGCCCTCAAGTGCTAGTGCTGAACGATTATTTAGTATGGCAAAGCTTATACTTTCTGATCGTCGCTCTAGACTTGGGGATGACAGTACCGAAATGTTATTATTATTATAGTGCAATAATAAATAAATTATATATATATGTAACAAATTATAGTCATGTTTTTATATCAATATTTTATTTGTGGAAATAAAGTTACGTAAAAAAAATTTAAAAAAAAATCAAAGTAGCGTAAAAAGTAGCTAATAGCGCGCTACTCATTTGAAAACGATAGCGGTAGCGATAGCGCGCTACTTTTTTTTATAAAATAGCGGTAGCGATAGCGCGCTACTTTTAAAAGTAGCGTTTAACAACACTGCTATTCACCATAAGCTATGTTAAAAGTAGCGCGCTACATTTTTTAAATAGCAATAGAAATGTTTTTCATTGCTTCCCTAGTTTCGTCACTGTTATAGCTATTCACCATAAGCTATGTTAAAAGTAGCGCGCTACATTTTTTAAATAGGGATAGTTAGTTACTTTTATAAAAATAGTAGCTAATTAATAGCGCTGCCATTTATTTAGAGTAGCCATAGCTAAAAAAGAGGGGAAGCTTGAGAGGAGATTGTAGAACAATCTCTGAAAATATTTAATACGTAACTTATTAGGTTTATTTTTAATATTTAATTATAATTTTTTATAGGAAAAAATTGTAGTATATATTATATGAGGGGGGGGGGGGGGGTTTATAATATAATTACAAATTTATATTTAATAAAGGAGAATTCTAATAAGAAGCAATAGCGACATGCTGGGGAGAAGGTACATGTCATCATATCGCCTTTAAGAATAGTGAATAAAAAATCATTTAGGGGTAGGAGGTAAGAGTTTTTTTTTCTCTATGTAGACGTTGATAAGGAGCAAATCATAAATTATTAGAAAAATGAAAACTAAAATACAATTGCAATATACATGTTTATAATATCATATAATAAACATAATATTAATATGGATAAATTATAGTTAAAATTTATAAAAGTTATATGTTTATTTATAATTTAAAACAATTTATATATTAATAATTTATAAAATACTATAATATTATTAGATAAAAATTATGCCTAAAATATTTTATAATAACAGTTTTATAATATTAAAATGATTTATATATATATAATAATTTATACAACACTATTAATATGTAAAACTTATATATGTAATAATATAATTATATAATTAAATTTTTTAATAATTTATATATTATTAGGCTTCTTAAGATTTTCATTCATTTAATTCCTTGCTATTTTGATTCTTGTTATTTAGAGGTGGAACCATAAATATATATCATAATGGTACAAAACTAAACACTTACAAATTAAGACCGCACAATGCAAGAAGATAAATTATAATAATGATTAATATTGACATACAATTAAATAATCTTAAATTTTCTTTTATGATAGATACGGCTCTCCAGTGGGGTTCTTGCCAATTAAAGATGGGCTATTGCTCAAGCCGACTAGATGAAGGCATTAGTCAGCTCAAGAGTTGACTCTAGTCGTCCCAATAGTTGGTTCGATTTCATTTTGAGTCGAAATGTATTTATTAGTTATTTAACCCTAATTCGCTAATGAATATTACGACGATCACTAATTGCGTAATAAATAGCCAAAAATTGCCTTCCGATCAAAATATTGGCTATCCAGAAATATTAATTACCTTAATTATACACACTCTAGTGATTAGTTCCAGTTGATCCTTGCTCGCAAGCAACGGTGGAGAGATTCTTAAGCATTAACAATAACCCCATTACGAACTAGACTGGATAATTGTAGTTTAGACGATATTTTAATCAAACATAAAATAATTATCCCTCCCCCCACCCCTCGTATATATAAAAAAAATTTTTTCTTAAATAATTTTAAAGATGATATAAATATAATATAATTTATTTAAGTATTATTATTTTCTATATATTGGCGACTTACATATAAAACAAAAAACATAAATAAATTAAATTCAGTATTTTTTTTTATTTTTATATTTAAAAATCTTTAAAAAAAATGAAATAAGGAATAGGTTTTAAATCCCTAAAAATTTGGAATCTTGTTCTAAAAGTTGTACAAAATATCTTCAAAGAAGATTTTTAAGCAAGATCTATCTAGGCACTAACATCTTCCTTAGCCCTGAGTCCGAAAATATTTGAATTTAAAAATATAAATAAAAACATTTTAATTTTTGTATAAAGTTAAATTTAATACTAATTGTCCTTATCCTAATCCCAGAAAAATTCTAATTTATCCTTTATTAAAAAAAAAAGTAATTTTTCGAATCGTTGCAAAAGTCGTATGACTGGAAATAATGGCTCGGCTAATCAATATAATAACTCATATTAATCCTATTATTTTTGGTATTTTTAAGCCCTAGGTCGACCCGATTAAATTTTTTTTAACCCGAAGCTGAGTTGCTTGCAGGGCTTTACTATCTAACCCCAGGAAACGCCATTGCGTGTAGCTGCTTCTTTACTTTTGGTATTTTTATTTGAACTATTTGGAATAACATTATTCACCCGAACCTCGGGTCTGGACCCCGGGTTCGTGCTCAGAGCAGGCCTGAGTACCAAATTGGGTTGTAAATTTTACGACCAAGCAAATTAACAACACTAATAAATACCATAAAGATTAAATTAAATAAAAAAAATTCTATATTCGGCTATTCTATAGAGTTGATCTTATGAATTTGGAGGTAAAGGTATAAACATATTTTTACCCTTGTGTGACTGAATAAACATATTGTTGCTATGAAAAGCATCGATAAACCTGTAATAATTTTTTATTTTTAATTCAATATTTTAAAAAAACCTATGAAAACTTCTGCCGTAAGTAAATGTTATCGTGATCAATGACATTATTATTATATCTTATTGGTAGTGATTAAAATAACTATGATGGAGATGGATTTTTTTTAAATATAACTAATATTTTGTTATTTAAAAATTTTTTTATTAAAAAAAGGATTAACAAAATGATCTCGATCACGATCCTTATTTCGAAAGAAAATCATCGATCTGGTCAATTTGCCAAAATAAGAATCGAATTCAGGATCGTAGATCCTTTAATAATTCTTTCAAATAATAGAAAAAGATAAACGTCACCCCCCCCCCCCCCAGCAATAGTTTCGATGATCATAGCTGCTCTACACACCTCTACAATATATTATATCATTTTACAAATCTAATTCATATTTTCAAAAATTTGGGAATTTTGTTATAAAAGATGAAATATTTTCTTTTAAATCTTAAGGCAATTTCAAGAAATATTTCATTTTACTATTAATAATATTTATGCCTGATTTTCATGTTTAAGATAAAATTATAGTGCCTCTGGTATTTAAATTTAAATAAAAGGTATCATTTGATAGTTAATATATTGGCAGTAAATTTAATTATACGACGCAATTTGTTTATGACAAAATGAATGTGCTTTACATTAGTTTATCAACCAACCAATATAATAAACATTTTTAATAGCTAAATTGTTCTTAATATATTAAAATTCAATTTTTTGCCAATGGCAATTATAGATAATATTAAAAAACCTAGGTGAAATAGTGTATCTTTTTATTGAAAGCAAAATGTATAAATATAATATTAAATTTACCATTTTTATTACAATAAGTCGCGTGAATAAAAAAAATACAATTTCTTCAAAATAATTGCAAGGTTTTAATGAAGGAAAAAGACCAATATAATCCATTTTGCAAGTTAAACATATTATATGTATATGAGATTACAAATTTGTTTTTGTAAAAAAGATATTTAACGATTCTGAATAATCGGACTAGTAAAATAATTCTTTTAAAAAAATGATTAGGACAATCCAAAGTAGAGTCTAAACATTCATAAAATAATTAAAACATATTGGAAATATAGTTTCGCAATCCATTCAAATAAAAAAAATGATTTCGGACTATTTAGAGAAAAACTTTAATAATTTTCTCTAAAAATTATTATTTGTTAAGAAATCATTCTTCCCCCTCCACTCCTGGTAAAATATGATTATATATTTCATAAACTATTAATTTCTAATCTTTATTAATGCATTTTTCTAGTAGATTTTAATAAATCGATTTAAAGAAAATATACCTGTGTTTTATATTTAAAATTTTCCAAATACAAATTTAATACCATATGCATTGAGTAGGAATGAAAAAAAGTATATTACGTATGAAATTTAATTATAAAAGAGAATATAGCAATAAAAAAGGCATGAATATAGTGGTCAATATAAATTTTATTTTGTTTTGCGAAAATGAATTTAAGTAGAAGTGTGCCGAGTTGCATGCATCCGTATCGCAGGTACAGGTGGTAGCTTTTACATCCCCACTAGCACTGGTTGTTGTGAAGCAGCCTATAGGCTTAAAACTATCAATCATCCAGTTGCAATACCTATAAATGTACTTTTGTTTGTTATCTTGTTGAGTAATAAAATATAAGATATAATATAAAAATAATTAACCATTTAAAAATTCATATATAAATATAAATTAAAATTAGAAAATTTCCGCAAGATGGAGAATTTAAAAAATTAAAATTTATAAAAATATTTAATTTATAACAGAATATGAATATATATTTTATAATATAAAATGATATAAAATGATATAAATTAAATTCATGTAAAAGTTATTTTTAATTTTTTTGGAAGAAAAGATAAATTGATAAATTACAAAATGAAAGAAATATATATAAACTCATATATTCATAAAAACATAAAAGTTAATAAAATAACAGGAAATTATGTTTTATATAAAGATGTGTCCTAAATATTTTTTTTTCTCTTTAGCTTTCACCTTTTCTGGTGGTAAGCTCCTTCAACATCTCTCTCCACTTTATATTATTCATACCATCTCTTTTATCTAATTTATTGGCTCTAACTTTATGGCCCCATTGAAGTTTTGGCATTCCTTTTTTAAGTTTGCCCACCTCCAAACTTTCAACCTTATTTCCTATGTAGTTCACAGGTCTTCTCATTGTGTGCCCATACCACCTAAGTCTGTTTACCATTAACTTAGTCTTAATGGGCACTATCTTTAAACTACTTAGTATTCTTGTACTGCGCACTTTATCCTTTCTTTACCCCAGCAATCATCCTCAGCATTCTCATCTCCATAGTTTGTAGACTTCTCTCGTCTGATTCCTTGTTTGGCCATGTTTCCGAACTATATAGAATAGTTGGTTGTACTATGGAACTGTAAATTTTTCCCTTTAATTTGTGTGGGATTCTTTTGTCAAATAGCACTCCAGATAAAGATCTCCACTTTAACCACACTTGATTAATTTTACTCTTTATCTCTTTTTCTATTGTGCCGTGCAGCTTTCAATTGTCGATATCTGTCATTTATTTATATCAATACTTTCTGTTTCATCTCCTCCTATCCTAAATATAAATTTATCCTAAATATAAATAAATTTATATTTATAAATTTTAAAGAAAAAAATAACATAGTCAATTTTTAATGTAAAAATAAATTAGTTGATCTAACATATTTTCCGTCATTTACAAAATTTTTTTTTTAAAAAATAATAGAAATAAATTTGAATAAATTTTTTTCCAAAATTTATTTATATTTGGGTAATTTTTATGAACAAACTAGTAATATTAAAGTATGTTTTTTCGTATTTTATTCTCGTTTTTTTTATTTTTTTTGCAAAAAAATAATGGAAGATTTCGGATATGTTTCATAGCTTTATTAATTTGTGAAAATTTATAAATTTTGAGATTTATTTCAATATATTTAGGACACAGCCTAATGAAAAAAAATTATTGGCCTAAAAATATTAGCAATCTTTTCAAAATGATGAAATAAAATGTCTTTATATTAAAGAACTATGAGTTTGATTAATATATGGATATGACTAAAAGATCTTAATTCATGATCTAGCACTGTTTAAAAAAATTCACTTTTAACTCGATGTTTACTTACTTAAAAGAGCTTTATTGTTAATTGGAAATCTAGATAATTAAAAAAAATGATAAGCATTTTGCTTCAAAGCCACATCCTATTCTATATAATAATAAAGTGATCAGGAATAAAAATGATAGAAAAAAAAATGAAGTATAAGATTTTAACATTATATCTGTAAATTAAAAAATAGTAAAAATATATATATGTTACAGGGTTGGGCAGTATCGCGGATATTTGTATCTAAGATACACATTATTTAAAAGTATCTGTGTCCTAATCAACTTTGTATTCAAAAAGATACAGATACTTTAAAAAAAATTTATATTAGTTAATTTAAATAGTCTTAAAATTTAAAATGATATTATTTTAAAATTTAAAAGAAAAATTTAAACCGAATTTAGAATTTTAAGATAATATGATATATGACGTTGGTCGTCATATAGCAATTTGCAAACAACTACCATATTTTATTTGACGTTTTATATCCATCATTTTAAAATAATGATTGAAGAAGAAAATAGAATAATATCTTTATCTTCGTCAGATAATTCTTCTACAGAATAATATAATTATAAATTTAAATTAAATATTTTAAATAGAAAATTTTTTCAAGTCACTCAACATGAACACAATAATACAAATAATAAAATTACTGCAGAATGTAAAGATTGCCACAAATCTATAAGTGTCTCTGCGGACTCGTCATCTAATTTTGTCAAGCATTTAAAAATATAATTTATAATTTTATTATAAATCACATTTCTAATTTATAATCATATTCATTAACATTTCATATTCCATATCAATCTGTTGATAAATTTAGAAATATTATAGCAAATTATTTTTATATTAATTATTCATAATAAAATTAAAATGATATATAAAAATCATCTATGAATGAATAAGAAAATAAATATTAATAAAAAAAGAGACTATTAATTTGAACACTAGTTTAAAATATAATCAACATATTTGGGATACCTTTTTTATATGATAGTACATAGTACAATATTTAATCCACCTTGCATATATTATTTTTTAAAATTTTTACATACATGCTTAAAATATAATTTTTTTATAAAATATATAGATTATCATTATATTGCATTTAAAAAAATTTTTGCAAAATAATATTTGATTTTCATATTTATAAAATTTTAACGGGTAATAATTAGAATTATTTATAAAAAATATCATATTTTAATATAAATACATTTTATCATTCAAAATAGAATTTTTACAAAAAAATTAGGGCTATGCAAAATATGAGCTTTCGCAAATTTACTAAATAAATCTTTAATATAAAATATTTTATTTTTTGTTTCACTGATAGAGATCATCTGGAATCATATTAAGAATCGTAAAATATTACACGAACGGAAAAAAACAAAAGAATTGTGAAAGTCAATTTCTTGAGATATTTTTTTCTTCTTACCATTTGATTCTAAAGTTTTTTGAGTTAATGATTTCGCATTTGTCAAAGGAATGCATCCATTATCCATAATTGAGCAAAAAGAATTTATTAAAATGATGGAAGGTAAATTTAATTTTTTTCTCTTATTCTTATATCTTCTACTTGTCGATTTATTATAAATATTATCTTATATTTGATAACCATTACCAATTAAATTTTTTCTCTAGAAGATCTTTGCAAAAATTGATGAGCTTCAAATATGAAGCTGATAATTTAAAACAGTTAATCAGACATATATCTGAACTATTGCAGATATTTGACTAGAAGCTTTCTTGGAATGACTTATCACTGGGCAATGAAATCATGTTATTTTATTTATAAATTCAATTAAATAAGCTCTCAAGCGATAGTTTACAAGGACAATCTCGGGCCCTTGTTGTAAGAAGGTTTTTGGGAAGCCAAAATAGCAGTTAGTTCATGAAATCCATTGTGACTTTGGAATTGATGAAAAAGTTATATCAATGTGACAGACAACGCATCTAATTTTATCAAAGCTTTTAAGCTTGGATATTCTATGGAAGTGTAATAGAAACAATTAGCCTCAAAGGCAATTAAATATATGATGAATTTTAAATATATATATTATTAATTGTGTACGACGATTAATTGTTTGTTTTGTAAAATATATATATACTGCGGTACAAAAGGTAAAAAGTTGTTAAATTTATAATAAAAATTGATTTCATCACAGGAAGAAGGTGTGGAGAATGACCTTGACATCAATGAAGATGAATGTATAGAATTCGAAGTCATTGAAAGTATTATTTAATACTTCTTTAATTGTAAAATATATTAATGATATCGTAAATTTAATAAAAGATTTTATTCAAATAAAATTATTTATTTGTTTATATTTAAGAATCTAAAGAAGCATCAATATCAATGCCTTGGCACATTCGTTGTCTATACCATACGATAAGCCTTATTGCCGCACCAGATGTCGAGAAAGCTATTAAGGATTCTCCTACCATTTCTAGAATTCATCATCCAGCACTAGCCAAATGTACTAAGTTATGCTAGTAATAGACCTAAAACTGCAGTTTATTAAGGCAGTTTAAGGAAAACAATTAGTTATGCCTGCTGTACGAGATAGAATAGCATGTTTGATAGACTTACTAGTTTATTAAAATTTAAAATCAAACTTCCAAAATTATGTGAAAAATTAGAATTTCCAAAACTAAGAGATATTGAAATGCCATATAATGTCCACATTGGTTATAGCGATGGCAAAATACAAAGCAAAATCAACTGCTATTCCAATATTAAATGTTAAAAAAAAATCACAAATTTCTGTGCAAACCATTAGCTATTGCAGTAGAAAATTCTTGATATAAAAGATTTAAAAATGGTTGGATTGATGGTGAAAAAGAAAAAAAACCTTCGAGATTTATTAATACATAATTCTTCAGTTATTTTTAAAAATAATATTGAAATTATAGTGTTGTGATGATTTAATGAAACATATTGACGATTAAATCAAAACCCATCCATATAAAATTATAATCTTTGCAAAAATAATTAAAATAACAAAAGGAATAGTAAAAGAAAATTCAATAATGCTTTGTCTATATTTTAATTATTTTTGCAAAGATTATAATTTTATATGGATGGGTTTTAATTTAATCGTCAATATGTTTCATTAAATCATCACAACACTGTAATATGTCATCAAAGTCTTCAATTGATGAAGATAATGATTACTTTGTTTCACCACATCCAATTCTAATAATTCAATAAATGACATTGAATTAAAGGTCCTAAATTATTTGAAGGATAATAGGTGCAATATAAATATGTTAAATAGTAATAAATATATAAAAGAAATATTTATTAAATTTAATATAATTACCATCCTCTGCCGATGAACGATTATTAAGCTTTGCTAATATGTTCAATAGACCAATTTGACATATTAATTGAAATTTATAATATTAAAAAATAATGCTGATTTATGATGTTGATTTATTGATATTTACTAATTAATTATTTGTTCTGATAATGTTTTCATTATTATAATACACATTTTTTTATGAAAAATATCCTTATATCGATCGAATTATTACAATTTATTTTCATATTTTTTATAATTTTATATTAGAGTTTAAAAAAATAAAGCTTGATACATTTTGATTATGACTATTTAAACTATTTAAAATTTTTTAAAAAGTATCTTGTATATTAGATACTTTTATTTAAAAAGATACAAGTATCTTATATCTTATTGAAATTTTTCCAAAGTATATTGTATCTTGTATACAAAATTTCATAAAGTATCTTTATCCGAATATAATTTTTCTGAAAATTTGCCCAACCCTGGATGTTATAAAATAATGATTTTTAATTAAAATTATATTTTTACTCATGATGATATCATGAAAATCATCCAGATCTTTTAATAATGTTTTAATTCATTCAAAAAAATAAAAAAGGTATTGAATTAAAAGAAATTTATTTCTTCCATTGAAATTGCCACATATATAGGCCATTTAGATTTAGCTTGTAAATATTTTGTTAATAGAAAAATTTAATAATCCGGTAAAATTACATTTATTTAATTGAATTAAAATACCAGGATTATGATAATTTGCAGATGTTGGATAAAAAAAGTTTCATTTGAAAAATGTGCAATACAGAGACATAATGGTTTAAAAAATTTTCTGCATAGGTCACTTAAAAGTTTTATTGTTAATTGAAAACCTAAATAATTTTAAAAAAATAATAATCATTTAAAAATTTCAGAATGTAATTATTAGTAAAAAAAAATTATAAAAATAAATGCTTATACTATGGAAAAGATACATCCTTATTTTTGCAAATAAAAAAAATGCTTTTACATGAATTTTAAATTATGTCATTTTATATTATAAAATATATATTCATATACATATTCTGTTGTAAATTAAGCCGCTATTTTTGTTAAAGAAAAAAATATAAATCAAATTTTTTAAAAATTCTCTATCGTGGCGAATTTTTTTTTAAACTTTATTTTCTAATTATATATTGTTATAAAAATTATTTAATATATAGATTATAATATTCTACATTCATTAAAATATAAATTTTTAAAAAATAATTAATAATTTTTTATTATATCTTGCAATTTTATATGCGATTTAAATAAAAAATAGAAAAATTTCATAAATTCATAAAACAATTAACGTTAGAATCATTGTAAACATAGACTTATTAAAATAAAGGTTGTTCCTTTACAAATGACTACCAAATAGACAATTATAAAATTTGACGTTGAGCAGTCTATCTATATTAATACATGTCTTATACATGACAATTTAAAAAATAATATTATATTTGTATTTGAAAAATTTTATTTAAGCAAATTATCATGATATTCATCATATTTATTATATGTCTAAAATATTAATCGGTGTTTTAAAAATTGGATAAATTATGATATTAGCATAATTGAGAGAATAAATATAAAAAAATAATTCTTGAACTATAAATTTAAAAAAATGGTTTGGGGTCAATAAAGTCTAGACTCAAGAGGGTTCCGATTTTTCGATGAAATCTCGAGGGTTAGAAAGGTTAGGGTTCTCAGATCTGGTTTAAGTCTTCTTGTAGAAACTACATCCAGTAAAAATTTTGCACAACCTTGATAATAAATTTTTTTGTCTGCTTGCTCCAAAGCAAGCGCATGATTGTTAATAAATTTCCATTCTTTATCCAAACTATAGAAATTAGGTCTTGAGATCCCATTCGCATTTCGCTGCCAAAAATTAATTGATCCCTCAATCTCGTATCAAAGACATCAACATCCTACTCATAATTACATTCCAGTGAAGTAAGTTTATTAATAATTTCCATTAAAGATTCTCCTACTCTTTTAGGTCTTCTAAAATCTGTACAAGTTGCAAAAATGCTTTGTGTAGGATTATAGGTTTTATCACAAATTTGCTTAATTTCCCGAAATATGAGGTCGTCAAAGATAAATCTAATGGGCGGAGCAACAAATTTAATGGAATGGGTTGGGTCAGGCAATTTGTATATAAAAATTAATAAACCGGGCTGGGCAAAACAATTCATACATAAAAAATGGGGCTGGGTCTCACATATCTTTGATCTTAAATTTTTGATATTCTTTGAAGTAACAATAAACAACAACAATGCGCTTTTGTTACTTCTTTTTATTTATTTTTACTTCCTAACTAAATTAAATGTATAAATAAAATATTCCCTATTTTACAGAAAATTATAAGTCAGGCCTAACAACCAGCCTGGACATTAAAATTTTGCCAGGTCAATTCAGTGAAACTTTTAATTTTAAAGCGAAGACAATATTGCGAACTCATTATCGCCAATTCATTTCCGCGAATCTAGCGAAATTTTTATCGCGAACCCATTATAGCTAAATTTTATACCGAACCCTTTATAGCGAAACGTATTTGCGCGAAGCCATAGCGCATCATGAAATAAATTTGTTGCGAATGCATTTATTTAAAGGAAAATAACATATTCAATAATAATTTACACACAAAATTTCTTTAAATATAAACGCATGTCATAACACCCCCCCCCCTCCTCCCATGCTAAGATATATTTTTTAAAAATTTAATCTTCCTTATTATTTTTAGTGATGGAGATGATTAACAAAACAGTCGAAAGATATTTTTATTTGAGATTCATGTCAAGATATCATGTTATAATTTTTATCCCCTCTCCCCCAGATTTACTCTAAAAACATAGAGATGATAAATATCCATTTATTAGCTTTCATTTGATACCCATGTGGAAATATATGTTATGAATATTTTACTCTCCTAGTTCCCCAAACAGGCTCAAACTGTAACTATGAATTAAATATATATTTTTTAATTCACTTTCATTTAATACATTTATCGAGATTTTCAAAGTAGGTTTTTACACCGCCAACCCCCCTAGAGGTCTGCATTGGGCGGAGTTTCGGCCCGCCAGAAGTGGGCGGGTGAGCGGGCAAAAAATTTTTAAGAACGGGCAGGAGGGCGGGCGAGTTAAAAAATTTTAAATCATTTAAGTAAATATTAAAAATTTCTTTTTATGAACCTTGATATTAAAAATTATGTATCATAAAAACTTTTTCCTTAAATAAATTTTTTATATATTTAAAATTACTTTGGTGGAAACTACAAGAAAGAGATTTGTCAAAGTTATCAATATTAGCAAGAAAAATATTGGCAATTCTTGCAACTAGTGCTTCTTATGAAAGAGGATTTAGCATTGCTGTAAGGTTTTTAGAACAAAGAAAAACGTGTTGAATCCAAAAAATGTCGATTCATTATTATTTTTGCATTGTTAATTACATACAATACCAATTTTATATTTATATTATTTTCATAAATATTTTATTTAAACAATTAAAATATTCATAATTTAAATTGAATATTTTTTTATGCTTAATATAGTAATTTCCAAAAAACTTTTTGCAGAGGTGTAATGCTGAAATTTTTTATTATTAGATGCTTATAAAAAATTGAAAGAATGGCCATTATTAAATTTTATAATAGCGGACTTGAGTTAAAAAATTTTTATAAATAATGGGTGGACGGGAAAATTTTAGACTAAAGGGGCAGGAGGGTGGGCGGGTAAAGAATTTTAGACTAATGGGCGGGGTGGTTATATTTTTTTTGAAAACCATGGGCAGGCTGGAAAGGTGGGTTAAATTTTTTTTAAAACATTGGGTGAGAGGGGCTTATGGTCCAAAAACCCGCCCAATGCAGACCTCTACCTACCCCTCTATCAATGAGCTAGATCAAAGAACATAGAGAAATAATAGTATTCAAAAAATATTTTTATTTGCTTATTTGATGTCCTTGTAAGTATATTCATTGTAAAAGAAATTTAAATCTCTCCAAACCTCGTTACAAGGATAGAGTGATAATTTTAATAGTACTACTCAAAATAATTTTATTGGCCTCCATTTGATACCCTTATTTAGATATTTTTTTGGAAAAATACTTCCACCCCTTCATGATATAAACCAGAAGATATAGAATAATTATTAATTTTAAAATTCAAAAAATCATGTTTATGCATTTGAAAATAAAAAAAATAGTAAAAATTTATTTATTATACTTTCTAAATTCAATTCTGAGAAAATTAAAATTTTTACTTAGCAAAATCATCTTTTGGGAATTCGGTGTTTTAAGTTATTTTAATTCTGAGTTATTTAGGGGGAAAAAATAATATCCTATTGTAGTTATGCATTAAATATTGGGCTTCAGAATTAATGCTTATCAAAGTTTGGTAAACTTTGTACTTAAGGCTCTTAATATTAGATTCAGATTTCTTTTTTGAAAATATAACTAATATTTTATACCTAAGAAAACAGAAAAGATAAAAAAAATATCTATAAAGATCGTAAAATCATAAGATTCTAAAATATTTTGAAATTGGAAAAATTCCTTACCAACTTTTATCGCTAATCCACATTTGCGAATACTTTTCCGCGAAGACAATATTGCAAATTTTTTTATAGTGAAACCCTTATCGCGAAACCTATAAAGCTATAATACATTACAGCGAAAAACTATTTCGCTAAATATATCGCGAAGAATTATAGCGAATTTAATATCACGAGGTCAATATCGCGATAATTGTGCTGTTAATTGTCTAGTTCTTCCGACTAAGACTAATATACGAGGAAATCGACTAAAAACTTTATGAATTAGTCGATAGTCGACTAAAGTTAATCCATTTAGGCTTAGTGGAACCATTTTGTAGGCTTAGTTGACCCATAGTCGACTAAATAGAATTTTAGAGCCGAATTTGCATTACTATATACTCGGGGTAAAAATTAAATTGTAAACATGGTAAATTGGATTTCAGTGACGATGAAACATAGAAAAATGACAATTTTTGTAAAAATATATTAAACATGATAAATTAAAATTTAAATGATAATGTACCATAAAAAGTGACCGTTATTTTTAAACCTTTTTGAAGCTAATATGTAAAAATATAACTTGTAAACATTTTAAATTAAAATTAAATGAGGATGCATAATAGAAAAATAATTGTCATAATCATTATTTTTAAACTTTTTTGCAAATGGGTAAAATTATAAATATTAAATGTTAAAGTAAAATTTAAATGAAGATGTGACATAGTAAGGTGACAATTGTCATGATCGTTATTCTTAAACTTTTTTGAAGTAAATAGCTAAAATTGTAAATATGTTAAATTAAAATTTAAATAAGGATGTACCATAGAAAAATGATAATTGACATAATCGTTCATTTTAAATTTTTAATAATTTTGAAGTAAATGGGTAAAAATATAAACTGTAAACATGTTAAATTAGGAGTACCATAGAAAAATGACAAATGGGCAAAAAATAAATTGTAAACATGTTAAATTGAGATTTTAGTGAAGATGAACCATGGAAAATGACAATAATTATATTCATTATTAAATATATTGCTCAGAAATATTTACTATTTATTTTATTTATGTTTTTTTTGAGTTTTCAAATTAATCATTATTCTGTGTCTTAATAATATAATAATCCTGAGAAAATTTTAAAAAAATTACTTAACAAAATCTTCTATGATTTTTAAAAATAATCTGAGAAAATCAGCAAACAAGCTTAGCTTTTACTATTTTTTACATTGATTGGAAAAATTTATAAGCATTTCAAAATATTTGTTCAAATTTACTTTTAATAACATAAAGCACATTTTAAAAAAAATAATTTTTTTTTTTGGGGGGGGGGGGGGAGATGAATTTATTGGGATAAAAATCTTAACCAAATATCCCTTCCATATTTAGAACTATCCGTGAGAAGAGCCCAAAAAGATATTGGTATTTTTTATCATATCAGATAAAGGTTACATGCTTACTTAATAGACAATAGGTAACAAAAGATCCATACAACATTTCGCATTTAAGGAACTTTTGTGGGTAACATAATATTCAAAATGTTGTTTTCCTTTAAATAAATGGATTCGCAATACATTTATTGTTTCGCGATAATGAATTCGCGCAAAAACATTCGCTGTAAAGGGTTCGGGATAAAAGTTTCGCTAAAATGCATATTCGCTCTTAGAATTCGTTAAGGTTTCGCGGAAATAAATTCGCGATAATGGCTTCGTGATATTGTCTTCGCTATAAATGTTTCGGGGAAAAAAAATTCGCGGAACTGGTTTCGCGATATTACCTTATCTATAAAAATCTTTCGCGGTAAACGACATATGCGATAAAAGTTTCGCGATAAATGTTTAGTAGAATTTACCTGGTATGAAATTTAAGTACTCGTCAGACAATAAATATTGGCCCAACCCAGATGCAATTTCGCCAGTAAGGATCAAGGTTAAACTATGAACTCAATGATTAATATATGAATTCCTTGTCGCACTTCTTAATAAGACTTCGAGGAAAAGCATAGGACAGGATAACAAGAAAGTTTTTTTCCAATAAAAAAAATTATAAACCAAATAGTTCATTAATATCATTATATAAATTTATTAAGGTTAAAGAAAATTAAAAATTCTATCATTGAATCAATATGATCATAGAATTAAATGTTTCAAAATAAAATAGTGAGTATTAGCAATTATCACGATAATGACCTTGACCTAATATCTTCGCGTGTGTTTCACAATAATGACTTTGCTCTAAAACGTTCGCAATAAAAGTTTTGCTGTAATGTATTTGTTTTAAAGGTCTCACTATCTCGCAATAAAAGTTTCGCTGAATTGACAACCAAAATTTTGCTACATTTTTTTTGAATTCAGGATAATATTTTATAAATATTTTTTGAAAATAAATTACATATGCTTATTTCTTACTTTAAGACTAATTAAAATATCAAATCTATAAAGAAAATAGTAAATTCACAAAAAAAAACAAGTTATAATGATCCCATTCCAATTTTAAATATACAAAACAATTTATTTTAAAAACGGTTGTTATAGAAATAAATCACCTTAAAATGGAGATATAAAAGCCTTAATTGACATTTGGAAAAAAATTAGATATATAGAAATATAAAATATGATGGCCGGAAACTATGTACAAAATAATTAATAGGCTGGGCTGAACTTTTAAAGTTTCAACAAGCCAGGCCTAATTTTTTGAAATATTTTATTGGGCTGGACTAAGCCAGGCCAGGAAATTAGCAAAAAAAATTTATTTGCCTCTGAGATGGGTTGTACAAACATTTAAATAACAGGCCATGATGGGCAACTTGTGCATGGGCTGGGCTGAACTTTTAAAGTTTCAACAGGCCAGGCCCAATTTTTTGAAATATTTTATTGGGCTGGACTAAGCCAGGCCAGGAAAAAAAAATTTATTGGGCTCTGAGATGGGTTGTACAAACATTTATAACAGGCCATGACAGGCAACTTGTGCAAACTTAATGATACAAAATGAATTAGGCTGCAGATCTTTAATTCTCATGAATAATATTGTACATCTTTGCTTTATATTTTAAATAACTATTGTGATCATGTTAAATATGAATTTTATAAACTATTCAAATCAAAAATAGCTTATTTATAAAAAATTTGCAGATCTTTAATTCTCATGAATAATATTGTACATCTCTACTTTATATTTTAAATAACTATTGTGGTCATGTTAAATATGAATTTTATAAACTATTCAAATCAAAAATAGCTTATTTATGAAAAATTCAAAGTTATATAAAATTTGAATGAGACATTCTATATATAAAATATAACAAATATTACTAGATTAAGGTTATATTTCAAAAAATGAATACTAGTTACTTTAATTGATAAATTGTGTATTTAAAACTTGTAAAAAGATTAATAATAAATAAATTATGCCAAATTTTAAAAACATTATTTATATATAAAATGATAATTTATTATACTTTTTAGAATAGTTGTAACAGTTCTGCAAGTTCTTCTATCTGTTTTATTAATTGATCTACCTTCTACATCACAATTAACTAAAAAAGAAGTGTAATCTGTAATACATGACTCGTTTTTTGGACTTTTACATTCATAACATTTTATTGAGTTAGCTATTTAAATATAAAATTACACTATTATATAAAATCCTTTAATATTTACTAGGTTTGGCAAAAATAAAGGTAATTAATATTATGAAAAATTTCATATCTTTAATCGATGATATTTTCAATCAGATGTAAATAAAGGTCACATGATGTTTTCGAATAATTTTCATAACTAGGCACAATCGGATAAAATTATTAACTGTGTCGAGCGATAAGGGAAGGCTAAAACTACTATTACGGAGATGCAAGGTCGTCATTGAATTGGAGGGGGTGGTATTATTTAAGATGCTATCATCATTTTAGAAAAATTGAAGAGATTGGGGGGGGGAGCAATATTTCTGATTTTGATTGGTATTTTTTGCTAATTTTGATTTTAATATTTAGGAAAATGACCGGAGAAAAGTTTTAAACCGCAAACTCTTATTTTAGACTTTTGACCGAGTCCCACCTATAAATTATTCGGATAATTATTTTTTGATTTTCCCCTTCCAAAATGCCCAATGCAATGGATATAATACTGGAATTGTTCATCTTTGAATTTCATTCTTAATCAGAACAAATCTGAATACTTAAACTGCTCTGAACTCAACAACTATAATTTTTAAATCTTTAATTAACATCAACTAATACATAGGACCTCCAGTTATAGATAACTCAGACGTTTGCATTTTTCTTTATTCAAAACTCTTTGTAAGTTAGGTAATAATTTCCTCTCTTAAATTGTTTTTATTTGAAAATCCTTTTTTAGTTGCATTTCTTATGCTCTTAGGAGTTAAGATTACCCCTATTTTTAAATATACTACAAAACCTTTAAAAGTATATGAAACTAGAACCATAGTAATTATTGAAGAACTCCTAATTCCTTAGTATCGAAAAATTGCATAGACTCAATGTGCTCTCCCAACATAATTTGGCCATCTTGGTAAGATCTCCTTCTGATTAAGCTTTAACTATTTTTATCTCAAGCTGCTGATTAACTAAACCTATAATTAACGTAAGAGCTCCGATACTCAAGACGACGACTTTGATTTTGAAAGAGGAAGAAACTGGTTGCAGTGGAAATAAAAGAAGCAAGAATATTCTCTTTTCATCATCATTCTAATAACCAGTGTACACATGACAGAATATTAATTGTAAATTACCCCCCCCCCTCAAAGACCTACACCTACCTCCCAACAAAATTTTTGCCACCTTCGGCAATGATATTTCTATATTATGAAATACATTACAATGGTACTACCTTCATATATTTTTAAATTATCAATACTCGTTACTAACTATAAAAAAAGTGAATGTAAAAGTGTTATTATTTAGAACATTAATAATTACAAAAATACTAATGCAATGAATGCATTATTATAGTTTATTATTTGCATGAATATGAGTTTGCTGATAGAATGCATAATTCTTTTAAATTATATTTAAAAAGATAGCAAAAAATTAGCCGGATTGCGTTTTATTTAAAAAAGGATGAATACGAAGGCGTGCCCTAATCCGGCCTTCGGCTGGGGGAAGTGTAGCTTGGGAATCACAAATGGCATGGAATCAGAAATAACATAGATTCACAAATAGTTTAGATTAAAGTGGCAATATATCGCAATAATTATATATCAAAATTTTTCTAAAAAAAAGGAAAATATAATATAAGTATGGGGCTGAGGAGGTAAATTTAAAAAAATACATTATTAATATATGTATCGCCATAATATTAATTAGTATATCTTTAGTATCTAATTCATTTGAGCAGGAACAATGTGAATTAAAAATTATAATTATTTAGCAACAATATTCAAAATAATAAGTATATCGCGCATCTGGACGAATATTTTTAGGGGAACCAATTTGGCTAGCTTTCTATAAAGTAGGATCCTTAAGAATAGACTTAGAAGATTATTTAAATATTAAATATATGTATTATTGTATTTGTATAATATTATTATATCCTTTTTATCTATTTTTATTAATTGTATAAAAATAATATGCAAGGTTTGTCGTTGTTTGCGCACAGAAACTCTTAGAGAGCACTAAATACGTAAATAACATTGTTTTTTCATCATTCAATTCAAACATCATATAAAAATATTTTAAAAAATTTTTATTTTCATCTTTATCGTTCTTTCGAACAAATTATAATAATAATTTTTTACAGCTTAAAATAATTTTGTGGATCATTGGTATTGTTTGAAAATATATTATAAAATGATCGAAATAATCTATTTTTTTAAAAAAGAATATCTGCTATAAACTTATTTAATAAAAAGAGAATGGTGATTTTTTATAAAAAAGAATACTCAAATATTCTTATTTTATTTATATACGAAAATAATTTTGCCTTATAAGATTTGGAAAGTAAAGAATCAAATTTTTTTTAATTAAAGAGGTTAAGAATGACATTACCATTTTGTTTCTAAAATAACCATCATTGTATCATCATAAAAACACTAAAAATAAATAAGTTCATTTATATAAAAACATTAATCAAAAATGTAAATCGCATGTGAATAATTTATTGGAACTTTCTCAAATACAAAAATAAACAATAATAATTTAACATTTTGATAAAATTATTGTATAATATTTTTCCCCTATTAAATTTATAGATATCAGTTCAAGATTGTGAAGAATTTTTTTCTCACGTAAAGGAATATATACTTGCTTAGCTATGACGCCAAAAAACAATATATAAATTTTTTCATATGATTGAATATTAATTGTTACACTATAAATTAATTTTTAAAATTATTTTATGATATATTTTGAAACAATACACCATTGATGCAAAAAATTATTACAAGCTAATTATTTAACTTTAATAGATATCCGCTGACATTTAATGAAATATTTATAAATTTAGTTTAAAAGATTTTATTTTTTATAAATGTTCATTTTGATTAAGAATTTGTTCGAAAGAACAATGAAGATAAGTGTATTGACATTTTATTATTATTTTTTTATATGATGCCGAATTGAATGATAACAAAGTATTAAAAAATGTTGTTTACGTATTTTGCGCTCTCATAATAATAAGAGTTTCAGTGCGAAAACAACAACAGACCTTGTATATCGCACTTGTTTTTTAAGGAATTAATATAAAATGTTATTATTATAGGTTTTTTTACAAAATAAAACATAACGAAAGAAAATTTACGATATATTAAATACAAAATAAAGATATATAAATATGATGAACTGGATAATAAGATATATTTGTTGAACAATAAAATATGATGATCTTAACATAATCGGATTTGATACTTTAGGTGACTTGAGCAATAAAATAGATAGGAATATTTTGGGATACCAATTGGCAAGCTTTAAAATAAAAAAATAGAATACTATCTGTCAAAATAGAATACTATCTAATGTCCTTTCGTCATATCAGATCGTAGTTGAATGGCAGTGTCAACAGTTACTAGCATAAGTCAGGACTAATCAGACGATCACATTGTTTGTGGTTCGTTTTATCCTTCGTCATATCATATTCTTTAGATTGTGAAAACAAATTCAAAATAGCTACATATAGCTGTATATATGAAAAGACAGGTTGAGGTAAGTTGATGGCAACTTTATTCAAAGTTTGTCATATCTCTAATAATTTTCATAAAGATAGCAAGAAAAACGGAAATAGCAGATGCTTGAAAGAAAATGGCAAGCAAGAGTCAGTTGCAATTAAACTTATTATGATTGAGAACCATAATGCTGAGCTAGGAATAAGAGAAAGAAGGGAAAAGGGGGAAAAAAGTCGAAAGGAGAAATAGGAAGAAAAGGGAGAAGTAAAAGTAATGAGAAAAGAAAAAGTGAAGTAGAAATAGAAAGAAAAAAAGGGAGTGAAAGGAATGGTGAAAGGAAAACAAAAATGGAAAGAAAAGTGGAGAGCGAAAGAAAAAGAATAAGAAAAAAAAGAGAAAGGGGAAAAATTGAGAGAAAGGAGAAATGCATGTAAAAGAAAAGGGGGACAAGATGGAAATAAAAGAATAAAGGAAAAGAGTAAGGAAGGTAAAAAAAAAAGGGGGAGGGGAAGGGGAAAGAAAAAGAATAGGAAAAGAAAAATGGAATGGGAAGGAAAAATAAAATGAGAAGGGAAGGTAAAGATATAAGAAAATGGAAAGAAAAATTTTCCCAGATAGTGGGCCGGGCTTTCGGACAGGCAATTTATTTGCATAAAGAAAAAGGGGAGAGGAAAAGGAAAAGCGAAGAATAAGAGGGAAAGGGAAAAAATACAAGCAAAAGGGAATGAAAAAAAAATAGGGAAAGGAAAAGAAAAGGGAAAGGGAGAAAAAAAGAAAATAGGTAGGAAAAGGAAAACGATAGGAAAAGTCATAAAAAAAGATAATGGAAAAGGAAGGTAAAGAAAAGGGTAAAAGAAAAAGGAGAGAAAAGGGAAAAGATTTACCTGTTTACTTACAGAGTATCCCATAAAATTATAACATCACCTATCTATTTGGAAATCATAACTATATATTTCTCCCGCATAAAGTTTAATAAAATTCAAAATACTTGAAATAATTTTATTAATTATTTAAGTAAAAATTAATAGTTCATAATATAGATTATGTGGCAATTGATACTATATGTTAAAAATTTTATCGTTGGTGATCAAACGTAAGTTATTAATTTATATATATATATTACTTAGTATAAATTAGAGGATATTGAATATGTTTAGAGGATATTGAATATGTTTAGAGGATATGGTAATGATTAAGCACAAGTTTAAATTATTTTTATTTCAATGCAATCACATACATAATGGAAATAAGACTATGATCATATGTTACATTTTTGAATTTTTTCTAACATGAATTCATTTAGAGAATTTTGAAATAAAGTAGATCACCTCAAAAGGAATAAATTTCCCTTAGTTGAACCTAAACCTTAATTCTATTCATCATGTTGTTAAAAATACATCTGCATTAGGCTGTGTCCAAAATCTAAAAATATAAATAAATGAGGAAAAAAATACCATAAGCTATTTTTAATGCAAAAATAAAATAGTGATCTAAATCATTTTTCATCAGGTCTGTGTCCAAAATCTAAAAAATATAAATAAATAAATTTTGAAGAAAAAAATAACATAAGCTATTTTTAATGTAAAAATAAAAAAGTGCCATATATCATTTTTCGTCATTTATAAAAATTAAATTTTTTTAAAAAAATAATAAAAATTAATAAATTCAAATAAAAATTTATTTATTGGGAAATTTTTATGAAAAAATTAATAAGTATTATTAGTTTATATATTTCAAAGAAATATAAAAATAAATAGGAAGGAATTATGAAGATCTTAGTTGTTAGTATGTAATATTAAGATAAAAAGATTCATTTACCAATTAAATTTTAATAAAACCTTAATATCCATTTTTATAAATTTACTAACTCAAAAAATTATAGCCATTTATATTATAAATATATTTTTTAGTGTCAGAAAATAGTTTTATGGAATACATAAGAATGCACAGGAACTTCCCTTGCAAAAATGATTTAAAATTCAGAGATTTTGTAGAAAATCGGAAAATTTGGGAGGAAATCGAAAACATATATCCAATATATATTCCAAATATCTATGCCCATTTCTATGTTCAGCCCTATCTTCAAATATTATATAATAAATAACTAATAATTGAATCATATCAAGCATTTTGTATATTTTAATTTTTATAAAACTTGGATGTGTCCAAAATGTTTTGTTATTAATTTGAAAAAATTTATAAATTTTAAGGATTTTTTCAAAACATTTTAGACACAGCCTCATCTATAAAAATTTATTTTTTTAAAAAAATAATATTAAATTAATAAATTTGAATAAAATTTTTTATAAATTCATTTATTTTGATAATTTTTATGATAATAATAAGTAATATTAATGTTATTTTTCGTATTTTATTCTCATTTTTTGGATATGTTTTTTTTCGTTTTTTTTGTAAAAAAAACAATCTAAGATTCCGGACATGTTTTATTTGCTAAAATTTATAAATTTTGGGTTTTATTTTAAAACATTTTGGCAACTAATTTATTTCGATTGTTCTTTTCAAAAAATGGAAATGTTACTATGATTCCCTCAACAAAAAAAATAATAGCTATGGAAATTCAAAATCTATATCAATGATGTTATAAAGGCACTTATAATTATGTAAGCAAAATATAATTTTTAATGTAAATCATATATAAATAAATAATATATATTAAGATAATATAATTGTTGCATTATTCAAATATTATTATTTATTACTATATAATTTTTAGTATTTGTCATAATCTAATTTTATTTTATAAACGGCGTAACCTTACTTTTTTATATTATTTTACTTTTTTGTATTTCGTTTTATATTCTAATTTATATTTTAGAAAATGTATTTATACCTTAAGAAAAGAAAAAGAAATTAGTTAATAAAATATATTTTTACTGACTCGAACCTCGCGCAATATCGTTAAGAACCTTATTCTTTTCATGGTGCCCTCTGGGTGGTGGACTAGAAAAAGATGACTACCTATTATGACTCTACCTTGTGCTTAACCTATGGAGATGACTACCTATTATGACTCTACCTTGTGCTTAACCTATGGAGATGACTACCTATTATGACTACCTTATCTATTGTGACTACCTAATCTACTGAGATGACTATCTAACCTATGGAGACTGCTTAACCTATGGAGATGACTACCTATTATTACCTTATTTATTGTGACTGCCTAATCTATTGATATGACCAATGTCTAATCTATGGAGATGACCAAGAATCAAACCTTAGCACGTTCTTTCATGCAAAAAGCTTCTTTCTTCATGGTGTCCCGGCTCTGGATGTTGGACTGGAATATAATAGCCAGCACCTAACCTAATGTGGCAACCTAGAAAGAACCTTAATGAAAGTTGGACGTTAGGTTATGAATTCTATATTGTGAGACCAATGATGATTACTTATTATTCTAATTCACGTAAGAAGAAAAGTTATTATATTAAGATTTTATGCCAGGATAAAGGCATGTTATAAATTTTTAAAATCATTAAAATGTAAAATCATAATAGATATTTGAACACACAAAAAGCCTTTAAAAATTATTTATAATTTCTTAGTGAAATATTGATACTAAAATGTAAAATCATAATGGATATAGACCACACAAAAAGCCTTTAAAAAAATTATTTACTTAAATTATAGTGAAATATTGATATTTTTTTGATTTCTTGAATGATGACCAATTGTTGTAAATTAACTAAACCTAAAGATGAAATGATGACCAATTGTTGTAAATTAACAAACCTAAAGATGAATTCTTAGATATAATTAAAAATAAACCATTAAAAATCCTTAACAAGAAGATAAAATTTTAATTTTAAATATATTAAAATGTAATTAAAACATATGAATTAAAAGGGATTGATTCTTATAAGTAATACTTAATATGATAAAAATGTTTTTGAAATAAAGCTTTTGAAGACAAAAAGTTATGTAAAAATTAAACATCATTATTTTAGAAAAATATTGTGTGAAATTTAAATTTTTTTAAGAGAGGGAAATGTGCATAATATTTGCATATTTTAACCTCGGAGATTGAAAATAATTAAAAATAAATTAAATATTAAAACGCTACTAATTAAATATTAAAACTCTACTTATAAAAAAATGTAAAACGCAAAAAATATAAAACGCATAAAACGCTAAAAGTATAAAACGCTAAAAGTATAAAACGCTATGATTAACTTAACACCTAAAAAATAATATAATAATTTATCGTTCCTTATTCTGGATTAAAATTTTATTTCTTATTCCATAAATTATCATTCCTTATTACATATTTTATTGTTCCAAAATTCAAAATTTTATTCGTGCATATTATTCATACATTTGATTTGATCAACTATTCCAAATTATATATTCCGATTTATTCCAAATTCTAATATTCGACTGGATTAATTATAAAAAATGATAATAACAATTGAGCACTATCAAACAAGCTATGATTAATGGAGATAATTTACGATATGTATATCAAGATTGTGATTAAACAAACCAAAGTGCAAAATCGAATTAATCAAACCAACGATTGGGACAAGCCAAAATGATAAACCACTTGGACAACAAACTCTCATGACTTCTCCGATGAAATTATCAGAAGAGGGAGAATGTTGCATTATTCAAATATTATTATTTATTACTATAAAATTTTTAGTATTTGTCATAATCTAATTTTATTTTATAAACGGCGTAACCTTACTTTTTTATATTATTTTACTTTTTTGTATTTCGTTTTATATTCTAATTTATATTTTAGAAAATGTATTTATACCTTAAGAAAAGAAAAAGAAATTAGTTAATAAAATATATTTTTACTGACTCGAACCTCGCGCAATATCGTTAGTCTCCTTATTCTTTGCAATAATAATTAGTTATACTGTAACAATATTTAATGTCTTGCATTGTTCAAGAAATTTAGGTTCAATCAACTAGTTTTGGTCTTTTTTACAATTGTTTATCTAATTATTTATGTCAAAAAGTATAAGATAAATTATACCATTTAATATTATGTTAGAAATTGATAAATTAAAATATATCATGTTTTATATTCTTAAGTTTATACATATTAATTTGAATAATAAATATATAAATTAAACAAATTTTATTAAATTTAATATATTATTAATATAATAGCTAAAATCTGGAATGATAAGGGTCGAAAATACAGATATCTAAATAAAATTTAGAGAATAAAAATGATAATAAAATGTACTATCATACCAAGTGATGTACTTAATGGTTGTATGTGTTCATTATATAAGCAAAGCAGAGAAATAGAAGATTATTATTCAGATGATTCTTGGATTTGTATAAAGGCATTTGCAGGTATGGTACTAAATATGAGATATGTGTAAAAAAAACTTATATTATTTTAATTAAACTTTTGAGAAAATATTCATTGGTTTTTTAAAATTAAATAGGACTTGTTAACTTTTAAAGAATGATTATAAATCAAAGCCCCTTTCACTTTAAAAAGAATATATAGAAATTTTACTCATTTTAAAAAATATAAACTAACCATACAACATATATTTATTCTCGTTCTTATATATATAAATCATATTCCTATTCATGATTTTAGTGGTGATGTCTAAATTTGCATCTAATGTATAAATAAATATTAACCATTTATATACAGATGATTTTGTGAATGACATAGCGAAAACATCGGAAAATTATAATATAGACCAAATTATGCAATATATAAATTTGGTCTATATTTAGTACAATATTTTTAGTTTTCCGATTGTATACATTATGTTATACTACGTCATGTCATCGCTACGTCATGTCATCGCTACGTCATGTCATCGCTACGTCATGTCATCGCTACGTCATGTCATCGATACGTCATGTCATCGCATAATATTTATTTATATATTTTTAATAATTGTTTTTAACGTAAATAAAATTTTTAAAAAAACTGGATAAAAAAATACAAGTATATACTTGTTTTTTTAAGTATAATTTTTTTTAAAAAAAAACTGGACAAAAAAAACTGGATAAAAAAATACAAGTATATACCTGTTTTTTTAAGTATAATTTTTAAAAAAAAAAACTGGATAAAAAAAGGTTATATAGCAAAATAAACCAACAAAAAAATATACTCTAACCCACATTTTCAGTCATGATATTCAAAAGTATATGATATTCAAAAGTATTCAAGTTTTTTAGATTAATCATCCATTTTTCTTCTTTATTAATAATATATATTTATTTTTCTCGAATTAATAGCTTAGATATACAAAAGTTTAATAGAACAAATGGGTCACACATAAAATTTTAATTACAATGTTATATGCAGATTTGAATTAAAATATATTATGTTCAAGTAAAATTAGAACTAATAGGTCACACATGAAATTTTAATTATAGTGTTGTGCAGATTTGAAGTAAATTATAATAAATATTATACTAAAAATTATAAATGTTATTTTTATACTTTCTTACAATTTAGATTACATCTGTTTGATTGCTAGAGAGTTGAACCTAATATTGACTCCTCTAGACGTTCAGTGCATTATTACTTTTTATATTTTTATTTTAGAAAGATACTGTTTTAACCCCACTTATTAATTGTACAAATTTTGATTTATCTGTCGTTGCTAAACAAAGAAACAGATGGTTGCAATTATCACGAAACCCAACAAATCTACCAACTATACAAAATAAAGTTAGTCAACACTCTTTTTTTTCTTTTCCTTCTTATTCCTCTTCCTTCTTTTTCCCTTCCCTTTTCTTTTCCTTTTTGTTTAACATTTACTTTTATCTTTTCCTTTTCTTTCCCTTTCCCCCTTTCTTTCTTTCTCCTTTATCCTTACCTTTTCTTTCCCTTCCCTTTCAATTTTACCCTTTTCCTTTGCCATTTTATTTCCCTTTTTTCATTTTTCTTTCCCCTTCTTCTTTTCTTTCCCTATCCGTTCTCTTTCCCATTTCCTTTACCGTTTTCTTTCCCTATTCTTTTTTCTGTTTTACCTAATCGTTTTTATCTTTATTTTTGTCTTTTTTTTCTTCTTTTCTTTACCTTTCCCCTTTTCTTTTTCTTCATTCTCCTTTTCGTTGTCCTTTTTCTTTTCCTTCTCTTTTCGTTTTCCTATTTTCCTTCTCGTTCCCCTATCTTTACCTTTTATGTTTCCTTTCTCTTTCCTTTTTAATTTTCTTTCCATATTTCATTTTCTTTCTATATTCCTTCCTTACCATTTTAATTTCTCGCTTATTATCTTCTCCCTTCTTTTCTCTTTTCCTTTCCCTTTCTTTTTTCCTTTCCATATCATTTTTCTTTCCATTTACCTTTTTTCATTTCTTCTTTTCTTTTATTTCCCTTTTACTTTTCTCTTTACATTACATATTTCTTTCCCTTTTTCTTTTCCTTTCGCTTCGCCTTTCCCCTTTTCTTCTTTCCTTTTCTTTTCCTTACTCCCTATTTTTCCTTTACATTTTTCTTTACCTTTCCATTTTAATTTCCTTTCCATATTTCTTTCTCTTTTCTATCTTTTTCCTTTTAATTTCTCTTATTACTTTCCCCTTTCTTCTCTTTTCCTTCTTTTTCCTTTTAATTTCTCTTATTACTTTCCCCTTTCTTCTCTTTTCCTTTTCCTTTCCCTTCACTTTTCTCTTTTCCTAAATTTCCTTTTTAATCTTCTTTATTACCTTCCTCTTTCTTCTCTTATCCTTTTCTTTCCCTTTACCCTCTACTCTTTTTAATTTTCTTTCCATATTCCTTTTCCATTCTATATTTTTTTCCTTTCCATATTTTTTTCCTTTCCATATTTTTTTCCTTTCCATATTTTTTTCCTTTCCATATTTTTTTCCTTTCCATATTTTTTTCCTTTCCATATTTTTTTCCTTTCCATATTTTTTTCCTTTCCATATTTTTTTCCTTTCCATATTTTTTTCCTTTCCATATTTTTTTCCTTTCCATATTTTTTTCCTTTCCATATTTTTTTCCTTTCCATATTTTTTTCCTTTCCATATTTTTTTCCTTTCCATATTTTTTTCCTTTCCATATTCCTTTTCCTTTCCATTCTTTTTACTTTCCATACTCATTTCCCTTTTCATTTCTCCTTTATAACCTTCCCCTTTCTTCTCTTTTCCTTTCTTTTCCATTTCATTTTTCCTTTTTCTTTCCCTTTTCCTTTTTCTTTCACTTTACTTTTTTTCTTTTTCTTTACCCTTTTCTTCCCCTTTTTCATTCCCTTTTCCTGTTACCTTGCTCTTTTCTTTTACATATTCCCTTCTTTCACTTTTTTTTCTCCTTTTTTTCTTTACCTTTCCCTTCTGATTTTTTCCTCTTGCCCTTAAAAATTGTAAATCTCGCTTTATCTTATAAAATTTTTAAAGCAAATTGGAAATATATTAATAGATGCTAGGAATTAAGCACTCGTATTCAAATTAAGTACCTATTTCCCTCATTTTTAACGATTTTTTGAAAAACTCAATTTAAATACAATAATTTACTTCCTTAGCATCCAATAATATTAATTTTAAATTTACTAAAATTCTAGGATATATAAGCAAAATTCCAAATTTTTTCTATGTTTTTAGCTATTTGGAAAGGAACCCCCTTTCGGCCCTTCATTTCTGTCACTTTTCCCTTTCTTTCCTTCTTTCCCTTTCCATTTATCTTTCTAATTTCGCTTTTCTTTTATATTTTCCTTCTCCTATTTTCCCCATTTTCATTGCCCTATTTTTTTCCACCTTCCTTCTTTCCCATTTTATTTCCCATCCCCCCCTTCTTCCCCTTTTCTTTTCCCTTTTTTTATTTCTTTCCCTTATCCTCTCCCCTTTCCTTTCCTTTACTCTTTAATTTTCCTTTTCCTTTTCGTCCCCTTTTCTTACTCTTTCCCTTCTCCTTTCATTTTTTCATCCCCTTTTTCATTCACTTCTTTCCTGATCCTTTTTCTTTTCCTTCTCATTTTTCTTTTCCTTCTCATTTTTCGTTCTTTTTTCTCTCTATTTTTTTCCTTTATCTTTCTTTTTTTCTTTCTCTTTCCTATTTCTTTCTCTTTCCTATTTCCTCCCTCCCTCTTTCTTTTTTCGTTCCCCTTTCCTTTCTCCTTTTCTCTCCATTTACCTTTCCCTTTTTTTCCCCCTTATCTTTTTCTTTTCCCATTCCTTTCCCTTTCCCATTCTTTTCACTTCTCCTGTTTATTTCTATTTCTTTTCTTTCTATTTCTATTTCCTTTCCTTCTTTCCTTTTCTTTCCTTCCTCTTTCCCTTTTCCTTTCCTTTCTTTTCCTTTTCTTTCCTTCTTTTCCCTTTCTTCCTTCCTATCTCGTCATTAGAGTTTTCATGCTAAGAACTAACTGATCATTGCAATAAAAATATTCTATGACTAGTCTTTTAAATATACATGTTAAACAATATGACTTAGCATGAAGAATTATTTTTTATTATTTTTTGACAAAATTATTTAATTTGTGTTATTCATATAAGAATAAAATATAGGGTAATCACCCGTTAAAAGTCCGATCAAAAAGGCAAAAGTTCGATTGTCGTGTCATTTAAAAAAGGTAAATTCACATTTAAAAACGGAAAATCGTTATTTTTTTAAATATTTTTTAAAAAAATCTATTCTTAAGGATCCTACCTTGTAGAAAGCTTTCCAAAATGGTTCTCCTCAATATTCGTTTGTATTCGTGTATATAATTATTATATTTCATAGTGTTAGTTAATATTTGTATAATTTTTATTTCTCATTGTTCCTGTTCAATAAAATTAGGTACTGAAAATAAACGCATTTATATATGGCAATACATAAATTAATATTATTTTTTTTAATATACCGTCCCATACCTACATGATATTTTTGTTCAAACAAATATATCTCACGATTTGTGATTCATCGCTTTGTTATTCACCACTATTTGTGATTCATAGTCATTCCTGATTCCTCGTCATTTGTTATTCTCAGGCCATACTTCCCCCGGTCGAAATCGGAATAGGGCGCAGCCCTAGTTATTAAAATAGGTCTATAATAAATGTATTAAATAATTTTTTACAGCAATATTTTAGCCCTATTTAATCAAAAAATTTAATATTTAACATCTCTTGCCAACTCGCTACCCCCCTTAAAGAATTTGTAACAAATACCCCCCCCCCCGCTCATGTAGACTCTATCGCGATTCCTAAAACCATAGTCTCTTATGGAGTTCCAGCTTTCATAATCGAGGGATTTAAAAGATGATAGTCATACGATGTCATATATTAGCAATAAAAAAGTGCTATTTTTTTTATTGCTCATACGCCATAACGAATCGATAAAATGGACAGATATTTGGATAAAATCTTGCCTCAAAAATTTATTTTCAAAGAAAGAAAATGAAGTCCAGGCAAAATTATTTATATTTTTAACATATAAACTAAATTTTTAGCAATTATCATCAGATATTAAACACAATTAATAATCTCCAGGCTTAATTCAAGCAATGCTGATATAAATATTTTAAAACTGACATCAGAACATGGTGATCACAAACAATGCTGCTGACGAAATTTATTTTTTATAATATATCATTAATTCCCACATTATTTGTAAAAATAATCATTGTAGTATAATATTTTATCTTGTAAAATAATTGATGATAATTTCTAGCCCTATTTAATATGTTCTTAATATACTTATTTTATTCAAGTTTTTATAGATAAAAATATAATTCCTATATCTTTTGTACTATGACCAATTAGAACTGTACCTATAAAATATTGTTTAATCCATTGGTTCATTGTTGTTTTTCAGATCATTGTATCTTATCTGTCCTGAAATTTGTTTTTTTTATCAATCTGTAAATTTAGGCTAATTTTTTAAGAAAATGATGAGCATTAATTGTTATTTTGTGTATCTGTTAAAATATAATGTATCAGATGCTAACATGATTATTGGTTCATCTCAGTCAACATAATTGCAAGTAGAGGTGGGCGCGGGCCTAATTTTTTATTCACGGCCCGCCCACTCACGGTGGTAATAAAAAAATATCACGTCCATTCACGCTTAACACTAAAAAAATTTTCGACCAGCCTGCTCACGACAAGCAATATTTTGATTCACGCCCGTCACGCCCGAAAATTCACGGTGTTTTTAAATTTTTCAAAACTATTGCTATAATTTTACCCTTTTTTGAATTCATTCTATTTATTTCTCTAATTTTATAATCCATATTAATAACAAAAAATAAATACAATCTATAAATCGAAATTTATTTGGAAAAAGAAGAATGTCCATCTTTTTTTATTTCAATTGTGTACGCCTTTCCTCTAGTATGAGAATAGCTACAGAAAATAACCTTTCACTAGACGCCGAACTTGCAGCTGATAAATTTTACAATTTTCTCAAAAAAGGAAATGAATATTCCTGCTTCCAAAACTTCAAAATATTGTCTTGTTATTTATCTTATAGAATCTTTTAAGTTCATCCTCACAGCTTTCATCGGTGATGTTGATGCTTCATCAGAATCATCTAGAAATATAAGGTCTTTATGAGTGTAGGATGAATTAGGAAAGTGATAGTTGGTATTGATCATTAGAATATACGGTTTTGTTAGGAAAGTTATAAATGGTAGTTGGCATCGACTTATGCATATCATCTAATTTTATATCATTTAGCATTTTTAAGATTGTTTTAAATATATCATTTTCTTCTTTTATTAAAAACTTAAGTCTTTTGAAATTCTGATCTAGAATTAAGCCTACCTTATGTAGTGGCTGTATAATAATCTTTTAAAATAAATCTTGTTCTGTATTTTAAGGTTTTGATTATTATTGTATCACGCTTAGAAGGTTAACAAAATTTTATTAATTTTTGTTTCCATAGACAAACTTTATTTATTGTGGGACGAGAATCTGCTCTCAGATTATCCGAGCATTCTTTAAATATTGATAAAAATTTATCTAACTCGCGTATGATGCTGATATCAATTGTGGCTAATCTATTTAATTCTTGCTTGCTAAACAAGTACACCTGTATTTCAGAATATGATTTTAAGAAACTCTGTATCATGATATATACAGAGTTCCATCTCGTTATTCTCGCTATTACATATTGTTTAAGGGTGTGGCTTAGTTTGCTATTAGCTGTGTTTGAAATATTGTACTATTTTTTTTACACCATTTATATTTAAGGCTATTTCAGTTAAACAATTGTCAAAAATATAATGAATAATATTATTTAATATATTGCTACATGCTAGCGTTTCGTCATCTTTGAATGCACTTATAAGATTTGCTCCGTTATCACTCACAACTATATATTTATTTAAGTAATTTTCTACTTCTGTATATTCTCCTAAATTGAATTGACTACACTTTAATTTTGACGTTTTTTCCATCAATTGCCCTTGTGGCCAAAACAAATGTTTTTAATTAAAATCCTTAATGATAATATGTCCTATAATGGTTAAAAACTTAGATTTTTATAGTCATCCGTCCAAATATCAGTGATTATGGACAATGATCATGCTTTTAATCTTAAATTTTATGGTATATTTTTGGACCTATAGTATTCATGAGAGTTTTCCGGTTCACAACTTTTATATTTTGTTATCTGAAATAAGCTATTCAAATTAATTTTTTTTTAAAATATTTTATTATTATTCTATATCTAAAAGAACTAAAAATAATATATCAGTATATATATATAAAAGTTAATTGAAAAATATATAATATAACAAATGTTTACAATCACGTTTAGTGAATAATAAGTATATTAAAAATAACCAAAGTCGACTATGGTAATTGAAATAGTTAAATTATATCAAACATATCAATTAATAATATAAGATTAACTATTTAAATTTAAGATTAATTATTTAAATTTATTTAAATATATGATCAATCAACATTCCCCCTCTTCTACAAAGAACAAAGCTTCTTCTCAGCAGTCATCGAGAGCTTGTTGTCCTAGAAGTTTTTTCCCGTTTCGATTGTACTCGGTTTTATCTTGGTTAGCGCGTAAGTCTCAAATGTTCTCGTAGGCTTGACTCTATCACGTAGGTTTGATAAAATCTTTATTAGAGTCGCGTGAGTTTGTACGTTTTTTGTAGGCTTGAATCAATCGCGTAGGTTTGATAAAATCGTTGAACGTTATCGTTGGCTTGATATCCTTATCGTATGTTGTTCACATTTCTCAAAATTGTTATTATCATGTTTCATAATTAATCCAGTCGAATATTGGAATTTGGAATAAATCGGAATATGTAATTTGGAATAGTTGATCAAATCAAATATATGAATAATATGCACGAATAAAATTTTGAATTTCGGAACAATAAAATATGTAATAAGTTATGATAATTTATGGAATAAGGAATAAAATTTTAATCCAGAATAAGGAATGATAAATCATAATGATTATTATATTATTTTTTAGGTGTTAAGTTAATCATAGCGTTTTATACTTTTAGCGTTTTATGCGTTTTATGCGTTTTATATTTTTAGCGTTTTATATTTTTTGCGTTTTATATTTTTTGCGTTTTACATTTTTTGCGTTTTACATTTTTTTAGCGTTTCATAAGCGTTTAATTTTTAAATTTTAAGCACGTAATCTTTTAAGTAATCAGGTTTATTAATTCTTATTGGTCTAGTAATTGGTATCTTAATCTCATTCTTCGTGTCCACACTTCCCCCCTTAGAGGAATTCTTAGGGTCAATTTCATAATATTTTAAACTGTTGTAACATTCTCTTTTCCTTAACTGATCAAGATGCCTTCTTACTATCCCTCAGTATAAACTTGGAACATGGTGTTACTCTCTTTAAGCTTGATGCTGCCTTTGCACCACGTATCATCACCCTGTTTCTTATACCAAACTTAGTCTCCTCTATTAAAAGTTCGATTTCGTGGTAACGATATGTTGACTTCATCAACTTTATCCTCCAAAGGTTTTAATAAATCTCACTTTATTCTAATGTCGCGGTTAAACATTCTCTTGGACGGTGTAACTCCCGTAGTGTCATTCGGCGTGTTTCTATAGTTGAACAAAAATCTGTCCAGCGAAGTTTCTAAGTCAATCTTTATGTTTCTTTTCATGTGAGCTTTAAATGTTCTCACCATACGTTCAGCTTGTCCATTAGATTGCTGATGGTAGGCCGACGTTAGTACATGTTTTATACCATAATTGCTGCAAAATTTTTCAAAATCTTTGCTCGTGAAATTGGTATCATTATCTGTAACAATGGTTTCAGGTATACCAAATAGTGAAATAGTTTTATAAATTTCCTTTAACGTGAATTCAGTCGTAATACTCTTTACCGGAACTATAACCGGAAATTTACTGTAAGCATCAACGATTATCAACCAATTCTTTGTAAAAAATGGACCCGCATAATCTATGTGTATCCTTTCAAATAATTTAGTTGCTGCTACCCATGGATTTTGTATTTTCTTTGGATTGTCATGATAACTATTACAATCATTGACTTCCAAATCAATGTCGTTGACCATACCAGATCACCACATACGATCTTTGGCTAAGGATTTAATTTTACCTGCTCCCAAATGACCTTCGTGTAACGCCTTCAGTATGTTATTTCTCAGACTTGATGGAATTATTATTTTGTCGCTTTTGTACAGACAATCTTTAATGATACTTAGTTCGTATTCAATATTTTCATAAATTTTATTTTGGATAGGCACATTATCTTATGTCACTCATAACTTGAGATAGTTCAAAATCTTTGGATGTTTGATCGCGTATTTGGTCAAAACTCAGAGGTATATCGCCAAAGTCATTTATAATCGCGATATCATCAATAGCGTCATCCACACCTACTTGTGGTAATCTCGAGAGGCAATCAGGAACAACATTATATTTGCCAGCTTTAAACTTGATGTTAAAGTCGTAACCCCCCAAAATTATATTCCACTTTTGTAATCTTAAGGACATGGTACTATTATCTTTCAGTCCTTTGGTAAAAATATGGATTAATGGCTTATGGTCGGTTATAATAGTAAACTTGGTCCCTATCAAGTATTCTTGGAATCTCTTGATTGCAAACACAATGGCCAGAGCTTCACGCTCAATATTGGTATAATTTATCTCGGACTTTGCTAACGTTCTCGAGGCAAAAGCTATGCTTTTCTTTGCCATCTTTTTCGGTGTGAAACAAAACAGCTCCTAAACCTCTTTTAGATGCATCAGTCGCAATTCCGATGGGTAATTCAGGATTAAAGTACGTCAAAGCTGGAGATAGAATAATCAATGTCTTTAGATCATCAAAACTTCTACTCCCATTTTTCTTTGTTGACAATCTTGTATAAAGGATCAGCTATTTCAGCGAAGTTGTTCAAATATTTTCTGTAGTAACCGGCCATACCTAGAAACGTTGATAATTCCGCGGCTGATTTTGGTTCCGGCATTTTAACGATCGCCTCGATCTTGTCATGGTTGGCGTGGATCCCATTGGCGTCGATGTCGTGTCCTAAGAACCTTAGACTTTTTTTGAAAAATAAGCTTTTTGCAAAATTAGGCACTAAGCCATGAGATAGTATTCTTTTAAAAACCTTCTTTATGTTGTTGAAATGAACATCGTCACTACTTCCCGTTATTAGTAGATCATCAATATAAAATACGACATCTTTCATGTCACTGAAATTTTGATCCATAATTTGTTGAAAAATCGCAGATGAAGTCTTTAACCCAAAAGGAAGTCTGGTAAACCGGTAGTACCCCCTGTGTGTAGATATAGTTAATATGTCTCTGCAGGTTTTGTCGATGGGTAGAAACGCATCCTTGAAATCTATCTTGGTGAACTTCTTCCCTTCCTCGCTGTCTACAAGGATAATGGTAGCGTTAGGGTTTGCGCCGACTTCAAAGACACTGTCAACCCAGCCCTTGAGGACTTCAGATACCCACTTCCAAGAATAAACGATCTTATCGCTATTGCCCATCGGACATCTGTTACCGGCTCAATGACTCCATCTCCTATCCATCTCGTAAATTCTCTAGTGACAGCGTCTATCTTTGAATAAGGTAACCGTTTAGGTGGTATGATTTTCGGTTTGGCGTCATTACGTAGATATATCTTGACATTCCCTTTGTTGATCGGTTTTTTAGTCAGTTTAGATTCGCAATCTTTTATTAATTTCTTTATTTCATCTTCATAGTTGGTATCAATGTTTGCTATAAATTTGTTCAAAATATTACTAAAGGCATTAATCCACATACGTCCCAATAACGCATTTTTATTAGATTTAACGACCACGGCATGCAAGTGTTTGGTGATACCTTCGCAGGTTACTTTAACATGAGTGACGCCAATAATTTTAATTAAGTTTCCATCATAAGCTGTGAGTTGTAGAGTGGACTTTTTAAGATCTTTAATACCTATTTGTTTAGCCATATCATGAGGTATAATTGTGAATTTAGATCCAGTATCGACTTGCATTGTAACGGTAACATCGTTTATTTTTAAGGAAGCCATGAATGCATTGTCATTGAGTTTATGCTCTGTTAAATTGTTGATATTAAAATCACTATCATTATTATTTTGTGTAACATCATTTTTATTTTCCACAATCTCTTCAATATTCTTATTGCAATTGTTGCTATTACTTTGGCTCTGATCATGATATTGTATTTGTTTTCTTAGATTATAGTTTTTCCATGTATTGTTTCCACCATCTCTATTATTGTTATGCCAGGCATTATTTCTATCATAATTGTTTGAATTGCTATTATCGTGCCACCTGAAGTTTCTTCCGTTATAGTTTGAATTGTTGTTGTTTTGCCAGGCATTGTTTCTATCATAATTGTTTGCATTATTGTTATTGTGCCACATAGAGTTTCTTCCGTAATAGTTTGAATTGTTGTTGTTTTGCCAAGTACCTCTACCATAATTGTTTGAATTGTTATTGTAATCTTGCCGAGTGTTGTTCCTACCGTAATTGTTTGAATTATAGTTAAAATTTTGCCGAGCGTTGTTCCTACCAAAATTGTTTGAATTGTAGTTGTTTGAAGATTGATTATTACTAAAATTTCTAGAGTGACCCTCGTTATTTTGGAAATTACTGTTTTGGTAGTTTCTGCTATTTATATCACTTGGCCTAAAATTATTAAGATTCCCCTTACTATTAAAAGTTTTAGAATCATTTTTTAAATCTATAAAATTTTTGTTTTTATCTATATAATTTGTATCGCTAATCTCCGGCTTGATATTACTGCCATCTAACTCAACTCCTAATTTCATCATCTTATCTAAGCCTTCGTGCTTATGTTTATTTAACTTCCTTCTGATATTATCATTTAAAGAACAAGTTATTAATTTCTCAATCATTCTCGTATCGTTATCAAAATCGCAGTTTTTATGAAGTTTTGAAATCCTAAAATAAAAAGTATGGAAGGACTCCTCGGCACCTTGTACCGCTAAGTTAAAGTTCTTTATATTTACATTCATGTCCTCACTTGGAATTATTAGTTTCAATTTACCAAAAACAATATTAAAGTCTTTTAACTGTGCTTTAGAACATATCGACGTAACTTGGTCTACAATCTCAATTGGTAAGCCACATAGTAGTGTCCTAACTTTAGATGAGTCTGACCCAATATGTCCTTCAAAATAAGTTTCAATTAAGTTAATGTAAGTTTCCGACAATTTCCCTGATAACACGGGAAATTTAGGAACATATTGAGTCTGTGCAAGAATTAATTTATCATCCATGTTAAAATTTTATTTAAATAAGGTAAACTTTCAATTTTTAAAATCGTAAAGCAAAATATGCATGTAGTCCATTAAATTCAAATTTGAGTTGTATACAAAATTTTAATTTTAATCAAGAGAATGTGGTCCATTAAGTTTCAATATAGTTTGTCTATAAAAATTTTAATTCAAATTCGTAAAGAGGATTTAGTCCACTAAGTTTCAATATAATTTGTCTATAAAAATTTTAATTCAAATTCGTAAAGAGGATTTAGTCCACTAAGTTTCAATATAATTTGTCTGTGAAAAATTTAATTCTAATTTATAAAGAGGATTTAGTCCACTAAGTTTTAATTTGAATTATCTATAAATATCTAGACTTGACTCGTCACAAAGAATTTCATACTACTTTAAGTTATGAAGGAAAATTAAAAAATTTTTATTAATATTCTATAGACTGTCTGTTAAGCATCGCGTAAATTTTTATTTAATAACGTAACATAGGGAAAATTTTCTATACCCTATAAATGTAGTATGTCAAATATATAAAGCGTATAATGTTTGCAAAGATATTTAAGATTTAACATTTAATTTCTAATATTCCGTAATTGCACAAAATATAAAAATGAATTTATTTTCATCAAAAACGTAAGGCTTTCCATTAAGAGACATATAAGTATTGATCATCTCTCGGAGGGTTTTAAAGTAAAAGTGAATTTCATTCGTCCTGTTATTTAGGACATAAGAGAATCTACTGCATCCTCCCATTTCCCTCAACATCTTATCAATAATTATGCAGTGCGGTATGTTAAAAGCTTTGAAACAAAACATCCTAACGTAGAAATTGAAAGATTTTGATGAAAAACTATTTTTTATCATATTACTCTTTTATTTATATATATATATTTTATTTTATTTTTTTTTTTACCTTTTATAATTTTGTAAATTTGGATAAAATTTTGACTATCGAAAAGAAAAGTCAAAAAATTTTATTTGTCCTTTTATCATCTCCAATATCGAACGACGAATTTGATATTTTAATTTTTTAAACTTTTATTATATACTTTTTTTTTTAAAAAAAGATTAAACGAAAAAACGTACCACCGTAACCGGGGCACCATGAAGTAAGCTATTCAAATTAATTATTTTTTAAAATATTTTATTATTATTCTATATCTAAAAGAACTAAAAATATATCAGTATATATATTTAAAAGTTAATTGAAAAATATATAATATAACAAATGTTTACAATCACGTTTAGTGAATAATAAGTAAATTAAAAATAACCAAAGTCGACTATGGTAATTGAAATAGTTAAATTATATCAAACATATCAATTAATAATATAAGATTAACTATTTAAATTTAAGATTAATTATTTAAATTTATTTAAATATATGATCAATCAACATTATCCATATGTAACACCAACATTTATCTCTTGGCCTAGCTTGTAAAATCCTTCACTTACTGTTGCATTTAAAGATTGAAGATCTTTACAAATAAAATATAACTGACTTTTCTGTAAAAAATTTAAGCAAAATTTTAGCATAAAGTTTCGCGATAAAAAACTAAACATAAAAAGAAAATAGAACTAACAAAATGATACCGGATGTTGTTTATAAAATGCGGAAGATTTTTAGTTTTCATAAATTATTCTTTTTTAAAAAAGAAATAAATTAAATAAGAAAATATATATTATTATAAAATTGCAAATTTATATTTATAAAAAACAATTTTAAAAATTAAAATTTCCGTGATTCACGGTAAATTTATGTTCACGCCCGATCACGCCCGCGGAAAATTTTGGGAAGGCCCGACACGCCTTGGAATTTAAAATTTATTCACACTTACGACGTGACCCACCGTGACACGATGGGTCACGCCTAATTTCACGGCCCGCGCCCACCTCTAATTGCAAGTTCTAAAAATAATATTTATACCCATTATTATAAATAGAATAAAAATTGCAAATACATTATCTATACATCCATAACACATACAAATAAAAGGCAGGATATATAAGAATATATAATGATCCGGATATCACATTATAATAGATGATATCGGTTTTAGGTAGTTAGCCTCACCCAATATTATATTAAATCATAAATATATATAATCATTATAACAATATCTATTTGACGAATATAATAATTCATAATGTATAAATAGTATATAGCAAAATGTTTATATATAAGATTAAAATAATGTTTAAGAAACCCGGAAAAGTAACAATTAAGTACAAACATAATATTTATTACAATTGATGAATTTCTATATTGTATAGAAAAAAAAAAGAATTAAATATTATGCATTTGCTGAGAATTTTCCTATGATAGAAAGAAAGAAGCATGGGAAGATAATTACAAGGTTGGTATATTCTGGAAGGGTCACCATGGATATCCAAGCATTAAAATATGACAAATCTTTGTATCAGAAATGAGATTTATTTGGGGTGAACTCATTCATCAATCAAAATCTGGAAGAGGTTATTGGGTTTACTTAATAGAATAAAGAAAATGGTCCACAACATTTTAGTACCATAAGGTCTTTGTAGGTGCATTATCAAATAGAGCTGAAGGCATTTTCTTGGACTTGGTCAGATTTGGATTGATTTTAAAATATTTTATTTTTATGAATATTAATTTCAAGAATAATCGCCGGGGTGGCCTAATGGGTAAGATGTAGGCTTGGAAACACGAGCATGAACAAGGACGCGGGTTCAATCCTGGTAAGAACCATAAAAACTTTCAAGTTTTTCTTCGATGACTGATGTGTAAAGACATATGGTATGATGAATTTCGGAGCTTAGAGATGACACCCCGGTCACCGACAGGCCTGGACAGCCGGGTGCTAAGGATACCTGTCCAATAAACAAAATGAAGGACACAAATGAAAATATGAATATGAAAGCTAGGGCGTTCCCTCCATGCGACGGGCAGGGTGTAGACCTCCATCCTGTGAAAAATAAAGTAAAGGTCAAAGCAAAGAAGACAAGACTGGCAAGTTTGAATATTGGGACGCTTAAAGGTAAGACGAGAGAATTGGCATCAATGTTGAACAGGAGAAAAGTTGATATAGCGTGCATACAAGAGACGAAATGGAAAGGACAGAAAACTTTGATGATTGGAGATGGGTATAAATTGTACTATAATGGACTTGTTAGCAATAGGAACGGTGTCGGCATCATCCTCAGCCAAGACCTAATATCTTCAGTAGTAGAAGTCAACAGGATCTCTGATAGACTAATGAAGATAAAACTCTGCATTGGTCAATCAATAATACACATCCTATCAGTATATGCTCCTCAAACGGGTTGCAAGGAAGAAGAGAAAGATGACTTTAGAGCTATCCTTGATGAAGCTGTAATGGAAATCCCTAAGGATGACCTAGTCATAATTGGTGGTGACTTAAATGCGCATGTGGGGAAAGCAAGAGATAGCTACAAAAGGCATCATGGTGGTTTTGGATACGGAGAAAGAAATGATGAAGGAGAGCACGTACTGAAATTTGCGCAAGCCTTCGACCTTGCCTTAACCAACACCTACTATAGGAAAAAAGACAGTCATTTAATAACATATGAAAGTGGTACTAGGAAAACACAGATAGATTACATGCTAATCTCTCGCAGAAGATTAAAAGATGTAATAGACTGCAAAGTCATCCCAGGAGAAGATATCGCCGCGCAACACAAGCTACTAATCATGGATTTACAAATCTCAAATAAATCCACTCAAAATAAGATAAAACTGGAACCATGCATCAAATGGGGCAAATTAAAAACAATGACAGATGCCTTTGCAATCAATGCAAACATTGAAACAATAAATTGCTCACAAGTCAGTGAAAAAATCTGGACAGACCTTTCATTCAGATTAATAGACACTGCAAAATCGACGCTAGGCTTGACAAGAGGAGGCAACAAATCACACAAGGAACTATGGTGGTGGAATCAAGAGGTACAAATCACTATACAGGAGAAAAAAGCCCTTTATAAAATATGGTACAAATCCAAAAATGCAGATGACAAGTCAAGATACAAAAACTCCAAGAGATTAGCTACAAAGGCGGTGGCTAGGGCCGAATCTATGGCATACGATGACATGTACGAAGATCTACATACCAAAGAAGGGCAAAATAAAATATACAGATTAGCCAAACAGCGAGAAAAGAACTCTAGGGATATAAACGGAGCTCCGAAAGTAATCAAAAATAAAGATGGGAAATTGATAATAAAGGAAAAAGAAATAATGAATAGATGGAAAGAATATTTTCAGGAGCTTCTCAACTTTAATTCCCACATATTGCATCTCGACGAACACTCCCCTTGTCAAAACCTTGTACAACCTATAACAGAACAAGAAATAATCACATGCCTCAAGCATATGAAAAACAACAAAGCTAGGGGTCCAGACGATATTCCAATAGAAAGCCTTAAAGCGCTAGGAGATGATGGAATACATCTCCTCACAAATCTGTACAATAAAATACTTGGAAATGAAGAGGTCCCCCAAAAATGGAGGCAGAGCTATCTAGTTCCTATCTTCAAAAATAAAGGGGATCCACACAATTGTCAAAATTACAGGCCCATAAAACTAATGTCACACTGTCTAAAACTATACGAAAAAATAATAGAAAAAAGATTAAGAGATATAATCGAAATAGGAGAGACACAGTTTGGCTTTATGCCTGGAAGATCAACAACCGATGCTATCCATGCAATTAGGCAAATGAGTGAAAAATACAGGGAAAAGAACAAAAAGCTACACATGGTCTTTCTCGATCTAGAAAAGGCCTTCGATAGAATCCCAAGAAAACTTATCTGGTGGGCGCTACGCCACAAAAAAGTTCCCGAAAAATATATAAGAATAATACAGGATATGTATATGGGACATACAACAATGGTCCGTAGCACAACAGGTACTTCAGCAGGCTTCACAATAGCCGAAGGAGTTCATCAAGGGTCGGCTCTCAGCCCACTTCTCTTCATTACAGTAATAGATGTATTAGCACAGTCTATACCTCAAACAGTCCCGTGGAATATGATATTTGCAGATGATATTGTAATACTTGCCGAATCCAAGGATGAAATGAAAGAAAGGTTAGTGAATTGGATAAATATCCTAGAAACGCACGGATTAAAAGTAAATAGAGAAAAGACGGAGTATATGGTGATAGGAGGAGATGAAACGGAGAGTATTGATATAAATGATTGGCAGATATCCGCAATTGAAAGCTGCAAATATTTGGGCTCCACTATACAAACAAACGGCACAATAGAAAAAGAGATAAAGAATAAGATTAATCAAGGGTGGTTAAAGTGGAGATCTTTATCTGGAGTGCTATTTGACAAAAGAATCCCACACAAATTAAAGGGAAAAATTTACAGTTCCATAGTACAACCAACTATTCTATATAGTTCGGAAACATGGCCAACCAAAGAATCAGACGAGAGAAGTCTACAAACTATGGAGATGAGAATGCTGAGGATGATTGCTGGGGTAACAAGAAAGGATAAGGTGCGCAGTACAAGAATACTAAATAGTTTAAAGGTAGTGCCCATTAAGACTAAGTTAATGGTAAACAGACTTAGGTGGTATGGGCACACAATGAGAAGGCCTATGAACTACATAGGAAATAAAGTTGAAAGATTGGAAGTGATGGGCAAACGTAAAAGAGGAAGGCCAAAACTTCAATGGGGCCATAAAGTTAGAGCCAATATAAAGAAGTATAAAATAGATAAAAGAGATTGTACGAATAACATAAAGTGGAGAGAGATGTTGAAGGAGCTTACCACCAGAAAAGGTGAAAGCTAAAAAGAAGAAAAAAAAAAAATTTCAAGAATAACCATAAAATTATCTATTAAATTAATTTTTCTAACCATAATTTACCCAATTATAAACTAATGACTATGCAGTTTAAACCTAATTTATATCTTTTGTTAATATAAAAATAATAATAAAAAACTATAGGTCCAATCCTGTATCAAATTTTTAAACACAACTTTAGTAGTAAAGGCTTCTGATTTATACATTAACCAAGTAATTTGAGAAAATTTGCAAATTTATGATAAGAATAAAAAGATGTAAAGATTTTTTAAAAATATATAAATTTATAATTATATGTATTAAACTAAAATTCAACTTGTCTGTTATTTAAAAATAACTTCCAAAATAAATCTAACCTTATAATATATTCTGATTTGTTTATTATTTTTTAAAATATTACAAGATTAAGTAATATTTTTATCAATTAATTTGGCATCCCTGTAAATAAGGTTATATCAAATATATTTTTATTACTTACCAACTTGACCCACTTATAATAATGATAGTTATTATATTTATATTTTGTGGAAATAAAATGAACAATTCATTATTAACATATTTTCGTTATAACATCTTCGTAAAATTTATCAATTCGTTTTGATGTATGGGCAAAAAAAAAGCATATAGCGTACGACTGTCATCCCCCGTTCTGTGCAGAGACAAACACTAATCATATTTTGGCACAACCATTTCATTCTAACTCTAATGAGTAGGCTGAGAGATAAGTTGTCATTATTAAAAAATTTTTAAAAAGGATAAATATGAAAGAAGCGAGGATTAGATCGCCATCCCAAAGAACACAAGAATATAGAATGCCAGATAGGCTAAATAAAATGGTGGGCAGGATGGTATCCATAATAAATATAAATTATGGGAGAAGGGTATAATAATAAGTAATAGATTAAATCGCATCCAGTTTGAAAACAGAGGGCATAAGATGCAAGTAAGATAATGAATCATGCAGTACATAAAAGGGAATATAAGGAAATCCAGATTATAATGGAATCAAGATAGTCAATGAGTATTTACACGTTCATAGTTTAAGTATTTAAACGGAAGTTCAATCAATCCCAGGGACCCGAACCTTTATTTATAGCAATTCAGTTTGGTTACGGTTCAATATATAAAAATTATTAATTGTTACGGTTCTTAAGAATAAATTTATAAAGCTTCGGTTATATAAATAAAATTTAAAATTATTTTTATTGAAGCAATGATTTAATTATGAATTTTATTTATTAAAATTTTTTACCATCATTCAAGTTATTATATTGTTTATTTATAAAACAGATGAAATTAATTAATTATTATTATAAGTATATCTATGAATAATATATAATATAAGAAATATATATGAATGAACCATAACTCTGTATAAGAATTTATTAATGAGTTTTTATCGATTTTAATCCTGATCATAGAATTTAAAAATTGCTTAATAAAAAATTATGGCTAGATTTCATATTGATGGCAAAATAAAAGATTTGGAAAGCTTTAATTTTTATAGTTGAAGATTCTTTATCTTTAGAATGTTGCCTTTGAATATGCCCGTCCAAATTAGCTTCATGGACACCTTTAAGTATGATTTTGCATTTATCTATATTACAGGCAGATTTATTTAAAAGAATATAAATAAAAAAGTAACGGACTGGGTTAACTCTGGTGAGCACATTTAATTTTTCTTCTAAAGGAAAATAAAATAAATTTTTATATATTATCAACATAAATACAATAAAATATATGAGGTCAGAAATAATTATTCTAAAATTATGATATTGATAAATTAATTAGAATTCACAATCAATTTGTAAAGTCATATCACATCATATGAATATTATTTTAGTTAAAGATTTACAATTCTTCACATCTAGGAAATAATATAGAAAACAGATTTGAACAACTTTGCAAATACTTGTATTTCAAAACAACACAGAATCTTTTTTTCATAATAAAGGTTATAAAAATACGATTACTTAAAAATATACTCAAATGCCAAAATTCTATAAATAATATATAAATAAAATAACCTTATAAATTTAGTCATTTATAAATTTATATGAGAATAATAGTCCTTCTATCACTACTCTTGAGTAGGTGGTGATATTATACTCAAATTAATTAAATATGCAACTAAATAAAAAATCCACTGTTGTAGGGGGACCGGGGTAAAGCCATTGACGGTGTAACAATGTTAACGCAAGTAACTTCTCAACTCTTGAGCATAAAGACTTTAAATTTGGTGTAAAGATGTATTTTTATATCAAATTTATTACCTATGTTCATCTTTTGTAGATCTTTCTCGGTTTGACATATTTTGCCAAACAACCATTTTTTACCCCAAAATAAAAATAACTCTGTTTTTTTCTTTTAACAAAATATATTACAACGCAGAATTTAAAATTTTGCATACATTTTCCTTAAAGCTATAGCTATGAAATAAAATTTATCCGAAGTTTTTAGCATAACTAGAAGTCACGCAATAACGATTTACACAATATATATATTATCTTGGGGTAAAGATGCTATAGGTAAAACGGTTAAAATGTTGAATCTGATTTAAGCTGTAAAAAGATAATTTTTTAAATATTAAAATCTACACCATAGATAAAGATACTTCTTTGCAAAAAAGAACAATAATAAATAGTTTGTGTGTTATTTAGAATGAAATTTTATGAATAGTTGCAAAGGAGAAGAATAATTGAAATGTACGATGTGCCTAAAATGGGAACTTATAAAATTTATTTTTGATATAATTTTTTACATTTCAGTATTGAATTGATTATTTTATATTAAAAGTGTGAATGATGTCAAAATTGCAATATTTTGTTCAATTAAACAATATAGTTATGTTCAATTTTATTTTAACCCAGATAGCCACCTTACCCTGGGTTTGGGGTAAAATGGCAAAAATGGCAAAAATGGCAGACTTCACATAAATCATGGCGGCTTCTCAAGTATTATAAGTAGAGAGTAGCTACACTTTTTTTTATTTTGCAGATAAGGGATTTGACTACTTATAAATATATAATTTGTTGTTGTTTGTATATCAAAATATTATGGTAATATGCAAATACCAATCGTTTACCCCTGTCTGTTTAAAATTAAGCCTTTTTTAAGATATTGTATCTATATTATTTATTCAATAAGAGAAGAGTAACTTTGTTATATAGAATTTACTTTTATATCAACAAGAAAACAGATTAACTTTTTATTATTGATAATTGACTTTTTTATATCAATAATTGATTTACTATTCATCGTATTGGAATTTTTATATATTCTTATTAAATTAATTATAGTTGAACTAAGCTAATCCCATCATCTACAAATTGTTTATTTAGATATTTTACATAGAGAAAAAATATGAATATGGCTTTAATACTATATATGCAGTTAAAGATTTTAAGTTATAGCGAAAAAATTAATACATACTTATTAAGGATAAGATTTTGATAATTTAATAATTATAAAATGAATTGACACATTAAAACGACATGGATATGGTAAAATATGCAATACCACAAAAAAATAAATGTAAACAAAATGTAAAATATTTATTTTATTTAGGTAGAAACCGGTTTAACTTCATTTATAAAGGTTCTTTTTACTCCTTCAAAAAATTATTATATCGGATCAATTACGACTGTTCAGATATTTAAAAAGGTTTATAAAGGTTTAGCGTTTTATTTTTGTTCACTCCAGGTCCCTGATCAAGCCACCTTTTAGGTATGTGGAGATGGACTATGATATACAATCTGGCCATATTTGAACGATGATGGCGATCAAGCTAAGTTTATATATTGACGATAATGTTCAATCAATCTAATGTTCACATATATATAGACTATGAGAGTAAACGCAAACAATACTTATGTATGTGAATTATGATTAAAAGACTTTAAGAAATAAAACAATCAGGCTGACAACCAATGACGTAAAATAAACATAGGAATTTAATTTTAAACATTATGTACTATATGCACAATTCATTTATATTATATTGCGATATTTATTTTTTTTTAATATAAAGCGCTTAGTTATAGGTGGTGATTTATATTTATTTGTTTTCAAATACAGTGTTGTTTTAAATACAGTATTGTTTTCAGTGTTGTTTTTTAATATAAATATAAACTTGTTCCCTTCACTAGGTATTCAGAGTTGTTTAAGTAGCGCGCTACTTTTTTTCCAATTATTAATTTTTTAGCGCGATACTTAGCTACTTTTTAAAATTATAATGAATTAACTATAAACATGAAAATTTAAATCTAATATCATAATTAATATGATTTATTACTTAATTTTGAAAATGAAATTTATTTCATTTGTATTATAAACCTTAATCATCTCACCAGGTGTAAATTATTTAAAATGTCATAGAAAATGAATATCCAAATGTCAGACAATTATAATATTAATGAAGTGGAAGGTACCATGGAAAATAATGTTATTGATAACAATAATACACATTTTTCATTTTGCAAAATTTGAAAATTTTTTTAAATTGCTGTAAAAACAAAAGATGGCTACAAACTTATTTGTTTAAAATGTAAAAAAAATATATCCTCAACCTAAAGGTAATTGTCATTTTTAAATTCTAACAGTATTTATTTTATAAGAATGTACATGGCATCAGTTTTAAATAGATAGAAAAAACGTCTTAATAATTTTAGGGGGAAACTACATCCAAAAAAACCAATTCAATTCAAGCTAAATTGATTAATAATATTGCACAGGTCAATATTTTTCAGATACTGGCTGATAAAGTCATTGTCGATTTTATCATTGATAGAGCTCAGTCAATGTCCTTGGTTGATAATCCATCATTTATTATGATAATTTAAGCTCTATCCCTGGTACAACAATTTTATGTAACCAGACACTAATGATTAAAATAGCAGATAACTTTGAAGTGATAAAAGTTTCTCTAACAGCAGAGTTGTCAGAGATATCCAATATATGTACCACGGCGGATATTTTGACACATAACAGAAGGTAAAAATTTATTTATATTTAATATGATATTAATATTTTTAGAGCTTATTTAGGAATCAGAGGCCATTGGTTAGACCCTAAGACTTTAAAAAGAAAATCTGTAGCATTAGCCCTCAAAAAATAATAGGATGTCAGACATAATGTAATTTCAAATAAAATTTATGATTCATCCCAATTTTAAACTAAACTGGCTATATATCAATTCCGATGATGCTAAAGATCAACGTGATAGGCTCATGGTAAAGCTGAATAGTCTCATTCCAAACAAAGATACCCTAGTTATAACCACAAAAACGACTTTCACTGATAATTTTTTTAAAAAGGATACTGATATAATAGAAAATCCTCTAGACGCGTTTTTTAAATCCAAAAATACTCAAATGAGTATTTTTTATAATTTTTCTTATATGATAAATATAAATATGTATATAAAATTTAAAACTGCCTTACCCTCAAGTGCTAGTGTTAAGAAATAATTTAGTTAGGCGAAACTTATACTTTCTGATCGTATAGAAATGATTTTATTATTAAAATGCAATAAAATAAATAAAAAATTAATATTACCATAAATAGTTATTTTTATTACATAAATTATAGTATTTTTACATATTTTTTTTATAATCAAAACTAACTATATTTAAATATTTATAAATATTGATTTTTATGTATTTTATACAGATTTTATTTACTTTTATATTAAGGGATAAAGGATCATTATCATATTTGGGAGAATGTATATATTTTCCATATTCTGATATATAAAAATTTTGAATATTGGATTTGTGAAGTGATTTTATGTTATAATAAAGGAATAAAGACAATTAGGATTACATCATCATTATAAGGTAAATGTATATAAATTCAAGAGTTTCGAACAGAGTTGGGCAAGTAGGGGAGACCGGGTAAAGCAATTGACGGGGTAACAATGTAAACGCAAATAACTTTTTAACCCTTGAGCACAAAGATTTTAAATTTGGTTTGAAGATGTATTTTTATATCTAATTTCTTACCTATGTTCATCTTTTAAAAAACTTACCTGGTTTAATATATTTTGTCAAAAAACATTTTTACCCAAAAAATATAAAAATCATTCTCTAGTATATTTTGCTTTTAGTAAAATATACATATCCTCAGGATTTAAAATATGGCATACATGTTCCTTAATGTATTAGCTATAAAATAAAATTTATCTGACATTTATAGTAATAATAGCAGTCACGCAATAACGATATTTATAATATATGTCCCCTTGGGGTAAAGCTGTTATGGGTAAAACGGTTAAAATATATAATTGTTCACATTAAATTTTTCATTCATTCATTTATTATAATTTTTATTGTATCAATCAAATAATGAGAAATTATAAAGAAAAACCAAATTCAGAGATGTAAGTAAAATAGATGAAGCCATAAAATTAAAAATAACAGTAACACTTCATTGAATATGTCTGCTAAAAGATATAAAATACCTTATACAACATTGAGAAGTAAATATAAAATTGGTATTAAAAGTTCAGATCATAAACAAATATTTACAAATTAAGAAGAATCTAGATTGTGTGATTACATATTAGAAGCAAGTAGGTCTTTTATGGGATTAACCCCTAAACACGTAATTAAATTATATTGTTTGTATTTGAATTAAATATTAATTAATAAATATATTATATATTTCAATTGAGCATTACTAATAAAGTTACCAAATCAATATTGAAATTAGAAATTATTTTTTCAGAGAAGAAAAAAAAAGAATTGTTTATGTGTTATTTGCAATAAAAACTATAAAAATAGTCGCGAGGACGATGAATGGTTAAAATGTAGAATATGCCTTGAATGGGCACATTCTAAATGTGCTAATTAAGATAATTACTTTACATGTCCTTATTGTATTGATTAGTGTGTAATAAAAATCATAAATATATCTTAAATTTGTAATATTTGTTAAATAAAACAATTAATATGTAGAATATTATTTTAACCACTTTACCCCAGTGCTTATCCACTTTACCCTGTACCCAGGGTAAAATGGCGAAAATGAGTAGTTTGACATAACTAATCATAGCTCCTAAAATATTATAGGTAGAGGGCTACACTTTTTTTTATCTTGTAGATGAGGGATGGGGCTATACATTGATCTATAATTTGTTGTGTTTGACACTTGTTTAAATTTTTTTATGGTGAATATGCAAAATATCGTTTTACCCCGGTCTCCCCTACAGCGAATACTTGTATCTAAGATATATGGTACAATATCCTTTTGTATCTTGTACTCAGTTTCTCTTTAACATTTTTAGTAAAATATTTATATATATATCTAAGATCCTTTATTCTGAAAAGAATCTCGCATCATTTTCATTTTCTGGACAAAAGATACAGATTCTTTTAATATGAATGTTTAAAATTTACATCTCAGTATATCTTATTTTCTTCAGGAGTCTTGTATTAATTTCCTTTTTTTTTCCGCCTTTATGTTAACAATCAAAATTAGCTGGAAAATTTACAACTTATATTAAGGTGGATAGATAAAAAATAACAACAACAAAGTGAAATAAGTAAAGATTATATATTTATATATAAATGGAATATATTACCAATTTCATGTAATATATTTTAATTTGTAGGATGATTAACACTCATATTTGTGAAGAAGAAGGTAGTTAAATTTAAATTATGGAAATAAGTTTACCTGAATCAAATTCTAATCTTAAAATTTTAGAAGTTTTTTTTTTAAATAAATGTTAAAAAAGACAATGTACAGGCTGAATATAAAATCTAAATAAACAAAAAAAATGATAAAGGGTTCAACATAAATTTTGTTAAATAGGTTATCTTAAAATTTAAATTTACAATATTGTCTACCTTAAAAGCTTCCAAAGATGGTATGGGCAAAGATTTTAGAAAATATATTCCTAAGATATGAATATAATGAGGCTTTTTTGGCATCAATATTACATCCATATTTTAAGAACTTGTAAGTCGGATGATAAAATAAACATACTTTCAAAATATATTATTAGAAGCCCTAAATGCATTACCAGAGTATATAATCAAGCTCAAACTATAACACCAATAGATTTGATATCTAATAAAGAAAATAATGATTATTTTTCTATTGGTGAAAAATGTTGAGTTCAATAATACAAATATCATTGAATTATTAAAGAAAGTCGAAATACATTATAAATGCTTAATTATTGTTCTGGAATATAAAACTCCAATACCTTCATCAACCAGTCAATTGAAAAGTTATTTAGTTTTTGCACATTATTAAGTACGTCAAACGGCAAAGGTCTAATGATAAATTATCTTATAAAATAATGAATCTATTTTAAATACTCTTTTGCAAATTAATATTTCAACTCCCATTAAAAATACTAGTCTCCCGTTTCTATCTATGCTAAGAATGGGCTAATATAATTAACTCCTCAAATATTTATTGATTATTTTACATATTCATTCTTATTATATGTGTATTATATGTTCTTCACAAATAAACTCTAAAATCTGTATTTTATAAACTATTCTAATTTAAGTAATGATAATTTAAAAGTATCTTGCATTTAAGATACTCTAATTTTTCAAAAGTTACAAATATCGAAATTTTGATAAAGAATCTGTATCTAGAATCTTTTTCAAGTGGGCTTGCCCAACTCCCGTTTTCGAAATTAAGAAATTTCAAACTATTATATTATAAATAAAATTAATATTGTCTTAAAAAATATTTACCATTTACTTGAAATTGATTATATTTGACCGTATTTGACCATATTTGACCGGTCAAATACACAGCCCTGATTACCTGCATTATTAAAATAAGTGAATAAATGATAATTAAATTATAAATTTTTATATTATATTGATGCCATCTTTAAAATATTTGCAATTTTTTTAATATTTATTATAGCAATTAAATTTCCATGGAGGCCTGAGTATCCCAATACATTTTGAGAACGTTATTTTATTTTGCTGGCGCCCACGCTTTGTTACGACACTTTTTAGAGTGTCATGACTATGTTTTATGGGGAGGGGGGGGATTAAACCCCTATAAATTTTTATATTATATTGGTGCCATCTTTAAAATATTTTTATTTAAAAAAAATATATTTGCAATTTTTTTAATATTTATTATAGCATTTAAATTTCCATGGAGGCCTGAGTATCCTAATATATTTTGAGAACGTTATTTTATTTTGCTGCGCCCACGCTTTGTTACGTCACTTTTTAGAATGTCATGACTATGTTTTAAGGGGGGGGGATTAAACCCCTTGATATTCTTAAAAAACCTTCTCCTCCAGCTTTTTGTTCTTATGGAAACTTCTCTAAAAAAAATTTATATTGTGCTAGCCCCTTCAACTTTTTTTTGATTTTTTTTAACCTAATTTTGGATATATATTTCCATATTTTGCTATGATTCATCCGGCTTTCATGCTTTATTTATTGGCTAATTTTTAGATTTAGAATCTTTCAAAGCAGAAAAGGTTAAACAACACTAATCTCAGCAGATAATAATCTTTTATTGGGTTATTTGTTTACTCATTTGTTGCTTATTTTTTTTTGTAATGATATTTCAATCAAGTTAAATGAGATCACTAATTGAGACTTGGCAGTTTAGATAGGAGAAATTACATTTGAATGGATTGTTCAAAAAATTTTAAATAAAGTTACCTCTCTAATAAAAATTGGTTACAAGAAAATTAAAATGATGTTATTATATGGAAATAAAAATAATATGTATTTTATAAATTTAAAAATCAGTCTGAAAGTATATAATTAGTTTTTAACATACACTATAAGTCATTTTTAAAATCCCTATAATTACAATAATAATGATCTAGTTCCCAATATATTCTGACTTATATTTTAGTATATTATTTTAATACTAGTACTATATATATACAATTAAACATTCAAATATAAAACGGAAAGTGGAGGAGCGGCGCGTTCTGGAGAAGGGAGATAATATCAGTGCAGTTACGTACCCCCCTCCTCTCCATGGAGCTTTTTTAAAATACCAAAAATGATTAAAATAAGTGTTAATCAAGAATTTTTTTAAGTATAAATAAGCTAAAAATTTTTTAAATATAATTATTATAATTTTATTTATCCAAAAGTAATGAAAAATAACTATATATATTGTTAATATTATATAAAAAAAATATATAGATAAGAATAATCTGGCAGTGGGCCTTATTATGGGAGTCAAAGTTTCCCAGAAATCGTCTCATGAAATCTTTTCAAGAAATTGATTGAGGGAATGGATAAAGTAAAGCAGTTTCGAACGAATAATATCTATATTAAGCTTTTGCCGTATAAGAGATTCTAACTGATCGGTTAGGGGATCCGTCAGCCATTTGAAATAGTTTGACCTTATTACTTAAAAGAGGTTAAACTAGAGCGTTAAATACGAAATAATAACAGAATAAGAAAGGATATAACTACTGTATTTGACAATAATTATTCAGGAAACTGTGAAGATAAAATTGTTTTAAAATATTTAGCATAATGTTAATTCTCGGGTATATTAGTATATATTATATATATATATATGTTATGCAAGGTTAAGTATAAGGTTATTTTTATATTAAAATTAAGTTTTTACAAATCTGTATCTAAGAAATTCATTTCGATTAATCCTGCTTTTTTTGATTTTTAGAGAAATCATAATTTAATTTTTTTTATTCAGGATATAATAATCTAAAATATATGTAAATAAAGAATAAAACGTAAAGAGTTAGGAGAAATAAATTGAGATTCTCTATTTTATAAAACATGAATAGGAAATCAAATTATTATGCTAATCATTAGTAACCGTATGAATATGTTTAAACCAGTTCGAATGTATATAACAGTACTTTATTGTCCTTTTGAGGCTTTCCTAAAAGAAAAATTATAACGGTCAATGGACTAAGTGGTTCTATTTGGTTCCCTGCTTTATCCTCACAATTATGTCAGGATTGGGGAGACGACGAATTGAAACAATTTTTTTAGTTATTTTTTCTAGGGTGAGGGGAATTTGATCAAGGATAAAAGAAAAAAAATAATTAGCATCTCTTGGTGATTCGGGAAAAGAAAGTGATCTTTTGAAGGGGGGGGGGGGGGTTTGGGATCTAATTGTTAACCCGAGTGTTTGAAGACAAATTATAATTTACATATGAACAAAACTTTCATTTGCTGAATAATTAATTTTTTATTAATCAAAAAACAGATGTCGATAATTAATATTTTTAAAGCTATTTATATTTATTTTTCTAATTTATGATATTGATCCTATCCAGCTAAACTAAACCATTTTTTCATTCATCCCCTTCATTTAAAATATTAATAAATATAACACATTTATATCAATCTTGCTCCGTTAATATAAAATCATAATGTAAATATTAGAAAATCATGACGTTGGGTTTAGCCTATTGAAATTCAATATTTTGTTAAAAAGCTAAAAATGGGTTCTCAATATTTTTTTATAAATTTTTGGATACTTGATACCATTTATAAAATTTTGGTTATTTTAATTCTATTATTTTCAAAACACTTAAATTTTTACAAATCATTATAAATATTTCCTACTGAGAATATATTATATATAAATAAATGAAAAATGATAATCATTTAATTCTTTTATTTATTTTAAAATACAAAGATTTTACGAGTCATTAATGTAATTTATTATACCAAATTTATTTTTTTTAAAAATTCTTCTATTACATATTTTTTATTAACAAATTATAAATTCTTATGAATGATTTATGGAGGATGCTGTTAATTATTATTATTCCTCTTTCTAAAGTAAATCAATTAATTTTTTATAATAAATTTACATATTCAAACCCATCACTTATTTATCTGAATTATCAAATTTCTCGGGGAATCTTGAAATTTTATATACTAATTGTTTCTTCTAATTAATTTTTTTTAAATCGAAATGATTCTATTCACAATTTTTATAGATATTTTACTCAAGCTCAATCATAATTAATAAATTTATGAGATCAAAATATTTATTCGTATATCGTTTTGCGTAGCCAGGATATGAGGGGATGAGTGAGGGAGGATTAGGTCGGTTTTCCCTATATAAATGATTGAAAGGTTATTAATTTTAACCTTTTTTTAAATAATTTTTTTTATTAAAAATGAATTTAAAAAAAGTTATAGATGTAGCGCATATATATGTTAACGGCAAAATGTTTTATCCGGAAGTGTTTTATCTTTAAAGCATTTTTGAATGTGTTTTTTAAATTTGAAAGCCTGATTATATTGGAAATATATTCCAACAGGCTTAGAATACCTATTTTATGAATTGTAGACAATTTTGCCATTAGTCTTTAAGATATTATAATTGGAAAGACTAATATAACTTATTTTAAGTTTAACAGTTTTATGGCAAAATATCTGAAATTCATAGGGTAGGGTAGACATTTCAAAAATGATGGGAGTTAGAGATCTGCAAAAGTAGGACCGGCTCGTGCCCGGCCCGAACGGGCTCCGAGTCGAGCCGGCCCTAATATTTTTAAGGAAATTTGGGCCGAGTCGGGTCCGGCCTTAGAAATTTTTTAAAGTATATCTAAATTTATCAATTTTATATTAAATTTTTTAAGTAAAATAAAAATATGTGATTTAATTTATAGAAAGTAGACAACAAATAATATATATCGTTTATTTTGAGTAATTATAAAAATTAATTTCTATATTTAAATAAAATCGGGCCAGGGCAGGCTTGAAAATTAGGCCCGATGCAGATCACTAATGGGAGTACATTTCCAGTAAAAATCCGATATTTAAATTTAAAAAAACACCCTCAAAGAATGATTTAAAGTTGGAGAAAAAAATACATTGCCTGTAAAAAAGACATTGCCACTAACATATATATACATTTAAATTTAAAAAAAAACAATTAAATTAGGTAATAAAAGGTGTGACATGCTTACTTGCATTGCTATATGGAACCATAAATAACAATGCAATTACTTTAATTAGTATTGTTAAACAGCTCGATTGGGCCGAATTTTAAAAACGGCTAGCCCAATATTTTAGCCAGAAAAATATTGCCTAAGCCTTGAAATTTCGCTAATAGATATCCAAATCTTTGTTCAAAATCTTTGGGCATGCGTAATATCTGAATAAAATATTGAGTTAGCCGTTTTTAAAAATCGGCTCAAATCTAGCTGTTTAACACACTATTGATGAATAGCCATCGTAATGGCTTGCTTTAAATCGAAGTTCATTATATCGCCATTATGGCTTAATTTTCTCCCAAATAACCTAATAAATTTAAGGAATTCCTCATCAAAAACACCAAGAGTATCGGTGACAAGTGGGATTAAAATTAGGATAGCAATTTCTAAATATGTATTTATTATCAAGATAAAATCGGACATATTTTTTAACAATGTTCTAAAAGAGAGGGATGGGGGATTGGATAAAAAACTTTATATCTCCTCCTGGCTACATCTATGCGCTATATATATACTCCACATTGTGTTATCGTAACTGAGGATTTTTTTAAAAATAGTCGAGAACTTTTGAAGCCCAGTAATCGATTTGTGCACGGTTTAAACTCTAGTATTATGGCAATTCTTTTAATTTACTTTCTCTTAGCACATATTTTCCTCTAACCTAAAGTTAAATTATGAGATTTACTCTAACCATCGGCTTTCACGCCTTATTTTTACCCCCTATTCTCCTAAAACCCGTTCCCTCTTTTCAAAAATTAATTTTTACTCATAACTAATATATATGCCATATTGTGATTCGGACTCGCGAATTTTTAAATCTAAAAATCTGATTTCGATGGAAACATGCCTACAACTGTTAAAATAATTCAAATTTATATCCGTTTTTATAGATTTTTTATCTAAATTATAAAATACACAAAAGTTTACGGCCAATATTGTCTGAGTATAGGATAGGTAGTAGTGATCTGCAACGGGTCTAATTTTTCAAGCCCGGCCCGAATTTTTTTAAAATAAGTTTTACCGGCCTGGTCCGAACTCGAATTTTTTTTAGAAAATTTACCGGCCCGGCCCTAACTTATTTAAATATAGAAATTAATTTTTAAAATTACTCAAAATAAAAGACATATGTTATATGGCGTCTAGTTCTATAAATAAAATAAAATATTTTTATTTTACATAAAAAATTCAATATAAAATTGATAAATTTAAATATATTTAAAAATAATCTTCAGGCCCGACCCGACCCAGCCCGAATTTTATTTTAAAATATTGGGCCCGCCGGGAACGGGCCGGGCCTACTTTTGCAGATTTCTAAGGTAGGGGAGATCGGGACAATTTTGAACATGGGATAATTCCGGAAAGCCTTCTTATTTTAAAACTATTTCAATTTGAGACTTGAAATTTGTAACTAGTAGTTATATAATATATTATGATTATTTTGTAAAAAAAATGCAGTTTGAACGATTTGAAAAAATTTTAAAACAAAAAAACTTTTTTTTATAATTAAAAGTTAAAAAAGAACAAGATTTTTTCGTTTAAAATTTTATTCAAGTTCTATATCTATACATTAAAATTGATACTATGATCAACTTTGAGTCCTTAATAATATATAAGATTTCAAGGACTTTGAACAAGGATTTATATGATAATGATCTTATTTATGAAGATTCTTCCTCTGGGGCATGGCGGACACTAAATTTTTAAATCATTCAATTGTTTTCAGTATTATTTTTTTATCTTAATAAAATACAATGAGAGATTATATAAAGAAAAATAATAATAGTATCACTAGCAATATTACAGATTATAATTAAATTTTCAAAATGCACGAGAACTAACTATCTATTAGAACCATAACAGACATTATGTCTATTTCTAAATCAACAATTCAGGATTATATATCTAATTCTAAAAAGCACAATGAAGTTGGGCTCCCTGCTTTACTTATAATACCATCTCCAGGCAAAAAATGTTTTAATAGGTTTCCACACAAAGTGTTTTAAAGAATTTTTGTAGTTGAAGCTGCAAAATTATATCTTTGTTATCCTAAAAAAGTTATTTTTTCTAATCAAAAAAATTACAATGCTTTTATGACAGTTCTAATTATGCTTAATATCACTGTTTTATTTCATATATAAAAAGTACAATACCTATAATAAATATTTCTTAACTTTGTCATGAATTATATTTCGAAAATCTGGGTAAGAAGGATTTAAATAGATATAATATCTCATATATATTTTCATGAATCCAAATACCAACTTATTAAATAAATATGATAATGTTATATTTAAATAAAAATAAAATATAACAATTTATCATGAATTTTGTTTAGAATGCGTTAAGAAGCTTTTTTAATAAGATATAATTTCTCATAATCATTTATCCTGATTTTAAATCGAAACCTATTAAATTGTCACGAATTATATTTAGAATTTCTATTTAAATTTCTCTTTCCTAAATACTTAAACCATAGGTTAATTACATTTCTATTTCTGGGGTTTGTAAAAGATGGGCATATGGAACTTTCACTTTTATTAATAAAGTTTAATATAATTTGTCGATTTTAGAATTATTTTTAAAATCAAGCCAAAAAATATGTTAAAAAATACCGCGGGTTGTATTCTAGATTACCCCGCTATGTGGTACATCCGGACAAAAATGGTTTTCGTTATTTTCATTCGGAAATACTTGAGCCAAAAATTATTTAGCGTGATAAAATTATTGTTTTATGATGCGAAAAGGCTTATTTTCACAATTTTATTGTCCTTTAAATCAAAAATGCCTGAAATAGCCCCCTTTTCCCTTATTCTACACTTTCTGGAATACCATTTCGTCAAAAATGCGCCCGATATTAAATCAAAAATTTCCATATCCAAACACGACATAATATTACCACTAAATAAATTAGAAACAATTATTCGTCGGTCCAAAATTTGGGTGACACTCGACATCTTCAATATTTTTGAGTAAAAAGTGGATTTTAAGATAATGACCAAGAAATTTAAAACTAGACTTAGAAATAATTTTTGAATACGTTAGAATTTTTTATTCAGTTAAATTATTTCTATGATTAAATTAGTAATAAGGTTTACTGTTCCTCGATATAGTAAATAATTTAAGCATATTGTGGTTAAGTTACTTTGATTTATTTTGAATTTAATAAATAAATTCACTTAAATTGAAATGGACTATTTTTAGAAAAAAAATAAATAACTTGCATTTTGATTTTATCAAATATATTGCTCATATAAATTTTTTACATTAGGAAGTAGTATTATGAATTACCCCAATTTTTTATTTAGTTATTTTTAGTTTTTGAATCTAAACTTTAAAATCGTTTTTTCCAGTTTAACAAATAGGGATCAGGGTTAGTCAGCGTAATTTTTGTCAAAATCATCATAGGTCCGAAATTAATTGTTGTATTTTAATTTTCAAAATACAATAAGATAGCCCAATCATCTACCTAATCTTATGCATTGATTAATTTTTAAAATATATTATATACTTTTTCCTCAGTAAAAATAAATATTTACGCCAATCCCTATACTCGGGATTTGCAATTTCAATTATTTTATTAAGCCTCCTATTATATTGTTATTCCATTAATGGACAATGATTGAAATAAATATATCATTTATTATAAAAATAATTCATATAAATACGACATTATAAAAAATGTGTAAAATTTTTAATAAATTTTTATATTTTTTCCTAATTTTATTGCATTATCATATATAGAATTGATTTAAATATATAATAGTGGTCAATGAATACTTATTTTATATTATTATATAAATATATTATAATATGTCATATTTGTAAGCCTAATTTGATTGATCCGAATAGCCCTGATTCTATCAGCCCCTAGTTATTAATATACGGATACCATCTAAAATATTTAAACATGATATATGATTATGAAACTTTCTGAAATGCGAAAAGAGGGTTTTAAATTTCATATAAAGTGAATTTTATTATTTTTAAAATCTTTATCTTAATGCCAGCTAATATTGTGGTGTAAAAACGTTTTAATTTTAACCTAAAAGACACATTTTATCATAAAAAAATATAAATAGTTGATGGGCATAAAATATTTACCTATTATATAATGCTATTATATAATGCTATTATATAATTAAATTTGAACTTCTAAACATTTCTGGTTTTAAAATAAAATATGCTTAACTGACAAGCCCCTTGCACCTAGTAGCCCTAATCTCCCCTATGCATGTCACACTTCAATAGGCCTGCTTATTATTTTAATATAAGATACCAACCTTAAAAATATAAGGTTGGTGAAAGTTGAATATTGTAATGAATAAAATTAATAACATAAGATAGAAATAATTAGGGGAGACCGGGTTAAAGCGATTGAGGTAACAATGTTAACGCGAATAACTCCTTAACCATTGTGCATAAAGACCTTAAATTTGGTGTGATGATGTATTTTTATATCTAATTTCTCACCTATTTTCATCTTTTGAAAAACTTTTCTGGTTTGACATATTTTACCAAGAAAATGTTTTTTACCCAAAAATTATAAAAATCACCATCTAATATTTTTTGCTTTTAACAAAATATATTGCTCAGAGTTTAAAAATTTGCCTAGCCATAGCTATAAAATAAAATTTATCAAAAGTTTTTAGCTACTTGAAGTCACGCAATAACGATTTGTACAATATAGATCACCTTGGGGGTTGTTATATGTAAAACGGTTAAAATGTTCCATCTGATTTAAGCTGTAAAAAGATAATATTTAAATATTAACGTCTATACCATAATAAGATATTTTTTAAAAAAAAAGAACATTAATCAGTAGTTTTTGTGTTATTTGGAATAAAATTTTAAGATAGTCGCAAAAAGGAAGAATAATTGTAATGTATACTATTTTCCTAAAATGGGTACACTCAAAATGTGCTATTTTTGATATAATTTTTCCATTCTGATATTGTACTGATTAGTTTATTTTTAATTAAACAATATATTTATGTTCAATTTGATTTAACTACTTTACCCTGCTGCATAGCCACTTTACCCTGTAATGGGGTAAAATAGTAAAAATGACACACCTTACATATTTAATCACAACTTTTAAAGTATTATAGGTAGAGAGTCATACTTTTTTTTTGTGGATTTGACTACAAATAAATATATAATTTGTTCTGTTTGTTAATATTTCAAAATATTATGGTAAAAATGAAAAATACTAATCGTTTTACCCCTGTGTCCCCTATATCTAAAATTAAATACCTTTAATAATAAATCATATTTTCAATTACTTCATCGTAACCTTATTAAAACAAAGAATTATAAATATTAAAACAAGAAAAATTATACAAAAAAAATTATACAAAAAAAAATATTTCGAAAAAACTAAAAAAGTTAAAATTAAAAGTAAGCTAAAAAAAATGTAAAAACAAAAGTAAAAGTAAAAAATTTTAAAATTATTTCGCGTATAATATACTCCTATATAATATACATAACTAAATATATAAAAAACATCTTCTGATAGTCTAAGTATAATCATAATTCTAATTTTCCGTTAGTAGCATTCAAATTGAATCATCTAATAAATTACGATATAATTTATAAGTTATAATAAATATGAAATTATAATAAAAAAAAACTCAATTATTTTTCGAATATCGGCTCGGTTCAGGTTTAGGTTTAGATAAAAATAACGATTCAAGTTTTAGGTTCTGATCTTAAAAATAATAATATCTGTTCGATTTGAACCTTTATAAATCTCTTTAAACTACTAGCGTATTAAAATTATGTAAAGAAAGGAATATCTTTTAAAATTTTATCGTTATTCATAAAAAAATAATATTAAGCCGTATACAATTAAAATATTTCCAACATTCTATAGGAGAAAGAATTAATTTTATGACTTAATATACTAGCTAGGATAGCTGGCACTGTCAAATAGCAATATAAAAAAATATCTAAAAATAATTACTGATTTATCAGCCAAAGTTGATTATTAATCATCTTTTAAAGAGTCAAAATATCAAAAGGTTCAAATCGGTTCTCCGGCATTTTTAAAGGTTAGTTTCAGGTTCGGGTGACAATTTTTCAATGGTTCAGGTCGGTTTAGGCTCATTAAATATAACGGTTGATACCGGTTCAAAGGTTTGGTTCAGGTTGTGTTTGATTCCCTACATTCACTCGCAGCAGATATATAGTATAATATCCATTTTATTTGCATAACAGTGCATAACAGTGAATATTTCTTAAATTATATAATGGAAGGAGATTAAAATAATCTTAGAAGGATAGGAGATTTGCATAATAAAAATAAGACTACTTTGAATACTTAAAAAAAGAGGGGAGAGGAGGGGAATTCTTATTTGGATTTCCTCTTTTTGCTCATTTTGGTTTAGTAATAAAAAAAAGGTCAATTTGAAATTATTAGCTAAAAAAATTCAGGTAATTTTAAGAAAATAATTTTTGAGCCCCCTGAGATTGTAAAAGCCAGTACGCCACTATTAATAATTGGTGAAAATGATTGACAAAATTAATGAGTCACGAATTAATGATTATACTAATCAGGCAATAAATATTGGCACAACTCTGATATTCAATACTTTTATAATTTCGTTCTGGTTTGATGCCAAATTATGATATTTTTTTCTTCTTATTCTGTTTGAGAATACTATTTATTTTTATGATTACGAGAAATCGATGGAAAAATGTATAAAAACAAAAATCTTGAAATAATATTGATCAAAAATGAATAAAAAATATAAATATATGAATAAACATATAATAAACTAAAAGAGTGAACGATTCAATATACCAGTGGCCTAATTAAACAAACCTTGATACTCAATAAGTTTATTTCTTCTTTAAATTATTTACAAACAGACTTCCCCTAAAATGTACTAATTAAGCACTACTTAATGAATTGATATAGGTTTCAAATATAGTGCGTGCCAAAATTTTGGTTGACTGTAATAACATCTAAAGTATTTTAAATTGGCATATAATTCAGTTTCTTTTGGTGGCTGACAAAACTAATTAATACTAATCAGGCACTAAATACTACCCCAAAATAGATATATGGTGCTTATACTTTATATATTTTAGAACTGGCTTGATGTCAATTATGGTAATTTTCCTTTTTTTCGTTAATAACCCCCTTTATACTCTGCCCAAGCATTCAATATTAAGCCCTAAACTTTGATGAAGGTTTTCATAATTCATGATTCAGTCCATTTTAATCGTAAAACTGGTACATTTTGTTTTATTGATTATTTTTATTTACACTAGCTACTAAACATATTGAAGTATTCATAGGAACTAATAAAGCACTAAATATTATAGAGAATTAGGGCTTTAAATTATTCGGCCAACTTCACGAAGATGAGAGACATAATTTTTATATGGTAAAAATAACGAAGGGAACAGAAGAAATATTTTAAACAAAAATCTTTAATTCGAAATTATATAATAAGCTAAACTCAGTTGAAGGCTGGGCAAAAGAAACAAGTTCGTAACACCCCCCCCCCTCCTCCACGAAAATATTTTCACTATCCACTTGTCTACATTTTATAAAATCCCCTCATGCTATTTATCAATATTATTTTACTAATATCTAACCCAACAAGAATGACGGGCGAATCAGATATATCTTCTTTGATGATGAATGAATCAGAAAGTTGACTTTTTATCTATATTTTTTGTTACTTCTTTATAAAATATTGGTAGATGAAGGTTTTGCTTAACTTATTTTAGATTGCATAGCATGTTAACGTATTATTGCCCTACTCAATTATTAGTCCATATTCAAGGTATGTATTAGCGTTTTTCTTTTAAATAATGGAAAATATAGGAACCACCTCTCATTAAATGAAAACTAAATTTTTGGTTCACAACTATATAAGAAAATTATTAATTCATCTATCATCAAATGAAGGAGAAATTTCTGATTCACTCGTCACTATACAACCTTACACAACAACCAAATATTTTAAGGAAATAAAAAAGATTCAATAAAATTTTTTTTTAAATTCCATTAATAATTTAAAATATATCGTTTCCATCAAATAACAATATATATATTTTATAAATCTTCAAATAAGGATTGATTTTTAAAAATATTATTATAATACTGTCATGAATCCGAAATTGAATTAAGCTAAGTAGCCTTACTTTAATGGCTCTTAATATTTATTTTACTATAATAATATACAATCCTCGAGAAAACTTTTTGAATTTTCATTTCACATCTTACTATAGTATTCCATCATTTATTATTAAAAATATTTCTATAAATATAGCAAAGTTCCCTGAGAGGGCCATAAAATTAAAAAAAAGTATTACATACCCGATTCAGGTGAGCCAAGTCGAATTTTTTAAAAATCAATTACAATTTTATATATCAATTAACAATTTTTCAATTTTTTTTTGAAATCATCCAAAATATTACAGTATTTAAAATAAAATAATTTTAAAAATCTAGGCTAGGCCTAGATCCCCCCTTCCACCCCCAAGCTATTTCTCACTTACATGAGTTTCGGATCTCCAAACGTGTTTTCAATTTATATTTTTTTTGAACTTTAGGAAAAAGAACGTTTAAAATTATATTAACAATAGAAAATGATAAAATAATCCAATCGATTTCTTAATAGAAAGGTTAAACCCTTTATAATATAATTTTTCCGCTCTAAATACTCGTACGAATTCCTCGGAGAGATTTACCCAATTTATTTTTGCAACAAAATTAAATAATACATAAATCCTTATTTTGGGGGGATTTGTTGAAAAAGATTATAAATTATCAAAATAATATCAATATATTTTTGATGTCAAGCAAGATTATAAAGTTTCTATATTTATTTATTATAATTTGGATAATCTTCTTAATTAAATAAATAAAAATTATTTCTTTTTAGGCAGCATTGATGGTAATAAATTATTTTATAATAGGCAGAAAAGTTTAAAATCACCGACAAATATTAATTGACTTGTTTAATAAATAATATTTTATAATTTTCAGTTTCAAATAAGTAGCAATTACAATATCTCATAGAATTAGAAATTGGAACATAGAATCGACAATCAACTATCAACCCAGTTCAGTTTATCAAATGAATTTCATTTTATCGGAAATGACCTTCGGAATATTGCTCTCCCTCAATTCTATTGTAAGCTTGACCTTAAACTGTTTTTTGGTCCTTTTCATATGTGTCATCGATAAGAGAATGTTAAGGAAACCGATAAACATCTATATACTTTCCATATCAATATCCGATCTGCTTCTATCCGGAGTAGTTACTCCCTTGTTCGCCTTAACTTCTTTGTTAAGACCCACGCCATTCCCATCATCAGTTAATTTGTTCATTGGGAACTTAAAATCATGTAGAATCGTCATTCTCAACTTTGTTCTCGCGGAAATAGCGTGCATCAATAGCATATATACTATGGTCGCCCTAGCAGCTGAAAGGCACAGAGCACTCGTAAATCCTTTTAAAAGGGCCCCATTTTCCATAAGGCATTCCATTTTGACAGTGTTCACTATATGGTCAACTTCTATCATATACGGAATTTCAATAACCACGTTTTTATTTCAACGGTTTTATCAACCTTCGGTCTCACAGTATCTTGATAAAACAGTGGTGCCCTATCATTACAACAGTTCATTCATATCTTTCGAGGATGCCTTTATAATCCCTCACAAAATTACAAGTTACAATCAATTTCCGCAATCTTACCATGAAAATATTTCTAAGAATCGATTGAATTATTATATTAATAATAATAACAAAAAATTCGTAATATATAAAAGACATGCATGGATTAAAGATATATTTAAGGATAATTTTTTAGGTGATAATATACAAAACATTAGTTTGGAAAAAGATACTTTGATGCAAAACATAAGCAAAGATATAACTACGATCATTTCAAGATTGGCCAAAAGATTAAGTTCAAAATTAGTTTCCTCCAGTTCCACAAGCAACTTTATATTACCAACCCGTAAGAAAGTTATTCCTAAAAATTGTCAATTTCGTATAACTGAATTGAGGCCGATATATTTGATAGACGTCATAGTGGGTTATTTAGTGCCTTTGATAGTGGTCGGAATTTTGTATGGCAAAATAATGGCCGCCCTTACAGATGATTCCACCCATCGTAGAGAGGGAAGTTGCAATGAAAATAATATAAACCCAAAAGAACCTATCAAAATACGTATCAGTGGAGGCCAGGGTTGTGGAACGCCTAAGAAAAAATGTGCAAACAATTTAAACGAAAATGATAACACCCCCCCTGATAAAAACCACAAAATTAGTTTGCCTTTACATTACATGCAGCAGAATTCTACCTCCGTACCTAATTCCGGTTATTCTGTTTATAATCAACTTAGATACCTCCCTCATCTTAATCCCGCCTTTAAACCAGTAGTGGCAAATTCAAACACTCCCAAGATGATAAAAGTGGACTACGAGAAAGCCAAATACAAAATTCATTCCATCCACGATAAACGCTTGCAAAGAACATACCCCAATTGTCATTCTAATATCTATAAAATTCTAAGTAAACGAGCGAACACTATATCCCTGTTCCGACAAGGTACTAGTATCCAGAAACGTCGGGCTGTACTTATGATTTTAGGTATAATAATTCTTTTTGCCACATCCTGGCTGCCATTGCACATAATCAAACTTATGGAGGAGTTCACTCCCTTAACCCATTTTATTCACTCCCGCAAATTTAGATGGTTAAGAAAATTATGTATCCTATTTGCTATGATATCTACCTGGGCCAACGTTTTGGTTTACTTCTACTTCAACGAGCATTACAAACAAAATTTCATCACTTTTATGCGCAAAATATGTTGCTTTCGAAGTAGGTTCAGGAATAGATTTAACAATTTTAATGAAGATTATTTTAAGCAACTCGATAAAAACAATAAAAAAAGGTCCACTTTGCCTATAATCAATTATAGAAACATTTATCGCCCTAGGGGAATTATACCCTGTTTATCAAATTTAACAAAGAAAAGGAAATCAATTATAGGGTTTCGTCAAAGTTTATAATACCAAAAAAATCCTTTTATAGGACTACATATACCAAAAAAAAATTCGCTCAACACACTATATTATTACAAAATTTTAAATTTAATTTATTAGAAATTATATAGTCATTTTTGAAAAAATATTTATGGGAACAAAATAAACTAGTTAATCAATATTTTTGTAATTGAATGTTATTAATCAATATTTTTATAATTGAATGTTATAATCAATATTCATATAATTGAATATTATTGTTATATAATCTTTTTCATATATAGTGTGCTGGAGTGGGATCTACACTGTTTGATTAGTGCAGTTCATTATTTGAGTTTTTGAATATTGATTGGAATGATGTAATCCCCATCTATTTTTTTTTCAAAAATACTAGGTATACTACATGTAATAAAATTGATCTATAAAGAAATAAAATTAATAGGGCTTTTAACTAGAGCAGTTGTTATATGGCTTAGATTAGATTTCACATTTGAAAAATATATGTACCAAATTCAAACAAAGTTTATATAGTTCAATAAATATTGAATCGCACCCTTTATTATTATACTATAATTTAAATATTGTGTAAAAGTAATATTTTAATAAAATCTTGAGGTTTCCTTCATATTTTTTAATTTAAAAAACCGAAACTTTATTTTCGATAGATTCCTAATTTTTTACATTTTTCTGATTTTAGATTTCTAAAGGATGAAGTGAGCTAATTTGGTTTTAATATATTAGTATTATTTAAGCGACTTTTTTAAAAAAATAACGCGTTCATATTTCAAAAAATAGCTTTCGCTACTTCTACTCTATTTTAATGTAATATTGACAGACTACGTAAATGAGAGTTAAAACTATAATATTCAAATACATTGGTATTATTTATTAAAAAATAATAATATTATCATCTAATCTACACTTATATAGAAAAAAATGTTTAAATAGATATCGAAATACAATGTTACAAATCAGGGTTTCGTTAGCATGACTAGATTTTAGTAAACCCATTTTTAATGTAAGTTAACCCTAATTCATATCTTTCTAACCGTTTAATTTAAATTTTAAACCAATCTCGTTAATTTTTTAATTTTAAGTCTAACTTATATCACTCAAACTTTTTTAATTTTGACCCTATTACTATCAAGTCTTTTATTTTAACACTAACCTATATCTCTAACTTTTAATTTTAACCTTATATTACCCTCTTTATCAAAATTAAAATTTAAATGTTCATATTTTTTCTATGCAAGGCAAACGTAAGCAACTATTCTTATCTTGTCTAGCACAATGGTCACAGACCTGCCCAAAGTGAGCTAAAGTGAATTATATGGAGGCCCACCCTGCATATAATTATACCGATTTTTTTTCTCAAGGATGCCAAAAAACCTTGTAACTCAGTGTATAGTTATTAAAATGAGTGGAATTACCCACTATCCAATTGTAGTATTATAGTGAGGTATAGTTATGAGTGTGAGGGAAAAAAGGGCAAGAAAAACTATTTCTTCCAAATAGCTATTTATTTATTTAGTCAAATTAATCATAAGTATTTATTAAGTATTTTGCAATTAGTAAAAGACATATAATGGCGTAATAGATTATTCTTACGTTATATTATAATTTCACTTTGCAATCGGAAAAATTATTTATGTTTCATTTGTTCTCATAGTCTACTTCTAACTAATAATCAAATTTATATCCCTTAATCTACTTAATTTCGGTCTATAGGTTTACTAGTCATTAAGAACTTTAATCTTTATACTACGGATGATAATAAAATATCATTATAATATACAACAAAAATATTGATAACATTAAAACTAGATATCATTAATTTAGAAGACTAGCAGTCAATAAAGCTTTAAAGATCTTTTCTTAAAAATAAATATATAATTACCTCTCGACTCAGCAGTCATTCGTCAGATGATCGTAGATTAGCGAATTTTAAAGGTTCTTCCATCTGCAGAAGCCCACTTAATGAATTCCCAGAATAAGCCTATCTCCGCTATTGATCTGGCTATCCTGCCGAACCAACTATTTTTGTATGTTAGAAATGATTTGTGGGATGATTCCTCCGGGGATACTTTGATTAATGCTTGATACATAAGGTTTGGGGCTTGCCTAAGAATATGACCTACTAGTTCAGTTTTCCTATATTCTTGCCTTCAATAAAGGGAATATGTCGCATCTGGCCCATAGCATATTGTTTGTTGTATTCAAAGGGAAAAAAGTTTTGGTGATATATCTTAGAAATTTGTTTATAAATGATTATGTCTGTCATATATAGAAAAGTTGGAACCTAAAAAAATAAAATAAAATATATTTAAATACTAAAATTATAGTTTTGAATCCTTTATTAAATACTAATAATTAATTATAAATTATATAATAAATTAATATAAAGGGAAAACATGAAAAAAAAAATTAATTTAGAAAAAGTAAAAGTAAAAAATTAAAATTATATGCGAAAAAATTAAGTAAAAGTAAAAAAAATTAAAGTCTCTTCAATTATAAAAATTGTTTCTTTTGTATAAAATTATCATCATCCGATTATAACATAATAAATTATGTCTGATAATATTATTCAAAAATTTATATAAACCAAAATTATTTTTATAATAAACCAAATATCCTTTCTTAAATATTCATTTACATTGTCTGTTAAATTAAAGGCTATCTTTAAAATTAATATCAAAAAATTTGAATAAGCATAATCTGCTCTGAAACAAATTTAACTGTATATTGCAACAATGTCTTTTTATTATCCAATTTGTATCGTTCCATGTTTAAATGCCATAATGTAGGGAAGCAAGTATTAGAATTTTAAAAAATCAGATCTTTAGCTGAATATATATTTGGTTGGATGACCATATCTTCATAAAGGATCTATATTTGGCTCTGGCTTTATTTAATTTAACCATTAAATCTTGTTTGGTCGTTCCTTTCCTATCTAGAATTACTCCTAGATATTTTAGGTTTACTTCCGCAACTGTCCTCTCTTGTATCTTTAGGTTTCAAATGTGGTGGGATGAAGAATAAGGTCATCATATTTGTTTTATCAATATTTATTTCTAAACCAAAAAATTCAGCTTAGCTTTTACGATAAAGCTGTCCACTGGGAATTGAAAATCTGGTATTGATTCTCCAATCAGACAAAGGTCATCAACAAACGCAAGAATATTTAGATTTCCATTGGTCAACCGTTTCGAGCATAATATTTTAACTTTTTTATAATATAATTCGTAATAAAATTAAATAGTAGAGGAGATAAAGTGTATTCCTTCAATCTAATTTGTACAGGAATTTTTGGGAATTTTCGACCGGCGTGAATTGGCTGGAACGAGTAGTTCTTCTAATAGATATTTTTTATAATTTTAGCAAATGGGTAGGTGTATCTACTTTCTCCAAAGCCTCTACAAACTTGCATGAAGAATAGAATAAATCTTTCTTAAAATCAATTACAATGATAACCAATTAACTTTTTCGTATTATTGCTTTCTCGATTTGAAATTTTAACGAGAATGGCTTTGATTGAGTTATGCCCTTTCCTAAACGATACCTCAACAAAAATAGGTTCCACTATCGGTCTAAGTCTGTTTAGAATAATATTTACGAATATTTTATAAACTACCAAATTTAATGAGATCCACCCCCCCCCCTAACCGGTCTTCAAGATATTTTGGGTTCTTTATTTTAGAAAATTTAATCCAAATAGCCGTGAGTCAATCAAATGAACATGCCCCTCCTTGCTAAACTTTGGTAATAATTGGGAAGAAGATCTCCACACAACTTTGAATCGGTCTTCAAGTACTCACTATGTATATTATCTTGGTCACAAGCCTGTGATTTTTTAATTTTTTTTTATTATATTTATTATTTTGCTTTTGATAGAAGCGAGTATCTGTATTTACACTGAGCGTAGTGGGTGATAATTGAGTTCATGACGAGTATGGGATCTCGATACTAGATAGATGTGCTAATTTGGAAGGTCAAAACTAGAGGTAGAAAAGATAGTTGATAGAGTTGGGGGGGGGGGTGCAGAGTAGAACAATAAGAAGAAGGCTGTAGTGTGAAGTCAGTTGATATGTTATTTGACATAGGGGAGATTTCTTTTTCTCTGAAAAATTTGATATAATGAGATGCCCAAAATTTTCATATGCTCATCCGGATCTATAATCACTTTATTCGGTAGTGTGAAGTCAGTTGATATGTTGTGTGACATAGGAGAGATTTCTTTTTCACTAAAATTTGGTATAATGAGATGTCCAAATTTTCATCTGCTCATCCGGATTCTAAATATTATTCTTTTTTGAAGAAGGCAAACGATTTCAATAATTTAAACGCTTTGTATGTGCCATTTATATTGAAAGAGTTCCTTATTTCCATAGCCAGCTCAAAATATTTTTTTTTGTCCCTACCTAGTTTATAGTTAATATGACGAGAATATACTTAGCTCTATTCATCCTATAGTACCATTACCACGTCTTCACAAGGCTAAAGAAAAGATTTCTTGATTCAGCTGAAATTCAATCATGGAATCTACCTCGGCCGTCAACAAAATTTTGGATAATAAATTTGAAAAAATTTAATGCAATGCAGAAATATCTTATACTGCAATTATTTATCAATCAATAATAATAATTTTTGGATAATAAATTTAAAAAATTTCCTATGCAACAAGAAATATCTTAGATCATTGTGTAGACAACAAATAATAATAATTTACGATTGGATTTTTCCCATTTATATTAATCATTAATCATCGTTATGCAAATGTGTGTCTGTGTGTATATATATTTAAAATTAAAGAATAAAGTCATTTATTATTTGGTATTAATTCTGCGTTTCTTGTTCATTCAATTCCGTGATTTCGCTTGTTATTCATACTCGTAATGTTAGGCTTAATTTATAAAATATTAAAATATTACTTTTTAGTCATTACTATCTGCCGATAATATTTTTTATACAGCTGATAATTTTAATCATAGGAATGAATAATGCATTATCAATAAATGACATTGGCGCAGGATGTCAAACTAAACCCAATCTTGAAACCATAATGAATCATTGAAATTTTCAGAACAGTAAATGAATCATAACAATAAAATTTAAAAAAGAGAGAACCTACCAGTTATAAGTAATTTCGAACCAGTTCGTAAGAGTTTTTATATTAATTATCTACAAGCCCGAGAGTTATTTAAAAATTTATTAGAATCAGGGGCTAACAACTGGTGATTTAATAAAAAAACTAGATCAAAATTGATTAATTAATGAAATAATAAGCAGGGGAAACCAGGAATGGTTGGGACTCTTTTCACTTAAGCCTGAATAAATTTAATATAGACTAATCTGAATAACATTTTAGTATATACGAAATTATTAATATATATTTTATAAAACTCTACTTATTTTTAAAATTGAATTAGAAAAAAATAAAATTTGCCCAATCGTGCCATACTCTGGATATGATTGGTGAACACATAAAATAGAGGTCAAAATATATAATATTTTTTTGATATTGTTATAATATTAGAGGCTTTAAAGTATATATTTATTTATTGATAATATCATAATTGCAATTATTAATTGGAATTAGAGATTTTAAGAAATTTTAGATATTTTTCTAAAAATAAATTAAAATAAATTTTTATTTAAAGTATATTATATTATAAATTAATATTTTAGATTGATAAACATTCATTGAAAATTATTATCATTTGTCTTATTTAAAATATAAAATAAATAAATAAGTACTAACTGTCATATGACCAACCATGCCCTAGCCCACTAACTTTATAAATATCATTCAGAATCAGGTTATTTCATATTTTATGATTCTTAAAATTGTTTTTCAGAATAGGGGTTAAACTTCCCTAAATTTCATTTATTAAGATTTTAAAAGCTTTATTTATAAATCTAAATGATAAAGTTTAAAACTTTCATCAATTCAAGCACTAATATTTAATGAAATACTATCAAATATCTCACCCGCATTATTAACCTTCAATTCTTTTATTCCAGTCTATTATGCTAAATTTTTTACAATTATTTTTCATTATGGCTTATTTTTATTAACAAAGTAATTAATAAATATAATTTTTATATTTAAAAATAATGAATATTTTACAGTTCAAAAGCTTGTGGGAAAGCTCTTAGCTAATTCTTTACCGAATTTTTTTTTCGGAAAAATAATACTGTTAGAAAAGTATAATCTTTAAAAACAATTATTTTTGTGTACAACATAAAAGTATTAATGTAATAGAGATATTATTTTTTCAATATTATTATGTAGTTATAATTTTATTGGCATTTACCTTTTAGAGCTCGCATGCTCCCCGGCTCCCTACTGGCTAAGGCCTGGTTTATCCACCAAGGTTAGTTTATATAAGATATTTCTATTTATTACTTTGATAAAAGTCATAATATAGGGTGGGCCACTTAAAATGTCTAAACTTAACGCCTTCTAAAATCTCAACTTTTCTTAGAGACCTGTGAAGGGAGGGTCGTCAGACATAGCCATGAACGCGTAGCATACATTTAGCCAATATCTCAACATTTCCCTAGAAATCTGCATATATGCATTGTTTATAAAATTTTGTCTTGCACAGCGGATGCACATTATCATTAGTTAAATATATTTTTATAATGAAGAATGAAACATATGTGTTGAAAAAATTAATAATTTTTTTAAATCTTTACATCTTTTCTTTTAGAATTTTCGGAATTGTTGTCTACGGATTTGTACGGTGTCTTTTTGTTCAGGATATATTTATCTAGTGTCTTTTTATCCAGAGTATTTTATGTTTGGGATTGAATTAATAGGACCAACGTTAATATCCACACGCCTCTTAATTCTCCAAATACGATATAAAAGCAATTTGTTTTTATATTAATAAAATTATGATTTTTAAACAAATCGCAGCTTAATTAGATCTGCACCTAATTGTTGCCGCGTCAAGCTTTTTATGTTAAATTGTCGTGCACTCAATTGTCCTCATCGAATTGAAATGATACCATTATTTTAAAATTCTAAATAAAATATTATTTAATCCTATCTCAATGAAAAAAATTAATTTTATAGATATTTATCAGAGACCTGAAGGCCCAAAATTCCAATCTTAGTATAGAAACTGTAGAAATAATAATAATCCGTACCGGACTTGAAAACCTTTACTTAAAAAAATGCTTTAAAACAGTGTAAAATAAAATCAAAATTATTCTAAATAACCTAATTTTAAAAAATCTGAACCGGGCTGAAAAATAATTAAAAAGTCAGAGCCGGTTCAAGAAATTTTCAAAAAAGAGAATATCGTAGCAAAAAAGAGGTGAAGATATGTAGGATGAATTCGCTACATTTTTATAAAAGTAGCGTCGCTACTAATCACTATTTAGATAATGTAGGTAGCATGTTACTTTAACAGCCTTGCTCGAAAGCATGGATATAGATCCCATACTAATTCTATACCTTTAAAATTAAGATAAAAATTATAATTCAATTATTTATTTGTAATTATTAAATGGCCTTTTATCTTATATTTTGTAAACTCATACTAATTTTATGATTTTTTTTAAAATTAATATCATAAAATAATATTATATAATAAAGCTAAAATTTTATTTAGGAAACATAATATAAAAATAATATCTCATGGTAAAATTACGATTTAATATAAGAAATATCATAATATCATAAAATATAAGCATAGTTTAGACCAACTTAGTTAATAAAATTACCTGAACTGAAGTATATAATTTAATTAAATTAACATTAAATCTAACCTGCTCACGTCTACAACGAAAATAAAAGTGTCTAACTAATTTGTTGATACCTCCAGTTCTAACAAATGGATAATGTCTTTATTGATTCAATATTTTTTTAGTATGAATATTTATTGATCGAGGTAAGATTTAGTCATCTTTTTAATAAAATATATATTTTTTTCAAATCTATCATTCATCCATATTACTATTTAAAATTATGACAAATATTGAAGATAAAATTTTGGGATATAAAATCGAAAATTATTGTAGCTCAAGTGACGAGGATTCCTTGCCCGATAGAAATGAAATACCTATCAATAGAAATGAACAATTAATGAAAACTTATGAATATTCAGGAAATAGTCAACAAGTAAAAAGCTAATTAATTAAATTTAATATATTATTTAGACTGGACCCAAAGGGGTTATTGAAGATTTTAAAGATTTTACGAAATACAAACAAGAATTAAAAGATAAAAAGGAAAAAGAATTTTCAGATAACTTGGTTACATCTGCCTTTTCGTGTTTATCTTCTGTAATTATATATAATACATCCTATAATATAAATTTGTAGAATGATGAAGACACATTGAAATTAAAAATGCGAGATATTGAAAAAAATGTTGAAGAAGATATGGATGCGGATGACAAACAATTTTTTGAACAATATAAGCAAAAAAAAATGAAAGAACTATTAGCTACAATTTCTAACTTGTATATTTTTGAATAAACTTTATGCACTTAAAAATATTTAGACCAAAATTTGGACATGTCATAAATATTGATTCAGGAAATAGATATCTTGAGGTAATTGATAAAGAGAATCCTAATGTAACTGTTATAATTTTTATCTACAATGAGGTTATTTGCTATTTAATATAATATATATATTTTTATTACAGCATAATGTTTTATGTCAATATATTAACTCTTTAATGGATTCATTTGCTAGAGCATATCCATATATAAAATTTTGTTGTGCAAATTCGAATGTACCTGGTATTAGTAAAAATTTTGTAAGCTATATTTTAATTTTGCTAAAATAGTTTTTAAAAATAGTCCATTAAAGGTGTACCAGCACTATTAGTATATAAACATGGTGAATTAATTGGGAATTATGTAAGGCTACAAGATAATTTAAAAATAAATTTTGGGTTTAATGATTTGGAACAATTTTTAAAAGAGTATAATTTATTGATTTTAAAATTTTTAAATATTTAAAAATAGTAATGGGATATTATCAGCTCATGAAACCTCATCCCCACATCTATAGATAAATACAAAAATTATAATAATGGCAATCATGTATTTATATTTAAAAAGAGTATTTTAGATCATGCAATACCTCATTATTTGCTATTTATATATATATTATGAATTTTGGCCCATAATTTTAAACTGAAAAAGGGCTATAAGGGAAGTAGGTATGTATTATAATAATTTATTTAATTTTTTTTTATTGTTGCATATTATGTGATAAATATATAATTACAAATTTTAAAAATATACAGTACTATAAATTGCAGGCCTTTATTAATCACAAGTTTATAAAAATAATTATATATTAATTTATAATATATTAAATGTTGAAAATATAAATTATTCTGACTATAAATGATCATAATTTATAAAAAATACTATATCTATAATCTATATAAAAATATATAATTAAAAGAAGGGAAATAAAAAAATATAATTTAAAGGTATTGATGGGGCTTAATGACCCATGTATGGATATGCAGTTAGAATGACAGATTTTAGTTGATATTCTCTGTCGAAGGTAGAAACCTTCTTTTGGATCACCTGTGATTAAACATAACATTTGCCCTATTGTTTTGAATAATTTTAGAACTTGGGGTCCAAATGATCCATATGGGTCTGAGACTACCGGAACAAACAAAACATTATTAAGGTTGCTATATTTGTTTGTTTTTATGTTTTCGGCTTTCATGATAGAGTTGGAGGAAAAAGATCTGGCAAAACGATCCACACAAGTATAATCCCAAGCAAGAGGTGGGCCTTGGTTCCAAGAGACTAGCATCATACCATCTGGTCTGGTTTGATTGTTGGGGCTGAAACTGAATGGTTCCAGGGTAGAGGGAATATTTGAGGATTTCAAGGTTCTGTTGATGATTGAATTGATATCATGGTGTCTGGGTAATCTGCCTTTTGAGAAACGACAATGTAGGGGTGGTGTCCAAGACTATCAATATGGGTTTCACATAGGACACATGATGTAGGTGTTACGATTTCACATCCTAAGTGAAGACCTATGGCTATTCTGAGTTCTTCATTGGTTATAACAAGCCTAGATTAGTACTAGGTACTGTTTCTAGCCATTCATATCCAAGGTGGCATATGCGTGATCTTGGAAATATTGGATCTGACGGAAGGGTCATATTATTGTCATTATGTATAATTGGGTTAGGGTTTAGGTGGAGAAAGAGCAATGGAGATTTTTTTTGAACAGCTTTGAAGTGTAAGTAATCCACACAATCTGAAATGCTTAGGGATATATGGGATTGTATATCTATACCACCTAGCTTTTGTGGAAGGGCAGCTTGCATCCAGGAGAATGATGAAATTTGATATTTAAAATGGATTCAAGAGTATTTTTTAAGTGGACTTCGAGGTCCAATAATACTTCAGGGGATGTGAAAATTGTAGATGAATGAAAGGCATGTAAAATTTTTATAATGAATAGGAAATTTTTCAGTAAATAAAAAGCCTGATGAGCAGGTAAATATTTTAAAATATTTTTCATTCTATTGAATTGGCAAAAAATTCATCTCTAAAATGAAATATAGCATTTTCCCCTCCTCTGTTCCATAGTCTAAAAAATATTTAATTGTTGGACACTTTTCTTCAATTTTTGCTATATAATATAATCATTCATACTGCTTGTTCCATTAATAATATAAATTTTTATAAAATTTGAATCAACTTTCTTTTAGTAGTTAAATATAAAGTATTTAGCTTTGTTACAAAATCAGAGTACATAAATCAGAATTAGATCCAAAAAAGAAATTTAGCCTTAGAAATTCTCTCAAATTTAACTAATATATTGAAGAAAGCTAAAAAAATAATATAATAATATTAAGCTGATGTGATAAATGCATTGCAATGGCTATAATTGTTTAAATTATTATGACTAAAATGAATGACATTAAATGAACCTTTTATTTCTATAAATTTCAAAAGGTAAATAATTCCCAAACTTGCTGTACTTTTTCATATAAATAATATAAAAGTTTATTTAAAATTCATAAACTGGACACTTCTATTCCATAACAAAGGATAATTTCATAAGAGATAAAATTTTTATTAAAATTGATAAAAGGGGAAAATTTAATAAAATTGCTGGAATAGAAAATTATTCATATTTAAAAAGTAAACAGGTTTTCTAAGAAAATTATAATATTAAATCTAAAGAAATAAATTCTACCCTTTTCCTATTGAAAATATGACAGATAAATATTATAAAATACTATCTCCTTTCCTGTAATATTGGGAAATTAGATATGAAATGAAATCTTTTGCCTATGATTATACAAAAGAGTTTAATTTTTAAAGCCTTATTTAAAAATGGTAGCTTTTTGGCATAGTGGCAGGCTCGTACGCAGGGGGAGGAGGTCAGGGGAACAAATCCCCCCCCCCCCCCAAAGCCAAAAAATGCAGATGCCGGATTATATTTTTCAAAAATATTTGTTTATATTAATCTATATTTGTTAATATTAATTCCTATCTCATATATATATTTAATTACATTTATTTATCACATTCATCTACTAAGTTATTTTATCAATTTCGATTTTAAGTTTTCCTAGGCATAATATTTACCTATTATTTTCAAATTTCTAGTATCGTAATATTTATCTAAATTTCTAGTCAAATAATAATTATCTCTGAAACTCCTTGTCCAGGGAGGAAGAAATGCAAACTTGTCCAACGAGATCGAGTCTCCGCCATCAAGCAGTAACAGCTTTTATGGAGTTAGAAGAGCCGATTATTAATTATTTTACTGATATATCATAATGGCTTGAAAGAAATATTTCCTAAGAAGCAAGAAAATTATTGGATTCATTACTTATCCCAAATTTTTTTTCTCATTAGAATGTATTATTTAATTATACAACTATTTTATGTAATACTTTTCAAAAACATGACATTGGCTTGATTAAGAAGATGAGAATAGCGGAAAGCATTTTATTAGAACTCAAGGAAATTAGAGCTAATGTTGATGAAGAATTTCATATTTTATGTTATTGTTGAGTCAAAAGCAAAGCTATACGTGTTTAATATTTGTCTCCCTCTATTTAAGGCAAGCTCATCGTCAAAACATTAATATAGGATCAGTAGAAGAGTACAAATGTCCTTTCTCTTAGATGTATTTATAACCCAAATAAATGAATGGTTTTTAATTCATCATGTAGCACTTACCAATCTGCATATATTACTTCCACAAAAGCCTTCCCAACCTTTTTTAGATGGTGATAGAAAAAAATAAATATTTGTAAGATTTTTATCATGAAGATGTTAAAATATCTTATGATACCTTATTAGCTGAATAACTATGATTAAAAGATTAACTATGGTTGATATAGTCCTAAAAAATGCTTTGCATTATTTCAAACACATTTTAGATTATATTCCCAATGTATTAAAATGGTTATATATATTAGCAACTCTTCCCATGTAAACTAATGAGAGAACATTTTCTTTGTTAAGAAGAATAACAGAGTCCTACAGAAGTACCATTTGCAGGGCACGGCCCGGATTTTTTTTAAAAATAAATTTTCAGGCCCGACCCGAATTTTTTTAAAATAAATTATATTTATTTTTTACTTTTATAGCTAATAATGGCGATTTCAAATATTTGGTTTTAAAATATACAGCCCGGCCCGGATATTTTTGTAAAAAAAATTTTCAGGCCCAGCCCGTGTGTTTTTTTAAAAAAAAATTCGGGCCCGGCCCGAGTATTTTTTAAAAAATAAAACATACCTAAGAAGTACAACTTATGAAAGTAGATTGAATGGTTTTGATCTTTTGAATATTCATAGGCATTTAACGCCGTAAGGATGAGATAATTAAAAAATTAGCACAATCCCAACGAAGATTGGATTTTTCATTGTAAATATTTTACATACAAAATACAATTATTCCTAAGAAACTTTTAGTGTATTTATTTATATTTCCAAAATTTAAATCTTTTATACCTTATATATAAATTTTAAAGGCTCAAAAAATTTAAATTTCTATTTTGGGTCATTTAAGTGATTCATATGGTGGTTATATTCATTTTATATTTTATAATTCACATTTATTTTATAGTTTTTCAATGCCGCCAGTTATATCCGTTTAATATTTTTTAATTTTATTTTATAGTTTTTTATATGCCGGTTTATATATATAATTTTTTATAATTCACATTAATTTAAAATTGTGTATTAGAAAAGTTATTAGTCCTAATAAATTTATGCTCAATGATATTTCTTAAAAAAATTTATTATCCCCCCCCCCCAGACCAAACTCCTGCGTACGCGCCTGCATAGTGGTGATAGGGGTAGCATGTTATTTTTAAGATTAAGCGAACAACACTAATCTGAACCAAAAGAATTCTTTAAAGTAGGAAAAATAGAAAATAAAGTTTTAAAATACACTCACAATATTATTTTTTTTGGAGGGGAAAGGGGATTTATATATTCTAATAAATATACAGGGTTTTCAAGCAGAAACTCATAATATAAAAACGAAGATAGTAAACCAATATTTTGATTATCACAGATAAAATATACAACAATACTTTTTTCCCATTCATTTGAAACATTATTTGATTCATAGATCCTAGTTTAGAAATTTTGTTTTACATTCTTAAGTTATCTACAAAAACTCTTAATTATCAAAAATAAATGTCCTGAAATATATTATAAATAATTACACAATATATTTGGAAAATATACTAACATTTTGTTTCAATTAATTCACTGTTGCTTCTTTTCTCTATTAAAATGCAAAGGCCATTCGGCAAAGGAAGCTTGTCATCTTTATATTAGGTTTTGTTTTACTAAATCTATTAATGTTTATTGGCACACATGCTATTTTTATTTTAAATTTAATTCTCTATATTGAGTATGAATGATTGACCTTATAGATAGTAGGAGAGACCAGGGTTAACTTTTTTATAATAAATCATCATAGCTCCAAAAATAATGATCATATCAGATATAGTAGATAGCAATCGATGTATGAATTTTTATTAGTTCTATCATTCCTTGTGTTCGCACTTCTATATGGTCATCTTTTATATATTGAACATTTATACCTAATATTCATCTATTATATCTAGTAGTTGTATCAATTTTGAAAGAAATTAGCTTGTTTTTTAATTCATGCATAATTTGTAGTCTAATTTTGGATGCGATAAATTTTATTTTACTTATAATTAGAATTAAATTTCCAGGGAAACTATAATTAGGGGTATTGTTATTAATCAACTAAGTCTAGTCGACTAGCCGAAAACTGGAGCCAAGTTTTGGATGGAAAAAATCGACTCAAAAATGACTCGAGATATGAACTAGAGGACCAATATTTTATAATTACCTTAAATAAAAAAATATTTATTTTCGATTTTTGAAAATATAAGAATCCGTAGATAATTTTTTGGATAAGAACCTGTGTTTTCTTATGTGATAAAATAATTAAATTATATATTGTTAAAATGTAACAATGATACAATATCAGGCGCTTAGCCGATAATTTTCTACATGTAGAGGGCGATAGTTTATTTTATATTCGAATAATATTTTTTGGAAAAAATTTATTGGAATTAATAAATTAAAATTTATAACCAATCACATTAAAAATAACAATTTCGAACACAAATAATTAAATATTGGAAAATCCAAAATATTTAAGAGCGAATATAATGATACATAAGTATTATAGCTATAACCGCTATGTAAATTACAGTAAAATGTAGAATTATACATGATGATTTTAAATTATAATATCTTCATAAATGAAAATTTAATCATATTTGCGATTGCGCCAATTTTTCAATGATTTGTAATGGGACTAAATCTCTATGTATTAAGTTAAGCTAGCTCATTCAATCGATTTAAGATGAATATCATACATAAAATATTTATTATATTCTCTCTTTTAATGTTATGCATTAAAATTTAAATGTTCAGCATTTTATCAGAGACTTGCAAAGGTACCCTTTGTACGGTCCGGTTCGGATTTTTAAAAAAATTTTGGTCTGGCCCGACCCATTGTATTTCTTTAAAAAAATTTTAGGCCCTTCCAAGCCTGGGCTTTATATTTTCAGACCTGGCCCTGCCTGAATTTTTTTCTAATATATTATATTTATTTTTATCGTTAATAATGGTGATTTAAAATATACTGCCCGGCCCGGTTATTTTTAAAAAAAGGCTTGGCTAGGGTATTAAAAAAATTTTTTTAGGATCCACCCGGGTTAAAATAAAAATACGAGCCGGCCTGCAAGTCTCCGCTATTTGTTAAAAAATTTGATATAAAGATAAACAAATATAAATATTACTTACCCCCCGGTTTTTTTATTGTATTTCAATTTATTTAATAATCGCGACGAGATATTCTCAATTAGGCAAAAAAAGGAAATATAATATCAATATTTTTTAACTTTATATACCCTTAATTTATACAAAAAATCTATATATAAAAGTTATTAAAATTTAGAGTAGTCGGATGCATTACCCTGCATTCATTGTTGTATAAAGGAAGGAGATGCCAGTTCGCTGTCAAGTATATTAAATACGATAATGAATAATTTTAGAATTCGCACTAACTGTATGTAGGGTTATTGGAGATTCTGAACAAGGGACTATAAATTGAAAGATTTCGAATCCTTACATAAGGATTCAGGATGGGCTGTTATTCTAGAATATCCATACCATATTTTCAGTTAGAAGGCGAATTTGCATTCACGATTGTTTTCGCAATATTCTAATTATTCGAATCTTTTTTTTTCGAATTAGAATAAGTATGTATTCATATTCGACCAATACGATTTGTTCTTATTCGATCACGGATAATTAATTATTCTGTTTTAAATGGCTTAAATTATTGAAATATTGTGAGACCACTTTTTTGATGGCAAATAATTTGGTTACTGAAGAAAGGTCTTCCTTAAATGAAAAGACTATTCAAAAAATATTATGTTACATTTTTATTTTAAAAAACATACATTTGTAAATATGTAATAAATAATATGATTTTATTTTTGAAATTTATATGCTAGTATTTTTTTTAATGATATTAATTGTTTATTAAATGAGATGAAGTTTTGTATTTAGTGTAGTAGAATCATTTCAAATATATTTTTCGAAATTAATTATAAATTGATAATTCTTTTCGCGAAGATAGTGTTGTATATAATATTGTTATGTAAAATCAATTATATTATATTAATTACAAGATGATTAAAGTATTATAATTTCGTTATATCGACAATTTATATCAATGTTAAAAAAATATAATATTAGTAAATCACAATTATATAAAGTCATTAATTCTTGATATTTTTTTATTGATTGAGATTCAAGTTCCCTTTTAGCGCTAACATTATAATAGGCAACAAAATGGCCAAAGTCTATACTATACATAGGATGTTCAATTACGGGGTTTCGGATATTGAAAAAATAAAGCTGAGATAATTATATTTTACTATGTTTATGGCTAATCGTTGGCGTAGGTAGAATCCCTCATTGGGATCCTCGGTCCTAGCAGAGATATGCGTTACTCGTTACCTTATGAAAAAGGGAACGCATTACTTGCTATTTAAAAAGTAACGTCTACTCGTTACTTAAAAAGTGGCAAATATAAAAATTTTCTTATTCATTTTTACCCCATGGTTAATAAAAGTAAATTTATACAAAAAAAATATATTATAAGATAAGTTCTTTATATTATAATTTTTTATATATTTGTTTCCCCATAGAAAATAAAAATTATACAAAAATAATATAAAAAAATAATTGATTTTCAAAATTTTTATTAGATAACAAGAGCGCCTAGGGTTCATCACAGCTTTCACTGTTCTAAGCACGTTCAATATAGGATGGGAGGGTTGTATTATATTTAATAAATAAAATTTTAAAAGAAGGAATTTAATGAAAATATTTAAAGAATGATCTTTAATTTCAAAAAACATTTTTCATCATCTTCACAATAAACTTCATTCAGATCCAAAATTTTTTTAATAATATTTATCAAAATTTAATCTAAATTCATATTTTTACCATCATAAATTTTTTTAGATTTGAAATGCTGGGAATCGAGGTTGAAATATTTGAATAGAAAGTGTAGAATTTTTTCAGCTGAAGTGACATGTTCTTTAGAAAATATATAACAAACCTTGATTGATATTAATTTAATTAAGAATCTTGACCATAAAATTCAACAACAAAAATCGAATATAAATAAAATTAAAATGAATAACTTTGGTGGTTGATCTGAATTAATTCGGCTTAAATTATTTATGAAATTTTTAAAAAAATTTATTTATTTTTTCCATATTTTTTTAAAAATTTACAATAACATTTTGCGTTGGCGTTACTCATAAAAAAAGAAACGCACTCGTTACCTTTTGAAACAAAAAAGGAACACCGTCAGTAACGGCGTCACTTTCATCAACGACTTTGCAACACTTGATATGTTATGGATTGTATTTGTATATTTAGGCTGTTACAAGAGTAAATATTATTTAAAGATAATAGCTAAATAAAACTTGGGTTTACGATTCGTTAAGTTACTGTCTTCGAGAAATTTTATAAAATACATTTAATATAATAATTTAATCGAATTTTCTTAAATCAATTCGAATTTATCGAAGATTTTCAATTATAGCTTCTATTTTATGAGTTGTAATTGTCAATATTGTTATTTCTGATATTGAACTCAATCGCGAGAATGCATTTGCCTCAAGGTTTTCTCAGTTAATTATGGGAAAAGTTCGGCAATAAGGCATTGATTGAAATTTTGGGTCGAAACTATATTCTGAAATTTAATATTTAATATAGAAGAAGTTGTTTCCTTTTTCGATAAAGGATTCTCAAACCTTGACTGATTTATAGAGGGAAAAGGGGCTTGGATTCACCCTATTGCAAACACTATTGTTTATTTGGGCTAAGTCATTTAACCAATTTATATAATAAAATAAATTCAAAACTTGGCATACAATTTTATCAATTTAGAGTAAAATAATAAGGATATTTTACACATTTTTTATTTATATTTCTAATTAATAAATATTAAAATATAAATCTTTTTAATAATTGTGGTTACGTTGCCATTTAAAAAAAAATTTTTTTCTCTAAAATTAATTAAATTCGTTTTTTAATTAAATTTGTCTAAATTTTTGGGAACCTGCTTAAAAAATATAGCATAATCAGGTGTTTTTAATAATCCGCTGATAATTGTCACGATTTTTTTGAAATATTTTTTGGGGATATAATATTTTTTTGTTTGAATTCAAAAAACTAGAGCGCGTCATGATAAATAATAATCTTATCAAAATCAATAAATTGGGCAAAATAATTGTTATATATTATGTAATTGCCGCCATATTTAAATCTGATTTTAATCAACCCATGGCATAACTATTTTAATATCTACCAAAATATCCAAACTAGTCATTTTACAATAATTCAATAAAATTATTATTTTATGCTATTAATAAAATATCGATTTTTTAAAATTAATCTCGTAAAAATTTAATCCTAAGCCAATCGATAATGCCCATTAGAATTAATATACAGTCAAACTTGCATAATTTGGGCTCTTATAATTTGGGCAACTCCCTAATTTCATAGCATTTTGGAGTCCCAATCAAATTTTAATATATAAAATTGGGGTCTAATGCTTTCAGGTGTTTACTCCTAAATCAGTCCCTAAGCCTTCTCAAAAGACTACATAATCATAAATATCTCTAAACATAATTCCGACCTGATATCAGAAAATATTATATTTTCATTGTTGTTCAATTCGACACACACACATCAATATTAAAAAAATTTTTAGGTTAATCCTACGTGCAGGCTTTAGGCGCAAGCAGCAGACTAAGGATGCAAGAGAAATTCAATTTTTATAGGGGGGTCTTTTTAAAATTTTTAAAAAAAAATTTAAATTGGTTATATGTTATCACCCTCCTATATGATTAATAACGTTATATTTGGTTGATTTTTTAAAGGAATGATAATTTGTTTTAGATATTTCACTAATTCCTAACTTCTAATCATTATTCTTTGTACAAAATTTAAAATAGATAAATTTTACTGAATAATAAATAATAAGGTAAATTTTATTGAATAATAAAGAATAAAAGATATCTTATGATTATTATTTATTATTTCCATAAAGATTATTTTACCTCTATGCCAAATGAAACTGCCCAGCGCCAAATTAAATAAAATTGTTAAAGAAAATGACATAAAAAGCAAGGAGCACTATAAGAAAATAGTTAACCGAAAAATACAGATAACGGGCTAAATGCTAGTAACAGAGTTGTTAAAAGTTATTTTTCAAATATATCTAGATATATTTGGTCAAAAAATGATCTAGATACAGGTATATCTATCGCTTAAAAGTATATAGTTACAGATACAATTTTTATCCTACCTATGTAAGGCGTGCATGCTTAATTTAGGATTCTATGGTTAAAATTCAAATTTTGAAGTAAGTTAAAAAATTTATTGAGTGGTTATCACATCTATATACAAATATATAATAAATGATTGGTAATAATTGTTAGATTTTAATAAATAAATATTCTCATTATGTAGACAAATCTGACAACCTTTTCAAGCGAGGTTTTAAATCACTAAAAACAAAAACATTAAAAATTGGGATTACTTATATCTCCTAGGAATTTTTTAAAACCATATTGAAAAAGTATTTATAAATGCTAAGGAAATAAACATTTGTATTTAAATTGAGTTTTAGAAAAATCGCTACGATGAGGAAATATTCCTGAAATAGATTCCCAAGTCAAGAATATTCGCTATTTCTCCCATTTTTAACTACTTTTTGAAATAAATTATTTACTTTTATATATCTATTAATATTATATTCCATATGCCCTAAAAAATATAAGAGATATAATTAAGATTTATATTTTAACGATTTGTAACAAAAACCTTCTAACCACCTTAAATATATTTGCTTTCATTTCATTACAAAGTTAATTCAATAAAAAAATGCTAAATTATATTCGTTTCCAGAATTGCGAAGCTTTTGAAAAAAATTTAACTCAAATAATATTGAGGTTAGCATATTTTATGAAGCACTTAAATTTATTAGGTTTACTGTAATGAAAGACCTAAAGACAATAGATATTTTACATTATATTTATTTGTTCTCATAGACTAATAGGGGAGAACGGGGTAACAATGTTAGCGCAACTTTTTAACTCTTGAGCATTAAAACTTTAAATAAATCGAGAAGATGTATAGTTATATTATATCTATTTTCCTACCTCATCTTTTGAAAAACTTTAACGGCTTAACATAAAAACCGTTTTTGCTTTTTAGCAGAATATATTAAGGCTCAGATATATTTGCATACATGTTTCTTAAAGCCATAGGTATAAAATAAAATTTATTGGAGGTTTTAGCTTAATTAGAAGTTATGCAATATCAATTTACATAATATATGTCACATTGGGGTAAAGTTGCTTTGGATAAAACGCTTAAAATGTTGCGTCTGATTTAAGCTGCAAGTTCATTTTTAAATATCAACGTCTATACTATTTAAAAAGATACTTTTGTGTAAAAAGGAAAGTTAATAAATACTTTGTGTTATTTGGAGTAAAATTTTATGAATAGTCACAAAATGTGCGCCTAAAATGGGTACATTCAAAATGTGATATTATAATTTTTTATATTCCGGTATTGAATAAAAGTGATGAATAGATTTCAAAATTGCAATATTTTGTTCAATAAAACAATATAGTTATGTTCAATTTTATTTTCAACACACTGATGCTTAGCTACTTTACCCTGGGTATGGGGTAAAATAGAGAAAATAGCACACTTCACATAATTAATCGCAGCTCCTTATAGAACACTTTTTTTTGTAGATGAGGTATTTAACTACATATAAATATATAATTTGCTCTGTTTTGTTAATGTTTCAAAATTTTATGGCTAAAATACAAAATATCAAATCGTTTTACCTCGGTTTCCCCTATCCGTTTTTCCAAATATACATACTGTATTAAGATTATCAATAATCTTAGCGAGTGTCGGTTAAGTTAATCAAAACTTATCTTTGTTCAAAAGACATGAAATAGAATAAATAGTTCGGCAATACTTTCCTACTTAAAATAATTTACTTAAATCATTAGATATTGAAAAATTAGCATTGATTTTGGAAAAATGAAATTGTATGAAAAAAATTATCAATTTTTATTAAAATATTAGTTATTACTTATACAATTCTGATTTCTATACACTCTTAAAATAAAAAAACAAATTTTTATTTAAATGTGGTTCATTTAATCCTTTCATCACGATAGCAAAATATAACCCACCAATTAATTATTTTTTTGTATAAAATATATGATGTCCATTTAATATTTTTTAAAAAAAATCTCGTTAATATATGCCTTATCGAGATTTTTATTCATATTTTATATATTTTTTCCACGTTTTTCTCAAACGGATATTTAAAAATTCATATTTCTAAATGTATTCAATTTGGTCAGGTAATATTATATATATAATACTTATATATTAATTTATATATGTACATCATTTTTTATATATATAATACATCCTATTTTTAATAATTATATTATTTATAAACGGTTTCAATGAATCCCATTATGTAAAATACCGTCAACTGATGAAAGGATATCAGTTCAGATTATATTGATGAATCCTCTGTCTTAAGAAGATATGCCTTTGTAAATTTATTATATATTCCCACATATTGGAAAAATGATCCTCGGTTAATTCCTACATCGTCTATTGAACTTATGGGAAGAAAAATATCGGAGATGCTGAAATCCATAAAAAGTAATTCAATTATTTGTATATTATTTTCTTCCAGAATTTTTTAGATGCAGACCAAAGTATGAAACGTTAAAATAATTTTTTTTTCCCTTGTACTTGTACTTATATTTATTATTATTATTTTATAGATTTAAATATGCCAATATTTTTGAAATTGGAATAATTTTTTTTAGCGATAATGCTAATGGGGATGAAAAAATACCAGCCTACAGGGATGAACATAATGCCCGATTTCTTTGATCAATATAAATACACTAATGCCTGTAAATAGGTTTGAATAGCTGCCTCTCCATATTCATAAAAAAGATAGTATTACTTTGGCCCCTCAAAGCGAATCTTTTAACTTTATAAAGTCCGATCTTGTATGACAATGAAAAATTTTAGAAGAGCTGGTATGCTGGTAGAAATGATACTTTATGTGGACATTTTTTAAATATAAATTTAGACTGTAATATCATTATTTTTATAAATCATTAAATAGTATCCATTATTTAAGATCTTCGGAACTTATACCAATTTATATTTAAGGACCTGAATAAACCCCTCTTAAAATTTCCAGAAATAGAACAGGTTCTATCAAGTGTTAATTTATAGGTATGCGCTATTGGAATATGGAGTCCATGGCATTCCAAATCTCTCAAATTTATCATTTATTGAGAATAATTTTTAAATTTAAAAATCTTATTCAACCTGAAATATATTCCAATATATTTAGAGGACTACTTACCCTATAATATTCAGACAATTGAAATTTTCAATTTATATTAAAAATATATATGTTTTAGATTCACAGTGTAGGTACTCTATACATGTTGGAAAGCATTTCCGGTTAAATAAGATTCAAATTTAAAACTCGCTTTCAGTAAATTAGTGTTGCTAAAAAGCCCGATTTGGGTCGATTTTAAAAAACGACCCGATTAAGATTATAACCAAAATAACATTATGTTAACCTAAAGATTTTGCACATAGCTGGCAGAAATTTTTGGACATCTATTTGCCAAATCTTTATGCTTGCATAATATTATTTTAACTAAAATCTTAATCAGGTCGTTTTGAAAAATCTACCCAAATCTGGTTTTATAACAACACAATTATTTATAATTGAGAGATGCCGAATTCCAATAATCCCGCTACATGTATATTGTTCAAAATTCATAACCCTGTATTGTGACATCGTCAATTTTTAGGTAATTTTTAAAGTTTTTTATGTAGAACTATACATGATGTGTGCTTCAAAATCTCAATCCGCGTGACACTCTTTTTCTTCGCTTAATGAAATAGCAGCCCAGCGTTACATATTTTACAAATTTCGATAAATGAATCTAATTCAAAATTTATAATATAAAAAACAAATTGCTCTACTATATAAAATTTAGTATCTATTTAATTTTACTTGGATCCGTTGTTTTCAATTTTCTGATTTTTTATTATATATTAACTATGCTCCATATCTGGCTAATCTTGACCCTAACCTCGTCTAAGATTTTGGACAAAAAAAGTACCCTTTGTTACAGACCCTATCCTATCCTTTATGCAGCTTCAGTGAAATTAAGAAAACCTTATGAAGTAGAAATTATTGGGTTAGGGCATTTCACACACTCCATATCTGTTTGAGATCGGGTGAGGATCATTTGAATTTACAGAATATTGGTAAGATTAATTTAATCAACGACACAAAATTATAAATAAAACCTGTTTTAACTTGTTTTGTAAATATAAATTTTAAAAAACGCAATTTATTTAAACATTAAAACACCAGGTATTTTATTAAATCAAATATATAATAATTTAAAACATAAAAAAAAGTCGAATTAAATATAAATAAAAACCAAAGAGGTATAAAATATAAGATGATAGTAAACGTAGTATTGTGTCCCTTTTATAGGAAAAATAAAATATAAATTTGCGCAAAAGTTTTAAAAAAAGTCATTTTACAATTATTAAGTTGGGTGAGTTTTATCTTATATAATCGAGAATAAAATTAACCCCTATAGAGATCTCGAGTTCTAATCACACCCCAGGATTCAGAACGATCCACTGTCATTTCCTTATAATTTATAATCATATTAAAAACTTAGGAAAATATATAAAGATGAAAATCTAGTAAACAATAGGAAACACAAAATAAGGGTACATAAAAATGATTGATGTTTAATTTGGCCATACAATAGAATATATATATAACCCTACAAGCAAAATGTTTATAAAAAAATATTATTCGTTAGGCAGATAAAAAAATTAACACTCTAATCAATATTGTTTAACTCTAGCTTAAATCAGGCCTTAGTTTGAATCAAAAATCAGTAAATTCAAATAGGGGATGACGGGATAAATCAATTGACGGGGTAAGAATATTAACGTTTAGTGTTGTTAAAAGGCTCGTTTTGAGCCGATTTCTTAAAACGGCTAACTCAATGCCAGAAAAATATTGCATATGCTTTGAGATTTCCTTAATATATGTCTTAACCTTTTTTCCTTCTATGAGCAAAATCTTCAGGCTTGCGTAGTATTTTTCTGGATAAAATATTGAGCTAGTCGTTTTTAAAAATCGGCTCAAAACTAGCTGTTTAACAACACTATTAACGCTTATAACTTTAGAGCTATTGAGCATATAGGCCTTAAATTTGATGTGAAAATATTTTTATACGTGAGTTCTTATCTTTTGTAAAATGTTTATGGTTACTTTTCCAAAAAATGTTTACCCATAAATTATAAAAATTACCTTCTAGGGTTTTTTCTTTTAGCAAAATCGATTTTTTAGGTTTAAAATTTTGTACTCATGCTGCTTAAAATCTTAACTATGTTTCTATAAAATAAAAGTTGTTGGAAGTTTATAGCTATCCTAGAAGTCAAGCAATAACAATTTATAAAATAAGTTTCATCCTGAGGTAAAGCAGCTATGGGTAAAACGGTTAAACTATTTTGTCAGTTAAAATCAATAAAAAAAAGAATTTTGAAATATTAAAATTTTTGAATATAAAGGAATACTAATAAAAAATAGTTTGTATCATATGGGATAAAAATTTTAAAAATAGTCTAAAAGTGAGAATAATTAAAACATGGTGCCTGGAATGGATTACTCGTAATGTACTAATTTTGATAATTAACTTACATTCACTTATTTTATTGATTAGTTTATAATTGAAAGTAAAATTGTCAAGATTAATTATTTGATGTATTAATTTCATTATAATTTTTTGGGCAAACCAAACTTAAACAGAGATTATAAAATCATTTTTTGTTATATAAGTGAATTTAAAGGGATTTTATAATGTTTGTATATGTTGGTATGCCAAAAAAAAATTATAATGAAGATTGTTAATATTTTGTTAAATAAAAAAATAAAGAGTTCAATTTTATTTTAATCATTTATCTTACTTACCCTAGGTAAGTGGTAAAATTGCAATGTCACAGTTCATATAAATAATGATAGCTCATAAACTATTTTAAACAGAGAGCTACACTTTTTTTATTTTATAGGTGATGAATTGGGCTACATATTGATCTATAATTTGTTTTGTTTCAAACTTTAATGGTAAAAATGGAAATTAACAACCTTTTCACCCCAGCCTCCCCAGGGAGATACTTTGTTTAATTTTACTTTTTCGATTTTATGGTTATTTAATTTTGGGGGGTTTTCCCCAGGAGTTGGTGATATTTTTCTCGGGGCTCTTTTCCTTCGGTTTTTTTCCGTGCTTTTTTCCTATGATATTTATTTCTAGATATTTTGTACGGAGCAAAAAGTATCTAGATATTCTGTCAAGGAAATGAAAAAAATGGATAAAGAATCTTAGACATAGATAAAAATATTTTATTAAAAATTTCAAAACGATACAAAGTTTAAATATATAAAATGAACTTGCATCTTATAAGGATTCACGTTACCGCTCAACTCTAAATAATAAAGTTACATTATTTTCACTTAATTATATAAATAATTATGTTCAATTACTTTCTTATTTATATTTTTTTTATATTATAAAATAAAATAATCTTTACGGGTAATGTAATTAAGCACACAATTTTCAGTGATTATGTGGGATGATAGATAAAAAATAAATAAGACTCAATTATTTTTGTAAATTTTACAATAATGAATTTCTTATAAAATTAAGTCCTTTTTTTAATGAGCTTAATCATAGTATTAAACATGCAAGATACAACAGATATGATATTACATATTAACCAGAAATATACAATAATAAACATTTTAAATATATAAAAAAATTGATAAAACAAAAGACAATTGCTTTGTTTGTTTTTCTCTCATAAGAAATATTAGATTTGAAAAAGAAAAAAAAATATAGACAAAACAAAAATTATATCAGATATATATATTTTTTAAATCAAGTTTGAAACGAAAAAATTGAAAATGTCGGAAAAGAAAAATTAAGAAGTGGGTCAAGGTGGGATTTGGAATATCAAAAATTACGGATGGAATGTTAAAAAATCATAAGACTTGTAACGACAATACTAAACCCAAAGTTAATTTTAATTTAATTTTTTTTTAAAGTGGAGAGAGGATAGATATGAATATGATTATAACAAAAAACTGACTTTAAGGATTCATTTATATTAGTTTTTTTATTGAATATCATAAAAGAAATATTTTGAATTTTTAAAAACAATTTTTTTTTTCACCCAATTAAACATAAATTATATATAAATATCGACGTAAATATCAACGGTCATCGGATATTTAAAAAAAATTATGATATTCTACTCAAACATATTTAGGATAACAATTTTTTTTATTTTCTTAAGTTCGATTCCCACAGAATGCAGACTTGCTCACGCAGTTATTAGCACTGAGTTGACAGACAAATCGGGCAAGAGAATAGTGTCAGCTGCTCAATTAAGTAGGGATCAATATGCCACCGAAAATTCTTCAACCTCATCACCTCAATTCATTAGCGGTGTAAATTTTGGGTCAAAATTTCCTCCTTCATCAGAGGTTTTCCTCAAACTTTGGAGGGAAATTAATGGTGACCTGCCGCCTAACCAAAACAGTGAGAATATTAGTCTTATCGAAAAAATAACTAGAGAGAGGGAAAATAATGATAACAAGAGACAAGGGAACAACCGTTTACCAACTGAAATTGTTCAAAGAAGGGATGACAATCTAAATGAAAATTTACGCGCTCGAAACTATAATCAAAATGAAGATAATATTATCGGGAATAAGTTTGATAAAATTTCGACGCTCATAAACGAGAGGCCGATAGCGGTAGCTACTCAAAATCAAGAAAATTTTGCACCCAAACAGAATTTAAATCCCGAAAATATTCGCCTGTTGCCTAATCGGCAAAGGATAGGGTGGGATGTTTTTATGAGACTAAGGAATGGTGATAGTAAAAATTTGTTGGAAAACGTCAAAAATACTAACATAGGCAAGAGGGTAAAAGAGAGACTCACTGCCAGCGACGATATCAATTGCGATGATAGCGTAAAAAATCAGGTTTCGACTCTGGAATTGAATCAAGAGCGCATTTTTGATGAGCCATCACTAAATATAGTAAAAAAAAAAATTTATATTATCTTTACTGAATATACGTTATATACGTAAGTTTTGATTTGAAAGGTCGTGATACTTTTTCCAATTAAATCATTCTCTTTTTTCAAAATTTTGTTTTATTTCATTTCTAACTCACAATCTTATGAATAATTAATATTTTTATTAAATTCGTAAAAAAATGATAGATAAGACAATTTATTTTACTTCTAATAAACGTAAATATTTATTAAGATCAATTATTGCCCTTATAAATAATAGGGTTGCATTGCAAGTATCCAACTTTTGTTTTTATTTATCTGATTTTAGTTAGGCTGGTTCGAATTAATTCTATTATTTAAGATTTACAATTTTTTTTTCCCAATCGTTATAAAATAATCGATTCATATTGTTTAACCTTCTTTTTCTTTAGGGGTGTCACAATAATTTTAACTATATTTTATTTTATATCATTCTTTCGTAAAATCATAAAAAATGAATATAACTTATTAAATATGAATTCTGTTGTTTTTGAGAAATATTATGCATTGACCTCAATTATCTAACTAACCCCTCCCCCCTTTTTACCAATGCCGTCAAAAGGAAGAAAGCCCATTAATTAAATATAAAATATTTTAATTTAGATGTTCTGTTCTTTTACCCTTCCCTAACGACTTGCTCGATACCTTAGCAGATCTACTTATAAAGTCAAAATTTGTTTGAAATATACCTTAAATTTATATATTTTTATTTTTATAAATATCAATTGTATTCATAGAACATTTGGCGAATTGTCTGCTTTCTATATTCATAATTTAAATTTAATTGATAGGTAGGAAACCTTCCTTGCCTTATTCTTATATTCTACATGTAAAAAAAAACCTCATTAAATTGATATAATAATTAAAAGTGTTATTCTTATTGTTTTAGCAACAGTAATAAATATCGAGATAAGATTAATGCGATTATGCAAATCATGATTAAAAATCATCCTTATTATCATTATACGATATATAAGTCACCAAACTCGTTAAAAGAAAAAAAAATGAAATATTATTATAATATTTTGACCTTTCAATCTATCATTAAATATTTTATGTAATACCTTTATATTTTTGTAATAAATTCCGTTTCCTTTTCAATAACAATTTTATTATAGTTTAAAAAAATTTAACAAAAAGATATTACATCTAATTTCTTAAGTAATTTTTGAAATGGTTTTATAATAGAATAGTTAAATTAAAAAATAAATTACATTTTTATTCGATTTTAAATTATGAAAAGTGTATTTTCTTTCCTGTTTTTCATTAATCTAATTGATGGTACCGTTCAAAAAATTACACATACGCCATCATCAACCAAAAATAATAAAGGCCTAAAAATGTTATACTTTTCCAAGGATAATAATCAAATTTTAAAATTTAATTTTAAACGCGATTCAAGGACAAAGTATTTTATCGGAAATCATTTTGCTAATAACCAATCCAATGCGCGAAGCTTTCTAAATTTGAAAAACTTATACGTAAGAGCCTTTAACAATTATATAGCATCATTCAATTCTTATCCCAACTTAGAAAATGAGTCCTCTTTAGTTTGGTTCAAAAACCAAAAGAATGATAAGAAAGATTTGAACAAATACAACGGGGATTTCATAAAAAAATATATGATAAACTCGATCGAGTATTCAAAGTTAGATAATAATTCGACTCTTGAGAGTATAACTCCCGGAATGATAAACTATCCGACATCGGCTCAAAATGGATCTACAACATTTATAAATAAATTCTTAACCGTTCTATGCAGATTTACTGACCCGGTGCTATATGCTTCTATGAATGTATTACCGGATATTGAAAATAATATACAGCTTATATCCCACCTTAACCGTAGTTTTGAAAATATGCCTATAAATTTAGCTACATCTAAATATCAAAGGCAACCTAATTCTACTTATTTGAATTCGGGACTCGATGTTAAAGAAGGTGAAATAAATAATGTAATTTTGAAAGGATTGATCACCCAAAATATGAATAGTGAAAGTGGTGAAGAAACTTACGCCAAGTAAAACTACAAGAAACTTTCAATTTCTTCAAGACTCACAAATATTAAATAAAAAATGTTATTAGAAATAAATTTTATAAAAAAATTTAAACTATAGTTGTAATATACTTACTATTTAATTACTGTTATAAATATATATATAATTAATCTAATTATGAATCTATTAAATATTTTGAAAGATTAATTACAGCAGTAATGTACTTATTATTTGACTGCTGCTAAATAAATAAAAAATCAATGGAATTATGTAACTAATTTGTTTAGTAAATATTTACATTTTACCGTATTTGTAAATGTCTGTACTTATACAACTCTAAAAGGTTTTATCTTCCCTCCCCCGTCCCCATATTTAATTGTTTTACACATAAATAACTTAATTGAATATTCCCCCCCCCCCTTCTTTTATACACATGTTTCTTATTCAAACGTTTAACTATTTCTTACTTAATTAACCATCTTTACGTTATATTCTATATAATTATTATGAGATCGCCTATCTTTATGGAAAGCTGACGTTATTATAAATGCTTTTAATATAGGGTTTATGATTGTCATTTATATATCTTTCAATTAATCTGTTATTTTATTATAGTTATTTTAATACTCAAGTCCTTTTTATTTTCATGATCCTATAATAATGAATAATTTTGCCATTTTGATATCACCATGCAATATATATAAAAGCTGTCTTATTCTATATAGGTAATAGTGATAATCATTACTCATTAAAAAAATATCCCTAATTGCCAAAATCGAAGGTTAGTTGATTCCTAATGTTTCAATCCCTATATAAGCTCTCCATACTCCCTCCTCCCATATCACAAAATCACCATTCTTCCTACTATGCTATGACCATCAATATATCTTGATAAAAAACAAGTTAATCGATTTATCCATGAATATTTATCTAAAAATCTATAATTTGTTTTTAAACTCTTTATTTACTATTCTATCAAAACCACTGTCTCTCTGCGCCGATATAATAAAATTTAGCTTTTATAATTAATAGACAGACTTCTTATTATAACATCCTTGTGCCCCAAAATCAGTTATCTCCTTAAATTCCATAAGTTCGATATGATGAGATATATACTCTGAGTATTATTCGTCATTTTGTGTGATCATAATAAAAGTTATTTTTACCCATTTGCCTTAAAAAAATTTAAAAATGACGATTATGACAATTGTCACTTTCCTATGGTACATCTTCAATGAAATTTTAATTTAACATGTTTACAAAATAAATTTTTACCCATTTGCCTTAAAAAAATTCAAAAATGACGATTATGACAATTGTCACTTTCCTATGGTACATTTTAATGAAATTTTAATTTAACATGTTTACAAAATATATTTTTACCCATTTGCCTTAAAAAAATTCAAAAAAGTTCAAAAGTGACGATTATGACAATTGTCACTTTCCTATGGTACATCTTCAATGAAATTTTAATTTAACATGTTTACAAAATATTTTTTTACCCATTTGCCTTAAAAAAATTCAAAAAATGACGATTATGACAATTGTCACTTTCCTATGGTACATCTTCAATGAAATTTTAATTTAACATGTTTACAAAATATATTTTTACTCATTTGCCTTAAAAAAATTTAAAAAAGTTCAAAAAAGACGATTATGACAATTGTCACTTTCCTATGGTACATCTTCAATGAAATTTTAATTTAACATGTTTGCAAAATATATTTTTACATATTTACCTTAAAAAATAAACTTCAAGTCTGAGTCGGAAAAAACGACCAAACTTCAAGTCTGAGTGGTAAAAAACGACCCAAACTTCAAGTCTGAGTCGAAAAAACGACCCATATTTTGGGTCGAAGTCGTTTTTTTCGGCTTGGACTCGGGTCGAGGTCGAAAAAAACGACCCGAAATTTGGGTCGGGGTAGAAAAAAACGACCCGAACTTTGGGTCGGGGTCGCGACTCTCGGCTTTTTAACAACACTACTGTCAACCAATTTGGATTGTCTTTTGGAAAAATAGTAATATTGGAATAATTTCGATGTTGATTTTAGATTTTGTTTAAATAAATTTTAAAAATAATTATTTAATAATGTCTCTTTTGGTTATTAACTTTATTTAGTGCTTTAGGTATTTTAAAAAAAAATCCGAATAATTTGAAATAGTTTGGAATAGTCGCACGGAAGTAATAAACAACAAAATTAGGTATAATTTATTTTTCTTCCGCTCATTGAAACAATCAGCATACATATGGTATTTCTTAATGTGTATAAATGCTAGTTGATTTATGCATCTCTCATCTTATTGTTGGATCACACATAATTCCTTTATTGCAGTCAGATGGGAAAACGTGATAGATTCTTTGCGAACTAGAGTTTATTTTCTTTTCTTTCATTGGACTTCATAGCCAGCTTCGACATGGGCGGGGGAGGGGGGTACCTAAGGGAGTAGGCTAGTGGTAGAATAAATTTATTGGGAAGTTATTAATTAAATTATTAGATGAAATAGAGAAAAATATATGGACCTAATATAATTAAATATCTTGCTAAACATCGATCAAATCTAGGGTTGGGCAAATTTTCAGAAAATTATATTCGGATACAGATACAGATACTTTATAAAATTTTGTATTTAAGATACAAGATACTTTAGAAAAATTTCAATAAGATATAAGATACTTGTATTTTTTTTAAAAAAAAGTATCTAAGATACAAGATACTTTTTAAAAAAACTTTAAATAGTCAAAATCAAAATGTATAAAGCTTTATTTTCTTATCTATAATAATTGTAGAAAATAACAAATTTATTATAAAAGATCATGCGATATTCCATTTAATAATTATATAATTAGTAAATAAATCAGCATCATAAATCAGCATTATTTTTTAATATTATTAATTTTTCAAATGATTTATCGTTCAATCTTTGACGATTTGGTCTATTAACCATATTAGCAAAGCTAAATAATCTTTCAACGGGGGCTGAGGAGGGTAATATTGTTTTATATTTAATAAATATTTCTTTTATATATTTATAACTATTTAACATATTTATACTCCGCCTGTCATCTTTCATATAATTTAGGACCTCTATTTCAATATCATTTATTGAATTATTAGAATTGGATGTGGTACTTTTAAGGAAAAAGTAATCATCATCTTCATCAATTGAAGATTTTGTTGAAGTATTAATTTCAATATTATTTTTAAAAACAATTAAAACTTCATGTAATAACAAATCCTGAAGGTATTTTTTTTCTTTTTCACCATCAATCCAACGATTTTTAAAATAGGCATGAGAAATAGTTGCCAAAAATACACTTTTAAAATTGTTATCAAAATCATATATATTTTTAAATCTTTTATTCAAATAATTTTATATGGCAACTGTTAATGGTTTGAAAAATTGTAGATTGGTTTTAATTAAATTTGTAATTTTTTTTAACGACATTTAAAATTGGAGCTGATTCTTCATAATAGCAGTTGATTTAACTCTGTATTTTATCAATCGCTATAGCCAATGGGGCCATTATATTGCAATATTCTTCTAAATATTGAATTTTAATATCTCTTAATTTAGGAAATTCTAATTTTTGACATAATTTAGGAAGTTCGCCTTTAAATTTTAATAAACTATAAAGACTATCATACAAACTATTCCATCGAGTGCAACAAGGTATAACTAATTGTTTTCCTAAAACTGCTTTGATAAGTTCTGCAGTTTTAGGCCTATTATTTGCATTCCATAGCTTAGTACATTTAGCTATTGCAGGATGATGAATTTTAGAAATGTTAGAATAATAGCTCTCTCGACATCTGTTGCGGCAATTAGACTTATCGTATGGCACAAACAACGAATGTGTTGAGGCAATGTTATTGAGGCTTCTTTAGACCCTTAAATAAACAAATAAATAATTTTATTTGAATAAATTTTTTTTACTAAATTTACAATATCATAATAAATTTTAAAGAAGTATTAAATAATACTTTCAATGATTTCGAATTCTATACATTCATCATCATTGATGTCAAAGTCATTCTCTACAGCTTCTATTGAATATCCAAACTCCTTAAAAGCTTTCTTAAAGTTAGAGCTGTTATCTGTAAGAGTTGCTATAACTTTTTCGTCAATACCAAAGTCACGATGAATTTCTTTATTATGATCATCTTGAAGTACTTCAAAAAATTTGCCATTAAGTTTGTTTAATTTTTAAATTTATTGTTATAATTTTCGGTTGAAGAATCATCTGAAGACGAGATAAACATATTATTCTATTTTCTTCTTCCATAATTTTAAAATAGACAGATATAAAACGATTCAAATATGGTAGTTCTAATTGTTAGCAAATTGCTATATGACGACCAACGTCATATATCAAAAATTATCTTAAAATATCTAAATTTTGATTAAATTTTTCATTTAAATCTTAAAACAATATCATTTTAAATTTTAATACTATTTAAATTAACCAATATAAATTTTTTTTAAAGTATCTGTATCTTTTTGAATACAAAGTTGGTTAAGATACAAATACTTTTGAATAATATGTATCTTAGATACTGGATACAAGATACTTTCCAAAATTTTAAAAAATTCAAATACAAATATCCGCGATACTGCCCAACCCTGTATGTTGCATATAATCATAGTCATTATTTTTTAAATAAAAATTGTTTCTGAATAATTTTCTGCTTCTAAATGTAATTTAAAAGGGTTAGACATAGTGTTGTTAAACGGCTAGATTTTAAAAGCGATTAACCCAAGATTTTAGCCAAAAACATTATACAAGCCTGGGAATTTTGCTTATAGATGTCAGAAAGGTTTGGACATACATTAAGGAAATCTCGAGGTTTACATAAAATTATTTTGGTTAATCAATTTAAAATTGGATAGCCGTTTCAAGTAGTGCTGCATAGTCGTCGATGAAAGTGACCCTATTATTGACAGTGTTCCTTTATGAGTAACGCCTATGCAAAATATTACTTTAAATTTTTTCTTAAAAATTATAGAAAAAATATAAAAGGTTTTTATGAATTGCAAAGTATCCTATTTCAAACAGGTTGTATTCTATATAAATTTAGCAAAAAGTTTTCTCGTATATTTTATCACTATTTTTAAACTTTAGACACTGATAGTAAGAAAATTTTAACACCAAAAAATTCTATTTAATTTATCTCTTCTAATAACCATGATGCAAAAAGAGTCTATGAAGATTTCATACATCCAAAAAGATGGAATCTGCTCAATAGAATTATTTTCAAGACTCCTTGTGCTGCAAGAAAGAAACTGCATAAACATGTTCGACAAGATGGAGACCTCGACATAAAACATTTCCACAATTTTTGGATCTAGAAGAACCTATTTTGACTATCCTAGGAGAGATATCAGAATGGTCTGAACCATATATTTTACCTGAAGCTGATAAGTTATTAGAAACAATATGACAGCAGATTTTTTTGAGCTGGAATTTATTAATTATTTAATTACACATTTTATGCAATATTTTCAAAAAAATGATTTGAATTTGGTTATGTGATTGTTGAGGCAAAGCGAAATTACAGATTCGCAAGCCTCGACTAGCACTTAGAAAAACAAATTCTTCCAATGTAAACGAGGACAATTGAGGATTACTAAAATAGCCGTTTTTATTCCACTTTTAGATTTTAAATAAATTTTTGCCCATCAATGAAGAATTTCTGATTCATCAAATGGCTCTACCCAATTTACGAGTATATAAATCTTTTTGTTGGGGATATATTAAATAAAGATTTGGCTATTAATTTCAGTAGATAATTTTCCAAGAAAACACAATAGAAGCATTGCATACTTTAAACCATATTCTGGATTTTTTTCCAAATATATTAAAATTACTGTATATTTTGGCAACAATACCAATTAGTTCTTCATACAAAAACCTATCTCAAAAGTATGACATTATAAAATTAAATGAATGGATTATAGCTTAATATACATCAGGATTTAATCCCCAATAGAGCAAAATATAGAATTATTGGCACAATCGCAAAGAATATAAATTGTCCTTTATTAACGATACATTTTAAATAATTATATAATGTTACCGTGATTTATACACCGGTTTATATAGCTTACTAATTTTTAACAATATCATATTCACTCTTTAAATTTTTTGTATTTTTCAATATTCTTTATTTTTGTTTTAAATTGTCATTTTTTAAAATACGATTGGTTATATATTAAATTTCATATAATAAATAGTTCTAGCAATTTTTTAATGTTCCAAAAATTTCATTATAAAAAAATTATCCTCCCCCCTCCTCCCCGGTAGAAAATTCCTGGCTGCGCCTGATGGTTAACACGCTAATAAATGAAATGAGCTTTATTAATATTTGTATTCAATGCCTTTCTCTAATCATATATTAATGTTACTAGGAAAAAAATTATATAAAATCTAATTGAATCTTAAAATATTATTTTATTTTCATCAATTTTTTTTTAATATAGAAAATGATCGGATAAGTTTTTTCATAAAAATCTTATATCTTGTGTATATCTTCTTAAGAACTTGCCCAACTCTAGTTATTGGATTTATGCTAGAATGCTCTATCCCAAAAGTTTGCAAGTCTATAATAATTCATGAGCATTACTACTATTAAAAGAGAAAGACGTTTAAATATTAACATTGATTTCTGGTTGTATTTTTTTGAACAGACCTTGAGTCGACTGTCAACAAAACCCTCCATGGCCAGTCCGTGAGCCTAAAAATCGATTATGCGGGTCTCTGGTCACCGATATAAGAGTGTGAATTAATGATACTAATATCATGTTTATTTTATATGGCAAGACACTTATATCATATTTAATAAGTTTTACTTTAATTAAAACTAAGGCAAGTAATTTATTAATATTACTTGAGCTGTTTTAAGTGTGATCATTAGAAATATCTACATTCGACTAGGGGATTTCAAGTGGGGTAAAGTAAAACGAAATAATATGTATGTTTGTTTTTTTATTATATTTTAAATACTCAACTTCAAAAAGCCCCTTCATGCAGATTGCAGAAACAAGCCTGATGGATATTTTGCTGATGAAAAGACTCAATGCACATGTTATTATAGATGTTTTGGTTATGAAGCTATCGATTACCATTGCTGTGTACAAGGTGAGTTATTCTTAGTTGTATTTAAAATTTGTATTTTTGATAAAATAAAATTTATTCTGAAATAAGATTCTGTACCAGCCAATATGTCTTTAGGTGAGCAATGTAAAACTAAAATACAAAATTTGTAGCTTTATCTATTTAACAAACCTCTATATATTATTTATCACTTCTCCCCCTTCCACATTTTACTCAAAATTAAGGTTTGATATTCAATGAACGAGCCTTAGGTAAAATACCAGATAAATCTCCAGAAAATCCAGTGTGCGACTTTTATCAAGAAGCCCGGAGGGACTGCCCCAGGATATCCGGATTTGCTGATATGACTTGTGTTAGGGTCCCAGAGGATAAATTTTACGGTACTGTGGATGATGGCTGCAAGAGTTTTTATGGTTGTTTTAGAGGAGCTACGCTTATAAGAGATAGGTGCCCCGAAAATTTGCTTTTCGATGATGAAATGCAATCTTGTAATTACCCCGAGTTTGTAAACTGCGGTAGAGGCAAATAAATTTTAAAAAATGTTAGTATATAAGGAAGAAAAAATTAATGATTCTGTTATTTCGGAAATTTTTTTTATATTAAAATATTTAGAAACCAAAACATTTTTTTATAATATTGATATATTTATTAAAAAAATTTTCACATTGTCAATAACTTTATATATATATATGTATATTAAATTATATAAACAAAAATTGTCATCCAATTAGTTAATTAGCAAATTCATAAATAATGTTCTAATTTATTTCATTCTCATTTCATCTTAAATAAAATAATATTGTATGCAATAATATTATAATGATCAATAAGAATTCTCATACGTAATAAAACAAACATCTTAACAAATATTCAATTAAATGCTTCTTCATAAGTAAGACTGATCATTATAATAAGGATTTTGAACCGAATTTATATTATAAGATTGATTAATGAGAGATGTATTTAGGGTAGCAGGATTTGAAGTCTGAAAATTTGCATTATTAAAGCTTCCCAAAACCAAATTGGGCTTAAAACTAGTAATAAATGGGGAAATCATAGAATAATTCTGCCAATCTATCGAAGGATTACTCTTAAACTTTTTTGTTTGATCGTTATGTAGAGAGGGATTTTGAATTAAAGGCCTGTTGTTGGAAACAATATTATTGGCAACAGGAGCAGGTAGAGGTAACAAGGAAGTACCTGGTTCATTTTTAAGGATAGGTGGACATGACAATGTTGAAGAAAACTTTTTATCCATCATAAGAGGAGATGGAAGAGAGATATCCATGAGTGATGGTATATTTGAGCTAGGTAAGTTTTTGAATAAAGGTTTCGAACCCGAATTGACTATATAATCTGTGGATGTTCGCGGGTTGGAAAGCAAGGACATAGTATTATTAGGGGTATTATAAATGTTACGCACCTTTTTTAAAAAGTTAGGGTTATTGTTGTGGTGATCTTTAAAACCATTATTATTGCTAACTTGATTTGTATTGCTTAAAGTATTCATGTTCATATTAAACATAAGATTAGGATTGCTTAAATTTGTATCATAATTGTTCATACTGTGCATGATTAAATTGTTCTTAGGATTCAAATTGTCCATACAGTTAGTGTTATTCATATTGGCCATCATATTATAGCGATTGTTGTTCATCATATCATTCAAGCTATTCGTATTATTAGTCATATTTAAAGTGTTATTTACACTATTCATATGGACCCCGCTTATGTTGGTCATATCATTTATATTCGATTTTATATTGCTCACGTTGGTAAGATTATTGTTCATATTGCTAAAATTATTTATCATAACGTTGTTTTGTATATTGGTCATATTATTCATCATTACATTGTTTTGTATATTGGTCATATTATTCATCATTACATTGTTTTGTATATTGGTCATATTATTCATCATACTGTTCATCATATAAACGTTATTCATCATGATATTGGGATTGAAAAAATAGTTGTAATTAGGAAGCAATCCCGAGGCATTTACATTGCAAAACTGTTCGTGATTGTTCAAAATGTTATTATGAAGAAGAATAGAGGAATCAGACAAGAAACCCATTTGTATCAGGGCAAATTTGGCTGCTTCCATTCTAGCAACTTTTTTACTTTCACTAGGAGCGGGTGGCACATATTTTCGGCCTTTGACAATTACCTACATGATCGTGATACATAATATTTGTGTTAATAATCTGTTTATACTTATTTAAACTCTATATAAATATTTTACAATTATAAAAACAGTAAAAAATGTCATTAAAATCAATTTGTTTAAAACTTTTTTATATCAATAAATAGCGTAGAGTAAGTAAAACGAATATAATAATAATAATATTGTGCATTCAAAAAAAAATACAACAATATTAATATTTAAAAATTACATAAAATAAATTATATAAAATTGCTCTATTTTCCCCTGAATTATTCTTATAATTCTGATGCTAATAAAATATTTTAAAAACTTTCAAATAAATTATTTTTAAAAAATTATATAGCACCTGCATCAAAAATGGGTTGTAAGATAAATCGCTGAATTCGGGGTCTGACCATTTCATTTTTTGACAAATTTCATTAAGAGCCGACACAGGATGTTTAACTTAGAGATAAAACGAAATAATCATAAAATATATTTTATAATATTATATTTTAATTAGTTTTTGTTAGTGATATATTACCTAGAGATGCTTGGAATCGCTCATCTTTGGCGAATTCTGATAAAGATCTTAAACCTAATTAAAAAGAATAAATTAGTTTTTTTGCTTATATATATAAGATAACCCGTAGAGGTACCCATAGCCCAACCCGGATTTGTGAATTTTACAGCTGCCCTGCCCCGATTTTTGGTCGTACTTGTTTTTAAAACAGGACATTTATAAAAATATAAATATGCTGGTCGTAATATTGGTTTGTTTAAAATGAAAATAAATAATATGAGAGATAGATTATATTTTAATTTTTAAGTGTTCTGTTAATTAAAATCAGGTTCTAAAAATATTTTAAAGTTTCAAGCATGAGGGTCTCTGAAACAATGTAAGTACAATAAATTGTTCTATATTTTTGCGAACGTATAATATAATAATAATGTCAATCAGATATTTTATATGGCTAAATAAAGTATTTTAACTCAAAAAATAATTATTGATAATTCAAATTATTTATTATAATTGATAGTTAAATATTATTAATAAAATCTAACCAATCCTATCGTATTTGAGTTCCAATTTGATGGAGTCACTATCGTCGATGTCTCTTTCCATCCTACCCAAGGTTTTGCCTGGTTTCCAACCCATCTTATTCATCAGTTTCAAGGCCACGTTACTAGGCTTATAGTTATGGTCTCGCATTAAATAATCCTAATATAAAATGGGAAAAACATTCTTAAGATATAATTCTGACTTTTAACCAAGAATGATAAATAATATTTATAAGAGGCGATTCATAAATTTTTCACCAATCCGATAATAATACATACCCCAATACCTGATACTTACTTATATTGATTTTTTTTACCAGATATCCTTAAACGAATTTCATATAAAAATTAATTTTCTATTTAAAAATAAACAACTAACTTTCACCAATGATTAAGTATATTTTGTTTTTTTACTCCATAACAGTTAATAATCACATTTAAAATATGGAATTGATTTATCGCTAAATCAAGATTTTAGCCAAAAATTAATATCTATGTCTAGTTCGGCAATAGGAGTCAGTTCAAACCTTTCTACCTCTGTGGGCAAAATCTTAGAGCTTAGATAATCTTTTTATCTTAATTTAGCTTTTTTAAATCGGTTAAACGAGCAGTTTAATTACACTAGCTAAATATGAATTGTTAGATATCTTACAATCCTTTTCTTGTTACAGATATTATAACATCAAATTTTTCTTTTAAAATAATTCAATTTTATAAATAAATTTAATATTGGTTTCTTTTATTAATTTATAATTATTATGAAATTAATTATATATAAAAAATGATAATATAATTTACACAATAATAAAATAACGGAAAAAAAATATATATCGGATCGGATCAGTTTTTTGAAAATATCGACCTGATCCAATATTTAATATCGGACAGCCCTAAATACTTATACCAAATTGAACTGCCTACTTTATTATTTTATAAAAATCGGATCAATTTTTTTTCAATTTCTAATAAAAAAATTAACAATTAAATCTTCTAACTGTAATTTGAGCTTTTTATAATTAGAGGTTCTCATTAATACGAACAATTCATCATTTTCTGCTTATTTTACAACTAATTTGTTAAAAGTGGATGCATATTTAATTTGATAAGGAAACAAAAGAATTGGCCCAATTGACCTTGGAATACAAATATTTTGCGATGTTTTGAGGAAAAAAAAATATATACTATATATTTAAACCGTGGGCAAATCAGGAACATAAGCATCGTTAGGATTTTGCGATTTTTTCTCCAAAGGTTTTTCAGGATTCGTGGTCACTTTAGTATGCCATTCGGCTATCTTTAATTTTATATAAAAGATATTTTTTTAATTTTTAATAATACCTTCGTGATCAAGTATTCGTGAACATTTTTATATTATATTTAAGGTGTACTCGATTAAAATACAGAACTTGATGCGCTTATATTAAAAAAATATACAAATGGGTAAACAAAGCACAGATTGTAAAATTCGTATCCTAAGATCATCGTAATGCATCAAATGTAATGTGTTTTATTATGAAATAAAAATAATAGATGATAAATAATAGTCATTATTTGCATTAGAATATCATTGATGATGTGGAACATGTATTTCCTTTATATAAACTTCAAATAAATTTTCTAATGTGTTATTTGAGTCTATTCCATATTAAATATTAGGTTATACCTTTAATAAAATTGTCGACAGAAAAAAAGGTCGCAAAAATGGTTTAAAAAAACTTATAATCGGATAATAAAATATGGTTAATGTTTTATTGTAATTAAGCATTAGAAAGAATAAGATTGGTATAAACATTCAGTGTATATAGTGATGGTATTATTATTTATTAATTAGAGGTTAATAACCTTACCGTACGTTTTCATTTATAAATTATTAAATAAAATATATATTATTAACGAATAAGATTTCAAAAACTGATCAACACAACTTCGTTTTTCAATCCCTTATTAAGTCGATTTTTTAGTCAACCCCTAATAATTTGTAAATATGTGTATTAGATGTCATTTTTATTAGTATATTGGAAAAAGTAAAAAGATATAGACTATGTTAGAAAAGGCATGACATATTCTTAAATACCCTTTCAATCATAATATAAACTAAATGCATTATTTTCATTTATTAACTTTGCTAATGGTTAAGGAAGGAACGGTTTTAATAATCAAATATCATTGCGCAATTGTAATAAAGCTTTTAAAAATATCACCGTAGCTGGAATACTTCATCGTACTTCACGCGGTAAACGAAGTAGAGGTTAGATCAGTAATGGGATATGCTAAATCTAATATGCAATCTATTCAAACCATAACACCCAACCATCTGCCGAAGAGCTAAATAAAGTGCATGGAGGCCGGTTGCTTTGGAAAAGAAAGATCCTTTCCCTAACGAGAACCGAATAATAATAACAATAATATTCTATAATTGCATAATGATATTTGACTATTAAAAAAATGCTAATATACTCCCAGGAAAATAGGAGAATATTATGAAGTTTGATACTATCTATAAGGAACTTTTTAATCAAGATATGATTATCATTTACATATAACCTTATAAAAAAACAATTATGTTTAGCAAGTAAAACTAAATAAAAAGAGAAAATAATAGGACTTATATTATTATTTATGTATTACATTCACCTTCAACTATTCCAAAAATTATCCATTGGTTTTCAACGAGATTCTGTACCTGTTAAACGTCAGAAGGCTAAGTTTAAATTTTTTTTATTAATATCTCTTAGACTAATTCTATATTTTTTAATAATAACAAAAATATATGTATTTTAATAGATGGGCAATATTAAAATACATATTAAATTAAAGCACATCAGGTTATTTCTGCGAAACGCATTACTGATAAATAATAATTTTGCTATGTAATATTAAACGCGAAGTTACTTATTAGTCTAAGTATAAAGTGATTTGGATCGAAGTTAATTTATATGGGGTAACTAGGGCTAGATTAATATTTTGGTGCTATGGAACTAGTTATGGGGTAGTTTGATTTTTGTTTTAAAAACGGGTGCATTATATAGTCTCTTATATTTAAAATAATTTTCAGACCAATCAAATAAGTTGCGTATTATAAATATAAATAATGCTTTCGTTGTAAAGCATTTCGCGGAAATTATATGTAACCAAATTAAGGTCCAGTGGGGTAAATAGACTCAAATTATGAGAAGAGTAAATGAGATTATGGAGAGGGTTATCATAACTTAACACTTTTAAAATGACTAGCATCTATAAAAAAAATATTGTAATTCATGATTATTATATTTTAAAATAGTAAGGATGTACCTCCGGGAAATTTTACTATAATGGAAGAAATTCTATGGAAAAAATGGTAAAAGAGATAGAAAAAATGGGAAATTTTGAGTGAATATTGTAACAATACCTTACTTAATATGTTATCAAGTATGAAGAAAATTACATTAGTATTTTATTAACTTTATTTATTAAAAATATTATTATAAATCATAAATATTGATAAAATTAATATATTCCATATCGGTATCGATAGACATGATTGAATCGTGGAATTAAAAAGGGAACCTAAATAATTACCCGTTATTTTATTATCATATGAGCGAGCTGTATCAATATCTATTAAATACGAATTGGATACACTAATAAGTATACCAATTTTTTTTAACTTTTCCATTATTTAACCTTTCTAGACCATATTCTTTTCTATGCCTTACTACACTGGTGGGTGACATTGATAAAAGTCATAACTGCTAATATAATTATTAAAATACAGTTCCTTCCATAATGGTAGCCGGTCTAAGAATCATACCCTTTCCCAAACATCTGTTCCACTCCAAAAACATTCATTTGGACGTTATTTTGCCAACTAATATTTAAATTTAGGTTTTGAATTTAATTAAAAGTTCAATTATTAATAAATTTTGACATCTGTTTAATTATTATAGCAGAATAGTGAATCTAATATATTTGCTTTTTACTGAAAAGAATAACAAGGAAAAATTATAATCATGTTAATATCGCAATTGGAATATTAAGATGGAATGCAAATCTATAAATCTTAAATTGCATTATACACTTACGATATCATTGTACAAGCCCCAAAGTTTAAGTACCTTTAATAAGTGACATTTTAAAAACATTATCTAAATTGACAAAATACAATTGTTATAAAATGCTTCGAAACTGTTAGATTCGGGTTTCATTTTAATTTTTTTCTTCTAATTTGTAAAACTAATTGCATCATAATAATTAGTAGGGAAATTGTATGAACTACAAATGAAGAAAGCGGTATTAACTAGTGTTGTAAATTGTTTGGTTGGGTCGAATAACCAAATGGGTCGATCTGGTCGATCAAATTCATAGAATCGGACTCTGGCAACGACCTGATTATCAACCCAAAACCAACTTAACGTATTTTATTGTGAATATTTTACTTAGTCATATTTTTATGAATAGAGGATGAGAAGTTCAATATTAGCATAGAAATAATTATCTTTATTAATAGATCCCCTTTTATACAAATTTTTCTCTTCTTAATCTGAAAATATTTAATATTTTTACTTTACACTAGAAATCGAGTTTGTGATCATAAACTCAAATTAAAAACTCGAAGACGAGTAATTCAATATTTTTTTAAAAAATTTTTCATATCTTGATCTGCAAATATTATATATATTTTTCACTATCAACTTGAGTCGCGAAATCGATTTATGATCGTCTAAGATTAATATTGTTAAAGCTCCGTTTGACATTTAGTTTGAGTTAGTTAAAATTTTTGTTTATATTGCGGTATTGACGCCTTTGGTATATCCCGAATACCTTACTCTAATTTATTTCTGATCATGATGATAGTTTTAGGTTGCGGTTCAGGGAAATTTTAATGAAGAAAAATAAGAAATATTATAATTATAAAAAATGAAACTATTAATTATCTTGCATTATTTTGCGATGAGATTTATTGTAGTTATAGAATATTCTAAACGAGTTGAATGGTTTTTAAAAGTTTAAAATATTTCAATGATTATATTAGTTAATAATTTCAAACTGTCATTTTAATACTAATAATAAAATTTTCTATAAATTAAATAGTAACTCGAGAAGTAGTTCACTTCAATATTAATTAAATAATTAGCATCGAGTTAAAAATAATTTTGTCGATATATCAAATATCACCAAAAAAAAATGTGGGTAAGCATTTATTTATTTAATTAATAATTTTTATTGGATCTGTCCTAAAGTCGTAAAAATTGGCTTAGGTCGAGTTTAATTTTAAGACGAAATGTGTTTATTTGTTATTTAACCCTAATTCGCTAAACATGGATGTGCACATGTCTTTCAAAATTTTTGATATTGCCACCCCCTCCCCACATTTTTTTATATAATTCAAAATATTCTACATCCGGTATACATATGCACCATAAAATTACAAGAAAAATCTAGTATGATAAGTGATTTTTCTTAAATTGTGGCTTTAATGTAAATTGGAATTAGAAGAAATCAATCATGAGTATTCTATAAATTTGCTTAAGTGTTTGGATTGTCGGCAGAAATATCTGTTTAACAATGTAATTAGAAGTGGGATTTATATGGATCCCAGGTTACCAAAATGGAAATCCATCAATTGCTGATAGGATAAATTTATAATCTCTTACTTTAAATAAATCTATTTTATTTTAGGATCATCTGATGTCTACATGGAAACAAATTCAAATGTTTGATAAGCCAAAAGTTTTGATAGTTATGATGAAATTTTTATGGATCATTAAATTAAAAATTAAAAAATAGATCTTATAACTTGATAAACCATGATATAAACAAAAGATAATTATCTATAAATATTAAAATATGTGTGACCTTTGTATAAAATACTAGTTTGATTTCCTCCGAAATTTTATTTAATTCTTCTAAACTTATAAATTGGTTATTTTGCAATAAACAATTAAAATTATATATATTCAATTGCTCACTATGACTAGTGTATTGTTAACTCGGTATTTTTATATCATAATACCGAGGTTCAAGAGAGACCGGGGATAGTGTTATACCGTGAAATTTTTTTAAAATATTAATTAACCATAGATATGTAATAAAACTTCGTTAAAATATCTTTGAAAATTTGCTTAATCTATTTTTTATAGCACTTCAATTTTATATGGATAAATATAACCCTGGTCCCCCATAGTAGATTTTTGTATTGTGACAATCTAGGTTTAATATTATTGGATTCGTCACTGCTTACAATTATTCCCCACCAAGCTCACATAAAAAAAAATTTCTAAAATTAATTAAAAACAGATCGCATATACATTATAAACTTAATATATGTATATTATTTATTTAAATAAAACGACTATTTTAATTAAATAAATATAACAAATATTTATTTAAGTAAATATAATTATTGTAATTTTATATAAGTGTTTATTTATATAATTCGCCTCTTAGATTGAATACCTAGTCATAGCAAGACAATAGGGCTAGACATTGTTTGAGCGTATTAGACAACATACGATACCTTTTTTTCGTGATCGTATCTCCCACGTGAGAATACCTGCTCGCTTGCGACAGTTGTTTGCTGTACTAGATAATCCCTTGCCATTTGTGATTGGGATGGAAATCGTGCCTGGTTTCCACTCCATCAATCTAGAACATTGACGCTTCCTGGACAAACCGGTTCCCTTAAAAATTCATTGACATCACTATCAAACACACTCATGCCTACATTTTTCTTTCAAGATGTCATTAAAAAAATACATATCAGATAATTTAATTTATATACTTTTTTATCCTGCAAAATGCACAGATGTCAAATTATTATCTGTTATCATCTATAAATTTATATATTGTCTTATAAAATGAAGAATATTTTCTAAATAAGTTTTTAAAATTTTCAAAATACTTGGATATTACATAAATATATTTAGAAATTAAGGATTTTTTTTATCTGGGGGTCTAAAAACGAGAAGGCATAATCAGCAAAATTTGTCATTTCCCCATATAATGATTGCATTTTAACAGCATTTTAGATGCTGCTATCTTTATTATCTGATATTCATTCTTTGTAGCATGATATTAAATTTTCGTGCATGCAATTTAAAAATAAGATCATCATCCTAATAGTTAAAGGTTGTGAACTTATTTCGCCATTATTCTATAGAAGGGACTATCGAATTTCTCTAGATTTTTTAATAGTCGTCGCAGCTCCTTATTAATAACAACATGTTTTCCTGGGCATAATTGACCTAATTCAATAATGGAATTAATATTCTCTATTAAATAAATATATTAATGTAAACAATGATATAAAATTTAATAGTTTGTAAAAATAATACATTACTTACAGCAGTTATTACTATATATAAATCCGTCAAAAATATAATTATTAAAAAATCAAGTAATATATGTAAATTATCAATCAGTTTGGTTCCTATAGCATAACATACTGTGATATTACAATTCATTTTATCAGTAGTGAATGGGTATTGTAGGGATTTTCAGTTCAGAATTAAGAATATCAGTAGTATTTTATTTGGTTAAAGTATATGTAAAACGAGTGAATGAATAATAATATATAAATATTCAAATATAATTTAACGTATACTTATATAACAAGAAAAATAATTATGTATATAGTATATAGCTGCAGAACAGTAAAATAAACATTTATATAACAAAGTTAATATATATCTTTTTAAAATGGTATATTAACCTTTTTGTTGTTAATTAAATAAACATACTATATAAAATATATGCAACATGCATAGGTAGCATCCAAAAATTTACATTAAGGAAAGGAATTATTACATTATATTGGGTAAGGGATGAAATAACAATAATTACTATACCAACAAATCATAGAAAAGGTTTGCGAAGGGGTAATATAGCTAGCTATCCATAATAGTAATTATAATTTTAACTTAAAAAAACTATACATTACACTATGTGGGGATATTAAAATGGTAATATAATATTTCCCAATAATGGGTTAACTTTAAATATTATATTACAAAAGACCTTAATAAACTAATTTAATATAATTAATCATATAATTTCCTATTATGGATTAAAATTATATATTACATTTTAAACTTACAATATAATAATACACTTATATACTATAAATTGTCATACAAATCAACAAAAAAATTATTTTTTTAAATAAGCAGCTCTTTGTTTTTAGTATGCCATGCTAGCACAGGAATATATGGTAATTGTTTTCATGTCGTGAGTAATCATCAATTTTTCTTTTAATAAGTGGTTCTTAGTCTTCAGTACCATACCATGCGAGCACAGGAATTATACGGGGCTTCTTCCCCACCAGCTTACAATAAGCTGGTGCCCGTATCCTCCACCTTGTAAGGATTTTTAGCCCAGAATTATGAATATCAGTAATATTTTATTTGGTGTATATGTAAAACGACTGAATAATAATATATAATTATAAATATATCCAAATAAAAATAATTATGTAAATCGTATATAGCAGCAGAACAGTAAAATAAACATTTATATAACAAAGCTAATATATCTTTTTAAATTGGTATATTAACTTTTTTTGTTGTTTATTAAATAAACATACTATATAAAATATATACAACAAATATTGCTTAACATTGTTTGTTTCCCTCGTCCCCATACTAAGCAGTAAATATCAGATTTGATAATTAATTGTTTTAATGAATTGCAAATTATGGAAAAGGTATTCACAATTACCCACAACAATGGGAAAACATTGTAAGTGGCGTTAATATTTTAAAAGATCATTTCCAACTATTTTACAAATCAAATTATGCAACCATCGTTGTCCAGCCCATGTAATTAATCCTATAGAACAAGATGGACTAGAATTTTTGATAAATTGGAACTCATCCAAAAGCCCGTCAAGCAAGTTTACTACTTCCCCAAAATTTAAGGAACAATATACCAAAATAAGTGGTGGTACCATAATTCCGCTAGACATGGCTTCACGCTGGAATAGAACGTATCTAATGAAATGTAAAAAGGTATTATTTTTATAAAGTTCGCTGGGGTGGCCCAGTAGTGTATGATGAAGATTGGAAACCTAAGGTCCCAGATTCAATCCTGGTAAGGAACTAAAAAATTTCGGGGTTTTCTTCTAAGACGGATGTGTATAGACATATGATATGATAAATTTCTGAACTGAGAAATGCCGACAGGCTTGGATAGCTGGGTGCTAGGATACTTCAATAAACCAAATAAGACGGCCAGATGAACTCGTGTCATTATTGGAGTGTTAATAAATTTTATTGTATATTGTTATTTAAAGAAATAGGTCTAAATAAAATTTTTAAAATTGATACATGACTATGCTTTGTATTTTTAACTATATTTTTTTTCCTATAAATAAAATAAAAAATTTATGACTAGTTTTTTAATTATGATTTAAATATAGAATTTTTTTATTTCAAAAATTCTTAAACCCGAGCTCAAGCCGGACCAAACCCGGGTTCAAAAATATTTCCCTGAACCGAACCCAAACCCACCTATGTTTTTACCTTAAACCAAACCCGAACCGAGCCTAGGCAAAAATTTTGCCGGGTTCGCATCCCTGGTTTTATACCTCACATATCTATGGCTAATTAATGTTTAAGAAAAATGCTGCGGAAAAACACTATCCCCGGTAAAAATACCGAGTTATAGTAGAAGATATCTTTATTTTTTAAGACAATATATTGGTCATGGTTAACAATTGAGTATGTATAATTTTAATAAGTGTTTATAGCAAAACAATTAATTATAAGTTTAGAAGAATTAAATAAAATTTCAGAGGAAATCAAACAAGTATATTGTACAAAGATCATCTCAATTATTCTAATATTTATAATTATCTTTATAAAAATAAATTTTTGTTTTGTTAAAAAAACATCATGGTTTGACAAGTTATAAGATTCAATTTTTATTTATTTTTAATTTAATGACCAGTAAAAATTCTATCAAAACTATTAAAACTTTTGGTTTATCACAACTTTAATTTATTTCCATGTAGACATCAGATTGTCCCAAAATAAAATAATTTATTTAAAGTAAGAGATTATAAATTTACCCTATAGTCAGCGATTTATCATTTTCAGATGGATAGATTCTATTTTGGAAATTAAACCTATAAATCCCACTTCTAAATATATTATTGTTAAACAGATATTTCTGCCTAAGATCCAAACACCTAAGCAAATTTATAGAATGCTCATTTTTGATTTCTTCTAAATCCATTTTATATAAAAGCCACAATTTAAGAAAAATCCTATTATGCAAGATTTTTCTTGTAATTTTATGGCACATATGTATATTAATTATAATACAAATAGATATGTTTGAATTGTATAAAAAAAATTTGTATTTTTTAAAAATTGTTCGATATATATGGGAGGGGGGGGGGGGGTAGTTAAAATAAAAATGAAAAACATATGTGTAGGCCCATGTTTAGCAAATTATGGTTAAATAACAAATACATTTCAGCTTGAAATTAAACTTGAGCAATTATTGCAGTGATGTGACCCAACTTCAGCTAACACTTCTAAGGCTTAAGCCTAAGCCAATTTTACTTTAGGCAAGACCCTAGTAAAAATATTAATTAAATAAACATATACTATATGAATTTTTTTGACAAATTCCCATAATAAATTTATTTTTTTAGTCCTAGAATAATTATTTCAAATTCTATGCTATTTATTTAATTAATATTGAATTGACCTATTCATGCCATGATTTGCAGATCTCTAGTATAAAGTAAAAAATATATATTTTGCAGATCTTAAGAACAATTTATAAAAAAAGGAATCTAATATTAATTATTAATAAGATAATTATTTCTATGTGAATATTGAACTTCGTCCTCTAATTTTTAATTTGGGTACATGATCACAAACTCGATTTCTAGTGTAGAGTAAAAATTTTACAATATTTTCAAATTAAGAATAGAACAAATTGTAAAAAAAGGAATCTAATATTATTGTGCAGCAGCCAGGGCCCTAAGCTCAAATACATGGGCCAGGTCCTATTTTATTTTATTTTTTAAATAAACCTGTGTGCCTGAAAATATTGAACCAGTCTGGGCCAAAAAAAAAATTTAAAAGAAATCCAGCTGGGCCGCCAAATGGTACTTCTGCAGGTCTCTGAATATTATTAAAGATCATTATTTCTATGCTAATATTAAACTACCCATTCTATATCCATAAAAATCTTTATTAAGTTGTTTGGGTTGGTGCTAGGTGATACTGGGGTAGATGCTTTTGTTGGAGGGTTGATGTTTGGATCAATGCTCAGGTGGATTCTCAGGTCCTTTTTTGGGTTTATAGATTAAATAAGCCAGATCATTCCATTTAGTTGGGTTGGGTTTGGTTCATTTTTTTCGAACAAAAATCTGTTGTGTAAAACCAACTATTTAACCAAACTTCTATTAACTCTTACCAATGTCTGTCATTTAAGAAAATAATTTTGATATATCACACCATTGATAGAAGGTAAAAAAAATTATTGCTCAATAAAATATTATGCAAAGAATTATATATATATATATATTATATCAGAATTTTTTTTTTAAATATTAAAATATTTGAAAGGTAATATACTTATTTTTTTGTTGTAATTAAAGTGTAGATTGATTTTTGAAATAGATTTAAAAAATATTGAGTTATAAACCATATAAATTGGCAGAGATATTAATAGAAAATGGTATCAAATATATTAAAATTAAAAATATTGGTAAAATAAATGCAAGTTATAAAAATCTGACCAAAAAAGTAAATGTAATATAATGGGAAGAGGTAGACAAAATAAAATATTATTATCTAATATATAATCTCCATAATCAAGAAGTGATGTTTTCCTATAACATTAATTTTATTTTATCTATCAACTTTCCTATCATCTTAATACTATAAAATTAAAGGTTTTAATTTATTTAAACTGGGATGATGTTGGGAGAAAAAATAAACACATTTAAAATACCCACAAAGAGGAGGATTTGTAAGAAAATAATTTGGGAAACATCATTTACTAATTATTCCTATTGAAAACATATTTTTTAAACATTGAAGCCAGGCCTGGTTTATAGGTTTGTAAGATAATAATATAAAATGTGAAAATATTTTCAAATACACACTTATCAAATAATGTTTGAAGATATTATAAACTTTAGTGTCTATTTCCTTCATTTTTTGTGCTCCAATTTCATCAGAAGGATTTACTGTCAGTGATTTCACAATTTGGCTTCTTTCTAAAATATAATTTTGTATATTCTGGCTATCAGCACTAGGCTATAAAATAAAGTTATAATATTAAATATTTTTATTAATTACATAATGGGATTTTCCAGAAGATATTGGAAATATTTTTTGCTTTATAATAGGATCCGATTGATTGGGTAGCAACGATAACAAATTGGTTGTTAGTAACTGACTTGACAGAAGAGGGACTGTTGATGGTGTGCTAATTTGGGTCAAAATTGAAGATTTATATTCTAAGGCAGGTATGGATGAATAAGAAGATTTTTCAACATCTATAGATGTAATCTTTATATAAATATAATAAAATTATTCTAAAAATAAATATACCTGTGAAGTTGATATAATTTTCCTAACTGGCTCTGAATAAGGATGATTAATCTTACATTCATATGAACTTTTTTCATCAACAGATAAATTTTGACAAAATTCTAAAAAAAATAAAATAAATATATGGTAATTATGTATAAATCATTAACTTGTAAATTGTGTTATAGATTCATTACGCAGAGTTGATTGAAGCAATTTGGAAGGATCTTTTTCTTTTTTATCATTATGATCAATAGGCTTTGAAAATTTACCAATACAGTTATCAAGTTCATCAGCATTAATTTTAATATTCATTTTTGATATGTCATGTTTATTAGTTTTTCTTTCACTACTATTTTTAGCCATCTCTTTTATATTTCTTTTGTCTTGCTCTTGGATTTTTGCTATATCAAATATTTTCTTTTTGTCTATGTGAGATTTATCAACTTTTTTATCCTTAATTTCTCTTTTCTCTTTAATATCGGTATGATTATATTTTTGAGGTTTTATATCTGAAAACTTACCTTTTTTTTCAGAATAGTCTTTACTCCTTTTTTTATTTTCTTGCAATTTATGAGAGTTTTCACTGCTAGTTGATTTATCTAATATTTCAATTTTTTTGCCTTTATTAGAATAATAATTTTTTTCTTTTATTCTACTTGTTTTTTCTTTTTTAACAGGAGAATATTTGTTGCTTTCTAACTTATTAATGTATTGGATTTCATCTTTAGAAGTATTTAACTTTTTCGATTTTTTTTCTTTATCAGTAGATCTTGATCTTTTTCTTTCTTTGCGTTCATCCTTACATTTTTTATCCTTACGTTTGGAATAAGATCTGGATCTGGATCTAGATCGTGATATTGATTTGTTCCTATGTTTGGAAGATTTTCCCATTGAATTATGAAAGTAAAGAAAAAGTGATAAATGTAACACAGTTGACAAACAGATTACTGTCAAAATTATATTAAAAATAATATTACATATTAGAATGTGCTCATATCCTGGAGCTTATTCAAAATTGGGTGAAAATAACACATAAAAATCTATCAATGAATTAAAAAACAATTGCAATAAAATCTCCTTTTAAGGACAAGTTTAAGAATCTACTAGGGACTTGTAAGAGGCAGATTATAGCAGTAGCGTCGGAAGTAGGGTGTTAGGTGCAGGGACTCCAGTCCCCTAAAAATTTTGAATAGCCCCCTGAAACAAAGGAATTTTTTTAATGGCTCCCTAATATCCCACTGAACTAAAAATAAACCTTTTTGATAGCCCCCTGAACGATTTCTTTTATAATTATATCAAGTTTTATATAGATTTGATTTGATTATTCAAAAATTAATAAGTCTCTAGATTTTTATTAAATGAGTGCTTTATTAGATTGGATTAATACAATAAATTAAATTTTCATTATATCAGCTTGCAATCAAATTCTGTGTTAAAAATGGAATATCAATCATAATGTCTAAATATCAATTTAGCATTAACAGGTGAAGCTTAATTGATTTTTATTATTTAAATTATTTAAGCCTAATTAAATAAATAAAATTATTTATTAATTGAAAATTAACAAATTTAATATTGTAATTAGCCGAGTTCAAAATCACTAATCAACTACATTCTTAAATTTAACATGCCTCTTCTTAAAAATATCTCCAAGCTCCAAATAATTATAAGAAACTTCTTTATAAAGAAGGTAGACATATAGTTGATAATCCTCTATCATAAAGAATTGGTTACAAAATATTAGGTAAAATGCCACTTTTATAGACATATTTGACAATTATAGAATATATTACAGTTTTTGGTATACTTTACTTATTAATGCATTTGATAATAAATATAAGTAGCAATTTGCATTCAATTCTTTAATGCCATATATTATTTTAAATAAATATAAATTATTAAAAACTAAACATCTCATTATTCATCTCACAATGGATGTAATCCTAATGATATCTTTTTCTCCATCTCTTTTTTTATATGTTTTTATAAAAAACTTTATTAAAAATTAGTACTTAATAATCAATTCTCTAAAACATTGTCTAAAATGATAACACAGCGTTATATTAGTTTTATGCCGATAATTATGTTACCATGCCTTGTGTGGTTTTTAAAAACCATTATCAATTGAGGCAGTATATGAATTAATTAACCTTTTTTATCGCTTGTAATTCTTTAGACGCAAATTTTTTTATATCCGCAATCGAAACTATTTAATATTGTAATAAATGAATGAATATTTTGTATTAAAAAATATAATCTTTAGAAATGTCATGTATTGTTTTACTTTTATTATTTGTATGCATATTAAATGGCCAAATATGAAATTCAGAATAATTGTTCAGAGTTTGCACATTTCAATTTAAACAGTATAATATATTCATATGAAACTCGGTCGAAAGCCATACAAATGCGGGTCGAAGGCTTACCAAATAGGGGGTATCGTCTACTGATGATAATGGTCCAAGAAATTTAATAGATTAAATCTTTAAAACATAGGTTGAAACTGTTATAGTTTTGTATTTTTGTTATATATTTATATATATGATATATATGAAATGTCAATCAAAAATGATTTGGAATTAGTTTTTGTTAATCGATATTATTGTAAAAAATGATCACATGTTTGAGGAAGCTTTGCTTTTAGATATAATGTATTTTGTTTTAATGAAAAATAAAGTATGTATAAGAAGATAAATCGTTTTTAATGAAGATTATATATAATATTAATAATTTATTTTAATATTCCTATTTTAAATAAGAAGTTTCATCTTATAAAAGAAACCTTAAAACTTTCTTAATTACACAAGCGTGGACTTGGCTTTTACTATTTCATCCAAAATTTATATCTTAACAACAATAATACAATATTCATTAAGATGTTTTAGAAGATTTTACGAATTATATATGACAAATCCAAAAATTACTTTAAAACCAAGAATGAAAGCAATTATAAGAAATAAATATGTTATTTTACTAAATATCATTTTATCTTAGTTTTAAGTAAACATAAATGTCTATCAAACTTAACTATTGCCACATATTCGAAATCTTGAAATTCAATCAGAATTTGCTTCAATCAGTTTTTATAGATAAATAAATATGATTTTTAAAATAATAATAAAACAAAAAAAAATTTATTTAATAATAATACACTAACTTGCGGATTAAATATTTTATAGAAGTATTTCTTTTTAATAAATTTTTTAAATATAGTTTTATCTAAAAATTTAAACCATCTATTAAAAGAATGAAGGAATATTATTTAAGAAGGTAAGCAGGGATTTGATACAAATTATTTATTTTACAACTACTATAATCATAGCAATCTAAAATTTAATAAAATTTAACGCAAAATATTTTGTAAATACATTTATAAAACATTAGCATGTATCCTTAGTTTTAAGGTAATTTACATGTCTTTTTCTTATTGATTGTGATAAATTTGAAATTAATCATTAATATGAATTAATTTATTTACTTGATTAAAAAATGTAGGTTTAACAAATCCTTATTATATTTTCAATCTGTGATGGCAGCGTGTTGATATTTTTTAACATATTTCTCGACAAATAGAAAGTCAAATAAATCAGCTGTATAAACGGTAATTTCCTTGAGTTGAACCTAAACTGCGTTTACATGAGCGGTGGGGGTAGGAACAGTTTGCATCCATTTTTTGAGGGGTAATCTGTATTAAGGGAGATATACAAGAGGTAGGACAAATTTATTAGAGGATTATCTATTAAATTTTTAGATGAAATAGTGCAAAATGAATTGCTATAAAAACTAATACTTTTATTATAGACTATTTATAATACACAATGAGCATCCACCAAATCTATATATTGCACATAATCATACATCTTATTTTCCAAATAAAACAATTTGGACCCCTTTCTGCTATCCTTTTAAATGTAAATTAAAAGGGTTAGAGATTCTAATAGTAAACTCATATTAATCTCAAACAATATACTATTATAATGCATTCATTGTAAATGTGGAGGTTTTAATTGAATTCATGTTCTAAAAAAATATTCTGTTGACAATATTTTGTTAGTTGGTAGTAGAGCATTAAAAATTTAAGTCATTGTTTTTAAAATTTATGAAGGGAGTACCTTTTGTTTTTTTATAATAACATACCACAAAAGACTTGGATTATTAGCCATTTTATTATCCCAAAATCACCAAATATTTATATCATTACTGATTTTATTATCCCAAAATCACCAAAGATTTAAATCTTCAAAGATTTTTATTTAATATTGATTAAAATGAGATAAAAATCTTTAAAATAGTTGCTCAAAATTTTTTTAAATAAAAGTACTTGATCTCAATTTGCAATGATTTTTTAATTTAAGTAAATGTTAAATGATTATCAATTTTAAATAAAATACATATTTTTTTATTCTCAATATACTAGACTAGATAAACTTAATATCTTTATAAAATAATGTAAAACAAAGATAACCGGTTGCCCCAGTTCTCGTATTCGTTATAGTGAAAAGCAACTTAAACATCTTTGTGTCCGATCAATGTGAACCCGCATATTGGATGAGGAAATATATTTCGGACGATGGGAGTAATAAATTCCCCCGTGATTTAAAAGTGTTCCAAAATTGTACAAGCACAATTCTGTCTACTTAGTGTAAGTAGCTGGATTTTCACCATGTGGACTCTATTACTTTATGACTGATTTGATTGCAAATCTTTTGTTAAGGCATATTTCCAGTTTAATGACGATTAAGGCCATCGAATTCTGCTCGATATTTTAAAAAATGACTGACAAGCGTTGTCTGGTAACGCCAACTAATTAAGGAAACAGTTGGTTATTAAAATATGAAGTATGCAATGGCCAATTCTTTATCATTATTCTTTTACTAAATTATAAAACATTTTTGAAGATAAACTAGGATAATATTTCGTATTTCTCAATCATTTTTACAAGCGTTAGAAATTTTTTGAACTATGGGTGGGCGAGTTCAACATTTTTAAAGAAGTGGGTAAGTGGTTTTATTTCAAAATCATGGGCTGGCGAATGCCAAAAACATGTTTTTTAAATTAATGGGAAGGCGGGTTAATAATAATTAAAACGACTGGTTATTGAGTTGGTGAGCTAAAACATAATTGAAAATCTTTAACCGTGTCCTCAAAAATAAACGTATTTAAATGAATTTATGAATAAGCAAGCTTATCTGCTAATTTCAAAATTATAATATTTATATTTATATAAAAAATTATAATAATTTTCTAAATTTAAAGAATTTTTACATTATAGAATATTCTACCTATGATTAATTTAACCATATTATTATAAACATTACTGATATAAAATTACAATACCTTTGAATTAAAATATTTTATGTTTAAATATTTTTTTCGAGGATATAAAAATAAATATTAAAATTTGAATTTTAAGAAATGCAAAAATTTTAATTTAAATTTAAAAATTATATAAAATATATGAATGAAGACGTGTTATTGAATTTATTGCATGAATTATATAAACCTGTAAAATCACACAGAGCTGAAAGTTTTGAGAGTGATGACACCTTCAATTCAACCAGTTCGATACTTATTAATTATTCCTTTATAAAGTATAATTATGAACAATTGGAAGAAAAAAGTATATTTTTTCAATATTCAAATTTAAATATAATATTATTTAAAATAATTTTTAGTATTAAGAATTCTTATCGGAATATGCAATTATGCAATCAATATCTTATTTTTAATTAAAGATTTTAATAATTTACCCATAACATAATTTTTTTTATTTTATATGCGATTTTATTTTACGTTCATTTTATAAAATATTATAAATTTATTTTATTTGATCAGCTGCTTTTATGTGATAAAAGAAATAGGTAATTTTATTTTTTTATTATCGAGGAAAATTGCGTAAATATAATAGGTTATCATAAACATAATGGAATTATTATTTAATTATAAGTTGATATACCATTACTACATTACAACCCTCCTACCTAGAGTTGTTAAAAGCCCGATTCGGGTCGATTTTCTAAAAATGATCCAATTTATTTAGCGAAAATATCATGTAAGTCTGGGGATTTTGTTCATAAATGACAGAAAGGTTTGGACCACTAATTGCCAAATCTCGATTACATAATATTATTTTAACAAAAATTTTAATAGGGTTTTTCTTAAAAATCGACCCGAATCGGGCTTTTTAACAACTCTACTCCTATCCCCAAGATATCCGGTTAAGGTCCTAATTATAGTAACCGCGAAAAAATGCACGCAATATTGTATTTCGCTCCTTAAATTGCAAAATAAATCATTCTAAATAATACGGCTCTGTTTTCGGTTAGTGATATAATTTCATCCATTAGCCATCACCTAGCTTATAGATAATCATATTTATAATGATGTAGCAAAAAGTTTTCGGAGATAAGGAGGAGAGGGGAAGAAGTCCAAGAGATAACATCGGAAGGAGGTGGAAACATTGATAATACCCTCTCACGTGTCTAGCTGCCAATGAGTTACTAAGGATTGTCGGAAATGGCAGAAATTTGTAGGTGGAACCGATTGTGAGTAAAATTATATATAAGTTAATTCAGAAAAACAATTAATGTATAAGCGCGATTTATGCACTACAGGTAGAATCCTATTTGATATTTTTGTATTATTGCAATAATCAAAAAGGTTACCGTTAATAAATTAAATATTTAACCTTTATTAACGATACCAAACTACAAAAATCGAACAATATGATATAGTTTTTTTGTTAAATGAGTGGATTAGATAACCATATTATAATATTCAAATTAGGCTTATTAAAATTGCGAATAATTTCGTGTTTGATTCAAATTAAATAATTGTATTATTCGGATTTCGTACTAATCAAATATACCTTAGGAATAACGTCAAACATTCAATTCAAAAATTTAATTTTTTTAAAAGGATAAAAGTGAGTTATTAAATAAATAAAAAGTTCAACAAAAAACATGTTAAATATTTACGAACAATTTCTATTTACGAATAGTTTCAAATAGTTATGAACAATTTATACTTATGTGTAATTTCCAATAATACAAATAATTTTGAATAATTTGGGGCCAAATAATATCGAAAAGATTATTATTTGCCATAAATTTTTTCATTATTCATGAATAAATTGTTATTTGTATGGAAATATTATTCAAATTAAATAATTTCATGACCCATCGCGACAAAATGCGTCGGTCTTTGTATACCTCCTAGAAAGAGCCACTTTTTTTAAAAATATTTCACAACCTTTACTATAATATGCTTTAATAATAATTAAATTTAAATTATATTATATTATATAATAATATTTTACCCTTGTAATGACATTAAAAATCACCTTTGTATTGAAAATCTAATCAAAAGAATAAGGAAAATTTTAACTGATCAAAATATAAAACAGCAGAGATTGAATGTGAGTTTGATGCACATCGATGTTAGATGTTGATAGAACCGACCCTTACCTTGACGACCGTTTTCAATTGTTGATTCTAATGATGATGTTCACAACAATAGCATTCAAATGAAGGCATTAAAGTTAATTGTTTAAATCAGATTGCACAAAAAGTAATTCAGGAGCTAATAAAATTCGCTTGATTTCTTAAGCCGTCAAACAACCCATGGATCTAGTGAAGGAGCTAGTAATATTTCTTTCAAAATTTAAGGCAAAATATTTCATCACAAAGGGGTCTACCTAAAATTTGACATTCAAAAGGGAGATAGAAATCCCCAATTATTAGTAAGTAATAATGATAGTTCGGAGATTATTTTATTTAAGTAAAATATGTTTAAAAAACCAACTTCAAGATTTCCTGTTAGCAATATGCAGATTTAAATAAGTATATTAATTTTTTTATTAATAAATTAGGTGTTTTATTAGACTACAATTTCAAAAATAAGGCATTATGATATATGACTAGGGCTTAATAAAAATTGAGCATTCTAAGATATTTTTCGCCCAAAATTTTGAGCAATGATATTCAAAAGAGCAAGAATCTTTGAAGATTTTTAAATATTGGACAAATGTTAAACACCGTATATAACAGATTATAGAATGTAATAGTAAGTAAACTGAATTCATGATAAAACTTCTTAAACCTATAGAACGTTGATATTCATTAATGTAGAAAATGGAAGCCAGGGGAGCAAAAGCCATAATATATAAGAGAATGTATTTGTAAGTAGACTGAATTCATTATAAAACATCTTAAACTTCTATAGAAGGCTGATATTTATTAAATGAAAGCCAGGAGGGCATATCAAAGTGTTGAATTCAAAGATACTTCTTATGTCCGGCAAATTTGAATACAATTATTTTTATACATGATTTACAAAATTGAATTTAATTTTAAAATTCGTTTTTTAAATAAAGATTATGGTATTATTAGTACATATTATATTTTTAATTTAATTTAATTTTTGCGTATCTTAAAAAAATATTGGCATTATAAAAAGCAATAACTTAATAAATTATGTCATTGCGTCAATTCACGCCACCTTTGATAATGGCGGTCAAAAAGCAGTGCACTGTAGACCCAACGATTAGATTTATGAACATCGTGTCAGCTTCCATTTCAAAGTCATACCGGTCTAATTGCCACCACCTAATTAATTAATAATTATAAAATTTGCTTTGAATATAATTTTACTTTGCGCTTTTCATATCATTCATAATCGTTATTAGCTATTTTGAAATATGTGTTCATAAATTATGCTGATTTAGGTTTTAAAAAAAAATATAGAAAAAAATTCAAAATTATTATATTATGTTTATCTTATAAATAATATCAAATATTTTTTCTTAATTATGATTAAGAATAAAGAATGGTTATATTTAATTAATGTTTCGGTTTCATTTTTGAAGGAATATTCTTTAAAAAAATACATTACGTAATCATAGTAGATTATGCGGATATCAATCTAATCATGATCTCTTATGATAAAAATTTGATTCGGATCGTCCGGACAAAAATACTTTAAAAAATCTAGGATCGACTTGAATCTAAGTCAGATGCAGATCTTTAATATATATGCATTAGAGATCTGCAAAACAGGCCCAACTAAAAGCTCACAATACTACGAAAGATGATTAAAAAGCCTTCTTTCAAATCAAGCTAGGTCTCATATTGGAAATATTTTTTAAGCCGGATGGGACAAGTAATATTGGGTAAAAATAAAATTCATTTAATTAGACATATTTTTCAGAATTTATAGCATACTTCACTTTTTATTATCATCAAAAAATACGAGAATTCTCCAAATAAAAGAATATAACAGTAAAACCCCGATATAACTTTCCTGTATTTATAGTTCACCCGTTTTAACCTTTTAAAATTCCTATCTCTAGAAATCTTATTAAATAAAAATATTCCGGGGTTTTACATATCCCCCTCTCTCCATTTTTTTTGAGAGACAAAACTGTGTTTTACTCATAGATATGAACCTAGACCAAACAAAGAGAGTTTTGATTTCAATTCTAAATATTTGTGTAAAAATATAGTTTGAAAAAAAATTTAAAAAGGAGCTTTGATGCTGTTTTTTAGATTTAATGTGCTTCCGAGGGTTCCAGATTGTTAGAAGGTTTCAAAATCGGTTTTCCAGAAAATTTTAAATCTGTTGGTTCGGATTTTGGTTCCCAGATTTACCAGCTTTCGAGGATTTCAAGAATCTGGTTCCTAACTCTGGTTTGCTGTATACTAAATATCCTAATAAATATTTAAATCTTGGATATATTATTTAACACTTTGAACTCTTGAATAAATTTTTTTTGATATCCAATTTATTATTATTTATATATAATTTCATTTTGTTCATTCGAATATTATTCGTTTAAAATAAACATTCGTATGAATGATTAATTATTTTAATAATCATTGATAAATTAATTGAATATGAGATATTTCATACTGTAAACGTTAAAAACGATTCATTACGTTTGAAAAAAAAGGATAGAGTTACTGCTACTCGTTACCTTGTAAAAAAGGAACGCTCTACTCGCTATTCAAAAAAGTAATACGTTTCTTAAAAAATATGAAATATTATATATAAATTTTCTTTCTATTCATTTTTTTTCAAATTTTTAATATTATTTTTTTTTAATATTATTTTATTTAAAAATAATAAATATGCCATGGTGTGGATATGGGTGGAAATTTTTTGATGTAAATTATAATTCAAAGTTTCTTTACTCAAATTCCTGTGAAAATTTTCACAGTTCTTTAATTTTACATTTAAAATGGGAAAGGTGTGTATATTAAGTTCTATTAATTAGGACAATAATTTTTTTCTTGAGAAAATTTTCACAATTCTTTCATTTTAATGAATATTTGTGCATTATATTATCTTCCTGATGATCAATTTCATGGAAAGCTATTTTTGCATCAGGAATTTGTTTTCTTAATTAATTTAATTAAATTGTATTTTTGTTCCATATTTTGTGCATTTTTTTATCCAAATTAATTTGATGGATGATAGCCGCAATGATATTTTCATCATTATAAACATTTGAAAATCTGCAATAAAGTTATTTAAATTGATAATTTATTTTTTATTTCGATTTCTTCTTCTATGATGGCTGGATCCATACAAAAGCTATTTTTTATCATATATCTATTAAATGAATATTCATATGGCTTAGAAAGATTTTTCAATAAGTTTTCAATATAAAAAGAAAGAAAAACTTGATGTTACTGATTAGATGAAAAACCAATATAAAACTTGACTCAGCATTTAATATTGTATAAATTTAAATTGAATAATATTTCATTTTATTCAATTTTATAGATTTATTAATATTTAAAAGAGCTGTGGAGAGGCGCTCCTCCACTCCAGCCCTAAGAGGAGCTAACTCCCGCTCCTAATTTGCTCCAGGTGTTTTTAAAAATGTGTAGCGGCTCTCTAGAAGCGCCGCTCTTTAACAAATCTGTTTTTTTAAGAAAAAAATTAAAAGTAACGAGTAACGTTTTGCATTGCCTTTACTAAAAAAGCTCGCTACTCGTTGCCTTTTGAAATTGCTTTAAAAAGTAACGCCGCTAGTATCTATGATACTTTTATCGACTTTACTTTACAGAATTAGACATTTCATATAATTGGAGGGCTAATATTGAATTAAAAACAAGAAAAAATTAATATTAGATAGCAATGATCTAATGAGGATATTGAAGAATTTGCAAAGACGCATAATTGAAAAGTCTGATAGATTGATGAAATGTCTTAAAAGAAGGGAGCGCCTACGCTTAATAATTGATAAAAATTATGATATCATCACCGCTATTCTTCAGGCTCATTCACCTAAGAGAAGTAATATATAGTAATTAATAAATAATAGTGTTGTTATAAGTTACTTTTGCAAAGTAAGTACTTTTTAAAAATAATTCCGAATACAAATATTAAATTCAAAACTGTGTAATAAATTAAAATAAAACTTTCATCTTATTTTCATAATTTTCCTGGACTGTTCAGAGAAATTTCTGAAAACTGTTTAACTCATGTTCTCGTTCCATAATTTTCCCCAAGTTCTATTCCCAAAAAGTGATGGGAATAGTATGTTCCATAGTTTATAAATCAAATGTAAATAGGTATTTAAACATTTTTAGTGTTTAAATAAATATCTATGCAGTATTTTGTTATTATTATCTAAGTTGAATATTCTGGTGTAATATGATATTATTTTGTTGTTTAGCTCTTAAATATGTTTTAAATATGACTTTTAAGATAATTTTTAGATCCTGTTTTATTTAATAAAGTAAACCTACGGTAATGTTGTATGTAAAATATTTTACTATTTACCCATAAGAAGTAATTCAAATGCCTGATGCATAGCACATAATATGGACGGAAAAATATTTTTAGATAATAAAAATTTTTACATTTTTAATATTATAAAAAATTTTACATTTTTAAATAGAGAACACTCAACTGATTATAAAATACAGAGATGATTGGTTGGATATTTATTTATTACTTATATCTCACCCCTTTCAAATATAATACAAAGCAAATGTTCTTTTAATTAAAATGAATGCCTAGGCTATGCATATATAATTAGGGCTGGGAAGTAACCCGGATACTTCTATTTAAAATACTAAATATATTTTTTTTATTGATTTGAATATTTTAGGAAGTATTTAGAATTTGTATTTTAAATATTAAAAAACGAAAAGTATTTAGTATGTATTACGATTTCACGATTTTCAGGCGAATGCAAATTCAAATACATTTTTTATTTTAAATTAATTATAAAATATAAATCCATCACATTCATATTTAAATATAAATTCCCCAGTTGGTGAAATAAGTTATCTAATAAATAAATGAAGGTGTGACTATGAAATATCTTAATCTTTTGAATCGTATTCCTTTTCATATTATGTATCGAATACTTCTCCTCATTCACTAAAAATAACCACCATACACCTTAGATAGTTAAGACATCAGCAACATTTTATATTTTTCTTATATGCAGTAACTCCTTTACCCAATCTCCATAATATTTTTTTATATTAATATCAAACCTATACCTACGTTTTTCGTTTATTACAAATTTATGATTGACTAATTAATAGGTAATATTGTATACTGTATATTAAAAATAAAATTTGAGAACACATTTATAGTGTATTCATTTTAAAAAACTGCATAGTAGCGCTTCTATATAGGTTAAAATAATGGATATTTTTTTCAATTTATTTTTAAAATTCATCCATTTCCTGGAAGAATTGTATCCTGCTGGCGTTGTTGTAATCTGTTTCCATGTAAACAACAAACCTTATTTGAAATTAATTATTTCCGCTTCGACGTTATTGTCTTGGTAAAGAAAATGAAATATGAATAAAATGAGCACAAATGTTTAAAATCAATAAAGTGAAAATTTTATTAAAGTATAGGCTTATGAAGTAAAATAGTAATCACTTTCCAACTTATTTTAATTAATTTAATTACCATTTATAATGAAAAACAATTTATTTGTATTCAGGCGCGTCTGTAATATATTTTTGGCTCTTAGAAACTTCATAAAATATGTAACATCTTTACTAACATTTAATATTAACCACTAAATTTGTTTAAAATTTTTTTTACTTTTATTGCTATAAAATCATAACAATTACTCTAAATTTAATGAGATAACACCGCAAACATAGTTATTCTATCATAGATCAGTTGATCTAAAATGTCTATTAATAGTTAAATCTCTTCTGCGCTTCCCACGGTTATTGGTATTGTAAAACTATTATCATGTTTAGGAATTATTATCAATTTTTCGATCATAAATACACAAAAATGTTCTCTCTTTCAATTGCACCTTTTCGAGTAATGATGCATAGCGTTGGGCGTTATTGGTATAAATATAATTAAATATAATTTATTCCTAAAATAATTAATACATTTGAATTTTTTTTATCATTACTTCCCTTGATGAACTCTTTCGGCTATTGTGAAGCCTGCTGAAGTACCAGTTGTGCTACGGACCATTGTTATATGACCCATATACATATCCTCTATTATTCTTTTATATTTTTCGGGAACCTTTTTGTGGTGTAGCGCCCACCATATATGGGCCTTTTCTAGATCGAGAAAGACCATGTGTAGATTTTTGTCCTTTTATTTATTTTTCACTCATTTGCCTAATTGATTGGATTGCATCAGTCGTTAATCTTTCAGGCATAATGCCAAACTGAGTCTCTCCTATTTCGACTGTCTCTTAACCCTTTTTCTATTATTTTTTCGTAAAATTTAAGACAATGTGATATTAATTTTATGCCCCTGTAATTTTGACAATTGTGTGGATCCCCTTTATTTTTGAAGATAGGAACTAGATAGCTCTGCCTCATTTTTGAGGTGTTTATCAGTATTTTATTGTACAAATGTGTGAGGGAATGTATTCCTTCATCTCCTAGTGCCTTAAGGCTTTCTATTGGAATATCATCAGGACATCTAGCTTTGTTGTTTTTCATATGTTTGTGGCATGTGATTATTTCTTGTTCCGTTACTGGTTCTATAAGGTTTTGACATGGGGAGTGTTCATCTAGAAGTAGTATGTGGGAATTAAAGTTGAGAAGCTCCTGAAAATATTCTTTCCATCTATTAATTATTTCTTTTTCCTTTATTATCAATTTCCAATCTTTATTTTTGATTCTTTAGGAGCTCTGTTTATATCCCTAGAATTCTTTTCTCGCTGTATGGCTAATCTGTATATTTTATACCCCTCCTTAGTATGTAGTTCTTCGTACATGTCATCGTATGCCATTGCTTTGGCCCTAGCCACCACTTTTGTAGCTATTCTCTTGGACTTTTTGTATTTAGTCTTGTCATCTGGGTTTTTGGATTTGTACCATATTTTATATAGGACTTTTTTTTTCCTGTATAGTGGTTTTTGCCGCTTCATTCCACCAACATAACATAGTTCTTTGAATGATTTGTTGCCTCCCCTTGTCAAGCCTAATGTCGATTTGACAGTGTGAAAGGTCTGTCCAGATTTTTTCACTGACGTGTGAGGAATCTATTGTTTCTATGTTTGCATTGATTGAAAAGGCATCTGTCATTGATTTGAATCTACCCCATTTGATGCATGGTTCAAGTTTTATATTGTTTTGAGTGGATTTATTTATGATGTGTAAATCCATGACCAGTAGCTTGTGTTGCGCCGCAATATCTTCTCTTGGGATGACTTTGCAGTCTATTACATCATTTAATCTTCTGCGAGAGATAAGCATGTAATCTATCTGGGTTTTCCTTGTACCACTTTCATATGTTATTAAATGACTGTCATTTTTATTATAGTAGGTGTTGATTAAGGTAAGGTCGAAGGCTTGCGCAAATTTCAGTAATGCTCTCCTTCATCATTTCTTTTCCATATCCAAATCCACTATAATGCTGTCTCTTGCTTTTCCCACATGCGCATTTAAGTCTCCACCTATTATGACTGGGTCATCCTTAGGGATTTCCATTACACCTTCATCAAGGATAGCTCTAAAGTCATCTTTCTCTTCTTCTTTGCAACCCATTTGAGGAGCATTTACTAAAAGGATGTGTAGTGTTGATTGACTAATGCAGAGTTTTATTTTCATTAATCAGAGATCCTGTTAACTTCTACCATTGAGGAGGTTAAATCTTGACTAAGGATGATGCCGACACCGTTCCTATTACTAACAATTCCATTTAGTACAATTTATACCCATCTCCAAATTAGAGTGTTCTGACCTTTCCATTTAGTCTCTTGTATGCATGCTATATCAACATTTTTCTTGTTTAACATAGATGCCAATTCTCTCGTCTTATTTTTAAGTGTACCAATATTCAAGAAGCTTGCTAACCTTGTTTTCTTTGTTTTGACCTTTATTTTACTTTTCACAGGATGGAGTTCTACACCTTGCGCGTCGCTTATAGGGAACGTCCTAGCTTTTATATTTATATATTTGTTTGTATCTTTCATTTAGTTTATTGGACAAGTATCCTAGCACCCGGATGTCCAAGCCTGTCGATGACCGGGGTGGCATTTCTAAGCTCAGAAAATCATCTTATCATATGTCTTTACACATCAATCATCGAAGAAAAACCTGAAAATTTTTACAGTTCCTTATCAGGATTGAACCTGGTACCTTCGGCTTCCAAGCATACATCATAAACTCACTAGGCCACCCCGGTGACATATGATTGACATATATAAAAAATATATATAATTATTTTTAAATAATTACAACAGCCATGATCTGTCTCTTTTGTTTTTATTTTTGGCCTTTTTTTGGAATAATTTTTTATAATTTTTATTTTATATATCATTAATATATGCATGCTATTAATATTAAAAAAAATTTTTTTAATAATAAAAATATTTTAGGAAAAATACGGGTGAAGTAGTTATTTCTACTTCGTTTGATGTTGGAATAATTTGGTTAATTGTAAAATACCATTTTTATTTGTATATAAGCACAAATCATAGTAGATTTGACCTGTATTAATAAGGAAATAAAGAATTTCATATAGGGTATCTATTATAAAACTATAATCTAGAATAAAGATGTGGGGTATGTACTTGGAAACCCTAAGGATTTATACCTAATTTCATAATGCAATAATAAATTGAGCAGAAAATACCACTCACCGAAAATTATTATCCAAAATATAAAACATTACACTAAGGTCAAAAGATAAAAAGATAGGAGGCGTAGAATAATTGTCAAACTATTTTTTTTTAAAGGAATGGAATATTTTGATGCAATATTTCTTATTAGATTACCAAAATATAACACAGAGTTTGGTTTATATAACTTCTACAATATAAGTTTTAAAAAAACATACAATATGAGGGTAAAAAAAGAAATAAATCATGTGTGAAGTAAATTAGATTGTTTAATACAATTGTAAGAAAGGCTGAAAAAATTAAAACCAAACGGGACTGGTAATTTCTATCAAAAATTATTCAAATCGGGGACAAATTTTGAAATATTTACATTATCTTGAAAAAGAAATATCTAAGAAACCTAGACTTAGTTTAATAAGAACTAAAAATGACATGGGGTAAGATTGAAAAAGGAATTTTATTGAGGAGCTATATAAATGAAAAAGAAATATTCAATTTTTTTAATCTAACCCCGAATCCTATATAATTGAGAGAAATTAAAGATAAATAAAATAAAAGAACAAATTTTATTTCATTAGGATTGTCAAACGCCTCCTTGTTCTCCCCTTAAATATGCCAATGATGATGGTAAAATATCGATTTAAAACGCAAATTTAACGGAATTATACATTCATATAAAAGTTTTAAGTATTATTTTACATTACATTTATCTATGAATGAAAACAATATATCTCTATACAATTATAAACTCTAATGTCTCAATTTAAGTGAGTATAATGTTATTGATAAATTATCAGATTTCTGTATTTTAACATTATATTAGAAAATATATGACTATAAATGCATCCATAACAACCAGGAACTCGGCCCTTAGTGGGCCCTATATAACTTTATAAATCCTGGGCCCGTTTATAAGAGAAATACACTTGGCATAATAGTTTACGTCGAGCCGATTTTAAAATAAAATTTTATCAAAAATTTCAGAAAAAATTATTTAAAATATCGAAATTTTAAAATCCGCGCCGGACTAAGCTTAAGAATTTAAAAACCCGGGCCAAGCCAAATTTTTTCTAAAATTTTGGGTCAGGTTTAAATGGAAATTATTTTCAAATGGCCAGGACTGAAAATTCGAGCTCTGCTTGTCTCTGAATGACATAAAATCATGGTTAAATTTGTAGTTTTGCTCTTCTAATGTCTAATGTATAATATTTATATATTTGAGATTCTTATTTTAAATGTATTTTTTTAATATAGAAAAGTTCCAAACTACGTCATTCATTCATTCATTTATTTCTCTTTTGTAATCACTCCATTCATATCTATCGATTTTTTTTTGGAAATACATACATTATCGAATACAAATTGAAAAAAAAATTATATAAAAAATTAATCTTTATTTTTATTTTGTAAAAAATTAAACGTTTTTTTGGAAACTCTATTACGTCATTCACGTGTAAATAATAATTTTTAGGTAAGATGGTGCATTTTCTATAATTGTTACATTTATTTAAATTTTATGTATAAATGGCATCTGTAAGAGAAGGACATAAGCGGGCTTAGCACGTGTAAATTTTTGAGTGGACTTGTTAATAATTTGATAGTTTGAGTCGTTGTTTAGAAAATTACTTGCCAATGATCAAATTATATTAAACCCTATATTATATTAACTTTCCCATATTTGACGACACTTTTAACCTAAATCCTAACATCATTCAATAGGTTGGTTTTAGAAAAGGGTTTCATGGCGAATCAACACTTATCTGCTGCACCTCATTCAATGTCGTCCATATTAGACCTATGAGCCGCATTAAAAAATTTTTTGGTGTTATGTATTGTGTAATAAATAAAACGATAAGAAAAAAAATTGTCCTGGTTATAGTACAAGGGCCTTATAGACTGAATATTTTTCAAAATCATCAACATTTCTCTAATTCTATGGCGTGACCTAGCCACTTCTAATCGATTACACCTAACTTTGTAAGAACAATTTAGCCGCCTATGTCAGGTATCTGTGCTATAGGTCTGATACCCGGAAGTAACGGTAAAAAGTGGTATCAGAGAATCTATAAATATAGTATAAAAGGTTTTATCAATTTTTTTATATTAAAATTGTTAATAATTAATATATTTTCAAAATTAATATATCGAATAAGCAATTTTTTATTCAAATAAATGCATCCGAAGACATTTATATGTAAGTAATTTTTTCTTCGTAATAAATTGTCCTTCTTCAGGACATTTCCTCCGTGCAATTTTATCCTGTCGCGAATTTAAACATGAACTGGCCTGGCAGAACGATTAAATAACATCATAATTTTATACACTAGATGATATAATTATAGATTATCCAATTCTATAAGTTTAGGTAGAAATATTTTTTAAAAAATTAGGATAATTAATCGGAATTGCACTTGTATTTTTCAGAAACTTGCAGACTTGGATCGGGCCATAAAATTTTTAAATAGCGGGGCGGGGCTAAAAAAATTTATATTATATAAAATAACAAAATTAAAAAAGGGCTGGACCCGACCAATATAAAGAAATCTTTGTTAGGCTGATTCCGTGAGGAGGGAGGGGTGGAGGACTTAAAATTTAGACTCCATTTCCAAAAATTAAATAAGTAGTAGAAAATCTCTTGAAACTTAAAATGTTGTTCAAATTACTACGGCTTTCTGATAATCCGCCATAAGTTGGAAAAATGGATCAAGGAAATTATTATAATACAAAAAGACTTATTTATGCCTAATATGGTATATTTGTAAGATTTACATGAATTTCCTTATTATATTCACAATATCAAGATATTGTAATAAAAACTATAAAAATGTTCCCCTCTACGTTTTCACATCCGTTTCCGTCAAGTCCTCAATTTTCAATTGTTTAAAAAAAACAATTTTGATTTCTTTGAAGGAAGAAAAAAAATCGATAGAAATTATAAGTAAATATTCTTATTTATTATTATTACTATTATTCAAATTTTATGATTTTTTAAAAAAATGCTAAAAATGATGATTAGATTTTTCATTGATCATCATCTCAGATTTTTTTAAATTTACCTTTAAAAAATAATTTTTTTACTCCTTTTTTAATAACTATTACTTTTGAAATCATATCAGATAATTTTTTTCCCTTTTATAACTATAAACAAGGTTATTTCGAAACGTTGGAAAAAATAATATTTGATATTTTATTTTACAATAAATTCATTAAAATAGTGATCGCGACTATTCTTTATGGATTCAGGTAAAAAATAAAGGAAAATAAATTATGATAACATTTTATATTTTTTATGTTTATAAGCTTAACTTTTCCTTATTTTTGGGAACCCTTCAGGATAACCTAAACACTCCAAGAGTAAGGCCTGGGAGGACGGATGGGGAAGCGGTTCCAAGTAGTCAAATGATACTATTTTAGGGGCCGCCATATTTTGCTTATTGTGCATTTAAATGTAAATTGTATTTTAAAAGTGGTGTTATTAAACGCAGCCTGATTTGAGTCGATTTTTAAAAACAGTCCGATAAAATTTTAGCTAAAATAATATTATGTAAACTTAGATATTTAGCTAATGGAGTACGAACCTTTCTGACATCTATGAGAAAAATCGCCAGGGTTACATAATATAATTTTGGCTAAAATCTTCGGACCATTTTTAAAAATTTGCCTAACAACACTATTAAAAAGGAATAAATATTACACCCAATTCTGTAATTTATTAGAAATTATCTATATTTTATTATAATTTAATATATTGTATAAATATTACCTAATTCATATTCTCGGCTACTTATTTTCAATCCCCTAAAAATGACAAAGCCTAGTTTGTTATTTTATAAAAAGAAATTATACTTACGTAAATTAGATTTTTTACAAAGCCCGCAGATTTCATTTACACTTTAGACCACCCAAAATTATACGTGCCGCTCTCTTAGTTACAATACATATCCAACCGTTCATTCCCAATTAGAAAAATGTAGCACGGCATTATAATTTTTTACGATGTTATAAATATAAACACAAAATCAATTAACTTTGTGTTCATCGTGTGGTAACATATCCACGTTGCATTAATTTTGTTAACTGTATAGATCAAATAGTAGTAATTAAAAAAATTTAATTTTTTGAACTGAATTTCTATATATTATATAATGAATAACAAGCGGATTTATTACCAAGCTTAAACTAGATTTTCCTCCATTATTAAATTTTATTAAATGGAAATATTATGAGTTTTTCCGAAATATATATGTATGAAGTTTTTTTTCATCGGCCCTAAATACTAAATTATTTTAGCCAATTTGAGTTTTCAAAATATAATCCATTTTACTCCACCTTGTAAACGTGACTCTTAATTTCTTCAATTTAACCAAAGCCCATTTGTTAGATGTTAATAATAACTCCATTCTTTTATATCATCCCCCTAATTATTTATTTAGGGAGATTAAATGGGATTACAGTGTTGACCAAATTTGATGGAAAACATTTCCATATATTTTAATTTATTTGTAAATAAAATCATCTGACTTGCAAAAAATCGTTAATTTTTACAAGTTAAATAATTTTATTTATAAACTAATTAAAAAATATGGAAATATTTGGAATTATTTGCACAACACTGTATTTCTTACTTTTATTTGGAGAGCAGTTTCATTTCAAATAAATTTTTTAATCCATCATTATCAAACTGCAAATACGAAAAAAAAAATATAAGCTATCCTACAGTAAGTTTTATTATATAAAGATTAAAAAAATAATAAAAATTTGTATCAATAATCTTTCGATTGATGAGATATATTATATTAGTTATAATGTCTTGAAATATATTTATTTAATATTGCGTGCTCGTGTTACCAGACAATTTACTATACATATCACGAATTTTGAAAAGATTAACATCTAAAAATATTTCTCGCAATTATTTTTGCAAATTATAGACAATTTTTTCAGTGGCTTTGTTAATGAAAGCAAAAGTTTCTCAAGTAGCCTAAAACAATTGGCCTAATAGCAGGCAGGAATGATGAAAACTATCTATGCCACTAATTTTTAAAACTCTTAATATCATTTTTTATCTAATTAAATTTAGAATTAGTCATTTTGATAAAAAAATAATAATTATAAAATCTTGAGTTTTTTTATTTCTATATATTCTTATTATTTTTCTTCTCTGGATCAATTTCTTAGTATGTGACATTAAATTATTATATCTAATAATGAATCGAAGAAAAATTATTATAATAAAATGAAATAATATTCCCACAACCAAGCAGCAAATGTCATTATTGTTAGAGCTCTCCGCTCAGCCAATATACCTGATCTTAAAACCCTAGGATTTAATTTCAATATCAATATTAAACCAGATGGAATAAACTCATTCCATGAACTACCAGAATCCCACTATCCTGAGTTTACACCAGCATTGATTGGTTCGCGCTTTCCTTTAACTCCAATTTTATAGTTGGAGTTAAAAAAAATATATAGTAGTATCCGACATAATCGGTAAATTTAGTTCTAGAGCCCGGGATTTTTTTACACTCGGCCAAAAATACGAATTAGGGGACCATCGAGAAGTTTTTACCTTTTTCAACTGATCATGCTGAATATCAATCCACAATGCCATCAGTCTTAAAAAATTTTTAATATTTTGGGAGCCTCATTTTAATATTAAAAATTTGTAAACCATATTTCATCGAAAGAACTCAAGGCCAAATTTTTGGCAAAATAATTCCATTAATTATTAATTAGAGCCATATTTTTTTTATATATGAAAATGGTTAGGAAAAATATTCTTAAAAGTAAGTAATTGTGATTTAAATCAATAATATCTCAAAAATATTTTTAAAAAGAATATAAATTAAGACATGAATTGAGTAAAATTTAAATTATATTTTTTTATAATGTAAAATGTATAGCTTGGGATGTAAAAGTTCTGAAACACTACTTAATAACAAATGGGATTTAAGTAAATCGGTAAAATAAAGGAAAGGACATAATATTATTAAATTAGTAATATTTTTGGGCTTCTTTGTTCTCTCCCATCAAAGATTTCAGCCACCATGAAGCTATTAACTATATTATTTTAATATATATTTTTGTAATAATATAAAAAAAATAAATTAGATAGATAACTCCCTTTGCATTTAAATTCACCCATGCATGTACGCAGTTGTTGTTGGGAAGTGGGGGAGGGGCTGTTTGATAATTATTTTTTTATAAAAATTATTCTTATTTATGAATATCTTAAATTTTATAAATTTATCAAGAGGCTACTATAAAATATTGACAATTTCTAATACACAAATTCAAATATAAATTTATTATAAAAGTTGCCCCCCCCCCCCACTGCGTGAATACTTCGATTTACCTGAGGTTATACTATTAAATAAAAAAGATTATTCTTACGATTATAATGCCATTGCATCATACCTCCCTTCCCTCCCTACTAAAAGGTATAGACACGAAAATGCGGTTTTCGCTTTCTCCAGTTCAAAATAACGACTTAGCTTACCGTCAATGGATACGGGCCTTAAAATCTTTGGTTCTTTTTCCGGATGGAATTCCTTCCGACTTTCGTAAACAGGTTGTTTACATATCAATTATAATTGGGATAATATTTACTTTTTTTGATGGCTCAACATGTGCAAGAATAAGGCTTGGAATATATATACTGTTTATAATTTTCTTCAATTTACATAATTGATGTCAGATTCAGATTAATTTGAAAACTAGGCTTAATTCGTCTATTATAAAATAATCGCTCTAAGTTTCTACTTATTTATTTCAATGAAATTAATTTTAAAATGACTTAACTCTTTTTTAAAAAATCAGTATATATATGTTATTTGCAATTAGTTTTTCCGACAAGTGTCTGAGCGCTTATTTTTTAATTTAAAATCTGATTTTACTAAAAATGTATTCCATTCCAACATGCTTGGAATCAGGCGCGTACGCAGGAATTTGGCCTGGGGAAGATAATAAAATTTTTTAAGAAATATTATTGTTTTTAAAAATATCAAGCATAAATTTATTAGGACTAATAAATTTCTAATACACAATTTAAATTAATGTTAATTATCAAAAAATTATATGTATAAACCGGCATATAAAAAACTATAAAATAAATGTGACTTAAAAAATATTAAACGGATATAACTGACGGTATATGAAAAACTATAAAATAAATGTGATTTATAAAATATAAAGTGAATATAACCACTATATAAATCACTTAAATGACCCAAAATAGAAATTTGAATTTTTTGAGCCTTTATTTATATATAAGTATAAAAAATTTAAATGTGGAAATATAAATTATCACACAAAAAGTTTCTTAGGAATAATTGTATTTTGTATGTTATATATTTACAATGTAAAATCCAATTTTCGTTGGGATTGAGCTATAGTTATTTAACTAATAAGTCATCATAAGATACCTTAACATCTTCATGATAAAAATCTAACAAATATATTTTTTTCTATCATCATCTGAAAAAGGTTGGGAAGGCTTTTGTGGAAGTAATATTTGCAGATTGGTAAGTGTTGCATGATGAATTAAAAACCATTTATTTATTTGGGTTATAAATGTATCTAAGAGAGGGGACTTTTGCTTTACTACCCATCTAATGATCCTATATTAATGTTTTGACGTTGAGCTTACCTTGCTGCAAGTCGAGGGAGAAAATATTAAACACGTATGGCTCTGCTTTAGACTCAATAATAACATATAAAATATGAAATTCACCTTCAACATTAGCCCTAATTTCCTTGAGTTCTAATAATATGCTCTCCGCTATTCTCATCTTCTTAATCAAGTCAATGTCATATTTTTGAAAATTATTACATAAAATAGTGCATAATTAAATAATACATTCTAATGAGAAAAAAATTTGGAATAAGCATTGAATCCAATAATTTTCTTGCTTCTGAGGAAATATTTCTTTCATGCCATTGTGATATTTCATTAATAGCAAGTAATCGGCTCTTCTAACTAGAGATCTGCAAATGTACGGGCTTAATTTTTTTAAAAAAAATCAGGTTCTGGTCGGGTCTTGGAAATTTTTAAAAATATATCTAAACTTATTAATTTTATATTGAATTTTTTATGTAAAATAAAAATATTTGATTTTATTTATAGAAACTAGATGCCATATAACAAATGTCTTTTATCTTGAGTAATTATAAAAATAAATTTTATTTAAATAAATTCGGGCCGGTAAATTTTTTTAAAAATATTTAGGGTTCTGGCCAGGCCAGCAAAACTTTTTAAAAAATATTTCGGAAGGGGCCGGGTTTGAAAATTAGGCCCGATGCAGATCACTACTTTTAACTCCATAAAAGCTGTAACAGCTTGATGGTGGTGATTCTATCTCTTTGAACATGCTTGCAATTTCTTTCTCCCTGTTGAACAAGGAGTTTCAGAAATAATTATTTGACTAGAAATTTGAAAATGGTAGGATAAATCCACTAAAAATTTGAATATAATAAATAAATATTACGCTGGAAAACTTGAAATCGAAATTAATTGATAAAATAACTTAGTAGATGAATGTGATATATAATTAAATATATATTTAATATGAGATAGGAATAAATATTAACAATTTTAAGCTTGGGGGGGGGGGAATTTGTTCCCCTGCCCCCCCTCCCCCGCTGCTTACGCGCCTGCTTATAACACCTACCCTATGAATTTTAGACAACTTTTCCATGAACTTTTGAACTTAAGATAATTTATATTAGTTTTTTTAATTGTCTACAGTTCATAAAATAGGTATTCTAAACATGCCGGAATACATTTCCAATAAAATCAGATTTTAAAATTTAAAAAAAAAACGCTCAAAAAATGATTTGAAATTGAAAAAATAACACATTGCCGATAACTTATATATAAATATTTTATTTTTTATTTACCTCATTTTAATTTGAATAAAGATTTGGTTAAATTTGGCTGACCACTACATTCATTCCAGAGACCTGAACTGGGAAAGTATTAAAGGGGTGTGCTTTAATGATAATACAAACCCAGATGATTATGATTTAGACGCTCAAATTATTAAAGTAATAAAAAAATTTGAATCATTCAAATAAAAAACATTTAGATGTTTTTAAAATATTATAATTACGATTGTACTAATTTATTTATTATCTTAAATTTTGAGTCGTTTTTACAAAATTTTAATAACAGTTATCACGAATTTATCAAAAATTAAATAATGAGAAATATAAAATAAATAGCCTATACCATGTTCTAGAAAAGGGCTAGCTATGATATAATATTAATTTACATATTAAAATACAATTGATGGATATAGGAAAAATCATATAATATTATATTAGCTAAAAAATTGTCAAAGAAATCGTAGCAATTTACCTGCTAAAATTTCAAACTTTTAAATAATCGCGAGGTAAATGCTACATAATTATTATTTTTATATTTTGAGATTTTTTTAAAAAATAAAATATTATTTCCGATAATTTTATTTGATATATAGGATTTACATCGGACAAATACTGCAGGTGTTTCAGGATCTTCGCTTTCCGAGGAAGATAGGGTTATTTTAAAGAGGGTTCTTTTAGCGTTTGCTAGATGGAACAAAAAGATCGGTTATTGTCAGGGTTTGAACGTAATAGCAGCTTTAATTATAGATGTTATGGAACATAATGCGGAAAATGCATTTAAAGTAAACAATATAGAATACAGGATCTTTTAAAGTCCACATCTCTTTTACCAGAAACCAATATTTAGTTTTTATTAAAATTTTCCTTGAATGGAATGATATAAAACATTGGATCATTTATTACTGTCAAATTAATTTGAATTAAAAAATTTAAGTTGTTGGTGGATTAGTTTAGAGGTCGGCAAATCACAGTTTAAACAGGCCTGTGGATATTTTTGAGAAGGTACTGCAGATATTTATGCCCAACAGATATTGTGTAATTTGTCCGGCTCGGACAGTAATAATTTTTTATGAAGGAAGAATACCTAAATTTTCATAATTTTAAGCTCTAAAGCTTTTGCAAACTTCCACTCTGTCCAGCCCCTAAACATATTCTAGCAAGTTGTCTAACCCGGCCTGGGGCTTCCACCTCTAATACTGATACCTCAAATGTAGGGATTCCTATTTAAAAAAATCGAGAACAATAATGTCATGAAATAGCTTAAAACTATTCCTAGTATATCTCTATTATTAGCGGGTGAGCAGTTGAGGGTGTCAATAGATTAAAGATTAAACTGAGATATGTTATTTGATAAATGTAAAGTTTGCGAGAAGGAATATAGTCTTAAAAGCAGATATGGCGTATAGTCTATATATTAAAGAGAGATTTATTCGTCACCGAGAAACTAATTCAATATTATCCAATTTCGCTCATCAATAGTCTTAAACCATTGTACTACACTATCGTTATCAGATGATTTTACCAATATCCCGCAGTTTAATAGAAAGCATCTTATTTGAAATTTAATCTGTTTCCCAGTTTACCTTCAATTAAAATTTAGATCCTTCTATATCAACTAAGAAGTACTATGGTCTTTAAATTTTTTTATTTCATCCCTTTAGATTTCAGCAAATGGATTTTTAGGTGGTCCTCACCCCAAAGCCATAAATATTTTTGGTACTTTATATATAGTTAACTCAAATCATTGGAGATCATTTACAATTTAAACTAATATAGCAATTTTTTTTATTTTATTTTCTTTTGTAATTACATTTTTATCGATTTATGAAGAATATTTATTTATAATAACTTTAAACATAAGGAGAAAATTATTTTTTAAAAATGAAAATGTTAATAAAAAATTTTATCAAAAAAAAGGTTATGATTTATCTGATCGAACATATATTGCCGCCTAGATATTATACCAATAATTTAACTGGATTGACAGTGGACATGTCCGTATTTAGAGACCTATTGAGCATTCGGTTTCCTTATCTTGCATCCCACTTAGAAAAACTCAGGCAAAATGTGGCCAGTTAGTTTATTTTTATAATATTAGTTTACCGAAACTACATATGAATTTGATAAAAATTACAATCTGTATGACAATGAAAAGGAAATTTAAAATTAAAGTTAAGTCGTTATTATAAACATAATTTTTTTTTCCAGGAAAATTTAATCATTCTTTTTTAAAATGGGCATAATATAAGAATACGACGTGTACGAGCCACCCCTCACCAATCTCTTCACAATGCAATGGTTTATTACGCTTTTCGCAACTTGCTTCCCTCGAGAAACTGTACTGAGAATATGGGACTGTTTACTCTTGAGAGGATCAGAAATATTATTGAGAACCGCATTGGTTTTCTGGAACAAAATATCCAGGCTTCTGGTTGTTGCTGAAAATCCAGATCAATTTTACGCTATCATGGAAGAGGTTGGTAAAAGATGTCTAGAAAATGGCGTTATAAGTGCTAGAGAATTGATCAAGGTAATTCGATAAATATTGTAATATATTTTTTTACATATATTTTTAATATAAAAATATACTTCATGGAATTTTCATAGTTAAAATTAAAACTTTTCCCATAAAATGACAAATTGACAAATAATTGAATGATTGCTTACAATATCTCTTTATTTAATTAGGGCATTCACGATATAAGCCCTTTTCCCTATAAAGAAATCCACGAGCTTAAAGATAAATATACGTATAACATATCTCCCTTTAACAATTCCGCCAGTCAGAGAATTGTCCTGCAAGATTCCAATTTTAGAGTGAGAAATATTATATTTTAAACAATTTTAAATTTAATACTTTGTTAGCTCTCTGATTTCAATCTCTTGACCCTGATTAAATTTATCAACAAGAAAAATACAAGTCACACACTACAGGATAATGGTAAGAAATTTAAAATTGTATATTCCAATCAAATAGTCGTTATTTTTAAAATATAGATAGCGATGAGCAATGCAGTTATACGCTACTATCAAAAGTAACGCACTACCACTGCTATTTTTTAAAAAGCAATGCGCTAATTATTATATTTAAAAATTAGCTTTCGCTACTTTAGAATGTGTAAAACGAAATTCAAACATACAAATTTATTATGAATTGTATAAAATAAGAATTAAGTTTTATTTATTATTGTTATATTTAATAACAAGATCATTTATATATTTTCATCCCCAAGTCTTGAGCGCGATCATCACTAAATATAAGTTTAGCTTTGAATTTCAGAATGTTTTCATAAAATAGGGAAATCAATAAATATGTTTTTGTATTATTTTTTAAATCTAAAAAGCATTTAATCGATTGTCCTTCATATTCATATCATTCTCTATCTGAAGAGCATCCATAGATATGGTTATATACAGCTGGCCTATAGTTCCTAGAAATCAGATTATATACTTTCTTTAATTACATCTATATCGTTGTTAGAAGCCAATTTAGCTTAAAATTTTGAGATATACTCATATTGTCTCAGCCATCTTTCTTGATTTAATCAGCGAATGGTCGTGAAGAATTCCTTATACTAAAAAATAATTCAAAATATATATTTAAATTTCAAAATTATAAATTAAATTTCATTATTAAAATTTAAAAGTAGGGTAAGACTATTTCCAGACAGAACGTTTTTCAAAGCGATTTTCAATGCATGTTTTTAGCTAATTTTTTATATATTTATTTCCATCCAAACAAAGAATGATAATTTGTCAAATAAATTTTTTAGCATAAAATATTTTAAAAACAAATTGATTATTTTTTTCTTCTTGATTCCAAAAAACCTTCATCTTTAAATCAAATTAACAAGTTTGTCAAAATCTTAATTTAATAATAAATAAAAAGAAAATAAGTAAAGTTATCCAGATAAGATCTTCATTATTTTCAAGTTAATAATTCGTGATTTATTAAAAATCTCAATATAAATATATATTTTTAGATCATCAAAACAGAAATGTCTGCGATATAAAAGCATTACGTGATCAATATAAAACCATCTGCCAAAGACATAAACAATCCCTCATTATGTCAAGTTTGACAAAAATAATTTTTCCGTTAAATATAAAATTTGCTTAATCACTATGACTCCTTCTGCCAAATCACGTGATATAAAATAGTGTTTTTTTAAGGCTTAAACAACTCGGTAATAATAATATTCCTGCAAATTTTGTAATCAAATTAACTCATTGAGTAATAATCAGTAGAATAATAAGGTTGTAACTCCAATTAGATCAATTTTACAGAACACCGATTTTTTTTAAAAACCATCAACAGGTCATGAGAAGGGTACGATTTTTATGCTAACTCAATTTCGACCAATAGTGGAGTTAGAACCTTATAATAACAATGTTATGAATTGAATCACGATGCTCAAATTGAACCATATTTTACAATACAATAATAACATTAAAAAAAATAAAACAAATTTAATTTAGATTTTCCCCATTGTTATCAACAAGACACTACTGCTCATATATATACCTCAATCAGTCACACAAAAAATAATCAACCGATAAAGGTTCAAGATCGAAAAATTAGAAATAAGATAAATTGCGGAGAAAGTATAATAACCTTCGATCCAACCGATTGTGAAATTGAACCAATCATAAACCATTTATATATCAAGCCAGGTCCCAAAGCCAAACACCGGAAAAATAGAAAAGCTATTTTATATTCTTCATAGTTTCTTGATAGATTTTGAAATTTTTGTAAACTAATGGCGTTGTTTGATAACATTTTTTTAGAAATACAGTTTACATACAGATAGATATTTCAGTTTAACATGATTTACTTACAAAGCATTTTAAAAATAATAATCTTTAGCAAAGCAATCTAATAGTATCGTATAGTATATTCGGATCGCCCAAAAAATTTTTTTGAAAAATTTAACAAATATTAAAAGTATAACAAAATGGTATGTTCAATTTTTGGAACTTTCAAAATTTTATAAAAAATGTTTTAAATGGCTTTTATTTTTAGATAAAAAGAATATATTATTTATTATCATTTAAGTTTTCTAAAATTATGGATTTTTTTCTTCAAGTTAAGGACATAGTCTTAATAATAATAACTATCGAAAGGTTTGCGTGCGAATAAAATTTGTCAAAATAGAGATTTTCATTATGTAAATGGCTGGACCGAACCGAGGTCAAAATTTAAGGGAGCGAGCATGGTTCAAATAAATACTGAACCGAAAACGTATCGCAAAACCGCAACACTAACTTTCATTAAATTTATTTATATTGTTCAACAAATTTTTATTTCACATATATTTTATTTCTTGTTTAAAAAAAACAATAACTTTTAATGAAAGATTCTAAAAATTAATCGCAAAAATATTGCATTAGTAATATATGACTTTTGTTACAAACAACGGGTATAAATTGAAATTGAGAGTATTATTCTTTATTTCTTTCCTGAAGTAGCCTTGATTTTCAAAAAATGCAGAGCTGTTTTAGCTGCAGTGCATTTGGCAATCTTACAGTTGCTTCCAACCCCACTCCAGCGTCCTTTGCCAAAAACTTCAACTGTCACTTTTACTTGTCCACTGACCAATTTCATAGGTTTCCTTTATAAATAATTTATGTTTTGAAAAAAATTTGTAATAAAAAAACAAACTACTAATTAGACATCTTAATCTTACGATGAAGGGAATGACGAAAAGTATTACAAATGAGGATTTGAAATAGTGTGGTTAGAGGATGGAAAGATGCTCCTTTTAGGGAAAGAAACTTAATTCAAGCGGCAAAAAATTGTAATTTTATTTTCTTATTAAAAAGCAACTTAATTCAGGTAACTAATGGCAAACAATTCAAACTTCATTGTTAGTTATGTTGAGATTATATAAAATTTCCAGGTTTAATAATCGCTCAGCATAAAATTTATTGCCCAAAACTAAATCATTATTTGTATATAACCTATCTATTTGTATATTTAGTTAATAATTTTAAATGAAAAATAGATATTAATAATGTCTTACATGAATTTGATTCTATCTGGCTCGGATTCTAACAATTCTCTAATAGGTGATATCGGCAAATTTTTTGTATAATATTCTAAATATATAAAATAAATTAAATATATAAAATAAATTAAATATATAAAATAAATTAAATATATAAACAATTCATTACATTAATAATAAATTTAAAAAAGGGTTTTTTTAAACGTTAATAATAAAAAAAAATGAGGATCAAACCAATCTCATCTCTCATCATGGCAGAATAGACTCTCCACAAGGTCTTAAGACTCATTCCACTATCCATAAATATGGCGCCGGCAACGGATTCAAATATATCACCCAACACCTTTGGAACTTCTATATCTTGAACGGTGGCCACACTTTCTCCCTTTTGATTAAGAGCGTTTTTATCTTTACCCTCCTGGTAGGGGGAGTTGACATAGTGAGGGCTATGAGTGTGTTGATTATCAGGATTACACCATATTAGGAGCTAAATTTGTAAATATTATAATTTTACACTATGAGAATGTTAAAAGAGAAGCAAGCCCTCTTTAAAATTAAAAATATTCATTATTTTAAACAAAATGGGATATGGAAATATAAATTTGTAAAATTGTCTAAAAATCAAATATCAGTAATTAATAATATTCACTCACGTTATCTCCCATATTAAAAGTATCCTTCCCGAACTTCTTTTCCCTTTGGACCTTGACGAATCTATCTATAGCCCCGAACAATTTGGGAGAACATTGCAATAAAAACTTGTGAAACCCGAATTTCACAGCGAGCGAGGCAAATATAATGTTATTGACTAGAGCGGACCTCAAATCGGTCATCTGGCCGGGCGTGAATCGGTCGGAAAGATTGTAAAGATGACGGGTTATGAGGTAGTCTAGTAAAGCGTCACCTAGAAATTCAAGCCTCTGATAACAGTCGGTTAGCCTATGAAGGCCATAGGATGAATGTGTTAGCGCCTATAAACATTAGGTACATAAAGATTTTAAATCGTAGAATCAAATTGAGAAAAAAATTAAAACTTAATTTCTTTTTAAATAATGAAAAGTATTAGTGAACATCAGCTACAAAAATAACTGAAATAAAACAATAAATGGGTAAAAAATATAATCATGACTTTTATAAACCAAAAGCTTATTATTTAAAGTGTCAAAATCTTTAGAAGTTATTTATACATTTTTTTTAAAGATTTTCTTATATGAAATTTTTCATCAATAACAATATTTATATTTCATAAGATAGATAACTATTTATCTAATTAATGATCACTTATTATGATGACTCATTTTACCGTCAAACAAAAAAATATGAAAATTATACTTGAATAAGATAAGCAGGGTCGTTGAATTTGTAATTTATGACATCTTCAAAACGTTCCAAATTTGAGAAGATTTTGGCTATTTTAAGGTTATAATTAGGAGTGGAAATTATTAAAGGTGATGGAGGTAAATGATCCGTTACATTGGCCCATATCTTATCAATATCTTTTTTTTTAATGGACAATAAATAGATTCATCTTAAACATAAATTTATTATAATTGCATATTTTTTTAATATTATATTATGTATAGTTTTTTTTAAATTTAACTGAACAGTTAGTTATTCAAAAATCTTAATTTTAACACATAACATATAAAAATAGAGAATAAAATATATATTTTTAGTTTGAAATATTTTTCCTAATATGTTTTTATAAAAAGATGGGCCACTTGCCAAATCTAAATCTAATTTATATTTTTGACAAGTAAACGTAAATGGGAAAAATATTAACCTTCATCATTCTCGCAAATCACACTGCTTTTCGACTCTTCCAGTTTCTCTTCATCATTACTACTAGAACAAAGTATTTGGATACCCAGCCATTTCATAAAGTCGAGAGCCGCTCTGGCTCCACAAGATATAAGGTATGCCCCAATCAAAGATTCAACGCAATCGGCCAGGCATTTATCAGGTATCATTTGTTCTGTTCTCATGTCATAAGGAATCACGTCGGTTATCTCCGGGCAAGTTTTAGAGGGGTCAAATTTCCAATCCTCTAATAATTCAAGAAATGATTACAAATATTAGTTAAATATTTTGATCCGACCTTTTTCCTCTTTTTTTTATCTTCAATTTTCTTACATTCATTTAGTTATATATTTATATACAATTTAAAAATTAAAGAAAATATTATCAGGTGAAATAGTTTCATAAAATATTAGAGGTTTGTCAAACTTTTTTCAGGTGTAGGGTGAGCATCCTTTGATAGCCCAGTATTTAATACATTTTCATCGCATTTGACTTGTTGACTAGCAAGTTTGTAACCGGGAGCTAACCAATTTTCGAGAGGTTCAAATTTGGCTGATATAAGCATTTCTCCCACGCCTCTAATCTTTCCCAAGTGATAAAGTTTGAAATTGCTCACCTATTCACATGGGGTAAGTAAGAAAGTTAAGGCCATTATTTAAGCCAATTTTTCTAATTTTTTAAATGATACTACCTTGCCCTGTGCAAGTTTTAAAGCTTCGAGTTTTTTTAAATTTAAAGATATACTGCGAAGCTTCAATTCTAAGAAGTCCTATTAATTCACTTAGGACCAATATAGATTTATTTTGGGAATGTTTTGTCGTGTTAGTGTTGTTAAGCTCGATTTTTAAATACGGTTAACCTAATATATTACAAAAAAAATTTACGGAAGCCTAGAAAATTTGCTCATATGTGTCAGAAAGGTTTGGACATCTATGAATGAAATCTTGAGGATTGCATAATATTATATTAGTAATTAAAAATCAGTTAAATCGAGCTAGAAGATGATAATATTTTTAACATATGTTGAAAAAAAATTTTCGTTACTTGTTTACTGCGTTTGTATGATAATTTTCCCTCGTGACAAGTGGGCTCTGAACAGAATAGGTAAACTGTAACCGCCATTTTAAGAAAAGAATCGCCGATCAATTCTAGTCTTTCCAAATCTAGAGCATCGTTTGAGGTAGACATAGTTATGGCCCTTAATAAAAGACATAGATCCGGGCATCTAGGGATGATGTTAAAACCTCCTATATATTTTTTTAAATATTTGAATATAATTTCAAAACCTTTTTAAATACATATAATTTTATAAAATTCACGATAGCTAGCTATATATTATTGGATTATAAAATAATTTGCAAACTCAAAGAAGTTAAAAGAAGTGAAATTTTATGTTGATGACAATGTATGGAGTTAAAAATAATCATCGGTGAGTTGATAAATAAAAAGTGTTAAGTGGGTGTGATAATATGCAAACTACGAATAAAATAAGAATGACACGTTCTAAATATATTAAACCTTTCATATTGAGAGTAAACACGGCATGACGGGGATCTCTTTCGGTAAAAGGTAAAGGTTCCCTATCAACCTTTTTAAGGTAGGTTTCTTGGTCGTTACCACTTATTAACTCCTCTAACATTATATCTGTTTCTAGATCTTGGCGCGCTTCCAAATCTCCCATTTTTAAATCATTTGAAGCTTTATCTTTACTGGGACCGTCCAAATCTGTGTAGGGTTTATGCTTTTTACGACTTTTGGCATATATATCATTAAATTTAAGTAAATTCGATTTCTTCTGAGAATAATCGTCGGTACCGACATTTAAATCAACGGTGGTAGTTTGCTGCTTGTCAATAATGTAATGAATTGATAAGTCATTTTTGGAGATCATTGAGCTTAGAAAAGCGGGCAGGAAAGATATTTCGTCATTCGCACTTTTTTCTTTATCTTATATTTAAAAAAGTTTATTTATGAGTTATATGTAAAGAGCAGGGTTGTAAAACATCGAACCCGGCTTCAGTTCAGTATCATTTTACCCTAAATTTTCATTTTGAACCGAACCCAAATCCTAAATCCAATTATAAGTGTTTGTGTGAACCCTATTAAAAATTTTATTAAGGTTTCCGTTTAGGGCAACAAATTAATTTAACTTTTATATTTATTTATAGTTATAAATTAATAAATAAACCACGGTAAAGAAGAAAAAAAATCAAATGAAACATACAATTTTTTATATACAAGTAACTTTTAGAATTAACAACCTTACTTTTTTCGAAAAGTAACGAGCAATGCGTTATTTTAAGTAAAGTTTACAACCAGAGTCTAAAACTTGGCAAAAAATTTTTTAAATATGGTTCTAGTTCCTAATATCTTAAAAAGTGGGTTTTGGATATCGCGGTTCCGAGGATTTTGATTCCAAACTCTGTTTACCACACTTATAAATTATAATAGGTAAACTAACCATCCAGCTGTTTTGATCGAGTTGCATCGATAACTTCCAGAGCTTTCAGTTTACGAATTTTTTCTTTAATGAAAGCTTCATCCATATTAACAAGCGCTTTCGTTTCAATATCCATATGAACAACTGTATCCAACCTTGTTTCTCCGGTAGAGTTTTTGTTAATATCAGTAGACAAATTACTATTTTCACTGTTATCTGTTATATTACAAAAAAATAACAATATATTTGTTATAATTTTATTCTGTATTTATATTAAACATAAACAATTTAATACTTACCCTGACGGGAAGGGGACGAGGGGTTAGCGGAAAAGTAGCATTCATCCGAGAGTAGAGAGTCTGAACTTTCGTCAAAACTAGCGAAAAGTGATGGTTTTGATCCGCAAGTTTTTTCTTCGTCAAACGAGATATCCGATTTCTAATTGAAAATAAAAATAATGGTGTAAGTTATGTAATATTTAGAAGAGATACAGTAATAAATCTCGTGAAAATGCTTCTTCAAATATAAGCGCAAAAAAAATTGTAATATGCTGGTTCAATATTATTTTAAACGATTTTGGTGTATATTTGTATTATTGTAAAATTCTTTATTCATATATTATTACTAGTTGTAAAATATTTATTTATTTGGAAGATTAATCTGGTATGAGTTTATCATAGGCGTAGCTAGGATTATCCATGGGAGCATATGCGTAACTAGGATTTTCCTATGGGGGGAGAGGCACTATTAGGAGGGATCCCATAAATTTTATTGAAGGTCTTTAGGGTAGGCCTTTGGCTATATTAAATTTTTATAAAAATATTATTAGAGTTTCACTTACATATTTTTTTTTAAAAATTTTGAATTATAGTCGTTAATTTAAAAAGTTATTGATTTTTACTAAAATTTTTCAAATTCTTCTTTGTAGTGATATATTGGGAGATAAAGGTAGGGGGGGGGGGTGAAGGGGGAAATTTTTATTAGCTTAAAATGATATTTACAAGAAAAGACGAATTCGCGATGGGCCTCTTGGCTACGCGCCTGCGTTAAAATATCTTTTGGGTGACCTTTCCCAAAAAATTTAGTATTGCTTTATACACGCTTTGTTGCCGAGTTAAATTTTACACTTCATTTATTTCTATTAGTTTAAAATATAATTAATGAAAACTTGCAAGGAGGAAAAAGCGAATAATTTACAATATTTTATGTTCATTTTTAATAAGTTCAACAGTTATGTAGTAACTTTCTAAGGCGGCGCAATTACAACAAAAATAAATAAATAATAGATCTGCAATTTATAAAAAATATACATAATGAATGGGGTTGTTTATATATGTCGTATTGGGATATGGTGTCTTTGGGATGCGGAACCTCTTAATTTTATATCATTTATTGAGAACGATTTGTAAATTTAGAAAACCTGATTTGATCGGAAATGTATTCCAGCATATGTAGAGCAACTACCCTATGAATTTGAGATAATTTTTGCCATAAAATTATAAGAAAAACCAATATAAAAATGAATATAAAGTTAAATATGGTTCAAAGGTTTATGGCAAAATTGTCTGAAATTCACGAGTACTCCATACGCTGGAAAACATTTCCGGTCAAATCAGATTTTGCAAATTTTAAAATCGCCTTAAATGATTTAAAATTAAAAACTTCGACTTTATGAAACAAGAAAAATTGTGACTTTCGGCCGACCTCTTTCAATTTCAACGATTTGTAGGAACATTATATATATATCAGTTATATTCAAAAACAAAATTTTAATTAAATCTGCTCTTTACCTATGTTAAATAATTAGTTTCCATTTAAAAATTAAATTATTTCGAATAATGAATTTGGCAATAATAAAGTGATTATGAGAAAAACATCAAAATTATCTTTTTTAAAAAAATACGAGTCATCTTATGAACAGAAGAAATTTGAAATTAATATTTCGAAATGAATAGGAGAGCTTCAATTTTTTGTTTACTTATTTTCTAATAATTTCTTCAATAATTAACGAGAATGGGTAATTATTTAAAAATATCGCGAATAATATATACAAAGGTATAGATGTTAAATGAATGTTGCGATGCAATAAAATGCTTTATTTATTAATGTTTAAAATAATTCAAAGCATTATTATTGATTTATAAGTAATATTGACATGTAGTGACCGTATAAATAAAGAAAGAATACCTTGTCTTCCTCATTGCCACCATTTTGCATAGAATAATCTCCATCGTCTTCAAGCAAAGCTTTGTAACTAATTCCTTCAAAATCCGACATGCTATATAGGCCAGCAGAACTCAGGTCATTTTCGACTTCATGACTTAAGGTATTCACCTCTGATGGTTTACTAACAGCATCGTAAATTTTATCTTCGTACTGGTAATGTGGAGAAACTATAAAGCGATAATATAATTTTTTTTACTTTGGATTAAGTTTAAATTTATTTTTAGTTAATAAGTTTAATAAATCTTAAAAAAATATACTCAATAGAAAATCATTAAAAAATTGTAACCATCAATTTAACTCTTAATAATGTTATTAGTATTGTCTAAATATATAATAACAAATCTTTTTTTTAATTAAAAAAAGGTCTAAAGGTAATTTACATGGATTCACAATAAGATTGGCATCTTTGCCATCATTGAGTGCGTATAATTTATTCGTGGTCGTAACTTGAACTTCTGATAAACTCCATTCCGTCATACTATTAAAGGGATCTGTTACAAATATATATTTAATTGTGATGAATATTATATGATCTTGTATTAATCAGGGTTGACATGATTAATTAATAGACAATTGAGCAAGAGTATTTGAACTACCAAAAATATAACGCTAAATAAAATATTCGCTTTCGCTAGGCTAACTTTGTTTAAGATATAATGCCTTTAATGCAAGGGTAATTACGCGTTGACATTATGCCCAGAACTCTGCGAGGATCACATTAATGTTGGTCTCTATTTTTATCGAAAGGATGTCTTAGCCAGAAGTAAAAATTTTAAAGTGCAGATAGAGCATAATTTTCACAATAATTCATTGGTTATTTACAGCAAAAATGACAGGGTTTACAGTAAATTAGATCAATGGTCTGGGATTAAATCACTACACAAACCAAAAAATTTTTTTAAAAAGTAGCCGCAGATCTCTACCATATGAATATTTTGTCGGCTAATTCAATTCACTAAATTAAAGCAATTAATGATTGCACTATAAGGTTATACAAATTCATAGTATAAATTATAGGGCTTGGATATGTATATGTAAAAGTGCTAAAAAATATGACGTTATGGTGTATATGAATATCTTTATGAGTTGCATTTGTTTATAATTAAGATATAGCCCGAGGTTTGAAAGTACCGCAATAAAAAAAAGATAAAGATTATAGAAGTAAAGAATAAAAATATAAAAAATGAAACAATATTAATCTCTAAATAAGTCACTACTAAAAATTTTAATATATTTATTCGAAGTATATAATTTTGATTGATTAAATATTACCCATTAAATGACGCCTGAGTATTCTAATAATTAGAGCTCTGCTCGAACCGGTCTAAATTTGACCAAATTCGGGTGGGTGGGACTCGGACAGAGATTTTCTCAAACTCTGTAGGATTTCGTTTATATTAGAAAGTAAACATAAACAAGAATCTAATTTGTTAAACAACGGTCAATTCATTATTAAAATACAATAAAATCCATTATAAATATATTAAGGAATATAATCAAGAGATCGCCTCCAATATTCTAAATATTCACACCTAGCAAGGAACTATCTAGTTAGCTTTAGAAAAAAAATATGATTCATGCTGGATTCGATAACTATCGGATTAGTAATCTACACTTACCGACTAGACCTCTGACGCTTTCAGATTTATTTTAATATATATTATAATCATGTGACGGGTCGATCCTAACAAAATAAATAAAATACCGATTCGTCCTAGTAGTAACTAACAATAAGCGACCTTAATCTTAAAATTTATTTCTAACCAGATTTAACCATCGAGAAAATTTAAATTTTTTTGTTTCCTATACAATTTTGGATTGAACATGGATCATTTTTAAAAAAATTTTAGATCGGTGGGACAAAATTTAAAAAAAAGAAATTTCAGATCGGGCTGGAGCTGAAAAATAGGTCCGATGTACTCTACAATAATATGGTGATAAAAGGACCAACTTTTTAATAAAGCGCATTCCTTTATTCTTAATCGGAGCCTATAACAAGTAACATTTTTAATAAGATTGGTATAAAATATATACAGTTGCGAGTTATGATTTTAAAATGAAGAGTTGAGAGGTGGTAATTTTATGAGCATTTTTCATATCTTTGGTCCTCTTTGTTTTGTAAAAATGTCGGAGTGGCATATTATATTATTTTTATATTTACAGGTCACATGCCTAGTATTGTTAAACGGCTCGATTTTTTAAAGCGGCTAACCTAATATTTTAGCTAAAAAATATTACGCCAGCTATGTCTTTTCGTTAATAGATGTTTAAACCTTGCTGCAATCTATGAGCAAAATCTCCAGGCCTGTGTAATATTTTTGGTTTAACTATTGATCGTTATTAAAAATTGCTACGTTTAACAACATTATGTATGCCCCTTCCGATACATCAGATAGTTTAATATCATTATCAAGAAAAGAAAGGCAGGGGCTATGTGGCTAGTGTTGTTAATTTGTTTGGTTGTAAAATTTACGACCCAATTTGGTGCTCATGATTGCTCCGAGCATGAACCCGGGGTTCAAACTAGCATTGTTAAACGGCTCGTTTTAAGCCGATTTAGAAAAGGCTAACTCAATATTTTAGCCAAAAAAATATTTCCTAAGGCTCGAGATTTAGCTAATAGATGTCTAGACCTTTGTGCGATCTATGAGCCAAATCTTAAAGGCTTGATAATATATTTCTGGATAAAATACTGAGTTAGCCGTTTACAAAAATTGGCTAAAATAGAGCCGTTTAACAACACTAGTTCAAATTAAGAGCAAAAACCCATTTATTTTTATTTGTTTTTTGTTGAACTTAGGAAATTAAATGTTCGATATATGAATCAATCGAGAGCTAATCAAAAGATCTATTCATTAGGATAAGAGTTTCCTCTCGATGAGATAATCTAGGGCTGGGGGGGGGGGGTCAGGAATATTTTTAACAACACAAAAATTATATGGGTATTAAATAAGGTATTTTATTTATACAATCATAATTATTATTCTAAGTGGGCAAGTCTAGGTCTTGAGAGTTCAGGAATATTTTTAACAACGCAAAATATTGATATGGGCATTAAATAAAAGGTAATTTAATTATGTTTTAATTGTAATCATAATTATTATTCTAAGTAGGTGGATCTAGGTCTTGAGGGGTCAGGAATATTTTTAACAACTCAATATTGATATGGGTGTCAAATGATGGCTTCAATGGACGGGGTTCTAGTTCTAGCCTAATTTTTATGGGGGTTTAGACCCCCAAGTCTAGACCTATCCATTATTTTAACATTGGGAGGGTTAATAAATATTTTTAAAACAATGTGTGGGCGAATTTTAAATGTTTTAGCGTGTAAGGAGCAGAAAAAACTTATTTATTAAAAATCATTTTTATTTCATAATTTTGCATATTTTATAGGTTTAAAAATAAAAATACATTAAAATAAAATAAAATAAGAAGCCAAAACAACCATTGAAATAATTTTAAACAATGAGCGGATAACGATGGGCGGGTGAGAGAAATTCTCTTTTAAATAATTGCCGGGCGTTAGGGTTAAAACCTGCCCATTGCATACCTCTAGTTCAAAAATCTGGCAGGTCAAAAAAAAGGAAGATTGGAATAATAAAATTTAACTTTTAAAAAAGTTAATTTAAGTATAATTTTTAAATTATCATATTTTTTATAAACTAGCGTGTTTTTAAATAGGACAAATGAGCGGAATAAAATTATTAAAACTTAGATTAATTTTTTCCTAAGCGGTTGTCGGTGCGCCAAATTCACAGGTGCCTGATAAATTTGCGGCGCCGAGAGGCATTTTAAACTTTTATTAAATAAAATTATGCATTTTTATATAATTGTCGCCAATAATATATATAAGCAAATAAAATATTTAGGTAATATAATATACATTAATTTAAAAATTAAATTCATCTAAATGATAATTGTCGTGAACAAATATAATTTTATCAAAATTGATAAAACATAAAATGTTCTTATGGCGTTAAGTATTAATCGAGAGAAAATATTATTTCGCTAGGTATATAAGTTGCAGGTATACAAAGAACTTTCCTAGCTAAATTAGCAAGGAGTGATCGAGATATTTATAATATATGGGCTCAGTGGCGTAGACAAAGGAAGGGTTAACCCCCCCCCCCCAATAACCTCCGAATTTTTTTTAAAATATATTGTTAAACAAAAAAGATAGTTTTACAAATTTTAATTTATTTTTTATAATTTTTAATTAAAATAAAAAGTATTCAATTTGGTAAAAATAAACTGCAAACTTTTATTTTCTTTTACCAGTTGAGTCTGAATTATTAATTACACTTGAAAAGCGAGAGGATATTAAGAAAATTCCAGAGTTTTACTCTGATGATTTATCAGGATCGTATGATAAGTTGCTTTGTGATGTCGAATTTTGGCATAAAAATCTTGACAGAATAGAGTAAAGACAAAAAATGCTTTGCAGACCTTTTCTTAGTGTAATTGCTCTTTAGATTCCCTGCTTAACATCAAAACATGTTTTTTCATTTTAGCTACCTTACCGATTATTAGGAACTGCACTAATGAAAGGTCTTTTTCAACTTTGAAAAGGTTAAAAACCTATTTAAGAAATAGCACCGGTGAACCGTTTAAATGGAATAACCCTATTAAATATTTATAAGATTATTCTAGGTAAAAATTTGAATTAGCCAAATCTCAGAGAAAAGTAGATCTCTCTTTATAAATTCAGATCATAAAATTGCAATATGATTATACGTTCTTAGTCATAATTTTTATATGCAAAACTTAATTATAAAAAATTCTGTCATAATATTTTTTATATCATACTATTTTTAATAAAAGTATTACATTAATAAGAGTTATATATATTTTGATAATATGATCATTTGTATTAATTATAATTGTTAAATTATATTTTTTTTTAAATACCGTTATATGCAACAAGAATTACTTGTATATATTTTATATCTTTTTAAAATAGTTATTTACAATAAATTTTTAATTAATAATCTGAATAAAATTTATATATTTTAAATTTATTTTATTGTATATTATTAAAATAAACACATAGTTAAATAAAGGGATGTTATTATACTATTTAAATATAAATAAAAATAATTATTTTTAACATAGAATAAGATATATTGAGTGATCATAAAAATGGATGATTGGTGGGGAAGGGGGGGGGGGTTTCTTTTTCTACACCGAATGGATTAAATTGATTTACAATAGAACACTAAATATTGATAAAACTTTCAGAATAATGCTTTCAGTCGTAAATTAATCATAAATTTGGCCAAAATTTTGTTTAATATTTTTTTGTTTATGCTAGCTACTTTAGCAATTAGACACTAATAAAGCACAAAATATTGGCAAATTTTAAAATTACTATTTTGTTCATTCAACTTTAACAAAGATGATATAAAGATAGCTACTGAAAAATAATACTTTGGTATTTTTTAGGGATCCGGCCAAAGGAGAGGGAGTTTCGCCCCCAAAAAAAGTTTTAACCCCCCCCCCCCGCCATGGATAAATCGTGGCTACGCTACTGTATGGGTTTAATGATTGAGCCTTATCTATAATTTATCTTTCCTGTATTTCGATCATTGTCAAGGTTTAAAGTCTTTGAGGCACATCTCGTCTTAAAAATGCTGAAATAAACATTGGATTTTCCCTAAATTTATTTTTCGTCTATTTTTATTTCTTTAAATATATTTTAAGGAAGGCTAAAATTATTCTCAGTGTGCTAGTTTTTGATGATTATCATAAATTTTTAAATATTCTAAATTATTAAATGAAATTGAATTTGATATTTTTCTTTTTGGATCGTAATTCTAGGTTCTCATTTTTAGAAAGGCAAAATATAAATTCTTATATAACATTTTTAAAAAATTAAATATAATTCTAAAAATAGATGCGAGGCAAACCTTTTTAAAATTATTTATTAAATAAAAAATGGTTAATAACGATTTAAAAATTTTTTTTATATATTTTGCATAAAATATAATTTTTTTATTTCAAAATTGTATCTAAGAGTTATTCAACTATCCTTTAGAGGGTTGAATTTGGTATCGGCTAAGAATATTGGCAGATACTAGGAATGCATGATTTTTTACTATGAAAAATCTATCAATATCCTGTCAAACTTTAATTTAAGCCTTCAGAAACTACTCCAAGATTATTTTTTGAAGGCCAATCTGAATCGGCCGATACAGATCCGATATTATTAATCTGACTTGGTTCGTTAAACACATTTATATTAAAATATTTCTTATACAATAATAAAAATATCTTCTCAAATTTTTAATTATCTTATCATTTTAAGTTTATTTATTCATTTATATTCATCAATGTAAAAGTATATTTATATTGATAAATCATTTATTTATATTAGTAAAATTGTAATAATTTTTTCGTTCCAATTTTATTGTGTTGAAAGTAGAATCCCATATTATGTGATCAATATAAATTGTTAGAACTTTTTAAAAATTGTCTTTACAAGTTTTAAGTTAATTAATATTCTTAAAAAAAATAAATTATGTGAAGCTTGCTAGGTAACCATTTACAGGCATGGCTCGATTCATTTATGTAAAAAAAATTATTTCCTAGTCCATCTACATCTAGGTTTTCTTTAATTTGGTTATTTGGTGGTCAGGGGGTTGATAATTATATATACAATAAAAAATGAATAATATTTCTACTATTTCGCAATATATTACAATTCACGAAATTGCCAAAACAAAATTTTTTCCTCTAGCTAGGTTGATTAACGTTTGTAATTTTTTCAAGATATTTCGAGTCCTGGGAAATTACTTGTGAACGAGTCGCGATTTAACTTAATTTATCAGAAGACTATGGCTATACCAATATTAAATATCGGATCAGGCCGATACCTGTTAAAAACCGATCTGATCTTTTTACTTTTCTTTTTTTAATTATTTTATGTATATTTATTTTACATTATATTTTCTAAATTTTTTTTAAAACAATGCAAATGCACAACACCCTTTAAATTTTATTTATATTTTAAAAGTTTTTTTATAAAAATAAAAAGGAACACCCAAAGTTTTATTTATTTTAAATCTTTTTGAATAATTACGCCAATTTTATTATTTATACCTTAAATAAAAGAATTTTTTTAATGGTACTGAATTATGGAAATATTTTACAAAAGACAAGATAATTTTGCAAAATGCGTTATCTAACTGTGTTATTCTTACTCTATATAATAGAAGATAAAATTACCCAATTGGGATATGAACAAGTATTATAGATTTAATACTAATATTAAAAAATATTGGATCTATCAAATTCTGATCTTATCTCATCCTTTCCAAAATTTAGGAAAAGTTCCAACACAATTTTGGTTTAAATGGTGTTAAAATCATATTTCTGTGATTTTTCAATAAATATATTGCACTTATTTATGTTAAAAAAATCTTTGTACTTCATATTATTTTAGTTACATTTAATTAGAATAAAAATAGACAATTACTAAAAAAATAAAAGGTTACCAATGTTCCCAAAAATATCGCTGTTAACGGACGTTTGTTTAGACTTTTTATCAAGGGAATTCAATTTTTTCGAATTAGGACTAATGTCTAACGTTATAAATTCATTTTCCAAAACTCTTTCCCCAAAATTTTTCCCAACTTGTTTATTCGATTCCGTGCTCAGATTCCTAATTCTCCATCCTTCCTTTCCTCCCTCTAGTTCATCCTTCGCATTATCAAACCACTAAATAAATTGTGTTTTTTAACAAAGATTAAACAATTTTTTTTATTATCTAATTTAGTATTTATAAAAAATAGTTTATTAATTATACTGGTCGATAAAAATTTAGCTAAAATTAAGGTAGCTGCTAATTATATAAATTCATAAAATTTTAAATTCCGCGAAGGAGAGCGAGAGCGAGGAAGGCGAAAGATTCTATTTTAGAGGGACATAAATGCTGTCTATTTTCATTTTTATTATTTTTTTTAAATTCGATTGATATATTATATAAAATATTTGAAAAATTAGTAGGTTTTATAAAATGTGTAACAATTTGAGAAGGGCGCGATTGGTAATATAATTTTTAAATACAAAATATAATTCTTTTTTTCTAAACTCATTTTACAATAATATCATATATACCATCATTTCATTTCGTATAATAATAAAAATTAGTTAGTATAAAAAAAATATACATCAATTATGAGATAAAATTATTTTTTTAGTTTATCACAGGTAGTAATATAGATAGAGACTTATGAACTTTTAAGAGAACATGATTATTGCAGGCGAATCCAAATTGACCAGAAGCACCATAAAATGTAAAATTTTAAGTATAAAATCGGATTCTTGTTCACTTCTATATATTTAAATTTGAGAATAAAAAGATGTATTTGCCTAAAATTATGATGGTACAAAATGTCAAAAAATTATGAGAATGCACCTAGGATATATTAATATGTAGTTGTTAATGGAAATAATATATTTAGGTGAATAAAAACATTAGTCATTTTTCCGTGACAATAAAATATATTTTAATGTTAATTGTACTTTATAATTATAAAAATGAGAATTTAAAAAATGTATTGTAGGTGTAACGAGAGGTAGGGATTTATAATAAAATGTTATTATGCAAAATTACAATTATGAAAGTTATGGATAACGTGTGAAAAGTTGGTTAAGGATGCTACTCGTCGGAGAGATAACATGGCCGTTTAAATTATTAATGTTTAAGGCATTGTACTGATTTAAAGGGGAATTGATTAAAGTATTGAAGTGATCTAAAGAGGGGACTGATGGTGCGTCTCTGAGTAAGCTGTTATTCGCATTCCACTGATTGGGAAATTTAAAAATCTTACGTGTTTCAAGTATCATTTTATTCACATTTTTACAAGTAGAGGAATCCATAAAATCACTTTCAGAGTCTTCACAATAATCAGAGTCGTAAAAATCTGATATTGCAGCTTCTTTCCTCTTTACACGTTTAGAAGAACTATTCAACATGCTACGGTTTAAGATTTCGAGATGGAAGGTGTGGTCCTGTTCCTGTTTGCAATTATTTTTTCTCCATTTTTTATTGTCATTCATTCCTTCACAGTTATTATTCTTAAATCTTCCCTCCTCGGACTCCTTTCTCACTCTCTTTCGCGGACCTATATTAACCTCGTCTAGTATAGAGTAATCAACGGATCGATCCCGGCCATCAATTTTCTCTATTTTATAATGTAGTGGACGCACACATACAATGTTAGCTTCTCCTAACTTGACCCCAATTTTGTTTTCTGTCTCCTTCTGGTTGGAAGGTTTATTACTATTCGGGTCTGTTAGTCCAGCAGAGATTTCAGTCATTTCATCTATTAAATCATTTTGAGGTTGTTCTGATTCCATATGTCTGATGGGGAATAAATAATATATAATCACCAAATAGAATGTCAATATAATCGATTTCTTAAAAAACGTCATACCTTATATTCTTTCAGAACCATGAATCTTAAACTACCATTGAAATTTAAATCTGAATAACCTAGATTAATTTTACATCGAGAAAAACTCATTTTTAGTATAGATTTTCTCGCAACTTGAACATATGCGATATATTTACCATTAAGGAGTGTGATTGGTGAGCCAAAATCTAACTGAGTTAAAAATTTCCAAATATATGCATATCTAATAAACTATCTATATGAGTTTTTAAAATAGTATATCAGAATTCATATTTTTATATTACCATAACCCTAATTTAGACTGATTGGTAATCTAAAACATGCAATCATTTTAATGATTACAAAAATCTTATATACAAAATTCATATCAATCATTTTGACGCTATTTATTCAATTATAGGCTGACTCGATTAACTAAAATTTGAATAAATTTTAGTTTCTGGTGGTCATTTAATAATTTATAAAATGGTACCCAATTGAAAAATAAATTTTATAATAAGATAAGGGATACAACATCTCTTTTAAAAAAATTAAATTATTTTTATTATGATCATTATAAAATTTAAAATCCATTAAACACATTTAATAAAAGTTTTAATGTTATTAAAGTTTAAATATAGATTTTTTTAATAAACAAAAAAATAAAAAATATTAGAAATAAATATATGACAATAAGAAAACGTAAGAATCTTTTTGATGAAAAGAAATCTTAGATAGAAACGTTCCAGATAATTTATTATAAAATATATTGTATTGGGATATGGAATTCATGGGGAATTCGGAATTTCCCAATTTTAAATTAAATGTTAAAAATCAGATTTGACTGGAACTGTATTCCAGAATGAGTACCAATAATATTTATTTTTTTAAATAATTTTTATCAATTTTGTTTTAAAATCGTAAATTTTTCCGCTAATATAAAATGGATCTATTTATATTTATTTGAAAATAAAATTAATTAGAAAATTTAAAACAGTTAATTTAAATATACAATATATTTTCAAAATTTGGGTAGTTTTTAGTAAATCCTTAAATAAATGACGACTGAGCAGTAAAAAATTAAGTCATTTCCTATTCTGATCCCTATATATACAAAAATATAAGAAATAGGAGAATAATATTTTTACCAAAATAGATTACATAAATCTTAGCATACGTTTGATACCAAATTTATAAAAATATAAGAAATAGGAGAATAATATTTTTACCAAAATAGATTACATAAATCTTAGCATACGTTTGATACCAAATTTATAAAAATGAAATGAGGTAGGCCGAAAATAGTCTTTTTTTTAAAAAAAATACAATCCCAATCCAAAGCTTTTGGTGTAAAATTCAATTACAAAAAAAATGCAATAAACAAACCCATTAAAGCAAATTTCAACTTTGTCAGAGACAACATTGGTAACTTCGTTTCCATCACCCTTGTTATCTAGTTTAGATATAATAGTATCATCTCCTTTCACATTATTAGAATCGCCTGCTATATAGTGCAAATTAACAGAGCTATCATTATAACCAATTCCTTTATCTATCGTAGTCTCGTTATTTTTGTCAGGAATCTTAGTCGTTATTTTGTAAAGCAACGGCTCTATCTTTTCAATTCGAGGCCTTTCCTTGTCACCTGTGCTTCCATTCATTTTGACCCTTCGATTAATCGCAGGAACTATCTTGTAAAGCAAAGGTTCAATCCTATCGATTTCAGGTCCTCTATAATCCTCTTCCATCATCACCTTTTCGTTGCAAAGGGTTCCCCAACCAAAATCAAGGGATGGGAAGTTATCACCATTCTGGTTATCAAGCTGTTCAGGGCCGAGCCCAGCTTCCTGAGCCAGAGCAATTCTAAGCTCATCACACACTAACAAATAATTGAGTCGGTGAAGCAAAGCCGGCAAGCAAACAGTTTTGTGCCAGAGTGGTGAAGAGAAAGGATGTATCCTACAAAGTTCAGGCACTAACATTTGTTCCCTACGGGCCACGGTCATTTCCTTACGTTTGGTAGCTTTCACAGAGTCATGAGAGGTAGAAGATGTGGGAAGTAATGTGCCTTGTCTTTTTTAGTGAAGTAAAGAAAATAATAATAAATATACCAAATGTATTAAATTTTAAGATTTTACTATATTTATTATAGTAATTCTGATGGCACTTATAAAAAAATGGCACTTTGTCATAAATCTTGGGGTGAGTAAGTTGAGGCGCCCCACGGTATGATCGACATCTAAAAGGTTCTGAGTTTTGTTGGTTAAACAAATTCCGTATTTGGTTTTATAGTAACTTTCAAAAGTTTCGTGAGTGATAGTATTGGATTCTTTTATAGCTTGATTATCAATATTTTCGAGTTCCATCTTGTTTGCTACATCTGTAATTTTAAAATGTTACTTTTGTGAAATTTAAAATAAATTTCATCATTTCAGAAAAAGATAAAACTGAATTAATTATCCAATCCTTCCCTGAGCTATGATTCCTGCATTCCTAATTGTTTAAAAATATTATTAAATTATTCTCTATGTCTATGCTAACAAATCTAATAAATAAAATGAGTTCAGGCAAGGGTCAATATTCATGAAGGATCTCAGACAAATTGAGTTGTGCTAATATAAAAAATTTTGTGATTCAAACCAAACCTATAAATAAATAAATCCTTTCATATAAATATCCGATACACTGGTCTAGCAGGATATTTGTAGTAAGCACAAATTTTGAAAATATTATCCATAAGATATCTAATAAGTTATATTTAACGTTTACACTAATGACAATTTAATAGAATTTGGATTGAAACCTTAGTTAGAAGATAATATTTAATTGTTTTGCAGTATCAAATACAATTAGCTTATACTTAATTTGTCAAGATGTAAAATTCTAATATAAGGTATACTCTAACAAGTCCAGTAACCACGTAGATATAATGATTAAATATTTTTATAAAACCTGTTTGAATTTTTGAATCCATTTTTGTGGTCACGTTTTCCAGAACTTTGTTCATGCTATTAGTGACATCTTCACCTATAGTATTTTCTGAGATTTGAGGTTGGGATTTAGAAAGATTGGAAGTCGCATAATTAGCATTATTCGGAAAAGGACTGAGAGGGGTCATGCTCGTGAGTATTTCAGCGACAAAAAAATACATTGGTCGATCAAAATGCCTGTATATTGGGGTAACCACTGAATCCATAAAACTAATTTATTTATAATTAAAAAATTTATGTTTACAAATAAATATTTTGTGTTATAATATAAAGAAATTGGGGCAATGTAATGTAATTTCTCAAAAGTGATTTTTATTTATGGAAAAAATATGAAAATTAAATTTATTGATTTAAATGTAATTCAAATCCATTTCCAAAATTTTATAAAATAGATAGCTGATTATTATATTTTATTAATTTAAAAATTCTTGTTGGTTTAATTATATCCCGGAAATTGAGTCTAAAAATTTTTAAGGCAATCCATCATTTTTTTAAAATGTTATTTTATAAAATTGTTTAATATCTATTTCATCCTTCGTTTCCATATGGTCTAGATTTTAATATTATATTTTAAAACTTTATCAATGTTTGCTAATAATCGTAGCTAATGAGCAAGTATAACTTATCTTAAAATCAAACTTAAATCAGCAGGTATTTCATCATCTAATTATTATTTCAATATTATTATTAATTGCCTTCTTTTAGTTGCAAAAATTTGATATTTCTTGAGACATATAACAAATCAATTCCTTGTTAATCATAATTACATTATTTCACACTACTCCTTTCCTATTTCCTCTAGTTTATGAGTTGATTTTCGTTTTTGGAACATTTATTTTCAGTCCTACAAGGACACTTGAGAAGGACTTTAGTTGAAATGTTTACTTGAGAAATATCATCTGCAAAGAACAGATTGGAGATAATTTTTCTGGGTATCTTAAGACTGCTAGAGGGTAAAAGTGTAACCAAAATACATTTAGATTCAAAAAGATTCATTCCTTGTGTAGTCTATGAATATATAAGGTGCCAGTTTGTCCCTGTAGGGCGATGTTGAAATTCCAAATTATCGGATAAGTTGACGACTAACCAAACTTATCGAGTATTTATAGTTTAAATCGATAATAATATATTTTTCTGAGATATCATAATATCGTAAAATATGATACATATCTTTTCTATGAGTGCTGTGGATAGAACCTTAATATGAATCTTTAGATGTGGATTTGCTTTATGCAATTTAGACTCTTCCTAAACCCAGTTAGTTTGATTCATATGAAGTATTGGATCTACTATGGGGGTATGTGAGTAAAGAATAGATATGTAGATAAAAGATTTTTAAAAGGTGAAGACATTTTACTTTTAATTTAAAGTAAATAAATCCCAAAATAAAATATTTCAGATGAAAATTAAATAACAAATCTATATTAGTGATCATTATACTTACTCTTCCATCATCAATTCTTTTTTCTCAGTAATATAATTCGTTAACAAATAATAATTTACTCCTTTTTATTAAATTCGAATGGAGGCCGGTTAGAGTCTTTTAAATCAACAACTGATTCGCTATCTTTGGCGAACACATAATCCATATAATTAAAATCGATCCAATTATATTTTTCCATTTCTTGATCAGATTCATCTAATGATAAATAATTATATAAATAAATAATATGTATAATATGCCAAAGAATATTAAAATTACATGTACGACACAATGATATTAATACTTGTCACCTTAATTATAATGATTAATTATCTTCAAATTTGTTAAAAAAGATATAAACCAATTTTATTTTAATTTTTTTATTTATTAAACGGTTATTAACATAATCACTAAAAAATAATTTAATTGATAATGGGAATTAGTTGCCCTTTGAAGACAATGAGGATGGAAAGCTTCTGATTTGTTATGAATGTACGATTCATTTTTCTCCTGATAAGTAGTTAAAATGAGTCATTCCAAGTCAAATAGATCAAAAACATGTATTTAGGACGACTCTTCCAATTTGTACTAAATTTGGTAAACAAGCTAAGGTTCATGTAACCTATATTCTGGAAAAACTTCCGGTTGATATACTTTTGAAGATATTAGAGGTAGAAACATAAAAATAAATTTTTAATGAGTGTCAATTGAACACTACACAATTGTAAATAGATCCATTCCATGATGAATAGACCAGGAGAGATTCATAACCCCCATATTTATGAAACTTCATGATGGTTATGTAAAGCCCTGCTTATATAATTATCAAAGTTTAAAAACTCTGGCTAAAACTTATCCAGAGTTATGGGCTATCATGGTCTAATGCGATCTCGGTTTTAACAATCCCAAATTACTCAATAAATATTTAGTTCAAATGTATAAATTATATAACACTCTGCAGTCCTAAAATAAGCCCAATCTGGGTCAGAATTAAATTTTTTGTTTTACAAGGTTAGCCCATATTTAAGAAAAACATTTTGGGCTCAAATCGAGTTTAACAACACTACTGTGATCCTATGATTTTATTGACATTCTATTTTATTGTGGTTTTGGATGTTCAGTATTTTACTATGTCCCTGAGAGTTGAATGGTTTATGTTTAAAGCTTTAAAATCTTTGTTGATGAGCTAAAAGTCGAATTTCACCAGATGTTGCTTTCTAGTACCATTAAAATTAGAATTTATATTAAAATGGTTAAAGTAGTTGTATGGAACATGGGTAAAATAAATTTACAAATATGAAATAATCGAAGATGGTCAAGCATTGAACGGGAGCAGTCTAGTGGCCAAACATGTTTGAAATCTATTTTATAAAAAACAACCCTTCCAGATTATCAAAATATATTAAATTTTGCATTGTATATCATTAACAATCATATATATTAGGTCATAAAATAAAATTAAAAAATTATATATTTTGAAAATTTAAGCATATATGGGTGGCCGAAGCAATAGATATATATAATAAATATTTATTAATGTATGGCAAAAAAATCCCTTTGAATATTAATAAAACACGCAATTTGTTGAAATTATCGAATCGTATCAAAAATGTGGGTTACATTTTTTGGCTGTTTTAACAGGAAAATAAAAAATATGGGTAGTAGTTAATAAAATAAATGTATAAATTTTTACTAAGGTATGGGGAAAAAAATTGCATATTAAAAAAATATTCAATTTGTGGAAATTATCGAATTTATAAAAAATGTGGATTTAATTTTTAAGCTGCTTTAAACGGGAAAATAAAAATTATATACCCCTACCTAATAACCATCATGATACCCGATAAAAATAATTAAATATAGTACCTTAAAATAAACTTAATTACTCAAATATTTCTTAAGCCAAATAAAAATTTATATACCGATAATTGTTATAAGAATATTGTAAGGAGCCGACACCATATCAAATATAATATTTTTGGTAGTTATTCTCAGCACTTTATGGAAGATATATTCGTGGAAATTTATTAATTTGGTCAACTGTGATTCTTCTAAAATTACATCGTCACTAATTAGCCTTTTTGTGATAACTATTTCTCCTGCCCGAGTGTATAATGGGAATACTGGAATCTTTGAACAAGAAATAATTGGATTAGTTATGTGTAAATAATATTTTAAAATTTGATAAAGGGTAAATTAGAGGTGGGCACTTAAGGACTATCATTATGAAAACGGCAGATATATTAATTAAACCCTATGTCAGGCCTTTATCATACATGACTAATAGATCAACCAAAAACCAAGTTCTACATCAAGGTCATAAAAAAATAGTGATGGTCAGATGCCGTTTTACTTAAGAATAACTAAAATATGAATCCATTTAAGTATAATACCGCAATCCCTTCACCTGCCCCTGTAGAGCAGGTTTTTTTTAGCGTAGCTAATGCTGTATTAACTGCCAAGCATTCCTGTCTATCAGGAAAAAATTTTGAAAATTGTTATTAAAAATTAATAAGAAAATTTTTTTATAAATAAAAATATTTATTTATTCGCTATACATTGTATTTATAATTATATTATCAAAGTAAAACTATATAATTTCTTAACATGCCTAATATACTGTGTTAAAAATATAAGGTATTTATTTATTTAAAAAAAAATTTATCATAAAATTCTGAATGAATGTGAACGCGCCTTTTTTAAAAGTGAACGTGTTTGATTTTTGTCAATGAACGTTGAACACGTTCAATTTTTTTAGAAATGTTTACAACACTAGTAAATAATTTTGAACCTTTAAAACAGGTTAAAACCGTCTTGTAAACAAACTTTTTAGAATTATGCAGCACATTTTTTAAATGTTATCACTACAATTAAAATTTTTTGATGATGCTCTTCTGTAAAATTATATTTATAAGGAGAAATATACATATAATTGATAGAAATGTAAAAAATATCTTTAAAAAGTTTACCGATCATTAATCATCTTTGCATGCTAATCTTTAACTTAAAAAAATATTGGCGGTCATTATAAAAAATATTCCTTACAAAATATCTTTTACAGAGCACCCTAAAATGAATGGTGTGATATTTTAAATTAATATTAAAGGCAAATAATTTTGATAATTTAGATGAAAATTAATAGGAAATTGTTAAATTGTCATTTCAAATATAATTTTACCACGATTAATATTATCTTTAAAAAACCAAAAATAGCGATTATAATGAGTACCATATAATGAATACTGTGCTATTTATTAATACCATAGGCAGATAATTTTGATTAATTAAATGAAGATCAAAATAAAAAATTATATGAATCCCATATAAAGAAACATTAAAAGAATTTAATATCGCTCATAAAAAGGAGGGATCAATAATTGGAAATGCATTTTTAAATTACCAATGGTATCGGGTTACGTGTAAGTATAGCCAGTGTTTTTGGATAATTTTCTGGATGATAGAGCCTTCTTTTGTGTGTATTGAGAATTTTGGGTGTGGGAACATTCAAATGCATGTCCATGGCGTAGAGATAACATTTTTGTTGAGCAACAGGGATAGCCGATTTTAAGCTTTGAGCAATCTTAATGAATCAATCAATACAAGATGCAAATTTTTCTGTATGATTACACCGATTTTTAAATATCGGTATTATGCGGGGAAAAAAATCTAAAATTAAAATAACTCCGTCTTAACATTAATTAATTCTAAATCTTAAAGTATAAATAAATCAAAGATTACTATTTAACATTGGTGTTAAAATTTAAGAAATAGTTTATATGATTTGGGGGTTTATGGCAAGTACATAATTTCGAAGTGTTAGATTTCCATTTATGAAAAATCGATATATAAATATTAAAATATATATCTATAAATATTTCAAAATAATGGGTATTTCAGATATGTTAATTAAAAAGCTACCTTTTTAAAGTATAGTTGCTTTCGTTTTGTGGATCCAGGTAATGGTGTCCCGTCAGGGACAGTTTCCGCCAACTCTTCCCTTTCGATTACGTAACTTTCTTTGGTAAGAGGCAAAAGGTGGTCGTCTAATTCGCCTGTAATCATAATCAAATAAAATTAAGGAAAAACTAATTTAATAATGAAAACATAAGTGAGATTCAGGAAGTGTTATAAAAGACCAAAAAATTTGTACAACTTTAACATCATGAATATCTATATAAATAAAAACTTTTTATAAAGAACTGAAGGATGAAGAATCAACTCTTTTTAAGTCAAATAATACATTACATTCTTTGTTAATATAGGGTTTTGTCACGATAGCAACTATTCAAATATTGAGCCACAGATAATATTTTTAAAATTCTCTTAATTATATATTATCTATATAAAAAATAATAAATTTAATGTTTGAGAACACTTCAATATGCCAACTTGGGTAGCTGGCACCGTCAAATAGCAAAATATAAATATCAGTCAAAACTAATGCTGTAATGTAACGTCAAAAATAAACGTTACCTCTTTTAAAGAAAGGAAACGCTATTCTTCACCTTCTTCCAGAGATGAGGATTAACGAGTTTCCTTTTTGAAGTATAGGTAATCAAAACGTTACTTTAAATTCTTTCTTAAAAAATATGGAAAAAAAAATATTTTATTTATTTTTTAAATTTTATAAATAATTTAGGCCGAGTTTTAATTCAGATTAACCACCAAATTCCTTTATTATAAATTTTAACGAGATTGTTAATCTAATTAATTTTCATCAATAAAGAAAAATAAAGGTACAAATTCTACACTTTGTAAGGGTGTCCCTATTTTAACCTCATTTGTGGAATAAACATGGGCAGACTTCAAACTGTGTGGCCATTTTTAAGGAAAGATTGAAAGATACCTGATTAAACCGATTATAACAAGATAGAACTCTTTTTATAACTCCGTGAAATTAATAGATTGTATTATTAAGGGGAATGGCCACAAATTTGACGAATATTATGATAAATCCGAATTACAGAGATTTTCAGAAAATGGCAAGGTTAGTGTTAATTAAAAATTATGATATGTATATATATGATTTTATAATTTATGGAACCTGTAACTATTCTTTCGATTTTAGAGCGAAGAATAAATGCATTTGGGATATTTCACTCCCACGATAATTATAATATTAAAACTTTAAAAAATGTCTTTAAATATTTAGTTTTGTAAGCCATTTATTAAGGCAATCCTGCAAGACATAGAAAGGTATACAGTTAAATATTGTTTATAATTTATATTTCGATTATATATTTTCAATAGATTCGAGCGCATCTATAAAGACGAATGTATACTATCAACAATAATTCATTCACTCTGGATAAAATAAGAGGTCAAGGAAGGAGGAAAGCTTAAATTACTTTAGGTTTGAGAAAGATCTTGACAAAAAAATCAGACTTGAAGACCACAATTTCATTAAAGATTATTCTTTAATTTTTAATATATTCCAACAATTAAGTTTTTTTTATTAAATATAATACATACTCCCCCCTCCCACCCTATCCTCTGAGCCAGATGAACATTGTTTATAATAGCAAAATCCATGTAAAGCACTAAGCGTTCTTGTTTATCTGATCAAAATTTTGAAAATCAATTGTTAAAAATAAATAAAATTATTATAAAAATATCTTATAACTAGTACTAGTAACGGGCATTCATTTTTTCAAAGTAAAGAGTAATGCTGCTTTTTTGAAGTAACGTTTACAGCACTAGTCATAACTCATTATTAATAATATATATCAAAAGTAAAACCGTTTACCAGACCTTTCTAATGGTTCTGTTCAGGGAAAAAAGTTTAATACAAGTTTAGTTTGTATACCTAGTTATCACATGACAAAATCGCATACCATGACATCGCCTACATGTAGTGTTGTTAAATGGCTGGATTATTTTTAAAAATGGCCAACTCAATATTTTAGCCAAAAAGTATAGTGCAAGCTTCGAGCCAAACCTTTTTATCATCTATGAGCAATCTCCAGGCTTGATAATATTTTTTGGCTAAAATATTGGGTTAGCTATTTTAAAAAATCGAGCTGCTTAACAAGACTACCTACATGAATAGATTTATTTTTTAAATATAGTGCATTCTAATAGAGTTCCAATATAGAAAATATATTCATTAAATTAAAATAATAATATATAATTAAATTGTATTTTTTATTGGAAAATAACATAATAAAATAAACAATATAATATCCACAAACCAGCTTGGTGAAGCATTTCGCAGCATTTGAGAGCGGTTGCCATTTGGGCCGTTTTAACGCAGTCCATTGCTTGGCCCATGATAGGCATCTTAAGGACAGAATTTATGGGAAGCTTCAAGGTCGTTTGATATTTATAAATTGTAGGCATGGGTTTTTGTAGGATGCTTTCAGATTTTTCATCTTTGGGTTGAGAGGAAGTGCTAGGTTTCATTTGAATCTCGATCTTCCTGGTTTTGCAATGAGGGTGAAATTTGGTGAAAGCATCACTAGGAAGTCTGGAGCAATACCTATGTGTTTATAAGAATAAATGATAATAAATGTGTCTAATTTAAAAGGATGATAACCTGAGCGCTTTATAGATTAGTGCATAAGAGGAAAAATGTAATTTTGGACAATAAATGGATATGCAATTAGATGATAAATTTTAAATCTTTACCAGTTGACAAGGGCGATTGCTGAAGTCATGGTAACTCTTGGTTTTCCTTCCCCAAACTCTGGTTGATAAGGGGGGAGCAATTCGTCTAATTTATGAAATTTAATGCTTTCCTCCTCAGCTGGACCACTTCTGTTGTTGCAATTTTTCGAGAGAGACTATTAAATATTTTAAAACATTTTGATTTAAAGATTAGGGAGAAAAATTTTAATTTTTAAAAAAATATACAATTAAATGTATATTTATCAAAAAATTAATGTGTAACAAACAGGGACCTGAACCTTTATTTATAACGGTTCAAGTTTGATTTACGGTTCAGCATGCAAAAAATTATAATGGTTACAGTTCAATTATGGTTCAGAAAAAATTTATAAAGTTTCGGTTTGGTTCAGCTAATTGTAAAGGTTTATAAAGGTTCATTATGGTTAGAAATTTTTACTAAATTACTTTTATTGAAGCAACACCATCATATGATTCTAATTATAAATATTATTTATTAAAATTATTGCCATCACTTAAATGAAATTGTGTAAGGGGAAACGCAAGTACTATAAGAGCAAGTTTATAAAATTTTGGACATTCATATTTTTTTTGATTCACAATATATATATAAACTGATGACTTTTTAAATTAATTAAATGCAACTAAATCAAAAATTGGTTATTTAGATATTTTGTATAAGATAATAGGAATGCTCTAATACTATATGAAGCAGACAAAAAATTGTGGAAATTTAAGTCATAGTAAAAAATTAATACATACATCTTATGGATATTAAACAAACATTTTGACCATTTAATAATTATAAATAACGACGTAGATATGGTAATATGTAATATACCACAAGAAAAGGAATGCAATAAAAGGTAAAATTATTTATTTTATTTTGGCTGAAACTAGTTTAACTTTTTTATAAAGGTTACTCCTTCAAAAAATAATTGAATCGTTTTGGTTATGGTTCAGATATGGGTGTCAAATCGACCAAAAAACGAGATTTTCGGCCGACCATCTCAAAAATGAATGAAACTTGGGATGCTAGTTATTTACGTTGTAAATGTTAATAAAATCAAAATTTTAGAGTGCTAGCTCAACCAGATCCAAAGATATACGCCTTCAAAGTCGAAAATCGTGAATGCGTGATTTCATTAAATCTTGTTTTTTTTTAAAAAATACTTAAGTTAAAGTTACAAATTATATGTCATTTTATAGCCCTTAAAATTTTACGTTGGAAAATATTTTAAAAAAATCAACAAATTTTAACATTGTTAGGAAGATATTTTTTGGGTGTTAATATTCACTAAAAATGTTTATTACCTTTATATTAAACGATTTAATAAAAGATCTCAATAGCCATTTTTGTTTCTTTAATTTTATTTGAATTTTTATTATTTTTATAAATAAAAAAATTATAGATATATTAATTTTCTTTTATAATATATAATTTTTATTAAAAATATGAAAGTAGTGTGATTAAAATTAAAAAATCAATTGAGTATAACCAAGAATGATGTCCTGGTGCGATATGTAAGCAGGCAACCCATACAGATATTATTTTATTGACGCGATATTGTAAAATAAACATATTTTAAAATTTTATATTCAAAACCATTATAATTTTGCGCTTATTAATAGAAATTCCTAAGGCTTGTAGATTTATTTCATTGTTGTGGATCTACTATCGTTATTATTTGAAAATAACGATTTTATCAGCTTATTTTATTTTTTTATTCCAACATCGCTACCAATCAATCATCATATATTTCAAAACTTAACAATTTTTACAACCAAATGAATTTAAGATAATTTGTGATTTCTTTAAAAATTATGCATTTATAATCCAAGACACTGTTCAAGGATTCCACTGGAATAATAATCAAGCCACTTTCCATCCTATGATAGCATATTATAATAAGGGCAATATAGAAAACCTGAATTATATGGTAATATCAGAGTCACTTCAACATAATGTTATTGCAGTACATTTATACCAGACTAAAATGATAAAATTTTTGATCAATCAATTCAGCAAAAATCCAAACAAAATATATTAGTGCTCTGATGGATCAGCTGCGCAATATAAAAACAGAATATTTTTTATAAATCCGTGTTATCATGAATCAGATTTTGGTGTAGCAGCTGAATGGCATTTTTCAGCTACAGTCCATGGAAAAGGTCCATGTGACGGCCTTGACGGAACATTAAAAAGATTAGCAGCACGTTCAAGCCTTCAGCGCATCAGTTCTGGACACATTTTAACGCCAGTTGATTTATATCAATTTTCAAAACAAAACATGCCATCAGTAAATTTTACATATATAACCAACGAACAATAAATTTACAAGAGATTAAACTACAAGAAAGATTCAATTTAGCTCGTCCCATTCCAGAAACTCGGGAAATACATGCTGTATTTCCTTTGAGTTTAAGTAAACTTAAATAAAAAATATATTCATATGCAGAGGACTTTCAAATTAACAATATCTCAAATGCCGATAATTTGTCTTTTGCGTAACATGTGTTTATGACGATTTTTGGTTAAGTACTAAAATAGAATGAAATTACTGAGGAGATACATATTTCCTTTTTACATCCCCATGGACCATCACCATCCTTCTTTTACACATTTGCGGAAAAGATATGGTTACCCATTGATCAAATAATAACAATAGTAGATCCTATTACAGTGACAGGACATACCTACAAATTATCGTCTCAATAAATTCTATTAATGAGCACAAAATGGGATAAGATTAAAACAAGCGGTATTTATTTTTACATTGTTAGTGTATAAAATTTTAAAATATGTTTATTACAATATAGTTTCAATAAAATAATATCTGTATGGGCTGTGTGCTTACATATCGCCCCAGTACATCATTTTTGTTTTACTCAATTAATTTTTTAATTTTAATCATATTATTATTCATATTTTTATTAAAAATTATATTATAAAAGAAAATTAATATAACGCCATCTATATTGCATTTTTTATTTATAAAAATTCAAAAAAAATTGAAAAAACAAAAATGGCTATCGAGATTTTTTATTAAATCGTTTAATATAAAGGTAATAAACATTTTTAGTGAATATTAACACCCAAAAATACTCCCTTCCTAACAATGTTAATTTTTTAATTTTTTTTAATATTTTCCAACGTAAAATTTAAAGGGCTATAAAATGATATATAATTTATAACTCTATCTTAAATATTTTTTAAAATAATAAGATTTAATGAAATCACGCACTTCGCGATTTTGGACTTTGAAGGCGTATATCTTTGGATCTTGTTGAGCTAGCACTCTAAAATTTTGATTTTATTAACATTTAAAACATAAATAACTAACATGCCAAGTTTCATCCATTTTTGAGATGGTCGGCCGAATCGCTGGTCGATTTGTCATGGAATTACCCATATTTATAAAGCGGTTTAGCAGTTCATTCTAGTTCACTCTGGGTCCTTGGTAATAAATATAAAAAATAATTATTAGAGGAGTAAACAGCTATATACTAGATAATAAAAAATAAGGTAATATTGTATTAGACTTGTACAAAGCAATGAAGTAAAAATAAAGCTCATGAGGTAAATCCAGGGCTTCAAACCGTTAAATATAGCGGTTCAGCTTTCAGTTTAAAAATTTATAAAGGTTTTGTTCCATTTCGGTTTCTTTTTGAAGAAATTCATATCGATTTGGTTCGGTTTAGAATTAATAACGGTTCTTTTCGGTTTAAAATCTTTTTAATATATATTTTTTTTACTTAATTTACCGTGAGGATTATTTCATATCTAATTAACTTGTAATTTGCCTAATCTCTATTAAATTGAGTATATAAAGTAAAAACAATAAACTTGGCATATAGATTGATATGGAGATAATGGCGATTTAATTGTGAAAAAAATTCTAATTTGAAAACAAATCCCGAATTTAAATTGCCAACAATGAAAATTAAAATTTCAATTGGTTAATAATTTCAAATTATTTTCAAATGAACGGGTTTAAACCTATTCAAAAATATTTATAATGGTTGGGTTCGCTTTTTATAACGGTTCAGTTACGGTTCCGAAAATTATAACGGTTCGTTCCGGTTAGGTTCTAAGTCCTGGATAAATCTAATATGTTCTCTCAAATAGATTTAGATAGAAGTATTTAGGCAAAATTCAAGCATAAAAAATTAACATAAACAATTGCATATCATGGTAATTAGCTTGACCAAATAACAATATAATACAACTGTAGATAAATCTTTGTCACACACTTTAAAATTTTTTATAATAAATTTGGATTCACTAATTTAAGGAATAACTAATTTTTCTATATTTTTGCTAGGTTAAGTATTTTACCATTTATTACTCTAATAAGATTAACAATATAATATTTAACTAAATATGGTAGATAGTTTTGTCACACACTTTAAAAATTTTTTTAAAGGTTATATATAATAAATTTGGATTCGTTAAAATTAGTTTTATATTTAAGGGATAACTAATTTTTCTTATATGTTTTTGCCAGGTTAAGTGTTTTACCAATTATTTATTTTATTTTGCTTTAAAATAAAAAAATATTTACAGTTTCGATTTTAGAATAATCCCGCAAATCTGCAAAAAGAGTTTTTCTAAAAGCGTCAGCAACCATGAGCAAAAAATGGGAATTCTCAGCACGAGCTCTGCCCTTGGATTGAACGTAGGAACGAAAATTTTGGGGTAAATCGAAACGAATTACCAAGTTACACCTAATTCAAGGAAACATATTTTATAAGTTTTAGGTAAAGGTTTGATTGAGTCAAGTAATAATAATTAAAGGAGCAATAAGAAGTCCTATACATGAATGTGATATTAAGCAATAAATGAAAAGACTTTATATAAGGCTTCATTTATAGTTGACGCAATAAACCTATAGAGTTTATAAATCTTTTAATGATACTGACTAATACTTAATTCATAACTTCGTCAGCTGCTATAAAGTCTCATCATGTCCATTATAAATAAGGCCATAGGCATATTCCTGCAATACTTATTAAATGAAACAACGAATTAAACGTAGTGATAAAAAAATTAACAGTTTTATAAGACATATACCGTCACTTTATTAGGATAAATTTAACAAACTTGGGTATATCGATGCCTTCTTCGATGACTTTGGTTCCTATAAGTATATTTAATTCACCACGTCTAAACTTTGTGAGCACATCTTGTTGGGATTTGTGTAACATAAAAGCAGCCTCGCACATTTTCTTCTGGCTTTGCATTCCGTGACCTATTATGTAACCTGATCTAAAATTATTAATAGATTAATTTGAGAATTAATAGTTTGGAGATATATATTATACAAATAATAAGCATGTTTATTTAATAACCTTATACCTGAAATAAACGGTTAAATCGATTGTCTCAGGATATAATGAATAATGAGAATTTAATTTTAACTCATTATAAAGAATAAATGTAATGTTAAAACCATATAAAAAATATAATAATTTCAATCACTAAGTACTAGATGGGTAAATTTTATAGGAAATATTAATGTCTCACTATATTAATATAATGTTCTCTTAGAAATTAAGTTTATCATAGAGCGTAATTATAACTTGATAAAGGATAGTTTGTGACTAAGTTTAGCGACGGTGTTGAGAAACAAATTGAGTATTATAGCAGTGAACCGGGTTTCGACAAATATTATGGCCGTAAAGTTGTTTTTCTCTGTCAAAAGAAATATAACATATTGAGTAATAGTTATTATAATATAAAGATCGATGAAATAATTGAATTCTTTAAAAATACAATAAAACAATTTTCAGCACCTAATTAGCTAAGAAGAACCGCAAATTTAATTTAAAAATAGAGCATATAAATTAGCTAACTTTCTTTAGTTTTATTTTCTGTTTTATTATTTTTTTCGTCTGCATCGTCACAGGCATGAAGTTCAAGTATTTTAACCAAAGTTTGCAATTTAGAGGTGCTCAATAAAAGAAGTTCTTTCATAGATAGCGTATCATTAGTTATATGGTTTAGTTTTATAATTATATTGTTGACTATGGAGGCTATGTAAGAAAAAGCGTCCTTGATATCCAACTCTTCGCATCTAGCTTGCATTTTATGGAGATCCTTAGCTAGAATTTTGGAAGCCTAAATTTAATCATGTTGTAGATTATCAAGTGTAAATCAACTCGGTCCAAGAAAGAGTTAAATTATAAAATAAATCATTTTAAAATTATGTTGTCCAGACATACATATACATATTATCTTAGTTCGTTTTTATTTTTGGTGAGGGTATTTTGGTAAAACACTAGATATATAAATAAATGGCGAATTTTATTTTAATATTATATAAAAGAAAAAGTATATCTTAATTATTTGAAAAGGAACAAAGATAAAAATATATCAACTTCGTTTTTTTATAGCCAAAAACCATGATAATTTCACGATTAAAAGGTTATTTAAGATAATCTACTAATCAAAATAAATTTAGATAATATAATCAGAGTTGTTAGGAGAACGTTTAACTTCCAGCTGTAGAAGTAACTTTGCTACTTTTAAAATATGTGGCGGGAGCATATCACGCTACTTTTTTAGAATAGTTAAATCAAATCCAACTTCTAACTATACGCCAGATTTATTCATTTTAAAATATTTTGACCGCATTTTTACCCGCCGAGTCCCCACCCCCATTGTTTTAATTTGAATTGGTTCATAAATTAGTTACGAATTTTTTAATATGATTTTGTGAATTAATATATTCAATGCACTTGTCCACAGTGCAAGATATCTATATTTAAATTAATAACCAACTTAAGTTAATCAAGTTTCGGAATCATGTTTGTAATCCAAATTAAAATAGTTAATGGGGGGTGGGAGGGTAAAAATAAGGTCAAACATATTTTTTTTAAAACAAATCTGTCATGAAGTAATGAGTTTAAAAAATAAACCAATTCTTCGAACAATGGATAAAATAGCAAGTTAAAACGCTAGTCGTCATCACTACAAGACTTTGGAAGGTTATATGATGTTAATTGACATGCTAAAATCTTATTTAAAAGATAATAATTTTTCAAAATATTCAACAGATAATTAATATATCTGATAGAAGAGATGTATTAGTGGTTAAACAGAAGTTACATATATTTGTCATTCTATAACACAATTTCGTTTTTATCCGCAGATTGCAGCTCAACTCTTTACAAATCAATATTTACAGACTCTAAAATTGCTTCGATTGTAAACACTAAAAAAAGCACTGCAATTGCAAAAAAATAGTTTAAGACCATTTTAAAAGATTTATATGCCACATAATGCCGATAAAAAAGGGCATAATATTTTACCATTTGATATTGAATCAATAACAATGAAGTGATATAATGAGTTTAATAGATAAACAAATAAAGGTGAAGGAACTTTAAAAATTATGAATGGACATATTGTATGGGCAGATCTCATAAAAAATGTCCCTGCAGGATGACTTTCACTCGTTTTTTCTTTAAAACATCCTTCAATCATTTTTTGAAGACCAATTAGCAGAGGCCTATTTAGGTATGGTCCCACTGTATGTTATGACTTGATAAAATAAAAATACTTGAATCCAATGAAGTTGTAATAATCGGCTTATTATCAATTATGGAGGATATGATTGGCATAATAAAGCCTCAGAGCAAGGATTTTACGGGACGATTGTAAAATCTACGTTATTCAGACATTGACCAGATTGAAGCATACAAAGAGATAGCTCAAAAATAAAAACAATTATCCAATATATTGAGAAATTTCAATATTATATATAAATATCTAAAAGTCATTAAATGATATATTAAAGTTCGATAATTCTGGACGAATTGTAGATAACTATCAACTTGAATATAAAAATATCGTAATTTGTATTTTCAATTCCCTATTTAAATGCGTAGGAGAGAAAATTTAGTTTAATCAATAAATGTTGGCGATTAAATAGTTCTTCGCTAAATTTATTAGAAGCTGAATTAATGATAAGGCAAAATTTTCATAAGAATTGTGATTCGCAAAATTTATTTCTAAAGATAAGAATATTTAACTTTTTGATTTTATAAATATAAAAATGTTTAAATAAAGATGTTAAATTTGTAATTTGATTGAATAAATTCACGCGTTTGTCCCGCTATTTTAAATTTTTTATTATTTTAACTATTGAAAGTGCCACGAACTCAATTTTTAAAACTGGTCTCGGGTCTTGCAGATCTCTAATAGGTATCAAACATAATTGATTTATAAAACGGTTGTAGTAGAAAAGATTGCTATAAAGGAGATATAAAAGCCTTAAATTGACATTAGAAAAAAGATTAGATAGATAATAAAAATGAAATTTGCTAAAAATTATTATTAAAAAGTTTAACTATCGGGGTGGATTCAAGGGGCCAGACCTCACTTTTTATAAAAATTTCGGGCCGGAAAACATGTGCAAAAATTCATAACGAGCCAGGCTTTGCAGATCTCTATAATGGATGGATCATTTATATGTATTTTATTTCAATAAAAAAACGTTATCCTATTTAGAATGAGTTCTGGGACCGGAACTTCAAATAGAAGCAGAACAAACTGTTGTAAATCTGTTAAATACATTTTATAAAATTATAAGGGGTGCTTTTATGGAGAATTATTTATTTAAATTTTATTATCAAAGGAGAAAGTTGCATTAGAAGTCGGCATAAAAATCGAGTATAAAAAGAATTAAAAAATGTATAATTTAAAATGTAATTTATGATACTAAGAGCATTTGTTACTTTATAAATAAAAAAAAACTTTTTATAAAAATGCTTAGTTGGAATCACAAAATTATAAATTTAAAAAAAACAAGTAAAATGTTTGATTAGTTTTAAATCTATAAAGATTGATTGATACATGGATGGATTTCGAATTTTAAAATTATTAAATTAATTAGTTACGCGTGTTATAAATATATAATTTCTCTCAAATTTTATGAGAAAGGGGCAAATTTTTTATGAAACAGTAAACAATATAATGTTTTAACTTTTTAATATTCATTGTTTTATTGAATTAATTGTGTTTATTTAATTTTTCTGTTTATGAAAATCACAACCTTTATAAAAATTTTAATTTCATAATAGGCTCGACGCTGTAAGATTATCTGCGGATTAACTTTATGTTTGCAAAACTTTTATAGGCATTAAAAGTTTGGGGTGTTAAAGTTATAATTACGATACGAGTTGTATCATTAAGCGTGGGTTATTTTTCAAAAATTTTAATTTTAGCTATTTACCGCACCCACGAACAATTTTTTTTTAAATTTCAGTTATAAAAATATATATAGTTTATATAGCAAGATTATTTGTATCTTTTAATATATTTTTAACAAAATTCTATTGACGACGATTCTAATTAATTTTCTATTAGTTAAACCGAATTTTTTTAAATTTTGATATAAAAGAGGATTGTTTTAGTTGGAAATTAGAATTTTCGCTTTTGATTTTACCTTTCTAACTGAAATAGGCGAAGCATTTTTCTTTTCAGAGAAGATTTAGTCAATATAATTTGAATCCATCTTGTAAAAGACCTAAAGGGAGAACGAAAAGGTAAAATTAAACTAGTTTGCCAAAATCACCAAAAAGGTCGTCCTAGTATTAACAACCCATGATAAAAATCCACCTCAAATATCTTATAATAATTCATCCATAGCTAGCCCATCTTTGTTCCCTAATAAGGTGGAACATAGATGGCTGCCGGTGGAACATAGATGGCTGCCATGAGTCTTTTCCTAATATATAAATCTAAAATTAATGTAATATGTGACAACGATCAAATTTCATAATTTTGACTTCGATCTGAAAAATTGACTAAACATTGGATTAGCAAAAATCGCATTCCTTGGAAACGACACCGAACCAGCCACCGATTGAGATCAGGCGGCGGTGGGGCCTATATAATTTTTAGAATGCTGTTTAATTATATTTATATGATAAATTATTATTTAAATATTAACATTAATAAAATTAAAATATGAATTGTATTCTATTGCTATATATAATAGAATAGTGTATATCTTCATTTCTACATAATATTACATTTCCACAAACTATACATATTTATTATTTTTATGGATTTGCACCTTTTAAACCACCTACAATTATGAAATAACAACTCTCTCTACTAATCATAAATCAAGTTTGTCTGGAGGTACTTTGGAAATCTTATTTTGAAGAATGAAAATAAGAAAAGCACAATAATGCTTAAAATTGGGAAACAAAGATGAAGAAGAATCGGATAAACATAATCCATTTTCACAATAATTTATTTTAATTTTAGACTTATCTTTACTTATATATAATTTATATTTTAGTTATGAAATAAAATGTAAAAATATAAGTACAAGTAAACTTTTTAGGCACTTAGTTAATGTTCATAAAATATCAAAAAAAATTAATAATAATAAATCCATTCAAAATTTAAAAATGTTTTTAAAGCCACCACCAAGATGTAGCAACAATATATAAGATAAAAAATGACTCTTAGATTAGTATTATTGTTTATTATTTAAATTTTTAACTGGTTAAATTAATTTGATTAAGTTTCATTTTGAAAGTTCAAAACAACTAAATTTTTAGTTTGATTATCAGTTCTATTTTGAGATCTTTATAATTTATTAAATTAATTATGTAAAACTTTATTTTGAAAGTTAAAAAATAAATGAAATTTTTTAATTTGTTTCTTTCCAGCTCTAATTTATTTTTATTTTTTTTAAATATATTAAAATAAATATGAAACCCAATAGGGCGAAATTAGGGGAAAATAATTGTTTCTTACTAAATCTTTTTTTAAAAAGGGTCCAAAAATATATTTTGCAATAGCTGTGCTTTTTTAGTGTGTTTACAATGAAAATGTGAAGCAATTTTTTAGTTTGATTTGTAAAAGGCTGAGCTGCAATATGCTGATAAATAGCGAAAATTGTGTTATATAATGATAAACATATGTAACTTCTGCTTTGACAACTCTTTTATCTATATCTTTTAAATAAGATAAATGTAATTTTGTCTTAACATCTCGATTTCGCCCTCTTTAAAATCGGCTAAATAGAGCTGTTTAACAACATTACATTCACACATAAACATTGAAAATATTTTAAATGAGATTATTAGCTTTTGGAGAATAAAGAAAACAAAATAGGCTAAATATTCGTGAAGTTAGTTGTTTTTAAATAGAAAATATTGCTATTTTTATGGCAATGGTTCGAAGATAGATGGTAAATAAAAAATACAAATATCAGGATCAGATTGGTTTTTTATGAATATCAGATCGGAGAAAAATTTGCGGATCGGCATGGCTGTTAATCATTAAAAAATATGAAATTTCCATTTTAGAACAATATTTTTTTTTCTGTATAATTATAAAATTCTCATGATAAATATATCTCGAGGGTACGAAGTACGATCATAACGAGATCGTCAGTATGAAAAGGTGGTCTGATTTTCCACTGTAATACTATATTTTTTAAAATTTTCAGTGCTTGCAGATATATCAATTACCACTAAATAAAAAAATTAACTTTATAGACCAATTTTAATCCTTTTGTTATTTTTTATTTATTTATATTTTCCCGGCCTAAATGAATGATTTTTTAGGAGCGTTAATTTTTTTTATTTATTTAAAAAATACTAATTGTTTCTCAAAATTATTATTTTATAAATTAAAAACGTTAAAATGCTAAAGGGGGTCGCAAAAAAATTTTCTCCAGCAAAATATAAACTTTTACCAAACTTCTCTTGCAATTTGAAAATTATGGCTTTGCAACCAAAAAATTTATTTTTAGGATAATTTGATATTTTATTCAAAACAAATTATATATAATATTTCTTTTCTCCTATAGAAGATTGATTATGAGGGAAATTGAATAAATTTAAATCATAACATAAGTATAAGCATTTTAGGTCGGGCCCTCTGTAATTGATATTCTGATCTGACGAGTAATGGGTATAAATAATTTTACAAGAGCGGGTGAATTTGAGAATTTTGGGAAAAAATAAATAATATTTTATAAGTTTGAAATATATATAAAATAAAGAACTTATACCCAAACAATTAATTCATGAAATTTGGGCGGCAGATAATTATTTATAAGATTGGCGCGGAAATTTTTTTAAAACCCGTGGGCGGCTAGCAAGTTAAAAGATTTTTAAACAATGGGAGGTGGGCGGGCGAGCAAATTAAAAAATATTTAGAACAATGAGCGTTACAAAAAATTGAATTGTGTTAATAGGAACATTTAATTCAGAATAAAATCGTAGAAAGACAATTATTTGCATCTTCAAAAGCTTCAGCAGATAGTAAATTCATTTTAAACAATTACATGCATTTATCAATGTCAAGGACATAGATAATACTTGTGTTGTTATCTATTCTTATTGGAATGTTATTTTTTATTTACAAACTGATTAAAATAGATATAGTATTAAATTAACAGCATAAGAAAAAAAATATTAAGTAATATTATTTAGGTTTTATAATTTAAATCTATAATATTAAATAATTTACTACATTGAGATTAGAATAATCAAAATATAATATTTTTTCATATAAAATATCTAGTACAATTTAGTATTTTACAAGAAAAATTATTTTGGAAAAATCAAAGTCTTATTCTTTCACTATAATTGTATTAAAAATATTGATCTAACCATTTTTAAATAAAATCAGTGTGTGATTTAAACAGGGATCTTAATCTTGATTTGTATTAACCAACCCTACTAAAAATCAGCTCAATCTCAGTTAAGCGTTGAGGTACGAGTTAATTTATGCTTTTTTCAAAGTTGAGTAATATTTCAAAAAGTACCTAAAGCTGAGGTAAAAGAATTCGATTTAGTCATTTTATAGCCATCTAAAAATCATCAAAAACGGATAACTCTACCCCAACTATAGCTCTGAGTGATAATATTTATTCTTTCTTCTTGTAGATATAATTTCTCTGAAGAGAACGAATAGTTGCAGATTGTTATCCTTTTAGGAAAATACTATCAATAATTATTTATTATATGGCTAATAAATACTCGAGTCCTGCACGGACAGATCCAAAGTTCGGAAAGCGATTTTCCTGCTATCAGTAAGATTCGTATCTTACGTGATAAAAGCGTTTTCGCCCTCTGGTTGTGGATACAACAGAGCTACGCTAGGTTTTCCTCAAAAATCCATCAAACTGGTATAAGGGGAGAAAAATGAAGAGCCCTTCACACGTTTGTGGGCAAGCCGCACGTACTTGTACGTGCAACAGTCCGAGAACTGTTACTTAAACGTCTATAGGCTAATAGACAAAAAGAAATGGGCAAAACAAAAGCCTATACCCAAGAACTGCAAAAATAATTTAATTACTTTAAGGGTGGGTGGTGACTAATTTTAAGTTTAACATCTTTAATGTAAGCCTTGATAATTACTATCAATAATTGAGAATGTGTTCATATCAATTGAATTAGAAATGAAGGTAAAAAGAAAAGGTAATTTTTATTTATCACATTTTTGAATTATAATTTTGAGAGTAAGGAAAGGCTCCATGATATTCTTGCCTGGATGGTAGGCACAGATGTATTTCACGAAAAGATTATGTGATGTGTGTAGAATTTGTGTCTTAAGTAAGACCATAAAGATCTTAAACGCAATAGAGGTGAGAGCTATAGCCCTATAATCTCGAAAGTTGATGGGATTAGGGATCTTTGGAAAATTGCACATCATTGATAGGTTCCAATCTTTAGGAGTTATCCCAGAAGACCATACCTTATTAAAAATAATGGGCAGAAAACGTGGTATCACGTCTGATGCAGCTTTCAGTTGTTCCCCCATTATATTGTCCAGTCCAGGAGCTTTATGATTTTTCAGTTTCTTTATGGCAGCAGATATCTCAGCCAGTGTAAAATGGGACAGATTGAAAGGTAGTATATTGTTCCGGAAAAACTATCGTGGGTTTTCTAGATTCAAAGACATTCATTCTGTCCATAGGGACATTTGATCATCCTGAAAATATATAACTTTGCTGTTCTCTAACCATATCGATGGTAATTCTCAAAAAAAAAAAATTTTGATTTGCAGAAATTATTGAGTATGTTAAATAGTCTTCCTACTCTCATATCTTCATTAACCTCAAAGACATTCCTAGCTACAAAGATTCTTCTATCACTCCTTAAGGACCTCTGGATGGTTTTCCATAGTTCTCTATCAAAGTAATTTGTGCAGCGAAGCTCCTCACTCATCATTGAAGTTGTCATTGATATCCATTCATTCCTAATCGGGGCATTGTTATTTGTTAAGGCCCTGCTCACTTCCTGAATATCTTCTTTAAACATTAACCAGCATTCTTCAACCATTTTAGATAGGGTTATGTCCTCAAATCTAATGACCTTTTCACACAAATTATGGTTAAACCTATCTCTAATTTCTGGTATTTGTAGATTTCTAATATTTTGTCTACTAATTATATTTATTGGGAAGTTAATTTAATAATTTATTTGTAGAAGATCAGACTTCAATTATGTGATCCAGACCGTTTTTAGCAAGCTTTCAGTCTATGTCCTATCTCAAATCAATAATCTCACAGCCAAACGAAATTTTAGCTCATTAGAGTAATATTATTTATAAAAGGAATTTACTTATAAAAATAAACTTTTTTTTACCCTTTTTCACTGTTAAATAATTAGTTATTAATTAAGGACTTAATCAAAATAATGTTAAATTTTATATTTATAGGTAAGTCAATATTGAAAGGTTTTGTCATGCATTATCTAATAATTTCTTCATATTCATAAATTAGCGCGGGTAAATATTTTTCTCAAAAAATATCGCGAGTATATAATTAACATATAGATGGCGCTGAAAATGTTTTAATGCAAAAAAAAAAATTTTTATAGTTTAGAAACATATTAAGGCAATATAATTCATTTAAAAAGTAATGTGCATTTTTAAAAAAAATCCATATAAATATTTATTTTTAAAATATACCTAAAAACTTGTTCCAATCGATAAAAAAAAAGCTGTTTGTAATAAAACGTTTATATATAGCGCCATCTATACCTCTAATATTTTTTGGAAAAAAACACTAATTTTTAAAGAAGTTATCAGAAAATTAGCTGAAGTAGTAATTTTAAACTTTCAACTGGATATGAGATGATCATGCATAATTATCAATTATTGACTTTATAAATATAAAAAAAATATTAAAATTAATTTAGGTTTTAATTAAAAAATAATATTTAATGGCAAAAAAATGTGTAATTTAAATCACATTCTCTAAAAATAATAATTATCAAGCTAAAATTTCGAATATAACTTAAAAGAGGTCATCCAACAATTTACATATTCTTAGGGCATTATTTAAACTCAACAAAAAGATAATTTCAAACTTTTTATTAATTAAATTGTTTATCTATAAAATATATGAAATTAATTTATTTTTATTATAAGTATCTATGAATAATATATAAAAAAATATATAAGAATCATATCTCATTTCTAAAGACATTATTTGAACATATATTTTCTAATAGCAATACAAATTTTAGCCCTGAAATTTACCTTGGATATTCAAATTTCTTTGATTCCCAATATATAAAAACTGATAATTCTTTAGATTAATTAAATATAACTAAATCAAAAATTGGTTATTTAGATATTTTAAAATATATGAAATAGGAATGCTCTAATACTGCATGAGGAAGTTAAAAGATTGTGCATCAATTTAAGTTATAGTGAAAAATTAATATATACTTTTCTTATGGATATTATACAAATATTTTATCATTTAATAATTATAAATAATGTAGATATGGTAAAATATGCAATACACCACAAGGAAAAGAATGTAATAAAAGGTAAAATTATTTTTTTTATTTTGGCTAAAACTGGTTCAACTTAATATAACTTTTTTTATAAAGGTTCTTTTTACCCCTTTAAAAAATAATTATATTGATTCGGTTACAATTAAGATATAAGGTTTATAAAGGTTTAGCAGTTCATTCTGGTTGATTCCAGGTCCCTGAAATAAAGAAAAAAATGTGACAATATTATTTAATAGTTTTTGATTTTACTTTAAAAAAAATTAATCTCATTACTATATATATTGTAATTCATATATAAAAATAAACCAAATCATAATAAAGAAAAAATTTTTTTTAAATTTTATTTTGAAGCATGTAAAAATTATCTAATAAAATTCCTAAAATTTAGTCTACTGTGCATGTGGTGAAAACATATTAGACTATCACCTTACCATGTATGATTTAAAAAAATGTATACATAACTCTTATCAGTTTATGATTTTTAACTAAAGTGATAACTTATATTATTAATTTTTCATAAAACAGGAAATTTATTTTTATCTAAATCTGATAAACCAGAAATTTTATTTTTATCTACTGTATACATTTGTTATGCTTAAGATATCTGGAAAAATTAAAATATTTATTACCATTAATGCACACCAGGGGCCATACAATAATGCTATATTAATCAATTGTTTGAGTATAGTAATGTGAATGCACAATCTGTTCCTATGCTCCTCTTTATCATCGGCAGCAAATTCTTTGCCAAGATTATCCTTCAAGCCATAAAATACTAGTGTTTTGATACTAGAATTCAATAATGAAATAACATATTTATCCAACCATTGATGAAAAGGATGAGCCTTCAATTCAAATATATATATCATTTCTTTTGGTTTAGTGCTATATTTATATATGTCTTCATAATTTAGTGATGTTTCAACACTACTATTCATGACTAGTTCTAAATGTTTTACATTTTCACCAACTTTTGTATAATGGCATTTATTATTAATGACACTGGCAGTTAACCCAAGGATATGGGGCCTATGATTTGATTCACAGAATGTTTCATCCATCACCAATTCCATAATTTTTTTATAAGGATGATTTTTTATAGCATGATGGCATTCATCAAATACAATCAAATTTACTTTTGATAACTTTAAGAAGCCATGGTTTAATATATTTAGAAATATTTGAGCTGTCATGACCAATACCTTAAATTTTAATAATTAATATAAAATATGCTTGATCCAAACTTCATATTTTCTAAATTGTGATTCCCATTGATCTTCTTTCCAAAAATCAACTGACATTGAGCCAGTAAACTGGCCAACTTTAAGATCTGTATGTTCTCTTACATAATTTCCTTGTTGATAAACCAAAGGTACTATTAACAATTTTTTATATAATTGAATGCATAATTATACATACCAGAATTGACAATAAAAAATGTCCTCTTTCCACCTTCTTCCCATTTAATCCTAATATCTTTTGACTTTTCTTTAATCAGGAGTATTGCTATGTAGGTTTTGCCAGTTCCCGTATTTAAAAATGCTATAGTGTTTTTCTTTTTAGACTTGGATAACAATTCCAACTAGAGACAAGTATATTAAATAAACGTAATAAAATTTAATACTTGATATGATCTCGGAGTAAAATCCGTAGTAGAAAGATTTGGCTGGTGTTTTATGTCAGATTTCATTTGCCTGGTATCTATCATATTATTTAAAATTGGTGCGACATTATGCAAAATAATTTTAAAACATTGAAGAATTCAAATTTAAAATCGATTTAGAACACAAAAACAAAATAGAAATATTAATTTATTTTTAATTTCTGATGGTTATGCACTTATTAATAATATTTATAAGTTTATTGGTAACAAAAAAATATTATTCGTTATTTAATGCCTTATATATTAATGATGATATTATTATAAATATATAAAATAAAAATATTTATTTCTAAATGGATATTATCAAAATATAATCCATTTAACTAAACAAAGGGATGGGGTGGTTGAGTTAAGGGCCATTTTACTGTGTTTATCAAAATTAGTGGTGTATGGGGGTGGGGCAAAAAATATAAAATATTTTTGTAGGTATAAGTACTCTAGATGTGTGTATCCAGTTCTCTCTCAAGAAGACTCTATATTATAAAAAAAATCAAAGATATATTCATATCTTTGAAAATTAGATTTCCAGAGAATTTTTATGTAGCTTTGCACAAATTCATATTTTAGATTCGATGTTCTTTATTTATTTTCATCTTCTCCGATTAATTTTTTTCTATGCCCCTCTACCACCCAGCGTCTATAAGCCAGAAAATTAGATGGCGGCGAACCCCCCCCCCTACATAATATACCTCTATCTTCCTGGAAAATTTCGTGGCCATTATTCGCCAAACCACGATGATATAGGGATATTAATAAAAAGAATCTTATAATAAGCTACAATTTCTAATCTTAAAACCAATTTTTATTTACATCCTTTCAGACCTATTTAGGATATAAAAAACCATTATATATATAATTCTTCTGTTTGGGCCATATTGAATAAGAAGAAAATATAAACTGGTAATCTTCAATAACTTTGGATGTTTGCTAATTATTAAATAAAGAATATAATTAAAATTTGCTTGTCTATCAAAATCTTTGTTACGATCTTAGTTATTGTAATATATTTATTGAATAGCTTAAAGGAAACTAGATAAAAGATGCAAGACAGAGATTGTTAAATTATAATAAACGAAAACTCCATTAACGCAATATTCAAATGTAAAATAATTATTTAACAACATAAATCCTATAGCGTTTTTAGTATGCTACCCATTTTCCCACACTGATAAAGCTGCTTTATTATCTGACGTTATCAGTGCGATGGGACAATAACTTGTGCATACCTCCACAAGTCCAACATTCTAATCGGCTTTTCTTTACCCAAAATTGTTCAGTATTTCTTTCATACGGTCTAATTTTTGGCTTTTCTTAAAGTAATTCTCCGTACCTCTGTTGAACTTCCATTCGTGCCGCTTATATCCATCTTCTTGACTCCAAGATCCATCTACTTCCCGGATTTCAACCTTTAGAATCTTATTTCCTATTCTAAAATAAGATGCCATCTATAAAAGAATTACTATATAAATATATTTATATTACTCAATATTCTAGTGAATTTTTATGATCCTTTTATAATCCATTTTATTATATCAAAATTATAATTCGTAATTAGGTTTATTTTCATTTTATTCCTTTATAAATTATGATTCTCATAATTCTGTCTATCATCAATTTCATTCCATCAGAAATTATGATTCGCATAATTGTGTCTATCATCAATTTATTCCATCAGAAATTATGATTCTCATAATTATGTCTATCATCAATTTATTGCTTTATAAATTATGATTCCCATAATTATGTCTATAATCAATTACATTATATCAGATTATTTTCATACTATCATCAATTTATTCCTTCTTATCTAATATCCATCTATTGCCCCATGCTTCTGGTCTTACTTGTTTAATGTGCCTTGTCCAGGTTCCTTTTTATCCTTCAATCTCTACCTCTACTCCATTTCTTCCTAAATTTTTCTTTACTACACCCTTCCCCCAGTTAATTGCACCATCAAACATAAGCATCGACACTAAGCTTCCAATTTATTATTATTTAGACTTTTTATCTGCTCTATTTTTTCTTTCAAAAAATCTAATTCAGTCCTTGTTTTCCTACCTAAAAATATCTCAGTTGATGACTTTCCTTTAGAGTTGTTGTAAATTAATAACAATAACCACCATTTTCCTTCTCCATATTTTTCTTTCTTTAACCAGCTTTTAACAATAGCTAGCATTCTTTCAGCTTGCCCATTACCCATTACTTCTCGGGTAATGTGGTGGCGACAATAAATGTTTAATATTCCACCTATCACAAAATTTGTCAAAAACTCTACCTTTAAACGCTGAGCCTCCATCCGATACCAAAGTTTCCATTAATCCATATTTACCTACAAAATCTTTTATTTTCGTCAAAGCTACCTTTGTTGTTAAACCTGAAACCTGTTGACAATCTATCCATTTAGAACCAGCATCTACCATGATAAAATATTTTCTTTTTTCATATTCTAAAAAATCTATATGTGTTACCTGGAATGTTCGTTCCTGGCCATTTATCTTCTTTATTTTTTGCTGGTACATTAGCCCACATGTTACAAGTATCACAGCTCTTAGCCTCTTCTTCTATTTCACTATTCATTTTAGGCCACCAAATATATTCTCGTGCATTATTTTTCATTCTCTCTATACCTTGGTGTACGGCATGTACTGCTGCTAAAACTTCTTTTCTTAATACCAAGGAATAACTTAACGATATACTCTCATTAGACAATTGTCTAAATTCATTCTTAACCTTTTTAAAAGATTTGTCTTCACTTTCCAATGCTTTAATTCTCATTAATTCTTCATCTTGTTTAGATATGTTATCTACTAGTTCTAAAGTTATCGGTTTCTCTCTAGTATCAACTTTCAAAGATCTTATAATAATATTATTTACTTCCTCTTCCGCGAATCTTTCTAAACTATTAATTCTGGATTCTCTTTCTTCCTCTTCTGTTTCTTTTATGAACAATCTTGATAAAATATCTGGTAAACAATTTAATTTACCTTCTCTGTATCTTATTTCAAAAGCGAAATTACCTACCAATAACAACCATCGTTGTAGCCTGTGTGACATCATTAATTCTTTATTTTCTTTCTTAAATAACTAAACTAACGGTTTATGATCCTTATATAATACAAACTTTCTTCCAATCAGATATTCTTTGCATTTGTATAACTCGAACTTAACTTCACCTTCTCAATAGTTGAATATTTTTTTAGTGCAACTAAACCGTCTCGATAAGAATAAAATAGGTTTCTCAACATTATCTGTTATTTATAATAAAGCTCCTCCTATACCTTTATTAGATGCATCTACTGCTAATATAATATCTAAATTCTCATTAAAACAATTCAAAATCGGCTTCTCTACCATCTTTATTTTCAATTTTTCGAAACTTTCTTTCAGTGCTTCTCCCCATTTAAACCTTTTATTTTTCTTTAATAAATCATACAACGGTGTGGCGATTTTTGCAAAATTTTGTATAACCCGATTATAATAATACGTAGCTCCTAAAAGCGCCTGTACTTCAGTTTTATTATTTGGTGCTCTCATGTTCATTATCCTATCTATATTCTTTGCAATCGGAGTAGTTTCATTTCCTTTTATAATATGTCCTCAATACTTTATTTCTCTTGCTCCAAAAACTCTCTTATTCATATTGGCTCTTAAACCATTTTCTAATATTATTTCTAAAACTTTAACTTATCTAGTATTGTGTTCTTTTTCTTTTCTACCAGATAATAATACATTATTCTTTTTAATTCCTGAAATAACGCCGCCATAGTTCTTTGAAATATTGAAGCCGATACCTTCAACCCAAATGTTAAACGACAAAAAGCAAATAATCCTCTATGTGTTGTAATTTTTAACATTCTACTTGTGTTCTCATTAACCTTAATCTGTAAATATGCGTTAGAGAAATCTATTTTAGAAAAAAAATCGCTCCTTTTAAATTTGCCAAAAGTTGTTCTATTCTTGGTAAAGGATATCTTACTGCAATAAAATAACCCAAGGATTTAGCGAAATTCTATAATCTATGCATAACCTTAAGCTATTATCTGGTTTTTTTATGGGGACTAAGGTGTCACCCAATCGCTATATTGGTCGTATTATACCTTCTTTTAACCATTTATTTAATTCATTATCAATCTCTTCTATCCAAGAAAACGGTAATATTCTTACTCCACAAAATTAGCCTGGTAATTTTCTAATAACTTTATCTCTATTTCAACATCTTTTAGAGTACCTAACTCTTCTTTAAAAACATCTTTGTATCTAATCAATATATCTTTTTTCCTTGCTGAACGTCCTCAACAACATTAGATTCTATTTTATTCTTAATATCTTGTTGCTTAGTTCCAACTGACGTTACCTCTAATGATTTTATATCTCTTAATAACTTATTCTTTTCTATATCATTTCTATATCTGATCAAAAATTCTGGAGTTCGATTTTTAAGTTCATCGAGAACTAACTCAGATAACTCAGTATTATTCTTATTGCATTGGTTTATTTCTCCAATTAATTGTTGTTCTCATGGACAGTTTCAAATAAGGACCACCAATTATAATCAGGACCTACATTCTTAATGCATTCGCTAAAATAGGTTATATTTTTAGTGTAGTAATCCATAACTTTATTTCCTTATTTATATTTAACAATTTTGTCACATAAAAACTGAAGAAGAGTCCACCCAGAGCAGGGACACCATGAATAAGAGTCCACCCAGAGCCGGGGAACCATGAAAAATAGCGCTTGGAACACTAGATTTTAAAATAAAAAATGTTCACTTTATTACTTTTTAATCTTGTATTTATATATTATTTACAAACTAAAATTAGAATATAAAATCAAAAGGTTAAGTTATAAAACGAAAAGCAAAACTAAAAATAAAAGTATAATTTGAATAAGTTAAATATATCAAAATTAATTAAATGAATGCGCGTTACATAAATTTTATACATATTACTATTTAATAACCAAAATATATAATATTTTAATCTATTAATTCCTATAATATAACATTCTCCCTCTTCTAAAAAGCCTTCCCATAATTTCATCTAAACTGTCATGGAGAGCTTGTGTCCAAATGGTTTATCGTTTTGGTTGTCAAGTTGTTGCATATGTCATCGTAATCGTTGGCTTGTCCCAATCGTCGGTTTGTTTGAGTTTGCACGTTGGTTTGTTTAAATCGTAAGCTTGATATCCTTATCGAAAGTTGTCCTCATGAATCGTGATTTTGTCATGTAGCTTGCTTGGTAGTACTCAGTCGTTATTATTATCAATTTTCAAAATTGTTATTATCATCAGTCAGTCAAATATAATTAGAAATAATAATTCATCAAGTTGGATATAAGAATAAGTTAAGAATGATAAATCAATAAGATTGTTATATAATATTTTTAACGTTTTCATTTTTTTGCGTTTTAGTGTAAGCGTTTTAGTATTTAATTTATTTTTCGCGTTTTATGTTTAAATTTATTTTTATTTATATATTAATATTTATGCAAATAAATATTATGCACGTATTACTTATAAGAGTTATTTTAATATAATTTTCTTTAATATTTGTATTATTAACTTTTTTAATCACAAATATTTCTTTAAATTCAATCATAAATTTTTTAATTCATATGTTTCAATTACATTTTGATATAGACTTAAAATTATAGTTTTATTTTCTTGTTTAGGATTTTTAATGGTTTATCTTTGTAATATTTTTTAATTATACCTAAGAATTCATCTTTAGGTAATTCAGTTAATTTCCACAATTGATCATAATTCAAGAAATCAAAAATATGAAAAATATCAATAGGCATTTCACTAAGAAATTCAACTGTTAATTCATTATTAAGTAAATATTTTTTAAGGCTTTTTATGTATTCAAATATGTCCATTATGATTGATTTACATTTAAGTTATTTTATTAAGTTAATTTATACCATAAGTTATGACTTTATCTCTGCATAGAATTTTAATTTATAATAACTTTTCTTCTTACATGGATTTAGAATTATTTGTAAATCATTATTGGTTTCACTATATAGAATTCATAGCTTATCGTTCAACTTTCATATTGGTTCTTGGTCATCACGTAGTTATATATTGGTCATCACATTGGGTTAGATATTGGTCATCACATTAGGTTAGGTGTTGGTCATCACATTAGTTTAGATATTGATCATCACATTAGGTTAGATATTGGTCATCACATTAGGTTAGGTGTTGGTCATCACATTAGGTTAGATATTGGCATTGGCGTACGCAGCGGGGGGGGGCAGGGAAACAAATCCCCTCCCCCCCCCAAAGCCAAAAAATGCAAATGCCGGATATATTTTTCGAAAATATTATTGTTTATATTAATTTATATTTGTTAATATTTATTTGTATCTCATAATAAATATATATTTAATTACATTTATTATCACATTTATCTACTAAGTTATTTTATCAATTAATTTCGATTTCAAGTTTTCCGGCGTAATATTTACTTATTATTTTCAAATTTTTAGTGGCGTAATATTTATCTACCATTTTCAAATTTCTAGTCAAATAATAATTATTTCTGAAATTTCTTGTCCAACAGGGAAAAAGAAATAGCAACCTTAAGCGTCTACATGAGCTGGAGGGGTAGGAACAGTTTGCATCCTATTTATTTGAGGGGGATAGGCTGCTTTAATGGTGGTAAGATTAATTTTTTGAAGGGTTATCTATTAAATTTTGAGATGAAATAGGACAAAATTTATTGCTGTAAAAATTAAGACTTTTATAATAGAATTATTAAAATGCAATTCATCGACCAAATCTATATATTGCAAACAATCATACACATTGTTTTTCAAATAAAACTTTCTGCTATCATTTCAGCAAGCTCTTAATGCCATAATAATTAATTCATTGTAAATAATGGAGGTTTTAATTGAATATATTATCTAAAAAATAAATTCTTTACATTCGCAAAATATTGATAGTTGGTAGTAGAGAAAGATTAATTTAAGTTATCCTTTATAATTTCTATGAAAAGGTATCAATATATTTAAAAGCAAGGAGACACCGCCGCCGAAGACGGCAGATTTGTTTAGGGGGGTAGGCAAAGGTTTTTGAAGGGGGTTTGCATCCAGTGAAAATCCTGTCATGTAGACGCTGGCAACCTTGTCCAACGAGATAGAGTCTCTGCCATCAAGCAGTAACAGCTTTTAGGGAGTTAGAAGAGCCAATTATTTGCTATTACTGAAATATCACATGGCCTGAAAGAAATATTTCCTCAGAAGCAAGGAAATTATTGGATTCAATGCTAATTCCAAATTTTATTTCTCATTAGAATGTATTATTTAATTATACAACTATTTTAAGTATTACTTTTTAAAAACATGACATTGACTTGATTAAGAAGATATGAATAGCGGAGAGCATTTTATCAGAACTCAAGGAAATTAGGGCTAATGTTGATGAAGAATTTCATATTATATATTTTATTGTTGAGTCAAAAGCAGAACTATACGTGTTTAATATTTGTCTCCCTCAACTTGTAGCAAGGCAAGCTCATCGTTAAAGCATTAATATAGGATCAGTAGAAGAGTATATCTTAAATACAGATACATTTATAACCCAAATAAATGAATTTTTAATTCATCATGCAGTACTTACTAATCTGCAAATATTACTTCCACAAAAGCCTTCCCAACCTTTTTCAGATGGTGATAGAAAAAAAAAATATTTGTCAGATATTTATTATGAAGATGTTAAAGTATCTTATGATGCCTTACTAGCTGATTAACTATGTTTATAAGATTAACTATGGTTGATATAGTCCCAAAAAATGCTATGGATGCTCTACATTATTTCAAACACATTTTAGATTATATTCCTAATGTATTAAAAGGGTTTATAAACTCTTCCCATTAGTAAACTAATGAGAGAACATTCTCTTTTTTAAGAAGAATAACAGAGGCCTTCAGAAGTACCATTTGCAGGGCACGACCCGGATTTTTTTTAAAGATTTTTTAAGGCCCGGCCTGGGTTTTATTAAAAAAATTTTCAGGCCCGGCCCGGCTTTTTTAAAAAAAATTTTTAGACTCGGCTTTTTTTAAAAAAATTTCAGGCCCGGCCAGGCTTTTTTTTAAATAAAATTATCAGGCCAGCCAGGATTTTTTTAAAATAAATTATATTTATTTTTGATTTTTATAGCTAATAATAACGATTTCAAATATAGGCTGTTTTAAAAAATACAGCCCGGCTTGGGTGTTTTTTTAAAAAAATTTCGGGCCCTGCCCGGGTATATTTAAAAGAATTAAAATACTGTTCGGCCCAGGGGTCGGGCCTGCAGGTCTCTGAAAAACATACCAAGAAGTACAATATCTGAAAGTAGATTGAAAGGTTTGGATCTTTTGAATATTTATAGGCATTTGACAACAAGCAAGAATGAGATAATTGAAAAATTAGCTCAATCACAACGAAGATTGGATTTTACATTGTAAATATATAACATACAAAATGCAATTATTCCTAAGAAGCTTTTTGTGTAAAGGCTCAAAAAATTCAAATTTCTATTTTGGGTCATTTAAGTGATTCTTTACATATAATTTTTTTATAATTCACATTAATTTAAAGTTGTGTATTAGAAATAGTTATCAGTCCTGATAAATTTATGTTTGATATTTTTAAAAAACAATAATATTTCTTGAAAAATGTTATTACCCCTCCAGACCAAATTCCTGCGTATGCGCCTGGATATTGGTCATCACATTAGGTTAGATATTGGTCATCACATTAGGTTAGATATCGGTCATCACATTAGGTTAGATATTGGTAATCACATTAGGTTAGGTTTTGGTTATCACATTAGGTTAGATATTGGTCATCACATTAGGTTAGGTATTGATAAAGAGTCCACTCAAAGCCGGGGCACCATGAATAATATAACAAAAACCAAGAATTTTAACCATGCTACCATCTAATTGTCTAACTTTTATTCTCTTTGCAATGAATCTTTCTTTTGAAGAACATTTATTAAATTCTTTTACACTCATTAAACTAATCTCGGCTCCTGTATCAATAAAAAGCATACCTCAATTTCACATTTTTATCTTAATCCTAGGGCATTTACTTTTACTTATTATCTTTTCTAACTCAATTTTACGTACATCTTCTATTTCAACCTTTTTTTAAAAATATTTTTATCATCAAAATTATAATTATTCATATTAAATCATTTATATTTTAATCATTTATTCCTAAATAATTATTAAAATTATAAAAATCAGATATACTATTAATTTTATAACCTATAACATTATTCTCATCTTTATATAGTCATTTATTACACACTTCTTGAGCATGTCCTCTTTGACCACATTTTAAACATATTAAATTATTGTCAAAGAAACTCCTATAATTTGTTACTATGTGGCCCTTACGTCCACATCTCGCGCAATTGAGATGTTCGGTTAATTCACATTGCCTCGAAATGTGTCCATACTTTCCACAACTGTAACACTTAACCGACCTAACATTATGTAACGGACTTATCCTATTTTATTTTCTTACAACATTCCTAATTTTTTCTAACTCTTTATTTTCTAATTTTATAAAAGATGTTCTTCCTACTATCAATCCTAAAGTAAAACTTAAAATTAGAAACAAGAATATAATTATACTTATATTTTCAAGTAATAAATTTAATAAATTAATTTGTGTAATCATTGGCGTACGCAGCGGGATGATACAAAGGTTTAGACATTATTCGTGACAATATAGCTCAATCCCAACGAAGATTGGATTTTAAATTGTAAATATATAACATACAAAATACAATTATTCCTAAGAAACTTTTTGTGTAATAATTTATATTTCTAACATTTAAATTTTTTATACTTAATATCAAAAAATTCAAATTTCAATTTTGGGTCATTTGAGTGATTTATATCGTGGGTTATATTCACTTTATATTTTATAGTTTTTCAATGCCGGTTTATATATATAATTTTTTTAATTCACATTAATTTAAAATTGTGTATTAGGTCGTAATAAATTTATGCTTAGTATTTTTAATTAACAATAATATTTCTTAAAATTTTTTTATCCCCCCCCCCCTCCCCCAGACCAAATTCCTGCGTAGCCTGTGTGTAATATAACATTATAACGTACTTAACAAAAATTTAATCAAAAAAAGTTTAATTATTCTGCTGGAATTAATTGAATAAAGAAATACTAACACAATTATTACAAATATATAGAATAAATATGTCATGAATTAATCATATATTATAATTTTTACCTTAATTCCAAAATTTTATGGAATAATATAATTATTAGACTGAACCTTTTAATGCACTGAATTCGATAACGTTTCGGCACCAATGTTACGATCTTAGTTATAGTAATATATTTATTGAATGGTTTAAAGGAAACTAGATAAAAGTTCCAAGGCAAATTACAGAGATTGTTAAATTATAATAATCGAAAACTCCATAAACACAATATTAAATATAAAATGATTATTTAACAACATAAATCCTATTCAAATATTCAAATTACAGAGTAATTATTTAAATATAAAAAAAAATGAACAATCTTATTCTTAATAATAATATTAAAAGTATTTTGCTAAAATTTTAAACGATTTATTATATTCTATTAAAATTAATCATATATTATTAACCTCTATACTTTTAGAAAATTAACAAATAAGAATATTATTAATATTTTACGTGTGAAATAAATATTATTGTAAAAAATTAACAAGAAGACTTAAAATAAGAAAAATTTATAGTTTTTTATTATTTGTTTATAGACAGATCAATTGTATGATTATTGAATTTAAAAAGAATATAATTCGTCAAAAATTACCCCGCAGAAAAAAATATCTATCCCCAATAAATAATGCCTATTCCCTCAATAAAATATCTACCTCAATATACCCCCCCCCTCCTAAAATGTCTATATATTTTGAAGACATCTGGCACCTACCTACTCCGGCCATGTAGACACTGCTGCCAACAGCAATTTTTGCCAGAAAAACAAAAGATTATGATGATCTTTTTAATTTCGCGCTGATTCGGTGTGAAATTTTTTGGATAATAGTATTTTTTTATAATTATATTTCTTATTAAAAGTGATAGGGTTCTTAAATAACCCCTCCCTTCCCCTTTAGCACCAATTTTAAAAAAATGTATTAGCACCCTTTATTTTCTCCCAATAACTGTTGAGAGTTTATAAAAATATTGGTTTGTTAATTTGTATATTGAGATTTTATTTTTTTTTATAATTTTTATAAATTTAGTATCGAATAGATAAATCAATTTATCCTTTGTATAATTTATAACGGTTTTTAATATAATTAGCTTTTTACTTGATATTTACTTATGTATTTTTTCATTTTTTAACATTTTTACCGATTTGATTGCTAGTATTTAAGAATTGATTACCTCTCTATCCTTGGAATCGAATTCTAAGACAAACTTTGAATTAAAAATTCATATATTAACGAGTACTATTAATTAGGAAATACAGAAAACAGTACTAATATAAAACTACTAACAATTTAGAGCTGGGTACTATAAAATGCGCTAGCCTTTCAGGGTAAAAGGTGGCTGGAGCTTCTAAAACTTTCTAATTAGCTAGGGAAGTTCTTTTTATATATGTAACAAATTATGTATATCTTAGATCTTCTATCGCGGGGTTAAAAATTAAATACTAAAGGAATCCATTTAAATAAATTTTATTTATTTTTATATTTCGCACTTTATATTTTGCTTGCTTTCTAAATTTATATAATAGAGAATGCTGTAGGGTTCGACAAATTTGAATAAAATCTATTCAAATGTAAAAACAATAAACTTTGAAAGAAAAATTGATTAAATATAAATACCATTGCGTTTTTAAAATAATTAATTTTATTAAAAAACCTTTAAAAATCTGTTAAAAGTAAATAAATACAAATACTTTGAAGAATACTTTTTGGAAATAATTTTTATTTCAAAGATTCTAGGCGCTCTCATATTAAAAAGTGGCCTTTTAGGAAATTATAGGAAAAATAACTCTTCAGTTAAAACATATAAAACTAAAAATACATATATTAAGAAATATAAAACATTATTTATTTATGCACCCATATATTATGTTGAAAGACTAATTTGCAGATAATTAACAGGATTCTAATTTATTATCAATATTTTTAAATAAATAAGTCTGATTATAAATTGAGATATACGGGCGCGGGTTCCACGTCAATTAGGCACGGAAATTTCGGCGCGTATCTAATACAGCTGCAATTTATTATAAATTTATTAGTAAAAAAAAGAATGATAAATTATAAGTCATTTTAAATGTTGGCCCTATTAATTATTTCTTCATATTTTTTTTATAAAAATCTCAATTTTATTTACATAATGTGTAATATCAATAAAAAATTTAATAATATCAAAAAAAAATTAACAATCAATATTTATACCGATTTCTTTGGTGGACCAATTTACCATATTATAAGGTATGTTGATTAGTAGCCAATATTATGTAACCCTGGAGATTTTGAGCATAGAAGAATGAAAGAAATAAAGAAAAAGAAAGATTTGAACCTCTATCTTTAAATTCTAATCTGGTTGATATAACCGAGAAAAAAAAATGAAATATTCCAAATTCACAAATTATATTTTTACACCGATCGTTATCTCTTCCCTTGGACATATGCCAAGCGGAACTTTAAAGTTCTTAAAAAATATAGGCGATAAGACAAGAGCCCTTACATCAGAACCAAAAGAATTCTATTTTTTAAAACTAAACCTACATCACTATTTTAAAATATAATTACTCATGTTTTTTGGGAACTTGTAGTCCCACCTCCGTTTTTAAATAATATTGTTTTATTTTATTTTATATTTGATATGTTAATTTTAATATTTATTGTTTAAAATTTATTTAGCGAATAGATATCTATTGAATTGAAAAAAAAGTTTAAAATCTTACATATTATTTTGGCTAAAATCTTAATCAACCGTTTTTAAAAATATGCCCAAATCAGCCGGACGAATTAATGCGTAATTTTTTTATTTTTTTATATTATAGGTATTGAAATTATAAATCTAATTGAAAATAAAATTATAAATTTCCAGTGTCATTAAATATGAGGAATTTGACTTTCCAATTATCATGGATAAATAAATATAAGTGGCTTATCATGACATTGACTTAAAAAATCAAAAAAAGAAACTAAAATGATTTTTTCCGACTAGATTCATTGAAAGCAAGAGTCGGTGAAACTCTTTATTGAACTCTATGATGTTGTATTTGCAGCACTGGAATTTTATATATAAAGCAAGGAAAAAAATTCAGCAGATGCTGAGAATTTTTTGCAGGTCATTATTAAGCCACAATTTTTAACATCTATTCAATGTGTTTATTTTTTATTTAATTATACATATGATTTTAGTAAAATGCTATAATAAATTGATTTGGATTTAAGGGCGGTTATGAATAGAGCAAAGGATTTTGTAGAAATATTAACGAATATCAGAGAGAATATGGATTTTCATGAAATATATGAGAAAGTAAAGGAGATTGCTATAATATGTTTAGGATTTAAATTTTTAAACCTAGAGTAGTTTCCAGACAATCTAAATACTCAATTATTGATGCATCTACGAGGATTTTTATAAAATAAACATTTTTATTCCTTTTATTGATACATTTGTATTTAAATTAAAGGAAAGATAATTTGTCATAATTTTAAAAAAGCTTTTATTTTCTTTTACAGGTTGAGTCTAAACTGTTAATTATGCTTGAAACACGAGAGGATATTAGGAAAATCTCAGAGTTTTATATGATGATTTAGTAGGCTCATATGATAAGTTACTATGTGATGTCTGATTTTCGTACTTGACAGAATAGAGTATTTTTTGAGACCAAAAAATGCTCTGCAGATCCTTTCCATGTATAATTGCACTTTTTTTAGCTACATTACTAATTTAGGTCTATTTTTAAAAACTATAATTTAGGATTTTAGCCAAAATAATATGCATACCTTATAATGTGATAAATTGGTCCACCAAAGAAATCGGTATAAATTTGGTTGTAAATTTTTTGGTTATATTAAATTTTTTATTGATATTACACATTTATTAACTAAAATTGAGATTATTGTAAAAAAAATATAAAGAAATAATTAATAGGAATAACATTCAAAATGACTTCTATTTAATCATTCTTTCTTTTTATACTAATAAATTTATAATAAATTGTAGGTATTAGATATGCGCCGAATTGTCACTGCGCCAAATTGTCGCCGCCCTGAATTGACGCTGCGCCGAATTATCGTCGCGCTAAATTGTCGCCGCCCTGAATTGACGCTGCGCCGAATTATCGTCGCGCTGAATTGTCGCCACGCTGAATTGGCGCTGTGCTGAATTGTCGCCACTCTGAATTGACGCTGCGCCTAATTTTCCGCGCCCAATTGACGTGATACCGCATAGCCAGGAATTTTCTATAATGGGGAGGGTAATATTTTTTAAATTGAGATTATTTCTTTTAGAGGGTTAAAAATTTATTAGATCATCATATAAAATATATTAGAACCAATCATATTTGAAAATATGATAATTTTATAATTAATTATTGGAAAATACTAAACATAAAGGGCGAATATAATACTGAAAAATATTGTAACTATGTAAAACGATAAGTTAATTAGAAACATAATATAAAATTAAGCATTTTATAATTATTTTAAAAGTTGCCAAATATCGTCCATAAATGAAAATTTATCTTTTTTGCGATTGCGCCAATTTTCTAATAATTTAAATTATGTAGGGGACTAGATTTCGATGATTATAGCTAGTCTATTCAACAAATTTTAAGATGTCATACTCTTGATGTAAATTTTTATTCTCAGTAATGATGAAAAGGTTTATTTGTGCTTGTACTAATTGGTATCATTGCCAAAATATACAGTAATTTAATATATTAGGAACACATAAAATATATTTTAAAGTATGAAAAACTTCCATATATTTCTTGGAGGATTATCTAAAAAAATGTATTTTTCATACCATTTAAATTCTAAAATTAATTGGTGAATAAAATTTAGCTAAATATTTAACTTTCGATATCAATATTTGATAAATCTTCAGATTAGAGGGGGTTATGAGATATGGTATTTATAAATTGGATAGAGTTATTTAGATGTATCACAAATCGTTTATTGATTTGAGTCAAAATTATATTTATTTATAATGAACTTCAATTAAGTCCATGTTTATATTGGAACGATTTGTTTGTCGGTAAAGTCAAACCTTGTGAAACTCAAAATCATATAATTTTGCTTTCACTTCATCAATCACATAAATCTCGAGAAATATCTGGTCGATATTATATTTTGGTTTTCTAAGTTGTAATATTGATATATTCGCGATTTTCGTCCAATCCACATTTTTGAAAAATATTGCATAAAATTGTTGGTAAAAAATAATTTATTCCAATGAAAAAAATTGACAGTCATTTTAAATCTATTAATGTATCAGCTTCTGATGAAATGTATGTTTCAGGTGATTCTGTTCTCTAAGGGCATTTTTTGATTGATATTTCTCTTATATAACTCAGTGTCTACGGTTTAGAAAATGTAAGAAAAAAGCTTTAATTTTCGTGAGATAAAATATTAATATACAAGTAATAAATGTCTAAATTAATTTTAACTTTCTGGTAATATCTAGAATAGAACATAACCTATTTGATATAGAATACTTTGCAATTCACAATTCATAAAGCCCTTTTATATTTTTTTTAAATTTTTTGCAATGGATAGGCGCCTGAGCCATTTTATTTTATTTCTCTTTTCTTTTTTTTGGAGGGGGGGGGATTATTTCACACCTATTTCTGGCTACGCGCCTGGAGATATAATATTCATATAATATTATATCCTGATACTTATTTATTATGTCAGATCTCTCCTACTACATAACTTGACGTTAAAATAAATGAGGGGCACTTTACCATTAAAAGAATATTAACATTTAAGAAGGATACAATTATTTATATTTAAAACATAATATAATTGGAGGATGAAAGCGCTCCAATATTTTTAGTTGAACACAGATTAAATTTGATTTTGGAAGATATTTTAAAGAATTTTACCTCTTATATGATTAATATGACTTATAAAGCTCTTCTATGCAGCCATTTTCTATGTATTATCCATGGAATTATTGTCACCATAATCTTTAATCTATGAAAAGTTTACAAACATATAGGCAGGGTTGGGCAAATTTTCAGAAAATTGTATTCGGAGACAGATACAGATACTTTATAAAATTTTGTATTTAAGGTACAAGATACTAGATACTTTAGAAAAATTTCAATAAGATATAAGATACAAGATACTTGTATTTTTTTAAAAAAAAAGTATCTAAGATACAAGATACTTTTTTAAAAACTTTAAATAGTCAAAATCAAAATGTATAAAGCTTTATTTTCTTATCTATAATATAAATTTATAAAAAAATATTTAAAATAAATTGTAGAAAATAACAAATTTATTATAAAGATAATGCGATATTCCATTTAATAATTATATAATTAGTAAATAATAATAAATCAGCATCATATATATCAGCATTATTTTTTAATATTATTAATTTTTAAAATGATTTATCGTTCAATCTTCGACGATTTGGTCTATTAACCATATTAGCAAAGCTAAATTATCTTTCAACGGAGGCTGAGGAAGGTAATATGGTGTTATATTTAATAAATATTTCTTTTATATATTTATAACTATTTAACTTATTTATACTCCCGCCTGTCATCTTTCATATAATTTAGGACCTCTATTTCAATATCATTTATTGAATTATTAGAATTGGATGTGGTACTTTTAAGGAAAAAGTAATCATCATCTTCATCAATTGAAGATTTTGTTGAAGTATTAATTTCAATATTATTTTTAAAAACAATTAAAACTTCATGTAATAACAAATCCTGAAGGTATTTTTTTTATTTTTCACCATCAATCCAACGATTTTTAAAATAGGGATGAGAAATAGTTGCCAAAAATGCACTTTTAAAATTGTTATCAAAATCATATATATTTTTAAATCTTTTATTTAAATAATTTTCTATGGCAATAGCTAATGGTTTGCAAATTGTAGATAGGTTTGAAATTTGTAATTTTTTTTAACGACATTTAAAATTGAAGCTGATTCTTCATAATAACAGTTGATTTCACTCTGTATTTTGTCAATCGCTATAGCCAATGGGGCCATTATATTGCAATATTCTTCTAAATATTGATTTTCAATATCTCTTTTTAGGAAATTCTAATTTTTGACATAATTTAGGAAGTTAGCCTTTAAATTTTAATAAACTATGAAGACTATCATACAAACTATTCCATCTAGTGCAACAAGGTGTAACTAATTGTTTTCCTAAAACTGCTTTGATAAGTTCTGCAGTTTTAGGCCTATTATTTGCATTCCATAGCTTAGTACATTTAGCTATTGCAGGATGATGAATTTTAGAAATGTTAGGAGAATCAATAGCTCTCTTGACATCTGTTGTGGCAATTAGACTTATCGTATGGCACAAACAACGAATGTGTTGAGGCAATGTTATTGAGGCTTCTTTAGACCCTTAAATAAACAAATAAATAATTTTATTTGAATAAAAATTTTTACTAAATTTACAATATCATAATAAATTTTAAAGAAGTATTAAATAATACTTTCAATGATTTCGAATTTTATACATTCATCATCATTGATGTCAAAGTCATTCTCTACAGCTTCCATAGAATATCCAAACTCCTTGAAAGCTTTCTTAAAGTTAGAGCCGTTATCTGTAACAGTTGCTATAACTTTTTCGTCTATACTAAAGTCACGATGAATTTCTTTATTATGATCATCTTGAAGTACTTCAAAAAATTTGCCATTAAGTATGCTTAGTTTAAATTTATTGTTATAATTTTCGGTTGAAGAATCATCTGAAGACGAAGATAAACATATTATTCTATTTTCTTCTTCCATAATTTTAAAATAGACAGATATGAAACGATTCAAATATGGTAGTTCTAATTGTTAGCAAATTGCTATATGACGACCAACGTGTAAAATTAAATTGGAGATAGGGAAGAGATAAATATAGATCTATTGTCTGAATCGCGAAGATTCTTTAGACTCAAACGGTGGAATCTATAGTGCAATATGTAATAATTTTATATATGCCATTAATATAATTTCATATATGGAATGTAATATTTTATATGCACAATTGCGATAAATATATATTTAAATATCTAATATGCATGATTTTAATTGTGCAGTAATTTTAAATGCGCATTTCTTTATATAATAAAATATTAGCCCATCTTAAACATGTAATTATAAGTTTAATCACAAAGGTGTAATAATGTTACCAAAGATATAAGAAATCATCTTAAAAGGGACATAACCCCGAAGGCCCGCAAAATAGGGGATGAAATGTGACTGCTAGAAAAAATTACCCTCGAGGTCGCAGCCTAGCCAGTCCGCTCGGTAAGATTAGTTTCTGAGCGTTTCAGTTTTATATCTGATAAAATTTTGGGAAATTCAATTTTTTATAAAATATTTCTAAACCTTTGGTATTATTTCTGTGGGATAAGTATTTATTATACATTAGGATTTTGTAAACGAGTATTTCAGTTATAATTTTGAGCTATCAAATAGGAGTCATTTGCATTCTAATAAATTACCAAATTATTTTGAATAAAACTGAATTATATAATATGCTATTGTTTAATAAAAATGATAATGGTTAACTTCATAATCACTAAAATGCAGGGGTGTCGCTAGCCTTTACAATCTCAGGGGGCTAAACTAAAAACCCCATACTCCCAATTTTGCGAGCCTTCGATCCGCTATTGTCCAGCCTTCGACCGAGTTTTATCTGATATATTATACTTTTTTAATTGAAATTTGCGTACTTTGAACAATTACTCTAAATTTCTTTTTTTGTCATTTATTATGCAATAAGAGTAATACAATACAAGACATTCCAAAAGATAATTTTTTAACACAAAATATTCATCCATTTATTACAATATTAAATATTTTCGATTGCCGATATAAATTTTTTGTCTAAAGACTACAAGTGATAAAAAAGGTTAATCCCAATTGATAATGATTTTTAAAAACCACACAAGACAACATAATTCTTAGCAACCTACATTGACAAAAGATCATTAAATTAATATAATGTTGTGTCACCATTTTAGACAATTTTTTATAGAATTGACTAATGAGGAAAAATTGACTAACCAAATCATAATTATAGAAAAGGAGAATATTAATCCAAATCATAAAACTATATTATGGAAGCTAAATAAGTAATCGAGAAAATTATTGAAATATAAAATTTCTAAAAGATTATCTTTCATTTTTAATGATAAATAAACGACTAGACAGTTGACCATTATTGCTTATCTAAATTATGCAATCAAATGCTCTAATCAACATGAGTAATCATCCTAAATTATATAACCACACAAATAATATACGTTGGTTAAATTGCAGCCATGGTCATGACACTCATATCAGAATTTATTATGTTAGATAAATTCATAAAACAAAAACACATTATCCAAATATATTGAAGCCTTGAGTTATTTACACGGTAAGGATGCCATATTAGAAATGAATCATTTATTAACTGGAAAATAAGGACCAGAGTGATATGATGAAAGCAATTAAGATCTTATATATATTATTGTCGGACCACTTATAGTTGGTATATTATATCTTAAAATAACAGTAGTTTATAATAATATCCTCATATTAAAAATTTAACTCAAGACTGTTTTTTAACGAAGAAAAATTTATCCTAAAAACAAGTAAAAAAAAGTGAAGGAAAAAAAGATTTCATAAGGATTACATCCATTGTTGGATGAATAATAAAATGTTTACTTTTTAATAATTTTTTTATTAAAAATAAATGATGGCGGTAAAGAATATAATACAAATTATTACTTATATTTATTATCAAAAGCATTGATTAATAAAGTTTATTAAAATATTAACTATAATATATTCTATAACCGTCAAATATGTATGTAAAAGTGGCATTTTACATAAAATTTTGTAATGAATTCTATAGAATAGAGGATTATCAACTATATGTCTTTTTACTTTTTATAAAGAAATTTCTTATACTTGTTTGCACCTTGGAAATATTTTTTGGAAGAGGCATGGTAATTAAATTTAAAAATGAATAATATAGTTGATTAGTGATTTTAACTCGGCTAATTAAAATATTATTTGTAAATTTTCATTTAATAAATAATATATTTATTTAATTAAGGTTATTAAATATTTTAAATAATAAAAATCAATTAAGCTTCAACTATTAATGTTAAATGATATTTAGACATTATGAGTGATATTGATAATCCATTTTTAACACAGAATTCGATTACAAGCTGACACATTTAATAAAAATTTAGATAGTCTTATTAATTTTTAAATAATAAAATCAAATCTATATATAATACATAATCAACTTATGGCGCATTTCTTAAAAAATTACGGTAATAATGAACAAAAAAGAAAGTTCTATTTAAAATTAGCACAATTCTACCTAGCAAAAACAAAAAGGACTATATGTAAAAAAAACAATTTTTTTCAGGAAGCTCAAAGTTTTCAGGGTTGAGCATTGTGCCCCTCCAACCTCGTAACGACATTATTAAGACTTACAAGGAAAAGGGGCATTTCGATATTCTCGAAATGAAATCCTATTTCAGAGACTGTTCCACACAAGACGGGACGAACGATGGTCCTAATGCTGTTAAAGTAAATGTGTAGCGATCAGTAGCGGAAAATAGCTAATTAGTAGAGGTGCCATTTTTTTCAAGTAAAGATGGCTAAAATATATTATTTATTTAGCCACTTTAAAAAAAAATTTAGATTATATTTTAGGAGAAAAATTAATTTTTTAAAATTTGAATGAATAATTGGCTTTGGTTCAGTCTATATGCGCTTGCCAAACAAAAATCTGTCAAGCATTAAGATGAGAGTAAAAAATAATTTTTCCGGCTTTCTTCAAAATGGTATTTTCAAAGAAAACCACGGGGTCGAGGTGATAGTTTTCGGCTAAAAACTCGGTTATCTACCTTTAGGAATAGGTTAAAAAGGGTAAAAATGGAGCTAGACCCAAATATATTCTAATCAGTCTATCAAGAATAAGAAATATTTTCATATTAATAAGATTGATTCTCTTTTATTAATATACACAGACATTAGAATTTCAAAGGAATATATTCGATTTTTTAAAATTTTATTTTTGTGATATATAAATTATTTCAGGGATCCAAACCGAACCTCGTTAAACCGCTAAAAACCGGTATTTTTTATCGAACCTGAACCGAACCTAAACCGCTAAAAAATTCTAGCCGAACCTGAACCGAACCGCTATAATGTCTCTGAACCGGTTCGAGCCTCATGATTTTATGCTTATAAAACAATATGTAAGTTATTATTAGTATATTGAAAAAATTTCAATTACATTCAAATTATTTTAAAAATTATCATCAATCACATTTAATTGATGAGTGTCGGTCATAATTTTTATAAAATTTAGTATAGGCATTTTATAACATTTTTTTAAAATATTTTAAGCTTATAAATTAAAATGCTTAGAGAAAAATTAAATCCAAAATATTATTATAAATGACACATCAAATCTGATATCATATTGACAGTGCCAGCTATCCAAGTTAGTGTGGAAAGATACTTTTCAACAATTAAATTTATACTATCTCCTTATAAATGTAATTTGAGTGAGACGAATTTTGAAAATATATTAATTGTGCGGCTTAATAAAAAAATTTAAGTAAAAAAAGTAAAATATTGTTCATATTAAATAATCATTGATATATATTCTTATTTTTATATTTATAAATTAAATATTATAATGTGCAATTAAAAAAATGAAGATTTTATACATGTGTTTTTTATTTTAATGATAAAATAAAAAAATATTTTCCCTATACATAATTCGAATGTAGGTTTGAATACAAAAGTGCCGATATTTTAATTTTTTACGAACCGAACCTTGAACCGCATATTTTATCTAAACCTGAACCAAACCGATATTCGTTTCGGTTTGGATTCCTGCATTATTTTACCTTTAAATGAAGCTCATATTTTATTAGTCAGCTTAATAATCGAACAAAAGTTTGATTTAAATCGTACAAATTGACTTTTATTCAGGCACCAATCTTGTAATGAAAAAATTTAAATAATGGTAAGGCTAAATGTAAAGCAAATATGATTTTATTTAATATAATCAAGAAAATCGTAATTTTTTAGCGCATAATTGGTTACGAGAACCCAAGAGAGATTCCAACTCAGGTAAAGGATTAAAAAAATTTTCACCATCACCTTCGGTAAAATCAATTTTCTTTTATCTTATTTGCGACTAAGAATTAAATTTTAATAAAAATTATATAAGTTTACTGATAGTGATAAATGTACAAATTTTCGATTTATTATTTTAAAGTTTTAAATGCTCTGCAAATATAACTAATATTGATAAATCTACTAATTTTCAAATAATATAACTAAAAATTTACCGCTTAATTTCAAATGTTCTTTAAAATAAATAATCATTTTAAAATGAAAATCTCTTTGAGAATGCATAAACAAGATTTTACGCTCAAATTTTACCTAAAATTCCAAATCTTTTGTGATTTTTATTACAAATTTAAATTTTATTTTCTTTAAAAAATATCAATTTGTGATCCTCAAATATTTTTAGCTTGTTCGTAAATAACTTACAATTTATTGATTGACGTTATATATTTATTTTATTATAAACTTTAGTATATAATCTTTAACAATAAATGTATTAAAATTTAAGCGAGTATTAAAATAGGTAAGCATCTGTTTCAATAGGCTTATCCATGACTCCATTGGTTTTAGCTATTATCTGTTCAATATTCAGAGCTTCGCCTAAATTTATAAAAAATGTTATTATAAATAGTATTATGTTTAATATGTTATATTATATTATAATAATATAAATTATATATAATATATATCAGAGACCTGAAGAGGTACCATTTGTACGGCCCAGCTAGGATTTAATTTCAGGCCAGGCCTGGATTTTTTTAAAATATATTTTATTTATTTTTGATTTTTACAGCTAATAATGGCGATTTCAAATATTTGGTTTTAAAATATAGGCCATGCCCGGATATTTTTATTAAAAAAATTTTCAGGCCCGGCCCGGGTAAATTTAAAAAATTAAAATACGGCCTGGCCGGGCTTGTAGGTCTCTGATATATATACTTCATCATAATTTTATTCCATCATATGTTAAAATATAAGAAAATAAGATTCAAATATGAAAGGATTATTATATATATAAAAATATTTTTAAAAAAAGTTAGGTTAGCTCCTTAGGAAGGAGCTTCCAATGAAACTGATATAATTTAATTTATGAATGGCAATGAGAGTTTTTGCCGAGTTGATTTACAAACAATGCAATTTCTCAAAATGATTGAATGAAATATAAAAAAAAGGAGCAGTTTATGTATAATATATAATATAAAAACGTGACATTATTATTTCATAAATTTATAAGGTTAGGTTTAATTTTCTTTTGGATGATAATTCATTAATTATTTGTGAAATACTAGGCGTTAATTTGCGATAAATATATAAAAGTGTTAGTCCATTTAAACTATTTTTGTATGTAGTTTTCCTCAATTTGAAAAGGCCCTTTCGTTTGTAGAGATTGTTATAGGAAGACACGCCAGTATTTTGGGATATACTTAGTATTTTGAGTTCCGCCTCCGCCATATGATATGAACTGGCTGCTGGCTAATCCCTATTATTCGTAGTAGCATGGGTTTATTAAACTTTTATTTTACTTTAATGGTAGGTGAAGAATTTGTGCACAGTCATCATAAACTTGCAAGAATTTACCCAACTATGAGCCGGAGAAAATCTGATTGTGGCAGGAGCGAATAAAATATTGAAAGCAATAGTAGCCTATTACTACACAAATAATTGATGAATTATCAAGCTCCAAAATAAAATCAAATCTAATATTAAAAATTAATGTCACATTTCTATAATAGATATGTATTATATTTTAGGGCTGTGCATATATTAAATATAAGATAGGCACCGATATTTACTGTTTTCAAAATATATTAATCGGGCCGATATTTTTTATTGCTTTCGGTTATTTTATGATTGTATATATAATCGTATAATTTTTTTTATTTTATAAATAATTTCATAATAAATTAATGAAAGGAACTAAAATACAATTTTTTAGTTATAATGTTTAAAAAATTTTGCACTATTTTTTGTTATATTTTCTGCAACAAGAAAACGATTTTAAAATATAATATCTATATAGGGTTAGGAGTAAATTAATCAAGCTTATTGATTTTGCCCACAAATGGCAGAAAAGTTTGGACTTCTATTGGCAAAATTTAGAGGCTTAGGCAGTATTATTTTGACTAAAATTTTGATTTAGCCCTCTTCCCATAAACATTGAAAATATTTTAAATGATATTATTAACTTTTGGAGAATAAAAAAATAAAAATACACGTAATCATCCGTGAAGGTTAGTTGGTTTTTTTCAAAATATAAAATACTGACATTTTTATGACAATGATACAAAGATAGGTGGTATTTAAAAATATAAAAAATAAATATCGAATCGGTATCGGATAGGTTTTTTTTAGAAAATTGTGGATTGGCACAGTCCTATTAAATATTATAAGCAAACTAATAAAAAATATATATACTACTGAGAGTTTACTTTTAATTTTAGCCCTTTATCCATTTTCCTATTTATTCCATACTATAGCTTATTTTTTGATATCTTCTCGGTGCGCAATTTTATACATTTTAAATAATGATAAGTTATTTATCAAAACAAACCTCCCCTTCCTACGAAATATTAGTTAGTGATATAAGCTATAAGAGATCAGACTATCGGATCGTTCGACGGCGCGCACTTCAACACACAGATCAAAACAATTTTTAAAACAACAAGCCCCAAGATATATTCAACATTTCAATTGCTTTATTCTAAAATAGCAGAATTAACCCCAAATAGTAATTATTTTAATCGACACCAATGACATTTGACTAATTTATTATGACCAAAAGAAGTTAAAATATTTAACTTACTTATTTTATTATGAGAAAGATTTTTGGCTCTCAGATAATCTTATTTACTGGAAAAATTGATAAAAAACGTTTATTCATGGGCGAATAGTATGGTGACCAGAATAAACAAATTACATAATATATTAATATTTAAAGGATTACCGGATTTGATTCCATAATTAATATTAAGGCCTTCTGGATTGGAGGGCGTAATACAATCGGTGTCTACTTCTTTTCTTAAGCATTTATCTATGTCGATGGAAGAGAAAAATGCTACGGACTTTTTTAAAATGTAAATTGATAAAAAAATTATTTAAAAAAGTGACTAATCAAAATCAAGAGCGTATAGCCAGTGTTGTTTCGAAAGTATTGTGCATAAAAGAATGTTAATCGAAGTTAGAGGTGGGCGCGGGCCGTAAAAGACGTGATTGGGCGTGACGGCCCTCCCAAAATTTTTTCCGGGCGTGAACATAAATTTCCAGTGAATCACGGATATTTTAATTTTTAAAATTGTTTTTTTTTAAATATAAATTTGCAATTTATAATTGTAATATATATTTTCTAATTTAATTCTTTTTTGAAAAAGAATAATCTTTGAAAGGAAAAAATCTTCCTCATTTTATAAACAACATCCGGTATCATTCCGTTAGTTCTATTTTTTTTTATGTTTAGGTGTTTTATCGCGAGACTTTTTTCTAAATTTTGCTTAAGCATTTTACAGAAAAGTCAGTTATATTTTATTTGTAAAGATTTTCGATCTTTAAATGCAACAGAAAGTGAAGGATTTTACAAGCTAGGCCAAGAGTTAATAAATGTTGGTGTTACATATGGACAACAAAATATAAAAGGTATACTTGTGAGCAGGAAAACTCTCAAGTATACTATAGCTCTAAAAATATATATGAAATTAAGATTAAAAGCATGATCAATAATAATTACTTGTTCATAACCACTGATTTTTGGACGGATGACTATAAACAAAGTTTTTTTTAACCATTACAGGACATATTATCATTAAGGAATTTGAATTAAAAGAATTTGTTTTGACCACAAGGGAAATCAAAATAGGCATCAATATTATAAGTATAGTCAATTCAATTTTAGAATAATACACAGAAGTAGATAATTATTTAAATAAATGTAGTTGTGTGACTGATAACGGAGCAAATCTTATAAATGCATTCAAAGATGACGAAACGCTAGCATGTATATGCCATATACTAAATAATATTATGCATCATATTTTTGACAATTGTTTAACTGAAATATCCTTAAATATAAATGGTGTAAAATAATAGTATAATATTTCAAATAATCTACAGCTAATAGCAAGCTAAACCACAAAACAATATGTAATAACTGAAACTCTGTATATATCATGATATAAAGTTTCTTAAAGGTGTACTTGTTTAGCAAGCAAGAATTAAATAGTTTAGCCACAATTGATATTAAATCATACTCGAGTTAGATAAATTTTTATTAATATTTAAAGAATGTTCGGATAATCCGAGCGCAGATTCTCGTCCAACAATAAATGAAGTTTATCTATGGAAACAAAAATTAGTAAAATTTTGGTAACCTTCTGAATGTGATACAATAATAATCAAAACCTTAAAAAACAGGACAAGATTCTTTTAAAAGAAAGATCTATTATGCAGCCACTACATAAGGTAGGCTTAATTCTAGATCCGAATTTCAAAAGTCTTAAGTTTTTAATAGAAGAAAAGGATGATATATATAAAACAACTTTAAAAATGCTAAATGGTATAAAATTAGTTGATATGCATAATACCAACTATCATTTATAACTTTCCTAATTTATACTAAACTCATAAAAAACCGTATATTCTAAATGGTCAACTATCATTTATAACTTTTTTTAATTCATCCAACATCATAAAAGACTGTATATTCTAAATAAAAATTTAGAGAATTTCTAGATGATTCTGATGAAGCATCAACATCTTCGATGAAAGCTGTGAAGATGAACTTAAAAGATTCATCGCTTATAGGACAAATAACAAGACAATATTTTGAAGTTTTGGAAGCAGGAATATTCATTTCCTTTTTTGAGAAAATTAGCGAGCAATATTTTGTCAGCCCCGGAAAAGTTCGGCTTCTAGTGAAAGGTTATTTTCTGTAACCAATCTCTTATTAGAGGAAAGGCGTACACATTGAAATAAAAAGATGGACATTCTTCTTTTTCTCAATAAAAATTTTGATATATTTATTTTTTGTTATTAATATGAATTATGAAATAAATAAAATAAATTCAAAAAATATAAAATAATAGCAATAGTTTTGTAAAATTTAAAAAACCATGAATTTTCGGGCGTGACGAGTGTGAATTAAATTATTGCCTTTCGTGAGCGGGCGGGACGGGTCGAAATTTTTATAGTGGTTAGCGTGAATGGCGTGAAATTTTTTTTATTGCAACCGTGAGCAGGTGGGCCATGAATAAAAAATTAGGCCCGTGCCCACCTATAATCGAAGTCAATTAAAGTAATCCAATAAATACTTTATTATAGAAGAGAGAGTTTTGTAATTTATTTGAATATCCAAACGGATATTATATCCCTACTAGGGGTGCCTATTGATGTAAACCAAATGTTCATATTCATAATAAATTAAAATCATTAATCGGGATAATTGATTCATTGAAATAAAAAACTGAAGAGTTCCATGTAAAACATTTTCTGGTAACTAACGGTATCTCGGGGAAATTTTTCATCTTTTTTTATAAATTTATTTTTTATTTATTGTTGTTATTTTTAATTATAGCTTTTTTAAAAGACCGTAATTATAATGGAATATCTTATTTTTATCGATATCATAAATTGTTATACAAGAACCATAGCTTTTTTAAAAGACCACGAACTTCTAGATAATCACACGTGTTGTAATAATAATATGATAATGGAGAGAAATAATATACAAGCAGCAATTCTATATGGAAGGGTTTAACAATATATTATTTTTTAAATTTATTTTATTAATTAGGCTCTATACTTGAAAATGTTAATATCCCTGTTAACAAATTTATACATCTAATATATCTTTTTGTGTCCTTGACGTCAATATCCGACAGCCTTCCTTTAATAGAGTTAGCACAATGTACCATTGGAAAATGGTATATATTTATTTGTAAAATTTGTCAATAAGTATTTTTTAGGTATGCTATATTTAGAAAGATTTGCTGCCATACACAGGCAATTAATTTTGACAAAATAGGGGGCCCTGGGCATGTGATTGAAATAAATGAATCCCATATTTTTAAAAGGAAAAATATTAACAAGCATACCCAGAAATGGAAAAAAATCTTCAACTCATTTGTATATATGTCAATACAGTTATTTTCGCAAAATTAAAAATATGTCCAATTTAAATAAATTAATTAAATTTTTAAATGATATAAATATGTATAAAACTATTTTTGTTTTTCCTTAAAATTATATATATCTATATTATCATTGTTTATTGAAATAAATTGGTTAATTATCTAGAATTTGATTGAAAATTTTAAGAAAAAAAATTATATATATAACTATATTATCAGTGTTTATTCAAATAAATTGGTTATTTATCTAGAATTTGATTGAAAATTTCAAGAAAAAATCTTAATTCTCTAGTATATTATGATTATATTTTTATCTTAAATATTTAGTATTTGATTCAAAATTTTAAATTAAATTGAAAATTTTTAGAATGAATCTTAAATAATTGAAAATTTCAAGAAAAAATCTTAATTCTCTAGTATATTATGATTATATAGTTTTAGAAAATTTAAATTTTAAGAAAAAAATCTTAAATATCTAGTATTTGAAAAATTTTAAATGAATCTTAAATAATTGAAAATTTTAAGAATAAATCTTAAATAGAATTTTAAATAATTGAAAATTTCAAGAAAAAATCTTAATTCTCTAGTATATTATGAATATCTAGTTTTATCTATTTTTTTTATTTATTAATAAAAAAAATAAATAAAAATAATAAAAAAAATATTTAAAAAAAAACAATAAAAAAAATAATAATATCGAAAATTTCCCCGAGATACCGTTAGTTACCCATTTTCTTTATATACTTATTTCTGACATGACCAATTAACACAAATCTTCATGCTTATGATGCGTTTGGTAAATTTTGCCACAAACTAAGCAATATTATTTTTGACAACTATATTTGGGGTTACTTTATCTCTAGCCATTCATTTTTTTTATATAACGAAGATGTTAAGGGGCTTTCCTTTTTCGGTAGACTATGTATCTTTAGATGCGCAATTATATTCAAGATTAAGGTTTATATACGTTAATGGTTGTGACTTATAAGAGAGAACTACAAATGTAACATATAAATAGGAAAAAAAGAGATTGGTTCAATGACATAACCTAATCGTTATTAATCATAAAATGTAGATTCAAATTTTCCTAATAAAAATTATTGCATTAAGCCAGATACCACATGCAAAATCTACCAAGTTAGCCTAAAGCCATGTAAAATCAACCAGTGTTTCGGACGATTTTCTATAAGATGGCATGATAACTTATGTTGTCAGTAGTGTTGTTAAACGGCTCGTTTTGAGCCGTTTTTGAAAAACAGATAACTCTATATTTAGGCCAGAAAAAAATTGCTTAAGCCTCCAGATTTCGTAAATAGCTATCTAGACTTTGTACCGTCTATGAAATCTTCAGGCATGCGTAATAGTTTTCTGGATAAAATACTGAGTTAACCGATTTTAAAAATCGGCTCAAAATGAACCGTTTAACAACACTAGTTATTAGACATGATAACTTATGTTGTAAATTTAAATCTTCGAACCTTAAAAAATATGTCTATAAAGCCAAAAATCGTGCAACCCGTGATTTTAATCTTATTTATTTTAAAAATATGTAGTAAAAGTCACATACTATATATCATTGTGTAGCTCTTAACATTATAAACAAGGTATATTCTTATTTCTGGTAAAATTTATTTGAGAAGCAACTATTTTTGGGTGCAAAGGCTGACTGGAAAGTTATCTTTATATTTTACCATTTTTAAAAATATTTAATTAATAGAGGCGTTAAATGTAATACTATGATAAAGGAGAGAGAGAGAATAAAATAAAAGTTAAAGAAAATATCGAGGAAAGTAGAAAAGCAAATCTAGGGGAGAGAAGGCAATGTTGGAGGTATAGGAGATTATTCGATAGAAGAGATAAAGTTCAGATAGGGGAATAATTACTGTAGCAAGCCTTTATATGCTAACTAAATAAATTATTAAAAATACCTTGAAAATTCTAAAAGCCATTTATAGAATAGAATATTTTGTTCTTTAGAAAATAATATGCAGAAATATTTGCTAAAATGCCAATTAAAAAAATCTATAGCTAATCATAAACTATATCAATTAATACCTTAAAAAAACAATTAATATTAAAATTACTTTATGTCAACTCAACTAGATCTATTCAAAAACATATCAAATAGAAAATGATTTAATTCGTTAGAATAAAAATTTATAAATGGCGTTAATATTCTTGATTATAATTGCATCATAGAATAGCAGAGTTGGGCAGTATCGAGGATATTTGTATCTAGATACAAATTATTTAAAAGTATCTATATCCTAATCAATTTTGTATTCAAAAAGATACAGATACTTTAAATAATTTTAAATTAATCCGAATTTAGATATTTAAAGATAATGTATGATATATGACGTTGGTCGTCATATAGCAATTTGCAAACAACTACCATATTTTATTTGAATCGTTTTATATCCATCTATTTTATGATTGATAATGGAATTAAAATGATATATATACATCGATGAAAAGAATAAGAAAATAAATATTGATAAAAAAAGAGATTATTAATTTTAACACTAGGCCAAAATATAATCAACATGATAGTACATAGTACAACATTTAATCCACCTTTCATATGTATTTTTTTTTAATTTTTACACATATTCTTAAAATATATTTATTTTTATAAAATAAATAGATGACTATTATATTGCATTTATATCTCAGTAAATATTATATTTGATTTTCATTATTATTAATTATAAAATTTTAGCGGGTAATAATTAGAATTATTTATAAATAAGACAATAGTTTTTTTCATAAATATCATAATATTATAATATAAATACATTCTGTCTAATTTTATCATTTCAAAATAGAATTTTTACAAAAAAATTAGGGCAATGCAAAATATGACCTTGGTTGCAAATTTATTAAATAAATCTCTAATATAAAATATTTTATTTTTGTTTCAGTGATAGAGTCGTCATCTGGAATCATATAAAAATTATATTAACCATCATGAAATATTACACAAACAGAAAAAAAGAAAGGAAATTGTGAAAACTGCGAAATAATTAACTCAAAAAACGCTAGAATTTTCAAATGATAAAAAGAAAAAAATATCTCAAGAAAAATTTAATAATTTATTAACTTCATTTGCTGCTAAAGGGATGCATCCATTATATATAGTTGAGCAAAAAGAATTTGTTAAAATGATGGAAGATAAATTTAATTTTTTTCTCTAATCCTTATCTCTTCTACTTGTCAATTCATTAGAAATATTATCTTGTATTCGATTACCATTATCAATTAGAATTTTCTCGAAGATATTTGCAAAGAAGAATTGATGAAAGCTTCAAATATGAAAGTGTTAATTTAAAACAGTTAATGAAAGCTCAGATATATATCTGCGCTACTGCAGATATTTGGTCATCTAAGACTAGAAGCTTTCTTGGAATGACTTGTCACTGGATAATGAAATCATATGCTATTTTATTAATAAATTCAATTAAATAAATATTTAAATAAGCTCCCAAACGATAGTTTACAAAGACAATCTCGGGCTCTTGTTGTAAGAAGATTTTTGGGAAGCCACACATATGATAAAATAGCAAAGTTAGTTGATGAAATCCATCGTGACTTTGGAATTGATGAAAAATTTATAGAAACTGTGACAGACAACGGATTTAATTTTATCAAAGCTTTTAAGCTTGGATATTCTATGGAAGAAGGTGTGGAGAATGACCTTGACATCAATTAAGATGAATGTATAGAATTAGAAGTCATTGAAAATATTATTTTACTTCTTTTATTGTAAAAAATGATATGGTAAATTTAATAAAAGATTTTATTCAAATAAAATTATTTATTTGTATATATTTAAGGGTCTAAAGAAAAATCAATATCATTGCCTCAGCACATTCGTTGTCTATGCCATAAGATGAGTCTTATTGCCACTACAGATGTCGAGAAAACTATTAAGGATTCTCCTACCATTTCTAGAATTCATCATCCAGCACTAGCCAAATGTACTAAGTTATGGAATGCTAATAATAGACCTAAAACTGTAGAGTTTATCAAAGCAGTTTTAGGAAAACAATTGGTTACATCATGCTGTACAAAATGGAATAAGTTTATTAAATTTTAAAAGCGAGCTTCCAAATTTATGTGAAAAATTACAATTTCCAAAACTAAGGGATATTGAAATGCAATATTTAGAAGAATATTGCTATATATAATGTCCCCATTGGCTATAGCGATTGACAAAATAGAAAGCGAAATCAACTACTATTATGGATAATCAGCTCCAATATTAAATTTAGTTTCAAAAAAATCACAAATTTAATTCAAACTATTGCAAATCATTAGCTACTGCAGTAGAAAATTCTTAAATAAAAGATTTTAAAATATATATGAATTTGATAATAACATTAAAAGAGCATTTTTGGTCACTATTTCTCATCCCTACCTTAAAATTGTTGGATTGATGATGAAAAAGAAAAAACCTTCAGGATTTATTAATACATGAAGCTTTAATTATTTTTAAAAATAATATTGAAATGAATATGTCAACAATATCTTCAATTGGTGAAGATGATGATTACTTCTGTTTAAAAAGTACCACATCCAATTCTAATAATTTAATAAATGATTATTAGAGGTCCTAAATTATATGAAAGATGGCAGGTGCTATATAAAAAGAAATATTTATTACCATCCTCTGTCCCTGAACGATTATACAACTTTGCTAATATGGTCAATAGACCAAATCGTCAGACTGAACGCCATATTATTTGAAAAATTAATAATATTAAAAAATAATGCTGATTTATGATGTTAATTTATTGATATTTACTAATTAATTATTGGTTCTGATATTGTTTTCAATATTATAATATATAATTTTTAAAAAAATATCTTTATATCGCATTATATAACAAATTTGTTATTTTACAATTTATTTTCATATTTTTTATGATTGTATCTTAGAAACATTCATTGAAGAACAGCTTAATAATTATTATAATAAAATAATGATATTTTTTCAGCTAATATATTTTTCATTATACTATACAATAAATGAACTATAACTTTCATCTATTGTAACTTTTAAAGGATATAAATATAAACGAAATGTTACAAGTTTAAAATGGGCTCGAATACATCTTTAATTTTTTTAAATTTGGCTTCATCATATGTTTATAAAATTTTTTATATTTGCTTTTCATCTGGGGATTTTATTTTCGAACATTTTATGTATATTAAATAATACCATAGGCAAATCATACATTTCTAACCGATAAGAGAAAAATGCCCTAGTGAATAAATTCGTCAGTTGTAGGGCCAGGGCCGCTCTGTATTTATCTTTCTCCAGGACTAAATACCGTACTTCATCGTGGATGCTAATAGAATATCTACCTTCGATTTCATATTTTTTGAACAACCAATCCATACAAACCTGAGTTATGGAATAGTAAAAAATGATGAAAACATTTTAAATTTCTATAAATATTGTCTATACAAGGTGACATTCTTCCCGATTTGGGCACGTTTTTAATTATATGTGTGCTTAATTTTTTTTTTAAATTAATCTTAAGATGGGGTGGGGGATTCTCAAATATTTTTTGTCACTCTTTGAATAAAATATTAGACAAGTTACGATCAGGGACCAGGAGCAAGGGTATTATTTACGCTTTGCCCTGTTCTACTTCCTTTAAAAGTTAAAAAAAATGTTGCCAATTAGTATAGGTCCAGTTTTTTTAATTTTAAATGTTTGATCCCAGTTACTTTCTAAATTTTTCATTGAGAAAGTTCCGAGAAACTAAAATATTTTATAAAAACCTAAAAAATTCTAGAAGCTGGGTATAAAATAATTTTCCCAATTCCTTGTTTCTCAAAATATGACATTTGGTCCTTTATTTTATTTAAAGACATGTGAATTCGTAATTTTTATAAATTACTTAAAAGCTTATAATAAGAAAATAAGTAATTCAGATCGATGTTGAAATTAGTGGGCTAAAAATATGATTAAAAATTACAGAATATCAGCTGTGTGGCCAAAGGGTGCTCAGTAGGTTTAAATTAAATTTGAAAGCCTAAAATATTTTTTGTTTTAGCCAGGCGTTTTTTTGAACAGACACCCCTGTAGCAAATCATATGAAGTATTTTTTTTAGGATAAAATCATATTTTTTTTGTTGAACTCTTATAAATTGGTTAATCAGTTATCATTACAGAAGTCGCGTAATATCAAATGTTAATATATACATATAAATAACTTTAGAATATACAGGTGAAAAGAATGAAAATGTGATTATTAAAGAAGTTCAAGTTTCATCTGGATGGGAATGACGCCTCATCTACCATTCTGTCTGTTGGTAGATAGCCCTGCTCAAGGCGACTCCAAAAATGCTTAGCCAAGTTTATAGCTAGAAAAAACAGCTATATGCCTTGAAGCGGATAAAAAATTTCCTTTTAAAACATATATAATAAATATGTCTACCTGAATATTAATTAATTTAATAACCACAACTTAAAACGGTAGCCACGGGGGTAAGCAAAAAAGTGACTGAGCTTTAACCCTTTATCACACATTGTTTGTATTTTTCCAAAAAAAATTCCTGAGAGTCCTTATGGGCATAATAAGATTGTTATATATAAATTAACATGTAATAAAAATACAATTTATTATATAATATACATTGGCATGAAATAAAACAAGGTAATTTTATTAGCGTGTAAGCCTCTAAATAGGTATGTTAGTCTATCTTTAGAATCATTTCTTGCTCAGAATATAGATAGATCGAAATCAGAGGCAAAGCCCGAAAAATCGCAGTTTTTGTGGGTTTTAGTGAGTAAATTTGATCATAGATTGGGAGGAATATAAATTTTGAGACATATCTTGAAAATATTTAACAATTGAAGTTACTTTGGAAGTTTATTATGGCCTGTTGGCCCTTTGATATATTATTATTATTATCATCATCAAAAGGTAGAATGAATCAAGTGCTTTTAAATTTACTAATAGCCATCATTTTTTATGAGCTATTTCCCATTTACATCTATCTTGCAGTCCATAAAATATATTTGAATATGTTCATGCTTTTTAGAGCTAAATATTATATCGCCGCGCCCCATTTAAGGTGTATTATCCTTAAGGCACGTCCCTCTCCTTAAATAATAACGAGATAGACGTTTAATCTTCTCTGGTAATTATCATAAATAGGAAAAAAATGGATGTTTAGTTAATAAAAACTCACGAGCATTATGTGCAAAAAGTCGACGGCAGAGCTTTGAACCACCCAGTTTATTCGAGAAGTCATAAAGTTATTATTCACATTTTTGGGTTCCAATGTTCGACAAATTCTGCTCTCTAAAAAAGGAGTTTTGGGATGATCACTCACGGCTATCTCTTCAAGCTTGTTAAACATCTGTGATTCAGAGCCCTTTTCCCAAATTTTTCCCCGCTCTGTCTCCACTTTTCTACCTATATTAAGTAATGTTATTTTTAATTTATTAGGTTAGTGATAATCATTATTTAAATTTCTTTCTATTCTTTCTTTTAAAATACCTACTTTTCATAATAATAAACTGTAAAATAATTAAAATATAGTACCATCTTATTGGGAGTAAATCTCTAAAATGAAAGAATAAAATAGGATTCTAACTCCAATTTTGGTAAAATCTGATTATGAGTCTCGTAGACACCCTTTTATATTGAAGAAAAAATATCAAAAACCAATTTTGAAGTATGTTTTTTGGTAATGAATTAGACTAGATTACATAATATTAGCCATGTGACATAATTTTTTTTATTAAATCGCTCTCCGGTAAAATTAATCAAAATAAAGCTAGAACCTTATAATAGCAATCGATGAATTATTATTAATCATGAAAACCTTTAGTAGCCAAAAACATTTCCCTTGATTTTTTGCCGGCTTTGATTTTGTCGAATTTATGGTTAAACTGCATTAGTAAACGAGTGGCAAAATTATGGCCGGCCCCATAAATTCGAGCATAATTGAGAATTTTGGCCTCATCTCTTGAAATGCCTATGAGAGAAGCGGTCCTGCTGTGCATATCCGAATTGTCTAGTTTATTGCCTTGTATAGAGGTGGGGTGGGGGAGGGTTTATATCGATTAAAAATTGTCAATTTCTAATTAATGTTTAATAATATTATTTATTTCGATTCTATATATTGCCCCATCCCTCTTAATTCCTATACATTTTAAAACCTTGAAGGGTCATCCAACCGAAGGCCGTACAACCATGCATTTTGAGGGATGTATGAGAATCACCAAGAATAGACGCTATCCAAAGTTCTTGTGAATCAACATCGGCACCGACAAAGCAATAGCTAGGAGGAGCTTGTATCATAGCCTTAAGCTCGCTTCCCAATCTATCTGACTATTAATTAGATTTTAAATATTCTGTAAATTTTAATTCAATTCACTATTTTATCTTGTAATAAGTATCTTATAGTTTACGAACCAGGATTATCGTCTAATTAAACCATAATATATTGAAGAAAAAATGTAAAAGTTTTCAAATGAAAGGGAAATTGATTTTAATTACCCTAGCATTGCTAGCGGTTAGCCATGTTGGTTCCACTGCCCGCCTAGAAACGGTCCCGCATACTACGAGTTTAGGCAATATTGCGCCATACGTTCTTTCTATATTATCGTCAGGGTTTGTAACATTTTCCTCGGAATGGGTCAATTTATGAAATTTAAAATGGGGAGGAAAATAAGAACTAGTTGGAGGGCAGACCAATAACTGAGTCATAATCCTTAATCTTGCATTTTTCCAGTAGGATATAACGCTACTGTTAGTTAAAACCTTTTGAGCTTGATCACCAGAACACGCCTTAAGTGTACCATCTTCTAACCGAGGAATAAAATCCTTCGAAAGGGGATTACCTACCTTTTATTTTACAATATTTAAAAAAAAAAATTATGGAATATTGGAAGAATATGCCCTAATGAGAAAGAGATTATAATTTTCTTCGAATAAATCCTATACTCTCAAGAAAAATAATGCATTTTATTGAAAAAAATAATAAGAAACTCTAAATGCTGGTCCATTTTTATGAGGCAGAGGGTAATACCAGCAACCTGGTACATCCTGGCATCCGGCTCCAGTATCCAATCCTAAATCATCGATCGATTTTCTACCATTATCATTAAACCCATTCTTATTATTTATCGTCGTCTGGACTGCATGCAATTTTTCCAATTTTTTAGAATACTCGATGAATTTTGAAAAATTTTTGTTGGTGTCGTCTAGGTTCCCTTCGTAACAAGAATTCATAACATCGTCCCATAATATGTTTCTTGTTTTATTGGATTGGAGTGGATCGAGCTCCGACTCGAGTGTGTTGGGACTTGATTGACGAAATTGCGGTAAGTTTTGTAGCGAAAATTGAACTTTGTTACCATTTTCACCTGATTAAAACATTTACATATTTTTAAATATAGTCTTTATAAAATATAATTTTTTTGAGGAAATATGATGCGTTCGTGGCTTAAAAATAAGTAAAATTTCCTTCATCTGATATCTCAACGGTTATGTAAACACAACCACTTATATAATTTTTTAACATAATGCCCTTCTTCCGAGATAAAGTGATTTTTTTTAAAAAAAACTTACAGTCCGTGATCAGTCAATATTGAAGAACACCATGTTTAAAAAAATGGTCATTATGGCCTCTCAAAAAGGATACCGTGACTAAAAGAAGCTGTATTACTCAGATTCAGATATAACTAGTTATTAATTAGTCGAATTCATCCGACCATGACTAAAAATAGTAGTTGACTAACCCAACCAAAAACTCGTGTGACCAAATTAGTCGACAAGCGCTAATATTTTTTATTTTGGGTAAAACATTATTATTACAATTTAAAAAATATTATTTTTTATTTATTTCTAGGGTACTAGATGTCATATATCTTTTATTTTGATAATATAACGGATTCTGTAAAATAATTATAAAACATTTATTTTCTATATCAGTTATAATATTGAAAACCAAAACTAGGCATATAAACGTATGCCACCTATAGGTAGTTGACTAAATTGTTTGACTTAGTCAAATAATTTGGCTGTTCGGAGAAGGGACCTAAACCTTAATTTATAATGGTTCAGTTTGGTTATGGTAGTATGTAAAAATTATTATGGTTAGGGTTCTTAAGAAAAATTTATAAAGTTTCGGTTCAGTTCAGCTAATTGTAAAGGTTCATAAAGGTTCATTACGATAGAATTTTTTTTTATTGAGGCAACACCATAGTATGATTTTAATTGTAAATATTATTTATTAAAATTTTTGCCATCACTTAAGTTAATAATATTGTTTATTTATAAAATAGATGAAATTAATTTATTTTTATTATAAGTATCAATGAATAATATATAAAAAAATATATAAGAATCATAACTCATTTCTAAATATATTATTTAAACGTATAAGTAATATATTTTCTAATATAAGTGGATTCATATTTATTCGTTGTGGCGAAATTTTAGCCCGAAAGCCCTTTTAACAGAAACTTGTGTTGCGGGAAAGGCAAGTACAGCAAGTTTTTATAATATTGGATATTCAAATTTCTTTGATTCCCAATATATAAAAACTGAAGATTTTTTAGATTAATTAAATACAACTAATCAAAAATTGGTTGTTTGGATATTTAGCATACTAAAATATAGGAACTAGGAATGCTCTGATACTATAAGAAGCAGTTAAAATTTTGTGGATCAATTTAAGTAATAGTGAAAAATTAATACATACTTCTTATGGATATTAAACAAATATTTTGATCTTTTAATAATTATAAATAATGACGTAGATATGGTAAAATATGTAATACACCACAAGGAAAAGAATGTAATAAAAGGTAAAATTATTTATTTTATTTTGGCTGAAACCGGTTCACGGTTAAAATTTTTAATAAAGGTTATTTTTACTCCTTCAAAAAATAATTACATCAGTTCGGTTACGGTTCAGATATTTATAACGGTTTAGCGGTTCATTCTAGTTCACTCCGGGTCCCTAGTTCGAAATAATCTTATAATCAGCCAAAGAATATAATTAATTTAAATATCTTAGCATAAAAGAAAGCACAATTTTATTCACATAAAGCGCTCTTCCCTTATATTATTTCAATTTTTTTTTAATATTTTACCCTCTATGGCTGGCTTTAAATTTGTTAAATTTCCTGGAACCAGATAACCCCATTTATATTTAGGATGAAAATAAAGGGGATAATCATTCCACGTTAAACGCAGGAGTTTTGGAGCAATACGTGCCAAAGAAGTGATTAAAAAGGGGCCAGGCTTCCATGAATTTTCTCCATTTATATCCGATTTTTCTTCATTATTAAAGCCTAGCGACTTTTGGCAAAGCTCCCTATACCAAGCTGGATAGCCGGGAAGAAACGGTTGTATCTTTTTTAAATTAAATTTATATAAAACGGCAATGTAATTCTGATCATAGTGACCCGAAAAAATATCAATGTTATATTTCCTTCATTTTTTTAGCTGATTGATTATTACAATTCTAAAATTAATTTTAAAAAATAAGAAAATTGTTTTTAAAAAAAATCGGACTGTGGGAAATATTTCTTATCAAATTTTTTAATAAATAAAATAGATAAACATCATTAGATACTGAATATTTAAACTGAATGCATAACGTTAAAATAAAGAATAAAAGAAATATTTTCAGTTTGAGATATATTTTCTAATGCCATTTATATAAATTCAGGCCTTGTCTTTACCTAAAATTTTCCATTATTCTTAGGGCTGGATCTGGCCTAAAAAAATTTTTTTGTTGGTCTCAAGCTTTAATATCAAGTAACCATGTTCCATACATTTTATTTTAAGCCATAGTTTAACAAAAATATTCTTATATTGAGTCCTTTTTAAAAAATTATTTTTTTGAATTGGGGGATCTATAACAGTGCGCAGGTTTGTCTTAACATTATATTAATCTCACCTTCGTCATAACTAGTAATTACTCTCTTATAGTATATATGTGTATATATATATTAGAGGTCTGCAAATAGCAAAATTTTCATGCCCAGCCCCTAACCCGTGGGAATATAGTTTTTGCCTAGCCCAATTTTTAAATACAAGCCCAAAACAGAAATATATGTTATTGAACACCAAAATAAACAACTATATATGATATTGGTTTATAGATTATCACTCCTATAAAATATTACAATTTATTAATATATTTTAAATAAAATTTTGCATAGCTGGGCTCCTATGCTTGGCCCAGCCCAAATATATTTTTTCAGACGTCACCCCGCCGCACCTTGTAGACTTCTAATATATATTATGAAATAAAAGACTATTTTTAATTAAAAATTAAAAATATATTGCTTTATAACTCTGTAAGCCGGTCCGAAGCTTGGGGCCTAAAATTTTAAAATATTTAAGACTAGTCTGGAAAAATATAGAACTTTTCTTTTTTAGTAGCCAAAAAAAATGATGTTTTCTTTTCTTTTATTAAAATAAAATCATAATTGGAATTTATCAGGATATCGACAAGGCAATTAGTAGGGCTGTGCCGAAATTAAATATCCGAGCGGCACAGGTAATATTTTTAAAAAATATCGAATCGGGACGATGTTGTTTAAAAAACTGATCCGATCCTATATTTTTTATTGTTTTGTATTATGTTATGATTGTATATAGGGTTGTTCAAAAGTCCGATTCGGGAAGATTTTAGCCAAAATAATATGAAAATCTCAAGATTTGGCAAATATTTTAGCATCTATGAGCAAAATCTCGAGGCGTATATAAAATTATATTGGCGAAAATCTTAAACCCCTAATTATATATTTTATAAATAATTTCATAATAATAAATAAATAAAAGGAACTAAATAAATTAAAAATTTAACAATATTTTTTGTTATATTATCTGCAACAAGAAAAGGTTTAAAATACCTAACGAGTCACATTCAGCTTGTGTTGTTAAACGGCTCGATTTAGCCAATTAAAAATGGTTAACTCAAGATTTTGGCCAAAAGTAAATTACTCAAGTTATTTATTTTGACCACATATGGCAGAAAAGTTTGAACTTCTATTGGCGAAATTTCGAGGCTTAGGTAATAATATTTTGACTAAAAATCTAATATAATAACAACGGCATACTTTGGGTAAATAATTGACTGTCGCCAAAACTTTTTCCAAAGTTCCCGTTTTGCAGTCATCAATTTCTTTGTTCAAATTGACAAAATCTACCAAATTGCCGTCGTACGTTTCTAAATTTTCAGACTCACAAATCTTTACTTGGGGTGTATTTTCTAAACACTTTCGCAAAGATTCAAGCTTAGCATTACTTGTAGGGGATAGTCCAGCATTGACAGAAATATTACCATCTTTTTTGGATGAGCGAATGTTCTTATTTTTGTTTAACTTTAAGCGTTGAACGGACCAATCTAAATCCCATAACCATGGGTCTTTTTCATACCTGAATTTATAATAGGAGAAAGGTGAATGTGGAAAATATCAGAGATTAAGTTTTAAATATTGAGACTTAATATTTTAAATAACTACTGGGAATATTAGGATACACCCTTGATTAGCCAATTAGAAAATGGGAAAGTTAGCATCAAAACAGGGTTAATTTTTGATTTAATTTAAATCAAACTTCTTTTCCGATTATTAAGCTGAACAATGAAATTAATACTTCTTTTATAAAGTTCAAATAATAAATCGTGATAATATGTTCATAAAATTAGAGGTAGGCATAGGCTGTGGAAATACGTAATTAGACGGGTCATTTTAACGCGAATAAACTTTAATTTTCGACCTATGATTGGGCGCGACGAGCTGGTTCAAGAAATCCCCGGGCGCAATGAGAAATTTTATATGAATCAAATATATTTAATTTTCAAATTGAGTAATTGCAATATTTAAATTTAATATTATAATAGAGAAGAGATTAGAGTCCCGCAGGCCAGCCGGTAATATCATCAATAGAATATTAACTCAGCATGTGGCCCGAAATATTATATTTCTTTACTTGCCTTTTGTTTGATTGGCTATGAAATTTATAAAATCAATTTAAAAATAAGGAAAGTTTTAAAAAATTCGAGAGATGGGCATTATTTACTATTAATTTTCATATAACATTTTCTAATATTATGAAAAATATTTTAATTTAATCCATAATTAATATAAAGAATAAAATAAATATTGTTAGTTTAAGATTTATTCCTAATAAGAAATATATTTCCAAAATCAGTTTATAATAAAGCAGGGATGGGAACCAGAACCAGGATCCTCTTATTTTGGCTGAACCCGAACCTGGACACTTTTCAAAAATGGAGGGTCCAAGGGTTCTAGGTGTCATAAAAATTTTTATAAATAAAATTTTTTTTTTTTAAATAATATAAATTTTTTTAATTTTATTAACTATAAATTATTTTCCAGTGTAATAAAATTTTATTATGTAAATTTATTAATATGCTATGTTATAGAAATACGTTGATTGTTTTGAAAGTGAATTATTTTGTAGTACAAGAAATAATATTTTAATTTAAATGATAATGCACAACACGTTGGTCCTCAATTTGTATGAAGCTAGAACGATTATTAAGTTTGAAAAATTTCTGTAATGATTTTATTATAGGAGCACGTGAAGTCATTTTGGCGGAAGATGATTGGTGACAAATAAAGGACCTTACTAGTGTATTAGTTCCTTTAAAAATAACAATATTAAGATTACAATCAAAACAATTATGTTTATTTGATTTTAAAGCATATGGATTTGATGCCGATTAGATTTAGAAAAATTTACAGTCTTCTTTATACGAAATATTAGAAAACATGAAAATTCGAGAGCAACAATATTTGCATGTTGTATACGCTTCTATATATTTAGACCCTCGATATCAAGTTTTATTGAGTATTGAGTAAAAACAAATGGCTAAAGACAATCTTAAGGATTTATGGCATAAGCAAAACTCCATTATTTACAATATATTGGAGGCTACAATACCTATTGGTTGTAGTGATATTAATAATGATAGCAACATTGATGATCTTGAAATTTTACTTTTAGATAGAGAAAAAAAAATATCATCAGATAGAAAGGAGGATCAAAAAATGCCTATTGCATCTTTAATAGTAAAGTTCTCAGAAGTTAAGAGAATTAATAAGGATATAAATATTTTAAAATTCTGGGAAAAAAATTCTTCAATATATCCAGATTTATATATCTTATCTAGAATCTTCATGGCTGTACGGGCGATACAAGTATAATAATTTTATAAAGATAACTATCTATTTTAGGTAAGGGTAGAACGTGAATTTTCATCTTTAAAATATATATTGTCTACTTTACGTGGAAATCTCAAGGATGATATTTTAGAAGATATTATGATCGTGCGAGAATAAAACATTTAAAATATAAATTATTTCATTTTTAAATTTTTCATTTGTAAATTATGAATATATATATATTGAGGTATAATAAATGAATTTTAAAAAAATCTTATTTTGAGTCATTATTTTTATGTTCCCTGAACCCGGACTCGAACCCTGGTCATTTCAAATTTTATTCCTGTACCCGAACCCGGACCCTTTTTTATGTCGAATGGTTCACATCCCTGTAATAAAGTCTAGTGAAGTCAAATGTGCGTCCTAAATAGTTTTGGGCAAGATCGATCTTTTTTCGTAGAGCCTTCAGTCCTAACCGGTCTTTTACTATCCGAACTGGGTTTTTTATATATATTATTGCCTATATATCGACCGCAATAGAGCTTGGCACATATAAAAATTATTCTTATTTATATTTTATTTGTTATTTCTTTTCTATGAGAGTTTTTATTCATTAATTTCCCCCATGAAACTTATAGATGTTACTATATTCATAGTCCTAAATAAGCAGCAACTATGAACAAATATTTCCAAAGCAGGAAATCTCGTAACAAAAAAGGAGGAGGTTTTTTGATAAATTGCAGGTGTGCAATGGGCGGTACACGCTAACCTCCCCCCATTGTTTAAAAAACACGCTCGCCATACGAATAGTTAATACATAATTTAATTGTTTTTTAAAATTATATGACCTATTGCTTTAAAATGATAATTTGTTTTATTTAATGACCTTTGTTTAAATTCGTTTTTATAAAAAAAATCACTATGAAAAAATAAAAAATAATTTTTAATAAATATAAGCCCGCTCTGCCCATTTTGCCAAAAAGTGTTTTAAATTAAACAACCTGCTCATTGTTTTAAAAATATTTTTAGGCCGCCCACTCAATGTCTAACATTTTTAACTGGCCAAAAACGTGATAGATATGCCAAACCCTATTAGGATGTTGTTACCATGCCAAGAACCTTAATAGGATTTTTTAATATTTAAAAAATCAAAAACGATAAAATATGAATGAATATAAACGTTTCTAAAAATTATGCTATATCCACATAATTAATCAAAAAAAAGAATATCTTCGATTTTAGATGTTTAAAAATGAAAAAAATCTAATTTATAGCTATTTTGGTGACATCGTATTCTTTTTTTTAATGTATCATATTTTTTCAATAATATTTAGATGGCAAAATGAAACTATATTTTTGAAAAAGGTCGTGATGTATAAAATGACACTACATGACCAAAAAAACCTATATTTAAAAGTCAGATATAAATCAATAATACCATGATTTAAATCCAACCTTAATTAAAATATGGGAATTTACAATTAAGTAAAATAAAAAAATTTTACTTCATTTTTTATCCTTTAAATTTATATTTTTTTTAAAAAAATTACAAAATTGATTGTTTTATACTTTTTTAAAAATATTACTCAATTAGGTAAACACAAATATATATAGATACTTAAAAATATTTTTCCCGCTTTGTATGTTATATTCTCATTGAAGATTTACCCATATGTGTGAAAACAGGTTAAACGTCATGGGTACAAGTAAACTCAACCCGATAATCTTTAACGCTTTTTTTAAATTTCAATCATTTTTCTAAAATAATTTTTGAGTTTCTTCTAGTTAACTTGCTTATCTTTTGACCTTTTTGTTTTATGCTTAAAGTTGTAATTTATTCAATTTACTGGCCTGACCCTTTTTTCTATTTTCTCACATATTGTATTATAAAATAAATAAATAAAAATATACGTTTTATTGCCATCGCTAACTAATGCGCAAGCGCTTTGAGCCAAACCGGCTAGAGCCTCCCGTATCTCTTTATCTCTCTCCTTGTAGCCATTTTCTGCTTCCTTTAGATACCTTTAGAAATAAGTCTTTTATATATTCGCCTACTTAAAATCATATAAATATAAGGAACTAAAACAAAGATCGATTTTATTTATTTTCTAACGTTATAATGAGCATGAGCTAAAAATATAGTTTTACAAGTTTCATTCACGCTCATTTTTACGCAACTCATTGCTTGAGCATTCATATTTTGAGATTCGAACTATTTTACGATATCGGCTTAAGAACTGTGCAAAGAGAGGTAATGAGAGTGAATATTTGGTGCAAACAATTATATATTAAGGATAAAAATAAAAATTAAATTGATACATATTTCCGTTCCATAACGAGGCTAGATTTAAATAATTAGGTGCTTTACTCCGTGCATTGAAAATGGTGCAGCAACAAATTTTAATTCAAATTATTGTGTAAAAAATCAAATTATTGCTTCCATTTATTATTTTTAAATATTACTATATGTAATTTGTGGAAAACGCAAATGAGGTAATGGGAGCAAAATAAATTCTAATTCTAATTCAAATAATAATTCATATTAATGTTTGTTAATAAGGATAAATGAAAAAAAAATTAAACAATACTTTAACTTCAAACAAAGCTAACTGTTTATTTTAAAATTAAACCATGCCATTCAAATAAATATTATTAAAAATATGTACCTTGACCAAGCGTATTTTTGTGTAGGCAGATATGAGGTTCCTATTGTGTTATATAATTTGAATTGATATATAGTAATATTTTAATTTTCCAGGAACCCTGAGATGTTTTTATTCTGTAATCGAAATAAAAATCTTTAATATGTTATATAATGTCTGCCTGGCGTCAATTCGTAATAAGAAAATTTAACACGCTATCCTTTGATAGCTAGTCGCTTTGTAACACAAAATACTTTAAGTTCGATATTTAAGGTGGGCAGTCTAGCATTTTATGACTTGCCTACATAAGTTAGCACTGAATATTCACCCCCATTCATGTCTAATGCTAAATTTTTTAGCCCAACCCACCCACTCATGAAAGGAAACATTTTGATCACGCCCTTAGCCCGAAAAATTCATGGAATATTTTTAGAATTCCTCTTTTTCTAAACTTTTCAAAGCATTACTATTTAATCTTATTACCCTTTTTAATTTATTCTATTTTCCTTAGAGTTTTTTTTTAAATGTATTTTTATTTTAGTTATCGTATTTTTATTTTAGTTTTGTTCTTCGTTATAACAGAATAATTTTTCAGAATTTAGAATACCATCATGGAATAATAATAATCATTCTGTTTCATTATTGTTAACTTAATTAAAATCGTTAGCAAATAATAACATAATAAAGATGACGTTTATATCCGATATAAAAAAAACACCAAAAGATTCCTAAAAAATTTTTAAACGCAAATTTGACAAGTATCAACTATGTTACCCATACAAAGCGTGCCGGCTAGTGTTGCGGGATGGGGAAAGCGAGAGCAAAAGGCAGGAAAAAGAATGCCAAGAACGTCGTAGACTGCTAAGCAATCGCGAGCGCAATATGAAGCACAGCGTTGAAAGTCGTTGGCAACGTCATTTAGATTACCGCTGAGAAAGTGAACTAAGGGAGATGGCATCGCTAAAAAAAATTGGATAATCGAAAAAACAAAATAAGCCGAAAAAATCTTTAAGATAATTTAGTAAGTTTTTGTACCAAAATTTAAAATACAAAAAAAGCAATATTTTTCCGTATAATAATTTATGTTATGCTACAAAAAAATTTATTCAATACAATCTTCATCCCCTGCTTTACGATTCCCAACTTTGTTCACGTTCTTCATTTTTCCTTCTTTAATTTCATCTGATTTTACGTAGAATTTTTTTTTGTTTGAGTCATCATTAGAGCTACCACTACCGCAATACAATTTGTGTATATCGGCTAAATTATTCAAAGATCCGACTCTTTCCCAACCGCCTTCAATTGTGGCAAAAGGAGAAGATAATTTTTCTTCTTCACTTTTATTTTTATGTGCTAACTTTGAGATTCTTTGTAGGTGGGTCAAACCAGAGCAGGCTAGATGTAAAGACATTGTGTCTAGAAACTTTGTATTTGAAGCTAAATATTATTTTATTTTTATATCATAACAAAAAATAATAAATTAAAAGTGCCTATTAAATGTTATAATTAATAATTTTTTCGGAATTAAAAAATAGAAGCTATTATGTTTATCATCCTTAAAATGCCGTCCTAACTAATTTTTTCTCAAAGCTTTTGCGTTTTTTTTTCAGATGAAAAGCGTAAAATAATCTTTCTTGAAAATTATTTATTAAAAGAATAATTTAAAAAAAAATAGAATATATCTTTGAAAGAAAATTTTATGATAGCTTTTATCATTTTCAAAAGATAAAAATTGATTTTCATATATTCTACAATTATACAAGAATGGATTAACCTACGTACTATTATATCTTATAAATGTTTAAATCCAATTCCAAGCAGCCTTATAGAATACTAAAGGAAAGATTGGTTTAGACTTTAAGGTAATATATATTTATTTAGTATATCAGGAATAGCTTTCAGAAAAATCTCATATGAATTTCATATTTTAAAAGCCCTCTTTCCATTATTGTTGAGGAAGTCTGCAAGGCAATATGTAAGGTTAGACAGTCCATTCATAATATCTCCTCTTTCTGGATATCTTTTTTTTTAATTCAGATGACTATTATAAGAAATTTCAATTTCTAAATTGTTGATGTTTAAACGTATCTTTATGCTTCATTAGCTGATATATTTTTTAGGACTATATACAATTTACAATTATAAAGACTATTTTCGTTTTTCTAGTGATGATAGTTAATTAAAATGTGAGATATGTTGATATTAGAATTAGAGGCTATGGTATTTATTTTATTAAAAATAATAAGTAAAATTTTTTAGGGAAAATATAATGATCCAAGTATAATTTAAAAAATGTATCATTTTAAAAAAAATCTTATCAAAAGTCCTAAACATTCCTGTATTAAAAAGGCTCCCTGGATGCAAAAATATAGTTCCATTGTGTTTCTCGCAAGTCATGATCAGGGGTTAACCTAGACAAAAATAAGCAATATTTAATAGACATCTTTCTAGGGCAATAAATTACTAGGCTAGCAGGAATGTATTACGAGAATGGCTACTGGGGGGGGCTAAGCTCCCACTAAATTTTTTTTTACCTTTTCCAAAATTTAAAAAGTTTAGCTCCCTGCCATAAATTTTTAATATTTTTAAGGTTTTTGATTTAAATCCCCTAATTAAAGTCAAAAATATAGTTTATTTTTCCCCTTTTTCTTTATAAGGTGGTACCTTTATAGGGAAGATAGAGAAGCAAGTTTTATTTTTCATTATTTTTATTTTTTATAAACTAAAATTTTTATTCATTTTAACAATTTTCATAGATATTAGGAAATTAAAAGTAAAAAACACATTTTTGAAAATATTAAAACTAAAATAAAGGCTAAATATAAACACTTTAAGTACTGTTTTATTTACATATATAAATTGATGTTCACCAGCAGCAAGTAGTGGTGATAAATGGCTTCATTTTTAACAAATTTTGAGATGACTCTAAAAAGACTAAACCAGATTTTTAAGCGAAAACTATTTTAAATAGGATATCTCAATAAAAAAATCAACTCATAATTTTTATGACTCTCAAGATTAAGAACCGATTTAACAACACTATAGGCAATAAATAATCCAATTTTTAAATGTTTTTAAATTAGGAATTTAAAATTTTCAAATAGGCAGATTGTTAGGATTAATTGATCTTTGAAAGAAATAATAAATTGGAATATTTTTTTATCAGGTTCTTCGGATATCCTTTTCATAATGAATCATTTTTTATTGCCTGACTAATAATAAAAGAATTAAATTATTAAGATATTTCTAATGAAAAATTTAAAAATTCCTTAACTGTATGGATACTTTATCCTGTAGTATTGCCTAAGTGTGTGAAAGGGCTTTCATCTATGAATTTGATCATGGTAGACAAATAAATTTTAGAATAAATAATTTAACAAACTTAATGTTCATAAATATTCATTTACCTTAGACATCGGAGTGGATTCCCCCATATATCAAAATATGAAAAAGAATCAAGGGTGAATAAAATCTTTTCAAAAAAAAAATACAGCCCAAAGGATCAAAGAAATGAATGATTTATGGAAACATTTTATAATATGTAAAAATATAGGTTGTATTATATTTGTGTGACAAATTTAAAATATAATATAAATCACAATAAAAAAATCACCTTTTTATATATCATTTATAATAATATAAAAAATTATAATGCCCAACCCCCCCCCCTCACAAAATTTTTGGCATACTACTTCAGTCAGTAATGCCAGTGGATAATTTTAATTAGTTTCTAACACATAATAAAATCATAATACTACTTTGAGGAGGCAGTATAACATGATAATGAATGTTTTCACCCTCTAGTTATGGATACAACAGAGCTATGCTAATTAATTTGCAAATTATTTTGTAAAATGAGAATATAAATAAGTTATTTTAACAATTTTTGCAACTAAAATAATTTTATTTATGAATAAATTAAATACAGAAATTCTCTATCAAATGAGCAAAGCACCATATTAAATATTTATATTTCATAAATATTTATTATTTTTGCACCTACTTAAGTTTAGTTGTTGATGTTAAAATAAATAAACACAAGCTAAATCCCAAATAAAAAATTAACAATTAAATTGTTACCCTGGAGATAATATTGTTCCTTTATCCATGACCTATCATACCCAACATTATGACCAATAATTAATTTATGATCTTGATTATTGCTCTGATTTGACTCCATTGGTATCATATTTTCTGAAGTTGGATCAGAATGCCAAGAAAAATTATTATCAAAAAGAGGACTACACCAAGAATACCTAATAATATTTATTTTTTTACTATTAAGTTTTATTACCATGCATTGGGTGATAATGCAATGGCCATAGTGGGGAGATTTCCAGGATCTTTTAAGCACACCTCAACATCAAATATTAATGCTTTATCATTAGGTGCCATGACAGTTTCAACATTATTGTTTATATATTTTGTCCATCCTGCTAACAAAAATCTTAAAACACATATAATCCTAATAAAATACATTTTAGGAGCCATTTATTTGGTAAAGAGGGTATATCTGATGTTAAAAATTCATTACACAAATTTTTATATGAATCTGATTGTTGTTTAGCAATATGAAATATATGCTCATCAATATTTTTATATATTTCAGGCAAACTAAAATTAATATTAGTGCTCTCCTTAACATTGTTTAGTGCAATTCCATGTAATTTAAGTTCAGACTTATGTAGTTGTATATTTTCTTTCTCTTCTAAATATTGAACAAGATCTTTATCAAATAAACTTTTCCTTATATTTTCAGGTATCATCTCAATAAAAAATGGATTCAATCGTAATTTTACTAGAGAAAATCTCACCATTTCCAAAAATTTTAAATATGTTTAATGAATGAATGTTTACTAAATTTAAGTAACCATGCATCGGGCCCATATCTAACACTCCCTCACTCATGAAATATATGTTATCATTGCCGTCTTTATCTCATAATACTGGAGACCAAATGAGAGAATTAATAATGAATCTTAAATTAAATTTAAAAAAATCAAAAGCTTCTAAACTTTGGCAAGATAAAAAATGTTGTATCCTTTGAAACTAACTAATTCAAGAATTAATTATTATTTTAAATGATATAAAAATTAATAAATATTTAACTATTAACTATTTTTTAAAGATTATATAGCTTTCGGTATAAAAAACTGTCAATTTATTATTTTTTTGAAGGTTATTTCTTTTAATTTTAAAATTTATAAAGCGTCAACTGGTCGAAAAAGTAAAATGACCACATTTATTAAAATGCACAATTTTAAGTAATTTTTGTTTTTAATAATAAAGATTCAAAAAATCTTGCCTCAATGTAGCATGAAAGTTCCAAAAATTTTCGGACCGCCTATAAAAGTTCTAAAGGCTTCCTACGGTATGGGGTAGAATAAAGCAATCATTTTCTAAACAAATTATAGAATCAATCTAGTGCGCTAGAATAAGAATGGCATCCTTTTGTAAAAAATGGCTCTAAGATTGTTGAGTTATGAGATGTGGATGAGAGCTAATAGTTAAAAGTGGTAACAGGTGACTAAAAAAAATATCTTATGGTGTTGCAAATTATGATGCTTAGGATCGCGAAAAGAAGATAATTATATTTGTAGAGAGAAACTTTAATTAAGGTCAATTTATTTATTTAATATCTTTCTATTTTCATAATTTACAATGGCACAATATATATTTATTATCCAATTTACTTGTGATCCTAATCAGGACTAAGGTAAGTTGAAATAGCTCTGGCTCGAGTCATTTTAGTTGAACAATTAACCCGACTTATGAGTCGTACCCCTGACCCCTTTCGTAATTTTTTACAATAACTTTGATAAACTGATGTTTTTTTTAACTTTTTCTAATAAAATATGATGTAAACTGATTTATCATAATTTCCAATTATTATTTAAAAACACCCAATTTTTGTAGAACTGAAAAACTCATCATTATTTAGACTCGTACTTATATAAAAGAAAAAAACCAGAAAATAATGTTTTTTTTTGAGCCAAGTCGTCGACAGCCGCAATTAAAATTAAGTATGAATAATTCTAACTTGGGCCAAAGCCGACTGACCAGACTTGCGAGTCAGACTCTTAAGCTGACTCATGAGTTCAAGATATGAATTAGCTTGTTAGTTTTTTGATTATTTGTGTTAATATATAAATTTTGCATATTTTTTACTTTGTAAAAAATGACCTTTTTGTAAAAATTCTTTCTTTTAAATTTATTTAATGACCTTTTTTCCTAATTTTCGTAAATGTTAAATGTTAATTTAATTTAAGGACGAATTTGTTAAAAATTAACCTTAAATTATATATATGTAAATAGTATTAAAATAATAATATATATAGTTGTAAAATTTTCAATATCTTCAGTAGTAATAGTAATAAAAATAAAAGATAATTAAAATAAAATAAATTTTTTACTTTTTTTTTTCCTGCCTTCCATGAAAATAACAATTTGTGCGCAAATTTACCAAATATATAATAAAAATAAGGCATATATAACCTACCCATATAATAAATTCGATTTGACTCTACGACTCTGACTTACTTATATTGACCCAGCCAAACCTGATTCACCACGGTTGCTGGGAATACAATTTAGAATAAAGATTTATGGAACGAAAAAATAATAATTTTTTTAAAAGAACTTAATATTTCTTTGGATAAAATCGGGATCAATTTTGACTAGAATCTCTAGGCGTTTGGAATTCCCATTCCTCTTTTCTTTTATTGAATTCTACGATTAAAAATGAATTTTAAAAAAAATCTAACCAAAAATTATTTACGATTCAAATTTTTCCAATAGGTAGGCTAAATTTTTAAAATTTGGTTTAGAGACAGAAAAATAGGCCTAAATCCTGATATATTATTTTTATTATTTTACATTATAATTGAAAAGGTTTAAATTAGTTTATTTAATTTTCTAAATGTTTGATAATAGTTCATATCATATTTATAAAGAGGATAACAGATATAAACCCAACATAAAATATTAGAGTAATTGTATAAATATAGAACTATTAATTCTAAACAAATAATTATAACTCACCATTCTACTCAGGGTTGCGACGTGTGAGCGTTTATTCTATGTAGATACAATTGTGACTATACCAAAAAAAACGCATGTCTTTAAAAGTATTATGCCTGAAAATATGGCTTTTTAAATTTATTTTAAAAATAGTTATTTTTATTGCAAATATAACTTACGGACTATTATGAATTATGCTTTATTTAACCCTTTATCACATGATGTTTGCAATAAGTTAGAAAAAAATCTCGGGTATTCCCTTTGACATATTAATCGATAATTGATCAAAAAAAAATTTTTTTATTTTTATATTTTTTTTATTTTGACCATAATAATGTATGTTACATATAAGTCACAAATTATATTTAACAAGCAATTTATTGTATTTTATATATTGGTATGAAATAAAATAAAACAATTTTTATTTGCATGGAAACATAGTGCACATTGACATTTCGAGCATTTCACATGTGTAACACCTTTACATAGTGAATTTTTGCACCTTTGACGATTATTCATCCACTCTGAGAAATGTCCAATTTGATCCGTGCGAATATCTGTGGACGGTACGAAAGACATAGGCCCCCTTCTTTTTTTATCTAAATGAAAATATTATAAAATAATAAATAAATAATCACCTTCTATTAAATTTTCGACCATAGAAGAAGGACGTCCGCGTTTCAATTCTATTTTAGCTTCAACTTGACACATTGTTGAGGCTACTTCTTGGCGAATGGGACACGCTATATTTAGTATTTTCTTGGTTTTGCGGTCATATCGTTCAATATGTCTCTGGGGTAATTTCCCGTATAATGTTGACAAAAAGGTTACCGTTTTTTTATTTTTCCATACTAAGGATGTTATATCTACCCCTTCAATATTTGCCATGTATTCAAAGGATGACTCTCTGATCTCTTTTTTCATTTCGATCTCTGTAGGAAGCTTACAATTTGGGATTTCCTCCTTACAGTACCAAGACTGTATATACCTATAAATATACTTGAAAAATTAAATATATAATAGATTTATTATGTCTCTTTTTGCCAAATATATCAAAAGGTTTATTGAGGTGTAGTAATTATCAAAATATAGCTTAAAATTTTGATTTATAGGTATTGTTCGGCTTAGACGTACAACAATATTGCTGGACACTCCTAAATCTGGTTCTGTTGTTGGTCTTTTTTCAGAATCATTTTCTGCCCATAATTTAGTTCAAAATCATAGGCAAATCCTGATACACAGCATAGAATGAAGAATTTAAAGCCCCATTTGTGAGGTTTCCTTGGCATATATTGTTTTAAATGTATACGAGCCTCGGTTGAGCAAATTTGCTCATCGATTGATAAGCATTCCTCTTTAGGAATTGTACGAAACCTATCTTGAAAGTGTTTAACAATTGAGACTACTTTTATAAGCCTATTATGGCCTGGTTGACCTTTTGCTATAGAATTAATATTGTCATAAAATAAGGAATGGATCGAATGCTTTCAAATGTGGTAGTCATAGTCTTTTTTATAAGATCATTGCCAATTACATCTTTCCAATAGTCTCTTATGGACGGTAATTGGACAATCGACATGAGTTTATTATTCCCAATGAATTTCCTTAACTCCATTATAGAAATATTTATAGGTTTGTTAATATTTTTTATTGCTGCATATTTGGTTGATTCGAGAACTACTAAATCTAGGAAGTTATCATTCAAAAAATATGATGAACATTGATATGGAGTATGTAAAGCCAGTATCTCGCTGGATAAAGTGGACTTTCCATTGAATTTTAGATAATTTTTAGGGATATTTAAATTTTTTTCCTTCCTTAATATATCTTATCGTCTATTTATAATAGTAAAATTATCTGAAAATGTTGAATTATCATCCTCATTATCGTGGTCATCTTCTAAAAAGCTATCATCAGAAGAATAATCAGATGAAGAAATCATTTTAGTGTCATATATGTAACGTACATATATTATCGATTAAAAAATTTTTAATTAATTTTTTTTTTAATTATAAAAACGGAAAATAATATAGGAATATTTTAGTTATCTGGTTCATATTTTTTGAAAAATAATAGCAAAGTTTAATATTGATAAATTAAAATTACAAAAAATGTCAATTTTGAAATATAGGGAACAGCTGACATTAAATACTCGTACTTCAAATAAATATAAGAATTTCTATTTAAAAAATTGATTTTTATATAAAAGGAATGTTACTTATAAGATACAATATAAATTTTCGCGCCAAAATAATTTACGCGGTAAAATAGGTCAGAAAATTCACTATGTGATTGATTAGTAGTCATATGTAGGGATCATTTTTTTATATTATTTTATTAAATAAAATATCTAAAGATGATTTAGTTTTTTTTTAAAAAATCGAATAATACAATTATTCTTATGAAAGTAAATGGTCCAATTTTCTCTGTTTGGACTACTATTCAAACAAAACCGTGGCAGCGTAGTCTCTAGAATCAATTCTGTGGTTTAATTTGGCCTAGGCAATTGGCCAAATTTCTTAAATATATTTTTCGTTATATTTATATTATCTTTAATAATTAACATCATATTCTTTTTTCCATAATTTAGTTAAAATTGTTCCTACACTCCTTTTTTTAAATGATAGTTTTATTATATTTTAATCAGAGACCTACTGCTTTTTTTTATTTAGAGATATTTAAAAGTTTAGTTTTTTTTTAAAAGTTTAGTTTTTTTAAAAAAATTATGGGGTGCACATAAAAATAATTTTAAAAAAGGATTAATCTCTTTATTTCGTTATAATTAGTATACTAACAAATATTTTATCAACTTTAAATTTACCTAATATTAAAAATAATCTTAGGGGATATTCAAAAATAAAAATAAATTAGAAGGGTACTAATTTTTACTTTAGTAGGTGCACAACAACTCTTTTCCCGTTCTTATCATATTTTATTATTTGTTTATAATAATGATAGATATTGAAAACCAAAATATAAATCAGTTCGGGCCACGGTCCCGTTCGTTTGGTCCCCAGTTCGGTTTGGCCTTTACATTGTGGATTACCAGTTTAGTTTGGTTTTTGATCATTGGTTCTAGACCGAACCGAACCATGATTTTCACCAAATTATTCGATTCGATATTCTAGAGACCTACTATAAAGCCATTAATGAATAATGTAGCATAATTGTTTAATTTTTTTTATAAACAACTCTCTTTAATCACATAATCAAATTTAAGTAACAAATTATATAATTACTTTTACCCTAACATTACTTCGTAAACAACAATAAATTAAGTATTCTTTCTATGTATTATTAATTAGAATTCATTAATGGAATATGCGTGTTAGAAATATTAATATCATAATTTATTACTTCGGAGAAATCGATAGTAGAGTAGAGTCGTAATGTCAATATGAAATCTTAGATCGCGATAGTTATACTTATAATTTACATTTCCAAAAATTATATAGGAAAAATATGAATTAGAAATAAATGTTAAAATTGCAAGTTAATAGGAAATCCAAATAAAAATGCACACTAGATTTAAAATAATATTTTATTTATACAAAATTTTTTAAGTTTTAGATTGTAGGAACAGTGACATAACTTCGATGCTTCTAGCAAGAAGAAATACTGTTACATTCGTCCGGTATTAAGCTTCATATCGGTTAGATTTCTAAAATAAGGACATGTTAAAATGTTGCATAAAAAGTCATAGGTATTTGAGTTATTGTAAATCTATTAGATCGGTATATATGATAGCATCAAAGGGTGCATAGATATCATATTTTGGTCATTTTGAATATAATTTATTATTTATTATCATTAAATTAACTGGTATATTAAATAATTAGTAGTTAATAATCTGATTTCAAATGTGGTAGCCACAACTATTTTGAAACTTTTGCTTTTATAAAGTTGTAAATAGTGGGGTTATTAGTCTTGAAATTGAAGGCACTGATTTAAAAAAAAAAGTTTCAAAAAATTGCTATTGTTCTAATCTCATATGCGTACAAAATAAATATTAGCCAATCTAACGATATCTGTTTATTTTACAACTGGATATAAACTAAGGTATGATCTGGTTTAAGATGAGTCTATATGAGATGATGGTTAGACAAACATTTATTATATACCATTCTGAAAATAATATGATAGTAGATACCGAGAAAACTAAAAGCTTTGATGTAATCAAAGTATATCTACTAAATCTTCCCGAGACTAGGTATTGGCTATTAAAGTTTGGTATTGGCTAGATTTCATTCGGGTTAGATTATTTTTTTTGCTAACTTTGATTTACTTCATTTTACCGGAACCAGGTATAGGCTAAGACTAAAGGTTTTATCTATATGAGATAGCTATGGCTAAATTAATTTTCATTAATAAATATATTTTACTTGATTTCTCATAAACTAGATGAAAACTAAAACCTAATGTGACTTAGGGCTAATATATATGAGATGGCTAAGATATCATATAAATATTCTCCTACTTATTCATATTTTACATGTTAAAAATTGTTTTAATTATAGCACCTAGATATATAATATATTATAATAACTATTAAAACATTCCTCAGTGATTATCTTATAACTATATAATTGATTTAAATATTTACACATTATTTTATATAATTTTCAATCTTGTTGCTCATTGGAATTAAATAAAAACCGATATAATAGTTATAAGGAATAGGGGAGACCGGGGTAAAACGATAGGCATTTTCATAAAAATTTTAAACAAGAGTCAAACACAACAAATTATAGATCAATGTGTAGCCCCATCCCTCTTCTACAAGATAAAAAAAAGTGTAGCCCTCTATCTATAATATTTTAATAGCTATGATTAGTTATGTAAAACTACTCATTTTCGCCATTTTACCCTGGGTACAGGGTAAAATGGATAAGCACTAGGGTAAAGTGGTTAAAATAATATTTGACACATATTTATTGTTTTATTTAACAAATATTACAAATTTAAGATTTATTTATGATTTTTATTTAAAAACTAATCGATACAATAAGGACATGTAAAATAATTATCATAATTAGCACATTTAGAATGTGCCCATTCAAGGCACATTGTACATTTTAGCCATTCATCGCCCTCGCGACTATTTTTATAGTTTTTATTACAAATAACACATAAACAATTATTTTTTGATATCTTTTTTTTTCTCTGAATTAATAATTTTTTTTTATAAGGTGTAGATGTTAATATTTCTGAATTCTTTTTTTTAGATATTTTATCCGGTGAAATATTGAATAATTTTGGAATAGGTATTATAGATGAAGGATTGAATACTTTATTATAATTTTTTGAGCATGATGGTAACATATCATGATAAGGTTCATCAATATCATCTGGAACATTTTCGTTCAATAATATAGATAAATCACTATCATTATTTTGAGTCACTGTAAGATTTTTAAGTCACTGTAATATTTTATCATTATTTTCAAATTCAATATTTGAGCTAGCATTTGAATTATTACAGCAGATATAATCTTGTTCTGTAAATATATTTGGGTTTAAAGGAAATATGCCACATGCTAACAACCCATTTAATATATTATTTGGTGTCACTGCCCTTGGTATTTCATTTTTTAACACTCCTGGAATATCATAAATCTGAAATTGTTGCCCACATGATTTCTCATCCATGTGTCAATAGCTCCATTATAAAACTTTTTCAATGGCCCATAAACTGCTTTGTCTAATGGTTGGAGTTTATGCGAGCAATGTGGTGGAAGTGTTAGAATAACAATCCCATTGGAGCGACAATAGTTTATAACGGAAATTGAACAATGAGAGCTATGGTTATTTAAGATTAATAAGACATTTTTCTCATTGGATGCACTAGAATATTTTTTAAAGTGTTCCAAAAAAGATAAAAATTCCTCCTCTTGCATCCAACTCGATGCGTTTCCCACACCCTTAGATCCAATAGGCCCATCACGAATAAAGTGATCTTTGTATCGTTTTCTTGGAAAAATAAAAAATGGTGGAATGCTATGGCCTATAGCATTGATGGCTAAACATATTGTAACTAACGTTCCTCTTTCTCCTGACGTTATAGAGCCGACTTGTTTGGCACCCTTCTGTGCTATAATTTTTGTAGGAGTTTGAACGGTGGTGAAACCACTTTCATCTGCATTCCATATATTATGTGGTTCAAAGTTATAAGAATTATATAGCTTAATTAAATTTTCAAAAAATTTATTGACATTTGTGGGATTGAAGCCATATGCTCTTGCTAGACTAGTAGCTTCAGGGGTACGAATCGAAAGTTGGGAATGTCGTTTTCTAAACCCCATAAACCAGTCCTCTCCAGCCATACCATTAGTTGTCCAGCTTTCTGGGAAAGATTTGCCATATTCTTTAGCAAGCTGATATGCAAATCCTCTTATCTTGTTTATTTATAAAATAAAACAATTTCATTTTAATAATTAACAATACCAGTTCCATAGAGTTAAAATGATATATAATTAATTAAATAAATTGAATTAATTTCATAATTTTAATAATGCTCAATTGGTAACTTTAATATTAAATATCAATATTTATTTGATTATAATAAATGAATGAATGAAAAATTTAATGTGAATAATTTTATATTTTAACCGTTTTACCCATAACAGCTTTACCCCTAGGTGACATATATTATATATATCGTTATTGCGTGACTTCTAATATAGCTAAAGATGTCAGATAAATTTTATTTTATAGTTAATACATTAAGGAACATGTGTGCCAAATTTTGAATCCTGAGGATATGTAAATTTTACTAAAAGCAAAATATACTAGAGATTGATTTTTATATTTTTTGGGTAAAAAACAGTTTTTTGACAAAATATATAAAACCAGGTAAGTTTTTTAAAAGATGAACATAGGTAAGAAATTAGATATAAAAATACATCTTCACACCAAATTTAAGGTCTTTATACTCAATGGTTAAAAAGTTATTCGCGTTAACATTGTTACCCCGTCAATCGCTTTACCCCGGTCTCCCCTAAGTGATTTAATCATCTTGGGTTAGGTCTATTATTAATAATAATGTACTAACACTAAATGGAGCTCAAGTTTTTTTTGGAAACTATTGAATTAATGGAATCTTTTTCATATTTTTTAAAAAATTTAAATCTTTTTCTCTTGCCCGTATTTTATATGCAATGATTTAATAGCCAGGTTAAATCAAAATACTGACGATATTATTAGTATTATTGAGGAGTGAAAAGTCTAATAGAGAAAATGACTTAACCCAGCTATAAACTATATCTTCTAGTGCAATAACACATGTAATAAATGCTTAATGTATATTTATGAGGTTCTTCTGCCCTATAATAATCGTGAAAAACGTTAAATAAATTAAAAATTATAAAAAATAGGTTGAGATCAAGGATATGAGAAGTAATTGAAGAGAATTGCTGGCCGAAATTTAACTAAAAGAAATTCCTGTTTTTTTTAGCCAAAGTTTGAAATTAATACGAGATTTAACTAAAAAAATTATAATATATGCTTTTAATTAATTTATTTATATTTTACTTGTAACTATAATTTGCAATTTACTTAATGATGATTTATAGGATTTTATATGTTTAATTCTTAAAATAAAATGTTATCTATCATGTCATATTAGTCTCTTTCTTCTTATTCAATATATAATAGCTGCAAAATAATCTATAATATCGTTTTGGACATGTTTGGTAGAAAAAAATATAATAAATAAATAAAGACCATGTAATACGAATAAGCCTTTAAAGGGGACTTGGCCGAAGGCCGGGGAAGCTGTTAGGAGTTTTTCCTTGAGGCTGAGGTATTTCCAATCGGTCTTTGCGCTTCCTCCTTCGATATGGTTATCATACTACTATATCAAATTTACAACTTTCGGATCATTTTTTTAAATCGTAAAAATAATATAATGAGATGAAACCCTTCTATAAAATTTACTCAAAATCATTCTTGGTTCATTTTTCAGCAATTACTAGGGTTTATTGATTTGTTTAGGCGTAATAGCTAAAAGAAAAAAATCACTATTAAATTAATTCATAGGGGAGACCAGGCTAAAACAATTGATATTTATCATTTCCACCATCAAAATTTTAAACAAAAACAAATCAAAACACATTACAATTTATATGTATCCCAATCTCTCACCTACAAAATAAAAAAAATGTAGCTCTCTATTTACAATACTTTAGGATAATTATGTGGAGTTTGCCATTTTCGCCATTTAACCCCAAGACTAAAGTAAAGCGGAATAATATTGAACATAACTGTATTGTGTTATTTTACGGAATATAATGATGACATCTATTTATTACTTTTAAGTATAACTAATCTGTACAATAAGGAAATGCGAATAAATTATCAAAAATATAACATTTTGAGTATGCCCATTATAGACACACGATGCATTTCGATTAATCTTCCTCTTTATGACTATTTTTAAAAATTTTACTCCAAATTACACACAAACTATTTATTAATGCTCTTTTTTTGGCTTAAAAATATCATTTTACATGGTGTAGACAATATTAGCGAACTACAGCTTTAATCAGACCGAAAATTTTAACCGCTTTGCCCACTTTACCCCAAGCAGGCGCGCAATCAATGGAAGGGGATTCCCCTATCGCAATTTGTCTGCTCTCCAGTGGCGTAGTCATGGAGGGGGAGGGGTCAATCACCTCCCCATGAAGAAATTTTTTTAAAAAATTTTTCTTTTAATTTACTAAATTGATAATATATAAATATGCTTAAAATTTAAAAAACAATTTTTATTATTTTTTTAATTTATAAATAATAATAATACTATGATTATAATATTTGATTATCTTTTATATTTTTTAAATAAATTTTGAATTAATTTTAAATTATCTTGCAAAAAACTTGTGTAGTTTGTAATATTCCTTTTTTAAAAAAAATCTACTTTATCAATTTCATTATGAAAAAACAATCATTAATTTATTCCTATTTCACAAATGTTAAGGAACAGATATACCAAAAGTCAATTTGATTACCTTTTTATGTCGATATTAAATATATAAGTAGTGTTGTTAAATGGCTGGATATGAGTGAATTTTTTAAAACGGCGAACTCAGTATTTTAGGTAGAAGAATTGCCTAAATCTCGAGATTTTATTAATAGATGTGTAATTTGTACCATTTATGACCTAAATCTTTATGTGCTTAATATTTTTCTGGATAAAATATTGAATTAGCCAATTTTAAAAATAGGCTCAAATCGAGTCGTTTAATAACACTATATATAAGTATCAATGTTACAACAATATCAAGTCCCATATTTTAAAATAATTATAGGATTTTCTATACTGATAATAATAGAAAACCTATTTTAGATATTACGTTTATTTAATTTTTTTAAATTTTCATTCTATCTTGTTTAATGACATTAAAATTACCTCTATATTTATTAAACCAACTGAAAAGAATAAATAACATCTATGAAGATGATAGAATCATAAGCTTCAAAAATATTTTTAATCGAGAAAAATGAAACCTTAATGTATTCAGATCAAATAGATTTTTGAAAATTAAAATTTTTTTATTTAAGATTCAGCTTTGCCGTAATTTTTATTTCTCTTATAACTGGTTTTTATTAATTGGCTGAAAAAACTGATCAATAGACTAGTAAGTACTAGTCAGGCATTATATATTTTTGGTTACTTATATAATTTTCTTTCTAATATGATGCCAATTTTGACAATTTTTTTATTTTGTCAAAAATATTTTTCTTTAAACTATCTACCAAACGGGTAGAAGTAAAGAAATATGAAATATGCACTAATTTGACATAAAATTTTTTGATAATACTTCCAGGTGTTTGGCTAACTTTACGCTTAAATTTTATAGTTAGTTTTTGGTTCATATTCGGTTACTGGCTGGCATAAAGAATTAATAAGGCACTAAATATTAAGACAAACCTAGTTAAAACTTCTTTATGGCATAATGCTAATTTTGACAATTATTTATAATTTACCGATAATTCTTTTCCTCTTTTAATCAACTACGAAAATGAATAAAGCAATAAAATTTACTAATAAAACCCTAATTAATGGTTTAGTATGTTTCAGAATTAGTGTTTTCAAATGCTTGGCTCACTTCACGCTTAGGAGCATATGTATATAACTCAGTTTCTTTTCGTGACTCTCATATTTGAGTGAGGAATAGTACTAGTCAGGCAATATATTAGCGCACGCTAGATATATAGTTCTTTATATTTTCCATTAGCACGATGTCTATTTTGACAATTTTTCTTCTTCTTTATACTGTCGACCAAACGAATTAAATTAATGACAATTATGATCTAAACATTCATAAAATTTACTGAATATAAATGCTTTCAGTCACTTTTTAATATTAAGGTTGGCCAAAATTTTGTTACTAATAATTTTTTCCTTTATACTGGCTAGTATACTGGTTAAAAGCGGTCTCTAATAAAGTACAAAACATTGCCATATTTTAGAATTATAAAAAATTTTAACCCCCCCCCCCTTTTTAATTGGAAAATCCTGGCTACACCATTGCTGTTCTTGTGAATATCATTTTAAGCAAATAAACATTTCCCCCCTACACACCCTTCAGTCTCGAAAATATATACAATAAAAATCATTATAAAGAAGAATTTGAAAGAAAGTAAAAATTAATAACTTTTTTAAATAACAACTTATAATTCAAAATTTTTAGGCAAAATGCATTTTTATAAAAAATAAGTGAAAACCCATTATTAGTTTTATAAAAATATAATATAGTCAAAGGCCTACAATTAGTGAATCTAAAGACCTTCAATAAAATTTAGGGCGGAACACCCGGCCTAATAGTTCCCCCTATGGAAAATCTTGGATACATCTGTTACCCCAAGGCTATATAAATCATTATTGCGTATCTTCTAATTAAGCTATAAACCGATAAACTTTATTTTAGAGCCACATATTTTTAAATCATGAGTAGTGTTGCCTAATCGGCTAAAAACTACGCATAAGCCTAATTAGGCCTAGCCTAAAAATCGGCTAAACCTAATTAGGCTTAGCCTAAAAATCGCATAAAACTAAATTAGTCAAAAATTCTCCATCGGCTAATCGTCGGTCAGCGTTCCGTAAGATATACCTAGCATTAATTATTAATTATTTTTTTTTTTTATATTTAATGTAAATATTTTATTATAATCAACAAATAAACATGATATATGATTTAATATTTTTTATTTATATATTAGGAATGAAATGAAAATAAATTTATTTATTTGATGTTTTTTTAATAAAAAAAATGATAAGCTGCTATTGTAATTATATTTTTGTATTTATTAGTGATTTTTCACGTCTAAAATTTTAAGCAAAAAATATTTTTTGAAGTTCAAAAGGATATTTCAACATATTTTGATTTGTTAAGAATTTTAAATCTACTTTGTAAATAAATCCTTTTTTGAGGAACTCTTTTGTAAATTTTATTATATAAATAAACAATCTTTTAGGTGAAATCTTTTATAATTTTTTTTAATCATTTTTGTAAAATTATCTATTTTTTAAGTATATTAAAAGAGGTGGTTTTTTCTATATAATTTTTTTTAAATATTTATATTAAAATTTTAGCCGATTTTTTAACCTAAAATCTCAGTTAAGCCGTTTTGTATGCTAAAATTAGCCGTTTACACAACACTAATCATGATGAGCATAACGCAAAATAATCTAGAGGGTGATATTACAATTCTTGGACAAAAAACGGGTTTTAATTAAAATGTGTCAGACCAGTAAGATTTTTCAAAAGATAAACATAGGTAATATAAAAATGCATATTCAAACCAGAGTTGTTAAAGTAGCGAGCTACTTGTAGCGAGCTATCTTTTTTGGTAGCTATAGCTAATAGCGGCTACTTTTTTTGTAATTATTTAATATTTTAGCGCGCTACTTTTTTTGAAAGTAGCTAAGTAGCACGCTGCTTAGCTACTTTTAAAAAATATAATGAAAGTAAGTATAAACATGAAATTTAAATATAATATTATGATTAATTATAATTTTTATGATTTATTATTTAATTTTAAAATTGAAATATATTTTCAATTTGTAATTTATATTTTCATTTGTATTATAAACCTAAATCACGTGTTAATAATTTAAAATGTCATCGCCTATGGATATCCAAATCGTTGAAAGTGATTCAGACAATGATATTAATGAAATGGAAGATTCCAGAGAAGAAAATGTTCTTAATAGCTATAATACAAATTTCCCATTCCCTAGATTTGAAAAATTTTTTTAAATAAATATAAAAACCAAAATTGGCTTCAAATTTATTTGTTTAAAATGTAAAAAAATATTTCCTCAAATGAATCCAGTTATAACCTCAAGAAACACTAAAAGGTAAATTGTCATTTTTACATTCTAAGTATTTATTTTATAAGACTGTTCATCCCAATAGCTTTAAGGAAATGGATAAACATTTAAATAATTTTGGCATAGGCGATTCTACATCCAAAAAGACTAATTCAATTCAAACCAAATTAATTAATAATCTAATGCCAATATTTCTCAGAAATTGGCTGATATATTGTTGATTTTATAATTGATACAGTTCAGCCAATGTCCTTGGTTGATAATCCATTATTTACCATGATGATTAAAACTATATCCCCTGGTACAACAATTTTATGTCGCCAAACACTAATGAATAAAATAGCAGATAACTTTAAAGTGATGAAAGATGCTCTAATAGTTGAGTTATCAGAGATATCGTATATATGTACCAAGGCAGATAGTTGGACACATAACACTAGGTAAAAACTAAAATGCAACAAATTACCATAAATATTTTATTACATAAATTTTTTTATAATCAAAACTAACTACATTTTAATATTTATAAATGTTGATTTTAATATATTTATCATACAATAACATTATAAGCAAAAAATAAAACAAATTTGTTTCTAAATTTTTTTTTTAATAAAAAGTAGCTTAAAAAGTAGCTAAAGCTACTTTTAAAAAATAGTAGCTAATAGCGAGCTACTTTTTTTTTACAAATAGCGATAGCGGTAGCGCGCTAATTTTTTTGACAGATAGCGGTAGTGCGCTACTTTTAAAAGTAACGATTAACAACTCTGATTCAAAACAAATTTAAGGTCTATGCTCAGGTTAAAAAGTTTTTTGTATTAACATTATTACCACGTCAATCTCTTTACCCCGATTTCCCCATGTTCAAGTCCAATTTTTAATATTTTGAAATTTGTATGGTTATGGCTACTGCCAATGATATCATGATTGCTTGATCTAAATTATTTGTATATACACTAATTATTTAGTATTAAAATCTGTTAGAAAAATGAAAGTTTTTTTAAAAAAAACATTCTTCGTGAAGAAATATTTTTTTTATCGATAAAATAAAACATTAAGCAAAATGTTAGCTAATGTTTTTCAAAAAAAATATAGAATAATTATATTTCTAGTCCTATATTAACATAATAATATTGAAGAAACATAATGCCTATGATGTGATATAAAACTCTTGAATTTTAGGAAATAATGACAATATGAAATACAAAAAATAGATTAATTTATTTGACCAACGCGACTAGGAATAGAATTCAATTAATTTAATCAATCTTATAGATGGATGGCTTAATGTTACTAAATATATATTAATAATTCATTTTTATATTTTGGAAAAATTAATCACTTCTTTCTCTCTATGGTAGGCTTGGGACAATATGACTAACAAATAATACATTATTTATGATAATTTTTTTAATTACCAAAATAGATGCAACGACATTTCATTGTTTACGTTTTTTTATTCTTAATTAATCATTGTCAATTTTTTTTTGGCTGACTCCATTTTTGTTATAATTTTTATAAATAATATTTTAAATTTTTTTAAAAAAGGACAAAATAATTTAAATACAAATGTTAATTTATGTCAATTTGCCAAAGGAGATTATTATTCTTAAAAAAATAAGAATATTTTCATAAATTCCCAGATGTCATTTTATTTTTTCTTTCAAAATAGAAATTTTAAAAAATTACACTGAGTTTATAAACTGACCTTAAATATGGCTTATGATTTTGAAAACCTATACCATACTCAAATACCTAGTGAACCTCTAAGAGAATCCTTAAATTCAAATGATCCTTATATACACATATGGATGGCAGGATATTTTATTCAAATTGCGCTGATTATTTTTTTCAACTATTTACTCATTCACTTGATTCTGTTTCACTCGAACAAAATAAAACCATTTATGTGTTTTAACTTCTATAAAAAATCAAATAGAAGGAATAGTGGTAATAAACTCCTAAAGAACTCATCCATAACCACTCAAAAAAGTGATAATAGTTCACCATCTAGTTTTCAATATGGAACTAATATTCAAGGAAGGAAGCGCGGTATTAAGAAAACTAGAATAAATTTGCTAATAGCTTGGCTCTCCTTTACTGATATGCTTCTAGCATTAATATGTCTACCTTTATATTTACATTATGAATATTTTGCTAATTCATTCTCTAATTCATTAGGACCAGAAGGTACCGACTTGAATGCTAGTGTTAAAAACATGCCTAATTCAACTATGAATATCGATATGAATCGCAATGTTTCAGTTATCACGAAACTTCATATTACAAATTTAAGCTTGATTGATTCCCATAATTATATTTCTTACCCACACGAAAAATCTAAAGTTGAACCTCCTTGTTCAGCATTAATAGCCTTTTATTTTTTTAATAATTTTTCAGGTTTTAACAACTCCTTGATTACTGCTTACATAGCTTTTGATAGATTCCGGGCTATACATAGAACTCTAAAATTTAAAAGAGTGGCAATGCCTTCTCCAACCGTCTCCATTAATTCGGAAAATATTGGAGAATGGTATTTTCCTAACATAAACCTAACAAAAATATATTTAAATTATATCAAAAAATTAATTTTCATCCTTTGGCCACAAATATTAATTTCGAGTGTGTGCTCTCTTATGTCATTACCACTTGTTTTATTACTTTTTCAAAACAAATGTATTTTAAATAATACCCAAGAACGATGTTATTTACTGTATTCGACCATTTCAGGTAGACTTAATTATGCTATTTAAATAATTATATTCTTAAAGTTTTAAGAATTCATTTTATAGAAAGTCTAATAAATATTGAGTAATTTTGTTTATTTATTTATATCTAGCAAAAATTTTAATCCTTATTTCTAAATTATTTTTAGGCTTAATTATACCCTTGATTGTTACATGCGGATTTTATGCAAGAATGATAATGTTATTATCAGCATACAAATTTAATTCCAAATCTAAAGATCAAAAAAATCATAGACCTGATATATGTAATCATTTTAACCTAGTTAATAAACGTTTTAATATCTTATATTGGGCTCCTGCCGTTGCAGAGTCAATAGATGTCAAGCAATCTAAGAATGTCACTGAGAATTATGACTTAAAAGGAATTAATGTCCCAGAAAATAACAAAAATAGAGATGTTAAAGAGATGTTACAACCCCTATGTAATAAAATAGATGGTTGTACCAGTCTTAAACATGATGAGAATAACAAACATACCAGGAAAGACGATTATGTTAAGATATCAAATGTACCTAATCAAGATAATTTAATAGGCAAATTGAAACGAGGTTTTCATAATTCTTCTAAATCCCAAAATAACAAGATAAAGGCCATACGTATGACCTTGGCACTTATCTTAACGAGAACAGTTTTATCAACACCTTTGATATCTTTTCAGATATTGGAAATTGCTGGTTACATTAAGATAAATGATTATTATTTTCGCGTTGAAATACTAAGAAATGCTATGAATATATTCTGTTTGACAGATCGGTGGCTCAACGTAGTAATCATCCTAATGTTTTGCAATAATTACAGGTTGCAACTTAAGAGAATGTTTTGTTAATGATGAATTCATAGAACCAATTAAAATTCTTTGGAAATATATATAAATTTATAAAAGGAATGCCATCAAAAGTACACCCATCTCATAAAAACCCAATTTTAATTTAGAACATGCTGATTCCGTTGTATCCCAATTATTTATTCAAAGTTGTACTGGTCGTATATGAGATTTATCGTTTATTTATACATGGATCAACAATTTTATAATAGAACCTTATTTATATGTAATAAAATCCTACTTTGTAAATTTTGAAATAACATATTATTTAATAAAACGAATTAGTTAAATTATTATCTTGTCATTGTAACAGATATTATTTATTTAATATGGAAGAGATTTACATCTCTTACACCAAAATTTTTTTTGAAGGGTCTATGCCAACTTTTTACCTCAACCTAGCCTGGTTATATTTATCTTTTACATATTATTGGTATTATAATCTATAGTTAGTTTTATATGTAATGTTATGAAAATGTTTAATTGCAATAATTGTTTTTAAAAGTTATCTACTTATACTTATTATTTATATACTTACTTTAGTAATTTTGGTGGATGAGGGAGATGTGGGGGTTATCAATTTTTATTTTTCTTAAATAATATTTGCAATTATTTGTATTATGCTCTCCATGTAACTAATAATTATTTTGGCTTTCCGCGGTAAATTAGGAGGGAAAATTATTTTTTTTTAGCAGGAGGTGTAAATTTTTTTAAGGAGTAGAGACAAAAATATTTAGGAGGTAAAATCGTCAATAGCTTATGGGGGATGTAAAAGTCGTTAACTACTGTATTTAATTTAAAAAATCTTTAATAGATAATTATATCATGTGATCACTTTTATTTCAGATATTTAATTTTTCATATCAACCCCTTTTTATATATTTTAAAATTGAGACAACCTACAAATTGGAGCGTTTTCGTTTTGCAGTTTTCTTCAAACATTTATTTTAAATATTATGTCCTTATTGGCAAACGTTTTATTTTGCTTTATTATTTAAATATATGGCGTTAATTTAAACAACGAAGCATTTATTAGAAAAACGCAAAGCTGAACGATTCTAAACACCAAAACTATTTATTTTTTTGCGTCTCATGTTAATAAAAGATAAATAAAATAAAATTTTGATTTCAAAAATTTTAATTGGATAAAAGCCTAAAATATTTTCTAAGCAAAATATTTTTTTTTTAAGTATACTCAAAAAATAAGGTCTGTATTTAGCATGCCATAAATAAAATAACGGTAGTGACGCCATTGCTTAAATTTAGTATTTAAAAATCTTTTATGTTAATTGGATCACCTTTTTTTCTCTCTTTTACTAAAGCTGTTAAAATGAACATAAATCCTTATCATATATTTATATAGAGGCATAACGATCAAAACCAGGAATGCTCAAAAGTATATAATTTAAATTTGACGGAAGAATTGAAAAATTCAAAAAAATAACAGAAAAGAGTGTTTATTTTAAATTTTAAAATTATATTTATACAAAAACAAGAATAATTCTTTTTCTATAAAAAAATTATATGTTTTTTTTAAAAAGTAATTTGAAAATAGTTTAAATAATCCTTTTTTTAAAAAAAACGTTATATAAATAATTTAAATTTTATAAATTTCCCCAAAACCCGGATCAGTGAAACAGCTCTAAATATGCAAAACACCTATGGCATAAATATATTATTAAAAATAGAGGATGCTTTAATTGAGTTGGGGACAAGAACCTGGGAACCACATCCAATTTAAGAATAGGAATCAAAATCCCTTTTCCAAATTTTAAAAAATCGGAACCATTTTATATGCAGAGTCTAGGTTCCAAACTCTGCATTATAATTTAACAAAAAAATGTTATTTAATATAATTTTGGAAGTCTTTGCTTAAATCAGTCAAATGTTATATTCGTCTAAAGGGTGAGTAATTTCTCCTTTAGTTAAGGCTAGCTTAGTTAACCATAGAGTCTAAAAAATCATAAAAAGAAGTTAGATGATTTAGAAAAAAAGGGAGCAATCATATTAGATAAGTCTTATATATTATTGAAAATGTTTTCCTTTGTTTCTTCCTTTCTTACCTCATCTTACTCGCTTTTTTTTCTTACGAACAATAAATAAAAATCGGAATTTCAAAAAAATACGTAAGATTTGAATAGAAATATACTAAAATTTAACAAAATAATTTTAAAAAAAATGGGCTGAAAAGAATTATAATGGGCCATTGTTAATTAATTTTTAAATAAGTTAATTAGGGTATATTCATCCGTGGTATTTTTATACAGGGGGTCCATTTTTACTTAGTGTTTTTTTGCCTCAGGACATTTTTGTTGTGCATTCATCATGTTTCTGAATCCTGAAATAATGAGAAAATACATAATTGTATTTTTAAAGTCAAATTATTAATGTTATTTTTTTTAGTATAAATATCTTAAACTCTATCTAAACCAATTGAAGAACATTATATCGAAATAGCTCTCATATTTCGTCTATATGCCTTTTAATGGCGGACCTCAATGTATGAAACTTTTAACACATTTTATAGAATGAATCGCGAGTCTAAGTGTATTAACTCAATTGATCTCATTTTAAATTATATTTTAGATAGATCAAACCAACAATCAAGTGAATATTTTATATTTCACGTTACCTTAGCACAATACTTTTTTGGCTTAATCAGAATTTTTTTTAATTTAATTGTTTCAGATTATATCTCATTTTTTTAAATATTTATTCGGTAATGTTGATCATAAGCATATCCAGGACTTTCAGATGGGGGGGGGGGGTTTAATTATCATATAGGGTTTTCCGCCATAAATTATATTGAAGGTTATTAGGTCCTCTTTTTGTAAGACCTTCGGCTATGTTATATTTTTATAAATATAATCTTGGGTTTTCACCTTTTTTATATAAAAATGTTTTTTTCCATTATAATCGTTATTTTAATAAAGGATTAACTTCAACCCACTTTTCTACCTAATTGTTGTATATATTTTAGGAGAAGTGTTGTGGGAGGTGGAAAAAGTGGCAGTGGGATTTAGCTAAATATATTTACTGGAACATGGAATTTTTGATGGGGTGGCAATCTTCTTACTTTCCCACCCCTTGGTTACACGCCTAATTTATTCATATTTTCTCTTACAGTCTAAATTGATTTTATAAAACTGTTACCAATACAATTTTAATATCCTTAGTTTTATTTTTAGCTCATTGATATCCCGAATTTATTAATCATGTAAAATATGCTCAAAAAAAAATTTTCTTAAAAAATATTCTATTTTCCTATGAAAATATTCTTTTAAAAGACCGAAAATTTAAGTGAATCTTCCTAAATCATAAGCATGAGAATAATATAGGCCTAATTTAATATTGTAGGTCGCTTTAAAATTCAATTTATTGATCTTCCTTGCCGATGAAAATCTGATAATGAATGAATAATATTTATAATTATATATATTATTTTTTTAGTGCAATTATTTCTAGATTTGAATAATAGATTTAGTAATACATTGTCAAAAATTCTTTTTCAAAAAAAAAACAGACTACTATTTTCTCTTATTCAAATTATCGTGCAGAAATCGATTGTAAAATTTTCTATTAATGTGATGCTGACGAGCAAAATTTTATTTTAAAAATGGATGAATTTTTTTTGTAAGCTGAAAGGAATTTGTATTTTTTATATATAAATTAATCAAAATTTTTCTAAAAAAATAATGCCAATGATCTTTAAAAAAAATTTTTTAATTATGATTGGATATCGAGTTTCTCGAATAAATCTGTTTAATTATTAATTAAATAAAAGATAAATATATTTTTTTAAAAATAAGATTGTCATTTGCACCGATGTAGAAGATGTTAAAGAATAACGTACTTATAATATATTATGGCAGTTGTGTAACGTTATTTAGCATAATACTACTAATAAACTATATACAGAAATTTATATATATGTATTTATTTGTAAATATTATCCCATTCAACACGAATCATCAAAAACACCCAATTACTTTATATTTAAACAGATTTTAATAAATAATGTCTTTTTCAGTTATACGATATTAGTATTCTTTAATACTTTTTATTGTCATCGGAACACAAATACAAGATTTGGGAAATAAATGCTATTTGACCTTACTTACATCCTAGGAAGCCTCTCAAGTGGCTTCTTCCTAGGTCAGCTAGGAAAAATAGCGCCCAACATTCATTTAATCCTTCGCTATTTTATATTTTCTTAGGTCATATTTCCAATTCCTATGGAATATGCCCCATTTCCTTAGCATGGGAGGAAGTATTATACATTTAAAAATTCACCACATTTTCTTTAGTAATAATATTTAATTCCTGATAAAAGACACCCCCCCCCACCCTTTTTAATAAATCATGGCCAAAAAATTACAAATCGTTAAAAATTTGATAAGAATTGATATTTTTGTGTTTTCAACCATTCGATTTATTACAGAAATATTCGAGGATTATGGATAAGTTAACCTTTGCTAATTGTTTGTCTAAGGCTCAGCCGTTATTTAATGAATTTTGAATAGGAATAGGCCTACTTATTGATGTTGTTAATCACTAAAATTCTCTATTAATGCCTATATACGTTTTGTAGATATGACCGAAACTTATAACTTATTTCACCCAAAAAATCTAGATTATGTCCAACATCACCACCCCACATGTTTTCAATTTAGCATCTGCTACTTGGGGATTTATTATCCATTCAACTCACCATGGTTATTAAATATTCTGCTGCAGAGTACATATTGCCGGAAGTAGTGCTGTTAAACGGCTCGTTTTGAGCCGATTTTTATAAACGGCTAACTCAATATTTCATCCAGAAATATATTACGCAGGCCTGAAGATTTTTCTCTAGAAAGAACAAAGGTCTATACATATATTATCGAAATCTCGAGGCTTAGGCAATATTTTTCAAGCTAAAATATTAAGTTAGCTCTTTTAAAAAATCGGCTCAAAATGAGCTTTTTAACAACACTAGCCGGAAGCCCTGATGATAATTGCTCAGTACGCTCTATATTCTTAATAGAAAAATTACGAAGAAGGAAAACCTGGGCATTTGCAAAATATTTTTCATTATATATATATATTTGAAAAATAAGTAAATGCATAATGAACGAAATATATTGCATGCATATGGAGATAATTTTTGCTTATTTTTATAAATTTTCAGAGGAATAATTTTAGATCTATGGAATGATGAAACTTTTAAATAACTAAAATAAATAACATGTAAATATCTAAAAAGTACAGTATAATCTATAAATTTAATTTTTCAGGATAAAATTTGATTTTTTCGGAGGAGGGATCAAGTGATTTCTTCCCCCCCCCCTCACCAAGGTGCCCGTGCCTTAGATTAAGCTAAAACCAACTATTTTATTTCAAGGCAAATCCTCCTGACCACATTGTTCTCAATGTTCGTTAACTCATTATCAAATACGAATTCCGTCCGTTTCTGGCCTTAAAAAATGCTCTAATTAATCTGCAGATGTTTTGATATGCATAAATGGAATTTTGAATTATATTAATAATCAGCGTCTACATGGCATAAATTTACTTAGAGACAAATTTCCCTTCAAACCCTATACCTATCCCCTATAAAAATTCGCACTAGCTACGGCCGTGATATTTACCCAGCCATTATTATATAGTAAATTGATGAAGTTAAGAAGATACATATATTAGGATATCATTTTTTTTATTAACCTTATACAAATTATGTGAGCCACTTTTTATAACCTCCATTCAACAAAATTATTCCAGGCATAGTTTTTAAGAATAACAAATAAGCATTGAGGTGATATTCAACTAATTTTTAGTTTTTACTAACCCGAGCTTATATATAGTCAAACTGTGTTAAAATGATATGTGTGAATGAATGATTTTGTAGGAATGTGGAAAGAATACACATATAGTTATTATTGATATTATGGTAATATATGTATGAATATATCATATTATATAATTTGTATATTATGAATTTGTATATTCTCTAATTAAATATATTTTATAATGATAATATATATATTTATGATTAATATATTATGGGGTGAAGGTTAACTACTGTTGTAATTGTTAAACCAAATTACAAAGCCGAAGGATATTCAAATCTACAAGAAAAAAGAATTAAATTTCGAATGCAAATGATTTAAAGAAAGAGGAATAAAAAAGAATGATTATTCAAATTAAAGAAAGTTCAAGATTTTTTTCAGTTTGTTTGTAAAACATTATGTAAATGAATTATAGAAAAGTATATATATATTCGAGGATATTTGTATAAACACAGATCATGATTTTACGAACTTAATTATAATTTTTAATTTTAATTTTTTATTATTTTAATTTTTTTTAATTAATTTAGTTTGATTATATTTTTAACTTATTATTTAATAAAGAGTTAGTATCATTTTAGTTCTAACTTTTCTGATTTGACGAATATTATAGAAAAATATATATAAATTAGTCTGATTTAGTATCATTTTAGTTCTAACGAGGATATTAGTCTGATTTAGTATCATTTTTTTCTAACCTTTCTTATTTGACAACGATTATAATCTTCCAATTCTTATTCTAATTTTTCAAAATGTTACAATGATGTTGGAGAGTGGAGGCGACAGGGCAATTTCAACAATTCAGTCTAATTAACTCTCCCACTAGCCTCAGCAATATAAATATCAATACCATATTGGTACAGAGGTGCCTTACAGCGATTGATCCAGGCTTTAGAAGATCAAAAGTCAGTCTAATTAACTCTGAAAAGAGATTCTAAATAAAGGGGGAAGGGGATGTATGAGATGACTATCGACACTAAGACAAAGAATGAGAGCAATAAAACAATGGTATCAATATTAATGGTCGTATTTCGGAGAATTAGTCGTTTAGCTAAAAAGAATGCGTCACAAGAGATCGTTATACGTACAAGTGATCGATGTAGCTAAAAGAAATTCGTTATAAATTTTTATTAAAGATATATGGTTGACTGTTATTTAAGTTGATAATATTTAGCAAAATATCAGGTTGTTGATTAACCTAAAAATCTTCATAAAGAGAAATGGCTTTTCGTCATTAGAAAATTTATGCCGCAATCGAGCTCAATTAGAGATCGGATTTTTATTTTGGATCAAAAGATACAAGAAATCATTATCGTATAAGAGATCTTAAGGCAAAGTGGATATATTACAAGAAGACCAGGATGCTATCGTTAATCGTTGACAAATTATAGCCAATTGCTTATCAAAAATTTAGTATAAGATAAAAAATCGCAAGAAGTCGTGGAAACCATCGTTACTCGCAGACAAATTATCGTCAGTGGTTTACCGTCATTAGTTACTAGAAACCGTTAGAAACAAGCAAAGACTAGGATAATGTGGGAGTAAAACGAGATATAATTAAAGGAGCTAGAAGAATGTATCGGGAACCATGCCTTACTCGCAGAATGGTGGGACTAATCTAAGTGGAAGGGTGTTGTAATTGTTAAACCAAATTACAAAGCCGAAGGATATTCAAATCTACAAGAAAAAAGAATTAAATTTCGAATGCAAATGATTTAAAGAAAGAGGAATAAAAAAGAATGATTATTCAAATTAAAGAAAGTTCAAGATTTTTTTCAGTTTGTTTGTAAAACATTATGTAAATGAATTATAGAAAAGTATATATATATTCGAGGATATTTGTATAAGGACAGATCATGATTTTACGAACTTAATTATAATTTTTAATTTTAATTTTTTATTATTTTAATTTTTTTTAATTAATTTAGTTTGATTATATTTTTAACTTATTATTTAATAAAGGGTAGTATCATTTTAGTTCTAACTTTTCTGATTTGACGAATATTATAGAAAAATATATATAAATTAGTCTGATTTAGTATAATTTTAGTTCTAACGAGGATATTAGTCTGATTTAGTATCATGTTTTTCTAACCTTTCTTATTTGACAACGATTATAAACTTCCAATTCTTATTCTAATTTTTTAAAATGTTACAACTACCTAACACCCACAGCATCTATTATAATGTGATTTCCGGATTTATATATATTGTTATTTTTGTATAAATATGAATTATCTCAAATATTATATGGCGTCATGGATGTAAATGTAAGTATGAATTTGATCTAATTTATTAAATTGGCGACGACGAGACAAATAACCTGTAATATGAATCTATTATGTGTTTTATGAAATAAATTATGGGGAATTGAAAAATATCATGATAAGTATGAACTATTTAATAAAGTGATATTTGTTTGAGCAATATGAATGTAATGGCTATTTTAAGAAATTAATATGGATAAAGATAAAATTGTCAATCAGAATTAAGTAAATGGAATAAATTATGGAGAATTTGCAATGTATGATAAAATTATGTTGATAATAAACCTAATTAGGAAAATATATTAATAGTTCTGATATTGAATGAATTATTATAATTAGTGACAAAGAAAAATTGTTTGATGAATAAATATGCAAGAAAGAAACATATATTTGGTACAAATGAAGTTGTTCATGCTGATTATATTGTATGAAATTGCAGAATGAGATTCATAAGATTATGATTAATAAATGATTTATTTAAATTTGGGGAATAATTCTATGTTATGAATTTTGTGATGACCTGAAATTAATTTCGGGAAATTGATGACCCAGTAAAAATGGATCATTATAGGAAATAATAATAGTAAAAACATGTCTATAGATATAGTGACATTTACATGATATTGGGAAAAAGGTTACTGATTAAAGAACCGGGTAATTTGGACATTGGAAAAAAGTTACTGTTAAAAGAACCTGGCTAATTTGGACATTGGGAAAATGGATACTAATAAAGAAACCTGGCTAACTTAGAAATAAAGATATAAGGACGTTGGGCTCTCAAATCACGTGGCCTATGCTAAAATTAATGAGGCTATCATGAGCCAGATGTAGCCGTATTTGAGTTAAAGACTAATAATATCTTGTCGATATATCGATTATCTCATGTGCCATATAAGAATGATAGCAATTTCTTGTCTAGCTCGGATAAATATAACTTCGTGGGCTATCCAAGGATGATAGCTATCTCTTGGCCAGCTCTAGGATAACGGTGACCTCGTGGGCAGTTCAAGCACAATGTTGATCAACCTGCAATAGACCTGATAACAATACTCCGGTGGGAGATCAATCAACAAGGGAATCGATTTTGATACTCTAGGCGAGATTAATCGTACCAAGGCAGTTAATATTGATTCTATTTGTGTGATCAAAATTTTAATTAGGGGGAGAATAATGTTAAAAAAAGGTAACACCCCACGGTTAAGGTAAATGGTGACCAAAGACAAAGGTTTTCTAAGAGAAAAGTTATTATTGATATTATGAAAATATATATGAATGTAATATATTATTTGTATATTATTAATTTGTATATTCGTTAATTATATATATTTTATAATGATAATATATATAATTGTGATTAAAATGGGCAAGTTAACCACCTAACACCTATATCCGGATTTATATATATTGTTGTGGTATGAATTATCTCAAGTATTATAAATTTAAAATTTAATTCAGACTAAAATCAAAATTAATTTATTAATAAATTTGAATCCCTTTTAATTATCTTGCCCTCACTCTATAAATATAATTTATTTCTACTTTCACTAGTCTAGCCTCTCTTACTATACTCTTCAAAAACGTTGAAGGCAAGTGACTCCTACTCCCGCAGCTAATGTAATCGCTGTTAATGAATAATGACAAAAAATTTCGAATTTTATAAGTGGCTTTGAAATTTATTAGATAATTTTTAAAAAAACATTTCAGTTAATTTTATATATAAGTTTATCAAACTTCATGTATTGTTTGTAAACTAAATTTACACATTACATAAGAGTGAAATTTTTAATTAATATAAACAGATTGTTATATATTGGAAAATAAATGCTATTAGTTATTTTAGTTTAATTTTATAAGCTCTCTTTAACTTTTTAGAAGAGTGAATAATCTGATCTGAATAATGGAAATTATGAAAGCCAATAATAACTTTTTACTAAGTAGAGCATTTTATTGATTTAATTTTATTTAGCTTTACTTCAACTTATTAGATATAAATTTGTGATCAGAAATAATTTTCAGACAATTAATATTGAACCTTTACCGTGGCCTCTTAATTTTGAAAGAAGTTTTCATTATAAAATGACAAATGGGGATGATATATTTCTTCAATGTATACCTTCGCAAACCTTAAATATAAAAATGTTAGCTTCTTCAACAGCGAATGTATGGGAACATTTTCATGTAACTTGAAGAGAATCTGATAATAGTGCAAGTAAGTAAAAATATATTTTACTATTATTATCTTTTATCTTCGTACACACACTATATATTATCTAAAAATATAAATTAGAATACATATAATCAAAACGAAAAACAAAAAGTAATAATAGGTAAGGTTACAAAAATTAGATTAAAAATATAAATTTAAAAACGAAAAACAAAAAGTAATAATAGGTAAGGTTACAAAAATTAGATTAAAAATATAATTCCATTTTGAATATATAACATAACTAGATAATATTTATACAACTGATATAACAATTTTTTTTTAAATAGAAGCAATTTTAAAAAAGATTGTAAAATCTTTAATTGGTTTAACAAACAATCCAGCGAAATGTGTGAACTTGAATAAGACTAAACTAATATACATTTCAAAACAAATAAATACAACAAATTTGATTATTATTTTTTTAGCAAATAACACAAACAGCGGTACTTAATTGTAGATAGTTAGGATTTTTATGAACTGATAAAAGAATACAACACAAATATGGTATATGTAGACAATATATTAGTAAATAGAATTGAAGTTTTCTAGGATACTAGTCATAACAAATTATTAGATTTTATTAAGTTTTAAAGTTTTATTTTATTTAATTTATTTAAAAATTATTTTAAGCTAAAAATGTAATATATTTTCATGCTTACATCAAAAAAATCAATTTAATAATTTACATAAAAAAATCAATTTAACAATTTATATAAAAAAACCAATTTAATAATTTATATAAAAAAATCAATTTAATAATTTATATAAACAAAAAATCAATTTAAAGGTTAGTATTAAAAAACTAATCAGGTCATCTCAACAAGAATTTTCAAATATTATGAACGAAAAGATAATTCAAGGGACTAACAGCAAGATTCATTATGCATAATACAACTATAGACTGCTGATTGTACCAACTCTCAAGCTAGTATTCATCAACTATGACGTTCTTCTTATATTTTAATGACCTAATGGCGTTTTTATTCTTTAATCAAAATAAGATACTTTGACGGATATTATCTTTAAAAACAATATTATATTAAAAGCAAATAAAAATCTATTTTATATTTTTGATAAAAATATAATATTTTATATAATATACACATGTATTCCTTGGTCGATTATATATTTCATTTGACAAATAGTATTCAACAATTGTTCAATCCTATTATTTATTTACATCACATATTTTTAAATACAGAAAGTTATTATTAATCATTACATACACAAATTATTTTGTATAAAGTTAGAAAACATGGCACGAATTAAAGTATTATGACATATGCATATATATTAATCTCTAAATATTTACTATTAAATTAATTATAATATATTTGTCTAAATATAGAAAACGATATAATAATTAATTCCTACTCCTACTTTATTAGATTTTCCTGTATTTGAATAAGATTCACATTTCTCCAATGAAGCAACAATTGACTAATAAGAATAATCTATGAAGCATTTAATAATTTTATATTTTTTTCTAAATTTTTTGTATTAATTAAGTAATTAAGTTATGTGTATACAGGGGCGTCGATAGCCTTTACAATCTCAGGGGGCTCAACTAAATAAAATTTAATGGGGGCGAAGCCCCCCATATTCCCCAATTTGCGGGCCTTCGGCCGGTTTTATATTGATATATTACACTTTTTTAAAATTTGTTAACTCTGAATCTGAACAATTATTCTGAATATCATATTTTGTATATTATGCATACAAAATAAACTGGCATATAAATAATTAAAACAATACAAGACATTTCTAAAAATAATATTTTTTAATACAAAATCTATTTATTAGTATAAAATATTTTCGATTGCTGATATAAAAAAAATTTGCGTCTAAAGAATTACAAGTGATAAAAAAAATTAATTAATTCATACATATGACTCAATTGACAATGAATTTTAAAAACCACATATAATATAATTCTTAGCAACTTACATTTATATAAGTTTATCAAACTAATATAACTCTCTGTTACCATTTTAGACAATGTTTTATAGAATGGACTAATAAGGAAAAATTTATAGGCCTAAACCAAATCAATAATTTTTGAAGAAGAGAGTATAAAAGACCAATCCAAATCATAAAACTATATGGTGTTTAGAGCTTCCTTTAAGATGACATGATGGAAGCTAGATAAATAATCGAGAAAATTAATGTGAGATATTAAATTTCTAAAAGATTATCTTCTATTTTAAATGATATATAAACGACTACACAGTTGACCATTATTGTTTATCTAAAATATGCAATCATATGCTCTCAGCCGTTGTAGTAATAATCTTAAATTACATAGCAACACAAATAATAGATGCTGGTTAATTTGCAGTAATAGCCATGACACGTAAACTAATATCAGAATTTATTGTGTTGGATAAATTGATAAAATAAAAACACTAAAATCTTTGGAAGAAATAATTATACAAATATATTGAAGCCTGGAGTTATTTACACGTCAATGCCATATTAGAAATGAAACATTTTCTAACTATAAAATAAGGACCAGAATGATATGATGAAACAATTAACATTTTATATATTGTCGCACCACCTTGGTATATTATATCTTAAAATAATAGTAGTTTGTAATAATATCTAAAATATATTCGTATTAAAAATTTAACTCAAAACTGTTTTTCAAAGAGAAAAAAAATAGCTTTCCTAAAAAGACGTAAAAAAGAGAAGAAAAGATATCTAATTATTACATCCATTGTGGGATGAATAATAAGATGTTTAATTATAATAATATTTTTAAATAAATAGATGGCGTATGCAAATTGTTACTTATATTTATTATCAAAAGCATTGATTAGTAAAATATTAAAAATATTAACTGTAATATATTATATAACTGTCAAATACGTCTGCAAAAGTGGCATTTTACCTAATATTTTATAAATAATTATATATAATAGAGGATTATAAACTATATGCCTATTTACTTTTTATAAATAAATCTCTTATACTTATTTGGATTTGAACCTTGAAAATAATTTTAGAAAGAGACATGATAATTAAATTTAAAAATCAATAATATAGTTGATTAGTGATGTTAAACTCAGCTAATTACAATTAAATTTGTTAATTTTCAATTAATAAATGATTATATTAATTTAATTAGGGTTATATAATAATTGAAATAATAAAAGTCAACTAAACTTCAACTGTAAAAGCTAAATCAATATTTAGTGAGTTATTGATATTATATTTTTAATACAGAATTTGATTGCAAGCTGACATACTTAAAATATAATTTATATGTATTAATCTAATTTAATAATTAAAATAGTATTCTAATAAAAATTTAAATAGTCTTTTAATTTCTAAATAATAAAATTAAATCTATATACTTAATGGGATTATAAAAGATATCATTCAGGGGGCAATCAAAAAAATTTATTTTTAGTTCAAGGGATATTAAGGAGCCATTAAAAAAAAAATTATGCTTCAGGGGGCTATTCGAATTTTTTAGGGGGCTCGAGCCCCTGCGCCCCTCCCCTAGTGACGCCACTGTGTGTATAGTTTTATAATGCTAAAAAATATTATTAATTTTAATAAATAGTTTACTGTGAATTATTTCCTAGAAAACCTTTAAAAAATGAGTGCAATTATAATAAGCTAGGCCGAGAGTGGGAGCTGAGAATCACAAATGGCGAGGAATCAGGAATTGTGATGAATCTGATAACAAATAATGGTGAATAACAAAAATCGCGATGCATCATAAATGTGGTAAATCAGAGTTAAAAATTCCATAAGCTTGGAGGTAAATTTAAAAAAATATCAAAATTATGTATCGATATAGTATAATATATTTTCAGTGGCTAATTTTTATAGGAAAAATAAAGCAGGGAAAAAAATAAATATCTTTCTTATTAATTAACATTATACAAAATAATAAAATATCACGAATAGAGGCGAATATTATTCATGGGAAGAATTGTTAAGCTTCATATATGGTAGGGTCTTCAGGAATAGATATAAAATTTAAAAAATAAAAATAGCCAACACATCGTTTTTCCGTGAGGGATGCAAATAATCAGAAGCAGGAAGTAGCCAGGAATTTTCAGTGGGGGGGGAGGGAGGGCTGTTTATTTGGGAGGGCCAATATTTTTTGAAATAAAACAGTTAGGCATCAGAAATTTTTTGTTATTTATATTGAAAATTTGTAAAAATATTACTATAATATAATACGACTATTTTTATTTTTAACATAAATAAATTAAAAGATAAATGCTTAACCCTGATTTTAATTAATGAAATACTTTTGTATAAAATATAGTGTATATTTTGTTAAAATTTTAAAATACTTATAAATAAAAAAAATTTATGCAGCAAAATATCTAATTATTACAAGTCTTAATGATAACTTAATTTTACTATAAATTAAGATATGCTAATCTTCATTATGTTCAACATAAAGTGAATAGGTAATTATTTTCATATTTATATTTTTTTGGCTTAAATGACGGTTTTATTTTAATTAAAAACGATTACAATTTATAATAAAAGATATAGGCTATATGAATATTAAATATATTTTAAAAAAAAATAAAAAGAATATATTTTTAAAAAAAAATTATAAAAATTTATAATAAAAAAGTTTCAAAAAAAACGTGAGTAGGTATTTATAAGTTATGGCACCGCGTATTGATATAGTATGTAACCCTCAAGTCTCTATTGAAATTCGTTGACGCAGATGGAAACTTTCCTGAGGATCATCCGAAATTGCGCTTGGCCGAATGCTTTGAAGAAATCCAGGGCTCTGGGTTCAAAATCACATATCGAGCTCAGGGTCCCAAAGCACAGATTGTTTTAGAACAATGATACTCCATTAATTGAGATATAGCAATATATTATAAAAAGTAAATTTTTAAATATCCAATAATAAATTAATACTTATATTTCCTTTAATAATAAATAATTTAAATCCTTTAAGTTGTATTTCTAAATAGCCGGCTGTTTAGTATCGACGAAGAAGACAAGATTTTAAGTTATGCCACCACTTATTTAATTTTCTAAACAAAAATTGTGCATTACAATAAAGAATACGAGGTAAATATTTTAGATGAGCAAACAAATATTTCATCATTTTTCATTTATAAGAGAAGTTCAAAAAAAATTTGTTTTTACAAAATTCCAAAAGAAAGTTAAACGAGCATTAAATAGATAAACCCCCCTATAGAATTATACCCATAATCTACCCCCTTTAAAAGCCTACTCCTTAATTCCCCCCCCCCCCCACCACCTTCAAAAAAACTGGATGCAAACTCTTCCTACCCTACTGCTCATGTAGGCATTGTATTATATTAGTAACATTTTTGAAACTCCACACCTTATAATATAGGCGATCAAACATGATGATGAATAAAGCAGTTAAGATACCCTTAATCGATATTAATCTTTAAAACAAACCGACTTTCTATAAATTAGCATATAAAATAGAGAAACACTGTAACTAAATTCAATTGAAATAGATATATTGTTCAGATTATCATAAAATATCTACATGTTGTATTTAATTATTATATTAAAAATAGAATTCTTATTATTTTAAAGTCTAGGCAAGGGAAAAATAATTAGCAAAATAATGAGGGATTTCAAATAATAAATTCGACTGCCAATTTATCAATTTTCAAATAAATGATGACCACCAATATTTTTGAAGCGAGTAATTAATTTTTAACAGTAAATTAATCGGAGTCATTTTAATCCTAAACATTTATTTTTAATCAAAGGGCTGCAAATGTTGTGAAATGACTGTCCGTGGTATAATGACAACAGTCGAAATTTAAACAGTCAATTTCCAATGATACACTGGTTGGTAATTTGCAAAATATTCAATAACTGTAATTCTGCTGGATATCTGATTGGCCGGAGGTTATATGCAGTTATGAACAAATGTTTAAGTCTTGCGTACAAATTGAATAGGAAATATGAAAACAAAAATTTAACCATCATAAAAAATGGTATATGACAGAATCTGGCAAATATGAGACCGTGTGGAAAAAAATTAAATACAATTGGAGTGGTGGTATGATACTGGCGAGAAAAGAAGAATATTGCTATGAGGTCTAAGTACAAAAAAAATGTGAATCAACTTCGAGAAATAGTTACTGGAAAAGATAAATCAAATATTTAGAAATAGCCAGTCAGAAAGGGACCAGCTTAGACAGGGGCGTCGCTAGCCTTTACAATCTCAAGGGGCTCAACTAAAAAAAATTTATGCCGGGCAAATTTATATAAATATATTATACTTTTTTAAAATTTGCTAACTCTAAACAATTATTCTGAATTTCATGTTTTGCTATTTATTATATTTTGCATACAAATAAACTAACATATAAATAATGAAAACAATACAAGACATATTTAAAAATAATATTCTTTAATACAAAATCTATTTCTTACAGTATTAAATATTTTTGATGGTTGATATAAAAAAATTTGCGTCTAAAGAATTACAAGTGATAAAAAAGGTTAATTAATTCATACATATGGCTCAATTGATAATGGTTTTTAAAAACCACATAATGCTATTCTAGGCAACTTACATTCACAAAAGGTCATGAAGCTAATATAACTCTCTGTTACCATTTTAGACAATGTTTTATAGAATGGACTAATAAGAAAAAATTTATAAGCCTTACCGAATTAACAATTCTTGAAGATAATATAAACGACCAATCTTAATCATAAAACTAAATGGTAGTTAGAGCTTCATCTTAGATGACATGATGGAACCTAGATAAGTAATCGAGAAAATATTGTGAGATATTAAATTTCTAAAAAATTATCTTCCATTTTTAATGATATATAAATGAATACACAGTTGACCATTATTGCATATCTAATATATGCAATCCTATGCTCTCAGCCGTTGTAGTAATAATCTTAAATTACATAGTCACACAAATAATAGATGCTGGTTAATTTACAGTCATAGCCATGACACTCACGATGGTAACCCATATCAGAATTTATTATGTTAGAATTGATGAAACAAAAACACTAAAAATCTTTAGAAGAAATTATGCAAATATATTGAAGCCTTGAGTTATTTACACGGCAAGGATGACATATTAGAAATTAAAATAAGAACCAGAGTGATATCATGAAAGCAATTAAAATTTTATATAATATTGTCGTACCATTTCTAGTTGGTATATTATATCTTAAAATAATAATAGTTTGTAATAATATCTAAAATTTATTCGTATTAAAAATTTAACTAACAGTTTTTCAAAGAAGAAGAAAAATAGCTTTTATTACATCCATTGTGGGATGAATAATAAGATGTTTAATTATAATATTATTTTAAATAAACAGATGGCGTTAAATAGTTGAATGCAAATTGTTACTTATATTTATTATCAAAAGCATTGATTAAATTTTTAAAAATATTAATAATATATTATATAACTGTCAAATACGTCTGCAAAAGTGGTATTTTACCTAATATTTTATAAATAATTATATATAATAGAGCATTATAAACTATATGTCTACTTACTTTTTTTAAATAAATCTCTTAAACTTATTTGGATTTGGACCTTGAAAATAATTTTAGAAAGAGACATGATAATTAAATTTAATAATAATAATTTTAAACTCAGCTAATTACAATTAAATTTGTTAATTTTCAAGTAATAAATGATTATATTAATTTAAATAGGGTTATATAATAATTTAAATAATAAAAGTCAATTAAGATTCAACTGTTAATGCTAAATTAATATATAGTGAGTGATATTGATAAATTTTTAACACAGAATTTGATCGCAAGTTGAAATAGTAAAATATAATTTATATGTATTAATCTAATCTAATAATTAAAATAGTATTCATTTAATAAAAATTTAGATAGTCTTATTAATTTTTAAATAATAAAATTAAATCTATATATTTAGAATTATCAAAGAAATTGTTCAGGGAGCAATTAAAACAATTTATTTTTAGTTAAAGGGGATATTAAGGAGTCATTAAAAAAAAAATTTTTGCTTCAGGTGGCTATTTAAATTTTTCAAGGAGCTCGAGCCCCTGCCCCCACCTAGCGATGCCACTGAGCTTAGAAGAGGAAGATACTAAACGAGTGACTCTAGAAGATTAACTCAAGATAAGCAGAAATGTAATGATTTGACATAATAATTTAAACAATAAATTTTAATAGGGAATATTTTTAATGATAATTATATTTGTATAACATATTTATTTAAATTTCGATAAATTATTAGAAACTGAAATGAGAAGAAATAAAATATGTTTATGAATTACTTACATATTGTATTTTTGTTTATTAGAAATAATATTACTTACTAAAATAATCTAAATTAAAATAATTGCTAAATTGCGTGAGGAATTATAAAGTTTTTAAAAACATTTTCAAATTTATTAAAAATGTAATGTTTATATTTTCGATGAGGACTAAAATGGGGTTTATATATCATATGGGAATTTTTTAAAAATGCATTAATTCAAATTCGTTATTATGAAATCAATTTTCAATATCAAATAATTCGTAATGGCATCAGTGGCAACTGGTAATATAATTAATGGTTAAAATATTATAAATAGTTTTCTTTGAAAGGTTTATGTGTAATCTCTTGTGATTTAAGAAATTCCTTTATTTATTAATTTTGTTTGTTTTATAAAAAAAAAACTGCTAATTATATGTGATATGAAATTTTATAATAATCGATCCGATTACAAAGATTCCGAAATGATATTTATTTGAGACAATTTTTTTTAATGATTCTTATCATATTAAAACATTATTTTTTATTATGAAAATAAAACCATCTTTTTTTTGGTTTATTTATTGAATTTTTGCATTTAAAAAAAATAAAAGTAGTTCATTTCAATATTAATTAGATGTCTAAATTTTATTTGACAACTTAATCATTGAAAATAAATGAATTGATAAATCAAGTAATGATGTTGATAGATCTTATATAATTATTTTAATAAATCAATTTTCTTTATTTAGTTACAGGTGTACTTAAATTAAAGAATGATGATTACTGCCATCGATATCATTTGAGTTTTTACAATACTAGTTATAATTTATTATCAGAATTTGAAACCTGGACTGATTAGGGTTTTGATTATTCTGATTCTAAAAATTTGATAAAGTTGTTCTGGGCTTTTGTTCCACACCTTAGATTTGACACAGTTCAAAGGGTTCTGGTTCTAGCTCTAAATTTTGATAAAGCAATGATGAAAAATTTAAACAATAAATAAACATCTTGAACAATATTTATATAAATTACTAGCATATATTTATAGACAGTTCTTGCAAAAAAATGGGTTCTAGTTATTAAATTATTAATAGAAGAATTCCAGGTTTTAATTACAAGATTTTTCCCAGTTATGAGAATTCAAGACTAACAGTTTATATTATGCTATAATTTTTCATTGGTTGATATAGCCAGGATTTTCTTATAGGGAAGACTTTTGACTGACTTTACCCATAAATTTTATTCTGGAATTTTATTTTTACTATCACTTAGGCAGTGACAATTTTTTAAATCTTTTTCTCTAATATTTTTAAAATTAGAAAAAAGGGAAATAATATATTTTTTTAAAAAAAAAGAAATTCTATTAACTTAACAAAAAAAACTAAAATTCGTGAGAAGCTTTCCAAATTTTTTTTTGATTTACATTTGATCTTATTCTCAAATCTTTCTTTTTAAAGCTTGCTAAAGTTTTGAGAGGTTAGTACTCTTCTCCACCATGCCAGAAAGTCTAATTAGAGTTAGAATTTTTAAAAAATAATTTAAATAAATTTGCTTGATGCCTTGAATTCACTGTCAATATCCCCCCCCCCCATTAATTAGTAAATCCGGTTTTTGCAATTAAGTATTGTCATCTACAATAAAATGACCATTTTTTAAAACACCTTTTAATTAGCGTTATCAAACTAAAAAACTATTAATTTTATAATTATGTGATGTGTAAAATAAAAATTAATAAACATCTGCTTATTGATTGTGCTTCATAATAATGTATTATGCAAAATACAAAGCAAAACATCAAATAAAAAAACGCATAATTTTATATGGCAAAAAATTATTTTTTTAAAAAATTAATTTTATCTTTTAATATATAATCTCGGAAAATAATTTATTCTTCTACATATTTCGTTCTATTCCTTTTTTTAAGGATACCCATTTAATACTCATTTAAAAATTATAATTATTCTTCACTCATCTCTGTAAAACGTCACTCCGATTTCAGTCTCAGCATTCTCATACCCTTTCCTAACCAAATCTCCCGGCATATACTAGGTCCTTTTTCAGAAATAAATTTTCTACTTTAATATTCCCGCCTTTATATTTCTATCATTTTATTTTTGACCAAAATAATAATTTTAAAAAAACTTGAGGTCATCTAATTTATATTTAAAATATATTATATTATTTTTAAAAAAAAATAAAATAAATCAATATCAGTAATATTTATTCATGCTTTTTTTTATTCACGAAACACTCTTTACCTCCAAAAATATTTTTTAATATATATTTTTATTCACTTCAAAGCTTTTACTCAGTGTCCAATCGAAATATGGAAAAAGTGGAGGTATAATAAAAACAGTTTGTGAAAATTTTTGAGCAAAATTCTTTGATTTTTTTTGAAGAACAAGATTTTTAATCAAATTTTTCAAAAATGTTAAGATTTTTTGTAATTATTAAGCATAAAAAAATCTAAACTTTCAAAATAAAATTTCAAAAATTATTTGAAGATTTTTTTTCAAACTGAAAAAATGTAAAGTATATAATCATCAAATATAAAAGTCAACCATCAGACTTAATGTGTTATTTTGGCACGAGTTCGGAAGACGCTTTACCTGGGACTCGAGACACATTCTCTAATTGCGAGCGTCATTGGCGTACGCAGCGGGGGATGGATAGGAGGACAAATCCCCCCCCCCCCCCCCCCCAAAGCCAAAAAATGCAGATGCCGGATATATTTTTCGAAAATATTTATGTTTAGAGTGTTGTGCAGATTTAATTTAAAATATATCCATATTTTTTAATTCGTTTGTAAATAAAAATTTTAACTTGTAAAAATTGATAAGAATATATAAATATGTTATTTTAACAACTTTTTACAAGTCAAATAATTTTATTTTCAAATAAATTAATAAATATTGAAATGTTTTGAATTAAATTTACACAGTACTATATTAATTTATATTTGTTAATATTTATTCCTATCTCATATTAAATATATATTTAATTACATTTATTATCATATTCATCGCTAAGTTTATCAATTAATTTCGATTTCAAGTTTTCCGGCGTAATATTATCTTATTATTTTCAAATTTTTAGTGGCGTAATATTTATCTACCATTTTTCAATTTCTAGTTAAATAATAATTATTCTGAAATTGTCCAACAGGAAGAAAGAAATTGCAACCTTGTCATACGAGATAGAGTCTCCGCCATCAAGCAATAACAGCTTTTATGGATTTAGAAGAGCCGATTATTTGCTATTACTGACATATCACAATGGCCTGAAAGAAATTTTTCCTTAGAAGCAAGAAAATTATTGGATTCTATGCTTATTCCAAATTTTTTTTCTCATTAGAATGTACAACTATTTTATGTATTACTTTTCAAAAACATGATGACTTGATTAAGAAGATGAGAATAGCGGAGAGCATTTTATTAGAATTCAAGGAAATTAGGGCTAATGTTTATGAAAAATTTCATATTTTATATGTAATTGTTAAGTCAAAAGCAGGGCTATACGTGTTTAATATTTGTCTCACTCGATTTGCAGCAAGGCAAGCTCATAGTTAAAACATTAATATAGGATCAGTAGAAGAGTATATCTTAGATACAAATACATTTATAAACCAGCACTTACCAATCTGCAAATATTATTTCCATAAAAGCCTTCCTAACCTTTTTCAGATGGTGTTAGAAAAAAAAAATATTTGTTGGATTTTTATCATGAAGATGCTAAAGTATCTTATGATGCCTTATTAGCTGAATAACTATGTTTATAAGATTAACTATGGTTGATACAGTCCCAAAAAATGCTATGGATGCTCTACATTATTTCAAACACATTTTAAATTCCAATGTATTAAAAGGGTTTATATATATTAGCAACTCTTCCCAATAGTAAACTAATGAGAGAACATTCTCTTTTCTAAGAAGAATAACAGAGCCCTGCAGAGGTACCATTTGCAGGGCACGACCCGGATTTTTTTAAAGATTTTTACGGCTAAGCTCAATTTTCAGGCCCGGCCCGGCCTTTTTTAAAATAAAATTTTCAGGCCCGACCCGGATTTTTTAAAAATAAATTATATTTATTTTTGATTTTTATAGCTAATAATAACGATTTCAAATATAGGCTGTTTTAAAATATACAGTCCGGCCCGGATATTTTTTTAAAAAATTTTCAGGACCGGCTTAGATGTTTTTTTAAAAATTCAGGCTCAGCCCAGGTGTTTTTTTTAAAATTTCGGGCCCGGCCATAAGGTCCGGCCCGGGGGCCGGGCCTGCAGGTCTCTGAAAAATATACCAAGAAGTACAACTTTTGAAAGTAGATTGAAAGGTTTGCATCTTTTGAATATTCATAGGCATTTGACAACAAGCAAGGATGAGATAATTGAAAAATTAGCTCAATCCCAACGAAGATTGGATTTTACATTGTAAATATATAACATACAAAATACAATTATTCTCTAAGCTTTTTGTGTATTAATTTATATTTCTAACATTTAAATTTTTTATACTTTATAATATAAATTTTAAAGCTCAAAAAATTCAAATTTCTATTTTGGGTCATTTAAGTGATTCTTTACATATAATTTTTTTATAATTCACATTAATTTAAAATTGTGTATTAGAAATAGTTATTAGTCCTAATAAATTTATGCTTGATATTTTTTAAAAAAAATTATATTTCTTAAAAAATTTTATTATCCCCCCCCTAGACCAAATTCCTGCTTACGCGCCTGGCGAGCGTTGAATGCACTTTGCTCAAAAATTAGAATTTTTTTACCATAATTCTTATATTAAATTAGAATGTCATCAAAAAACCACCGGAACAAATAAATACTCCTGATAACAAAATACACGATTTATTTATTTCAAAGGGGCTTCACTCTCCCTGAAACTTAAAATACCTTTTCTAAGAACTTTAAATATTAGGCATTTTTCTCTGCTGATATCTTTGTGTGCTCTAGTGTTTATATGTTCCTTACATTTTTGTTCTATATTTTTTAAAAACAATATATTTTGTAAAATTTTTCGTTTTTATATTTTACCCCCATGATCTTATAACTTAGTTGTGCATTTAAAGATTATTTTAATCAAAATTGCAAATACATATGCTCTTGCTCATTTAAACATCGAAATTTACTATCTATTAAAGTAAATTGAGACCGAGTATATAATTTATAAAAATTGAACCGAAACATTAAAGGGAAAGAGGGATTAAGAAAATTATAGGTGATTATTTGAGGATGGACTTAGTCAACAATGATACTGTTCAATATATAGAATACTAATAATAAACATTTTTAAAATTTTAGCAGGGGTGTATCTACTATAAGGGTAATAATGTATATCGTTGAACGCTAATGATTTTTTAAGTGTTTATTAAAATATTAGATAGTGTCATAATTTTATTCTTATGTACAAAAATTTTTATTGTTTTCAAGTAGCGTATATGACCTAGTCGGTTGAGTGCGTGTATCTAAATCCGATATTTCTGGATTCGAATATAGTTAGGACCATGTTTCTTTTAAAGCCAACTAGGTGGCCCCCTGCTACGGGGGATGATATATAGAAAACCGGAGGCGATCTCTTGATTTTGTTATATATTTAAAAATAAGTGGGTTATATTGCATTTCAATAAAATTTGGTCTTGCAAATTGCTATATGATGATCAACGCTATATATCAATACACTATTAGAGGGGGGTAATTAAACTTTTATTTTAAATTATATTTTATATTGATTTACAGAAAGGAAAAATTAAATTTAAACAATTATTTCGGCAAAACTCAAAATGAAAATTGTGATTATTTAATAACATAATCATCGTAATTATTATATTCCCTCAAATATAATTATATGGCGCCATTACGTTAAAAATCTTAATCATTATCGAAGATTATTATCTAATTTTAAATTTTACGATATTTTTAGGACACAGTATAAAGCGGACTTTTTAATTTAATTATTTGTAATGTCAATCCACCTTTAGCACTTAGTCAAAATCCAAACCAAATTCTGTCCCTATGGATGCGCTGCCCATATCATGCATACTATTGAGCATATATTATTTTCTGGTTTTATTTCAATATTTATTGGTATCAGGATGTCGAACCATCGTTATATATATCGGTTCAGCTTTATTCTGGTTCCTAGTTTTAAATTTTAAAATAGTATAGTTCCGTTTGATCTTTATGACATGTCCTGTAAGTTATAAAGTCGTTGGATTTGTTTGACCAGCCCGATCGAATTGTTAAACACCTCGAAGGCATACTTTTCAATTTTTGCCTAAACAAAAGGAGGCTTTGTATATTAGTTTTTTTCTTACAAGAAAATACGCCATTTCCAGTAGTTCATAAATTTTGCCCACTCCATAATATTTATTATTCATGAAAGGGAAAGACATTAGTTTACTTAATTCTAAAATTAAAAAAAAATATTGCAAAATTCCGATACAAGAATATTTTGCGCAAGTTGTCCGACACAGCCCGAATTTTTTTCGCCCTCTAATTGGCAGTCTAGTTAGTTCTAAACCAGTTACGAATTAGAGTTTGACCCCAATCATGACTGGTCTTAGAGGCCGTTATTACTCCCTTATTATTGTAACTCTACGTTATGAATACTCGGCCGTATTTTATTTCATGCTTAAATTTCCAAAATACAAAAAATATATTTATTATTTTGTTATTTTTTTTTTATAACCTAGTCAATAACATTAATTCAGAAGCCACTACTGAAAGGCCGAAATACCTATCAATGGTGTCTATTACAGCCAATGACATTGATTACATCTGACTGCAATGCATCTTACTTGTAATAAATAAACGTCAAGTTAGTGTTAGATTAATCTCATTGAGCAATAGACATATATAATTGTAAAATTAAATAATCTGGAAATCAGCTAGCATTTAAAAGAATTTATCATATTTCAAAAATGCTTGGTCACTACTCTGCTTGCGTCAAAAGCTCGGACTTCTTAAATTTTTTCCTGTTTTTATATATTATATTATCTACTGTCATTTTATATCAGCCATATTTTTAATCTTAAATATAACTATTTTTTAATAATTACAATTCGGTAACAGATTAAATCATGGAGAAATTTTCATATATTATTTTTTTTTAATTTTTTTTTTTTAATATTTTTTTTTTATTTATTTTTTTTTAAATATATTTTTTTATTTATTATTTTTCTTAAATTTAAAAAAAATCTTAAGTATATTTAAGAATTTAGAAAAAAAGAGTATATTTAAGAATTTAGAAAAAAAGAGTATATTTAAGAATTTAGAAAAAAAGAGTATATTTAAGAATTTAGAAAAAAAGAGTATATTTAAGAATTTAGAAAAAAAGAGTATATTTAAGAATTTAGAAAAAAAGAGTATATTTAAGAATTTAGAAAAAAAAGTATATTTAAGAATTTAGAAAAACAGAGTATATTTAAGAATTTAATAAAAATAGGTATACTAAATAATTAATCAATTTATTTGAATAAACATAACATATATACAATTAAATTTAAAAAACTTTGATATTAAATGATAGGTTCTGATATTTTTCTAGTACTTATTTACATATAATTCATTCAATTGTTATATTTGCTATAAAGTAAATTAATCAGATTTTAAATTTTTATTATTTTATAGTTTCTTATCAAGCAAAAAATATCCATAAATTCGAAACAAATCACAAGCTTGTTATTCTCATTTTCCTTAAAGGAAAACTCCTTATGATATTAGGTTGTATAATAGGAAAAGGACGAATATTAATAGGTGGGACCTTAAATCCATGATAAATTAATCTTTATCCAATCAAACTTTGATTGTTCAATTGATACTTTCTTTCATGATAGAAACTTTGTATTTCAGCAGGATAGAGCCCCATGCCAACATTGAAATTGACCAAAAATGGTTATTAGATAAAAGATAATAACACCCAGCGGCAAGTCCTAACATATACTTTATTGAAAATATTTGGGATACTGGTATAATTAAATAAAAGCTAAGAAGTAATAAGATTTCTTGAAAATGAAAATAATTGGAATTCCATATATTCAAAACCTAATTAGTTATATGCCCATCAAAGATTATCGACAATTATAATCTAAAGCAGACAAAACTCTGACACAAATGGCCTCTTATTATGAATTTTTAGAGCTATGATCATTTAATATCGATAGAAATTATATATTTATTTTTTTTCTTCACCGATTTTTTATAATTAAGTTTAAGGACGAATTCATTGTAAAACTCGTTATGTTCAAGTGGTACGAATTTTTAAGATCAAGCCAATAAATGGGTATAATTATATGGTGATAACGCTATGATAAAATTTGAAAAAGATATGTTGCGATTTGATGATAAAAAATATGCTATGATTATAAAAATAATCGGAATTACGTTATAAATTTTTATTAACAATTTTTTGAAAAGCAGAAAATTATTTTTTCTAAAGTTTGTTATAAAGCAAAAGATGTATTTTAAATATTATCGCCATGGATTCAGCTTTTATTCCGATAACGTTAAATAACGTAATGCCTTAACATTACGCGTTTAACCTAAATTCAGCGTAAAGGTCGGCATTAATGATTGGGTTGTAATTGTTACTTGAATAAAATAATTAGACTATATCCTGAAGATATATATTCACCTCTAACCTACATTTTAGTAAATTTTGTTTTTTTCCCATTAATATCTAATTTAAGATGTTATTTTAAACGATAGTATATTTCGAGAAATTATATATTTTTTTCTTTCTTTGCTTCCAATCATATTATTTTATGACGAGATCTAGACTGGGCCTCCAGGTCTCCGATTTAAAATAACTTAAAAAATTATCGGTTTCGATATTTTTTATAAGAATCACAATATATTTTTGAACGATAGTTTGATTAAGTTTACTATTTAATTAATTAATTACTGAGAAGCAATTAATTTTATTATAAATATATAAATGTATTTTTTAAAAGAGCCTTTAGACACCTTTTTAATTTCACAATTAAATTTCTGTCGAAAAGACAAGAATATTATTAACCAATTTTTTTTTCTTTTATATTTTATAGAAATTAGGAATATAGGTATTTTATATCATATTTTATAGGAAGAATAATATACTATTATTAGTTAAAAATATGATTGGTTTTATTTTAAATATTATAATATGCTGATTTTCAATTTATTTTAAAATTATTTAATTCTTTGACAGCTGGCGAATTCGTTTTTTTACAATTTATTTTATATATAATTATTAATAATAGAATTTCCAGTGAAATTATGCTAAATTGATGTTGAAAATAAAAATAATGATAGTGTAAATTCTCTTTTGTGCTACATTATTAATATTTATAGGCCAATCAAAAATTATCCGATATTCGGTTTCCGAATACTAATAACAATTCAAAATTTTAAAATCGAATACGAATAATTTATAAGAGGAATTATTCGTAAATATTCGAATTACCACTTAATTTTAAGAATTATTTGCTAAAATTGGCAATAATATTGATTATATTGTATAAAACTGGCTTATAAAACGTTCTTGTTTGTTTTTAAAATTATGGTCCTCATGAGAAACTTTATTTGCTAGTCCAATCACAAGCAAAATTTTGAATACTTTGCTTTCACGATTCGCTTTTGATCGGACCCAGCTAAATTTTTAAAAAATTTGTGTAATTAAATGTTATAAATTTTTCCATAATTTTACACTTTTTTCCTTAACGCATCTCGCCAATTAATATAAGCAAAATTTAAATATTAATGAGTCAATTTTACTTAAAGTCAATAAACGAGTCAAGATACTCCCGTGATTCACAAATTACCCTATAAAATGATACTATGACTGTTTTAATACAATAATTAATATAAATATGTACCAGAAATCGTAAATTTAAATTATTTAATTTGCATAAAACAGTAAGCAGGGATCCTTAACCGAAACGAATATTATTTCTGTTTAGGTTCAGGTTCGGATAAAAATAACGATTCAAGGTTCAGGTTTGGTTCGTAAAAAATTAAAATATGGGTTGAACACCTTTGAATACAAACGTACATTCGAATATGTTTTATTTATTGTGATATTTTAATTTTATTGAGTTCTAGAAAGTGGTTTCTTTTTTAGTGACGCTCAAGATTTGCTCCAAGGTGCCCCTTCATAGTTGTGAATATTACATTTTGATGTGCCATTTATAATACTATATGTAAACAATTTATATATTGGATTGTTTATCTCTAGGCATTATAAGTTTAAAAATATTTAAAAAATGTTATAAAATGGTAATATTCTAATGTTTATAAAAATTGTTACTGACAATTATCAAATGATTGATAATAATCTTTACAATTCGAATAAATTTTTTTAGCTATATACTACTAGGATTAACTATCATACTATTTTATAAGCCCAAAATCAGAGGTCCAAATTGGTTCACATGATTTTTAGCGGTTCGCTTCAGGGTCGGCTAGAAAATATTTTATCGGTTTAGGTTTGGTTCAGGGTAGCTAAAATTACCGGTTTAACGGTTCAGGTTTGGGTTAGATCCCTGAACAGTAAGGTACACTGAAATATAAAATAATAAATATTAATTTAAAATATAAAGATAGCAAAGGAAAACAAAAAAATTAATGCAAGAATAAATGAATATTAAATTTTTTAGACAAAAATTTAGCGGTACTCCCCTGATTGGGTCGATAGCAAAATCTAGTTTAATTGTTTTGCGTCTCGTATTCTCGATTTGTATTTTGTATCCTTGATTTGGTATATATGAAGCTATCAAAAATATATAATGTATTATTTCTATTTCTCAATTTTTTTTAATATACATAAAGTTATAAATAAATATATAATATAATATTTAAATTCTGGCCTTATCTTTTCTTTTCTTTTTTTTCCTCAAGATGACTTTGTTTTTTCAGACCGATATTTTTTTTAAAAAACGTTTTTATTTTATTTTTTTCGCTCTCCGCTAAGAAATAAAATCTTTATTATTTTCCTTATGGCTGGCACTATAAAAAAAAATAAATACGCATTAATATAAAATAATGATGATTTTAAAAATATTATTTTATTTAATCATTACATTTTAATTTTTAAATTAAATTAAGTTTTTAATACTTTGCAATTATTTTAAAGAGAAAAAAAAATGAAACAATGGCTTAATGCTTACCCTTCAAGAGTCTATTCGGCCGAGTCTAAGTAAAAATTAATCCACCCATATAATTATATTACATATAATTTAATAAAATAAAGAAATCTATTTTAATGATATTTTACCGAATTAAAAAAAAAAGAATTAAAGAAAACACGAATAAAAATTACCCGAAATGATATCTACTTAAAAAAATGTTTCTTTACAGCAAATGCTTAGGGGGGGGGGGACTTAGGGAGTATGCAAAAAAATACCAAATGCATAAATTAGTTCTATTATTTTTTATGGAACCATTTCAGTTTCTCAAATTTTTTTTAAAGGTTCTGGTTACAGTTTCTAATAATTTTAAGAGTGGATTCCGATTCTCATATTTGGCTCGGTTCTAAGGGTTCCGATTCAAAAATCTGTCTATTGTTATTGTAATAAATTGAAATGAAAAATACTAAAGAGTGGAAATAGATAATTAAAGCCATTTGCAATTTATTCATGTTTTATTAATTTTTTATGAATGATCTATCGATATAATAAATCTCTAAAAATCGGATATTTATTTTATCAAATTATAAAAAAAATAATAAATTGAATCAAACAATGTGCCCGGAAATAGTTTCAATCAATTTTTTTTATAAATCAGATTTTTGCATAACAATTTTTAATAATGATCTTAAGAATAAAGAAAAAAAAATGAATAAACGCCACCTAGCGAAGTAAATATCATATAATATTGTTATGAAAACGAAATTATGTAATGTTTAAAATGGGTTCTATTAATCTTATGGATGAAATTTAAAAAAAAATTTTACTCTTTGCCTTTCCAAAGAATTATCAATTTTTTTAAATCCGACAAATATAAAATGCGCATGATAAAATTATATACTTAAGGATCCTTTTTCTCTGAAACCAAATAATTTTGCAATATATCATAGTTACATAATTTTATTTAATTTAAATTCAAATCAGAGAACTGCAGGCATACCATTTTTGGCTCGGCCCGAGTTTTATATTTTCAGACCCGGCCCGGATTTTCTTAAAATATATTCATTTATTTTTATAGTTAATAATGACGATTTAAAATATTCGGTTTTAAAAATACTGTGCCGGGTATTATTTAAAAAGAAAATTTTAGGCCCGGCCCGGCTCGAGTACTAAAAATATTTTTGGTTCGGCTCGGGTATATTTAAAAATTAAGATAGGGCCGGATTTGGTCTGCAGATATCTGTAAATACATTAATAATTTCTTTTTTTATGTAAAAATTATTTATTATCTTATACAAACTCCCCTTGAGAATTTCAATTTGATCTCTTTTACTTTCTGTTTAGCTGAATCGGGGTTGAATAAACAAACATTTATTTGGATAACATTGCCAGGAAATTAATACTACACCAATGAAATAAAATAAACCATGCTTTATAATCACCTTTTAAATTTTTTTTTACAAGTAGAGTATAAATTAAGTCACTCATATTTTTTTTCAAACCAATTTGAAATCATGGACCCCCCTCCCTCCCCACCTCGCCCTGAAAAGAGTTTTATGTGCACAGTGAGTGGAGCCATTATCATTTCCAATTTTCATGCTTCCCATTATTTAAATATTTATAAATAAACTTCTAAATCCAAAACAAATTATTATTTTTTATCTAAATATATGATTGCCCTATCGGACATCTTGACAAATAAAGTTAGTTCAATAGAGTTCAACTTAAATCTTTGAAAAAAAATCTCGATATGTTTTTCTTCGATGATTCAAAAATTAAGAATTATTTTTAATCATTGACATCAAATCTCCGATAAGATTTTGTTTAAAAAAAATTTGTTTTCATGAAATTATTCTGAATAGCCAATGGCTTACCCCAGGGACGTAATCAGGAATTTTTTACTGTGTTGTGGCAACTGCTTACTTAGAGTGGCCAATATTTTTTTGAAATAAAACAGATAGTTAGGCACTCATAGAAATTTCTTGCTATTTTTATTAAAAATTTGTAAATTGTAAATATATGCAAAATAATACTCGACGATTTTTATTTTAACATAAATGGATTAAATGCTAAATTCTGTGTTATTTTTTTCATAAGATATTAAAATACTAAATTTTAATTACGTCGATCTTTCATCGATTCTTTAATGCTTGATAGAACTCTTTTTAGTTTAGAGAATGAGGCCTCTCAAGAAGCCGTTGATAATTCTTTAAATGCAAGATGATATTTTTTTTATACATAATATGATATTTTTAAAATTATGTGTTTCTATAACTTCTGCAGCTTATCATCCTTTTGCTATTTCTTTTCATGATAACATTTCCTTTAAGTTTAATGACTAAGGGGCCATTTTATCTGATAAAAAATAATAAGAAGGGACAATGTATTAGAACGTGATAGAAGACTATTATCATCTTGTGTAAATCTATCTAAAAAACGAACTACAATAATTTCATAATATTCCTTTTGTAAAGAAATGCAAATGGTGTTCTTTTCACAATCAAATTGCAATTTGGTATTAAATAATTTTAAAGATTTATAGGCGTTTAAGCACCCTTGATGATTTTTGAGAGATGAGATTAAATATTGATATAAATTTTTCAGCCATAGTTCTTATCTAATCGAAAGAATTATCACTTTTTTATTTTTTAATATATTAATCGTGGAATTGATACAATTTTTAGCATCCACTCTATTAGTAAGTACCTACTGACTGTAGATACTTATTTAATTGATCTTTTGTTATTAATGCTTCATAAATTATAATGGCCAATATAATGTAATTTATATTAACGCATTTAGATAAAATACCAGAGGCTTCGACTGAATCATGAGGGGATATCTCAAATTTCTATTAAATAATACTTCACCAATAGTTTCACAACTCTCATAAATAATACGAGATGTTTCTAACGGACCAGTCCACCTTTGGTCTAAAGGTCTCTTAACTAATTTACAGGATATGTTAAAACGCCTAAAAAAATTATACAATATATTAGATAAATTAAAAAAATACAATATTATTATATCACAGCACTTTTTTGTAATCTTTGTGAAGCAGGGTTTGTACTTCTCCATTTCGGCTAGACATGACATTGGTATCATATGCCTGGCTATACATTCGATGAATTAATATTTAATTAAGTTGCATTAAAATACAATTAATAATGCTTTTAGCAGAAAAGCTTTGTAAAATAAAGATTCCTATTAGATTTTCTTAAAATTCTCCACATAACGAACAATTATGCTCAGGTTTAACCTGATGCATCCTTTGTCTCATTAGCCTTAAGACAAAAAGAGGCAAACACCATATCTGCCATAGATTAGACTTCATTTTGGAGTAGTGTGCATTGTGCATTTCGGATATTCATTTCATAATATTTAATTCAGTATCTTTTTGGAGGGTGTATGAAAAAACATTGCTATAAATAGTTCAGAAGAATAAATTATATTTTCATCTTTTGCTTAATTTTTGTTGAATCTGCCCCACGAAAAGGTAGCTCCTGTAGGCTAAGAAGTGGCATCAAATCAAATATTGATTTAAGATAATAACGATTGGTTAATTGGCTATCTAACCAGAATTGATGTTATCTCAGTGTCCTTATTTATATTAAGATCTTTATCATGACATATTGTTAATGAATTTAAACGAGCTTTTTAACTTTCATTTTATAGCAGTCCCTTTTTTGCAGCTAACGCATTTTTCCAATTGCTGAATCCCTTTCGCCCAAATTCATCACTTGGGCAAATAATGAGTGAATGGATATTTTATAACTAATATTAATTAGTATAAATTAAATAATATTTGTCTTAAAATTTTGTTGTATTTTTTTTTAGATTTAAATGTTAATTGTGAATTAAAATTTAATAACTAATAATTTTTTTTAAATTTAAAGACCAAAAAATTTTGGCCGCCATTTTTTCGGGGCAAAAATTTTTTCAGCCCCCCCCCCTCACGTGGCTACGTCCCTGGCTTATTGGATTTATATTTAGAAATTTATAAAAAATTTGGTCTAATCTAGCACTTGCTGATCACACTATAAAAGTGATTATTAAAGATTACGACGAAAAAAAATAAAGAATGAAAGAAATTTTCTTTAATCATTTTATGACCCGATCCGAATTTTCAAAATAAGTCATTTTTAATCATTTTGTAATTTGTTACAAAGGGAAAATGAATGAATAATCCATTATTTTGATTTTGTAATTTAATTGGTGTATGGTTAAATTAGGCCCAGTCCTAGTTTTCTATATTTTTTTTAGGCACGGCTTGGCCCAGGTTTGTAAAAATTTTGTTTTTTTAGTCTATACCAGATTTCTATCCTCATATTTTATGTCCTATTCCGCGTTCACTTTCTGATCAGGACTACCAAGGATAAAAATAACGCAAGATAAGAAAGCAAATAGAATATTTTATAGAGGAATTATCTTTTATATACTATTTATAATAAATCAAAATATTTTTGATATGCCATGCAAAAATATAAAATAAATGGCTCAATTATTTTTATTTTTTTGCGTGGATGTTTTTTGTTTCTTTTTAATTATTTATTATTACCAATTTTTCGTTTAAAAAATTCGTTCTAATGGTTATCATTCATCTCATATATTTTTTTTCGGCTATTTATTTATTACTTTCGAATTAGAACAACAGCTAATTTTTTTCTTAAAATAATTCCTATTACAAACATTTACGAATATGATAATCGCTCGCACATGTAATTTGTGACACTGATCTTGACGATGACTCTACCTCAATTCCTCACTTTTTAAAAATCATCATAAAATGTTATTCACGATTTAAATTCCTATCATTAAGAAGAAAAATCACGGAGAAATTCTATGTTCATTTTAATAAAAAACTAAACATAAAGGTAAAAATTTAATAAAAATTATGAAGAAATTATCGATTAACTTGAAAAATAAATTAATAACAATTCTTTAAAAATATGTTATATATATTTAAAAAATTGGGCTAATTGAATTAATTTTTTTAGAAAATATTTTGAATAGATTTAGAACATTTTGAAGATGCAAATATTTATTTTTTTGCAAATTATTAAGTAAATCTAAATTTATTAGGTGATTAAAATTAAAAATTGCATTTATTTTTGTTTTCTCATCAAACAAGGTAAAACGTGGCGAGGGCCCGAAAATTTTCGGAATAACCTTGCCTAATTATTGAATATTTCGAGAAAAATAATAATTCTTTTTTATCCCATTAATAAGAAAATAAATAAAAAAACTTCTATTATCATAATTTTCAAGTGATTTTTCGATAAATTATAAAAAATGACCTGATTTTAAAAAATAATTAAGTATTACCATCACTCGCTCTTTAGCCAGAGTTTAAAAAATTTTATTTTTATTTTTACGGAATCGAGTAAAATAAAATATTGATAAGTGAATTTTTTTTAATACAAAATGACTATTCTTAATTTTTCAATATTCTTAATTTTTCAATTTATATTTTAGGAAGGGTTTTCCTAAACTAAAGATCATTGTCTCTTTAGGTTTAGAAGGTAAGCCTACAAAATATAAATGAATATTATTACTAATAGTTTAATAATATCTATGATGAAGCTATATTTTTTTTCAATTTTGGACTCAACTTTTTTAAATATTATAAGCCTGTTCAAATCGCTTTAAATATGAAAAATTTGACTAACTGATTTGGTTAACAAAATATCTAGATTTCAGTTGGTTACTAAACTCGTTCTAAATACAGCCGACCATTTTTTAGATTGTGGGGCGATCTGAATTGGTACTTTAATTTAGACCGGATGTCGGCCATTGAACGGGGATCAGCTCTTTGGCAAATCACATAGCTAGGTTTTGATATAATTTCAAAAAAAAATTTTTCGATCTAACTTGAATTTTGATACCAATTTTAGAAATTTTCGTATTTTGCTAATAACTTTTTTTATTTATGCTGTTTATCAAATGGATTAGAGCATTAAACCAAAATATATACTATTTAAGTATTTTTAACATATTGGCCTAAGCTTTAGAATTAATGCTTTGGCAAACTTCATATTCAGGACTGCGTCTTAATATGATATTCAGATTCATTATCACATTTTTTCATTTTGATAACTCTGTTTCATATTTTTGGTTCGCAACTGAGCGAGAAATTAATAAATACTAGTCAGTCACAAAATTTAAACGCAAACCAGATATTTAGTTCTTCTTTATTTCCCATTCTGGCATGATATGAATTTTGGAAATTTATAACTAACGAAAAAATAAAAAAAATCTAATAGATATTTTTCTTGGGCCAGACCCAGCTATAGTCGGGCAATTGGGGGTTTTAGGAACGAGAAAAATTTTTCGTAACACCCCATTAGGTAAATTCTGGCTACACCCACCCCATACCGAGTGAAAATTCTCGGTGAATGAGGCTGGTTACATTATTATAATTAGGATATGCATTTATAACTTTTCAAATTTTATTTTATAAAAAAAAATTACGATAAATTTTATTTTTTTATCGATTTTTTCATATTGTTTTTTTATGTTTCATATCTTTTTCTAGTTTTCTTTATTATAATTTTTTTTTTCTGAAGAAAATTATTCAATAATTTTTATTTTAAAAAGTTTTTAGAAATAATAATAATAAAATATTTTGATATTTAAATAGACCGGCTCGAACCAACCCATCAATACATTTATAAAATTTGGCCTAACCCTGAAAATTTATTAGCTCTGCCTCTTAAAATTTATTTGCCTCGTAAAATATTCTTGAAAAGTGGCTATATTCTTAAATTTTTTTTGTAGGATTTGGCCCTGCTGGACGTTCTAAAAAAAGGGGGAGGGGGTTGGAACGATGGACATATCTATAAAAAAAATTAGGTATAAACAGGGCCGTGTTAAAACTTTTGACGGCTAGTATCTTGAGACCCTTTAAATAATCTCCAATTTATCTGAGCTGTAATAAAAAATCATAAGATAGTGGACTAAGTCATCATTTTAAAGATAAAATTCTTGAATAATCAGATAATATTTTTTATACAATATATTATAGTAAAACAGTATAAACTAAAATATAAATAATTAGTAATAAATTACTTGAATTCGATAATATTAAGCATAATTTATGCAATATTTATACTTTTTAAAATAATTTACTTTTAAATACACAAGAAGCGAAATTTAATCATGAAAACAGTATAATGCTGGTGTCCGAGGTCTCTGCCCCGTTCACATCTTTTGCATGGGCCTAATGTAAAGGATATTTATAACCCTTAGTGCAATCATTGATTACTGCAACACTAGACCAAATTGTTTCAGTCTTTTAAATGGCTAGTATCTATTTTCTCCTATATTTTGATAATTCTTTTATATTTTAATTATTATAAATTTATAATGTATCGATTTTTTTTCTCATAAAAAAAATATCGAATCTCCTCTTTGGATAATTATACCGTACTTGCAACATTGCGAAAAATAATTTTGGTATGTTTTCGACATCGATTCGATTAAATCATATAATGCATAATTTTTTTTTAACATCATTCAACATTCACCATTGAATTATATAAAAATAAATATTACGATATAGTAATCAAAACGCTTTCATTTAACATTCGCACATTTTTTGTATGCATATTTTTTTTTGGAAATGCTATAATGATTATTGATGTAAAATGTACTCGAGTATATTAATCGAAAATGGAGAATTTTTAAGCATAATTATTGAATTTTTAAATACATTTATGATCACCTACTCAGCACTCCAAAATTTACTCGATTAATTTTATCACGCTTGGCTGTGTCAAAGTATCAAAAATTTAATGCGCAATTGCGAAAAAAAAATATAGCCATTTTTAATGGAAAATTAAAATTTTGGCCTAAATCATTTTTGGTATTTATAGAAATTTGAAAAATCATTTAGGTCAACATTTTAATTTTCAATTAAAATGTTATTTTTTTTCGCTAGATTTGCGCGATTAAATTTTTTCTGGACACAGCCAAAGTATTTTCTATTTTGAGCTAAGCGTTTGAATAACTTTTTAATTTTACTACGCTTTGATAAGGACCTTTTAAATTGAATGAAAATTATTTAGACCGATATAAAGTATGCAAAATAAATAGGAATATTTGTTATATATTTACTAATTTTTCTATCCAATTGAGTGGGGGGGGGGGGGTCTTAATTTTGATAGTTCTTCATCTTGTATTTTAAAAATAAAACTAAATTAGTCAGACAAAACATGAAGGAAAATTAGAATTAAGCCTTCACGAAAAAAATAGTTATGAAAATCGATAAAACCCATTTTAATATATATTTATTTAACCGCTACATTTATTGCTATTTGAATTCTCGGAAAAACAACAGATTTTTTTTAAAATTGTTAAATTCCAATTTTTTGTATTTAAGAATTAATATTGCATGTTGATTGTCGTTGGACTAAAATGACCCTGACAAAAACATTAACCCGAGTCAAAATGTCCCAATTTATTCATCTTGAAAGTAGATTAACTTATCCCCAACAATTTAAAGGAGTGAGAATTTTAAATGAATTATTACTTCTTTCCCGGTGATGACATTTTGTCCTTAATATATTTTTTTAATCAATAAAAATTTAACAACCGATAACATACAGATTAACAGATTCATTTAAGTGTATAATAATGATGTGGCGTCATTTCTTAATTTTATTTTTATTATTAATATGATAATTTTTTTTTGAGGAGATTATTATAAAAGTAATTATAATGCTTGACGATATTTTATACTATATTATATAAATTTTTTGGGAAACCATAAAGTATTTCAATAATTGAATATATATATGTTAGCGGGCAATGTGTTTTTTACGGCAATGTATTACTTTTTTCAACTTTATATCGTATTTTGAACCCGTTTTTTTAAATTTAAAATTTTGATTTTACCGGAAATGTACTCCAGCATGTTTAGAATACGTATCTTATGAATTGTAGATAATTTTACTGATAACTTTTGAGTAATTTATAATTTATATAAAAAAATATAGGGAAAAATTTAATATAAATTATATTAAGTTAAAAAGTTCTGGCTTACATTTCAGATAAAATTGGATTTTTAAATTTTTAAGAACGCGCTAAAAAAATGATTTAAAGTTTAAAAAATAACACATTGCCGGAAAAAACACATTGACGCTAACATATATATTAAGTCCTACATAGTTTTATATCTAAGGTCACTAAATTCTCTAAATAATATTTTAAAAAATGATTATTAAATAATTGTAATTTATACATTTAAGGTCAAGGTCAATACAGTGTGTGTATGATTCGTTGTAAAACAACATACTTGTAACAACTTTCTTATAAAATTGTTTGACGCTATAATTATTGTAAAAATAACATATTGATAACAATTAAAAAAAAATATAGCAAGTTAAACAATATTTTAAAAAAGTTGTTACAAATTCATGGAAATGTTTTACAACAAATCATATTGATACTATATATATATTTGAGTAAGTGTTCCCAGAGTTGGGCAGGTCCTCCGGAAAAAGAATCTAGAATACAGATTCTTTATAAAAAGATGGATCTTAGATACAGATACTAGTATCATTTAAAATATCAAAAAGATACAAGAAAAAAGAAAAAAGATACTTGTATCTTTTGTTAAATGAGATTATATTAAATAAAAGATACTTTTATAAAATTATCAATATTTATTAAATTAGAATAGTTTTTAAAATACAATTTTTATTATTTATTGGTGAAGAATATAACATACGCAATTTACAATAATTAATAAAATATTTAATGACGAGTTAATTATAATAATCAGGCCTTTTAATATTAGTCTTAGCCCATTCATAGTATAGATAAGGAAAGGAAACTAGTTATTTAATCGGAATTGAAAATTTAATTTGCAAAAGAGTATTTAAAATAGATTAAATCAAGACATTATTGTTTAAGATAATCAATTTTTCAAATGATTTTTCATTAACTCTTTGCCATTTCAACGTGTATATCATTGTGATTTAAAAAAAATTCTTAATGGAAGGATAATAATTAAGCATTTCTAATGTATTTCAACAGTCTTTAATAAGCTTAAAACCTCTAGCTCAATGTTATCTGTATTTTTGAACTCAGCAACATTTGTTTTACCAAAAGAAAAATAACCATAATCTTATTTTTTAGTTGTTATATCTATTGGTGTTATAGTTTGAGCTTGATTATATAAATAATATATTTTGAAATTATTTTTTTTATCATCCGACTCAATCCTTAAGCTCTTAAAATATAGATGTGATAATGATGCCAAAAAAGCCTCATTATATTCATCATTATATAGGAAAAAATATTCCCAAAACCTTTACCCAAATCATCATTTTTTATCTATCTATCTATCTATCTTAAAGTGAGTTGTAAATTTTCCAGCGAATTTTGATTGTCAAAATATTTAAAATATGGCCGAAAGAAAATAAGTAAATTATTACAAGATTCCATGAAGAAAATAAGATTATATTCTATGATATGTAAATTTTTTTAAACATGAATATTAAAAAGAATCTGTATCTGTATATTTTGTCAAGAAAATTAAAAAGATACAAGATTTCTTCAGAAGAAAGGATCTTAGATACAGATACATTGAATTTTATATGTTTGTTATCGTCGATGTGTTTTTCCGGTTATTGTGATATCTTTTCAACATCATTTATCTTAAAGAGTATTTTATATTTTGAATATTGGGTATATCTTTGTTGCTTTTAATTTGAATAATATTTAGGAAATATGATAAATGAATGAATGTGATGGTAGTATGATACACAATTTTTAAATATATTTTATTTATTCTTAATTTTTATGGATAATAATGGATGGCGATGACCCTGCCCAGATAATTAAAAAAAATTTTTTTTTTAACCTAGACCCGGGTTAATTTAAAAAAAGGATTTGACCCTCCCATGTACCATGGCCAGGCTTGGGGCCGGGCCTACAGGGCTCTAATATAAGCATATTATCATTACACATAAATTTAAAACAATTTAAGCAGTTTTTTTAGTTCTATTCTTCTTTGACTAGTTGAAATATATTTTACTGCCTTTATATTGAGAATATCTCATCCTTTAATATAATAATCTACGTACATGAGGATTTTCATAAGTACTCTTTAATAGAGAGACTTTGAACTCCATATATAATAAATTGATGAAAAGAATTTAATCATTCCAGTGTCAAATTTGCTTTCTTTCTTTCTTTCTTTCTTTCTTTCTTTCTTTCTTTCTTTCTTTCTTTCTTTCTTTCTTTCTTTCTTCTAATATCTTCTACATCGGTGCAAATAATAATCTTATTTTTTAAAAAAATATTTATCTTCTATATAATTAATAATTAAACATATTTGAATGGAGAAACTCAGAAACTCGATATCTAATCTTAATTAAAAATTTTTTAAAAGATCATCGGCATTTAAAAAATTTTTGATTCATTTGTATATAAAAAAATACAAATTCCTTTCAGCTTATATATTCATCCATTTTTAAAAAATTTGCTCGTCAGCGTCGCATTAAAGAAAATTTTCAATCGATTTCTGCACGACAATTTACTTAAGAAAAAATAGTGTCAAGTTTTGTTTTTGAAAGAATAAGTCTAATAATATAATTATAAATATTATTCATTCATTCATTATTGGATTTTCATCTGAAAGGAAGATCAATAAATTGAATTTATCAGCGATCTAAAATATTAATTTAGGCCTATATTATTCTCATGCTCGTGATTTAGGAAGATTCACCTGGATTTTGGTCTTTTAAAAGAATCAATTACAAATATAATATTTAGGAGAGTAGAATATTTTTTAGAAAAATTCTTTTTTTGAGCATATTTTATATGATTAATAAATCAAGGATATAAAATCAAAGTATTGAAAACAGTTTTATAAAATCAAATTTAAACTGTTTTAAGAAACTATGAATAAATCAGGCGCGTAACCTAGGGGTGGGAAAATAAGAGGATTGGCACTCCATCAGAAATTCGATGTTCCCCTATTTAGCTAATAAAAAATCTCACTGCCACTCCTCCCCCCCCCCACTTTTCCTAAAAATATATACAACAAACAGGTAGAAAAGTAGGTTGAAGTTGATCAGTAAAATAACTATTATAATGAAATAAGCATTTTTATATAAAAAAGAAAACCTAAGATTATATTTATAAAAATATAACATAGCCGAAGGTCTACAATAAGAGGACATAAGAACTTCCAATATAATTTATGGCGGAAAACCCTACATGATAATGACCCTCCCCCCTCCTTCATATGAAAGTCCTGGATATGATTTGATCTAACTAAAATATAATTTAAAATGAGATCAATTGAGTTAATACTAACTTAGACTCACGATTCATTCTATAAAATGTGTTAAAAGTTTCATACATTGAGGTCCGCCAGTAAAAGGCATATAAACGAAATATGAGAGATATTATTTCGATATAATGTTCTTCAATCATTCACTTGGCAAATGATTAGTTGATATTAATGTCATTGATTTAGATAGAGTTTAAGATATTTATACTTAGGATAAAAAAAATAAAATTAATAATTTTACTTTAAAAATTAAATTATGTATTTTCTCATTATTTCAGGATTCAGAAACATGATGAATGCACAACAAAAATGTCCTGAGGCAAAAAAACACTAATTAAAAATGGAACCCCTTTATAAAAATACCACGGATGAATTTACCCTAATTAACTTATTTAAAAATTAATTAACAATGCCCCATTATAATTCTTTTCAGCCCATTTTTTAAAAAATTATTTTGTTAAATTTGAGTATATTTCTAATCGAATCTACTTATTTTTTTGAAATTCCGATTTTTATTTATCATTTATTGTTTGTAAAAAAAGGTGAGTAAGATGAGGTAAGATAGAATGAAGAAACAAAGGAAAACATTTTCAATAATATATACTCCCTTTTTTTCTAAATCATCTACCTTTTTATGATTTTTTAGTTAGACTCTAGGGTTAACCAAGCTAGCCTTAACTGGGGAACTTACTCACCCTTTAGACGAATTTAACCAAGCTAGCCTTAACTGGGGAACTTACTCACCCTTTAGACGAATATAACATTTGACTGATTTAAGCAAAGACTTCTAAAATTATATCAAATAACATTTTTTGTTATATTATAATGCAGGGCTTGGGACCTAAACTCTGCATTTTAACAAAATGATTCCAATTTTTAATGTGGAAACGGTGTTTTGATTCAGATTCTTAAATTTGATGCGGTTCCCAGGTTCTTGTTCCCAAATCATCTAAAGCAAAGAAATTTGAAATGAAATACAATAAATAAAACCCTAAAAAAGAAACATTTTGAACAATATACTTATGCCATAGGGGTTTTGCAAATTCAGGGCTATCTTTCATTGATCCGGATTTAGCAAATTTATAAATTTAAATTATAGCAGGTTTTTTAAAAATAAAAATTTTTTTGTAGTATTTAATAAATATAAGGAGCATTAAGGCCGCTTCCTGGGTCGACACTTAGTTTTGATACTTAATTTCATTTTATTATATGCCAAAACGCTTTTGAACTAGGACACCCTATTTTGGTTTGTGTAAAGTATTTGGTGGCATTGTTATTTTTCGTATTTTATTCTCGTTTTTGGTTATGATTATTTGTTTAAAAATTTTTTTTTGTTTTATGACCATTTAGTCGATACTAAATAGCCGGCTATATAGTAATAAGTCGACCTTGGACTCGTAGAAACAAAATATTAGTAAATTTAAAATGTTTGTCTAAAAGATTTTTTTCTGGTATATGTTAAACATATTTTTTTAAAAAAGCTTTGCAATAATAATAGAATTACAAACCTATTATTTTTAATATCATGTTATGCTAGTAGAGTGATGATATTTAAGTGGTTTTTCAAAAAATGTAATTATTTAAAATACCAATGGTGGACAAAATTATATACTGGGGAAAAATACCACCACTGAAAAAAATATATTGTTTAAAATGCTTAATTTTATGTTATGCCCTGTGTCTAAAAAAGTATGCTATACCAATTATTCATTTAATTTAGTATCTTTAAAATAAACTGAACAATTAAATACTTATTTGAACTATATTTCTATGCTATTGATTTTTTTTTACTCTAGAACAAATTAATCTAAATATTAGGGAGACTTTTTCGAATAAGATTTTGATTGACACTTTTCTTTTTATGATTTATAAAAATAAATTATTTTAACGCTTTACATTTATTTTATATGATTCCTTTGTAAACTTTATTAACCAAAGCTTTTCTTTTTGGCCATTTTAAAAAAGATTATTTAAACTTTCCTCAAATTACATTTCTTCCCCTTATATTTCACTATCAAAAAAACATCTTTATTTTTTAAAAGAATCAATATTGAATTTTTTTATATAAATATAATTTTAAAAATTAGAAAATAAACTTATTTTCTGAAATTTTTATCAGCTGGAAGGAGGGAGGTGTTATAATCACGTAATTTATTTGAATTGAATTCCTATTACGCCATATTTTTTTTGTAACATTAAAATTTGAATTTTTCATTACCACACCATTGTATATCCTGTTTTGAGCGTTATGCCAATATAAAGGATTTGTGTTCATTTAACTGCTTTAAGAGAAGAAAAGGAAGATTTTTAAATAAATTTAGGCAATGACGTCCCTACCGTTATTTTATTTATGGCATGCTAAATACAGACTTATTTGAGTTATAATTTCTCAAAAAAAATATTTTAGGCTTTTATCCAATTAAATTTAGGCTTGTTGACTGCGAAAGTGACTCTTTCTGTTTTTCCTCCAATTACGCCACAGATTTTACGTTGATTTAATAAAATTGGGACATGGCGAGAAAAAGAAAGTAAATAAAAGTAATCATATAATAATTTGATAACACCAAAAACGCATGTAAATATAATGTGTTAATTAAGAATGGTCAATTTTTACAGTACGTAACCAAGGGGGAGGAATATCCCATCACAAATTTGCCTGTTATTGTAAAATCATTTTTTGCTAGTAAAAATTCCCCGCATCCATCTCCCCCAAAAATGATACAATATATCACTATAAGGAAGAATTTGAAAGAAAAATCAGTAAAAGTTAATAACTTGATGACTATATTTCAAAATTTTTAGAAAAAAAAGTGAAAACCCAAAATTACTTTTATAAAAATCTAATATAGTCAAAGGCATACAGTAAGTGGACCTAAATATCTCCAATAAAATTTAGGAAAACCCCACCTTGTTGTGCCCCCCACTCCTTTTCTAGCAAAGTCCTGGAATCTCTATTTCTATGTCGAAGAAATAGAGATTCCTGGAAATTGATCCAATAAAAATAACCTTGAATTAGTTTTGTTAAAAATACTGCTTATTAGCAACAGGTCTACCACATTGATTAGTCGACGACCACGATTTTTTTTAAAAATCGAAATTTACCACACTCAACTTAACTACAACACTTTGGGAATTTTCAAAATATACCACAAAAACTCTCACATAAAGGAATTTAATTCCCTCTTTCTATTAGATCCTTTGTTCTTAAGTTCTTATGTTTTATCTGATAACCAATAAAAGTACATTTTGTTTAATTAGCTAAATTTGTATAAATTTCAAAATGATATAATTATCATTAAAAACTTTTTAAGGAAAAATCCCTCCCTATATATTTTATAAATATTTGAAAAATAAAACCTTAATTAGTATTTTTTTTTAACATGGTATTCCTTCCTTCCTCCCTCCCCACATCCCTCCCTCCCTTCTTTCCCGGCCTTATCTAGCTATTAATTAGATTTTATAAAAATGGGGATTCTATTCTAAATTAAATAGTTACACCACTTTTATTTAAATAATTTTTAATAAATTTTTTTAAAATTTGTTATATATACTCCGTATTAATTGCTTTATCTTTAATTTTAAAAAATCCGGATCATGCCAGATGAATTAATAGGGGTTTGGGAGAGGAGAAGGTGCTCAGCAGACCCAAATCAATTACCATGCTTAAAATATTTTTAGTGATATGATATCAGAGATACTTACATATGATGATACTTTGAATCGTCAAAGGTTCCAAGAACTTAAATCGCGACAATTTATATTATTAAAAAAATATATTTTACAATATGAAAAGTATCTAAATATACATGTAAAACTATTTTGTTAATTCTTTTTTAAATTAATTCTTTATACAAAATTTTTCTGCTACTCGTGTATTTAGACCAAAATTTATGTTATAAAATCATTAAATAAACTTTCAAAAAAATTTTTTTACAGTAATAAATGTGATACCAACCAGTGAGTAGTGGTATGGTATGGGTAAAAAGTTAGGTATCGGCGCATCTCTGACGATAAACCTTATTTTACGTAATTTAGGGGAGGGACATTATATGCGATTTGTTGACTTGGAACTATGCCCTTTGAGATATTATTACTTATTGAATCAATTAAAAATAGTAATTTACAATATTAGTAGTTTAGAAACTATCATTTAAACCTCTTCTTAAATTCCTATATAGAGAAGGCCAAACATGCCATTAGGATGGACATGTCAGACGTGTTTCACCCAATAGGACTTAACGGTGATTTAATCATGAATTTAATAACACATATTACGACTTGTCGCTTAATTCCATTTTATTTATTTTGCTTTGGGTAATATTAAAGTTTTTTAAAGATTGAATGCTGCATCTTAGTTTGTGCCGAACCATTTATGAATTAACATTGACACTCTCAATCGCTCGCACATACGCTCCAATTAGTATGCATCGCCAGTCAAATTTATAAAACTTGAATTTGGACAATTATATATATTTGTAATGATTAAATCGATAATAATATTTATATATTTTTAATATTTAATTACGTCCAAAGATTTAAATTCACAAAGATGAGGATTATAATGATTATCATTATAAACATTTATTACTCATTTTAAATTTTATTATTTAATATTCGAATATTTGAATAAAACTCAATAAAAGTAGTAGTATTTATATCCTTTATGCAAGAATTTAATAACTTTATAATCATTGCTTTTAAAGGCAATACAAAAAAAATAGCCAAAACTAAATATAAAAGAAGAGTTAGTATGGATTATAAGAGAATATTATTTATAAATGGGTGATATTGAAATAGTATTCATAGTGGCATCAAGGAAGTAATCCTCACTACATAATTATGAATGGTTTTTGATGAACAAATTATAATAATCACCTTGCGCAAACTAGTGCCTTTTTTTCTTTCAACATATTTAATATAATTTAAGTCCCGAGAAAGAAAGAAAAAAAATATATTTTGCACAGCCTGTTTGACCCTATATATTTTAGCCTGGCCATTTTTTTGAAGGAAAAATCTAAATTTGCATTATTCAAGATTTAAAGATAAAAATTTTGGCCTAAATTTTTTTTAACCTAGTCAAGCTAAAAAAATATTTTGCGTCTGTTGCCCTATCCAGTTTTTTTTAGCTGGAGCCAGGCCATGCAGATTTCTGATGCTAATAAATAAATCGGGGGTATGCCGATACCAATTATGATGTTGGCAGGTATACTTTAAATTTTTATCCATGTCATTTTCTGATATCACATCAATCTAGAAAAATATTTTTTATATATAAAAAACAAATCCAAAATAATGTTAATACTAATTTAATTTTCGACTGTTACTTAACATTTAATTCATTCATTTGGTTAAAATACGCCATCTCACGGGCTTGAATTTTTACAAAGAATTAATAAAATAAAATAACAAGAAAGGCTCCGGATTTAATAAATATTTTTGATATGGCTTTAGATGTACATTTTTAATACCCATTTTTTTGGTAGAATTGTGATTAATGTAAAAAGGGCCTGGCCGGACAAAAACTATAACTGTCCGGGCCGCGCGATTCATGCATAAAAAATTTCGAATTGGGCCGGTTAATTTATGCATAAAATATCAAGCAGAGCCTCTCAAATCTGATTTTTTGTAAAAAAAAATAATATGCCAACATGGGCATTAAAATTTTGATATATTTTTTTTTACTAGCTAATATTTTCATTTTGTTAATACTATTTAAAAATACAATTATATTCCCCCAAAATTAAACAATTTATGATATGATGCGTGCACAATACCGATGCAAACACAACTAATATATAAAACGCCCATTGTAGAAACAGATAGCCATAGAAAGGAAATATAAGATTAACATTGGGAAAAAATTAGAAATATTAAAAATGCGATGGACCGAAATTCGTACAAAAAAAATTTAACTGGCCGGAGCCGACTTTTAGTAAAACGCTAACAGGTCGGACCTGGCTTCCTATATTTTTTAAGGGTCGGCCAAATTTAAAATTTATTTTATAACGGATGGGCTCAGCAAATTTTTGAAAAAAATATAATGGGTCGGGCCTGGCGATAAGGGTTTTGGGCTAGGCCGGACAACTTGTGCAAAATTCTTAACGGGTTGGGTTTTGCAGATCTCTAATTCCTAATATCATAAAAAAGTTGACATCGTTATCTAATTCGCAGCCTAAATTATTTATTATACCAATCAAATAAATTAATTCAATATAATTTTTGGTTTGTTTGTCATATAAAAGAATTATAATTTTTAAATAGTTTGGATTAGTTTTATCAGTAAATATTAAAAGTAATCGGCAATATCGACCCTCTGAAATAAATTTATAATATAAAGCGAAGTAATATACCGGATAAAACAAGTCCACATTTATATTTTATATCTCAAAGTTAGAATAGCCACACGCTACAATTTTTGAAATCCCTTTTATGATTAAAGGGTATTTCTGTTCCGTTATCTTTTTGTTTAGACATTTTTGTTCTGCATTCAATAAAAATATATAAAATTTGTTTTACTTCTAAACCAGATCAGACTATGACAATATTAATAAAAAAATTGTCTTGGATGCATTATTTATTCAGTTAAAAATCTCAGTAAACCAAATAAATTATCCATTAATATATATAAAAATACTATGACATAATTATAATAATTTATAACTTATAAATACAAATTGTTAAGATCTGAATTTTTTTAAAAATCGCTAGTGAAATGAAACTTAGCACATACAACACTAATACTTATACTTTTCATTCAGAGTATTTGCAACTTCAATTTAATTTTTTCTTTGTCATTATCTAATCGAAGTGCGCGTTGGCTAACGTCAAATATGTTTTTCGTGTTGGCATACTAGAGGGAATTAAATATTTGCAACCTAACATGAATCTTCACAAAAATCTACGATTTTGTCAAGTTTTATATTCATATTAGTGATGTTTAATCGCATAATCTTGACCCTAAAACTGCATAGCCTAATTTATCCTAAAAAATTGGTCTCAATCTTTAAGTTGAGAACTTAGAAGGCTAAATTAATTTCTTGGAATAAAGGCTTGGCTAAGTCGTATTAGAGTAAGCTAAAGTAATTCATATCAAACAAAATTAAATTCTTTATAGGAATATAAGGCCTTCGATAATTAAATTGCTCTAATTGTAATTAGTTAACAAGAAGGATACCCTAAACGAATCAGAAGTTTACAATCTACAAAATGAACATTAAATTTAAATTATATCACATGAAACGAACCTAATGAAATACAATTCCATTGATTAAAAATTATTATTTTTTAACTTATACTCTCAGCTTACAGTGGGGCCGCTTTCTCCCCTCGTACCAATTTTCCCGGTCCGCCTTCTTCCACATATTCCATCACTACCCGCAGGCAACAGCCAAATACTACTGATAGTCTTTCACCTCAAACTGGCACAGGACCTGCAGTCAAACCGCTTAGTAATAGCTGGCAAGCAGCGCTCATAGCAGCCAACACCATGTCCAAAAGACGGGCTCGTACCAAAGCGCCTCCTAATAATAGACCAGTCCGAGCTCTGTTTTGCTTGACGCTCAAAAACCCGATCCGTAGACTATGTATATCCGTCGTAGAGTGGAAGTTTATAATAAAATTTTATGATTAATTCTTTTTGTTAGGGTTATATTCCCTAATACATAATATTGTATGTTTTATATATTTTTTGAAAAAATAAGAATTACGTGATTGGCTTATTTATTATAATTTTATATTCTTATTCTTACATCTTTTCAAAATTTTCATCATTTAAATTAAACCAATTATCTTCTAAATATAAAACTACTATTTATTTTTTGTTTACCCTTTAAAATCCTGTGAGCTAATTTGACATCATCAACTTGCATATTATTTTATAACGACTAAGAATTCTTAATGATTTAATAACTTTTCCTCATTTTTATGTTCCTATTTTGGCCAATTAATAAGCGTTCTATTTCTTTTAGTTTTATGATATACCTTCTATATTAGTGGATTAAACATAGAATTAGACAATATTTATTGTAATGCCAGCATTTTTATTCTTAAGGACATAATTTTTGTATTAAGGCGCCCATGGATGCTATATGGGATCATTATTTTTTATAAATCCATCTAAGGAGTATATAAATAGAAAATTTATTTTAAAATTTTTTTTACTCATTAAAAAAAGTTGTACTTTAAAGGGAGAAAAGAAGGCCTTATGATATTTTGTAAAATAAAACTAATTTAACAGATATCTTTATTTCAAAAAAAATTTCATTTTTTTCAGATTCATCTAAAAAATAAAATTTTTATTATTATATGATTTTTAAAAAATGTAAAATAAATATCCATATCAGTAAATATTCAAATAAAGTAACCCATGACCTGAAAAAAAAATTTAGTTATATATTTTGGAAATTAAAATCTTTTGTCAGAATTCCACCCAGGTTCTTGGTGAACCTGCTTTTCAATAGGGCTCCATACCTATTACAATAAATGTAGGTTATCTAGGACCGGACCGACATAAATAAAAATAACTATTTTTCTTGCATACTTATTCTTCAATATAAAATTAATATTTTTCCTTTGGCATTCTAAAAATTAATAAATCTTAAAATTTCCCATATGCTATATTTTTTTTTGAGTCGAACTTAAACATAAAAAAATTTCTCCTAGCCGGATCAGTTTCAATGTATGAGCTCTATTACCTCGATCATACGTCTTAAAAACTTAAGCTTTTTATACTAAGTCTATTTATATTTGACTAACTTAACTTCTCATCTTAATAAATGAAAAATCTTTTAATACCCCCAGTTTAATTATATCTTCTTCTTATATGATATATTTATTCAAAAATGCATCTACAAATAATATTTTTTTAAAATAAAATTAGTTATTGTTTTGAAATAAAAAAGTAAGGGAATAATATCGATCCTTTTATATACGTTCTATACTATAACATAATATTTACTATATTAATTTTAAAAATGTTACAATTCTCATTCATATCCTCCATCATTTCATATTCATATTTCATGGATTTTATCATTTTTTAAAATAATTTTAAAAAATAACATTATATTATTACTATTTTGATGTAATAATTATAATATACATACCCAGACATCAATAAACTTAAACTGTTTAATTTGTGAGCAAAGAAGGGATTAAAAGATTTCATTAAGCAGTTATTTTTTGCAGGCTAATAAAATTGACTATGAATTTGAGAAAATACATGTAGCCAGTAATCATGTAATTATTAAGATGCATGCTAGTTTTTAAAAATTCTTTAAATTTACATTAAATATATCTCAGTATTTATAAATGTCATTTAAAATAATTTTTTGTATTCGATGTCTTATGTTGATCGTATTCGTATCTATGTATAAATAATTGTTAATTAAATGGGATTCGATGATTATAATTTTATTTTTGTATCTGTATACCTTTAATGAATACTTGAAGCCCTGTTAAATTTTTCTCAACGCTTAATTGATAAAAAAAATTGCCCAAAATAAAATAATAATACAAAACATCCAATCATATTTTTCGCAGACTAAATTATTATAAACAAAACAAAATCCTAATTCTGCATCGCGTCCCAAAAAAAATAGGAAATCTTATTCACTTTTAATATCATCACCATATGCCAAAATTTATTTTTAAAAAAACCTAAGAAGGGTGACCAATAAATAGTTATCAATTTTTAAAACATTATTTTGTTCATATTTCAATGCTAAGTGTTAAATAAGAAAAATAAAAGTTTGATTGTTAAAAAAAATTAGTCTTAGGAACAATGACATTTAATACTAACTTAGAATGACGATTCATTCATTAAAATGCATTTAAAAATGTACATAATTGAAGTTCACTATTGAAAGACATTTGGACGAAATGCCTTTCAATGGCGTCTACTTACACCAATGACTTTGATTTCAACTGACTTCAACGTGTGTACACGTTTAATAAATTGAATCGCCATTTTAGATTAGTATTAATGTCATTGCTTGGGAAATAAAATGGTCTTGTATATTTTTTTTTCTTTCATAATATAGTTGGTTTGTTTGTCCATTTTAATTTTTAGGCTTTTGAGTTTCAATTCTTTTTTCGTCCTGATTTATCATTAATAAAATTTTCAGGCCTTTTAACATTTTTTACCTGAGTTCAATTTTAATTTATAATTTTATTTAAATTTTTAAATGATTCATGCCCCCCCCTCCCCATACCCTTAATCCTTATCATTACACTTTCTTAAACTCACGGGGAAATAACTTTTTTATTTTTAACTTAATAGCATTAAGTTAATGCTAATCTAAAATATATATCATAAAATGTAAGCGATAATTTCTTTTGGGTCTGCCTCATTTATAGGTATATTTTCGGTCTATTTTTTTTTGCTCTCTAAAAAAATGTGTTTTAAAAAATCAAATTATATATTAAATAAAATTAAATAAAATGTATAAACTCATTTTAATAAAATAATCAAAAATAAAAATTTCTAAAAAGACTATAAACTTTCTGAGTGGGCAGCCTTTATATAGTCAAGGTGTAACCCCATGTCCAGCTGATTCCTTTTTTTTAAAATCGATAAGCAACTGTCCTAAGTTTTTCTTTCAGCCTACAGTTGTAACTTATGATATCGCTTTATGAAAGTAAAATATATAACCATCTTTGGAAAATTGTATATTGATTTATTCTATGTAACATGGGTTTTGTATTCTTATGAGATGTTCATAAGTTATAATGTACAATAAAATTGTCTGTTGTAATATATCTGGGCCATATTAAACGTTATCCTGATCGACAAATACTCACAAAATTCTTAATCGCTACTTTACAAAACTGAAATGACCATTTACATTTCGTTTATTTTCTTTAAATATTTTAGTAATTTTTTCCAATATTATCATCCTCTTAGAGTACTTAATTATCACTTATTAATTTTTCTTTGCTAATAAAATTGCTCACCATGAGCGCTCGTCAGATATTTTTAAAATTTTTTCTTGTAGCAAAAAGTATAACTAGGGCTGTAGTGATCCACAAATTTTCACCGATCCGATATTTTCCGATATTACTAAAAAAAATTCTTCCGATATTTATTTACCGTCTATATTGGTATCAATAGCATAAAGATATCAATATTTTCTATTTTTAAAAAAACTAACTAACTTTCTCGAATGTGCCGAGACTTTTGGCAGCCCAAGCCAAAATATACTTTGGCGAAAAACACATAATTTACCTAAGCTTTTTTGATAATTTCTCGCAATAAGAACTAAAAGCATATATATTCTATTAAATTTTAATCATAAATGAGTAACGCACATAGGCCCGCCCCGGGTATTTTTAAACCCAAATATTTGAAATCGCCATTATTAGCTATAAAAATCAAAAATAAAATATTTTAAAAAAAGCTGGCTCGAAAAAAATTTTGAAAAAAAATTCGGATAGGGCCGTACAAATGGTCTCTGCAGGTCTCTGCTATTAATTACAATTTTATTTATTCTCCTCGCCTTTTAATGTGCAAGAGGATATTATTTCAGTATAATCAAATTATGAGTCGATCAAGATCGTAGGTTTGTTTTCATTAATTTGAGCAAGAAGCTGCGTTCTGCGGATGTCACGGTAGTTGGGATGGTTAAAGTAATCTTTAATACAATTGATATATTTGGTAAGACATGAAGTTTTTATGGGATTCTTGCTTAATATATTCACTAAAAATTTTATTTTAATTAGTAGTTACGGATTAATATCGCATTTTAAGGTATCCTAATCTGTGAATAAAATATTTAATTGACAGCATTTTTCCTTTAGCTCTTTTTCAGGCGCATTTATCAATTCCAAAATGATCAGTAAGGATCTTTAACTGAAACGTTCCTTTAACGAATTTCTCTCTTGATCTAGTAATTCATTAAAAAATTCAATCTCATATTCTTTTTGAGGATCATGTATAGGTTTAGGCGTGTCATCTTCTTCTTAAGAAAATTGTTTTTAACTTTCCGTCTACGAATGTTATTGAAGAAAAGCACTGCTCTTTTAAACTCATTTCCGATTCCTATGCAAGCTAGGCGATTTTCCTTAAAATGATCTAAATAACATGCATACTTTCTATAAGTGTAATAACTCTTTCCAATTCAATAATGTCACTTTGCATGACCTTACTTACTAAATTCACCTGGGTTAGAATATCAAACCAGATGACAAGAGTTACCAAAAATAAAAATTGTTATAATTCTTTAGCCAATGAAATGGCTTCTGTGCAGCATTTAGAGTTATTAGTTTTTTCGGATATGTCTATTAGTCCATCGTAATTATCATCAACCTGATTTCTAATGGTCTTTACACTCCACATCTTATACTCGCATCATGCTTCAGATAGCTGGTTTAAAGTAAAATTATTGATATGATCTTTCAAAATTTGCCATCGCTGAGTCGAAACAAAAAAGGAGAATATATATTCGTTGGGCAACGCTAAAAAATGATTTTACGATTAAGGATGATCGTGCCATGTCACCAAGTAGCAGATTTAAGCTCTACCTATCACAAGGCATAAAAAGTGATCTACTATTTATTTGTAATATTCGAGTTTAAACCCCTTTATAACATTTGATTTTTTTTGATGATGATAAAAATGCTTCTACCAAGACCTGGCTAGTACTGGAATTAATTTTTAGAAAGCCAACAAATCGCTCATTTATTTTAAGAGTTGTTGTTAAGTTCTACTACGGTTAGTTATTTCTTGTGGATTATGTCCGGTGTGCAGTCTAATATTACGGAAAAATATATTGCGCTTTTAATAGCATCAACAATTTTTTTTACGATTTTATCTCCTATTAAATTAATAATTTCATCTTGAATTCGATTTCCAGGGAAATGAGATTATGAAAACCACTATTCTTAATTCGACGAATGTGGTGTAATAATATATCAAATTTTGATAAAAAAATTAAATTAACTTAAAAAATTAAATGAAGTTTTTTTTTACTAAAATATAAATCAAATTTTTTGTTAAATGCCAAACCTTTTTTGTATAATTCATACATGGATTTTTTTACAAAAGAGAAGAATAATGCTTTATATGTAATAAATACAAAAAATTCTTATTTTTCAAAAGGCTAAAAGTAATTGAGTAAAATTACTAAATTTGACAGGCCCTAAAATTGTCTAATTTTGGCGACTCGGGAAAGGCTGCCCCGCTCGCTTCCCCTAATGCACGGCCCTGTATAGGAGCCTCTCTCTTTAATCAGTAGTATTTTTCTTCGAATCATCATAAAATTCATCTTTTATGAGTATTAGATTTTCCATAAACGCCATAAACCTGCATAACTGTTTTTTTTTCAATTCAATTAAATTGATGTAAATAAGGTCTAAGCTTATATTTTGGATGCAAATGGATTCTATGTTGGTTATTTTTATAAAATTATCAAAAAAAAAATACCAAGCTATGCTTCCGAGATCAACATTTAAAATTAAAGATGCCATAAAAAAAATAGGTCACCATTATAGCGCGATACTTTAACATATATATACTCTTCTTTTTCCAAATGGAACATTATTGAGATTGCCGAATGCCAGCCAAATGTCATAAATTAACTACTCAACTATTCTAGCTTTTAAAATATTTTTCTTCAAATATGTATTATAATCAGAGACCAGCACGGGCCATACCGGGCTTAAATTTTTTTTTAAGAAATTCCGGGGTCGAGCCGTATATTTTAAAACCAAATATTTTAAATCGCCATTATTAGCTATAAAAATTTAAAAAATATGTAATATATTTATAAAATCCTGGTGGGTTTGAAATTTTTTTTCGTGCATATGGTACCTCCGCAGGTCTCTGATTATATTATCAAATTCTGGTCCTTTGTTTTGTTAATGTCGGCCCAGGTAATGTTTATTAATAACCATCTATTTGTTTGTATAACTAAATAATATAATATTGAAAAAATATTTATTTAATCTTAGTATAATCTTTCAATGCCATGTTCGTTATATGGATGCCGTTGCTTTTAACAAAATATGTATAATTTTTAAATTTTTAGCCTTTTCATCAGTATCCTTATATAAATGCTTATCAATGTTTTAAGTTTTTTTAAGCTATAAGGTCGATGTACGCGCGCCACGATCACATGCTTCCTTTTGCTTACAAGATTGAACCGCTTTGTTGTTGATCTTTTATTGCTAAAAAGATTTAAATCCTATGTTTTTATATATAAAGAAGTTACAAACCTTTTAAAAATTAACTTTGAAAAAAAAAAATAAGCGTGATAATCCATAGAAAGAAACGAGCATGGCATTTACGGTAAAATAATTATTTTTATTATTTAAAAAAAAACTTACTTGCAGTTAAATTTCTTTTGAAAAAATAATATTTTAAAAATTTATAGATTTTAATCGAATTATTAGGATAGTCAGAATTTCTTAAGGCCAATTAGAGCGATAATTAAATTATTAAGAACCTATAATTTTCTTTGAAATTTGCAAAGATAGAATTAGATGCGATATACAAAACTTTTGTATTTAACTTTTCTCTGCGAGCAATTATCGTTCTAGAAGAATCAACTTCAAAAATTCTCTTTTTTAAATTTGAACTTAATTAGTGTAATTTCATATTATTTAAATGTAAATTCAAACAGTGCATCGCAAGCTCACGTTTTAGAAAGAACTTTCTCAAATTAAATTTAGGCATGTTGAGCTATGACAGCTGAATGCTACTAAGCCTTACATCAATCCTTGTTTTTTGTTGGAAATCATTTTTTAACCCCAGGTCATTTCATGATAAATTGATCAAACTCATATTTGAAATTTTGTGGGTTAAAGCTAAACAAGTGGCATCCTTCCTAATTCGGAAAAACCGATAAAAGTAAAGTTTACTCAAAAAATATAAATGATAGAGATCTAATGTTATTCCAAACTAATTATTTTCAATATAAATTTATATTGATTTAATAAACATAAAATTTATGCTCAAGTACATAATAAAAATTTAATCTTTACCTTTTCCGGAAATGCAATAACATATCAATTTTTTTTTTTAAATAATTTTTAAGAAAGGGATTCAAGGGCTATCAAATGATACTAAATATAAGTCATAATTTATATTTTTTGAATAATCTTTATTTTTATCGGTTTTTCCTAATTTATTCAATTTGAAAGAGGTACACAAAACCTGATCTATTTCACCTGGAATGACCCCATAATGTAACCTTGATAATATTATAATAAGCGTGATAGAAAAAAAATTCTAAACGTGTTTTAAATTTCACGAAATTTTAATATAAAATTATAAATAGCTTTAAATGTGAGTATATTAGAGTTTTTAGAAATGACCCCTTAAATTCCCAAATAAACTGTGAGTAGAGTTGTCTATTTTAGTATTTACTCTACTGGCCTGATATTTATGAAGTATATACCAATTATTTAATATACTTAACTCTTTTGCTATTTTAAATTCAATTGTTTTGTAAAAAATTAAATTTTAGACCCTTCGAATACCTCATTCTTCTATTCATATTCGCGAATTGTTTAGCGTTGGCCATTTATAAACCATATCCGCGAGGCGACTCCAATCCATTAAACGAAAATTTAGTTAAAAAATAAGGATCAATTTTATTTTATTGCTTTAATTTTTATTAAAATAATAATAATAGATAGGGTATTATAAATAGTTATTTAAGTTTAAATGATTTTTAACAGAAATTATAGTTAGAACTTGAAGTAAAACAATTCTTTAAACTATGATTGAATTTATCTATATTTCTAAATATAAAATAACACATAAGATGTTAAAATACTGCTCTTATAAATTATAATAATTAGTTTTAATGCAAGATTTATATATTAAACTTTTTAAATGATAAGGAAACTTCACTTAAGCTCTATGAGTGCCATTTTTAAGGATGATATTGGGTTAACTAATTATTATTTTTTAGTAAATGGGTAAAACATAATTATTTTGTTTTGATGTTGGCTCGTTTATCTCAGCCAAATCTCATATAGACTAAGATTAACCCAAGTCCACATCGGAACTATAATAGTTAGATGGTCCTTTAAATTTACCCATTTTTTATATGTATAATTTTATTTAATTTCCCTCGAACACAGGAATATATCGAATACGTGTTTCTTGGGTTTTTTCTCGTGGAAGCTTTCATGAAAATAATCGCTTACGGCTTCCTCTTCCATCCTGGTGCTTATTTAAGAAATGGATGGAATATACTCGATTTTATCATTGTCGCTATTGGGTAAATTAATAATTGTTTCATAAAATTGAAAGAATATAATTTAACTTTTTATGAGGAGAGAACGAGAAGAGCAGATCTCAATATGGGTTGCCCGAATTGTCCCATCGAGGTTCAAATTTAGACTAGCCCAATTTTAAAAAAATAGGCATTACATTTGTTTAAAACACAAACAATTAAGCAATAAAGTAAGGAATGAAATGAAAAAGTCAATGTATAAAAAGAATTCCAAAAGATAAATAAACTGTTTATTATATAGCATGGGGAGAATATATGAACTTTTTTGATGTTTTTATATATAGACACAAATAGTTATTATATATTTTATAATATTTAAAGGATTATAAGTTCGATTCTCACCAAGGTTAAACTAGAGGGCTTTGATGTTAAGGCTCTTAGAGCGTTTCGCGTTTTAAGACCACTTCGATTGGTGTCCGGTGTACCTAGTAAAAAAATTTAATATTTTATTAATGTATGAGATATACTTTTTAAATCTATTCAACGACAAAGTTTTTTAGTCTACCTCAAAAACAGCTAATTTTACTCAAGATACCAGCCGAAAAAAGTAGTTAAACTTTGAGGCATGTGTTAATTTCAAATCAATCCTAAAAGTTGAGTTGTTTTTCGGGTTAAACCTCGAGTTTAAGCCAATTGTTTTCGGCTAAAATTCTGTTAAGCCAATTTTGCAGTATGTAAATGGAGTGATTTTTCAACTTCATTAAATATCTATTAGTTTGGCATTCAAGAATGGTTCATCTCATTTTCGTATAATACTTTTGAGAAATTTAAACACAAATAAATTGAACTTAGATGACAAAAATGCTGATTCACTATAACAAGAAGTTTTTGTTTTGTTTTAAATTTTAAAATCATTCTTTATATATGCTTAGGATTTTTGTTTTTAAATATTCATAAAATACCAATTTTTTTGTTTGATTTTGTTTTCCCGCTACTATTATAGAAATAAATCTAATAAATTGATGGTCATCCTTGTCAATGTTATATTTTATATCACATTCGTCATTCATAGCATAAAATAATGATAAGTGTCAATTTTAAAAACAAATTAGGTTTGCAGGTCGTGTTAAATTCCATACTTAGAGCAATGATGCCTTTGTTGCACATTGCTTTGTTAGTCATATTCGTGATCATCATATATGCCATCATAGGACTGGAACTTTTTATAGGGACCCTCCACAAGACTTGTTACATTAATGATACATGTAAGCGATATTATTATATATATATATAAGATTTTTTTGAACTAAAAGTATGTGTATTTAAATTTAGCGGTATTTTCTTAATCTATATTTGATAAATAGGAATACTTCTAGTATTGATTTTTTTTTTACAAAGCTGGAAATATGGCCAACAGGGATATTATGGAACCTTGTGGAAAAGGTTATAGCTGTGAACCTGAAAAAAATGAAGTAAATTTTTAGATTGTTTTAAATAAAAACTTTAATACAAAATATTATATTCATTATTCGTTTATTATACAAGGGTTTAATTACATAAGATCCCTAACCTTATATGCTCTAATATTTTGTTACTCATAATTCGTCAATTTTATTGTAAATTAATTAATTAAAATTGTAATCCATCTTCAGTTGATTTATAAAAAATTATAACAAATATTGATTTTTTTTTATATAATAACTCAGTATAATTTTTCAGAATCAACATTTCCTAGAGCATTGTTAAGCGTCTTTTGAGATATCACTATTAGATGTCTAGACTTGTGCTATAAGCAAAATCTTCAGGCTTACGTAATATTTTTCTGAATAAAATATTGAGTTTACCATTTTAAAAATCGGCTCAAATCGAGCCATTTAACAGCACTCGTTTCATAGAATCAACCACAAAATCAAAATAATTTTAATGATTAACCAAATACTAAACACGCTAAAATCATATCCTTACACTAGGAAAAAATAATAGTTCTCCCCCCCCCCCAACCTCATCGTGCCGTAGGCAAAAAGAATCATCATAAAAGATCAAGTATATTTTATCAGTAACAAATAAAAAATTGCAACATTAAACAATCACCCAGCAATATCATGCTTTGATGTACAGTTAAGATATACCAACCATAATATAAATTTCGACAATTCAAAATTGCTTTCCCAAAATTTTAATTATTTCCCTAAAATAAGGGTATTATCAAAATTATAAAAAGCCAAAATGCAATAAAGAAAATGGTTATCGTTTATCTAATAGATGAATCTCTCTGATTAGTTATTTTAATTCGTATATTATATAAAGAAAATTCAAAATTTGTTATATTTTTTAATTTTATCAATTAACTGAAGAGAAGATGGGTTACAATTTTAAATATTCGTAATTTACTTAATAATTTAATTTACAATGAAATTCGTAAATTATGAAATCATATAATTTTGTTATTATCTACTTATAATATAATAAAAAAAATCTTAATAAATAACTGACAAGTAACTAGGTTACTTATTCCACATTTAAATATTTAAGATTCAACCCGGCTTTAGTGTCCGGGTGATTTTTTTCTAAAATTTCATGGTCAAATTTGAGGGTTTCAACGGCCTGCACCCATTCATACTATGGACGTGGGCGAGCAAGATAAAAAAAAATTTAACGATAGGTGGGCGATTGAAAATATTTTTTAAACAAACGAAGGGCGAGTGTTAAATTAATATGAGCAGAATGGGTATGGTAGGCTTATATTTATTAAAAACTAATACTCTTTTAAAATATAATATTTTAAAGTGTAGGAAAATATATTCAAATTTTAACAACCAATGGGCTGGCGAAAGAATTTTTTTTTTCAAAATCATAGAAGGAAGGGCTTGTAGTCTAAAACACTCTCATTACGTCTAAGAATCTTTCTTATAATATTGACAGATTATTAACCGTTTTTAGTTAATAAAACCTTTTGAAAATTTTGATACCTCAGTTTGAAGTGAATATTTGTTTAGAAAGGCCGATTGAATAAAGCAAAATTTATCAATTCATATTTTCATTTCTCAACCAAACTGAGTTAAAACGCAATTTTATCGTTACCTCTATACAATTGTTTTTTTTTGGAACATGTAAAATAGACGATAAGAAAGAGCACGACGACCCTATTTTTTCAGAATTCGCTAATGAGCGATATTAAAGATTACGTTTTATCGAAAATTATATGAATTCGAAAATAAACTATTTAATGCGTTGGTCTAGAACAATATATATTATTACTTTTCTCAAAAACGAAGGGAGCGACATTATTGACTGATAAAGTCTTAAAAATTAAGTTGAATCTAACAGCAATTAAAATGTATAACTAACTAACTATAGTAATCTTAAAGTTCTTTTATTTTTTTATCTTTATATAAGTTATAAAATAAGCGCGTAATTTAATAGTCTAGAAACATTGGTATAAAAACGAATCTTAAGAGATTACAAGTTAATATATTATACTTATACTCCAATCTATTAACAAATAATATTTAAGTATATTTGCAAATTTAATCATCATTTATTTATAAACCAGATATGCAGAGAATGGTGGATAGGTCCCAACTATGGAATAACCAATTTCGATAATTTCGGACTCGCCATGTTAACAGTCTTCCAATGTATAACGATGGAGGGCTGGACCAACATTTTATATTTCGTAATAAATTTTGGAATAAATTTGTTGAAAGAAAGTTTATTTCATTAATTATGGATATATAAACGTTACTTGTATCTATTTATTTATTTCATATGAAGTTTTTATCATATTTTAAGGTTTTGCTCCTCTGGCTATATTTCAAATTTTATTTTATTATTTTTGACTTTATTTGAAGGTAAACGACGCGGTTGGCATCGAATGGCCATGGATTTATTTTATATCGCTAATTATAATCGGATCTTTTTTCGTGCTCAATTTGGTTCTCGGGGTTTTGAGCGGGTAATAATATTATTTCAATCTTTAAAAGTTCACATAAAGATTAATGTGAATCCAGGCGCGTACGCAGGAATTTGGTCTGGGGGGGGGGGGGGGGGTGATAATAAAATTTTTTAAGAAATATTATTGTTAATTAAAAATACTAAGCATAAATTTATTAGGATTAATAACTTTTCTAATACACAATTTTAAACTAATGTGAATTAAAAAAATTATATATAAACCGGCATTGAAAAACTATAAAATAAATGTGATTTATAAATATAAAGTGAATATAACCCACGATATGAATCACTTAAATGACCCAAAATTGAAATTTGAATTTTTTGAGCTTTTAAAATATATAAAGTATAAAAAATTTAAATGTTGGAAATATAAATTAATACACAAAAAAGTTTCTTAGGAATAATTGTATTTTGTATGTTTTGAGCTAATTTTTCAATTATCTATCCTTGCTTGGCGTTAAATGCCTATGAATATTCAAAAGATTCTAAGCATTCAATCTACTTTCAGATGTTGTATTTCATAGGTATGTTTTTCACAGACTTGCAGGCCCGGCCCCCGAGCCGGACCGTATTTTAATTTTTTTAAATATATCCGGGCCGAGCTGTATATTTTAAAACCAAATATTTGAAATCGTCATTATTAGCTATAAAAATCAAAAATAAATATAATTTATTTTAAAAAAATTCGGGCCGGGCCTGAAAATTTTATTTTCAAAAAAACCCGGGCCGGAAAAAATTTAAAAAAAAATCTGGGCCGTGTCCTGCAAATGGTACCTCTGCAAGGCTCTGTTATTCTTCTTAAAAAAGAGAATGTTCTCTCATTAGTTTACTAAAGAGCTGCTAATATATATGTAACCATATTAATACATTGGGAGTATAATTGTGTTTGAAAAAAAAAGCATCCATAGCATTTTTTGGGACTGTATCAACCATAGTTAATCTTTTAATCATAGTTATTCAGATAATAAGGCATCATAAGATATTTTAACATCTTAATGATAAAAATCTAACAAATTTATTTTTTTTCTATCACCATATGAAAAAGGTTGGGAGAGGGGACATTTGTTTTATAATACTCTTCTACTGATCCTATATTAATGTTTTGACGATGAGCTTGCTTGCTACAAGTCGAGGGGGACAAATATTAAACACGTATAGCTCTGCTTTTGACTCAACAATAACATATAAAATATGAAATTCTTCAACAACAATAGCTCTAATTTCCTTGAGTTCTAATAAAATGCTCTCCGCTATTCTCATCTTCTTAATCAAGTCAATGTTATGTTTTTGAAAAGTATTACATAAAATAGTTGTATAATTAAATAATACATTCTAATGAGAAAAAAAATTAAGTATTGAATCCAATAATTTTCTTGCTTCTGAGGAAATATTTCTTTCAAGCCATTGTGATATTTCAGTAATAGCATTAATAATCGGCTCTTCTAACTCCATAATAGCTGTTACTGCTTGATGGCGGAGACTCGATCTCGTTGGACAAGCTTGCAATTTCTTTCTCCCTGCTGGACAAGGAGTTTCAGAAATAATTATTATTTGACTAGAAATTTAGATAAATATTACGCCACTAAAATTTGAAAATAATAGGTAAATTACGCCAAGGAAAACTTGAAATCGAAATTGATTGATAAAATAACTTATAGATGAATGTAATAAATAAATGTAATTAAATATATATATATATGAGATAGGAATAAATATTAACAAATATAAATTAATATTAACAATAATATTTTTGAAAAATATAATCCGGCATCTGCATTTATTGGCTTTGGGGGGGGGGCCCGTTGCGTACGCCAATGTGTGAATCATGATATCGCATATCATTAAAAAAGTTTGGTCAAATATTAGCTTGCTGAGCACGCGTTTGCTCCTCGCCAGCGACGCCACTGGTGTGAATGCGAGCCATTTAAAATTAGTATCTTACAAAAATAGGTTTTTAAAAAAAAATATATAAATAATAGTATTTTTTCTATGTTTTGAAATAGTAATATTATATAATTAATAATGTTATTTCTCACAATTAGTACTTATGTTTATTAACAAATACTCTATCATATGACACGGCAGAGAATTTTCAAAAGAGAGAGAAAAGGCTCAAGCACGAGGTGAATTTCAGAAGTTGAGAGAAAAACAAGCCTTCGAGGAAGATCTTAGAGGGTATTTGGATTGGATAACCCAAGCCGAAGATATGGAGGTTAGCGAATTGCCGGATGGCCAATTGCCAAGCGAAACAGGTTACTACAACTATAATGAACTATTAATATTTTTAAAAAAAATATATATCTACCATTTAGGTGAAAAGATTTCAAATAACATGAACAATAACCCAGTTAATTCTACGCCTCATACCATTGTACCAGGACTTAAAAAATCTCCGGGTAAGGAAATCAAAAAATCCCTATCCACGCAAACGACTCTAGAAGAAGCCGAACGTAAGATTATATAAACTTCTTTTTTTTTAAACTTTCAAAAGTTTGATTGGTTTTGTACAGTTTGGTAACAAAACAAGAATGTCTAGAACATATTTATATACCCAATAATTTTACATAATCGTGATAATATTTTTATACAATTTTATAAAATATATAAAAGTAAATTTGAACGACATGAAAGAACTAGGAAGCCAGGAGGATTTGGTGCAACTTAATTTTTGGCAAGAAAAATTGTAATTAAATTTTGAAATTTACAAATTTTTCATAGGTTCTGGACCCGACATTATTTTTCCGGATTTTATACGCGTCTAAATTCGAGTTAAAAAATGGGTTTGGTTTAGGCAGGTCCTTTTAGGTCGAACCTGAACCCTGGATGCGGTGAAGGTTCAATACGGGTTCGGATGATTTTTCAATTGCAAGTGTGCGCATATAATAATAACATTCAATTTCATTTTATTTTTATCTAACAATAAAAAATCAATTGTACTTAATTAATAAGAAAATATTTTTAATTTTATTTAAAATGAAAAAGATTTAAAATTTGATTCAATCTACTAATTAAAATATCTTCTGAAATGTCTTTCGATAATCTCATATAAATTTTATTATAATAAAACTTTTAAAATTGATTTTTGTATTTTTTTTAATCATATTTCTTACTATTTAAAAAATAACATTTCTCTTGGAAAATATATTCGGCTTCAAAGTTTTAAAGGTTTTTCCGTGCGGATCAGAAAAAAGCCCTGGATCCAGGTTCGGTCTAGAAAACCTGAAATGTTTGAATAAACTTTTTTAATATTATCTTCATTAGTTAAAGGATAAGTTGTCTGCCAGAATAAGATTGATTAATTTATTTCTTTTAAATATCTTCATCCTCCGTCCACCTTTAAATAGTTTTTGACAACCGTAAAATAATCAGATTCCAAAACCCTTCATTATTTTGACAGATAAGGCGTTTTATTACCCTTTGATTTTGGCTTTTCTAGGAAACAAATTATATTATTATGATCATAAAATATGAAAAACTTCAAAGTCATAATTACAAAAAAAACTATAAATTACATTTTTTTAAGTTCCCAATGCAAGAAAGTCAATCACAGATTTAGACGTTTTTGCAGGAAAGTCGTGAAATCACAGGGTATGTATTGGACTGTGATAATTATGGTATTTTTAAACACCTGCATTTTAGCTTCCGAGCATTACAATCAACCCCTGTGGCTCGATGGCTTCCAAAGTAAGCTCCTTGTTAAATCTTATAATATATATTTTATGAAAGCGAAACTATTTATAAAAAAAAATTTTTGAAATAGATAGGAAAAAAGCATGTTATATTTTTAGAGAAAAATGAATTATCTATTAGAAGTCGATTTGGCTTAAAGCCCCAAAAAGATTTTAAGCTGGGCCGGTCAACTTACATTTTTTCGGGCCTAATTGTGATTTTTTTTTATAGCTGCGAATTAGGCCAATTTATGTATTTTTCCTTCATAAAAAATTCTGGTCCGAGCCGGAAAACTGTACAATATTATTTTACGAACTCCGGACCAAAAAATTTTTCAAAAACCTTCACGGGCCGGTTAGAGTCAGTTGGCGACGATTAATATCTATTTATCATGACATAATCATTCTAGATACTGCCAACTTATGTTTCCTGTGTCTTTTTACCCTGGAAATGCTTCTTAAAATGTACAGCTTAGGTTTAAATGGGTATTTCATGTCCCTGTTCAATCGATTCGATTTTTTCGTTGTTTGTAGTTCGATACTTGAAGCCGTTCTTACCAGCACTCACGTTATTCCACCCCTTGGGCTCAGTGTGTTAAGATGCGTTAGGTTGCTGAGAGTTTTTAAGGCTACCAGGTTAGTTTTTGTATTTTTAAATAAATATTTTTTTATATACCTCGGTAAAATATTTTTATAATTATTGAATTCAAATAATAATAATATAATAGATCACTAGATTTTAATTGAGTTGATCTATTAAATAATAATTTTAGTTTATGCATATAAAAGATAAAATTATGTAATATAAATTAGTAATATATTTTTAAAATTTTCATTCATAGACCTTTTTCTTAATTATATACTGTTTTTTAAGATTGTCATTATCTTTATTTGATAACTTACTTAATGTCTTTCACAATATTTTGGTCAAACATTTATTATTTCAATATAAAACCAAAAATCGATATATTCTAAATTCCGATTTGACGTGATTTTATTTTATTTATCTCAGATACTGGTCTTCCTTGAGGAATCTAGTGGCAAGCTTGATGAACTCTATCAAATCTATTTTCAGCCTTTTACTCCTACTTTTCTTGTTTATTCTCATATTCGCCCTTTTAGGAATGCAAATGTTCGGGGGGAAATTTGACTATGATCAACACAAGGAAAAGCCTAGGAGTAATTTCGATACATTCTGGCAATCATTGTTGACCGTTTTCCAAGTTTTTATGTTGCATATTATTATATACTTATATGTATTGTTTTCATATTTCATATTACATTATACAAATTTTAGATTGATATTTTTCAATTCAATTTATTTTTAACCTACGAAAAGGTGGCCGTGGGAAAAAACACATAGATGGCAAGATAGGACTTTATTTTCACTCCAGATTTGAAAATACTATAATCTCATAGATTATGGAGTGTATTTCTTATTTCAATTTTTTATATAATATAAATTTAAAACCAAATTGTAATATAAGATTTAATTTTTATTAAACAAAAAATAGATTGTGATTGTGAATTAATAGATTAACAATTTTAACTCGTGACTAAAGTTCACTTTTCACCTTTAGTCCATTATTTAATTATTTCCCAACAAATGACCCGCGAGTTCTTGGACTTTTATCCAATCTAAAGCCAAGTTCTTTAAAAGTTTTTACTTTTTCTCTCGTGGAGTATATGGAATTGACACTTATTACTACTTTCTGTTAGGTACACATGATGGCAAGTAAGATTAGGAAAACTATTTTATTAAATTAAAATGAAGAATTACATTGTGTATTATATATATAATTTTCACGTTATATAATATTATTTTAGAATATAAATTTGAATGCTATTATATAAAATAAAATGAAATAAGTTAAAGTAGAAATCGCGATACATTTTATAAAAGATCATTCGAATATTATAATTAATATTATAATTTATTTAAATTAAACTAATATTATATTTTTATTATTATTATAAGCTTAATATATGTATTATAGAAAGGCTCGGCAAGAGAGTCATGTGTGGAAACTAATCTGAATGCACCTTTTATGTTGAGATTGTCAATTTTCTTGCAGATCAGATTGACCTTTATCTCAATCAGTGAGAGTTTTTTTTTGTTTTTGACAAGTAATGGCATCCTGTATTCACAGAGATGAGGGGCAAGAATGGATGCATCCTCCTTAATTTGCTGGGTAAGGGATTTATGTGTAGTTTTGTCGGGCATCCTGAAGGTATTATACCCATAGAAAAAAGAATATTAGCCATTCATTCTCATTACTAAAGTTTAGCAATAGGGAGGATAGACAACGAAAGATAAAAATATTATGTTTTAAAAAATTATTTATAATTTAAAATATTTTTTAAAAAGCTGTTATACTGAGAATATTAATTCATTGGATTCTTATTGTTGGTATCGTGCCCTCTCATATTCAATCATCGATCCTTTATTATTTGCATTCGCTATTCTGCTTTATTTATCGCGCTATTTTTTTATTCTTAATCCATTAGCGATGAACTTTCAACTTTTTCAACGGCATTTTAAAATTATTTTTAAAAACCTCTTATACCGAGCACATCAATTTATTGGATCCTTATTTGTGATATTGTGCATACGTTCCCCTCAGTTACAATATCGATCTTTGATTTTTCGCATTCGAAATTCGGTTTTATTTATCGCGCAATTTTATTTTTCTTAAATCCATTCACGATGAACTCTGAACTTTTTCAAAAATTAATTATTATTGTTTAATTAAAACCTCTTATTCCGAGCATATCACTTATTTTTTGCATTCGTTATTCAGTTTTATTTATCGCGTTTCAATATTATTCATATTACCATGCTCGACTTATTTAATACAGTAAAACATACCAATAATATATGTCTTTATGGTTAAATTTGGAGTTATTCATTTGTATACAGTTTTTTGCTGACTTGTGCCCTTTATTGTGGTAGTCACCACCAAAGTGCTGCTCCATAACCTGAAGTTATATCCTTCTACGATTCTGCTTCATTGTTCCAAAAATTTTATTACCCATTTTTTTTTCTCTTTATGTCTTCTTCACAAATCTCTCCTTCATGTCTGAAATCAGTACATATTAGAAAAGATGGATGCCTACAAGTTCATGGACCACCTTCAGTCAGATGTCCACATTCTGGTTTTGCTCCACTGTCTCTATCAGTCAATCGATTATTCCTCCAGAAAATGTTGTTACACCTCTTCACAATTCAAATTCCTGCTTCTCAGATTTTTTTCCTGACCATTCCAAACCAAATATTATTTCAAGGATCTCCAAAGGTGCAAGATTGCAAGTTGCTAAATCTTTCGTTGATTGTCTATCCTTTCTATTGCTAAACCTTAGTAATGAGAATGAATGGCTAAATTTCCCTTTCTATGGATATAACACCTTCAGCATGTCCGACAAAATTTCACATAAATCCCTTACCTAGCAAATTAAAGAGGCTGCATCCATTGCTGCCCCACATCTCCATGAATACGGGATGACATTGCTTGCCAACACAAAAGAAAACCCTCACTTAATCTGCAAGAAAATTGACAATCTCACCATAAAAGGTTCACTCAGATTGGTTTCCACACATGACTCTTTTTCCGATCCTATGATACATATATTAAGCTCTGTTAAAAACACCCCACTGTAACCAATATCCCCACAACTAGTGTTGTTAAATGGCTCATTTTAACCTATATTTAAAAACGGCTAACTTTTTATTAGGAAAAATCACTCAACATGTGCTTCTCTATTTACTTCTGAAGAAGGAGGAAATCTATCTCCTTTCATTGAGATTCTGCCCATGGTCTTGATTTGACCCGCCCTATATTTCTCCAGGACATCACTTCCCCCTCAATATGCTCACAAACTCCCATTCTTACTAAAATAACAAACCTTTGCAATAAAATTTTAAAAGGTGAAGTACCTATCTTTGTTTCTCCAATCCTCCTCGGTGCTAGGCTAATTGCACTCCAAAGTCCAATGATGATATTAGACCAATTGTAATAGGTTCTACCTTTCGCCGCTTAGTTGTCAAGATGATATCTTCTCGAATAAAGCATGAAGCCTCTGTCTCCTGAGCCCTTTCCAACTTGGTGTTGGAATAATCCCTGGTAACTGTGAAGCTCTTGTACATTTAACTAGAATTCATTTATAAAATAGGCCGACCAATGAGTTTAGTCAAAATTGACTTCTCCAATGCCTATTATAATACACTTTCTCGGAATTACTTACTGGGTTCCTCTTTTACTCTTTTTCCCGGTTACACAAAATTTTTTCATTCTTGTTATCATCTGCCTTCCACCCTGCAATTTGATATTTATAAAATTCCTTTCATTGATGGCATTCAACAGGGTTGGTACCTTATTTTTTTGTTTAGGTATCAACGATATCGTTAAATCCATTAACTCGACGTGTTATCATTACATGCCTGGTATATTGGTGATGATATCCTTGGTGGTTCCAATGACGAAGTCAATAACAGTGAATTTAATCAAGGAGGCTGGGACGGTTATTGCTATATTATTCCTAAGAAATTCGAATCTATCTAATCAATTGAACTTAATTCACACAACTTCAAACTGACCACCCTTGATGAACTAAATCATTTAGGCGCTCCTCTTGGGGGATACACAGCGATATCTTCCTTCCTACATTCCACACTTGAAACGCTTTTTGAGTTAGCTGATTTATTTTTCCTTCTCCCCTCCCATAAAGCCTTTTTCCTCTTGAAAAATTTTTTATTACTCGTATCCTATATGCGCTTCGATCAACTTCCATTTTTAAATATCCCTTACATCTAGGTGTTTATGAAAATTGGATTAAAGTCCTAATCGAAAATATTTTAAACCTTAAATTCGATTAAATCGCGTGGACTCAAGCCTCTTTACCCACCAAGATGGGTGGACTTGGTATCATATCTCCTTCCGATCTTGCCCTAACTGACTTCATATCCAGTTGTCTTTCAACAAAAAATATTATAAATTCCCATTTGATAAAACCTGACCCTTCCTATAATGGTGTTATTATCGAGTGGAAATCACGGATTATCGCTGATCACCCACTTTTAGAGACGAATAGGAAGAAGGACTGGGATGGGTTTATTATTGCAAGCTGCGTTGAATCACTACTTTCTAGAAAGCAATTTTCTGACCGCCCTTTATTCTCCTCGCTGCTTAAGATCTGGCCATGAGTTCCTTGAAGCCATTCCCTCAGTTAATTTATAATTAAAACTTAATCAAAATGAGCTCACTCACTCCATTGATATTTGTTTAAACTGCCTAATAACCCAACCCCACACTTGTTCAGGTTGTAGTTCTACCGTTGTGGGTAATGGAAGACATAGCCTCCAGTATCGCTCTTTTAAAGGTCGAATCGTTAGACATAATTTGTACTTCGATTATCCTTAGGCCTTTGAGATCAGCTCAAATTCCTTCTATTCTTGAACCTTCTGGTCTTTTCAGATCTGATGGGAAACGGATGAGATCTCAAATTCCTTGAAAGCGTGGTCAATTCCTGGTCTGGGATTACTCGTGTATTGATCCTTTGGCTCCATCCAATCAAACTATTAACATTCTGAAGAAAAGGGAGTTACTAAAAATAGCAAAATATTCTAAAGTATCACAAGAATACATATTCATTCCCACCTTAACTACTTTTGGGAATCATGCATTCCTTTTTCAAGGAACTTGGCTCGCACATTCGTAAACTTTCTGATGAACCTCGCGAAGGCTTTTTCTTAAGACAAAGACTCTCCATAGCGATTCACAGGGCTAATTACATTAGCTCATGGGCAGCCTCATCCCACTAAATGATTAGTTTTAACATTAATATTTTTTGTGCACGTTGTTTTCCCTTTTTTTATAACATATATATATGTAAATTTGAAATTAGCATAATAAATTAAAAGTTTTTTTTTAATTTAAATTAATATTTTGATTAATATTAAAATATTTTTTAACATCTGTAACACTTTGAATAAGGTTTTGTAATACGATTTTACTAGCAAAAACTTTTTAATCTGTCCAAAACCAAGCTGTTAAGTTTTAACTTTTTTTCTTTGGGCAATCTCAATTTCAATCTATTCCAAAAGATTTTTGTAATACTTGTCTACAAAAAACAATAAAAGCCTAATTATTTAAGTGCCCTCTTGGGGCAGAAAAAATTATAGCTTAATAAATGTAATGATTATTTTTTATATATTTTTTGCTATAAACTAATAGATGTTAATCAATATTATGCAAATGATTGTTAGATAAAAAGAAATTATTATGAAATATTAATTGCTTTTTTTAAAATAATATTTTAAGACACCAATTTAAAATGAAATATTTATCCAATAAAATTATATCTTATCAATGTTAAGCTCTTGAACAATTAATAAAATATTAATTTACTATAAGGGTATTTTTTTGCCCAAATGTGTTTGTTAATTAGTCTATGTACTATATAACTAAGTGTATGATGTAATATTATTTTATTAGGACCGGGGTATCTAGATTTTTAAAAGAATGTCGAAGCTATATTTTTTGTTACACTTTTTTGTATCATTTATTAGATTCTGACCGGTGAGGACTGGAACGAGGTCATGTACAACGGTATCAGATCGTACGGAGGCGTTGGTTCAATAGGTGTTATCGTGTGTTTTTATTTCATCATTCTTTTTATTTTCGGGAATTACGTCTTGCTCAACGTCTTTTTGGCTATTGCCGTTGATAATTTAGCCGATGCCGAAAGCTTGACCGAGATAGAGAAAGAAGAAGATCATATTGTTAAAGTATATTATAACCCCCCTTCCCCCATTAATATATTTAATGATAAAAATATCTAAATATATATGTTATACATCTATCTACCCGTTTTCAATTTTGTTGACAAAATAATCTAATTTATCAATAATAAACAGCCTACTTATTTAGGTTTCAAAAAAAAAAATGGGAAATTTTTGTCGCACCTATGGGGAAAGTCGGGGATAAGTGGCCATTGGAGTTGACCTGACATCCTCACTACTTCTTACTCTGTTATTTGTCTTACCAAAATATTACTACGTTTATTGATTTGGTAACGTTTTACATGTTTTTTTGTTTAACGAAGAATTAAAATATTTTATGTAGATAGAAATCCTTTAAATTAAATTCACCAAAACATCGGAACTATAATTTTAATATCTAATTTGACAAAATTTGAATTTTCTAATTAAAAAAAGGTTTAAGATATTAAAAATTTCCATGAAATATCGCGAATCAGGGATCGGAACTATAGTCCTGAAAGGCCGACTCTTTGCTCAAAAAATATTATTGTTATATTTCCTTTCACCAATCGATTTCCATATTATTTGGGCTAATGGTTTTTGAAATTTAATAGCTTTAAATTAAAATATGCAAAATGGCGGAACCATGCTCTGTTTTGTGGGTGCATCGAAACACGTCCTAGATATCTCGTTGTATTATTATTATAAAAGTTTTGGTCGGATGAATAATAGGTGGGGAGGGGGGGGGGAGTGTTTCTATATAATATTAGAATTTTTTTAAATTAATATATACAAATATTTGAAAATTTATTAAACACATTTCTACACTAAGCGTAAAAAATCGCGAGAAAAAAGCACGACGTTCGAGGAAGGCTTAAAAGAAGACGCTAATCATGTACACGATGTACAACTAAATAAAAAAGATTCCCTATCAGTAAATGACCGAAAATCTTCCGACGTCCTATCTAGGAGATCTGTTATAAGATCTAAAGACTCGTTAGATAACATTAATAGTTCTTCCGATCAGGGTATTGTGGGCGACGCTGAAAAAGGTAAAATTCTTTGTTGTTAGTTATAATTTTAAGAAAAACACTCCCTCTTGGAGATGGTTATAGTATTAATTATAATAATTTAGAAATTAATTAATTTTCAATCAAAACCCGACTTATATTAGGATTTTTGATTAAGTGAGAGAGGATCATTTAGGGCCTACCTTATAGTCTGGTGTTTAAATATATTTATAATAATTGATTGCGGTTAGTGGCCGAACTTAGAAGGTATATAGTTTATAATTAAAAAATTTATATCATGTTTGCTTATTTTTTAAAGAAAGTAGTGAGGAGTGGGAGGAGAGAAAAAATGGGGAGAAATAATGTAGTATGATAATCATTTTGAAGTATTTTGACAAAATCATTTTGAATTATAAAATGAGTTTTTTTCTTAACGCGTAAAGACATGAGGGTTACATCACTAAACTATTTAAAATTGAAATGTTTAAAATAGATATTTATGTCAGATCTTTCTTACTTTAAATATTTTTTTTACTCGCTTTTATCAGTACAAATAAATATTAAAAATTTTCATTCTTCCTTTCCTTTTCAATAATTTTACTAAGATCCTAAAAGCCCGGCTAATACCCTTACCCTCATGAATAGTAGTAAATCTACACTTTCTTCAAGCAGTCGAACGAACAGTGAAGATGAGGATTCAGATACTGGAGTTTCCACTACAGCCCGCCCGCGACGTCTCTCCGTAGTTAATATCAAGGAAAAAGTTAAGCCTATTCCTATGGCTAGCTCTCTCTTTTGCTTTAGCTACAAGAACAAGTTTTTTTTAAACAATATTTTAATTACATAAGTTTTATTTAATAATTCTATCTGCTATAAGGAATTAGGGCTCTGAATCGCACCTATTTTTTCAGGTCCAATCCGATCCGAGAAAAAATATAGACTTTTGTAAATATTATGATATTTTAACGAAAGCGGGGAAAATTATAAGCGCTGGAGGAAAATAAAATTATGTTATTTTTGAAAAGAATTAATTTAATTGTTGAGGTCCGGTCCGATTTAAAATTAATGTTAAAATCATATAAATTTGTATACTTAAAAATGCTCATCTCATTTGCTCTTCATCCGTTAAAAATAGAGCAAACTTAATTATAAAATAAAATTTTTATTAAACGAATTTTCAAGAATTTGATTAACAATAATCTTAAATATGGGGGAATATATTTCATTGCTTGTGCCTTTTGCACAACCTGGAAGAACAATTGAAAAGAGGATCAAGCAACAATATAATTTTTCAAGATTTGCAGCTTACTAGATCACATGCTTTGCTGAACCACCATATCTATCATCAACATTAAAGACTAGTCTGATAATTTAAATCATTATGGATTCTCAAAAGACTTATCAATCAAACCAAAATGATGGTTGCCGTTTTAAATTTTATTGATAAGCAAAGGCATAAAGGGTTGAAAACAATATTACCAATAAAATCGGATCTCATGGAGAACAAAGAAATTGTTTAAAATGGATATCGTTAAGAGTTTCGTTTTTTGAAAATTATTATTAATAATTGCATTTAGTGTACATCTTTTGATTTCGTATTAATTTTATTAAGAATACTACGGGAACTGGATGGACTTTTTGTGGAAAATATTATTCTGAGAAAATCTAATTATTTAAATGAATGGACATAGAATAAGCACGATATAATGGAGAATCGAATAAAGTTAACGTGGATGATGATGAGATTTGGCATCAAAATAGGGGCTAATATGTGTGGTTTTACGATAGACTGAGCTTATTTTTATGTCGAATTAATATAACATCTAAGAAAAGTCGTTTATTTTTTTATTCTCTAACTCCGTTGGAAATTGATGTTTATATGATGATCCTTATTCAATGATACTGATAATGACTTTAAATAAAATTTTATGAGGTATAATGTTTAAATTTAAACCATTGCTAAGAATCGAAATTATAATTACATACCTTAAAATGTTTAATAAAAATATTAGATTCCGCCTGTTTTGCCACATGATAGCCAACCATACCTACTTTAACAATATTATATTGGTTTGTATCCTGGTTAGTAGTATCATGTTAGCCGCCGAAGATCCCTTAAATTTCTCCTCAGCTCGCAATAGGGTAAATTTTATAGATAATCTATTTATTTTTTATTGTTATATTAATCATCAATCGTCTTTTGCATCATTTTATTAATAAATATTGTGCTATTTTCAAAATGTTATTAAATCCTATTCCATTCTATTAGACCAGGTTTGGCTTCACTCAGACAATCCTGGACAAAGGCCATAGACCATTCCGTCATATTTTACAATTTAACAAAATTAGTTCTCCTTACTGTCCTAACTGGACCCAAATTAAGATAAACCGAATCCATTTTAATCAAATTTTAAAATCTGATTTAAGGAAGGGGGAATTTCAAATTGAAGGGGTCTCCCTCTTATAATTACCCCACTTTCTCCTAAGAATTCCACATTATATAGTTATTTATTTTAAAAAAATAACATAATTTATTTGCATACTATTTAATTTATTTATATTTGTAATATAAAATAATTTTAGATTTTGAACTATTTTGATTACTTCTTCACCTGCATGTTTTCCATCGAAATCATGTTGAAGGTTAGTTTATATTTATTATTTTTTGTGTTTTAATATATTCTCTCTGCCAAAAGAACCGTTTTTTTCTTATAATTTTAATTGGATACTCTATATTTTGGCTAATAAAGCATTTTTACCATTTTAAGATTTATTTTTATTATTAATTGGTTATATATGTAGTAAAGCTTTTTTAATATAACTTTAAATGAATCCAATACCATCGTTTAAATTTATTTTAAGTAAAGCCTAAAATATTTTCTAACTTTAGAAAGATATTTTTTGAGCAGAAAATCAAGAAATTGACTTTTTGGCATGCTTGCATAAGAACTAGTAAAGACATGCTTTAACTCTTTAATGGTGAAATGAAGATTTTTTATAGATGGTAAGGTTGGGTTAATCAAACTCCTATTTTTAGAAGAATTTATAATTTTTTTCCAGAAAGGTGATAGAAATAAAAAAATTAGAAGAAGCAAGAAAAACATAATAATTGCAGTTTTTAAAATGAATGAAACTCAGTGAAGCGATCTGGTTTAATTTTAGCTATAAAATTTTAGAGCCGCTCAAATAGCTTTTTCGAACGCTATTTAGTTTAGTTTAATCTAAAATTACCCGAAAAAAATATTTATTCTAATTATATTATATATCTTTTTTTGTAGCCAAAAAATTGTCTAAGAAAATACTTAGAAAAATTCAGCATTTTGGGTTAAACAATTTGTTTTGAGAAGTCCATCATTTTGATGATGAAGTTTATTAGGCATTATTGCACTAAAAAAATAAATTTTTGTAAATAAACAAAGATTTAAAATAACAATTACTCTTGCCTAATTTCATTTCTTAAATTACCTTAGCTAAACACAAATATTGTCTTAAAAGCCTGTAAACCTTTTATTAATCCAAAAAATGATATTATTAATGCTATAGTAATCCACATCTGAATATAGTAGTTTTGAAGTTTATTCAAGCCAAAAAGGAATGTAACACTTGTATTTTTATGAGCTTCCGAAATGAGGCGAGCTTGATTGAATCTTTCGCGTAACTTTATCTTGGGCTCATAAAATAATTTTAAATGTAATGATAGTTTTAAAATTCAATGTTCAATGGCCAGTTCTATTACCAAGTTAGTGCCCAAGCACGTAGCCAGCGGCGGGGTCCCAGATCCCCTTTGGCGTGCCTTTGGCCCGCTTTTCCCCGGCCTTCGGCCGGGTTCCCTATGTGAAATTTATTTTTATTAGTTTATATAAAATATAATAAATTACTTGTATATACATTAATAATTTATTCCAAATAATTATAAGAAATTTATTTATAAAAAGTAAGTAGACATATAGTTGATATTCCTCTATTATATAGAATTAGTTACAAAATACTAGGTTAAATTCCACTTTTACAGACATATTTCACAGTTAGAGAATATTTTACTGTTAATAATTTAACAAATTTTACTAATCAATGCTCTTGATAATAAATAATAGCAACAATTTGCATTCAATTATTTAAAGCCATCTATTTATTTTAAGTAAAAATGATATTAAAATTTAATCTTCATCCCACGATGTCTTTAAAAGATATTTTCTGATGTCCTTATCAATATTTTATAGTTTTCTGTAAAATATATAATTCGCTATATTGGTAAAAATTACTTGATTGTCATATGATAATTGATAAAATTAGATATACTGTAAATCTAAGACATATAATATTCCACTGTTTGTATTGTGCTTTAATATTTTTATTTAATTTTATCAATAGTTTTATAATTATATTTTACTTTTATTAAGATAAATAAATTAAAATTACTCACTTTATAAAAAATTATATTTGATATATTATATTATTTAGTAATTTATGGATCTATTATTAATAATTATAATTATAATACATTTCACTTATGTCTTAAGACGTATCTTTGGCTTATATTCCATTTATTAAAAAACATTTTTTATTCATTTTATATATTTATAAATTTATTTCTCCAAAAATGTATAAATTATGATGAATAGTTTTATAAAAAATATCAACTTTTACATTCTTTATTTCAAATTATTGTTTAAGATATATGCATACATTTTTAAGGGTCAGGGAGTGGGGGGAGGACTAAGGGGGGTAGCTAAAAATGATATTTACGAAAAGTGATAAATTTTTGAAGGGGTGGGATAATTTCCCCTTGCCCCCCCCCCCGGTTACGCGTATGAATTATTATGACTGCTGAAGAATGTATTAATAAAATTTATTACACAACAACTTATGCAATATATTTCAAAAAAAATGAATTTGGCTGAAGTTATGAGAATCGCGAATATAATTATATTACAACTTAGAAAACTAACAGATAATATCGACCAGGAATTTCTCGATTTATGTGATTGTTATTTTGAGATTCATAAACCTCGACTTTCACCGACAAATAAATTGTTTCAATATTAAAGTTGACTCAATTGAGAATCATTATTAAAAAACCCGTTTTTATTTCACTTTTGGATTTGACACAAATCAATGAACGATTTATGATTTATCAAATGACTCTATCTAATTTACAAATACTATATCTCATAACTCCCTCTGATCTGAGGAATCGCATATTGATATTGAAAAATTAAATATTTAGCTAAATTTTATTTACCAATTAATTTCTATAAATGGTATGAAAAATTCATTTTTGTAGATACTCCAAGAAATACAATGGAAGTATTTCATACTTTAAAATATATTTTATAATTTTTCCAAATATATTAAAACTACAGTATATTTTGGCAATGATACCAATTAGTCAAATGAGATGACCTTTTCTTCATCACAGAGAATAAAAACCTATATCATAAGTATGACATCTTAAAATATTGATTGAATAGTATTGTGGTTGGACAGACGGGTCCCACCTTCTGGGGGAAGATACTGTCCGTTGGTCCAGAATGGTGATGATGGGGTCCGGATTTGGATATCATTTTCGTCATAAAATCTCAGGGACTGAGTCGAAAAATTAATGAAACACGAATTTATTTTAATTGGTAATCAAACAGTAAAACATCAATTCCATATCATATTATAAACCGTAAAACAAAATCAAATATTTTCATGATCACAATTATTTTTTCATGGTCTTTTTATAGTCCCCTTTTTTTCAGTCAAACAATAATAAGCAAATATTAATTTCATCCTTGTCCATCTCGAAAACTGGCTAGAACCAGTTTTGAGAATGAAATCAAAACAGGCTCGGTATAAGTGAACAAATAAAAATATAAATGGAAATGGAAATATACGAATATTGTACAAACAAAGAGAAAAATATAAATGATAAACAAGTTATATCGTACAAACAAAGGATAATATAAATTATAAACAGTGTTGAAACACAACAAATAGACTAGCTTTACTCATCGAGATCTGATTCCCAACACAGAACAAATTATTAAAAAACTGGCGCAATCGCAAAGAAGATTAAATTTTCATTTATGAATGATATTTGGACTAACTTTTTAAATCATTATAAAATTTTTAATTTTACATTTTATACTGATTTACATACCTGTTTATTTTATATAGCCATAATATTTTTTACCGTATTATATTCGCTCTTAATATTTTATTATTCGTTTTCATATTTCCAAATATGATTTGTTCTAATAATTTTATATGAAAATTAGTTCTAAATTTTTTTATATAATGTAGTTCTAATAAATTTATAATACTCAAAAAAAATCATTTCAATATAAAAAAAATTACTCCCCCCCCCCTCCCCTTCCCTAGGAAAATTCCTGGCTACGCGCCTGTTAGTCCCTGAAAGGTATTTCCTTACACAAATTTATAATAACACTACAGCACAAATATAAATGATAATATTTTATAGAATATATTAATAGATGTAGGGAGTCTGGGATAAAACGATCATTATTTGCATTTTTATCATAAATATTAAAAACAAAAGGAGCTAAGCAAATTTTATTTTACATTAATATGTAATCGAATTCTTCACCTATAAAATAAATGGCGAAATTCTCTGAAATATATAGGGTAGGTTTATTCTTTCTTTACATGCTGGTATTAATTTTTGGTAAAATCAGATTTTGAAAATTTAAAAATCGCCTCCCTCTTTAATGGTTTAAATTTGAGAGATTCTCGAATCACTAAGGAGCAAAAATATCAGTTTCTTTTAAAAAAAATTAAAATATTTTTGAATTTTTTAAATATCATGACATAAATTATTTTGTTTTTTTAAATATTTTCTTAAAATGGGCTACAAAAACAATATATAATATATTTTATGATGATTCTGGCATAAATATTTTTATGCTAATTTGAGATTTAGTTAAAGATTGGGTTTGAATTGAATACCAAGAAATCACATAACGCCGGGTCTAATTAAGCTAGAGCTTTGAAATCTAGATTTTAATAATTTCATTTATTTTTAAAAATTTGATGACTGAATATCCCCTTTTTGAGGAGGAAAAAATGAAAGAAAGAAAAACGATAAAAAAAACTAAACATTCCTAATTATTCAGGTGATAGCATACGGTTTGATATTTCACAAGGGTTCCTTCTGTCGTAATTATTTCAATTTGTTGGACTTGATAGTTGTTTCCATATCTCTGCTATCTTTCGTTTTAAAGTAAAAAAAATTAATTAACTTATACTTATTATATTTATTTATAATTTAGTGCTTCTTTTTTTAAAAAAAATTATTCATTTGAATTTTGCATCAAAGTCTTGTGGCATTTTAATTTATGTCATTACTTTGACATTTATCTTTTCATGATAAATCATATTTTTATCATAACTAAAATAAACTAACTTATAATTTTTCCATTTTAGTAAAAGATATAAAGATATCTTTTTTAACATAAATTATAAGATTCAAAATTTATCCTCAATCATTTATAAACTCGAGTAAAATTTTGGATTGGATCCCAAAGGCAAAATATCTTTAAATTATAATAGATATAAAAAATATTATTTTTTGTAAAATTTATATTTAATGCTGGAAATTATATCCTCCACATATTTTGTCATCGGGCATTCTGTCTTAAATTATGACAATTTATTTTTATGTTAACTACTTACAATATTTCTAAAATAAAATAATAATCCCTTTCAAAGGCAGCAAGCGATATCCGCCATCAAGATTTTAAGAGTTTTGAGAGTACTACGTCCACTTCGAGCTATTAGCAGAGCAAAAGGATTAAAAGTTTGTTCATTCCTCTTTCGATTTTTAGAGACCTGCTTGCTCATACCAAATCTAATAATAAAGCCCTAGCCTCACGTAGAAACTAGCCAAATCTTAAAAACCTGCTCAAGCTGGAAAATAATTTTTTTTTACAAACATAGGCCAGTTTTGTGAATGAGTACCTAGCAGGCCTCTAAGAATCATATCAAACATTATTACATGTATAATTATATCTTAAATAAATATCGATACAAAAATAATATTTGCTATTTAATCTCACAGCACGTAGTCCAATGCGTTATAGTGGCGGTAAAGACCATAGGCAACATTATGCTCGTTACATTTCTACTTCAATTCATGTTCGCTTGTATCGGTGTTCAGTTGTTTAAGGTTCGAAAAAAATTGGACAAAAGATTAATATGATATATTGTTACTTGTTACAATTTTCTTATATTTAGCAGTCCCGATATAAAATTGTTTAATTAGCTGTAATTATTATTTATAAAAATATTTTAATAATAATTAACGGTGTTTACCGATTTTATAAGAAAATTATAAAAAAATAATAATTTCTTTAATAATTAAATGAAATCTTATAATTAAGCAATTATTTTTTAAAAAAAGTTCGTTTTTAAAATTTTTCCAATCAATATTTGATCATTTGAAACATCTGAAACTGAAGGCCTACTTTTTAAAAATATTTTTTTCATTTTTAGAATTTAGATTTATTAAAATCTTATCATTTACAATAATTTTCAATGTTTTTAAATTTATGGTTCCTTGATAAACTTTTGAGCAATATATAGTAATGAGTATTGGAAAAATATATATACAGGATTATTTTTCTTTTAGCTTTTTTTTATTTATCATTTTTTTTTAAAAATTATAGGGTCGATTTTTTGTTTGTAGTGACAGGGGCAAGATAACCCTAGAAGCGTGCAAGTATAAAATATTATAAATATGGGCATATATTGTTTATTATGTATTAATAAAAATTCTAAAAACCATCCCGGTACTAATTGATTGAGTCTAATTTTAAAATATTCATGAATTGATAAGAACGTAGTATAATTTTTTTTTTCTTAAAAAACGAAGGGGAGAGTTCATAGTTTATCCGGATGGTAACATAAACAATCCTAAGATGGAACCGAGAGAATGGAAACTGAACGACTTCAATTTTGACGATGTGAGTAAAGCTATGCTAACTCTCTTCACAGTCGCTACGTTTGAAGGATGGCCCAAGTAATTTTATAATAGTTGTCTTTTTGAGTAAATTATGTTAGGCCAAAGTAAGCGATTTACAAACCGACGCATCGTTCACTGATACATGCGATATATTTTTTTCCCATATTTTGGAACCTGAACTAAATAGGAACTCGGTTCTCAATATGTTTAAAAAGTTTTTCCTGGTTCCAGTTCCTAAAAAAAATTTTAAACACTAAACAAACAAAATGAAATAAAGTTTTGAACACTATAATTTGATTGTTATTGTTAGAAACGGTTCGAGTTCCTGGAAGTTTTAAAAGGGAGTTTCGATTCCTAGATTATTTATCCCTATTCTGTAAACTGTTTTTTACATAATCTTTTTCCCCATTTAGATAGGATAGTGAAAACTGCAATAACCCATATAATCTACATTGCAAAATTAGTTGTTTTTTTTTTAAAAAAAATTTATCTAATAATTTTACAAACTTGGTTCAAATAAAGTTCTATATAACATAATGAAAATGTTACTTAAAAAAAAAATTTATAACCCCTATTTAAAATAAATACTTAATTTCTTTTTTCAAAAAAATTGTCTACAAAGGTTACTCTACTTGGGTATCGATTCTAACAAAGAAAATCTCGGACCCTTTTACAATTACAGGCCCTTCGTCAGCGTTTTCTTTATAATTTACATTATAGTGATAGCGTTTTTCATGGTTAATATATTTGTCGGTTTTGTCATTGTCACATTCCAGAACGAGGGAGAACAAGAGTACAAAAATTGCGAACTCGATAAAAATCAGGTATTTTTAATTTTAAGAATTCAATTTTATATATTCTTTTTTAAAGTATTAATAATCAATCATAATCAAACTGTTATTGTTTTTAATAAATGGATGCTCAAAATGTATATGTTTTAGCGCCGTTGCGTAGAATTTGCCTTAAAAGCGAAGCCTATCAGGAGATACATACCCAAAAATAGATATCAGTATAAAATTTGGTGGTTTGTGACGTCGCAAGGTTTTGAATATGGAATTTTCGCCATCATTATGATAAATACAATATCTTTGGCCATGAAGGTATTACATAACTATTTTATGTAAATTTATGGGTTTTCTCTCAAAATAGGTAGGAAGGAAGGAAAAGGAAAGAAAGACAATGGCCAACTCATATCTTTCACTTAAAATATTTTCTTTTAATAATGTGTTCATATAATTTCGTAATAAAATGATTAATAACTAAATATTACCTAAATTTATTTATTTAGACTTTAATATTTTAAAAATAAATTCATTATCCTAAATATAAACTTAAGTTTTATGGACAAGACGAACAATATTCTAAGGCATTAGACTATCTCAACATGTTTTTCACTGCCATTTTCGCCATCGAATTTTTGCTCAAATTATTAGCCTTTAAATTTAAAGTAATACCTATTGTTTAAAAAAAGTTATATTATAATTTTATAAACCCATTTGTAAATGTTTCTTATCACGTGACTAGAAAATTGAAATAAATAGGGTTTCGATTCCGTTAATATTTTTTAAAAATGGGTTTTTGCTCCTGTTCTTAATTTTGGGGCGGTCCTGATGGTTTCAAAATCTGCCAAAGTAAATAAAATTTAAACAATAAATAAACCCACTAAAATGAATAATTCAAGTATTTTAAAATATATATAAATTACTTGCGATATCGTTATAACCGGATCTTGGAAATTTTAAATGGGATTCTGATTTTTTGAAACTTTTACCAAGGTTTGCTCTTATATTTGTTCCGGTTATAAACTAGTTTTAATCCTGCTATATACTATTGTTAGACGGCTCGATTTAAGCCGATTTCAAAAACGGCTAACTCAATATCTTATCCAGAAAAATATTACACTAGCCTGAAGATTTTGTTCATAGATGGCACAAAATTTGGACATCTATTAGCAAAATCTTGAGGCCTAGGCTATATTTTTCTGATTAAAATAGTGATCAAATCGAGCCGTTTAATAACATTACTGATATAAAAAAAACTTTTGAAATTATGTTCTTTAATCGAATGATAGGATTTAATTATTTATATTAAAAAAATTGCACGCCTTCCCCAAACAGAATTATTTTGGAGATGCCTGGAATGTTTTCGATTTCATTATTGTACTTGGTAGTTTTATCGATATCATATACACCGAAGTTTTATACGTAAGTCATGCGTAATATATTTATAATTATTATCTTTTTATATAACCCCATAAAAACTGCCTATTATCTAGGGCAATTTTTTTTATATTCCTATAATCTCATTCTTTGAATCACAAATATTTTTAAAAATATGGAATATTTCAGTTAAAATCCATTTTTTTTAACCAATAAAATCTACAATATTATTTTAGTTAAGATGAAATTATTATCGTTTTTATTTACAACTGTCATTTATTTAAGATTAGTCTGATTTATCACACGAATTTTTCTCCATTCAATTTTGTAGTGTTATTTTTAGCTCTAGTCTTTAATATCTTATTCTGCAAGTGGCGACATCATGCTTTAAGAAATATATCATCATATATTTTAAAAGTAGAACTGATGTACTTAATATCTTTGCAAATTTAAAATTATTTATCATAAAACATTTAATAAAAATTATTTAACGCCTAATTAAGTAATTTATATAGGGGCTTGAGTGGTTATATAAAATTATTTTGGAGAAATTGTCGCTGGAATAATGAAGAGATCTTCATATTTTTCTAAAACATATTTTAACATTACTGATGTTGAAACCTAATATTGTTGTTACGCAAAAAAGTGCGGAAACACTTGAGATCAAGTTCTGAAAAACATAAATAATATTAATAGGGATAAATTTTATGTAATATAACAAACAACCTTATCAAGAATCTATAATAACTTTAAATATTGAAACGATCTTGCCATATTTTCAAAATATTGCGCTTATATCCACTCTATTACTCTAGCGACTAATATTAATATAGTATTAAATGACGGATAGGTGAATAGTATTAGTTCATTTAATTTTTTATATTATTATGAAGTAATACATATTTATTGCACATTTATTTTATTTTTTAATTTTTTTTACATTTTTCCGAATTTGCCCTAATCGCTTGGGGATTTGAAAAATAAATGTGACAATAAAATTTATAACGGATTTTGCTAAAAAAAATACAATGGGTTGGTGTGCAGTTGGCAGAGGTTAGAAATATTGAAGCAAGTTCCAAATATCGATTTTTACAATTTATTTTGCTTATTTTTTTTAACCAATTTATGTTACTATCTTTCGGCTTACAGTTATAATTATGCGCCACTAATGCCTTTGCTTTAATACGAACTAACATCGCCCGGCTTTTTTTAATTATTAATGAATGATTTCAAAATAAATATATTTCTTTAAATTTTTATTTTCAAAAATTGGTATTTGAAGCATTTATTTTTGCTCATGAACGAATCAAGCTTTACAACAATCTTATTATTTATAAAATATATATTTTGAGCTTACAAACATCTATATTATATAACGTATATATATATATACGATAAATTTGTGCAAATTTTATTTTTTGCTTTTTATGCATGCTCTTGCCCTATATTTTTTTACGCATTTTATTTATATTTTTTTATATTTGTGAATGCCTTTTTATAATAAAATTTTTTTTTAAAAAAAAAAATTTTATATCAATATTATCTTTATTTAATTAGCCTGGTGCCAGTATCATTAGCATAAATTTTTTTCGGCTCTTCCGCGTCATGAGACTGGTTAAGTTGCTAAGCAGAGGTGAGGGAATTCGGACTCTGCTTTGGACATTCATGAAATCGTTTCAAGTTTAACCAACAATTTTATCCCCTTTTTAATATCAGGTTCTAACTCCATTTTTGGTCGGAATCGAATTATTTATTCTTAGGGTGTGGTCACCCACCCCTTTACAACCAACCTCCCACCCAGATATTCTAGATTAAGCTCATTTTTCTAAGCTTAACTGAAGCCAGTAAATGAAAGATAGATAAAATTTAAAAATCGTTTGAAAAAGTTTTTTGGGCAGGTCTCTTGAATAATATTTTGTAAAAAAATTTGCATTGGAAATGGATTCAGGACTTTTATAAAATTTTAATTTTAAATGTTTGACTTCATGTAGTTCTTTAAATGTATTTTTTATAAAAGAAATTATGCAAAGCTTTTTGTGATAAATTTTAAAAATATATTTTAGGCATTACCTTACGTGGCGTTACTTATAGTCATGCTATTTTTCATATATGCTGTTATAGGAATGCAGGTATAATAAATTTATTTATATTTTATTCATTATAATATGATTCATATATTTGTTTAATAAGGTTGAATATCCGTAGGGGTTTAACGTATAGGGGGATGGGGGGGGGGGAGATAAATAATTTAGAACAGTTTTATATTTCGGTATCTCAAGCAGACTCCCAGAGTTGGGTAGTACTGAGGATACTTGTATCTAAAATACAAGATCCTTTGCATTTAATATCCTTTTTTAAATAAGTTACTTATTATCCGTGTTTATTTTAAAAGATCCTTGTATCTTTTTTATTTTCTTGACAAAATATACAGATGCTTTTTTAGTTATTACCTTATTTTATATTTGAATTTTTAAATCAATTTTGTTTTTTTCTTTCTCCTATCTTTAGTTAAGAATTATTATAAAATGAGATAATTTAATTTTATGATTCCGTTCCAAATTTCGTTCTACCCTTTTTGTAAATTAGATATTTAATTAAACTATAAAGTACTGTCTAAAACTAATAAAATAATGAATAGATTTTTAATATTGTAAAGTTTATGCTTATTTATATTTGATTATGGAATTTACCCTTTCTTCAGATACCAATAATTTAAATATTATTTTGTCATTATATTCAAATTATCAACATCTTTAAGAGAAATGAAATATATCTATTTGTTAAAATGTCATATGAACAAAATGCTGGGTATAAAATTAGTAATATTTGAGTAATTTCTATTTGTTATTGTAGTTTTGGTTAGTAAAATATTATTAGTGCAAAGAATAAGGATCTAACGATATGGCGCGAGGTGCGAGTCAGTAAAAATATATTTTATTAACTAATTTCTTTTTCTTTTCTTAAGGTATATATACATTTTTATAAGTCCAAATTAGAATACAAACGAAAAACAAAAAAGTAAAAATATTATAAAATATAAAAAGTAAGGTTACGCCGAAAGTTATAAAAATAAGGTTACGCAATAAAGTTATTAAATTAAATTACAAAAAATAATAAAAATTAGATTACAAAAAATATGGAAGTTGAACGATAGGTTATGAATTCTATTTTAAAAGACCAATGATGATTACTTATTAGTCTAATCCACGTAAGAAGAAACGTTATTAAAAATTAAGATTTTATACCAGAATAAAGGCATGTTATAAATTTTTAAAATCACTAAAATGTAAAATCATAATGGATATATTTGAACACACAAAAAGCCTTTAAAAAATTATTTATAATTTCTAAGTGAAATAATGATACTAAAATGTAAAATCATAATGGATATATTTTATCATATTAAGCATTAAGGATTATTTAAATCAATCATGTGATTTAAACCTTTTAATTCATATGTTTTGATTACATTTTAATACATTTAAAATTAAAGTTTTATCTTCTTGTTTAGGATTTTTAATGGTTTATTTTTAATTATATCTTAGAATTCATCTTTAGGATTAGTTGTTAATTTACAACAATTGGTCATCATTCAAGAAATCAAAAGATAATATTTCACTAAAAATTTAAGTAAATAATTTTTTAAAAGCTTTTTGTGTGTTCAAATATATCCATTATGATTTTACATTTTAGTATCAATATTTCACTAAGAAATTATAAATAATTTTTTATAGGCTTTTTGTGTGTTCAAATATATCCATTATGATTTTACATTTTAGTGATTTTAAAAATTTATAACATGCCTTTATCCTGGCATAAAATCTTAATTTTTAATAACTTTTCTTCCTACGTGGATTAGAATAATAAGTAATCATCATTGGTCTCACAAAATAGAATTCATAACCTATCGTTCAACTTCCATATCAGTTCTTTCTAGGTTGTCACATTAGGTTAGGTGCTGGTTATCATATTCCAGTCCAACATCCAGAGCCAGGACACCATGAGAAAAGAAGCTTTTTGCATGAAAGAACGTGCTAAGGTTTGATTCTTGGTCATCTCCATAGATTAGACATTGGTCATATCAATAGATTAGGCAGTCACAATAAATAAGGTAGTCATAATAGGTAGTCATCTCCATAGGTTAAGCAGTCTCCATAGGTTAGATAGTCATCTCAGTAGATTAGGCATTGATCATATCATAGATTAGGCAGTCATAATAGGTAGTCATCTCCATAGGTTAAGCAGTCTCCCTAGGTTAGATAGTCATCTCAGAAGATTAGGTAGTCACAATAGATAAGGTAGTCATAATAGGTAGTCATCTCCATAGGTTAAGCAGTCTCCATAGGTTAGATAGTCATCTCAGAAGATTAGGTAGTCATCTTTTTCTAGTCCACCACCCAGAGCCGGGGCACCATGCAAAGAATAAGGCAACTAACGATATGGCGCGAGGTGCGAGTCAGTAAAAATATATTTTATTAACTAATTTCTTTTTCTTTTCTTAAGGTATATATACATTTTTATAAGTCCAAATTAGAATACAAACGAAAAACAAAAAAGTAAAAATATTATAAAATATAAAAAGTAAGGTTACGCCGAAAGTTATAAAAATAAGGTTACGCAATAAAGTTATTAAATTAAATTACAAAAAATAATAAAAATTAGATTACAAAAAATTCAAATGCAAAAAACAAAAAGAATTAGATTATAACGCAACAATTAGAATAGTGGAGACCAGGACTAGTCGGGTTAAAATCATTATAGGCCCGAAAATAATTGTTGTATTTGAATTTACAAAATATCATAAGAAGTCCAAACCAGGGTTGTGTATTTGACCGGTTAAATATGGTCAAATTCAAATATGTTTTTAAAATTTTTATTTTGTATTAGTTACATAATTCACTATTAAACATGCCAATTTTACTTCTGAAATTATTATATCACTTAAAATATTTTGATCATCATCACATTGTAAAATGCCTAATTCTTGTATTATAGCACATGATTCATCAAATTCATTACAGTAAGATGCTCCTCTTGGTATTGGGTACCCAATAAATAAGGTGATCACATATATTTATATAGTTTTTTCCTTTTTTCAAACATATTTTTAATTTTTTAGAGTATTTGACCAGTTCAAATACTCTTCCAGTCAATTGACTGAATTTGATCGGTCAATTGATCGACTTGCCAATCCTGGTCTAAACACTTATCTAAAGTTTAAATATTTATACTTTTTTTTCAAGATTGATTCTAGTATAAGTAAATTTTCCCCAACAAATACCAAACCCGGGGCTTGTAGATTTATTAATTGGTTTATTAACTCTTATAGCATAATTAATATTATTATTCCATTTGTTTTATTGATATAATATACCATTTGCATAAAAATAATGGCAAAATATGATATTATTTGATTTTGAAAAAATGTGTAAAGTTTTTAATAATTTTTTTTTATTTATTCCTAATTTTATTGCATTATCATATAAAATTAATTTAAATCTATAATAGTAGTCAGTGAATACTTATTTATTTTATAATATTAAATAAATATATTATTAATTGACGACTAGCCTTGATTCTACTAGCCCCTTCTTCTAATATATGATTATTACCTTCTTAAAATTTATTTAAACATGATTATGAAACTTTCTGAAATGCGGATAATTATATTATAACTCAGGGTTATGGTTATTACGCTAATCATGAATGGAGCTATATTAACATTTTTATTCATGGCAAGAATATGAATATTTTCTCTATATATTTATGTTCTGTGAAAATAAATTATATAAAATCTAATTTTATCTCAAATTATTCTAATTTAATAAATATTAATCAGATAAATTTTTTCAAGTAAATGCCTTTAAATATATTCTCGTTTATCAAAAGATACAATTATCTTATATATTTTTAATAATATATATATATCTATGATACATTTTATCATAAAGAATCTGTATCTTTTTTTAAAGGACCTGCTTAACTCTGGCGATTCCTCAGGAGATAATTTACCTTAATAACTTTATTTAATAACTTCTTTTAATAAAATATAGTCATCATCTATAAAAATAATTACTTTGATACAAACACAGATTTTTGGAAGAATAGCTATGAACCCCGAAACAGAAATACATCGCAATAATAATTTCGCATCATTCCCTTTAGCTTTATTGGTTCTTTTTCGGTAAAAAATGATTTTTTTAGACTAAAATAATATATTGTTTAATAAATTTTTTTGTTTAAGCTGTATTTTTACTATAATTATATCGTGCCTAATATACTTAATGTATATGTTTATTTATAAATATTCTAATCAACATTCACATCTAAAAATAAAATAAAATTATAGAAAAAATAAATTTAATCTTAAACCCAAATTTTTATTTAGGTTTTATGCCTAAAATTTTTTTTTGTTTTGATCATATTATATTACGATAAAAATATTCTAACTTTTCAAATTTTTACCAATAACATTTGAATATGAAATAAGCAACAGCCAGCTTTTTTTAAACTCCTAAATATACTTGATATCTCATTTTTTTTATTCGTGGGATAATTGAGTAATTTACAAGTTATAAAATTTGCCTGTAATATAATAAAGTTTGGACCTTTTTTATATATTTTATTTAAATAATGTCCGCCATTATTTTGCCTAGTTTAGCATTTTTGATTAAAAATTCCATCCATTATTTTTTACAACTTTGAATTCATTCCGAATCTTTAATTTAAATTAATATATTAATAATCATTTATAGCTGATTAAAAAAAATTAATCACCTAACATATAGATTACAATTTATTTCTTATAACTCCTTCTTACTCCTTTTCTACCCTGAATATCCTATTTATTTTTTTGAAGTATGGACTAAATTCCAAGCATAAACTATAATATAATAAAAAGTATACTCATTCTATAAGACGGAAATTGAAACTAGAGGTCTGCAATGGGCGGGTTTTAGCCTGCTCATACTTCGGGTGGGCATGGTCAGGTTTTCTAAAATATTTTCAGCATCAGGCGGGTTAAAAGAAATTTTAAAGTATTGGCCGGGCGAATTTTTAATATTTTTCATCCGAATTGAGCAGAAATAACTACAATTTAATAAAAATAATTGTTTTATTACATTATATTGCATATATTCAAAAGAACGATGGGGTGGGCTTTTTGGCTAGAAATCCGCCCATTGTAGACCTCTAATTAGGACTACATGTTCCCAAAAAACATGAATAATTATATTTTGAAATAGTAATTTGAATGTTTTGTTTTAAAAAAATTATAACCTTTTTCAATATTATCCCAAAGAGAAATAACTTATTTTTAGATATTCCACATTATCATGTGAGTGTTGAAGTGAACCATCTAAAATTTCGGAAAAAGTAAAGGAAGATCAGAATTTAATATATGTATTATCTATAAGAATGAAGGCGAAAAATATACCTACCCTTAGCCTACCCTCAATGCATTCTTGGTCAACACGTCACAAGTTAAATTCTAAATAGGTAATTTAACCTATATCTTAGGTATAAAAATTATATTAAATTCACAGCTGTTACGAAGTATCATTTTAAAAATTTTACGAATTTCGCTAGTTTTTTTGAGGTCTTCTATTTTATCGCGTATACTCATAACTCAGTTATCTCATTTAAAAAAGAGCATTAGTTATTTCACTTCAACGCTCAAGTGATGGCATATATAAAATATTCTAAACCTCCAAAAATTCGAATCGAATAACGAGATTCTTTTCGAAAATTATGAATGATGTAATTTAGTATTCTCATGAATCACATTGAATAATTGTATTATTCGTACAAATTGAATATTATATTATTCATACTAAACGAATAATTGTAATATTGTTATACTAATAATGATGATTCTATTGTTTAAAAAAATCTTGACTGATTTTTTTAGGATAGATTTTACGCTTTATTAAATATAGTTATTCATAATTATTTTTGAAACTTAAAGGTTGAAATAGTTTTTTTATTTCATTAAAAGTTAGTAAAAATTCAATTTTTATATATTATACTTATATTATTAACTTTTTCAATTATTTTAGTTCAGCAACCGGCGAAGCCTGGCAAGAGATCATGTTGGCTTGCGCGAACACCCCTCAAGCCGTTTGTAACCCACATTCCGAAGCGAAGGGACTTCTTTGTGGGTCCGATTTTGCCTTCCCTTACTTTATCTCATTCTACATTCTTTGCTCATTCTTGGTTCATTTATTTTTCATGTTCATTCTATAATTCATTTTTTTCAAAATTTATTCTTCAATCATTTTATGGGCATATTTAGAAGATTGTTAACTTTAATCAACAGTTCGCTGATAACTCATTGGCATAGACAAGTGAGGGAGAAACAAGGAAATTTCCTTTGCCAATTTAAATCATTTTAGGTTAATTAAAATTAGCACGCTATATCCCCTCCCCCCTCTCCAAAAACATAAACACAATAAGTATCCTTCTTCCCTAACATATAATCCTGGCTACATAAATGAGTTCACTGAAATTTATAGAGTTTGGGTACAATAGTTTGCCCATTTTCATCAGGGGTAACTTTAAATTTAAGATTCCCCTGATAAAAAAAAAGAATAATCAATGAAACATTCAGAAAAATTTGAAAACCTAAATAAATGTTATTAAAGGCTATGACATATAATATTACCTAGACTAAAGATTCATCCATTTAAATTTGTATTAATTATTAAAACAAATCAGCTGGCTGGTGACACGCCATTTTGGTTTTCCATGAAAATAATTTTATATTAATATTTTATGAAAACATTTTTAAAAAAAAACTGTTTGATTTATGGAGAACCAAAATGGCGTATCACCAGATTATTTGTATTTTACAACACTTCAAAATACATTTTTATGAATGTATCGTTATTCTAGGTAAATATTATAATTAATTATATCAAGGATATTACAATTATAATTGTTATTCACAATTAACGAAAGCTCATTCTACATTTATTAATTAATAAAATATTTCGAACATTTAAAAACAATAACCCAGTCTTAGTTAATTTCTAAATGATTCGAAAAAATAAATATAAAATTTTTAATAAACCAATTAAAGAAAGAAAGAATAAATATACGGCTGTGAATTTTTTTTATGGAGTTGTTAACTATTTATTGTTATTATCCAAAAAATATATAAATTTTTTTATGACTCATAATTTTTATAACAGATTATAAATCTTTTCGTGGCCGTCATAATGGACAATTTCGATTACTTAACGCGGGATTGGTCTATATTAGGCCCTCATCATTTGGACGAATTCGTACGATTATGGTCAGAATATGACCCAGAAGCGAAGTTTCATATTAATTCAATAAGATTATATTCAGAAAGTTGTATCACTACTTTAATAAATAGTCATGTTACGGTTGTATGTAGTGACGTTATTACAAGGTGTCATAGAAAGAGCCTAACTTGTTTAAAATATGTTTCTCACCCCAAAACAGAAAATGTAGAATTTGTTTTAAATCACCTTTTTATATTATAAAGTATTTTATTTTCAGACTATATATTTAAAATAATTTGTTATATTATAAGACATCGTTTATAGTAAACGTGATGATGGTTAAGCCATACGATGTTCATGGTTAAACGATAATATAGCTGTATAATTTCGCATTCTATATTCTGTACAATGCTATTTATGGCTATTTTCGCTTGCTATTAACAGGCTTTAAATATGTTGAATTTTTTTTAAAAATAAACTCTTATATAATCTTATATTTCCAGGAGATTTTTTAATCTTAATAGGAGAATTTATTTGAAATCTTTGCTGGCAATCAAACCTTGAATGCTGGGATCACCATTAATTTAAAGGATTTATACCATACTTTCGAACATATTAGATATAAAACGGGGATTATTTATTTATTTTTTTTGTAGAGGTCGTATAAAGCATTTAGACGTTATAAATCTACTCAGAAAAATTCCACCACCTTTAGGATTCGGCATATTGTGTCCGCACAGATTAGCCTGCAAAGTAAATTATTTACCAAATTAATATATAGCCATACTAGAAAGCTTTTTAATGTATAAGATAAAAAATTTTTTTTAGAATTATTGTTTATTTCAACATTTTTCTTCAGTATATTTAAAAAAATGTTATTCAATGACGTCGCTAACTCCTATTATTTAGGCTTGCTAAACTAACATGTACATTTTGTATTACTTTCAACCTGAATCCGCCCACTCACGAAAATGGCAAAAAAATTCACCTAGCAAAATTTAATTTTTAATTATCATTCCAACTCATTGACTAAAATTTCACTGACAATTTAATCTCGACTTAAAAATAAATCTTTTTTTAATATATATATATTAATGAGAAAAATTATAAATCCTAAAAGTGACCCTAACGTCTTCGATATCATCTAAAATATTTTTTGTTGAAATGGCTGAATTGAGATATTTAGAACCATAGTTTAAAAAAAAATCAGATGTAAAAGTGAAATATCTACTGAGAAACATTAAATTATCTATTTATTTAGCCTCTCTCGGCATTCTCAAATTTCTCATCTATAATAAAATTAAATTTCGAAAGTCGATTCTCCTTTATTCAATATCGAGTCACATGTCATTATTAATAATACCTATATCGCGAAATCGGTCTTTTACCATGTTAATATATATTTTTTTAAACCTTCTTGGATATTTTATAATTAGGGACTAGTATAGATCATTCAATTTAAACTCAATTCATATCCATTATAAGGCAATTTCTCATTTGTTCTTTTTAACTTGTAAGATTTAAAATCTTATCTCATTTTATTTTAAAAATAAATTTTAAATTCTTATTCTTTTAAACATATGAAATCTCAGCTTTAAATTTTTTAAGCATATCAATATAAAACTGATTGCACAAAATAAAGGTTGTATTCCACTTGAACCATTCTCTACGACCTCTTATGGTCGGTTAAAAGGGGCATATGATTATACAACGTGTGCAAATCAAACACTATTTGTGACAGTTTCATATAGAAATTTAGGAGTTATGAGCAGGTTCTTGTCTTTATCTAGCGACTCCACATAATGACATTTATTTTATTGGAGAATTCATTTATAAGGGTGTCTTTAGTGAATAAAAATAAATAGCTTTAGAAATCTTAAAATTTAAGCAGCTATTTTTTTTTCCATATTGCAGAAATTTTAAAAATAAAAATAATCAAATCTAACTTAAAAGAATATAAAATGATTATTAAACGCCGAACTTAGTTTGTTTAATTCCTAACTAAATTAATTTATTATATATAAGTCATGTATATAATAAATTATATACATAAATGAAATACAGTTGGTTACGACTTATATTATATTTCTAACTTTAATGTTTAAAATTAATCGTGCCATGATATATATAAAATAAATATTTTTTTTAACTTTTATAAATATGTTTTAAATACTTGCGCTTTAAAATAAAATCAGATCAATAAATTCCTTCTTTTATACGGAATTGATTATATATTTGATTAGTGCAAAATAGAACTTCGAACCGAATCCCAACACGGCTATTACAAAACCGCGATTAGAAAGAATATTCCGCCTTGGATATAAACGGATTGAAAAGCACATTCTAGTGAACCGGAAAGGTCGGGAATTTCCCCCTAGTTTAAGTCACAATACCAATCTCGTGATTGCTTTGCATTTTATATTGCGCTAATTTTTGATTTTATTTAATTCCAATTTTTTTAACACAAAAAGTTTTGTTTTACTTTTCGCGTGGTTTTAAAATTTCTCTTTTCCTAAAAATAATACATATTTATTTTAGGTTAGATATAATTGAATCTGCAAGCATAATAATTGGCGATCTTTTTAATTTTATTTTCTTTACGATATGGAATTGGCTAATATTTACTCATTTTGGATACAGTTAATTTTTATTTATTTTATCATTTAGAGAAAGTATTTTATTGCCTATTTTTTTATTTAAAAAAATTTGAATAATTTTCGCGTTTTACATTTGAAGTACGTTTTCGAAAATAACACGCTTTATTTATGAAAGTGCGTTTTTATTTTAAAAAAATAATAAAGATCACTAAGCTTTGATTCCAAAAAAAAATAAGGCATGAAATAAAATGAAAGTCAAATAATTTAACATATTCTTTAAAAAAAAATACGTTTGCATTTATTTTAATTAATACATGTATAATGTTTTTAAAAAATTTATAATGTATACTTGAATTATAATAAAGATTCTATATAGCGCATTCATTTAAGAGAGAATATTGGCTTTGTATTTTGTCTATAAAAACATTAATTTTTTTTAAGCATATATAAATAACATCTAAATATAATAATATTGTGACATTCTTTAGAAAATGGTATACATGAACATGTGTCTTAACACTGATGGCACTGTGTCATTTAGTTCAACACTTTTCTCACTCATTCGCGCGAATCTTCGTATATATATGGACGCGAGTGGTATTTTTTATATGAAAAGATCTTTTTTTTAAAAAATCAGATTCAATAAAGTTTGATAAGAATTTTTTTTTCAAATTGACAAATTAAATGCTAAAATTAATAAGTTTTTGTACACACTGGTATTACATCCAAAACATCCCACAACTTATTTTAATTTTTTTTATTAATTATAAGATTTTTAACCCTTTTCTGTTTCCTTTCTACACCTTATACCTATTATAACTTAAAATTTTTATATTAATTTCTTCTTTTTTACTAACTAAATTCATGTAGTATAATGTAAATTCTCTTCTTGTTCTTTTACCACTATCTTGCTCTATTATATATATCTAACCGTTTCAAATTAATGCTACATTTAGTATAAAATTTAACAATTTAATACCTTCGGCTCCATATAAATCATTGTTTTTACAAACTAATTTTTTTATTAACCCTGATCGGCTTTCAATACAAAAAAAATATGACATTTTCTCATTCACCTAATTAATGTCATCCTTATTTTTTGTGTGTTTTATTAACAAAAAAACCCTCTTTTATTGTTATATCAAATGATATTATGATTTTTAATTGTTAAGTCATATACCATTTGCGTCTTCCAAGATGTATATTACTATATATTAAACACATCACCTTTCTTTCTTTATAATCTTGATACATTTCTCATTCATTTTCTCATGAAAATATATGAAAAAGACATCAAGCTGGGAAGGGTTGTGCTATATACATTATAAATGTGTGTTAATAATAATACCATTATTATTATGTAACAATTATATATGAAATATGATAAGTATATTATAATGTATATTTTAAAGAAATTAGCTAAATTTTGGTTTTTATCTATAAATAAAATGATAATTTAAACATTTTCAAGATTTCTCCGCGTTGTTTAGATCAAAATAATTATCATCACCCTTTATGTTAACCCATTTACAAAAAAATATTTTTCTTCTACTTCAGAATTTGGTCAAGATGAATATGCCTCTCAATAGTGACGGAACAGTCATGTTCAACGCCACTTTATTTGCCTTAGTTCGTTCTAATTTGGGAATTTATATGGACGGTATGGAAAATTTAAAAAAAAAACAACTTAGATAACCAAAAGATTAGCTGTCATTTAACACTTTCTATTAAGTGATATTTTTCTTGGAGAGTTATTGGAAAATTATCTACTTGACTTTATAAAAAAATCAAAATTGTGTCATTAAAGTATAAGTGTATCTAGTATGTTTTCCGAGAATACTTATTCCACAAATCCATTTACTGCATCCTTCTTTACTCCCATATTTATTTTTGAGCTTAACATGTGCATATAAAGATTAAAGAATATCTAACTATTATATAAAACTACCAAACTTTTAATATAAATGAATGTATATATTTTAAAATATATCGTTATCATATTCTTTTAGACAAACGAAATTGTAAAAAAAAAATTAACTCTACGGAACATGGTATTTTATATGGAACGAGATTTACGATATCCAAACGAATGATGGATGGAAAATCATTTTAAGTGTTTTGAAATCTCAATATTTTGCTATATTAAATATTAATTAGCTTGCTTGCATGTTACTCTCTTTAGAGGGTTTAAAAAAATAAATGCTTTACATTTGCGATCATTGGGAATATTTAAGTTTACAATAATATAAATCTAAATTTCGCTTCATAGTTTTACACAATATTCAATTCGCATGATAATTTACTTTCATTTTAAAGAATGATTTTTATTTATAATATATTGCTTTATTATACATTATCAAATCGATTGATATCATATATTTTTTACATTACAGTATATTATAAATAACCCGCTTTAGATTTCCCATTTTATAACGTTTTCCCGCTAAAAATTTATGATCCTAGAAATCTTCTAACTGACCATTTTTTCCCCGTTTTCCGTTTTTACCTTTTTGTAAATTCTGATCCTTCGTGAATCCTAATATGCGAGTTATAATATATTGTATTTATATTAAATTGAGTGATACCACTAAAACAAAAACTTGTTATATATATACACTCATCATATTTACCCTTTTTAGAATAAATTTACATATAATATTCCAAAATCTAATTCCCTTTTCTTTCTTTTCTTATTGATTTTAAAAAACAATTACAAATATTTTATGCCCGCCCTCAAACCTAGAAAATGATGGCTATGAATATGCAGCTTCTTAAAGATGGAACGGTAACATTCCGTGGTACCTTATTTTCATTAATTAGGGTAGCACATCACCTCAATATGGAAGGTAGCTCTAGTTCTCATCTTTCTTATTCTTCAATATTTTATTCTTAAACTTTGAAATAGAAACCATTTTTTAAGTGTGCATTTATTTTTCCTTTCTTTGCCAGTCTTTTAGATTTTTTTATCTCAGAATTTTATTTTATACCTATATAAATATCCCCTTATATATAAATCTCTTTTTTTTTCATCATAATATTAAAGGTTTGACTTGTTTGATATTCATGATTAATATCACTAAATTAAAGTTCGCACTTGAATTAAATATTTTTATTTAATGTTTTATATTTTGGCTAGATGATTGTAGTTATACTTATTATATTGTGTGACACACTTTAAAAAAATTTCTTTGCATCCTTTTATGTGTGTGTTATATTATATTTTATTTTTTTTGTATATTATTCATACTTTATTGCTTGTTAATTGAGATTCGCTAACATAAAAAATAATTCTCTATTTGACTAAGTTTTATGTCTATCACCTTTTAAGACATTTTTTTTCCTTTTCCTTTTATTTGGTACTATATTTTCATAACTTACTTTTTGAAAAATATTTTTTCATTCTTCCTTTAATTGCCATCCTCCACTCACTTTTTTCATTTTTTGAATGAGTTTTTTTTCTCTTTTTTTTGATTATTAACTAGTTTTTATTTTTCATCTTCCTTTGATTTATAAATTCTGAATCATCAACTAATTCCAATGAAACTATTAGGGGTAAATAAATACGAATCAATAAGTTTTTATAGTTATTTTAACTTTTTAATAAGAATTAAAAATTAGATTACAATCCAATAGGTAATTAGCATAATTTTTTCACGAAAATATATTACAATTAAGTATAGCATTACCAGGCATCAAATGTATTGTTAAATCGGATATGGTTAATATAATTTCCCCAAGTCAGTTCATTTAATTTTGAAAAAGATATTTGAACATTTTCACTGATCTTTTTCAAAATTATTTAATATATTATATATAATAATTCCGCCATTTTAAAAAAAACTTACTATAGCTCAGAATTTTCTATGCTTAATTATATATCACGGTAAAACATAGAAAGGCCACCGCCTCATTATTTTGACTTCATAAATCGACCTAGTCATCACCTTATGGAGATTACATTAAGTTTATATCATAGGCTTATAAAAAATTGGCCTAACTTCTATGGTCGGTTTTTTGATGGCTTCTACCATTTTATTGGAAGGATTTATGCCCTCTTACAGGCCTTTAGCCGGGTTACATTTTTTAAAAAAAATAATTTTGTACCCTTTAAAAAATTAAAAGGCATCTTTTCATAAAATTTTCAATTAGTCATTATTTAAAAAAATTATTAACTTATACTCAGGGTTGGGCAGTATTGTACATGTTTTAAATACATACTTTTTTGTATTTATAATTGTTTTTATTTAGAATTTTCAATAGCATTTAAAATAATTATTTATATAGCTTCCACTTTGTCTATATTTATGCCTTCAAGTGAAATTGAAAAGGGTTTTTTTGAGAAATTGTATATTTCAAAAAAAGATAATAAAATATAGTATTTGCAAGTACTATAGATATGCAACCATTAGCCAATTATAAGATAACAATAATTGCTATTACGGCAAACTTATAGTTGTACTTATTCTTTTTATCATAAAAATAGCTGTCAACAAAATGCTGACATATTATTGCATTATTCTAAACCTCTCGTTATGGCAAATGAGAATGCTTTGGGTAAACGTTTTTGCCCAAAATATAAATGCGATGGACAAATATAGAAGGGACTAGCTACTTTAACTGATCCATATTTTCAATATCGATTGATATAATGCGATGAAAAAAAATTATCTTCAAAATATGCTTTTAAAGGAAGCTCTTAAAACTCAAAAAAATAATGTCGTGAATCAGCTAGTGATTCATCTTCTTTTCTTATGTTGAAGGGGATGATTACTTGAGCTTTTATAATAGTAGTATTAATAATATCTTCAATGATTTAAAGTTGAACGAGGTATACAATTATATTTTATCTTCATCTTCATCTCCCTTTGAAAGATTATTTACAGTTGCTACAAATAGACTGAATAGACTAGAGGTCTGCAATGTGCGGGCAGGTTTTCTAAAATAGGTTAAATATTGGGCTGGTGGGTTAAAACATATTTTTAAGACGATGAGCTGATGGATTTTAAATATTTTTTAGGCGTAATAAGTAGAACAGACTTCTATTTATTAAAAATATATTTTTTTATTTTCATAATATTGCATATTTCCTAAGTTTAATTAAAAATACATTCAAATAAATAAAAAGACAAACCAGTCATCAAAATAATTTTTTCTTTGCATACCTTTAGAATTGACACCGATTAAAGGATACATTGTTTGAAAAACTTGTATTAAAAAAAGTAAGGTATAATTTTATTAAAATGAATACATTCTTTTAATGTGAATTTTTATATTGCCAAGTATGCATACTTTTATTTAGGGATGTAACACATTTCCCGGAAAATTTGAAATTTTCCTTATAGTTTCCCCAATGTGTTTTGATCACACGATCTTCATCATATTTTGCTGAAATATTTTTTTCCTCATAGTTCATGAATCATAATTGTGTTCTGTTTTTGTATGTATACGTTCATTCTCAATCATTTTAGATAGTATAATAAATCTCAACTCAATAAATGTTCATCTGAAGGAAATTTTTTAATAAGTTAAAACATTTAATAATTGAGGTAAGGATAAGAAGTAGTATTAAAGGTTGGAGATATGGGAGAGGGTTGGTGGTTATTTAAAAGTTTGAGTGATATTGATTAGGTACAGTTAATTAATTTTGATGAAAAATCTAATTTTAAATATATTAAGCTGAATCGATTAAATATTTCCAAAACACTATATTAATGCAAGCAAAACAATTTAATGAAATATGTTGATAGTGTTTCATCTGAAGTAAAAATTCAACTAGATATTAAATTTGTAGCAACCGTTTTTATGTCAAATACACATTTTCCATAACTCAATGTGTAATGGAAGAAGTCATTTCAATCTTTTAACCTGCTTTTAAAATCCCTTCAAGATATTTAATCAGTTGAAATTTGTTAATCAATGAATATGAAAGAATTAAAATATAGTAACCAAAAGATTATATAAAAATATAACCCTCATTAGTGATGGGTGGACATTTATAAGGGAAATGTAATATAAATTTTAATATTACAACCTCAAGCCTCATATTCTATAAATCAATTGAAACAGTGCATTTTTTTCTTATAAAGTAATAGCAGATTAAAGGATCATAATATGAACGATTTAAGAATGATAAATGCTCGAGCAGAAAATGACATTTTACTTCTAACATCATGAACATTCACCGACCCCTACCATCTTGTTCACAAAATTCAATACAACAAATTTATATTTCAAAAAGAATATTCACGAATGCTTGATTTTTATAATATTTTATATAAATGATAAAAAAAATTGATATAAAATATTACTATTGTATCAATAAAAAAAATTAAAATACGAAATTCCCAGAAAAAAACGGTTTTTTTTCATCCCAACAATATACATAGATGGGAATATATGTCTAATGAATTTAAGTAATTGAAGAGATAGGAAACATAAAAATTAACACATAATAACTGATAATGCAAGTAATATGAAAGTATGAATACTTTAATCCCAACTATCGTGTGTGCGCATCTCATGCATGGACTTTATTTGCTCTTAAAGGGTATATCAAATAAAATATTTCCAATTCAAATTTTAGCAGCAAAGGCCAAAATTATAATAAAATATATTTAATCCACCATATATTTTATCAACTTTAAGGAAAAACAACTGCTTTGATAAAAATCGGATTGTTTCTTTAAAGGGATCAACCCGTTGGGCAGGCATAATTTTGATAATTAATAGTCTGTTAAAAAAATGAAAATATTATGCAGGATATGGCAATAATTGAAATTTTTACTGATAGAGATAATAAGAAGCATATACTTGATAATGGAGGTATTTTAAGTAATCTTGTACAGCTATACAATTTATAAAAGCCATTTCTTTACAAATAGAGATAGCGGAAACGGATAAATTTAATTTATCTGACGTTCCACAAGCATTTATTAATATCAGGAAGATATTTAACAATTATAAAGCAACATCAAATCTCTCTTAGAACGGAATTATGGAGATTGCAAAATTTATAAATAAAAACAGAATAAATTTTTGTTACCGAAATATAGTACATTTCGCTACTCATATATTTGACCCAAGATATTGTGTATTTAATTAAAGACAATGAAGTTTGTAAATAGGAATTTTATCAGTGCTACAGACTTGTAGTGATGAAAAGAATTTAATCTTCTTTTGTAAATATCAACTAAAAATCTCGAGATAAAATAAAAAATATATAAGGTCAAGAAACTAGTTTTATGGAAAAAGCAACTTCTGCAAATGACAAATTGCTCGATTCCAGATGTTTAAACTCAAATCTTGAATTTTTTTTTATCTTCAAACTTAGATAACAAAATAATTGTAGTTATCATACACCAATCCCGTTGTTTCCCTAATTATAGTTTCCCGGGAAATTTACATCTCTACTTTTATTCTGAAATATAAACATTTGCTACAATAACTATGTTTAAAAACATCTTGAATAATATTACATATTGATTTTTGAAAAGCAATTAAATAGATATTATATATAAACTATTATAAAAAAGTATTTGAATTTAAAACTTTTTGAAAATATTTGTATCTGAAAATTTTCAATAGTAATATGTATTTGTATTTAAGATAATTTTTTCTAAAGTGGGATTTAAAATTTTTTGAAAATTTACCCAATCCTGAGTGTAACCTCCAACCTTCTCTCTAAAACAAAAAAAATATATTGAAAATATCTAAAATTTATTTACTGACCGACTTTCTATACCAAATTATTAACCCCTAGGGATTTAGATGTAAAATTAACGATTATGGTTAATATTAATTAATACAGTTGATGCTTGCTTGATGATATTAGCTTATTTGTAAATAATATATTATTTTATCTTTTCGTTTACTAAGAAATAATTTTTAAAAGTTAAGAATATTTGTAAAAATTTTTTATATTTTAAAAAAAAAATTTATTCTTTTTTTGTTACATTGATTTTCGCTGTTTCTTATGCTCAGGGAACCTTGATCAAGCTAACGAAGAGCTAAGAGCTGTAATTAAAAAGATATGGAAAAGAACTAGTCAAAAATTATTGGATCAAATTGTGCCACCCGCTGGACGTAAATTGATAATCTCTTACTTTTTTAAATAAAATTCCTCCTATTCACATTTTTAGATTTCTTTTTCTAAATTTAAACTCCTGCAAAATTAAAAATTTTTTTGCCCCGTTCTTAAATTAAGACTAATCTCATTAGTTTAATATATCCCTTTTTAGTGGTTTATATGATTTCAACATTATCGGCCTATCCGATTTTAAAAAAATTAGCATTATGAAAAATAAAAGATCTGATATTGGAAAATCGGTAAACTCATAATTACAAGCACATTTAAATTGCAAATCTTGTAGTATCCTTCGGTTTATTCCTGATTTATTGAATGTAAATGAATATTCAAAAACATAATTTTAAACAAACAAAAATTCAAGATGATGATGTAACAGTGGGAAAATTTTATGCCACTTTTTTGATTCAAGATTACTTTCGTCGTTTTAAGAGGCGTAAAGAACTCGAGAAAAATCCTCACTTAGGTGATAAGGATAAAGGTGGTAGCGGTAATATATTACAGGTTTGTTTTAAAAAAATACATTAATAAATAATATAGTGTATATTACAAAAAAATTAATAACTATCTACTTATAATATATATATATATCATTTTTAATCAATACACAAAAAGTGAACACTTTTAGAGGTTATCTCTCCTATGATAGTCAACTCTTTGAGCATCTAGCTTCTATCACGTCTAGAGCCTTGCCTTCCAAATTTATTTAGTTATTTTTTGAGCTCATCCCAAATTTTTTTGTTTATCTTCAAGCCCACACTTATAATTGGGTCGGGCCATAAAATTTATGCCTATTAAATGGCCTACAAGCATTTTTTTATGTCAGTAATTATTTCCTTGAAATTTGTGGTTACTAATATAAAAAATATTTTAATTTCAATATTTAAAAAAAATGTATATGAAGGCTGGCTTAAGAGCTATTCAAGATACAGGCCCTGAAGTTAGGAGAACCATGTCTGGAAATCTGGAAACTGGAGGAGACGAAGATTCAAAGGTGGAAGTTATGATCTTATATGATTGCTTCTAACAATATTTTTCATAAATTGACTTTATTAATTACTATTTTTAATATAAATATAAAAAAATACCCACTTCATAGAGAAATCAATCCATATTTGGTAATCTAGTGTCAGCCGTTCAAAGCAAAATAACCGGAAATTTGGGTGTAGGAGGGACGGATGAATCAAGTAAGGCCTTGAGCAAGAACCAATCCACTTTACCTATCCCTTTACCTGATGTTAGAATGGAAGGTGAAACAACACCTAAAGGTTTTTTTTTAAGTATTTCTTTACTTGATTTTTGGAAATTTTAAAAACACCATTTTAGTTTTTAAATACAGAAGCGCATATATGTTGGCATAATTATTTTTTAGATTTAAATTGGTCCTTTCCGAGAGTCTAAAAGTCTTAAATCACAGTTAGATGATGTGTAATCTTTCTATCATCATGATAAAAATAGCGGCATCGTGTGATTAATAAATTTAATTTATGATTTTTTACAATAGAACCCGAATCTTCTAAACGACGTATAAGTGGCGCATTTGTCAAAAGAATAGGCGGAAGTTTTCGTAAACGCAGTTTGAGAAAGAAAAAAGATGCCCCCTACAGTACGGGTAAAATGTCGGGTGGTGGGATAATTGTTCCATCTTTGGATGAAAGAGAAGAAGATATAGATCAAACTAAAACAGATTTGAATATGGATAGGGCAGCCGACGAATCTCAAATATTATTCGAAACGGATAGAACTGATCGGGGCGATTATCGTCGAGATTATAATAGAACCAGAGATCTAGACGAAAGGTAAAATTAACTGGTGAATTTGTCGAATATGGACCAATGTCAGTTATTGTGTCTTTATGAAAAATAAAATAATTTTCTATCATTTATGATGAATTTTGGAGCCTAATACAAGCAAGGTTCAGAGAATTAGATGGAAAGAGAAATTTTTTTGATTATACTTCACGCATATTTTGAATAAAAATGGCAGCTATTCAAATTATTAGTTAATATTATTTATTGAAAATAGAAATGAATGATTTCCAAACTATCACATGGTAAAATAATATTATATAAAAAATATATGAATAATTGATGTTTTTTAATGACGATTTTTATTTTATAAGATCCTACGAACAAATTGATTTACAATTACAACCTTCCTCGATAAGATCTCCCCTCTTGCAAAGGCAACCTAGAATCGAAAGGTTTTTGTTTTTTTGGCAAAATTTTTATATTAAAGTCACGATTTGGTCAGAGTTGTAATTGAAATATTTAAATATAACTATTATAAAATTAAATCTTGTTACTTATTTTTGTTTGACTCGAAAATATTAAATCCAAACACTGTGATTGAAATAAGGATTAGTAGTTAAATATATGTATTGATTATTAATACTGAAACTCAAGCCGATAAAAAATTATTCAATTAATATATTAATCAAATAAAATATAAAAAAATTTTGATTTAAATTAAAGCCACAAACCAGAGGATTACGAGGCGGATGAAGTAAGTCGACATTTACCATGGGCCGAAGTAGTTCAGCAAAGTCCGCAAGCCTTGCCTACTCATCCATCTTCCATATCCCGTAAACTTCCATCCATCGCGTCCCCATCTTATTTCGATCATTACGCACAAGTAACCAACATTCACAATTATAATTATTATTTCATTCGAATTATTTTTAAGATTAATTGTGTATCATTATTCTTGTTCATCTCCCCGTCTCTCCCTTTAATAGGCATAAAAAATGGGGGGGGGGGGGGGGGGGGGGAGGGGGGGGTAGAGGTTAACTTCATAACGTTAAATCATAATAAAATCGAAAAAATATCTAATTGGGCAAATTAATATATGATCTGAAGCAACTAAACAAAAAATCTTTGATTGATAAAAGAAAAGAATATTACAAAAACCCACTCAATTAAAAAAAAACTGTTTCATTTCTCAAAGCCCTATCAATTGCCACCGCCTCCTCACTTACCTCGCCTGTATTCGCCTCCCGACAAAAAAAGTCTGCTTATATTTCCTACCCATGGTCCTGTACCCGATTCCGGCCATGATATAAAAACTCCTCTTATCGTAGAATCTTCCACCAGTCTCGACGAGGACCTTGGTACACCCTTATATCACCGAACTTCTCCGCCCATGAGACACGGTCAGTATTTAACAGAATTATTATATCTTGTTTTACTTATTATTCGCCTAATTCAAATTTCAAAATATCAAGCCATCATTCTCATTTTTTCATATTTTAAAAGGAAATGGCTAGTGTTGTTAAACGGCTCGAATTAAGCCTATTTTTAACGGCTAACTCAATATTTTAACCAGAAAAATATTGTCTAAGCCTCGAGATTTCTTTAATAGATTTTCAAACCTTTGTGCCACCTATGAGCAAAATTTTAAGGCTTGCATAATAATTTTCCTAATGAAATATTGAGTTAGGCGTTTAACAACACTAGAAATGGCACAATTATGAAATCAAAAATTTTAAAATATTTCTTTCCTGTATTTAACTCTATATACCAGAATGCACCCCACTCATCAGTATCGCACCCTAATTGTATTAATTATTCTTCATAAAAAAAATAATATTACGCTGTGATTTTTTTTAAAAATCCATATAATAATTTTCTAAACAGATAAAAGGAAGAAAGTGATTTTACTCTAATTTATTTTATTATTACTTGGTATCGGTGGTATCGGCCAATACGGTGTTAATATCGTTAGTATCCGTTTAGATATTTTCTAAAAATATTACCAATGCATCTATGCTTTGGTGCACAAGATTTTTTAAGATAAAATTTGTGAGTTATCTATATTATTTCGTATATATATTGGTTTTACAAATCACTCCCCTCAAGTCGACTCCAAAACGGCTTAGCCAAGTTTTTAACTGGAAAAAATCTGTTTAGAATCAAGGCTAAGCAGAAATTACATCTATTTTTTCAAAGTTTAATCTTCAAACATACTTCATTTTTTTTTATATTTTAACAACTAATTGATTATTTAAAATTAAATTTTAAAATAACTTTTGGGCCATATAAAATAAATTTATGTATATATATAATCCTAATATAATACGTAAACGGTGGTAACATTTCCATTCCAATTAACATAATATATTTTTGATTGTTAAAAATACTGGTAAGGTTTATATTGATAACCTAGTTTTAATAGCATATGTGTTGTCTTTTTTAATGAATTTATATCGTCTTAATTTTATCTAACACTTTGAAACACTCTTTATTAAAATTGTATTGAAATGATCGTTCCATACTTGAAAAGTATTGCCATGTCGCTGTAACCGTCTAGGACTGGAGAAAAAAGAATAATAATATCGTCTAACAATAATATAATTTGTTCATTGTTGATATTCTAAAAACGGATCATTTATGTTTTCCCAAAAACAATTTTAAAAATTAGACAGTCTACTTTAAATAAAAAAAAATGTTTAGACACGCAGCAATTTCGTTTTTCGTCTCCATTCTCGTCCAAAAAGGATGATATAATATTCCCATCTTCGACTCGCAAAAAGAGACTTTTACCATACGTCCCAACGTCTTTAGTAGTCAGTGCTAATAACTTTCTGTCTGGGGTCGACATCAATAGTAATCAACGTAAAAGATTACTGCCTATCCAACCTGGTTCTACCTCTTTCGAAGAGGACGAACATTTTTACAGTGATATCTTTTTTATTTTCGTTCTATAAATATTTAAGACATTACAAGTGAGGCCATGATGAAATTCGTTGATTCTCATTATTCAATATTTTTTCCGAATTTCTTGAGCAAATAGAGCTCAGAGAATTTTTAACTACTTATACTTGTAAATAGTACAAATAAACAAAATAATAAAAATCAAACATTTATTTTTAAAAATAACCAAAATAAATAAAACTTTAAATAGCGAGATGACAATTTTATTATATTAAGAAGTTTGAGTTGAGCGCATATAATTGAAAAGAATGGGTTATATTTCAGAATAAAAAATTTATATATATGTTAACGGCAACATGTTTTTTCTGTCAATGTTATTTTTCAAGTTTAAATCATTTTTTGAGCGCTTTTTTAAATTTAAAGATCTGTATTTCACCCTATGAATTTCAGTCAATTTTGTCATGAACTTTTCAACTTAATATAATTTAGTTATATTTCCATCATTTTTTGTATAAATTATAAATGATTCATAAGAGAGCTATTCTGCTGGATTACCTTTCCTGTACAATCAGATTTTTAAATTTAAACGCACTCAAAAATGATTTAAAGTTAAAAAATAACACATTACCCATATTTATCGTTTTTACAAATAATATGGGGTATAAAAATGTGAGCCAAATTTGCACTATTTAATCCAGGTTTTAAAATTTGAGAAAGGGGGGCTTAATTTTTTAATTTATATAAAATAAATGGGCAGCCGGTATTATATTCTAAAATGGTTTGAGTGGGGGCAGAGAGAAAGTTATGTTTAACCCTTTAAAAAATTTAGTATGGTTTAAGTGAATGGATCCATTTAGTTATAAAAGTAGTATAAAAAATTTGAAAATTTGGGGAGAACCTAATATAAATTATTTAATATTGTTTATTTAACGTAAACAGTGTACATTCTTGTCTATTTGTTTCTCTTAACATAATATTATATATAGATGCAATTTAAATGTAATCCAGAGATTATATTGCGCTTCTTTGAATACATCTTAAAATTTATGTTTTCCTAACACATACAAGAAATGTTGAAATGTAAAAAAAATGTTAGATAGAAAAGGAAATAATGTAATGCTAAACTTTTTTTAAATAAATCTAATAGTTTATATATAATATACTAGATTTATGATATTTTGTACATATATTTTTTAGGGGACAGCCAACCCGATAAAGATAATATATCCTAACTTTAAAGAAATAAAATTTATATAAATACCTTGATCAGTATTTAAATTATTATCGGATTCATTGATGTTCAATACTTTATTTTAATAAATTATTTATTAAATTGTAAACCACAAGAAATATAGACGACGAAAATAAGCAATGAAATTAAAATATTATATTTGCATTCTAAAAACATTTATTCATATCGCATTTTTTGTTTAAAAGGAGTTATGTGTTTTTAGTTTTTACCATTCTTTGCCTTGAATAAATTCTAAAGCACGTCTTATAACATTAATTTAATCTCGACCTATTTTTTTTTGTATTGTGATCAAAAGAGTTTTGCTTTAATGTTACACAACCTAACATTATAAAACCATTCCCATTACTTATCTCCGCTTTTATTGTAAAATATCTTGGAGAATAGTTATCAAAATTAATAACTGTAAAGTTATTGTAAGGATCAACAATCATCATATTTTTTTGTACAAGAATAAAATTTATATCCTTAAAAAAAATAAAGCAATACATAATCTCATCTATTAAATATTTACATCCATCAGTGCAATAATTTTGTTTGAGTGTCCAAACATAATCATTTTTCTTTTTCCCCCAATTGCCAAATTATTACAATTTTTTACAAAATCGTGGTATGAATATTTTTCCCCTCCAAATTATGTAATATAGTATTATCCTTTTTAAAATTATTTATAATAGTTCAATTAAGATGCCTTTTATATGAGGCAACCAATAAGCAATTATTATATTAAAATAGTGCCAAATCCTATGACGAACGATTAATCATATGTATTTATAAAAAATTTGTATATAAATTAATATTTTTATATTTCAAATTTTATACTTTGTTATCAGTTTATTATTCGTAACATGTATAAATCATTACAATATAAAATAAAAAAAACAAATTGTGAGATTATGATATATATATGTATATTATTAAATTTTAAAAAAATCAATTTCTATAGTGTGTTCAGGGATGGTCTGGGAAGGTTACGACCTCATTTTTCTCTATACATGACCAAAACTATGGGTTGAAAATTATAAAATGGGAAATAAGCTAGAAGATATCACAAATTATATTGTAAGATAAGTGCACAAATAATAATCATACACATCACATATCAGATAGGTCATATTGTTTATTACATATAAAATTAGGTTCATTGCATATGTAAAAAATCAGATATTGGAAATATAAAATATTTCAAGTAAAATGTTTCAAAATGATTACAACTATTAATTTCGATAAAATAAGTTTAACTATTTATATCTGCCTATATAATATTGCATTTAAAATAATATTCATATTTTAATGGTATGTTAATATATAGGGTTGGCAAAATAAGTGATCTAAAAAAATATATTATTTAAATCGCAATTTTAATGAAATACTAATATTTTAATTAGAGAAGTAGAGATTTATTGAAAAATATCTATATCATATTTTTTTTGCTTCAATATAATACCTTGCAAATGTTAATGCTTTAGGAGACCCATTAAGAAAATTGTTGAACAAATATATATTAGGTCATGAGCTAATTTGATATTTTGTCAAATAAAAATTCGATATGTGCATACTTTTTTTTAAAATAAATCTAACATCGATATCAATAGTCAAAAAGAAAGCCATTTAATATTTTCTAAGATGAATACTATCGTAAAATTTGATTCAAACGGCTAAACCGAAAATTATATTTTCATAACTAATAGAATAATGGCGGTTTTATTATTTTTCAACTGGGTGCCCTGATGCATTCATTCGCTCAATTTAAAATGCCTTAATAATTGTTCAATCATTAATGATGCTTCTTTAAAATAAAATATTGAATGAGTTTTCTGCATATGCTTGATGTGTCCCCAAAATGAAACATTTTTATTACCCTCTCTCTTTCTAAATATGTTTTAGGAATCTTTTTAACAATTAAATTCGAATTACAATGTTAAGGACATGGATAATGCTTGTAATTGTTAATCTATTATTATTATTATTGGGATGCTATTTTTTAATTTTACATAAATATTTTTTGTTATAAAGAAAAAATAGCCCCTTATATTAAATATAAAAAAATGTTGTTTATAACCTTAGTTTTTTTATATATTAAAATTAGAATAAAAATAATTTCTCACTACATTACGGTTAGAACAGGCGTGTACGCAGCGGGGGGGGGGAGGGTGATAGGGGGGCAAATCCCTCCCTCCAAGCCAAAAAATGCAGATGCCGGATATATTTTTCAAAAATATTATTGTTTATATTTCTTAATATTTATTCCTATCTCATATTAAATATTTAATTACATTTAATTATCACATTATCAATTAATTTCGATTTCAAGTTTTCCGGCGTAATATTTACTTATTATTTTCAAATTTTTAGTAGCGTAATATTTATCTATCATTTTCAAATTTCTAGTCAAATAATAATTATTTAAACTCCTTGTCCAACAGGGAGGAAGAAATTGCAAGCTTGTCCAGCGAGATAGAGTCTTCGCCATCAAGCAGTAACAGCTTATATGGAGTGATAAGAGCCGATTATTTGCTATTACTGAAATATCACAATGGCCTGAAAGAAATATTTCCTCAGAAGCAAGAAAATTATTGGATTCAATGCTTATTCCAAATTTTATTTCTCATTAGAATGTATTATTTTATACAACTATTTTATATTACTTTTCAAAAACATGACATTGACTTGATTAAGAAGATGAGAATAGCGGAGAGCATTTTATCAGAACTCAAGGAAATTAGGGCTAATGTTGATGAAGAATTTCATATTTTATTGTTGAGTCAAAAGGAGAGCTATACGTGTTTAATATTTGTCTCCCTCGACTTGCTGCAAGGCAAGCTCATCGTTAAAACATTAATATAGGATCAGTAGAAGAGTATTATAAAACAAATGTTTCCTATCTTAGATATATTTATAACCCAAATAAATGAATGGTTTTTAATTCATCATGAAGCACTTACCAATCTGCAGATATTACTTACACAAAAGCCTTACCAACTTTTTTCAGATGGTGATAGAAAAAAAATATATTTGTTAGATTTTTATCATGAAGATGTTAAAGTATCTTATGATGCCTTATTAGCTTAATAACTATGTTTATAAAATTAACTATGGTTGATATCCCAAAAAATTCTATGAATACTTTGCATTTCAAACACATTTTAGATTATATTCCCAATGTATTAAAAGGGTCTATATATATTAGCAACTCTTCCCATTAGTAAACTAATGAGAGAACATTCTTTTTTAAGAAATAACAGAGCCCTGCAGAGGTACCATTTGCAGGACACGGCCCGGATTTTTTTAAAATTAATTATACTTCTTTTTCATTTTTATAGCTAATAATAATGATTTCAAATATAGGTGGTTTTAAAAATACAACCCGGCCCGGATATTTTTTTAATAAAATTTTCAGACTCTACCCGGGTATATTTAAAAAATTAAAATACGGTCCGGACCCAGATCTCTGAAAAACATACCAAGAAGTACAACTTCTGAAAGTAGATTGAAAGGTTAAGATCTTTTGAATATTCATAGGCATTTGACGACAAGCAAGGATGAGATAATTGAAAAATTAGCTCAATCTCAACGAAGATTGAATTTTACATGTAAATATATAACATACAAAATACAATTAGAAACTTTTTGTGTATTAATTTATATTTCCAACATTTAAATTTTTTACATATATAAATTTTAAAGGCTCAAAAACAAATTTCTATTTTGGGTCATTTAAGTGATTCATATAGTGGTTATATTCACTTTGTATTTTATAATTCACATTTATTTTATAGTTTTTCCATACCGCCAGATATATCCGTTTAATTTAATTCATATTTATTTTATAGTTTTTTATATGACGGTTAATACATATAATTTATTTATAATTCACATTAATTTAAAGTTATGTATTAGAAATAGTTATTAGTTCTAAATAATTTATGCTTGATATTTTTAAAAAACAATAATATTTCTTAAAAAATTTCTTATCCCCCCCCCCCAGACCAAATTCCTGCGTACGCGCCTGGGGTTAGAATTATACAATTAACAATTATTATTTTTCATTTAGTATTTTTCATTTTTATAAAAATAAATTTTGAAATAATTAAGTCTGTCTCACAATATTAAATATTTCGATCAAATTTAAAAAATAAAATTGTAAAAATATTGATTGATTTTTTTAAAATAGTGGTGATATAAATCGCGATTTAAATCAAATTATTTTTATTAGCCAGTCATAATTATATTTAATAAAGACGAATATTTTCAAAATAAATAAGGATATCCTCAAAATAAATTTAGTATTATAATTTATGTTACATTGACCAGAAAGTGGGGCATAACCAGGAATACTTGTATCGGGTAATTCGAATACAAATCGGGGAAAAAGGTTTTTATATCAAAGTATTTTATAGTTAGGAAATATTAGGGCTGAAAGTGTAAAAGCGGTGTCTCAGATATGCATAATGCATAAACATAACAGATTGCATGAAAAATTTAAATAATAGAGACATGTATGTGGTATAATCAAATAGCTCTAAAATTCTTTATTTAAGAATGTTAATTTTTCAGAAGTCGTTTTTTAAATCACATTTAAATTTTTTAATATAAATTTATACTAAAAATTAGGTTTGGGTAAAAATTGGTTAACAAGTTTTTTTAATTTTAAAGATACGCCATTAGCAATTTTTAAACAATTTCCAAAGATCTTATTTATAAAGTATAATATGCTATTCCAGAGATCTTATTTATAAAGTAAGTAAAACAATTACTATTTTAGAAATAATAAACTATATTGTATAATCATTTAAAATAATAAAAATATATACTGTAATTTGAGAATAAATGTCAATTGATGAAATAAATGGGAAAAAATATTTTTTTAATAGTACTTACATTACAACGATTTGGGTATACTACCTTTAACTTCAAGATTGCTAACATAGTTTAGTTCTCAAATTTCCTGTCCCACTTTTAAATAAATTTATGTATCTTTTTTAAAGGTCATGCTATCGATTTTATTAAAACAACTTTGGAATGCAAACAAAATAAAATAAATTAGAAATAGAATTAAGTAAAATTTTAATTGTGTAAATCAATTATATGTCATTAATATAAATATTAATTTATAGAGATTTGGCATAAAAAGATTCTTTTAGCATTGAATATTAATCCAGTGATGGAAAAATCATTTCGCTATGTGTACTCGTTACAAGTATATGAAGTTCCAATAACTTTTTTTCCAAAAGGTTAGTGCATCCTCTTCTGGTATAGTTGAGCCGAATAAAATGTGGCATTCTTGCTCTAGATTGCTAGTGCTAAGTTGTTATAGTGCTATTTTAGCTATATACAAATTGAATGTTTGTCCATTATTTTCAACTTAAATCTCATTCTCTGCATTTCTACGATGCTTTTTATAAGTTTAAAATGTCTAATTAAAATTTTAAATATTCTATAATAATTTTAAGATCTTTAAATCTTGGATCAAGTAGTTTCGCTAATATCTAATAAGCAAAATATTTTAAAATGAAAAAATTATATAAAATAAATTAATTGCAGTTGGGTAATTAATTGATTTGTATATCATTTCTATTTCATTGAAATAAACCAAAATTAATTGTTGATCCCTTTTTGGAAGGAAAGAAACTACACTATGAATGGATTTAGTAAATGCGAATAAAACTAGATATAGTTCAGTTTTAAAGATTGTTTCCCATTTTATTTCGCATATTATATATAGGACTCTTGTTGACAGCACTGATACTTCTAACATAATTAATATGCAGTGCCAACGGGTAAAGTATTTTGATTAAGGTTTTCGTATTAATTCGACTTGGTGCAATGCAATAAGTGCTATTATGTATTCATATTTTATTAAATTTAATATATAAATATAATTAATTAATATTTTAAAAACTTTACATTAGAATCTCGAGGTTATATAATATTTGTTTTAAAATCATGTGTAATGATGTATAGTCTTGAACGTTATTTTTTTTTATGTGTTTTATTAAAATATTAGATAGAGTTGTAATTTCACCCTTATATACATAATATGATGTTTTCGAGTAGCGTTTGCGGCCTACTCTATTCAATGAGGGTATCACATTCCGATATTCCGGGTTCAAATCCAGTAAGGACCATATTCTTTTAAAGCCAATTAGGCTCCCTCTTTGTGGGGATGATATGCAGATCGGACTCGACCACGTATTTCCAATATGTATCAGAGACTTGCAGGCCTGGCCTGACCTATTTTAATTTCTTCAAATATACTCTGGCCGAGCCGGGCCTAAAAAAATACCCGGTTGGGCCAAATATTTTAAATAGATATATCTATAAAAATTAAATATTATATTTTTAAAAATTGTGGGCCGGGTCTGAAAATATTTCTTAAAAAAATCTGGCCCAGGCCTGAGAATATAAAACCGGGCCGGGCCGAATTTTTTTTAAAAATAATTCCTGCTGGGCCAAAAATTTTTAAAATCCGAGTCAGGCTGTACAAAGGGTACCTCTGCAGGTCTCTATATATATTAAAAATAAATAGGTCTTATTTTTTGACGTTTAGCAAATGGCTGTATGCTACCTATTTCATTGGTTATTGGGCTCGAATAAAAAATATAAATAATTGTTCAGCAATAATTTTATAGTTAAAATAAATGAAGAAAAATTAATTACTAATTTTTGGCAAAAATTAGCCCTTTTATACCATACAATAAATAAATAATAATTCTTCAAAAAACATAAAACAGGCATCCTAAGTCTCAAAGTCGAATACATGCGCCGTTGTTCCACATCCATATTATTACGCGTAAAAAAATAGTAAAGATGAAGAAAAACGATCCCCTTATGATATAAGACATATCATTACCCAATCGTAATCTGGCCATAAGCGGTGCCACTGCCATAAAAATGTGCGAACATGGCTGTGCGGCTCATTTTACTAATGTTACTATTTAAGTATCATAAAATAACTAGTATACTATTGCAAATTTTTAAACAAGTCGAGGTCCTAATTTATAAACTTATGTTCACGCGGTGCGTTATTTAAAGCAGTGTTATTTGCAAAATCAAGCCAATAAATAGGTGTAATTTATAAATATGGAGCGATATGATGATGACGTTATGATAAAATTTGAAAAACATATGTTGCGATTCGATAGTAAAAATATGTGATACGATTATAAAAATTTTATATTTATCTATTAAATTAGTTTTTAAAAAGGAATCAAATGTGATGTCGATAGCGTTAAATAACACAAAGGTTTAACATAACGCGCTTACTATAAATTAGGCCTAAGGTTATATTGTATATTATATTTTTTAAATATTCAAATATATCATATCTGGTGTGAATGTGATGATTCCAAAAAATTTCCAATGTGAGGAATAAAAAATATATCAATAAATTGTAGATTTTATAGTTTCACAATTTAATGAATTGAGGAAGCTTTTTAGTATTTCTATCATTATAGGTAATATAATATATCATTAATAACGCAATGATAGAATATGTTGCAACATATATTTCATAAATTATTAACGTTATAAAGAATCAGCTGTGTCGATAGCCTTAAATAACTAAACGCTTTTTAACGCGTTTACTATAAATAAGGCCTAACTCTGCTAAATATTAAAATATTAGCCTGAGTGTTACTATTATTAATTATAATTTTCTAACTTTTGGAATAAATTTATTTTAGTTGAGATAAAAATATTTAATATTGTTAAACCACTCAATTTTTAAAAATGGCTAACCAAATATTTTAGCCCAATATTATGCAAGTCTGGAGACTCATAGATGGCAGAAATATTCGAACAACTATTAACGATATCTCGAGGCTTGCATAATATTTTAGCTAAAATATTGGAGGTATAAATTATGATATCAAATTTAATTGATGAATGTTTTATTTTATATATAGATGCATTTCTTCATCTGGGATATCAATCTCACCTAAAGGTTGAGAATCTGGAGGACAATAACTAAATTCTTCAAAACTTGTTATAGGATGTATATCTAAATTTTGTTTGGCAACTTTTACAATGGTGGAAATATTGTAATTTGAATTATGTTTGGCAAATAATGTGTGTATGTGAGTAACATCATAGAAGTTCAGGAGAGTATTTAAGGAATAGTAAATGTAATGCAGGTTGGAGATATTCTGTTTATGTAAAATATTAGTTGTTTTGTTCAATTCAACAGGATTAACATTTTCAAATCTAGTAAGCCATGGAATATTTTGAGCCAATATTCTCAATATATCTAATATTTGGTTGAGGTAAACCATTTTTTTACTATTAATAAAATTAAATCCATGTTCATTACAAAAGTGTTCTAGTTCAATCCTGCTAAAAGCCTTATCACATTTTTTTTTGGTATTTAAGTGGTGAAATATATTGAAAGGAGTTGATAAAAACTTGCAATCATGATCAATATTTTTGCTTTTATATATTGTACTTTTCCAGACTATGTAAAATGCAGCGGCATACAAATCTTGATTTCCAGAAGCATTGTACATCTCTTTGTAGATGCTGACTAGTTTGATTATATTTGCCTCACATATAGAATCTAAACAATAACAGAAAATATATAAAATATATAAAATATTAATAACCATATTTAAATTTTAGAATTATAGGTTTGATAAAGGATTGCAGGTGAGTTTCTGGCAGAATATCTTTTGTGTCAACTGATAGATGAGGGAACTGCAATTTAATTTTCATATAATTTCTAAAAAAAGGTTTATGGGAAGTCTCTAAAATTAGACACACCTGTGTAACCCTTGTTGAGTAATTTAGTTTCTTAAGTATGTGGTATCTAAAAAATAATAAATTTATAATTAGTAAAATCATAGAGAAAATAAAATGATATTCTAAATAATGCCCCCTTGATCGGTAGATGTTAAACTATATTTTTAATTAAAATAAAGTAATGATTACGTGCATATTGCTAATAATAATCTTTTGAATTTATGACGGGAGTATTTATATGATTTATCATGAATTTCAACATAGAGGGTTTTTATTTCGTCAATAATATTTTGATTTAATTTTAATTCATTTTTAATGCGAATAAAATCTTTTTCATATGTGCTAATAAGATTTGATTTTAAAAGATTAGAATTTGGCAGGTAATTCTCCTTAAACCCTATTTAAAAAATGTATAGAAAGGTAATCGTTCAAAGCATACCTTCGGCCAGTTCATAAAATTCATCTTGCTGACTAATTATGTTGCCACAGTTTTTGCATATTTTCAATCGGTTTTCAACAGTAATATCATTTAAATGGCACTCTTTACATTCACTCATAACTTTTTAAATTACCGAACAATAAAGAGTAAGCAAAAATATCAATGACGAGTGCTAAACATTACCCATCAAGCAGCTTCCAAATATTTTCTTAAATACTTGTTCACATAGAAGAAGTAATCCCTTCCTTGGTAAAAATTTTTAAAAAAATATTGGTTTTTCTAAAATCTTGATTGCAAAGTATTCTATTTCAAAAAGGTAATAATCTATTTTAAATTTTAGCAAAAAGTTACAATTAATTTAAATATTTCTTCTCTCCCGAAAACATTTTGTCAATTATCACATATTTTTTAAACCTGATGTATACTAGATAATTCTGTCAACCGAAAATATTTTAAATTAATTTATCTCTAATAATAACTATGATTAGGCAACATTTCTAGAGTGTACAACATATTCAGATGTCCAAAGAGACAGAATTTGCTCAATAAAATGAGACTTCTTGTGCTACATAAATAAAGAAACTGCGAAATGTCTGTTCAATAAGATAAAGCATTCGAAATCAATCTGTTACTCACTTTTGGATATAGAAGAGCCTATTTTGAAAAGCAGTGAGGATATATTAGTATGGCCTGAAAGAGATATTCCGTCTAAAACAGATACATATTTTGAATATGACAGCTAATTAATAATTATTTAATTGCATAGCAATTTTATGAAATATTTTTCAAAAAATAATATATATTGAATGCTATGAGCGAATATTATTATTTTACCAAGAAAATTAAGAGATATTATCGATTATTTCAGATTGTTGAGGCGAAATCAAAATTATATTATTTTGAGATTCGCAAGCTTAGATTTGCACCTTGACAAACAAATGATTTTATCATCAACGTGGATTCAGTTGCGGATTACTATAAAATGACCGTTGTTATTACATTTTTGGATACATTTATGACTCAAATCAATAAATCATTTGTGATTTATCAAATGCTTACATCCAGTTTACAAATAAAATTACTTAAAATCCTTCTGAGGATATATTAAATATTCATATTGAAAATATTAAATTCGCTAAATTTTGTAATATAACTGAGAGTCTATTAATTCCAGAATTTAAATCTCGGTGTAGATTAATTTTAGTTGATAATCTTTAGATACAATAGGTTCAATGCTCACTTAAGGATATATTTTGAAGTTTTTTCCAAATATACGAAAAATTTATGTATATTTTGGCAATAATACCAATTAATACAAGCAAAAATAAAAATATTTTCTTCATTACGGAGAATAATAAAATATCTCAAAGGTACATTTTGAAATCGATTGAATGCACTAACTCTACTTAATATACATTGAGATTTAATTCTTGTTGAGAGTTTGTTACATATTTTATATACATAAATTGTTTTGTTTTTAAAATGTAAATTACTTATTGTTTTTAAACAGGGGTGAGAACCCGAACCCTCGATATTTTGCGGAACCCAAACCCTTGTTTAAAACTTAGGGTTCAGGATCTAAGCTTTTTTTAAAAAAAATTTTAATTTTTAAAAAATGTATTTTTTTATTTTAAACTTTCATTTCATTTATTTTAAATTATATGATAAAAATAATATATAAAAAACATGTAATTTACAAATTTCATTTATAAGAAATTTCCTATTTAGAAAGAGTTCCTATTTAAACAATTAATACTAATTTTAAAAAACATTTTTTGATCATTTTTTCGTGGAATTATTTTTGTTATATTTAAGAGTCGGTCATTTTTCGTAGAAATTTTTAAATTTTACCCAGCAAAGCAGATTTTTAAAGTTTTTTTATAAATGATAATAATATAAAATAATATCTATTTTAGGATAATGTTGTTTAGGTTGTTTATGGATTATTAAATTTATAGTAAGACAAAGAGAAGTACAAAATCACGAATATATTATAATAATGATGATAAATTATTTTTATGCCAATAAATAAATTTAAAAAAATGATGTTTCTGTTATTTTAGCTAATTTATATAAGTTATTATTTTTCTGGTCTCCGAACCCTAAACCCGATCCGGGTCAGAGATTTTTCACTGAACCCAAACCACCCGAACCCATTTTTTAAGAAGGATGGTTCACATCTTTGTTTTTGAGTATTAAATGATGCAATGAGAACATCGGCGTAGCCAAGGGGATGAGGGCAAGGAGAAATTCCCTCCCCCCCTTCAGGAATTTTGAATACCATTCTAAGCTAATAAAAAATATACCCCTTAATCTTCCCCCCACTCCCTGACCCCCAAAAATGTATGCATATATCTTAAACAGTAATTTTTAAGAAAGAAAGAAAGAATGCAAAAGTTGATATTCTTTTATAAAACTATTCATCATAATTTATACATTTTTGAAAAAAAGCATTTATATATAAAAAAAGTGAACTAAAAATGTTTTTAAAGAAATGGAATATATGCCAAGGATAAGTCTTAAGACAAAAGTGAAATGTATTTAAATTATTAATAATAGATCTATAAAATTACTAAATAATATAATCAAATAAAATTTATTATAAAGTGAGTAATTTTAATTTATTTATTTTAATAAAAGTAAAATATAATTATAAAACTATTGATATAATTATATCATAAATTAAATAAAAATGAAAGCACAATAAAAACAGTGGAATATTATATGTTGTAGATTTACAGTATATCTAATTTAATCAATTATCATATGACAATCAAATAACTTTTACCAATATAGCGGATTATATATTTTACAGAAAACTATAAAATATTGATAAGGACATCAGAAAACCTTTAAAGACATTGTGGGATGAATAATATGAAGATTATTTTTTAATATATGCAAATTGTTGCTATTATCAAGAGCATTAATTAGTAAATTTTGTTAAATTATTAACTGTAATATATTCTCTAACTGTCAAATATGTCTGTAAAAGTGGAATTTTATTAGTATTTTGTAACCAATTCTGTATAATTTAGGAATATCAACTATATGTCTACTTACTTTTTATAAATAAATTTCTTATACTTGTTTGGAATAATTATTACCATGCTTTTATATTAATGTGTACACAATAATTTATTATATTTTATATAAACTAATAAAAATATATTTCATATTTGTTCCAGGCTTATTTTTTTTTTATTTAAAATAACCTCCTCTTTTGTAAAAATATTTTATGACTATATATAGACTGAGGTAACCCGTCCGAATGCCCGAGAAATTTTTTAAACCCCTCCCACCCCTTGAGAAAATCCTGGCTACGCCTATGAATGAGAAAATTGTATATTTGTAGGAAAATTAGACATGTATATTAATAGTTATTTTTATCTTTGATGATACAATGAGAAATTCTGTTTATTTGTAGAAAAATTTGACATTAATAGTTATTTTTAATTATGATAATACAATGAGATTTTGTATATTTGTAGAAAAATTAGACATTAAAGTTATTTTTATTATAATGATCAGGCTTGTTCACCGATCTTTTTAAAACGATCGAATCCCGATCACGATCTTTTCAAAAAAAGAGGATCGAAATCCAGGATCGACCTTTTTTTGAAAAAAATATCGCGATCACGATCTTTTTTTCTATTTAAATTTCTGAAGGAAATTTCTGACCGATGCAAAATTAACTAATATAAAAATAAATTAAATATGGTAGAAATTTATTGTAATTGAATAATAAATATAACAATTATAATATATTTATTTATAATTAAAATTAGCTTTTAATAATAAAATTTTTTCTAAATTATCATCATTTAAACATCCGCGTCTTTCATTTAGAACATGTTTAGCTTTACTAAACAAGCGCTCCACAGGAGCGCTTGATGGCAAAGGTGTATTATATTCAATTTTTTTTAAATTAATATAAGTATTAAAAATATTCATGGAATCATCATTTGAATAAAAAAATTTTTTAACGGAACAAGCATTTTGTACAGTATTTTTCCCAAAAAAAGTATCAATGTCATCCATACATTCATTTGAGGTATCCGCATATGGTTGTTCCTGCATATTTTCCAAATGGGCAATTAATCTTTCTTTTACCATCATATTTTATGGCAGATTAATATAAGGCCAATTAAGTTTAAATTTAGGGTGAATCATGGCTGCCAAAATGTTACTGTCTTCATACAGTGAAGGAAATCTATATTATGAAATGATAATTAATTTATTATTAAATAAGTGAATTTATTCATATAAATCAAATCAAGTATCTGAAAAACTTAACCCTTTTAAATTTTACAGTCAAGTCTGGCACATCATCTGTATGGTATTTATTTATATTTGGGTCATATCATAAATATTGATTAAATGTAAACTTAATACTTAATATACAAAGAAATTAACATTGTAATTTATTTACAAAGAATATTAATCAAAATATTAGCTTAATATTCAAATAATCTAATAAATTTTTAATATCTTCAAAGCCCCATTAATATTTTACTAGATATCAGAGGTTTAGTAAAACTGGCCTGTTAAAAATATTTTACTAAATTTGCCAGATCTTTGCAATTTTTTAATATTGCAGATATCTGATAATATAAATAATTGCATAAAAAAATATTACCTTTTATCAATACCTCTAAGAACACTATCTACAAGGGGTTGACAATACCGCAGGCAGCTAAATTTCGTTAATTTATCTATCAATATCGATGGAACGGGAGTTAGATATCCCTGCTCCATATTATCTTTTCGTTCCAAGATTTTTAACGAGATCGCCAAAGGTTCCATAACCTATAAAATTTAAATTTATTTAGAGAATATCATTGTATTATTGTTGCATACTCTTTAACAAAAAAACATTCCTCTAACATTGCAAATCCAATTTGATCACATACTTGTTCTACTTCTGAAAACTTTTCAAAAAGCATCTTATCTATTAATTTCATGCATTGGTAATAAGAATTCCATCTTGTCTTGTTGGGAGCTATTAAATATCTTACCAATTTCTCCAATAAAATATCCGCCATTTTTGACGACATATTTTGTTTATTAACTAAAGCAAAACATTTTGCAAAAGTGGATCTAGATATTCGTTTATAATTGAGATCACTATCTGCCATCTCCGCATCTGTTGTTGCAATAATGTTAAGATTATGGCAACAACAACGTTGATGTTTTGATAGGCTGATAGTAGGAATAATTGGGTCATCAACGGATAATATGTCATCCAAATTTATCAATTCCTTATCCTCACTACTATCTTCTTCATTTTCTCCAAAAACTCTAGAAAAAATAAATTTATTTTTTGCTAAATATAAATATTACTTAAATGCCTTGACAAAGTTAATTCCATTGTCAGTCACCATCTTCACCACTTTATTATGAATTTTATAGAACTTGTGGATACCCATGATTTCGTTGGCCAAAACATCATATGTTTGCCTCCCAATTATCCTCCTCAGTGCCAAAGCGGCTGACCTTCTCTTGAGGGTTAACGGATCCAGCCAATGTGCAGTAAGTCCAATAAAAGCCCTAATAAAATAAACATTATAAAATTCATAAAAATATAATATACTTTCGATGACCACTCCAACAATCAGCAGTGGTGCATACATAAGAAACTTCAGACAAATCTCTTATAAGATTTGTCGTCATATAAGAGAAGGAAGTAGATATCCTGTTGCCCAGTGTTTGGCGACAAATAATTTTTGTCGCAGGAGAAAAAGTTTTAATCATTTTTTCAAATGAAGAATCATCAACCAGAGACAGTGGTTGGAAGGTGTCAATAATAAAATCCATAACCTTGTCTGCTGTTTTTTGCGATACAGCTGGAATGTTTAGATTGTTAAAATTTAATTTAGATTGTCTGGATTTGCAACCAGAACCACTTTGGTTTTGCAGTGATATATTTTTTTGGGTAGAGAATTCGTTGAGGTGTTTGGTAATCTCATTTTTAAATTCACTGTGCTTTTTCTTTATAAAAGAAAAAAATAGTATGTATCAAAGTTGGATGAAAATAAATTCTCCTGAATCGAATTTCATTTTTAAAATTTTATATGGAAATTTTAAGTTAAACAATGTACAGGCTGAATGTAAAACCTATATAAACAAAAAAAAATGATAAAGGGTTCAACACAAATTTTGTTAAACATATTAAAGTATATTATTTAATTTATATATGGTTAAAAAAGGGTCATATAGGTTATTTTAAATTTTAAGTTTACAATATTGTCTTTGTCTATCTATCATTATTAAAAGTTGCCCAAGATGATATGGGCTAAAGATTTTGATAAAATATTTTCCTATATATGAATATAAATAGCCTTTTTGGCATTTAAGAACTATGGATTAAGGGTTCAACAAATTTTGTTAAACATATTAAAGTATGTTTTATTAGTGGTTAAAGGGGAATAGGTTATCTTAAAAATTTAAGTTTACAATATTGTCTATCATTATAAAAGTTGCCCAAGATGATATGGGCCAAAGATTTTGATAAAGTATTTTCCTATTATGAAAATAATGAGACTTTTTGGCATTTAAGAACTTATGGATTGAGTCAAATGATACAAAAAATACTTTCAATTCAAAATATATTATTAAAAAAAGCCCTAAAAATGATGTCAAGAGGATTATATAATCAAGCTCAAACTGAAACTATAATACTAATTGATTAGATTTAACATATTATAATAAAGAAATAATAGAATAGATATTTATTTTTCTTTTGGTGAAACATTGCTAAGTTCAATACAATTAACATTGAACTGGGTGTTTTAATTATATTAAAGAAAGTCAAAATACATTATAAAGGCTTAATTATTAGTTATTACACTTCCATTTATTATAAATACTCTTCTTTTGAAAATTAAACTAATATAATAGTAATATTAAAAAATAAATGCCTAATTATTATATATAAATAACAAAACCAAGATTAACTCTTCATCAAATATTTTATTAATTATACTGTATCTAATAATTCATTTTTTTTATAAAGAATCTGTATCTAGATTTTCTGTCCTGCTCAACTCAGGAATGTAATAAATTAAATTTAAGCATGTTGACATTAAGATTATCAAATAAAAAAAATTTAAAAGAATTACTTGTAAGTGTCTCTTTAAGTTCGAGGATGATATTTTGGAAGATGATATTATCTTCTTACAGAGACGGCAATTGGTGCTGATCATATTATAAGAGTTGCTTTCATCCATTTCACATAAAGTAAAATACTTACGTAATTTCAAAAATGGTAAAAGATTCTCATTCTCACTTATATCTGCTGTTACATCAATAGTAGAAGCAATAGAATCTTCTAAATCTATAATGGACATTTACATTTACCTATTAAATAAATATTAATATATTATTATAAATTTATATTAAATAACTTGTAAAAGCTCTAAATCTCGTAAAATTTAGGAAATGAATAAATATATCTATAAAATAAATGGTGGAATGGAAGTTGATAAAATATGAAGATAGATATTTTTTTAAAAAATAATATTTTAATTTAATTTTCAACATTTTTATTTTATTTATTGTTTTTTAAGTAAAAAATTAATTTTTAAAAAGATCGGGATCGAATTTTAAACAAAACGATCTCGATCCTCAATTTAAGTCAGAATCATAAATCTCGTAAAATTGACAAATTTGCGATCGAATCCAGGATCGTCGATCTTTTGATTCGATCTTTTAACAACTCTGATAATGATGCAATGGAAAAATTGTATACTGGTAGAAATAACCAGACATTTAAATAAAGTGTTATTTATGATTTTAATATTCTATATTATATGATGCAATGAGAATTTATTATAAAAATCATTGTGGGATTATAAATTGAAATTATTATATTTATTTTTATATACATAAAGCAATTAATTTGATATAGTTTATATAGAATATGGATCTATATATATATTGGTTGTTGTATAGCGCAAATTTAGTCAAAATAAATTTAATAATAAAAAATATAAAATTATCTTTTAAATCTTGTCTAACTCCCTGCCAATCTGCCAATCTTAACAGTTAATTAATTGTGTAACTTATTTAATTCTTTTTTAAAATTAATTTCTGTAATATTATATATTTATCTTTTAAAACCACTCTTTGAATTCGCCTTTTTATATAATTTAATTTTGATTATTTGTTTTACTAAATAAATCTTTGTTCACATTCAATTCTTATATAAAATATTATAGTTGTACTAAGCTAATCTCTAATTTAAATTATAACCATTTCTCAATTTAATTAATTTTCAATTTGATACTACAACTTTCAAAAATTCCCATTTACACCAAATTATTGGAAAATTGATGCTATATGATTAAATTTTCATTTATGAAAGATATTTTGTTTAACTTTTTATATCTTCATCAAATGTTTAATTATATATTTTATTGTGATTTACGTACCGTTGATAGCTATAATATTTTTTAGTAATATTATATGCCTTCTTAAATATTTTGCATTTTCTAATATTTTATTATTTGTGTTCGAAATTGTCATTTTTAATATGATTGGTTATAATCAATTTTATATTTATTAGTTCTGATAAATTTCTAATGTTCCAAAATAAATTATTTCAATTAAAAAAAATTATCCATCCCTGTAGAAAATTCCTGGCTATGCACTTGGTAATGCTAGATTAAATATTTAAGAATAAGAATGAAGGATAAGTTATAAACTCACCACCCACACCTAATAAAAATATTACAAGGTTGATATTTTACCGAGAGCCTTTATAAAAACTATTCTTAAAAATTAAATAACCTTTTCCATTTAGAAAGTGCGAAAACTTACTAGGAAATATGAATAAAAGATATTTAAATTCCAAAATATGTTAAGTATATTTAAATTTTCTAAGAAAATGTTTAAACTTTATAAATTGTAAAAAACAATCTTAAGTCTTATGAGAAACGTTTACTTAGCTTTCTCCTAAGTCATAGCCAAGTACCCCATCCTCTTAAAAATTTATTTGTTTATATTATTTTTAGGTCATAAAAATCCCCCAACCCCGTCTAGCCAATTTGTTTTTATAAAATATGTTACATGTTACTATAAGGAAAAATTTTTAAGAAAAAAAAAGAGAAGTTAATAATTTTTTTAAATATCTATAATTAAAATTTTTCAGAAAAATAAAGCATTAATAAAAATATTAAAAACCAATTTTTTAAAAAATATTTAAACCGCCCAAAGGCCTGCAATAAAATTGTCTAAAGCTTTACATAACATTTATGCAAAAAAACCAAATATTGCCCCCTAGCAAAATCCTGACTACTTATGTCTAGTTCAATGACATAATAATGCCTGCATTGACAATTCATATATCTAAATGTTTGTCAATACAAATATAAACAATTTGCCTTAAAATCTTATAAAAGTTTTTCTTAAAAAAAATCGTTTATTTATAATAAGAGATATTATATAGGAACCATCATAGCGCGTATCAACGACGCTTCAAGATGCATTTTATGAATGAATAGTCGGTCTAGGTAAGTAATATATGTCGTTAGTCTTGTCTTAAGTCTAAAGTCTATCATTGAATAATCGTTTTACCTTACGAAAAGATTTTTTAATTCAAGCACTGGAGGGCAATTAAAATTCAGTCATTATAATTTTTTCAAAAAATATTATCTATTCTGATTGTTTTCTATCTGCCAAACGGATTGATGGAATGAAATGCACCTTAAAACACTACATATTATATTGGCAGCCTTAAATATTATGGTAAAAGTTCGTACTTCATGATAATATTATTCATAATCGCCTAGGCCAGGTTCTAGATTTTAAAACAATAATTTTTTGCTATGTGTTGTAAATTATAACATTTTTTTATTTTGATTTTTGATATATTTTTTTTTACATGATCATTAATTTTTTTACGATGAAAATTTCTTTTTTAATACAATTTTTACTTTATAATTTTTCATGATTGGTTTTAATGATATAAAACTTTGTAATTTTTATGATTTAAATTTTAAATAAACGGTTTGAATTTTTACTCAAGTTTCAGTTCCGTGTTTCTTTAGTTAATCTTTCTGAGTTAATTCTTACTTTAGAATTTCGTTATTTTTAGTAATTTTTTTGATATAGTTAACATTTGAATCGTCTTTGTTTCATTTTTGACAGTTGTTGACCGCGACTACCAGGATAGTTTCGATTCTAGGGTTATTCGGTATTTTAAGGTAAAAAATATTTTATTTTATATTTTGTATCTCTACTCAGAACACAACGCAATCACCTTTTTGTGTAAATTTTTAGAAATTTAACACGGCCGTTTTAAAGTAATATAAATTTTTCATATAATGAGATGGGCTTTATATTTAATTTTGATATTGAGCCTAGCTTCTTTAATAAAATTTCGGAGTATCCGAGTAATAATTATCAAGATTTGTATCAAATGGTTGATAAATTTGATGTGAATAGTTCATTAGTGACAGTTTTATTGTTGGTCATACTGTATGTTATATATATTGTAATAAAATTTTTGTTTGGAAAATGTACGCTGGTTGCGACCAAAGTATATGGTAATTGGAAAATAGACACTCCGGTGTCGGCTGATTGTTGGAAAAAGATTTCGGTCTTGGAAAGTAGTTTAAATGGAATTTTAAATGAAATCAAGAACGGCAGACCTGAAAAGGTGGAAACGATGAAAGATAATAACGATGATCGTTTGGATAGTGTGGAGAGATTTATAGTTATCCTCCAGGAATTGAAAGAATTAAAAGAAGTGATTAAGATTATATATCAAGATATAAATACGTTGGTTATGGCGAATAGTAATATTAATAAAGGCCAAATACGTGGTCCGACATGGACAAATGGAAAAAATATTTCCATTGAAAAAAATGGCTTTTCAGGTCATAAGAAAATTTTAGAAGATTTGATAAAATTATTTTTTCTTGTTGACATTAGTTGAAATTATTTTCTAATATTAAATGTATTTGACTAAAATTTAACAATTATATAAATAAATTTTTATAAAATTAATATTATTTTTTAAATATAAAAATTTAATTTTCGTGAAGGTTTTCCGTTAAAGAAACTGGCATTAGAAAATTATGTTAGAAAAATTTCTGGTACTAACACGAATAAATTTGATGTTTTACGATCGAATTATGGCAAATCCCGATTGTGTTTTAAATGTAACAAACCGGGACATGTAGCCATAAACTGTATCAAAAATTGACTATATGATTGCAAATGTAATCATATAGTAGGTAGGAGATCGGGATGGAAAAATGATAATAAAGTAAATAACCATGCTGAAATGAGATATAATTCTCGTAAAAGCAGTGGTTATAACCGAAATTTTTTTATTCATGATGATAAAAATAATAAAGATTCTAATGATTTTAAATGGGAGAAATATCCTAGGGGTATTGTTAAATATTCCGATGAAAGGAATATTAATACTTTCAGATGGGAAAAATATCCCAGTTATATTGCAAGAAAAAATATGAATATTGTTAAGGAACCACTAAATTCCGAGTTGAATTTATGTTCAAATGAGAATTCTCATGAAACTGATGTTTCAAATGAGATTAAAATTGATCAGTCAATTAAAACATATGATATTTTAATGACTGAAAGATTAGTCGAACCTTGTCCTTGTCCCAGAGTTACCGTAAGAGTTGACTCGAGGGATATTGACATGTTGTTCGACACAGGGGCTAGCATTTCTATAATGTCTGGAAGAAATTATTTTAAGTATTGGCCTAAAGGTAAACTTGAAAAAGAATCTATGTGTGTCACACAATTTGATGGGTCTGAAATAATAGTTTTGGGAAAAACTAAGTTGTGAGTAAGTCTTCATGATACTACATTTTTTCTAGATTTATGGGTAGTAAAGAAAGATGTGGAAACCATCATGGGATGGGATTGGATTGTTCAGTTGGGTCCTTTCAATAATTATTGGAATATTTTTGCAATACATAATGGTTCAGTCCGAGACGAGACTAAACCTAAAAATATTGCTCGGAAAAAGATTCATGAAATAGAAGGGGTAGATTTCACCGTAAAACCAGATAATTCAACCCCTAGTTCCGATAAATATGTAAATTCCACAGAACTTATGATTGAAAACAATGCCAGCATTGATGAAGACCCAATGGTTGCTATTGATATTCCTGACTTACATAAAATGCGTGAAAATATTTCTCGTTTAATGAGGAAGTATGAAATAATTTTCGAAGACAAATTAGGTTGTCTTAATGATTATCAAGTTGATATAAAATTAAGGGAGGGATTTTCACCTATTTTCCTACCGTGTCGACGAGTTCCTTTTGAATGGAAAAAGGAAATTGACGCAGAATTGGATCAGTGGGTTAAAGATGGCATTATTGTTCCAGTGGAATATAGTGTATGGGCAACCCCGTTGGTACCGGTTAAGAAATCAAATGGTCAATTGAGACTCTGTGCTGATTTCAGAGTAACCGTTAATCGATGGGTAGCAGAAGTTAAATATCCTTTACCCCGAATTGAGGAAATTTTGGCCCAATTGAAGGGAGCGAAATATTTTTCAAAGGTTGATTTTTCGTCAGCCTATTTACAATTACCTTTGAGGGAGGAGATTCGTAAATTATTGACGATCACGACTCCCAAAGGGTTGTTCGCTTTTTGTAGATTACCATTTGGGTTAAGTGTGTCAGCGCCTATTTTTCAGCGCACCATGGCGTCCGTTTTCCAAGGACTAGAGGGTGTATTTTATTACATGGATGATGTGCTAATTACAGGGATTTTAGAATTTCGTTATTTTTAGTAATTTTTTTGATATAGTTAACATTTGAATCGTCTTTGTTTCATTTTTGACACTATGTTTAGATATTTCATGAAAATACACAAAACCTAACATTGTCCAACGTGGAGAGTCACAAGTAAAATGTTTCAAAAAATCAAAACCTGCACAATTCAGGTAAAAGTGCACACATATATTGGTGCAAATAAATAAAAATAAGAAATTATTATTTACTTAGGTATAACTAACTAGAAAAGAAATTAGGGATTTGTGAGATCTTTTTTTATTTAATAATTTTTGCATACTTTAATTTTGTCCCCTTCTCACTTTATAATATGGATGGGGTGTTTCGGTCCGGCCTAGGTTTTATATATTTAGACCCGGCCCGGATTTTTTTTAAAATATATTATATTCATTTTTAATTTTTATAGCTAGGCGATTAGAAATAGGGCCCTGCCAGGATATTTTTTAAAAAAATTTTAAGCTCGGCTCGGGTATATTTAAAAATAAAAATACGGTCGGGCCCATGTACCCGGTCAGGTGTAGAACCGAGCATGCAGGTTTCTGTTAAATATCATTAATTTCAATTTAGGAATGATTATTAATATGCCTAAATTTTGATATTAACATTTTATGGTTGTTTAAAGAGAGAAATTCGTGGTAATTTGAGTGGATAAATTTGAATGTAAATCAAATAATGTTTTCTGTGAGTTTATTCGTATCCCAGTAGTATCAAAAGTATATGTATCATAAATAATATTTTTAATATATATATCTTAATTCACATAATAACATGTCACTATATCACTGAATCATAAATAATGTATCACTGGATCATAAATAATGTATCACTGGATCATAAATAATATAAAACTATATCATAAATAATACATGACTGTCTAATTCAAAAGCCTATCTTCTTTACATATCTCTTTTTGTCAACAATTTAAATTTGTTTAAATGAATCAATATAAAAATAATAAATAATTAATCAATCATTTTAAGTTACGCAAAACGAAAATAAAACAAAAATGTTATTTATTCAAGACTGAATTTAAGTTAACTGATTAAATAATAAAAATAAAATTGTAACACGAACGACAACGGGCAAGCCGAACGTATAATGTCCATAGTTAAGAGTTGGTTAAAAAAAGAAAAATATGGACAAGGTAAATGGTGAATATTTTTCTTAACATATAATAATACAAAGACTGTCATAGGATCACCAGCAGAGATATTTTTAGGAAGAAAAACAAGAACAGAGTTAAATTTTTTAAAAGAAAAAGCAAAGCAGGTGGAACAAATAATAATAGATTGAAATGAAAGGTAGGAAAGTTATTATAGGTTTTGATGTTTGAAGGACCCAATAAAATGGAGCAAAGGTATAGTGACAAAAATAGAGGAAGAAATAAAATTGAAGTGAAGATAGAAGGACAAACCGGAACATGGGTGAGATATGTTAAACAAGTAAGACCAAGATATGAACTATAAAGAGAAAAGAAGTGTACGAAAAATTTGGGTGAAAAAAGAAAAGACTTTGGTTTCTTTTAAAAAACTAAATAGTGTAAAAAAGAAAAGACTAGTTTTTTTTTTGAAAAACGAAAAGATTGTGAAAAAGAAAGGACTTAGGTTTTTTTTTTGAAAAAGGAAATGTTTTTATTTGAAAAACGAAAGGGAAAATGTTTGGAAAAATGAAGACGGTGCAGATAAGTCAGGTATAGAAAGTTAAAGAATAAGTCAAGAAGAAAAAAGGAATAAGAGGGGATGGAATAATATATTAATAATTATTTTATTTTTAGATGGCGTCATATATAAGAGTATGAAATTATATAGTGAAAATAGAGATTAGAGTGATAGATGGCTCAACAGAGTCTAGAAATTGGTTAGAAGCAACAAGAGAATAAACACGACGATTTTACGGAGATAATTTATGATACTAGAAGAAGTCGATAAAAGATTCAAGAAGAACAGATAGGAACAAAGAGGATATCATACACATTGACAAGACCAAGAAGATGCAGGGTTTGCTGTGGAAACCCTCTGATGAGATTTTATTCGGAACATGTGATAGCAATAAACGATGAATCGATAATGGAAAGATAACAGGGAGTATCGCGTTTAATAAGTGAACAAGGAACAAATACGGGGCCGTAGGAATAACAAAATAAAGGGGAAGAATGTCGTAGTTATCATGAAGTTTTATATGCAAATTTTATTTGGTAAAGTTAATTGAAAATGAAAAAAGAAAGATCGATTAAAATTGTTAAAAATATATTAAATGTTTTTTCTTTTAAATACGTAAATGAAGATAATGTATATAGCTCGATTGCATTATAAAATAATTATTATTAACTTTTTACGTTTTGTATTAAATATAATAAAATTCAGTAATTCTGTATTTGTTTCTATATAATAAATTAATTCTTTAGTTTCTTAATTGCAATCTGTGTCATCGTTTTAAATGATAGAGTTATCCATTTTCTTCCGTTCTCTCTTCTTCTTGCAACCTCCGCTCTATCGGGTCTGTTATATAAAAAGAAGAGATTGAGTGCTTTATTTTGAAATTAGTGGGAAAAACATGATGTAAAAATATTTATTAAATATAACAATTGTCAAGCAAATGCGTTTAATATTTAAATTTATTATAATTTTAAAAAAAATCGTAAGCTTTTAATCAATTGATTGATCTAGCGAAAATTTAGGTGGGATGAACGCATTGATAAAATTATTCTTACATTGTTAGAAAAAAAGAATTGTTTTATTATAAATCAATTAATAAAGAAGCTCATTTATAATTATATTATTTTACAAGTTTCTTAAACCTAGTAATATGTATTAAAATGTGATTTTACAAGTTTCGATTTAAAAATCGGCAATAAAAACTTATTTTTAATAAACTAACTCCCTATCATTATTTTAATTCATTTATAAAAATGTATTTTTACGTTTAAGCTTACAAAAGTTCAAAATAATTTTGACCTTTAAAATGATAATTTAATGTATAAAAAAAATCTCAAACAGGAAAATATTGGCTTGAATTATTTTTACATTATTTTTTATGTATATTTTAATAATCATTACGCTTAATATGTTTAAAAAAGTGGCTTCGCTAGAACTCATCATTTCAGCGTGAAAAGAATCTTTTTTTAACGTGTTCAAGGAAGAGTTAGCAAAAAAAAATTTTTTAATGCACGTTTGAATTAAAATTTAGGTCTGCTGATCACACTACTTCAATGCATAAAACACTTAAGGATAATTTTAAAACTAATATTTTTTTTCATCTGCATTTTATTACTCTAATTATTATATAGCATTGAACTTGAAAAATATATTGTTTTATAAAAAAAATCAAAATTAGCAAAATAGTTTTTATATTTTTATGTAGATTAAAAACAATGTTAGGTCCCGATATTAAAAATTTTACACCTTCGTTAATTTATATAATAAATTATATATCTAATTTTAAAGTGATCATTTTTAAAATAACTATCCTAGATATAAAAAGTTGATAAATTAGTAATTATTGTTTGTCTTAATTTTTTTTTCGATAGGAACGAAATATAAACATAATACCTTTTCTGCCAAGGTTAAATAAAATAAATTTAAGAAATTTGTCCTATCTGCAGTTAAAAAATATAAAATAATTTTAGAAAAAACAATTAATCGAATTATTTGCCAAGTAAAATATGATTAAAAATTTCTTTTACTAAATACAACCAATTATGGATTGAAATTTTATGTAACCGTTATCCTATTATAACTCAATTCAATTTAAGTAGATTTTTCAAGACGACTGGAAATGTTAGGAAATTATTCAATGATAATTATATTCGTGATCTTATATGAAAGTAAAAGTGAATATTTTTTTTCCTGGATCAATCATATTTATTATTATATAATGTTATAACTCCCATCGATCAATATTACAGAAAACTGGTTTTTTAAACAGCATGAATAGGGATACAGAGAAAGAGGGCATTTTTTTAAACACATGTTATTTTAGAATAAATGATACATTACCTCTTTCACTAATAATGTGATATATACATATAAACGTTTTAAGAAAATATTTCATATGAAAATTACTTGCATTTAAAATTATTTACTAGCTAAATATTTTGTAATTTTTTCAACGATGCACTTAGTTCATTAATTCTTTTGATTATTTTAAAAAAAAATTTTGTATAAATTTTTTTCTGCTAGATGGCGCTTATGACAAAAATTATATAACAATTAAAAAATATTTTTAATGCAATTATGGGTCGTTTCTTATATAAATATATATTTACAATAATAAATAAACTTATATCAGCCAATGGCAGTGATGTTAGAAACCTCAATTCGTCATATATTTAAATATTATTAAATAAAGATTTTTGCCTAAAATATTACCTAAGCCTATAGGAGAGAGGTTGGACCCTATTTTGGGAAGATATAGAGGCTTAAGTATAAATTATTTTGCTAAAATATTGATCTAGTTTTTTTTTTTAAATCTGCTAAATCTAGCCTTTTAAAAACGCTATCCAGTAGTATAGGTAAAAATTTTAATTATCGACATTTGTATAGATACCTGTGCATCTCTAATTTATAAAAAATTATTAATAAATTTTCGGATCTTTTAAATCATTCAAAGCGTGAGCTGGATAATCTGTTAGAAATTGTGAAAGTAACTAAACTTTTATACATCAATTTGAGCTAATGAGGGTCACTTAATTTTATTTCAACCAAATCAATAGATTTAAATAAGAACTTGAACATTAGTTGTTCATATTTTTTCATGATAAGCCCCGTTACTTTGGTAAAAATTTAACAAAATAACAATTTTCTCTTACTAAATAACAATACACATTGGCGTACGCAGCGGGGGGGGGGGGGGTAGGGGCAGGGGGACAAATCCCTCCCCAACCAAAAAATGCAGATGCCGGATATATTTTTCAAAAATATTATTGTTTATATTTATTTATATTTGTTATTTATTCGTATCTCATATTAAATATATATTTAATTACATTTATTATCACATTTAACTAAGTTATTTTATCAATTAATTTCGATTTCAAGTTTTCCGGCGTAATATTTACTTATTATTTTCAAATTTTTAGTGGCGTAATATTTATCTACCATTTTCAAATTTCTAGTCAAATAATAATTATTTCTGAAACTTCTTGTCCAACAGTGAAAAAGAAATTGCAACTTTGTCCAACGCGATAGAATCTCTGCCATCAAGCAGTAACAGCTTTTAGGGAGTTAGAAGAGCCAATTATTTGCTATTACTGAAATATCACAATGGCCTGAAAGAAATATTTCCTCAGAAGCAAGAAAATTATTGGATTCAATGCTTATTCCAAATTTTATTTCTCAGTAGAATATATTATTTAATTATACAACTATTTTAAGTATTACTTTTCAAAAACATGACATTGACTCGATTAAGAAGATGAGAATAGCGGAGAGCATTTTATCAGAACTCAAGAAAATTAGGGCTAATGTTGATGAAGAATTTCATATTTTATATTTTATTGTTGAGTTAAAAGCAGACTATAAGTGTTTAATATTTGTCTCCCTCGACTTGTAGCAAGGCAAGCTCATCGTTAAAACATTAATATAGAATCAGTAGAAGAGTATATCTTAAATACAGATACAATTATAACCCAAATAAATGATTTTTTATTTCATTATGCAGCACTTATTAATCTGCAAATATTACTTCCACAAAAGCCTTCCCACTTTCAGATGGTGATAGAAAAAAAAATATTTGTTAGATTTTTATTATGAAGATGTTAAAGTATCTTATGATGCCTTACTAGCTGAACAATTATGTTTATAAAATTAACTATGGTTGATATAGTCCCAAAAAATTCTATGGATGCTCTGCATTATTTCAAACACATTTTAGATTAAATTCCCAATGTATTAAAAGGGTTTATAAATTCTTCCCATTAGTAAACTAATGAGAGAACATTCTCTTTTTTAAGAAGAATAACAGAGGCCTGCAGAAGTACCATTTGCAGGTCACGGCCCGGATTTTTTCTAAAGATTTTTTACGGCCTGGCCTGGGTTTTTTTAAAAAAAATTTTATGCCCAACTTGGATTCTTTTTAAAAATTTTCAGGCTCGGCCCGACTTTTTTTAAAATAAAATTTTAAGGTCTGGCCCGGATTTTTTAAAAATAAATTATATTTATTTTTAATTTTTACAGCTAATAATAACGATTTCAAATATAGGTGGTTTTAAAAAATAAATTATATTTATTTTTAATTTTTACAGCTAATAATAACGATTTCAAATATAGGTGGTTTTAAAAAATAAATTATATTTATTTTTAATTTTTACAGCTAATAATAACGATTTCAAATATAGGTGGTTTTAAAAAATAAATTATATTTATTTTTAATTTTTACAGCTAATAATAACGATTTCAAATATAGGTGGTTTTAAAAAATAAATTATATTTATTTTTAATTTTTACAGCTAATAATAACGATTTCAAATATAGGTGGTTTTAAAAAATAAATTATATTTATTTTTAATTTTTACAACTAATAATAACGATTTCAAATATAGGCTGTTTTAAAAAATACAGCCCGGATTGGGTGTTTTTTTTTAAAATTCAGGCCCGGCTTGGGTGTTTTTTTAAAAAATTTTGGGCCCGGCTCGGGTATATTTAAAAAAATTAAAATAATGTCCGACCCAGGGGCCGGGCATGCAGATCTCTGAAAAACATACCAAGAAGTACAACATCTGAAAGTAGATTGAAAGGTTTGGATCTTTTGAATATTCATAGACATTTGACGACAAGCAAGGATGAGATAATTAAAAAATTAGCTCAATCACAACGAAGATTGGATTTTACATTGTAAATATATAACATACAAAATACAATTATTCCTAAGAAACTTTTTGTGTAAAGGCTCAAAAAATTCAAATTTCTATTTTGGGTCATTTAAGTGATTCTTTACATATAATTTTTTTATAATTCACATTAATTTAAAATTGTGTATTAGAAATAGTTATTAGTCCTAATAAATTTATGCTTGATATTTTTAAAAAACAATAATATTTCTTAAAAAATTTTATCATCCCCCCCCCAGATTAAATTCCTGCGTACGCGCCTGACAATACAGGAAACATACTTAATAATATTAATATTGCCACCACCCCCACCCATTTGCAAAATTTTATGTATTGCTTGTGTTAAGAGTTAAACTCAATAAGAAACAAGAGACCTCAATGAATGCTTTTATCCTAAACACAAATATTCATAGAGATTTATATATTAATTTTCTTAGGCCACTTCCTAGTTTTTTTTTCAAAGCGGTTCCCTAGGCCCCTTTTCATCTTCATTTTTAATAAGCAAAAAATTAATCTCTAAAACAAAAAATAAATTATAAAATCAAAAATATCTTTTAAATTAAAATTATCTGGAAAACTCAAATTTTCTCATTCAACATTTTTAAAAAAAAATATTATAAAAAGGCACTTTCTTTTTACAAAGTGGCATTTAAATTTTCAAAAAAAAACACTATGATTTTGAAAATAGAACACTTTGTTATGAAAAAAGGCAATACATTTTAAAAAAAATACTATGATATTGAAAAAAGTTACTATGATATTAAAAATGCCTACTATGTTTGCTAAAGACCACTATATGAAGAGACTATATAACTAGAAACGTTAAATAAAAAAACATTAACTAATATAAAATATTATAGATATAGATTCTTTCTATTTAACTAATAAATACCTTATATAAAATTTATTTAACATAAAAACACCATCTACAGTGGTGTATTGTTGAAAAAATTGATGGGGGTGAGACTCGATTTTTTAATATTATCAAAAAATATGAGATATATATAATCGATTTTTTTTAAAGTATGAATATGAGTAATTAGATATATATTATCATATGCAAAAACTCACATTTTGGACAGTGGGATAATTTTTTTAACACTGAAAAGAACTTCCTAGGGCAGATGATAAGGAAAAGGGAGTAGGGCCTACGGTTATATAGGTATAGTTTATAATATATATTATAACAGTTCAACTGCGTATTTAGATATATCATAAAAATACCAAAATCGTCTGAAGGGAACAGTTATGAGCCTTTTTTTTAGTTTTTGTAATAGAACTTTATGATGAGCGCAAAAAAAATAAAACACTCTATTACATAAAGTTTATATTTTCTAAATATTATATAAAAATTTCAGGTATTATGATAGTCAATAATGAAAATAATTTCCAAGATCAAGTATTTTCGTAAACCATTTTAAATTATATATTTAATTAACATTTTTTTTATTTATATAATATATATGAAAACAATAGAAATTTAAGTAAGGATTAGCTGCGGCCTGGTTATCAAATCGGAGCGAACATGAATCTAGAGTAGTGTTGTTAAACTGCCCGATTTGGGTAGATTTAAAAAAACGGCCTGATTAAGACTTTAACCTAAATAGTACTATGTAATACCGGAGATTTTACTCATATATGGCTGAAAGGTTTGAATCTCTATTTGCCAAATCTTGAGGTTTATATAATATTTTGGCTAAAATCTTACTAAAATCTTAATCAGACCATTTTAAAAATCGATCCAAAACAACACTACTCTAAGGACTTATTCTTATGACAATGTTTTTGCGATAAATATTTTGGCAACTCGACCAAAATGGTCGGTTAATATTATTATTTAACTAATTTAATAATGGGAAAAAACTTGTATTACACTACATCACATATTTTATTTTATTGTAAAGTGATAAGACCTGTAGCCAGGAAGCTTCAGTTGAAGAGGGAGGGAGCAGTGGCGTAGCTAGGAATTTTTCTTAGAGGGGGTCCATACATATAAAAGTCTGGGGGGCTTCGCCCCCCAGGCCCCCTTTAACGGGCCTTCGGCCCTTTCCCCCGGCCTTCGGGGGTTAATCTTACAAATCATAACCATATCTTCTATAATATATAATAAATATATTTTTTTAAATGCATCAATAATATGTTATTATAATTTAGTAGATTATTCTCAATGACTTTATAATAATACTATCCAGAATAATTTCAATAGTAATATAATATCCTTCCACAAACATCAAAACCAGAAAAATATAAATACTAATGGCATTTATTTAATATAAAGTCACTTTTAAGTCTTTTGAACGTATAATCTAGAAAAAAGATTTAGCTCTGGGAGGGGTCCAAACCCAAAAACCACCCCCGTAGCTACGCCACTGGAGGGGGGGAGGTAAAATTTTTATTGGGAGCAATATATTTTTTGGGTTTTTTTTATACGCCATTAGAAAATTTGTAGACAAATTTTTTTGAAAAGTCTTCAATTGACCATTGTCTACTTAGCTGAAAAATTGTAAATATTTCTCATCTTTAATCGTATATTATATATAAAATGTAATATTAAGACAACTGATAATTTCAGTAAAAAGGATGAATTAATGTTTCATATAACTTTAACTTCACATATAAAATTTTATTCAAAATAAAATTTATATTTTTATTAGTGGTTGATAAATTATGTAATAATGATGAATGTTTTCCTGAATAAATGAGCTCAAAATGAATATAGTCAAATAATTTTAGTTCCATTGACAAAAGTAGAAACGCTTCTAATTTGTTCTACTGAGATGCCGCCTAATTTTATTCGTTTTAGTTTGCTAAAGCTTTGTGCAATGCCTACTTTTATAATATCTACCGACCTGTATTCAAATATTCGTGTGGAAGTGAGATTTTACTCGATTTTAAAAAGCAAACCTAATTTATATATATATTTTGGCGAGCTTTTTGATTCACCAAATTAAATTTTTCATAATTTAAAACCATAAAAGTAAAGGTATAAAAAAATAAAAAATTATATAAAAAAAATCTCAAAATAAAAATTGTAAAAAGAACATGAAAATATTAATGATTAGTAATCTCATAATAATTATCGTACTAAAATAATCATTTTCTAAAAAATTTAAATTTACATAGTCTATAATATCTCTTCTAGTAAAAAATTTACCAAATTACATTATAAACATTCATATTATATGTCTAATATAAATTATCTCAAAAAAACTTTAACCAAATAAATTCTCCATGTAAATATACGAAAAATTAAATTTACATATACATGAACATGGATATTATAACATATCACATCACAACAGATATAATATAAAAATAATTAACCTTTGTTTAAAAATTCATAATTTAATGAATGTAGAAAATTAATTATATATATTAAACCAGGGACGAGAACCCGAACCCAAACCCTGAATCCGAACCCTCAATATTTCGCCGAACCCAAACCCTTTTTTAAAATTTAGGGTTCAAGTTTTTTTTTAATTTTATTAAATATATTTTTTTATTTTAAACTTTCATTTTATTTTTTTTAAATTATGTTAAAAATAATATAATATAAAAAACATGTAATTTACGATTTTTATTTATAAAATAAAAGATTTCCTATTTAAAAAGAGTTCTTTTTCAAAACAATAGTTTTTAAAAATATTAATTTTAAAAAAATATTTTTGGGTCATTTTTTATGTAATATTTTTTGTTATATTTAATAATTTTTTAAATGGCATTGTATTATATCTTCGGTCTAGAATTGGAGTGCTCCACTTACCCAAATGTTTAATAAGAGAAAATCAACATTAAAGTTTAAAATTAAATATAGGAAAAACTTATTGATTAATTTTGACAATAACTTTAGCAAAAATTTATATTTTTTAATCTAGTTTTTATTTTTATAAATATTGGGAATAAATAAGTTATTATCTTCTAATTCAAAAATTTTAATGTTTAAAATGAGAAAATCAAATATAGGAAATATTTATTTATCAATTTTGACAATAACTTTGGCAAAAATTAAAAATTTTTTAATCTAGTTTTTATTTTTATATATGCGTCAATGTGTTATTTTCGGCAATGTACACATTAGTGATCTGCATCGGGCCTAATTTTTCAAGCCCGGCCCGAAATTTTTTTATAAAGTTTTGCCCGGCCCGGCCCGAATTTATTTAAATATAGTAATTAATTATTATAATTACTCAAAATAAAAGATGTTATATGGCGTCTACTTTCTATAAATAAAATCACATATTTTTAATTTACATGAAAAATTCAACATAAAATTAATAAATTTAGATATATTTAATAAAATTTTTAAGGCCGGGCCGGATCTCTAGTACACATTGCCTGATTATTTTAGGCAATGTGTTACGGTGGTAGGCAGGGTGAATTAGTAATTTAGGCAAAGTGTACATTGCCTGGTTTTTTTAGGCAATGTATTATTTTTGTAATATTATATTATTAATAATATTTTATTTATTATTAATAATTTTTTAAGATTATTATTTTACTTAATTTATAATTTTTTTTAGATAATATAATTTGTTTTAAATATAATATTTTTATAAAATGATTTTTGATTGCTAATTTTTAATATTATTTTTTACGTATTTTTTCCTGATATACCTTTTGATCGCTAATTTTTAATATTATTTTATTTTTAAATATTATTTAAGATTATTTTTTACGTATTTTTTTCTGATATATCTTTTGATCGCTAATTTTTTAGGTAAACTTATATAAAAATTTCAAATCGATATTTTTGAACTTTTTTGAATTTTTTTAAATTAAATAGGTAAAAATATTTATTGTAAAGATATTAAATTAAAATTTCAGTAAAGATGTACCATAGAAAAGCGACAATTGTCATAAGCGTTATTTTTTAACTTTTTTGAATTTTTTTATAGCAAATGAGTAAAAATATATATTGTAAACATGTCAAATTAAAATTTCAGTGAAGATGTACCATAGAAAAGTGACAATTGTCCTAATCTATATTTTTGAACTTTTTTGAGTTTTTTTAAAGTAAATAGGTAAAAATATATATTGTAAACATGTTAAATTAAAATTTCAGTGAAGATGTACCATAGAAAAGTGACAATTGTCATAATCGTTATCTTTAAACTTTTTGAATTTTTTTAAAATAAATAGGTAAAAATATATATTGTAAACAAGTTAAATTAAAATTTCAGTAAAGATGTACCATAGAAAAGTGAAAATTGTCATAATCGTTATCTTTGAACTTTTTTGAATTTTTTTAAAATAAATAGGTAAAAATATATATTGTAAACAAGTTAAATGAAAATTTCAGTAAAGATGCACCATAGAAAAGTGACAATTGTCATAATCGTTATCTTTGAACTTTTTTGAATATTTTTAAAATAAATAGCTAAAAATATATATTGTAAACAAGCTAAATTAAAATTTCAGTGAAGATGTACCATATAAAAGTGACAATTGTCATAATATATATTTTTGAACTTTATTGAGTTTTTTTAAAGTAAATAGGTAAAAATATATATTGTAAACATATTAGATTAAGAATTCAGTGAAGATGTACCATAGAAAAGTGGCAATTATCATAATCGTTATCTTTGAACTTTTTTGAATTTTTTTAAAGTAAATAGGTAAAAATATATATTGTAAACATGTTAAATTAAAATATAAGTTATTATCCACTTCTAACTCAAAAATTTTGAAAATGTCGAGTGGAACACTCCAATTCTAGACCGACGATATTATATATAATATATTATAATTATGATATTTTTATGGCGATACTAATTAAACTAAAATTTTTTAAAAAATGATGTTTCTATTATTTTAACTAATTTTAATAAGTCATTATTTTTCTGGTCTCCGAACCCTGAACCCACCTGAACCCGAACCGGGTAAAGATTTTTTACTGAACCCAAATCCGAAATCGAACCCATTTTTTTAGAAGGATGGTTCTCGTCCCTGTATTAAACAATTTTTATAATAATATATAATAAAAAAAATAAGTGATAAGAAATTTCCACAATATGGAGCATTTAAAAAATTTAAATATATATATTTTTATATAACAAAAATAGCGATTTAATTTATAACAGAATATGAATATATATTTTTTAATATAAAATGCATAAATTAAAATTAAGGTAAAACTTTTTTTATTTTTTTGGAAAAATAGATAAATTGATAACTTACAAAATGCAAGAAAAATAACCTCACATAATTCATAAAAACATAATTTGAAAAAACAGGAAAATAGGTTTAATATAATGAAAAAAAAATTATTGGCATAAAAATATTATTTTTACAATTAATTTATTTTTAATATTTATTTTATAATTTAAGCTTTCTTTTCTCTCGAGATGATGAAATAAAATGTTTTTATATCCAGGAACTATGAGTTTAATAAATATTTGGAAATGACTAAGGGATCCTAATTCTTGATCTAGCATATGCTGTTTAAAAGATTCTCTTTTAACTTCATGGCTCCCTAACTTAAAAGAGCCTTATGTTAATTGGAAACCTAGATGATTTTAAAAAAAGATAAGCATTTTGATTCAAAGTCACATCATTCCATATAATAATGAAGTGATGATCAGGAATAAAGATAATAGAAAAAAAAGGAGTCGTAGCTAATAATATTATTTATGTAAATTAAAAAATAGTAAAAATAATGTTTTAAAATAATAATATTAATTAAAATTATATTTTTACTCGTGATAATATCATTAATGCTTTAATTCATTCAAAATAATCATTATAAAATTTATATATATATAATATACTTACAATTAATTGTTATAGTATTTTTGAATTAATTAAGGTATTGGATTAAAAGAAATTTATAGCCATTTAGATTTCGCGTATATTTTGTTAATGGAAAAATTTTTAAATCCTGTAAAAACCTTTTTATTTAATTTGATAAATGAAAATTACCAGAATTGTGATAATTTGCAGACGTTACATAAAAAGATTCATTTAAAAAATGTACACTGCAGAGACATGAGTATTTGTTTGGTTTAAAAATTCTCTTTTACCTGCATGGGTTCAAAAGAAATTTATGGAAACCTAAATAATTAAAGAAAAATTAATAATAATTTTGATTCAAAGCCACACCCTATCTATATAATAGTGATCAGGAATAAAAATAATAGGAAAAAAAGTCAGAGATATTAACAATCTTTAAATTAAAAAATAGTAAAAAATAATATTAATTAAAATTATAGAATTATATTTTTACTCATTATAATTCAGATTTAACTTATTTTCATTATATTAAGATTGTTAAAGTAAAAAAATTTCAGAATGTAATTATTAGTAAAAACAAAAAATATATAAATAAATGCTTATACATATAGAAAGATACATCCTTATTCTTGCTGAACAAAAATTTTTTACATGAATTTTAAATTTATGTCATTTTATATCGTAAAATAAGCAGCTATTCAAATTTTTTAAATGTTCTATCATGCGGTTTATTATTATTATAAAAATTGTTTAATATATACAATATATTTAATTTTCTACATTCATTAATATGAATTTTTTAAAAATTAATTAATTATTTTTATATTATATCTTTTTGAAAAATGTTATAATCTTACAATTTATATTTATATACGATTAAAATAAAAATAAAAAAAACCTAAATAAATGTAATATTTAACGTTAAATATATTATGAACATGGACTTATTAAAATAAAGGTTGCTGCTTTGCAAATCGTTGCCGAAAGACTTTTATAACATCATAGAATTGAGCGATGAACAACCTATATTAATACAAGTCCCTGCCTTTAACGAATGGTCAAAAGTTGTTCATGCGGGGTATAAGTTTGTATTTGAATTTGAGACTATTCAAAATTTGGTACGTAAGACAAATAAAGCATCCCATCCTAATAAATTGAAAATCTTTGGAAAAATGAAGTACCTAAGCACTGCCGATCATTGTTTATGACAATGCCTTAAGGCTATTCGTTATTAGAGCTAGTTATCATCAGGCCTAATTTATCAAGCCCGGCCCAAAATTTTTTTAAAAAGGTTTTCCCGGCCCGAACCCGACTTTTTAAAAGTTTTGCTTCCATCCGAACCCAAATTTTTTTTTATTTGTTCTGAAATAAAAATTATTTGTCCTTCAGAATTTATTTAAATATACAAATTAATTATTATTTTTTTAGTTTTTTACTATTAGCTTTATTTTTAATTTTTTATATAACATTTTGTATTACAAATATCTCAATAAACAATTTATTTAGTATTTAATTATTTATTTAAAGTATAACTATCAAAAATAACTATAAACTAAACAGATAATAATTATAATATTAAATTACACAACTATAAATTATTTTCATATTTATATTTATCATTTTAAAATAATAAAGCATCAACATTTTCTTGTTTCAATCTATTTCTTCTGATAGACTTCCAATCTTTGAAAAAGTTCGCTCTGATGTTGTGGACACTGCAGGAATTGTTAGAATCTTTTTAGGAAATGCTAGAATCTCTCTAGCCAATTTTGTTATTTTTGGAAATATATTTTCATCTTTACTCCACCATTTTAATATATCTTTTTCCGGATCTATATTTTCTGTATTCTCTTTTATATTCAAATTCATATAAACTTCGAACTCATCTGTTTCCTTTTTTTGATATTCCTCCTCATTGTCCTCCCATCTTTCATAGTCATTATCTAATATATAAAAATAATAGATAGAACAATTTTAACAATTTAGAAATTAATGTATCTTTAGATCTTTTAGGAGATTCGACAATTTGAGAAACGCCTTGTATATCCAAATCTATAGTATCAATTGAAGATTTACAATATTCTTCAGAATTAATTACATTCTTGAATTAGTTCTCTACTTCTAATCTTTCCATGGATGAAAACATTCTTAATTTTCTATATTTATTGCATAATATTTTATGCAAAATATCGATTTTAAATTTATATAATAAAATATTTTTAATTAGTTTTTATTTGTTTTATTTCATTGTTTTGATAAAAATTATCATTTAAATCCTCGTGAGATCACATTTTTTCATTTATCTCGAATTTTTGAGTATAGTATTCTAACTTTTCTTTTTTGTTCCCCCGCTTTAATATTTGATCTAACAATCCTCGAGGTTTAATTTTTAGCAGTATTTTGGAGGGACTGTTTATTTTCTGCCCCCAATGTATTTCAGTAATTGTAGAGAAAAAGAGCTAAATTTGTTTCTAAATACCATTCATTTCTTTTATTTATGTTCTATTTAAAAGGTCGAACTAAATGTTCGGCCATGCCGTTAGTCTAAGCATGGTAGGGACTTCCATGCACTAAATATATTCCGTTTTTTCACAAAAATCATTGAATTCTTTACTGCTGAATTGTGGCCCGTTATCCGAAACGATTATCTTAGGAAATCCGATTCTGGCAAAGATATTTCTTAATATTTTTCTCGTGCTTTCGATGGTTGTGTTAATCATGGGAATTATTTTTGGTCAGCATCTGCTATCATCTATCACTAACAAATAATGATGACTTTAAAATGGTCTAGCATAATCAATATGTACTCGGTGCCATGCTTTTGATGATTTTGGCCAATTTTCAATTGATGTCTTATGAGGCATATCATGTAGTTCAAGGCATTCTCTACATCTTTCGACCCATGTTTCTATATCTTGGTTTATATTGAGCTATTGTTTTGCCCTCATCTTCATTTTTACCATTCTAATATGTCCTAGATGTATCATGTCTAACACGTTGTTTCAGTATAGTTGTTGTATTATCATTTTAGTTCCACAGTAAAAAACCTCTCTCTGTTGCGATTTCTTCTCTTCTTTGGCTATACTCCTTTATGACAATCCGTCTGTTGTATACCTGTATACTTTAAAGTGTACCTCATCTTGCAGTGTCTTTCTTTCAATTTCGTTTGCATTCAAAAGTGTTTATTCTCCCACCTGTATTTGATCGTGTGTTTCTTTGATATTGTGGTTCTTTGTATAGGTAATCGAGATAACATGTCATCATTGGTTGTTTGACGACTACTTTTGAATTATATTTCAATTGGTAACCTGCTAATAATAAAGCTTTTCTCTGTATTGTGGCAGTGGATGTTGTTGGTATATCTTTCTTGGATGAAATAAACTCATTAATGACGTAGTCTGTTTGTAATGTGAACTTTTTCCCATAAATTCTTTGAATTTTGTAACCCCAAATATGATGGCAAGAGCTTCTCTTTCTATTTGAGTATAATTTTTCTCGGCTGCATTTAGTGTTCTTGATGCGAATGCAATTGGTCTCTTCTTTTCCCCTTCATGTGATATTATTGCCCCAATTACTAAGGCTAACGCATCTGTTGCTAGTATAATGGGTAATTTAGGATCATAATTTTGTAATATTGAAGTACTACTAATTTCTTGCTTTATTTTCTTATACGCGTCTTTGCAATCATTTGTCCATCTCTAAACTACTACATTTTCTAAATTAATAATAGTTTGACTTTGTCTTCAAAATTTGACATAAATTTTGAATAGATGTTGCTGATCCTAGAAGTGACATTAATTGTTATAAGTTTATTGATTCTGGTTATTTTTTTTACTTGCCTTAGTATTTTTTCTGTAGTTGTAATCCCGTTTTTTGATTCATTGCGTCCTAGGTACTCGATATTTTGTTTGAAAAATTTACATTTTTCTATCTTTCGCTTGATATCATTTTTGTATAGACATTTTAGTACAATCTGTTTCATGCTTCTCTTTATTTTCCCCGGCTATTATAATATCATCTACTAAACTTTTCAATAAATTCTTGATGGCTCGTTGAAATATTGCTGGAGAAGACGATGTACCAAAAGGCAGTCTTGTATATTTAAATAATCCTCTAACCGTATTGATTACAAGATATTTTTAAAACTCTTACCCCACTTTAATTTAAAATAGGTATCTGAGAGATCCAATATTGAAAATTCCTCTCCTTTTCCCAAGGTGGCTAAAAAATCTTGGATTCTTGATATTGAGTATGAATCAATATTAATATTTTGATTTATAGTTCTTTTAAAATCCCTACAAATTTTTAATGTTTTTTTATCTTTCTTTTGACCGATTACTATGGTGAGGCATAAAGTGAATGATTAATTTTCTCTATTACTCCTATTTTTATCAATCTGTCTAAATCTTCTTCAACTTTTTCTTTTAATGCGTGATTTACAAAAATTTGGTTTATCGTTTTTCACTGACTTAAAATCTCAAACAGCCCAATTCTTTGGTAAATAATGGATGAAATTCATTTTATTAATGTTATTTATTTTTATGGTCTCTTCAGGTATTTAAGTCATCTTTGGAAATTTAGTTATCCAGTTTACCAATTAGATTTTTTGTATATCCTTTTGTAATTATGAGAGGTAGTTTTAATGTTCTTCTTTTATATTGTACTTTTACTATAGTCTGACCTAGTAGTGGTATATTGGTATCTGTAGAGCTTTTAAATTTTAGCATTTAATTTGTTAATCTAGGATGATTAATTTTATTTTTCCAATCTATTTCGTTTATTATGCTTACCCCAGCTCCAGTATCTAATTCCATTCTGATATCACTGTTGTTTATTTTGATATGCACCCAAAATTTTAGATTACATTTATTTGTTGTATTATCAATAAAATTCACTATTTCTTTTCTACAGACTCAAGCAATGTGCCCAATTTTGTTGCATTTATAATAAATGGTATTCTTTAAAGGAAAATTTTCCCTTCTATGGTTTCCACCGCATTGGCAGGGATTTGGTTTTTTATAGCTCAAATTATAGTTATTATATTGTTTTGCACTTAAATTTGAGATGAATGAAAAAATGTGGTCGCGCATTTACAATAATAAAGAAAAAATGGGGAAAAGCCATTATTAAAAGCATACGCGGATCACTACGATATAAAGTAAGCATAGAGGGTAAAACGATTATAAGTCATATTGATCAGGAAAAGAACTAAAAATATATTAACCGAAGAGTAAGAAGTGGAAGAGAGAACCAAAGAGATAGCAAACAAGCAGGAAAAAAATAACGATGAAATGAACATAAAGGAGAGGTAGGATAATACATGTCAAGAAACTGAAAGAACTATCACACAAAAGCTAAAAACTAGGTCAAGATCGATATCTTAAAAGAATACGAACGAAACCATTAGATTAGGATAAAAATTAAATTGTTTATTTTATTATTATTAACTTTTTTATTATATTTTTATTATCTGTTCATCTTCTAACTGATCAATTGTAGTTTCATCTTTTAGTATTAATTTTGTATCTTTAAAGCTGTTTCTACCGCAGTATCTATTTGAATAGCCTTATTTATATCTAAATCATCCTCGGATAATTATCTTTGTTATATAAGCCATTGATAATTTTTGAAGATTCTGTATATAGTCTATTAACCTTTCCTCATTTTTTTTGATTATATTAATAAAAATTATATCTCTCTCTATATATTTTGGGATGAAAAAATTTTATCAAAATATTATATATTTCTAATATCTCTTTTTCTCCCGGACTATCAGGTGCACATAAATTTGGCAGTATTTTATAAGTATTAACCCTATCTATTGTTGTTAATAACAGGTGATTTTTCTTGTAATGATGTTAACCTTGGTGTGTTTTTAAATTCATTAAATTCCGTACCAATCTTTGTAACACAGGTTTAAATCCGTTAGACCTTTAATCGACTGCGATTTTTAAAGTATATTTAGTTCATATTTGTACTATTTTCAACAGATATTTTTGTATTTCCGCTAACATATATTAATAGTAATTTCAAATATATTTTTATCATAAAATCTATTATTTATGTGTATACAAATTCACAAGATGATACCAAAATAATATAAACATTTTACAAAAATAATAAAATAAACAATTAAATTTATAACAGCTTTGTTTAAAATACACTAATTATTAACAGAAATAAGGGTTTGATCTATATTAGGAGAGATCATTTTCAAGGATTGTTACTCAAAAGTATTTCGAAGAATTGTTTTTAACAGATATGAGCTGCAATTTAATCTAATATATTTTCCTGGAGCTTTAATGATATTATATCCTTAAGATATAAATATTATATTTTTCACTTGATCAAGAATTATTCCAATCGCGGCAAAATTTTGTAGCAATTCCTTATGTATGTTCTCTGCGGGTTTTCTCTCTTCTTTAAACTTACTAGAAAATAAAGAAACCGTTAAATAGAAAATTTACTTGAAGGAATCTGTCCATATATTAGTGGTAGCTGAGTAGTTTTATCAAATAATTGACTATTTAATTTATTCACTAAATTTCTAATTTGATCTGCCACATTGCACTTCTTGAAAAAGTAGTTGTATGGAAAATAATTTCTCTACAGTCAATATTATTGTAAATAGATCCAATTCAAATAAAATGTTGAGCCATTTTCATAAAGCCCTCTCAGGTATAGAGTCAAGAGCACGCATGTCTTAGGCGCAATAGTAGATCTTGGTATCACATATTTTTATTTTAATAGTTATGGAAATATTTTTATCTAGTTTTTTTTTGAATATAATGAGTTATTTTGGGAAAAGATTAATCGTCATTCTTAACTCACTTGTGACGTCTTAAGATCGCTTCGTCTTAGTATTCCTGAGTGGGGATTTGTCGGTTTCAGATCCAAACATGTTTTCATTTTTGTTCTTAAACGCTTTAAAATAATATAATAAGTGTATTATACCTTCAAATTTAGTCGAGAATTACTAGATATACTTTTATATTGTAATATACTTTTATATTTTTTACATTTAACATAGTCAATTTTATAAAATAATTTTAATTTAAATTTTAGAGAAAAAATTATTTTATAATTATTATATAAAAAAATTTAGCGCCTTATCTTAAAAAAAATTTAAAAAGTTGAATCAAATAATACGTGATATTAAGGGCACTAGCCCTAATGTCATAATCGGAGATATATATATAACAAGAAACGCTTAGTTCTCTCATGGAAAACCCATCTAACCAGGATAAAAGATGAGAAATAATTAAGAGAACCATCCACGTTTTTTGGGCAGGCCGCAGTTACCTGTGCGCGCAAGGGGCAAAGCCCCTTACTTAAACGCCCTTGGGAAATAAAAGGAAAGGTAAAAGGCCCATGCCCGATTAAATAAAATTTGATTATGGGAGGGTAATATTGGCTGTATTAATTTTACTATTAATTAGTATTGAGAGAAACCTTGAAATAATTAATATGAATAGATAATATAAATTTGGCTTATGATTGAATACAATAACATATTATTTAGATAATATTCATTCAAAGACTTACGTAGAGCAAAATAAAATCGAATAACCATCAAGACGAGTGTAAAATGTTAGGTTTAGGTATGCAAGAGAGGTTGTCTTGAACTAAATATGTAGTTTGATCGATTTGATCAAATCAATTAATCGGTAATATGTTAAATTTACGCCTCATAATACATTTAAATGGACATGTAAAATCAATATGACATTAACGCTTTTATAAACATTAAATTGAAATAAAACATTATTTTATAATATTTACAATCATTTAACACAAAGGCTATGATGCAAACTCTGAAATTGTACATAAAATAATTGAAGAGGATAAAAGGAAAGTCTGAACCCCCAAAAGGACGGACTATTTATATAAAGGGAAATTAACGGTTTATAAGGTAGTTGATTTAATTTAAGTAATTTATTAATGAAGCCTTTGTTTTAAATTAGGTGAGTGAACTGAGATAGGCTTATATTCATGTTTAGAATGTCTAATATAGTTTTGTTTAGCCAGTTATACTCAAAATAAAAAATATAACAAATAAAAATAATATGGCGCCAATTGATAAATTTGTTTATATTTTAAAATTTTATCAAGGCCTGACTCAACCCGGCCCGAATTTTTTGAAAAAATATTAGGCCCAACCCAGACCGATTTTTTAAAAAAAAATAGGCCCTGCTGGAAATCTCTAATTAGACAGGGTGATGTTTCTAAATGGCGCTTAAGTATATATCTGACAGATGTGATCTAACCTGCCTACCTATTTGATAGATTTATTATGACTTGATAAATGAGTGTAACGAAACTGGGAATTGACATGTAAAATGAGAAGATTACATTTTGCGTATCCATTCTTAGTATACCTGTCAATTCTCACTTTACCTGTCAATACTCAGCTTGTGACACCGTGACAAGTTATTTTTATGGCAACATAATTTAATTAATCTCTTGAGCTTCTTTCCTTCCTTTGCTATACTCATTTCGTTACTAACATATACAAATAGCTCGGGTGTAGTCCCACCCTTTTTACTTATATCTGGATAATAAGGTTTGTTGGTATCCTTGAGTAAAAAAATCGGCATAATAATTCTCGTACGCTCACATTTGGGTAGGTCTATGACCAACGTGCTATTAAAGATAAAGAAAGAAAATGGAATTTTTAATTTAGGTGATGAAATATTAAATAGTTCAAGGGAGAAGGCGATAAATAGTTCATGGAAAAAAACTACTCAAATGTTTATGGAAAGGCAATTAACTGGAACTTTTAATACCCATTTTGAAAAAGTCAAAACTGAATCTGAATCTTTTTTGAATTACTGCAAAATTAATATAGACATTTTTAATTATATTTTATCATTAATTAACTTACGTTTAAGACTAACTCCATCCAGCGTTATAGAATAACAAATGAAAAAAGACTGGTTGTTACTTTAAGGTTAAAAATAAGTCTTAACACAATTAAAACTATGACACCGGGGCGTCACTAGCTATCTAGATACTTTAACAGTTGTAAATTAATTAATAAGCATTTTAATTTCGTTAATAATTTTATCGCATGTTCTTTCTCTATAAGTACAATTTAAAAAAATGATATTCTTTCATATGAATATTTTATATTTAAAAAACCAATTATTCGAATTGAATGGAAATAGTAAATTTTATTTTCGTACATATAAGAATAGTAGTGTCTAACGAATATTTTATATTAATAACTGACGAATCGAATAATTTTTTATTATATACATTATTAATCGTTTTCGAATAATCTTTGAATATTTTTTTATTTTCACAAATTTTTTAGCTTATTGCCTAATATCTTATCATTAAAATTTCCAAAATTGTAATTAAAATTTTTTTTTCCATATTATAAGTGCAAGTGGATGTAAATTTTACCTCATATATATGATCCTATCCTATTATCTTATTTAATAATGTGTTATATTAACCTTTTTTAATTTTTTGCTTTCCATATTGAATCTTTATTGTCAAAGTATTTATAATTTTATAGTATTCTTTAAGTAATTGTATTGTATGTAAAATTGGCTTTTATGGGTTCTTCAGGAATAGATCACTGTTTGATCTTCATAGGCGCAGACAGGTGGGGGTAATCGAAAAGTTGCCTGTTCTCGTAAATAATATATTGAGCCAACGAAAATTTTCTCCCTACACAACCCCTCTTCTCCCGAATATGTACACTATAAACAATTTGAAAGAATAGTTATTAAAAGTTAATAACGAATGTAATTTAAATTTTTAGAACAAAACATTTTTATATTGGTTACTTTTTAAAATACTCATATATTATTAATTCACTATCTTTATGATTTCCTAAATCTAAAATGAATGCTTATTGAATAAAATTTCTTATATCAAACACTCCCGTAGAAAATACGTTTAGCACGGAAGCTGATTTTTGGAAAAAACAATTTATAACTCGTTATAAAGTCAACTACTCAAAATTTTATGATATATATATATTAGTGATTTTTTAAGCCGAATTTTTTTTAAAAAAGTTTACCGGCTAGGCCTAAATTTATTTAAATATAGAAATTAATTTTTATAATTATTCAAAATAAATGATATGTTATATGGCGTCTAGTTTCTATAAATAAAATCAAATATTTTTATTTTACATTAAAAATTCAACATAAAATTTATAAATTTAGATATATTAAAAAAAAATTCCAAAGCCAGGCCCGACCCTTAAATTTTTTAAAAAAATATTAGGCCCGGCCCAGCCCGTACCCGATTTCTTTTTTTAAAAATAGGCCCGAACTCGGCCGAAGCCCGTTTGGGCCTGGCGGGGTATAGGGCTACTTTTGCAGATCTCTAATAAAAATATACTATTTATATATTTTTTAAGTTGAAAAGCTAGCAACGCCACTGTCGTAGATAAAAAAGATCTGGAAGGGATGGCTCAATACGACAAACATGAATATAAATCTTATTGAGTACTAACTTTGTTATTCTAAAAATGCCAGATAGAGCACTCCATTTCTAAACCATGAGTCCATCTATATAATATACATGTTCTAAATATTTATCGTATTAGAAGTCTGCAATCGGCCCGGGGTGGTTGGTTATGCCCTTAGGATGGTGAATCTAGCTTTAAAAAAATTTTTCAAAACGGAAAAAACGAAGCCTAACCGCAGTAAAACTAAAGTCGAAAGAGAGCTGTACAAAGAGGTATACCAGGCCTGTTTATTGTAATAAGCCAATCGAACAGGCCTGCATATATATATTTGATCCATGTGCGAAATTAAATGACGTCTCAATTTTTTATATTTTTAAAATTTGTTTCAGAAAAATGTTTGACTGCTTAACGCGAAATATATTAATGTTCGATCCAGCTACAGGCCAAAAAATATTAGAACATTCACTTTTGACACATTTTCAAAACTATGGTTGTCATTGTTTCCCAAAAAGTACCAATTCAGAAACAAATATGACTGATGAGGCAGATAAGTAAGATAATTTTTTGTTAATTATATCGCAGTTTTTAAATAATTTAATAGAATTATAATCCTTTAATTAGATATGTACTGTTAGGATACATTTGTTAATTATTTATATTTAACAAAGATGTTGCTTAAGTAGGAATAAATGTTTGCAGAGATTGTTCCTAAATAATCCTGAATGCCACTATCTTCTAGACAACGGTGTTATAAAGGAGGAGCTATGGGTGTGTTTGGACTACACCACATCTTCACTATTCCCTACGTACGACATATACTGCGGTATATTTTAATTTAAATACCCTATTTTCTTTTTTTAAATTCTTTTTCGAGTGAACCTTCCTTGTTATTTATAAGAGAAAGTCAAATTTTAATTCAGAGCAACTATATTAGTTTCTGGTAAAGGAAGGCTCTATCCAGAAAAAGCGTACTAGTGACGTGTCCTGCTCTGAAAATAAAAGATAGGACAGACGTTTCTGTATTAACTCTGTTTTTTACTTCCTTTTTTTAAAACTTTTATTAATATTTTACTACCTTTTTATCGATTATTGCATTCCATTTTTCTTTTATTTGAGAAATTAAAACAAAATATTATTTTTTTCAAAATAAATCGGGTTTAGAAGAATCGAAAAATCACAAATGTGCGCAAGAAAGATGTCAATGCAATAGTTGTGCCGCCAGATGTTTGTCTAACTTTTTAATAAGCCAAAATAATCAGGGAATATTATTTAAAAAACAAGTATGCGCGGTTTGATATCTAAGAACAAAAAAATATACTTTCTTATCAATTTAAAAAAAATGATGTATACATAGATTTTTATACAAGAAATGATGCAATATTTTTCAATTATACAAAATAAATTTATTGATTATTTTTATCATCATATCTCCTTCTAGCACTAAAAAAATTATATAAGATTTTTAAAGCCTTTTTGCATATAAAAGTAAAATACTTGTATTATAGTGTATAGATTTCCAAAGTTCTTAAATGATTTAAACTAGAATATTACAGTCATTAATAATTACAATTACAAACAATATATTTTCGAGGATAAAAATAAAAAACATTTTTTTTCGGTCTTAATATATTGCATCTGTATTATGGTCAAGATCTTCCAAATTTTTCATTACCATGCCCATCACATCGTCTACATAGGAGTGAATAGTTAAATCGCTAATTTTATCCTTCATATATATGATATTAATAATATAAGGTTCAGGGTGGACAAATAAAAATTGAATAATCGAAAGATTTATTAAAATATTTTTGGTTTTTTAATTCAATTATTAAGAGGAACGATTAAAGAAATGTTTTCTAAAGTTAAAACAATAAATAAATCATAATAACATTTTAATCTTGAATTTTAAAAAAGTCAATTGTATTTCTAATGTGTAGTTAAAAAATAACCAGCTATCAGAGATGCATAGATACAATAATTGTACAAATAATACCGAGTATAGAGCCAATACTACCGATACTTGCATAAAATAGATTAGTGAAAAAACATACTAATACTGTTAGTCATAAAGTTACCTTCGAAATACACTATTAAACGAATTTATGATGAAGCTACCAACAATTACGTTTACTTAAGACACAAAACCAGGACGATTGCTCATGTATATTACGAAAATTTTGACGACATGCAACACGTTTACAGGAGCATCAACAACAAGGAATATATAGACAGCGATGGAAAAAGATTTATTTTAAAAGCGAAGATGTATCAAAAATATTAAATAATTGTAGTATGATATATATTATGAATTTCATATAAATTATAAATAATTAAATATTAAAATATTATAAGATTATAATAAAATGAAACCATTAAAAAATTCTATACTTGAATGCCCTATATATTGTAATAACGTAGAATATTTCTTAAAAAGATTTGATGCAATACTAAAAGATCCACAGTATACTGAGGCTGAAAAGGCGTATGCTTTCACACAGAGACTTCCAGAAGAGGAATATCTAAAATTAGAATCTATTTGTACGGTGGCAGAATTCACTAACCCGGCAATCGTTATCGAAAGGTTCAAGCTTTTACATCCGGAAAAATCGGTGGACTCTTACATAAAAGAATTCAATGCAGCTGAACAAATAATAAATGAAACGTTCGAAAATTGGGTAAGCAAAATATGTAGATTAAATACTAAATGTAAATATCCTTCTTTTTGTACTATTACTCCTTTGTCCCAAATATTTTCTTTAAACGTTTTGTACCAAATATTGTCTCCTATTCCTATTTCTCTATTCTTGCATTAAAACATTCTCGTTATCTTCCGTAGGTTTGATTAAGTCCCATTTCACCTGATATTTCTTGAAAACAATACTTTACTGGGTATCATATTTGTTGTATCATTCGGCGTATTTCTATAATTAAACAAAAATTTTTCTAAAGCTATGTCCAAATCTATGTTCGTGTTATTTTCCATATTTCTTTTAAGACTCATTTTCATAGTTTTTATCATCCGTTCACATTGCCCATTCGATTGTTGATGATGAGGTGCTGTAAGTATGTGTATTGTGCCATGATCTTCACAAAACTTTTTAAATAATTGACTAGTAAAATTCGTACCATTATCCGTCACGATTTTATGTGGTATTCCGAATAAGCTTATTATTCTCATCAATTCTTTTACTGTTGATTCCGTCGTAATGTTTTTCATTCGTTTTTTAATCGGAAATTTGCTATATGCATCCACAAATACCATAAAATTGTTGTTTTCAAATTGTGCAAAATCTATATGTACACGTTCAAAAATCTCTGGTTCCCATAGGTTTTGTATATTGTGAGGATTGTCCGAAAATCTATTACATGAGTCACAATTTTTTACCTCCAGATCTATCTCCGTGTTTATACCAGGCCACCACAAATAATCTCTCGCTAACATTTTTGTTTTGCCTGCACCCAGATGTCCTTTATGCAGTTCGTGTAAAATCTCTTTTCTCATGTTCAGTGGTATTATTACTCTGTTTTCTTTAAATAAACAATGTTTTATCACTCAATTCCATTTCCATGTTTCTGTATATTTTGTTTTTTATTGGTTCATTATTTCTAATATTATCAATTATCTCCATTAATTCTTTATCATTCTTCGTTTCTTTAACTAATTGATTTTTTTCAACTACAACATTCTTTATCATGTTTTCTTTATTTTCCTGTGGTAATCTCGATAAGCAATCTGGCACTAAATTTCTTTTCCCCGGTCTATGTACTATTGTATAGTCATACGCTCCCATTGCCAAGTTCCATTTTTGTAAACGCATCGATATTGTAGTGTTTTCTTTGAGTGTCTATGAAAAAATGTATATAAGAGGCTTGTGGTCGGTTATTATTACGAATTTGGTCCCTATTAAATATTCCTGAAATTTTTTTACCGCGAATATTATAGACAACGCTTCCCTTTCGATATTTGTATAATTTGTTTCAGCTTTTAACCAAGTTCTTGATGCGAACGCAATAGGTTTTTCTTTACCATCTCCTTCGATGTGAAATAAGACTGCTCCTAGTCCTTTTTTCGATGCGTCCGTCGCAATTCCAATTGGTAGATCAGGGTTGTAAAAATTTAAAGTTGGCGGACTACTAATCAACGTTTTCAAATCATCAAAACTCTTTTGGTGCGCATCTTCCCATATCCATTTTTCCTTGTTAACCATTTTATAAAGAGGATCAGCTAAGTCAGCAAAGTTGCACAAAAATTTCCTGTAATAACTGGCCATGCCTAAAAATGTCGCTAGTTCTTCTTTTGTTGTCGGTTTTGGCATGTTTGTAATGGCATCTATTTTGTTTTCGTTCGGGTGAATTCCAGTTTCATCTATATCGTGTCCTAAAAATCTGATCTCTTTTTTCATAAACACGCTTTTTTCGAAATTTGGTGTGAGCCCATATTTAGTTATTCTGTCGAAGACTTTTTTTATATTATTAATATGTATTTCATTATTATCACCAGTTATCAGTAAGTCATCTATGTAGAATATCACGTCCTTCATATCCCCAAATATTCGATCCATGGTACTTTGAAATATCGCAGATGAAGTTTTTAAACCAAAAGGTAGTCTTGTGAATTGATAATAAATACCCTTTGTGTGTTGAAATGGTCAAAATGTTTCGGCTATTCTTGTCGATCGGAATTTGCAAGAAGGCCTCTTTGAAATCTATTTTGGTGAACTTTTTTCCTTTTGATAATTTTGCAATTAGATCGTTTATCCGTGGAATTGGGTATTTGAAGTCCTCCAAAGCAGGATTTACCGTGCTTTTGAAATCCGCGCATAACCTGAGCGATCCATCACTTTTGTAAACAGGAGTCCTCTACTGGTTCTATTATCTTGTTGTCGAGCCATTTCTGTAACTCTTTTGTTATTAAATCAATTCTTTTGTATGGAATTCTTCTTGGTGGTATTATTTTGGGTGTGGCGTTTTCTTTTAGATATAACTTGACGTTGCTTCTACAGACCGGTTTTTTGTTGATTTTTGACTTGCATTCTTTTATCAAATTTTCTATCGTATCATTATGATTTTCTTCGATCTGATTTACAAATTTATCCAATATATTTCCAAAAACTCTTATCCAGGTCCTTCCTAGAAGTGCAATCTTGTCACTTTGAACCACATACGCGTTTAATTTATGAGTTTTCTTTTCAAATCTTGCATTGACTTGTGTAGTTCCCAATACTTCTATTCTCTTGCCATCATAGCCCGTGAGTTTTATGTCCGATTTATTTAAGATTTTGATTCCTATTTTTCTTGCAATATTAATCGGCAATATTGTGTATCTTGAACCAGTGTCTATCTGCATCATCGTAGGGACATCATTTATGTATACTGTTACTTTATATGCATCATTTGCTTTATTGTCCTCGTCCAAGTTCTTTGCACCCAAATTAAATAAATTGTGTTCTTTTTTTATTATTTTATCATTATTATCTTCTTTTATCTCCTCTATATCGACAGTGTTTACGTTGTTAGAGTATCTGAGTTGATTGTTATTGCTCTGATTTCTATTGTTATATGATTGGTTGTAATTGATTATTGTTGTAACGAGGTGTATATCGTGATTCTTTTTGATGTCTATTAAATCTATTATTATAATCATTGTAGTATCGATTATCATTATTATAATAATTATTTCTATTATAGAATCTTGAATTAGAGTTGTTTCGATATCTATAGTTGTTTTGGTATCGCGGATTAAAATTTTGTTGTCTTGGGTAATAACTGTTTTGATATCTTGGGTTGTAGTTATTCCCCTGATAATTGTTCCATTGATGGTTGCTCCCCTGATAATTGTTCCCTTGATAATTGTTAAATCTTGGTGTCCATTGATATCTATTTGTATAATTCATTTGTGCGTAAGACCCTTTGTTATGATCATCATATTTAACCATGCGCCTATCCATTTTATCATCCCTGCGTCCTTCTATTTGTTTGATAGCTCCATTGTCAGTTTCTATTTTTATATTTTCTGTTTTATTAATTATATTTACGACAGCTTCTTGTTCCTCAAACTCCATTCCTAATTTTAATATTTCTGATATTGTTAACCCTTCTAACTTTGCAATTTTTTTCGTAATTCTATGTTAATGGTCGACACTCTTATTTTTTCTATCGCTCTATCAAAATTAGCATATTTACATTTAGTATTTAATCTACATATTTTGCCTACCCAATTTTCGAACGTTTCACCTATTACTTGTTCAGCTGCATTGAATTCTTTTATGTAAGAGTCCACCAATTTTTCCGGATGTAAAAGCTTGAACCTTTCGATAACGATAGCCGGGTTAGTGAATTCTGCCACCGTACAAATAGCTTCTAATTTTAGATATCCCTCTTCTGGAAGTCTTTGTGTGAAAGCATACGCCTTTTCAGCCTCTGTATACTGTGGATCTTTTAGTATTGCATCAAGTCTTTTTAAGAAATATTCTACGTTATTACAATATATAGGGCATTCAAGTATAGAATTTTTCAATGGTTTCATTTTATTATAATCTTATAATATTTTAATATTTAATTATTTATAATTTATATGAAATTCATAATATATATCATACTACAATTATTTAATATTTTTGATACATCTTCGCTTTTAAAATAAATCTTTTTCCATCGCTGTCTATATATTCCTTGTTGTTGATGCTCCTGTAAACGTGTTGCATGTCGTCAAAATTTTCGTAATATACATGAGCAATCGTCCTGGTTTTGTGTCTTAAGTAAACGTAATTGTTGGTAGCTTCATCATAAATTCGTTTAATAGTGTATTTCGAAGGTAACTTTATGACTAACAGGTAGTTATTAACTGCCACCATAATATTTATGGAAGGCACGGTATAAAAAGGTATAGGTAAAAATAAACTTTATTTCAAAATATTTATTATGATATTTTACATTAATATTTTACAGTTTATATACAATTTCTTTAATCAGTTTTATAAGTATTCACAAAATAAGTGAAATAAAAAATTATATAAAATTAACGTTTTTTTAGTATGTTGTTACTATTCAATACTAAAATATCTTACAAAAAATAAGATTTTACAAAAAACTAATTTTTAAGATACTTTGAATATTACTCAAGGTAAGAAATATAAAATTTATCTAAAAAATTATATAACTTTATTTTTTGAATAATAAAATATAATCAGTCATATTAACAGTTTTCTAAAGTTAAAACAATAAATAAATCATAATAACATTTTAATCTTGAATTTTAAAAAAGTCAATTGTATTTCTAATGTGTAGTTAAAAAATAACCAGCTATCAGAGATGCATAGATACAATAATTGTACAAATAATACCGAGTATAGAGCCAATACTAACGATACTTGCATAAAATAGATTAGTGAAAAAACATACTAATAACTATCATATATTTAATTTAAATTCATCATTATTTTTTTATATCATTTTGTGATAAAAATATGCCTAAATAAAAATTATGAATTTGAAATTTTCATTCCTTTTTGGATTGTGATTAGTCTATTCTTTTTTTATAAATGCGCCGGCAGAAAATATATAATATAATATTTATTTCAACCCACAAGAATTTCGTGAATCAACCAATTCAGGTTGGTGGAAAGAAATCGTGAATACCTGAAATGGATTATATTTCTATGAGCGGAATGATGGGAACCGAATAATAAGGAAAAGAACCCGGAAAGTAGTGCCGAGAGGTAAGTGAAGAGGGTAGAATGGCCAAAGCCAGGATCAGGGATGGAAATGTCATCTGAATCAGAGATTGAGTCATGATGGCTTCATGTTACCGCAAAGGAGGAGTTAGTGGAGGGAGGATAAAACCATGTTTTGGGGAGAAAAGGTAGAAAGAGATCGCTAATTTCTCATAAAGGAGTGAATAATGGAAAACTAAAAGATTTACAATATTGCATAATTTATTTTATTAACATTACATTCCTTGTAGATAATATAATCTATAAACATCTTATTGCAAATTTTTCATCATTACAATCACAAATATAAATAAAACAATATTTTGTAGAGAATTTTTATTATTACAATCATTTTATAATTTGCTCATTTTGGTAAATTGTATTATTGAAAAAATAACTAACCAAATTTTTAGGAATTTTTTTTAATGTTTAATAATTTAGTTTTAATATTTAAGCTTGTTTTTCCCCGCTTTTTTATGTTGGAAATAAAAAAGTTTATTTTACATCCATAGTTAACGGTAATACCCGAAAAGATATTCTCCAGTAGATCAAGGAAAGTTAAGAAGACTCAAAAGTTGTGAATTTGAATATGGGAAAATGTAATATTTAAGCATTATGATTTAAAAAAATATAATAATTTCAGTTTTTGCATTCATTCACGAATCTGATTAATAGATATCTATAATATATAAAAGCCGCGTCTCACAGTGTCACAACCTAATAGACAATAGTATTTTTTTAAAAAATATTCGTCCAATAAAAATAACCATAGCTTATTTGGTCCAATGTTAATATCATACGGTATCAAACATTCATTTATTTAAGCTACCATAACATATATTCTAAAATTCTTAGGTTAATAAAAGGTATTGCCTTAAGGTAGTACCTATCAAATTTGTATTTTGTTTATTTTTCATTTGAACAATTTTATTTATAATATATATTTAAAAAATCGTGAATTTTGAAAAGCGTCTGTGGCTTAATCGGCAAGAGCGTCACTTACAAATCCGATTGCTTTGAGTTCTTATCCCAGCAAAGTTCATTTTTTTTCTTAATCCAACTTGGTGGTTCCGTCCTTGGGGGGATTAAATATAGGAGGCCGGACTCGACCACGAAAATAATATGGGTCTTATTACATTTTAATAAATTTTGGTAGGTATTTAGCAAACTAGGTTGATATTTAGAAAATTGCTATATGTTGATTTGGTAGTATCTATCATTAGCTAAATTCTTCCAGGTAAAATATTCATTTTTCAAAAGTATAATTTTTAACTAATTTTATTTAGATAAATAAAATCTCAAAACTTAGGAAAACATTGTACAAGGAGTGCTTTGTGCTTTCCATTATAAATATTTGGATTTTATATAATTTATAACTGTTACAATCTTTAAAAAAATTGAAATTGGGCCAAGCAAAACTTGGGATGGGCATTAACTAAATTCCCATTGCGCCTGAAAATGTTGTAATTTGCAGACCTGTAGTGGTAAATGGTAAATGCATGAAAAAACAAAAGTGGCAGACGCATATCATTTATAAATGAATTCTTTGGCAGAGGTAAAATCCATTATGATCTGCTGTTTTCGATGTCATCCTGATTAGAGGTCTGCAATGGGCAAGTTTTGGTGCACCTGCCTGCTCATTTATTTAAAAAAATTGTTTAATTTACCTGTCCAATGTTTAAAAAATATTGGTTGATTTGGCTCTTTTTGTATTATTTTAATGTTTTTTACTTAAACTTATAAATTATGAAATAAAAAAATAATATCTAATAATAAATATGTCAGTTACTCATTTTGCTTGAAATATATTTCAAATTCACTTACAAATTGTTTTAAAAATATTTTTTAACCCTCCCACTCAACATCCCAATATCTTTCAGTCTGTTTAAATTAGGCAAAACCTTCATCTAGCAAGATTAATTTTTTTGGTTTTAAATTGCAAATGAATGTATAAAAATTAATTTAGGAATATTTTTTTATTGAGTATATAAATATAATTTTTATAGATTTTATGAAATTAATATAATGAAAATTCATATTTTCTGATTATATATTTATATTGAAGGTAATATATATAAGAGACCTATATGTACCATTTGCACAGCCTGCCCTAGATTTTTTTTTAAAAATTTTTTTGGCATGGCCCGGTCTGGATTTTTTAAATATTATATTTATTTTCAATTTGTATAGATAATAATGACTATTTAAAATATACAGCCCGACCTGGGTATCTTTAAAAATTTTAGGCCCAGCCCGGGTATATTTAATAAAATTAAAATATGGCCTAACCCCTGTACCTATATCAAAATATATTTTCTTATCAAAAGATCATCTTGAAGAATGGATCCATATCATGAGAAGATGCAAACTTATTCAAAACTCTGTGGATAACAATTTACAAAGAAGTGCTTTGTGGCTTCCATTGTTAATAAAAAAACCTTAAGGAAGAATCCATTCCCACAATCTAATAAATATTTGCATTTTATATGATTATTATTTAATGTCCCACAAAAATGACAAGGAATTAATATTCTCCTTAATTTGATTTTGGATAAATCAGAAATAAGCCTATATGAGGTGTGAATTAGAAATTTACCTTGTTTTGATAATGAATACCAAGGTAAAAGGTGTGCCCCTGCTGGATCTTTTCGTCAGAATTTATGACACGTGGACTGAATAAAGGAGTTTTAATGTTACAGTATGTCTTTAGGAATTTTGAATAAACAGGAAATTTGGGATAAAAACAATTTATGAATTGTTTGAAAAAAATTTTGAGTTAAAACACGTAGAAAAGAGAAGAAATGATATCTAATTTATTTGCTATTGAAGCATTTTTAAAGTCTACTTTGATAATAGCCATGTTAGGAGGATTTTGGATATAATACAAATGGCATGTGAATATTTTGCCTTCTCGCTTAACACCAAATCCTAAATGATACGTTGACTTAATAAGTTAAAACCCTGGATTTTGACCCTTAGCAATTATTTTTGCTAATAATCTTCTAAATAGCCCATTGCAATATGGTGGATACCATCACAGTGTTTGTGAGATAAGCAGGTTTGCCCCATAATTGATTCGAATCTATTATGTGGCAGGTCTTTTTTTAAAAGAGTATTTAAAAAGGTTTTAAAAGCATTTAAATAATTCTTTGAGATGGATATAGATTTTATACAAAGTGAGAGGGCAAAAATTATTGCGTCTGGATGTGGAAAATTTGCTAAAAGAATTGATAAATATCATAACTCATAAATCATTTTTTTTATTCCATATTTTCCATAATATATTTGGCCTTTTCTCTAAAAATTTATAGAAATCTTGGAAGAATGAATACAGATAATATATTCCTCTCAATTCTGATTCACAATGTCAAATGAAGGTAAAATTTATTATTTATCCATAAGGAGAAAATTCTGATTCACCGTCATTCTCGACGGGCTATCAGCTAGTGTTAAATAAACGATTTATTATCTTCAGTGGTTTTGTGTCATAATCACGTTAAGTTTTATATCATTAAACATTAAAAATATAATAGAATTATATTGATAAACCACTGCACTCTTTATTCAATTTCCTATAGTATCTTATACTAAATGAATTCAATAAAATATTAGTTAATATAATGAATTAATGTTCGCATAAAAGATGGTAAAAATTACTAAAAAAATATAATAATCAATGGCTAAATTAACTTTTGGTTCTATAAATGGTCATTATAAATCTAATAAAATTTATTTACGAGTCTTGTCTTTTGGAGGTTAATAATGACCAATTTAGCTCCATTCTTTTTAGCCATCCTAGGAAAATTAGCGCATGGAAAAATTTGCAACGACGTTCCTAAACAGACAAATAATTTGGATTTCCTGAGAGCAAAAAATTTTAATTTTTATTATGTGAGTAATATTTTGGTAGTTCATTAAATGTACATTATTAAATTATGTTTATTATTGGTAAAATTGTGGAATTATCATAGACGATGAGGAGATAATTTTTTATTCACAAAGGGGATGAACATGATTATAACTTGCACTTTTTAATATTATCATATTATTACACTTTTGTTTTTTATTTAATTTATGATTTAATCTTGTTCTTAAAATCGTTAAATGATGAAATGATATGATTTATAAATATAGGCATTTTAATTTTATATTTAATTATTTCTAGTTTATTAATTTGGTAAGATTGTGGTTTGTGAGCCATAACTACCATTGGCTATCTTTTATTTATTTATCTGTCATACGATTGATTGAATTTTATTTACAGTGTTGTGGTGATTTAATGAAACATATTGACGATTAAATTCAAACCCATTCATAGAAAATTATAATATTTGCAAAAATAATAAAATAACAAAAGGAATAATATGTATTTATCTTAAAAAAATTTTTTTTAGAATGATATTTTATTATCGAAAATCATTGGCTGTTAATTTTTACACATATTATTTTTTAAATATTTTTTTGTTGAATATTTATATTATAGAAAATTATTTAGCCATTTTTTGTAAAAAGATAAAAAAAAATAAGATGGACAGGACAAAATTTAAATAAAGGGAAGGGCAAATTGGGTTTTGTAATTAAGATACCACCTTTTCCAATTGTTTTTTTTATTTAGATTGCATACTTTTATGAATTATAATTTTTTTTTAACAAATGCTCAATGGTCACTAATATCATTACTTATAAGCTTTTTTTCTAATTATATATTATTTGAGCATACAATTAATTACTTGAATCTTTATTTAAAATTATTTTTCAAATTTAAAATATAAAAATGTGTAACAAAATATATATTCATTGTCGTACGCAGCAGCCAAAAAATGCATACCGGATATATTTTTCAAAAATATTATTGTTTATATTAATTTATATTTGTTAATATATATTTGTATCTCATATTAAATATATATTTAATTATATTTATTATCACATTTGTCTACTAAGTTATTTTATCAATTAATTTCGATTTCAAGTTTTCCGGCGTAATATTTACTTATTATTTTGAAATTTTTAGTGGCGTGATATTTATCTACGATTTTCAAATTTCTAAAATAATAATTATTTCTGAGTCCAACAGGGAAAAAGAAATTGCAACCTTGTCAAACGAGATAGAGTCTCTGCCATCAAGCAGTAACAGCTTTTAAGGAATTAGATGCGCCAATTATTTGCTATTACTGAAATGAAATATTTCCTCAGAAGCAAGAAAATTATTGGATTCAATGCTTATTAAAAATTTTATTTCTCATTAGAATGTATTATTTAATTATGCAACTATTTTAAATATTACTTTTCAAAAACATGACATTGACTTGATTAAGAAGATGAGAATAGCGAAGAGCATTTTATCAGAACTCAAGGAAATTAGGGCAAATGTTGATGAAGAATTTCATATTTTATTGTTGAGTCAAAAGCAGAGCTATACGTGTTTAATATTTGTCTCCCTCGACTTGGAGCAAGGCAAGCTCATCGTTAAAACATTAATATAGGATCAGTAGAAGAGTATATCTTAAATACAGATACATTTATAACCCAAATAAATGAATTTTTAATTCATCATGCAGCACTTACTAATCTGCAAATATTACTCCCACAAAAACCTTCCCAACCTTTTTCAGATAGTGATAGAAAAAAAAATATTTGTTAGTTTTATTATGAAGATGTTAAAGTATCTTATGATGCCATACTAGCTGAATAACTATGTTTATAAGATTAACTATGGTTGATATAGTCCCAAAAAATGCTATGGTTGCTCTTCATTATTTCAAACACATTTTGGATTAAATTCCCAATGTTTAAAAGGGTTTATAAACGCTTCCCATTAGTAAACTAATGAGAGCACATTCTCTTTTTTAAGAAGAATAATAGAGGCCTGCAAAAGTACCATTTGCAGGGCACGGCCCGGATTTTTTTAAAGATTTTTTAGGCCCGGCCTGGGTTTTTTTAAAAAAATTTTCAGGCCCGGGCCGGCTTTTTTTAAAAAAAATTTTAGGCCCGACTTGGCTTTTTTTTTTAATTTTCAGGCTCGGCCCGACTTTTTTTAAAATAAATTATATTTATTTTTGATTTTTATAGCTAATAATAACGATTTCAAATATAGGCTGTTTAAAAAAATACAGCCCGGATTGGGTGTTTTTTTTTAAAATTCAGGCCCGGCTCGGGTATATTTAAAAAAATTAAAATAATGTCCGACCCAGGGGCCGGGCCTGCAGGTCTCTGAAAAACATACCAAGAAGTACAACATCTGAAAGTAGATTGAAAGGTTTGGATCTTTTGAATATTCATAGGCATTTGACGACAAGCAAAGATGAGATAATTGAAAAATTAGCTCAATTACAATGAAGATTGGATTTTACATTGTAAATATATAACATACAAAATACAATTATTCCTAAGAAAATTTTTGTGTAAAGGCTCAAAAAATTCAAATTTCTATTTTGGGTCATTTAAGTGATTCTTTACATATAAATTTTTTATAATTCACATTAATTTAAAATTGTGTATTAGAAATAGTTATTAGTCCTAATAAATTTATGCTTGGTATTTATAAAAAACAATAATATTTCTTAAAAAATTTTATTATCCCCCCCCAGACCAAATTCCTGCGTACGCGCCTGTATATATTATATATATTTATAATAAATCTTCCATATCTTCCATATACAGGACCTCCCAGATTTAACATATTTTGTTTCGAGATCGCGACAAAGACGCTCTACTTGGTAATTATATTCTATCGGATCCACAAAAAAATTTATCTTCAAATAAATATTTTATCATTTATTTTCAATATTAAAAAAAATAATAATTTTAAAAAGTCATTTTAAAAATTAAAATTTGTTCTAAAAAATATATAAAATTTAACAACCAATGATTTTCGATAATAAAGATATCATTCAATAAAAAATAAAAAAAATTCAACCAATCATATTACAAATAAATAAATGGTAACTAATGGCAATTATGACTCACAAACCATAATCTTACCCTTAATTTTATTTAACCCAATGTTTCAACTTTTTTGCAATTAAACAATTTAGGCGGGTGTGGGCTGGCGAATTAAAAAAGTTTTAACTGGGCGGATGGATGAGCGGGTTAAAATATTTTCTAAACAATGAACTGGTAGATTGATTTAAAACTTTTCAGTCGTAATGAACCGATAGAGATTATATTTAATAAAAATTATTATTCATATTATTGCATATTTTATAAGTTGCCAAAATAAAATTTATAAAAAGCCAAACCATCCGATCATAATTTTACGCGTAGGCAAACGGTAAAAATTTTTAAAACAATGGGCGGACTAACTTTTGGGTTAAAATCTGCCAATTGCAGACCTCTAGTTTCGACACATATTGTCAATTTTTTCGAAATTTTGAACGTCAAATTTAATTCAAACATAAATATCAATTAAAAAAAAATTATTAAGTTTAATAAACACATGTTTACGTCAGGCAATATAATCAAACAATATGGTCTTAGTAAATAAAAAGTATGGAACAAATACAAAAAACTCAAAATATATCAGTTCTGAAAGAAACTATATGTACTATTTGGCCCAAAAAAATTACAAAAATATATATTAAATGTGAGAAATATTTTTGAATTCATATATATCTTAACTTCAACTTAGTCCTCAATAAAATCGGGGTCTCTGGATCTTGTTATCGTGAGTGGGGGCAATTTAAAAGTGAATGGGGTCAAAAATATTTTAAATATTGCGTCAATGAGATTAGGAGGTATCTCTATCTAGGATATTGCTAATTAGAAGTTTGGAGGGGGGTTGGCACTTATACCAAAAAATATTTCAATTTAATAGCAAATAAATAAATTGCAGGTGAGTCACTAGCCTTTAATCTTGGGGGTTAAAAAATATTTTTTAATTATTTTGAAAATTACCTTCTTTTTTTAAGCTAACATAATATAAAATTACCTTTTTTAACTAAAATTACTAATACCTTCTTTTAGTGGTATAAAAAAAATTCAAAATTTTGAAGGGGCTCTTCAAATTTTTCAGGGAGCTCAAGCCCCTGGTGACGTTACTCAGAAATTGTATGCTAAACTTGGAATGTTTTTCAGAATTTTTGAGATCCCCGAATGGTAGTTGATCCTCCCAATCCAAGATGGTATCTTTTAGTTTTCCCCTGCAAGATCTGTAATCGTCTGAGACTATTAAATTCTCGTTTTGTGACTTTGGCTGCTCATTTTGTCTAAATGGACGCATAGAATCACATTTTTCGCCTGTGAATTTGAGGCCCAAGGTGGGTGAAGGGTTAGGTAATATATACTTCCTATGGTACAATTTATATTTTATTTCATGAATGTTAAAGTGTAGTGAATCATCCAATAAATATTATTAATTTGTGATGTAAAAAAAAATATGACATCTCGTCGGCTGAGTAATAATGTACAACCATTTTTTTTATTATTGTTCAGGAAAGCATTTAATAAAAAAGTTTCTAGCATTTTAAATAGGGAAATCACATTGTAATTATGCAAATAAATGATTATTCTCAATTATATTTTAACTTTTTTATTGTGGATGTATAAGATATAGTAGAATATATTACTGAAGAATTCATTTATAAAAAAAAGCATTTTAAAAAGGTGGATATAATAAATCAATATAATACTCAGCTAACGATTTATGCTTAATATTTTAGACTTATAATTGAAAAAGTGTAATCCTTATTAAATTAAAAAAATCGGTAAGTTAATCTAAAGTAATATGATTATATCTTACTCGATCAAGAGAATCTCTCCATATGAGTTATGATAAAAATTCTTGCAAGTCTAACATTGTATTGCATAAAGTAACGAAAAATAATAATTTAAAAATAAAATATTTTAAGCGATATTTCGCTGTGGGTATTACAGTACATAAACTATATTCTTAAAATTGTGAATAGATTTATCTACTGAGAAGCATAGTAAAGAAAGCATGATCGAAAAACTTTAGGACAAAGTGAAATTGTTATCGAGACAGTAACGACTTTAGGAGAAACGGCAATCGATGTTTGCTATTTTTATATAATAATTTTCTAAAGGGTGAGAAGATACCTGCTAGGAATAGTTTTCCTATCACAATTTTAAAGTTGCTATATAAGGTATTAATCGATCTAGAGAAGACGTAAGATAGAATAAAATTGAAGGTTTATAATGATATTTGAAGTGAAAGGTGGAGCTAGGGATGAAGAGTGGATATCTGATTTTGTGATGAAGGTAGGTTTATAACAAGGGTCAGCGCTGAGTTCTTAGATTTTTTATACATCTGGATACAATTAATAAAGTTGAGAATCGAGTCGTAGTGTATTCTTGTGGCATAATATAACGTTATATTGTATCTTGGGACAAAGTCAGAGGTAAAAGCAGTAAAATTAGATTTGATGATAATTTAAGAGAGAGAGAGAGAACATAAGTGGCCTGGGTGAAATAGGCTGTTCAGTTCAAAGTTGGTTAGGCAAAAATAGTTTCGAGTCAGGTTCTTCAGAAGCGTCATTTAATTGTTTTAAATGTTAATCAAAATTTCAAAATCAAAATTGCAAAAAACTATTTTTTATCGGTATATAATATTTTATTCAGATTATTCAAAAGCAAATAAATTACAATGTCATAAATATTGATTATCTTTTTAATGATAAAGATAATTCGATAATATTTTTTATAATATAGGAATCAGTGGTGTAAGGGGATGGGAGCTCGCGACCCATCTAAAATTTGAAAGTTCTTTCAAAATTTTTCAAATAACAATTGAAGCCAAAAAAAATAAAAAATATTGGTTTTTATCAAACTGAAAAATCTAGTGATGCCCTTGATAGAAATTATGTGATATGATGTTTATATAATTTAAAAAAATTGTATAATTATACAATACTTGATAGATTTAAATAAAGAGGAATTAACTTTTTCAAAAAATTAGCAAAAACCTTAATCGAACCTTAAAATTTTTTAAAAATTGGATTCGGTTAGGGATTATAAAAAGGCCCGATGTACATGATGTTCAAGCCATAATAAATTCTGACCATCTTTAAATATATAACAGATACAATGATAAAAAAATATCATAAAAATTTACATTCTATGGAGGGATTTTATTGATTGAGGAGATTTTATATGTGATGCTTTAGAATAAAATGGAACGTTCCAGAATGTGTTTTAACAAAAATAGAAAGGAGTCCTTTCACTATTACAAGGATGGAACGCAAATTGCCCTAGTCCAGGTATCGGATTAATTATTTACTATTGATTAAAAGTTCTAATATCAAGCAATGTAGAAATAAACTTTTCTCTATTATATTTTATAGGATTCGATTAAATAAACAGCATATTTTTATTAGCCATATATTTATTTAAAAACCCCCCAATCATATAAAAAGAGCCTCAATTTACCGTCTCTTGAGAGCTTTTACGTTATATTAGTCTCACTGGCTAAAATAGTGACAATAAAAAATCATCGCAATTTTTGAGGAAGATATGAATAGATATAAGGTTAATCAAGAAACTTGCCTACTACATATGTGGCACTGCCTAGCAAACATATTGCCGTGTATTTCCGCTAATTTGTGGGAAGGAAACCCAGATTTGACGTGCAAGCCGTCGACATTTTGGCTTATCAAATATTCAATCATACCTAATTTATCTGAAAATTTTAAAAAAAAGTATTAGTTATTTTTGATATGCTTCGATAAAATATTATTTAGCAACGTTATTCGGATTTTATTTAGGGTCCCAAATTGAAGGGTAAGTTTGGCCTACTTTCCATAGAAGTAGGATTTTCATACTAAGAGAAAGACGTTGGTTGGGTGGCTTTTTCGCCATAAATTTTATTGGATAGATTTAGACGCCCACATTAAAGCCTTTGGCTGGATTACATTTTAAAATAATAATTTTGGTTATACACTATTTTGAAAAAATACAATATTTTTTAAAAATGGTTTGAAGTGATATTATTCTATTTAGAGGATGGTTGGGGAAAATTAATATTAGCTTAAAATCAGTAGAACCCCCTTTTGATAAAGCTAATGCAGTGTTGTTAAAGCCTGTTATGGGTTGACTTTTAAAAATGATCCGATTAAGATTTTGGCCAAAATAATATTTTGTAATCCTCGAGATTTAGCAAATAAACATATCTGTAATCTAAAAAAATCTTAATGGGGCCATTTTAAAAAATCAACCGGAATCGGTCTTTTTAACAACACTACGCTAATGCTACTTTGCAAAAGTAATTAAGCCGGATGACCTCGGACCTGATTTCATAAAAAATCGTTTATTATTTTACTATTAAAAGGTCAATTTCAAATTTATAACATTTCTTAAAAATGAGCAGCCTTCCATATTATTAACCCATCATATTTTTAATTTTTTTAAACTATGCTTCATTAATATCAATTTTTTAATCAAAATTCTGCCAAAATAATAAGCTTTCTTTCATATTATTAAACACTCCTAGATGGATAGATCCGGTAACACAATAAATCGCTAAACTTTTCCAACGAAGGCTTTAATTTAAACATGTTTCTTGGTGATAATTACCTCCCCCAACCTCATTTTAGCGTTTTAAATGCCTGGTTCATTGAGAAACATTATAAGTAGTATATACCAAATTATCAGCTGAATAAAATTTTTGTATTAAATGAATGTATATTATATTCAGAATTGGGCAAGTCCTTAAAAAAAACCAGATATAAGCAGGGATGTGAACCCGAACCCTTGTATTTTGGCTGAACCCGAACCCGGACCCTTTTTAAAAGTGGAGGGTCCAAGGGTTCTAGGTGTCATAAAAATTTTTAAAAATAAAAAATTTTTTTAAAAAAATAACATATATTTTTTTTAATTTTATTAAACTTTTTTTTGTGAAATCATTTATTTTATCTTCGCGTTTTTCTTTCAGTTTTCTTCCTGGACTTCCATTTTATTTAGAGATTGATATCACTAGTGTAGGAATAATATTTTATTATGTAAATTTTTTAATATGCTATGTTAGAGAAACACGTTGATTATTTTTAAAGTGAATTGTGTAATAATAATTTAATTTAAATGATAATGCACAACACGTTCGTCCTCAATTTTTATGATGCTAGAACGATTATTAAGTTTGAAAGATTTCTGTAATGATTTTATTATAGGAGCATGTGAAGTCATTTTGTCGGAAGATGATTGTTGCCAAATAAAGGACGTAGTGTATTAGTTCCCTTAAAAATAACAATATTAAGATTACAATTAGAACAATTATGTTTATTTGATTTGTATAAAATATGAATTATACGCCGATTAGATTAGAAAAATTTACAGTCCTTTTTATAAGAAATATTAGAAAACATGAAAATTCGAGAGCAACAATATTTGCAAAATAGTGTTGTATATGCTTCTATATATCTAGACCCTCGATATCAAGTTTTATTGAGTATTGAGCAAAAACAAATGGCTAAAGACCATCTTAAGGATCTATGCCATACTCAAAACTCCATTATTTACAATATATTGGAGGCTACGACAATACCTACTGGTAGTAGTGATAATAATAATGAAAGCAACAATGATCTTGAAATTTTACTTTTAAATAGAGAAAAAAAAAAAATTATCATCAGATAGAAAGAAGGATCAAAAAATGCATATTGAATCTTTAATAGTAAAGTTCTCAGAAGTTAAGAGAATAAATAAGTATATAAATATTTTAAAATTCTGGGAAAAAAATTCTTCAATATATCCGAATTATATATACTAATCTAGAATCTTCGTGGCTGTAGCGGCATCGCAAGTACAATAATTTTATAAAGATAACTATTTTAGGTAAGGGTATACGTGAATTTTCATCTGTAAAATATATATTGACTAATTTATGTGGAAATCTCAAGGATGATATTTTAGAAAATATAATGATTGTGCGATTGAATAAAACATTTAAAATATAAATTAATTTCATTTTTAAATTTTTCATTTGTAAATTATGAATTTGTATATATTGAGTATAATAATAAATGAATGAAAAAAAATCTTATTTTGAGTCATTATTTTTATGTTCCCAGAACCCGGACCTGGGTCTTTTCAAATTTTATTCCTGTACCCGAACCTGGACCCTTTTTTTTATCGAAGGGTTCACATCCCTGATTTAAATAAATATAATTATATTTATTTTATAATTCGTCTGTTAGATTAAATATCTTGCTATCCCAAGACGATAGGGCTAGGCATTGTTTGATCATCATTGAAGGTTCCCCTAAATATTCATCAATTTCGCTCTCAAAAGCACTCCCGCTTAGATATTTTTTTCTTGATGTCATAAAATAATTATTAGATATATCATTTAATTTATACTTTTTTATTCCTGCAAAATTGACACAGATGTCAGATTATTGGGATATTTGCCATCATCAATAAAATTAGAAATTGTCTCGCAAGTTGAAGAATAAGTTTCAAATAATTTTTTAAGATCATTAAAATAATCATTTTGCATATAAATATTTTTAGGAATTAAGGATTTTTTTATCCTCGGGTTTAAAAAAGACTCGGCATGATTGACGAAATTATACATTTTTGCCAAATAGTCATCACATTTAATCAGCATTTTAGATGCTGCCTTATTTATTATTTCATTATTATTTTTTGTAGCTTTTATTAAATTTTCGCGAAAAAAATTTAAAATAATATTGCTATCCCTATAGTTGCAGATTGCGAACTTATTTCTTAAGTTATTTTAGAAAAAGGGCACAAAAAATCTTCATCTTTTAATAGTTGTCGTACTCTATTTATAACGAACTTATTCGTGCCTAGTGATAATTCTCCTAACTCTACAATTGCCTCGATATTCTGTATCAATAAATAATGTATACAATAATATAAAATTTAATACTTTGCAATAATACCTTATTAACAGCAGCTATCATTAGATGAGTGCTATTCCAGCGTGTAGATATATCAAAAGGAATTTTTGTTATTTATTTATACAGAATATCGAGGCAATTGTAGAGTTAGGTGAATTATCACTAGGCAAGAATAAGTTCGTTATAAATAGAGATTTACGACAACTATTAAAAGATCTCGAAGATTTTTTGTGCCCTTTTTATAAAATAACTTGTGAAATAAGTTCGCAATTGCCAACTATAGGGATGGCAATATTATTTTTAAATTTTATTCGCGAAAATTTAATAAAAGCTACAAAAAATAATAATGAAATAATAAATAAGGCAGCATCTAAAATGCTGATTAAATGTGATGACTATTTGGAGAAAATGTCTAATTTCGTCAATTATGCCGAGTCTTTTTTAAACCCGAGCATAAAAAAATCCTTAATTCCTAAAAATATTTATATGCAACTTTCTTTCTTCCTTTCTTTCTTTCTTCCTTTCTTTCTTTCTTATGATCTTAAAAAATTATTTGAAACTTATTCTTCAACTTGTGAGACAATTTCTAATTTTATTGATGATGACAAAAATCCCAATAATGTGACATCTGTGTCAATTTTGCAGGAATTAAAAAAGTATAAATTGAATGATATATCTAATAATTATTTTATGACATCAAGAAAAAAAAAATCTAAGTGCTTTTGATAGCGAAATAGATGAATTTTTAGGGGAACCAGTTTGTCCAGAAAATGTTAATATTTTAGATTGATGGAGAGGAAACCAGACACGATTTCCATTCTCAAATGGAGAGGGATTTTCTGGCGGAACAAACTACTTCTGTTCCTTGCGAGCGGGTTTTCTCACAAGCTGGAGATACGGTTATGAAAAAAAGAAATCGGATGTCCTCTAACACGTTCAAACTATGCCTAGCCTTAAGATCTTGGGATGGCAAAATATTTAATCTAACAGACGAATTATATAAATAAATATAATTATATTTATTTAAATATATATTTGTTATATTTTCATATTTAAAATATATTGTCGTTGTTATATTTAAATAAATTTTATATTCAAGTTTATGGTATGCATGAGATCTATTTTTTATGGGGACTATGTGTGGAATAACTAAACTGAAGCTAATCTAATCATATAAAACCTTAGATTGTTTCAATATAAAAATCTAATAGGGAGACCGGGGTTTTAAAAAAATAAACTAAGCAAATTTTTCAAAATATTTAAAAGTAGTTTTTTTCTTTACATATCTTTATGGTTAATATTTAAGGAAAATGACGTGTGATAACACTATCCCCGGTCTATTTTGAACCTGGGAAAATATAAAAATACAGAATTTTGTTAGATAAGATATCTCCGTTTAATAAGACAATACTATATTTGTTATGGTGAACAATTGAATATATATAATTTATATTGCTAAATAATTATAAATTTAGAAGAATTAAATAAAATTCCAGAAAATCTAACTAGTATTTTGTACGTAGATCTGCCAAATTTTTGTAATATTTTAAATTATCTTTATAAAAACTTTTTGGAAGCCGATCCGATATCCCCGATATTAAATTTATATCGGCCGATCCGATATCATATCTAATTTTGTCTTCTGCAAAGATACTAATGGTTTAAAATAATTCAACTATACCATAACATATGTCATTTAAATATATTATAATGATCATTTATAGTTTATATTCAATTCAATTCAATTGCAATTCTAAAAGTATATAAAATATTTTTGATAAATCGCTTATTTATATAATAATTAATAACATTAATCTTAATAAACAAATATATTATGCAATGTGAAATAAATACTTATTAAATTAATATTTAAAAGATTTCCTTTAAGAAAAATGATAAATTTTCAATTTAGCAGATGTCAGCCTGCATCGATGGAGACCGCCATTTATCCCTTAAAAGAGAAATAATTGTTTTGTTAAAAAAAATATCGTGGTTTGTCAAGTGATTATGATTGGTCTATATTTTGTTTATTTGTAATTTAATGACCCTTATCTATAAATAAAAATGAATATCAAAACTCAAAAGATATCGTTGTTAAGTATACTACTGAGCCAACTCATCTAATCGGTTTATGTCAGCCAATTTTTATAATTTTAGAGATCCCAAAAATTATTAAAAAAGATATAATACCCTCATTTTTAGATGATATATGTATGAATTATAAATATCTAAAAATCGATAAATTCCTATAATAAATATTTCCCGGTCTTAGAAGTTAATTATTTCTAATTCGATATTAATAATTAAATTGAATTACTCGGTCTCTAATTTTTAATTTATAGATTATAAGAAGAGAATATTTTTTTAAAAAAAGGAATATATTATTAAATAAATATGATTAATTTTCATGTTAATATTAAAATATTCATCATATATATATAAAAATATGATTGCGCAAAATATTTACAATAAACTAATATAATAAGTTTGTTTCGAGTAAGTGCTACGGTCCATGCTGGTGTCGATGAAAGGAACAATTTTTGAAAAAATAATCTAATACTAAATATAAATTTCTAAGCTAATATTGAAATATTCGTCCTCTATGCAAAATATAATTGAACATGAGGAAAATATTCACATTCAGTTCGCAATAGAATTAAATGGTGCTCGGGTCGATGATCTGGTCGGTACTCTCAAAAAAATTAAAGATTATTACACTTGTCACTTATTTAAGGTACATCTTCCCTGAAATTTTATTTAAACATGCTTGCTACATTTATTTTTGCCAATTTGCTTCAAAAAAATCAAAAAACTTTAAAAATAACGATTATGACAATTGTCACTTATCCAGGATACTTAACTGAAGTTTTATTTAAATATGTTTGCAATATTAATTATTTCCAATTGCGACAAAAAAATTCAATAAATTTTAAAATTAATGATTATGACAATTGTCACTTATCTAGGGCACATCTTCCCTGAAAATTTATTTACACATGCTTGCTACATTATTTTTGACAATTTGAGTCAAAAAAATCAAAAAACTTTAAAAATAACGATTATGACAATTGTCACCTATTAAGGATACATATTAACTGAAGTTTTATATAAACATGTTCGCAATATTCATTTTTTCCAATTTGCGACAAAAAACTTTAACGATTATGACAATTGTCAATTTTCTAGGGTACATCTTACTGATTAAACATGTTTACAATTAATTTTGCCCATTAACGTCAAAAAAATCTATCTTAAAAATACAGATATAATTATCATTTATTCAAGGAACATCTTCATTCAATTTATAATATATCATCTTTATAATATAAATTTTATTTTTACCCTTTTGTGCCAAAAAATTTCAAAAATGTTAAAAAAATAATATTATGACAATTATCACATTAAAATATTATCCTTAAAAAGATCTTATAAATAACATAAAAAAGTTTGTTGTAAATATTTGAAAATAAATTATTTAGAAATAACCACTTCTTTTAATATACTTAAAAAATAATTTCAAAAAAACGATAAAAAAAACTATAAAAGATTTCATTCACCTAAAACATTGTGTATTTATATTAAAATTCACATAAGAATTTCACAAAAAAGATTATTTACAAAGAAGATTTTAAATTCTTATCAAATGAACTATGATTTTTTGCTTAAAATTTTGGCCGTGAAAATCACACATTTATTGTTAAAATGATATTACAATTTGGCAGCATATCATTTTTTTTATTAAAAAACATCAAATAAACAAATCCATTTTCATAATATTATATATATAAAAAATTAAATATCATATTTTTTTGTTGGTAAATATTGATGTGAAAATAGGGCGATGGATTTGGCCGATCAGGTCGACCAATTTGGTTGCTTTGGTTTGTTCATTTTTTCGACCAAAAACCCAACCAAAAATTATGCTAATTCGACCCAACCAAGCAATTCCACACTACACAATATAAAATAGTAGTTTTCAAAATATAAAGATAGGAAGAAAAGAAAGATAATTTAATGGAATAATCAATGTATAAGGTTAAAAGTGAATATATGAAATAGAGGTCTGAAATGCCCGGCTCACTAAGAATTTTTGCAAAAAATGTCAGCCTCGAAAATTTTTTTAGCCAAAAATATCTGTATCTTTTGTCAAGGAAATAAAGGTCATTTCATTACAAATCATTCACGATTCAGCCGACCCCTTCTTTAATTTTTATAAAATTTGGTAATCAAAGAAAGGTTGCTAAGAAATAGCCAAAATTTTACCCTCCTAACATTTATATTTTTGGAGATATTAAGGTTTAAAGTGACAAAAATGACGTATTTTTACAATTATCTGCCTTCATTTAATTAAGTATATCTTAAAAACTATATAATTCTAAATAACAAATTTACAAAATTAACAAAGATTATATGATAAAAAAATTCGATTTTTACAAAAAATTTAATGGACATTACTAGACACTTCCTTTATATTTATTAAAAAAATTGGTCCGGGACGCGGCAAGCTTTATTATCAAAATCGATAAAATGATTCGAAAAGTGTATAAATATAAAATTATATATTAAACAATTTTTAATTGTTTTTCTTGAACTATTTGATATAATTTAAAAAATTATTCATCTTGAAAGTTAAAATAACAATAAATGTGGGTTTCAATCAATTAATGAAATTCATTTTATTACATTATTTATAATTTATTATAAAATTATTTACCCATACAACATAGACATATAATGAACATTAATAAAATATGTTCATCCAAGCTTAGAGTTATTGAATAATTGAATCAGAATCTTGTGCATTTCATATATGGCGCCCTAAATATTAAAAATAATTGATATAGTAAAAATTTCCATATATCTCACTTTTAAAAGATTCTTAGTGCATTTACTTTCTAATGACGATAATGTATAACTACGGCCAGTAGCAGTTAACGATGAAACTAATGTTAAGATATGACAAGCAAGCAAAAAGTATCGTCTCTACTTGGAAATATAAAGCAATTAGTGGGTCCGGATGGGTGTAAAAACTTTATATACATAATATTTCATCTGCTTTTTACTAAAACAAAGGCTACTACCAATTAAAATCATAAAGACACGTTATGTATCCTGCTCCCAAGATTATACTTTCATCAATATATGAAAAATATTCTATAGTGCTTCCTATTGAATTAGAATACATTTTACTTCTACATTGGTGATCTGTCGGAATCACGATGTAATTTTCTGTACCAGGTATCGGTCTAGATTTTGAAAATTTTTCTGATTAATAGTTCTTCGTCATCATAAATTTTTTGAGTCATATATTCAAATTCCATTAATATTATCTTTAGAGAATTCGTACAATTCATATGATATTGTTATTTGCTTTGAATAAGGTTTTTATAAACTTGTTTTATCGACTAATATTTTAACAGTGCCACCAATCCCATCACAAGCACTTTTCCCGTGTGCTATAGCAGAAAAATATAATTCAGCCTGTACCACAAAATCCCTCTCGTGATGACAAATATTAATAAAATATTTCCAATTTTATACTGTAAAGCGGATCCATCAGAACAACAAAAAAATTTATTGGCATACAAAATTTATTCATTAAAAAATTTACCAATGTTTTTTGATAATAATGTACTGCTATTGTGTTATATTATAAAGATTCGGATATTATTTAGGCAACAAATATTGGCAAAATCATCTTTATAGTAAATAACAAAAGGGTGAACAGTGGAATGAGCCCTATTCCAATGATAATTTTGAACTTCATTCTGAAGTATAAAGCTATAGTTTGAAGCAGGGTTAGCAAGTCGGTCAATTGACCAGTCAAATTCAGTCAATTGACCGGAGGAGTATTTGACCTGGTCAAATATGGTCAAATTGATCACAATGCTTGCTTATTTTTTGGGTCAACAATATCAATATGAGAATCTCACTAATAGTGAATTTAATGAAGTATGTGATATAATTCTAGAATTAGCTATTTTACAAGATAGTGATGACCAAAATATTTTAAGTGATATAATTAATTTCAAAAGCAAAAACAGCATGTTTAATATAGCGAATTAGGAAAGTAGTAATTTCCAAAAACAATCAATTCCGACCTCAAGTTAATAGATTAAACTTTGCCCACCATGCTCATTAAGAGATTAATAATTCCTAGTTCTACTTCTTCTTTTGAAAGAAATAGGTAGATTTGGGTTAATATTCTTATAAAAATAGAAATCGATTGAAGATCTAAGACATCAGGAAAATTGATTAAAAAATATTAAAGAAAATAATAATATTGAATATGAATCAGAACAAGAATATGCTACGGATAGCTAAATGTTAGTTATTTAATGACAATGTATTTAAAAAATTAATAATATAGATTCATCTTACTATTATATTCAAATATTAACTTAAATATTCAAATATTAACTTAAAAAAACATATATTTGAATTTGACCGTATTTGACCGGTCAATTGACCGAAACGTATTTGACCGGTCAAATGCACAACCCTGGTTTGAAGTATGCCATAGTTTTCTGAAAAATCACATAAAATTAAATATTGGCCTTCGTCTAGGTCAATTTTAGATGGTTTTGATACAACGATTGTTACGCTGAAATAAAAGAATGAAATAATAAAAGGCATTGATAAATTCACCTACTGGCTTGGTGATTTTCAGGAATGGTTCTATCTATGGAGAGTCATTGTTTGTATGTTATAAATTCGATGTCCTTAGAATGAAATAATATTTCTATTTGTTCGTGTAAATGTTTTAACCCAGGACAATTATTAGATTTGCCCATATAACAGGATAATTGATGTGAAATACAAATTATAAATATTTGTATTTTTTAAAGGGCAACATCATCTTTGGTTAAATTGGATAAATTTGACCGAATGATCATTAATTTAAAATTTTTGTGTTCATTTATTATTTTTTTCAAATAGGGCTATGACGATATTAAGTAAAAAAAAATCGGCTTTAGAAATCAGATCCAATGCTTTTATTGTTTTGGGTTATTATATGTTTATAATATTTTTATTTTGTATATAATTTCATAATAATATTAATATTATTTGTAATATTTTAAAAATATCAAATTATTTTAAAAAGTAGCGAAAAATTTGATAAATTTTGGCGTCATACATGAAATACACAAGAATTAATATATTCAATAATTCTAAACATGGTTGAGCATATTTTATTAGTATTCATTAAATATATGTTATATGGGCATAAAATTTTATAATAAATTATAAATAATGTAGTAAATTGAACTTTTTTTATCGATAGACAATTTCTATAATTGATAGAAACTCCCATTTATTGTTCTTTTCATATTCAAGAATAATCCTTTAAATTATATCAAAAAATTCAGAAAAAAACCATTAAAAACTGATTAATATATAATTTTATACATTATTCTCATTTACATCGATTTTGAGAATGAAGCTGGCCGTGTCCTAGATTTTTTTTAATAAATATAAAGGAAGAGTCTAGTGTCTACTAAATATTTTGAAGATCGTATTTCCAAAAAATTGTTTTTAGTTCTTATATCGTCGGCCTAGAATTGGAGTGCTCCACTTGTTTAAATGTTTTAAATTGAGAAAATCAACATTAAAGTTTAAAATCAAATATAGGAAATATTGATCAATTTTGACAGCTATAACTTTGGCAAAAATTAATATTTTTTAATCTAGTTTTTATTTATATATATATATATTCGGAATAAATAAGTTTGCCCACTTCTAACTCAAAAATTTTCAAAATGTCGAGTGGAGCACTCCAATTCTAGACTGACGATATATTAAATAAAATGGTCGGAAATTGAAAAAAACAAAATATCTAAAAGTATAATCTTTGTAAGTAATATTGATTTTGTAAGAATTTTGATATTAAATTTGTTATTACAATTATATATTTTTTAAGATAAGCTTAATTGAATGAAGGCAGATAATGCTAAAAATACGTCACTTTTGGCATTTTGAACCCTAATATCTCCAAAAATATAAAAGTTAGGAGGCTTACCAAATTTTAAAAAATAGAAGGGAGTCGGCCGATAATCTCATTTATTTGCTCATTTGACATGGAATGACCCTAAAGGTCCTTAAATCTTAAATATAATATAAGTATTTGCAGTACTGACTAACTCTGATTATATTATATTCAAAGTTTTGCATTATTTTAAAATTAAAAAAATATACTTATTTGAATTATTATTATTAATTAACCTAATTTGGTGATAGCTTTGTGGGTTAAGGAAGGCTCAGCTTGATCGAAGGTAATATCCGTTTTGCAGCTTTCCCCTTTATTTTCGAGTGTCCATATACCCTTAGGTCCTCTAATTAAAAAATTAGTGTTTTTTGGATACAATTTGAAAATGAATTAAACATGGATTCTACTTTTTTGAAGTATGGTACTTAAAAATTACACATCTTTAATTTGTTCCTTAATATATGTCACGTGTCAAGTCTAGCACCAGAGTTGTGAAAGTGGTGCACTATCGTAAAGTGTACTTTTTTGGTAGCAAATAGCTGATAGTGTGCTACTTATTTTAAAAACCAGGTACTACATCAGTACTTTTTATATTTTATTATTTAATTTTGGCATATAAATTTTCAAAGCTGTATTACAAATCCAAAGCAACTGGTATAAAATATTTAAAATGTCTAAGTAAATAATGTGAGTCATACACAAAATAATATTAACGAAATTACAATGGATGATAATCTTAAAAACATAAATATCTGTATCATCCTTTTCTAAAATTTCAAAAATATTTTAAACTTAATGGAAAAACAAAAGTTGCCTATAAATTTAGGAGTTCAAATGAAGGTTATATCATAATTAATCTCGCAGTTATGCCCATAAAAACACCATAAGGTATTATTTATTTTTAAATTCTATAGTATTTTTAAGAATGTTCATGCCAACAATTTCAAGGAGATAGAAAAAAATTTAGGTGACAAAGCCCCAAAGATGACCTTAATTCAAACCACAATGATTAATCCTAGTAGACATTCTTTTTAAAACACAGTGATAGTCATTAACAATTTTATATTTGATGCATTTCAATGTCTTTAGTTGATAATCCATCATTTATTTTTATGATTAAAACACCTTCCTGGTAAAAAAAATTTTTGTTGGAATATATTTATGACAAGAAAATTATTTTTAGTCATTCTTTAATATAAATTCTTTTATAATATTGAAATACTTTTGCAAATCTTTATAAATGTTTATTTTTATATATTCATTTATATTATAAGTAAAAGATAAAACAATTTTATTTGTAAAATTTCTTCTATAAAGTAGCCTAAGTACCTGGTTACTTTTAAAAATGGTAGCTAATAGTTTTTTTTGATAAGTAAAACAGCATGCTACCTTTTGGCAAATAACTATTGTGCTACTTTTAAATTAACGTTTAACATATGGGCAAGATGGACTTTTCCTAAAGTGCACCTCCATAGTAATGTTGTTATAAAGCCTGATTGGATTGATTTAAAAAAATGGCCCAATTAAGAATTAACCCAAAATAATATAATGTATGGAACTCTATTTGCCAAACTTGAGATTACATAATATAATTTGACTAAATCTTAATCAGGCCATCTTTAATCAACTCAAATCAGGCTTTTTTAACAACTCACTTATAGCTCCTTGCTGCCTTTAATTTCAATTAAAATTTTATATCATATCACACCCCCCCCTTCCCCAGGTAATATGGCTGGGTTATGGTGCGTTAATCTTAATATGCAAAATGTTTAAGAAAAAGCTGACAGAAATAATAAATAGTCATAATTTTATACATATGCTTTTTGTTAAAATTACACAGAATACTTTATCCTTTCAATAGATTTTAAATTAATTTAAAAATAAAAATGTTCCAAACCAAAAAAGTGTTAAAGGACTAAGCTGTGTGATAGTATAAACTAAACTGTTGATATTCATAACTACTTTGTAATATATAAAACCAAAAATATTTAAGCATAAAATAAATGAAAGCAACCTAAAATCAGGTATTCCACAAGAAGTACTAATTCCAGCTCCAGTAAGAAACACTGTATAGGGTGAATTCTTCAACATTTCACTTAATAAATTAGACTTTGTGAGAAGGTCATTTTGTTTATCAAAGAGCTTTTATTAAATCATATAAAATAATTAAATATATAGTAATATGATAACTAATAATGTTTTATTATGCATTATTTAAGAGATATATTACCTCCCTAGCTCCACATTTCCCTTTGTTAGGATATGGGGAGAGTTGCTGAGAATAATTAACAGACATTGGTTCTCTTTTCCAAAAATGATGTCATACAAGATGAAAATTACAATCACATATACATAAATTAGTCCACATCTAAAATATTCCAATCATAAATAAAATAAAATCAGAGATTTGACGTCTGCCCTGTCATGTGAACAGGTCATGTGTCTAAAGGATGTCCATAAATTTTAAAAATATCCAATCATATAAATATTTCTAAAATTTCTATAATATAAAATGTTTAACAGCTGTTAAAAAATTGTTTACCTTTGAACAAGCATGTCATCCTATATTCTGGTAGGTATAGTATAATAATAGTCCATGCATAATAATGAAGAAGATGGCTTTAATTTGGAGTCGAATTTACAAGTTTTTACTAATTATATTTTTGTTTTAAATATTATTAAGATAGAAGAAAAAATCCAACTTAGTAAAGAAGATCTAATAAAGTCTTTATGCTATCTTGAAGCTGAAATACAAGCACGGGAACTAATTATTTATAAACTTAGAGTATGTTTAACAAATTAAATTTATTAATTTTTAAAAATTGTATTCAAATATATCATGTTATTTCCCTACAACAAATTAATTTAAAAATAAGAAATGGGCTAAAAGCCCTTTATGATGTATTGTAGTTGCTGGCTTTAATTAACTGATAATATATCATCAGCTTAGAATTAGAGTGCTCCACTTGCGCAAATCTTTAAAATAAGAAAATCAACATCAAAGTTTAAAATCAAATATAGGGAAACTTATTGATCAATTTTAACTTTGGCAAAAATTAATATTTTTTAATCTAGTTTTTTTTTATATATTGGGAATAAATAAGTTATTATCCACTTCTAACTCAAAAATTTTGAAAATGTTGAGTAGAGCACTCCAATTCTAGACCAACGATATATATATATATAATTAACTTTTTGGCACTTTGTTTCTTGCAAGTATTTATATATAAATTTCACTAATTGATATATTTAAAATTTTTATCCTAATCTTAAAAGATTAAACCTGAACCAGCCTGAACTGAAATTACTTTATAAAAATGTGTATGGGCCAGGATTTTCATGTTGATTTTTTTTTCTCTCTTTGCCTCTTTTAAACCTTATTATTCAACTCAATAAATTTTGATTATGACTTTGAAAACTGTATTTAATTTATCTTTAATGAATATGATATCAGGCTATTACAACATTTTTGGATCTAGAAAAGCCTATTTTGAATGCCCTTGGAGAAATATTAAAATCCTTGAACTAGATACTTCATTTGAAGATATATTATATTTTTGCAACAATATCAATTAATAAAAGTTTAATAAGGGGCAGGCACGTACACAGGAATTTGGTCTGGGGGGGGGGGGGGGGGGTAATAAATTTTTTTATGAAATATTATTGTTAATTAAAAATACTAAGCATAAATTTATTAGGACTAATAACTTTTCTAATACACAATTTTAAATTAATGTGAATTATAAAAAAATTATATATATAAACCAGCATTGAAAAACTATAAAATAAATGTGAATTATAAAATATAAAGTGAATATAACCATGATATGAATCATTTAAATGACCCAAAATTGAAATTTGAATTTTTTGAGCCTTTAAAATATATAAAGTATAAAAATTTAAATGTTGAAAATATAAATTAATACACAAAAAGTTTCTTAAAAATAATTGTATTTTGTATGTTTTGAGCTAATTTTTCAATTATCTATCCTTGCTTGGCGTTAAATGCCTATGAATATTCAAAAGATCCAAATCATTCAATCTACTTTCAGAAGTTGTATTTCATAGGTATGTTTTTCAGAGACTTGCAGGCCCGGCCCCTGAGCCGAACCGTATTTTAATCATTTTAAACATACCCGGGCCAAGCTCAAAATTTTTTTAAAAAAAAATCAAGGTTGGGCCTGAAATTTTTTTTTTTAAAATATCCGGGCTAAACTTTATATTTTAAAACCAAATATTTGAAATCTCCATTATTAGCTATAAAAATCAAAAAAATATATAATATATTTTTAAAAAATACGAACCAGGCCTGAAAATTTTATTTTCAAAAAAGCAGGGTCAGGCCTGAAAATTTTTTTAAAAAAAACACGGGCCTAAAAAAATTTAAAAAAAAAATCTGGACTGTCCCAGCAAATGGTACATCTCCATGGCTCTGTTATTCTTCTTAAAAAAGAGAATGTTCTCTCATTAGTTTACTAATGGGAAGAGTTACTAATATATATATAACCATTTTAATACATTAGGAATATAATCTAAAATGTGTTTGAAATAATGCAACGCATCCATAGCATTTTTTGGGACTGTGTCAACCATATTTAATCTTTTAATCATAGTTATTCAGCTAATAAGGCATCATAAGATATTTTAACATCTTCATGATAAAAATTTAACAAATATTTTTTTTTCTATCACCATCTGAAAAAGGTTGGAAAGGTTTGTGGAAGTAATATCTGCGGATTTGTAAGTGCTGCATGAATTAAAAACTATTCATTTATTTGGGTTATAAATGTATCTAAGAGAGGGCACATTTGTTTTTTAATACTCTTCTACTGATCCTATATTAATGATTTGACGATGAGCTTGCTTGCTGCAAGTCGATGGGGACAAATATTAAACACGTATAGCTCTGCTTTTGACTCAACAATAACATATAAAATATGAAATTCTTCATCAACATTAGCTCTAATTTCCTTGAGTTCTAATAAAATGCTCTCCGTTATTCTCATCTTCTTAATCAAGTCAATATCATGTTTTTGAAAAGTATTACATAAAATAGTTGTATAATTAAATAATACATTCTAATGAGAAAAAAAATTTGGAATATGTATTGAATCCAATAATTTTCTTGCTTCTGAGGAAATATTTCTTTCAAGCCATTGTGATATTTCAGTAATAGCAATAATAATCGGCTCTTCTAACTCTATAAAAGCGGTTACTGGTGGAGATTCGATCTCGTTGGACAAGCTTGCAATTTCTTTCTCCCTGTTGGACAAGGAGTTTCAGAGATAATTTTTATTTGACTTAAATTTATATAAATAATACGCCACTAAAATTTGAAAATAATAGGTAAATTACGCCAAGGAAAACTTGAAATCGAAATTAATTGATAAAATAACTTAGTAGATGAATGTGATAAATAAATATAATTTAATATATATATATGAGATAGGAATAAATATTAACAAATGTAAATTAATATTAACAATAATATTTTTGAAAAATATAATCCGGCATCTGCATTTTTTGGCTTTGGGGGGGGGGGGGGGGGGGGGGGGGGGTTTAAAAAATTTTCCAGCTTAGCCCGCCCACAGTTTTTACTTTTTAAATCTTGGCCGGATTTTTTAAAATATAATTTTATGGCAATATTTTTTTAAAAAATTTGCTCATTTATCTAAATGATTTTTTGCCTTACCCCAGTTTATAATTTACTTTTAGCCCACCCCTGAAATTTTAAAATTATACCATTTTGGCTCCACCAGCTTTGGTATAGGCCTGCATATATAAATATTATTTCGGATCAGTAATTTCCAAATTTAACAATATTTTTTATTTAGGTCATCAAAATCAATATAATACAATTTATTATCAAAAAAAAATATCTAAATTATTTTTTGCCTTACCCCAGTTTATAATTTACTTTTAGCCCACCCCTGAAATTTTAAAATCATACCATTTTGGCTCCACCAGCTTTGGTATAGGCCTGCATATATAAATATTATTTCGGATCTGTAATTTCCAAATTTAACAATATTTTTTATTTAGGTCATCAAAATCAATATATTTAATACAATTTATTATCAAAAAAAATATCTAAATTATTTTATTGCTGAAACTTTTTAGATTATTTGTTTGATGGATGTAATTTAATAATTTTCTAATAAGCTCCATCTGCATACCAACTTTGGAGTATTCTTTTTTTTAAAAAATCGATATATAGCTTTTGCGATATCAACTTTTATTATTTATATATAATCGTCGTATTATTTTAGGCACTAACCGTCATTTCTGAATTTTATTTATCTTGTTAAATCGATATAGCTCATTTTTGTAGATTAATTATAATATCCACTCTAATTTTTCGTCTCATTTTTGTACTAATAAGTACAACTTTAGGTATCAATTGTCCTATAAAGATTTAATTACAGAAGGTCAGAGTATGAAAGAAGTAGTTAGCATTCATGAAGGAAGGATAGAAAGAAGATCTACAAAATTATAAAAGGTTATATTGATTTATTAATTTCGCTTCTAATTTTTACGTCTTAAAAAATATTAAGGCAGCCTTGTAAGGGGTTATGATGTGATTATAATAAATAAGAATATTTTAATCAGGCTAATTTTCCTTAGAATCTAAGGCAGGATATTGTCTTCAATATAGTATATATATATATACAGTGTATCCAAATCTTTCATCATGTAACAACACAATTCAACTCAGTTAAAAATAAATTGTGGATTGCTATTAATGAACAATAAACCTCCAGATGTACTTACTCAGAACGATCTTATTGGAATATGGAAATATTTTGCTATTTCTACAATGCTGTAACTAAAATAAAAAGATATATAATGGTCAGTTACATTTCCTGAATTAGATTCAATATTTTAACATCAATAATATATTTATTCTTTTTGTGCTTTGGTTTAAGACCTACCGGGTAGGAATGCAGGAACACACTTGAATTATTATCAGCGATTCTTTACTCTTCTATAATTCGAAATGATTATTTTATAAATATAATACATTCTGTATTAAACTAGAATGGTCTTGGATAGGACTTCCACAAAACGAAATGATAAATAATTAACTTACGTCATATTTAAATAAATCAGTAAACTTAGAATTGAAGAAGCTTCGTTACAATATGCCAATTCTGAAATCACTTTTTTTTCAATGTTGAATTAATATGCAAATCAGAAAAAAATTGTTTAACAAAAAATTACAAACGAAAGATAAATTTAATCAGCAATACCTTCTATCAACCTCTTTTTTAGTGTAGATTCCGTTTTAACTAAGCTCTCTTCCTTATCAGGCGAAAATTTAAAAAGAAATAAAATATACTCATTTATATTTTAAATTAAATTCCATCGTTTATTAATATTTTTATACACTTTTTTCTATATTATTTACAAAATTAAAATATTGAATCTAATGGCTAATATGGTGTTATTTCATTTAAAATGCATTTTTTTAAATATTTATTTATAGATTCGAATGAACACGTTTCTTCCATTTTTGTTAATGAACGACGAATGCTAACGTATTTGTTTTCTAATGTTTGCAGCACTACAAGAGATCTGCAAAACCCGGGGCGGGGAAGAATATTTTCGGGCCACACCGGGCAAAAAAATTTATTATTCCTAGCTAATATTTTTAAAATAAATTACTTAATTTTATTTTCAATATTTGAGTTTCAAATACTTATTTATGAAAATCTGAATTTTTTGTGTTTTGTTGATCTTCCATGATTCACCCGCGTATAATAGAATGTCGATAATTACGGAATTGAAGATATTTATCCTCGTGACTGTTATTTCGCTCGTTTCCTAAAGTTTAAAATACTCATAAAAGCCTGCTTCGCATTTATGACCCTCATAGATAATTCCTCCTTAAAACCTCCTTTATTGTCAAGGATAAATCCGAGATATTTAATTTTTTTCACCACTTTATTAATCTCCAAATCAATTCTAAAGTTGTCATTTATCGTCGTATTAGTAAAAGGTGGGGGGGGGGGGGAGGGGGGTATAGCTTTCTTAAAGTTGATATCCAGTCCCACTTTGTGAATATTTATTAATTTATATCAGTTTTGCATCACTGAGTTATATACTAAATAAAAACCAACGTCACTCCTTATGCTGCGTCTTTATCTGATTTAAAAAAAATATGGCATCTGTATCTAGATACTATTAGAATTATCCATCTATTTTTAGATACATTTTGATATAATTTTATTTTACATATTTTATATTAAAAATACATTCTTTGCATTTTCATTTATGGTGGTGGAGGGGATAAATTTACTATAAAAAACTAAATCTAAAATTCCCCCTCCGTACTTAGGACCATGAGTGGGAGAGTTCAGGAGTAAATTGCGAAGTTATTTTTTTATTACATCAAATAAAGATCACATTTAAGCCAACTCTTGCTCACTTAATGGAAAATAAGTAACAAAATCCCTTAATAACAGTTCACACTTATGTTGGTAAATATATATTGAATGATTCATGACTTCGCGCAAATATATTCATAAAAAAAATTGCTAAAGGGCGATAAGGATTTCGATATGGGTTCACAATAAAAGTTTTGTTAAATGTTTTCGCGATATTGCCTTCGCCCTAAAATTCCTTGGCGATCAAATTTTCTCTGACTTAACCTATACGGTTTAACAACACTAGCCAAAGGTCTCACGGCCCTGGGTATAGTACTAGTGTCGTCTCAGTTTTTTTAAATATAATTTTTGCTTTTATTTTTCTTTTCAAGAACATAGTTCTTAAATTAATATTTAAATCTATAAATTTGTGGTTCTTATTGAAATATCATTAATGTATGGTGATTCATTTTGAGAGTAAATATATTATAATCATTTATTTATAGATTTTTTAGTCACATAGTGTTCTTTTTCTTAATATCTGACATTCATGAACGTTTCAAAAATACCATATTTTAGTATATTTAAGACGTTTAATTATTTATCAATTATAGATGTAATTAAGGTTTTTTATTCTTAAGTTATGGTTATTAATTTTTGATTATCATACCAAATTGTTCATTTCATTAATGTCCATAATATTTGTATATTAGCTTAAAATATGATTTATAATTTGTTAAATCTTCATTTTGAAAATAATAAAATATATTTTAATTTTTCTTTAATAAAATTATCGGGTATATCTTGTTTTATCAAGACGGATAAGATGAGGTTGGAGATAGAAAACATGAGATATTGGATCCAACCTGACGGTCAAATATCACCTTCTCCTATAGATGCCCTTAAACGGGATTCATCACATACCAAAATCGATTCCTTCGCGAAAGCACGTTTGTCTAACGATATTCCAAGTCTGTTAAAATGCCATACAAATGATTGTCTCAATATATCACTTAGCTATCGGAAATCCATGAAAGCCTTAAAAACGGCTAACCTTTCTTTGCGGGAGAGATTATTTAAAGTATTATTATTTTTATTATTACAACATTGCTTGTGAATCTTTTAAAGAGAATTTTTTTATAAGACATCAAAAAACTTTGTATTATAAAAACAATTAAACGAGTCTAATTTTTCATACTTTATACAAATCAAGCAAAGTCAAGAAACTCACGCATTGAGGAATATAATAATAAATTTTCGCAGTTTAAGGGATAGTCAAACAAAAAGGCTCCTTCACAAACTTTCTCAGCGCTTATGCATAGTCAACGAAAACAACCCAATAGATTCGCCAATTATCGAGAAAAATGGTGTCGATGACTATAAAATCATAGAGGCCACGAAAGATCTCTTGTTATTTTCACTGCTCAGAGACAGGAAAGAAACGTTGGATAGCATTGCTAGACTAACGGATAACTTTGCAGATTTATCAAACCATTTTCATTACGAAATCCTTACTCGTCCAGAGGTATGGTGAATTATTTTTCTAAACAATTCTAATTCTTTAGTGCTAATTTATCTTAATAAAAATGTGAAAAAGGTGAATAAAAATGAAAAATTTGAAAAGAATCTATTAAGACAGCCCGTTCATAATTTTTTAAAAAATTCACCCACCTGCCTATCTAAAAGAACCTTTTAACCAGCATGCTTAATTAAAAATTATTTGATTGGTTCAGCTCATTTTATTTTAGTATATCATAAGCAAGCAACCTCAATTTTTCCTTATTATTTGTAGCCATTGTAGATTATATTCGCACTTTAACTCTTTTTTTAAACAGGAAAAATTGGAATGGGAAAAGAAAGAAATCACGCTAGAAACTCAAATTCATGACCTTGCACTTCAAAACGAAGCATGGCATGGCAAGTTCGATAAAGAACGACGTACTAATGAAAAACTTTTGTTTTTGCTTCGATTAAACCAAAATTATTCAGATGGTTGTACATATTTGGAAAAAAAACTTCATCGTTCCAGCGATATAAAGAATGAAATATTTGATTCTTTTGAAACTGACTCAAGGGTAAATTTAAATTTAAGATTTATTTTTTCTATCACATTCTACCAAAATTCAATACGACCACTTTCAATTTTTAATGCACATAATTTTTTCATATTAAAAATACCATGATTTAATTTTATTAAGTGAGTTTTAGAAGATAATAGTAAAATTTTACGTATGCTTCAAAACAAGTATTTTCCTCTAGCCATTTTAAAATTAAAAATTCAATAAAAGGCGATTAAATCTAATAATAAAATTGAGTTTCGTATTCTAATATAATATTACATGAATAATTTCAATTTGTCCATTCTTTTGGTTTCTAATGAATTGCGAAAAGCCTTAGAGGTGGATATTCATAGAATAGTTATTGATGTTTATAGAGAAGAGAAATTGCAAATAAAAATATCTGCTCCTAAAAAGTCATAAATCCACGGTTTTAGATTTATTATGTGTTAGTAAAAACTAATGAAAGTGATTATCCTACTCTAAGAGAAAATAGGCATGGAAGATTTGGAGATATATCCATTGAGTGAATCAGCTCTAGGAAGCTTATTCCAAAATCCATTTTTCAAATCATTAAATGTGAATACCAGATTCTGGTTAGTTTTTTTAAATAAAGTTAATTAATCCATTAAAACTTCATTTAGTTAAATATCAAATGATTATTTTTGTTTTTTGAAGAATTATGCCAGTCTCTAGCGAAATTAACAGAATTTTATCTGTCAGCAGAAAAATGGTGTGATTTTAAAAATCCGGGCCGGGTAATATTCATTTCATATTTCCTTTGAAACAATTCGCAAAATTGAAATTTTAATAATTCCGTCTGGACCGGGCCGAATTATTATCAAAATAAAAATCCGGTTTGGGGTTGAGAATAAAAAACTTTAAAAATCTCGTGCTATAATTTTGACCAGAAGATCGCTTATTTATATAATGACACCAATGATGTATATATCTTACTAGATTGGCGATTCATTAATTAAGTGTCCATACATAGGAGTCAGCTGTGGAGCTATTTTGTAGCACTTCGACTAATTGTCTTTATTTATCCTTAAATGAATTCACATTAATGTCATTTAATCGTCAGCAACACAAAATACCGCTACAGCTGACTTGTGTATGAAAATTTTCAAATGCATTTAATAAATGAATAGCCAATCTACTAGTATATATGTATCATTGAATGATACATAAATTTTGTAAAGAGAAATTTAAGGTGATTGTTTTTTCTATAATAGATTTAAGTTGTATGCAATTAAAACTTTTTTTTATTACATTATAGAATGCTATAATTTAATCTTACAATTTTACATTGTTATAATATTTTTTCTTATTCCGTATTTTAATGAGATTTCTCTCACTAAAATATAAATTTTATGAAAGATATCAAAAGATCGGTGCAATATTCATAATATGTCCCCCTCAAATATTAATGGCAACTCTAAAATAAATTATAACAGTGATGGCGGAAATGTTAATGAACATCGTTCACCTATTTCACAATACTATTCAAACCACGAAAATGATAATTACGAGAAAAATACTTTAATATATAGTTATATTGAAACTATAACTCCTAATAATTTTATTGTTAATAAATTAAAATCGAACGAAATCAAAGAAAAGAATTATATTACTGATACTCAAATAAACGTAGTTTGCAGTGGATTTGAATGTGAGCCCCATGTTGAAGTGATGGATAAAGGTTTACAAAACCACGAGGATGCGAATATTATTAGAAATGGCATAAACAAAGATTTTGACCTTATGATCTCTGATTTAAATAAATTGTCCAAAAATATTATGTTCTCAAAATAATTTAAATTATGTAATTAGAAATTTGAACACTTTTGTTATTAAATCTAGTTAAATAAGTTTAACACAATGAATTTTGTATCAAATGTTATGTTGGGTGCTGCTTTTAGTAAAATATTTAAATGAACCGTCTATATAATATCTAATATTGAGCCATTATATATTTTTTTTAATTTATACCTTTATATTATGATTCAAGTTTTTATATATAGTCCAATTATGAAAAAATATTTTTTTCAGGATTTAAAACATTTAAATAATATCTTTATATGCATTTATTCAACGTTCAACTTGTATGTAATTATTTATAAATAAAAGTTTTATATATATTTTATACAATTTATTACATTTTTCAATAACTGTATTTTTAGTCAATAAATATTTATATAACCTTATAAGTCTTAAATATTAATGCGTTAAATTAACAGTGAAGAATATAATAGAAAATAAGTAATTTCCAAATTAATTTATTACATTGTGAAAAAGTTTAACATCAGCAATTTATAAAGATTGAATATACAAAAGATAGGATCATTATGATTTATAGTAAGGTAAAAATAAAGATCAATAAAAATTCGAGTAAAAAAGTCCAATACTAAAATGACTACAAAAAATACTCAGTTATCACAAACTACTCCCTATATATTTATTCTACAATCAAAAAAAATCCTCAATAATATTTGGGCTAAAATGACTAAGTTTTTTTGACTTTTCCTTTTTTCCTCCAAGAATCTCCCCATAAGGCGTCTGAATTAATGTCTTGATTTATATAGGTATCTGAGGAAGACTCAGAAAAATTATTTCTAGAACTGACGGGTGAAAGTTTAAATGTAGAAGTACTTTTGTTTAACATGTACTCTAGTGTGGGAACTAAAAAGTTGCGGAAAAAATTGATAAAACGTTCGTGTCCATATACTTTAATTTTCGATATTGTATAAAAAAATAAGAATTAGATTTAGGAAAAATTAGTTTGACTCTACACTCCAACTTTTTCATGAAGTTTAAATTATCTTCTTATTAGCTGAATTTTTCGAGTTCAGCACTAACATTTTATACTCAATAAGCAAATATCTTAAGATTTATCTAGGGTCTCACATATTATAATCTCCGCTTTTTATACTAGTTTCATTTAGCAATAGAATAGCCTTCCTATCCCCTCTGTGTTCTTATTTTTCAAGATTTTTTCCTCTTTATGGCTTTCATTGGCCAAATTTAATCTCCTTATACACGTGCGTGAAAATGATACCGCCCATTCTGAGCTACTTAACCTCATGTATACCATCTTAATTAAATGTTAGATAATTTTTTTGACTACCTTTCTGACATTGTGATTTCTCCTTAACCCTTTATGTCCTATGGGAATATTCCAAATTGCTTATATTTTATATTAACTCCCACAAGTTAGAATCAATATAAGTCAGACCCACATAACAGGCTCGGGTTGTATGTAGCAAACTACATCGGGCCTAATTTTTCAAGCCTGGTCCGAAATTTTTTTAAATAAATTTTGCCAAATTTATTTAAATTTTTTAAAAATTATTATACTCAAAATAAATAATATATGTCACATGGCGTCTAGTTTCTATAAATAAAATTAAATATTTTTATTTTACATAAAAAATCCAACATTAAATTGAAATTTAGATATATTTAAAAAAAATTTCAAGGCCCGACCCGGCCTGAATTTGACCCTGACCCTAACCCGATTTTTTTAAAAAAATTTTTTTTGCAGATCTCTAGTTGTATGATCCTTTCATGGGCCTAGTCCGGTCTCTTATTTTTTCACAATATGCAATCAAAAACAAATTTTTAGACTGTGATGGTTCATGACCTAAACTTGCCTATTCTGGCAGAGACTGCTAACCTCTGACTTTATAATTATAGACATTAACAAATGGATTATTTTCAGAAATTTTTGGATGTCCCAGGTTGAGTTAACTTTATCCCGTGGTTAGATCTAAGTCTTAAAAGTAGTTCTTTGAGAAATATATTATAAGATAAAAACTCGAGATGGATATATAAATAGGGGGGGAGGGGTGAAAAAAGTGTTGAACATATATGCTCGCATCCGAAAATATCGTACCAGGTCTTAGAAAAGCAACCCAGACTTTGCTTGTAGTGTAGGTCTGATATCTTCACTTATTTCATATTTATTGTAATTTACAGTCAATAATAATAAAAAAAACTCACTCATTATAATCAAGCTGAGTAAGAAAACGCAGAATAAGGCCATCTCCTTCAGACTACTTTTATTGGAAAGTGAAGGGGTTTTTCCGGTATCTTCCTGATAATTTTCTTCATCGAGAGATGACGAATCATTGAATGTCACCTGTTCATAATTTGATTGATGTTTGGGTTTAACAAAAACGTCGAAAGAAAGGAACCGAGAGGATAAATCAGCTGTAAATGATAATTTAGAAACTATGGGGAGTTGGTATAGGTTTCCATCGAGACCACTGGTTGATTCTAATTTAATAGTGTATTTCTGATTTGGTTAATATGTGAAATTATTTAATTAGTAAGAAGGTATAAAAATTAGCATGTCAAAGTTAAATATTTTTATTAGTTGTAAATTATATATACAATTTATTAACGAATAAGGTAATTAGTTTTTCATATTCGTCGAAAAAACGAATATAATATTCGTCTCTATTATACAATATTCGTTGTGAGGTAAAAATTAATTTGATAATATCTAATTCAATGATTAAAAACATTTTCTGATAGTAATTCAAAAGACTGATGTTCTAAAACAATTATCCATAATAGTGATAAAAATTCATATTGTAACCTGATAATCCATTGGTATGGGATCAAATGAAAAAAATTCAGAACGGGAATTTAAATGTTTGGTTTGAATGAGCGTTTCGTCGAAAACTGTAGATGAAGCAGAAAGATACAAGGATATCTTTTTTATTAAATATTATAAATTGTAAAAAAACGCGAATCTTATGTCATTTATATTAGATATAACTAAATGGAAAAGTTGAAAATTATTTTGGCTTAGAGGTGTCAGTGTCTCTGAAACGAAATGTAAGCCTTTTTATAATTTTTATTAAAAAGAGAAGGAAAAATTAGAAGCACATCAGACTGATTATGGACTACAATGTATTGAGGCCAGCGTTTAGATTACAGAGTATTCACTAGTGGCATACCTCTCAAAAACCTATGCCTAACCCCATAAAATAAATCACCACTTTCGGAGCCGATATTCCAGCGTATTGATTGTGTTTTTAATAATAATGGTATACCATATATTTTAAAAAGAACAACTTAAATTATCATTCTATTACCAAATATCAAAATAATGTGAATGTAAGGTTATTTTTTGGAACATGAATTAAATTTTAAAAAACCCCTCATTTACAATGTTTGCATTATTATAGTATATTGTTTGGCATGAACGAGTTCGCTGATAGAATGTCTAAACATTTTAAATTACAATTTATAAGATAGCTGATATTCAGAAATAAGTTTTATTTTAAAAATAATGACTGATCACATGCAAAAATGTATATTAAAATAGGTCTATAATAGAAGTATTGAATAAATTTTTATAGCAATATATTTTGTCCTATCCTAAAAAATTATTTGATAACCCCTCTCCCCTCCAATAAATTTACTGGACCCATTAGATGCTAACCCCCACACTTCAAAATATTTGGAAGAAAAATGCTCATACCTCCTTCCCTCTGCTTATGTGATTGCTGATTGAGGCAAAGGCAAAATCTTAAAATATATTAGGAAGCTGATAAAAAAAAATTCACTTGGGACAGAAGATGGATGAGGATAATAGATAGAGATGCCCCGATAATGTTAGATTTTGCCTATTTTTAAAAAAAGCTAACTGAAGATTTAAAAGTAACTACCCACGTTTGGAAATTTTGTTCATAGGTGGCATATGAGTTTAGACATCTATTGCTGAAATTTCAAGGCTGTAATATTTTGACTAAAATCTTGATTTCGCCATTTTAAAAATCGGCTAGATATTTTTAATTTTAGCCGCTACTTAAAATAATAATTAACCCTCATAAAAAAAATTAAATTGGTCTACAATAAGCCGTCAATTGATAACGAAAAAAATTGATCTATAAATTTGTAAGTAGATAAGAAAAGAAAGCTTTGTTAAAAAAAAATTCCTATTTCTTTTTACTTCTATAAAATTTTGTGGCGGAATTAACCTTATTATTATGAATAATAACTAAATTTCAAAATTATTGAGACATTTTTATGGCTTAAATTAATAATCAAATTTTTGTATGTTCTGGGGATTATATTTGATTTTAAAAAAATGTGGTATCAGCAAAAATAAGTTGCATCGGTGCATTTCTGGTTTTAAACATGTTTTTGCTATTTGAAGTAATAGGTTTAAAACAAAGTGTGTATAGATTTCTTAATCAAATCTACAAAAAAAGGCATTTAATAAACTCGCCAGCTTTTAAATTATTCGAGATACTAAGGCTGGTGGTTAGGTGATTTAAAACACTACCTATCCAATGAAAATAGTACAATAAATCTTAAAATAGCTTGACCAAAAATACATTATAACTATATTTATTTATTTTTTTAATTTAAATACCTTAAAATGATCTAGAAGTTTGTAATCCGTTCTGCCTGTGTAGGAGGAACGAAGAATGACCAAAGGAGGGATCGGCGCATTCCTATCAATAACACGATCTTCCACAAATATATTTACTTTGCCGTAAAAATGTGATTCCACCTATTATATTATTTAGTATCAAGGGACATAATGGTTTTTTTGTTATCATTTATTTTTAGATGATAATTATTCATTCTAAAATATATTTTTCCATTAATAAGAGAACTAAAATACCTTAAGGAGAGAATCAGAAATAGATGGAGTCATGACCCGAAATCGATAAAAACCTGGCAAATCTTCTTTTTGGTTAGAAGGAACCGATATTATATAATGAGAAGGAATGGATTTCAAGATTATATCGGCTAATATGTGAGAGCCATTTCCTATTGAATCACCGAAGATAATTTTTTTTTAAAAAGGAGTTACGATAGTAAGTGGTACATCATTTTTATTTGCGAAATATAATGAACACTAAATACGATAATATATTTTTTTAAATTATTCGAAATTTACTATGAATAATTTAAGTTATTTAATGATAAAATAAATATTAAACTTTTTTTTAAAACAATTTATAAATATTAAACAATCATTTTAACATGCAAAAATAAATATAATAATTATTTCTAATAAAATTATTATTTAAATGAATTGTTAGTTAAACTCGACTAACAAATATGAATATGTTATTATAGAGTAGAATGGGTTTAGCAAATTTGGGTTTTTAGCAAAATGTTAAAATTCAATCATTTATATAGCGTTCTCTTGAAAGACCTGATTTTAATAGAATAATATTCCGGCATGTATAGAGTACCACCCCGTTAATTTCAGACAATATTGCTTTTATATATTGATTTTTTAATATGATATAGACATAAGTTCCATTGCAAAATTGCCTGAAATTCAAAGTGCTCTACACTATACTGATTGATGGCGGCAAAATATGGTATTTCAGAAAAACATGATAAATGATGTAGATTTAACAATTTGCCAAAACTCCAGATCATCAATGAAAGGCAACCTAAATTCGCATAAACCTTTTATATGACATGAAAATATTGAAAATAATATAACCAAATTAATAAATTATTGATCTTGTTATACATATAAAAATATATTCAACCTCTATGAATCTTTAAAATTTCTTGACTCAGTACGTTGAGTGTTAAAATATAAGTGCAGCCAGGAACTAAAGCCTTAACTTCAAAGTGGCCACTAGATTTAGATATCGTTCCATCTTCCTTAAGCAAGCTGCATTTTCTTTTGTTATAATTTAAATTGTCATTTTCGTTATGCTCTATTCCTATAGCCTCCATATGTAATTCGTTATTGGCTCCAGGAGTTGTCAGCATATCAGAATCGTATGTCGAATGTGCAAGTTGGGAGGTGGATATAGAGGCCCGGGGCACAGTAGATAATGTGGTTAGGGGTTGGCCGTTTAAGGAAGTGACTATGCCCCTGCAACTGAAAGCTGACTGAATTTTGGTATAATAAGATTAAATGATGTTGTTTTTTCTATACTGTTTGATATAATATGACAAATTTTTTTAAATTCATATATTAGATAGTTTTAAGGCATAAGAAAATTTTAACACTATTTGTTTGGCCAATGGCCTAACTAAATATAATTTGAGTTCGAAAAATATAAGTATTTTAAAAAATTAAAATATTCGTCTATTTTTCAAAGGAAATGGAAAAATTATAAGCGCTCGAGGAAAATAGAAATTTGTTTAACTTCTCTAGAATCGCCCATTTAATTATCTCCAGAAAAATTACTTTTATAGCTAAGATCCTAATGTGAAGCGGTTCGCCTTTTTCTTGCAACGTTATCAATTGAGATGTGGGTTCGAAATCAAATTCTTTCATAATGGGCAATATGTAATACTGACCCGGGGCGAGCCCTATAAAGGTTAATGTTCCGTTTTGACCGGTCGAGTTAAAACTTTTATAATTTCTATCTTTGACACCGCTAAGCGATATGAGAACGTTAGATAAAGGTGTGGCGTTGGATTGAATAGGGTCTTCTTTGATAAATATCTTATATTTTGTATAATTTTAAATACTGTATAACCTCGTTCGTTTCTCAGACATTGTAAAACGACAAAGGGTTATATTGTAATTATTTATATTTTTTTAATTTTATATAATAATAAATTCCCTAAAAATAAAAAAAATTTTAACAACAATTATAGTTACTTAAGAAAATTATTTAAGTTTTATTATTAATAAAATAAAATAATTAACATTTACTTGAATAATTAGCTTGGATATTTTTGAAATATCAAAATCGCGATAGATTGTTTTGAAGGAGTGTGAAACGCCATTGGGATCAATATCTTGAGTGAAAGTTGAACGACTAAGGAAGTTAAATCCGTCTTTAGAAGGGATTATCTCGTAGTTTATCCCATCGCTAAAAGTAGTATATTATTTAGAGAAATAAATCAAATACAATTTGTGATAAAAATAATTTATTTAACTCCCTTATCCGCACCTTTAATTTTTATCGATACTACTTGGCATGATACCATTTTTAAAAAAAATCAGTTGTTATTTAACAATTTATTTTTTACTTCCTCGCATTTATCCTAACATAATAGAAAATATTTCTTTATTCTGATTATCCGTCTTTCAGATGTTTTGCTGAATAAGCAAAATAGAAATTTTGAGTGATTTTCCCGAAAAGCCCGACCCGGAATAAAAATTATTTGTCCGCCAAGCCCACCCCTAATTTATTTATACGTATAGATTAATTTTTTTTTTCAATATATTTTTACATTAAACCTAATTGAGTTTTCGATCATTCTACAAACAAATAAAAAATGCTGGCGTATTTCTTGGAAAATTATAAAAAAATATATCAATTTTATTTCAAAAATTTAGCTCGATCCGGCCTGATTTTTTTTTACGCCCCAATCTGAACAGAAATTTTTTTTAAATATAGGAGCTTCGAGTCAAATCTAATTTTTCAGATCTCTAATGTACACTTAGTATTAAATTTTAATGAATTGTCAGTTGAGGTTGCTTTACTATTATTTAAGGTTCTTTGTATTGTCCTAGACAAAAATTTTTTTATTTTTCCATTTCCTCAATATAAATTTGAAGAGATTTTGCTGAGGTATATACTGTACGATAGCTCTGTATTTATTTACCAGTCAATATTGATTTTTTTCATGTTTTATTCTTGCATATTCATTATTTAACAGATTTTTACTGAGTAAATATTATCCCATATCTCTCTATTACCTCAGTTATTACATGTTTTAGCTTTAAATATTTTTCTGCAAAAAAAATTTCCTTCAGATGAATATTACTTGAGTTGAGATATTTTTATATTATCTGATTAAGAATGAACGTATACATACAAAAACCAAACAATTATGATTTATAAACCACGAAAAAAAAATATTTTAGTAAAATATGATAAAAATCGTTATTATTTGAAACATATAATAAAAATTGGAGAAACTATAGGGAAAATTTGTTACATCCCTAATAGAAACAAAAAATTATTATTTCTAATCTATTTTTAAATTCATTCGAGCCTAGCCGACAAATATTTTCTTTTCAGGATAAATAAAAAAGAAAATTCGTTCGGAATAGAGAAGGACAAATTTTAAATATTTTGCAATTTTTATGTTTTTTGCTTTAATCAGCATGATTTTTAAAATATTTTATTTCCAATATTTCACAATTTTGAAAATGGTCTTATAATAAAATAAATACAATTTTTATAATATTTTATAGAATCATTTTATCCTCGTGGTTCATATCATAAATTATAATTGTGTTTTGTTTTTAATCATATATTATTTTTTATATTATCTAAAAAACCAGGAGCTATAGCCAATTTTGTAAAAATCGGTTCGACTAACCCCAGTTTCTAATCTTCATTTGCAAAATGAAGACACTTGTTAAAATTAAATACCTAGTCTAGAGATAATATTTATATTATAATTAATACAAATGAAATTTATATAATTATAAGAAATTTTAAAAGTTATTTTTAGTAGAGAATATTTATAATAATAGATTTCACCGTTTTTAAATCAATCTGTTCAGTTTTTGTTGAAAATTTTTAGTTTTAATGAGTGTAATTACAGTTTTAACATCAAATCAATTTATATATAACATATTTAAAGTTTTCAGATGTTTTATCTTTATAAACATAAAGCTCAGGTATCATCAATATGTTAAATATAACAATATTCTTTTATCGATATTAAAGGATGAAAAAATTCTAGGAAATAAAATTAACATTGTTTCCTTAAAGTTCCAGCCCAACTTTTTGGGCAGGAACAGTTTTGATGATATATTGAAAAATAAATATATTATAGAGGAAATGGCAATTCTTGATATATTTACTGATCGAGATAAGAGACTTACTCTTTTCGATATTGAGGGTTTTTAAATGATCTGATGCAACTATATAATTATATAAGTCATATTTACACAAATAGAGATAGTGGAATGGCGTCCCTTAAGCATTAATTCATATCAGGGAGACATTTAACATTTATAAAACACTATCAAATCTATTGTTGCCAGAGATTGAGCAAATAATTTTTAAAAAAATTTATTGCTGGGACATACATTCTGCTGCTTATATATTTTGACTTAAAATTTTGTGGATTAAATTTAAGAGAAAATGAAGTTGCAACGGGGTTAGATATCATAAACCGATTTTCTAGATATCTAGATTTTAATTGCATGAGTAATGGGAAACCTATCCAAATATCGCAAGAAGATTTTTTTAATATGACAAGTCTTTGGCAAGACACATCATTTACAGATCGACTGACTTGGTGGAATGGTTAAATACTTTTATATTTTAGTAAACAATAATCTAACTCTTATTTTAATTTTAAAATTATGTTATAAAATATTTAATTAGGTATGTTGCAATAAATACATATCGACCCGAGTCATACGGATTTTTCCTGTGTCAACGACAAGTGCAGCGTCGGAAAGAATATGGTGCTCCTTTTGGAAAAATTTATTCGATCTAGAAATAGGATTAAAAAATGATAAGTTCCAAAAATCGGTTTTTATAAGATCTCCAGTTAATAGGAAAATATTTCTGCAAATGACAAATTGCTGGATTCTAGATTTTCAGGCTCTGATCTGGAATCATTTTTATTAAAACAAAGATAACTAACAAATTAGTAGAAATTAAATATTATTTGTTTAAATATAATGTTTGTAATCTATATATTTTCAATATAAAAAATCACAAATTAATTGGAATTAAATCATATCTGTATAAATATAATATTTATAATCTATATATTTAAATAAAACATGAAAAACAATCGATATTGACCTTTGATATATATTTTAATATGATTTCCCGTTTTTTCCCCGTAATATAGTTTATATGTCATAATATTCTAAGTAAACCTTATAGGCCCGAGCAAGTAAGACCCGTTATCATCCGTATAAGTAGTATTAAGGATGGATTTGTCTATTTCCGATATCAAATCAATTTTAATGCCTGTCGTAGAAGGGTAAATTTTGCCACCAATGAAGAGCGAGGGTAACATCTCGAAAACAATTTTATCTATATTTTTATGTAAGGTTTTTAATTTTCCTTAAATCAATAAACCAGTGACTTAATTGTGGAAGGGCAAAACATACTCTACATGCATATTTATGATTTGAGCACTTTTCATTTTTTGAAAAACCCTTTTTTTGAACATGCAAATAAAAAATTCCTTGCCTAAATCATAATAACTAGAAACACCACTGAAATAAACTAATTTAGGAAGAATGTTATTTCCTAAATTTATTTTGAGTAGAGCAGAGGCATTTTAAAAAAACTTTTAAGATATTGGAACATTCAACATTTTTTTAAATTAAAAAAAAACTTTTGCAGTCTTTTTCCATTTCTTCGACGTTAAATGTGAATGAGTAAGATAATTGGCGAAATAAATATTCTTCGGACTGGATAGTTACCTCTAGTTTAGGGTGTTTGATAATATCAACGTTGAAAGTTTTGTGTATCATTCCTTTATATTAATAATAAGTAATAATAAAACAACAATAAAATTATATCATAAATATCTATGTTTTTTTAAATTATTTTTGTTTACAATAGTAGTCACAAGAACAAAAATTGTTAGTTAATTTATCCATCTTGAATTATTAATTTTTTAAAAATATTTATTTGACTAAACTGTTAGGTTTATTTGGAACTTCAATTACGATGTCCGATTTGTAGATTACATCTTCACAAAAAAAAGGATCTTGACCATTCCCATTGGCAGGTGTAATAAGAGGGATCAAGCATATACGAGCAATCTTATAACCTTTTCTCATCCGATAATTCGTTAATATATTGATACCCACCGATAATTTATACCGAACGGGTTCAAATTCTATTAATATAGGGCCGGTATAAGCTTTGTGCAAAGCTGGTGTGTCAATTGCCAAATCATTGAGATTGGAAGTATCGATTGCATATGACTTTTGTAACTCATTGGTAGTGAAAGAAAATAAGGTACAAGTTTGAGGTTGGATGTGTAATTTTTCTATGAAATAATTGTTAATAAAATATTATATATATATTTAGCAAAAATTGATTAAGTACGTATATTTTGTATCAATATTCAAATTTAATAGAAACAAAAAATTAAAAATCACTTTTTTTGAAACCCAGGGCTCATACAATATGTAATCAGGGTTAGAAAATGAATTTTTATATATAAATCCAGGACAAGTCTTTAAGTGAGATTTGCAAGTATTTCTACTGTTAATAAATAAAGCTATTTTCAACCTTTAACAGGCAAACAAAGACTTTGTTCTTTTGCCTCAAGTTCACATGTTATGTCCATAGTACTTTCATCCGCTTCTCCATCTTTCTTCTCATAACCAAAAACGTTTACGCATTTAATTCGAGTATCTTCATTGACCTTCGTGGCATTTTGCTGGCCAAAAATACGTACAGGAAACGTGGCGAATTTTCTTTTGTCGTCGAGTTTGTTATCATCGAACCTCGGTTTGATCCTAATTTTGCGTCCAATCTAATACATTTTATTAAACAAATAAATTGGGGTTACTTTAAAATTTTATTAATGTTTAACTCAACAGACCAAGTGAATCACTGCAAGAGGGATGTGGTATAAATTCAATAAGCTTGAAATCATTAAAATGAAATTAGAATGGATTTGGATTTATTGTATATCTGTGTATAAAATGTTTATATTCCATGACAAATACTTTTGACCTACAATCCCCCATGGTCATCAATCATAAATGTTACCACCTAAAGGTTATATTCAAGCTATATAATAGAGGTCTACAAAGGGCATGTGTTTAACCCACAAGCTCGCCCGATCATTATCTAAATTTTTAACCCGTCTGCCATGGCTTATGAAAAATACTTGACCGAATTATTTTAAAAAAATTTAACCACCCATCCTTGGTTTTTGAAAAAATATCGTCCCAAATAATATTTTCAATATTTACCCATTTAAAAAATGTTTTTAACCCGCCCGTGTTGAATGAGCGGTCGGGCTAAACCCGAGCCTATTGCAGATCACTATTATAAATAATAGGCGAGATTAAATCATCTAACCCTATATTTATAAAAAAACAGGACTAATAGCTATAAACAACAACGCTCGAAAAACACGGACAATTGATGAACCAAAAGCTGTAAATAATAAGACTGATAAAATAGTCATTAACACAAAACTTTGTGCCACTTTTTATAGATTATTAATTTAACATAAGATTCATTTATTTGATGTGTTTTTATAAGGTACCTGATATAAATCTATTGGTGGGTACCCATAGGTCTGATGGTAGCTTAATTCCTTGCAATACTTATTATCTAACCAGCATAGGACGTCATGATTGAATTCTTCCACGCAAACATTGTATGTCGGACCTGGTGGGAGCGAATCAAATGAAAATCTAGTTATTATGTTTTCGTCAATATTATTCATATTAGTGGGTTGAGTAGATCTTAGAAGATTCTCTTGATGATCATGCCCGGAAGTAATGCGATATAAATGAAGAGTAAGATTTTGGAAAGCACAATCGTCTAATTATAATAGTAAATATGAAAATAATAAATTTATTATATTTTTTGATTAAAATCATTTATCGTTATTATTAACAGGTAATTACCCTCGAAAAGAAAGATTCTAAAATACTTGCATATCTTTTTATTCATAAAACAACAATTTTAAAATCTCAGGGGTGCTGATAGACCTCGCCTTACTAAGTATTTCGATAGTTACAAAAATATTTTTTTACTCTATCAAATGATAATTTTTAGAGGCAAATGGTAAACAATAAAAAAAATTAAATATAGGTTATTTTGTTACCTATGCAATGAATTCGTCCTTGTATAGAGACATAATAACGTTTAAAAACTAATCCCAGAATCGGATTATTTTTAACACGAATGTAAGGTGGATTGGCTGCATATTTAATACCCGAAAAAGCTTCTTCGTTAGGTAAGGATATCTGATTTTTAAATAGTAATACTAGTAATTTTAAACAAAGTTATACATTTTTTAATCGCTTGGGTGCCCATTTTTCGGTAAGTAAGACAGAAAGAGCAATAAGTTCGAATTTAAATAGGGCCAATATGAGTTTGAAAAATGAACACCATGTTTCTAAAAAATGGTTATAATAATTGCAAGTCTTAGAGTGAACTAAATTTATGTGTCCCACTGTCATTTAACTTTATGTTTTTTTAAAAAGAGGTAGAGTACATATTAAACATCCTAATCCATATAATACTTCTGAGCAAGTTCATCATACGGAGATTTTACTGATATACAAAAGGTTATTGAAGCGTCGTTTTATAATATATTTAATTTGGGAAACTATTTTAAGATGGTTGTCTCTTTTTTAAGTGGTAGATTGATATTTTTACCTTGGCACTTAAAATACTTTCTTATCGTTAACCTAAGAATTATTGGGCTAAAATTTCGATAATCAATGGCAAATAATTTCGAAAATTTAAGCAATATATATTTAATTTATTTTTAAATTGTAAGAGGAATAAATCGCTACTAAAAAATTTACATGGGCCCCACTAAATTTAAGGACTCTAATAGGGACACGGTGACTATTTGGACTTGCTTAGAAACATTAGTAATTAAATTAAATGGAGAAGGTTTTTTGGCATTCGACAAGGGTTTGCGCTAAAATACTAAAACATATTTAATCCTCATTATTGACTTAATAATCCATAAATCATTATCCTTATCCAGGCGCGTATGCAGGAATTTGGTCTGGGGGGGGGGGGATAATAAATTTTTTAAGAAATATAATTTTTTTAAAAAATATCAAGCATAAATTTATTAGGACTAATAACTATTTCTAATACACAATTTTAAATTAATGTGAATTATAAAAAAATTATATGTAAAGAATCACTTAAATGACCCAAAATAGACATTTGAATTTTTTGAGCTTTAAAATTTATATATAAAGTATAAAAAATTTAAATGTTAGAAATATAAATTAATACACAAAAAGCTTAGGGAATAATTGTATTTTGTATGTTATATATTTACAATGTAAAATCCAATCTTCGTTGGGATTGAGCTAATTTTTCAATTATCTCATCCTTGCTTGTTGTCAAATGCCTATGAATATTCAAAAGATCCAAACCTTTCAATCTACTTTCAAAAGTTGTACTTCTTGGTATGTTTTTCAGAGACCTGCAGGCCCGGCCCTCGGGCTGGACAGTATGATCGGGCCCGGAATTTTTAAAAATAAACACCTGGGCTGAGCCTGAATTTTTTATAGAAAACATCTAGGCAAAATTTTTTTTAAAAAATTTCCGGGTCGAACAGTATATTTTAAAACAGCCTATATTTGAAATCGTTATTATTAGCTATAAAAATCAAAAATAAATATAATTTATTTTTAAAAAATCCGGGTCGGGCCTGAAAATTTTATTCTAAAAAAGGCCGGGCCGGGCCTGAAAATTGAGCTTAGCCGTAAAAATCTTTAAAAAAATCCGGGTAGTTCCCTGCAAATGGTACCTCTGCAGTGCTCTGTTATTCTTCTTAAAAAAGAGAATGTTCTCTCATTAGTTTACTATTGGGAAGAGTTGCTAATATATATATAAACCCTTTTAATACATTGGGAATATAATCTAAAATGTGTTTGAAATAATGCAGAGCATCCATAGCATTTTTTGGGACTGTATCAACCATAGTTAATCTTATAAACATAGTTATTCAGCTAATAAGGCATCATAAGATACTTTAACATCTGATAAAAATCTAACAATTTTTTTTTCTATCACCATCTGAAAAAGGTTGGGAAGACTTTTATGGAAATAATATTTGCAGATTGGTAAGTGCTGCATAATGAATTAAAATTCATTTATTTGGTTTATAAATGTATTTGTATCTAAGATATACTCTTCTACTGATCCTATATTAATGTTTTAACTATGAGCTTGCCTTGCTGCAAGTCGAGTGAGACAAATATTAAACACGTATAGCTCTGCTTTTGACTTAACAATAACATATAAAATATGAAATTCTTCATAAATATTAGCCCTAATTTTCTTGAATTTTAATAAAATGCTCTTCGCTATTCTCATCTTCTTAATCAAGTCATCATGTTTTTGAAAAGTAATACATAAAATAGTTGTACATTAATGAGAAAAAAAAATTGGAATATGCATTAATCCAATAATTTTCTTGTTTCTAAGGAAAAATTTCTTTCAGGCCATTGTGATATGTCAGTAATAGCAAATAATCGGCTCTTCTAACTCCATAAAAGCTGTTACTGCTTGATGGCGGAGACTCTATCTCGTAGGACAAGGTTGCAATTTCTTTCTCCCTGTTGGACAATTTCAGAATAATTATTATTTGACTAGATACGCCAATAAAAATTTGAAAATAATAAGATAATATTACGCCGGAAAACTTGAAATCGAAATTAATTGATAAACTTAGTGATGAATGTGATAATAAATGTAATTAAATATATATTTAATATTAGATAGGAATAAATATTAATTAATATAGTACTATGTAAATTTAATTCAAAACATTTCCATATTTATTAATTTATTTGAAAATAAAATTATTTGACTTGTAAAAAGTTGTTAAAATAACATATTTATATATTCCTATCAATTTTTACAAGTTAAAATTTTTATTTACAAACGAATTAAAAAATATAGAAATGTTTTAAATTAAATCTGCACAACACTCTAAACAAAAATATTTTTGAAAATATATCCGGCATCTGCATTTTTTAGCTTTGGGGGGGGGGGGGGGGGGGGGTTGTTTCCCTGCCCCCCCTAGATGCGTACGCCAATGTCCTTATCATAATATAAACATCGGTGTAATGATCTTATCATTTTAGGATCAACTATAGTTTATTTATTTTATAGACGGATAAGTTTTTTAAAAATTTGCCATATCATATAAAAATATTTATCAACCTTCAATCTCTCAACCAATGATATATCAATATCATGGAATATATGATTTGATTATATAGCAACTCAATTTTTTTAAATATAATAGAGCACTCACTTCAATATCATATGTTCCGGGTTTAAGTGGAACACAAAAGGTACCCTGAGCCCTGGGATTAATTTCCTCTTTGACATTCTTATTATTTTGTTCGGAAAATAAAATTTTTATCCTTTCAAAGGGGGGCAATTTTTCGGTAGCATCCATAAGTTCTTTATCGAAACGCCCACATACGTCATAACTTTAAAGTAAAAAATATAGAAATCTTATTATTTTTACTATCAATTCATTATGTGTCGTATTGAGAAATGGGATTGATGGAGAGTTCATTTATTGAGGGCGATTTTTTAATATGACCTTCAGATTTGAACGATAATTTATTCCAACATATGTAGAGTATCCACATCGTGAATTTCGAATAATTTTGTCGTGAACTTTTGAATTAATCCAATTTTATAGTAATTTTCCTATACATTTTTCCTATAAATGAATGAGGAAAAAAATACACAAAATTTTACAATATAAATTGTTTGAAATTCAGTACGTGTCGTGTACCCTCCAAAGCTGGAATAAACTTCCAATTAAATCCAATGGTTCAGATCTAAAAATCGCTCTCAATATACGATTTAAAAGCGAGATTCCGAATCTACATGAATTCCATATCCCAATGCGACATATGTAAAATAAACTAAAACATTAAAGCAATATAATAAAAAATTAGCTTAATAAATCTTATTTTGGCAGACTAGATATATTCAAATATATATTAGAACTAACAAAATGGAACAAATAATAGTTATGATTTTAAGATAAAATCTTTTAAGATACCTTCCCTGAATTATAGAATTTTTTTTAAATGATGTTAAACACCCCCCCCCCCATTTATTTTTTACCTTTCCGGGTATATATCTTGGAGTATAGCATTGTTAGGAGAAACATATATCTTTAAATCCGAGGGAAAATAATAATGATCCTTGGTAAGTTTTAACTGATAATGACCGCTTTTAACACCATCAATCACATATTTACCCAAGGTATCGGTAATGACTTCAAAATTTTTCAGACCGAATAACTCCAATTTAACGTTTGGCAAGCCGTTTTTGGCAACGGGGGCAGTCTAATACGTATAATTTATTTAAATTCGTAAATATTGATAAAATATTCAATCTAAATTATGATAAATAATCATATACCCTTATATTGAAATTGAAATAGAATCAAAATCATAATTTTTTAACCAGGTAACAAATTTTTTTAAATTTTTCTTCTGCCAAAGGATAGCGCTAATCACTAACTCTCAACCCTTATATTTAAATTTCGATAAAAATTTGTATGAAAAATATGTTATTGTTATTTGTTAGAAAAAAAATAAAATTTTAACTAGCTAGCTTTTACATTACCTTAGATAATAGGGGTTAGTTCAAAAAGCTATTCCCCCCTTTCGAAGTAAATCATTTTGAATATAAAATTTGATATAATTACAATGTAAATGATTGATAATTACGGGAAAATCAACATTCAATTTTTTCAAATATTTTTCTATTGTTATTGACAAAGAAAATATAATATAAAATAATATATAGATGCAACCATGATTAATATAATGCGATAAAATGTATTTTTTCATTTAATATCATGCCCATAATGGGTGATAAAAAAAATATTTTTTTAAATAAAATTTTTCTATTATATACATGATTCATACATTGTATACTTTACAAAAATACAAATCAAATTGAATATTTGCATTATTCGTATTTGATTAGAATTTTCAAATCGAATAATTATATTATTAGCATTAATACGAATCGAATAATATTATTTGATTTATTTTGTAAAATATTCGATTCGATTCTGAAATTATGGTTTTTAAAAATATTTTCAAAAATGTATTATTAAAATTTCTAAAAGTTATTTATGGATGTGAAAAAAGAAAAAGTTCCAAAAGGAAATATTAAATAATTAAAAATGATTATAATATTTATGAATAATTTCGAATATATTACAAATAATTTCGAATATTTTTATACTTAGAAATAATTTTAAATAATTCGATCGAATAATTAATTATTCGGCAGACAATATATTTCCTTGAATTTTTGATTCGAGTAATTTTGTTATTTGTATTCGGATAACATGAATCGAATAAAATCTAATATTGAATAATTCGCTTTAAGTATATTATATTGTTAACGTGCTAATATTTCATTTATTTTCTAGCCTCAGCATCAGTGGAGTAGCCTCCATTGAAGGGAGTTTGAATTCAGGGAGGGGGAAGCATCATCCCCAAACTAGAGGTCTGCATTTTGTGGGTTTTAGTCCACCCACTTCCACTTTTTTAAGTGAGTTGGCGGGTAAGCGGGTTACATTTTTTTAAAGAACGGACTGGCGAGTTAAGAAAAATATTTAAATTATGAGTAGGCGGGAGTGCGGGTTAAAAAATATACAACTTTTATTTATTATAGAAGTAAAAATTTAAAAAAATATGCTCCTTGAAATTTCAACATATTTAATACCAAGGTATCCATAAATGAGGATGTTTTCGTCGGAAAAAAATTAGATAAAAAAAAATTAGATAAAAAAAATCGAAAACACGTTTGATTTGATTTGCATAAAGAATATAACATTAACGTGGATGAAAATCTGATTTTACCCGTTTCCCCCAAAAGCAAAGAGAATTCAATTAAAGTTTATTAAATTATAAATGCAATGTTTGAAATAGATAGCATCCAAGTCAAAATTAAACAACAAGTTTGGGAAGATGCGGCTTAGAGAAGAGCATTGCCTAATGACATAACAATATGTTTAAACCTTAAAGTAACGAATTTTTGTATAATTTAGTAAGATTTTAGGGCACTTAATTTTAATTAATTTGTTTTATTATTATTAATAGTTTCACTTTTTATTTAAATATCTCACTTGAGTAGAGAATATACTTCAAATGGATATCCTACTCTACTTTGATGGAACGACAAGAAAAAGATTTACCAAAGTTATCAAGATCAGCAATAAAAATATTGGCAATTCCAGAAACCAGTAGTTCTTAACGAGGAATTAGCATCATTTATTTTATTAGAACCTAAAAAAAATTGAAAGAATGAGCTTATTTAAATTTTATATGAGCGGCATGTGTTCAAATTTTTTATAAATAATAAGCTGGCGAGCGGGTAAAAATTTTTAGACTAAAGAGCAGGCGGTTAATTTTTTAAAAATATTGAACGGGTGGGCTTTTGGCTAAAACCCGCCCATTGCAGACCTCTACACCAAACACTATTTTTACCGGCCTTTGGCAGAATCCTTCCTATAAAAAATATTATATTTTATTTATTTTTCTGTGGTTACATCTCTCCGTTAAAGTTGACTGAACAATTGGAAGTACTAATTCTAAAATATGCCAATGTTTTGTGCTTTATTAGTGTCTGATTTTAACCAGTATAGTTAGCATTATTCAAAATTTTGGCCAACTTTACAATTAAAAAGCGATGGCGTTATTCTGAAAATTTTATCAATGCTTAAAGCTCAATTATAAATTATTTTATGAACTTGAGTTCACGACTTGAGAGAGTAGAACAAAAAAATACTGGTATTATGCTTGAATAGAAAATATAAACAAATATAAATAGCTGGCGTGCGCTAATATTTAGTGCCCGACTAGTACTTTTAATTTCTCAATCTATGAGAACCACAAAAAAACGAAGTTATAAACAAAATCAATACTACAAGGACATGCTTTAAGACCAAACCATTAAGTAGGGTTTTATTATAACATTTTATTGTCTATTCTGCTTAGTAGATGGTTTAAAGGGAAAAGAATTATTGGTAAAAAATAAAAAAATTGTCAAAATTAGCATCATGCCAGAATGTAGAATATAAAAATTATAAATATCTGCTTTGCGTTAATATTAAGAGTCTTACTTAGTAATTCTTTAATCAATTTCGCCAGACATAAAGAAGTAACAGAATTACGAAGCAAATGCAAACTATGATACCATGTCTTAGGCGTAAAGTCGTCCACAGATATGGAAGCTTTATCCCTTTATTTATGTTAATTAGCGCGTAGAAATTTTTTAGTATTTAAACCCGTTTGGTAGATAGTCCAAAGAAAAATATTATTGGCAAAATAAAAATAGCCAATATTGACATCATGTTAGAAGGAAAATTATAGAAGCAATGAACAATATGTAGACCTGTGCGCCGGCCGGCCGTTGGCCGGCCGCCGGCTTTTTTGGGTATGCCGAAAACGCCGCCGATTTTCATATCGCAAAGTACGGCCGGCGCAGAATTTTTTTCCATATTTTATACCTTTTTATTCTAATAATTGGTCAATATCACTGTTGTAATTTTATTAATGCCAATCAGGATTTTAATGAATTTTTATATTCTACATGTTTTTATTATATAATAGGAATTAATCAATTAAAATAGTTATTAAATAGCAATATATTTAAATTATATTTCACGCACTCATTAAATTTTCTGTATTTATTTTATGAATGTTATATAGCTCCACCATATTCTTCTACAATTTTAAAATTATAATTATATTGATGTTATTATAAAATTCACTCCACCATCATATCCTTCTACAATTTTAAAATTATAATTATATTGATGTCATCATAAAATTCACTCTACCATATCCTTCTACAATTTTAAAATTATAATTATATTGATGTCATTATAAAATTCAATCATTCAAAGTTACCATTCACAAGAAATGGGTGTTTTAAATTTTTGGAGAGAAAAGAAGAGTGAACTTCCCAATCTTTCCAGGCTGGCAAAAAAAATTCTATGTATTCCGGCGACTAGTACACCCAGTGAAAGAGTTTTCTCTACCGCTGGATTGACGTTGAATTCGAGGAGGTCATCATTATGCCCGGAAAATTTAAATAAAATAATTTTTATACATGACAATTGTAAAATTGCAAAATCTTTTTTGGATGTATAATGAGTTTTCTCATAATTAAAAAAATATGCCAAGATATGTGTAGTGTAGTGTATATTTTATTTTTTTAAAAAAATTCTATAAAAATTTATAACTGCGCCGATTTACGCCGCTTTTGTTGACGGCGGCTAAAAATCGGCGCGCCGCCGGCCTTTGATAAAATTTTTGAAAATCGCGCCGGCCGCCGATAGTTTCGTCAACAATATGTAATACCTACTAATTCATCAGTCAGTTTTTCTATTATAAAAAATAGTTATATTGAAACTACGGCACGCCTTCAGCTGAATTTTAAATATCGAAATTTAAAATTACGTTTAAAAAGTCAATTAGTCTAAATACATTAATTTTTCCCTAATTCAAAATATTTTTGAATTTTATGATTCGGTGATCTTATGTTGCTTGTTCTTTTCAGTATATTTGGTAGATATTTAACAATATAAGTAATATCATTAAATCTATAATTGTGAAGGAAAAAAATTTGGAGGTTAAGGAGGAGGGTTTAATCCCAAATCCCCCATTCTTGTCTATGCCACTGCACAGCATAAACTCAGGCCGTCCCTAGAAAACATACATAATTTAGGCAACGCTTAAGAGAGGCAAAAAAAATGACAAAATGAAGGGGCAATAAGAATTAGAGGTGAAACATCTCTAACCGCGCATCCTTTATTACACAACACATCTAAATACTTGTCTAAGAGCAATATATAATATAATCTTCAAATAAATTTTTATCAAAATTGAGTGGGTATGCCGAAAATCTTATTTTTTTGCTTATTTGAACTGGAATAACTCGATAATTAAGGTTGGTTATTTTTTCGATCAAAAACTATTTACGTGATTGTTAAAAACATTTCCCGCAATTGAGAATCCCAAAATATCGAACGGGGTTGCACTAAAATCCATGTCAAAATTCGTCACTTCGAAATCTAGATAATTTGGAAAGACTTCAAACTTTACGTCTTTGTTTCGATAATAGGGTATCTTAAAATTGAAAAAAAAGGTAATTCATCATTCTTAAAAAATTAAAAATCTTTGGTAATATTATATTTTCTCAAAAAATTGTCCATCAAAATTTAGTTCTCCTATTCTGTCAGGCGAGCGACTGGGCTCCGGAGAAAAATATTTTCATGAGCTTTTTGTTTTATGTTACTCGGGAAAAAATGGAGATATGCAAATCATAAAAGTTAAAAAAAAATGTATAAATTAAAAATTTATTTTTTTTTAGTAAGTTTAAAATAACTATTATATAAAACAATTTGTTTTTAAACTTATCAGAAGCAGTTTCTATATACCTCAACCGTGCGTCACAGCACAAATCCATCGCAGACGGTCGCCACTTAAAAAAGGGTTGGAGTTAATCACGCAGCCCCCGATATAAAAATTAGGCGACGCGATAAATATTCACGATTATTATTAAAAATATTTAAACATTTTTATTTGTGAATTAAAATTATTGATAAAAGAAAAATAATATTAAATGTATTTTAAAAAAATATATTTTTCGCGAAAAATATGTAATTTTTCAATGCAAAAGTGGAGTGGATTTAAACAAAGTATATTTTAATTTTAATTTAAGAAGAGAGAGAAACTAAAAAAAGGGGGCAGTAGTAAATATTTAAATTTAACCATCATGATTAAAAATTTTAAAAAATAATTTTAATTTTTCTTAAGTTTATAATTTGTTATGTTATTTTTTTTAAAAAAAATGTCTGTCCAACTTAAATAAAAGTGACAACTCTCGATCTTTGCCGAGAACTCCAAACTAAAAAGGAGTATACTAATATTGGAAGAGAGAAACAATGTGTATAGTTACTAGTTTTAACAAATCTTTTTTATCCGATTAAATATATTATGAATGTATTAATATTTATCATTTTTTTATGATCCAAAATATTTTTTCTATCAGCTGTTTTGATATATCGGATAAGTTCATTTAAAAATATCGGTCGATGCCGACTGTTAAAAATTGGCTCATTCAACCCCATGCATCGAGAAGTGGGGGCAGTGGCCCTGGCAGCCAAAATCAGACTATTTTCGGGGCAGTCAAATTTTTCTTATGTATTTAAAGTGAATAGTAATTTTTTTAAAAGTATTTAATAATATTACATAAATTATTTAATATTACCTAATTCAGTCATTTATTTTAACAAAAAAAAATTTCTTAGCTTTAATATTACAATTTTTTAAATATTTTACTTTAATATAAACTGCTTATTCGCGAATGTTATTTTAAAAATGATGAATCTAGTCTGTTATTTAATAATTTTTGTAAAGCTTAAGTAAATTGGAAGGTTTAAAAGGGCCGTCGAATTGATTTTCGCCTCTGGGCGGCTCAAAGTCTTAACATGGATCTAGATGTATTACTTAGAATCATTTATATTTAATATAATCTATCTAGATCGTTAAAATTTAATCTAAAAATTAATAAGTATAATATATTATATATCATACCATTCTATATCGACCAGGAATTACATTAGAATAACCAACTTGTCCCGTTAATGTGTCAGAATGGCATTGTTTACAAAGTTTAAAGTTATCTTGCCTCACCTTTGTGTTATTTGGATAGAGAGTCTTGGATATAATATTTTTAGCAATATTTTGGCTATCGGTTATTATGGTATCGCTATCTTCTTGATTAACTTCATAGCCATAATCCTGCTGACATTTGACGCGTTCACAGGTGACTTGATTATCGATCGTGAAAAGATAAAAATTTACTCGAAAACCATTTTGTTTAGTCGGTTGATTGGGATCTAATCCTGGCCCATTAATTAGAAGAATTTTGGCCTAGATAAATCAGTTTTTTTTAAAAAAAATAAATAAAAAATGATAAAAACTCAATAAATAAGTTTTAAGTAGATTTCTGCGCGCAACATCAACGGTTGCGGGTATTTAGATTAACCGATGATCGCTGACTAATAAATATCACAAAAAAATGATAAAAACTCAATAAATAAGTTGTAAGTAGACTTCTGCGCGCAACATCAAAGGTTGCGGGTATTAAGATCAACCGATGATCGCTGACTAAAAAGACGTCGGCGATTGATGAACAACAAATTTTTAATATTATTATAAATCTTATAATCATATTTATATGTTGTATTAAAATCCCAGGAAAAAAGCCTGTGAAAAAATACCTAACTGTAAAAAATTTTCATAAGGTCCGATACCAGTATTAGAACAGGTCGAGTAGATTAAAAAGAAAAAATTGTATCCTGTATATACTTACAGGTATAATACCCTCTAATTAGTTACTCATGAAAATAACCTTAATATTTATTATAACAATATAAAACTAATTTTAAAAAATATTACTTTTATCAAGTATCCAGTTACTAATATATCTTCGCCAATTAATTTTTCAATATTCCCATCTTTTGTCAAATTAATCAATATTTGGGATTGAATAAACTGCCAATGATCATGCAATGCATTAATTTTATAATTTCCAGGTAGTATTGGCTTTGAAAAGTGATACCTTTATAATTAGAAGCATTAAAAATATTTTTTGAATGAAAAAAATGCCCTACATTCCTTCATTATCCGTTATAGTATTCATAATTAAATTGTTCATAATTTTATCTCTCAGCTCTATGTGCACTCCACTTGGGCCTTTTAATTTAGGAAATGTGTAAATCTAATGAAAAAACAATGCTACCTTTATATATAATTAATTACATTACTCTGTCAGATAAGTAAAATCCTGCAAAATCGAAATTTAAATTTTCTCCTTTTGTACATTGATCAGTTACACCGTCAATCAAAATATTATATTCAGAAGGGTCTAAATGAATTAAATTATGCTGGCTTTATAAAATGTGTTAAATTTTAAGGATAAACCGATATTTTAATATCAGACCGGCCCAATCAATTTTTTAATCAATTATTGGCAGATAATTTTAAATTTACCAATCTGATCTTATATAATGAAAATTAACTAAACTATATTTTAGCTTCTATTTCTTAAAAGAAATCTTAGATATCTCAATTTTAATAATTAATCATTCAAATATTAATAAATAATTTGAAATTTTTATTATCTTTGTCATTCTTAATTCGATTCTGTTTATATTATCTACAGGCCTGTAGCCACCTTGCCTCCCAAGACAATTTCGACCCCTAATCCTGACCCCTCGATAAAATTTTTGGCCTCCATAAATGGTCCTTAAAAATTTACCGGGCACCCAATTAAAAAAATATATTAGTTTTTAAACAATTAAATTTAAATAAAAAAAACTAATAAAATTTTATTTAGTCAAATTAATTGGATAAATAAGAAAATACTTATATATATATTATCCATTCACTCATTAACCATTAAATGAAAACAACAAACAATATCCGCCTTTTTTATTACTCAATATAAAGACACTAATGATGGTAAATTCGTCAGTCCTCGTGATGATTCTTCAAACACTTAGTGAATATGGTAAGTCAATCAATGTTATCGAGATTTTATTAATTGAACATTTAAGATGAATTATAAATATTGCAAACTACTTCCTGCTTATCACGCAATGATACCTAAACGTTAATTAGACCAATATTAATATAATATTTTTTTAAAAATTGAAAGATGACGAACATTTTAACATGAAGAGGATGAATGCTTTTTCAAAATACCTACTTTACTAGTGAAGCTTAAGATATTAAAAATGGCAAATAACGTGATAAAAGACATTAAAAAATGATTGCTCTCAGGACTATAAATCAGATAAGACTTTTATTAATAATAGTCGTTAATAAACTTTTTTATTTATGTCTTAATATTAATTATAGAATACATATCGAATATTAAAATGATATATAAAAAATTTAAAGAGGACAAAGACTTTTATACAGAGGATGAATATTTTACTATGAAGAGGGCGAATATTCTTTTAAAATACTAATTTCCCTAGTGGAGTTTAACTAAACCACCCCCAGGCACCTGGCCACTTAGGCAGGAACCTTATATTATAACGATTTATTTTCACCGATAATATTTAAATATAACGTAAGTTATTCAATATTTTCATTTTTGAAATTTTATTTCCAATATGAGATCTGCAAAAGTTGGCCCGGCCCTAACCCGGTCCTATTTTTTTAATAAACAATCGGGTTCGGGCTGGGTCAGGCCTAATATTTTTTAAGAAAATTCGGGCCAGGTTGGGTCTTAGAAACTTTTTAAAATATATCTAAATTTATCAATTTTATGTTGAATTTTTTTATTTAAAATAAAAATTTATTTATATAAACTAGACGCCATATAACATATAGGGTTTATTTTAAGTAATTATAAAAATTAATTTCTTTATTTAAATGAACTCGGGCTGGTCCGGGCCGGTAAATTTTTTCGAAAAAAATTTCGGGCCGGGCTTTAGGCCCGATGCAGATCACTATTTCCAATTGTTTAGAGAGTCAATGAAAGATAAATGAAAAAAATTGGGTTTATAAAAAAAAATAATCAAAAATTTATCTTTTAATTTATTCATGTTAAAATTAAAAAACCAAAATGGTTGTATTATATTAGAGTTATGTATATATATTTTTACAAATTTTCAATAAAAATAGCGAAAATTTTGTGAGTGCCTAACTAGTTGTTTCATTTCAAAAGAATATTGGCCCTCCCAAATATACAGTTGCCCCCCCCCACAGAAACACCTGGCTACAGGCCTAATTATCTAATATTTTATATATTCTTGATGATTATAATCAATAATAATAAATATCATATGATTTATTATAAAAAACATTTAATAACATTCTCTAAAATAAGTTTAAAATGATAATTTACAAGTTTGAAATATTATATGTAGCAAAATGCTATATATCATTGTTAAATATGTTGTCCGTATTTTATTTTAAACTAGTTCTATTTTTTTGGTATTTAGCCTAAAAAACATAAAAATGAAATAGTTTTTTTTGTCCTATTTTGTTTGATTTAATAACATTAAAAATAAAACATGGTTTTTTGTGTTTTCTTTTAATAAGGGGTTTTTCATACTTTTGGATTCCTTAGTAAGGTGTTCATTAATTATAAAATTAGATATTTTCCCAGAGATCGCCCTGAATCCGGAGGTATAACTTGAGTTTCGAAAAGTATGGGGGGGGGGGTTAGTTTTATCCCCAATTATGTAAGATAAAATTAACACAACTTCCTTTCACAAAAACGTTCCTTTTTTTTTTACTTTGCGCTAATTTAATTTTAATTTTTAATTGCATTTATTTTCCCTATAAAAGGGATTAATTTTTATGTTTATGATCATCATATATTTTTTGGTTTATTTGGTTTATAAATTTTTAAAATAAATTAATTTGTTTTACTTAATAAAATTTTAATAAAGTTTTTGTCCTTTAATATTATTATGACCCATACCCGATCCCATGGACTGATTGACGAGGTGTCTTCTACTATACTACAGGTAATTGAAGCCCCGCAACTTCAAGGTGATACTGATATCAGATTGACTGATATTAGTTATCAGTTGATATTAGTTATGAGAGAAAAATTGAATTTGATCAAAAAAAGATATTGGCACACCTCAATTAGATATATTTTTTATGTTTTCTGTAAGGATGTACCGATATTTTTTATCGGATCGGGCCAATATTTCATCTTTTTAAAATATCGGTTATGGGCTAATAATATATAATTTTCCGATTCGATAAAATTGCGTCTTAATTTAAAAAAAATTTATTTCAAATATCAAAATATATTTATTACTTATTATATAGATAGATTAATGTTATTATATAAATAAGTGATTTATCAATAAAAAAAATTTATATACATATTAGATTCATGAATATAAACTATAACTAAATTATAATATATTTGTTACTTATATATGTAGATATATTAATGTTATATATAAATAAGTGATTTATCAACAAAATATTTTATATACTAAATAGATTCATGAATATAAATTATAATTGAATTATAATATATTTAAATGAATCAGGGATTCGAACCTAACCTGAACCCGGAGAAAAGAAATATGTCATTAAATTTTTAAAATTGATACATTACTATGCTTTTTATTTTTAACTATATTTTGCCTATAAATAAAATATAAAATTTATTTTTTATACCAAATTTATGTCAGTTTTTTAATTATGATTTAAATATAGAATTTTCTTTTTATCAATTCAAAAATATTTCCCTGAACCAAAAACCGAGCCCACCTATTTTTATTTTACACTAAACCAAACCTGAACCTGGGCAAAAATTTTGCTGGGTCCGCATCCCTGAAATGACTTATGTTGTGGTATAATTAAATTATAGATGTCATACACTATTAAAAAGTATATAATAGGGTTGGCAAAAATTGTAATTTTTTTATTAAATCAAATTTTAATTAAAAAATTATGGGCTAAATTGTAAAATATTGTTTTTTTATTTCAGTTTAATATTATCCTGCAAGTAAAAGACTAATGCTCAAGGGAACAAGTCAGGAAATTGTTGAAAAATTATAATGATATATGTTGTAATTTGATATTTCTTCCAAAAAAGGAGTCGATCAATGCAGTTAATATGACAGAGGGATGATTTGAAAAGAAACAACGTGCACATTTTTTAAATCTACTATCAAAAGATTTGGAAAATAAAAGTATCCTGGAATAAATAGTTAATTTGGTAAAGTATTTCAAAAATTATCAGTTTGCAAGTTTTAAACTGAAACAAGAAGGAGAGTGATATCTTGTCACTCCACAAGATATTCATTGGAACTGAATTGTGGTTTAGATGCCTATATAACTGAATGGGAAAAATTATTAAAAATATGTGAAAGCAATCAAAATGAAATCAACATTGCAATTAGAAAAAAAATTGAAAATATTACACTCTAAAGAGCTGTTGAAGATATGATAAACTATTTTAAAATTTTAGAAAGAAATAAACAATATTTCAGACACAGTATATTGTTAGAAGAATTTGCAAGTTTTTCATCACCTTATATGCTAATAAAAAAATAAGTAGTAAACAACTTTCATCCTTTGCTAAATGAAACAATCAAACTTGAACTCCTGCACACTTCTTACCCAACCTTCTAAATCCAAAATATCATTCAATTTTAGCAACCAGTGAATTGGAAATGGCAATGAAATGCAGGAGGCTCTATATCCAAACACTGACATTTTATCTATCTTGGTAAAGTTTCAGGCAAGATCAGAGCTATTTCCTAAAATTATGACTTCAGATAAAATAGTAAATAAAGTAAACCCAATTGAATGGTGGGTGACCCAAGGAAATTTGATGAAGGATGTAAATATTCTAAAAATAATAAAACAACCATTTACTGCATCTTCATAATCTGCTTCAGTCAAGAGATTATTTTCATCATTTGGAGTTGCTCACTCAAAGTCTAGGAATCAGTTAGGAACAATAAAGGTAGGAGTTTTTTTATTTATGCAATTAAATTCTAATACTAATTTGTAATTTATTTCTTAATTTTACAAAATAAAAATTTGTTTCACAATATGTGTATATTTTTTATATTTGTTTTGTTTAATCATGTCTGTAATTTTATTTGGTTCTTTTACTTATTTGTTAATTAGTTTAATTTATTTCTAGCATTTCATGACTATTGATTTTATTTCAAATGCAAAATATTTAGCTCTTCTTTAGCTACATTATGCAGTATGTGTCTAATAAACCCTACTGACAGAATGAATTTGTTATTTTGATTAAACTCCATAAATATTTTCACTCTCAGTTAATATTTTTAAAAATTGAACAATTTAATAGAATGGAATGGAATTAGCAGCTAATTTTATATAATTTATTAATTTAACTTAAAATATGTTATAATTATTGACATTTAATTGTTTGTTTTGCAGGAATTTAATAATTTTGTGGAATATATATTCATGTTTTTTTATCAGCAGGATGCAATCTAAAGTAGGAAATATGGCAATTGGCATAGGCTTAAACAAATTATATGATAAATATATATTTACAAAAATTCCAATTCCCTGGCACATCAAGTTTTATGGTATAAGTTCCATTTTCATATATAGGAATAATATAAAGATTGTTATGTGGAGATAATTCTGCTTGGCCCTTTAATGCACCATATTTAAAAAGGTGAACCTAATTTTTGTTATTATAAAAAAATGAGATATAAATTACCTTAATCGATGCCCATGATATTTCAGATACATTAGATTTAATGTAACCACTACAAGCTATAATGTGGGCATTGTTTATAAGAGGGAGAGATATTAGGCATAGTAAAATGAACATATCAAAACCAAAAAATATGGTTATTTGAAATATGCTATACAGTGCCTAAATAAAAGGATGATCACATGTGACAGCTGCCATATTAGATTTGTTATATTGTGAAATCGACGGTGATTGTCTTTATATAAATTAATGAAGATCTATTATTAGTGATGTCGTGATTATGTAGATAGTTAGACAATATTATTTTATTTATGCAAATATTTCTTGTTAGTTCGTTTAATTATATTATAATACTTATCGATATATTCAAATTTTTCTTATTATAAGTACGTTTAATTATATTATAATATTTGTCGATATATTCAAATTTATTTTGTGTAATTTTCATGTTTAACGGTAGATTATATTTATGATAAACAGAAAAAAGCAAATTGAAAATAGATTTGAATATTTAGTTCTTTTTAGTTTATAAATTGTTTAAATATATTTTTGAATAGCGATAACTGTAAATAATTTAATTTATGAGTATAAAAACTCTAATTTTTACCATTCGCCATCATGAAATTTTTTATTATAATGTTTTCTAAATTTTATATTTTATTCATTATCAAAATAAAATCGTCAAGTTCATTAATTCGTTTTCTTTTTATATTATATATTGTTAAATAATATTAACTTTAAAAAATTATTTTTTTTTATCCTTAAGTCATTTATGGCGTAACTTAAATATTTCAAATGTAATAAAAATAAAAAAAAAGTGTGAAATGTTAAATAATATTAACTTTAAAAAATTATTTTTTTTTTATCCTTAAGTCATTTATGGCGTAACTTAAATATTTCAAATGTAATAAAAATTGTTTCTTTCTTTTTGTTAAAAACAACTTTTTTTATTTTAAATCAATTTGTTTATAAACTAATATTAAAATTTTATATTTTATAAATCAATTTACTTAACAAACTAATATTCAATTATTTATTTTTAACTTTTTAAAAAAAAGATCAATTTATGATAAATTACATTGTCAATATATATAGCAAACTATTTTTGAATATGTGATCATTATATTTTTTAATTTAAATATCAATAAATTCACGTAATATACGTCTAAAACTTTTATTTTCTGCCTTGATCCCTGCTAACCTTTTCATGGTGGCAGCGGTGGGATATACGATTTTAAATTAAATTAATTTATTTTCAAAAAAAATAAAATATAAATTAGATCAAATGGATCAATCAACTATGAGGAGAATTGTTAACCTAGACATCAAACTACGGAGCTATCATGTATAATGGAAATGATTACTAAAATTGGGATATAATGACTTACAAATTATTCTAAATCCGCAGACACGATTGATTTTAGCTACTAGAATGTAGACAACTAGATAAAAAATATTTCTGGAATGTAATATTTATATTATTCTAAAAACACGTAAGATATGATTAATTTTAAAAAAAAGTGAAGAAAGAATAAATAAAAGCAAAAAAAAAATTTTTTTTCTTTAAATCATGAATAGACCAATTTGGGATACTAATAATAAAACAAAGTCCATTGACAAATTAGATGATTATTTAAAATTTCATGATAGTGAGAATACTCTAAGCTTAATAGGTAATTTACCGGATGAATTATATTTAGTCATGAAAGCAGTGTTTCCAAGAGAGTTAAATTCGAGTTATGATAAAACATTATATACATTAAAGTGTTTATGTAATTATAAATCGGCTACAGAAATAAAAGAAAATTGTTCTAATAAAAATTTTAGTAAATCTAATTATGAGAATTGTTATAAAAATAGAAAATTGGATAAAGAAACACATTATTATAAAAGAAATTATAATTATAAATCTTTTAGTATAAAAAAATTAGATATTGAATTAAAACCTTATAAACTAAAAGAAATAAATTATATAATAAAATTTAAAACATTTGTGATTATAAAAAATGATGAAAATATAAATAATCACATGGTGAAATTTTAAAAGAGTATTATGACTGTAAAAATAATAATGATATAAATCTTAGTACTGAAAAAATTAATGAAACTGAAATAGTTGAAATTCCCATACACAAAAATTTTAAAAAAGTAGAATCCAAATCATTAAAGCTTGACACTTATAAATTTAAAAAAATCAAGAGAGTAGACAATACAAATAAACATTTACCTTATATAATTAATGATAAAGTGGACGAATCTTTCAAAATTAAAATTTTAAATACAATGAAATCTAAATTATGTTTTAAGGACAAACCATGTGTAAGTTACATTGACCACTTTAAAACATTATTTTTATTGAAGATAAAAGAAAACAGTAATTTTGAGTTATTTTTTGATTTAAAAAACAAGGGAGTAAAATTTAAAAAAAAATAATAAAAATAACTGAAATTTAATATTAATAAAAAATTATTTAAAATAAATAAATAAAATTGAAATTTAATATCGATAAAAATTATTATATCAAACGCTATTATTTAAAACGCGATATTTATAATATAATAAATTAAAATAAAACGCGACCAATCAATTCATATTATTTCGATTATTCAACACATTTGATTATTCTTATTCAAAATTCGATATTCGTTAAATTAATTCTATTTCGATTATTTGGCGATTCTTATTCAATATTACATATATTCTAAAATTATTCAATAACAAATTATGATAATAATTAACAATAGGATGACAAAGTCGAATCACATACTAAACTGTTTTTTTAAAAGATTTGGAGGGAGCAAGGCAAGATAAGATTTTACAACCAAAATAACTATCATTTATCAAGACGAAACTATGAAAGATTTTATGAACTAAATAGATAAAACGTACAAAAGATCAACGAAGGGGTTAACGAGCAAGAATGACATACAACTAAATTACAGACAGAGGGCAAATAAAAAATAAAAAAAAAAGTGTGAAATGTTAAATAATATTAACTTTAAAAAATTATTTTTTTTTATCCTTAAGTCATTTATGGCGTAACTTAAATATTTCAAATGTAATAAAAATAAAAAAAAGTGTGAAATGTTAAATAATATTAACTTTAAAAAATTATTTTTTTTTTATCCTTAAGTCATTTATGGCGTAACTTAAATAATTTCAAATGTAATAAAAATTGTTTCTTTCTTTTTGTTAAAAACAACTTTTTTTATTTTAAATCAATTTGTTTATAAACTAATATTAAATTTTATATTTTATAAATCAATTTACTTAACAAACTAATATTCAATTATTTATTTTTAACTTTTTAAAAAAAAGATCAATTTATGATAAATTACATTGTCAATATATATAGCAAACTATTTTTGAATATGTGATCATTATATTTTTTAATTTAAATATCAATAAATTCACGTAATATACGTCTAAAACTTTTATTTTCTGCCTTGATCCCTGCTAACCTTTTCATATATATATTTATCCTAATTTATTTAAATATATTTTATTCTTTCTTTTATTTAGATTCCACTATAATAAGAATTGTAAGTGAGAGATCTAATTAACATCGATAATAAATTAATCAACTTTCTATATAAAACTTCAACTCAAGCTTGCACTCACTTGCAACAAGTGAAATGCATTTAAATTAAAACAAGTAACAAGCGTTTACTTATATTTTTAATTTTTTTTTAAATTTAAAAAAAATTGCATTATTGTTTTATCCCCATAACCAAGAAAAATATAAAGGTTTATAAAATCATGGCCCCTCCCAACATATAAGGAAAGATAAATGGACAGACTATATTAGGAAAAACATGACAGTTGTTTTAATTTTAACAAAAACCATTAAGACCAAGTCGTAGCATTCAAAAATATAACACAGAGCAATGTAATTTTTTTATAGGAATCGGTAGCGGAAATTATCCTTTTAAAATTTCTTTTAAATTTTTTCTTAATAAATAAAAATTAGATTATGGACACTGGAATTGTTATACCAAATGGGAACAAATATGATCAAACTAAATTAAAGATGATTCTAAAAGATTATATTCATTGAATTCTAATTATCATATCAGATTGGATATATAAACTTAGTTAGGGCCATATCGACAGATGAGGTAAGGAGTTTCAATCTCCAGACGCTTTACTGAAAATCCTGCTTCAATTTAATATTAAACAGGAAAATTATCATTATAATGACTATAAAAACAATAAAATTTTAGTATCTAAAGAAAAAATTGATAATAATATAAATATATCCATAAGATCTCATGGTGAAATTTTAAAATAATATTATGACTGTAAAAATAATGATATAAATCTTAGTATTAAAAAAATTAGTGAAAATATATTATCTATATTATAATTTTCCGATGTCCTCACTACGTCGTCGTGACGTCATGTCATCGCTACGTATTTATTTATATTTTTTTTATTTGTTGATTTTATTTATTTATTTTTTTTCCTATACAAACAGATGATTATATAACTTAAGTTTTCTCTGCAACTGTAGGATGCCATATTAAAACCCTAAATATTCTTATAATTTATCATAACAAAATTTTACATTGGATGTCAAAGTAATACATTAAATATATCTATTTTCCAAAATATTACAAATTATTAATATTTTAATTCAATTTAACTTGTACATCAGAGAATTTTTCTCCATAACTTAATTTTTGGAGTTATCTCCAATAATACGAGGTAATATTTGTTATTTCTTATAATAATATTAGGGCAGACCATATTTTGTCATGATTCTTTGTGTATTTTCCATTTTATATTTTAACAGTCTTTTTTAATAATATTATATTTTCATGTACGTTTGTAATAATGCTACAGAACAGTAATAACTCATAAATTAATTGGTAAATCAGAGATTTCCATTTCATTAATTATAAATTTATTATCTCCAGGCTTGGGAAAATTTTTTCAAAATTTTTAAGGGTTGGACTGGGCTTAATTATAAATTTAATATCTTCAGACTTGGGAAATTTTTTTCAAAATTATTATGGGTTGGACTAGTTTTAAAAAATATTTCTCAAAATTAATATTGGCTTGGTTTTCAAAATTAGTAGGGATTGAAGTGAGCCTGAGAAATTTTTTTTAAATTATTAAGATCTTGGATGCTTGGAAATTTTTCCCAATAGTACATAAAATGTATAAAAATCATTAAGCATTATTACTCAAGAAGCTGCTATTAGTGAAAATAATTATAAATGTACATAATATTTTCATCATTATATTACAATATTCATGAGTATTGGATATCAAAGTAATACATTAAATATAACTTTTTTACAAAATATTACAAATTATTCATATCATCATTAATATTTATTTTTAAATAGTATTTTTATCTCTGATGAATATTTTGTCTAACTAACTGAAAAATATACAAAGTACATTTTAAATATTTAACTAAATTAATATAACAATTTTTAAGGATCCTAATTTTTTAAAAGCTTACCATTTTGTCGGATCCACCATTGCTCTATTATCCCTGCTAAATATTTTGTATAATGCTCAAATAAATTTATTATAAATAATATTATATAGGATTTTATATCTATTCCAAAAAATCAATATATTTTACAATTTTTATTTTTATTCAATTAAATTATATATTTATTCTTAGGGATCCTACCTTTTTTAACAATACCCCTTTTTATTCTTTCAATAAAAAATACTAAACGGAGTTTTGTATTTTTAAGATTTTATCCAACTATGAAAATGATCAATAATCTATTCCACATTCAATATCCATCGTACCACTTAGGATTTGCATTGATAAATATTAATAATAATAATAATAAAGAGGATTGATAATGGTTGAATTAAAATTTTAAAAGTTATAATTCATGTTTAAATGAATGTAACAATATTTTGTTCTCGTAGAAAATTAAATATTAATAGATATGTTTATTAATTTAACAAATATAGAATTTTTTTTCATTTACATTCTTTAAAAGATATTTTATTATGATGTCTATATCAATATTTTATTATTTTTTGTAAAATATATATTCACTATTGGTAAAAACTATTTGATTGTCATCCGATATTAGATTAAATTAGAAATACTGTAAATCTACGACATATAATATTTCACTGTTTGTATTGTGCGATAATTATTTTTATTTAATTTATAATTTAATTTTATCAATAATTTGATAATTAAATTTTACTTAAAAAAAAATATTAAAGTTAATCACTTTTTCACTTTTTCATTAAGACTTATCTTTGGCTTAATTTTGGTTTTACTTATTTTTATATATAAATAATTTTTTCCAAAAAAGTATAAATTATAGTCAATAGTTTTAGTTTAAAAAGATATTAACTTTTACATTCTTTTTTACAAATTAATGTTTAAGATATATGCATACATTTTTGGGAGACAGGAGGTAGGGAGGGGACTAAGGAGGATATCCGCGCTCAAATGGAATAATAAAATATAATATAAAGTAATAAAAGGCATCGAAAAATATCGATTTTCTATATTTTAAATGTATCTAGACAAAACTATGTCTCATTTAAATTTAAAAACAGTTCTTTATTAATTAAACAGTTTAATACATTATATACCCACACAAGAAAAATAATATAAATTTTCCTTATTCATTGCTATATAAATTTTAAAACCAATATTAAATATAAAAAAATAATAAAATTTCCATATTCATTAATTTGAGGGTGCACTGAAAACATAAGGTGTGCCGAACCATTTTAGCTTACTCATAAAATTTATATTAATTTTGTAAAATGATAACCAAATCAGATGTATATAATTGTGTATTAATAATGAAAACTGATTTTATTTAGGACTCGGATATTAATATTAAAAAAGAGGATCAAGAGAAAATTAATCAATTTGCGATAACTCATGCTAAAGACACTGAACTTAATGTAGAACTAAATCAAATAAAAGTTTTATTTTATATTATGATTATTATAATTAATTTATAGAAAGATTTAGATTCTTTAAAAGATGCATCAGAAGAGATCTTAATTACTGAAGAAAATGATATTCCATATCCTTTTTTTATTATTTTAATTGAAAAAAAAACATACAATTATATAAAATACAATTCTTAACTCACCTTTTTACATATATGATAGGCGAAAATTTTGTTTTATGTGATAAAGATGATATTGAAAACAAAATTCAACAACAAACTGAACTTTACCAAAAACGCAAAATGGAAATAGCCAATGAAATTGAAGAACTAACTAAAATCAAGGATAAATTAAAAGCAGAATTGACTGCTAAATTAGGAACTAGCATAAATTTAACTGTTGAATGACCTTAATGCTCTAAATTTACTTTTTATTTATCTTTTTTAAAATTAAATTCTTTTAGATGCTAGTCTTGTACAATTATTAAATATTATGAGTTATTAGATAGATACATTAATTTAATTAACTAAATGAATTGTTATGGGATTAATATATTTTTTTATCAAAAATACGAATGTCCCTGAAAGGACAAATGAGTCATTTAATTATATAACATAATATAGATAATTATATAAATGTTATAACATATAATAAATAATTGTCTGCCATGTAATAATTGAATTCAAAAATCATTTTTCGCATTCCTGATTTTGGTGTATAAAACCTCCCTTTCTGCTAACAAGTGTTTATTGAATTCCTAAATAATTAATTAAATATTTTTATAATTTCAATTATTATATAAATAATTTCTTATAAATAAAACACTTACTCAGTGAATAGAATAATCAAAATTTGAGAGCTTTGACTAATTTTAGCAATATAAAACTAAATCATGTTATGTATTTCAAGGTTAAAATATACAAAGGTAAGTTAAAAAATAGTAAAAGTAATTTATCAACAAAAATATAATAATTTTACAGGTAAATTGATGAAAACCTTTAGAAAATAAATGCTAAAGTAATAAAAAGTAAAATATGATGGACTAATCATATAATTTAACAATATATATCATCTGATGTCATAGATGATAAATCTTGTATAATGAAAGGGTTTTTGTGATTTTTAACATTTAACATAAAAATTTTTAAAAGCATTTAGAAAAATATCTGAAGCAAACAGATGATTATGAAGAAATGGAATGAACATAAAAACAAATAAATATGTTTAAAATTCATCTAAAATAACAAAAATTCTATTCAGGGTTTTTTTTCTATAAAACATGTTACATTAAAATTAAATGATTTTTGAATATTAAATGGATTAGGATTTGTATGAATGCATAAGAATGTCTAGTTTAACTAAAATCATTATTCATGTTTAAGGAACCCCTTCAGTAACTAATTTTAAAAGTGGCACAAAAAAAAGTCTTATTTAAATTTGATATTATGAAAAATAAAATTTGATTACAAGTGACATCTAAAAATTTTGGAAAATTATTTTATTATTTTTGACCATGCTAATTAAAAAATAAATTATTTAATTTTAAAATGTCTTAAATACTGGCGTTAATTTACTCATAGCTGTGCCTTATATATAATATTTTATTTTTTTTAGTCTTCCCATTTTATATTATAATATTTTATTGTTTTTAAAAATATTTTTAAAAAAGAGGTATTAATTAAAAATTAATATATTATAATTATATAAGGAGATCTCACGAGTATACCATATGTCGTAACCGACCCCCACCCCCCACCCCCCCATAAAAAAATCATGCTAAATTTAAATACTTTAAACGTCACCGGGAAGGGAAAAAGCTATTTGACTTATCAAGGTAGACTCCTAGGGGATAACGAGTAAATTTTTTTTTGGTTGGGGGAGGGGGGGGGGGGGTGGTGATGGTGTAGGAATAAATTTCATGTGGCCACCAATTTCTTTCTTTAAGAAGATATTACCAGATTATGGTAATTGAACTTAAAGGTTCGGAATGGGACAATTTTTACCCCACCAACAACCAACGTTAACCCGGTCATCCATCTATCTAAAAAATAAATTTTACCAACCCACTCGTATATGCTTAAAAATTTTTTAATTAGTAGGTTTGGTTCTTTATTTATTTTAAGCTATTTTTATTATATAAAATATGTAAATCTACGATATAAATAATCTGCCAAAAAATATTACACATTCCCCAGTGAAGGTCAACAGTCCGGTCCTATCGGTCTTAGACCGGGACAGGACCGATTGTCGGACCGATCTTTTTTTGAGGTTTTACGGTCCAGACCGCGGTCCGGACCTGTCATTTATTATTATTTAAGTTTGCTTTACTATTTTAATTAATATAATTTTTTTCCTATTTTATGAGTATTTTCTAGAGAAGTTATTTTAGATTTTGTTAATTTTTATTTTACAATATGAAAACCATAAGTTTGTCCAAGAAACATTTTACTTATAGTCCCAATAAAAAAATAGAGTATGTGTTCACTGCAGTACCAAATTTAATGTATCGTCAGCAACATGTAACAAAATTATTGTTTATAATTTTTTAAGCAATAAATTAATCAAAATAAGCATTATTATTATTAAAATATTTTGGTTATTATTTATATAGTTATATTTTTTCTTGAGTTGTTAAAGTATCTAGATCCTGTATCTAGATATGATTAAAATATCTGTATCTGTATCTAGATATTATTTTAGACGTATCTGTATCTGTTTTTAGATACTTTTACGATACATTTTGTTATACTTTTATTTAACGTTTTTTATATTATAAACAAAAATACTTGAATGCAAAATTTATTTTATTTCATTTGAGCATATAATTTAAGTATATATAATAAAAAATATTTAGACTACTCTAATAAAAAATTATATATATATAAAATATTAAAATATATAAAAAAAATAGATATATATTTAGTAAACATTATGTCAGAGTTTTTCAATAAAACAGACAAATTTTGATATTGCAATGCAACTCAAGAAATCTGCCATTTTAATCTTCAATGGAATTAGTTAATTTTATTTTATTATACTAATTTTAAAAATTTATTTTAGATTAATATTAATAGTGATGAGGAGGAAGAAGAAGAAGTAATAATCAATGAAGCATGAACAAGTTCAGATATTGTTATCATGGCCAATTTATAGAGCATATTTTAAAATAATATCTCAAAATAAAAAAAAACAAATCTCTGATAGTAAAATGTTTGCCATATCTATAAAAAAAATACGAAAATTTCAGTTAGCATTACCTCAACTTGCAACATTGTAAAACATTTAAGGGTATAGATACTAAATAAAATGTTTAAAATTGTAATTTTCAATTTTAAGAGAAAAAATCAAACACTGTTAATGAAAAAAACAATTAATAATACAAAGATTAGTTGATGAATTATCAAGATCTTCAACTGATAACAAATAACCTGCGAAAAAAACAATTAATTTTATATCCTATTTTTTTCAGTACCCCGCAGCAGCAGATATGATTGTTAATAATGATTTAAATTTTGATACTCAACAAATTTTAAATAATTTTTTCGAAAATGAATGCCCAGATTTTATATTTTTAAAGAATATCCTGATATAAAATTGTTATTCATAAAATATAACACCACAATCCCTTCAAGTGCCCCGGTAGAAAGGCTTTTTAGTAGTCTTTACGGATTAACGAGGATGCCTTAAGGACCAAAATTCTGAAAATATTTTATTACTGAAATCAAATAATTATTTATAATCATTTAATCATATATTTTTATATATTATTTTAATTTTGATAAATGTGATATCTAAAGTTTTTATCTCATTACATACATTTTCACAATAGAATCCTAATTTAGGTTTATGCAATTATAAGAGTATTAAAAAATTGTATCTGTATCTTGATACATTTAACGCTGTATCTGTATCTTGATACATTTTAAAATTGTATCCGTATCAAGAAAACTTTTTAGACATCTGGATCTAGATAACTTTTTTGACTATGTATCTGTATCTAGATCCATTTAAAAAATATCTTTTAACAACTCTATATTTTTTCTTAAGAAACTGTCTGAATAATTCATTGTCAAAATAACTTAACCTTATTCTTAATAAAATAATAAGGTACCTTAAGCAGACATCTGATAAAATATAAAATATATTCTTCTAATGATGAAAATGAAAATATCTCAAAAACACAATCTACTCTTAATTTTAATATGCCCTCCACAAACACAAAATCACTTTCTTCAATACCAATGGATAAATTTTATTGTTTATATAATACTCTTACATTTAATAAAATAATAAAACAAATTAAATTACAGGTCTTTTTATTTAGGACCACGGTCTGGATCGATCTTGGACCGTGGTTCGGTCCGATCCGAGGGTATCGGCCTAGTCCGGACCAAAGACCGGACCTTGACCTTCACTATTCCCCAACCAGCTTGCCCATTGTTTTAAATATATTCTTGACCTAATCTCTGGCTCACATAATATTAAAATTTTTCCCCAGCCAGTTTGCCAATTGTTTTAAATATATTTTTAACCCAACCTCTGTCTCACGTAATATTAAAATTTTTTAATCCAAATGGGCAGGAGGGCTTACAATTTCTCTGATGAAAACCTCTAATTAAACTACCAACTGCTTTATTCTTAAATTGTGTGCCTTAACATATTTTCTCATATAATAAATTAAAAATCATATAAAAATATTGATCTTAACCCCATGGCTCGGCTTTGGAATCCATGGGCATTGTCGTACGCAGCGGGGGGGACAGGGGGACAAATCCCCCCAAAGCCAAAATGCAGATGCCGGGACATATTTTTCAAAAATATTATTTTTTATATTTTATATTTTATTATAATTATTCATATCTATTTCTTTTTAAATTTTTATATTATTACCTTTTTCATTTACTAATTTACTTTATCAATTAATTTCATTTTCAAGTTTTCTTTGTGGCGTAATATTTATCTATTATTTTTAATTCCCGGTATTATAATTTTCAAATTTCTAGTCATGGATATTAGACTTTTTTTAAAAAACGCTGAAGGTGAAAATCATGCCAAAAAGCAAAAAAGTATAGTATGATAATTTAATAAACAAAAGCTGTGAACTGATGATTTCCTCAAAAGAATCAATTCAAAAGGGGGATATGATTCCCATTTCATCAATAATTGATAAAAATAGGGTTAAAATTGCAAAAGAAAATAGAGGCAAGATAAAACTAACTATTGAGGCTATTTTATATTGTGGCTTGCAAGGCCTAGCACTTCGTGGCCACAAGGATTCAGGAAGCTTAAATTTTAATAATAATGATAACGAAGGTAATTTCCGTGGACTTTTAAAATTTAAAGCATTAGGAGATCCTGAGTACCAATAAAAATGCTACTTATCTCAGCCCTAGGATATAAAATGAGATAATTAATATTTGCAACAATATCATTTTAGAAAAATTGATTGTTGAAATCAATTCTGCCCCATACTTCTCAATTTTGGCAGATGAGACCACGGACATTGCTGGCATTGAGCAGATGTCGTTGTGTGCGCGATATGTAGATACTCATAAAAACATTATCAAGGAAATGTTTCTCCAATTTATTCCTGTTTCAAGCATGACTGGGTCTGCTTTAGCTGATGTAATATTTGTGAATCTTAAAAAATTAAAAGTAATAATTAATCTTATTATATAATTATTTTAAAAAATATAGCTAAATATAAATATAATACGTGGGCAAGGGTATGATGGAGCACGTGCAATGAGTGGACAATTCAATGGGCTTCAGGCATTTATTTTAAAAAAATGCCCAACAGCTATATATGTCCACTGTGCTGCCCATTCACTCAACTTAGCAATATTGGATTCATGTTCTTTACCATTGATATCAAATTGCTTAGGTTTTTAATTATTAAATTAATTTTTTATATTTATATCAGGTAAAATATTTAGCATCTATGAGATGTTTAGATACCCCAAGCGTCAAAATATTTTGAACAGAATTATATCTGAAACTCCTTGCCCAACAAGGAGAAAAAAATTGCAAAAAGCTTGTCCAACAAGATGGAGTCTTCGACATCAAGCAGTAACAGCTTTTATCGAGTTAGAAGAGCCGATTATTAATGCTCTTATAGAAATATCACAATGTCTGAAAAAGATATTTCTTCAGAAGCAAGCAAGTTACTGGATTCAATACTTATACTAAAATTTTTTTTCGCATTAGAATGTATTAATAAATTATTTAATTATACAACTATTTTATGTAATACTTTTCAAAAACCTGAAATTGATTTGATTGAGATGATGAGAATAGCAGAGACAATTTTATTAGAACTCAAAGAAATTAGAGCTAATGCTGATGAGGAATTTCATATTTTATATGTTAATGTTGAATCAAAAGCAGAGCTATACGAGTTCAATATTTGTCTCCCTCGACTTACAGCAAGGCAAACTTATCGTCCAAATATTAATATAGGGTCAATAGAAGAATATTATAAAATAAATGTCTTTATACCTCTTTTGGATACATTTATAACCTAAGTAAATGAAAGGTTTTTAATTTATCAAGAAACACTTATCAATCTGCAGATATTACTTCCGCAAAAGCCCTCTGAACCTTTTTCAGATGGTGATAGAAAAAAATAAAATATTTGGAAGATTTTTATCATGAAGACATTAATGTATCTCATGATGCTTTATTAGCTGAATGCCAACTATGGTATAAAAGATTAACTATGGTTGATATAGTCCCAAAAAATGCTATGATGCTTTGCATCATTTCAAACATCTTTTAGATTATTTTCCCAATATATTGAAATTATTATATATATTAGCAACTCTTCCCATTAGTACTGCAACTAATGAGAGAACATTCTCTTCTTTAAGAAGATTAAAAACGTACCTAAGAAGTACAACTTCTGAAAGTAGGTTGAATGGTCTGGCCCTTTTGAATATTCATAGGCATTTGACGCCAAACACGGATGAGATAATTGAAAAATTAGCTCTCTCCCAACGAAGATTGGATTTTACATAATAAAAATATAATGTTTCTATAATATTTCTTGTGCTATCATTTTTTAATGTCTTATATATTTTTCTTTTACATAAAAAATATAATTATTCATATTTCCAACATTTAGATTTTTTATACTTTATAAATATATAAATTTTAAAAGCTCAAAAAAATTTAAATTTCTATTATGGATTATTTATTTTATAGTCATCATATCCTGGTTATATCCACTTAATTTTTATAATTCAGATTTATTTAAAGTATTTATATGCCGCCGGTTATATTCGTTTAATATTTTTTAAATCAAATTTATTTTTATATATCGGTTTATATATTTAATTTTTTATAATTCATATTAATTTAAATTTGTATATTAGAAATAGTTATTAGTCCTAATAAATGTATGCTTGATATTTTTAAATAACAATAATTTTATTTAAAAAAATTTTAATTATCCCCCCCCCCCCACACTAAATTCCTGCGTACGCTACTGTCCATGGGGATTCAAAATCTCTCAATTTTAATACTATGGCTTTAAAATTGAGAAATCGTAAAGGAAGTGCATTCCAAAAGACAAAATTTTTCTACCCGACCTAATCTGTAGGAAAAAAATATTTTTCGACCAACCCATAAAGTTAAATTTTTTACCCTACTCAATCTAAACATAAAATTAATTCTATATTCCCGTCCCAACCCGAACTGAAAATCAAATTATAAAAAAAAATATTTATCTTTCTATTTATTTTTTTAGTATCTTTTAAGAATTAATCTAAAAGTAAACAATATGATAAAATAATAAAGAATCAAACCATGATTTATTGATATTGATCAAATTCATAGTTATAACAAAAATATTTACCAATCAAACTCAACCGACTCATCTGAAAAATAACTTTCCCAACCCGACTCAACTCACGGGTTGGTGGGTTGGGTTTTAGAGTCAGGTAGGGCCACCTCTATTACAGTTTAAAACATACCTGAATTGTTAATTTCAAAAAAATTTGCCATGAACTTACTATTAATTTATATTAATTTTTATATAGATTTTATTTTAAATATAAAACACACTAAAGTTCACATGGAATACATTTCCGGCAACATTAAAATTTTTAGATTTATAATTACCCTTTTTAAATAATTTAAAATTGAGAGATACCCAATCCCTATGGGTTGCATATCCCAATGCGTCATATTCGTATTTTAATTTCTTATAATCTCATTTATTTTTATATTTCTATTTATACTATTACTCAATTATTTTTTCTATTGACGATTTGTTGATTTTTTCAAAATATATTCCAGGCTGATTAAAAATAATTCTTAAGCCAATGGGACGGTGTGTATATTATTTGATAAATTATGGAAAAGAGGCAAGGAGGGTGGGGGGGGGAGGGGGGTGTCAAATTTAAAAAACTGGCTTGTGGGTTGAGAATCCGCCCACTGTCAGCATGTATAAAAAAATTCATTTGAGAGCCGTCTAAATAATAAAAAAAATTGACCTACAGTACATATGAAAAACAAGATCAATCTCAATTTCAAAAAATATCGCAAACTTTTTAATTCATTTTTATTATGATAAATGTGCAGTCTTAAGTAGAGATGTATAAAAATGCTAACAAAATTCTCGAGACCTTCAAATATTTGATTTTAGCGGCACAACATTTTTTCAGTTTTGTCATATTTTTCGCATTTGCTTCATCGATCTTTTTATTTTCTATAAACTAAATAAACAATTAAAAAAGAATAATAATATATGAGGACAGACGGCACAATGAAAATTTTTTTTTAACTATAATACCTAATATTTATAAAGTATTTACTTGCTTCTGAAGAAAGGTATTGATTTCTCCTAGTTTTTGATTGATTTCTAATTTAACTGTGTTTTCAATCGTAGAAAAACTCTAAAACAATAGGTTAAATTTTAAGAAAAGTGATAATTTTATAATAACTTGATCATGTTTGAGTCTATCCAATTCTGTTTTAATAAAATATATGCAAAAAAATATGTGGATATTTTATATCGATTATAAAGTTATAAAAATAAAATTTTAAAACTTATAAAAGGTACAAAACGACTTAATTATATCAGACTTCCATTTCAAGTCATATGATTATGTTTGTTTTGAAGGATGATTATTATAAATCTCTATAAATCCTCAATAGCGTCATGGAGGGGGGGGGGCATATCCCACAAAAAAATTAAAAGTTATTCATTATATTAAGTAGCAAAAATAATTCCTCCCCCCCCCCCACCCTTTACAAAATGAATGCACTCACTATATGTCATTATAATATAATACAATAATTTTAAAAAATATACAATTTAATAATTTTTAAGCATTTTACTAAAAATATAAAAAGGAATAAGGAGTTGACTTAAGCCAACCAATAAAATTTTATATGGAACCCAAGACTTCTTTTAAGAAAATCCTGGGTACGCCAATTAGGTGACTTGTCATTGTAGATAATAATCTTTAAATGATTTTTGATGGTTCAATAAGGACTTGCAAAAAATGGTACCTCTCTATGCTTTAAGTCGACCGGTACCCAAGACTTAACAAATTTGTTTATAATGATATCTTACCTTCTTGGGTTTCCCGCAAAGAATTTATCCATTTTGTGTTAGCGTTTAGTAATTCGGATTTCTCTTTTTTTAATTTTATCACCTAAAATGGTTAGAAATTAAAGATTTGCTTATTGAATGTTTCAAAAACTTCATTTCTAGATGCCTCGAGAATACTTGTCAAATCTACAGCAATATCTTCTTTATCATTATCATGTTTAATATATTTTATCATCAATGTGATTCGGCGAATGATATGATAAATCAGATTTAATTCATATGATGTGCCTTTATCAAATTCCATGTCTGAGGGTCTTATTATAAAAAAAAATTCATTTATAATATAAAAATCATAACCAAATCAATATACTATTTACCTATCACTGTATGATGCGTTCTTGAACTTAGCACCCGCCTCTACTATATCCTTTAATCATTTTATAAATTTGAAAGATAAAATAAAATTTCATTATTACCAAAATTTGAGGCGTTTTCTCCATTTCTTTTAACACATTTAAAAGTTTTGACTTGATTTGATGAATATGGAATAATGTTTTTCCTAGCACTGCATTATTAATCTTGCGGGGAAGGACATATTTCTGTATGAATCAAATAGATTATGTTAAAGGGTTGTTAACTTTCCCCAAAATAATAGCTATTTTTTTTGATGTCCGATCCGAGAAAAAATTTAAAAAAATTTGGTCCGATCGATCAGATTATTTTTTTGAAATTCTAAGTTCGACTCGAAGTGTTATTTAAGAAAGTCCGATTCAAAAAATTAAAGAAATAGGTGTTAATTATAAGCGCCAGAGAAAAATAAATTTTTTTGGTGTTCTTTGTAAAAAGAATATATACTATATAAAAGCATTAGAAAAACAATATAATGTAAAATTTGGCCAGGGTTCAAGTCAAACCTAACGAACGAATATTTTAAAAAGCAAGGTTCACTCTACTCAGTTAGGCTTCATTTATAGTGGGATCCAATTCCACACGATTTAACAGTTGATTTTATTTTTAATTCTTAGTGATAATAATCTAAGAATTATTGATTAATAAAGAAAAAATTATATCATTAGTAGATTTTCAAAATAAGCTGTTAAATCGTATAGGATCTGATCCCACTATAAATCCAGCCTTAATATTTGACTATGATTATGATTGATTGACATTCGATCGGATCGCATCCCGACAGGTTTATGTAGGTTCTAGTCTAAAGCATTAAAATATTTTTAATTTTATTATAAATGATATATTTATTATTTAAAAAATATATACTTCATGAGCCCTAATGTCTTCAATTAATTGTGTTAAGATAGATTTTAGAAAGTTAACTTTATCGAACAGATCACTAATCTTGTTTTGTACAAGGTGATTCCTTTAAATATTTTAAATATTATGATAATAATACAATATTCCTTAAACATAATATCAATATATAATGTTGCACGTAAGGTAATTAATAAATTAAATGTAATCCTTTGCATAAGTGTATGGAAGAATCTTTAAAATTAAAATTATTTATACCGCACATTATCTTAATTCTTAAGGATTTGATATTTTGCGAAATCGTATTTTACCACGTGTATAGTATTTACAATTTCGAAGATTCTCCCATGTCCTGAATTTATACATACCATATGACAAACACATTTGTAACTTTATATTTATATAATTAAAATGACATATAGACGGAGTCATCTGTGAGAAGTGATGAGAACCCGACCCCCCCCCCCCCCCCCCCCTGAACCCTCGAATTTTGCTGAACCCAAACCGGAACCCTTTTTTTAAATTTAGTGTTCATGGCTTCTTTTTTTTAATTTTTAAAAAATTGATTTTTCTTATTTTAAACTTTCATTTTATTTATTTTAAATTATATAAATAATAAATATAAAAAACTTGTATAATTTACGAATTTATGAAAAATTTCCTATTTAAAAAGAGTTCCTATTTAAAACAATTGTTTTTTTTATTCAAAAAAATATATTAATTTATAAAAAACATTTTTTAAACATTTTTTCGTGGAATCATTCTTGTCATATTTAAGAATAGGCCATTTTTCGTAAAATTTTTAAATTTTACCCAGCAAAGCAGATTTTAAAAGTTTTTTTTATAAATAATGATAATATATAATAATATCCATTTTATTATATTGTTGTTTGTGAATTATTAAATTGATAGTAAGACAAAGAGAAGTATAAAATCACGAATATATTGTAATTATGATGATAAATAATTTTTATGGCAATACTAATTAAAATAAATTTTTTAATGTTGTTCTGTTATTATAACTAATTTTAATAAGTCATCAATTTTCTAATCTCCGAACTCTGAACCCACCTGAACCCGAACCCATTATTTTAGATGGAGGGTTCACATCCCTGGACATGAGTCCTCTTTAAATAATTTTATACTATCTCCCCCCCCCTCCCTCCAGACCAAAAAAGAGAAAAAAAGTAAAATTTTTATGTTTTTAAATTCATTTAAAGATGAATTATTATTATATAAATTAGTAATTTTTATTAAAGCCTTAACTGACTAATTATATATATATGGCATGTATATTTTTTTTTATTTATAATCAAAATTTTATCTTATTGTAATATTTTCTAATATCTGATGTGAAAATAAAGATTTTAAATAAAAATAAATAAAACAATTTATAATTTGTAATGTCATAAGGTATAATTATGCTCAATATTGCCTAATTCCTATTTAAAAATCAATATATTTCAGATTTTTTTATTAATCTTATTATTAATGAGTTTTTTAAAATAAGTAATCATACAAATATAGCCTAAATAAACAGGTAAAAATTTACCCCCACCCCCCTTTACTGGACTATCGATGCGCTATCAGCCAATCAAAATATCTTATGACACTAGCTTAAAATATTTAAATAATTTACTCGTTATTGTTAGATAGATTTTCCTTGATTTGTTCCATATATTTAATCTGCGAGGAAGAAGAAATAAAAATACAAATATAACATTTATTTGTGAAACATATATATTTTCACCCTCAGGGACGTATTTTGGGAATATAATTCTTCGATCATTTTATAATTCGTATCATGTTTTGAAACTTCATTGAAAGTGTGATTTCGGAGTTCATTTTTAGTATTTGTGAGTATATTGGCTTTAGTTTTTTCTTTAGTTTCTTCCAAATCATCCTTTAATTTAGCAATCTTTTACACAAGTTATGTTGTAAATAATATATCACAATATAATTTATTAAAACATTTATATAGTTTGAGAACTTTTTTAAAATTTATTTTGAATCCTATATTATTAAATTTTATTTTTAAAAAATTAAATTAATATATATGGTCTATTCCATATCAAATCAACCAAGGTTTCAACCCGACCCCCTTTAATTTTTCTTAAATTTTGTATACTGGTAGTATATGCTATAACTAAGAGAAAAAAAAAGACATATTACCTTCCAAAACTGTTTACCCGCTAAGATATGGCCGTTTAAAGCCCGGAAAAATGGTACACTTTTTACAAAATGCACCTCATTTATTTTCAAATATCTCGAGAAATAATCATGTTAAAAAATAATTTAAATATTATTTTGTAGCTTAATAAAAGTTCTTTAAAATGACATAAAAATAAATATGATGGACATTTTATTAATATCGAAAACCGGATGTGTTAAACAGAAAATGTTTTCTGTAGATAGATATCACACTGCTTTATATTTGTTCAAAATCCTAAACTATGATGATCATGGGTTTAGGAGTTATCACTCTTTATATGGCTAAAATTGAACAAATTTAACATTAATATCATCATATTTTAATTTAATTAATAGTTATGAAATAATATTAATTTAAAAAATGACAGGTCCTTACGTTTTTTTATCTTTATTAAAATTTTTGAGAAGTGGCTGGAATAATGAGCTTTGTTTAATACTTTAGTTAAATTTTGTCTCGAAGTTACTTGAAAAAATAATTCTAAACATATTTATAACTTTATTTGCCTCAAATTGCATTACATATAATACAATCAAAAATTTATAATTAAAATACATCATATATTATAATTATCCAAGGAATTTTAATAAATTATGACTTTTGTTTTCGTCTAGGGGAATAAAATCTTGGAACTTAGTGTTCCAGAAATTCTCTTTGCTCTCAAAAACCTGCCTTCAAGATGACTTTCTATGTTCATATATTCATTATTGCTCACAAACATATAATTTACCCCATAGATATTATTTCTTGCATAGTTAAATAAATCTATTGTTGTCAATATGTGATGTTTATATGGACGTTGCAAGCTTGCTCAAGCCGCTAACCGTTTAGAACGGCCCCCAAGTGGCATGGACTTTTACCTTGTGCGGTTTCAAAAAATGTCACTCAGCCTTTATCCCAAAATCATTTTCATGATTGTAGAGATTAATGAAATCTTTATTTTTATATTGGTTTGCTCCATCAGAAAAATAATAAATTTTAGCCACTCTATTAAATCTTTCCTTCAAGAATACGATTAATTTTAAAATAAATAAAATGCACATGCGTTGTGCTTTAAACAATCTGATATAACCACTAAATTTACATGTTTTATTATATTGTTCTTACGGTAATAAATTATAAAAGAGTTGATATTGATTATTGGTCTGATTACATCCTTGAGCATGGTTCTGCACTACAAATGCATAGTTTTCTGAAATTTCTGCAATAACTAAGAATTCGCCAACATTTAAATTGAATTTTAAAAAGTTTCGAATTAATGATTATCGTGAAGCTATAAACAAATGAGGAATTAAATTGTTTAATTATTCAATTAAATAATCTACAAATTCGTCAGCGGATTTTGTCAGTGTTTCAAGGGTAGTTCGATCAGCTGCTATCCATTGTTTGAATGTTTTATAATCTATAGAATTCTCATCAATAAATTAAGCCTTTCTTTTAATTTTGAATATATGGGGGAAATGCTAAATAAAATATTTAAAATTATTTTGTCAAGTAATTTTAATTTCGAGATAAAATTTAACTAAAGTTTTAAACAGCTCATTATCCCAGCCACCTCTCAAATTTTTTTTATAAAGATAAAAAAAAGTAAGGGCTTATCATTTTGACATAATTTTTAAATTAACATTATTTCATAACTATTCATTAAATTAAAATATGATGATATTAATGTTAAATTTGTTCAATTTTAGCCATATAAAGAGTGATAACTCCTAAACCCATATTCATCCCAGTCTAGGATTTTATACAAATATAAAGCAGTGTGATATCTATCTAGAGAAAAAATATTTTGAAAAAAAATACCTTTTTTTTCTATGGCCATTTCCGGTTTTACACATCCGGTTTTCGATATTAATAAAATGTCCATCATATTTATTTTTATGTAATTTTAAAGAACTTTCATTAAGCTACAATATAAAATTTAAATTGTTTTTCTTACATAATTATTTCTCGAGATATTTGAAAATAAATGAAGTGCATTTTGTCAAAAATGTACCATTTTTCCACGCTTTAAACGGCTATATCTTAGCGGGTAACCAGTGTTGGAAGGTAAAATTTTATTTTTTTCTTATACTACCAATATACAAAATTTAAGAAAAATTAAAGGGGGTCGGGTTGAAAATCGACTTTTTTTTGTTGATTTGATATGGAATTCACCATATATTTTCTCTACTTAAAATCATATAAAATTACTTTATTTGAACCAAAAAGATACCAAAAATGTTTTAAAATGTATATTAATGACAGAGAGGGCTTGTGATTACTTTTATGAGATTGATACCTAATTTCACACAAATTGTATTTATTTTTTAATAAGACCATAAATTATGATTTCAATCCTTTCCATATGATTTTTTAAATAAATTTGTATATTATAAATAATATACTCAAGACTTATATTATAACAATATAAAATTTTTATATAGAAAAAAAGATCAAATTTTTCCCAGAATTACCTCCATGCACACTCTCGAATAAATTATACTTTTAACTTTACTGAGGTGCTCGCTATACCCGCAACCCTAATTTAAAATTAATATAATGACTTATTTCTAAGATTATTATTTTTTATATAAACTAATCAATTACTTGATCTAACATCACATCATGGTCAGATTTTAATTCTTTTTGAGTTTTCATAAATTCGTCCAAAACTTCTCTCAAATGGTCTTCGTTTTTAATATCCCCGACATTCTTTATTCGTTTTAGTATCAAATCAGTTTTTTTCTTTAACTGATCCCCAAACGAGTCCTTTAGATTACATACAGCATCTTCTATACCTCTTAAATTTTCTGTAAGATCTAAAAGCCTTTTGTAATTAGAGTGTTCTGGGTGTTGAAGATTATCTAATAAATTATATGAAGTTTGTTGACGGCTAATTATGTCCTCTAGTTTAGTTTTTATAAAGATCAGATCTGGTGATTCCTTCTTATACAAATAAAATTATGAATTTTTAAATATAGATTATCATTACTTTATCAGTTGATGAAGGATTTCTTAAGATAAATAAAAATTAATTATAAAGAACTAATATTATATCATAAATTATATATCAAATCTAGGAACCTGGAAGAAGAGCATTTTATTAAAAATGTTCCTTTTCCGTTCTGCAGTCATAAATTTTCGGAACGTTTCGAGAATCAGGAATGTTTTTCGAGAGCCTGAAGCTTCTAAGTTTTTCTAAAATGGTGCATTTTCGATTTCAAAACATTCACAGCACTTGGCCACGAATATAAAAACATTCTTACTATTGTACCAATATGAAAAAAATATTTATTTACCATAAACGCGATTAAAATAATGTCTCAAAAATATGCAAGCAAAAAAAAAAGAAACAAAAACATAATAAATTTTTTTTGAAGTAAAACTGTATGTGGTTTTATATACTATTTTTAATAGATTAATTATTTTTTGAATAATAAGACTTTGTCCTCTAGCGAAACGAATTTGTCGCCTGATTTTGTTGTATAAATTTATTAAGTATATTATTGAAATGGAATTGTGGAAGTTTCCTAAATAATTAAATAATTTGAAAATTAGACTCGAATACAATATTTTTGTATTATCAAGCGATTTTTATACTAATCAATTCAGGCATATCGATTTTAAAATGCTTAGATTTTTAGTAAATGCGATACAAGGCAATTTAACAGATGATGGAGGTTATAAAATCTTTTAATGAGATCAATTTTTAGTTATAATAATTTTATGGCATCATTATGATTGTAATTAAGAGATACGAAAAACTCAATCGTTTGTTTAATCGCGTCGCATCGCGCTTGCTATGAATGTACCCTAAGTAATATATTCTAATTTTTATTTTAAAAGTATATAGATTTTATTATATGTACAAATGGCAGAAAAAAATTGATAAGAGACTGGTCGTACGCCCATAGTCAGAGCTTTAAACCGTTATGAACGGTTGAATTTTATTCCGATTCTTAGTTAAACATTTTAAAAGGAGTTTTTCAGTCGAGTTATTTTTGGAAAAATTTATATTAGTTCGTTTGTTTTAGAAATTTATATAGGTTCCTTTCTGTTACTTTCAGTTATTTTTTATGTTTTCCAATTTATATTAAACAAATTAATTGATCCATAATACAATCTAATAAAAATATTCTAAAAATTTTTTAAAATTGCTAACCATTTATAATAAATAAATAAATTTTTTAAAACGTTGTGTACCATAACCGGTTCAATTCATAACGGTTTATTTATCAATTTTTAAATTTTTTTAATACCGATTCAGTAATGCTTATGGTCGAAAATTACGAGATTTGTTTCAGTTCAATTTGTCACCCTGATCATAGTTCACCAAATCAGGTGATAATAATTCAATTGGGACACAGTTTAATTTTTTTTAAAATAAGTATGACTATTCCCTAAAGTCTTAATTAATTATATATGTTACCTAAAAAAATTTATAGGCGATTCTGGAGCATCCACAAAAAGATATAAAAAGGCTCTGAAAGTGGATTTTATAAAAATAGTAAATAAGCATCTGTTTTTAATAAAATCAAATTCGAACCAAAAATGATATATATATATATACTATATGAATATATGAAAAAATAGAATCTAAAAGCAAAGAACACGACAAAAGCAAAACAAATGCAAAACAAAAGCAAGAGATAGCAAATTTTTTGTTTTTTATTGGTTGTCTTGCCTTAATTCCAACATTGTCTTAGGCATTTATTTCACAGTTATATCCAATAATAATAATATGAAACTTACAATGAGAGATTATTGATTAATTTTTCTAGTTTTCGAGTAAAATTATCGTTTTGAAACATTATTTTTTGCAGGTCATCGTTAAAAGACTGTACATTATCTTGTATATTACACGAATAAATAGTAAAATTTAAACCAATATATATATGATTTACCGGTTATTTGACGATTAGTAATAATGGTGCTTCTAATATTTTCCCCCGAGGTATCGAATAAATTATCACCTTGATATCTATCATACCTCTTTAAATAATATACATTATATATTCATAAAATTTCTAGGAATCTTATTTTTTTTTAACAAACCTTTTCATTTAGCATTGCTAATTTCCCATCTGTATTCAAATTTATGGTTTGATCATTAGCAAATAACATAGAAGAGCCTAAGTTTCTCTCAATTAACATATCTGGGTCACTCGCAAAAGGAGTGAATACATTTTTACCATTTAAAACTTCATCAAAATAGTAGTTATTTCTTATTTTATTGCAAGAATTCCCAAAACGGTTTTCATAATAAACGTAAGGCGGAAATTCGTTAGGTCCTGAGATTCTTGAATTTTTAAACGTTGTTTTATGAGACATATTATTCTCTGAATTTAATTTCTTTTGAGGGCTTAACACTAGCGAGGGTTTAATCATATCTAAGTCATTTTCCGAAAAGGCATTAGCATATACATTATTCTTGGAATAACTATTTTCAGCCTTAACAGTGATCGGATCTTCAACATTTGTGGATGCTGATTTAATATTTGATTCATTACTAACTTTTACTATACCAGGTATTAAAGTTTTCTCTATTAATCTATCAGGGTTTTCTACCAATAACTCTTTATCTCCATTAAATATATGTAAATTTGGAAATATATCTTTTGGGGAGATAACTTTATCAAATTCCAAAGGTGGTATTTCATTTTTCTGTTCAATTAAATCAAGCACGCTATCAATGGAAGTTTCAGAAATTTTAGAACGATATAAATTTTTATCGACTACGTTTTTGGAATTTACTTTTTTACTGTCCCCATTTTTGCTAATTTTATCTTCTAATATTGAGTCTACGCTTGTGCAATTTGTATCAAACAAGTCACCACTAATAAATGGGTTTTTGCTTAATCGGCGATTCGTACCCTCTGTCGTTGTGCTGCTCAGAATATCGGATTTTTGGTTTTTCAATCTAGGAGTATCCCTTTTTTCATTTGATAATTTGCTTTCTGAAAAGATTTTATCGAAAAAATCTTGGGATAACTTATCCTCTTCTTCATCCGAAATCACATTTTTATCCTTTAAAGGTGATACGATGTTAATATCGTGTACAGATTTAAAATTGTCCTCATTATCTTTCCAACCCTTATACACAGTAAAGTTTTCGTAGATATGAGGAAGCGACTCCTTATTGTTCTCCTCGATGTCACTCCAAATGTACTCCTCGTCAATATCGTCATTGGCGTGGGCTAATATTTTTTCCTTTGATGGAATAATCGGAGGGGGGATACTCAAACGCGAATTTTTCCTTTTATATTTCTCTAAAGAATATTTCAGGTCATCATCAATAAATGGTTCTCCTAAATCATCTTTTGTATTCGAATTTTATATTTTATAATTCTTATAATAAAAATATATTGGATTTTAAATAATAAAATTATGACTGCTATACCATGCATAACTTTTTAAAATTGCTATAAACATTTTGACTACTAAAAGAAATTAAATAATAAATTGATAATTTAACAAAGTATTGATTACGCTACTCATACCGCTGCTATCATCCCAAATATCCTTGATATTTTTCCCTATTTTGGTTATACGTTTTACAGGTGCTGTAAATTTGAAATCCTATAATAAATCATTTCATTATTATTATATTTATACATAAAAAATTTCTTTAAAGAAATTTACTTGTGATCTATTGAAACATGGTAAAGCTTTCTCCAAATCATCTTTAAATTATATATTAAAATATTTTTTTCTGTTAAAAAATTTATTATTCATTTAATACCATTGGAATTAGTTGAAGTATCATTATTGAATTTCTATAAAAATGTTTAAATAATTAATAGAATATTATTCATGTTTATATATTTTTAAAAAAAAAACCTCTTGAATTTTTGGCTGATTAATTATTGTCGGTTTTGTCGTCGGGCCTAATTACGGGTCCATAATAAATAATATTAAAATATATATATAAACATTAAGATATTTAAAATAAAAATGATTATTTGTTCAAAATAAATCGGCAATCATTTAATTTTAACGAAATTTTTGTTCATAACTTGATGTTCTCCTTGTTACCGTTTGGAGGATTTCCGCACAAGAAATGTTATCTAAAAAGGTAAAATACGCAATAAATTTTTTTTAACAAAATTATATAGTATTATATTATTTTATCATTAAATGAATAATTTTTTTTAGTTGTTCGGACAAAAATGCAATTGAAAAAAAGAAACAGGACAATTATACTACAAAATATCTCAAATGCCCTAGAAAAGCAATTTTAGACGTCTTGGATAGGGTTAACCTACTTTTGAAAAAAAAATAAAATAATATGTTATATTTTCTAGGAGGGAATTTTTACTAGGTCATTTCTTATCTTATATTTTAGGTCCTTAATAATGTGCAATATAATTTTTTTATGGCTATATTTTAAGATCTAAATACATATAAAGGTAAGTTTTATAAACTAAATTGAATAGCGTATTCGTAGGCATTCTTTCCGGCATCGCTTCGCAAATTTGGGTCAGCATTGTAATTATTTAGCAAGTTCACTAGCTCATCCTGCCCAAAAATAGAACTCAGCATCAACGGAGTTCTGACGAAATATATTTTGAATGATTTTATTAATTTGTTATGTGATTCAAAAAAAAATCAATGATTGGTATAAAGTATTAAACTTGAGTTCACTATCTCTCACGTTTGGATCAGCTCCATTTTCTAATAAAAGTTGTGTTGCTATTTTATCTTTGTTAGCAACCGCAACATGTAAAGGTGCTATACCTTCCTAAGAAATAAAATAAAAGATTGAATCAATATATATATAATTAAATTATTTACTATTTTATTATAAAAATATTTATTATATTTCGTCGTCACCACTGCAAGACCCATTTTTGAAATTGTTCAGTAGAGACAAAAAACTATTCTAACTGATTATTATTATAAATGAATTTTAACTTTTAATTATAATACTCCTTCATTAGAATGGTTTTCAAAAAAATATTCATATAAGCGAACCCCATGCCAACGAGGTTTGGATAATGTTCAAAATTTGATTTTACAATTTTTTTAAAAAAAATTTATTAGCAAATATTTGAAAAAAAAATATATATAAATTATGAGGGTCTCTGACTTGTTTTTTTTCGTTTTAAATATGTGGCTATGTTATTTGATAAAAAAAATAGTTTTAATTGGTTATGGAGACACGATTTTTTGAGAGATGATAGCTGGCTTATAGTGAGCCCATTTATCCAAAAAAACATATTTAGAAAAAAATGCTACTTACGAGGTCTTACAGTGGTGACGACGATATTTAAAGATGCTTTTTATTTAAAAAAAAAAAAACTTTATCCTTGATGTTTAAATTGTCTGAATATCCAACCAAAATTTTTGTAGCATCCTCAAAAGAATTCTTTAGAGCGTAATGTAAAGCGGTTGAACCTGTGTCATCGGTTACTAAAGCGTTAGCCCCTGATTCGAGCAAATAGTAAGCCAAATCGGGGTGATTATAAGCTATGCACTTTCGTTTATATTAGTAAAAATTACAAAATCTGATTAAAAAACTACTAATGCATATTACGATTGATCTAATTGATTTCAAAATATATTATGATAGAGTTCAAACCATTGTGGAGTAATATTCTTGAAAGATATATTTGTCTTAACATACAAAAGTATTCTAAAATGAGCTCACTATAATCAATGGAGTCATCCCAAATTTATCTCTAAAATCTAGGTTAGGGCAGTATTGCAGAATCGCTTTTAGTATGTCCAAATGCCCATTTAAACATGCGATATGTATTGGCGTTCTAAGATTAATATAATTTATATATAGAATCTTTTCAGCTGTTGGTTAAAATACACATTATGATTTAAAATGTTATCTGAAAATTTCTATGTTAATTAATTTTTAAAATATATTAATTTATTATATTACCTAACAAATATTTTAAAATTCTTATTTAAATAAGAAAAACCCTTAGAATTAAAATATGAAGAATTAATCATTTAAGGAAATGCAAAGTAGCCTACTTTATAATAAACCAATAAATTCTTAATCAAATATAATTATAATATAGAATTTGGGAAAAAAAATAACTATACTATGAATAAGATTACATACCTATCATTTTCATCTTTCATATTTATGTCACTTTTTAACAAGAGAGATTCCACTTTCTCCAATTTACCATCTACACAGGCTTCATGAAGCTTTGAATTCATGGGACTTTTTCTACCCCTCGAAAGTCTCAAATCTTTATTATCCAATTTATTTCTGAATTTCCTAACTTTGGATTTCACCTTGGAAGTTATTAGATTAAAATTTTGCGAATTCAAGAAGGAATACTCATTATTATAACTTTGGGCTCTACCATATAATTTCAAAACTTTTTTCATAAAAATATTTGTTAATATTTAAAATTTTAATATTAATAAGTTTAATAAATTTATAGCGTCCTAATCTAAATATGGGATCGAAAAAAAAAGAATAAAACCAATATTTCCACCTTTACATCCCTTTGTTCGATGGTTTCATTTTTTATTTTATTTTTACATTATAACAAAAATCACCTGAGATTACATTCAATATCGATCCATTTGAATATTTATCCCTTCTTATTATTTTTTTTATATCGATTTTACGCACGTTAAAATAATTTATTCTTAATTGTATCGTCGTTGGATTATTGGAAATATATTTTAATTTTTTAATTTTTAATAGTTCTAGCCTATATGGGAGGATTTAATACCCATTGAGTAAATATTATAATTCATAAACAACTCCATATGTATTCCCACCGTTTTTGACATATGTATTTATTGACCAACCAGGATATTCATTTCATTATCATTATAATTTTAAATTCTACCAATTATCATTTATTGTTAAATTTAAAGATAAGAGAATTTTTGTTAATTAATAGTTTTGAGAGATAAGTATAAGCTAATTTTTTTAAAATTTAACCCCATGATAATTCAAAAAAACTTAAATACTTCCTTAATTGTATACGTTGTTGCAGGGTAGTGTTGCTAAACGTCTCGACATATAAAAACGGTCAACCCTTCTAGCCAAAAATAGATCTGGCTTATAGATAGCTAAAAGGTTTGGACATTTATTAATGAAATCTAGAGGCTTGCGTAATATTTGTTGACTAAAGCATTAGGTTAATCGTTTTTAAAAATCTAACCATTTAACAATACTATTGCAGGGTTTAGCATTGAGAGCTATATCATTGTTTCGGGGTTTATACAAATTTGAAATATTTATTCATTTATCACGATTTTGAAAGACATGATACTAGGAATCATATTTTAGTATGGATTGAGCATCTAATACTTTACCTTGTAAATTTTTGACAATTTTGCCGTAAATTTTTAAAATTTATATGAAAATCGATATATAAAAATGAATATATAAGTTCAAGGTTTAAATGGCCTGGACCAAAGTTAGGTTTTTATCTTAGAGATATCGTTGCTTTATTTTTGAAAAAAAGAAGAGATACAAGGATTTCAGACCGGGACTATTTGACCGAATTTTGGAAAAAATCTAACTTAGAAATAACTATATTCTAATTTATAAAATGCTATTAGATACAACAAACATACTTTTGAATTTAATATTTTTTTCTCAAAAACGATTTTGGTAAAAATAAATTTTTTACCCGACGAATTTCGCTGGTGTTAGTAGAATCAAATGATTTATAAAATCTCTATAAAATAAATTAATATATATTTATTCCATTCTTTAGATTCACAATGTTTTATTGATAATGATATATTTAAGACTTGCATTAGAAATATTTTATTTTTTTGATTTTTAAGCCTGAGCCCGTCCCGAAATTTTTAATCAAAAAATATAAATTAAGTGTATTTGTATAAAATTAGAAAAAATAAAACATCAACCTAAGAGAAATTTAAACATAATTTTATTTTAATAGATAAAGCCAAAACTTCATTTTTTATTTTTTTAAAATATAATTGTCTAAATCCGAGCCCCAATTAAAAGTAAAATAGTACCCCACCCCCTTTTCTGCAAATTTAAGCCAAGTTTTTGCTAGGCTTTAATATACATACCAAAATTCTTATGAAATGAGAAATTGTCTCAACTAGTCCTGATTATACTAGACATTCGAGGTTAATATCATTATCAACTCCTAATAATACATTTAAACATGACTTTTTCAAATATTAAAATAGAATTTTAATTTTTATATAAAGCTTATTTATAATTTTTAAAACTGTTAATAGTAATACAATTACAATATATAGTATTGATATATATTTATTTTGACCTTTAAAACACATTTTTATCATAATTTTTTTTAAAAATAGTTAAGGAATATAAAATGTAATTTGAGCCAATATTATGAATGTTATTATAGAAATAAATTTGAACCAAAAATTTTTGGTTACCCCTCACGCCAACTAGACAGTTTTATATACTTATATCATTTGCTTACAAAACATTATGGCTAAAGAAATCACATATTTACCCTAGTATCACTTATACTCAGGTTAAAAAAATATAAATAAAGGATTTTATAAAGAAAACTTATAAATGATTAAGGTGGAAGAAGGAGGATGTTTAAGATACTTTTTTTTCGAACCTGAATAAATTCAATATTATGACACCAATCTGGATAAATAATTCTGAATCCCAAAAGTATAAGTTTTCATAAAATAATTAATATATTTTTATAAACAAATGTTTTTTCTTGGCCCCAACGTATTTCATCGTGTGGTTTAACACATGTCGTAAGTTGGCCCACCAAAAAATGAAAGCCTAAATATAAAATTGCATAATTTTCCTCGATATAGTTATAAATGAGACTAGAGGCTTCAAAGTATAATAATTTATTGATAATTTAATATAAATGATTAAATTAATAATTAAATTAACAAATAAGTAAATGAAATTTAATTTAGGGATTTTTTTTAGATATTTTTAAAAATTTCTGAAAAGAAAAGGAAATTAAAATGAAAAATTATTTAAATAAGTAGATAATAATAAACTAGTTACTTTAGTATAAATAACATTCCTTTATTTAACTATGTATTTATTTTAATGATAATATATAATAAAATAAATTTCAAACTAAAAATTTTATACAGATTATTATATTGAAAATTTATTGTAAATGACTGTATTTTAAAAAAAATATAATTACAATAAAATATAAGTAATTCTTAAAAATATATAATTTAACAATTAAAATTAATAGAAATGATTATATTTACAAAATATAAATAACTCTTATTGCAAATGTAATATTTTATTAAAAATATATAATATAAATAATATATAAATATTATTTATGACTGAGAATTTATTATAATTAAGTCTTGCATATAAAAATTTTATGATTAAGAACATATTATAATTATATTGCAATTTTGAATTTATAAAGAGTTTATTTTTTCTCTGAGATTTGGCTAATGATCTAGAATCAAATTTTTATCTAGAATAATCTCCTTATAAATATTTAATAGGTCTAATCTATTTAACCTCTTTTCACTGGTGCTATTTCTTAAATAGGTTTTTAACCTTTTCAAAGTTGAAAAAGACCTTTCATTAGTGCAGGCAGGTAATAATCGGTAAGGTAGCTAAAATAAAAATAAAATGTTTTGATATTAGGCAGGGAATCTAAAGTGCAATTACACATAAAAAAGGCCTGCAAAATATTTTTTGGTCTCAAAGAGTACTCTATCCTGTCGAGATTTTTATACCAAAATTTGACATCACAAAGTAAGTTATCATACTATCCTGATTAATCATCAGAGTAAAACTCTTTTCTTAATATCTTCTCGCGTTTCAAGTGCAATCAACAATCAAGACTTAACCGGCAGAATAATAAAAGCTTACTGTTTATCTTTACCAAATTAAACGATTTCTCTTTCAATTAAAAATTAAAAAAATAAATTAAAATTTTTAAAACTATATAATTTGTTTAACAATATAAATTATATAATTAAATTTATAATTGTTTTTCAAAAATCATCATTCTAGATATGCTGATCAAACCTTTACTCCATCCTCGGCTCTACTATCCCATAAATTTAATTTTTAGTTCATATAATTTAATTTAAACCATGTGAATTTTAAATTGAAAATTCTTATTTGTTTTTTTAAATATATTTCATTTTGATATCGTACATAATATTTAATTTCCGTTTTATAAATAAAATTATTCACAAATTAAAAAATAATTTTATTTTGTCTACACCACTGATCAATGAGATGATAATTATAAAGAGACATACAATAATAGGAAAAATTATCATTATGATAATAAATTTCAAAATAACAAGAACTTCAACAAAAATGAATTACATAATTTATTACCAAATTTTCAAAGATAAATCTTGCAGCAAAAATATTGAGATAAATAATCGATTTAATTTAGAGATAATACCTGGTTTATTCATGGCTGATCATGATTCTGATTCTTATAGAAACTGGAAAAACATTAATTTGCTAAATAGGAGAATTTTTAGTGAATATAAAATACAAAATGTTATGGACATAAACATATTAAATTAAAAATTTGAAGATAACAACTAAAACTGTAATAATTTCAATAGAATTCATATATGAAAATAAAATAGAATCATGTGATTTAAAATATATAAATCATATGATAAAATATAAAAAAATACATGTTAAAAAATGTGATAATAAAATTAATTTAATTAATATTAAAGATGATAAAAAATCTTGTGATAAACAAAATTTCAAAGATAATAAAATCTAAGTTATAAAAATAAAAGTATTTTAAAGAGAACAGATGACAATATTAAAACTAAACATCTAAATTTTAGAAATCTTTTCAAATATGAGATAAGGAAATTATTTTGTAAAAATTTGATGGTTAAAGGATTTATTCAAAAAGCGACGATGATCTGAAGACGAATAATAATATTAAAATACTTTATAAATTAAAAAAAAACAAGTGTGGAATTCAAATTTTAAAAAAAAGAAGAGGGAAATGTTCATAAAATTTTATTTGCATATTTTAACCTCATGGATTGAAATTATTAATATAAAAATAAATAAAAATTTTCATATAAAATGCAATATTAATAATATAAAACAAATGTAAAATGTGGCAAATAAATGCAAAACATGAAATTCGTATTTGATACTATATATTAATTAATCGATACAAATTATTTATTCTAATATTCGATATTCAATTCAAAATATTCTATGATTCAATATTCCAAATACGATTATTATCCTTATTCTATATATTATTCCAATATACGATTATTATCCTTATTCTATATATTATTCCGATATAAATTATTTATTCCATTATCATTTCAATTCCAAAATTATTTTATAGATAAATTGATGCAGATAAATTAACAAATGATAATAATATTACAAACAATGACAATAACTATAAATGATAATGATTAACGAAATCAACAAGCTAATGAGATGATGATGATCAAGCTAATGATATGACGATTAGGATAACAAACTAGCGATAAAAACAAACCAACGAAAAAAATAATGACTAGGCAACAAAAACAATGGCAAAAACATTAAACAACGAATTTGACAAAACTTAACGATAACCGCTCACTTCAAATTACAACGAGGAATATTTTTTAAAAAAGTGTGGTATGTTATATACTAGAAATATTAATAAATTAAAATATTGTTTAATTATATATTTGGTCATTAAATAGTATTTATAAGTTAAATTTTATTTCGTTCCTTCACATAATTATTTTTTGTTAGATTATAAATGGTAGCTAAGATTTTTTTAGTAATAACACTATAGCATCGTGGTTTGGCAAATATCGCCGCTTAAGGCCGTGTATTTTTTAGGCGGGTATTGATTGATTTTGTAGGGGCGTTTGCCTCCATCAAATTTTCTGCCATGTAGACGCTATAAATGTTTTTAAGGACAGATAATGAAACAAAAGTAATTAATACATTTAAAAAAAGCATCAATTTTATCGCATTATAATCCGAAAAAGCTAGTAATTCTAGCTACAGACGCATCTCAACATTGAATATAGGATCAGTTCTATCTCACATCATTAACAACGAGGAAAAGCAGGTTGAGTCGCTACTCGAACATCAAATGCCACCGAAGAAATTACAGTCATATAGAGCATAAGGCTTTAGCAGGCATATTTGGTTTAATTAAATTAAAACAATATTTAATTGGTAATAATTTTACTATAATCACTGATCATAAACCACTTACATAGAGAACCCAGATAAAAGAACATATATGTCGTCTAACAAAATAAAAGAAAAAAAAACAACTTACCAAAATCCAAAATATATAAAAAAAAAGAACTTACAAAAAATCAATAAATCAAAAGAACCCGAAAATGAGGGAACTTACAAAAAATCAAATAACTTACGAAAAATATCAGAACTTACAACCAAAGGATTACACAGATATCTCAATACTACTTCGATAACTCTTATAAATCAAACTTAATAAAACAAAATCTCAGAAAATTAATTCTTCGTTTTTGAAAATTTCAGCACAAATGATAATAGTTTTTTTTATTTTAAGCACATAAAAAAAAATTAATCTTATAATTTTAAGCATAAAAAAATTATTTTATAAATTTAAACATAAAAAAATTGCTGATCGTTTTGAAAATTTAATCACAAAAAATTAATGATGATATAAAATCACTTTTTTAAGCATAAAATTCATAATGAATAATAAAAAAATTTTTCCACAAAACTATAAAAAAATATCATGATATAAAAAAAATCTAAGTTTTTTCATTAAAATGATTGACATTTTTACTAATTTTATATAAACAAAAGGAAAAATATTGCGAACTACGACATCGTCAAGAGTAAGATGGTCATTAATAATAGAAAATGATGATTATGAATTGCAAATTGGAGGAACGAAAAAAATAGCGATGATAGGCTTTTCCGTTACTCCCAATTGACGGTAAACAATCTGCTTGGGAAGAGTTGGATATTAATTTAATAGTATCGGTTGCTCCACAATTTATTTAAGCGTTAGATATAAAATCACTCACAAGAAATGACCTAGGAGAATCACGTTTCGTTAGCTGCGTGGCCGAAAATGACAGAGGAAAATCTAAAACCGTTTTTCCAGCGCTCTATTTTACATATGGGGCGCCAGGGTTATATTAAAACATAATTATAAAGACAATGTTTGGTAGCTTAAGATTAACAAAGACATAGAATTTCATGGTAAGGATTGTGGAATATATCAAACAAATAACCCTAACGGTAAAAAAAAGGAAAATGACACTCCACAAAGAAACCATAGGGAAGAATTTATTAAGATTTTACCGAACCAATTAACCGATATATTATCTAGTAATAATAGATAGTTTCTATAAATGACCTGAAATACATTATCTTTCGACAAATAATTTTACTGAAGTAAGAAAAATATTGTTAAGACTTTTTGCTATTTTCGGTTATCCCATATTGTTACGGATATTGGGCCTCCATTTCAAAATTGAGCAGTATATGTGGCAAACAATTAGCTAGAAATGTATATGCACCTTACCACCCAAAATCCAACGTAGAAGCGAGCGGTTAGTACAAACTATTAAGAGTTTTTTTAAAAATACCTAATGATTTTAATAAAATACAAGATTTTCTTATCAAAATACTCCACAAATAACCACAAAACAATCACCAAACTCTATTATGCTATAAATTTTTAAGAGTTTTTTTTAGAAAAACACAATGTTTATAATAAAATAAAAGATTTCCTTTTTAATCATCACTCCACAAATAGCCACAAAACAATCACCAAGTTCAATTATGCTAAGGTTTAACCCATAGGATCCTTACAATTAATAAAATGAATATATCTTCACCGATACATGCCCCCTTACCAGATTTTTTAAAATATAAATGAGAAAGTATATACAAAAGATTTTAAAAAAGATATTAGGATACCAGATATCATTGTTAAACGAATAGGACCAATGACTTTTTAGCTGAGACTAAATTAGGTTTATGAAGAAGACATATTAATCATTTAAAAGACAGGTTCAGAAATTCCAATTTCATAAATAGAGAGGAAGGAAGAGAAGGAGAAACTATGCAAATCATACTACGAATGGATGAAATTGATCCTATACAAAAATCCATAGCCAAAAACATTGATCCTATAAAAAAACTCGATAGCCAAAGACATTGATCCTATACAATACTCGATAACAAAAGACATTGATCCAATATAACTCGATAGCCAAACACATTGATCCTACACAAGACTCGATAACCAAAACCAATGATATATAAAAACACCATCAATCATATATGAAAAGATTTCGATAGTACGGATCAACCCGTAGTAGGGAAGTAAAGTACAATTAGCCGTTATCTTTAAACGGATAAGAAAGCAATTTATAAATAAAGTAATTGGTAATAAGATAAATTATTAATCAAATATATTTGTCAAAGACCTGGGCCGGGCCGTATTTTAAATTTTTTAAATATACCGGCCGGGCCGGGCCGGGCCGGGCCTAAAAAATTTTTTTTTAAACATATCCGGGCCGGGCCAGGCCTAAAAAATTTTTTTAAAATATATCCGGGCCGGGCCGGGCCGAGCCTAAGATTTTTAAACCCGGGCCTTAATATTTTATATAAAAAATTTTACATTATGAGTTATTGGTTATAAGATTATATTATATTATAGTTATGATTAATATAATATTGGGTGATGGTTAACACTACCTAACACCCACAGATCGATCTAATTATTAATTTCCTGAAAGATACCGGAAAACTTCATTTTAAATTACTTAATATATTTTAATATCTAAAATTGCAGTGCTCCACTAGTCATTTTCAAATTGTGTTAGAAAACTTAGAAGTTAGACTTAGAACAGTATGTATAATTATCAAAGACCTGCAAGCCCGGCCCTAAGCCCGGCCCGGCTGTCATTTATTAAATACAATTTTAAGAAATTCATTTAACTCCAAATATTTGGAAAGTAATGCCCCATTAATAAAATCAACAATAGATAATACTAAAATATTAGTGGGGCATTTAAAACAAAGTAATAAATGCCAGCATTTAAAAGCCCTTTATCAAGATATAGAAGTCCGCTGGAACTCTAAATACAATATGATCAATTCTGTTTATTCTCAAAATGAAGAAATTAAAAAAGTTCTTCTAGAACATGGGAGATCGGAAAAGTATTATATTATAGACTTTCCGATCCTTCAGGATCTAGTCAACATTCTTGAGAATTTTAACAAATTACGACTGTTAAACAAACTGAATCGTTTTATGACAAATGGGGCGATGGTAATTCTGGTAATATGTCAATACCCGATGATGAATATTATAATTACATAAATAAAAAAATAGATGAAACATTTAAGGTGGATAATTTGTTAGAGTGGTGGGATTCTCATCAAAGCGAATTCCCAATTTTAGCAAAATTGGCAAAACGGGTATTGGCTATTCCTGCTTCAAGTGCAAGCTGTGAGCGGAATTTTTCCACTACTGGAAGAATTCTTGAAGAAAGAAGAAGTAATCTTCAACCTGAAAAGGTAGATATGCTTCTCTTTCTTCATGATAATTTGTGAATTTTTAATATCTTTCTTGAGTATAGGGTTTCGTCAATCATGCTGATTTTTACTTTGCAAACTGTCAAATATTTATTGCATTTATTATATTTTACCTTGAGTCATGAAAGTTTTTTATTATTTTTTTTACAATATATTATATAATACAATTATCTTCTTTTGTTAAAAATTTATATTATAAAATAAATTATATTAATATTGTGCAATTTGATTATATTTTCAAAATACTATTTATTATACATGCATTTTTTTAAATAGCGATTTATTTTTACTTTATAAATTAAATAGTAAATTAAATACAATATATTATATTCTCAAAATATTTTCCATTTTTATAAATTATATATTAGTTTTATTATTTTTAAATGCAATATAAAATATAGTATATGCTCAAAATATTATTACCATTTTTATGAATATTAGTTTTATTTTTATAAATGCAATATAAAATATAGTATATGCTCAAAATATCCATTTTTATAAATAACAGTTTTATAATTTTTATAAATTTAATATAATATTCTCAAAATATTAGCTTTTTACATGTATTTTTTAAATAAAAATTAAAAATCACAAATAGAATCTTTTATATTCAAAAATATTATTTGCACAAATTTTTTATAGTATCAATTTGTAATTAAATATCTGAATAAAATATGAAATATACTTATATCCGGGCCGGGCCTTAAATTTTAAATTCCGGGCCGGGCCGTAAATAATTTTTTAAAAAAATATCAGGGCCGGGCTGTAAAAATTTTTCTTTAAAAATATCCTCCAAGCCGGGCCGGGCCGGGCCGGGCCTAAAAATTTTAAAACCGGGCCGGGCAGGGCCGTGCAAATAGTACCTCTGCAGGTCTCTGATATTTGTTAATTGTGTATTATGATTAATTGATGTTTAACTGACGAAATAGATTACAAAGATGTAATAAAATTATTCACTGTTTTCACGGTAGTGCAAATTCTCCTCTCAAGCCAAAATAAATATTACCCTCCATCCTCCCTAATAAAAAAGGAAATTAAAATAATAAAAACAAAATTATCAAAGTAGGAAATCTTAACGAAAGAAGCATATGCAAATTCAAATCAGTAATAGAAAATCTAAATTAGAAAATCTAAATTAGAAAAAACCACATCTTTATTACCGCTTCATTTTCTTTTACCCCACCCTCTCCCCTCTCGCCGTTGGTAGAAGTGCTTGGTTTACATTTTTCTATCTACGAAAATATCCCTGTCATTTTCGAATCATTGAAGTCATATTATGCCACTCGCATGTATCTATTTAATTCAAGAAAAAGGTAAAAAAATTTTAATCACTATATATTTTTATACAATCTTCAATTTTTTTTTTCATGTTATACTATATTAGGAATTTATTTTTCATAGGCCTTATCCAATATTTGCCAACTACTTATATAGATCTGATATTTTCCGTTTATAATTTCATCTTATAAAATTTCCATATAAAGTTTTGATGTTTTATTATGAATGACTTAACATCAAATTTTTTCTTATTTGAATTCTAAACTATATCTTATTATAATATTGTAAACTTAATTTTATTTGACTATAATATTAAAATGTGATGCTTTGTTTGTTAATATGAAAGCTTAACAAATTAATATGTTAAGAATGTAAACATTACACTATATTGAAAGCTATAATATTGAAAACATTTTAAAAAAGTCAGAGGATAACTTATAAACATAGTAAAAAAAGTAATTATCTCAGCTGTATAAAATCAATAAATGAGACCCCATAAATGAACATCCTATGCTTAGAATACATTTTGAACTTTTTTTCTTAATAATGGATATATTGATGAAGCTTCCTTGATTCTTAATCAAATAAAAGAAAACTAGAAAATAAGTCTGCTATATGTATACATAATTTTCATAGCTGCAATTCAAAATTATAAATTTTTATCAGGGTTTTGAATCGTTAAGCATAATGGTTCGGTATGTTCCGGTTTTTAGTATATCGGTTCGGTTTATAAATAACGGTTCTTTTCGGTTTGTTCCCATTTTTATAAATTTAATTTTAAAAAAAATTAATCATTAACCATGTATATATTAATTTTAGAGAAAAATCTTTTTAATTTATAATTTCTTAATTAATTTAACCATGATAATCTAATAGATATTTTTATTAAACTTAGTAAATATAAATAAGACAAATTATTTTTTTTTATTTCATAAATAAATAAGATAAAAACAAACATGTGTAAATACAATGATAAATAAAATAACGCATAAATATAATAAAATGTATAATATTTATCTTTAAAAAGAGAATTAGAATGGACAACTAAAATATTTTCTAATATTTCAGGATTTAATTTAGTTCTCTGTGCAGAGAGTATGAACTTAAGGCTAGAAAATGCTCTTTCTACGGATACCTGTGTAGCTGGAACTGCTAGCACATTTATAGCTAACTTATAAAGTTCTGGCATACTATTCTTTACATTTCCCCAATAATTCAAAAGATTACTATCTTTTTCTAATCTCTCTATATTATCAAATGGCCGAATTATATATTCTATTTCTATACATTTATTATAATTTTCTATGCCCTGAGAATTATTCTTATTAAGACTTTCATGCGATTTTAATAAATCTTCAAAATCATCTAAATTATCTTTCAAATGGGAACACGTAGGCATAGTATTTAGAATTTCAATATTCTGATTATTTAAACTTTGTATCAAGTTCCAAGTTTTACAAAGATGTTTTCTGGCGATCTCTCTTTCTTCAAATGTTAAAAATATTATTTTAATAATAAATAATTTATAATGACTTAAATGAATATTAGAATTCTAAATTTAAAAAAACAATATGATTATAAATAAAAAATTATTATATTATTAAAATATTGCTGACCATTTTATTTATTGTCATTTAAATTCTATGATCCAAGTTTTTATAATGAGATAAAAAAATAATGAATGTAAAAAGTACTTGATTTCTATTAGATGTTTGTTATTAATAGTAGAATTATTTAATTTTTTCAAATTATTAGCAAGTAATTACTATAAAAGCTTATTAATAACTTATATATAAACTTGTTAATTTAGCCAAGAATAATTATGTGTGATTTTAAGATATCTTATCTAACTAACAGATAATTTGCCTAATCTCTAATAAAATAAGTATTTAAAGAAAAAAACAATATTGGTATTGATTATTGATATATAATGTTGATAATATAAAAATATTTAATTTGAAAAGAAATCACCAATTTAAAAAATGCCCCCAGATAATTAAAATTTTAAATTTAGGTTAATAATTTAAAATTAATTATATCTATAATGGTTTGGTTTGCTCTTTTTATATTTTCTTTATAACGGTTTAATTAAGGTTACAGTTCAGAAAATCATAATGGTTCATTCCGGTTTGGTGGTTTGGTTCAAAACCCTGATTTTTACCCTGATACCCTTATATTTATTATGTTTTTTTTAAAAAATATTTATATTGGAAATTGTAGTTGAAGGTTTTTCTTATATATTGAACTTTTCATTCACATGTACAATACTTATTAAATAATGGATTATCAGAATGCTTACATATCTATTGATTTTTTTTAACAAAAAAATTTATTAATAATATGCTAAAATTATATATATGTTTTTCTGGATTATTGATATATCTGGAATCCTTATGTGGATATTTGTATTCTCAATTTTAAATGATTTAAGCTGGTTTTAAATTTAAAAAAAATCTAATTCTAATAGAAGTCTATAAAGAAGTCTGATGATAATATAATTTATTAATAATATCATGTTTATTACCACCAATTTAATATATATTGAAGACAATAATGATTATTCAAATACTCTTTTGATTTGTTACACTTCCCCCAGACATATATTAAATTATATCTTCTTGATAAACCTTTTAATTAACTTATGATTTCTTATTGAGCAGCATAACATATTATATTGGAACTTCTGGTAAACTTTCATGATTTGGAATAACTACAATTTTTTAATGGATTCATGTGTTTCCACAATATTCTTCTGGTAGTTTCATACCTATCATCTTTTTAATCACTCTCTCTCTCCAACCTCTGGTATTGTCCTTTTTTTTAAATATAGTTTGTGAAATTTTAAATTTTCTTTCAAATGCAAGTCATGATTTTGACTTGTCTCGCATTGGATTTGCGATTTCATGTTCAAAATCCAGTGTAATACAAGCCAAATGTTAATTCCCCCTCCCCCTAAAATATCTTAACAAGAGATCTTTTGTCTCATGGTATTAGTGCATCAGATTGAGTGTTGTTAATGATTAAAGAATCACTTGCTTCAGAGAAATATTTGAATATTAGCTTGCTTTAATAATTATAATTTGGTACTAGTATATTACTGACCCTAATATATCAACCATCATTTAAGGGAGAATTGGCATGACTTTCCAAACAAACCAAGTTTTGAAATAAGATACTCATTTTCCACTATATTTATAGCAAAGGAAATATAATTTTCTTTCAATATTAATTTTTAGTAAAAGTTTTATAATTACTTTGTTAAAAAAATCAAAATTTAATAAAATCATATATTTTTTAACATATTATTAATTTAATAGGAATTGAGGGTATACTTACTCTTACAATATGTCTAAATAAAGCAAGACCATACTTAATGTAACAACATGGGCAAAAAACAACATCAAAAAGACAAACTTTACCTGACTACCACTGAATGGGTTTCAATATATGGGGGAAAACGTACACGTGCCAATTTAGATGCTGGGAGGGATGCGGCTCTTGCAGCTTCCCAGAATATTTTACCCCTCGATTTCTGTGCGCTCACATTATCTCCCTTTACATTTCCCGTTTCTACTTTGGAAGGGTACGTTTTTGATTTCATGGCTATCATGGAACTTTTCAAGAAGGCCAAAAAGCAGGTTAAATCCTCGATGGAAAAAAAGAAAGAGGAAGATTCATCAGGTGAACTTAGTAACAAATTAGGTGAAAAGGTTGCCCAAAATTTGCCAGAAGCTAGGATCAACAAACGCCATAAGCAAGACCCAACGAAATTAGCCTCTTCTGATCAATCACAGACTGATGCTAACCTTGGCCTAGTGCTACGTAACCCTGTAACTGGTACTGTAATAAAAGATGTGAGCAAGGAAATTTTCCCTTTAAAATTTCACCGAAATAATGCAGGAGAATTGCATTGCCCTGTTACCTTTCGAGTTCTAAATGACCGATCTCGAGTCGTTGCCATTCGCTCCACTGGTAATGTGTTTAGTGGAGAGGCCGTCGAGGACCTTAACCTTAAGACCAAGCATTACAAGGTAAAAAATACGCTATATAAAAATCATATGACCCTGCCCGGATCTACAGGTTCTCTGGTTTATATATTAAACCCAGTCATAATAATTGCTTAAAAAATTGTGCGACAAAATGAAAATGAATGTTAAAAAGATTTAAATATTAATAGAGAAGAGAAGATTCTTTCTATCTTGCTTTCTTTCTTGCTTTCTTTCTTGCTTTCTTTCTTTCTTTCTTTGCTTTCTTTCTTTCTTCTTTCTTTCTTTCTTTCTTTCTTTCTTTCTTTCTTTCTTTCATTTTTATATATTTTATTTCATAATATAATTATCGAAAATAACTCTTTTTAACACTTATTTTCATTTTAATTTTATCACACAATTTTTTTAAGCAATTATTATGGCTGGGTTTAATATATAAACTAGAGAACCTGCAGATTTTATAATTAAATCAAAAATTAATTTTGCGATTCACAAAGTACGTCATTTTATAAAAAAAAAGGACTATTTCAATAAGTATATGCATTAGAGGATTGCATGCGATTCATTCGTTTTATGTAATAATATATCTATTGAAGATTTTATTTATTTTGATTCTTAAGACCACCAAAAAGCTTGATTATCAAGCTTTCAAAAGCTAAAAAGGCTGATGTAGGTGAAAGAAGATAAAAATTGAAATATATTACAATGGCCCATCGCTATTTTAGCGATAAATTTAGATATCTTTTGGAATATTTTAGTTATGTAAGAAAACTGAAGCTTTTAATTCGATTTGTCTTAAAAAGTCTATTAAATTTCTACCAAGCGCCACGATGGAGGGTTATGTGCAGGAAAGGCGTTTAAGTAATTTGTGCACAATTCATATAATTCATGAAGATGGTAACTGATTTTTTATCGGAAAAAACTTTAAATCATCTGAAATGTGTTTGCGCATTAAAAATTTGTCTTTTCAGCAAATAGATGATCCATGTTATTTATCGAAATCAACTTTAAAAAAATCCTATTAATACAAAATAGGCATGTATATAGCCGTCACCTAAATCGAATCAAAAATATTTGGGGAATTATAAAAAATTTGAGGTAGTCACAGTCATCCTACAAGCAGAGAGATGATAATAAAATAATTAGGGCTGTGCCGATTCACATATTTTTCACCGATCCGATATTTCCGATATTGGTTTAAAACCGATCCGATATTGATACAGATTCGATATTTATATTGATTTTTCACCACCCCCCTTCGAACCAAATATAATTAAGAAATCAATATTTTTTGTGCAAAAAATCGAATTATGCAATTAATTTAATTTTTTTATTTCTAAAATAATTTTTAAAAAGTTTACGGATATTAGTAATATTAAATAAAATTCCGCAGATAACGCATTTTGCAAAATTATCTTTGTCTTTTGTAAAATATTTCCATAATTCAGATAACTTTAAAAAAAAATTTTTTTATTTAAAGTATAAATAATAAAATTGGGCATTATTTAAAAAGATTTAAAATAAATAATTGGGTGTTCCTTTCTATCTTTTTAAAAAAACTTTTAAAATACTATAAATCTATTTTTAAAATTAAATAAAATTTAAGAGGTGTTGTGCATTTGCATTGTTTAAAAAATAATTATTTAGAAAATATTATTAATGTAAAATAAATATACATAAAATAACAAAAAAAGAAAAGTAAAAAAATCGGATCAGGTTTTTACAGGTATCGGCCCGATCCGATATTTTTGGAAAACTCGAGATACCGGTGCCGATCCTATCCGATATTTAATATCGGCACAGCCTTAAAAACAATTGTAGATAAATTTCCCTAACGAAAAATGGCGGACCTTTTCTATTTGTACCTACTAAAATTTATGCACATAATGCGCGAGTTATTATTCGATTTTAACATTTTATATATAATGGTGAACTATGAATCTCTAAATTAATTTTTGAATTGAGTTAAAAATGTTTCTATATAATTTTTAATAAAAATTATAATAAAAAGCATGTATTTTATGTTATGCTTATGTGGGAATAAAAATAATAGGAAAAAATATTTTCAAAATCTTAGGCCTGAAATTGTTTTTTTGGCAAATTGTATGACATTAGATAGTATATGAAGATTCAATATTTGTGTTTTTGATAAAATATATTGCAATAGCTAGTATTACTATTATGTCTAACTTTTTATTTAATACCTTAATTGAAATATTTTTAAACGTCACCCCCCCCTCCCTCCCACCCCCTCAAGGATCTCTTAACTGATGAACCCTTCGTGCCATCCAAGGATCTTGTAGTTTTACGAGATCCAAAAACTGTGGCTCGTAAATTAAATATAGGTATTTTCAAACACGTTTTGGCGGCTCGTCACGCCCGCCACTTCGAAGCCGGTTCAGAGGAAAGTTCTAGTTCAATATCAGAAATAGGTCAAAAGACAATCGAAAAAGATGATAGTCGAAAAATTAGAACGTTGAATCGAATCTGCCCTGAGATGGAAGCCGTAATGTCCGAATTAGCTGAGTGGTCGAGCGAAAATTTAATAGCGAAAGGATCTAACAGCCTAAAAGTGGCTGAAAATGACGATTCGATCATAACTTACGCTCACTACTCAAAGGGTAACGTGGCCATAGGACTGACTTGTTCTACTCTACCTCCCCAAACTATGCAGGTCATGGAGATATTGGATAGCGACATAGTTAGATATTCCAAAATAAAAACCAAGGGTAATTTCTTATTAAAAAGGAATAATTTATTTTATTGAATTGAAATCATGAATTTTAGAGGCCGATATCAAGTTGATATTGGCCGATCACCGATATCGATGAGGTGTGCAACATGGTTATTTTTACTCTTATATGATATGAAAATGGTAAGAATAAATATAACACATCAAATTGCTTCTACAGTACTAAAAGTTATTTTATTCGGCTAGATATAATTAACACAGAATGGAATAGAATAAGCTTACTTCGTTATTCAAAACCAGTGCTAGCAAAAATCTTCAAATAAACATGGTGAAGTTTTTTTTGCTAAATATGTTGAGCAAAAAATCTTTGAAGATAAACAAATTTGTTATACATAAAAATCACAAAGGAAGATTTGCATATTTGGGCAAAATTTGATCCATTGAACACACTAAAGAATTATCTATTCTTTTTGATTATAAGATTTGTATGTGAAATCCTATTCAAAGCACTCAATACGGATCTACAAAGCAAATAAGCTAGTCCAATTTAAAAAGAATTATAATTTTTTTGAAAAATTATAATTCAAATATTAATATATCATAAATTATTGCCATTTTGATATATCGGATTACATCAGCTTTTTTTGATTATCTGCCGATAACCGATATATTAAAAATGGGCCGACATCGAATTCAAAAAAATTTCTGTATCCTAAAAATACCTTGGAATCACATATAAATGGCAACAATTCGTTATTTAAAAACTAAAAATGATGATGATTTAAAAACAAAGCTGTTTTATTTTATTTTCCCAGCCATTAGTCTTGATATTTTAATTAGTAGATTACTTCTCAACCAATATCTCATACACATATTTTTTTTATTTTTTTATAGGATATGCTCAAATAGTCACGAATTTGGGCAACCTCAATATAGAATTACATTGTGACGCTGCGCCTAGAATGTGCGAAAATTTTTTGATACTTGCCCGCAAAGATTTTTACGATAATCTTCTTTTTTTTCGTTCCATCAAACATTTTATGATTCAAACAGGAGATCCTAACTTGATGCAAGGTCAACCAATTAATTACAAAGATAAAAATGTAATTTTAGCCCTTTTTTTAAAATAAATAAATAAATTATTTTGATGTAAATCTACTGTTTTTTTTAGAAAGACAAGTTTAATTTGGATTTAAAAAAAAATATAATAAGTATTAGGATCCTTTTCTTGACATTTGAATGGCAAAGTAGATTTTCAAATTATAACGGGAGCATGTTGTCGCAATTTATCTCCACCTACAATATAATTAAACATGTTTGAGGCCCTTTTTATAACGTTTTTCAACATTTAGGAAACATATTATAGTTTTTTTTATTGTATATGAATAGCCCTTAAAACCCCGGAATTATTCGCATACTGGCTCTTACCTCCCCGACGAATTTGCGCTAGCTTCAAATTACAGACATAGTGGGCGTGGAATAGTCAGCGCAGCTAATTTAGGTCGGCCTGACACCAACGGTTCTCAATTTTTTATTACATTTCGCTCCCGGCCTGCTTTCGACAAAGTATAATAAAAAATTCAAGATACATTTTTATTATATAAGATTTAGAGAATATCATATTATTTGTGTTTGTTACAATTTTCGGGTTTATATGCTCAAATAAGGTTGGTGTATTTTCTTTTAATAGATTATTTTATATTTACTTATTAAATAATGTAATTTATTGCCCATTTTTAAAATTATATACTCATTTATAAAATTTTAAATTTGAAAATATTGGATATAACATTATATATCATAGGTACATACGGTATTTGCGCGGGTCGTCGGTGGGATGTCTACTTTAGACGCTTTTGAGAGGGTAGAAACGGATGAAAGGGATGCTCCAGTCCAGGAAATTTATATAAAGAAGGTGGTCATATTCAGCGACCCGTTTCAGGATTTTAAAGAAAAGGAGGACAAGGAAAAAGAAGAAAGGGGAGCTAACAAGTTGGAACAAGAGAATAAAAGGAAAGCGGATGAAGGACTGAAAGGTAATTATATTGATCATGATTTATTATTATTGAGCATTTATAAATACGAAACAGACCACGACCCGAAGCCAATCGAACGATTACAACTTCTCGAACTTAACGGGTTTTGCATGAGATACACTTATTGCTAATTTAACTTCACGATATCATATTTTTTTATGAATATTGTCAATTAGGACTAAAAAAGTAGTTGTTCTATCTCAAGAGTATCTATCTTGTTTTCTTCATTGAAAAATGTCATCTTGGGAATCAGAAATTTCGAGTTGAAATGGGACATTTAAAAAGAATGCTAATAAATAAAATACAGAATAAAATTGTTAAATCGTAATTCTAATCAAAAAATAATAATTTTTATTTATCTTATAATTAATTACAATTACTTCTTAGCAAAACCAGTTCAGTTTATTGTATCTTAATTCTTATTTTTTGGAAATGAAACACTACTGTGAATAAGGGCTTGCCCAGTGGTAAATATTTAAATTTGTTTTTTTTATCTCATTTTTTTTGCAAAATGTTAAACCTTTAGCGGATAGCGTTAATGTAAAAAGAAACTCAAAAATTGTCTCATCGAATGAAAAGAACAATAATATAGGAAAATATTTAAATTTGAAAAAGAATTGACGCATATTCAGAATCAAACATTTTGCATTTTTAATTTAATGTGTAATTATTTATTATTGTATATATAATTCTCCATGTATAATAAAATACTTAGATTATGTATTTGATTTATTGGCTAGATAATTTTTATTATTTACTATCAGAGTGGTGAAAAAGTTATGTAATCTGAAAATATAAAAGGGGTATGTAAGATTACAAAAAATCTAAAGAATTAAATTATTGTCCCTGGTAAATATTAACTGTCAGGACCGAAAATGAACCAGACATATTTGCTATCTGCGCTTAGTTTGGCCACAGAGCGGAAATAATTATTTTTTAAATAATTGATTACATTTAACAATTACTCAGAATATCATTTAATAATTAAATGCCAATTAGAATTACAAATAGACTCCATTTGATGAATAGAATATAGAATGATTCAATTAATACATGACCATGTGGTACCCCTTCTGAATGTCAATAGTAGTGAGTGTTGTTAAAAGGCTCGATCAAGATTTAGCCAACATAATATTATATAAGCCTCGAGATTTGACAAATAGAGGTCCAAATTTCTGACATCTATAAGCTAAATCTCGGCTTACATAATATTATTTTGGTTAATTTGGACTTTTTTTAAATCGACCCAAATCAATGCACAGTTTTATTATACACCTCCCCCTCCCCCGTGTTAAAAATAGTAAACATAAATTAAAACTATGAAAAATATAAATCTTGTATTTTATTGAATAAAATTGACAATTTATAGATCAGAATTATATAATTACATAAAACAACCTAAACTTATGGGTGGATATATTTCGCTTGTTACTATTTGGAACACTTTGTACATGAATCATTTTCCCTTTTTACTTTTTTATAATTTTGATTAGACTATGGAAAAAAAATTCATTTTTTCCTATTTTAAATTTTGATTTTTTGTAATAAGAGGTTTATCAACTCAACCCATTTTCTTTGCCAGTTCATCCTACCACCTAACCCCACGGTAATGGGCTACTCTATATCTTTAGCGGCTTTTTATAGTTATGATTAATATAATGTTTGGTGAAAGTTAACACTAGCTAACACTCATAGTATCTATTACATAATAAAATTATAGTTTTCCTTCCATGGAATAAATACGCAAAGGATTAAATAATATATGTTATATTTTTTATTAATTAAATTATCATTTTTATTTTTTTTATAAATACATAGTATATTCTCAAAATATTATTTACACAAATTTTTTATAGTATCAATTTGTAATATACTAAATATCTGTTTAGCAGAGTTGTTAAAGTAGCAAAGTAACTTTTTTGGTATCTAGCGGCTACTTTTTTTGTAATTATTTAATTTTTTATCGCTCTACTTTTTTTGAAAGTAGCTAAAGTAGCCGCTACTTCGCTACTATTAAAAAATATAATGAAGGTAAGTATAAACATGGAAATTTAAATATAATATAATTTTTATTATTTAATTTTGAAATTAAAATATAATTTCAATTTGTAATTTATATTTTCATTTGTATTAAACCTAAATCACATGTTAATAATTTAAAATGTCATTGCCTATGGATATCCAAATCGTTGAAAGTGATTCAGACAATGATATTAATGAAATGGAAGATACCAAGGGAAGAAAATGTTTTTAATAGCTATAATACAAATTTCCCATTCCCTAGATTTGAAAATTTTTTAAAATAAATATATAAACAAAACTGGTTTCAAATTTATTTGTCTAAAATGTAAAAAAAAATATTTCCCCAAATCAATCCAGTAGCTATAACCTCAAGAAACACGTAAGGTAAATTGTCATTTTTACATTCTAATAATATTTATTTTATAAGACTGTTCATGAGTTTTAAGGAAATCGAGAAACATCTAAATAATTTTGGTATAGGCGACTCTACATCCAAAAAGACTAATTCAATTCAAACCAAATTGATTAATAATGCAAATGACAATATTTCTCAGAAATTTGCTGATAAAGTTATTGTTGATTTTATCATTTATACAGTTCAGCCAATGTCCTTAGTTGATAATCCATCATTTACCATGATGATTAAAACTATCCCCCTGGTACAACAATTTTATGCCGCCAGACACTAATGAATAAAATAGCAAATAACTTTAAAATGATGAAAGATGCTCTAATAGTAGTTATCAGAGATATCATATATATGTACCACGGGAGATAATTGAACACATAACAGAAGGTAAAAACTTATTTATATTTATAAATTGTATATATGTACCACGGGAGATAATTGAACACATAACAGAAGGTAAAAACTTATTTATATTTATAAATTATTTGATTAAATATTTTTAAGCTTATTTGGGAATCACAGGCCATTGACCAGACCCTAGAACTTTAAAAAGAAGATCTGTGGCATTAGCCCTCAAAATGAAAATAGGATGCCAGACATACGATGTACTTGCAAATAAAATTATTGATAATCTATCTTATATTAAAAATATGTATATAAGATTAAATACGCCCTTACCCTCAAGTGCTAGTGTCGAGAGATTATTTAATAAGGCAAAACTTATTGTTTCTGATCGGTGCTCTAGATTTGGGGATGATAATATTAAAATGCAACAAATTACCATAAATATTTATTTTTATTATATAAATTTTTTTATAATCAAAACTAACTATATTTTAATATTTATAAATGTTGATTTTTATATATTTACTATACAATAACATAAGCAAAAAATAAAAAATTTGTTTGTAAATTTTTTTTATAAAAAGTAGCTAATAGCGAGCTACTTTTTTTGACAAATAGCAATAACGGTAGCGCGCTACTTTTTTTAACAAATAGCAATAGCGGTAGCGCGCTACTTTTAAAAGTAGCGTTTAACAACTCTGCTGTTTAGAATAAAAAAAAATGTTAGTGTTGTTAAACGGCTCGTTGAGCCGATTTTTAAAAACGGCTAACAGTTTTTTATCCAGAAAAATATTATGCAAGCCTGAAAATTATGCTCATAGAAAGAGCAAAGGTCTAGATATATAGTATCGAAATTTCAAGGCTTAGTCAATATCTTTCTGGCGAAAATATTGAGTTATCCGTTTTTAAAAATCGGCTCAAAACGAGCCGTTTAACAACATTAGCTAATATACTTGCTTAAATGATAATACACGCCGAAAAATATGATAAAATACGAAATAATCAATTTTTTGTATATACCAGGTCGAATATAATTTTTAAAAATTCTGAGCCGGGCTTAAAAAATTTTTTTAAAAAAAATCCAAGCCGGGCCGCCCCCCCCCCCCAATTTTTTTTTAAATATTCGGACCGGGTCTAAAAATTTTAAACCCGGGCCGGGCCGTAAAAATTTTTTTAATCTGGGCCGGGTCATACAAATTGTACCTCTGCAGGTCTCTGATTTAAATAAAGGTGTAATCAGGTAAAAAGATATTGGGTGGTTTATTTAAGGAGGTAGAAAAGAAGATGAATACTGGAAAGAGGTGGTCACTAGAAACATGCGAGAGACATAATTTCTAGGCTTAAGTGGTCTATTTAAGGAGGTAGAAAAGAAGATGAATACTGTAAAGAGGTAGTCACTAGAAACCTCCTAGAGACATAATTTCTCGACCTATTTAGAGGAAAGCATATATTAGACCCAACCGTCAAAAAAAATTGAATTCTGACCCAACCCAAACATAAAATCAATTCTATCCCGAGGGCATGGTTAGTGATATAAATCACTCCATTTGAGTCGATCTTTATAAACAGCTAATTCAATATTTTAGTCAGAAAAATATTTAAGCCTCGCCATCTATGAGTAAAATCTTCAGGTTTGTGCAATATTTTTATGGATAAAATACTGAGCCGTTTTTAAAAATCGGCTCAAATTGAGAGATTTTGCATCACTAGGCGTGGAAGCTTTTTTGACCTTCCCTAACGCGTTTTTGAATCGAATATAAATGAACACTCTACAAATTCTAGACACATCGAACTAATCTTGATAAAATATGAAAACTTTATTATAAATTATATAAATTCTAGGGTGTATAAAAAATAGTATTTATGAAATATAAGTGGCAAAAATAATTATGTAACAATTATTTAAATATATATAAACGACGTATTTTATATAGTAATATTTTCTAAATATATATAGAAGGTTGGAATATGCCCTATCACTCTGCCACTATAATTTTTTCAGATATATCAAAAATAAAATTTCAAAATTTTTGAAACAATGCAAAATTAGTTAATTAAGGATTTAAGAATAGTTTGATTTTTTGATGGAATAATTTTTGCTATCAACGTCATATGATCCCCGTCATTATACGATGAAGTGAAATTTTTTAATAATTTTTATTTTAAAAAAATCGTATCCGCTGGCAGATACTGTTTAAAATCAAGTAGTTAGTATGTAGTTGTTGTTAGCAGAATCTTTATCTTGATTGGTGTCTGGATATTCTGTTAAATCCAACATTAAGATATTGCTCTCAGTACATTGCCCAACCTAAATTATAAAAAATAATTTAAAATATAAGATAAGATATAATTTAACAGTAATGGCACAATAAAATTCACCTCGGGGAATATGCCAACCAAAGCATCGGCTCTATTGTAAAATTCTTCTTTTAGAGAAATAACTATGCATTGAAACATACTAGCTTGGTCTTTAATGTAACTAGCGACCTTTAATAATAAAAATCATCGAAACCATGTCATATATAATATATAATAATCTTATATTATGTGAGGGATACCAATAATACTTATATAATATTAAGGAGACAGATACCAATTTATTAAATAATCCGTTTTCGACCAATATTATTCAATTTTCAATACGATAAAATGGTGCCTTAATTTAAAAATTTTGGCCTTTTATATTTACTTTTAAATAATAATATTTAAAAAAATATATTTATAAATATGCATGATATAATTAAGAACATTATAATAATTGAAGTGATGTCTATTGAAAAAAATAGTTTATGATATTAAAACTAAAATAATTTTTCTTAAAACAATTTTTATTAATAAAGAATAGACTAGTGGATTCTACTTTCTTTACAAGACTTTTGGAATAAACAATTTATCAATAAAAATATTGATTATATAAACTAAATAAATAAGCTTAAAAATGATAAGTTAATTAAAATTTGATACATATGGATAGATAATTTTGGCTGTATTAATCTAATATCGGTTAGGCCTCCAAAAAGTGTTATCAGTACACCCCTATTTAATATGCATTAGAAACCTAACCCGGCCCTAAGCTGGGCCCGGTATACGAGTTGGACCATAAATTTTAAAACTGAATATTTTAAATTGCCATTATTATCTCTAAAATAAATTCTGTATCATAGAACAATATATCGGAGACCTGAGGGCTTGGTCATAAGACCAGGTACATGGGCCGAATCGCATTTTAATTTTTTTTAGATACCCGGGTTGTATTTAAATTTTTTTTTAAAAAATATCCCGGCTGGGTCTACTATTTTAAAATGCCATTAAAAATTGGGCAGATCCTGGAAATATAAAATCTGGGCTGGGCCAAAATATTTTTTAAATGGGCAGGACTGTAAATGGTTTATCATCTGCAGGTCTCTGATATATATAAGTAATAAATCACCAATCACTATACCTTTTCTAAATTTAATTGTGCACAACAAAAAATTCGAAAACCTTTTACATGGTTGATACATATCTTATACAGCAACGTAAAATAATTCAGTTTTAAGGACAAATTAATGTTATAATTTGAATACAGATTTTATTGTAAAATTGTATGATAAACCTTTCCTATGTTGGTGTTATCAAGGGCGGCGTCAATTTCGTCTAACACAAAAAACGGACTAGGTTTATATGAATGAATTCCGAATAACAAAGCGAGAGCTGCTATGGTCTTTTCACCACCGGATAAATTATCCATAGGCCTAAATCGTTTGCCAGGTGCCACACAATTATAATTTATCCCATCCAAATAGGGTTCTTCCGGATTTTCAGGGCCCAAAAAGGCTTGAGCACTGGCGTTACGGGAGAGAGCCTATAATAATGAATGGGAAGGATAGATCATTATTAATGGGGGGAGGGGGAATTTGAACGAAAAAACAGGAGGAATCTTTTTAGAATAAAAAACTATATTAATTAAAACGAATTGAGGTCAAGGGGATAGGATTAAATATTTTAATTAATTGGGAAAAATCTTTAAAGATTTTTTTGATCAAATAGGATATGATTAACTGATAGGATAAATGGTTTAAAAAATAAGTGGAATATTTAATAAACTAACTTTTTAAAATTAATTTCTTTTTGAAAAGTTTCAACCATGAAAAACCGGGCAAAAGATGTTTACCAAATCCCTTTATAATATATTCTGAGGAAATTTCTAAATTGGAAAAGGATATGATATTCATATGCAAACTGAAAATTAGATTAAAAAAATTATATGCACACACAAATATTAATCTTATTCTTCGCTACCTGCCAATATAAAAGAACATATAGTCACAGGTATTTTACTTTTAATTTATTTTAGACTTAATATTAATTTAAAAAATATTTTATAGGTGAATGAGTAACAGGTAAACGATTCAAGTTACCCTTCCTTTTATTTAACAAAGGTGGAGAGGCCAACAAAAGAATAATAATTTTTCAACATACAAAACCATAAATACACTTTCTCGATTTTCGACGTAGTATATGGATGAAACCATAAACTAAAATCCGAAGGATTCATCCAGTTATATGCCTTACATTTACCGTTAAAGATTTGTTAAAACTGGTGTTTAATGTTTATTACAAAATATAAATATGTTTTAAAGATCTTATTAGAAAAAAAGGTGAATATAATTTAGAAATAGATCCCACAACCATTTCCTAATATTTTTTATATGTCCAGAACCCAGGTTTGGTCAAGAACTCTGATATTTTAATTTAATAAGCTAAAATTTTAAAAGATATATATTAATATATAATAAAAGAAACTATTATTAAAAAATATTTATAGAAAGATAATTTAATATTGACCACTTTTTTAGACATTTATATAATCATTTAATATTAAATTTATTGACAAATAGTCACCTTAAAAATGTTTTCTGTACTTTTTAAAAGATAGTATTTTTGATGTTTTATTATATTTTCTTATTTACAAGTTTTTTATTTATTCTTTTTTTCCTGATTTTAATTTTTACAGTTTAATATTTCCAAATCTTATAGTAGTATTTAGAAGTTTTTAATATTATAAAAATAATATGAGGGGCTTAAAAATTTTTCCCGCCAAAATTACTTTGTAAATATCGTCAATCCTATTGCTCACGTGTTCGAAACATTCGGCAAATCTATCAAACCGCTCCTTTTTTACCCTCAAAAAATTTTGTTTTGCTCGCTTTGCTCTTTTGCGAGCAGTTTCAAATTCTTCCGAAGTTTCTTGAAAACGTTCTCGCACACAGTCCAATTTTTCCAAGGCTTTCATATTTGGAGCCGATATTCGATCCATAGCGAGCTGTTTTTCGGCCAATTCTCGCAAAATAATTTCCCCTACGCGTTTGATCTCCTCTCGCGTGTCCAGCTGTGCATATAGAAGGGGGAGGGGGGTTAATATAATTAATTATCATGACTAAATTATCTGGTATGATTTTGTTTAAGAAGGGTCAGAAATTGAGCCTATATTTTAAGGTTATGCCCTGATTTCCTAATTCAGGAAAAAATGGCGTCAAAGTTGCTTAGCAAACTTATATTAAATCTGACCTACCCTAATGAAAGAAAACGATATAAATTTTCCTAATTACTCGCCTTAAAATATTTTCAAAGGTCAGTCCTGCCTATAAAAACATTTAACAATTTGTCGTATTCTGCCTAGCCTGCGAGCTGGTCTATTAGTCATTAATTTTAAATATAAAATGTAATCATATATTAGAATAAAATCAATTAATACTATCTAGATATCAACAAACTAATGTTAATTGACTATATCTACTGATTTTTTATAAGAATACAAAAAAACTTACTTATCAAAAATAATTTAATTTTGAAAAACTTACATCTTTAAGCTCGTCGGGTAGGAAAGTATAGTCTATGACAATTTTCGCTTCTTTTTCGTATACTTTTTGGCTCTTGGAAAGATGTGAAGACGCGTGGCCTTGCGAAACGTCATTGGAGTCGTTCACCGAAGAACTAGCGTTCTCGTCATTTTCAATATCTTCTAATTTGCCTTTTATCAGGGGTAGCTTGATATCTTCTATCTTTATTGTTTAACAACAAATTTAATATGATAATTATCCTCTTTTACTTAATTACCATTCCCCTCTAATCATTTTGGAAAAATAAAAAACTTTGCAATTTTGAAGAAGGCTGTGGCGTTCCGACTTTTTCTGTTCGATCTTATTTTCGCAATTGGTAAAATTCTTCTGATTCGAAGTTATATCCTTGTGACAAGTGTTAAGTTTTTTGCGCAAATCGTTCAACTCTTTCTCCTTGTCCTCGAGTTGTGAATTCTTCTGGGCCTTTTCTTCCTTTAAATTTTCTAATTTTTTCATTTCTTCGTCTATGGCCTAATATTGATCATATTTTTTTTAAAAATGTTATTTTATTGTTAGTTATTTTAAAAAAACTTTCTATATCTTAATAAAATATTAAAATAATCAATCTCGAAATATGCCCCAGATGCTAAAATTTATAATGGTTCGATTTTGCTCTGGTTGCCAACTTTAACGGTTAATTCCATTGATTTTATTTGTAATAATTTATTGCGAAAGGTGAAGTGATAGCATTAAAATTAATATATAAAGCCGATTAATCCCCAATTAGAATGGCAAAAAATAAGGGAAATAATTCTCTACAAAAAATTAAGGTAACATTTTATAACGATTCGTTTTGCCTGTTTTATATATAACGATTCAGTTCCGGTTATATTTTAATTTAAATTATTCTAAGGGTTTTCGATTTCAAAATTCGGCCTCTGGTGAATAGTGTATGAATCAAGCAATATCAAAATACACAAATCTTTACAATATTTAGGAGGGGATAAAATATAGGTATTACACTGCCAAACATTCTTGATTCATGATATACTGTATTGATAAAAATAATTGGGTTATTTATATTTGAGGGTTTAATGATAAATCGAAAATTTTTCCTTATAAAAATGTAATAATATATTTTGTACAAAATTTTTTTCCTTACTTTGATAAATGAGAATCTCTAAGCTATATAATAATTTTTTTTAAAAAAGATATCACCTGCATATGCTTTTTTTCTTCCTCCTTTAACGTCTCTAATTCTGCTTCTCCATTCTCCACTTCTTCCTTCCACTTAGAAACCTTTCCTATATAAAATGTAATGTATAAAAAAAATAAGCAAAAGTCCATGCATATCAGAGATTAGAACCATGGCAAATCTAAGGACAAGAACCGAAATATTTTAGTAACTGGAACCCAACTAAACCGAAACCATTTTTAGTCCAGGTTCTAAACTCTGATGCTTAATAAATGTGTATGATTTAAAATATTTGCGTTCAAAAAATTTATTAAATTTCTTTTTCGATTGAGCCAAAATTTTTTCAAATTACATATAGTATAGATGATATAGGGAACTAAAAGCCCACCAATTCAATTTTTTCGGATTGAGCCCAAATTTAATAATAAAAAATAATATTTATGAAAATAAATAAATAATTGCTTTGTCCTTATCACAAATAAATTCAAATTATTTAATCAAGCCTGGTTCAATTTTTTTTTTAAAAAAATTGTAGGTGGGAGCCAGGAACAAAATATTTTTAAATTTTTAGACCCCATGCCTGGCTTCGGGCTGGGACGACTTTCAAAGCTTTAAAGGGGATGTCTAAAAAATTATTGACATTAAATCATAAAATTATATATGATGATAAGCGAGAATCAAATACCTAAAGTATCGCGAGATTTCTCGTATTCCAATTGATTCTGAAGTTTAGCCTTTTGATTTTCGAATTCTAATCTTTTGTTGGCCTTTTCTTGTTGGGCCCTTAGTTCTTTCTCCTCATATTGTCTATATGTAAAGCGATTAAAAATAAATAAAACATGGTTTTATCATATGAAGTTCTAAATTATTATTTCAAAAATTAATATATTTTAAGTATAAATTAATGGCACAAAGTGACATTTATATATGTTAACCTTGTTAGTAGCTTATATGCCATTTAACGAAATGCTTAAAATTGCCATATATTAAATGTGTAAACCTGATATTATCTACTTTAATAACTTTGCAAAAATCGGAAAAAACTTCATCCTCAACTGTGTTCATTTTGTCACGTATCTCTGTAATGGTGAGTTCTCTGACAGCCATTTTTTCATTGATATCATCAATTGTTGGCTAGATATTTTAATAAATAAAAAAATATTATAAATTGCATCTTAAACAGCTTAACTAAATTAATAAGATATTTTTAGAGACCAAACTGTACTTAGCTCGGGCGGTAATGATTATTTGAACACAAGTCGATTTAAAAAAAATTTCGCCTGGGTTTGAACAAAGAAAATGAATGAATAAAATTAGTTGGATATTACAAATAATTATGTCCTTAACGTCTAATTAGACATGTGCGCAGACAGCATTATCGGCGGCGGCGCAGTGGCCTCAAATATTTTTATAACTTAAATTTTTTAATTAAAATTATAAATTCATTGGAAACACTTTTAAAATAAAATTTATTTTTATGTTTATAACTATAATTTAATGATTTTATTAAGTTATAATTATCATGTATAAATATTATTCTATTTAGATTTATAGGACATAATAATGATGTATTAGAGTTCAGAGTGAGCCCAGGTATGGAAAATACACACTCGCTGGGTTTGCTCTTAGCTGAAACGCACAGGACCTTTCTAGATAATATTGAAAGTTTAGGAAGATCCTATGCTCTTATCTTCCAAAAATCTAAGTCATCTTTTATCTCTATATTATAAGGCGAAAATAATGAATAACACTCTTTTTCTAGACTAGTTAAATAATCGTGTTATTCCAGATTATTGTTATGAATAGAGAATGTATCGTAGCCAATGGCGGAAGATAATTGAATTCTGAAGCAACTTCCGTTGTTTAACATTCAGTTAATTCGTCGGTGTAAGGCAACAAAGAGGTAGCGTGTTGACATAAAAATTGCACCAGAGTAATATTATTTTCCTTTAAATATTCATTTACTATGTTTATAGATTGAGAACGAGGATCCGAAAGTGCTCCTAACACCTAAGTAAAATAATAAAAGAAAGAGAAATAATATATAAAAAATAATTATGCATTTTAAAATACCACCTGAAGATCGGTTATTAGAAATCATGATCAAATTTAGTAAGCATCTTTTGTTTTAGAGATGCTATGGAGGACTATCATATTCTTTTACAATTAAATGATTTTTAATTTCACTACGAAATAATAAGGGTAAATTTATAGTAACTCCTTTTTGGATGAATAAAAATTCAACAGGTTTTAGAAAGTTTTAAAAAAATTTAAAAGTTCATGCACCAAGCCCCAATCAGAGTTAAATAATTTGAAATTCGGTTTCTCTATTCTATTTAATAAAATATTATAGGATTTTTGTTAATTTTAAATTTTATTTAGATATATCTTCTTTACATGATAAGTCATGTAAATGACTTATTATATTTGATTTGATGATATTTTTTGAAAAAGATTTGATTGGATAACTAATTAAAAAATTCGCAAATATTTTAAAAATAATCAAAAAATTTTGCTCTGAAAGTTAAGAATTATTTTCATCCTCACATCTTTATCAAGTGCTATTTGCAAGCATTTATTAGAAAAGACTTTATCTGCAGCAACACTGGTTCTCTTATTATTTGTGCCAGTTTTTAATATTAATGTTCCATAATGTTTTGCTTACAAGGATATACTGTATTTTGTTACAGGGTATTGCAATGCTGCATTCATAATTGTTTTAGTCCTGCTATGTTTATGTTATAATGGCAATAAAATAAAAACCATTAAAATTTCCTTTTATGATAAAAAATAAATTATTATGATGAGTTGTAGATTGCATTAAGAAAATATTGTATTACTCCTTATATAATAATTGAAGGTTTTTTATACAAAATATTTGAAGCAAAAAAATAAAAGAATAAGATATATAATCATATTTCAATACCTTTTCTGTAAATTACTAGCCTAATCTTATCTTATCTAGCACGCTGGTCACAGATCTGTCTAAAGTGAGGGAACGTGTATTATATGGATTGTTACAAATCAAACTTTTTATAGCAAATAATATTTATTAATTTTAAAAATAAAATTGCATTTCAATAATTAATATTATTTTTCTTATAATTACAATTCATAAATAATATATAAAATAAATATTATTTTTAATAAAAAATATGTATCATGCCGCCAAATTTTTACATCGACGACGGCGTGTTGAGCTCCGAAACTTTTTGGCGGCGGAATTGGCGTGGTCAAAAATCAATGGCGGCAGCGTATTTGACCGGCGGCGCACATGTGTAGTCATAATTAATTCTTTGTAAAAAGAGTGGTGGGGCATGTACAATAATAAAGAATATAATGTGTAAAGGCCATAATTAAATTTTCAAAAACTAAATCGATACCTGGAACACAGAAAATTTACATCGTGATTTCGACAGGTCTACATGAATTTAGAAGTAAAATGTATTCTAATTCAATAGAAAGCACTATAGAATATTTTTCATATAATATGAAGTATAATCTTGGGAGCAGGATACATAATGTGTGTTTATGATTCTAATTGGTGGTTAGCCTTTATTTAGGGAAAAATAAAAAACAAGAAGAAATATATATAAGTCTTTACAGCCATCCGGACTTCTAATTCCGACGGCACCCTTTACTTGCCAAAATGTCGTATCTTAACATTAGCTTGTTATGTTTCACTACAATCGACATTCATATCAATATTGATTGTTGGTGTCGTAATTTACCTTTATCTTATCGTAAGAATATTGATACTTGTTTTTATGATAATAATTATTGTTGTCATACCAATTATTATGTCGGTAATATTTGTACAGCGGTTAACGTTATTATGTCATTTGAGTTGCCATAAATATTATATCTAGTAAATCTGTTATCTAATCTTGTTTGGTGGGGATAATTGTCACTATAGCGTTCCTGAACTCTCTAAATTATTATTATGCTTTTTATTGTCTTATATATAGATAATTTCCTTATGTTTTATTTTGTCTTCATCTCGTTCCTTTCTGGCTTGACAATAAAATATACCTTTTGCTTTTTCCTAGAAGAAAAATATTAAATGTTTTTTGAATTATTAAAAAATGCGATTTTATTTTTTAAAATTAATAAATATTATTTGCTATAAATTTGATTTGTAACAATCCATAGATTATTCGCTCACTTTGGGCATGTCTGTGAACAACGTGCTAGATAAAATATTAGGACATTAAATTTGAAAAGGTAATTCTATATTTTATTCTTTTATTTTGATGCTTCAACTAATTTACAACTCGTTATATAAAATTTATTTTTTATCATAATAGGAAATTTTAATTAATGATTTTTATTTTGTTGCCATTATAACTATATAAAAATAGTAGGACAAAAACAATTATAATGGATGCAGCATTGCATTTATTTCTGCTGTAAATGTCAATTGAAATAAGCTAAGTTTTTAAAATTGTATCTCAAACGCGTAACAAAATATAGTATATCTTTGCAAGCAAAGCCTTCTTTTGCATGGAAACATTATTGATCCTTAATATTAAAAACTGGCACAAATAATAAGAGAACCAGTGTTGCTATAGATAAAGTCTTTTGTAATATATGCTTGTAAATAGCACTTGATAAAGATGGTGAGGATGAAAATAATTATTCATTTTCAGAGTAAATTTTTTCATTATTTTAAAAATATTTGTGAATTTTTTAATTAGTTATCCAATCAAATCTTTTTCAAAAAATATCAGCATATCAAACATAATAAAATATTTACTCGACAAACATGATTTATCAAGAATTTAAAGTTATTTTTCAAACCCATTGTAAAAGATAAAACTGACCCTATAAAATATAAAAAGGATTCTGGTAAGGAATTATGTTCTCATGTGTTGCAAGGATTTAATGCCATTCTCTTCTAAAAATAATACTGGAATGCAAGATTTTCTAAAGGTTATTTGTAAAATCATTATAATTTTTTATAGGCAATCTTAATTTTTATTTTAACTGTCAAGATATTTAATTATTTTATAACATCCCTGATATTTCGCGACCACGACTGCGGGCTGGTCTACCGGGGGATAGGGAGAGGGATCGGCAGAATTCGAGGGACAGGGATTTTCTGGTAGGTTGACGTTGAGTTTTAACTTAGTCATCATCGGGTAATTTTAGTAATTTAATTTATTGTTAAAATATCACAATTTACCAAAGAATAAAACTTTAAGAATTTTATTTAACACAAAAAATATTCCGTAAAATAATTTTAAAAAAAGAATCCCCCAATAAAGGTATTTTTGCAACCTTTTATAATTTATCAAACAAAGAAAAAAAAATAACATGTTGTTATATAATATCGCGATACAATCATTCTTGAAACTGGTCAGAACCAGTTTCAAATACAATATAAAAATAAGGTATAATATCAATATAAAAAAAAGGACGATGGGAAATCAAAAGAAACAAGTGGAGAAAAACTTGGGGGATAGAACATAACAATCCCACATTTAGAATTTTTTATGCTATGGATTAGATGATGTGTATTTATCAATGAAAGCATACTATGCCAACAAATTAATATAGGTCCTATATTTTGTGCCATAACTTTTGATATGTGGACTGACAAATATAGATGGCTAAATTATATTACCTTTACATTTCACGAAATAGATAATAATTTTAATATTGTATTTTATACATTGGCGACACATCATGTCACTCAAAAACATACTGCTGAAACTATTCTTTCCGAGATAGAAAAAGTTGAAAATGAATTTGATTTAGGGTCGAAGAAAATTCAAATGGTTACAGATGCAGGACCCAATGTAAAGAAAAGTGTTCGTCTAGGAGAATATAACCATCATTTATTAAGGGTATGGATTACATAATCTAGTGACAGGCGATGGAATACAAAAAGTGATTAAAATAGAAAATCTCATTAATTAAGTGAGAGAAGTTATAGTTGCCTTAAGATTCAAAACAGCGGATTTTGAAATATAAACGATATCGAAAATAGAAAATGTTTTGAATCGATATCATATACATCGGATATTTAAGATTTGGGTGATAATATTCCTTTTTATGAAGATCGTTTGGGGTTTAATGATGATAGTGAAAATCAAAAATCATATGAGAAAAAACATAAAACCTTAAAATTAAATGTGCTTACAGGTTGGCATAGTATTTAATAATGCTGGAAAGTGTGACTGGCAATAACAAAAATCCTATAAATATTCTATTAAATAGAATGGAGAAACCGGATCTCAAATTATTTAACTCCGATTGTTGGTGCATGAACTTTTAAATTTTCTTAAAACCTTCAAAAAAACTGTTGAATTTTTATCTGTCCAAAAAGGAGTTACTATAAATTTAGCCTTATTATTTCGTAGTGAAATTAAAAATCATTTAATTGTAAAAGAATATGATAGTCCACCAATAGCATCCCTTAAACAAAATATGCTTACTAAATTTGATCATGATCATAGATTTCCAATAACCGATCTTTAGGTAGTATTTTAAAATACATAAATTATCTTTTATATATTATTTCTCTTTCTTTTATTTTTTTTACTTTGGATCCTCGTTTTCAATCAATAAACATAGTAAATGAATATATAAAGGAAAAAATATTACTCCAGTTGAATTTTTATGTCAACACGCTACCTCTCTACGGCCTTACGCGGACGAATTAAACGAATGTGAAACGACGGACAAAACTCGATTATCCATTGGCTACGAAACATTCATCTATACAAAACAATAACCTGGAACAACAACACTATTTAACTAGTTTAGAAAAAGAGGTTATTCATTATTTTCGCCTTATAATTTGGAGGTAAAAGATGTCTTCGATTTTTGGAAAATAAGAGCATTGGATCTTCCTAAACTTTCAATATTAGCTAGAAAAGTCCTGTGCGTTCCAGCTACGAGCACACCCAGCGAGCGTGTATTTTCTATAGCTGGGCTCACTCTGAACTCTATAAGTTCATTATTATGTCCTTTAAATCTTAATAAAATAATATTTATTCATGATAATTATAACTTAATAAAATCATTAAATTATAGTTATAAACATAATAAAGTATAAATTTTATTTTAAAGTGTTTCCAATGAATTTATAAATTTAATTTAAAAAATTTAAGTTAGAAAAATTTTTAAAAAAAGAAACGTTGCCGCCGAAAATACTGTCAGCGCACATGTCTACCTATACGTAACAATATTCGATAAAAAGTTAGGGAAATTGAACAACATATAAGTCCATTTGAGTATACAAGACAATGCGACCCCAAAAAAATTGCATATGCTTTTAAGTAAAGGTTGATGAGGAACTAACAAAATGGATTAAAGAAGAGATAATAGAACCTATAAAATTTTCGGAATGGGCCAGTCCTCTGGTAGCAATAATTAAGCCCAATGGGAATATCAGGCTTTGCATAGACTATAAAATAACGATAAATCCACGAATGACACCGGACATATACCCTATCCCCAGAATACAGGAAATATTTAACAAATTAAGAAAAGGGGAAAAGTTTTCAACCATTGACTTTTCAAATGCATACCATCAAATAGTAATAGATTCTGACTCGAGGAAGTATTTAGCTATTAACACCCACAAAGGTCTATTCCAATTCAAAAATGCCATTCGAAATTAACCCAATGTCAGTGATATTCCAAAGGACCATGGACCTAATTTTCTAAAAATTACAGATTATTAGGATGAAGAGCATCTAAAAAATCTAGAAGTATTCCAACGAATGTTGAGTTCGGTCTTAAAGCAAATTACGAAAAGAGCAAAAAAATATGCTCCAATTCATGAGTCAGTCAACGAATTGCAGTCACTATTAGGACTTATGATTACCTAACATCGATTAATAAAAAAAATTTCAACAATCGCGGCACCCCTTTATGACTTATAAAAGAAAAGCAACAATTTCCAATGGACGGAAGAATGCGGATCAAGTGTTGAAATCTTAAAGAGATGTTTGACTAATCACCAGTAATCATCCATTTCGATCTGTAAGTATATCCAACTCACTTCGGGTGTGTCACGAAGGGCGTAGGAGCCGTATTGACTCATACCAAAAAAACCGAGAATCACATAGATTTTGCTTCAATGGCAGAAAATGACTACTCAACTATCGAAAAAGAAGAATTAGCTCTTGTATACGGAATAAAGAAATTTTTTGAATATTTAGTAGTGTTATTCGTTTTTTATGCAAAGTGTGGAGTCATTTTTTAATTGTGATGAATATTTTTTTTGATTTTTTTTTGCGCAATCATTCTTTTAATATATTATTTAAAAGTGATTTATATAAAAATTGTTATTTTTAGATTAATGATTTATTTAATAAATATATATTTATTTTTATAATGAATATAAAAAGGGGGAAAAAAGAAATAAAATCATTATATTTGTCCTCGAATTTTTTTTTAGATATTTATTATTTGTAGATGAAAGTTTGTTGTACAATTTTCGGGTTGTTGAAAATCTAACAATTAAAAGGTGAAAGAAAAATATAAAAGGAATTAATATATTTTTTTAAAGCTATCAAAAAGGTAAAAACCAATATTTGATTAAAATTTAACATTTAATTATATATATTAATTAATAATTTTTTTGATATAGAGATTTAATTAACAAAAAATCGATCCCTGGTTAAAACTTTATAGATAGGACAAACTTTAACAATATGAACCGACCACAAACAACTTATATATATATATTTAGCAACAAAGGTTTGGCCAATATAACGTCACCACGATTGCTTAAATGGTCTATAATGTTAGGAGGGTCAAATTGCGAAATAAAATAGAAGGGGGGGGGGGGGGGAGTAAGGAAAACAAAGTGGCAGACGGTCTCTCAAGATGCCCAATAGAAGACAAAACCGACTCCATTAAAATTATTTTGTAAATATTACTATCAATAATAATTATAATTTGGAGATTTTTTAAAAGGATTCAGCCTGGACCGTAAAATAAATTTTATATTGGGCCACACCAACCACTAAAACATAAGTGTTAATTATCCTCCAGCATTATAATTTTCCTGATATATTTTAATTTAAATATCGTATTTTTTTTAGTAGCCCAATAAAAAAAAACTGAGAGGAATGGAACTCTAACCTTTAATAAAAGAAAATAAATTTTATCTCCTATTAGATAAGACCTGAAAAAATAAGTTAGATGCAAAGGTTCAAATGAGAAAGATTATTTTGAAACCTAAAAATAGCCTACTTTTATTTTTGGTTTTAAGAAGATTTAACAAAAAAAATATAATTCTGCTATAAAATAAAGACATGAAATAATAATCAATTAATCTCTTCTTAACCTGAAACTCTACCAATTTTTGATTCATTTGTTCGAGCATAACTTGGCAATTCTTTACGTTCTTGTTATTCGTGTTATCCCTATCCGAGTAAGAATATTTGAGCCTAGTTTCGAGTCCTCTAATCTGGCTTTGAATGATACCCAATTCTGATTCCTTACGCTTTATCCTGAGAGCATCTCTCATTTCTTCGTGAAGTTTGGCCTTTTTATTCTTCAAAAATGATACCTGCTTTTCGTCCCAGCGTTTGGCTTTGGCCTTTAGATCACTTTATGTACCATGTTTTTTTTATATAAAAAAAAGAGACAAAATTGGTTTAATTTATGTAAATATAAAAACTTTATAAGTTGGGTCATTAATCTCTATCATTTGGGGAATAAATATTTATTCAAACAAAAATCTCATATAGGCTCGTTTAAAAAAATAGCTGAATTTTATCAATATTATATTATTATATTTATATAATTAATATAATATAATATAATATAGTGTTAAAAAAAGATATTATTTAAAATACAATTTCCCTCTGGTATATTTAAATATATAATCTAAACTTATTTTTAATCAATTCAAAATAGTAGTGGGAATTAACCATCTAAAATATAAATTTAAGTTTTGGTGGACTAGGGTTTGTATAATATAAGATATTGCTAGGGCTAGATTAGATTCAAAATTTGTGTTAAGTTGTTGGTCATTATTTTAAATTATTTTGAAAAAAATATTGATTTAAGCTTATTCATTATTTAAAATGCAAATTTAAAGAGGAAGGTTTATTTATGTGGAAAAAAATTAAGGATTTCTAGACCCGTTTTTACAGAATCCCAACCAAAAGGAACACTATTCAAACGTGATATTCTACCTTCTCTTCATACGCATCATAGGGTGCAGTAGATTTAAAAATTATAAATAGCCGAATATTATTTAATTTTACTAATTTATTTAACCAATTTAAATTTTTCAGTATAAGCATAAGACTATTCGTTGACCGCGTAAATTTACATAAATTTTCTTTATGGGAATTTTATTTTTTTCACGATCATCTTAGTTTTTTTATTTTGTGGATATTTGATTATTTATGAAGAATAAATTACATAAAAACACATATTTCTAAATATCATACTTAAATATACATTTTTATTATATAAAATGTGTTCATTATATGATTTTTAGAATTAAATTATTAAAAATTATTCAAAATATATTTTTTAACTACAATTTATTTTATTGTAATTTCATATTCGGAATGATTCCTTTGTGCTATTTTTTATTTCATATTTATGGACTTAATTTCTATATAAAGAAACTTGAATTTATTATTCGTGTTATGCTTTAGGACATTTGGCTCTTCAAAAATTAATATTTTTTACACCAAGGCGATATGGATAAGGATATTAATTTTAACATGAATAAAATCTTCACTTTATTCTAATTATGAATGTATTGATTTTACTATATTTTAAAATTATCCTAATATTAAGGTGTTATTATAAAAGTTAACACTATCCTACATTCTAGAGCATTTAATTATATTTGATACATAGATAAGATATCAAACTGAAGTGGTTCAATTTAAGCTTTAACAAAAGATTTCCAACTTTATCACTGCACACACTTTACAAGATTACAATAAAAGTTGTCTTAAAAAATTTATCTGTATCTAGTTACTCTATGACCATTTATGTATATATATTTTGGCATAACCCTGATAAAAAATAATCTTTTTTTTTGGAAAACCTAGCCCCGCCAGATATAACTCCAGATTTCTGAAACAAGGTTCCATCTAGGCTGACAGATTTCTGCCTTTGATAACCTCCGAAGGCGATTTTGCGAGCGTCCTCAATAGTTTCGCATACCAAAGCACTACCACAAGCAAAAAGCAACGCTTTTTTGATAGCGGGTGGTTCGTATTGAATAACGTCAAATATGAGTTTCACATTTTTGGGGTCCTTGATTTCTCTGTTCCGAATTGAACATGTTAAATAAAAAAATATTTTATATTTCTATATAAGTTTTAAAAGAGTGATGTGATTATATTACGTATACAACAAAGTAAAGATAACTAAAATTATGGCACCCAACATACTAATGATGATATAATCGAACTCAGATATAAGAGTTAAAACAATACAGGCTTTTAATAATGAAATATGAAATTAACCTCAATTTTTCGTCTAACGAACTAACTTCGATATAATCGAGAGGTAGGAATGTCTCAGGTTCGGCTCGCTGTTCTTTCATATACTTAATGCATTCACGAGCAGTTTTTTCCGTGTCAGTTATAATGGCGTCCATATTCTTCCCCAGGACTTTCGTGACGGCTACTTGATATTTTTTGTGACTGGGTTGACACATATCCACAAGTCGACCATACTTACCAAAATAAAAATTTGTATTTAAAATGTAATTTTAATATCATAATCGGTTTTAAATAATTTCAGTTAAACTATCCAATTCATTGTAATTGTCACTTGCCAATCATTAGTCTGATCTAAACTACAAGATGATTTAGAATGGGAAAATGGTGGTGCACGTGTTATGTTTGAAAATATTATTGATAATAAAATGCGATAATGTTGTGTGTAAAGAAATAAATAATGAATTTCGTCGTTATTTTTTTGTGTACATTATGTTTAAGTTGTGATGCTATGAGATGCAATAGTATACTGACCCAAAATATTATCTATTCGAGTCAAACTTTTATTATGAGCATGTTTATCTTATGAAAATATTTTTTTAGCATGAATAATCATATAGGCATAAATAAATAGCAAAATAAATATTTCGATAATATTAGCTTGTTTTTATATTAATAAAGGAAGAAATTACCACTCCTGGAAACAATCTCTTAAGATTTTCCATCAATTCTGCTTTCTTTATACTCCTAGAATTCTCGTGTTTGTCAATTTTAGCTTCTCCCAGTTCTTCGGTTATATTTTCTAATTCTGTGTTTATTTCGATCAGTCGGGACTTAGCTTGCTCCACTTCTTGAGATAATTGAGTTTCCAGTCGTTTTTGTTCCTCTATTTGCTGAACGCTAGTTCTATTAAATAATTTTATTTTTTTTCAATTTAAAAAAATAAATAAAGGCAGAATGAGTTAAAAAGGTGTAGGAATGATTTGGCAATTTAGAAAACTTTCCTCGTCATTCTGCCTTATAATTGGGAAGGTAGAGAGGGGGGTGGCAACGCTACTAATTAAAAAGTACATTATAATGACATCAGTGAGTGTCATTATACTTAACAAAATCTATAAACCAGGAAAGGCTTAAGGATCATGCAACTCGAAGTAAGAATATACCAAGAAATGATGAATGGCGTTCATTTTTTTAACGCTCGTTTTTTATGTTACTCAATTTTAGAAATCTTCTCATTTTTATTCATTTGAATATAAAGAATAATTTAATATTCAAAAATGAGTATTTTTTTAATCAGCTGTTTCCTTGATCACATTTCAATTTTTAACCAGCCACTATTCTTGTCCTTATTATTTATATTTTATAGATTAGCATAAGCATGGATGTTGTTATTTCATCATCATCTGATTCTGCCATGGCCCTATATAATAAATATTTTACATAACATTCTATATCCAAGGAACTAATTCTATTCTTTCAAAATTATTGAGTTCTAATTTAAAAAGACACTAAGCCCACTTATAATTTATTTTAGATTGTTGTATCTCATATATTTATTAAATTATTATGATTAAAGCTGCCCCGATATTAAATATCTTTGATCGGCGCCGATATTGGACTTTATGAAAAAATATCAGATTCGTCAATATTTTTTACAAATTTAACTGATACCGATTATATGCATATTTTTATTTTATCTAGTGTTGTAAACGAACGCGTTCGTGAACGAAGTTCGTTTTTTGAAAAAAATGATGAACGGCGTTCCTTTTATTTTTGAAGAACTTTGAACGTGAACGCGTTCTTTTTTATGACGAATGCTGTATATTTCCTTTTCACATTTCAATTTTTTTAACACATAGTTTATTAATTTTAATATTATTGTTTATATTTTAATCTAATAGATTAGCATAAGCTTGGATATTATTATTTAATCCTCATCATCTGATTCTGAAAATCCAAAATCAGATGAATTATCATTACTATGGCAAAATATAAAAAATGTTTTACATTAACATCCTATATTGAAGGAACTAATCCAATGCTTGTCAAGTGTAAAATGTGGCCAAAAAGTATTATATTGTCAAAATCTTCAGGTTCCAATTTAAAACGACATTTAATTTTAATATTAATTATTTGATTTTATATGATATAACTAAGTTAAATCTTTGAATTGAAGAAATAATGTATTCGGGATATTTGACCCCAACAATAACGATAGTTATTTTAATATTAAAAAAATTAGTGGCCTCAAACATGGTCAACCATTGATAGACGCCGTATTAAATGGGATTAATAAAAGGTATTAAACTTATCACTCTCAATTAATTACATATATTTTATTTTTTTAAAGATTTGAACATATATATAAGGATCAATATGTTCTTTCTGCAATTATACATCCAGTAATCAAACTTCAATGGCCATGGATAAAACTTCCACAGAACGAACCTATTAAAAATAAACTTATAGCGTTATTGAAAAAAATGCTTTGAAAACCCTAGAGAACTGTTAATTTCGAGATATCCTTTTTTTTGTTGTCGAGAGTAGAGAATGGATTGGATGAGGATAATATCTCAATTTTTTGCAAATAACAAAACAATATGTTTTTAATTAATTCTCCACGTTAAAAGAGCTGTTTATTAAGTATCATACCGTAATCCCCTCATCTGCCCCTGTAGAGCGCGTTTTTATTATAGCTAATGCCGTATTAACTGCCAAGTGTTCCTGTCTATCAGATAACTATTTTGAAAACAATTGTTATTAAAATTTAATAAGAAAATTTTTTTATAAATAAAAATATCTTTTTATTCGCTATATTATATTTTATTTTATTTATAATTATATTATCAAAATAAAACTATATTATTTTTTAACATGGCTAAAATATATTGTATTAAAAAATATAAGTTTATTTATATTAAATTAAATTTAAAAAAATTTATCATAAAATTTTGAACGGTTTTATGAACGTGAACGCGTTCGTGAATGTGAACGGGCCCCTTTTTTATAAACATGAACTTGAACGCGTTCGATTTTTTTAGAAATGTTTACAGCACTATTTTTATCACATTATTTATTTTTGAACTAATTCTCCTCTCCCTTAATAAATCTTAATAACTCCCATAAAAAAGTATCTTATAAATTCAAATGTTTGACGTTTTATATAATATATTTATCAGAGTTGTTAAAATATATAGATATAAAAATGTTTGAATCTGTTCTTAGAAACTTTTTAAGATTCCTTTATTTAACGCTTTTATTATATTAAAAATAAAAATATTTGAATGTAAAATTCATTTTATTTAATATGAGCATATAATTTCATATATTATGATTAATTAAATTTAAAAAAATAAATAAATATTCATTAAATATTAATTTTTTTCTTTTAAATCTATAAATATCAAATTCGAGATTGTGATAGGCATTTTTCTCACGTAAAGGAATATATAAATCCTTGCTTTAGTCTATGAGCCCATTAATATTAATTATTATAATATCAATGATGCACAAAATTATTTTAAGCAAGTAAATTTATTTATTATGTTCGAAAACAAAGGAAAACTTTGTATATATGTATAATAAAAATTGTATCTCTATCTAGATCCATTTAAGATGTATTTGTAATATAGGTCAGTATCTTTTAACTATCTAAAATATGTATTAAATAATTAAATTTTAAATGATATATAAAAGTTTCTAAATATTAAAAATTAATAAATATTTTTAGAAAATAAAATATTTTTTTGTTGACTATATTACATTATATTGTATTTATATGTATCAAATTTTATTAAATATGTCTAATATATATAAATATAGGGTATTTATTTTATATTAAAATAAATTTTTAAAAAAAATTATTCACGAAGTTTTAAACGAAAGTGAACGCGTTCCTTTTTTTTTGAAGGTGAACGTTGAACCTATTCGATTTTTGTCAATGAATGGTGAACGCGCTCGATTTTTATAGACTAGAGAGCTAAAATAAACGGCCTTTTGATTTTTTCACCTCTCTAAAAGGGGTCGCCCGAATCGTGATTGATCCGACATGGAATGATCCGAAAACAATTTATACTTGTATATTATAACAATGTAAAATGTACACATCCTCAAAAAGCATAAAATAAATTATCCTCATTAATTTTTCACTATTACTAATTGGATTTTTAAAATTCCTCATTTTTCTCCTGTTTTAAAATTTAAATAACTATTTACTTTAAAAAAAACAATCAAAAAGGTCAACACCTTAGAAAGAGTAAATAAAATTCAAACCAAGAAATATAATAAGATTTCCACACACTAAAAAATGTAATTTTTTAATATATATTTATCCCATAAAAATAAAACAAACAAAATACAATAAATAAAATGACAGGCTCATCTTATAAATATTATTTTATAAAAACATAAAAGTAAGATGCTTCCCTTGATATTGGGATTCCAATAAATAAGAAGCATGTGATCACATGCATTATATCGTATTTCTATTTACAAATATATTTTAAATTTTTTTATAGAGTATTTGACTGTCAAATACTCCTTGACTGGACAATTGAGCGACTTCCAACCCTGCAGCAAATATAATATTATGGTAATTATAATTAAATAAATCAGACCTGCAAGCTAGTGTTGTTAAAAGGCTAATCTAATATTTTATTCAAAATTGAAAATCATGTTAACAAAATCTTGAGGCTCTAAAATTTTCTTGCCTAAAATTTTAATTTAAAATCAACAAAATCGAGCCATTTAAGAACAATACAGCAAGCCCGAAATGATATATTTATAAACAAAAAAAAGATCCGGGTGAGGCGTTTTTATAAATAAACATCGAGTCAGGTACATTTTTTAAGATAAATTTAAATATAGTTGACCTTAATTTAAAAAATAAAAACATTATCGCTAGACCAAATATAGTGAATGAAGTTAGCTATAACGTTTATTCATTTTTTTTAAAATAAATTAATTCTCTCGATATTTTTTGGAGTATTAATAAAAAAATAGCAAATTAATTTACCAAAAAAAAGTTCTCATAAAAGTTATCTCAATTAGAAGTCTGCAAAATCTAGCCCAACAAGTATTATTGCACAAGTTGCCCAAACCATTAAATTTTTTCTAGGCCATACCCATAGTAATTTAATGCCCATGCTGGCATGATATTTTATATATAAATTGTCTGGCCCTGCCTGAAAATTTTTTATGCGTAAATTGCTTGGCCCATTTTAATTGGTTAAAAAATTTCCCAGCCCCGCCCACGGACTTGGGCTCTGCAGAAAAAAAATCTATAAAACTTATTGAAATCGAAAATCATTCTTTCTTTCCTCATTATATATAATTGAAAAGAACTTGATAAATTCGTTCAATTTGTCAATTCGGCGTTTGTTTTCCTCAAGCTCATGTTTTTTCTGATCTATGATAGCCAACAATTCTTGTTTTTTCCTTGTCTCGTTATCCAACTTATCTTGGTCATTCTTCTGTTCTCTGTTAACGGTATCGAGTTCTTGTAAATATTTGGTAGCCTTTTTGACGGCATCCTCTTTCAACTTGTGATATTCACTTACCTTTTATTTAAAATAAATAAATATTATATATTGCATTCTAAAACAAAACAAAAAATTTGGAAACTTAATTTTTGTCAAACAAAGGGTTTTGTTATTTTAACAATTATTTGCAATATTTTTTAAAATCGCATAATTATTGAAGAAATTATTAGAAAACTAGTAAATAAATTTAAAAAATTGGAGTGCATATTCATTTCAATATATTAATTCAAATTTTTAATTGACCATAAGATGATCCATATTTTTTCTTAGAAAACCAATCTTAATATATAATTATAAAATATTTTTAATTTTATACATAATTTCATAATAATAATAAATTAATAAAAGGAATCTCAATTAATTTGTAATGTTTTTTATAATTAATTATATTATTTTTAAAGATAAAGTAGCTAAAAATTTGATATAATCATTTGGTATATTATATGCAATAGAAAATGATTTAAACATATCCCAACAAATCATATTCAGCAAGCATTGTAAAATAGCTATCCATTCTTTAAAAAAGGCTAATACAAAATTTTTACCAAAATTACCTTAGCTTGAAGATTTTGCAAACAAATGATTAAAAGGTATGGACATCTATTGGCCAAATTTTTAAGTTTAGGTAATAAAATTTTGGCCAAAATATTGACTTAGCTTGTTTAAAATCGGGCCATTTAACTTTAATAAATTTAGCGATAAATATTGCCCATATTTTAAATGAGTTGATTAACTCTGTGTATATTTTTTTACAATATTTCAAGGATAGCTGGTAAATAAAAAATCAAATAAAAATAAAGGATTTGGTTTCTAGTAATATAAGATCAAATAGGTAAAAAAATATGTAAGTTAGCATAACCCTACTCATAATATTCAATTAATGTTTAGTTATTAATTATAAACTAATTATTTAATATTTGTAAAGGGTAACCAATTACCTTTAATATCCATTATTTCAAGCAATATAATTGCTAATATGTTAAATTTTGTTTTATAACTAGAACATATATCTTAGAGCTGCAGAAGTTCCTAGCCCAGCCCGGGTTATATTTTCAGACCTGGTCTTATTTTTTTTAAATATATTCTATTTATTTTAATTTTTATAGATAATAATAGAAATTTTAAATATTAGACCAGCCGGGATATTTTTGAAAAAATTTTTCGGCCTGGTATATATTTTAAAAAAATTTTTAGGCTCACCCTAGGTATATTTAAAAAATAAAAATACAGTTTGGCCAGCAGATCTTTGACATATATAATTACTTATAAATTTTTATTGAAATTGAAAGGGGTGGGCCGAAAATATTAATTTTCTTTCTCATTTATAACATAATGAACCAAAAATATCATTTTTAAATCAATCTAAAAATTGACACTGCATTATGTAGACTTGTTATCGTTTTATACCATCTTGCTTATAAGATTTGCCTGCACCTGAACTTTATACCAGAAATGGGAAACTTTTTGTACAAAGAAATCACTTCAGTGCTACACTATAGGTCTTTTGTTGTTTCTGAAACATTCTCCATGGCTTCATAAATATTACAAATTATGATTTCAATGTAAGACAATTTAAAAAATTAAAATATATTTACAATCTTTTTTAATTTCGCAGTCCTTAAAATATGGCTACTAAGGGTGGTGGCCTTACCTATTAAATGGAATTAAATTTAGTTTAAACAGACCTGAGAAGCCAGAAGTTTAGAATCTTCGCCAGTCTCCTGACTTTCTTCCTGTACCAGAGTTTCATATTCATTTCGCTTTTTGTTGACTTCCTCCAGTTCATGTTCAAGTTGAGCTATATCATCTCGGTGAGATTCGTGGGCCTTTGTTGCTTGTTTGAGAGATTTTTTGGCCCCTTCTATCTTTTTTAAAACGTGGGCACTCATTTCCTTTTAAAAAGGGTTAAATATTTAGGAATTCTGGTATGGCATTGGTAATACATTTGGAATAGATTCCTATTTGCAGTTTTTAAAATTATCAAGAATAACCTAACAAAACCAAGAACATAGTAGAAATTATATAATTCAAAAACAACAGATTTTTATTTTATTTTTAAGCTCTTTATATAAAAAAATAAGAGACTTTTGCCTTTATGAATGCTGGTCTCTTGCGATTCAGCTCACAGTCTACTTCTTTGGCCAGTTGATCAAATCTAGTAATTTCTCTGGTCATCCTTCCAAAGTCCTTTTTGCGTTCTTTGAGGTCATTCTCTACCTTGTCTCGCTTGTTTTCAGCACGTTCAAGTTCACGTTTCCGTTTGACTAGCTCAATCTCTGATAGCTCTGTAATTTCACGTTCATTATGATAAGCCATAAATAGTTTGTATTCTGAACGTTTTTCATTCTTTTAAAAAATATAAATTAAGGAAATTAATAGTTTTGACAATAATTCAAAAATTTTAACCAAATTAAAGAATTTGTCCTAACAAAAATATTCTACAACAAAGTTAAAATTTTACTTTTCAGTATAAAAAATATTATTTATAATATTTCCACTTACAATTTGCTCCTTAAGCCGTTGATATTTTTCAGCTTCATCTTTCTCTAATTTGGCTTCCTTACGTTCAGCTGCAATACCTTTCTTTTTGTGATAAGAAAACTGAGTATCCTCTTCAGCTTTAATCATCTCTGCTTTCATTTTATCATATTCATCTTGCAATTCTCCTGAACTTTAAGATTTGATGATTATATTATTAAATATTATATTTTTAAAAAAAAGTATGTTAATAATTATTTTTGAAATATCATACCCACTGATACTCTCGAAAAGTGCTGTCCTTTCTTTTGGGTTCTTCATAGCAATTGCTTCAACTGCTCCTTGAAAAACTAAAAAATTCTTAGCCTTAATCAATATTCCCAGTTTTTTAAATACTTCTGCATAATCTTCAAGTTTAACAATCTAATATTTAAGATAAAATTTGATATAAATATTGAGGTATTACCTCGTTATTGATTTTATATTCTGACGAAGAATTAATAATTGATCGTGTAAAATGGATTTCAGTTCCATCATTCTCCTCATATACCAATGTCACATATGCTTTATTTGAGGCTGGCATACCAACAGGTGCTCCATGAATTAGATCCTAAACAAATTAAACAAGATAATAATAATTACAATTTACTGATAATTTTTTTGTTCTTAGGTTAGATGTTTTCTCTCCAAGCACAAAACTAATAGCATCCATTAAATTGGATTTGCCTTAATCTTCTATCATTAATATTCAAAATAATAAATATACCTGATCCATTGGGCCCAATAATTGCGCTAAATGATTTAAAAGGACCAATTCTTTTCTTTCCCTTATATGATTTAAAATTTTCAACTTCAATCGATTTTAAAAATCCCATCAAAAACAAACGTTAATCAAAATCGCGAAAAAAAATGAATAGGTGATTAAAAAAATAAACATGGGTACTAAATCGCAACTGGCTCTATAGTAGTCTTTTTTGGGTGCGGTTCATCCGGTGAAATAATTTTTGGACTCGACAAATGTTTTATATTGTTTTTTAATTAATATTTAATTTTATTTAATTATTTGTTTATTTCTAGACTCAATGAATTAAAATTAACGATGAAATGGAAACTGCTATATATTCTTAATTCATTCTATATTATTGATGTGGTAATTCTATGGATTCAAATATTCTTAACTCATTCTATATTATTGATATGGTTATTCTATGGATTCAAAAATAGATAAGATAACTAAATTTGTATTTTCTTTTATAATACTCATTACTAAATCTCACTATTACAAATCGGAAAAGGTATGTTCCACTCATTTTTGTTAAATAACAACTGGGTACAAAGTTTGTTAGTATACTTGAGAAAAAAATCGGCATAATTCATGAAGGGTAGGCCTTCATAAAAATATAAGTCGCTCATTTTGGGCAGGTCTATGACCAACGTGCTAGATAAGATAAGATATAGAATTAAATCAATGACATTGAATTAAATAGAATTTAATTTGTCTATATTATAATTTTCTTAACGTCATCGTGACGTCATGTGATTGCTATGCACGTCATCGGTACGTATTTATTTTATTTTTTTTTATTTTTTTTCTATACAAACAGATGATTTTATAACTTAAGTTTTTTATGCAACTGTAGAATGCCATATTAAAAGCTTAAATATTCTTATAATTTATCATTACAAAATTTTACATAGGATGTCAAATTATTACATTAAATATATCTATTTACAAAATATTACAAATTATTAATATTTTATAAAGATATTCAACTTAACTTGTACATCAGAGATTTTTTCTCCATAACTTAATTTTTGGAGTTATCTCCAATAATACGAGGTAATATTTGTTATTTCTTATAATAATATTAGGGCAGACCTGATTTTGTCATGATTCTTTGTGTATTTCCCATTTTATATTTTAACAGTCTTTTTTTATAATATTATATTTTCATGTAGGTTTGTAATATTCTGCAGATCAGTAATAACTCATAGATTAACTTTTCCCATTCATTAATTATAAATTTAATATCTCCAGGCTTGGGAAAATTTTTTCAAAATTATTAAGGGTTGCACTGGGCTTAATTATAAATTTAATATCTCCAGACTTGGTAAAATTTTTTCAAAATTATTAAGGGTTGCACTGGGCTTAATTATAAATTTAATATCTCCAGGCTTGGTAAAATTTTTTCAAATTATTATAGGTTGGACTGGGCTTAAAAATATTTCTTAAAATTAATATTGGCTCCAAAAAAAAATACATATTACGGTATGTATATATTATTTAAATTATTCTATACCTATTCACAAAGATCCTATGTTTTTTTAAAGTTTGCCAATTGGTCTCTCCGAATGGTATTTTATTTTAATCCTACCTTATAAAATTAACTTGAGAATTATTTTTTTTTACTTTAGAAAACTATCCCCATCCTATTTCCTCTTTATAATTGTTCAAATATTGATATATCAGCCATTAATAATGAACAATGCAAAATAAATCTTTAGAATATCATAAAAGTCTTGATAAGTCCCCCCAAAACATTTTTTTGATGATAGCCATCCAACTTCTGGGAATATGCATCTAATATTGACCCGTCTACTGGTTTACATTATTTTAATGTTTGTTTAATTTGTACAATAGTTTATTTATATTTTTGCCTGATTTCTTTATTTATCTAGGCTAACCCAACCTTAATCTCTCACATTGCTACAAAACATAATGAATATATTATTAAAGATAAGCAAAGAAAATAATGACGATTAAACAAACGCCTTACCTGTTCTAGAGTTACTGGTAGGCAAAATAATAAAGAACTAAGCTTGAAATGAACACCTCTGGAGGTTTATTTTGTTTTTTTCTCTTATGTTTTATATCTATGTTTATTTTATTTTCACCTAGTTCTTCCAATGATATTTCTATTACCACTACCACAATCCCGATGCCACCTCTTCCTATTTTTTAACAAATACAAGCATTCAATTCCGTACTATCATTCACTTCACTAGGAGTGAATATAAATATTACTTTATCCGATTCTCTGAGAAACTTTCATGAATATTTAGAGGAATGTTCAAACTTGAATGTACAGTACGGCCAATTTCATCAACTTTATTAATGGAAAAATATGCAGTAGTTCTGCCATGGCCTTTATAACATTACTTACGACCGTTTTATGGCTGAGTTAACATTGTCATTCATGATTCTATTTTAGAGGGGGGTACCAATGCTGACATTGACAGAAATATCATTTTGCGTTCTTCTCTTACCAGTATCCCAAGACATAGGCATATCATTTTTATCAGTACGTAATGTGTTTTGTACACTACTTTGTTAATCCGTCATTACTTTCATCTACAACACTAGATGATATGAAATTATACATTATTTATTTCCTCTCCAGACGACCGCCTATATTTATTTTGTTACTTTTTCCGTCAAAAATTAAAATATCAACAAGGTTTTGCTCTTAATTTTTTCAAATACATAATAATTAATCCTCATTATTTTAAAAAAAAATTATCATAAATTTATATGTCAATAATAAAAAATATCTTAAAAAATATATAAATAATTTGCATATAAGTTTCATTAGTGTTTATTGGCATTTTTGTAATTTAAATAGATAGTATTTTTTTTTTACTTAATATAAAAATATATATATCCTTTATCAAATTCTTTGATAAATAATTTTGGAAATGCAAGACATACATTAAATTTACCTGAAAAACAACAATAACCCTATATAATAAACAACAATTTATTTTTTAGATGTAAATTTAATTGATCATATTACAAAAAAGTATAAAAGTCGGTTATTTTTATTTTATTTGTTATGATTCTCTAATAAGTGGTTTGACCAGGCTTTCCCAGTTTCCTTTAGTACGGAATTCATATGTTTTTTTTTGCATATTAGATTAATTGGTAAATGATATTTCCCCTTCATGTGTGTGATGATAAATCAATTAAAAATCTAACTATCTCCGAGGTGGGAAAAAATTTTCAAATTTATAATGGGTAGGACTGGGCTTGGAACTTCAAAATTAATATTAACTTGCACCTGATTTGGGAATATCTTTTACATATTATTAAGGGTTGAGCTAGGTTTGGTAAACTTTTTTAAAATGATAAGATCTTGGATGCTTCCTAATATTGTGAGCTTGAATCTGCCATGACATCTATCGTAAAAAATGGGTTAATGATGCTTGGTACTTTAAGGTACCATCTATCAAATTTGAATTTTGTTCATTTTTCATTTGGATAGGCACTACCAAATATATTTATAATATATATTTGAAAAATCGTGATTTTTGGAAAGCCTCTATGGCCTAGTAGCAAGAGCTTGGTTTACTTATCCCATGCTCCCGGGTTCGAATCCCGGGAATGATCATGTTTTTTTCTTATTCTAACTTGGTGGTTCCATCCTTGGGGAGATAATATATAGGAAGCTGGACTCAACCACGTGATTCAGTATTAATATATTAAATAATAAGGATCTTATTACATTTTAATAAATTTTGGTCGGTATTTAGCAAGTTAGGTTGGTATTTAGAATATTTCCATACATTCACTTGGTAGTAAGCATCATTACCAAAAAAATGAATAAAAATCTTATTCCCCGTCATTTTTGAAGGACTTTCTACTAGTTTTAATAATTTTACAAAAGTTAGAAAAGAGATAGCACATTAATTTGGTTAAGTAAAATCAAACTACGTTGAATTATGTAAAATAGTTAAATAAGCTATCTTGTTTCACCCTAGAAAACCTATTTATTCATGATTTTCATAAAAATTTTACATTTTGACGGAATTTGGAAGATTTTAAAAAACTATGCCGCCTGTTAAATATAAAAGGGCTAAAATAATAATAATACGGATTCTTTATTGTTAAATAAGCTATTCAAAAGGGTCCAAAATACAATTAAAGTAAAATAATCAAAATTGTAAAATAATATATAAAAAAATTAAATATATTCTTAAAATTAAAAAGGGAATTATTAAACAAACATTAAAACTTTAAAGTAATGTTGTTAATTTGTTTGGTCGTAAAACTTAGGACTTTTTTATGTGCTCAGGCCGACCCGGTGTTAAGACCCGTGGTTCAGACCTAGGATCCAGACCTGTGATTTAGACCTGGAGTTCAGACCCACCTATGGATTACACCCGGGGCTTGGATAAATGAAAAGTAAGAAAAAATAAATCTCGTTTTCTAATCTTAAATTAAATCTTATACATTCTAAATTAATAAAGCTTTTAATCTAATTTTCTTATCATTTAAATATTGTTAAAATTTGGGGTGCTATTTATTAAAATGTTTTATGGCCAGAACCCTAATTATTTTTTAAAAAAATTTACCGTCACGGCCAGAATTTATTTAAAAATAATATATTTTTATTTTACTTTCTTTTAACTATGTATATTATTTTTTATACACAAATTTAATTTCTCCCTCCCCCATATTGAGGTGAAAGTAAAACGTGTAATATACAGACATATAATTGGTAATATATTATTTTTAAATATACAATAAAAGGGGTAAAAAAGTAAAATTTTACTTTTACATATTGTAATTAAATATGAACAAAAAATAAAGATAAAACATCATGGTAGTTTAAATAATAAAAAGAAATTAAAATTTATAATCTGTGATGAAAAATGGCAAAGTCCCATCATGATGTGTGTTTATATTTTTGAAGTTGTTTATTAATTAATTTTTTATTTATTTATTTACTTAGATAATTTTTTTTAAGAAAATAATAATTTTAAAATTAAAATTAAGTAAGTTTTTTTTATATTTTTGAAGTTGTTTATTAATTATTATTTTTTTTAAGAAAATAATAATTTTAAAATTAAAATTAAGTAAGTTGTTTTTATATTTTTGAAGTTTAGTTTATTATATTATTTTTTTAGTTATTTACTTAGATTATTTTTTTAAGAAAATAATAATTTTAAAATTAAAATTAAGTATGTTTTTATATAATTTTGTTTTTAGTTAATTACTTCAATAATTTTTTTTATGAAAATAATATTTTTAAAATTAAAATTAAGTAAGTTTATTTATATTTTTGTATACTCTTTTTTTATAAAAAGTGTAAATTGAAGATTTTATGAGATCTGTGAAGTTGCCCCCCCCCCCACTTTTGAATTTTTAATAGTTTATCAGTTGGACTGATTTGTACCCGATTTATACCGTTTTCAGTTCGATTTGTACCATCACCGTTTTTGAGATATTCAAAGAACAAAATGGGGGGCCAACTTTACGACAGCCCCCCAACTTTTGAATTTAATAAAAAGTGTACAGGTCGATAGAAAGTGATTTGTACCGATTGTATCGTTTTCCGTTTGATTTGTACCATTACCGTTTTCCAGCTATTCACCGTTAAAAATATGGCGCCAAAAATAAAAAATACTCATTTTTAAAAAAAATCTTCTTAACGTACAATGATAGAGAATTTTCTTCTCTTCCTAATGATACCTTAAATTAAGTTTAATCTCCATTATTTATGTCGGAAATCAAATTTTGAACCTTATATTATAGCGTGAAGTTAGCTCCCCGATATTCAAATATGACATTCTACAAATTTTAAAAACGAAATTGATTTGTTCCGTTTTAAACTCGATTTGTACCATTACCGTTTTCCACTATTGACCGTTAAAAATATGGCGCCACGCCATAAATAAAAAACACATTTTTTTAAAAAATTTCAACGTACAACGATAGTAAATTTTTCTCTTTGCCATGTTTTTATTTTTTGAACTATTTGGAATAACATTATTCATCTGGAAGGTCTGAACCACTGGTCTGGACCCCGGGTCTGAACCCCGGGTTCGTGCTCAGAGCTGGTTTGGTCGATTTTTAGACCCAAACCCCGGATCTGGGTTTTACACAAAATTAACAACACTACGTTAAAGTACAAAACCTCTCCTATTATATCAATATCACATATATATATCAAATATACATAAGAACATTGTCTATATAAGAAATCTAATGTCTCTGAATAACAAAACTTTATTTATAAGTATTTTGAAGATATATATTATATTAAAAATTTGAATATTACAATGGGAAAAATAAAATACAATTCTAATTCTATCATTTTATTATTAGATATCTGTCATATCAAATGTCAAATATCATAAATATCATCAATTCGCTCTAGATTGATACCCATAAGTGCTGAAATGAATTCTGAAAATGTTACTTCGGAGCTAGATCATACTTTAGAAATATGTAACAACATCGAAAGCTTTATAGATCTAACCTTGGATCATCTTGATGGTTTAAGAAAATTACCTTTAAAATCAAATTCATTGATCCAACATGAAATAAAATCGATTGAAGTATTGAAATTTTTATTGAGAATTATTTTATATTATAATTAGGAAAAATTAATAAAATTATTTTCAAAACAATACTTGACAAAAAATGAATTTCTAAATCTATGTTCAAAAAAAGATATTGATGCAAATATCAAATCAAAATTATCTCTTATTCCTAATTTAATCAAATTTTTCCATGTAGCTCAAATACCTAATGAATACTCTGAACAAGTTTTTTTAAACTTAATGTTAAGTATAAATTAAATATTTAAGATTCTTAAAAGTGGAATGATAAACTCGTTTGAAGATTTGTTAATTATGGAAGAAAATGAAATAAGGCAATATATGTTTGCTAATAATAGTAAACCATTATCAAAAGAATCCTTGATGAAAATATTGAAATTAATCAAAAATACTAAAATTTATCTTGAACATAAAAGAAAATTATCAAATACCTCTTTACATTCATCACAATCTGCAAATAATAAGATTGAGACAAATATATCTTATGAATCAATACCAATTAATTTTTCACCTATAAATAAGACATCTTTATCCAATTTAATTGCATCAAATTATAAGAAAGTTATTTCTAATACTAACAATAGTATCAATTTTATGGATGATAAATTGATTATAAAGCAGAATGAAAGACCAAAAATTAAATTTGATAATAAACCTTCTAGTTTACAATTCAAAAAAGTAATGATATTAACATAATATAAAATATTTTTTGATTACTTTTTCTTTGTTATTAACCAATTTTACATAGGCAAGTATCTTTTATTATCTTATAATTTTTTATATTTCTTTTAAATTATACAAAATTATAATTTAAGATTATTATAATCTTAATTATTTTTATGCTGTCATAATTTAATATTGTTGAAACCACAAATAAAGTTTTTTTTAAAATAATAAAATTTCAAAAATATAGCATTTTAAGAAAAATGATTACAAGTCAATATACCAAATTAAACAGAATGAAATACAAATTAACAATATATATTCATCTCCATCATTTAATATTGATGCTAATAAATTATCTAAATTATTTTACAAAAAGGCACAAATTAATACTAACGAAAGCTCTATTTCTGATCAAGATAGAATATTCCAGAAAAGTCAGATTTATGTTAGGGAAAAATTACGTAAATTTTTGTATAAAACCATTAGAAATGCCTTAAAGCACAACAAAGATGCCCACCTTTCCAAATCTGATATCAAAAACATTGCCATTAAGCCTGAAAATATAAATTCAAATGTCAATAACCTTGATTTTGATGTAGAATCTCAAATTTATAAATTAAATGGAGTAGTCTCATTATCTAGTTCAAAGGAAAGTACAACAAATAGTAATATATCCAAACAAAACATTATGCAAACTGATATATTAAATGAGATTTCTTCTTCAAACACAAAGTATTAATATAATTTTCTTAAATATCCTTAGTTTAATTTTAAAACAAAAAAATACAAATAGTTTTTAAATTAATTTTTGCTCTTTTTAGGGGCTTAATCATGTTTTTTGTTTAAATTGATTGTATTTTATATTTATTAATAAAAATTATGGATAAACTAGCTCATAGCTTGTCAAGAATGACAGGGAATCTGAATTTTCTCTTATATTTTTCCTATCTTATGAGGTGTGATTCAGAAATTTACTTTTATATTGATGAGGAGTTATTTTGATATTTTTCAATTTTTATAAATTATGTTAATGCATACATTTAGTACCTTTAATATATGTGCACAATAAAAATCTTTTCTATTAAATTTTTATTCATTTGTATCTGTAATTTATAACTTAAAAAATCTATTCCCTCTTGATGAGGATTTTGTGTGGTAATATTAAATCAAAAATAAGTTTTGCAAAACTTGGAATCAACCAGCAAAATAAAGCTAAATTTCTGATTCATAACTCATAAGATAACTAATTTCTGATTCATCCATCATCAAATAAAGAGAAATTTCTGATCATTCCTGATGGGCTATCTGTTAGTTTTACTATTAATATCATCTTCATTCCTTCTTAATTATTGATTGCTTTAAAAAAAAATTAATTAATTTTTTTGTTGCTTTAATTTTGAATTTAAGCCAAAAATCTTATATAAAATCCATTTTTTAATTTATATTTTTCCTAAATTAAATAACGAAATTAGAGATAAATAAACGTTTATAATTTAGTTTTCATAAAAAATATTTTTTGGAAATTTGTTTATAATAATAGAAAGAAAATTTTATTTTAAATATAATATAAATTGTCACATTCTAGCCCATTAATTTTTTTTTTTTAAATTTAAACTATGCAAAACATATTCTTATATTTATGAATTTATGTATTACTTAATTTTTGATAGCAGGTTCTTGGAAGATCCCTAAAATATATGTATACCATACAGTTTTTCTATTTATGCCAAATTATCATGGGTAAATATCTCCCCCACATATATCAGAATATATGAGTGCACTTTTCTAATTTGATAAATGGAAGAACAAAATATCTTGCTATGTTCATTATATCACTTTTATTTTGTAGTAGTTTATTTCTTTTGGTAAGATGTCAGACTATGGGTAACAGGTATATTATAATGAATCAAACTTTCCTTGAAATAATGTTAAAAAATGGCATCACATTAAAAAAACATAAATACTTAAAATAATGAATTGATTTTTTTTACCTCAAATAAAATTTACACCTCGGGGCACATCCAAGCATGTTGATTTTATCATTTTTGAGGCAAGCATAACATTTATATTAACTCACTTATTGGATAAATTTGAGAGGAGTTTTTTGAGGATTATATATAGAGAATATAAAGTATTTGACTGCATTCCAAACCCTATATAATTTAATATAATAATAATAAATTTTTCTATTGTCTATGGTACATATTTTTGATATATTATAGAGACACTTATGATTAGTGTTCTTAAACGTCTCGATTTTTAAATACGGCTCACCCAACATTTTAGTCAAAAATTATAAAGCAATCCTTAAGATTTTGCTTATAGATGGCAGAATGGTTTGGGCATCCTATTAATAAATTGTGGTTTGTGTAATATTGTTTTGTAAATTTTTCTTATTTAAAATCGGCTAAATTGAGCCGTTTAACAACACTACTTATGATAAACTCATTTACAAAAAAATTGATTTTTTTTAAAATGCCAGATAAGAGGGTTACAGTACTAACAATATACACTTAAAGCAATAACTTAAACCGAGTATTCTATAATTTTATCTGACTCAATTTCTAAAAAAGCCATAGTATTCTTCTGTTTAAAATAAAATTTGACGTTGCAATGTCGTTTAATTCAAGATGGATGCAATTAGATATTCTATACCTTTTTACTAGACATGTACTATATCCAAGATCGGATACTAGACCAGATTTGGATCTGACCAGTTCAAATTCATCAGTTCTTTTTTTTAAAATATATTAATCTATTTACTGGAAAAATGAAGAATTATAGAGTTGTGCCAATATTAAATATTAACTCAGGGCTGATATTTAATGCAAATTTTTTCTAAAAACGCATCTGATCCAATATTATCATTGTTATTATTTAATTTACACATAATTTCCTAATAATAAATGAAAAGGAACCAAAATTCAATTTATTTGGAATTTTAATAAAACTTAAAGCTAGAAGAGTTATTTCATATTTAAAAATATTATTATTTTGAAAGAAAATATTGCTAAATTCAACAAGAAAATAATTTAAAAATATTTGATGAGCCACAATCAGCCATAAACATTGCCTACATTTTAACTGAGATAATTAAATTATGGTGAATAAAAAATAAAATATGCTTACACATTTGTGATTATTCACCAAATATTGCCTTGGCCATGGGAAAAGGAAATAGAGAAGCCTTTAATGTTCTGCCCATAGTTGACACTTACAGTTGTTATTTTTTACATATAAAATATTGATTATTTTTGTGACATTGGTTCAATTGGTATTAAAGATCTAATCTTGGATCAAATTGAATCAGCCAAAAATTTTTGGATTGGCAGTGTAAAATTTATAAATAAATTTATTTTTTGGAATTTAAAATTTAATATAAATTCAATAAACAAAATACATACAATATAAAAAATCATCTCTTGATTTAGAAAAATTATGTTTTTTTAAAAATTTTCAGCTGTTCATATGCTTAGAAAGAATGTAAATTCAATAAAAATGTATTTAATATTTTTAGTAGTATATTTTCATCAATAAAACTGATTTTCCTTATCAGCATGTCACTCCCAAGACTATTGGGGTCTTTAAGACAAGTCTTATCTTTCCATTAGCAAAGCTTTATGTCATGGCAATATACGGGTCATCATCATCTCATATTTTAGAAGTCCAAGTTAGTCATGTCTCTCCTTAGCATGGACCCATACAATCACAGTATGCTTTCTTTTATAAGGGTGAAGCTTATATTATATTTATACAGTCTTGCTGTATCAGTATAAAAATGATCTCTGCGAGCTTTCAAAAAGATGCTGGAAACCAAAATTTGAATATCAAATGAGCGCGTGCTTTCAAAAAGATGCTGGAAACCAAAATTTGTATATCAAATGAGCCTAGGCTACACAAAGCTAGATTGTATGACCAATGATAGGTAAAGGAAAAACATGGGCGTAGTTTCTTACTCGGAAAATATAAAGGAGAACAGACTGAGATGGTATGGAGATGTGCAGGGACTCTAACATAAACCGGTCGATCTCGAAATAGTGTCAAAGAAATAGAGGTGGGTCGGAATTCTCAAAGGATAAGAAATTGACATTGTCAGACATGCCCAAAATCAAACCACCTGGAAGGATAGGACTTGTCTTAAAGGCCCCAACTAGTTTTGGGTTCAACATGATAAAGAAGTTCTATTGAAGAGATAATAAATTTTAATACTTTTAATTGAATTAAATTTGCATTCTAAGCTTATGAGTAGGTGTAATTTCAAAAAATTGGGATCGGGTCTGGCACCAGTTTTGATAAAAGAATTGTATCCGGCACATCTATTACTAAAATTATTTACAATTATATCATTCTAAAAATATATTTTGCCAAAATATATAAAATTTGATATTGTGTAAAAAATGATAATTTATAGTTATAGGATTGATTACCCAGATTTCCCCAAATGGGATAAGAAATTTGGAGAGGGGAGGGGAGTGCTTTGTTCCCTTATTTTTTTTGTTTTCCTGGCCATAAGCCAGGTTAAACTTATAGTAAAAAAATATTTATTAAGATAAATCCTTCTTTACCCAATAGAAATATCTGAAAAGAAGTGGTCTATATATCTGTCAAATTATTATTATTATAAATATCTCAAATTCAAATACCAATTTTCACAGGTATTAAACGATAATTTAATTTTTTTTAAATAAAAGAATTTTTAGTTTTTTTAAAAAAAAGCATGCCTGAGAACGATGGTATTGTTCCAGAACCAGATAAAGATGAAGGTGCATTTACGGATCATCAGAATTCAAAACCTATCAATATCGATGATATGCAAATAAACGGCAAAGTTTATGGTAAACTTCCCAATAAACTGCACACTATAGATGAGGATTTATTTAACATTTGTAAATTCATTTTTATTTCATTTATAATAAACGGTGAGTGGGACAGGGGGAGCTATATCTATTTATAACTAAAAAACACCGGTGCACGCTTTAATTCTTTTATTAGTGATGAATCACATCTATGTAACTAGCGAGTGTAAATAAAGAAGGAATGTATAATTTATTTAACCTTTTCTAATTTTTTTAATTAGTTCCCGTACCAAACGATTCCGTTAAAAATGGCTTTCTAGATCGCGAAAAATTATATTCTCGATTAAAATGTATCATTCCTCCTAGACACAGGTGAATATTTTAAGTTTTTATTAATTTCAAATTAAAAAAATTATAAGAATAAAATACAAATGTTTCAGAGCAGAAAAAAAAGTCATCCTTGTCAATTGATGGCGAGGTGTCTCCAAATAATTTATAATTGTAGCATATGATTTCAAAATTTATTTGTTTGATCGAGAAGGCCATCAAATTGTTGGTGACTCATGACCATCTCAATAATGATTGAAACTTAACATGTTAGTAATTTATGGTTGTAAATTTTCATAAAATAAAAATTGTAGAGTAATAGCCTAACCAGATCCATCGATATACCCATTCAAAGTTGAAAATCGCGCAATGCGTCATTTCATTACATCTTGTTTTTTAAAAAAATACTTAAGATTGACTTGCAAATTTTATATAGCCCTTTTTACATTGGAAAATATCAAAAAAAAATTTCCTTATTTTCGGTAAAAATAAAAAATTAAGATTATTAAGAAGGGATTTTTTTGGATGTTGATATTCTCTAAGAATTTTTATTACCTTTATATTAAACTGTTTAATCAAATATCTAGCCATTTTTGTTTTTTTAAATTTTATTAAAATTTTTATTATTTTATAAATAACAATATAATATAGATGGCGTTTAATATATATTAAACAAAAAATTATATTGATATGAAAATAGAAACATCCATTGAGTGTAACCAATATGATGTCCTGAGAGCATATGAAAGCAGGCAGCTCATACAGATATTATTATTAAGACGCTATATTGTAAAATAAACATATTTTAAAATTTTATATACAAACTATTATAAAAAAATCTCTTACCTTTATCGTATTCCATTTTGCGTTAATTAATAGAATTTCCTGAGGCTATAATTTGTAGGTATATCCTGTTGCTGTTGTGGATCAACTATCGTTTTATTTGATGTCATTTGTGGGGTAAAAGAAGGATATGATGGTCCGTGGGGATATGAAAAGAAATATATCACTCAGTAATTTTATTCTTTTTTTCTGTGGCTAACCACAAAAATCGTCATAAATACATGTGATCGCTCTTTTTATTTAGGACCACGGCCTGGACTAGTCTTTTTTTTAAACATTTCATGACAAGTTTGGTGGTTAGCCATAGTACTAAAAAAGGAATGAAATTACTGAGGGATATATATTTCTTTTTTGCATCCCCGTGGATAATCTTATCTTTCTCTTACCCCAGAGGTGACATCAAATAATAACGATAGTATATTCCACAACATCGACCTATAAATAAGGTCGCTTAAATTCTATTTATAAGCTTGAAATGGAATACAATAAAGATGAGAGATATTTTTATAAAATTTTTATGTTTAATGATCATATCTATATGGGCTGCCTGCTTAAACATCGCCTCATTACACTCAATGGAGTTTTTATTTTAATACCAATACAATACATATTTTTGTTGAACATATTATTATATAATAATTTAAATATAACGTCATCTATATTATATATTTTTTTATAAAAATTCAAAAAACAAAAATGGCCCTCGAGATTTTTGATTAAACAGTTTAATATAAAAAGAATATCAACACCCAAAAACCCCTCTTAATAATGTTATATTTTTATATTTAGCGGAAATATGCAGACACTTGGAATTTTTTAATTTTTTTTTATATTTTCCAATGTAAAATTTTAAGGGCTATAATGAGTATTTCTATGTTAAGTATTTTCTTAAAAAATAAGATTTTGATTTTACTAAAATATACAGCATAGATAACTATCATGCCAAGTTTCATTCATTTTAATCTCGCTATTTTGGTCGATTTAACAGCAATGACCATCATACTACAGACAACCAGTGCGGTAAATATACTATCTGGAAAAATTATCTTTCGGCAATACATACATTTATTTGAGTGTGAATATTCTGTTTTTAGCTAAGTGTAAATATATTGGGATTTTTTATATCTGTTCCTAAATGATCATTATTATTATTATAGGAGATGACAAGATACTGATGCGTGTATAATCTTAGTACATGTGTTTGCATATATCCCAGGGAATTAGAGTATTTTCAAAGGTCGCGAATTATATGTGTTTCGGGGGGGGGGGGGGTGGCGAATGTAAAGGCATAACTTCGGCTCTAAATATTTAATTTTGATTTTTGATCATTTTATTTATTGTTGTTTGCCTTTAACAAAAAGATATTGGAGCAGTTCTCTCTTCAATAAATAAGTAATTTTTAAATGATAGACCTATCTCCATATTCGAATACAATTTTTAATTTTTCTCATGTCACGAATCATTAAATAGTTTCAGTTTGGGCTACTTATAAATATAATGCTAAATAAATTCTATTGTTTGTTTTTGATCATAATTGTTCTGGAATTATGTGACAGGATTTATAAAAGGTATTTCTTAACCATTTATATATTTAATATCTACCCTTGGGAAGTTTATAAATGGTGTAAGGACTGTTTCGCCTGATGTAGTAAATGGGGACGAATGCTTTGACCCTGGTGAAGATTTTTTTTATTCAGTTAATAATAGTTGATGAATATTAAATTAATAAATCTCTCCATCCCCTATGGGACTTAATATACTCAGAAAAGAGTGTTGGAAATTATTATTTATGTTCCCTTTTGTTTTTGATTCATACTTATAAAATTGTCATGAATGATAATTTAACTTCTTTTTTTTAAAAATATTTTATTATAAATATTTTTTTATTCACTTATATTTTATATATAATATATTTCTATGAAATATGCTATATTTATTAACATATATTGTTCTATATTATGTTCCTTATTAATCTACCTCTTTCTTTTCTTTTCTTTTCTTTTCTTTTCTTTTTCTTTTCTTTTCTTTTCTTTTCTTTTCTTTTCTTTTCTTTTCTTTTCTTTTCTTTTCTTTTCTTTTCTTTTCTTTTCTTTTCTTTTCTTTTCTTTTCTTTTCTTTTCTTTTCTTTTCTTTTCTTTTCTTTTCTTTTCTTTTCTTTTCTTTTCTTTTCTTTTCTTTTCTTTTCTTTTCTTTTCTTTTCTTTTCTTTTCTTTTCTTTTCTTTTCTTTTCTTTTTCTTTTCTTTTCTTTTCTTTTCTTTTCTTTTCTTTTCTTTTCTTTTCTTTTCTTTTCTTTTCTTTTCTTTTCTTTTCTTTTCTTTTCTTTTCTTTTCTTTTCTTTTCTTTTCTTTTCTTTTCTTTTCTTTTCTTTTCTTTTCTTTTCTTTTCTTTTCTTTTCTTTTCTTTTCTTTTCTTTTCTTTTCTTTTCTTTTCTTTTCTTTTCTTTTCTTTTCTTTTCTTTTCTTTTCTTTTCTTTTCTTTTCTTTTCTTTTCTTTTCTTTTCTTTTCTTTTCTTTTCTTTTCTTTTCTTTTCTTTTCTTTTCTTTTCTTTTCTTTTCTTTTCTTTTCTTTTCTTTTCTTTTCTTTTCTTTTCTTTTCTTTTCTTTTCTTTTCTTTCTTTTCTTTTCTTTTATTTTCTTTTCTTTTATTTTTTTATATTATCTATTTATATACTCAGATATGTTCCAACAGTTAAAGTTACCAATTTTTGTTGTCATTGCCAAAAACCTATGTGGATAGGGCTAAAGTGTAAGATTTGCAAGTATTAAAATTTTATTTTTTTCCCTACTCTATAGTATTTTGAAGAAAAGAAGAGAGAGTGGAACATTTTAAAGTTAACTATAGTAATAATATAAAATAGATGTATTATAAGTAATTAGGTATCGTTTGTATTGCATATGAAATTATCATAATCTTGATTGATTTAATTTTAATTAGTGCCCTTTTCACCTGATCAGTTCAGTTTAGTTTTAGATTTTTAGCCAAAAAGAAAAAACAAGATTTTTAAAAATTTTCCATGATCTTATTTATAGAATAAAATGTCACTCAAAATGCGCCGAAAATCTGACTAAGTTTTGCTCTATAGAATCTATCATGCTCAACAATACGGACCCCACACGGAACTGGTCGCTATTCTCTTTTATAAATAACAACAGTATCTTACCCCATTCCAATACAAATAATAGTATCCCGAAAAATTCATCCTACGTGTTTATGAAAGAGCTCACTCAGTGTGATTTAAGAAAATCGGCTTCCTCATCGTGCATTCTACCATTTTTGCTTGGGCAGCATCACAACCAGTCTTCATTCTCCAAGAGGGAGCGTAGGCGATCTAAGGACGATATCGAGGTCAGCTACAATGATATTCCCATAAAGAGTCCCACACCACTGGATATTAATCGTGGTAATGATTAATTATTCTTTTTTTATTCGTTTTTATGTTATAAAGTGAAACTAGGAGTTGAAAGAAATCACGATTTTTAAACAATTTAAATCAAGCGATTTATAAAAATAAGAATCTTTGATTTAAATCACATTTTTTAAGGTTCAATTAAATATAATGATTAAACAAAATGTAACTGAAAATCGATATTTCATTAATAATAACTATAGATGGGTAATTACTATATTTTTAGCCATTTAAACCAATTTTTAGCTGGCTAAAAAATAGGCTAAACCAAGTTTTTAGCCAAAAACTATCACTTTGGCCAAGCTGTTTTTCAGATAGCAGCTTAAATTTGAAAGAAACTAATATAAATTAAAACGTTAACGGGACTTTCTCCAACAGGCACCTGAAATTTCATCTTAAGTAACCGATATTTAGCCATTACCCAACTATAATAATAACATATTATATAACCAACTGCTATACTATATTATATATTTTTTTCTGTTTATTTTAGCATAGTGTATTAAAAGAAAATTGTTATTTATTTACTACTTGATATCTATTTCATGATTGGCATCGTTTTTTTAAAAAAATATTATTGTCTAGTTTTGATATTTATTTAATTTTAAAATTTCATAAATTTCATCAATGATAGTTTACCTTGGGAGCAGAACTAATAATTTTAGCAGATCCGTAACCTCTAAAACAATATTTTTTTAACTTTTATTAAATTTTAGGAATCTTAAAGATTTATTTACACCTATAACTCAAACCTAAATTAGAATTAGGTCTTCACTTATTATTTGAATATCATCGCCATCAGTCTAACTCTGATCTTGAGATGTAAATTAGAGGTCTGCAAGGTCCTACCTGTTAATAATTTTGCACAAGTTGCCAGACCCATTGAATTTTTTGTCCGGCTCAGCCTAAATTTACGAAAAATTAGGCTGGACTCGTTAAAATTTTGATAAAAGTCTACCAAGAGCCAAATTTTTTTGTACGAATTTTCGCGCCACCAAATTTTATATGTATATCTAATTTTTTCCCAATGTTATTTAAGGCTCTTATATCTCTCCTCTGGCTATCTATTTCTACAACTGTTTTATAAATAATTATGTCTGATATTTGTTTATACAAAATAATTAACATATTATAATTTATTTTTAAATAGTAAATCGAAATATTAGCTTGAAATTCAGAAAAATATATCAAAATTTTAATGTCATGGGCTGTATTAAAATTTTATGAAAAATTAGAGATTTGCGATAATCTTCCTGATTTTTTTATAGAAATTGTCAAGCCCTGCTCTGCCTTAGATTTTTTATGTACGACTTGCTCGGCCTGTTATGATATTTTTTCTGGCTAGATCTTGCAGATCTCATGTAGATTAATTTATGATTTTGCACACTACTCGATTCTTTTTTTTTAAACTCTAAAACCACATCAAAATATCCTTTCTACAACAAGTCAATATAAATTAGAGACATGCACACCTAGAATCCGACAAGGCCTATGACTGAAAATTGGTACCATTTTAAAGAATCTGGAAATTTTTTTAAAAATTACAATTCAGGCTATTCCGGGGGTTGAAAATTAAAATTATGAGTGAACCAACTGAAACAATTTGAAAATACAGCTTAAGTTATTTAAAATTCCGGGCTGAGTTGAAAAATGATTAAAAATAATCCGTGCCAGCCCAAAAAATTTATTGGGACTTCAAAATAAAAAAAAATTCCGAATCCGAGATGGCTAGAAATTTTGACCTCTGCAGGTCTCTGCTCTGTTATGAATGATTACGAATTTGTAGTAAAATTTTATGAAAGATATTTTTAAATAAAGCCTATTTATATCCTTAATTGAGTGAGTTGTAATAAATAATTTCGTACTCAAATTTTTATAAAATTATTAAAACTCAAAAAGGTACAATTTTATTAATATTAATTAAAACAGATTTAATAAGATGATGGTACAATGCAATGTTCTCCTTCATCTAATCTTATTTAAAAATTTATATGACTCCTGATATAGCTGGGAAAGGTGGCCCATGTGACACCACTTATTTTTTTTAAAAATTTAAAGTATATTTTATTTATAAGGATAAAAAGAAAAATAAAACTTTTCACTAGGGGTGTACCGATACCACTTTTTGGAGGCCGATCCGATCCGATATTAAATTGATATCGCCCTATTACCGATCCGTTATCATATCTAATTTTGTATTCTGTAAAGATACCAATGGGTTTGATTTATAATATACTTTTTATTAGTATAACAGTATAACTTCTATGATCTAATACCAGTGATCAGTTATAGTTTATATGTAATTCAATTGCAATTCTAAAAGTATATAAAATATTATTATTGTTAAATTACTTTTATATAATAAGTAATAACATTAATCTATATACATAATAAGTAATAAACAAATATATTATGAAATTTGAAATAAATATTTAAAATAATATTTAACATTAATATATCGAAGATTTCTTTTTAGATTTATCAGAGATCAGCCTGCAACGATGGCAACTTTCAATATCACCAGCTTCACTAAAAATAGATTCTGAAGAGATTATCTCTCACTTTTATAAATAGAATGTTCAAAAAACTAACAATATGGCAGAATGTTTAGTAATTAATTATTATTATTAAAAAAATAAACATAAAAATGGATTTCGTATGATTTTAGATAAAACTTTTTTTAAAAATTTTATAACATTTTATTTTTGTTAAAGACGCCATTTTACATCGGATCGGATCGGGAAATTTTATAATATTGGTCGATGACCGATATTTTAAAATGGGTAAAATATTGGCCCGATCCGATCCGATAAAAATATCGGTACATCCCTACTTTTCACTATATAAAAAAGGTTTTGACCTGTTTTTTTTACTTGCAACAAAAATGGGATTTGTATTTCAATAAAAAATATTCCATTTCGATTTAATAGGGGATTCGGAGCATTCTGGGAAAATTATTATATTGCGAATATATATCTGAGCCTTTCAAAAAAAAATATTTGAATTTTTTGCCCAAATTATAATGGAACCACTTGAATGTTACTTTGTTGCTAAAAAATTTATCAAATAGCCATATAGCATTATAAGAATAATTTGAACGGTTCGCGCATTATGCCACCAGCATGATCCTATTTTTTTTTTCATTTGATTGAAGTATATTATTTTGACTTTTGAGTTCAAGAATCACCTGAAATTGCTTGATATAAAAACGACATTCCAAATTTACTAAAAATAATGATTACTTTAAATTTGAAAAGATAATTGGCATAAGAAACTACAAGGAAAATTCTTGAATTTTATAAAAAGATTTGGTGATAATTTATAGTAATTCAGATGTTCTACAAGTAATAACTCTTATATTTGACACAATCTCCGTTGAAATATTAAAAAAATAAAAAAATTGTTTATTCCTCATTTATAAGTTTAATAAAAATATATATTTTGCTATTTGACCACTAGAAGAATTTGTCTATATAGTATTATTCAATGTCGATTATAACTGGCTTAAATCAAACCATTCACTTCCATTTAATATTCATAAAATGTCACTCACACTTTAATAACTACAATTTTTTATAATGTTCATTACGCAGTGATTTGTCCCGAAATATCTTCTTCGCTTTCAACGACTTCCTCTCAAATTTCCTCTTCTCCTCCGCCATCTTCAACTTTTCCGTCATCGGCGGCCGTTTATTCCCTGTACTCTCAATCACAATTCAAGGGTACGCCTTCGACGAATAATTTTGGCTTAAAAAATAATTAGTTGATATTCAATGTTCGTGAGATTTAAATATTATTGACCAAGCAAATATACAAATGAATACTTTTTTTTCACTCTTAATTTGAACACCTAAGATTTGACTTTATCACAGTTAAATTAAAAAAAGGGCTAATAAAACCTTTCAAAATGAGCGGATTTATTTTTAAACTTTTGTATCCCCATATAAATCATTACAAAAAGATAAAAACAAAGCTCCGCCATCTGTTTCCATATTTAATTACTACACTTCTAGCGATAATTGTAATCAGACTTCAGTCAACTATCCGGAAACACCTAGCGATTATTACAATTTCTCGCCTACTTCCTTAGCACTCAAGACCACTTCAACCAAAGCTTTCAAAGATCAAGTTAAAATAAAAAAATTTTTTAATACTATGCTTTGAGTCACAACCGCCCAAAATTATTTTTCTTGATATTCATGTGTCCAGCATCATTGCCTGATTTTTTTAATAAAGAGTTAAGATTTGGTGGGATGTTTTTTAGTTTTAATTTCAAAAGTCAGTTCTTCTCATAATTGTAAATTGAAAGATGGCTTATCCTAGATTTTCTAAACATTCATTAAAATATTATCTGGCCAGATCAGATAGATGGATATAAATAATTATAAGAACGAAAGAAAATTTTGATCATAATGTGTAAACCTAAAGCAACATTTATCTCGTATTTTACAATACATTTATAGTTTGATCTTCTAAACACAAGCGTGATTAGCCAAGAATCTTCCTTAGAAGAACGGCTCCTTTCTCCTCAAAGCGGAAATACTAGCGGAGAAAACGGTTACATTAAAGATAAAGATAGAAAAATTAAAAATCTCAAACATCATTGGACGAAATCTGTAAATTTTTTTGATCACCATATTTTATTTTATTAGATATGATAAATATCTGACAATGCCTTAATCCAGGAATGTTCATAACTAGGAGATTTTTATTGGACTAAAAATATTTGAATTAACTAATATGATGTTGACGATAAGATAAACAATATTCAATGGGAATTTAGATAAAATTACATAATTATAGGTAATTAGACCCAAATTAAGGAGAGGGGAGAGGTTGTACCAAAGGGTTCCATCTTTTTTATCTAAAATAATTTTTAATTGTTTAAATCGGGCTGCTGATATTTCTAACAAAGGGGCATAATCTTCCTCTACCCCCTCCCCCCCCCCTTTCTTTTGTAGTTACATTATTGAGGGAAATTTTCCATAGTTTTTTAAAATTAAAATCCGAACTGTAATAAATATTCAAAGTAAACCTATTCACCGCCATGCCTAAACTTTTGGCGGCCCCTTAAGAAACATTATATTTCTAAGCTTATTTATTAACTTTTCTCATTGAGAACTAAAAATACTTTATTAAATTTTAATCATAAATGAATGACGCACATTGTAAAATGATTATAATGATAGACTAAAATATTGCGATTTTATTTATCCTCCTCAATTTTTTGTTTGCAAAAGAGTTTATGTTAGTATAATCTAAAAATGATGCAATATAATTTCCAATTGAAATTAATGAGAGGTCAACAAGTCGGTCTTGTGCCATGCAGGATCGTAGATAAGTTTTAATTAATTTGAGCTATGAGAAGCTGCTTTCTGAGAATGCCACTGTAATTGGAATGATTGGAATACTCATTAATACATTGGATATATTTGGTAAAATTTCATTTAACCTAGTGTTAATATACCGCAGAATTTCAAATGGAGTTTTTAATTCAATTGCTAGATTTTGCGGATTTATATCGTATTCTAACGTATCCTGATCTGTAAATATTTAATTGACAACATTCTTTTAGCTCTCTTCCAGGCGTATTTATCAATTCTGTTATATGTGTATCGATTCAAAATGATCTATAAAAAGTTTTAAGGCTATGTTCTAGGTCGGCTTAATTTGGATACTTTCCTTTTTTGTATAGTCTAAAGAGTATTTGATCAAGGATATCCTTATTTTTCGTATTTTATTTTCGTTTTTTGGTCGTTTTTTTTTCCATTTCTTTTCTTTCTTTTTTTTTTGTTTTTTTCATTTATTTTTAAAAAAATTTTATTTTGCTTTTTTGATTATTTAGCCGATACTTAAAATATAGATAGATAGCCAGCTATCATGTATTAAGCCGACCTAAGACACAGCCTTACTGCTGGAAACGTTCCTCCAACAAATTTAATGCTTGATCTAGTAATATATCGAAAAATCATATTTTTTTGAAGATCAAATATAGGCATGTCTTCTTCATAAAAAATTGTTTTTTTACATTCCATCTACGAATTAATTTTATTGAAAAAAGGACTGTCTTCTAAACTCATTTCCAATTCCTTCGCATCTTTCACTGAGTCAAGAGAATTCTGAAAGTTGTTTTCCTTAAAGGATCTAAAAAATCTTGCATAATTTTTCATGTGTAATGGCTCTTTCTAATTCAGTACATTTAATAGTTGAATCTAAATCTAAATAGAATAATAACTTAATCAAGATTAAAATATTTTAATGCCCACCTGAAAGATATATGTATTAAACGAAAACTATAGTGCAAACTTTTTTTATTTTATAATAGACTAATCAAAATGCCTCATAGCTATTACAACTCAAACAGGACATTTATGTGAAAATAGACCAAATATTTATCAAAATAATCCATTAATAGAAATCATTTTTTAAATTTATTATCTCTTTTACTTAGTGATTATCTTATTTCTTTGCCAATAGAAAATTTAATTAAATTGTTTTTAAAGATTATTAAAATAAAAAAAATCAAATTTCTTAACTAAAATAAAATAAAAAAGAATTTGTTATAATACATATGGCTACACATGCCAAACCATTTTTTGAAGATCGTACTTTGATTTTTTACAAAAAAAGTATTATGTTAGCCTCAATGTGTTATTTTTTCAACTTTAAAACATTTTTTGAGCGGGTTTTTAAAAATTTGATTTTACCAAATCGTGTTTGGAATACCTACCCTATGAATTTCACACAATCTTTCCTTGGACTTTTAAGCTTACTATAATTTATATTAGATTCTTCATATTTTCTTTTATATAAATTATAAATGACTCATAGGTTAACAGCAAAATTATCTACAATTCATAAGATAGAAATTCCAAACATGATAGAATATATTTCTGGTAAAATCCCATTAAATTTAAAGATACGCGCTCAAAAAATGATTTAAAGTTGTAAAAATAACACTTTCACATTGACGTTAACATATTCAAAAATTCTTATTTTTGATGAGGCTAAAAATAATTAAGTAAAATTATAAAATTTGGCGGCACCTAAAATGATCGAATTTCCGTTTGCACGGCCCTGAGCCTTTTATTGAACACTATAAATGTCGACCAACTTTCAACAATGATGATTGATTTAATTTAGATCGTCGCATTTTACAAAAACACGGTCATTAAATATTTTTTTTGGTATTTAATTCTATAGTTTCCAAGTTCATTGAAAGAGTGGAACATCCCTTTTGATCAGATCGAAATAGGCGAACCAATAGGAACTGGTTGGCAGGCCAAAGTATATAGGTATATTTACTTAAATTTAAAAAGGAAAGAAAGAATGTACTAAATTATATCCCATTAATTTTTTTATTAAATTTATCAGAGGATATTGGCACGGAAAAGTCGCGATCAAAATACTCAACGTCGACGAATCGTATCTCGACCTTTCCCCCTCTAAAAAATCGATCATAAATAAATCCGAAGAAGAATCTAATGACGTCTCAGACTTTAAAAAAGATACTAACCTATCAAATGCTACGAAGAATACTAATAATAAAGACGAAAATACTTTAGAAAATTTATCTTATAAGTTTGGAGATAACATAAATGGTGCCAGCCCCCATATACCCAGAAATCCGGAGTATGATTATAAAAATTCCGAAAATTCACGTGTCCATAAAAACATATTTCACCAGAAACTGTCAGATCATCTAAAAGAAAATGGAATTAAATTCGACAATAAACCGGTCGTAGATCTCGAAAAAATGCTAATGTATCGCAAGTATTTGGAGTCCTTCCGACACGAGATCAGTGTTCTGAGAAAGACTAGACATCAAAATTTGGTGTTATTTATGGGGGCTTGTATCAAGCCACCTATATTTGCTATAATCACTAGGTTTAGAAAAAGAATTTTCATTTTTATGAAGCTATAATCCATATTACTTTAAGGTTGTCAAGGTATAATCCTAGACTTGAATTAATAATAATCACAGCCATGAAAAGAAATTATATATGAGCATGTAGAAAGAGAGATTTTGAGAATATAAGAAAGTTTAGTTTTTATTAATTATCCTCTTGTGATTGTAGAATTTTTTTTATATCAATTCTAATTTGAATTATATAATTATTTAATAATTGGTTTAAATTTAAACTTTTGAAACTAAATTTTCTTAATTAACTTTACCTTTTTTAAAACTCTTAATTAGACCTATTAAGACTTGCCTAATTTGGGTATTTTATAACGTAAGCGCCTTACAAAATTTGGTTTGCTCTTAAAATTTCGACAAATTTTTACTATATTTTTTTTAGAGTGAAACACCTATTTTTCTTGATTATTTTTTTTAAAATATTATTTTCTACATTAAAAAAAAGCTTATGTAAAGGAATATCTCTTTATAAGCACATTCACGCTTATGGCAACAAATTTACGTTGGAAAAAATTATTTATATAGCCACACAAATTTCTCAGGTAAATTCCAATTTTGTATTTGTGTTCAAACTAACCTGTTCACTTTCTTTATCGTTTATTTTTAATTCAATCTTGATTAATAGAATTTTTTAAAAATGTAATAGTTATAAACTGGCCTGAAAATTGTTATAATGAATTTAATTCTTTCAGCAAAAAAATTTCCTGACCAGTTATCGAAATCATATCACTTAGGTATAGAGCCTTGTGAGTTAAGCCTGGTCCCTACAGGAATTTGTTTTATTAATTTTGAGCAAAAATTGGTGTTCGAAACACTAGTTCACACGGAATCAATTCATCATGATTTGGAAGCATTGACTATTTGTATATTTTAAATTTTTAAATTATGACCTTTGCTTTTAATGTTGTATTTCTTCAATATGGCTCTTTTTACACCTTGGTTTAGCATTAACCAAATTGAAACATCTATATAATCAATACCTGTATTATTATTATTATTTTATAGGGTATGGGTTACCTCCATGCTAAAGGAATTATTCATAAGGACCTCAGAAGTAAAAACGTTTTCCTGGAAAGTGGTAGAGTCGTTATATCAGATTTTGGTATATTTTGCGTTGCAAAACTATGTGATACCGGCAAAAAGTTAATTTAAATTCCCCCATCCTTTTAAAATTGTGAAAATTTTTTTAAGGGAATTTATCTCTCATCTTTGGTTTTTTATTTGTCATATAAAGAAAGAAGATCAATTAAACATTTAATTATATTTTATAGCTTCATCAATTATTTGTCAATATTTTTTATTATTACTTGAATTATCTTTATTCATATTTGTAAATTTCAAATGGATTAACTTAAATATAAAAGGCTTAGGCTCTAATTTACTCTTTTGTTTTTTTTATTCCTCTTTCCTTATTTTTTTTAAACTGAAGGCGGTCAAATTATCTTTCAATTCCTCACGGATGGCTTTACTACTTAGCCCCCGAGTTGATAAGAAGCTTGAGAGTTGCCACTTCGCTACATGACGATGACATTCATTTACCATTCACATTTGCGTCCGATGTTTTTTCCTATGGGTATCTTTTATAATATAATTCATAACTATTGATATAATAATATAATTGAAGGATACAAAAATGAATATATTGAGCAACTATTTTTGCAGGTCTGACCCAATTCAAGTCTGCTGATTTTTTTTATCTTTAAGGGAAACATTATAGTCTAGTCTATTCTGAGGAAAGTTCAATCACACTTCAGGTGAATCATTCTCAAGACGCAGGGGAGTTTACCACAGTACTGATATTAATATCGGTATCGAATCGGCAACAATATTATACTAACATTTTAATGATGGAAAATATGATAAATAACAATATTCAAGATTTTAAAGCGTTGCCTAATGAGTTTTAAATTATAACCAGAGTTTGGAACCTGGATGAAAAGTGGGTCTGGTTCAGGATATTTTTTTAAAAATGGGTTCTAAAATTTTGAATAGCAGGATGCGGTCAGTTGTGTAAATTTGAAGCGGTTTCGAAGTCTGATTCAAACTGTTAACGCGATCAAAAAAAAATTCAAAAAATTGACCCTGGAAATAAATCACATAAAATTTTAAACAGTGTATATGTTAGCGGTGATGTGTTTTTTCCGGCTATCATTTTTCTAACTTAAATTATTTTTTGAGCCCGTTTTTTTAAATTAAAAAATCTGATTGTATCGGAAATGTATTCCATCATGTTTGGAATACCTACCCTATGAATTTCAGACAATTTTGCTATGAAATTTTGAACTTAATATAAATTATTTTATATTACTTTTTCCATAGATTTTTTATATAAAATATATAAATGACATGTCAAAATTTTATATAATTCATAAGATGGTATTCTAAACCTTCTGAAATACATCTCCGGCAAAATCAGATTTTTTAATTTAAAAAATCGCGTTCTAAAAATGAGTTAAAGTTGAATAAAATAACACATTGCCGCTAACATATATAATACTTGCACTTTGATGGAACCAATTCTGTCCTATAAATTTAAAAAAAGCTTCCATTGGTTCCGGTACTTTGATTTGTTCCTGTTTCGAGGGTTCCAGGTTTTCTAGTTTTAATTGATTTATTAATCAAAGCTACCCTTTGTTTTTCTTCACTCCCATCATATCGGGAGAAAAAATTACAGGGGAACACTATGAAGAAAACCATCATGGTTTTGGGGAAAAGTGTGGTTACCATTGCACAATTATTTAAACATGTACTGGATTATAAAGTCAGATAAAAGAGACAGTACTTATAAAATTTTAAGGAGTAGTTTGGATTAATTTTAATTTATAAATGTATTGAGTGGTCGATGTTATGTAAACAAATGAATAAATTATAATAGGTAAAACAAACTGATAGACCATAAGATAATAAATAAAATCAGATCATTTTATATTATTGGAGAAGGTAATAGTGAAGCTTCATTATTTATATATTAAAATGGATGACGAGATGAAAATAATCCGTGGTTCACAAAAAAATATATCTTTCCTCCCACCAGCTATAAATAAATAGTGTATGACCAACAATAGGAGTGAAAATGGAGAGAGATATAAACCAATCAACAGAAATACATAAATAATATATTGATTTGTTTAGAAATTTACCTTAAGATTTAAAACACACGAACACATGATATTTCGACGACTATAAGATATTTATATATATATAAAATAAAAGAGACCAGTATTAAAAACTATTTTTAAACAAATACAATTAACAGGTTAAAATTACACAATTATTATTTTAATGTCAAGACAGATTTAAATTACCCAATTATTATTATGCTAAGTGTACTTGTAAAGGGAAATCCAAAATGTTGGACAGTAGAATATAAATAAATATTTCACCCTATAAAATAAAATGATGATTGTTTAATACAATGTTTAATAAGGATACAAATTAGTTAAAAATTTGAATCCTAATGGTTTTAGTCTTCATCGACAAATATCAGATCAGTATCAGCCAATAGATCAATGGACCCTAATTTTTACACCAAACCATTTTTATTGTTACTTTCAATGGGCAATAAGCCTATTTAAAATTTAAATTTAATTTTTTAAATATTATAATATTATTGATAAAAGCACAATCTTATACGAGCTAGTGACCGGTAATTGGCCTTTTTCGGATCAAACCTCCGAAAGCCTTATATGGCAACTTGGCACAGGTTTACTTGCGCCTTTCATTGCGACTACATCTTACTCATCTAATCAGCTTAAACCCGTCCGAGCATTAACTTACAATCATTGCTGGTCGTTTCAACCTCAGTTAAGACTTTCATTTGGTCAAATTAGCAAAATTCTCGAAGGTTCTAAACAAGCGGATCCCCACTCTCAAACTCCTATCCTTGGTAATGTAACTTCTAACGTTAATCATAATAATACTACTGGCATGAAAACCCAAAATCTATCATATTACCATTCCATGCATTGTAATAATAATAATAACAGTATGAATGGTAACACCGGAAATTTTAACGGGAATGGGCTTATTAAGTTTAATCATCAGCATTTAAGTCCTTTTTTTACTAATTACTCGCTGCATCATACCCCTTATAGATCTCTAGAATCAATTTTTTAAAAACTTTGGTAACCCTTCTATAATAAAAAATGCAAATATTAAAAAAAATTAGTGTTTATTTATAAAATATTGATACAATTTTTGATGTTGTCCTTATTGGATCAATTAATATATTCATTGAAAATTGCGATATTATATTTATATGATTCACATATGAGAATCTTTTTATCTATTTATCATATAATCAAAAAATAATTATTATGCTGAGAATTTTTATATTAATATATCAATAAATATAATATATAATATGTAAATGTTTATATAATATAAACATTTTATCAAATTTATAAATATGATTTATATGCTATAAATTGTTTATTTATTTATTTCATCAAATATCTTCATAATGTTGATATCTGAAATGATTAGCTCTTGTACAAACAGTAGTTATATTATTTAAGTTAATTAGAAATTACATTTTAATTTTTTCAAAATTTGGTAAGTTAATAACAGAGTTGTTAAAGTAGCGCGCTAACTTTTTTGGTAGCTATAGCTAATAGCGGCTACTTTTTTATAATTATTTAATTATTTAGCGCTTTACTTTTTGAAAGTAGCTTTTAAAAAATATAATGAAGGTAAGTGTAAACATGAATATTTAAATATAATATCATAATTAATTATAATTTTTATGATTTATTATTTAATTTTGAAATGAAAATATAATTTCAATTTGTAATTTATATTTTCATTTGTATTATAAACCTAAATCACGTGTTAATAATTTAAAATGTCATCGCCTATGGATATCCAAATCGTTGAAATGATTTAGACAATGATATTAATGAAATGGAAGATACCAGGGAAGAAAATGTTCTTAATAGCTATAATACAAATTTCCCATTCCCTAGATTTGAAAATTTTATACATTCTAATAATATTTATTTTATAAGACTGTTCATGAGTTTTAAGAAAATCGAGAAACATCTAAATAATTTTGGTATAGGCGACTCATCCAAAAAAACTAATTCAATTCAAACCAAATTAATTAATAATGCAAATGACAATATTTCTCAGAAATTGGCTGATAAAGTTATTGTTGATTTTAAAATTTATACAGTTCAGCCGATGTCCTTAGCTGATAATCCATCATTTACCATGATAATTAAAACTATTCCCTGGTACAACATTTTATGCCGCCAGACACTAATGAATAAAATATCAGATAACTTTAAAATGATGAAAGATGCTCTGATAGTAGAGTTATCAGAGATATCATATATATGTACCACGGGAGAAAGTTGAACACATAACAGAAGGTAAAAACTTATTTATATTTATAAATTGATCTGATTAAATATTTTTGAGCTAATTTGGGAATCACAGGCCATTGGCTAGACCCTAGAACTTTAAAAAGAAGATCTGTGGCATTAGCACTCAAAATGATAATGGGATGCCAGACATAAGATGCACTTGCAAATAAAATTATTGATAATCTATCTTATATTAAAAATATGTATATAAGATTAAATACGCCCTTACCCTCAAGTGCTAGTGTCTAGAGATTATTAAGGCAAAACTTATACTTTCTGATCGTCGCTCTAGACTTGGGGATGATAATATTAAAATGATTTTATTATTAAAATGCAACAAATTACCATAAATACTTATTTTTATTACATAAATTTTTTATAATCAAAACTAACTATATTTTAATATTTATAATTTTGATTTTTATATATTTACTATACAATAACATTATAAGCAAAAAATAAAAAATTTGTTTGTAAATTTTTTTTATAAAAAGTAGCTAAAGCTACTTTTAAAAAATATTAGCTAATAGCGAGCTACTTTTTTTGACAAATAGCGATAGCGGTAGCGCGCTACTTTATAAAACTTAATAAAATGAATAAGGTAGACTGATTATAATAAACACCACGCTTATTTGGTTTTATTAAAAAATGCGTCTAAATCAAACAGCTAAAATTTTAATTTGGATTTTGGTTATAAGACCTTGACTTTTAACTTTATCAAAATATTTTAAATCTCTTAAAATTTTCACAAATTGTGAATAATTAAGGTTAATAAAATTTTTTGATTCATTCGGGCGTAAAAAATTAGGTAAAATTTTTAACAAAAAAATTACAGTGACAATTATATGTTGAATAAATTAATAAAAATTAATGTGCATTATTAAATTTAGCTTCTATTAAAACAATATAACTTTTAGAAAATGAATTTTGTGTTTAACCTTTTCACTTTTTCATAAATTGTCTAATGGTGATTATAAATAAAGAAGTTTAACATTTGATTATCAATATAAAATAATATGTGAACAGGATTAAGGATAATTCAAACTAACGACCTCATAGTTAATAATTGAAAGAATTTACATTTTGGATTTTATATAAGATTATTTATCGATAAGTTAGTTATGTTTACCTTATTTCTGGCTGGCCTACTTTTTATGGTCTTAAAAACACTTTTACTAGGCATTGTGAGGAAATTTCCCACTTGTTCTTATTTTAATCGATGATTCAAGTTCTCATCAGTCTAGTGACAAAATTACGTTAGCCATCAGTTAGATTTGAAATACTTTATAAAACAATTTTTAACTTCTATATATATTTTTTTATTATTATATACACAATATAAATTTTTTAAAGATTTTACAACACACACAAATATAAAAGCATAGGTATATTTATAAATATATTAGTAAATAAAATTAAAATGATTCACGAAAAATGAGGACACATTTTATGTTTTTTACGTGTAATATTGTTCGAAATTACATATAACAAATAATTTTTTCCCTCGTAATATTTAGTAAGGCGATAAATTAAAATTCTTTATAATTGTAACATTTTTTTATGACCATATACATTTCACTATTTATTTTTATGATTTGCATATAAGCTAACGTATAAATGCTCGTTTTTATTCGAAATATTTTTCAGGTTATAGAACTAATATAATCACAAATTTAAGGGAACTTCGGGATCTGCTTGGATAACGACTTACACGCGATGATAACAACTAATTCACTAAGGATACTTTTATTTTTTTCCTTGAGAACGGACTGCAAAATTATGTTGATAAAAACGTTTTGTGTTGAATGTGAATATTGTCGATCGAAATTATTAGGTTCATTGGGAATGTTTTTAAATTAAATACAGACTGGTTTGTCTAATCATGCGTCGCGGATTTTTAAAAAACCAACTTAAGCCACGATCCATGAAAGTTTAATTAATACGTTAAGGGATAATATATGTATGTCTTTGACTATAATCACTTTTTTTCTTGGCACTTATATAATTGAATTTTGTAAAGATTAGTGGTTAACTAAAATTGCCACAAGGTAAAATTTATTTTCCTTCATTCATTTCCGCGAAGACATCGATTAGTTGCTTCAGATGGAATAAAGTCTGAAATTTTTTGATTTTAGAAAAATGGAAATATACTCTGATCAAATAATATATGAAAAAAAATCAAGTCTCATTTTTGTGGTAAATGAATTAGTAAAACCTATTCATTTTATAGTTAACCTTCCATCGATCATGGGGACACAAAATGTAAAAACACTATTTTTTTACATTTGTAAGTTGAACTTATGATGCAAGAAATCTCTTTATACATTTCTCAGACGACAGTGGCTAATATTATAAAAATTGGTATTTTATCAACTAAAAAAAGTTTAAAGTTAGATTGTTGAATAAATCAATAAATTTATTAAAGTACATATCTATTTTTACAATTTAAATCATATCTTATTAGCAACTCCTTGCAGTTAATAAAGATGTGTGTTCGGTTAGTTTACTAGACCCCAATATATAAATATAAAAGAAATGTAGCCATAGGCTTAACACCAAAACCTCGGAGCCCAAAAAGTATGGGGGTTACGATTAATTGTCCTATAATTTAACAAAATAAAGGTAAAAAGGAAAAAGTTTTACAAATATTTTTAAAGGCACGTTCTTAATGCACCCAAAATTAGTGTTTTATGGCAAATGGAATATTAGAAATGTACAGCCAGTGAAATAAAATTTAGTAATTCACTAAAGCAAGTATATATAATATTAATATTATTAAACTCATAGTGGAGTAAAATATTATATTTATTAGAATTAGCCCAAGGAAGATAAATATATCACTGAATCCACAGGATAAAAAACTAGATATTAAGTAGGATAATATTACTAGAGTGCAAGCTAAGACTTTTTTTAAAAAGATGCAAATCATAAAACATCCGCACATTTCATTCAAACATCACGAAAGTTTATTACTCATGGTAAACAAACTAGTTAATATGTAATATTATTTATTAGCGTGCAAGGATAAGTTGCCTATGTGTATATTTTGACTCACTTATATATTTTTAAGAACACAACGCTTAGAATTTGGGCTGTATTCTGTACTACAGACATTCACCTTAGTATAGTATAAATTATGACTCACCATCTTTAATAACGAGGGCAGAAATGCTTTAAAAAATGTCATTGATGTTAATCATTAATTTCAAAATATTTGCAAAAATGGATTATTAAAATTTTAAAAGTAATTTATAGACATGAGAAAAAGGTATAAAAATAAAAAGTTCCGCGAGGAGTATGTTAAATACTTAAGAATAGTTTCAAATATTTATGAATAATTTAGAATATTTTATGAATAATTTAAAATATTTACAAATAATTTCGAATATTAACAAATTATTTCTGATAATGAGGATATTTGAAATTACAAATAATTCTATTTAAAAATAAATTATTCGACAGATGATATATTTTGCTTAGTTGTGTTGGATTCAAATTTTTGAATCAAATAAGTTTCTCGTATTTGTATAATACTAATCATAACGAATTGTTTTTGGTATACTTGAAATAAATGTGAGGTTCATCAACATATATTGATATAAATCTTTACATATAAAAAATTAAATTGAAGCATAAAATTTGAAATAACTGTTAAAAATAAAAAATAATATATAGTTAATTAAAATTAATAATCACATCATATAATTTTATGACTGTCTCGTGTGTAAATTTGTAATTTTTCTTAGTGAGAATAAGTTAGACTATTATTTAAAACACACATATAACATGTATCTATGATATATTGAAATTTAAAAAGTATCGCCAATACCGTTTGATGCAAAAAGACATAACGAATATTGTATCATCGATACTGTATCACGATGTTTCAACTATGATATGATATCCCCATTATTTTGAATTTAAACAGAAAATTGTTAAAAAAAAGGTAATAGGGATATATCGATGACATAAACAGACTCAAGTACTTTTTCTGATAAAAAATCTAATATATTTATAATGTTATCATATCATGTTCCATCATTATACAATTTATATGCAAATACAGGATGGTTTAAATTTTCGTTTGATATAAAATTTATGTATTTAAACAAATATAAATCTTCACCCAAATATAGGATGGAAAAACAATGACAGTGTCGTCCCTAAAATATATTTGCTACCATACTTTTTAAATGGGCTTAAAAAATATGTACCACATTTTAACCTTTTATTTTACTTCTCAACAAATTCTTAAAATATTTAGTTTATATAACACATTAGTAATGGTCACGAGGACACTGTCTTTAAGATCGATCTAACCCGTAGTCCTGATAAAAAGACCGGTTCAGGACCGATCTTTTTTTTTTGATATTTTAAAAATATTTTTGCTTTTACCTAATTTAATTTTTGTTTATTGGGAAAGTAAAATGCTTCTTTGAAAAACTATGGTTTTGATATGGTAAAATAAAAATGAATTAAAAATTCACAAAAGCTAAAATAACCTCTAGAAAAATGACAAAATAAAATATACAAAAAAAATAGGTAAGAAATTTATATTAATTGAATAATAACAAATTTAACTATTAATCTGCCTAGATCGTAAAAAATCCCCAAAAAAGATTGGTCCAATCTAAGGCATATAGGAATGCCGTTGACCTACACTATAACCGAATAAAATAGTTAATTTAGATGGAATTGAAAATTAAGTAATACAGTGATAATATTAAAAAGAGATGTATGATAAAGTATAAATGTATTAATTCTAGGCTAAATTTTGTTTCTTTTTTCGATATGTCCAAGTTAAAATCTAACACCCCTCATTTGGAAATATCGTAATAAGTTCAAATTTCATGACACCAAAAGTTACGAGATTTGGACTGATGGTACATTTTTAAAGATTTTACAACGTGACAGCCTAATAGAACACTTATTTTTAGCAAAAATATATATGTAAGGCCCTGGGATATTATAGGGGAGACTGGGGTCAAATGGAATGGATTTTGGGAAAGGTTCATAGAATTAGAAGCAACCAAAATTAAATTTATGATCTCATCTATGCAATACAAATTATGAAAAATTTCAATATTTTTCGTTTTTTTAATGTCTGAATTTTGATATTGTCAAAAATGTAGAGTCATTGGAACAAGTCAGGGTAGGTTGGGACACAGACCAAGGCACATTGTAAGGCCAAAATTTTTTACATAAATTTTTGATCTAATAACAGATATTTTGAATTTAAAACACATAAATGATAATTTTACAGTACAAATATAATTTATTAATAAACAAAATAACTTCACACAAATTTTATGACAATAATAAATATCAATGGAGTACAATTTCCGATAGGGAATATATCTTATTAGAAAATGCCTTGATGCTTTTTAATGTATATTATATAAATCTTATGTTTTCTATAAACTATAAAAGTAAAGATTGCATTAGTATTTGATTATATTTTTGTATGTATATAAATAAAATACAACTATTAGGAATATTTCATGAAATCTTTATTAATAATAATATGCAGTAGATATGTAAATTAAACTAATTATTAAGGCAATCATTGTTTCACTACTCACTACATTACACAAATTCGACTGTATCAGTTATTTTATTATTTCATAATTGAATTAAAAGATTATTTTGCTATATTTTCTATGTAAGGTATAATGTAACTACATAAATTTGATTGTATCCAATGTTCATCTAAAAAGTCAGATACAAATAGAATTTTACTAATAATTACATTTTATTTTTTTTAAAATATATTTTCATCACCTATATGGTTGGGTTCTTCTCTATAATATCATGGGTATAAACTTTGAATATAAAATTTAAAATATGGCAGAAAATATCAATGATTGACATTTAAATGTTCCCATATGCCCTGATCTAACGTATACCCAATCTTTAATTTTGACAGATGTTAATATTAAAAATATTAATGTGCTAATATGATACATATATGTCATCTATAGAGGAGGGTCTAAGCGTTCATGTGATTTAAAAATTTTATATCCTAGTGATTTTGAGAATGCTAAATCAAAAATATGTTAAAAGAATCTTCTACAATTTAGGGCAAAAAACATTTATTAATTAAAATCATAAGCATTGGATATAATAGATATAAAATATTTTTCTCACGCATTCGTATAATAAATTATCTATATTGTGACTGAATTTTATTTTCTAAACGTTAATATTTTTAAAATAAAGTGTTCTGACGGACCCCCTGTTCTTTTCGCCTAAGCCCCAAATTAAGACATTTTTCAAAAATATTATAACACAAATATAGCAAATTAGGTTATCCACTTGAAAATTGTATCAGCGATAAAATCAATCATTTAAGTTTGTTTATTAATGTATTATTTTTGTAAAGATATAGTGGGTGGATGTTTTTTTTAGATCTGGACTATTGATTTGAAGCAAGTTTGTGATTTTGACTTTACATATTAAAGTTTCAAGAAATGAAAACTAGACGAAATTGCCATTTTACATGAATTAATTAATTAGCATTGAAGGTCATTGTTCAGATTAGATTAAAAAAGAACTGGTTTGAAACGCTGTTCTTGAAAATCCTGGTCTGGGTGGCGATAAAATCATTAAAACAAAGTTATATATATTTATTTTGGACTGTCATTGACCTAAATTCAAAAAGTCTTCAAGAAAAAGGCCTGTGCTTTAATCGGTCCACTCTGGTTTAGTCTAAGACCAATCGTTAATATTTTTAAAATAAAGTGTTCTGACGGACCCCCTGTTCTTTTCGCCTAAGCCCCAAATTAAGACATTTTTCAAAAATATTATAACACAAATATAGCAAATTAGGTTATCCACATGAAAATTGTATCAGCGATAAAATCAATCATTTAAATTTGTTTATTAATGTATTATTTTTGTAAAGATATAGTGGGTGGATGTTTTTTTTTAGATCTAGACTTTATTGATTTGAAGCAAGTTTGTGAATTTAACTTTACATATTAAAGTTTCAATAAATGAAAACTAGACGAAATTGCCATTTTACATGAATTAATTAATTAGCATTGAAGGTCATTGTTCAGATTAGATTAAAAAAGAACTGGTTTGAAACGCTGTTCTTGAAAATCCTGGTCTGGGTGGCGATAAAATCATTAAAACAAAGTTATATATATATTTATTTTGGACTGTCATAGACCTAAATTCAAAAAAGTCTTCAAGAAAAAGTCCTGTGCTTTAATCGGTCCACTCTGGTTTGGTCTAAGACCAATAAGGTTGGTCCATTCATCAATCCAGTTCAGACACTAAATCATAACAAACTATTTTTTGATTATTTTGAAATCGGACTTTCATCTTTATTTTATTGTTAAAATTAACTATAAAGAAGTTATTATTATACCCAGGCAAGTTATTGGCTTTTATACATATATATATTTTTTAACGATTTCAATTCAATTTTTAATCGATATTTATTATATTAAGACTCAATAAAAGTCAAATTGTGCTTTTTAAAAAAATATTTGCAATATTTATAAATAATTCATATTTTTTTTATAAATGGTCATCGTTAATTGATGACTTTAGTAAAAGAAAAGTGTTCAAAATTTTTCAAACTTAATAGTATGTAAATACCAATATCTATTGAAATTATTTGTCCGTCCAGACAAAAGATATAATAATGATTCTTTTATAACAAATTTTTGAAGCAGATATTTGAATAATTATATATTTTTATGTCCATGGTGTTTATTATAGTTAGGTTTTAATTTCGAAAATAAACCTTCGTAAATTACTTTTAAATAATGTTTTTATGTACTAAAATATAGTTATACTGTAAAGTATAAAAGAGTGGTGGGGTGTTTTTTAAAAAAATAAATAATTAATCTTTAAAATTGATCAAAAGAATCTTATGATAATCAAGACGAAGATACTAATACTTAAGCTGTAAGATTGTATATTTTTTAAATAAATTAATCTTTTACATTCAATAAATAAAATAACAGATCGATAAAAGCATGAAACTATATGCGGTAATGTAAAATAGAGCCATTCTGGACTGGTAAAATCTAGATTTATTTTGCCAAGACCAGCCCAATATTTGTTTAAAATTTCTAAATTCACCGAGATAGAAATTTTAAAAACTTAATATTTGCGGAAACTTATGAAGGCCCACTTTACATGCATTGCTCTAATATATAAAATATCAATCTTTTTTACCGTTTTTCTAAATAAGCAAGCAATGCCATCCTCGTCTTCACCTAATGGACAATCGTATTTGCCATCGCAAATGCTCTTTTCTTCAACGCAAACAATTCGACGGTCGCTAGTTAAACTAGGGCACGAATATTCGCCTTCATTTGAGCGGCATTCTTATTACAAATTTTAAAGAAAAAACATAGTATATGCGATTTTATTGATGTAATAATTAGATTCTTCATAAATAGCAGAACCTAAGCAACATGGTTAATAGCCAAAAATGTGTTTATTTACACTTTACATTGAATATTAAGTGAATTAATTTAACCAGTAAATAGATACTTTTTTTCATAGATACCAATCTCGGATTTGTAAATTTCTTATTATACCCAACTTACTTATAAAAACTAAATTTTATCAAATAATATGTTTACTATATTACTTTCGATTTTATGAATCGTTAAATGGTCATGGTATGGAGAACGAGGCGAATTGTTAGAAGAAACGTTGTTAGTGTAATAGTGACTTCTGACTGAACGCTTGGATATACGATGCATAACATTGTTCATAATATTGGCGAAAAATGGGGACAAGGGCGTGTCGGAGATGAGAGATGGGAGTAGGGGACTTAATGGATTAACGCGTTTTTTGTTTCGATTTGAATGTTTATCAGCATTTTTTAAAGCGACGATATTGGTATTATTTATCGAATCGGTGTTGTATTGTATTTGAAATTTCTTAGATAGATGTGAGATATCAGTATTATCATTGCTTTTATGGGTTGCGAATTGAGGTAATTGGGAATTGTATAGACTACTTCTATTGATTTGGGGGCTAGAATTGGCCCCCCTATATATTACATTGTTAAGCATTTGATGTACGCTTGTTTCGTTTGTCGAGGCGTCGGGGATAATATTGGATATGTGAGGTTTGTATTTAGATGTATTGAAGTCGTATTGTAAACGATCGAATAAATTAGGCCTGGAAGCGGACTTATTCAGTGGTATTTGTTTGAAATTGAATAAGCGTGTAGGAGATGGTTTATCGATTTGATTTAGCACGAAGGAATTATTGTTAATCGAACCTTCGGTGACTAACATTACGTTATAAGCTGTTTTAACAGATAGGTCTCTAAATCCAAGTCCTATCAAAGTATGATGAGATGAATGCTTGATGGTGGCGGTCTTATTTGAGGGGTCAATATATAAATTATTTTTAATTGATGGCTTAAGATTGTTATCTCCTACCGAACTCTCTTTTACTAAATTTGGCATAGAATTCCAACTATGAGGTGTATCGTCTTCTCCAGACATAATTTGTTTCCTCACTTTAATCTTTTTGATAAGTAATAATTTTGAATCGTTTGTCGGTCTTTTAGTCATGGGAAATGGTTCGCAAACTATTATATACATGCACAACATCGTGATCCAAGGATATAAAAAACAGTGTAGATAAATACTGATAAAATTCATCTCCCAACGCAATCAGGTGACTCTAATTGAGTTGGCCTTAAATCCCACACTTTATATAAAATAATAAATTTCAATATAACAAATTAAAATTGTAATTTTTTTTAGAAAAAATAAGTTTAAACAATAAGATTGAATATATATATCTTTTATATCTCAAGTAATGATAAAATTTCACAGATTCACTATTTTGTCGTTTATATAATACTCATTTTAAGGAAGAATTTTTTAAATATAAATTATCTGTTTTTATGACAAATGTTTTACAAATATCTTTGATTTTATTTCGCTAGTTGGGTTGCATAAAGGGATAATGATTCTCCTAGTGTATATAAATTAGTCATGTAATCTTTGAAAAAATTTAATTATAAATCCCGAAAGAATTAAAATTGAGACAAATTACATTATTATAGGATTGCAATTTTTTTAAATCCATTTCAAATTATAGAAAAATATGCCAATTAAAATGACTAAATAATAATTTGTGCTATATATATAGTAATTCGAAAAAATGTCTCACTTATAATATTCGAATATAAATAATATATTCCTTATTATAGGTTTTTAAATATTGTTACTAGTTAATTTTTACCAAATTTAAAATGAAGACAATGTAGACTAGGAGTGACCAGAAATTTTATAAAAGTTTAGTCATATTATATTACTTAGTCATATTATAATGCTGAAATGATATCCGTCCTTGTTTAGTTATGCAATTGGTTTAATTTTTAAAAAAATATATAAAATTTTACGATAAATTAATAAAATATAGAATATTAACAATAAGTGACAATGGGAAAAGTATTATAATTAATTCTCCCCTCCCCCATTAGTAAGGAACAAAAACGTAGAATTATATGATAAAATGGATGAATTAAATAGTATTTATAGATAATTTAGCTAAAAAAAAAATTAATTTGTAAGCCATGTAGTATATTTACATGTCGGAAGTTTTTCAGGGGTATCGACTTATTCAAAATTTTCTCGTATGTATTTCTGTATGTGTAGAGTACCTAGTAGAGTAGATCCGGCCAGTGAACCGAAAAATTTAATGTTATATTTTCTCCTGGTCCTTCCTTTGTGCATCATTGTTTACCACAATTATTAAATGAATTTAAAAAAATATGAAAATTTTTTTTAGAAAGTAATATTTATAACTATTCATTTTCATATCATATATAATGATAGAATAAAAAACACCATTAAATTAACAAAGTTATTGCTGAATATTTAAATTTAATGTGTAACACTAAAATATAGTAAAATGAATATTTTTTTGAGATTTCTTCCCTATAAGCTTTTTAAGAATTTCGGACCCCTGCAGGCCACGCCTTAATTTAAATTTTTTGTATTTGTGTGAACTCGGGCGGAAAAAAATAATTTTATAGGTCTCCATACGATTAATAAAAGTTGTATCTTGATGATATTAATACATTTTTTTCGGGTAATGATGTATAGCGTTGACGGTTATTGATTTTTTAAATCTGGTTTATTAAAATATTATAAAACGTCATAACTTTATCCTAATATATATAAAAGTTTTGGTGTGGCGTCGGTGGCCTAGATGGTGAGCGCTTGTATCCCTAATCGTTCTAGGTTTAAATACCGCAAGGTCAGAGTTTTTTCTGAAGCTAATTAAGTAGTTCTATGCTATGGGGTATCATATATCGGAAGCGACCGCTTAATTCCGTTTATATATTTCAGAGACCTGACCATTTACACCGCCCGGTCCTGATTTTTTAAAAATATATTATAATATTTTTTTTAATTTTTATAGCTAATGGCGATTTAAAATATTCGGTTTTAAAATATACCGCCCTGCCCGGATATCTTTAAAAATTTGTTTAGGGTATTTTAAAAAAAAATTAAGACCGGCCCAGGTATTTAAAAAAAAATTATCTTTAGACTCGACACGGGTATATTTAAAAAAAATTAAATTGATATATATTAAATATTTGGTTGAGATGTTTAAACTATTCATTTTTTAAAGATATCGAGCTAACAGTTATTAAAATTTCTCAAAAAATAAAAACTTTATTGATAAAAAATCTATAGTAAATTATTAAACAACTTTGAAAAATTGTTAATATTTTTTAAAATTTCTAGCATGGCTAAAAAATATGTTTTTTTTATCCTTTTAAATATTTTAATGTTATATAGTTTAATGGTAGCTCTGAGTTAACATGCGCTAATCTAGCTATAATTAGGATATTTTTTCTTAATATGTTCTTCATAAAAGGTGTAGACTAAAGAAAAGATTCCATTTACAATCTGTTGAAAAAATTTATCCCTATCTGTTTCAGACCACAGGAAATTATGTTATCACTTGCTAGCCACTTTGAAACAGAAGTTTTGGGACGGTAGAAGGGGGAAGAGGATGACATGAACATAATGGTTATCACTAACAGCTTATGCTCAGGCTGATAGAAAAAGTGGTTAAGAGATATAACTGGCCAACTCGGGTAAACCTAGAAATAGGTCACTAATCGAAAAAATTGAATTGATATGGATTACTGGCCTAAATCTTATTCACAAAATTGTTAATTATATTTTGCTAGTGAAAGTTCAGTTAAAAAATTTTAATTAGTTTTTGAATTTAATTAATTTATGTTAACTGATAGTACGTGTCTATTATTTTCGGTGTAATATATTAATTATAAATAATACTAACTGGGTAATACAACAAATATATAATTCCTTGACACCAACATCTTAATTAATTTAAAATATTTTATCAAATATAATTGCAGGTGCTCTGCGTTCTAACAGTGTAAATAATTTTTGAATTCTAAGATATTTTTACAAATATGTTAAGTTTTTTTTTAAAATATGTTACCTTTTTTTCGGTTTTTAAATTAACACTTTTATAATATAAAATAATATTTAAAATTTAACATTTATGCTAACTAACAATTAAGAGCACTTGAATGATTATGGCAGGTGTTTGAATTGTGTTAAATATTTAACAAATATATGATAATATATTCAAAAGAAACTTTTATTTTATGGCACGCTCTTGTGGCAATAGGTACAATATGTGATTTAGTAAGTATTAAAAAAAAATCAGAAAAAAAATATCTCAAACATAAAGACAGAGGGCAATAAAGCACCGGACAGAAATACACCAATTTTAACAATATATTTAAAATGCTTTAAAAAGATTTATTTTCGGGAAGGGTTAATTTACTTTAGAAATAAATGATTTTTTTTGTCCGGTATAATATCTTTCGGGATATTGGTCCGTCTTGGATATTTTTGTCCTATATTCAGAAATATTACATTCACTAAGATTAAATGTAATATAAAACTTGTTTTGAGCCTATTATACAACCTGACATTGTGCCATACTTAATAAATTTTGTATTTTCTGAGATTTAGTAAAGTCTTATCGATAATTATATGAAATTTTCTAATCTCATTGTATTTTTGGCTCAAATCACAGAGTTTATAAAGTATTAAATTTGGGTTTTTATTATAACATTTATTTATCTTTTTAAAAATAAAATATAACTAAGGTTGTCTTGCTCAAATTTGCAGTGTATTTAAGGGACCCATTTTTTAATGATACTGATTCCGAAGTAAAAAATGCTAATGTTGAAAAAAAGAATGTTGCGATTTTCAGTTTGATTACAAAATTCTTTCTCATTCATTTTTATGAATTCGCTCATAAATGAAACATGACCCTTAGCTCATTGTCACCCATAGGTAAAACATTGGTATATCATTTCTTCTGAATAGTATGTTTATATTAGAACTTTCATCCACTCATTCATTTAAACAACTCCCTTTGTACTATCCTCAACCAAAGGTTAAATAGTGTATTTTGATTGATTTTATTGTACAATACTAATTAGATAATTGGAAGCTAACCTTATTTAAATCCAATAATAAATGGCATTGAATTTATTTAACAAAGTTTTATTTTTGTCTACGGTTAGACAAAAAGATGAATTTTTAATGCAGATATCATTGGAAGGATCCCAAAATGAAATCCTGTATACGTTTCTTAGAAGTCTGTAACGGGCGCATAGGTGAGCGGGCGGGTTAAAAATATTTTTAAAATAATGGGTGGGCGGGTTTTAAATTATTACCCTCAAAATCAACAAAACCGGCTTATATTTATTAAAAATTATCTTTTTATTTCATAATATTCTATATTTATTATAAAAAAGAACCAAACCACCAATCAAATGACTTTTAACCAGAGGGGAGAATTTAAACAATAGGTAGGCAGAATCAGGTTAAACACATGCCAATTGAAGATTTTTTAAAGTCACTGGTGCAAATATAATTTTTTAAGCATGCTAATAGTGGATCGTAGTGAGACCCAGATCCGCAAATCATTATGTAAATAAATTGTAATTCTTTCTAATTATGTATATAATGAACATAAAATAAACTTTATTAAAAATAATTATATATTTATAAAACATGAAAATTCAAATTATTATTTTTACTTATCGTTCTTTTGTTAACGAATGATTGTTTTTTTTTTTAGAATATTTAATCGGTTAGATAATAAAATGGGTACACAAGATCCTATGAAAATATTCATCCAATTTAATGTCGAATTATAAATTTTTAAATATATTCTGAACTTTAAAATATTAAATTTTTTTTTATCAAAATCAAAAGGTAATATTAGTAGAATTTATATGTTGTAATGTAACAACTAACTAATAAGGATTTAAGGTTTAAAAAAATTGTTAATAGAATTAGTAAATATTATAATTAGAAAAATTATTTTTTAAATATATTGTATTTGTATATATATACTATAGAATAGATAGATAATATAGGTATTTAATATTTATAATAAATTGTATATCATTTTCCCCTTTATCAAAGAAGGATAAATTTAAAATATTATAATATAAATAAGACAATAAATTAGGTATATTATATTATAATACTATTTTTTTTTTCTATGCCTGTCAATTTTTTTTTATAAAAATGTTATCAGGTATTTTTTGTAAATGTAGTAGTAGTAGTATAATAATAATAAAATATTTATAGAGAAAGTCCAATCAAGGGGTTATTTATTATATACAATTCTTTTTGAAAGCTCAAAACATTTTTATTTTAAGACATTTTATGTTATTATTAAAATTATGATTTATTATATCAATAATTAATGATAATTTTTGATACGCATTTGCTAAAAACTTAGACAGTTCAAAATAAATTATTCAATATCGCGTTGCTCTGTTATTATAGGATTTTAAATCCACCCTCTCCCCCTCCCTAATAGATCAAAATTTAATCGTGTAGGATGTTTTTAAAACAATTTCCTTTAAACATGATCTAAGTGGCGTATAGCTCTAGTATATAATTTGAAAATTCACAGATCTTTATTAAACATGATAAAATTTAGGGCTACAATATAGGAGGTGAAAAGCTTTATAAGAAATTATAAGATACACACTATCGGCTCATAGGCCTAGTCACAATTTTCACAAGGAGTTTATGAGTGAATACTTCTCCAAAAATATTTATAATACATTTTTAAGATAAATTTGGTTTATACACTCTTCTGTAATATGTTATTTTCGGAAAAATTTCAATAATGGTTACAATTAGATCTTTGCAACGACAAAATAAACTATCGGCAATGTTTTATTTTAAAACTATCGGCGGGTGCCGCATGACGATTTTTGCCGTCCATTTATACCGTTAGTGATGCGACGAAGGTCAAATTTTTGTTATTTTTCTCTTATTAATTTTTAAAAAAATTAAGCACAATTTATTTCACGAGAATCATTTGAGTCAAAAGTGAGTTTAGCAAAATACACGTTCACTACGTGTGCTTGGGGATGGGAAACAGAATATTTTTCTGGTTAAAATTAAAAGTTTTGAAGGTTCATATTTTTTTTCTCAAAAGTCGAATACAATATCCATTGATAGATAGAGGAAAAAAATAATAAATAACACTCTTGCCTTAGAAGAATAAGGATATTTTCTTAGTCTTAATTGGTTTAGCGGCTAGCTGATCACTGCCATATAAATTGAACTGATGTATATATGAATATGTACCTGCTAATAGTTAAGTATTCCTCTAAATTATAATGAAAATTATTTTTAATAGATAATACTTTAATTCCGAAACTTTAATTCCTATACTTCAATTCAAAGCCCTAAAATTCAAATTATAAAATTTATGAATTTATGAAATATACATCTTGAAGAAAGTATTATCAAAGAGCTAGAAGCTTGAGAAAGAAAATTCAAACGACAAAATTTGATATAAACCCTTTACAAAATTAAAGACAATCTTAAATTAAAAAAAAACCACATATTAATTAAAATTTATAAAGCTGTCTTAATTATAAATAAAGTATCTATACCAAATACATATTTATTCTTTTGTAACTTAATATTATTTTAAAGGGCACTTGTAAAAGGGAAAAAATATTTTTGCTTGTAATTTAAATCTAAAAGGTCATAAAAAGAGTTTTCTGAATAAAATAGAATGAATTATAAAAAAAATGTTTTTATTTTATTTTATTTTATATTTTTAATATAATTATGACACAGATATTTTATAATTATTAAGGTATATTATAGATACATGGATAAAGATATTAGTCAAAAAAAATTTCTTTTATAACTACCTTTTAACAAAAAAAGGTAGGTAGGTATGTCATTATAATCAGTTTATTACTACAAAGGAAGAAGGGCGAGGATGCTCAATGCTTTCTTTCGTAATTTAAAGTTTTTATGTTTTATAAAAGGTATATTATATTTATTAATATTTTTTTATTCGTTTGGTATTGTATATCAAAGACAGAGAATAAAATAATTTTTGAAATTTTTTTTATGAGAGGATATATTTTATATAAATTTAAATTTTTTTTTTATCTAAGTTGTTTTTAAGTAAAGATAAAGTATTAAAATCTGTTATTTCAATCTTTCTATCTAAAAAAATTATTTAGATTTCTAATTTAGAATATCATTAATTATATAAAAGATATATTAAACATATTGAATCTATCCCTTCTAACTGATAACCTATAGACAGGATGAATATACGAGAATTAAAATGTGACATGTTTTTCAAGTATCTTTCCTTTAAATCATATAATTATGTAGGACATATAATGTAGATTTCGATTCCGAAAAAACTTTATCAAGGATTATTAATATTTAGGGAAATTGTTTAGACTCAGAAAATAAAAACTAATAAAATGTAACACCATAATTCTAAAAAAATTAAACTATTTATATTTTTGCCTGACACCGAATTCACCAGGGTGGGGTTAGTTTCACCCAGTAACCCTATTTTGAAATATTTTTCTAATCTGACAAATCATGAAATAAAATCAGCTATTAGAAAATACATAATATAATTACATTTAAAAAAAATATCATTTTAAAATATCATGCTAATTAAAATTGTGTTAGATGATCTCGTGATGAGATAATTAATTTATTATGTAATATAACAATTATAATTTAATTAGTCATTTCATTTCTACTTGCTATATATTAATTAAACACTAATTAACGCCACTTATTGTCTAATTGTTTTCTATACTATACATGGTATCGTAATATTAATTATTCTAAAATATTGCATAATTTATTTTGAGGAAGTATATTGTAATTAATTATCTTCGAATTTGTAAAATTATGCATTAGAAAATCATTTTTTAAAAAAAAAGAAAGACGTATAACATGAAATTATGTACTATGAATGCCGAATGATCATATGGTACAATATAAATTTTAAAAAGATTTTATGTTTTTAAATTGGAAATTAATCTATTATACTAATATATTTTTTGTCATAGGTTTCTCATATATAATGCAGAGTTATTAATATATTTATACTATAATTATAATTATTTTTCGATATTGTTTAAATTAGAAATTAATTCAGTAACTCTCTTATTTGATATGATAATTGGAATAAGGTTTTTAATTTTTTTAAATTTTATAATATTTAAAATGCAAGAATGGTCGGAAGGATCTTTTTTTATTAACGGAAGAGGCTTTATTATATTGCTACCTTTCAAAGACTCCAATATATGTTTTAGTTTAATCTGACATTAAAATCTAAATATTGTTTTAATTATTCTTATTTTCCTTATTTTTATTAAATTTAAATACATTTATAATATTTTTTTAAAAAAATATATATTTATATGTTAATTATGTTCCAGAAACAAAACAAAAACTTAAAAAGAATAAAAAAAATTGACTTTCATGTTGGTCACACACAGGTATAATTAGTTAGTTTATTAAAACACAAGGGGATATCACTTTGTCGGATTAAAGAGACGGGAGATAATAAAAGGAGTTATTTATGATTATATATAATTCAAAAATTAACTTGGAAAGAAAAGGTAAATTTAAAGTAACCTTAATCGAATTACAAAACTTTAAAATATATTGTAATGCATAATATTAGTTATATTTATATATAGATTTATGATCTCCTTTCCAATAGATTATTTTTTCTTTTTAATTAAAAAATAACAAATATAGGTAATAAAAAATTTTCGTAAAGGAAGTAAGTTGATTAGAAATTTTACTGTTTTTTAAAAAATTTTAAATATAAAATAAAAAATTGTTTATATATTCCCGAAAATAAATTTAATTATATTTTATATTATAAATTTTTAAAAAAGCGAAATATTAAATTATATAAATTTTAATGAATATGGGAAATTTAAAAAAAAAATATATATATTATATTTAAAATATTTATAATTTTTAAAAATATAAACAATCGTTAAAAAAGCCATATAAAGTATTTAAAGCAGTAGTCCCGGATTCGACTCTTATATGGTCAATGCCTTTATATAAAAAAAATGTTATAAAAAATTTCATTGAGATATAATACATAAAAAATTTTAAAAAAAGTTATCATAGACACTTCAAATCAAAAAGGCAATATATATTATAATTAACCCAACCCTAATTATTTGTCATAAAAAAGAAGAAAAAAATGATTGTGATAATGTGATAGGTTATACTATAGTTATCTTTAATATACCATATTTCCCATTCATTTGAAATTATAAGTATTACAGAGACCTGCAGAGGCACCATTTGCACGGCCCGGCCCGGTTTTAAATTTTTTAGGCCCGGCCCGGATATTTTTTAAAAAAAAATTTCAGGCCCGGCTCGGAATTTTTTAAAATTATATTCGACCTGGTATATACAAAAATTCACCTATGAGGTATTTTACCATATTTTTCAGCGAGTATTATCGCTTATTATTTAAAAAATACATGTAAAAAGCTAATATTTTGAGAATATTATATTGAATTTATAAAAATTATAAAACTGTTATTTATAATTTGAGCATATACTATATTTTATATTGAATTTATAAAAATAAAACTAATATTCATAAATATGGTAATAATATTTTGAGCATATACTATATTTTATATTGCATTTAAAAAAATAAAACTAATATTTAATTTATAAAAATGGAAAATATTTTGAGAATATAATATATTGTATTTAATTTACTATTTAATTTACTATTTAATTTACTATTTAATTTACTATTTAATTTACTATTTAATTTACTATTTAATTTATAAAATAAAAATAAATCGCTATTTAAAAAAATGCATGTATAATAAATAGTATTTTGAAAATATAATCTAATTGCACAATATTAATTTAATTTATTTTATAAAAGAAGATAATTGTATTATATAATATTGTAAAAAAAAATAATGAAAAATGTTGGATTAATGACTCAAGGTAAATATAATAAATGCAATAAATATTTGACAGTTTGCAAATTAAAAAACCAGCATGATTGACGAAACCCTATACTCAAGAAAGATATTAAAAATTCACAAATTATCATGAAGAAAGAGAAGCATATCTACCTTTTCAGGTTGAAGATTACTTCTTCTTTCTTCAAGAATTCTCCCAGTAGTGGAAAGCTCACACCTTGCACTTGAAGCAGGAATTGCCAATACCCGTTTTGCCAATTTTGCTAAAAATTCGCTTTGATGAGCCGCCCACCACTCTAACAAATTATCCTAAATGTTTCATCTATTTTTTTATTTAAGTAATTATAATATTCATCATCGGGTATTGACATATTACCAGAATTACCATCGTCCCATTTGTCATAAAACGATTCGGTTTGTTTAACAACAGCCGTAATTTGACTGGTCGGTGGTATTTCATTTACTTCCTGGAGCCTCTTGTAATTTAATATTATCTTTTATATAGTTTTCCGTCATCTTGCGATCTGTCCCTGACAACATACGTAATTGCTTGAATTTGGGACAGAGAAAAAGAGAAATAAAATGATACTTGTGTAAAACAAATTTTTCAATTAAAAAATGCTTTATATTAAGTAAAATCAATTTTATTTCTCCTTTTTCGCTTTGAAAGGTATTAAACTTCAAGAAGTGATATTCCTTTATTTGATTTGTTTTAGTAAAATATATTCTAAAAATTTAGATATGAATTATAAAAAAATATATTAATAATACTTGAATATTGGGGCTTATTTAGATATTCCTTTATTTGATTGTTTTGGTAAAATATGTTGTAAAAATTTAGATATGAATTATAAAAAAATATATTAATACTTTGAATAAATTTGCAGGAAATTAATAATTAGATCGATCTGTGGGTGTTAGGTAGTGTTAACCATCACCCAATATTATATTAATATTAACTATAATATAATATAATCTTATAATCATTAACTCATAATGTAAAAATTTTAAATATTAAGGCCCGGCCCGGATATATTTAAAAAAAAATTTTTAGGCCCGGCCCGGCCCGGCCCGGATATGTTTAAAAAATATTTTTTTAGGCCCGGCCAGGGTATATTTAAAAAATTTAAAATACGGCCGGGCTTAGGGCCGGGCCTGCAGGTCTCTGAGTTTTATTATATATAGCGGTGATATATACAAGCTCTACCGAATTCGGGTGGTAAAATAATATGCTCTTAAAATATCAGGCCCGAACGAATTTGTTAACCGATTCTTCAATATAACAAATTCAAATTTTATCAAATTAATGGTTTAAAGAAATACCCGAAGGATTATATTAAAAATTCGATTCGCTTCTCTTTTTTTTATTTCCCTTTGAAATTATTTATATAATAAATATATCCAAAATTAGTTCGACTTCGAATTATCAAATTTTTGGTTAGACATAAAAATAAAAAAACCAGACTACCCGCTGAAAAAAATAGCTGAACCAGGTTGAAAATGGGTATTCTACCATTACAGATATTGGATATAGGGCTTTACTCCACTCTAGCGAGGTCAATGAATTGATGAAATCAAAAAAGTTAAATTCTTTTAACTTAATCCAATTTTAAGTATTATATTAGGTAATAATTTTATTTGGCAATTTAATTTTAAAAATTTATTATAAAAAATTTGGCAAAATTTTTAATGGCAAAAAAACCAATAAAATATTTTAGACATGGCAAAAAAACGAAATTAAAATATTATTATTACCATCTTATTTCTTTAAAAGATTTATAACTTTGGCCTTACTCTACTCATAATTTTTTATAACTCATATAACATAAAAAAAAATTTTTTTTTAAAAAAGTTAGCACAACTTGTTCAATAAGAGGACAATTGGTGCTAATTTTTATATTATACTCAAGTTATGTATCATAATCACTAAAGTCTATCATGATAATAAGGAAATATATTATTATATGTTTTAGGACTAGTGATGTTAAACGGCTCAATTTGAGCCGATTTTTAAAAACGGCCAACTCAATATTTTACTTAGAAAAATACTGCCTAAATCTCGCTCGAGATTTCGCTAATAGATGTTAAACCTTGTGCCTTCTATGAGAAAAATCTTCAGGTTTGATAAATATTTTCTGAATAAAATTGAGCCTGCCGTTTTTTAAAATTCAAAACCTTAAATGGGGTTCAGAATATGTAAAGTGCGAAATTCTTAAATTCAGAATATGGGGAGCAGGAAGAACATTTTTTAAATGTTATTTGAATTTTGGAAGAAAGAAAAGATGAACGAAAATCACATAAACTCGTCAATTAATATAACATATATTTTATTTGAGATAGAGATATTTTTTGGGAATTAAAAAATATATTCGCTATATAAATAAACTTATTTAATAAAAATCTAAAATGGAATAATTTCATTATATTATTCATGTACACTTAACATAACAGTGCCGTAGTTAAGATTTATACAATGATTTATTTGCTTTTATATTATATAATATGTTGATATCACCTCCGTTAAAGTTGGCTTGAGAACAAGTATATCTAAAGTTTTTCGTGCTTTATTAGTGCCTAAAAGTTCTTTAACCTCTTCCAGTGTGAAAAAAACATGTTGATAATTTTTTCTTTTTGTTATAGTAAAAAGTTTTATATCTATATAAATTAAATTTACTTTAAATTTTTCAAAAAATAAGTGGTGTCATATGGATACCACATCTCCCACCCTTAATTTTTAATTAAGATTAAATGAGAGGAACATTGCATTGATTGCACATCCATCTTATTAAATCTGTTTTAATCATCAATCAAAATTAATCATTTATTAGCAAAAACATAAAATCTTATCTTCTATTAAATTTTAATATAACTAAATTTAAAAATATTAAATGTCACATTTGATTGACTCCTGTTTCAAATATAAATATTATTCAACTTGTGAAGTAAATTGGAATGATTAAAAATTTATTTAATTTTAATATTTTGGGTGTTTCAATAAAGAAAGTTTAAATTTAATAAATTATTAGCAACAAAATTATGGCCAAATTTAAGATTGAAAGGCTACTAAAAACATTTATTTTATCAATATTTAGGCCGTGTCATGGTCCGTCTTATTTCTAAACAGTGACCTATTAAGCTATCTATATAGCTTTCTTTAAACAGCTTAAAACGAAAGAGACTATTTAGATTTACGTAAGTTAAGTATCTTTGGGGCCCTTTCCAAACCAAAATATTTATTTAATACACACCAGAGTTGTTAAAGTAGCGCGCTAACTTTTTTGGTAGCTATAGCTAATAGCGGCTACTTTTTTGTAATTATTTAATTTTTTAGCGCGCTACTTTTTTTGAAAGTAGCTAAGTAGCCGCTACTTTTAAAAAATGAAGGTAAGTATAAACATGAAAATTTAAATATAATATCATAATTAATTATAATTTTTATGATTTATTATTAATTTTGAAATTAAAATATAATTTCAATTTGTAATTTATATTTTCATTTGTATTATAAACCTAAATCACGTGTTAATAATTTAAAATGTCATCGCCTATGGATATCCAAATCGTTGAAAGTGATTCAGACAATAATGAAATGGAAGATATCAGGGAAGAAATAGCTATAATACAAATTTCCGATTCCCTAGATTTGGAAATTTTTTAAAATAAATATATAACCAAAACTGGTTTCAAATTTATTTGTTTAAAATGTAAAAAAATATTTCCTCAAATCAATCCAGTAGCTATAACCTCAAGAAAGACCAATTGTCATTTTTACATTCTAATAATATTTATTTTAAAGACTGTTCATGAGTTTTAAGGAAATGGAGAAACATCTAAATAATTTTGGTATAGGCGACTCTACATCCAAAAAGACTAATTCAATTCAAACCAAATTAATTAATAATGCAAATGACAATATTTCTCAGAAATTGGCTGATAAAGTTATTGTTGATTTTATAATTTATACAGTTCAGCCAATGTCCTTAGTTGATAATCCATCATTTACCATGATGATTAAAACTCTATCCCCTGGTACAACAATTTTATGCCGCCAGACACTAATGAATAAAATAGCAGATAACTTTAAAATGATGAAAGATGCTCTAATAGTAGAGTTATTAGAGATATCATATATATGTACCACGGGAGATAGTTGTACACATAACAGAAGGTAAAAACTTATTTATATTTATAAATTGATCTGATTAAATATTTTTGAGCTAATTTGGGAATCACAGGCCATTGGCTAGACCCTAGAACTTTAAAAAGAAGATCTGTGGCATTAGCACTCAAAATGATAATGGGATACCAGACATAAGATGCACTTGCAAATAAAATTATTGATAATCTATCTTATATTAAAAATATGTATATAAGCTTAAATACGCCCTTACCCTCAAGTGCTAGTGTCGAGAGATTATTTAATAAGGCAAAACTTATACTTTCTGATCGTCGCTCTAGACTTGGGGATGATAATATTGAAATGATTTTATTATTAAAATGCAACAAATTACCATAAATATTTATTTTTATTACATAAATATTTTTATAATCAAAACTAACTATAATTTAATATTTATAAATGTTGATTACAATAACATTATAAGCTAAAAATAAAAAATTTGTTTGTAAATTTTTTTTATAAAAAGTAGCTAAAGCTACTTTTAAAAAATATTAGCTAATAGCAAGCTACTTTTTTTGACAAATAGCGATACCGGTAGCGTGCTACTTTCAAAATACGTTTAGCCTGAGCTAAACAGAAATAAGTTTCAGAAATAAGGTCAACCTGTCTCTTAGATCAGCTTAATTTGAATATTTAATTCTTTTTAAAAGGTTTTTGGACAATGACACCCTATTTTGGTTTGTTTTAAGTATTTGGTGGCATTGTTATTTTTCGTATTTTATTCTTGTTTTTTTGGTTATGTTTTTTTAAAAAATTTTCTTCTTTTGTTTTTTGGCTATTTAGTATTAAGCCCCCTAGGATAGGGTCTAATGCTTAATTGCATATTATTTTAATCCGTTAGTTAGCCAGTAAAAAGAAAGAAAAAATTAATTATGGAAATAAATTAGACTCAATTATAATATTTTTTAAAATAATCCGTGAATATTTTGGAGGTGATAAAAATTTTATCATTCGTAAGTTGGCCGGAGAAGGGGGGGGGGGTAAATTAAACATCAGACATAGAGTATATATGTCGAAAAAAAGGTATGCATCATTGTTATACGTAAAAAAAAATAACATTAGAAATAAAAAACATAGAAAAAGTAAATATTTTGCGTTATATTATTAAACGCAAAAAAATGTTTACCAATCTACTGATTTTGTAAAGTAAAATAAAAACTATGAGAATAAAAAAGGGAGTCAAATAAGCTTTATCTCTTCACCCGGCCGAAAATTAAATTTTTTTTTCTTGCAATTTGAAAATGTTGACCTGGCTACCCTGATCTTGATACTATGTCGCATGGAATAAATGCGATGCAGGTAGCATTATTTAACATTACTTATTTTGTAAATTAAGCAGTGAAATATTTTTAGCTCTATTTCGCTGTTACTATAAAATAATATATTAATTTTTTAAGAAATTTTCGAGAAATCATAATATAAAGCTGTACAAATATTTTTAATTTTTTGGACCCGGAACGGATTTCAGAAATTTGTTTTCCAAGCTTTCTGATTTTTTTATATAAAGTTAATAAACTGACATTATAAATAAGGTCTTTTTTGTACATTTCTTTAACACTTTTAGTTATACATTATTCAAATTTTCAATTTTTTATGGAATGTTTTACAAACATTATAAAAATGGAATAAATTATGAACTCTTCTAATAATATAATTAATTATATACCTAAAAATATGTTATATTGGTCAAATTTTTTTTTTAGATATAACTCTTAATAATTCTTCGGTGGCGATAAAAAATAAATTTATTATACATATATCATTTGTTTAGGTGCAAATTTGTTTAATATTTTATAATATATATAAAAAAAATACATAATTTTCTTACATGCGCAAATTTCAACACTTTGTTACATCAAATTTTTTTATTTATTCTTCAACACAATTCCCTTCAGGTGTAAATATATGCATATTTAATATTTATATTTTATATATAGAAAGATCTGTTTTATAAAAAAAAAAAGACTAAAGAGATGTGTTCAATGAGATCTACAATATTATAATAAATATTATATTTTAAAATTTATATTAAATATATATTTAGAAAGATATAAATAGTATACTTACTTATTTAGTCTACTGTAATGAATTTTTAAAGCAAAATAATTTTTGGCTGAAACAAAAGTAACAAACCTTCAGCTAATTGATATTCTTGATTCATGTTCAAAATTTGAATAATTAAAAAAATAATGAATAGTTTTAATTATAGGTTTGATTTATCAAAATATAATATTTTCCAAATTGATAGTTGAAAAAACAATTTGTCATCAATTCGAATTTATTTTAAATAAACATATACGCAGACGATTTATAAAATATTAACTAAATTACAATACCAAAAAAAATATTTAGTACGTGGCAAGAATATATTATTACACAAAAATTCATTCGAGTTTATGACTTATAGTTAACCAAATTGAAATACTTTTTAGGTAATTTATTTTTCTAAAACTTGTTTTATCCCATTTATATTATAAAATGGAAACAGTTATAGTATTTAATTACCGAACACTGCAATTCTATGTCACCTTTTATAATTTCTATTATAACATTAGAAACCACTGCATATAATAATATCTTTATTTTTATAAGAAGGCCAGAATACATTGGAATAGGGGCAAAAAATATGCATATCATATCTTCTGCAAATAATCGTTTATCCAAATTTTCACTTATAAATGACCAAAAGATTGGATGACAAGGTTGATGTTTTTCCTTGCCTTATCATGCTGATATACTTTTAATAATCATTACTGTTAGAATGGGATGGAACAAAGAGTTTCTAGGAAACCAATGGAATTTTGAGCAACCCCGAAATTAAATAATTTCATAATTGTATTTTTGAATTGTGCACCACCTAAATTTTTTAATAGTATATACTGGTTATTTTAATTTACATTTACATAAAAAGATTTAATTAAAAAAAATAATGAATGGTTGTGTGAATGTTATAATAATTAATAAATTGAGAAAAACAGGATGGAGCATCTTCTAAATTTGGCACTGACATCTATTTGTAATACAGTACCTCAGGTTATATAATTTTAAAAATCATTTGTAATATATGTATCATACATTTTTTAATCAATCGTATGTAACCAGTTTTATAAATCCCCAAATTGATTTAAATATAAAAAAACTAATTTAAAATTATAAAGTTGCCAGATTAATTCAATATTGGTAGTTAATCAAATCATATTTGGAATGATTTTCGTGGTGATATTTCAAAGGCGAATGGCAAAATTTATTTTTTATCGGTAGTACCAAAATTCAAATTGAATTTATAAGCGTACGAACATGAAATATACAATGATTGAAATGCTTATATATATTATTAAAAGGAAATAACAAAGAATACCCTTCCCCCCCCCCTTCAAATGGAAGCTAATTTTTTTGACTCGGTGGGTGGCTATTTATTTAATGTATTTCTATATATATATCAAAGACTTGCAAGCTCTGCTTGGCCTAGGTATATGGGCCGGGTTTTATTTCCGAATATTTTAAATTGCCATTATCTATAAAAAATAAATATAGTATATTTTAAAAAAATCCGGGCCGGGCCATGCAAATGGTGCCTCTCCTCTATATGCCAACTCTAACAATGTAGGTAACATTTGCACGGCCTAGCCCGGATTTTTTAAAATATATTACATTTATTTCTAATTTATAACTAACAATGGCGATTTAAAATTTCTGTTTTAAAATAAGATACCCGGCTGGACCCGGGTATCTTTCAAAAAAATTAAAATACGGTCCGGCCCATGTACCTGTGTCATGCCGAGCTTAGGGCTGGGCTGGCAGGTTTCTGATATATATATATACTATCCACCATATGCTTTAGCTACCAACTTTTTTTATTTTGCATTTTTTTTGTTTTGAAGTAAAAGTGCGCTTTTGAATTTCATGATTTTGTATATATTCCGAAATGTCTAAGATACCAAATAAATTTTGTCCAAGGTTTCTAGCTCATTTAAAAAATTGTTAGAGCCATTTAAGCTCACTCACTACCCCCGGAGAATTACAGTATCGGGTAAAATGACAAATTTGTGAAACAAACTTCAAGGCAACGATAAAGCGGGTTTTCATTTTGTAGAATCTACCCACCAAACCCTGATATTTTTACCATATATACAGGTCGATCTAGAGAAAATTGATTAAAATGACGTTATTTTTAATGATACAGAGAGTTGAAGTCTAGGAACAGCAGATGAGTACATACCCGATTCACGGGAAGTGGGGGGGGGGGTGTATGACGTAAGATCGTAACTGAAATATAATAGGAGTTAAGGGGTTTAGGAAATGGTTTTGCTAAGCTAATTTTGATGTTTTATATTTGTTTTTATCAAAAAATATTTAGAGAGAAGTAAGTAAAAAATATTAGGAGAGGCAGGGGAAATTTTTTAGGCAGAATATATCGTCTTTAGGTTAGCTATTTATCAAAACTTTACATTCCAATTGACAAAAAAAGTGGAAAAAAATGGGAAATTAGTTTAAAAATTTTTTTTTTTAAACATGGATTAGAATTTTGTAGTGTGTTGTTTAAGTTACAATAACAATAAAAAGTGCCAAGATTTGTTACAACAATTGTCCTGAATGGGCATGTTCTATTTGTGCCAGAAGTGATGTAATTTCTGCTTGCCTTTGTGAAGTTAATTATTTTAAAACATTCATAATTTGTTTTAATTATGCATTAATTATAACAATAAAAAGTAAAAGTGGGTTTTAGGGCAAATTTGATATTCGCCATTTTACCCCAAAAAGGTTTTCCATCTTACCTAGGGTTTGTTGGTAAAATTATAAAAATCAGTGGTTTTACTTAATTTTAAATAGCACCCACAGTATAAAGGGCACCCTGTCTATATATAAATTTTGTAGTCTAATGATGAGGCCGTCTATCGATATAATTTAATTTTTTTAAATTAATATTTTGTCACAAATAAGCAAAATACTGGCCGTTTAACCCCGGTCTAACAATAAAGAATATTAGCGGGCATAGATTATCTAGATATTCTAAAGAGAATTAAAATATAAAAGCTGTAGATTCATTATATCCCCCTACCCTTATCAGTAGGTTTTATGAAAAAATTGCAATGTTATCCATGACTCTCTAAGATGGAGAGTGACACACATTATAACTTTATCGTTGACCCTTTAGGAGGCGCCTTATAATCAACATACATTGTCAGTATCCAGTTTATAATTAAATTATTTAGATATTTTGGTTATCAGGGGGGTCTCTATGACTAACTTAGGGAAGCAGGAAAGGGTGTCTAGAGAGATCTGATTTTAAAGCTTAAAAATTATTAACAAGTTCCGAATTGGGTGAAATAAAAGTGTCTGAAACCTACATAGCTAATATTAATTCGGTGAAATAAAAGTGTCTGAAAGATACTTAGCCAATATTAATTGTTAAAAATGGGAAGAAAACACATTCCTTATTGATATTCTAAAAATCTTACCGCCAGGACATTTCTCCTAATACAATATAATCACACACATAAAAATAGCGCTTACAGGGCATTGCAGATTATGCTTATAAACGATCATTCTTAGCCCTCAAACGAATTTTATTTTATATGAGAATTGGTCTAAGTAATAATCTGTTATATTTTTTGATAATTGCTGGGTATGAGCAAATAGACACTTCTGCTTAAGGCTCAAATTTTTCTATTTAAATTGTTTATTTTTAGTTTTAATAATTTGTATTCAGTCATCGTAAATTAAAAAAAAATGCCTCTAAAATATTTTTGTCTAAAAAAATACTGAAAATATCTTCATAAGATTATGGCATAAAGTGTATATATATATATTTAATATGATTATAGATACTTATATTATCTTATTAATTGACTTAATAAATTAATAAAATTTACAATGAAATCCGTGAATTGGGGCTTTTCTGATCAAGCTCGGCCCAGGCCCGCAGTAAAAATTTTCTTTAGGACTAACCCTGACCATATTTAATAATAAATAAATTCCCAACCATAATATGTCAAAAATTATTCTAAAGCCCATATCCAAAAATTTAATTTATTGTGTTAAATGAAAATAAACAATATTTAAGTGTGTTTAGTTTAGATGTAATGTAAATAACAGATTACGAATTCCAATTTAAAAATGTAGAGAACCGATATAATATTTTTAACGAAAGATCCGATTTTACCGATATTCTATTATCAGTGATCACCAATATCATATCCGATTTACAATAACATAAAGGGATATATTTTTATAGTGAAAATAAACAAAAAAAAATATCAATAAAATTAAGGAAATGGGCTGTTACTATTCAAATTTATAATTTATAAAAATTCAATGATTTATTAACATATCATTATACAATAAATAGTTTTTCATTCACTTATTTTTATATGGATGCTATGGGCCCATTTAACGATATCGGCTGATATTTTATTTAAGAAATAAAATTTTGATGCCAAATTCAAAAAAATTTTACATGACAGAATTTAATTTTTATTAAGTTATATAATCATTTATATATAAATTAAATCTTAAAACAAAATTTTAACCCTCTTTTATAATTTAAGAAAGTTTTATGAGTATTTATTTTGTCTAGATATTACTTCAATCATGATTAGTCAATTTAAAGCTAGCGGGGCTTTATAAACCATACACGTCAATTATGGCAATTAATATGGAAAAATTTTTTTCAAAATCTTGGAAAGAAAATTTCATGGCTGTGCTTGATAGGTATTTATGATTTATGCTAAGAAATCATAATCAATCCTTTATCCTTATTTTTGTATGTCCAAAATGTTTATTAACCAAAATTAAATTTCAATTTTTGTATATAATTAGCTTCAATATAAAAGTATTATAATATTTTGATAAATTAACTTATAAATTTATTCTATACGTATCATTATTAAATAAAAAATACATTTCAATTTATTATAGCCTAAAAAACTAATGATTTAGGAAGGCCTACCCCGTTGTTAGGGCTTGTTGGGCAAAATTTCAACTTTTATAAAAAATAAAATTTAATATGATTAAATTTTTATAAATATTTGTAAGGCACCTTCCTTACATAGAATTTTAAAAATTATTTTTTTATGGTAATGACTGAAAATTTGGTTAAAAATTAACTACTCTCGCTAAAATATTTTAAGAATAAAATATAGGGGACAGACCAACCTCCCTATCACACCATCCCCGATCTCCTTTATAAATTTTTTTGGCAAATCATGATAAAATCAATGAGTAAAGTATACCTTTAGTAATATTTTTTTAGTAAACAAGATAGGTTTATTATCAAAATTTAGAAATATATTAATATTTACAATAAAGATCTTAATTCGTAAACGATATATCACTAAAAAATTATATTTGCATTTTTAGATTTGTATAATATTATTATTAGAAATATGTAAATTTAAAAAAAATATATGTACAAATATCGAGTTTATACCCCAAACCAACCCATATAAGGTATATTTGGAAGATATTTTGATGAATAAAATTTTGAGAAACTCATCGTACTATTTATTAACTGGAATTTTCATTTAATTTTTTTTAGAAAATTTTTGTTCATTTAAAAAACTTTTTTTTTTAAACAAGCAGTTTATAATGTATTAACTAAAACAAAAATATTGTTAGAAGTTTTTATTTTTTAAAAAAAATAATATTTTTAATATATTTTTTAATTTATTCAAACCTAAGGGAGGTGGCTCTAGCTACCTTTGAAATATAAAAATAAAATCTATCATCATAAAAAAAAAAGTAAAATAAATATAATATTATATTAAACAAAATAGTTATTTAAGGAATGATAAAAATTCAAAATAATTTTTTTTAAATGATCCAATAAAATATATTTTTATATAATTAATGATTAAAATAATTAAAAAATCCTTTATATATGAACAATATGAATTTAAAAAAATTTTATTAACCTCTTTCTAAAAATAGGTTTAAAATAAAAAATTAATAAAATCTAGTTTAAAATTAATTAATTTTTTTTGGATAAATTTTGATTATTCAAAATTCAGATATATACACATTATTTATAATCAGTGACTTACTTATTCAGGATTTCATCCGAGAACCTATACAAGGATGTCTTATGGCTGCGCTTCCCATTATAGTGAAATAATTTCAATATCACTTACACTTGGGTTTAAACTAAGCATAAATTTTGCTCCCAATTATCTAATTACAGTTCAATAAAATCAACTAAACTATGTATTTAATTTTACTTTACATTTTTATATACTATTTTTTGTACGATAAAATCCTAAACAGACATGCTTAAAGTAATGAATGACACGGTATAAAAATGCGCCATGAAAGCGAACTTATTTTATGTACAGGGGAGATCTAATGTTTCCTTCTGCTGAAAATGAAAAGAAGAGTCAAGGATAATGCTAAAAAACATAATTTATAAATAAAATGAATATAAAAGAGTTCAACATTTTGTTTTATGCAACATTTACATTTATGCTTCGAGACCCGTCTTATCCATATAATAATTATCAAAATTTTGTAAACAGATTTGTTTGATATAACAGCAAAAAAAATTGAAAAGCCCCCGACCGTCACTAGCTATTATTATTTAGGGGTACTAAAAAGTAAATGATAGGAAATTATATTTAATCACTCAGAGTTTTTTTTAAAGATTATAAATATTTTATATTGAAGGTGACCTTAAAATCTCGGAGAAAGGGGGATTCATGGCCTAATATTAAAATTATGTATAATAACCAAAATTCATTGTTTTTAAAATTCTTCACTAAAAAGAGAAAACTTTAAATTTAATGTGTAATAAAACAATCGAAATTTATCATATTTTTATCATTAAATAAAGTGTATATTATGATAATATAAATTTTAAAAAGGTAATATTAGTTTTTTTTAATCAAGTAAATTTTTTTTTAATAAACAAGCTATCTAGTATCAAGGATATATCGTTAAACAATGTTATTATTTTTTTTCAAAAAATTTAGTAAGATCTCTCAAGAATATTTTATTTTAAAAAAATATATTCATATTTATTGGTATAACATTAAAAAACGAATTATAATTTCCATATTAGGTGAAAGGAAAATTGGCAGTATCACATAGACCTATGCATTCTGATTAGTTATAAGCTGATATCTCATAATCCTTTGAGAAAACTCGCACAATATGAAGAGATTTTGTTGAACAGGAACAAAGTTTAACACTAATCATTAGCTAACTAATATAGTATTTTCTATCTAAATAGACAGAATAATGTAAACTTCTTAATTGTATATTTTTACTTTATTGTTAGTTAAGATTTAATTTGAGGATCTTAATTTTTCTTTCTTTTAAGCTTATCCAATATGTCATGTAAAAAAAGGGAATTATTATAAATGAGTGGTGTCTTTAGGATGGGGTACCACGTACTAAGGTAGGCCGATATGTAATAGCACGACAAATACTATATGAATTAACATTTATTTGCGAATGACTTGAGTTTAAAGAAAGTTGACTTTTTTGTAAATCCTAAATTACAAGAGTTACGGGATATCAACTCCTATTAATCATTCACATAAATTCTGCATAATTTTATATTTGTAAGTAGGTAAAGATATGAAAAAAATGATCAATTTCACGTTTGACTTTCTCTAATTGAAAACTTATTTTAAAAGTGCAAAACTATTTGAATAATTAAAAGGAATGCATTCCACTTACATTATTTATATCCATAATATTTTTTCCAATAATTGATCGATCTATTTATCTATTTCATTGTGAATTTTGTTTTCACAATAAATATATATAAGAGATATCAATAAAAAATAAAATAAAAAGGTAAAGTATATAATTCAAACATTTTATGTTCCTTTTCAAGAGTATAATAAAACAAAACAGATGATGATGAATGTTACTAGAGGTTAAATAACTAATAGTTTTTAAAAAAATGATAATAAGTTTGGATTTTTTTAAAATTACACCAGGGTATTCGACAAGTGAGGTAATAATGGGCTTAGTGTATGCTAAAATTTAATTTGATTATGCTTAAAATATTTATTTGGAGTAAAGTATTTTTTATATATACGCCTTATACACATAAGTGAAGTGGTTATAACTAGAAAAATGATAACTTATTTAGCGAGAGGTCACCTTTTAATAATTTGACATATTTTTATGTTGTCTTTATACATAAAAGCTTGATTAGTTTGAACTGTTTAAAAAATACATGATCACATCACCTTACCGCTGAAATAAATTTCAATTTAAGTTTTATAAGAGGAGCTAGAGTGTGGCGACTATGTTATAATAACTTTTAAGAAGTTCCTAATACAAAAAGGATCTATTTCAATAAAAAAATTATACGGTTAGCAACCTTTCACAATTATTATACATACTGCATTATATATAAATAAATGATAGCTTTGTAATTAGGTGTGAATATAATTGTAAAAAGAGGATAAATACATAATAATAAATATTAATTTAGACACTGATACAAATACTATACAATATAAACATTTATAAATCGTTTATAGAAGTTGTAAATTAGAAGATTTATGGAACTAAGAAATCAATACAATACAAAACAGGAATGATGTTACATGTTATCATTTAAAAATAAAATTTGATTAGTTTTATTAATTTATTGGCTGAATTCATTAAAGTTTAATAGTATAATCTACCTCAAATTGGGTCGAATAATAAATTAAGTCGGAATGGATTTTTTTTAATATTAAAAAAATTATTAAATTATGAAAAATCTAAGTTAGTATCACAATTCACGACAATTTTTGTAATATAGGCTTATGGAGAAGATAATTTAATTCAAAAAATATTTAATCTTTTTTAAAAATAATTATCTCATATCAATTATACAGGAGGTGAATTAAAAAAACACATGCCATCTAGTTAACACTTATGAGAATGATATATTTCAATAAAGAGGAATTTTTGGAGTTTTTTTAATGTAAATGGAATGGAAGAGAAAACGAAGAATATTTTGACTCAGAAATATAGCCCTTTTAATCAGGCCCCGATTTATAAAATTAAACATAAAAAAATAAAAATATTTTATACTTTTATGGGATCAGAATTGTGCTTATCAAATGCATAAGCATTCAGAATATATTGGTACTTTTTATTGAATGACCGGTGAAAAATAAATTTTTTTCCCAATAAATTATCAATTGTAATGTGGCATTGGCTGAACCCGATAAAATCATTGATATGGAACTAGATATTTTTTGCAATTATCATTCAGGATTATTTAAAAAAATGATTAAAGAATATAAAGATAAACCTTTTATTTAAATTATGATGATTATAAAAAAAATTACAACAAAAAAAAATGTTAGAAAAAATTTATGAGGAGTTCGGTGTATAATTTATAAATCACTAGGAGTTTCATTATCTTTGGTATACCGAGGATATAATATTTTTCGATATTTATTTAATAATTTTTTAGATATACAATTTTATTTAAATCATACAAATTTGGTGATAAAAATAATATATAAATGTAATTTATAATTTTATTATATAAAAATAAAATAAATAAAAATTAAAAGAAAATTATATTTATTCAAATAAACATAAAAAAGGAAATTTATTTTATAGTGTCATATTAAATATTAAAGAAAACTTGTGTAATTTATCATTTTAAAAGGGGAGAAAATAATTTTTTTACCTGTAAAATGTCGCGTAAATAAAGGTATTCGGTTACCTTTGCATGAATTTCTCTTTTTATGCATAAGTTAATAAAATATACAAAATTAAAAAATAATATATATATAGCATATAAAAATATTTATAATTTTAAATTTAAAATATATTTTGTATTATTTTTTTTTTCAAATAAATGTGTGTCGATCGAATTTATTGTATAATTTATTTTTTTCCAAAAATGAAAAAAAACCCATCTTTATTTTGTTATTGAAATTGACAAAAATATAATTTTTAGACATAATGTCTACTGGATCAAATACATCATGCTTTGTCTTCCTTATAGTATCCCGTTGTTGCGATATGAGCTTCTTGAAATGACCTTTTTATTGTTTATTTTTTGGTATTTATAGGGAAGAATTTAAACTAGGTTTAAGTATCATTACACACACTCTTAAGTGAGCCTAATCTAAAGGCGACCTATAATAATCATCCTTAATGTAGATAAATATTTTACAAAATGAATTCTAGTTCATAAGTTTTTTTGCCATAATATCCATCTTCTTGTTCTTCATTTAGTCCATGCTGGGGCAAATTGCCCTTGAAATTGAAGGCGGGGGAGGGGTGGGGTTAGGGAATAGTTTTGATTTAGATTTTCAGGTAATTCTATCTAAAATGAGCAAAAAAAGAAAATTTTATATTAAAAAAAGTAATTCTACCCAACATTTGCAAAAGGCCTTAAAGGGGAAGGGGATGCCAGAAAAATTTTAATGAAACTATATCTAAAAGAATCAATATTTCCAGGGCGCTCTCCATAATTTCCAGGTGACTTGAGTCCCTATGTGATTCCTCCTAAGATGATACTGATAGGGGGCGAAAGGTAAGGAGTATAAAGGGGGGAAGAAGTCCTTGCATTTTTAGGCAAAATATTTTAGTATTATATTTAAATTATTATATTTAAAATTGTTTATTTAACTATTTAATTAAATATATTTGTTTATATTAAATTATGAAAGATGATGATTGTCATGATTTAGTTAGACATATTACCGGGAAACATTTAAATATAAACAAAAATTATGCATGTAAATATTTTCAGAAAAAAAATAGTTCAAATAAGATATGAAACATGAAAATGAAATGATGGTATATCCCCTTACTCCTCAATACAATGTCTTAGAGCAGTTAATGGCTCAGAATTTATGTAATATAAAATCATTTTAAATTAATAAAAAATTGCACAAGGGGGCAAAAATATTTTAATAAGTGCAAATAAAGGTTAATGATATTTTCTTTTAATATAAATGTAATGTAATAATAATATGAACTTGTATTTTATAAGCATATCTTATAATCTGATTATTTTGATATTTTAAAATTGATGTAATCCTATTTTATAATACAGAATGAGGTACATATAAAATGACATTAATATATTAAAATCCCTTATAATATTTTGTATGAGTTTCAAGCCAAATGTATCCAGAGCTCTTAAATAATAATACCTACTTAATGTTAGTACCTACCAGCGTTTCTATAACATCCTAAATCACTGCCACTTTTCCCTCTATTAAATCTACTTTCCCTTTAACATTTTTTCCCAACGCCCCTCCTCAAAATTAATTTCATCTAAACCTAAAATGATTATGCTTGATTCAAGCAAAGTATGGTTAATAGGGATTTACTTGTTTCAAAAGGTAACGAAGAACGAATAACGAATAACGCGTTTTATTGAGTAGCATTAGCGCAAAACGTTACTCTAAATTATTTCTTAAAAAATATGGAAAAATTATATTTTATTATATATTTTTTAAATTTTATCAACAATTTAAGCCGAGTTGTTAATTCATATAAACCACCAAGGATCTTCATTTTTATTTTATTTTTTACATTTTGGTTGTTCAATTTTGTATAGTCAAGATTGTTAGTCTAATTAATATTAAAAAATCAAGAATTTACATCCTCTAATATTATAATTTATTTTATAAAGAATATAAGTCAGTAGTTGGGGTGACCAGGGATGGTTGGGACACTTTGCGTTCGAACATGAATAAATTAAATAATATTAGATTAATCTAAATAAAATAAAACATTACCTGAATCCTAAAAGTATAGGCGTATAGGCTATGTGAAATAGTTAATTTATATTTTATAAAAATGATACTTTTTTAGGAAATTGAATTTAACTTTTTTTTGGCCCAATCATGTCATACTCTGAGTACGACACCTATATGCGATAATTGGTCCGCACATAAAATTGAGGTCGAAATACAAATTTTTAAAAAAATATTATTATAATACTAAAGTCTTTAAAGTATATAAATTTATTGATAATATCATAATACGCAATAATTTTAAATTGAATTTAGATTTTGAGAAATTTTAGGTATTTTTGTAAAAAAACTAAAAAATATATCTTAGATTAATATATATTCATAGAATAATTTGCATTTGTTTATATCAAAATAAATAATAAATATGCAATAATTAAAAGGACTAACTATATGACTAAGACCTAGCCCACTAACTTTATAAACATTCAGAACCATATTAATTTATGCTTTATGATTCTGAAAAATTGTCAAATTAAAAAATAGGGTTTAAACTTTTCTATAATTTATTTATATATTAAAAGCTTAAAATTATTTTTTGTTACTTTTGGTATGCTAAAACATATTTTCCTCTGTGAATTATGATAATTGAATCATAAAGATAAAGTTATTAAAAAACATAATGCAATTTGCCAATAAAGATAAAGCAAAATCAAGTAATGTATTATATTGTAGCATAGAATTAAGATTAAGATGTAGAGTGTTGCAATTGTGGCTCCCCTGAGAATTTTACTGAAGTGGGACTGCGTCTAGCTCTTATCCTTATAAAATCAATATTACTGACAATCCTCTGCCTACTCCCATCGTGGTAGAAGTAACTGGTTCCCTACTCTTAAGAAATTAGAGGCTCTATTTTAAGGGTAACCTTTCTATATACCTCCGTCAATAATTGCCTCCCTTGTGGCTTTGGTCCATCCATATTTTAACCGATACCACAAACAATATAAATATAATTCGAAAAAAAATTATATTTATATAACTCAAAAGACGTCTATTCTATATTATCCAACCTTCTGATTGCTATATTGTTTTTAATTCCTGTTTGCAAAAATTCCATGATTACTGCTTTTGCTTCATATTTTCATGTATAATATGTACCATGAACAATCAGAGTGAAGGATTTATTAGCTTATATTTAGAAAGATCTATTGTTAGCCCGATCTGTTCTTTCATAATGGTTAGAGTCCTAAGAACAGCATATCTTAGCGCTACCCGCTCCAACTTTTTTATTATAATAGTTTAATAAAATGTGAGAATTTTTCACGAAAGTTTTACATAGATAAAGATGTTAATTTCCATTTTAAAATCAACCAGATATTTAACTCGACCCCTCAGATTTATTTTAAAATTTTGTATGATGATAATATAACACTATAAGTTAAGAAATTTAATACAATTCTTGACCCTGCTTATTCCAGATATATTGGCTGCTAAGAAAACGAAAAACTGACAAAGTGCATTTTATTTACTATCAAATATCTCTAGCATATATATTAAGCTAGAACTATGATTTAAATTTTATTACTTAATAATTCTTTATTATGAAAAAACTAGAATTAAAGAGAAAAACGAATATTTCTGAATGAGTCATTATAAATATCAAATTTATAATTATGTAATAAATTTTAAAAAATCCATATTTATTTTCGGAAGGTTCCGGAACTGTCCCGGCACCTTCAGAATCAACGCTTTAGTTCCAACCTCTTTCCGTATTTAAGTTCCGTTCCTTTAATGTGCCGGAATGTTCCGCTCCATGTACCAGATTTAAACAAGGATTGAAGATAGAGAGGAAAGTAGGTAGCATTATTGAAATATAATACATATAAATAAAATAGGGTTCTTATTTAAAAAAATTTTTTTTCTTCTTTGTTTTGTTCTTAGATAAGATATAATAATTCAATATATTTTAGCCTCCAAATTTGACAATGGAGGCGATAGCCACTGTCTTTATGAAATTGGCTCCCACGCTCAATTATATTTCCTTTCAATTATATTTTATGTAAAGCGGTCATGTCCAATTGCAGATTCAACAAAGAAAAACGCATCCTGCAACACTCAATGCTTAATAAGTAATATTCTAATTAGCATATACATTTGAACCCAAGCTCAATACAGCAGCAGAAGATTATCATTCAAGGAAGATAAAGAATTAACCTGAGATTCTACATGTAATGACGCCTTTGTGACAAGTAATTTATTTTGAAACTAATTTAATTTTCAGGGTGGTTAAAAGGACCCAGAAGAGATAAAATTTAAAAAAAGGATCGTACTTGAATATTTTTTTTTCTTAAATAACAAAACGCCTAAGATAAATTTTGTTTTTAAAAATGTCTTTTAATGATATATGTGCATTTATCAGAGTTATTAAAACATCTATATATACTGATCTATAAGAGATATATCTTTATTCATTCTAGATATTTTATAGAATAGCTGAATTTAAGAACAAGCGATAAATTTTACAAAACATTTTTTATATTTAATTTATAAAGTATTTGTGGGGTTTATTTTCCTACAATTAAAATAAAGAAAACCAAGCATAAATTTTACATAATGAATGACAATCTCGTGTGAAAAATTATAAATCTAACTAAATCTATTACCCTAGATTTAAAAATCAGTCTTCTAAAAATAGAATCTATGCCTATTGGTCTAATACAAATGCCACTATCAAGGTTAAACAAGGCTACCAGCCTAGAGCCAAAAAGTATTTTTTCTCTGGCCCAGGAATATCGAATCACAATATTTAAGGTATAAAATATCTTGAGTAAAGAATTTAATCGATCAAATATCGAGGTCTATAAGATGCTATCAAACTCATAAAGGTATATTTTTAAAAGAATATTAAACACAAAAATAATGAATTTAATTTGATCCAAAGCTTATATTTTTTATTCTATCATTAAGAACTAACAAAGTCACCAAAAATATGTTATCCAAAAAGCCTGACTAAAGGGCGGGAAAAGCGACCAGATGACCTTTCAAACTCCCTCTTAATTTTCATTTTCACACCTACTAGTAAAATGTGGCAATGTCGATGTTTCAAATGCTATTTTTATCGTTTTTAGTCTAGCATTTATTTTTCAACTCGTATTGAATTTTCAGAGTATAAAATAATTATATTAATTTTTTATAAGCTAAATATATGACAAGATGTTTAATATTTTTAATTTGGTTAAAGGGGGTCGCGGTGCATGTAATACTTGGACAAAATCCCGAGAAGTGGGTATGACAAAAATGCTGATTGGTGGAAGCATTTTCTAAGTGGCTAATTTGTATATATCCATTCCTTTCCTATGACAATAATCTAATTTCAATGCCTGACGGACTAATTGGGTAGATATGGGATACAAAAATTCAGATCGGATCGACTTTGCGGGCGTATTATTTGATTAAAAGAATCAAAGAAATATAAAGGGAAGATGGATGCTTTTCGTATAATATAAAAATAATGTATACTAATAGTATAGAACTTTCTCAGTCCCAATTATGCTTGGCTCGAAAGGTGCTTATCTTAGATTCATTTCTAAATTTCGAAATTGAGGAGAGATGAGAAAAAATTTAATTTATAGCCAAGTTTAAAATAGGTGGGTGATGTAAAAATATTTGAGAACCCTGTCCTTGATAAAATGTAAATGTGTTAAAAGAAAGTATAAAATATATTTTAAGAGAAGATAGTTAAGATACTGAGAAATTAGATTGTTATGTTGGCATAATCTTAACGTATAATATTATTGTATTTAACCTTATATATTAATAAGGCGCATAGCCATGAATTTTTTACAGTTAGAGGGGTGGGGTGGATATATTGAAATTATTTTTTTTGGAACATAAAAAATTTATGAGAACTAATCATATAAAATTTATTAATATTAAAACCAATCATATTTTAAAAAAATTACAATTGAACAACAAAATATTGGAAAAAACAAAATATTTGAGAGCGAAGATTTAAAAAAATGTGAGAAAATATACTTTTAAATTTTCGTGGGAAAAATACATAAAGAAGAAATATTTAAATTAATCTTAACTTTTTGATAAAATCTAAAATAGAATATAATCTATTTGATATAGAATACTTATTAACAATTCATGAAAACCTTCTATCAAAAAATTATGCTATTGCCCCCCCCCCCTCTCCCCGTTTTCTGGATAGGCGTCTGATACTAATGTATAGTTTTTAATCATATATATAGCTAATCGCATGATATTTATTATAAGTATTCATGTAGGTAATAGGAAAAAAACTCCCGGAAAAAAACCCCGGAAAAACCCCATGGAAAAAACCCCCTGGAAAATTCCCATTCAAAAAAAAGTAAAATTCTTAATTTTTAAAAAAATTTTCTTGTCAATTTTTCTTAAATTTTTTTCTTAATTTATTTTGCTCTTCCCATTTTTGCTTTAAGTCATTTTAAATCTTTATTTTTATTTAATATCAAATACAACAACATGGTATATGGTGGAAATTTTACCATGTCCCTTAAAAATTTTCTAGAATTATATATCATTAGAGTATCAATAAACAATATTTTTATCACCGCTGTTTATTGTTTACTCCAAAAAAAACACAAAATACTTATGAAAAAATATTTGAAATATTGCTGTCTAAATGTCAAGAAAGGGATTTATTTCCTGATCCATTATATATATACATGGATTTCGAAAAGTCTGCTATGAGCGCGGTAATTATTAATATGTTAAATTATTTATATTTATTTTTTCAATTAGGGGATCATATCATAATCAGATGATGCTTTTACCATTTGTGTCAAAGTACCAATAGGAAAATACAAAAGCTAGGTCTGGAAAGCCAATACAGAATCTTTGAAGCGTTAGGCTTCTTTTGTGGCATGATGGACGGCTTAGCTTTTGTTCCTTTATGTAATATGGGCAATGCAATGGCATTCCTGAGATCAGTTACTTCGACCAATGGTAAAGATATTCTTGAATATTTCGATAAAAATTACATCAATGGAGTATCAAGAAGCAATTCTCAATCCCAGACACACCGAATTGGGCCTCAATTTCCTTCAGAAACTTGGAACGTAAATGAGAGCACTCTATCCGGCGAAGAACGTACAAATAATCAATGCGAAGGTTGGAATCATCGTTTTTCTAATCTGGTTGAGAACAAACACCCATCAATCTGGGTATTGATTAAAAAAATGAAATGCGAGGTGGCTGCTGATGAAACCAAACTTGAACGATGGCGTGTAGGTAATTGGACACCGAAAACAAAATCACAAAGTTACAATACACAGATTCGGTTAAAGAAACTTTGCGGAATACCTTGATGGGGTGCGAATTCTTGCAGATTTTATGAGAGCAATTTTCTTCATTATTCGATGTCAACTGATGTAATTATTATTCTAAATTATTAAATTTGTATATACATAATAATGATTTTTCAATAAAATAAACAGATCTTATTGCAAATTTTGTCAAATTTAGTCTACTCAATATAGTAATTAAGGATGGATATTGTATTTATATAGCAAATAATTTTTACGAAAATAAGTAATACATGGGTTATTTTGGTATTTTTTTGTCCCAGTACCAATTTGAACATCAGCATTTTTTATGGAGGGTATATGAGTAATCTTTAAGTAATGAATTGGGCCTTAAAAAATTTTATTATTAAATTATATTTCAATAATATTTTTTTCTAAAATGTATATATCTTATTAAATCTAAATAAAAGTATATCGATATTATTAGATCTTAAGTGTTTTAGAAAAAAAAATTTCGGGGTTTTTTTTCCTGGGGGATTTTTTTCCGGGGGTTTTTTATGGGATTCATTCATCTAAACTGGGGAAAATCTATTTATTGCGAATTTAGTGTTTCATTATTCAAAAAAAATATATTGGCAACTTAAATATTTTTCCTGTTAAACAAGCTACGTATAGGTTTAATAAATTAATAATAGGCAGATAGTTAAAGCCATGTTTTTTCGCAATAATTGTAATAGAATATTCCCAATTTCAGCGAGTATATTATATCACATAATTAAGAATATATATTATATGTTGAAGGCAATACACGCAATATGCATATTTAATATATTAGTTAATTAGTGTATTTCCAATAAATTAATAAAATGACTCAAAAGTTTAAGCAAAATTAAAATTGTATGAAATTTAAGATAGGCATTCTACAATCTTAAATTTAAAAAATCCCATAATTAAATGATTGTGCTATTTACCAATTCTAAAGCTATTAGCACGTTTTTTAAATTTGGAAATCTGATTTTGCCAGAAATGTATTTCATCATGTGCAGAATGGCTAACCTATTCAGACAATTTTGTAAAATATTACACATATTGACTATGCGTATTTAATGATTAAGCAAATTGAATGTAACATATATATTGAATAATTTTGATTATTCTTATATATTATTGCTTTACTTAATCTTAATAAGATTTTGTTATCTTTAGTTAATTATTCTTTGGAACCTTCTTAAAAAGGAATATCTCTTCAGGAGAGAGTACTTTCGCTTTATTTACTATACATTAATATGAAATTAGTCTAAAAATATTTGCCTATTACTATTCTGGGTACTCTTCTTTAACAGAGAAATTTATATTGGTAAAAGAAACAGATGCAAGTAATTTGAAAGCAGATGAAAGAAAGACACGTCCATAATACATTATTTAGTTTTTTTTGTTTCTGATCTTATTAATTCTTTGTGAAATTAATAGTATAAAATAACATGTTAATTTAATTAATCTATTTATAATGAACCATTACAAATATGCTATGTTATAAAATAAATTAAAAATGATTAAATAATTCTTGTTTCTAAAAGTTGGGTTTTCGATTTGGATTAAATAGCTATTTTTACTGTTGGTTTTATTCTTAATTGATAATTTTTATAAACGCAGATGTCAGAAATTTAAAAAAAAAATACATACCTTTAAAACATTTGCATGTTTCAAAACTTCATTTTATCAATCATAGAAAAAATGACAAAAAGGTTAATCCCTAAATTATTATTACATGTTATAGATTTATATTATTTATAGACGTAAATGAATTATAGGTTAATAGTGAACAAGAAGTGAATGACCATTTTGATATCATATGTATTTTATTTAAGGCGTATAAAATGCTTCGAAAAAGTTTACACAAGAAAGAAAGAAAAAAAGAAAGAAAGTAATAAATAGAATAGAGTAAGTATTTTTAGAAGAACAATGAAATATCTAGTCGGATTAATTATATTTTATGTGAATTATTTTATTTTTAAATGAATTGGTTTTTCGAACAGTTTATGTATTTTTTTTTTAATTTCATAGCAAAACCTTAAATTTAATTTAAATAGGATTAAATTAAGGTAAACACCAATCGAAAGAAGTCTTAAAACTACACTTACTATTCAATTACATTATATACTGTATTAAATTCGTATTAAAATAGATTTATATATTTTTTTAATACCTTAAAATGAAATTGATATTTTAATTTTTTTAATCATAATGAATTATTTTGTAACAGTTTTTTCTTCTTATTAGGTATTCGTTAGCTATACTTTGGGTTCTGGCACCTCTTTTTGAAAAATTTCACCATTTTTGAAAAATGACTTGGAACCCTATTGGTAAAGTTTAGCACTGTAATTTTACCTTTCCTTGGGTTGTGATAGATAATTTTACAAGTATTATAATTTCCTTCTCCCTTCGCCAGCATATTTCCTCGGATATATTCGTTTTAAGAGCAACAACTATTCCTTTCAATTCTTGTTCTCGTAAGTGTTCTTCTTAAGCTATAAAGAGTGGGACAAGAGGACAAGAGCATTTAGCTCGTTAATATAATTTTTGGTTTACGGTTTTTCTATATTATATTTTTGCTTTAATTGACTTTAAACCAAATATTGGTGAGCTGCATCGGGTTTAACCTTTTAAGTCCGGGCTGAAATTTCTTAAAAAATATTTGTCCAGATGGCCACATCCCTGATATTTTTTTTCATTTATCATGAAAAGCCCGACCTGAAATAAAAATTATTTGTTTGCCCAGCCCGAATTTATTTAACTATAGAAATTAATTTTTTTTCAATATAGTTTTTTACACTGAACAATACCGAGTTTTTGTAGGTATCTAAACCCCGAACTTTTAAACCGGTATTTATATCTAACTTGACCATTAGTGATTTACTATTTGAACCTAAACAGAATCGCTAAAAAAGCTTGTGAACCGGTTCGAATCTGATGATTTTATGTTTATAAAATACTGGAATGTTTTAAAAAGTATTATCAATTTTTGATTGATAAATTTCAGTCACAGTTTTAATAAAATTTATTATATTGCTATTTTACAACATTTGTTAAATATTTTTAACTTCCTCTTTTATATTTAAATTTTAAAGACGCTTATAAATGCCTAAGGATAAATTGAATCAAATTTGTAAATTATTTGCTTATATTATAAAAGAACATGGAATTAGATTGTTATAAGAATGGAAGATTCTAGTGAAAATAAATCAACATCAATGAAAGGATCTTCACCTGAAGTTGATTTATTAGAAAGTTAAAGAATGGTATAAACAAAATCTATTAGAACGATCAAAGAACATTAGAAATATTTTAGTTAATAAATATATATTAAACTATTGGTAAAATCAGAGTAATCGATTCCCCGAATTATATAAATTGTCTAATGTTATACAGTGTCGGCTACTCAAGCTAGCGTATGCTTTTCAACAATAAAATTTATACCTTCTATAAATAGATGCAATTTGCCTGAGGTGATTCTATAAAGTATTTTAATTGCAGCTAAATACTATTTTTTTGTTTATATTGTAGTTAATAAATAATGTTTATTTGTTATGATTTATTAATTTAATATTATTTATAATGTACAATTAAAAATAAAATAACGTTTTAATTAGTATTTTTAATGATGAAATAAAAAAAAATGTGCTTCTCTACAAATAATTCTAATATATATACAAAAGAGTTCAAACCAGTTTTTAGAGGTTTGAAACAACTGATATTATTATTTTTTAAAAACCCAACCTGAATTTGGAATTTTTATTTTTATCTAACACTAACCTAAACCCAATCGAAATTGATTTCGTAAAAAATATTGACGCCTTATTATATGCAAAAATTTAAAAATATTTTTATTTTCGAATTTAAGCCTGACCAGGTCCGGTCCAATTATTTAAAAAAATATATTTAGCCTGGTCAAACTTTTGCAGATTTCTACCAAATATATTACAATAGCTTAATTATTATTTATATGAATTATCGCTTATTTATAATAATATGGCTATTTTTTGAGGTTTCTTGTGCTAAAATAATGAAATATATTTAAAATTGATAAGCAATTATGTTTTTGATTAATATATTTCGTATTGGGATATGGAGTGCATGGAGATTCAGAATTTCAATATTGTAAATTTTAAATAATTTATCGATGTACTTTAGAACTACTCTTAATGTATAATAATTTTATACGGGTTTTTAATATAAATTAAAAAATATATAAAAGTTTCTGGCGGAAACTGTCTAAATCCATATGGTAGTCACTCTTCACTGGAGGTCTTCAATGAAAGGCCAGATGGATTGGGTAACGTCTAAATTTTTCTTATTAAGGCCGGACGGGATAGAAAAAATTAATGGGCTAGATTATTGATGAATCAAGATATTGATATAAACGAATATACATAAAGTGTAGTGTTTTTTATTTATCCACTCCCTGATATTATAAATAGTTGTTTGTATTAGTGCTCAACTGTCTATATTTCGGTTAGATCTTCTATAGAAAGTACCAGGCCGGGCAACCTTGGAAAAAAATGGAAGCGGGCCTGCCAGATAAAAATTTGGCAAGGCCGGGCAAAAGCTAAATTTCAACCGGGCCGAAATTTTGCCATTTACAGACCTCTACCCACATGATGGAATACATTTAAGATTTAAAAATCTAAAAATCTCTTTGGTAAATTATTAAAGTCGAAAATCAAATGTAAGTAAACATAAAAAACATATTAATTAAACGTCTCTCTTATCGTAGCTTTATTGGTTAGTCTCATAGGCATTGACAGAATTTTCCGAGGCAAATTTTACGGAGACTTGACGGATATTCGACCCTCTTACCCCTTCCCTGGCTTCAGGCAAGATTTAATTTAAATATCATTAATTATATATGGGAGTTTATATAAAATAATTTAGCATACTACATAATTACAACTATCTATTAACCTTAATTTGACTAAATTCTGAATATTCCTAATTAATATTCAAAAATAGATAATATTATTATTTTTATAACAATTTTGTACTACTAACTAAATATACAAGTTTTTCATAAAATTATTTTCTCCGAAGAAATTCCCGGTTCAGGCCTTACACACAACACACCACTATGATCATATTCTATAATAATATGGAATGTGTTTATTTAGTAGTTGGATATTTACATTAAAATATAAGAATATCATAATATATAAGTTATGATTATAATTATAATATGTGCATCTATTTTAGGTTTTCGTCATCTATGTCACTGGCTTTGATATAAGTGTTACTGCTATTTAATGTCTTCACATGACACCATGATGAGACATTTACGATTTCCTTCGTGGAAGATCTCTCTGGGACACATTGGAATCTTTGAATTAATTTAAGACTAAATACATCCGATTTAATAATGTTAAAAAGTTTTATCGAAAACAGAGTTAAATCATCGTTTAGAAATACATAGTTTAGGACATTAACTAAACTTATCACAAGGAAAAATGCTTCAAATATAAGTTGTAGGGTATAGTTTCTATTTAAAATCGATAATAGAACTAAAATCCAGTTTATATGATGAAGGATCACGTTGGATACGTTTATTACCATATGTAGGTAATAAATTTCCATTATTTTTTTATACAAAATATTTTTTACTGATAATCTATGTCGCGTGTAAATCAGAAGCACTATAGAATATACAATAACAGATGAGAGTACCACCATTAAAGAAATCCCACTTTTGAAATTCAAAAAATTCCAACTTTTGAGATACCTTTTATATTTATAGTTTAAAAAATAATTTATTGATTAATTAGATTAAGTGATATGAATAATAGCAAGATTCCACCGCGATCGATTACAAATATAATTATATACTTAATTGCATTTCCCTCTTTGTAACTATTTATCTATAATTAATTCCAATTTGATTTTTAGCAATTATTTAAAATTAGTAATTATAAAAATTCTGTTTAACAATTCCAATTATTTAAAATAACCAGACTAATTTTTTATATATGAAGTTCAGATAACTATTTTTATCATGATTAATAAAAATAAATATTATTATATATGAAGTATATTATAAAACCAATCCAATGTCAAAATGTAATTTTTTTATTTTCACTTTTACCTAACCTGAATTATTTATATGTAAAGAATACGAATAACGCACGATTCAAAAATCTAGAAATATTTGTGGAAAGTTTAATAATTAAGGAATGACTATGGTGGGGGCATAATCTTATTCTTTTATTTATTTTAGTTATATTTCCTTGCTTTATTCAAAATTTGAAAATACTTTTTTAAAACCTTTTATATACTATAGAATATATAAATTCCTATTATTTATATAAAACCTTCTTTCTATAATTACCTTTATTGGTTTTATATTCAGGTTTATTTAATTCATATAAAATATCCATTTAGTTGAAAAGGAACTCTAAGAGGGGTTAAAATTACCCACTATATATTCACGTTTATTAATTATTTATTTTTCCTTTATACCTCATTAATTTTAAGTTAAATATAAATTTAATTAATATTTATTAATTTGACTTTAATGACAAATGAATAATATATAAGTCTTAATGATATTTCAAAATATTATAGACACTTTAAAAAGGATGGAAATAATCGAAATAATGATTTATTACTTGATAGAAGGTTGTTCCTCATTTTTTGAAAATTGATTAAACACTATCCCCATTAATGGGGCTATGTAAGCCAGTGCCATTGGCCAAATATTTTGAACTAAGCACAATTTGATGTTGTATAATTTTTTATGACAAATGTAAAGATCGAGTATCAACCATGAAGCAATAGAAAGTAGTATGTAGATGAACACAGTAAATATTGCCCAAGCTATGTTCTTGAATTTATAATCATTTTTGTAAAAATTTATTAATATTTTTATACGATATATTATATGATATTTATTACTAACCATATGGTAAACCTTATCCATACAAGTCAAATAGAAGATTTGGGACAAAACTGTAAAGAACATGATGTTGAAATGAACAAAATTAAAATTCATCTTCGTAAACATTAGATAGAGTTCGGATAGAATATACCATGTTAGAATACTGATTGAAATCCCCACAATCATATTGGAAACATAAGTAATTCTAGGGCTATAATTTTGAGATTCGGATTGATATGCAAAAACTGCTATGATTCCTAAATATGGACAAGAACATTCAATGATACCCAGGATTACTTTTGAATCATAACAAGATGTAAAGTTTTTTGCAAGGTCCTTTACAAGTGGATCGGAAAATAAGTAAGAATTCTGGCCTAAAGAACGGTATTCAGTCAAGTACAAACATTCATAGACATAATTGTCGGGATATTTCTCGGATTCATTTAAGTCAAAAGTAATGTTAAAATTACCTTTAGAAAATGGCCCAATTTTATGAGACTTCGGATTTTCTAAAAGTTTATTTGGTACAGCTATGATAGATATTAACGGGGTCAATTGATTATAGCTAATTATAAATAAAGAATATTTATATTATATTTAATATGGCTGTTTATAAATGAATAATTATTTATTGCAAGATTTATAATGAATTATAAGATAATTATAAGAAACATGTTTCTAAAGGGTATGCAACCTGGTATGAGAGTGATTTGGGTTATCTATTAAAAACATTGAATATGTCATTTCGATCTGATCAACTTTGTCTTTAGCATTTGTATTGTAATTAAAACTTTGCCTAGAAAATAATAAACTAATAGTCACTGAATTCATATAATGGGATTGAGCTGGTTTCAAAATATTGTTAAATTTAGGAAGTTGTAAAACTTTTCCATCTTCAATTAATGTTTTATCGAGCAGGTATGCTAATTTTATTTATTTAGTTATTAATTTAAAAGTCACTATAAATTATTAGACAAATTTAAAAACTTACTATCAGAGTTGGACAGTACTGCGAGTCCGAGTACTTGTATCTTAGATACAAGATCCCCTTATATTTTGTACTTTATACTTTTAGAAATTTTGTTATACTTATATATAGTATATTTAAGATATTTTATTTACAAAAGAATCTTTTTCATTTTCTTAACAAAATATAGATACCTTTTTTACTTTTTTTCAAAAAAATATATTCCTCATTGACGTTTTTCTTTCTTTTCTTTAACTATATTTGAAATTTAATATATTATTATTTTATATTTAAACATACCAAATTTATTGTATGCAAATTAGATTCAATATTATGAATTTTGATGCTTATTTATATAAATAATTGTATATAACCGAAATCATTATTTTTATTGATATTTCACATTTATTAGTGCCTCTTGGACACAGTATATTAAGTAGAATAATAGCAGTTGATAATAGATATTCTTCAAAAAGATCTAAATAAAGATACATCATCTAAAATGGATCTAGATATAGATATATAGCCTAAAAACGTATCTATACACCCACTTTTTTTAGCTACATTAAATTCTTTCTACCGGAGCACTTGACAGCATAGTGATTGTTATATTTAATGAATAACAACATTATATTGGTATAATCATTATATATTAAAATTCCGACATTTATTTTTAAAAAATTATTGAAAATTTGATGTGTCATAACTTCAAATATTTATATAATCTAAGGGGTACCCAAAATATCTAATATTATATTATTTGTTTTCTTTTCAGACATTATCTAGAATTATTAATCTAAAAATTATTATATATTTTTTAAATTAATCTAAATAAAATAAACCAAAACTTACCATGCTGTTTACATCCATTGCATATAATAAAATTTGTCTGGTTTGTTTTAGTAATAAAATAAACTCGGACATATTATTAAATGAATTTAATTCAAATATTATTATTTTTAATATAAAAAGATAAAAAATAAAATTATATTGAAATGTATCTAAACTAAATAGATACAGATACAACTACAGTAGTATCTATATAATAATATCTCTACTATAGTATCTACATAGAGATAATTTTTATAAAAGTATGTCTGAAACCGATATCGATACTTTTATAAAAGTGTATCAAGATACCGATACCCCATTTTTATATCTAGATATATTCACAACTCTGATTTGGGTGGTTTCTATTTATTGATTGTAAATGTTATAGTTTCTTAGTGTTTTTTTTTAAAATGTCTATTATGGTTTTTAATTATTTAATGTTGTAAATAATTTGAAAATTTTATTATAGTCGTGAAACAAAATGTGTTTGTAAGTGTTTTCGCTATTTTAAAAAAATTTTTAAACCATTTGAAAATAGTTTCTTTGGAGGAAAAAATCACAGAAATTGATGTAATTTATTTGAAATTTATCTTTGAGCTTGAAACAATCGACATATTTATGAGATTTCTCTATGTACTTCTGTTGTTCTATTTTATCGGCACGATTTTCTAAGTCGGCTCCCCCCTCCATACCTTTTATTGAAGATCTTTAAGATCTTTTATTATCGGCCTCTGGTTAATTCGCATTTTTAAAATAATAGTTTTGATTTTTCACTTTTTTAACATATAAAATGCTATTTTCTAAAAATTTTGAAAATTAGTAATTGTAGTAATATTATATATATTCTACTTTATATTTTAATGGTCTTTTATATTATTTTATTTGTTTTGTATATTGTTTTTCGGTTATAAATCAAATATTTTAATTATCGTTAAATGTAAAAGTTAATATAATGAAAAGTTTATATATTAACTTTATTTTTATTTAATAATTAAATATACTAAAATGATTCAATATATATCATATTTTAATTTGTTTAAATATACCCGGGCAGAGCCGGGCCTAAAAATTTTTTTAAAAATATATCCGGACCGGGTCTGAATTTTTTTTAAAGATGTATCCGGGCCGGGCCTGCCTGATCTAAAAAAATTATAGAAGGGCAAGGAACTTTAAGTCGTGGATGACTCTAGGCAGGGTTGGCAAGTTAAAATATTATTGGCAAATAAATATATTTATTTAATTAATTAGTTTGCATTTAAAGCATGTTTATCAATCTAATTAGGTTATAATTTTTTTAAAATATATTTGTCATCAAGGCATCTATTTAATTATAATTTTATATTGATGTAATATTTTCATATTAAAATATTAGAATTTCATTTTGAAATATAAAAATAAAAGAATTTTTCTCATTATTAATTTGATTGGATTTCAATATATAAATATGTAATAATTTTGCTGAAGCATTTGAGAAAATTACTAATTGCCAATATATATTACATTTACAATTATCCTAACAAAATGATCATCATCAATAAAATGTAAAGAGCATATATAAATCTGTAAGAAAACTAAGCAGCTGTTGAAGAAGTTGAATATTTGTCCGAAAGAAATTACTAAATATATTAAATGAAAATATTTTAGAAATCTTGCAATTAATAAAGGGGAAATGTAGTGATGTAGGAATATATTATTACACTATTGATACATTATGAAATATTATATTCGTCAATTAGATATGATTATAATGATTATATATTTATGATTAATATAATATTGGGTGAAGGTTAACACTATCTCACACCCATAGCATGAAATAAATGCCAGCATTTAAAAGCTATTTATCAAGATGTAGAAGGCCGTTGGTAAATACGATATGCTCAATAGTGTTTATTCATAAAATGAAGAAATTATAGAAGTGCTTCAAGAACATGGGTATCGGAAAAGTATTATAATTATAGACTTTCCGATTCTTGAGGATCTTGTCAATATTCTTGGAAATTTTACAGAACTATTGTTGAGGTATAGTCTGACTCTTGCACTCTTTTTAAAGTGGTAATTTGGTATTATGAACATCTTGAAGTTTGTAATACCCATCAAAGCGATAAAAGAGAGATGAAATTGATTCTACTTAATGTAAAGCATTTTTTAATTGAAAAATTTGTTTACATATGTATCATTTTATCACACTTTTTCTCTGTCCCAAATTCAGACAATTACGTATGTTGTCAGGGACAGATCGCAAGATGAAGGAAAACTATATAATAGTCCATATTAAATTACAAGAGGCTCAGGAAGTTAATGAATTACCATCGACCAGTCGAATTACCACTGTTGTTATGCAAACTCAATCGCTTTACGAATGAGTCGTAATTTTGATAATATCTCAATACCCGATGATGAATTTAATAATTACCTAAATGTAAAAATAATGAAACATTTAAGGTGGTGTTAGAGTGGATTTTGGCAAAACGGGTATTGACAATTCCTGCTTCAACTGTGAGCGGAATTTTCCCACTACTGAGAGAATTCTTGAAGAAAGAAGAAGTTATCTTCAGCCTGAAAAGGTAAAAATGCTTCTTTTTCTTAATGATAATTTGTAAATTTTTTATATCTTTCTTGAGTATAGGGTTTCGTCATTTATTCTGGTATAATATTTATTGCATTTGTTATATTTTACCTTGAGTCCTGAAAGTTTTTTTAATCCAACATTTTTCATTATCCTTTTTATATTATATATAATACAATTATTTTCTTAAATTTATATTAAAAAATAATTATATTTTGTGCAATTAGATTATAATGTCATTTTTTTAAATAGTGATTTATAATTTTAATATTCTCAAAATATTATTTACTTCCATATCAGTTTTATTTTTTATATAAATACAATATAATATAGTATATTCATAAAATATTAACCATGCATTTTTTAAATACAAATTAAAATTATCACAAATACAATATAATATATTCTCAAAATATTATTTATACAAATTTTTTATAGTATCAATTTGTAATATACTAAATATCTATTTAGAATAAAAAAGATTGAATGTGTAATATGCTTATTAAATGATACTCGCTGAAAAATAGGGTTAAAATACTGAAAAGGTTAATTTTTATATAAATTAGATCGAATATAATTTAAAAAAATTCCGGGCCGGATTTTTTTAAAAAAAAATCCAGGCAGGCTATAAATTATTAAACCCGGGCCGGGCCGTTAAAATTTTTAAAAAAAAAAATCGCGCCGAGCAAATGATACCTTTGTAGGTCTTTGATAAATATTCTACTTTATAGTTTAATCTTTAATGGTCTTTTATTTATAATATTATATTATCTGTTTATATATTGTTTTGCGGATATAAATCAAATATTTAAAGTATCGATAATTGTAAAAGTTAATTTATTTTCTTGTTGAAATAATATTACAAATGTTTTTTATATACAATTAACTTTAACCGAAAATTTATATATACTGAGAAATTGTGATTAAAGATTATTGTTAAATTAAATAAATATATTTAATTTTTGTCTAACTCGTTCCTTAAAATCCCTACACTAATTATTTAAAAAAATAATTAACCTTTGTTTATTTTTCTTTCAAATTATCGTTTATACATTTTTAGGAAAGGGGGTGTATACGGATGATCATTTTACAGTGTTGTGATGATTTAATGAAACATATTGACGATTAAATTAAAACCCATCCATATAAAATTATAAACTTTGCTAAAATAATTAAAATAACAAAAGGAATAATAAAAGAAATTTGTCTATATTTTAATTATTTTTGCAAAGATTATAATTTTATATGGATGGGTTTTAATTTATTCGTCAATATGTTTCATTAAATCATCACAACACTGTAAATTAAAATGATATTTACGAGAATAGGCATTCAGAAAGGAAAATTTTTTCTAGTCTTCCCGCCCCCTTCCATTCTTATTGTTGTGTCACACACAATTTGTTTACATCTGGGATTTCGATGATATCGATATTTTGTGAATCAAGGACTGAAGAGTTTATCTTGACCTTTTGAGAATCTGTATCTAGATACTATTTTTAAGGACCTGTCTAACTCTGATTATTATTCAATTATCAATAAATTTACCTAATTTGAGATGTGAGAACATAAAGGGTTCAAACAGATACAGGCCATCTTCTAGAATATTCTTTGTAAAGTTCATAATATCTATTAGGAAAGTCATTTTGTCATAATTAAAAGGTATATGGTAATAAGTAATTGATTCCATGTTTAATAAAAGGGTAGAAAAACTAAGATATTTAACCAATAATGTTTTATGATCAAAGTGCGAGCTATGTTTAGTCAAAATGCTAAACTTCATACCGTTCAAAGTTATAAAATTGATAAAACGATGCAAGTTTTTAAAATCTTTCATAAAATATTCGTAATAAGGGAGAGGTTTTTGAAAATATTTATTCATCGAATCAAATGATTCCATTAGTAATGACAATTGTATATCTTCTCCCTTAAAGTCATTTGTAAAATATATTTCGCTTTTGCTTATAAAATTTGCAACTATTTTTTCCAATTTATAATTTGAACAATTGCTAAAATCTGTCTTGCCCCATCCTATCTTGAAACATCTTCTGTAAACATTTCCTGTTCAATTATAAAAAATTCTTTATTAAATTCGATTATTATTGTTAAGTTTAACCTATTGAAAATTTCCCAGGACACCTCATTGTAATTGAGTTTCCGTAAGGTATTAATGGCCAGATAAAATTATCCGCTTCCATTTGTTCGGGGCAACCGCCTTCAACGTAAATGCAACCATGTTCAGTTAATTGACTAAGAGCATGAGAACACTTATTACATCCTAACCCATATACACCTGGTATGCAAAAACATTCTCCAGTATTTTTATCACATATATTTAAATTTGAGACTCCGTATGGATTACAATGGCAATTTAAACAAGTATGCTCACTGTTGGAATGATAATAACCACTCTAAAAAATAGGGATTAAAGTTGTAAAATAATGCAGTATATGTTTTTAAGCCTGTGCATTTTTGCCAATTTTAATTTAGAAAAAGACCTTGAAATGTATTAAATAACACTTTACCTGTGAACCAGAATTAGGATTCAGAAATTCAAAATTGTTTAGTTCACATTTTATAAACACAAACAGGGACCAATTTGTGGGCAACTCATCAAATCTAGGATACTTTTGGACAAGGGCGGGTTCGGATCCTTCTTAAAAATTGGTCTTATTAAGTTTCTTTTATCAAAATTTCCGCTAAATAGATTTAAAAAATTTTTGTGAAATTACAGACTCTTAAATTTAGTAAGTGAACTAATGCGTTAACGAAATATAAAATTTAAAAAAAAGAAGGTAATTCTAAAATTTGCCTAATAAAATTCAGCGGGGTTATTCAAAGTTTTCCGAAGGTTTGAACTCCTAGGCACCTCTTTTCCTAATGACGCTACAAAACAAACAAAAATAAAACTTATAGTAACCTTGCATACACAAGCTCCAGTCTTAGGGTCGCAATCTTTTTTGAATCCTTTAAACTCATTACATTTAGGACAGGGTTGACATTCATTTCCTTCCCACCATCCATTTTTACAATCAATTCGTTGGCCAATAAATGCCTTAAATTGACATAATTCTCCAAAATAGTGGTAGTTAGATTTATCAGATAAGCATTGACATTCAAATCCTAATGGTTTATCATTTTTCACCGAGCATTTAAAAGTATTCGCTTCTATACACGGGCTTAAGGAGCACACATTAATTTCGCAATTATCATTATAATAACCTATATTAATTATTATATAAATGAATGAAGAGTAATTAGGTTAACAGGAAATAAATCAAATAAGTTAAGTTTTAAATATATGAAACATGAATAAATGCTACTACCTATATAATATTATGATATAATTAAAAAAAGTTATTCATTACAAATAACGATAAATCAGAGCTTCCTATTTAACCATTAAAAAATTTAGTAAAAAAATGCAAATTCTTAACTAGGAAAATAGCCAGATCCACCCTACCCCCACCCCCAAATTTGTTATATTTCAAATTTTAATCATAATTATAAATAATTTTTTAATTTACCAATTGGACAATTTATGAATATGAGTGAGGAACTAGGTTTCTCAGTATAAATATTCTTATTTAAAGAATCGGTTGAACATAATTCTGACGAAGTAGATAAAGCTCCAATATCCATTTGGTAAGAATCTAAATCGCATTTACATTTTGGCGTCTTTCAAAAAAATAAATATTAACTAATCAGGTCCATATACAGGGGAAGATGAGGAAAGTTAAAATCCTCCCTAACAAAGAATGTTTATAAAATTTTATACAGAGAAATGCTTCTCTAATTTATATTTAAGTTTATTATATAAATTTGTAAATATTGCATAAATGTATTCTTAAATATTTTCCACACGATATATTTATATATATATATCAGTGCTGTTAATATAGCTAGTTTTTATATGAATTGTTTTATAATTTAAAAAAAAACGAATAATTTGAATCGAATATAAATACAATTAGTAGAATTCTATTCGTTTATTCAAATATGAAGAATGTACTATTCGATATGTATGTTTTTTGAACAGGTATAATTTAGGGAAAAACTCACTTTCATAATTTTGAAAATATCTCAACTGTTAAAGTCAAATAATTTTTATAAAAAATAAATATTATATTGTGTCATTGCGATTATTTCTTTAATTAAATCATATTTTCATTTAAATTCATTTGATTAAAATTTTAAAAAATTTTGTATAATAAAAAAATATAAATTATTTACAAGGTATAACTAACATGAAATTAGTTACTTTTGAAATTTAACTAACTAGTTAGCTTTTAAAGAATGTAACTAGTAACGGTAATTAGTCATCTAACAAAAGTAACTTTTAACTATACTAATATACATCAGGGGCGTCGCTAGCCTTTACAATCTCAGGGGGCTCAACTAAAAAATTTTTATGGAGAGCTTAGTCCCCTATACCACCGAATTTGCGGGCCTTTGCCCGCTTATTCGGTCTTTGGAAGAAATAATTGTGCAAATATATTGAAGCCTTGAGTTATTTACACAGCAAGGATGCCATATTAGAAATGAAATATTTTGGAACTATAAAATAAGGACCAGAGTGATATGATGAAACAATTAAGATTTTATATATTGTCGCACCACCTCCAGTTGGTATATTATATCTTAAAATAATAGTAGTTTGTAATAATATCAGAAATATACTTGCATTAAAAATTTAACTCAAAACTGTTTTTTGAAAAAGAAAACAATAGCTTTCCTAACGTAAAAAGGAAAAGATATCAAATTTATTACATCTATTGTAGGATGAATAATAAAATGTTTAATTTTTAAAATTAATTTTAACTAAATAGATGGCGTTAAATACTTAAAAGCAAATTGTTATTAGTAAAATTTATTATAATATTAGCAGTAATATATTATAACTGTCAAATACGTCTATAAAAATGGCATTTTATCTAATATTTTATAAACAACATAATAGAGGAATAAACTATATGTCTACTTACTTACTTTTTTTTATTATACTTATTTGGATCTTGAAAATATTTTTAGGAATAGGTATGATAATAAAATTTATTAAATATACTATTGATCAGTCATTTTGAACTCTGCTAGTTAATTAAATTTTTTAGTTTTCAATTAATAAATGATTATATTTATTTAATTAGGGTTATAAAATAATTTAAATAATAATAGTCAATTAAGCTTCAACTGTTAATGCTAAATTAATATTTAGTGAGTGATATTGATATTCTATTTTTAACACAAAATTTGATAGCTAGCTGACATAGTGAAAATATAATTTATATGTATTAATTTAATCTAATATTTAAAATAGTATTCATTTAATCTAACATTTAAAATAGTATTCATTTAATAAATATTTAGATAGTCTTATTAATTTTTAAATAATATTAAATCTATATTTTACTTAATAGAATTATTAAAGAAATCTTTCTGGGGGCAATCAAAAAAATTTATATTTAGTTCAAGGGGTTAAGATTTCATTAAAAAAAATTTTTTGCTTCAGGGGCTATTCAAATTTTCCAGTAAATAATATTAAATCTATATTTTACTTAATAGAATTATTAAAGAAATCTTTCTGGGGGCAATCAAAAAAATTTATATTTAGTTCAAGGGGTTAAGATTTCATTAAAAAAATTTTTTTGCTTCAGAGGCTATTCAAATTTTCCAGGGGGCTCCAGCCCCTGCACCCCCCCTCTAGCAACGCCACTGATATACATATTGTTTTGTCATTTCATATCTAAGCCAACTTCGATAGTCATATTAGATTGTCTATGAATAAAAATATTAGTTTTTTAGCCTATTTGCAAATAAACAAGAAATTATTTATAAAATTGTTTTTATAAGCGCCTGTTATAAATTTATATCATATCATTGAAAATTAAAATACTTTTTGTAACAAATTACAATATATAGTTTTAATTACTACAACACAGCCCGTCTTTGTTTCTATTGAAATTATGTCCGTAATAATTGATCTAATGGTCAGGTAGTTTTCTTCTCTGAAAGCCATATCTATTGACAAATCAATATTCTTTATTTGTAGAAACAAAATAAATATTTTATATTTCATAAACAATCTGGAACATTTATCATTTTCTAATTGAAAATTTTAATTTAAAACAATCAACTTTTACTTATATAACTAATAAATCTCTATATAATTTGAAGAAAAGCAATGGTGTCGCTACCGCTTATTATTTATTCATTATAAAAAAAGTGCTCTTTTATATTCGCCTTGTATTCAAGATTAAATTTATACATGGGGAGACGCACATGTCATAATAACAACACCAATTATCAATAGATTTTAAACCTAGCCTTGTAAATCTTTATAAAATAATATTTGATTAAATGTTTACGTGCTCAAAATGGTTGTCCATTTTTATTTTAGACTTATCTATGTTATAATTTTAATATTTTATTATCAGGATTTAATTACTAATAAAACTTATGATTTTTAGTTAGGTGAGACTAGGGCTAGTCGGAAGGGGCTTGTTGGTTCAGGGGATTTTATTTAAAAATCAGACATGTTTAGAAATTTAAATTCAATATTTGAATTTAAAAATGGGATTTTACCGGAAATGTATTCCATCATGTTTGGAATGCCTACCCTATAAATTTCAGATAATTTTGTCATGAACTTTAAACTTAATATAATTTATATTAGATTTTCCACTTCTTTTTCATATAAATTATAAATGACTCGAAAGTTATGGGTAAAATTATCTACAATTCATAAAATAGGTATTATAAACATGCTGGAATACATTTCCGGTAAAATCAAAATTTTAAATTTAAAAAACGAGCTCAAAAAACGATTTAAAGTTGAAAAAAATAACACATCGACGCTAACGTATATATACTTCAAATTTAGTTGATAAAAAATGTAATATAATTCATTTAATAAAAAGACATATTTATAATTCCTGCCCACCATGCTTTTCCAACATATATATAAAACAGTATAGTTAAAATTTAACAATAAAAATAAATAGGGTATAAAAAAAATGATCCAATTATACCAATAAAGATATGTGAAAAACTTTCGATATTATATTATTTATAAAATTATACCCATCTGCATATCCCAATTAAATTTATATCCAGTCCTTGTTTATGTATATTTATTATCATTTTTAGCCATCCTTCTATAATAAGGCACTTAACTCTGAATTGTGTGAGATTACATTGAATAAACAAGTGATTAGCATGCATTCTTATATCAATTTTTGAATTAGAAGAAAGAGATATCAATGTAGTCACATTTGGCATAAAATAAAGATCGATTTCTAATTGAAGTTCTTTCAAACTTTTATTTATTGAACATTCTTGAGGAACATTGTAGAAAAGTGAACCATCAAAGGGAATTTTATAGGAAGCATTCATCAGGATTTCTAAAATCAATATAATTTGAGTAAAAGTTTATATTGTTGTTCAAAAATATATAAATATTATAATCAAGTTTTATTTAAATAAAATCGGGCTTGAATTGATCATTTATTTTCTTTAAAATGAGAAAAACTTTATGGGTTCGAACCGGGAACCTCCTATCTCGATTTTAAACGTTTTAACGATAGATTTTATTGTGTTTTTTTAAATTTCTTATAGTAAAAGATATGTGTAATATATGAATATTAGAAAAAAATTTTAATATTTATATCAACGATATTTGTTTATAATATATGGGGAGTCATATTGGGATATGGAATCCATGGTGATAGAAATCTCTCACCTTTAAATCAATTACTGAGGGGATTTAAATTAACATCTGATTTGAGCAGAATGTATTTGTGAATATCAGACAATTTTGCCGTTAACCTTTGAATAATTTATCTTTATTTTGATATAGATTTTTTCATACTAATGGAAGAATACACAAAAATGGTAGGAATTGTTTAATATTTACAGGATAATTACTTATATATACATATATATGGGGTGATGTAATATATTCTTCAAATTACTACAGTGAAGATTTATACACCCTCATAAATTATAACCCTATGTCATTTTGATGCACTCTCCTCCTTGTTTACCTTGGTTATTGGGGTTGGAGTTATATCTATATATATCTATATATATATATACTAAAGTACATTTCTGGTCAAATCAAAATTACTTTTTTAATAAAAGATATAAAATTGAGAGATTCTGAATAATCCCCATGAATTTCATATCCCAATACGAAATATGTACTGACATTCAAATATTATAATCCACGAATATTCAAGCCATTATTAGAACCCTAGTTTAAGTAGCCCAAAATCTGCCTTATCAGATGACAAGCTTATAATGGAGGGCCAATAATTAAAACAACGGGTCGAACTTATGATTTTTTAAAGAAAAAATACTAATTAGTTCTCACCTTTTACTAGAGTAAAACAAAAATAAAAATTTCTCTGGGATTATGACAAAACAAGCAATTGGATAGTTTTTTTAAATTTAACTTTATAATGTGTTTGATTTTTATTTTTTAATTACAAATTTAAAACTCGACCTGGTTTAGGCCTAAAAATTGATTTAAAAAATTGGGCTTGGGCCTAAAAATAAATGAAAATTTGATCTAGATTTTTTTCAAAAAAACGGAGCTTTTAGGGCTTTACCATCTTAGCCTAGCCTACATTGTTTTTCAATTTCTAAATGAATTTCATTAATATAAAAATAAAGCGAATATCAAGAAAATTTTACCAATTAAATTGTTAATGTATGCCGTATCTATATAATATATAGATATACTATAAATGTATTTGTTAGTCTCCTCCTAAAAATTAAAAGAATATTTCTCTTTAGGCTAAGGTATAAACTTTGTTCTTTTTTTTCAATCTGTTAAACTTACAAAAGGGTGAAGACTATCTCGATTAAGTGACTATTTAGTCGTTGAATTTAAGAAAGTCTTTATTGGAAACTTAATTTAATTAACCCTAAATAAGAATACAAAAATGGGCACTAGTGTTTTATATAACATTTTGCTAGATAGGTTTATTAAATAAATTGATAAATATTAAAGCTAACTTTCTTTCCTAGGATTTAGGACATTATCATACGAGTGCCTTTCAACCACATTATTAAATTCACAAGTATTCTTAGTGTTGTCATCAATTAGGGCTTCCTTAAAATCTTTTTTTAGAAAAATATAAAACAATGATGGACAGTAAATATAATTTCAAACCTATTTCTTCGTTATTGATAATTAGTGAGCTAACGCATCCTTTAAAGTGTGATGTAGTTTCTGTAATTAAGTTTATAGGGTTGCTACCTATATATATCAAACTAGACATTTCGAAAGGCAATGTTTCGCTATTTATATATTAATAAAGTTATTATTCAATTTAATATAAAAGAATTTAAGCCTATATAAGGAAATATATTTCATTTGTCTCATTTTAAACTTGTAAAAAACATCATTTCACAAATTAAGTGCCCATTTTATTTTACATTATTTAAATAGGTAATAGGAAAACAAACCCCGGAAAAAACCCCGGGAAAAATACCCCCAGAAAAAAAATCCCGGAAAAAACCCCCGGAAAATAAACCCCCAGGAAAAAAATCCCAGGATTATTTTTTCATATTTATAGAATTTGTCACAAGAAGCAATTCTCAATTCCAAACACATCGAATTGAGCCTCGATTTCCTCCAGAAACTTGGAACGTGAATCAGAGCACTCTATCCGACGAAGAACGCACAAATAATCAATGCTAAGGTTGGAATCATCGTTTTTATAATCTGGTGGGAATAAACACCCATCAATCTGGGTATTTATTTAAAAAAATGGAATGCGAAATGGCTATCGATGTAACTAAACTTGAACGATGGCGTGTAGATAGTTGGACACCGAAAAAAAATTGCAGTTATAATACCCAGATTCGGGTGAGGAATACCGTGATGGGGTGCGAAGCCTTCCAGATTTTATAAGAGCGATTTCCTTCATTATTCGATGTCAATCAATATAATTATTATTCTAAATTATTAATTTTTAATCATGATTTATCAATAAAATAAATATATTTTATTACAAAATTTGGTCAAATTTAGTCTACTTAATATCGTAATTAAGGACGGATATTGTATTTATTAGTATAGCTACGAAAATAAGAAACTGGGGTATTTTTCCCAGTACCAATTTGAACTTCAGCATTTTATCTTTTAAGCATTTTTTATGGAAAGGTATATGAGTAATCTTTAAATAAAGAATTAGGGCCTAAAGAAATTTAGCTGATTAATATATTATATTTTTATAATATTTTTTTCTAAAATACTAATTTATCTATACATTATAAATATGAGTATATCCATTATAATCCAAATAAAAATATGCCTAGCTCTTAAGTAAATTCTATAAATATGAAGAAAAAAAAATCCAGGGGTTTATTTTCCGGGAGTTTTTTTCCGGGGGTTTTTTTCCCGGGATTCCTTAAAATGTTATTTGTAAAGTTTGAATTTACATAACGCAAAGTAACTTTACAAATTTGAATTGTTACTTTGCGAGGTAAAATGGTATATATAATATATAATTAAATTGGAGAAGAAAAAACAATCCTTTATAAAGGCAAATTGCAAATATATACTTCATGTCAAACTTGTTGATTTTCATAAAGCACACGCAATTTTTCATGAGTTTCAAAAATAATTGTATTTTATGAAATAGCAGTCGAGGGTCGCATTCATTCAACCCAACTCCCATATTCTGAAACACTTTTTAAATCAAGTATAAATATAAATTTTATAATATTAACCCCATCTTCATAATTTATTCTCAAAGTATACCACATCGAGTGTTTCAATTTAACATTAATTTTTTTAACACTCCTAAATGTTTGACCTTCATATTTGATTATTACATAATAGTCTTTGATAAATATTCTAAAGAAATTGGAACCATCGTTTAAGTTCTCAATGTACAATAATACCCCACTTGGATTCATAGTTTTAAATCTGAATGAACGAATATAAGCAAAATTTAATTAAAAATAAATAAATCACATACTTTAATTGTAAATCAAAACGATGTAAAGTTTTAATTGGTTCAAAAATTAAGATTTCATTTCCATCAAAAGATCTCGTATTTGTGTTATCATAATCTATGTAATTAAAATAATTATGAAGTTGACAGCGATGGCCTAAAATATACAATATAGGATTATTTTTATATATTTAGTCATAAATACCGGTGTGCAATGAAGAGCAAATACACATATAATTAATATTGTTCTTGAAGCATTCCCCATTGTTGTTGCATATTGATGAGCTGCAAGAATGGAATAATTGAATATCACTATTAATGCCATCTTTTAGAACGAATTTTATATTATATACGTAAATTAGTTTATACAAAAAGTTGAATTACAATGATTTGTAATTAATTTAAATTTCAATTCGAGATTGAGCAGCTTATACGAATTAGTAAAAAAATTTATTGGTAGTAGTTATTATCTAGTTTGTGAATCAAATCTTTGCTTTTCCAACTTCTTAAACCAAATCATATCTAAATAACAGGTTAATATTTTTATATATACGTTTCCATTTTCTATTATGTAGTACTATTTTTTTTACCTTGCTTTCTTAGAAACTAACAAAGTTTTAATCTGTTTTTCACCTTCATTTAATAAACTATTATTCTTGTCATAATGGGTAAGATGAAAAAATTTAATTTTTTGTGAGATATATTTATATATCATTTGATATTTCCATATTCTTCTACCCCCCCCCCCCCTCCCACCCAAATAAATTTCTTAGTCTAGCTCCTTGTTTTGGCCAACACATATATATTCTTTTCATGTTTTTTTTTGAATGATTCTATATAAAATGTATTCATTCACGTTAGGTTGAACATTCTTTTTACCATCTCACGGTCAATTCAATTACAAGCCTTATGCTCTTATTCGACCTCTTAATTCATTCACAATCATATTCAATGTCACACAATATTACCAATTAAATTTTGTACTAAAATTCTTTATTCAGATACCTTAAAATGTTTCCCATTTTATTCTTAGGATAAAGCTTACGAGGTGCGGAACTTGGTATTACTTTAGTATTTATTAATTTTCCATCAATATAGGGCTTTTATTGTGATCCATATATATGTATTAAGGTAGGCGTTAATCTCTCTAATACAAAAATATCTTTTGTATCTTTTTCTGTTAGTGTATTTTTATTCGTATTATCGGCTAGGACGATTATCATTCACGGTTAGAGAAATTAAAACCTCATCATAGTGCCTTTCTTTTTTCTAAACTCTCATTCATAGGAAAATTTGCAAGCATTCGCAAATATTGTCATAAAATTATTCCCATATACTCCATTTCTAAAGTCCTTTCTCAAAAAATAGATGTCAGTCCAGTATAAATCAATAAAATAATGATTATAATTAAAATTTTTCAGAAAAAGCAATTTAAAATAAAAGATAAGATGTGCAAAACTTAAATTATTTTAAAATCATTTCTAACGCCAAAGATCTGTAAAAATTACCCAAATAACCCTTAATAATTGTAGCATGGTCATCTAAAGCCCTCCCTCAAAGAAAATTGCTGACTATGCCTCCTGTTTATAGAAAATACGGGGAATAATTTCTAAAATAGACTTCATATAACCAAGTTGGTTTATATAAAATTTACTCCTTTTTAAAAAATTAGCATTGATTTTTTCTTCGTTGTTTTTAAATATTCACATCCTATTTAATTGAATATTGTGGTTACTCGATGGAAAACTAGAGAAGATAATATGATAAAGGCTACATTCTGTTTGATCATTTTGACAAGCAGAACCTTATTTTGACAAAAAATTTCACTAAACTTAATCACAAATTTTGAGATCAAAATCAGATTCATCATCTTTGAAGATCGGGCCTAATTGATAATATATTAATTATGTTTTCGACACTCATCTAGGAACAGAATATTTTCTAAAATCATTTTATTTATAGAAATGTGCTTTACAAGGTTTACATCTCAATAACTTATAAGCCACCCTCTCCCTTTTTTTATTATATTAATAATATTAAATTAAAATATATTATAATAAAAATAATAACAGTAAAAATAGTTTTTTGTCCCACCAATAATTCCAAAAATGTTAATTACTAGGTCTATAAATATATTAATTATATTTACCGGAGTTTTTTGTTACCATTTTGCATTCATGGGACCAAAGTAAATTCATCAAGCTCATCTGAACTTCTTTATTAACACTAGATACAAGGTGGGATCTATGAGATGATTTTAAGTGAAGTATGCAGTTGTCAGAGAGAGAAGGTAAGAAAGTAAATGTGGTTTGAATAATTCGTTGAAATAAATCCTTATTCAAATTTAATGCTAACTTGAGATGAATTGGTGACATATATTGAGTAGCAGAATGATCTATTTTAAATATTTTTACACATAACGTTAATATTAGATATGATTTTGAAGAATTGTTGCTAGTCTTTAGGTTCAAAAATATTATGTTTTCAGGAAGTGTTAACAGGCTATTTGCTAGAAGGTTCCTCATATTAAAAAAATAATCTCTCTCCAAAAACTCCTGGAGATTTATGTCAAATATTTGCATTGAGACAGCATTTTCTAACATATCCTCCGATATTTTGTAAATATATAAGTTGGCTTTGCTATGCGTAACGTGGACCGAATCTTGATTATTTTTATACAAAAAATGTAAAAATATATTATCCAACATGCCCTACTTATTTAACTACAATTTGGTAATAACTCAAGTTGCAGTATTAAAAAGTATGCCCGGCCCCGGGTCGGGTCAGACCTTGGATTTTTTTTAAAATATATCGAAATTTCTCAATTTTATATTGAATTTTTTATGTAAAATAAAAATATTTGATTTTATTTATTGAAACTAGACGCCATATAACATATGTCTTTTACTTTGAATAATTATAAAATTTAATTTCTATATTTAAATAAATTCGGGCCAGACCTTGGCCGGTAAATTTTTTTAAAAAAAAGTTTGGGTTCGGGCCGGGCCGGCAAAACATTTTTAAAAAAATTTCGGGCCGGGCCGAGCTTGAAAAATTAGGCCCGATGCTGATCACTAATTTCAAATGAGCCACATTCGAATATATCACCTATCAAATCAAATGAATCAAAATCTTATCTTTCCAAAATAGTCTTTAAAATGGCTTCCACCCCTCCCTCCCCCTTTCCCCTCACATTAATAAGAAAGAATCTATAGGTTATTAATAAATCACTCTCACTGCATTTCAAAAATTTTAAAAAATATACTTAATAACATGTTTAATTTGGGCATAATTTATAAATATCATTTCAGTTAGTGTTGTTATACGCCCGATATGGTTTGATTTTTAAAAACGACCTGATTAAAATAATATTATATATGCTTAGCAATTTTACTCATAGATGACAGAAAGATTTGGACCTCGATTTAATCTTAATCGGGCAGTTTTTAAAAAATTGATCTTTCGGGTCTAATGAATATTTTACAGGCCTATATTATTATAAGCAGGAATCCAAACCGAACCTGAACCGAACCATTAAACCGTTAAAAACCGGTATTTTTTATCGAACCTAAACCAAACCTATACCGCAGAAATTTTTTTTGCAGAACCTGAACATAACCGCTAAAATACCTTTTAACCGGTTCGAGCTATATGATATTGCAAAAATTTTAATTATATTTTAATTTTTTTAAAGATTATTATCAATCATATTTTATAAACTATAGTATATTGCTATTTTACAACATTTTTTAAATATTTAACGCCTAGAGATAAATATAATCCAATAATCCAATATATAAATTATTTACATATTGTATTATAAATGACACATCAAAATGTAATATTAATATTACTGATTGTCAAATAAATATGAAAGGCCACCATGGAGCAAATCTTGAGCGTCACATAAAAGAAACCACTCTCTAGAATTCGATAAAATTAATAAAATAAAAAGCTAGATCTCATCAAGTCGACAGACGATAGAAGAAGCATTAATAGAACAAACAATATTAGTAAATCTAAATAAAAAAATAATAATCGATGCTTGCACTGAGTTGGTCACTTCTAATGGCAGACCATTCACATAGTAAACTTTATTTTATAGCTTTGGAATGGGAAGCAATTATAGGATTGATAAATATCCTAAAACCAATTAAAGTAGCTACCAAGAACTTACAACTTGAGCTAACTTTAAGGGATTTTTATAGTACATGGCTAAAAACTAAATTATAAATTTCTAATTTTATTTCACCCTTGGCTGGTTCAATAATAGATGCTATAAATTTTAGAGAGAAACAACTTTTAAATAACAATGTCCTTGTGTCATACATATATCTGGATTTAAGGTATGTTTTAAAAATATTATTATATTTTATATAAATTTAATTAAAAATTTTATTTTACTTTATATAATTTTCTATCTATTCATAAAAAATAATATGAAAAAATTATTTTAATGATATTTTTAATTTTTATTATATAGATATCAAATGCTTCTGATTGAATAAGAAAAACAGGCTAGAGAGTAATTATTAAAATATGGCATAACATGGAATTAAACTTTGTTATAAGAGTAGAGGATTCTAGTGAAGGTGAATCAACGCCGGTTAATATATCTTCACCTGAAGAGGATTTAGTAGAAAGTTATCTTAAAAAGGAAGATGGTAACAAATAAAATCTGTTACAAAAATCGGAGACTATTTTTAGTTAATTTTTCCAAAGAACCTAGTATTTTAGACTATTGGAGAAATCAGAGTAATTGATACCCAGAATCATGTAAATTGTGTCATATCTTACTGGCAGTGCCGGCTACCCAAGTTAGTGTGGAAAATGTTTTTCAACAATTAAATTTATACAATCTACTTATAAATATAATTTGAGTGAGATGGATCTTGAAAATATATTAATTTTAAGTAAATAAAGTTAAATATTTTCCATATTAAAATTAATCATTGATATTTTTTTGTTATGTATATAAATTAAATATTATTTTATAATGTGCAATTGCAATTAATAAAAATGAAGATTTTATGTATGTGTTTTTTTTAATGATGAAATAAAAAAAATATATTATTCCCTATGCATAATCCGAATGTAGGGTTGAATACAAACGTGTTCAAACCAGTTTTTAAAGGTTATAACCGAATATCTTTATTTTTTACGAACCGAACCTGAACCTTGAACTGTTATATTTATCCGAACCTGAACCTGAATCGAACCAATATTCATTTCGGTTTGGATCCCTGATTATAAGTTATATATTATATAAATAAAATGTAGGAATTATAACCTGACACGCTAATTAGTAGTTGTAATGACAGCGAATCCCATTTATAAATTTTTTTATTAAAAGAAAATTTCCCAGTATTGCTTTCCAAGTCTATAAAATTATCTTCGTTACCCATTTCAATTGTGTAATATAGTTTATCGTCTTGGTCCAAATCATAAGCTATAAATTGAAATTTTATTGAATCGGAGTTTTTATCTGATAATGATTCATCTATGACCATTTGGTGGGTATAGAAAGCAGGTAAAGTCATATAGACAATGATATCTTTCGCAAACGGAGAATGATCGTTGATATCTAATAATTGAACAATCACTTCTACATCACTGTGAGGATTCTGAGGCATTATTATAATTTTATCATTGACCAATGGGGAAGTCAGAGAATCTTTTCGCGGTTTTGCTCTGATAAAAAATTTGTAAAAATGTGGATCCATCTCAAAGTCTAAATCATTGGTTATGGCTATTTCAACTTCATTGTCCAATATTTTATCAATTTTAAAATTATCATTGTAATTAAGAATTGAATGATTTTTATAATACTCATTATTAAAAAATATAATCTCGAAGGTATTATTGGTATTTTGAGGTTCATCTAGATCGTAATAAGCTATTCTGCCAATAATCTTTCCTACAGGACTATGTTCCTCTAATTTTAAATATACCCGTTTTTCCTCGAAAATAGGAGAGTTATCGTCTACATCGATCAATATGACATTAAATTCTGCGGATGTTCTTAATCTTTCATGTGTTGGAGCATTATCTTCAGCTACAACTATTAAATTGTAAAATAGTACTCTTTCTCTGTCTAGAAATGTATTGTGTGTCGACATATTAGGAACTTTTATGTAAGTGTATATATCGCCTGTGTGCTTATTTATTTCAAATTTATCATATATGGTCTCTTGTAAACTAGAAGTCGAGTGATTAAGAAACAAATATTGAATTTCACCGTTAGAACCAAAATCAAAATCGATGGCTTTAATTTGACCAATTTTTACACCGGGCCCTGTATTTTCCAATATCTTTACATTGAACTCGTGTGCATTCGTGGCATCTCTCGAATAATTAGAAATATATTTCAGAGGATCGTTGGAAGGGGATATGAAGACAGGAGAATTATCATTAATATCCTCAACCTGTATTTTTAAATGAGTTACTCCGGATAAAGATGGGATGCCATTGTCTTTTGCAATTATTTTTAAATTATAATGCGCTAAAATTTCGCGATCAAGATTTTTATCTAGGAAAATCCTCCCATTCTTGGAATCTATTTTAAAGGGATTCTCTTTCACATCATCTAATTCGATAGAATAGACGATTTTCGAATTTTCGCCCTTATCAAGGTCTGTAGCCTTTAGAGTTATTATCTTGGATTGTGTCGGAAAATTTTCTTTTACTTTAATATAGTTGATTACCCTTTCAAAGGCTGGTGCATTATTATTTTCATCGATTACTTTAATATTGACATTGCAATATCCAATATTATTGCCAGAATCTTCTACTACTACGGTAAGATTTATAGAGAGCTGCCCAGGATATTTGTCTAGGATGTAATGTAGAGGTTCAGTTAATATGATGGAGGCGCGATTTTCGGTTACAAGCAAATCGAAAATTTTATAATCATCAATTAAAGTTAAATTTTTTATTACATTGTCTTCATAATAAAATTCGGTATATGTCAGGATTTCGGATGACAAAATATATATGAAGTTGTCCTCAATGTCAGAATCTACCCCTTTAATGTCACTTAAAACGATTGTTCCTACCTCCGTATTTTCTGAGACATTAACTTCGTACACACTCTTTTCGCAAACTGGAGCATTATCATTTATGTCAATAATATCAATAATGACATCAGTGGCCACAGATTGCACTGGCAACCCTTTATCCTCAATTTTAACTTTAAATCTGTATTCGTCAATTTTTTCACGGTCAAGAATGACATTAGTAGTAATCCAACCAGAGTTTAAATCAATTTGAAAAGGTAAGACTGATTCGTTATACGAATCATTACTTATAACTCTGGATATACGAAATGATAATTCGCTGTTTATACCACTGTCTACATCATATGCTCTGACCTTCAATACTTTTGTACCTAATGGCGCATCCTCTCTCACATTATGCTTAAGAAAAGTAGCGTTTCCATATAATTTTGGTGCGTTGTCATTCAAATCCAAGACATTGATCTTTAATTCTGCCGTGTTACTCAGAATAGGTTTACCATCATCTTCTACCCAAACCAGAATGGAATAGCTTTTCTCATTTTCAAAATCCAATTGCCAACCAGGGTTTAAAAAGACCGTACCATTATGGGGGTCTATAGAAAAGCGGTCGTTGTTTAGACTTTTAAAAGAATAGGCTAGCTCGGAGTTTTGATCTTCGTCGATTGCTACAATTTTGCCTATTGCTATTTTTTGAGATTCGTTAAAATTTAATTCAATATTTTCCGGAACGTTTATAACCATGGATTCTTCTAGGAAACGTGGTGAATTATCATTTATATCAAGAACAGATATCAAAATGGTGAGGGACAGATCTGAATCGAAAGTCTGTAAATTATGTTCTCTACCCTGTTTTATTTTAATAATTAATTTATAATTCGGTATGCGTTCTCTATCGATAGAATGAAGGGTATACAATGTTCCGGATATCAATATGAAATCTCTATTGGGCCCATCGGGATTGACAATTGTAAATTGATGACTTACAAAGGAGTTAGAAAAATCATTTAACCATGGAAAATTTTTCAAAATATGCTCTTTGATGTTCAAAATATTTGAATTAGGTGGAATATCTTCCGTTATGTTTAGATTAATCGTCATGTAATTTTGATTAGTTGATTTTCTGACTCTTTTTTTAAACAAAACAGGCACGTTCTCGCTTTCAATATTTTTGAATTTATTTGTGCTGGATTCTTTTATATCAATAATCCAGTTATTACAATCTTCGGCTTTCACAATTGGTACAACCAGGAACAAGCATATATTAATTAAATGCATTAAATTAGAATGCATATTAATTCAAAATCAACTTTAATATTTTTTTTAACAAAATGTATATTAATTATTTTGTATCATATTAAATTTTTGGAAAAAAATAATAAAAAATTTTAGCAAAAATATTAATTATTTTTATGGTGTGTATACCCGATAAAATTATGCCAATAAAATATGAATTATTATTATAATAAAAAATAATTAATTAAAATATTCAAAAAATATGTTTAACGAAATTATGTTCCCTAATCCCATAGATGTTGCTCAATTGCCATTAGCCTATTTTATAGTGAGATTAAAAAAAATTATAACGTTATTTAGATTTTGTATCTAAAAAAACAAATTTGTATAGAGAACGTTAAATGACAATCCATAAAAGACAGACCCATCTTCAACCAGTGCTTCCTTGGGATAGGTATTTATTGCATTATTATATATCTAATTTTAATAAGATAATTTTTGTTACTTAAAGTGATATTGAGTAGAAATTTATTATACAAAATATTTTAATTAAGATTTTGTTTTAATGGTTTCTAGAGAACTCTAAATTTTACCAAATCTTGGCTCTGAGAATGTTCTTTATTCGCATATTTCTCACAATAAAAAATAAAAACTTTTTTAATACATCATATTATATTTTATTTTCGCCAAAGTATATTAAAATTCATTTTGAATATTTATTTATCTGCTTGGGTTACCCTCCGAGTAAATATCAGTTCACCATCATATGCAACAACCAAATATTATAAAATTAAATTTTTTCATTTTTTAAATTTATTTTATGTGCCTAGAGAAGAGAGTGTAGAGCTTAATTGAGCTTCGAAAATCGAACCCAAGTTTATAAAAAAAAAATTTAAATAGCTAACCTAACCTTTATAACTCGATTGGTTTTTATTTGTTTTATTTTCATGTCTCTTCATAGCTTATTTACCTCATAACGTTATTTCGATTTTTTTAAAAAAAACTAATATATAGCCCGAGATGTAACACACCTCCGAAAGGCCAGATTTTTCAGATAGATTGGCCTTAAATTATAAGGAGGCAAGAATTCTTTTGCGGCAGACCTCATGTTTTTGCGGTGGGTCTCTTTTTGTATAAAATTATACTAATAATTATGGAAAATATTTTATTTAAATGAAGTAGAATGGTATACAATAAAAAATATCCAAATGGATTGTACTAGCGTCAGGACTGTGCAGACGAGGGGGACGAGCGGGAAAGCAGCCCGGGGCCGCCCGAAAGTGGTAAGGGCCGCTAAATTTTTTACGTTTACTCAATTATTTTTAACTCTTGAAAAATAAAATATTTTTTTATATATACTACATAAAATCAAGACATTATTCTTTTTTTTAATTGTAACAAATCCATGTATTGATTCTGAAAATTTTGGCATGTCAAGCCATATGTATTATAACAAAAAATTTGATTTCTATTTTAGTAACATTTATTTTTTAGTTAAGAAATTTGATTTTTTTATCGAAATCTATATTATTCGACTATATTCGTCGAATTAAAAATAAGAAAGTTCATAATCATTACCTAGGAAATCCAGTTCAAAATGAAATCATTAACTTTATAAGAAATAAAATAGTAGAAAAAAAAATTGTTAATGTTATTAAAAACACAATATATTTTTCCGCAATATTAGATTGCACACCAGACATAAGCCACCAGAAATAACTAATCGTAGTTATACAATATGTAGAACTTACCAACAACTAAGTTAAAATAAATGAGTGATTTATTAGCCTTCTAAAAATCGATTCTAGTACTGGTCAGACCTTGGTAGAACATTTTTACAATTAGCTAAAAAATTGGGATTAGAAATAAATAAAACTGTCATGGACAAGGTTATTATAATAGATCAAATATGAGAGAATATTATAAAGGGGTTCAAGCTCGAATATTACAAATAAGCTTTTTTATGCTTGCAATTGCCACAGCTTAAATCTGCTAATTGGTGACATGGCACGATCATTATTAGGTACAAAATCATTTTTTAGCATTGTTCAACGAATATTTATTCTCTTTTTTGTTTCGACTCAACGATGGCAAATTTTGAACGATCATAGAATAATTTTACGTTAAACCTGTTACCTGAAACGCGACGGAAGTATACGGTGTAGAGTGTAAAGGCCATTAGAAATCAGGCTGGTGATATTTGCGATGCTAATAGATGTATCTGAAAAAATGACCCCAAATGGTGCATTGAAGAAGCCATTTTAAGGGCTAAAGAATAAAAACAATTTCCATTTCTGGAAACTCTTATCTTGTTTGATTTATTAACCTAGATGAATTTAGTAAGTAAAGTCATAAAGTGACAATATTGAAATGGAAAGAGTCATTACACTTATAGAAAGTACGTAATATATTTTATATCGCTTTAAAAAGACGGCCTTCAAAATTTTCATGACTCCGCGAAAGAGCTTGCGCGAAAATGAGTTTAGAAGAGCAGTGTTTTCCTTTAACAACGTTAATTCGTATGGAAAGTTAAAAACAATTTGCTTCCGAAAGAGATAACATGCCTATACAGAATACTCAAAAAGAATATATGATTGATTTTTTCAATAATCAATGTAGAAATTCGTTGGAGGAATGTTTCCATTAGTTAAAGCTCTTTAAGGATCATTTTGGATTCTTATTTTATGTTTTATAAAATTGCATCTTTATTTATAAAAAATATTTATTTTATACAAGAGAGCAAAAGGAAAAATGTTGTCAATTAAATATTTTATTTATAGATTAGGATACGAGAGCGATATTAATCTGCAAGATTTACTAAATTGATTTTAAATATTTAGTGAATATATTAAGCAAACATCCCATAAAAACTTTATTGGAAATTTTACTCTATAAAAACATTAATAGGTTAAATGAAGCCTTATCAAATACATCCATTGTAGTAAAAATTACATTAACCATTCCAACTGCCGTGGCACGCAGAACGCAGTTTCTCGCTCAAATTAATTAAAATTTACCTACGATTCTGTATGGCACAGGATTTACTTGTTAATCTCTCCTTAACTTAATAGAAAATGATATCGTCTCATTGTTATATTATACTGACATAATATTCTCTTTTGCATATAAAAAGGCGAGGATTTAATTAAAATTGCAAATTAATAGAATATATATGCTCATATTAGTTCTCATAGCAAAAATTATCAAAAAAGCCTAGGTAAATTTTGTCTTTGGAATAGCCAAATTATTTTTAGCCCTGGACCGTCAAAAGTCTCGGCATGGCTCACAACCGTTATATTTAAGCAGAAGGCTCCTACAATCCAAACAATTAATATTTTAAGTGATTCCTATTCATCTCTCCTAAAATACGATTGATATAAGGAAACTCAATATAATAATTTCCAAGTTGCTATAAATGCCAATCTATTCCAAAAATCGAGTGTGGGGCAGTTAAAATTGAGACAAGATGATGAATAAATAGTCATTGAAAATTCAGTTCCTTCCATTGGTTCAAGTCAAAATAATTATCCTGAAGACGAATATACAAATGAAAGGAAATAATTTTTAAAAAATGACACGTAAAACAAAAGAAAAGCGATTATATGGTACCCCATTTTGTTTAAAGACGCACGTCAAACCTGATAGCGATATTTAAAAGAGGTTTATTTTGCTATTTACAAAGCGCACTTATTGACTCATATCTCTACATACCATTATGTTACTGAATATTTTAAGTAATCTTAAACAAGAGGGACAAAAACTTCATTTTTGGTTCTGATTAGAAGATCCCTAACATTATATAGTTCATTTTAAAGATTCAATAGAAAAAAGAACTTTATATATTTCAAATGGGGTCCAATTTTGATATTTAAGAGTTTCTTTACCCTGGAAATAATAACTACTATTTTTGGATATAGTTAATGGATACAATAGTGCCAATAATAATCAAAAAATAAAATATACTTATTAAAATATATTTTTTAATCCTCTGTAATTTTAATGAAAATCAAAAAATAAAATACAGTTTAATATAAAAAAAAAAAAACCTGTCTTTTTTATTGGCATATATTTACAAATAATTGATATAAATTTGTAGTTATATATATGAAATCAAATGTTTATATTTTTCTAATTGAATAATTTTTTGTGAATTTGAAAAAAAAAAAAAAATATCACATTTTATATATTTTCTTAGCATGTAATTGTAGATCCTTATAAATCAAATCCATATTTCTGGTATATCATTTTTGAATATTATATTTTATAAACTCTCTCCTCTATAATTTTTTTTTTGGTTTTCTAGATTTGTAAGTTGATAAAGATTGTAGTCTTGATTATTTATTAATTTAATTATACCATTCTTTAAACTCGAGAGCAATTTTTTTTGTGATTTGCCTTGACTATAAGATGCAATTATTAAAACATATATATGTATACATTTTTACCTACCCAAGAGTTAGTGATCTGCATCGGATAAAATTTTTCAAGCCCTGCTCGGTCCAAAAATTAAAAAAAAATTTTTTTTTCGACCCAGCCAGATCTCGATCGAAATATTTTTATCTATCCCTAAAAGCCCGACCCATAAAATTAAAATTATTTGTCCTCTCTGCCTAGCCCTAATTTATTTAAATATAGAAAAATTTACTATTTTTTTAATTGTAACAATTTGGTCATTAATCTTCACTGTCTGTCAGTACTATATCAGAGTTTTACTCATCGCTACAAGTACTATTTTTGAAATTTTTGAGATAACCATTAATAGTCAATAAGTATTACTTATAATGGTTATATTTATTACAACGAAAAATGATGACTAAATTCTTAGGCTAACTGCCCGGGTTTTTGTAAACGTATTATTGAATTATCCCATTAAAAGGATGTATATATAAATTTTAAAACGTTAAACTCAATTTTATCATTAGAAGCATTTGACAAAAAAAATTGCACCTTCTTGAGCCATGAATATAGGAGTTATCTAAACAATTTGTTAGGATAATAAGAAGAACTCCATTTATTTTATGCTGTGGATCCAACCAAAAAGCGCTGGAAATCCTAAGAGATAACTGAAACTCGAGATCATGAGCCTTAAAAATTAACATTTGTATTCATATATTATACTATTTAATAAATAATTATAGTGTTATACACCCTCAGTGAGTGCAATATTAAAATATCATGAAATTATTGATTTTGAAGTTTTTATACGGCGATCTTATTTTGGATTGTAATTAAATATATTAAAGTGGATTGTCATATAAATTATCTTAAAAATTAAAAGAAACAATATTCCAATTTTTTTTAGCGAAATGTAAGCTATAGGTAGGGTAGAAGATTTATGGGCATTAGTATGGATGATTTATGTGACAATATAAAATCTTGTTTCGGTTTCATTAATATTTTTAGCTTTTGTGTATAATGCTATTATTATATTTTTGACTATTAAAACGAAATTTTACGAATCTATGCAAATGTGGTATAGTCCAGCCTATTAATTTTTAATCAAATTAGATCTTTTGTCGTTTAAAATTTCTGTTAATTTCTGAAATAGGGCTAGAATTAAGTTAATATTTTATAATTCGCGGCCATTTTATTATATTATTCGAATTAGCAGTCCCATTTTTTTTAATGTACTTAATATTTAATTTATTTATTGTATTGTTTTGTTGCATAAGCTTAAAGAGATTAAATTTTTTTTTGAATTCAAATTTAATCATTAAAATGGAAAATAAGGGGGTAAAATTTTTTATATAATAATATATATATTTTTTTATTATACTGAATGTCTGGAAAATAATATTGTTTAACGTTTCCAGTCAAATATTATGGAAAAAATGTGACAACGACAAAAAAAAATAGTGAAAGAAAATTTGGGGAAAAAAATTAATTAAAATTTATTAGCTTTGGCATATGTTCTCTGCTCTTATTTTATTTTTTATTTTTTATCAATTGTTTGTACATAGCATACAATAATGAAATATTTGAAGCATGATAAATTATCAATTTTGGATGATACAAACAATGAAATAATAATCGGGAATATATTTAATATAATTAGGGGCGTTATCCCTAAGGAGCGGATGAAAGAGTGACGGGTAGTACGCCTAAATTTGAGTTGAATGAGCAAACATAAAATTATTTCCATTTGAGCAAAACGTTTATTTAAGTTGATCATACCTAAATGTAGAAAAAATATTAAGAAAATTGTCAATTTACATGAATTTTTATTTAGATTCATTATTTTTTATAGAAAGGTTTTATAAATATGTATAATAAGGAACTATTTTTTCCAATTTGATAAAAAATAATTTTTTGTTCAAATACGAGAAAGTTTTCATAACCTGTAATCTGTTTTTTTTTATAATTTTGCTTCCGTTACATTAAGATGCTGTTTTAAGTTGATTTTTTACAGATATACACTTGCATCTTAAATGTATCATCGCAAAATTAAAATATTAAATAATAAGAGCAATAGCTATGGACATATGTGAAATGAAAAATTTTTTTTCAAAAATAGTGGCAAGTGGAATCATAAGATGATATTAAATTTAATGAGTTTTATTCCAGAAAATGCATTTTGGAAAAAATATTTTAGCCATAGTTAAATTAAATTTTTAGCTTCGTTTTTGCAGAGCCACCGACATTTTTATTAATTATCATTTGGCAAGATGCCTAAACATTTTAACACAAATTTAAATATGGATATCTTTTTTTTAAAAATCCTTTATTGAAGAAAAAATTTGGTGTATACACTATCTCTAAACTTAAAGAGCCATGTAAAATGAAATTTAAAAATTTAATTTTTTATATGACTTGACATTTATGGATATGACAAAAAATTTGTTTGCAATGAAAAAAATAATTAATTTTTCCTTTTTATCTTTAAAAATTTTTAAAAAATGATATTAAACATAAACATACCATTTTTTTTACTCCATTATATAAAATTTTGGTTGATTGTTTCCACATATTAGATTGGTTCGAAAAATAAAATTATTTTTAGTGTTTATGGCGAATTCCATGACAATTAAAAATCATATCCAATTTTTAAATTTTTTTATATATAAACATTTAAAAATGTTTATGTTATCGATATTTCAACAAAAAATAAGTACAAAAATTCTGAAACCGAGAGTGGGTATAGAATATAAGTGATAAGTTTGTAGAGCTATTAAAATTGTTAAGTCCATCCAACTAATCCCTTATCCTCTTTCACATTTAGAATATAAATAAATGAGCAATAATGGGTTTCAACTGGATAGAGAACTTCGCTTCTAATGGTCTTTTCTTTAAAGTATTTTCTTCGTTTCACAAAATGTTGACGTTTTTAGATTATTCGAATCATTGATTTGATTTTAATTTAATTTAATGTGATGTAAAAACCTTGCCTTTTCGCTAGAAAATCAAATTTCTTTGCTAAATTAGGATGGGTTTTCGGTATTGTATTAGAAATTAGAGGTCCACAAAGTCCGTGGCCCGTTTCGCCCCGTCAAAATTTTTTCACAACTTTCTCGGTCCAGCTCATTAAATTTAACCAGGCCGGGTCTGGCCCATTACAATTTTTTTAATTTGACCTGTTCAGCCCGTATAAACTTTATGAAAAATCCGCCCTAACCTGTTACCTTTTTGTACAAATTTTCCGGCTTTCACATTTTTAACACCTAAATCTTATTTTTCCCTAGTGTGAATTAAGGCTCTGGCTATCTACTTTTTTATAAAAAATTGTGTTTGACTGCATTTTTTATTTGTAATTAAATCAAATCATAATTTTTTACATTTATAGTTTTAGTATTTTATTAGACAGCTCGTAAAATACAAAGAAGCAAATATTTTGCAATTTATTTGCAAATAGTATTAATCAAATCCAAATTTTAGCTTGAAATTTAAAAACATAGCAAATTTTATCATTCACCTGTTTTAAAGGATAATATATCTGTATTCTTTTTTAATTTCCTTTGTTCGTTCTGAATATATTCCTAAAGCTTTTTTAAACAATTTGTTAAGTTCCATCAAACTTAAACTTTTGAAATTAATCAATTCGGATCATCATAGCTCGGTTCGACCTATATTGATATCGTATCGTCATAATCAAAAACACATTTTAAATTTCATATATATATACCCATATCTTCTAAATATAATATACTATAAAAAATCCTTAAAACCTCTTAGATATAGATTTTTTTAGATCTCATGCAGTGGTCGGTAAACATTATCCCACCTAACTCTTTTTAATTCTCACTGTTGTATATTCAAATTGTTTTGGAAGTTTATCAGACTATAAATTATTTTTTATATTCATATTTTTGTAAAGTTATTCAGATGAAATATTTTTAATATATTATAATCAAATGAGATTGTATTGTTTTATATATCTAGACGATTTATTGATTTTAAAAAAGAATTTTTGTAAATTTGAATAATTATTTAAGGTTCATGAAAAGTGTTTATAAAGAAACAAATTTTTTTATAATTATTGTTTTTTTTTGTTTTAAAATTTTATATTAATTTTATTTAATAGTAAAGTAAATTATATTGATTACTCAGTCTCTTAAACCACAATTTTGAAAACTCACTAACATGTAAAACTACATGATTTCCTCTGTTATATAAAGTTAATTTACTTTATTTCCGCACTGAACCACTTCCCTTATCGGATCTTATATCATCCACAAAAACGGCAGGTAAAATGATATAAAAAATACCAAGGAATAAGTCAAGGAAGACTTAAATTCCTAGTCTTAGATTAGTATTGAGGAATATTGTAAATAAAATACGCGATGATGATATAGTTAATTTTTTTACTAAAAATGATACAGTGTAAAATAAAATGTATTTCATAATAAATTATGCTAATATAAAGTATTAATTTTTAAAAGTATACAGTGCCCTCCTCATATTTTTTGAACCCCCTCTTAAAACTCCAATTTTTTGGCTCTTAATAAATTAATCGTTCCAATAACAATTTCGCCCGATTTGAACAGAGCTATGTGTTAGTATAATGTCGAGTACTATAAATAAAGTATGCAGTTTCGTTGATTAGATTTAACAATCATCATAGCTGGATAAGCTAAATCAAACTTTATCCAAATCCAAATATATGTGTGATATTGAATTTATTAACTATTAAAATTATTTAGTCTTATTTGTTTGAAGAAAAGACTTAATATAGTGCAAGCGCAAAAAAGAGCGTGATCAATCTTCATAACGACTTTTATTAGCCAAATGCGGTGCCACGCTGGGGTGGGGACGGAGATTCCAGCTGTTTTTGATGGAGTTCCAAAATTAAATCCTTGATATACCACTGGTCTTATAAGATAACATATTGTTTACTATAATATTTTCAAGTCAAAATATGAATGTGTAGTTCTATCAAACTGAGGGACGGTGTATATTTTGCATTCGCTTTCAAGTAACGCATTTTAAAAGGTATTGGTCAAATTGGTAAATTTTTATAATGAATTTTATAATATTTCAAAAAAAAAATTAATATTTTTTTTGCTATCATATTGACCATATTATTAGAAAAACCCAATTTAAATAAAGATTTTTAATATTTTTTTAAAATCGAACTCTAGACACAAATTTTTAATTTAGAGTCATTAAAAGATGCCATTTACAAATATAAAAATATATATACCTTAAAATAAAATTAAAATTAAATATCTTTTCTAACTCTGCTAAGTTTTTATGTTCAAATAGCATTCTAAATCTTTTATATAACAATCGTTAATACGTGTACTTATATATGAGGAGAGGGACGTCCTTTTAAAAAATTTCCCTGACCTGCTAATTTTTTAAATTTATTTTAATACCAACTTATTTACTTGTAACTTTGCATATTGTATAATAAGGATAATTAATACTCCTGGGAGGACTCTCTTAAGATTACCTAGGGTAATATTGTTGTGTCTAAAAATCGTGATTCATATCCTAGAATCTTAGCCTGAAAATTTCTGGACACATCTTTCCCCATTATCTTCTTTAGCATTCTGTAAATTTTGGAAAATCTTTGTGAAGTGTATTCAAGGTATGAACTGAGAGAAAACTATTCGAGAGAAGGTAACTGGTCACCTCCGATTTTGAGTAATAGGATATTGCTGATTCTGTTTTCAAATTAGAGAGAAAAGTCCTCTTGTCCCAAAAAAATAATTCCCATATTAGTATAAGATGAATATGTGTACATAAAGTTAGGGGGTATGCGATATTTATTTCCAAGGCCCATTAATAATATTATGATTTTTTGAAGATCAGGAAGGTGCCGACATGTGATTTTGCATTGCGTGCAAAATATTTAGTCTAGTCTCCTTTAATTAAAAATGTTTTCAGTCTACTTCACTCTGCATTCAAAACAAATTATTACTGGCTCCGAATTGAAAATAGCTTATCCCCCAGCTGCAAAATAAATGGTAACTTAATTAACCGATTTAGAAAAATTTTATGGAAGATATATATAAACATTATTTCATATTGGTTTAACTCAAGCTAGTCTATGTTTATCATATAATAAAAAAATATTGTAGGATTATGAAGACTTTCAAAAATATGAGTGCGAAGTTATAAATCCAACATAATATATTGAATAGGTGGAATATTTAATTTTATTTACATAACATTCGCTATATCTTTTAAATATTTTAATTATATCGCGACATTTAAAAAAGGTTATAATTTGTTCTAAATAACTTTTCCACTATAATTTTTTTGTGACATTAAATTTTGGATCATATATAAATGAATATCATTTGAGAGGTTTAGCTTCCCTTATTTTAAAAATTCAGTCAGACTGAAGATGTCTTTGCCCCTATGCAGACATACCACTCGTTCTAGCTAATGGTATATCCCATTTTCGTGCATAAGAAAATATCAAATATGTCATCATATCAAAAATATATGCGTATTTCATATCATCTTAAAGACGTAACAATTAATGTGATATTTACTTATAACTTGGTTCTAGATACAAAATTATATTAGAATTTTCTAATTTTTCTAAATAAAGATTTTTGTTATTATATTAAAATAATAAATTTTGTTCGGCTTTAAATCATAAACTACACTTTCCTTAAAAAAAATCTTCTTTGAATAAGAAATGGGTGATTATAAAAAATATTTAGATGACTTGGTTGCAACTAAGCACATCACTGGCGGGGCTATCGTTTGTAAGACTGGAGCAACACATGCAGCTACAACTGGATTTGCGGTCACTGCGGATGAAGTCAAACATATGAATGAGGGTTAGAATTTATTATCATATTTATGTATTATAGTTAGATTATTGTAATTTTTGTACCTTAAATGGTATAAATAAAGTAGTGTGTAGGTAATAATTTTCGCTAAATATTTTGAACCTGAATCTGAAAATATCTCAAAATTAAAATCTATAGATAGAACACTCATTTTATTAATCTAAGATGGACATAAAATCTAAAATGGTGCGAATTAATTCTATCGGGTTGTATGAACTTTACACGCTTTCTGCTATTATTAAATTTTTAATCATAAATTTTAAGACACTACGACAAATGCCCAAAATAAATGTAGTTAAGTAACAAATGTGAAATAAGGTGACTATTGGGCCAAATCAAGAATTTGGTGAAATTTCAAATAAAAAATTAATTTACTTAGCTTTTAATTATTTAGAGGTGGTTAGTTTTGGATGTTTATAATTTTAACAAAAGTCTAGAAGAACTGGTAAAAACTATTTTTTAAAATTAATGTCTAATTTATGGTAAATTTAAAAGGTTTTGATAAAACAGACGTATTAACTTCGAAAGGAGTAATGATCCAGGGAAAGAAATACATGTTTTTGGGGAAAAATCCTGACGGAAATGGCATTAGGACCAAATTAGATAAAGGAGGGGCTATGATTGTAAGAACCGGAAAATGCATAATCATTGGGCTGTATGACGAAAAAATTGGGGCTGGCAATTGCACGAAAGATTTAGAATCGCTTGGTGATAAAATGAAAAAAGCCGGATTGTAAATTCTGACATTTATCTTTTATAGTTTTTGCATTTTTCAATATTTCAAATATTAATCTAATGATATTTTATATATTATTTGCGCTGTTTAATTAAAAACAAGAAAATGTATTAATTCATTCATAATACTTATATAGATTTTTAGATATAAAATGTGAAATATATACTTCTAGATTAAAGATCATTAATATTTTTATGTGTAAGAAATTTAATCAATTTACTATTTTTTGACAACAAATTAAGTAGAAAAAAATGGTTCCATTCTCACTCCTGAAATTTTTCCTTCGTATATTTCCAACAGCCTTGCTCATTTATTATATACATACATTTAAAAATTTATCAATTGAATAGAAAGGAAATATTTACAGCTTCCACAATAAAACAATCATAAATAACGATAAAAAATGCATTAAATTTATGAGTTTTTGGAAATAACATTTTGAGTTAATAAAAATATACGTCGTCCCCTATTTACTAAAAATAGAATATTAATTTAAAAAATATTTTTGGGGAGTGAACAGAATTTTTTTAAAGTTTTAAAGAAATCATTTAATTATCTAGATATTTTGATTGATCGAAAGAGTATTAATTTTTTGTTAGTGATAAATCCCGTCATACTATTTGCTAAACAACGGCCAAATGTTTGCTAAACAACAACCAAATTTTATTAAAATGTAATAAATACCTATTTTTAAAATTTTGAACCAAGATTATGGTGATATATGTAATCATCGACTAGGCCAGAGACAAAACAATTTTTTTTATTATATAATGATAAATAAAAGACGGATTATATATTTTACAAAAAACACCTAAAAACAAACACTGACTGGATGAATCATTAATCATAGTTTTTTTCGTTATCAATTTGAATGATTACAAACAATATACACCATTTAAGAAAAAGGAATCAGAATAAAAAAAAACTTAACATAGTTTTAAATTTAACAAAAATCAGAGAAAGCCATAATGAGACTTTTTTATAGCAAAACCTACCTAGATCTCTTAGAGCGAATACATAACAACGAAAGTTTTATCGTAATGCATAATAACAAAGATTTTATAGCGAAGGCTAAATCCAAATAGCTAAGACAATATAGTGAAAACTATTTTGAGAATTATATATTACGAATTTATTAACACAAAGTCAATATCATAAAAAAGCAAGAAAGCAATACCGTGATAATTGCTAATAGTGACTATTTTCTTAAAATAGAATACTAAGAAAAAATTATTTTCTCGTTTTAAATATTTTTTGAGTGATGTTACCTAAAAACGTTAAAGAATTACAAGCTTTTATCTGTATAATTAATTATTATCAAAAATTTGTAAACAATTTTTCGACTAGGCTTTTAAAGAAAAATATGCCATGGAAATTGACAGATAATGAAACAAAAGTAATTAATAAATTTAAAAAATTAATATAAGAAGCACTAATTTTAACACATTATAATCCGAAAAAACTGATAATTCTAGCTGCAGACGCGTCTCAAAATGAAATAGGATCAGTTCTATCTCATATCATTAACAACGAGGGAAAGCCGATTGGATTCGCTTCTCGAACATTAAATGCCTCCGAACGAAATTACAGTCATATAGAGCATGAGGCTTTAGCAAGTATATTTGGTTTTATTAAATTTAAACAATACTTAATTGGTAAACATTTTATTATAATCACTGATTATAAACCACTTATCGTTACTTATACCAGATAAAAGAATAATAGATATGTCATCAAGATTAATAAGATGGTCATTACTACTAGCAAATAATGATTATGAATTGCAACTTCGAGGTACAAAAAAAATAATAATGCAGATATGCTTTCCTGTTTCCCAATTGAGGGTAAACCATCTATTTGGGAAGAGTTAGACATTGATTTAATAGTATCGGATGCTCCAAAATTTATTTCAGCGTTAGATATAAAATCACACGAGAAATGAACCGGTATTATCAAACGTTTCACGGTAAATTGCAGCTGGGTGGCCGAAGATATTAGAAGAAAATCTAAAACCATTTTTCCAGCGCCGAAATGAACTCACGATGGAGGCAGGGTGTATATTATGGGGATTAAGAACCATAATTTTAAAAAAATTACAAGTAAATATTTTGTCTTTTTTACATATGGGGCAACAGTGTTATTACTAAAATAGAATTATTGGGCCAAGAGAATGTTTGGTGGCCGAATTTTAACGAAGACATCGAAGTACATGGTAATTGTGATTATGTCAAACAAATAATCTTGGCGGTAAAACGATCATAGGAAATGGCCCTCCGCATATAAGTCATGGAGAAGAATTCATTTAGATTTTTCCGGACAAATCAATGGAGATATATATCTAGTAATAATAGATAGTTTTAGTAAATGGCCTGAAATACAAAAACTGTCGACAAATAATATTACTGAAGTAAGAAAAATATTGTTAAGACTTTTTGCTATTTTCGGTTACCCCAATACGATTGTTACGGATAATGGGCCCCTATTTCAAAATAGATAATTCAGTTTAATTTGCAAAAAATTATCAATTAAAAATATATATAGTGCTCCGTACCACCTTAGAACCAACGGAGAAGCGGAGTGGTTAGTATAAACTTTTAAAATTTTAAAAAACATGATTCTAATAAAATTCAAGATATTTTGTTTAATTATCGAAATACACCGCAAATAGCCATAAAACAATCACCAAGTTCAAATATGCTTATATTTTAACCCATTGGACTTTTATAATTAATATAATTAATTTATCCTCATCCACACATACCCCAGTTACCAGGTTTTTTAAATATAAATGAGAAAATATAAGCAAAAGATTTTAAAAAAAGGATATTTGTTAGCAGTTGTTCAATAAAATACTGCGAAGAATAATTTTTTTAATGAACCAATCAGTATATATTTTGTTTTTAATTTTTATTTAGGTGAAATTAATTATTATATTATTCTTAGATTTGAATTGAAAAATAAAAATATTATCTGGAAGAAGATTTTATGTTTGAAAGGTTAGTTGTGTTTTTTTAGGGGGGGGGGGGGGTGTAAGTGTTGCACGTGACCTGAGATGTCGAATTCTGGTAGATAAGGATTTATTTAAATAAAAATATTTACATACATATTAATATAATTTATGTAGAGTAACATGAATATGTGCACAAAGGTAAAAAGGTGTTTTTTTATATTTAACTTTATTAATACTATTAAAACTATTTTTTCCATTTCACACTTCTATTATATACATTTTTTATAAGTCCAAATTAGAATATAAACGAAATACAAAAAAGTAAAATAATATTAAAAAAGTAAGGTTACGCCGTTTATAAAATAAAATTAGATTATAACAAATAACAAAAATTAGATTATATAAATAATAAAAATTAGATTATAAAAAATTCAAAAACAGAAAGAATTCAAAAACAAAAAGTATATAACGCAACATTCTCCCTCTTCTGATAATTTCATCGGAGAAGTCATAGAGAGTTTGTTGTCCAAGTGGTTTATCATTTTTGTAATCAAGTTGTATCACAAATCATCATAACGTTGGCTTGTCCCAATCGTTGGTTTGATCAATTCGATTTTGCACGTTGGTTTGTTTGATCACAAGCTTGATATCCATATCGTAAATTGTTTCCATTAATCATAGCTTGTTTGATAGTACTCAATTGTTATTATCATTTTTCCGAAATTGTTATTATCATAAATAAATTGCGAATAAGAAATAATAGTTCATCATAAGAATAAATGAAGAATGATAAATCAATAAGATTGTTATATTTTTAGCGTTTTAATTTTTTGCGTTTTAATATAAGCGTTTTAATATTTAATTTAGTTTATGCAATTTAACATTTATTTTATATTTTAAGTTACATAGTCTTTTAAATAAGCAGGTTTTTTTTTATTCGCACAGGTCTAGAGATAGGTGTTATATCGTTATTATCAGTAATTTTTATATTTTTGTCCATACTTCCCTCCTTAAAAGAATCCTTAGAGTCATAGGTAATAATTGTGTTAAAACAGTTTCTAATTCTTATTTGTTTTAAATGTCTCCTCAAAATACCTTTCTCAGTCTTAATTTGGAACATCATATCACTTTCTTTATGTGTGATCATACCTTTGCACCATTTATCATCACCTTGTATTTTATACCAAACAAAATCTCCTACATTAAAAGTTCTATTTCGTGGTAAAGTAACGTTTATTTTATTCTCCTTCTCCTCCATCGGTTTTAATAAGTCCCATTTAATTCTAATATCTCGATTAAACATTCTCTGTGAGGGTGTAACTCCTGTAGTATCATTACGCGTATTTCTGTAATTAAGTAAAAATTTGCTAAGTGCGATATCTGGGTCTATTTTAATATTCCTTTTCATATGTGTTTTGAACGTTCTAACCATGCGTTCAACCTGGCCATTGGATTGCTGGTGATAAGCAGATGTAAGCACATGTTTAATACCAAAATTGTTGCAAAATTTTTCAAAATCGTTACTCGTAAAGTTAGTGCCGTTATCAGTCACTATAGTTTCAGGTATTCCGATTTCTTATAAAGTAACATCAGTCGTAATATTTTTAACAGGAATAATAATTGGAAATTTGCTGTAGGCATCGACTATTATCAACCAATTTTTTGTGAAAAACGGACCCGCATAATCTATATGTATCCTTTCAAACGGTTTGGTTGCCGAAACCCATGGTTTTTGTATCTTTATAGGATTATCATGATATATATTACAATCGTCACAACTTTTCACTTCCATAACGATATCATTATTTATACCAGGCCACCACATGTATTCTTTGGCTAAGGATTTGATTTTTCCTGCTCCCAAGTGACCTTCATGTAATGACTGTAGTATTGTTTTTCTCATAGAAGACGGAATTATGATTTTATTGCTTTTGTAAAGACAATCCTTAATTATACTTAATTCCAATTCAATGTTTTTATAAATATTATTCATTATAGGTCTGTTGTTATTAATATCATTTATGACTTGTTTTAATTCCGTATCTTTCAAAGTTTCATCACGAATTTGATCAAAGTTAATAGGTAAATCCTCATATTCATTTATTATGGTTACATCTTCAATAGTTTCATCACGACATTCTTGTGGTATTCTTGAAAGGCAATCAGGAACAACATTATATTTACCGGCTTTATACTTTATATTAAAATCATATCCTCCTAATGTAATATTCCACTTCTGGAGTCTTAACGACATGGTGCTATTATCCTTAAGACCCTTGGTGAAGATGTGAACTAGAGGCTTATGGTCAGTAATAATTGTAAATTTTGTGCCGATTAAATATTCCTGAAATCTCTTTATAGCGAACATTATAGCGAGAGCCTCATGCTCAATATTGGTATAGTTCATTTCAGACTTTAATAAAGTTCTTGACGCGAAAGCTATAGCTCCTAAACCACATTTTGATGCGTCAGTGGCTATCCCTATAGGTAATTCAGGGTTAAAATATGTCAAAGCAGGTGGAAGACTAATTAACTTCTTTAGATCATTAAAACTTTTAGAGTGTTCTAGGTTCCAAGCCCATTTTTCTTTATTGACAATCTTATAAAGAGGATCGGCAATTTCCGCAAAATTGTTCAAAAATTTTCTATAGTAGCCAGCCATTCCCAGAAATGTTGATAATTCAGCAGCTGATTTTGGTTCTGGCATATTAATTATTGCTTCAATTTTGTCGTGATTAGCATGAATCCCCTTAGCGTCAATATCATGACCCAGGAACCTCACTTTGTTTTTAAAGAACACACTTTTATTAAAGTTAGGTATTAGCCCAAACGATGATATTCTATCAAACACTTTTTTTATGTTGTTTAGGTGGGCTTCATCGTTTTTTCCAGTTATAAGTAAATCATCAATATAAAATATAACGTCATCCATGTCACCGAAGATTTGATCCATAATCTGTTGAAAAATTGCAGATGAGGTCTTAAGCCCAAAAGGAAGTCTAGTAAATTGGTAATATCCCTTATGCGTAGATATGGTTAAAATGTTTCTGCAACTTTTATCAATTGGTATCTGTAAGAAAGCATTTTTAAAGTCAATCTTCGTAAATTTCTTTCCTTCCGAAAGTTTAGCAATTAGATCATTAATTCGTGGTAGAGGGTATCTAAAGTCTTCTAGAGCTGGGTTTACAGTGTCCTTAAAATCAGCGCAAAGCCTAATGCTCCCATCTTCTTTGTAGACAGCGGTAACAGGACTTGCCCATCGGACATCATTCACCGGCTCAATTATTTTATCATGTATTCATTTTTTGAGTTCATTACTAACAAGATCAATTTTTGAATAAGGGATACGTCTAGGCGGTATAATTTTAGGTTGGGCATCACTTCTTAAATGTAACTTGACACTTGCTTTGTTGATTGGCCCATTAGTTAATTTCGATTCACACTCTTTAATCAATTTTTTTATTTCATCTTCATAATTAGTGTCAATATTTGCTATAAATTTATTTAAAATATTTTTGAAAGCATTGATCCACATACGTCCCAACAAGGCATTTTTACTTGATTCAACCACTACCGCTTGTAAATATTTGGAAATACCATCATAAGTCACTTTAACTTGAGTAGTTCCTATGATTTTGATTAATTTCCCATCATAAGCAGTGAGTTGTAGCTCGGATTTCTTAAGATCTCTAATACCAAGTTTTTTAGCCAGACCATGAGGTATAATAGTGTATTTGGATCCAGTGTCCACTTGCATACAAGTAACAATGTCGTTCACTTTTAAAGTAGTCATAAAAGCGTTATCTTTGTCATTAATCATATCGCCAGATAAATTGTTGACATTAAAATCATTATCATCTTTGTTCTTTGTAGAGTCGCCTTTTTCTTCAATAATTTCTTCAATATTCATGTTGTAATCATTATTGTATTGTATTTGCTTTCTATTATTTTCGTCGCCACTTCTATAATTATTTGAGTTGTTGTTATATTGTATTTGCTTTCTCTGATTATTATCATTACCTCTATAATTATTTGAATTGTTGTAATAAGATTGGTAATTGTTACGATTTCCGTCACCGTATTGGATTTGTTTTCTTTGATTATTATCATACCATGTATTATTTCTACCATAATTCGATTGATTATTATTATAGCGATAATTGTTATAGTTATAATTGTTATAATTATCGTGGTATCGCGAATTATTATTACCATAATTGTATCTAAAATTATTATTGTAATTCCCATTTCTATATCTATTATCATAATTATTTCTAAAATTATTATCATTTCTACTGCAAAAATTTTTATCTTTATCGGACTTTATATCCTTATTTATAAAACTTATATCATTATCCTCCGACTTAATATTACTAGAATCCAATTTCACCCCTAATTCCACCATCTGATTCAATGTAAGGTCAAAATTTTTGGAGAATTTGTATTTAATCTTATCGTTTAAGGTAGATGTCCGTAATTTCTCTTTTAATCTACTATCGTCCAAAAAATTACATTTCTTATGAAGTTTCGATACTCTAATGTACCACAGCATAAAACTCTCTGATGAGTTTTGTTGAAGAAGATTAAATTTATTAATTAAAGTATTTAAATTTAGCGCTGGTAAAAGATAGGTTAACTTTTTAATCACAATTTTAAGATCTAAAATATCGGTATCAGAACAAATTGCCTTAATGTCGTCAAAAACTTCGTCTGATAAATTATTAAGCAAAGTATTAATTTTAATAGAGTCCGATAATGTACTGGTCGAAAAGTAATTTAATATTCTGTCTAAATAAATTTCAGTAAGAGGACCCACTAACTTAGGGATCTTATGTGTAAATTCTTGTTTAATTTCCATATTTAATTAATAAGACACATAAATAAGCAATTATAACATTTATTATTTTATTAATTCAAGTTTTGGTATAACTATTTATGTTTTAACGAATATACAAATTAATTCAATGAAAACACTATCGCTGTAAATATAGTGTTTCCCGTTTAATAATTCAAAGCAATTTATCATGTCTCTTAAATTCATAAATTCAAACAGTACATCCTCCGTACCGTTTATCCTAGAAAAGTTGACATCGCAATTATAAGTTAAATCAAATAGAATATCGTAGATGGAAATTTGATGGGGTACATTTAGTATTTTGAAGGCGAACATAATTGATGAAAATAATTTTGAAATGACTTACCCTTTTTTTATCCCTCTTATATAGAATTGTTTGTACCATTTTATAATTTTTTTTATTAATCATATTTACAAAGGGAAAAAAATTTTATTTTTAAAAAAAAATTTCCATGAGGCGAGTTTCTTTTGCCAAAACTGGAGCACCATGTAGAGTAACATGAATATGTGCACAAAGGTAAAAAGGTGTTTTTTTATATTTAACTTTATTAATACTATTAATACTATTTTTTCCATTTCACACTTCTATTATATACATTTTTTATAAGTCCAAATTAGAATATAAACGAAATACAAAAAAGTAAAATAATATTAAAAAAGTAAGGTTACGCCGTTTATAAAATAAAATTAGATTATAACAAATAACAAAAATTAGATTATATAAATAATAAAAATTAGATTATAAAAAATTCAAAAACAGAAAGAATTCAAAAACAAAAAGTATATAACGCAACAATTTATTTTTTTAATAAATTTAATGATAAATTATAACGCAATGTACTGGTTGAAGCCAGAATTTTATTTTTAGAATAAGGATTTCTGTAGGACGATTATATAGGAATTATTAATATTTTGAAGTAATGATAAAGTTGGTAAATAATTTTTTAACCCTATTTAAAGGAGAAAAATGGAACATATTTTATTATTACTTTTTAACCTTAATAGGAATAATTTGGTTGAAATTTGAAAATGCTAATTTTTTTTAACGGTTATTGAGGTAACATAAAAAAAATAAGAATATTGGGATATATATTTATGATTAAATTAATAATATTATTTTAATATCAACTTTAACCTCATTTTAAAGAAGGTTGTAAGCAGGTAAATTTAGTATCTTAAAAATGAAAAATAAAATAAAGAAATTTAAATTTTAAAGGCGAGTGGGATTCATAGAAAATATCAATTAAATTTTAACCTGATTTCAAATGAAATTATAGGCAAGTATTTTAGTTAAAAATAAAATAAAGAAATTAAAATTTTAGCGAGTTGAATTCATAAAATATATATCAATTTGGTTATTTAGAAGGTTGTGAGAGAAGTTTATGTTAATTTTGAAAATGATCATAATTTGATAAAATTTTCATTTGTAAAGAATTTTGGTCAGAAAATTTGCGATATAATTGATTATTTATTTACGATGTAATAATATATGTAGTATTCATTATATATAAAATTATGATAAAGAAACGTATCGAAATAATGGCCAAGGTACAAAATAATAATTTAATGAAGAACACTGTGGTGTCGGATAATCTGTGCGATATTTCAGAAGGTATGGAGAGATCAGTGGTGATCCTCCAAGATTTAAAAGAAATAAAAGAAGTGATAAATTGTATATATCATGATATATATGAATTGATTAATATTGTGATAAAAGCCAGATAGTTGGCAAAAATGGTCCAAATGAAAAAATTAATTTTTTAAGGGACACAAAATTTAGTGAAAGTTTTTATAAATATTGGCCTAATGGCGTTATTGAAAATGGAAAGATATGTGTAAAACAATTTGAGGGTAACTTGGGATGCTGTTTTCAATGACACTACTATAAGGTTGAATTTATGGGTAGTAGAAAAATTTGTAGAAACTATTATGGGGTGGGATTGGATTACAAAATCGTACCTCGTAATAATTATTGGGATTTTTTCATTATTGATAGTGAATTGGCTAAAGATAATGTTGAAATCAGGGATGTGAACCCTTCGACAAAAAAAGGGGTCCAGGTCGGGGTTCGGGTACAGGAATAAAATTTGAAAGGACCCGGGTCCAGGGTTCGGGTCTGGTTCAGGGAACATAAAAATAATGATTCAAAATAAGATTTTTTTTTATTCATTTATTATTATACTTCTATAAATATTCATAATTTACAAATGAAAAATTTAAAAATGAAATAATTTATATTTTAAATGTTTTATTATCGCACAATCATAATATCTTCTAAAATATCATCCTTGAGATTTCCACGTAAAGTAGACAATATATATTTCAAAAATGAAAATTCACGTTCTACCCTTACCTAAAATAGATAGTTATCTTTATAAAATTATTGTATTTGTGTCGCCGGTACAGCCATGAAGATTCTAGATAAGATATATAATTCTGGATATATTGAAGAATTTTCTTCCCATAATTTTAAAATATTTATATCCTTATTTATTCTCTTAACTTCTGAGAACTTTACTATTAAAGATGCAATAGGCATTTTTTGATACTCCTTTCTATCTGATGATAATTTGATTTTTTTCCCTCTATCTAAAAGTAAAATTTTAAGATCATCAATGTTGCTATCATTATTATTATCACTACAAAGACATTGATCCTATACACGACTCGATGACCGTAGACATATATCCGATACAAGACTCAATAACCAAAGATACCATCATAAAGGATAAGATTGAAATCGAGTTCAGATCAACCCGTGGGAGAGAACGAAAGCACAAGTAGCCGTTATTCAAAACGGATAAGAAAACAATTTATACCCTATCGAGAAAGGAGAAAATAGATTTAATAGAATCAATTAACCTCAAAGGCAATTAATAATATGATTAATTGTATACAAATATATTGTTAATTGTGTGTGATGATTATTTATTTCTTTAGATTAATTTGTAAAAGATATATAAACTGAAGTAAAAAATATATTAAGACAGTTAAAAATAGAAAATTTTTTACAATATGTCAATTAAATATATATATATAATCGGCATATGAATCTTGTGTCTCTAAAAAGAACTTTTTTTAAGCATATAAAATTTGATGTATAGATTTAAATTATATTTTTTAAAAAATGTTGGAAATATAGATATGCTCAAAAATGTTCCTAATAATTATTGCATGTATATAAATTTATAAAGTATTCATGAAAAAAAATATGGAGTATTAAAAATGAGAAAAAATATTATTAAAAAGATATTATATATTCATATTGTAGAATAAATCTTCTTGGAACTAAGCTGGCTAATCCTTTCAATCTGATGTAGAACCTCTCAGTAGTGTTGTTAAACGATTTGATTTGGGCCAATTTTTAAAAACGGTTAACTCAATATATTATTCAGAAATATATTACGCAAGCCAGAAGATTTTGTTCCAATATGGCACAAAAGTTGGACACGATATTTCTCTGGCTACAATATTGAGTAAACCAATTTTAAAAATCGACTCAAATCAAGTCATTTTAAAATACTACTTCCAGTTATGTTTTTATTCTTGTTTAGGGAGAAAATGTTTTCCATTAGTAGGAGTGCTAGGCAGAGTTGTCAAAATATTTAATAGTTTTAATATATTTGGGATAGTTTAAAATGTGTTTGAAATTATGCGAAACATCTATAAAATTCTTTGGAATATTATCAACCATATTTAATCTTTTATACCAAAGTTTGAAAATAAATCTTAGATATCATGCTGATATCGTATAGGTTTTCTCTTTGGTCAACATTAACCATTGAATTTTAGAACAAATTATAAAGGATCCATACATATAAAAGCCTGGGGGCTTCGCCCCCAGATCCCCCTTTAACGCCCATTTGCCTGGCCTTCGACCGGGTTTATCTTTAAAATCATATTTGTTTTTCTTATAATATATTTTTATAAACAGCTAACTCAATATTTTAGCCAAAAAAATATTGCTCAAGCCTAGAGATTTCACGAATAATGCTAAACCTTTGTATCATCCATGAGCAAAATTTTCAGGCTTGCATAATTATATATGTGTTTCAATTTATTATACCTTTATAGAAATCAATTTCCAAAAAAATAGCGATTATTTAAAATATAAATATTATATTGCTTTAATTATAAATATTATATTGCCTTAATTATAAATTTATTAGATTATTCTCAATGACTTTATAATAATACTATCCAGAACCACAAACATTAAAACCGGAAAAATATTATTCATGGTATTTATTTAATATAAAGAAATCAAAAAAAATTTGCTCTGGGGGGGAGGTCTAAACCCGAACACCCCTCACCCCCCCCCTTCCGTAGCTACGCCACTGAATGATCTATATAATGGGATGTCTTACAGTATACACCTTTCTAGTATATATAGACTCTAGTGGATATGTACATAAAAGAAATAATAATAATTAAGATCATTTAGCCCTAAGTTAATAAATCACAAAAAAGTTATATTTATAGATTCTAAAATGATAAAAAAAATAATAAATTTAAAATAAAATAAATTAAAACATATCATAAGGATATATTTAAAATATCAAATAATTTAAAAGCAAATCGAAGATATAACAAACTGATTATATCAACAGTTTGCATTCAATTAGTAACAGTAGCATCTTTAGATAATGTTAGCTAAAAAAAGGTAATTTATAAAATAGTTTTAAAAATTTTTTTTTGCGCCTGCTGAGATTGTAAAGGCGAGTGACTCCTCTGGTTAATAATACACCATGTGATGCTTTAACATCTTCAATATGGAGGAAGTAACATTTGTAGATTTGTAAGTGCTACATAATTAATCTAGAACTTTTCTTGCATTTGTATTATAAAAGTAACCAAGATAGGTATAAAGAGATTTATTGGATAGTATTCAAAGACTGACTTATGATTTTATATTAATTTTAAAACGATAGGCCAGCCTTACTGCAAGTCGAGGTAGAAAAATATTCAATTCATAGAGTTTTGCATTGACTCAATAATTAAATATAATTTATAAAATTGGTCATCTACCTTGCCCTAATTTCCTTAAGTTCCAGTATAATGCTTTCATTCGTATTTTACATTAGTTTTTCAAATGATTTGGTGGAAAATTTTAAAATAGTAGATTAATATAACGCTAAGGAAAATTTGAAATCGATATTAATTTAAAGAATATATTAGTAGAGTATTTATTTCTTGTGTGAATCTGAAAAAAAAATTGGAATATATATGCGCAAAAGGTAAGAATGATTATTATAAATAAATTAATAATAATAAAACAGTAATTTTTTTTTTAATGTTGTTTTTAATTATATTAATTTGTTTCTTCCTTTAATTTTAGATTTTCTCCACTACTACAACTTAGATTTTAAAAAACAGCAATGCACAGTTATAAAAATAAAACAAAACAATGATAAAAATACTATTTAAAAGAATATTAAAATTATAATTGACATACTTGTTGTAATTGTGGCAACATGCAAATTTACTAGATTAAGAAAAACGCCAGACAGGCAAATTACTTTTAAACAAAATTACGAAGCCCAAAGATATTCAAATCTACAAGAATTATATCTCGGTACAAATTGAGACTATGCAAATGTTGATTAAAGAAAAAGGATATATAAGGAGAAATTATAATGCGAAAAATGATGATTAAATCATGATTTTACGAACTTAATTTTTTTTAATCTTTAATTTTTAATTTTAATTTATATTAATTTATTTTGATTATGTTTTTATCTTATTATTTGATAAAGATTTAGTATCATTTTAGTTCTAACTTTTCTTATTTGACGAATATTATAGAAAAGTATATATAATCGAGGATATTAGTCTGATTTAGTATCATTTTAGTTCTAACCTTTCTTTATTTGACAACGGTTCTAATCACCCAATTCTTCTAAATTCCTCAAAATGTTACAATACTATATCTATATTCTATAAAAAAATATATAATTAAAAGAAGAGAAATTAAAAAAATAATTTAAAATAATATATTTAGGTATGGGCAGCGGGACCTAATGACCCATGTATGGATATGCAGTTGGATCGACAAATTTCTATTGATATTCTTTATCTAAGGTAAAAGCCTTTGGATCACCTGTGATTAAACAGTACCGTATTACGGTTAATTTGTTGGCTTACCATAATTGTTGTTATTTCAGTATTTTTTTCATAAATATAAAATATTCACCACTGTTTTAAATAACTGCTTATATAATAATAATAATATTGTGATTGAACCATGATAAATAAAATAATTCTCATTGAAATGAGTACAATTTAAATGTGATTTAGCGCCTATATAATGTCATACACAAACACACATGAAAAAGATAAAATATGAATGAATGATGATTTATTATTAAATAAAAATAAAGCAGGATAGAAAGAAATTTCTAAACTAGACATGTTTTAAAAATATAAAAACAATATATTACAAAATTTTTTTAAAATTTGGGGGGCCGGAATTATATATGGGGGGCATTTTTGGGGGCCAAAGATTTTTCTAGGGGCCAGGTTGGGGGCCAAAAATATTTTAGGAGATGGGACCTGGCCCTTCCCTCAAGGCCACCACGTGGATACGGCTCTGCCCATAGGGGGTTTTAAAATTTTTTTAGGGCCTTCGGCAGGGCCCCTAAAAAATATTATATAATATTAACTTTTCAATATTTATTATATCATCTTAAGTTGGCTGAACAATTGGAAATCAATTTGTTAAATAATAGAGATTATACTTTTCGGTGAAAATTTTATATTAACATTTTTTTTTAATATCATTAACGTTACATTTTTTTATATCAATTTGTACATAATTGGTTATTTTTTCATTGTCATAAAAAGAAATAAAAGGATTTTTTTGGTTTAAAAGGATGATAAAATGTAATTTATAAAAAATAATATAAAAGAAAATTATGATTTATCCCAACAATATATATAAAAATATTCTGTCTAAATACATCATGGTAAAAATATATAATAGAGGATTCTATACAAATATTTCACAATTCTAAAATTTATCATAATTTTGTGCTGTAGTGTCTTACCACTTAGGTAGCCAGCATAAATGAATATTAATAAAAAAATTTTGGCCAAATTTATGATTACTAGATGACTGAAAGCAATATTCTAAAAATTTTATCAATATTTAGTGTTTAATTGTACACTACGCCACTGTATCTGATTAATCTAAAATGTTGGTGACTTGGTCAGATGGACTTCAATTTAATTTGAGGATATAATTGTCTCGGTCATATCGATAACATGTGATTCAGAATGAGTGATAAAATGGAAATCTACACCAAACTTGAGTGCATTAAGAATGCCAGGTATATACTCCAATGCAATACTTAATTTTATTATTAAAGAGATAAAATTAAGCATATGGAGTTTTTAAAAAAAAAGATATTTAAGTTTTATGAATATTATCAACAAGAGGGAGAGAATATTGACGAATATAATAAAGAAATGGAAGAATTATACAGGGAAAAAATGTTTCATGTTGAAGAGCTAAGATTAATACACACCGATATTAATTTGGTAATGTTTTTAACCTTTTTAAATAATTATTTTCATATAGATGGAATTAGTTTTAAAACAATCAAATGAACATAAAACATTTTGTGTTTATGAAACGAAAAAGTTGTATGATGATTTATTATACTCACAAAAAATATTGGATGATATAAAGTTGTCATTAGGTATTGAAAGTGACCTAATAAAAGAAATTCAAGATAACATTTCCTTAAATCCCAAAGAGGCTGAGATGCTTCAGTATGTATATTAAAATTTAACAATTTTTTTTATTGATGTATTATAACTAAATATAGCTTTAAAAATTATTTAGAAATCATATAAAATGATATTTAACTTAGGTATTACTATAGGCATATCCTAGAGGGGTAAATTTGCCTGTATTTTAAAATATCTTTCATGAAAATTTTCCCCTAAACCCACCTCTTCCCTACCCATTGCAGACTTTTAGGGAGAATATATACCCAGTCATAGTTTAATTTTTTATCCACTCATTTATATTGTCTACATTTTTCAAGGTTATTTGATTTGTTGGTTATAATTTTTACAGAATTAAAAGCCAATTAGATTTTAAATTTGAAGATATTAAGCTCAAAATATTCCTAGATATAAATATATATACCATTTTAACAATTTATTTTTTTAAAGAAGCCTGTTTCAAAAGCACACTTTACCTATCCACGATGCTTTAGCCAACAACCTAAATTGTAATCAGACATTTCAAAATTTACATCATTCACTATCTAAAAAATCTCAACAAAATGCTTTATCCTTTGTAGATAGTCAAAATCAGACTAACAATGAATATAAATCAATTAAAAAATCAACCATCTCTCAATGTGAAGAGGCTTATAATAATGCTATTTCAAATTTTGCAAAAGACATTTCCCCCCATCCTACACCTTCATCAACTAACACCTTTGAAGGTACCTATACAAAATCAGGTTTGAAGATAGAGAACACTCGAAATTTTTTGTTAGATAAGTTAAGCTTAAACCCTTTAAATGTAGATAGCAAGTCATCAACATCCATGTTCAATGCATCTTATACCTTCAATTCTTTGAATGGTTTAGGCTCATCTAATATGAGTGGAACAGGTAGTTCTATGAATAGCCTGGTGGGATCAGGAAGTTATATGAGACCTTCTTCTTCAGTTGCCTTTTTTAGGAACCAGCAACCACCTCCTATGAAGGTAGTTTATTTTTCAATGCTATTTACCCTTAATATATGTAACATAATTTTTTGTGTTGACCTTTTAAAACCTTAATTTACATTTATGCTTAGTATTAAATTAAGTATTATACAAATATATTGTTTTTTTTAATTTAAATATTACTGGCTTGGGAACAATTTTTTTTTTGAATAAATTAATAATAGATATTAAGCAATTTTTTTATAACATAAAAAACGATTTTGATTCTCTTTATATTTGCAAAAAATTTAAAATTTGTTGATAATTTGTTTCATTAAACCTTCCACTATATAACTTTTATCTTTATATTTGTTATTCGAGATTTTTAATAATAATATTGATATGATAGATAACTACCCATACCCAGGCCAGTAATACATTTAATTTAAAATCTATAAGTATCATTAAAAAATTTAAAACATTTTTTTTCTTATAAAAATCTAAAGACCTGCTTATCATGCCACCAACAGATACACAGAAATGCACCTATTTGTCCGTTGTGTAAAGCTAAGAGTAGATCAAGAAATCCCAAAAAGCCTAAGAAAAAATTTTAATGGATATATCATTAGCAAGGCTTTCCATTGATATTTTATACTGATTTTATTTAATGCACCTATTTTTTTGTAGCGATTATTTACACATTTTATAAATTAAATTATTGAAAACACAATATTCTATTTCATAATCATATAGATATTATACTCTGAAAAATTTTAAAGCATTTTGTTATTGATTTGTATATTTAATAAGATATTCACAATTCATAACTAATAATTATGGAGAGATTATCAAACTAAAAATGAATAAATCAGACCTACATGCCTAGTTTGTATATCTATTTAAGAAATCTGGGCCAAGCTTAAAAATTATAAACCAAAGACAAGGCATGCTTAAAAAAACCTTAGTCAGGATAAATTTTTTAAATTAAATTAAAATTATGTTAATTAACCAGCTAGAAAATCTTATAATAAATTATTTTATATAATAGAACCAAGATTATTTAAAATGGTGAACTTTTATATATCCAGTTTAAGTCATAAAATGAAATTAAAAAATCTAGACTGAGCCAAAAAATTTAATAGGGGGTCTGGAGATGCGGGAAAATTTAAATTAGACCTCTGCAGACTTTAATAGATACATAATTTTCTATTTTTCGGGTTAAAATTAAAAGCAATACTTTATTAGGTCTATAATTTCTTAAAATCTGGAGGAATGTTCCACAATTATTTATATAAATATGATAAAACAAGTAACTATATTTAAAATATTAAATACTGGGTCAAAAAATTATATACAAAACACATTAAATAAAATATAAAATTTTTGGTCATAAGAATGATATTTTTAGTTCTATAATTCTAAAAGATATTAATATATTGCAGCAGATTGCACTTCAGATTTTCTTGGATCTGAGGTTGCCCACAATGTATCCTTTATTTTCATGATAGGAATGACAGAGTTGAGCCCTTCGGGAACTTTAAATATATTGTGATTCTTGGCGCTTAATTCTTGAATCATTTTATCTGGGAAATGTTCTATTTATAAAAAAAATAAATTAGTCTTATTTAAATAGTTTGTGAAATATTAGTAAATGGTAAATTATTCATTTCAAAAAAATTAAATAGACTAAAAAGCCCATCAAGTCTACCACAAATTTATTCTGCATATGTAAATGTTCTAAAAACTTCACAATTATTTGCTAAAAAAATTGATATTTTTAAAAAACGCAATAATTGTCATATATTACCTTCAACATCAACCCTATTAGTGTCAAGATTCATGTAGATTCTAGGTCTAGCAATAGCCTGAGGTAAAGTATCCCCTAACGCTAGCAAGTTGAGCAAGACTTGAGCTACCCCACTAATTATACGAGAACCGTTAGAACCCCCTATAACAAGCCGAAGACCACAAGGCTTATCTATTTCATAGATTATTGTGGGAACCATGTTTGATAAAGGTCTCTTGCCCGCACGGGGTGCATTCGGTAACTAAAGTATTTAAAATTTAATGCTGTCTTTTTTTTTAATACCAAAAATTATAGGTTTTCACTTTTTTATTTAGTAATCTGAAAACAAGCGATATACATTTTTTATTTTATTAATAAGTTTGAACTAAATGATTAATTTTGTAATAGTTAAAGGCTTCATCAACTAAAGATTTAAAATAAAATATTAAAGTGAACAAAAAATCTAACAATCGATAAAAAAATTTAAATTATTGCTAAACTACCCTTCGAATCAAATATTTGAAAAAATCGATTTCTGAAATATAAATTGTCTAATAATATTAACCGAAACCACATAATAAATAACACCTAATTGCCCATTCGAGCTATTATAAAATAAATATGAGGATTATGAGATTTTAAAATCTAACTAGTTTGCCATTCTTCTCGGGTGGAGAAGTAAAATCGTTCATTTCGTCATTCAACAGGATGCCGTGTTTGGTTATTATTTTTGACCCAAAAATATTATTCAAAGTACTTTTTATTTATTTTTAAATGAAAAATATAAATTATTCTATCAAATTATTTGTTAAATCAGTTTGATATTTAAAAAAACGCAGTGACAAATCAATACTCCTCAGTAATGCTGTAAACATTTCTAAAAAAATCGTAGGCGTTCAACGTTCACCGATGAAAATCGAACGCGATCACGTTCAACCTTCACCTTCAAAAATGGAACCGTTCGTTCAAACTATGAATTAATTTTTATTTTAAATTTCATTTAATATAAATAAATGCCATTTATTTTTTAACACAATATATTAGCCATGTTTAAAATTAATAGTTTTAAGAATATTATTTATTAAAAAAAATTTCTTATTAATTTTTAAATTAATAAAACTTTTATATATCATAAAATGTAATTATTTATAAAATATATAAATTTATAATACTTTAAATTGTGTTTAACTAATAAATAAAACCTTTGATAAAAACAAATTTTAAATAATCACACTAAAAAAAAAAATTATGAAAGATATTAACTATTTTATATTCATGTATATATATTTAATGATTTTTACTTTATAAAATCTATTATAAAATGATAATAATTTAATAAGTCTATGAAATACAACAATCTAAAATAAATTTTTAACAGGATACTTATGGCTATATTCCATAAAATAATAAATATAACAATCAAGTATCAGCTACTATTCAAATTAAACAACCAATGACCGAGAAAAAGTATCTCTTTAAATTAGAACTTTATGAATATTATATTTTTTAAACATATTTTACATTTGGTAAGGATAGAATTAATTTATTAGATATATGATGTTACTGTTTTTATTGGACATGATGGTAATGTTAATCCAGAATTAGATGATGATAATGAAATAACAAAAGCCATGTTAACATTAATCTATAAATAATATTCAAGATAATAAACTATAATAAAAGACAGATATAATCTTGTGATAAAGAAAATTAGTATATATTTTTTTTCAAAAGAATAAAAATAAAAACATTTTCTAAAATTGAAAAAACATAAAAATCAAACGTGTTCATCAAGGAACGCGTTCGCGTTCAAAGTTTGTCAAAAATAAATAGAACGTCGTTTATATTTTTTTTCATAAAAACGAACTTAGTTCACGAATGCGTTCGTTTACAACATTACTCCTCAGTATATCAATATGACAAATTTTTTAAAGGCCTAATTTTAGGGTGATTATATCGAGAAAAATAACGCTAATAGGAATTCATATATATCTTTCCAGAGTTTTTCCTAAAGTTTTGGGTCTCATTTATCAATTAATAATTATCTAAGCCAAAAGGAAAATTATGTATATAACCTAGTAACGGATACCATAAGTTCGTCATCATCTATTACACTTACGTGAGCCGTCCCCACTTTATTTATGGAATTGATAGGGGGTATATTATAATGTCCGCTGGAAAAATCGAAAGTCGTATCATTAGATATAGAATGAACGATGGCTCTTAGATCGGGGTATGAGTAAGGTTTATCGGAAGAGAACTGATAGTGTAGGTTATTTGATAAGGAATCGTCATTAGTTCCCATTGATTCATAAGTATAGTTGTATGACTATAAGAATATTTTTTAAATAATTATTATGGGTAATTACAAAATGAATCATTTTTCATCTTTTAGTTCATTACAAATCATTTGACAAATATGAAACAAAATTTGAAAGGTGTTTTTATGGATCTATATCTCAATCAGATGGTGGTATATACAAGGAAACCAAACCAGTTCGGATCATGAATTAATTATAAATGGTTCTGTAAACATTTCTAAAAAAATCGAATGCGTTCAACGTTCATAGTCAAAAATTGCAAATCCCCACAGGAATTAAATTTTTTAGCTGATTAGCAACTATTTCCGAATCCTGTCAAATTTATTAATTAAAGTATTTGGCTATAAAAAATATATAATTTTTATCAAAATACTTTAGATTTATTAATATTCTTATAAATATCTAAATACTAATAATAATTTATCAAGAATATTTTAAATTTCTGCTAAATACATAAGAATATGTTAAAAGTTACTTTTGAAACATAACTAGTTACAGTTACTAGTTACATTGGCAAAAACATAACTAGTTACAGTTACTTGTTACATTTTTACAAAAGTAACTAGTTATTAGTTACAATTATTTTCAAAAGTAGCTAGTTACTTACTTTATACATCATTCATATGCGCATTATTTATTTATTGAATGCATTTATTTAATATAAAAAAAATTAGGATAAACAAAGTATAATCAGTTATTTAAAATAATATACAATTTATTTATATAAAAAAATATCGCAAAATTGAATATTTACATCGAATATAAAAATATATATTTGCATTGAAAAAAAAACATTTATTTTTCATAAAAATTAGAATCTAATAAATGTTTATTTGCTTTTAACAACAAATTAATTTCAAAGTTATTATCTAGTAGACGTGCTCGTTTATCTCCAAAAATGAGCTTACCTAGACTGAACAAGCGCTCTACGGGAGCACTTGATGTTAGAACAACATTATATTTAATAAAGAGTAATTTTAACTTTGGAAAATCGTTATATAAAGAAAAAGTGTTGTTATTAGATTTGATAAAGTAGAATATTTTGGCGCTTTAGGTCAAAAAATCCAACTACATCAAGTGATGTTGGTTTTGAGCCTGATTCATTCGTCTGGGATTCACTTTGAGGTATTAAAGTATTTATTAAATTTAAAATTTCCTCCTTTTTTGCTTTATTCCTTTCTTGCCTAATCCAAGGCCAGTCAGTTTTAAATAAGGGGTGAAGAATTGCAGCAATGATGTTGTCATTATCATAAAGATTATTAAACCTATAACATGATATTTTTGTTAGACTTGGTTCTTGTAAGTAATGATTAATAATTTAATATTAAATTCTAAAATAATCTGTCTTTGTTTTTCCTTATACTAAATTAAATTTTTTTTTATTACGTATGATATGAAGTTCCAATGCTTGTTACTTGACGGAAAAAAATATATTGTGCTACATTTGTAAATAAATATAATATTAAAATTTATTAAATTACTTGAATTTGCTTACAAAATTATGAAGCCCAGTAGCAATGTAACAATTTAAGAAAAGAAAATCAATTTGAACGGGAAATTATAACAATCAGACATTTTCACAAAATTTTAAATTAATAAATTTAATTTAAAAAATAAATTTAATTTAAAATTAATTTATCACAACATATTGAAAATAAAATTAATTATTTGAATATAACTTTAAAAGTAACTAGTTACTTTTGGCAGTTACATTTCAAAAATTATAACTAGTTACAATTTTAAAAATATAACTAGTTACAATTTTAAAAATAAAACTAGTTACAATTATTTTTTAGCCAAAATGTAACTAGTTACTATAGTCTAGGAATCGATAGGATATTTTATTTAAAGTCATTGCCTTAGTTTTACAAATTTTACTAGACAGATATCAATATGGTGTCAATAGCGTCTCCAGCTGATTTGCATTGATACATACTTTTATGAATGAATCGTCGGTCTAGGTATTATTATATGTTATTGGATGTAAACTTTTAACAAATAATTTTTTTAAGTCTAGAAAATTAAAATGGCTATCTTGATTAAAATTTTATTTAATTTGCTAATTAGTTTATACAAAAAAATTGGAAAAATCTTTTGGTCTTATGATTTCCTTCTTCTATGTACTCAGCAATTATAATGATTCTCAAGGTCCCTGTATACAAGAACTTTCTTCCAGTTGGTAAAACCCGTTTTGGTATAGATTTGATTCACCACTCTTTAAGTTATAGATTTTACTTAAAAGGCAAAGAACTGCATCAGTTTCAATTATTTATTCAACCTATAGTGCCTAAAAAACTCTTCTTTCATTATTACTAACAGTCTTTTACCATTATTGTTGTTAAAAAGCCCGAATTGGGTCGATTTTTTAAAACGACTCGATTAGGATTTTAGCCAAAATAATATTATGTAAGCTTCGTTATTTGGCAAATAGATGTTCAAACCTTTCTGCTATCTATGAGCAAAATCTCCAGACTTACATAATATTATTTTGGTTATAACTTTGATCTAGCCGTTTTTTAAATCGACCCAAAATGGACTTTTTAACACCACTATATGTTGGCCTATTTGGTGATGCCTAATTTAAATTAGTTGTAAAATATTTTCAATAAGAATTACTTAAAAATCTAACCTATTCATTTTGTTATTGCAAGCTTAAGCTCATTTTCCTTATTCTGAATCTTGGCATCTTGATCATTTTCGCTCTTCCACCAAATTAACTACATTTACATTTTCTTATTCCTCATTACAATATGAGGTGCGTTGACGATATTAGGTATTTCGGAATGAATAGTATTTTAAACCGATAGTGGTTTGAACAACAGTTATTTCTCTCTGATTACATACTTATTTTTAAAAAATTTAACAAAAAATGTTAAGGAAAATAAAATAAAAAAAAACCTTCTTTTTTTGAGGGAATGGGGGGGGGGCAGTTAAAATTTTTTGGGAAATAGGTCTAGAATCAGGCCTGTCGAGCAATATTATTATCAGCGCTAAGGATAATTCAATTTGTAAGCCATAACACTAATAATAAAAATTTGGTACCTGAAAAAGCTCATACTCATCCATCAAATATTGATGAACTAGCAGAAAGTTTCTAACATGAAGCGATGTGCAGACTCAAAACCTCTTCAAATTTATGAGGAAGTTGTAAAACTAGACCAAAGCGTTCAGTCACGCATGTTATCGGAAAAGTCAAAGGTAAAGCATACCAATTCAAAACGTGAGAATTTGCAAGACCTCATTAAATTTGATGGTTTGAAATTATTATTAAAACTATTACATATAATATCTTATAAATGTTTTAAAAAAAATTATATAAACCTAAAAAAACAAGTTCCTAAAAAAGAACAATAGTTAAATTTAAAAATATGATATGCATGTTCTGCCTAAGGAATAGGAATTCCCTACAAATATTTGCGATTTAATTTTTGTGATCTAAATTATTTAACTGTACATTTGGTAGACGTTGCTATTGGTAAGAATATACTTTTAAATTTGTTTATTTTTTTAGTCTCTGCTTGAGTAAGCAGGTTGCTATTATTATTAGTGGGGAAAAATGAGGCATATGTATAATCCCCAATAAAGGATTTGCCCATCGGGGGATAGTGGTCAGACCATCAGGCCATTATCTGTTGAGAGGTTTCAGGGTCCTAGAATAATAGATATGCGAGCCTTTTTATTGATAGGGGGCTTAATAATTTGTTTATTGAAGAGTGACGTTAATGTCAACCTTCTTTTGATGCAATTGAGGTCCTAAAGTCACTTTTAGTTGTTCAATAGTTAAGAAATTCCATAGATTTTTGATGAGCAGAGTTTCCAGCCATTTGTGGCCTCCGATTTTATGTTGGTTTTGAAAGAGTTGAATGTCCTCAAAAGATGAAGATGAATTTGTAGAAGATTTTGATATTGGGGTGAAAAAATGTTTCCTTGGATCGCTATTGTGGGAAAGGTGTATCAGGAGAGACACTGTCTTGGCATATTCTCGAAAGCGACGAGACACTGTCTTGGCATTCTCGGAAGCGACCTAGTTCACCCTCATCATTGCATGAACTGTAACCTCCTAGTAAATGCCAAGGGAATGCATGACCTCAATTGCATCAAAAGCCAATGTCGACATCAATGTCACTCTTCAATAAACAAATTATCAAGACTCTTATTAAAAAAGGCTCATATACCTAATATTCTAGAACCCTGCAACCTCTCAACAGATGAGACCTAAGATCCGGCGGTCTTACACTATCCCCTGGCCAATGAGCAGATCCCTTATTTGGAAATATACATGTGTCTTATTCTTCCCTATCAATATTAATAGTAACCTGCTTATTCAAGCAAAGACTAAAAAAATAAACAAATACAAAAGCCTCAGCAATGTTATATTCTCACTAATAGCAACGTCTACCAATGGACAGTTCGATCTAATAACTTTTAGTTTGGATATAATAGTATTTTTAAATTACATATTATAGGAGATTGGACAAAAGGATAATCATGTTTGTAACGAACGAACTCAAATACCACAGCCTGGTATATGAATGGAAATTATTCCATGTCAAAATTATTTGTTCAATTATATGCCATTCGAGTATCTATAAACGCTATTTTTATCACAGCTGTTTATTGTGTGCTCCAAAAAAATGCAAAACACGTGTGATAAAGTATTCGAAATAATTTTCTTAGGAAAGAGAATTCCCTAATCCATTATTTATGCATGGATTTTAAAAAGTCTGCTATGAGTGCGGTTAAAATTATTATTGGTATGTTTATTAATATTTTTATTTTGTTTAAATAGGGGAGCATACCGTAATGCATTTTTTTAAAAGAAAACTAAAATATAAAAAGGACATTTTTTGGAAAATTGAAATTGAAACATAGCCATTTATAAAGTATTATTGATTTAAAAGCCAGTTTTATAGTAAAGAAGAAACACATACATTTTATTTTATATCATCATGTAGCAATTCAATAAAATTATCAATGAACTCACTACATCGGAAGTAGGATCACCGAGCAAGTGTGCGTGAGCTTGACTAAACTTAAGCGCTTCTACCAGCCAATGGTAATAGAGCGCCGTATAAGTTGCAGGAAGGTTCTTGAAATATTTATTTTTCACTCTTTCATAACCAGGTGTTTCGATAATTTTTTCGCTTATGAATCGCCTAGATTTTCCAACTTTTTTCTTTTCCCCGGAATCTGCAAATGAATCAAAATAAGACACCAAATCTTCGGGTGAACTCCCATCTTTTTCTTGCATATTTATGATAACTTTTTTAAGGGAAGGATATTTCTGGGTAAGGCTATCAAAGAATTGTACATCTAGATCGGAAATGCCGTTACTAACTCTATAATAAAGGAATAGGAAAAACGGAAGGTGAGAAAACAAATGGATTTATCAAAACCTAATCAAAAGGAACTTTTTTTATTCGCAAAAAAGAAATGCCAATAATTAAGTCCTAACTTTACAGCACTGAAAAATATAAATTATTTTGCCAAATATCATGAAAAATAATATTCAAGGAAGTATAAAGTAAATGTACTTTTTAATTTTTTCTTCACTAATTTCTTCGTTATGAAAGCCATCTATATCGGAATAAGAAGTCAATCGAGATAAACCCAGTTTTTCTATGATCTGAAGAATAAGAGCCAAAACTGGGCCGGAAGCTGGTAAAGGAAATGTTAAGGCTCTATATCTCCCTTTCATGAGATTGAAACTATAAGGGCGTCTAAGCACAGGTTGAAACGTATACAGGTCTTCCAAAGTGAGTAAGCCTCCTTTGGCTTGAACCTTTCGTTATTAATATTTATTGTATAAGAAATATATTATTACTAATTGGGTAAATAAAACAACACGTGATTTAACATTAGATTGTTAATAACAATATGGCTAGGATTAAATCAATAATATGTCAATTTCATAATGCAAATAATGATAGTCACGTGTCCCTTAATTTTACTCATTACCAATGAAAATTGCTTTCATTTAAATTTATACTTGAAATGGATTTAAATAATTAAAAGATAATAAAAATTCATTATTCGTAAAAGGGATCATTAATTTTAAAAAAGGAAATAATAGTGAAAAATACCATCTTAATATAAATAAGACCGATTTTTTATGGAATTCCTAACCCACCTAGAGCCTGATAAAAAAAGGATTTTATAATAATTTTACCAATTTCATATTGACACATAAAATATAATTGTAAATTGTGTAAGAATTGGAAATCCTGAATTCGATGTATAAAAAAATATATTAAAGGTTATGCTTATAAAATGACAAAACGGTTTGGTTAAAAAAATGTCGCCAAATGAGATCGGCACTAGAGGTCTGCAATTGGGCGTATTATTGCCAATAAGCCCGTCCAATTGTTTTTAATTTTTTAACCTGCCCGCCTGCCCATAGTTTTTTAAAATTTTTTTGCCCTACCACCCATAGTTATTTATAAAATTTACATTCTCGTTAGTCCACTTAAAAATTTTGGTTTAAACAACACACCAGCCCAGTGTTTAAAAAATATTTTAATGGCTTGCCTGGCTCTTTATTTAGTTGATGTATTCTTAATTAAACTCATAAAATATGCAATATTAAATAAAAAAAATGATTTTTACATTTCGGAAATTTAAAATTAACTCACATTGTTTTAAAAATATTTTTAACCTACCCGCCTGATGTTTAAAACATTTTAGCCCGTGAGCGGAGGGGCTGAAAACCCACCATTTGCAGACCTCGATTCGGTACAGTTCTATTTATTTTTTTTGTAATTTATCAAGCAAGTATATAGTTAATTTTGCACGCCACTGCGCCAAAATCAATATTAATGTAAGGTGTCATATCAATAATTTTTTTGAATACGTTTAATTAATCAATACAAATCAGAGACCTGCAAGCTCGTTATACAAGACGAGTCGCATTAAAAAAAATTTTAAAAAATGCCCGGGTGGTGCTTTATATTTCAAATCGCCATTATTACCAAAGAAAATTAAAAATAATTAGTATATATTTTTAAAAAATCCGGACTAGGCCAAAAACTTTTTGAAAAATCCGGGGCGAGCTGGGCTGGCCGTGCAGATGGTATCCCCGGGTCTCTGATATAAAAAATAATAAAACTTATATATTTTTTTAAATAATTCCTATTCAGATAAGTATTTTTGATACACTTGTAGCTTAGAAAAATCACTGAAGAGATTGATCCTAAAGGTGGTGTGTTCATTTTTATTATAAAAATAAAATAATAATATGAAAATACCAGTATATTAAAATAAAATTTTTTATTGAAAGCATAAATTATAAATTTTTGAATATTATATTATCAATGCTGTAAACATTTCTAAAAAAAACGAAATGAATAAATTTTTTTAAAAAAATTTAATTTAATTTATAAATACTAGTGCTGTAAATGTTACTTAAAAAAATAAACGCGTTACTCGTTACGTCTGAAAAAAGTAACGCATTACTGTTACTCGTTACCTTGTGGAAAAAGGAATGCGCGTTACTGACTATTCAAAAAAGTAAAGAGTTACTCGTTACTTAAAAAATTATATATTATTTATAAAAAAAATTTTTTCCCTATATCTATATAAATAAAATTATGCAAAAAAGAATATATATTAAGATATCTTATTATAATAATTTATTTTATATATAATTTGGAAATAAAATAATACAAAAATATGTTATAAGATAAGATATTTTTGTAATAATTTTTATTTAATTTAGCAACAATCGATTTTAAATTTTGATCGATAAACAAGAGTGCTTAGTGCTAAAGACACGTTCAAATGGTGCAAAGGTATTGGATAAATTAAATTTAAACTGGGGGAATTTATTAAATATTAAAAATAATCTTTATTTTGAAAAAAACTTAGTTGATCGTCAAATGGATCTTCAGTAGATCATTATCCGATTTCTTAAAAATTTTTTTGAAAATAATCTGAACATGTGTTTTTTTAAGGAATCAAGTCTGGCTTTTCTTTGTCAAGATTTTTTCTCAAACAAAAAGTTTCCTTCTGTCACTGGCATCTAGTTGACGAGAGCCAATCTCATTTAAATAGTGGGTTAATTATTGATGATAATATATATTCAATTGGAACAAAATATTATCAAAATACAAATTGTGAACAATACTGTAACTGTATACCTTTTGTCATTGTTTTGCAGAATTGAATTAATAAGTGACTTACAAAATGAAATTATTTAAAGCCATATTTAAATATTATAATAGTTATCGTGGGAGTGAGATTTCCCAAATGCATTTTTTCTTATCTCTCTAAAATCGAAAGAGTCGTAGGAACAGATTCCAAAACCTATAAAATCATATATATAGGCATAGAATATTCATCTATGAACGACTTGTCATTATCTGAAATCTCTAATTTAGATTTATCACAAGATTCGTCAAATTTATGGCCGTTCTCCATAGAAAGAATTCCATGTTAAAACCAGTTTCAGATATCCCATTTTTTCCTTAAAAATGGTTGCACAGTTTAGAGGATGCCCATGTTTATTCCACAATTAAGGTTAAAATAGAGTTTGGACTCAATTTCCACTTACAAATTGTAAACTTAGTACCCTTAATTTTTTTCATTGTTATAAAAAGTGTTTCTTATTAAAGCCAAAGCAGGCTTTAATCATCTTCATCTAAAGAAAATGTACAATTGACATAATATTCTTTATAAAATAAATTAAATATTAATAAGAATATAAATTTATATACATTTATTGATTCATATAAATTAGATTAACAATCTTGACTGAAAATTTAATAACAAAAATTTAAAATAAAAATGAAGGAATTTGGTGGTTGATGTGAATTAATAACTCGACTTAATTATTTATAAAATTTAAAAAATATATTAAAGTAATTTTATAATACAATAAAATATCTTTTCCCATATTTTTTAAGGATTTGAAGTAACGAGTAACGTTTTGTGTTACCGTTACTCATAAAACGTGTTGCCTCTAGAAGAGGGCAACGAATGGCTTTCTTTTTCTTCAAAAAAGGTAACGCAGTTTGTGACGACATTACTTTAGAGCACTAATAAATACGATATATTTGTAACAAAATATATATTAGCCATGTTTAAAATAATTAGTTTTAAGTGAATAACTAATTATTTTTATTTTTTTAAAAAAATTTCTTATTAATTTTTAAGATATGAAAACTTTTATATACCATATTAAATTTAATTATTTATAAAATATATAAATTCATAATACTTAAAAAGTGTTCAACTATTAAAATATGAAAACCTTGATAAAAACTAAGATATAATAAAGTAATTTAATAATTTACACTAAAAATAAATAAATTCTAAAAGTATTCTATATATCTATGTATATAATATTTAATGATTTTTACTTTATTATTATAATATTTATAATGATTTAATAATGGAATACAACAAAATAAATTATTAACAGGATACATATAATTATATTATATAAAATAAATATTACAATCAAGTATCTCTTTAAATTAGAACTTGAAGATTTTAAAACTGATATTATATTTTTTGGACACATTTTACATTTGATAAGGATAGAATTAGTTTATTGAAGATATGATATAGTAAAGTATTTATCACTTTTGGGCCATGGTAATATTAATTATTCCGCATTAGATAAAATGATGAAATAACAGCATCTTACGCTAATCTAATAAATATAAATAATAATATTCAAATAAATATACTATACTATAAGACAAAAATAGTGGCTGGCTATAATTCTTTTTCCATAATTTGGATTAATATTTTTTATTTTCAAATGAATAAATAAAATTTTCTAAAATTGAACGAGTGTAAAAACAAACGCGTTCGTTAAAAAAGGGAGTTCATTTTCAAGTTTCGTCAAAAATAAAAGGAACGACATTTTTTAAAAAAACGAAGTTCACAAACGCGTTCATTTACAGCATTAATTATCAATGATAGTGTTATAAATCGTGTATAAAAATTATTTTATATAAATTTGATGCATATAACTCATAAGAATGGTACCTTTCGCTAGGTGTGCTAGGTGACTGGGAGTGGGACACAGAATTTCGCAAAAGTTAAATTTCCCTTTCTACTTAATGATCAAAAAGTTTAATCGAGGTCAATAAAAATTCTCTGAAATATTTTAAAAAAGGGTGAAAATTATCAATAGGTGTATTTTAAAAGAATTTCGAAATTCTTTTTGGGGTAATATTAGAAACACAGTTGATAATAAATGATAAAAATTATCCCGAAATTTTAGGAAAATATGTTTAAATAACTGACCCTATTGATTTTTTTAGCGATCGGCAAGGTGATAATATAAAAGTACATTTTATTTTAATAGTTATCTATTATTTCAAAAATTATTTAAGTATTACAGAATTTTCAATTCATAAAATGGAAACATTCATAAAAAAAGGAAAAGATCTAAAGAAGGAAAGGTCAGATCAAATGGGAAGAACTTTAATCTAAAGAAGGAAAGGTATGATCAAATGGGAAGAGATCCGATCAAAAGAGGGAAAGAACCAAACTCTAAAAAACAGTTCAGATTAAAAAAGGAAACGTATCAATCAAAAAAGGAAAATCGTTTATTTATTTAATATATTTTTTTAAATTTATCATTTTATATCATCCTGATATTTTGGTATTTTATTTTTGGTTATTTTAAATTATCGTGCTTATTTTTTTCTAACATTTTGTGTTACTTTAATTTCATGTTCTTATTAAAATATTCTTGCCACCTTTTCTCAATTTTTTTCCCTTTGAATTATTATTCTTCTTTAAAATATTTCATTATTTCCCTAACCATGTTTCTTCAATTCTCTTTTTTTACCCCATTTTCATTCTTTATGCCTTTTTTATCTATAAACAATTTTCGGTCTTTTTTTCTCCTTATTTTAATTTTTAAAGTTTTTATAAATACATTTTCTATAAAATTCAAATTTTTGGGAAAAAGAATTATATAAAAATAAAAATTAAAGAAAAGATGAATAAATAAAATAAAAAAGATAAAAAAAGGCTAGAAAAAAGTAGGAAAAATAATAATAAACAAAATTGGAAAAAGTCAAATAAATGACATTTCAGAATGATTTAAAATCACAAAAATAAGTTATATATACAATTTTAATTTTTAAAAATATAATTGAACACTTTACATTTTTAATCGGAACTTAGGACTTTTTCTTTTTTATAAAATGGAAACCTTGTTAAGTCATTATCAAACCTGGATTCAAAAACTGAATGCCTCAGTAGAAAAAATGTATACGGTAAAATCTTTAAATATTAGTAAAATGAAAGCTAAGAGTAAATAAAAATAATAGCAAAAAGGAACAAGAATTCTTCATTCTTTGTAAACGTAACCCGCAAGATAAAGATCTTCTAGATTTTTGGAAAGTATATAGGATGGAATTTCATCTTACAATGTTAGCTTGTCAAAATTTTTATTTCCTACAACTAGCAAACCCAGCAAAAGGGTTGTAACCATCGTCGCGTTGAATTTCGCGAGATCAACATTATGTCTGTCTATCAGATTTAAATAAAATTCTATAATTGAACTTGAATTTACAATAGTGTCTCCATATTATCTTGGTTTCAACCAATAATTTTGCCATTTTTTAAAATTTGCAATGGCGAACGATAAAAAAAATATTTTCATTAATTTATTTTGAACTGGATTTCTTATTTTTATAAAAAGTTGAGATGAGATTAATAATAATATTTACAAACATTATTAATATGGAGAATGGATGGGTTTACCAATGGGTAGCGACATATATAAAGGCTGACAAAATATTATTTTTAAATCGTGAAAGTATCATCGAACCCAAACACTTATCAAATAATAAATATATTTAATTTACCACTTTAACTATTTCGGCGGCTAAAGGACCTTGATATAGGGCCTCAGGACCGTGATTGGCTATAAGTCTAAGAGAATTTGCCAATCTCAGATTGGTAGTCGTTTCACCAACCTTTACGAACCTATATTGTTTCGGCGAGGTGTAGTTTAAACTAATTTTCTTGACGTAAATTTCGGCGAGGAGAGGATAATGAGTCATCATTTTTAGAGGGGATTCGAATTTTTTATGTAGCGATTTAACTAAAAAAATTTTTTAAGATATCATAGTAAAAAAATTTGACAAAATAAAAACTCAAAAGTTCGTTTTTAAGGATTAGCAGCCAATTGATATGGTCCAAGGGGTAATATAGTTTATACGAAGTGGAAGGGATAACGATATATTTTTTTCCATTTAAAAATATTCAAACCTCATAAAAATATAAGGAATCAGAAACGGTATGCAAAATTTTTGGAGCCCAAAAAATTTTTGGCCCATTCTTCTTCTGACCTAGTAGAATGATCAGTAAAAAACTGGTTATAAATTACATGAATTAACAATAATCAGGGACTTCTACCTACCCCCTAATATAATGACGATTTGACCCACCCCCCTTTTCAATGAAGATCTCGCGCCCTCCCACCTTCCACCGTGATAGAAGCCTTGACTATCATATGTATAAATTGTGCTGCTAATTAGAAATAGGATTATTTTAACAATAAAAATTAGATATAAAAATAATTACAAATGTATAGAAAATATTTTTTTTAAAAAATAACCAGTTGCTAGAGTCATAATATACCCGTTTTCGGCTAAATTGATAGCAGGCTCAATCAATACTCTCCATTGAAGTCTAAAAATTAGCGTTATAAAATTAAACAATGTTTTATTATATGAAATATTGTCGATTTATTAATTATATGGTTCTAACTTCAATTTAATTTACAGGAATGCGATTATAAAAATAAACATGCATGCCATCTAGTTAACATTATTACGTTTTATTTTATAATAAATATAAATTATATCAATAATTGGGAAATATATAATGAAGCTTTTAATATTCATCTACTACTCATATTTTCAAAACAATTTAAAAAAATTTCAAAATAAAAACCTTAAAAATTAAATGGTGTAAACATTTTGATATCAGAGTTGTTTAAAGATTTTGATAAATATCAGGTTATTTTTAGATATTTATAATTTCTCCTCATAAATATGAGTGAAAAGAATCTAGACCTGTTCGCCGAAGCCTCAATTGGCGGCGGCCGCAGCATACTATTTTTAAAAATTTTGAATAAATTTAATTTATAATTTCAATGTATTACATTATTTTAACGTTGCAGGAATACAAAAAACCTTCCTAGCTAAATTAGCAATCTTAGGAAATACCAGTCTGTTTTTTCCAAAATGTTAGTGCATCCTCTTCTGGTATACTATGTTGGCTGAGCAAAATATGACATTCTTGCTCTATATTGCTAATGCTGTTATAATCGTTGCATAAAACGGAATGTTTACAAGCTATTTTCGCGATATATAAACTGGATATTTGCCCATTATCTACAACTTGAATCTCAGTCTGTTCATTTCTATCATGTTCTAAAAGTTTTAAATGTTTAATTAAAAATTGCAATGATGTTCTAGAATTCGAATTTATATACTCTGAAACAATTTTAAGATCTTGAAATCTCGGATCAAGTAATGTCGCTAATATCTAATGTTTAAAATATAATTTTATTAATAAAAATATTATATAAAATAAATAAGTTTGGTAATTGGAAACTAATGGTTAGCTTTTTTTTGAATATTTTTTTTAGGCAAATGATATCTGAGCGATCAGATTTATTGATTTGTATATGTGTTTCTATTTCACTGAGAAATAATAATCTTAAATTTATTGTTAATCCATTTTAGAAGGGAAGAAATTCCACAGACTCTCTGTGGATTTAATAATGTGTAAAGTTCGCTAATTATATCCATTCATTATTAAAAGGTTTTGAATATTGTTTTCGTATTTTAATTAGAACATTATTTATAGGAATATTGAACACTATGGACACTTTCTAGCAAATGTTGTGCCATTAAGTAAGGCGTGCAATGCAATTTATATTATCAGCCTCACCAGAGATATGAAAATGTTCATCAAGATATCGATTCAGAATCATCGATATCCAAAATATGGCCTGTCTCATAAATTGATTGCAGGCATTTAAAATTCAATTTCACATTCCAATCATCTACTCGATATCTGAAAACTGAAATGACTTCTCTAATTTTTTTAATCAGAATATTAATTCTAGCAACTTTTTTTATTCCATCAACTGTAACTAAATTATGAAGTCTATGCTCTAAGCATAAATTATGCTCATAATCTCCCAATCTGAAGCTTCTTTTGGCATTCGCATCGGTTACCATCTGTATTATTTGGTTTTTTAAATGAAATTCCTCATTTATATTGATCTTAGATAATATGGTTTCACAGTATGCTTTTGCGTCATGTTGTTGCCATTTAAATGATGAAGACTAAATATGATATAATTTCGATGCTTGAAATGATCTGTCCATAAAATTGATAGAACAGAATTTTGATCCAGAATCAATCATATTTAAAACATGCGCCTTTATAGATAAATAAACATAATCTAGTGCACCCCGATAATGGTTATCAAATCAGGCAATTCTGACGAGGAATCAACTATCATATTTCTATTTTTTTAGACAATTTATTTTTTATTTAATAATCATTTTATTTAAATTTCAAACTTTTAGAAAATCAGTTATTTCTTTATTGTTTATAGAATAAAATGGCATTAAATCTAAGCATCACATCAAAACATAATTTCACCCTTTAGATTTTATAATTTTATAAACATTGAAAAGATATTTAATCAAAATAATTAGAGCAAAAGAAACAAATTTTTGAACTTTCAAAATAAAGTTTTATATAATAAATCAGTTATATATTAAGTTTATACATTAAAAAGATACTTAATCAATTATAGTTGGCAATAAACAAACTAGGGTGGTTTAAAACGTGTATAAAAAATTTTGATATGTAATAATGTTTGTGTAATTTTGAAATATGATGTATGAATATGAATGTAAATGGTATACACTATTTTACTATATGCCAATAGAATACAATTCATATTTTAATTTTATTAATGTTAATATTAAAATTTAAATAATAATTGCATTCTACAAATTATGCACGCCATGCAGCCGCCATAAAAACAATCGGCTGCGAGCCTGTCCACGTCGCTCATCTCAATCGACGGCATTTCAGGCGTAAATATAATTGCCCTTTTCAATCTTTAATAAGTAGTTTATTTTTTTTTATATAGAAACATTTGTAATGCAAAAAACAGACACGATATTATAATTTTTTGTGAACAGAACCTGACCCCTATATCTAAACCGATATATTAGTTATAGTTGGGATCCCTAATAGAACAAATTATTCCTAATTCATGATGAAATGTATAATAATATATATTTATAAAAAAGTAAACAAAAATAATAATTACTTTCCATATAATTTATGCGCCAAATACATTCCTTTAACTTCACCTGGAACGCCTATAGAGGTGCCCTGCGTTAATGATTGAAATAATAAACTTGGTATATATTTTTAAAACAAAATTAGTTCTTTCATTTTTGTCTATTACTTATTGCCAATAAGCCGGTTCTATAAAAATTGAATCAAGCCGGATAAGAACCGCGATCAATTAGTTTTTAAATGTTATTCCGATCGGGTCCAAAGACCGGATCGTAGTTTCATTCAAAATATTACTTCTTTTTTTAAACTACATTTTTATATAATAATAATAAAATATTAACTTCATTAATAGAAGGATCACTAACGCTAAAGGGTAAAGTCTCTCGAAAATCTATAGCGTGAGATTCATTTGTTACATGAGAATATATCAACATAAAGCCTCCGCTAGAATTTAAAAAAAATTAAATGATTGGTTCTTCATTAAAAAAAAGGAAGATATTTACAGTGCTTACAAATTTAAGCGTTTTGCTGTAATTATCAAATAACGAACGTCCAAATTGGTAATCGTTTTTTATAACGATATAAAGGCAAAATAGATTATTTTTATTATTTTATGTTTTTTACATATTTATAAATTTTTTTTAAGAAAAACACAAAGGTAAACCTTGTGATCAATAGAGAAAAAAAACATATATGTTAATATACCAAAAAAAAGCAATAGATGTTTAAATAACGTTACTGACCACCCAAGATAGGCTACGGTTTAGATAAATATAATTAGGGTTTCCAAATATATAGACGATACTTTATAATATCATGTTAATAACCAGACTTCTAATGGCCTTAAAAAGAATAAACTATCTTCACCAAAAAAATATATATTTATTTTTCGATAACCCAAAACCTTTAACAAATCGAATCTAATTTTAATTAGAGATCGTACAAGGGGATAAAACCTTATATTTTGTTAAACATTTTTTTAAAAAAATAAGTCAATATAATGCTTTCAGGGATAGTTTTAATCAGGGTATTGAACCCAACAACAAACCGTTATAAATACTTTCTAATCGGTTTGTGACGCATAAAATATTTTTAAAAAGATTATTATTATAGGTTAAAAAATATACAAATAATCCACAATGAACGAACCGAATAAATCGATATGAATGTCCAACCCGGAAACTAACCCATTTTAAAAACTAAGAACTGGAAACGGTTCTGCTCCCTGGCTTTAAGCATACCAGCAAATTTAAATGTAATTCTCCAGATTAAATTAGTCCGGGTGGTGTTAAATGACCATTTCCTTGTTTAATCTGTTTTTTTATATTTCATTTATTATTTTCATTCTCTTTTCATAATGAGAAATTCATCATTTTTTATGTTATCTATAAGCATTGTTGTTAATTTTTTTTGGCTATTTCTTTAAACATTTGTTATTATTATTTCATTAATCACGAGTTCCGTTTACGAAAACTATAAAAAAAATTATTTAATAATATTAATATATATAGAAAAGTGCAAAAAAGTGATTTTAAAAAAGTGGAAATAGAACCTTGTATATGCGATGAGTGAGAAAAAGCTATTTTAGCTTAGCTATCTATCCCCGTCAGACTATATTTAACTAAAATATATTAATAAAACTTTCAATTTTAGTCTCAATAGTCATTTTAAAGGGTAATATTTCAGACTTTTAGCCATATGCTGTATTAGGAACATTATAACAAAAATTAATTCTTTTATTTTTAGCCTTTTTTCTAATTCCTATATTTGTTTCCACAAATGAGGTTACATAAATGAATGTTCTAATACAAGGTGTTAACTCCAGAAAGAATGTCATCACCGACCAATATATTTGGCATTATAGTTCAAAAAAAATTTTGTGCCATATAAGCTTGACGCATTTTGGATCATAAAATCTCCTATAATTTTATAATAATTAAACTAAAGGATATATTTGACAAAATTAATGTGTTTGAAGTTAATTCCAGATATTGATATATCAATTTATTTATAAAATAAGTGATATTTTTTTTGTCCCAAAAATCTTTTTATCATGTAGAAAGTAGGATCACATCTAGTCAATACATGACCAATAAAATTGTTAGATTCTTTTTTAAATTTATTTTTAATTTCAAATTCATATCCTTATAAAAATAAATTATGTATTTTATTATTTTTTTTAGCACATTTTTATTTCAATTATTTTAATTTTTTTTTAAATTATCACTTTGATTATATAAGAATGTTTTTAACTTATAAATATATTTTATTCTTAGCTTATCAACTGGGGCCAGGGGATCTATTTGCTATATTCAATCACTTATTAAAATTTCAAGTTTATATTCCTGAGCTGTTATATTATTAATGTGTCCACAATATATTCAAAAACTAAATGTAAAAAATGCTAAAAGTCCACTGGGAGCATGTTCAAAAATGATGATTACCACAACTTATTAAATATTCATTTAGATTATCTTCGTAATTTTTGTTGATTAGAATGACATTTTTTTTATAATTTTATTGCAACAATAGTTTTCTCTGACATCTGGTAGCCCATTATTCTTAAAATATAAGGCCCAACCCAATTTTTTTAAAAATAGGTCTGGCCCTACCCAATGCTATTTTATACATTCTATTTTATATTTTAATTACATAAACATAATACTTTTATTACTTTCATATTTATTTTAATGGACCTATAGGTTTTAAACCACCCTTTATACAATTTTGAAATAAGAACTCTCTCTAATAAACTTTAAAACTTTCAACAAAGAATGGGATTAAGGACAAACTATTCACATTACTAAATGCATTTAGAGAGTTTACAAAATTTATTTCCTCCAAAAAGGTATCAACAATTAATTTAGGTTAAGAGAAACAGAAACAAATATGCAAATCAATGAATCTGATAGTTCAGATATCAACAATGATCTGATAGAGCAGACATACTGTTATTAAACAGCTTGATTTAGCCAAAATAATATACAATGCCTGAAGATTACATTAATAGATATCAAAATGTTATTATATATGAACAAACTCTTTAGTATGTAATATTTTTTGACTAAAATATTATGTTGCCATTTTAAAATTCTATATAACAACAATAAACAGACATCATTAATGTATCTGATAGATCAGCCATCATCATAGAATCTGATAGATAATATATCATTTGTGTAAAATAAAATATGCAAAAAGCTTGATCATAGGGTTTAAAATTATTGAACTGCAAATAATTTATTTTATATAATAATTTTATATTTAAAATATTTTGAACATTCGATATTTACAACACTACTTAATACAAGATTTCAAAATCTTAAAATTCTTTCAGAATATTTAATTCCACAATGTATAATTAGACATTTAAAACTTATAGAGCATTTGCAGAGATTGAGAATCAAGTTAGTAATCTAGAACAAGAATGCCACATTTTACTTGTTATAATACTATAACAAAATATGATGTACTAACCTTTTGGGAAAGGCTAATAAAACTTTCTAGACTTGCTAATTTATCTTGGAATGTATTTTGTATGCCTGCAACTAGTACACTTAGTTAATGAATCCTTTCCATCTCCAATGTCAAAAGAACATCTCAATGGCCCATCAATCTCTATTAATATTTATTCACTATATTTATAATTTCACTAAATTCAACTTCTAATTTATTTATATTTCATCTGTCTGGAATTGGCTCCACTAGACATTTTCAAAATTTTTGAGTTAGAAGTGGATAATAACTTATTTATGCTCAATAAATGTAAAAATAAAAACTAGATTAAAAAATATTAATTTTTGCCAAAGTTAAATTGATCAATAACTTTTTCCTGTATTTTATTTTAAACTTTAATGTTGATTTTCTCATTTTAAACATTCAAAATTATTGAGTTAAAAGTGGATAATAACTTATTTATTTCCAATATATATATAAATAAAAACTAGGTTAAAAAATATTAATTTTTGCCAAAGTTATTGTCAAAATTAATCAATAACTTTTTCCTATACTTTATTTTAAATTTTAATGTTGATTTTCTCATTTTAAACATTTACGCAAGTGGAGCACTCCAATTCTTGACCGACAATTTTCTTACTTTATATGTTTATATTCCAAGTTTATACATTGATTTAATCAAAATAAATGAAAATTACAGATAAAAGTGCCCAAATAAATGATAAAAATATGGAATATTAAATTATAAATTAAATTTATTTTTAAATTATATAACACCACCAATGCCATTTATTAGGTGATGGCTAATTCAATGCACTGATGAAAAGTGTTAAAAACTGCAGCCACTGATTAGACTTTGGCACAGAGGTTTATTTTATTTATTTTAAAAAAAATAAAGTATTTTTATTTATTAGTATAGTGTATCAATTAATACTTTTATTTAACTTATTTGTCACATCATATTTATATACTAGATTAATTAGAATATGTAATTTTATAAAAATTTAAAAAATATATGCTATATAATATTTCTCTAAAATTAAATTTATCCAAAGTTATTTTTTTTTAAAAAAATATCAAAATTAGCATACATTTATAAATCTTACTATAATTATCTTTTAAATCATATACCAAGCAATTTTTAATGTACAAGATGAAGACTTTTTGTTTAAGAAACAAGAAAATTAAAGTGAAGTAATTTAAAATATAATCATAAGCATAATTATAAAATTATTTCTATTTATAAACCCTCCAATTCCAGAATGCCCACTATTAACCACACCTAAACAAAACATAGTTGCAATTGCAGCATCAACAGCAGTTCCTTTCTTTTTCATCTGTTCTACACCTATTTCAGAACATACTTTAACATCACTAGAGACTGCTCCATGAGATTGAACCTACAATATTTTATTAATTATTCTTTTTGTTAACAAAATTATGCAAGTAAAAAATAGGAAAAACAATTAAGTTTAAAAAAAATATTGCTAATTAAAATAAGTTATTAATTGATATATAAATAAAATAACTATCCAAATTACTTGATGTTTTCCTAATAAAATATTCGAAATTAATGCTACTGTGACTATTCCACTAAATGTGAGTATGCCAAAAATTATATAAAGTAAATTTTTAGGAAATTTATAAGAAGTTTTCTTTGAATCTAAAGGCAGATTTTCATTGTATCTCATAATTCTCTAAATTCCCGAATTTTTATTCATTGAAATATGCTAGAGCTGCATCAGTGTAACTATCTACGCTTTTTAAAAGCTTGTACTACACGACAACCATAAAGAGATTATAATACACATTTTTTTATTAATTATATAATACCATATATTTCTTCATATTATAACTCTAAATACTATTATTATAATTAACGTTTCCATCTTAAAAGTTTTATCATTTGGAATTCCTGGCCTTTCAGGAATTTTACATAAAAAAAAGTTAAGTATTTCCGTATTTAACATTCTTCTCATCATAGGTGTTGGATTTTCCCAAAAATATGTTAGACTCCCATCCTTCATTTATTTTAATCCCGATCAATGTATTTAAATAAAACATAATTTTTGAAAATAACAAAACAAAAAACAATTTATTAATAGGCGTAGCTACGGGTGGTAGTTATCGGGTTGAGACCCCCCTCCCACAGAGAAATTTTTTTTTAGATTATACGTTCAAAAGACTCAAAAGTTACTTTAAAAATAAATATTTTGAATATTTATATTTTTCTGGTTGATGTTTGTGGAAGGATATTATATTACTATTGAAATCATTCTGGATAGTATTATTATAAAGTCATTGAGAATAATTTATTAAATTATAATTACATATTATTGTTGCTTTATATTATCACTAATTAAAATGATCATTAATTCTAGAACTTTTATATTATAAGAAAAACAAATATGATTTTTAAGATAAACCCGGTCTAAGGCCGGGGAGGGCCGAAGTCCCTTTAAAGGTACATATATGTATGGGCCCCCTTTAAGGAAAATTCCTAGCTAAGCCACTGAATAACTATAATATTTAATATAATAAAATTTTTATTAATAAATGAAAATATTTTTATTTTATTTTGAAATATATGTAAATAATATAATGATTTAAATAAAAATTGTTGTTTAACTTATTAGGTTTCCAAAATATATGAATATATTATAAATGAAAGTTACATACTTCATTAACAATTTGATTACTGATTAACATTCAGATTAAAAAAGATGTAGATATCACAGTGTGTTCTTTATTTAAATTCTTTTCCATTATTCCCTTGAAAATATAGTTAGCTTCAGTTTTATAATCTATTGATTATAATATTTAACAAATTTTGATATTTTTTTTAAAAATCTGTGTGCATTAGTGAAGGTCACGGTCCGGTCTTTGGTCCTGACTGGACCGATACCCTCGGACCGGACCGGACCGGACCACGGTCCTTTAAAAAAGATCGATCCAGACCGTGATCCTAAATAAAAAGACCGGTCCAGGACCGGTCTTTTTATTTGTTTAAAAAACATATTTTTTTTAACCTAATTTAATTTGTTTTATCATTTTATTAAATATAAGAGTATTATATAAACAATATAAAATTAATTATGAATAATATAATAATTAATACAAATATTTAATTTAAATAAATGCTAATGTCTTTGTTTGTAGAACTTTCTTGGAAGGAATTAGAAGAGGGACTTAATGGAGGCGGTAGATCTATTCCATCCTTTAACCAAGAGCCCATATACATCAAAGCTTGTATTGTTTTGTTTGAAAGCCTATTCCTTTTTTTAGTGACAAGATCTCCTGCTTTTGAAAATATTTGTTCACAGGGGACAGATGTTGCTTGAATTGCTAAAAAATTTCTAGCTGCTAATGAGAGGACTGGGAATCTATATAATAAACTATATTGAGTATTTAAAAAATATAAAAGACCTTTCACTATTGGCTTTTCACCATATTAATATGTCATCCTTTAATGAAACAAGAGGTTCATTCAAATAGGTGTGAAGTTCTGATATATTTTCTTCAATGATTTCTGCCGATATATAATCCCCTTCTGAATTTCTTTTTTGGGATAAATTCTTTCTAAAAAACAAAAATCATTGATTTCCTCCTGGCACAAATGTTTGAAAATTAGGATTTAATAAATAAATATTAAAAATATACCTGAGAATCCGTTATTCCTGTATTTTTTTATTTTCTATTTTCCTTAAATATTTTGAAAATTTGGTCATATACTCAATTCTATTAAGAGTATTAGGCATGTAAACTTGTTTTAATCTTGGATCCAATAATGTTGAGACATATGATTCATAGCAAAATAATTCTTTGAGATATTTCTGCATTTTAACCAGCATGTTATTAAGAATTTCTTTTCTTGTATTGTTATTATCCTTTTTTATATTATTTAAAATTTCATTATTTATATTCTCCATATATAACATGGATATCTCAACTGTAGGATATTTGGATCCTTATAAATCAAGTGTGGTTTTATAAAAGGACCTTAGAAAATCTAAAGCCTCTTTAAGGTCTTCTTTTTCACACTCAGTAAAGAAAAACCCCTTTAAATTTTTTGTAATTCAAAAAAAGTACTTCTTCTATAGCATCCATGTTCTAAAAATTAAATATTTTTTAAAAATAATTGATAAAAATGTAAATACCTCATAAATTGTATTCATCATTAAATAGGAGCTATTCCATCTAATAGGGATATCAGAAGGGATTTTAAATTTTGTAATACCCTTATTTTCACATATTTGTACATATGCTTGATTTATTTTTGGTGATTTATTTATAGAAAAGGGTATGTCTCTACACTTTTCTAGGATAGTGGTAATATATGATAAACCTTCCTGAGATATTAGGTTTAGAATATGGGCACAGCATCTAAAGCCTTTAAATTTTGTTCCTTATAAATATTCTTCAAAATATCCATGCTTTTTAGGATGTTATTGGCATTATCTGTAGTACAGGCCAGTATATTCTCCTCCAATTGATATACATCAATTACTTCTTTTATAGCTAAGGATATTTCTTCAGAAGTATGAGGAAATGGGATATGATTTATATCAAGTAAAATATTTTTTAATGTAAAAGAAGAATCAATAGTGTGCAGTAATGGCTATAAATGAAATTTTATTTATATTGCTCCACATATCTGTGGTAAAGCTTATTAAAGAATTATTTTTATTTAAAAAATCTTTTAGAGAATTTCTTAGTTTCTCAAAATTAGCTGTATAAAAATTTTTAACTTTGTGTTTTGACCAAATTGTAGCAGTTGAGCTTAAATATTTGATTAAATTATGAAGACCTGAACTTTCAAAAGTCTTCATTGGCAGATAGCGGATTTTTTTCGGCGCGCGCCTTTATTGGCAGAGAGTCCATTATTACCCATTTTATAATGAATTGGTTCATATGATCTGTTTGGAATTTATCCAATGGTATTGAAGAAAGTGATTTTGTACTTGTGGAGGGCATATTTAAATTAAGAGTAGATTGTGTTTTTGAGATATTTTCATTTTCATTATTAGAAGTATAAATTTTATGTTTTATCAAATGTCTGCTTAAGGTTCCTAATTATTTTATTAAGAATAAGGTTAAATTATTTTGACAATGAATTATTCAGACAAACCAAAATATTTTAATAATAATACTGCTTATTTTGATTAGTTTATTGCTTAAAAAATTATAAACAATTATTTTGTCACTTGTTGCTGACGATATGTTAAATTTGGTATTACAGTAAACACATATTCTATGTTTTTTATTAGGACTATAAGTAAAATGTTTCTTGGACAAACTTATGGTTTTCATATTGTAAAAAAAAAATTAACAAAATCTAAAACAACTCCTCTAGAAAAATATCATAAAATAAAATATACAAAAAAATTATATTAATTGAATAGTAAAGTAAACTTAAATATTAATAAAAGACCGGTCTGGACCGTAAAAAATAAAAAATAGACCGGGACCGGACCGTTGACCTTCACTAGTGTGCATTCATAAATGTCAGTGGTTCAATAAAAATATGTTTTTATGCCAATATAGCTAATTTCTATGTTTTCTCCGAATATGATCCATTTATTTGTTGCTTATATTATGATATGAACAATGAGTAATTTGATATTTATAAATAATTTTGACAAAGCATGGTTTGAGAAAGTTACCCAATGAAAACAGTTGGTCAGGCTTCTAGAAATATGGGGAGGGGGGGGGGTTAGATTTGCCAATATAATAGATATAACTTAGTGTAAATTTTGTGTCAGATAGCTGAAACAACACCCGAAATTAAAGTATCATATATTCTATAATGATGACATCTATTTCCATAATCTAAAATGTTTAAATACTTAAAAAAATCGCCATACGGTTGAATATAGATATAATTCAAGGATTAAATCCTACAAGAGTATATTATTTAACAGCTAGGCTAATAATAAAATCTGAACATGTGTAGCTATTTTTTTTAGTATTCTTTCGATATGCTAGAATTAACTTGTATCATCCATGGAATAACTCATCTAATATTATAACGTATACGTTGTCAGGTAAAAAATTTTAGATTGAATTTTATTTTTTTGAGGGTGAAGGCCCATCCTTAGGGTAAGCTTTTTTTATCACAGTTGTTACTGTATTACCCTTTACAAAACCTTATTAATTATTCCTTTTCACAAATTATAGAGTTTTGAGTTTATAAATGAATACATTACTATATGATGAACTTCTTTTTTCAAAAACTCAAAATAGTCGGGTTTTAATAGGATTTTAGTTTTAATGTTATTTTTTTAGCATATTGACCCTTTATAAAAAATTAATTACTACATATTTGGTATACAGTGTTATGATGATTTAATGAAATATGTTGACGATTAAATTAAAACCCATCAATATAAAAATATTTTCTTTGCAAAAAAATTAAAATAACACAAGGAGGAATAAAAGATTTCAATAATGCTTTGTCTATATTTTAATTATTTTTGCAAACAAAATATTATTATATGGACGGGTTTTAATTTAATCGTCAATTAAATCATCACAACACTATACTATATGATTTAAGCCATACAACTTATAAATTACAATAACTATTGGGCTAATACTCGTTCCGATCTACGATTCTGTACAAATATTAGGGAAGTATAATGTCCATCTGTTAAAAAAATTTAAAAGAAAAAATAATATCGGGTTTTTTATGGAGACTTCCGGGTTTCTATTTCGGGTTTTTGATAATAAGCTGATTCTAATTGTACAATTTTATATCATATTAAAGGGCTATTGAGCTATATAAATTAAATTATGATTTTGGATAAATTTTATTTTGAGATATTTAAAATTAAACGTAGTGTATTTTAAAATTTTGGCGATTTTAAAGATGGGCATATATATAAAAATAAGCCGATTTTAAAGGTAAAATTCTGTTAAGGTATATATGCTACCAACATACACATTTTTACATGATGGAAGAGGTTCGGGTTGGGAATCGGGATTTTTTGGTAGATTTAATATAGATTACACAATTTAGAAACTTTATTTTATAGAAATGTATATGTTTCTTATTTGGATATAGAATAGAATCCATTTGAATTGGGTTTTAAATCATTTACTGAACGCGATTTTTTATTTTTAAAAATCTGATTTTACTAGAAATGTAATTCAGTATGTGTAGAGTACCTACACTGTGAATTTTAAACAATGATGCTGTTTCTTTACGGCCACTCCTAACATAATTTTTGTATAAATTTTTCATAGAAATTAAGATACACAAATGTTTAAAGATGAAAATTATCTGAAATTTATAGGGTGAGTATCAAGTTGGATTTGAAAATGTTTAAAATCGCACTTGGTAAATGATTTAAAAATAAGGGATTTCCTCCCATATCACAATACGACACATATATAAATCTGAATTTGCAATTAAAATAAATCTAATTATGAGTTTTATCTTTAAACTTATAAAATAATCGAATTTAAGGCCTCCTGTAATTTTTCTCTGATGTCTCATATGCCAAATTGTGTTTTCGTTTATCTACCATCGAATCTCCTAGATAGCACCCTTTTAAGATTTGGAAATAAATGAGACTTCACATGAAGTGGTTTAATCATTTATTAAGCTTTGCCTTCGTATAACATTTATATACCTGTTTTTATGCTTGTAAACAATTTTTTTCATTTTGTTAATTTAAAATTATTTATAAAAATATTTTTCTTAGTATTTCAATTAATTCATAAGCCAATAATATATGGCGATGTTTATTCTACACTTCTATTTATCCATATTGAGATGATAAATTTACTTTATGCGATAAATCCGAAATCCAATTTAAAAGTTTTATATACTATTTATATTTATATTTATAATTATTCATAATTCATAATTCATTGTTTTATTACTTAAAATACAAATTTAGTTTAAGATTTATTTATGTTTTCATTCAATATTAATTTTATTGTATAAAATTTTGCAATAAAATATGTCCATCTTTTATCTATAAGAATTTTTCGCTAAGCTATATAAATAATTTTTGTTTTTGATTAAGAAAAATTTCTAATTTTATTAAACATCTAATAATATAATTTATATTCATTTACAACCAATCTTCATTTGATCATTCTCATGTCCAAAACTTTTCGGGATCTGTAAGATCAAAATAATGGTCTTGGCCTTGTCTTAAAAGTCCCGACAATTTTTTAATTTTTTAAAAATTAAACCCGCCAACACTTAATTTAATTTACCTATAATATGTATCATTTTTACTCGATTCATTTAATTATATTTATATGAGTTAAATTCAAATTTTTGGACATATCATGGGATTATTTTTTATTTTAACCATAACATTGACATATAATATGTCATTGTTTAGAGATTAAATTTATACATTAATGCTAGCTAAAAATCACGTTGATTTTCCACATATGGGTAAGAAATTATTTATCAATTGAAAAATTATGTCAACATATTATCAAATTTTATTCCATAAAATTATTTAATAATGAAGATATGGCTTTAAGAAAGTGTCAAATGCAACGATTTTTATTTATAAATCGTGTTCTAAAATTAAAAAAAATGGTATAAGACGTTAATAGTGGTTCGTTATTTTTTACTTTAATTTTTATGGCAGATTATATTTATAATATTTTTTCCATCAGTATGAGAATACTGATAATTTTGTTAGGTTGGCGTCAGAATAATAATTTTAGGGACAATTTAGACCTAATTCTTCGATCTACTTCAAATTTCTTTAAAAGAGTAATTGTACGATATTTCACAGGTTTCTGAAAAGTGTGCAACATCAGGACAATATGATGTCAAGATTCACAAATTTTTTATATCTGATATTTTAATTAATATTTGCATAAAATAAACAACCCCTGTCTTAATCGTATTCCAATTTTGCTACACGAGGAGATTTTATCAAGAAGTATGAATTTAAAGAGAGTATTATAATTTTTGAGATCCTTTTTCATTTATTTGTATGCAACATTGATTACAATTTTATTATAATTGCTCCTCCAATCCTTATTCAATTGGAAAGAGCTGCTATCTCTTTAGATGTAATCTCATGGCCATTTAAACTTAAATACCATCCTTTAAGAATTAACGATTAACGGACTGCCTTTTTAAATGATGTTCCTATTTTGGTCAATGTTTCTCAATTCTATTTTATAAAATCCATTTCATATGCCACGGTCTCGTATTTATTATGCCTCAAGGGCGCCTAAAAACCTTTGCCAAATTGGAAATATTATTATAGTAATCGGATTGAAACTAAGGGGATAGGAGGTGAGTTTAGAGGCCAAATCTTTTTAAATATTTATATTTACCCAAATCAAAATTTTGCACATTTTTTTTGTAAGTTTTAAGTGAACTGTAGTTAAAAAAAGAATAAATCCTATTCATTTATTATAATTTAATTGCACACATGATACCAAATTAATTGTCTAAGATATATATTCACATTAAAAAAATGTTGAATCAAACATTATTAGCGCACCAGAAAAGGGTAACAGAAAAAGCATGAATGTCTCTGATCATAATAATAAATTAATGTATATGATATGATATACGCTTGGAACTAGCCAATATCTAGTTAATTGTTAAGAATTTTCAAAATATTCTGATAATAAATATAAAAAAATTTCAACTCTCATTATTCATAAATTATAAAATTCGAAATATATTTGTTTTAAAATTAAAATTCATTAATACTATATTACAGGTCATCAAGAAAATTAAATTTTGGTAGGTATATATAGTTTTATTTCTTTAAATTTCCTTCAGATTTCAATACATCTTTATTTCAATTATTCAATTCCTCACAAATATTGACATGTTAATTTTAAAAAGAAAACTTTATTATCCAGGATTTTTTTCTGACCAATACCCTTTATAAAAAAATCACTAAAAACACACGTCTTATAATATTTATTTACTTATTTTATTAACTAACACTTATCGATTTTAAGGAAATAAATAAAGATAGTGTTGTTAAACGGCCCGATTTACCCAATTATAAATTAAGATTTATGTCAAAATAATAATAAACATGCCTCAAGATTTCGTTAAATTGATGTTCAAATTCGAACCGTTCTGCCATCTATGAGCAAAATCTCGAGGCTTGCGTATATTTTTTGCTAAAATAGTGTGTTAGCCGTTTTTAAAAATCGAACCGTTTAATAATCCTAAATAAAAATGCATGTGAAAAAAATAAATAATATATACCACTTTATAAAGGCGATATACAAAAAAACAGATGAGTTGTAATAATTTTACCAAATTTTATCTATACTGGTCAATTTTTGATATTTTTAAAAAATAATATATTATAAAGTTATTTCCGAGTTGTCAAAGGATCGATATCAAAAGATCGACGATCCTGGATTCGATCTTTATTTTAGAAATATACCTGATCATTTTTTCTTAAATTGAGGATAGTGATCATTTTGTATAATATTCGATCCTTTTAAAAATTTATTTTTTTACTCAAATAAGTAAATAAATAAAATATTTTTAAATATAAATTAAAAATTTTTTTAAAAAATCTAGCACCATCATAATTTAGTATCATCCGCCATATTTTATATTTCTCATAAATTTTATCAAAACCACATTTACGAATTTGATTTACAGTCTATGAGTATTATTTACTGAATTATAAACAAAACGAATTTTTTTAAGCATTTACTAATGTCATATAGATATTGAAGTGACAGATATAAATGAGAACCTTTGACCTTTTCCTCAGCTCCGTATTAATATAGATTTCCTTCACTCTATGATATGAGGATAGTAGCATATTAGCTGCAAGATTTGCCCCATAAAAGAACGGTCAATTTCTTATTTGAAAAAACCGGCAAAATCAACCACTACATGTAGAAGCCTATTCAAATGATTGTATTGATGAAATTTTACTTTCTCTGTCTGGGAAAATTTCTTCAAAACGCGTTTTCCCTTAATAATTATTTTTATTTCAAATGATGATTCAATTAATATTTTTAATACATATATAAATTATAAAAAATATATATTTATTGAATATAACACACCTTTGCCATCAAGCGCTTATTTAGTAAAGGTAAACATGTTGGTAATGAAAGCTGTGATGTTTGAATGATTGATAAAAATTTGGAAATTTTTTAATTATTAAAGGCTAATTTTGATTATAAATATATTTATTATTATTGTTTTATTAAATTTACGCTATATTTAATTTATTTTTATATTATTAATTTTGCATCGAACATAAATTTTCTTCAGATTTTTATAAAATAACAAAAGGATCCTTTTTTTTAAAATATATTTTATGAAAATTGATTTTTTTTAAGTTCAAAATTTGGAAACTAAAATATATAAAACTTTAGATGATTGAATGATTTGATATCGGAAGAAAGTTATAAAGTATCCACGGATCCGTGCTGAATTCCATTTGATTAGTGGGGTCAATTTGAGCCGATTAAAAAAACGGTTAAATCATATTTTAATCAGAAAAATATTGCCTAAACTGCGAGATTCCGCTAATAGATATCCAAACCTTTGCTTCATCTATGTCCAAAATCTTTAGGCTTGCGTATAATTTTCCAAAACAAAATATTGAGTTAACCGTTTTAAAAATTCGACTCAACAAATTGAGCCGTTTAACAACAATGTTTGATCATGCAAAATCTTTAAGAAATTTAAGATTTTTGAAAAATGTTTCCTGCAAAAAATAATTCCCCCCCCCCACTCCTTTCCCCCATTCAACAAATTAAATACACGTATAATTTTCCACCTTACATTACAGCGGGCGATTTTTACATTGACAATTATTTTGAAGATAAAATTCTGATTTTATTTATAAAATAACAAAATATAAAACAAAAAAAATATATATCGATTTTTTCTTATTTGAAAATTTATTTTTTAAAAATATGTTTGTTTGATAGGGAAAGATATTAGAATTTTTTTTTGTTATATAAAAAGGCACAAGGCTTTTAGAAGAATATGGTAAATAATAAAAATTTCTTAAAAAACATAGTAAAATTATAATTGGAATCTTAAAATATTTGAAATTTAAATTTTTCACAATTTTATGTGATATAAAAAAAAACTTAATTAATTTACCATAACTTTAATTTTATTGTAGTTAGTATTTCAATTATTAACTTTACACAATTTTTTAAATAATTTACGTTTTTATATTTGCGTAGTTTATGTGTTTACATTTATATTTTATAGTTAATATTTAACAAGAATTTATTATAAGTCAAGCCAATACAAGAGAGAAAAGAGAATAATATAAATTATTTATTGGAAAAAAAATAAAATAATTAAATATTTTTTAACAAAGACAAAAATAAAAGAATTTGAATAAATATCAAATCATTTTACTCAATTATAAGAAAAAAAATGTATAATGAAAAGTGTATAATATTTTTATATTTTATAAAAAAATTAATTAAAAAAAATGTTAATGGATAAATTCTCCTTTATTTGAAAAATAAAATCAGAATCAGATATCGATAATGGGAAAAAAAACAATTAAGATTAGTTATAAAATAATTATTTAAAATGTATCAATTCAATTACTGGTGAAATGAATGATGAATTTCCTATAATCATAAAATACAAAAAATTCGTTTTTAAAACAGGTAAATTTTTTATTTATTTAAAAATCATTTTATGCATGGATATATTTTGCTCAAATTTTAATTTAATTATGAATTAAGAATAAGTGAAATTTTTTTAATCTATTCTATCATTTAATTTATATTCATTTAATATTCTTATCAAAAATCTCGAATGCAAATTAGTCATTTTTTTAGTATTTAGATATCGTCGACTGAGTGTTATGGTCTTCTATATCCACTTTTTTTGCCAAAATGCTTTTTTTGTATAAATGAATTCTTCAATACTACATTCTTAAATGTCCACATTGAAAATGTTAAAATATAATTGAAAATAATCCTTTATTGCACTATTACATGTGGCCTCCTATTTAAAACGCAAGAAATATCTATTTTTATTTAAATGCTTTCCTAAACAATTTAAATAAATGGATATAGAACACTATAATTTTCACCCGACGCTATGAAAATTTTTTTTTTTAATTTAAATATGGAACGTTTTAGGCGTTCGTAAATTAAATATAGGTTTGCTGAACAAATTAGATCTTCGTCAGCCATACCGCTAGTTAATGTTACCGAGATATTGTCTAATTTATATTTATTATATTATTATATGTTTTTATTATTCGACACTGCATTTTTATTCCATAAATTTTTTAACATAAAATTTTCTGGCAAATTTTTTTTTGCGTTTTAGGTGAATTTTAATTTAACAATTCTGCTCATAATTACCTAATTCAGTCATTTATTTTATATATGGCTACCTATTTCAAATTCTATGCTGCTGTTCATGAATTCTATTTAAAAATTACTAACCTAGTACATTACATGGGGATAGGGGGATGCGTGGGGTTTTCACCTTTCGAATGATTAGGCTTAATAAATATCCTATTAAATTCGTAAAATTTTCTTTCAACATTTCAAAAAAATGAATAGAAGTCAATAACGAGCTAGATTAATTCCATTCGTGGGTTTGTGGGGAGGGAGCGGAATGATGTGTAAACGTTGAGTGGGCAGGTTAAACAAATTTTAATAGGCAAGTAGGCATTTTTAAAACCATGAGCGGGCTGGTTAAAATTCAGCTCATTGCAGACCTCTTTTGAAACTAGAATATGAAACCCTCAGAACTGCTTCCTTCAAATTTAAGAATCGGAACTTAATTGTTGAAATTTTAGGAACTAGAGATATTTTTTAAAATAAAAAATATTCAGATCAAGAATATACAAAATATGCTGTATTTTTGTATTCTTCACAGTAAATTCGTGATAACTATGAATTAAGGGTTATTCCTTTATTTAAGAAACAATGAGCTTACTATTTTATATCCTATTATCATCAATCGGTGTTCTTTTACTGTCATAATATAGTTTCATTAATGATTTTATAAAAAAATGATTCGATAGCCCAGCCCCGATTTTCTCTCTCCCAAATTATTATTTTTTATTGGATGGGTTAAATTCCTTTAAATACTTTTTTGTAAGACAATGAAGAATGAAGAAATATTATATTTACACTATTAACAGAGGACAGTAAAAATTTTTAAAATGTCAAGTTGTCAAGAATTATTTGTCAGTACTTTAAATATGAGGTTTTTTCTATGGAATACCGTATTATTGTAATAACTACGATCCAAACCTGACTAAAGCTTTTTTGCAGGTTCCTAAGTAATGTATAACGTCTTTAAAAAAAAATTATAATCACTGAAGACAAAATTTTCATTTGTGTTGCACTTTCAGATTTCGGCAATGAACGTTGGTACTCGACGCTATCATTTTTATTATATGTCATTAGGATATCTCCCCATAACGCACAGGTCCTTTACAAGGTGAAAAAATTGCTCTGATTTTTTCAAGTTTGAGCAAGTCTAATTAGTTTTTTATTCATTTATAAAATTATTTTTTTAGGATTGCTGAAGCATATATTTCATATAATCAATCGGTATTATATTGCGATCAAATTTAGATAATAATGTAATGTATATTGGAAATAAGGGTAATTTATAAAATTGAAATATAAATTAAAAAATAAATCAAGTCATCATATATTCCTTTTATTCATAGATCGAGCCGAATAAAACAACATAGTATATTAGTAATCGTTTGGAACATATCGGGTATTCCGTATTCAATTCTAATTTAACAAGGTCTATTCAATTCATTACCTAAAATGGAAATATTTTGTAAAATTTTATGAAAGTTAAAAAAATACAATTAAAAAAATAATATGCTGTTCTTGCAAGTAGTAAAGTTATTGACTTTTATAACAATAACATTATTAAAATATTCTGATAAAATAAGTTTGTTTTGTTTACAACTTCGCATTAAGTTATTAGCTAACTTACAGAAATTTATTGTTAAACATATTACATCTGTGTGACAAAGACCCCCATCCCCTAGCCGCAATTATCCTTGGAAAAATTATAACAAGCCTTGTGTCACAAACGTTTCTATTTTTTCTTAAAATCTTAGTGCAAATATAATTGACTGGGAAATTACCAGGCAAATATTTTAATTTACGGGCAGGACAATTAATAAAAATTATAACGATGGTCAACTCTTTATTGGCGTGCAGTGCACGGTACAAATTTTTGGAAACCGGTTCGTAATTATTTAATGTTATTGTCCTTGTCCGAAATATCAAAAGGTCCAAATAAATCTTATGCTTCAGGACAAAGAGTCAGAACTTAAATTGGATGCAATTCTAAAATAGTTTTAGGGGCCACTAAATTCTACTTCTTGTGTAATAGTTTGATTTTCTTTTTTTTTTACTATATAAATTTCCATTTTCTGCAATTTCGACATCCCCTTTATGCCAATGATTCGGATATCCTTTCCTCTAAGGCTTAAGTAACTTGCAATTTTTTAAGGGTTTGGAGATTTATTCCCCTCCCCCCTTACCCCCGGGTCACCGAAAATCTTAAACGCTACATTATTATTTCGCCTATTTTCAGTATTTTATATTTATTTGTTCGCATTGTTAATGAAATAAAGCTGGCCATTTCAAATATAATATGATAACGGGTTTATTAATGAATTGATATTGGTTACGGTTAATATTTAAATAGGTAATATATATTAATTAGTATTATATTTGATTTTACAAAGTTTTGTGAAATAATAATATTATCGACTGATCTTTAATATAAAATTTATCCCACGCTTATAAAAATATTATACAGGAATTAAGGTAAATGAATAATTAATTAAAATTTCAATTAGCACTTGGAACGTAACCAAGTAACAATTAAGGTCTCAGATTTTAAAGGTCGAATTTCTATAAATTGTAAATTTTAATCTTATTAGGTGGGTGGTAATCTTAACTAACAGTTACATCTAAATATCAATGTCGCGAGCTTTTCTATCCGAGGGGTCTTATCTTTAAAAACATCGAAAATAAGTTTCTATCTAAAATTCTCAAAGAAAAGAATTTTTTAATGCATTCACCAAAGATTTTAGAGAAATTGAGCCCATCTGCCCTCCCATCTAGTAACGACATTGCTGCTAGATATTTTAAATTGTGCCATTTTGGGTAAAATTTATTTTTGTTAGTTTTGTTTATTGTATTTATTTTTTATGATTGCTATAATTTATATATATAGACCTGTATAATCTATTCTTTTTCGGCCCAAGCTTGCGCGAAGCCCCGTAGAAAATTTTCTAGGTTCGACATGGCTCGCGCCACATCTTTTTATAAATATAATTAGGAAATATATCTTAAACTCATTTTGTTTATTCTCTAATTTATATTTTCAAATAAATATTATGCATTACATTTAAATATTTATCAATAACGGATAATTTAAAGCAGGGGCGTCACTAGCCATAACAATCTCAGGGGCTTAAAAAATTTTTTTAAATTATTTTCAAAATTCTTTTTTATGCTAACATTATCCAAAATTACTTATTTTTAGCTAACATTATCAAAATTATATATTTTTTTTCCGGTCATGGGTTACTTTATTTGAATATTTGCTGATATGATATGTTGTCAAAATGTAGTAGCAAATAATTAATTTTTTTAAAAAAAATAAATAAATAAAGGTGAAAAATGTAGGAATAGAATTTACGGGGGTGGGGGGGGGATAAAAAAAGGAAGCTAGGAATATGGAGGGTTATTCAATGGAAGTGAAAACGTAGATAGTTAGAGCGAATAATGGCGGTAGCAAGTCTTTGGCGTAAGAAGAGGGATTCCTTGGGCTGATCGGTTTTTTCGCGAATAGTATAAAAAAATTTAAAATTTTGAGAGGGCCTAATGCTATCAACATAATCAATTAAATTTGAATTTTTAAATCTATTCATCATCTATTAGTTCCTAATCATTTACAATTTGCAAGATTTATAGATTTTAAGGTGATTAAAAATATTGCGCACCAGAAATTCTATCCTCGATGGCTGTAGTCAAAACTTGAGAACGATATTTTGGCTTATGATAAAAATTATGCCTCTTATTAAAAGAATAATTATATATCTCAATCCATATTCAGTCAAGATATCCATCTGAAACATGAAATGTGTATAAAAATACCATATCGAAGATAAGACAAATAGTCAGTATGATGGTTGGGACAATCGGTTTTCCAATCTTGGTGGATTCAAACATCCCTCTGTCTGAAGGTTCAGTTGAAAGATAAGATGCTAAATCGGTTGTTCGAACTAAATTGGAAGAATGGGGTGTATGTATATACTAATGAATTGAATGAAGGAAAGGAACCAGTAAGATATAATAAAACACAAAATATCTGAAAAAAATCTGTGAGAAATATTAGAGTAACCAGGTTTTTTTAAATAGAAAGTGTCATTGCTTAAAAATAAAAATTATTTTACGAACTTTAAATAAAGATATTAAATGACTTTCTTTGTATATTATAAATTTATTGTAATAATTATATCCAATATCTATTTAACTAAATAATAAAAAATGTGACTTTATTGCTAAGAAGTAAAATTGTAATTAAGAAAATTAATGTTTAGATATCGCAATATAAATTACACAAAGGAATCACATGAACGGTATTAAAAATTATATCAAATCTAAGAATTAATTTCTTCTAATATATTTTAGTGGTATTTATGTTATAAATGTTGCTCTTAAGGAACTTTTCAATCCATAGGCATAACCAGGGGGTTGGGGAATAAATATCCTCTTCGGAAATTTGCCTATTCCCGTAAAAATCATTTTAAGCTAATAAAACTTTCCCCCCTACATGCCCCCCCCCCACTCGTTCTCCCCCAAAAATGTATACAATATATCACTATAGTGAAGAATTTGAAAGAAAAAAATTAGTAAAAGTTAATAACTTTTTAAAATAAAGGGAATACTGGCATTGAAGATTATTATTTCGCTTTAAAGATATATCGCCAGTAAGATTGCAGATGTGAGATATCAATCCTTGAAGGAGGAAAATGTAAGCTTGCCAATGGAAGTTAAGGTTGTGAAGATTATTGGACTATATGAGCTGAAATTTCTGAATATTTAGAAATTTTAAATTGTTCTTTTTACTCGAGTACCTTTGAAGTTTGGTTGGATAGGGGCTAATTGATCTATACAAGACTAGTCCCAAACGAGAAATTGGCCCTATTTCCATGGGATCAGGGTGATTCTGTCAGGCAACTTTCCATCGGATCTAAAAATTCCTGGTAGTTCAAGTATTGTAGGTATTTGGGCAAATTTTAAATCGTTGTATCAAGAAATTTCAATGGTTATGCATAGAACTGACTTAATCTTCCTTACTTATTCTTCTCATTTTACGCTATATTTCATCTTTATCTTTTTTAATTTTTAATTTTGGATTTGTTATTTTTGTTTATAAACAATTGTTTATTTTTTTAAACATAAATAATTTATATTTTATACATTTAAAATTTAACTTATTTAAAATTTTTTAAATATTGAATTATAATAGAATAAACTAGTTAATTTTTTAATTACCGGCTATAATTCAAAATCTTTAGAATAAAAGCATTTTTATAAAAAAAGTGAAACCTAAAAATTTTTCAACCAATAGGAATTTGAGTACTATTTGAAGGCTAAAAATTATAATTATTTTACTAAATTGGGATTCTAGTACATAATTCCTAACTATTCACAATATCGGAAATCTTATGTAGCTAGTTATAACTAATTTTTCATAAAAATTTTGCTTTATTTTTAAGTTTTCGACTAAAAATTAAACGGCTAAAAAATCTGTAAAAACGGTTAAAAATAGAGGAATTCCCCAATTAAAACTATAATTAAATGTTGCTCTATAAACCTTGTTGTAAAAAATAAAAATGTTTAATTATTTTATTATGGCCTGCAAATTTTGTGTTAAATGTGTCTATAGAAGGTAGAGATCTGCAAAAGTAGACCCGGCCCTAACGGGCTTCGGGCCGGGTCTAATATTTTTTTAGAAAATTCGGGCCGGGCCGGGTTGGGTTTTATTTTTTTTAAAATATATCTAAATTTATCAATTTTATGTTGAATTTTTTGCCAACATATACCGTTTATTTTGAGTAACTATAAGAATTAATTTCGATATTTAAATAAATTCGGGCTGGGCCAGGCCTGCAAATTTTTTTTAAAAAATTTCGGGTTCGGGCCGGGCATAACATTATAAAAAAAATTTCGGGCCGAGCCGGGCTTGAAAAATTAGGCCCGACATATCACTAATAGAAGGTATATTTGAAATAGTCCTAGATTTTTAAATAGTAATTTTCAATTTATTCCAGATTTTCTGAAAAAAAGTGAAATATTTGCTTTGCATCAACTTTAACATAACTCAAAATTTTTAAAGTATTTTTCATGTAAAGCTTGAATTATTTTCAGATTTATCGCTTGAAGATAATGTTACACGAAAAATTCCAAATAAATGAACAAATTATTGTTAAATAGGAATTTTCCAAAAATAGAAAATTATTCATGAGGAAAATACAATGTATAACAAATATATCTTGACTTATTTAATCCTAAATATTTTTTAAAAAAATGATGAATTAAATATGCAACGTATAAATATTTTTAGAGAAAGTGTAGTGACTCGAAATAACATCCCTTATTATTCCACTGGTGGAATTTAGAGATGGGATTCCCAAATTACCTAATTTTCTAAATGACCTAGCCCGGGAAGAACGTAAAATAATAAAATTGTAAAAAGGCACTGAATTAGGTGTGGCCCAATTTCTTAATTTTTTTTAAAATTTATCAATTAATCAGTTGGAACATATAGTAGATCTTTAGGCAATCATTTACTGCTACAATTTCCCTTTAAAATTATTTACAAAATACAGTCAAAATTATTTTTAATAAGGTAACTTTAAAAATCCGCTTGAAAAGACCAGCTCAGTCAAAAAATGGTTATTTAACACAAAAAAAACAGGGCTTAGCTTGAAAATTAAATTTTTTTTAAATCCTGCCTGGGCTTAAAATATAGACCTATGCAGCGCTGGTCTCTGGTTTTTACATTAGATAAAATGTTATAATATAAAATATTTATATATCGCTTTTTTAGACACATAATAATTTTAATTGACATAGAAACTCTTTCAGAAAATAAGAGTTGTTTTTATTGCTAACTTGATAGAAAAAGGATGAAATATTTCACACCTATTTTTTTTAAAGAATTTTTGGTGTTTTTTAATAAATTTTTTAATTCTAATAATTAATTAGGCAAAAAAATAGAATTGGAAGGAAATATATTATTTTAAGCCATTGGGCTGATCTATGTTTTGTTGATCATGTTACGGCAGGGCTGGGCTGAACTCTAAATGGAAATGGTATTTGGATTGAGCATTATTTATTGTTTTCTATTCATTTTCAAGATCTTTGGGGAGAGCAAATGTAAATTGTAATTTCTACCATAAAACTGAAACCAGTTATCAATTCTTCAAAGCTGTAATAATTTATAATCGAAAAATCTATAATATTGATGATTAAATAATTATCATTTAAGTGGGAAAATAATTGGCAGATAGGTGTGATATGAATAGAGACAAAAATAGTGAAATTTTTTTTAAAAAATAAGAAAATTTATAAAAATAAACTCGTTGCATAAAAAAAATATAATTAAGATAATAAAGTTTCAAAAGCTGGGATCCGAACCATTATGTATATAATGCATATGATTCAGTTTCGCCCAGTTGTTTTAATAACGGTTATTGTCATGTTATTTTTATAGTGCTAATTTTAACGGTGTTCTAATTAGGTTCATTTCATTTAATCATAAAATATTTCGGGAAAGCTAATTGAATTATAAATTAGCGATAGCATTAAATTATAATTAATATTATATTATGATAATAATGATAGTTGAAATGAAATTAATTAAAAGGTATAAAATTTATAAGCTAGATAATTTTTAATTTTATCGGCTAAAGAAAAATAGAAAAGATGTTTTTTTCAATAATTAAATCAAAAAAAATAAAGCTATCTTTTTCAAACCCAATTTGAATTGACTCAAAGATTTTATATCTATTCGGTTCATAAGTTTACCCATTTACAATTTTGATATAACGATCCGGGAAATTATAATGGTTTATCGGATTTTCAGTTTATTCTGGGTCACTGCTCAAAAGGTAAAGAGTAGGGGTAGAGGGAAGAGAAGATAATATCAATTATTAGAAATGTGGATGTATTGGATCGAACCAAAGCTAAGGTAAGTTTTTGCCGTTAATATATCATTGGTTTTTGAAAAAGGTTCTTTGCTACCATAAGTGTGATTGCATAAGAAAGATAAATGGAACTGTATTTGACTATTTTGCAAAATTCTCTGCAAACGCAAGTGCATTAGATTATGATTAGATCGAACAATTAGATCAATGTAAGTGAAGTCCTAGGTAAGGAGTAGATCCCTAGAGTAAAATGAAAACATTATATTAGAGCTTTTGTCATCAATTTTAAAGATGCCTAGATATTTTTTTTAAAACGATGAGCATAGTGATTGTGTACTTGGGAGGTTAATCAACAAATCTTGCTTAATTTTTTTTATTATTATCAAAGAGAATTCTTACAATGTAATATTGGATCGAATTAATTATTTAATGCAAATATTTAAAAATTTCAGCAATTTTCCCCACATTTAGTTATATAAATACCATATATCATTATTATTTTCATAATATTTAAAAAAAATCGAGTCCAATATGACATCAAAATATAATAAATGATATATAAACTGAAAACCATTTTATATTAAACGAAATAGCCATAAAATATCATGATATATTGATGTTATAATTTATTTTATATAAAACATTTCACAGTTTTGAAAAGCTATAAAAAAATTATACATTTTGAATTTATTATTTCTTTTCCGTTTAATACTTTGGTTTCATTTATTTCCTAATATAAAAGGGTTAGTTAGAGCTTGCATGGACCGATCCGAGTCTGAATCCAAATAAGAAAATTCAAATTGGATTGGTAGGACAAAATTTTGTTATTTTGGGATCGAGTCGAATCTAAAAAAAAATAGGTCCACAAGTCACCAACGTTTAAGAAATAATTAAAATTTACGATTTTGTTGGTTAAACTTTGTAATAAGGGTCTCTATATCAGACATACGACCCCCGCCAATAGTTTTAATACCCCCTCCCTCTGCCTATTATTTAAAAAAATGTACTCATTCTCATTAATTTTGTTTTCCAATGTCAAATAAGTTTTTATATCTCTCCTCTATCTCTATGCCTATCTAGTTCTACAACAACCATTTATAAATCATCGTGTTTGATATCTATATTGTGTATTTGTTATTGAATCTTATCATAAATAACTTGTTTCTTGTTAATTTACTATATTATTTAGTATTTTAGTAAGACAGCTCTCAACAAAGAAATAAGCATATTTTAATTTATTTTCGAAAATCAAAATATTAGTTTGAAATTCAAAAAAATAATTTAAAATTTTAATATCTTGCTGTATTAAAATTTTATGTAAAATCACAGATTTGCGATACTCTGCCTGATTTTTATATATAAATTGCCAACCCCGTCTGGCCCGCATTTTTTTATGTAATAGCCCGGACTGGGCCCGTTTTAATATTTTTAAATTCCTTGTCCTCCCTTTTCTTTTACCATTTATCAAACAAATTAAAGCAATAAAATGTACTAATTAAGCACTACTTAATGGTTTGGTATAAGTTTCGAATTAGTATTTCCAAAAGCTTGACCCAGTTTATGTCTAATAGTTTTCATTTTGTTTATAATTCAGTTTCTTTTTGTGGTTCACAAAACTGATTCAAACCAGATATTTATTTCTCTATATAATCCATTCTGCCATGATGTCATTTTTGGAAATTTTTGGGTAATAACTTTTTTTCTTTATACTGTACTGTCTATCAAATGGATTAATATAATATACCATAAACGTTGATAAAATTTTTAGATTAAATCGTAAGGTGGGCCAAAATTTTGTTGTTAATAATCTTTTTTTATACTAAACCTGCCGTAGGTGGGAGCGAATAGGAGTTTGGGAGAGAAGCCCCCTCTCTGCCAATGTATTTATTATCTTATTTAATTAATAATATACATATGTATATTTTTTTATCTGATACTATTAATTTTTAGAAATTATAGTTTAACCATATATTTTTGAATTATATCTCATAATAATAATAGTAATCTGTTAAGTTATACAAAAATTTAAACAATAACCCATAAAACATTGAAATAAATACCTCCTTTCTTCCATTAGCCACAATTGACAAATTATATAAAATAGAGGTGGGCTCGGGCCTAATTTTTTATTCACGGCCCACGGTGGCAATAAATATTCACGCCCATTCACGCTTACCACTAAAACATTTTTGACCGGACCCGCCTGCTCACGAAAGGCAATATTTTGATTCACGCCCTTCACGCCCGAAAATTCACGGTGTTTTTAAATTTTTCAAAACTTTAATGCTATAATTTTTTACACTTTTTTGAATTTATTCTATTTATTTCTTTAATTCCATAATCCATAATAACAAAAAATAAATACTTATTATAAATCCAAATTTTTACTTAGAAAAAGATGAATGTCTATTTTTTTTTATTTCAATTGTGTACACCTTTCCTCTAATAGGTGATTGGCTACAAAAAATAACCTTCCATTAGAAGCCGAATTTGCCAGGGCTGACAAAATTTTATTCTCTAATTTTCTCAAATTAATAAATAAATTTTCTGCTTCCAAAACTTAAAAATATTGCCATTGTTATTTGTTTTATGGGATGAATTTTTTAAATTCATACAGCTTTCATCGGTAGATGTTGATGCTTCATCAGAATCATCTAAAAATATGTTTCATTTAGAATATATGGTTTTTTATGAATTTAGGATGAATTAGTAGTTAAAAACAGTTGGCATTGACCTATGCATATATATCATCAATTTTATATCATTTCACATTTTTAAGATTGTTTTGTAAATATCTTCCTTTTCTTCGTCTATTAAAAACTTAGGGCTTTTGAAATTAGGATCTAGTATTAAGCCTACCTTATGTGCTTGAGAATAAATTTTAAAGTTTAAGTAAAAAATCTCGCGACAAAACACCTAAACATAAAAAGAAAATAGAACTAGGAGCGTGACACCAGATGTTGTTTATAAAATGCCGGAATATTTTTTGTTTTCAAAAATTTTTCTTTTTTAAAAAAGAACTAAATTAAATTAGAAATAACAAATTTATGTTTATAAAAAAAATAAAAATTAAAATTTCCGTGATTCACGGGAAATTTATGTTCACGCCCGATCACGTTCGGGAAAAATTTTGGGAAGGCCCGTCACGCCCAGTCACGCCTAATAATTTAAAATATATTCACACTCACGCCGTGACTCGCCGTGACACGATGGGTCACGCGTAATTTCACGGCCCGCCCAAATTTCTAATTACAAATATCATTAAAAAAAATTAATATTATTCTTGAATGAAGATTTAAACGCAAAAAACGGTAATTGGAATAAAAATATTGGAAATATAACCAGGAAAATAGCCCTACTAATAAAAAAACGCCCTGGAGAAAAGGCCAGAAAGAAACCCAGGGGAAAAGACCCATAAAAATTGAAATCTGGAAAAGATTTAATAGAGAAAATCCTGGAAAAATAGCTCCTGTAATAAAACCTTCCCGGAGAAAAAAGCTTCCAGAAATCCAGGGAGAAAAAGCTTAGGAAAATTAACACCGAAAAACATAAAGGTGGGAAAAAACCCGATAGAAAAAATTTTGAGAATAATAACCCCCCCCCCTCCTGCAACTCCCCAAAAAATTGGTAGGTCTTGAATATTTAATATAACTACGGTCATTTTGAAACCAATCATTATTAACTCGTAGGCAGAAACCAAAAACTAGTCATTGCCTAAATTTGTGCTGTTTTTAGATGCATAATCTCAATCTTTTTAATCCATTAATTTCTAGCTTATTTTAAACCATTTTTTCCCATATTGAACCCTCATATTCCCTATTTTTATGGTATTGTAAAAGTTGTAATATTAATAAACTATTTAACACCTAATGTTATATAGTATAGAAGGAGTTATTTTTGTTATTAAATAGTCAGAAATTTACTTTAGGGGGGGGGGAGAGGGGATTTTTATTATTGAACATTATAATTTCGTAAATTTATTAGACTAGTGACTAAAAAATTGACAATTACCAATATTAACAATCTCATAAAACTTCTAAATAAAATTTTATTTACAAAAATTGTGTTATAACATAATTATTAATATGTATAAAAAGGCTTATAACCCCGAGGCTGTGCATATTTTTCCATTCAAAACTTTTTATTATTTATGCTGCTTACTTATTAAGAGAAAGACTGAAATGATTGGAAATATTATTATTATTTGACATTAAGTACATGAAAGTTAGCCAAACAAGATTTTAAGCTTAAAAATGAAGAATATTAAAGGGCAATAAAATTACTTTTTATTAACTGTTAACAAAAATAAAGCAATTTACTTTCAATCGTAAAATTTTCTTTTCAATTTACTTTCAATCGTAAAATTTCGTCTTCATTTTAAAAAAAACCTCATAATTGTCTCTCAGTTTAAAAAGAGTAATATATACTAAATATAAATTGATGCCATTTAAAAAAAAAGTATATTAATCGATTTGGTATAAACTAATTCATATCTATATTATATTATATAATAAATATTTTTTATATGGCAGAAAATAGAACCAAAAACTGATCAATAATATTTTTAAAAAATTTGATACTTTGAATTTGTTAAAATAAATTTGAAAATTATTTTATTTATATATTATTTTTTTGTATATAATTGATTTATATCATATCATTATTTTAAAAAGAACATAATAGACTATCATTGTCAAGGGTTTATCCGTTTCCGCCCAATATCATGAAATCAATAGAACTTCTCCAGCATCGTATATAAAATGTATTCTAAGGGCATTATCGATAAAAAATACTAACATCCGCCCTCCCCTCTTTCACTATATATAATTACATATGAAAACAAAATTGCTCTTTGTCCCAAAAAACTCTAATGGTTTATCTTTGTTTGAAATTATAATATTTAAAGAACGCGAAGAGAAAAATATATGGATGCAAATAATGGAAATTATAAAGAAATCTTCTAAACCATGAACAACGAACTAATATTTTGATATAATATGCAGATTTGATTAAAATTTCTACCTTCTTCAAAGCTAACAAATTTCTTTTTTATACTTTCCGTATTCTTTTTTCTTGCAAATATTTTTTTAAAAATGGTGATAAATAACCAAATATCGATAATATTGATACTTTTAATACTCGCTTTAACCAGTAAACCTACTTCGGGCTTTTTTGAAAAAAGGCAAAAGTCTTCGAGTTTAGTAAATTCTCATAATTCGATAGTCACCATTGATTCCTCTCATCATGACCCGGCATCAGCAAAGGAAGAAGTTCGCTATCGGGTTGCGGCTGTTGAGTACGGGCATGTTGAAAAACCATTTATGCTCTCCGTTTGGGTTCTTCTTGCCAGCTTCGCCAAAATAGGTTAATAAAAACAATTTTAAAACATTTATATCAAATTTTTACTTCATATATTCGTTTTTAAGTAAAAAAAAAGGAGATTAAGTATTAAATTTTGGTAGGTTGATGAAAGGCGTTGAGCTTATATTCATATGTATTATATGGTTTAACTGATAAATTTTATACTACAAATTGCCAAGATCGATCTATAATTATATGATACAAATTCTATTATTAAATTAACTTTTTAAATCTTTAAAACTAAGTGTAATATATACCTAATCTATAAAAACATAGGGTATAAAAATATTGACAGGTTCCTTTATATAGTTAAACGGTTATAAAAGTTTTCATGCTCTTGCACTAATTAATATATCATTTAGTCTTAAACTATACCCAAACATCCTATAAAAATTATCATATCCACAGTCACTGGGAGCTTGTCATATTAAGAAGCTATTTAGAAATGTCAAAAATTAAGTATAGATATAACTTAACGTTTATTTCATTATTTACTTCTTAAATTATATAGCTTTTTCCGGACTAAAATTAACAAAAATTTATTGTTATAATAGATATCATCTTTCAACACTTTGTCACTATCGATTCGAAAACTTTTTGAATCTGCCAAAAGAATTATTTTAAAAATTATTGTGCCTAAAATTTATTTATCATTATAAAATGAATTCTTCTGTCTTTCCCATGACCTATTAAACAAGAATAATATTTATGAAAAATAATTTTTGATCATTTTGAAAGGAATCAATAACAAAAGAATTTTTGATCACTTTAAAAAGAATCGATAATAAAAGAATATCAGAAATTTGGCATGTTGCTAAAATTTTAATAAAAATAAAATTGTAAAAATTGTCATAGTAACGATAAGGACTTCAAAGTACCTTATTATCGAGCGTACCTAAATTTTCTATCAAGCTATAAAAAAAATTAAGCATATATAGCTCGAATGATAAGAATTACGTGCCATTGCTTAAAATAATATTACCAGCGGGGATAGATAAACTATTTTCTACTACGGTTAGATTTCACATTTAAATATTTTTTGAATTTACTGGTCCATATTTTTTCTTTGATCAGCCCTTGCTCTGAACTCAAGGCATGTTTGCTTCTTGTATAAAATTTTCAAGTAAAATTCTAGGATGCTCAACGGATTTGATTAAATGAGGACAAAAATCAAATTTACCAATTATCCGTTAATTTAATTCAAGAATTTTTACTTTTGTAAAATTATCTGCTTGTTTAATTTTACAAAAAATATCAAATTTCATTCTGCCCTTTGGTCCCCTCGCCTCATAGAAACTTACGTCAATTATGCGTCGCATAATCTCCGAGTTTTCTTGCCAGGAAGCCTGTTTTTCAGATAGAGAATAATAAGCTTGGGGTCCAAAAATCCCTTCCTAGTTCTGTAAATATAAATTAAATTCGAAATTATGTAAAATATAATTACAATACTACACATACACATTACCTATCTTTTAATGTCAAACTCAAGAAATTTCTGTTTTATTTTTCCTGCAATTAATCTTTTAATCATTTTGTTAGATGTTATTGAAATTTTGAGTCGAAATTTTTTCCATCTTAAAAGGTAGTCAAGTTTTCCACAATTCCATATAGATTGTAATAATTACAATTTAATCATTCGGACTAACTGAAAATAATGAAAGAGACTTGAAATGAAGGCCAAAATCAAATAAATATGAAGAAGTTGAGTCTCTCGACTTGGAAACTGCCTTGAAATATTAAAGCTAAAGGAGAGTTATGCAGCTTCAAATATTTCAACAATTTTGATTTTTAATAATTTCCCAACAAAATAAATATCAAGTTATCATTTCTCAGCAATATATTAATTATTTTTTATATTTAACAAACTTTTTGACATCATATTATATCGAACTCTTTAAATTGAAAACAAAAGCGTTTGACGTGTCATGAATAGTTGGAGGGACCTATATATATTTGTAAATTATTCTCAATTTATGGTTATAAATAAGAGTTGCAATAAGTCAGAATTTGTTGTAAAATTATAAATGTAGGATAAATTTCTTTGGAAAAGTTATATTTTTTAGAAATAGGCTCCCACCGTCTGATTTTTCGAAGAAAATGGGTTGAATAAGATGATGCTGGATGTTCGAAACTAAATTTATTAATAGAAAAAATGTTTGTTTTTAAATTATAATTTTATATTATAATGCTAAAAAAATTTAAAATGTGTTCATAGACGCCCATGCGGCATGGCTAAAAAGGTACTCTTAATAACATCTAGCTATAAAAGTATTAAAAACTTGGCCTTAATTTTCGTGTAAAATCCGATCTAAATAAAAAATAGAGAATGCTTAGTTAACCTCAGATTAACTAAGCATCCATATAAATATATCCACGATAAAAATGGAAATATAATTGAGGATAATCTTTTATTTGTATTTACATTGTGATCTCTTAATTAAAATGCAAGAAATATACTTTTTAAATGTTATTCCTGAACCATTTAAAAAAAATGGATATAGAACACTATAACACTAGCCCCCCAAACCTCCCATGGTTAAGACACTGGCCGACGATATGTAATAATGGCGAAATTGGATAGCAGTGCACCAGTAAAATATATTCCTAATTTGATTCCTTAATTTGTTAATTCAACATTTTATAAAAAATAATTATCGTAGAAAATATTTTTTTTCATAAAATTTATTTGAAAAACAAAATTAAAAAATATTACCCAAACGATAAACTCAAATGGCCAAAAAAATGTAATCTCTGAAAATTAAAAATACCAAAGGGCATAATTTTTTGAATAGTTATATCATAATTTAACCTTTTGACTTTATCATGGGGAGAGACAAATTATACTCAGAACGCCTGGATTCATTATTAGCAATCCTTGAGCGAAACGTTTCTTTTATCACGCCCAAAGATTTTTAAAAAAATGACATTTTTCTTGCAAGTCTGAAATAATAAGAGCTGGAAAATTGTTTTGATTGTTAAGAAAAAGTCGTTTAAAATTAATTTGAGAGTCCACCTAGAGGTCTGCAGTGAGCGTATTTTAACCTAAAAGCCTACCTGATCACTATTTAAAATTTTTTTAACCAGCTCGTCTCCCGTTTATAGTTTAAAAAAATTACCAGCCCGCCATTTATTTAAAACGTCTGTTTAACCCGCTCATCCGCCAAATATTTTAAAATTATTTGACTGATTGGTTTGCCTCTTTTTTAATTTAATATATTTTTACATAAACTTATAAAATATGCAATATTAATAAAAAAAATAATTTTTAAAAATAAAGCTCGTTCTGTTCATTTCACCCTAAAATATTTTAAATTCATTCACACACCCGATTGCTCATTGTTATAAAAATAATTTTCACTCCCCCCTCCCCCCCCCCCCCACTTGCCAGCCAAAGTTATATTGTTTTAAACTGCCCACCCAAATAAGGGTGAACGGGCTAAAACCCCGCTCACAACAGCCCTCTAAGTGCACCAAAAAAGATTTTGTTATTTGTTAAATTTTTTATTATGCCTACATTATATAATCGAATTGAATATTTAAAAAAAACGACCTTAATGACTTTTTTTAACTTTGAAATTTATAAATTGCTTTGTTTGTTTTTGTTTATTATCAAAGTTATTTAATTACATCTATGCTTATTAATATATTTATAAGTTATTTGCGATTATCCAGCACTTACCATTAAACGATAAGTATAATCGATTACTTATGTTGCCAACTTGAATTCCTTGAGAAAGACATGTTCTTTGGCCAAAATTGGTCTTTCTTTCACATTCTATATATAAATCATAAAATGACAATTAAAAAAATTATAAATTTAAACATAGCACTTTAATGCTTTTTTTCCTGTTTTAGCTATAAGAATTAGAAATATAAGCCATTTTTAAAGCCTGATCGCTTAATTGCTGTCAAATATTTTTCGTACTGTCAGGGTGGACAACTCTAACAAAATTTTTTATGGGCTGGACAATAATTAATACGGGCCTGAAACGTCATTACAATCATTATGGATCCGTTAGGCCAGGATTTGATTTCTAATACGAATAATGTTATAATTTTATAGTGCAATTATATAATTTAGTTTTTATTGAATTTTGTAAGGATGCCAAATTTTTAAAATTCACGGATGCCAGCAGTTCTTACATTATAATGCAACAATTTTTTTTATCCAGTAAACAATTTTTTTTTATATAGAATCACTTCAATTTCCGCTGTTTCGTTATTATCGTCATAAAACCAAATATCTGATGTATACAGTTTCCTTTTTTGAAATATTTTATTACGACTAGAAAAATCTCATTTTTTTATTTTTTGTCAAGTAAGGTGATTAGTAAAAGGTAAGCTTGCAAGTATCCATAAATATCATTTTAAGCTAATGAAAAATACTACCCCCCCCCCCCTCCACCATTCCCCCAAAATAAATATATTATGTCATTTTAAACAATATTTTAAGATTTTATAAAATTGCTATAACTGAAATTTTTAAAAAAGTTGTAAAACACAAATTTATTTTTAAAAAATTTAATCCGCCCATAGTCCTTCAAAAATTGAGCTTTAAACCCTTAATCAATGGGTGAGAAGTCACTAATTATTAAGAGAATCCTGGCTACGTCTTTGGGATTTGCAATATAGACAGACTGTTATAATTTATTTATTTTAGCATCAATTTTACAATCTCCTATGCCAGAACATTTTGTGCCATGGCTTCATATATTGATTTATCATTTTCAAGCAAGACATCATAACAGTAAAAATATTACAGCTCAATAAACCGAGTTTTAAAGAATATAAGCTATTCATTTTTTTCCGTTTTGTTAAAATGAATTGTTATAAGAAGGCTTACAAATTATTTTTTTTTAATTTATAACCCTCAATCCTAATAATCTATATTAATTTTAAAATTATAAGTAGAATGATTTCTGCTTTTCCACTTAATGAATTTTTTTTTTTAAATTTTCGAAAAAGATATTTTTTTTTTTAATATAAAAGCGAATTTCAGATGAAAAAGGAAAAGAAAATGGGATATCACTACTAAAAAAAGTCAACTTATAGGCTAAAAAATGATTGCACTAATTATGAGTGCTCATTATTTTATAAGATGAAATGATGGAATAAAAAGAGAGTATCAAGTTTTCCCTAATTTATAACTTAAAACTAGCTAGCTTAATCGATAATAGCATATAATACGATTGAATTTACTAAAATAACTACTGACTTAAAAAATGAATTCATGAATGTCTAACATTATCAATAAATCCCAATTATAATTAGTTTTTATAAAATTAAATATTTTTTTTATTTATCATTTGATTTTTTTGATTTAAATCGATTTTTGAAAAAAATATAAATTAAAAATACTTGTACACAGGCAGGATTTGGATGAGAATTATTAATATTGTGAATACCTACAAAAATACAAATGAATCGAATTGAATAACTATTCGTATTCGATTCATATTTTCGATTCGAATAATAGTAACAATTTCTTATTTATTTCTTAACGAATAATAAAAATATTATCGATTCGATTCGTCTAGATTCAAAAATCAAATTCTTTAAAAATCATTTTTTCTTAAAGAATCTTTGAATATATATTTTTTTTAATTTGTGATTTCATCTTGAAAAATTTATTGTTCATGATTATTTATAAAAGGTTTTCTATCTGGAATTTTAGGTAAATTTAATCAAAAATCTTTCTTCTTTTAAAAATCTTCAAAAATTTTTGTTCAAAAGATTTTTTTAAACTCTGGAAAAATTAGATTATTAGTATTTAAAAAGTGATTTATAGATATAGAAATAAAGCAAAAAAATAAAATGTTCTGTAAGGAACATGTTAAATACTCACAAATAATTATAAATATTTATGAATAAGTTTTAATATTTACGAATATTTTTGAATATTTACAAATAATGTCGAATATATACTATAAATTTTGGTTAATATGAAAAAGTCAAATTAAACAAATAATTTCGAATAATTCGATGAAATAATGGATAAACGACGAATAATATATTTTCCATATTCTAACAATAAATTTGTTATTCGTATTTGTAAAATAGAATCGAATCGAATAATATCCAATCGAATAATGAATAATTCGTTTTAGGTATAACTGTCAGGCGCGTACGCAGGAATTTGGTTTGGGGGGGGGGGATAATAAATTTTTTTAAGAAATATTATTGTTTTTTAAAAATATCACATAAATTTATTAGGACTAATAACTATTTCTAATACACAATTTAAATTAATGTGAATTATAAAAAATTATATGTAAAGATCACTTAAATGACCCAAAATAGAAATTTGAATTTTTTGAGCCTTTACACAAAAAGTTTCTTAGGAATAATCGCATTTTGTATGTTATAAATTTACAATGTAAAATCCAATCTTCGTTGTGATTGAGCTAATTTTTCAATTATCTCATCCTTGCTTGTCGTCAAATGCCTATGAATATTCAAAAGATCCAAACCTTTCAATCTACTTTCAGATGTTGTACTTCTTTGTATGTTTTTCAGAGACTTCCAGGCCCGGCCCCCGGGCAGGACAGTATTTTAAATTTTTTAAATATACCCGGGCCGGGCTTAAAATTTTTTAAAAAAGACACCCAAGTCGGGCCTAAATTATTTTTAAAAAACCCCAATCCGGACTGTATTTTTTAAAACAGCCTATATTTGAAATCGTTATTATCAGCTATAAAAATTAAAAATAAATTAAATTTATTTTAAAAAAATCCAGGCCGGGCTTAAATTTTTTTTAAAAAAAGCTGAGTCGGGCCTAAATATTTTTTTTAAAAAAGCCGGCCGGGCCTGATATTTTTTTAAAAAAAACCTAGGCCGGGCCGTAAAAAATCTTTAAAAAAAATCCGGGCCGTGCCCTGCAAATGGTACTTCTCCAGGCCTCTGTTATTCTTCTTAAAAAAGAGAATGTTCTCTCAGTAGTTTACTAATGGGAAGAGTTTATAAACCCTTTTAATACATTGGGAATTTAATCTAAAATGTGTTTAAAATAATGCAGAGCATCCATAACATTTTTTGGGACTATATTAACCATAGTTAATCTTATAAACATAGTTATTCAGCTAGTAAGGCATCATAAGCTACTTTAACATTTACATAATAAAAAAAATATTTTTTTTTCTATCACCATCTGAAAAAGGTTGGGAAGGCTTTTGTGGAAGTTATTTGCAGATTAGTAAGTGCTGCATGATGAATTAAAAATTCATTTATTTGGGTTATTAATGTATCTGATTTAAGATATACTCTTCTACTGATCCTATATTAATGTTTTAACGATGAGCTTGCCTTGCTACAAGTCGAGGGAGGCAAATATTAAACACGCATAGCTCTGCTTTTGACTCAACAATTAAATGTGAAATTCTTCATCAACATTAGCCCTAATTTCCTTGAGTTATGATAAAATGCTCTCCGCTATTCTCATTTTCTTAATCAAGAATGTCATGTTTTGAAAAGTAATACTTAAAATAGTTGTATAATTAAATAATACATTCTAATGAGAAATAAAATTTGTAATAAGCATTGTATCCTTAAAAGCTGTTACTGCTTGATGGCAGATACTCTATCTCGTTGAACTTGTAATTAATTTTTCCCTGTTGGACAAGAAGTTTCAGAAATAATTATTATTTGACTAGAAATTTGAAAATGGTAGACAAATATTACGCCACTAAAAATTTGAAAATAATAAGTAAATATTACGCCGGAAAACTTAAAATCGAATTTAATTGATAAAATAACTTAGTAGATAAATGTGTTAATAAATATAATTAAATATATATTTAATATGAGATACGAATATATTAACAAATATAAATTAATATAAACAAATAATATTTTTGAAAAATATATCCGGCATCTGCATTTTTTGGCTTTGGGGGGGGGGGCATTTGTCCCCCTGCCCCCCCCCCGCTGCGTACGCCAATGATAACTGTAAATAGAAAACTCTGACTGATAGTTCTAAAATATGTACCTGGTGACTTGAAAAAGCATTGTGTTTCTTTACAACTCTAGAACACATCACTTGTTTTTTTTATGAAATTTTATTAAAAGGGTACATGGAACTTAATATCCTCCAATTTTTTAAAATTTGATTGAGTCAGATTTTAGAAAATTAATATATAAAATGTTAAAATTTGACAAAAAATTGCTCAAAACCTCTAAAGATTTTTTTTCTCATTACGAATTGGCTAAATGGGTTTCCATTGTGTTGGAATATAGCCATTTACATTTGCCCTTTTTCCAAATCATAAATTGTAATGCAAAACCATTTTCACTTTACAAAATTATCATAGGATTTTGGCGAGCATCCTGATAAAGTTTAACACCATTGGAACTTAACTAGCTCCTTTTTTTTAAAAAAAAGTTTGAGGGTCTTGAGTTAATTTTTTTGTAAAATTTTAGCATTATTGATCTCAATTTTTTGAAAAATTGACTAGAAAATTATAAAAATAAATTATTTAGGCGATTTTTAAATTTGAAAAATTTGATCTAAAAAGGATGTCCAGACTATAGAATATACCAAACTGTGAATTTCATATAATTTTGCCATGCAAGTTTGAACTAATCTTAATGTATATTAATTTTTATTATCGATTTTTCATGTAGGAAAAACTGAGGTATTCCTGAAATAAATGAATCATTTTACTTATGGATGATTGAAATTTGGTAAAAATTAGTATTTTTTTACGTGACTATCATAGATTTTTTATAGGATGAGAAGCCCGTTATAGTACATGAAGACAAAAAATGAAGACAAAAAACTTTATTTTCTCTTCTCTTTTGGTATATTTTTGTTTTTATATTTTTAGCTTAGCCATAAAAGTAGGAAAATTCATTTAAAGTGTCTCAGTATCCTGGGGAAATCCCGCAAGGGACGAAATTGCAATTGCATTAGTTTGTAAAAGGATCATGCAATGTTAAATCAACAAAAATAGGTTAAATTTTAATTAAGGCAATAAAATCGGTTTATATTGATAATTATTTTATCAATGCAAATGATAATATTTATACTATATTATTTTGTTATAGTTGTTTGCTCTTTTTTTTGGTTTTTACATTTTTTAAATATATTTTATTGATATTTTGTATAATGTGCTTGAGAAATTGTTAACTTTTGTTTTTTTATGATGTTAAATATACATTTGTAAATTGTTTTATGATGGTTATTATTTAATTTATAAAAGTTAGGATCCATAAGTACTGAAGGTTAAAAACTTAGTATATCGAAAATTTAGATTTTTCATTTTTAATTCTGTTTTTTTTTAAAAATTAAATACATTTGCAATTATAACTCCGACATCATTGGAGGTAAACGCCTCTAACTTAAATATTCTGCAGATTGAATGACTCAGTCTTCCCTATTAGAAAACACAAAAGTTCATTACTAAAATTGTCTGAAATTCACATGGGCATACTTTTTGGGTGCTGGAAATGTTTACTCAACCTTCAGTAAATCATTTTAAGTTGTGAAATTCAGAATCACTATAAATTCTATATCCCAATACGACATATAATATTATTGTTTTGGACGCAGCTTAAACTTAAATTGAAATGTTAATATACGACTACATAGTTATATGCGAACTTATGTGGTTTTTATATAAAAAATTAATTAATGCAGGATAATTCAAATCCAAAATATATTATCGTTGGCTTGATGGAAATCCACTTTTGTCAATAATTTTAATGAATGCTAAATTTCATTATAATAACCCATTTACTATATGAATTTTATATGGTAATCCTCTTATTTTTAAGCTTAATAACATTTTTTAAAAAATTGATTATCAATTATTCCTTTATAAAATTATTCCATTTAATTGTCCACCCTCATGATTAATAAATGTTTTAAATTAAAATACCAATATTTTTTATCGATTGAATTATAATTATAAAAAAATATTTAAAATCCTTTGTATAAATTTTGATCTGATTTTTAAATTAAGCAAAAGCTAATTGATGATTATGATTAATATTTTTTTTAAAGTGAGAATGAATGAATATTTAACAAATTATTATATTGATTAATTTAACTCATAAATTTTCAATAAATATTGCCAATTATTTCCATTTTATTTGTGCCGAATGCCTATTAATCCAAGATTACAAGAGCAATTTTTCATATATAGAATTTTGCATCTCCTCTTCCCTTACATCTATCTATCTGTAAAACATTTAAAATTAAACTGTTTCCGTGTGCAAATTTTTTTTCTATTATATCTATCACTTTACAGGTGAAAAAATTTTGCGATTTTTTTAAATTAAAATTTATGCCTATTATTAATTTTATTTATGATTTAACTAGCTATTTATTATAAGAAAAACTAAAGCCTTGTCACGAAATTGTTACAACCGACAGATCAGATTGACACTTTCTTCAGATCAAATCAGGCTGGACATTGATTTAAAAAATTTTTTTATTCTGGTCAAGCCATTTTATTATCTAGAAAAAGAAAAAAAGTTACTTCGATCGAATAGACCTTCAAAAAAAATTAACCTATATAAGGTGAACAAAATTTTTTTTAAAAAATTAGCATACACGCCCTGCAAAGTAGATCACATGAGAAGGCTTTAAAGGGTACCTAATATAATATATATTCTATATAATTAGAATTCATTAAGAAATTGCATCTATCCTTTAGAACCTTGCACGGATAGGACTAAGTCTGAATCCTTTAAAAAAATTTAGGTTAATAAAAAAATCGATATCTTCGGGCAAACTTATTAACATATCAATTGTAATCTTACCTCGTGTTCTATCTATGTAAATCTTTGCATTAACTTTTGATTAATTTGAAAAATGCGTATAAATATATACAAGGAGATGGTAACGTAGCCAGAATTTATTCAAGAGATCGGTCACCGATTTTTTTGGGTGACCTCATTTCTTTCCTTTCTTTCTTTTTGACAATTCGATTTGAGTATATTTGTTTATCTTATTTTTCCGTGGTATTTTTTATTTGAAAATATTATATCTTCTTTTCATTGATTTAGCCGATCAATTAAAAACATTAATTTTATTCCAATATTTGCTGTTAGTCCTTATGAGTGCTCTAAATATAGTCACCATTGTAAAAGAAATATACATTAGCAAAAAATATTGGCCTACCTTACTATTAGAAATCGACTGAAACTATTTCGTCTGAAACTTTTATCAATGTTAAGTACTTAGTCTATTATTTTATTCTGTTTGATATGTATAAAGAAGATAGAGTTATCAGTGGAATTAGGATTAATTGGCATTATGTCAGAATAGAAAATTTGAAGCACTACATATCTGATTTTTGCTATTATTAAGTGTCTGATCCTTATTAATTCCTTAATCAATTTTACCAACTATAAAAAATAAATCGAGCGAAATAAAAACAACGATATCTCGCCTTAGCCATGAATAGTCAGCTTCTGGAAGCATTAGTTCTTATATCTATATCAATAATTATTACGATTACATTTTAGTGCTTCAACAAGTTTCATAGATAGTTTAAAGAAAAAAACATTTTTCAAAATAAGAAAAAATTGCCGTGATTGGCATCATGCCAGAACAAAAAATGATAAAATCACTGAATATCTGTATCTTACCAACATTTCCTGTTTATTATAATTCATCAATCAATTTTGCCAACCACTAAGCTGAAATGGAGTTATAAGAAAATTGGAAACTATAACGTCACGCCTTATGCTGCATCATAATATCGGAATTTTAATCACCATTAAAAAATTAATTACAGGTGTCTTTTTCCCCGATTCATAATATTTTTAAATTTTATTATTTTACGATCAGGTTATTATTTGTTCTTTTTTATTTCATAGATTTAGCATAAAATAGTTTAAATCTCATTATATTTTGAATCGAGTTATATTTTCAAAAATTTGATAAGAAGTCTTACGCATAAAGTGTTCCAAACTTTCGATGCGCATTTGAAAGCAAGTCAATCCAATATGTAATGCTTAATTGCAGTGGCGTCATTAGCCTTTACAATCTCAGGGGGCTCAAAAATTTTTTTTATAGCTAACAATTTGAAAATGACTTTTCATTTTTATTTTAGCTATCAAAATGATAGTTATTTTTAAAGGTATTTTTAAAAGAAATTTAAAATTTTCAGGTGCACTTATTGAAAAAATATTATTTTTTGAACTAAAATATATATTTATACGAGCATTTATACATTACTATCATCAATATATAAAATTAGGGAAATATAATATTCCGTTTTTCATTTTATTAAATGTGCCTAACATCTTTTGATAAATTGTATATTTATTCATAGATTTTTTCACGTACTTTTTAAATAAAAGAAATAATTTTTGACACGTTTTCATAGGCCTAGCCAGTGGAGAGGGGAGATGTTTAATGGGCCGGGCAACTTGTGCAAAAATTTTAAACGGGTCTGGTTTTGCATACTTCTACTATATATTGTCTTCGAAAATAACTTTTACCAATTCATTAAATACTAATTAAAAATTAATATAACATAATATAATAGGTAAATAAACGATGAACAATCTTTGAATTAGTTTATTGATTTCTTTTTAAAAATCTAACTTTTACATTTTTTCTCAATATAAAAGGGTTTCATCTTTCACCCAAACCGTCTTCCTATGTTCCAGAATCGTGTATGTTGATTTTCCTGGGGGTTTTGACCGGCATAATACTGTTTTTCAGCGAGGTTGGACACATCGAATATACGTTATCAACCTCAGTGTTCTTCTTGTTCCTGCTACCTCCTATAGTTCTGGAAGCCGGCTATTTTATGCCTAGAAGACCGTTTTTTGAGAATATAGGCACAATTCTATTGTTGGCAGTTGTTGGAACATTATGGAATACTCTTTCGATGGGTTTCGCTTTGTGGGGTATTTCACGTTCAGGTAAATGCGTTTAAATTTTCAGATATTAAATTATTTTATTAATTTCTTTTCAAATGAAGCTTTTGAAGAATGATTTAGACTTTCTATTATTATATTTCATTTACCATGTGATAAATCGAACTGCATAACTTTGATAATATCATAGGTAGTTTTTTTACCCGTAAAAATACTAAGATACAAGATGCACTAGTCAAATTTAGGAATTTAGCTAATATTATATGACCAAATTTTAAAAAAATAGGATTATTTGGGATCGATGTGCCATTATTGCATTGCCTACTATTTAGCAGTTTGATATCGGCAGTAGATCCCGTAGCCATTTTAGCTGTGTTCGAAGAGGCTCAAGTCAATGAAATTTTGCACATTGTAGTCTTCGGAGAATCTCTTTTGAATGATGGAGTGGCTGTGGTAAAAATAACGTTAATTATTTTTCGAAATAAATAACCTATAATAAGAAGATTAATAAAGAGGCAAATACTTTTTAACATAAATTTTTGTAATTGATATTTGTAATATACACTTTTGAAATTTATTTTGATGTCTCCTTAAAGCCAATTAATATTAAGGAGATTCAATTCATATATTTTTTTAAGTGTAGGATTGACTACATTATTCTTAAAATATATGAGGCTAAGCATTTAACCTTTATTTCTATAATAACGCAATGTTAACTATTTACATACTGATGGTTCAGGTTCTGTACAATATGTTTGGGACTTATAGTAAAATCAAAGCCGAAAATATAATTTCCAGCGATATCGTAGCAGGCATATTATCATTTTTTGTGGTGGCATTAGGTGGAACCATCATAGGAAGCATATTCGCATTTTTTACCGCATGGCTTACTAAGTATGCATTATAATATACATTGGAAATAAGAGTGGTTAATTTTTAAAAAAAATATAAAACCCTTTTTTTTATTAAGACCAAAATATACACCGACATAATATATCTTTGTGTTAGTCAGACTTGACCGAACTTTTGCAAAAATTTTAAATTAATGTTCGATCCGTTAGAATTTAGAAAAAATATTCGTTCAACTTGATTGTATTGAACTAAGACAGGTCAGTACATAGCTGTAATATAAACTTATTGTATAATTTATTAAATGGAAATAATAGATTTTTTAGCATAATATTCTATATTCAATCAAAATTCATAACCATCCCTTTTGATAAAATTAATATAATTATGATTACACTATTGTTCTTTAATGACATTATTAATGTTTTATATAATTACAGCAATAAAAGCTTAATAATTATATACAATTACTATAAAATATTTGATAATTACAAATTTTAGATACACTGAAAAGGTAACAGTCATAGAACCGTTATTCATATTTTTGCTAGCTTATGTTTCCTATTTGGTCGCCGATATGTTCAAATTATCCGGAATTTTGGCGTATGATATAATTAAATTAGTTATATAATCGTGAGTATGCATTTTTCTATATATACCTGCCTATAAAACAAACCTCTAGGAATTTAAATCGTTATATTTTTAGTCTCTTTAATCATTAATGGTTATATCATAAAAAACTTATTTTTTAAAATTAATTATCCATTTTTAAAAAGTATCGTGTTTTGTGGGCTTATAATGAGGAAATATGTGGAAGCCAACATATCACCGAAGTCAACGACAACTGTTAAATACACGATGAAGATGTTGAGCAGTATGTGCGAAAGCATAATATTTCTCTTCCTGGGTCTGTCAACCGTTGTTGATACCCATGTGTGGAATACGGCGTTTACCCTTTTCTCCATCTTGTTTTGCCTCTTGTTCCGGGCTATAGGTTTAAATTTAAATGATAATATATTTTAGAATGAACCACGCATTTAATTTCTCATTTATAAAATAGTCAATATTCTAGGAGAAAATGTCAGGAGAATAAGATGTTTTTCTTTAAAGTATAATTAAAAATATGATACTAACACTAGCCCAAGGCATATTAGGCCTTAAATTTTTTTAACTTATATTTTTATAATTCAAAGAGACATTATGTGGCATTTTAATCACTTCAACAGGGGACATATATAAGAATATATTAATGGTATTGATTGATTGTGAGTTATACTTATCTTTATTAAGACAAACATTACTAAACGAAGAGGAATAAATAAAAATTTGTTTTTATTAAATTTTTCGCACAAAATCTATTTCAATCAGGTACATAGTCAGCGAAGTAAATCAAACCCCTCCCCCACATAGCTATAAAATCAGATTAAAATATATACTTGAAAAAAGCCTTCGAAATTAAGTAATCACTGATTTTATGGGGTTAGAGGAGCCTACTAATATTTCTCTTAGTGAAATGGGAGAATGGCTAAAACTCTATTCAAAAAAAGTGCTGTATTTAACTCGATATTTTTTTGCATTCGTTTCTTTCAAAAAATGTTATTGATTTAGTTAACACCATAAAAATTGCAGAAAGTATTTAGGGTTAAAGAAATTAGTCAGGCAATTTAGTCAAAAAATGGCCAAGCCTTTCTTCCAACTTTTGACAAAATCTTTTAGGCAATTTATTTAACTAATATTAATTATCGGTTTATTTAAAATCGGCTCTAGGTTTTTAACAACACTACCCATTTGAATTTTTTGATTCACTGAGTGAGAGGTTCTTGATTTATCAAACAACCCTTGCAAATCTTAGTAATTTACTAATTCCTAATGTATTAAAATTATTATACTATTATATATCCATTAGTACTTGAACAAATAAATGGCTTTCTTCTTTAAAAATAATATAAAATAGGAAGTTATACCTTAGAAAATAAATTAAAAGGATTATTCCTTCTACATATACATAAAGATTTGACACCAAATACTGATGAAATCATTGGAAAATTAGCTCACAGAAGAGATTGCATATATTTTTCATAAATAAATATCTTGCTGCTTTATATGTAATATTTCTTAAACTATTTTTGTTTATTATATTCAATATTTAAATTATTATTAATTTCAATAATTTATATTTTTGAATAAAAAAATTTTCGGCACACATTTTTTTTATAGTGATTCATAATAGACAGGTAGCAGCTCCATTTTTAGCCATTTCACCCGATTCAAAAAAAGGCAGCGAGTTTTTAGCCTAAAACTCGGAGATATGCCGGTCGTATACATTTAATATTTTAAGGCATTTTTCTGCATACATTTATATTTGATGATTATTATACCAATTATTTATCTATTAGAAATTGCCAAGATCCTAATAAATATACGAAATTCTAGATATCCATTTTAGAATATTTTAAAAACTAACTATCTAAAGCAAATTTATGAACCCACATAATATTTTCCCTATATATATTTTTTATATTCCGAAAATATCGTTAAAAAAAATGTTTTGTAAAAATCTCGAATCATAATTTAACTTATTTTGTAATTTTATAATCATTTTTGACTTTTTACTTAACTTTTCTTTTAATTGAATTTTATATATTTTTATTATGATTCATAAAAAATATTCGATTATAAACAAATGTTACAAAATATATATAAAGGAGTACTAATCATGATATCTTTGCTGAATAGGCGCCGACTAGTCAAAATGAACACAGTTGACATTTTTATTTTGATTTATGGTGGTCTGAGAGGGGCTATTTCATTTTCCTTAGCTATGCTTTTGGAAGAGGAAGCCATTGGACTCAGCACTAAGCGCATGTTCGTCACGACCACGGTCACCATAGTTATTTTTACATCCTTTTTTCAGGTATTTTCCAATGTAAAAAATGAAATTAAATAGTAATATGCTAAAATATTTTAAGTTCAAAAAGCCTATGGATCAAATTATTTAAGTTATATTTAATATCAGCTTAAATTTTATTTTTACAGTGTCCAAACTTTAAAATCTATAAGCTTGTGCATAAATATTTTTTATTATTTAGGGTCTCACCATACGTCCTCTTGTGGAGTTCTTACGTGTTAAAAAGGCATCTGCCAAAGATAAAAATATGGGAGACATATTACTAGAAAGAGTATGCTTTTTTTGTTTAAAATATTTGATCATATCTCTCAATTTTAATATATACATTATTTAATATAGAATAATCATAGCGCAATTATTATTATTTTTAAATCTATTTTTATAGTGCTTTGATCATCTCTTGGTTGGAATCGAAGACTTAATCGGCAATAAAGGCAGAAATCGAGTTCGGGACCAGTTAATACATATTTCAAATAAATATTTTTATAAATCATAATATTTTATCTCAAATAAAAAAAATAAAACTGAAATTACCAACAAAACAGTTAAAACAGTGATTCAAATTTAACTAATTATCTTATAAAATTAAATTATTTCCTCCTTTTAAAAGTTTTATCCCTTAGTATTTATATCTGGGTTTAAACCTGGACAAAAAAAGAGTTCTGGTTCCGGTTGGGTTCTGATTCTTAAATTTGACGTGGTTTCCATAGTTCAGTTCTAAACTCTATTATAGCAATCAAAAAATTTATTTTTTATTAAAAAATAAATAAATCCTTTAAACTGAATCAAATAATCTTTTAAACAATGTATTGTATATTATATATAAATTGGCGTTTTTGGTAGATCGAACCTACAATAAAATAAATATGCATATCTTAGATTTGAAGTCTTTGAAACAAAATATCTCAAGCCATTCTTGATGAAACAAATGCCAACTTCCAGAGAAAATAAACTGGTTCAGGTATGCACCAAACTAAATCTTAAAGATGCTAATGAATACATACACAAATTTGGCGGTGATATACATGCTTTCAAAAAAGATTTATCGTAAATTATTTTATAATTTATTTTTACATTAAGCATAAATGATCGGGATTGCTCTTAATAAATACATTAAAATATTAATTTCCTTCCCCACTACGTTACCCTACTGAAAACGATGTTTGAAACCCATAAGACAATTGAAATTTGGCATGATTAGGGAATTTTTCGTAGAAAATTTTAAAAAGGAGCATCGATGCCAACTATTGGAGGCATTTTTGAAATCTATTTTACATATCACAAAATTATTGGCTAAATTTTAAATATTATTTCCTAAGTTTTAAAAACTTAAAAAGTCATAAAACTTTAGTTTTAGCAATTAACATATTTACTTCAATTATTTCTATTCCATGAGAATTGTTGCAATATATAAAATTATAATATTGAAGTATATAAACTTCGCAAAATTTAGTTGTTTGTTGAGGTGTCATACACCAATTTAAATTATATTATTTTAAATGCATTCATTATTTACATTTTGATTATATCACTCAATTTAGAGGCATGCGGAGTTTACAAATTGTTTTAACGGAAATAAGGATACATATAGCATAACTTTGAACTTTTACATTATATTTCAAAGTATACATTAATATAACAATTTAAAATTAAAAGTATGCTTGTTGATAGTCAACTCGTTGGTGAAATGCCAGTTGTTGATACGTCACATTTAGATCCGGTTTACTCCAATAGAGAAGAAGCTGATAAATGGCATTATATGATGGAAGATATAATGTACCAGCCAAGACAGAGAGTTTTGACCCATTTTATTATTATTTTAAAATTTCTTAAGCACGATTTTATCATTATTATAATATATTTTTTATTTCATGGAAAAAAAAATGATAATGCCTTATTCTCTTTTTCAAAACAACTTATTAACACTTCTAGAAAAATTCCGTAAGTCTTCTTATGTTTAATATTTTATTATGAGCTGCTTCTAATCATTTGCTTTGGATCCATATTATGCCAAAAGTTATTAATAACATTTTATTTACTTTGCTTTTTTATACCAATTATTTAATAATGCACACCGCTTAATAAAATGCTCACTGTTAGCTTTCATTTTAATACTTGAAGCAAAAACATGATATATTATAAATATAATAATATATAATAGAGAGATGCAAAAAATTTTTTGGCCCGTGTCCGCCTGCGGCCGGATGGCAAATTTTTTTTAAGATTTAGGCCAAGCCCATAGCTCGCTATGGTCCGCGTTTAGAATTTTTTTAAAAGCTTACAGAGAAATCTTAATCAAAATATTACTTTTATTCTCTATTTTATTTTTTGCATTAAATTTAAATAATAACAATAACTTTGACAAAAATAGAAAGGAAATATAATATTATAATTTTTTTCGGATCAAGAGTTGGATATATATTCTGTTGATAATGTTACCGCGGACCAAACTGATGGCCGGCCCTGCAAAACCCTAATATATAATATATTATTTGAGAAAATACATTACTCTATTGTTTATAATATAAGGTGAAAAAATACAGCAGGCATATGCTCTTCGACAATCCATCTCACATTAACCTGCAAATCACCCCTTCGTATCGACATACTTCTAAGCTTAAAACCACTCGGCCTTTGCTGGAATCCAATAAGATTCATAAAAGAAGACAAATCACTGAAAAATCGAAAGATGGTTATTTACATAAATTAAATTCTTTAAAAATAAATTTAATGAAAATATATCTATTTTATAGAAAGCATCAAATACAAAGAACATTCAAAATTATCTGGTATAAGTGGAGCTTTGAGACGATTCTCCCTTAGTATAACGGGCTCTCCTTCCCGTGATTTGGGATCCATTAATAAAAAGAATGACAAAAGAGGCAGCAAAGATTCTGAGGAAGGCTTGCGATTTTTTTCGGATACTCCTATGCACAACGTCGGAGATGAAAATGGTGGGAACAAAGTTCAATCTGTCAACAGTCCTACAACATCCTCTGATATATCCTTTGATAATGTTTCAACCAAAGCATTTACCCCCGTTACATCCCCTACGGGTAGCAATAAACACGTAAACTTTGTATTACCTGCGAATGGCGTCGAGAAATCTACTCCTAAGCCCGCTTCTAGTATATATATAAACACATTTTATATTTAAATTTTTTAAAATTATTTTATAATAGACATAATAAAAATAAATTTTAATATGAATGTGGGTCTTAAAAAAGTTTGAGTTTCACTTAAAAACAACCTTATGACATGAATATAAATTATTACATTTCGAACTTAAACTTTCTTTAGATAAAAAGGTTACTAATAAATTTGGATCATATATGGATGACGGGGTAGATCAAGAGGAAGAAAGATTGATAAAAAATGATATAGATACCGACTCATCTCACGAGACTCCGCCCTCAGTAAAAACACTACAAGTTTTGCAACCGATTAAGGTTATATATTAGATAAATTTTGATTGAAATATTAAATAAAAACTTCTAATTAGTCAATTTAAAATTAAAATTATACTCTTTTTATATTCCCCTTTTGGCATAAAATTTAAATCCTTTATAGCCAGCGCCCTTAGCTCCTAAAATGGACATGAAAGATGGTCTACCTTCTCCAATTCTTTCGCAACTCGCTGAAATAAGGGAAGAGACACCCAAAGAAGCGGAAGATAAATTGTTTGATATAAAGAAAGATAACGAAGAAGTTGATGATCGACCTGTCCAGGATGAGCAACGCAAAGAGTCCTTAACTATAGCTGAAAAGGCTCTGCCTTGGAAAACGCCATCCCCTAACCCTCAGAAAATGCCAAACCCTCCTAGAAAAATGAGCGACTCATACGCTCACTCCCCTGCTCACCTAACTTCTTTAATGGATAACGACCCTTCTCCTCCCATAAGTAACAGACAAATTCACTTAGCCAAAGGTGCTAAAAACTTATTAAACATCGCAGGAGAAGGATCAGAAGATTCATTTGTCTCTGCCCTAAGTCCTCGATCTTTAGTAGGCGGTTCAGTAATTAGTCTTGGCGAGGAGATGAAGACTTCAGTAAAGAAAAAAGGGATTCAAGATAAGTCGATTATTGTGGAACCGGCTGCGCAAGTTAACTTTAAACCGGCTCCCAAGTCAAATAAGGGAGCACCTAGCCCGGAAGGATTACAGAAGGATACTTTATAAATAAACGATTTGATATTTCTGAAAATTTTATCAAATATGAACCTTTTATAAATTTTAAAAACATTTTGGTATTTGGTGTATTAAAAATGGTGGTATAGTTTATAGATAAAATTCCTAAATTATTTATTTAATTGTATCGACAGTTTATTTATATTTTGAATTTGATATTAGAATTATTATTAATAAATTTTTATATAATTTCTGTTCAAAAAAATATATTAATAAATTTACTCCTACTGGTATTAAATACTGTTATATTTTTTTTAAAAAATTAATATTGCTTTCTTAGTCACATTTTACATAGGGACGATTTCATAGTGTCATTTTTCAATATGTTTGTGAACTAAGTTACTATTTATTTGAAAAAGGTTACTATGTGACTAAAAAAGTTATATATGAAAATTTTAATATTTTAAAATTGTATTTACCTTGTTACTAAACGAAAATCTAATCTGAAAGTAGCGTATAGAGGATTTTCAAATGAAATTTTTACAAAAAATATTAAAGATTATATTCTAATAAGCAATTGCATCTTTTCATTTTTTGCGCTTTCATATTATATTATCTAATAATTGTGAAATTATATTACACACACAATGTCCCATAAACGGGGGGGGGGGGTGGATTCCCTTCCATATAGGTGGTAAGCATTTTAGGTGGCAGAGAATGATAAATATTGGAAGGAGGCGGTTGCCTTGAAATTTATTTCTCTCGCGAAAACGCTTTGTAAAGGGGAATCATCCAAGGGTTTAGGTTAAAAGGTTATTAAAGAGTTGAGAATGAATTATAATAAGTAGAACTTATAAGAATTAATGTGAGTGAGAGGATTTTTTTGATACTTAAAACTGAGCCTCATTTGAAAACTTTTTCTCAATGGATCCTATTTAATCTTTAAAAGGTCCCTTAAATATGCCACTGTTTATTAGAATTAAAATTAAGCTTTAAAAATATTTTTTGCGAATTTTAAATCAAAATTTAAAACATTATATTCGGTTATATTATTTTTAAAATCATTATTTACAATTATTCGACAAAACAAATATATTTATAAGTAATCCTTTGACGTTCCTTTTAATGATATAAAATAGCTCTAATCATGTCATAACCGATATTTTAATGAATTTGTCCACAATGCAAAATTTTTCTTATGTGGTTGTTATATAAAATTTTTCCCACTATAATTTATTTAAATTTTATAACTTATACTTGTTCCTCTATAGTTAGTTTTAAACGCTAAATTCTTATTTTGAATTAATTAAGTTTGAAATTTAGTGTAAAGTGACATTGACCCAATTAAAATAAATTATTTAAACTTATTTATGAAATTAAAATCTTATTTTAAAAAAAAAATATATTAAAAGTCTAAATCAAGTCTAGTATAAAATTTTTTTTCAAAAAGCTTAGATTTTAAGCGAATGCGAAGTAGCAAGTGATATTTTTTAAATATCATCATCCATCTCATCCTTTGAAGTATTGTATGTAAACTTACATAACACAAATAAGATCATCTCTTTTTTATAATAATATTAAAATTATACATCGCTCCCTCTATTGGTGAATAATAAACACTAGATTTAATATTACATCTTTCTCCCTCCCCCAAATTTATCATTATTAGCATAAATTTTTATCTTTTTGACCCTTCATTATAAGTGTAATATAATTTTTTTATCAAGTATTTATTCCTCATCTCAATCAATATTTATAATATTAATTGTTCGAGTATAAAATCTTGGTTCCATTATAGAAGTCATGTACATAATATGACTCCTTATTTAGAAAATAATTTTACCCATAAATTCTTATTAGAGGCAAATTTTAAGTATATTTTGTTAAATTATTAAGTATTAAATCTTTAAGAAACATTTTATTTATACAAAAAAATTTAAGCGAAATATTTTAGGAACCATTAAATTAGCATATGAGATTAGGAGAACTGAATTATTTTATGGCAAAAAATTTTTTAATATCTGATACTAAGTTTAAATGATTTATGTCAAATTTAAAATATGATTTGGTATTAGCCTCAAGCAAATTATAAATATTTTATAAAATTATGTAAATTTAAAATCAAGATATTTTTTTCTTCTTCTAAGGTCTATTAACATTATTTTCGAAATAATTGTCAATAAAAATAAATAATGATTGCTTAAAAAAATTCATATAAAACTATAACTTAACTTTTTAAAAAGAGATATGTATTCCAAATGGAAAAGTGAGTTATCTATGAAATTCTAATCACGTATGAAATTCACCGATTTAATTTAACATTTTTTAATTAGCCATTAAGATATTGGCTTTTACGAAGTTTAAAATATTATTTAAAAATACCCTAGGATCTCATAAAGGATTTATAAGGGTTTGGTTGTGGACAACTAATATTTTGACGGGTTCAAGCTCAATTTTCTATTTAGGCTAGTCCAGACAGGCCAATCTTAGGTCGAGGGTTTAGCTGGGTTCGGCCCAGGTCTTGTAAAAATAGAAATTACAAAGATCAAATAGAATGAGGTATGTAAAGATTATTTTGTAAATATAAGGTTAAAAAACTTTTATTCCATTAATGGTAAAAAAAATTTGAAAAACGGGAATCATGTTAAGACAGCTGTATCTTAATGCATTAGGAGTAAAAACAAATAAATCTAGTTTGGATGTAACCTAATATTTTTTTTGTTAAAAATCAATAAATTGATGAAAATGACCCAGGTTCAGGGGAAAAATTCGGTCTCTTCCAGGGTTATACCGCTAAATTTTTTGGGTCCGATTCAGAAAAATAGACCAGAACACAGATTAGGAAATCTAGGTGTGGTTCAGAACCATGTTTGGCAATAAATTGCAAAATCAATAAATCGTTTTATAAGAGTTGTTATTGCAGGGTTGGCAATATTTATCAAATTAGTCCGAGTTTGTTTTTAGATTTCAAATGTAAGATCTGTCAAAATAAAACATTCAAGATTTTTTTTATTTATTATATTATGTTTAAGTATTATAATCTTAATAATAAATTAAAAATTTTATACTTTGAAGAAAAAGTCATTTATCTAAAATTAAAATTTGTAATTTCATACCTTCGACTTTATATTTATAATATCAAAATCCTTCACAAACTTCAAAAAACATAATATCTTAAAAATTGTATTTTTAGATATATCACAATATGGGGAAACATAACTACTACAAATTTGAAAAAAAATGCTTAGCACATCTCACATTAAATATATACCAGTATCTTTTTTATTGATAATCCTGATCGAAAGCGTCGTTAAGACATTAGCAGCTGATCATGGTGGTGAGACCGAAACTGAACATTATAACCCTAAAATACTGAGATATCAAATAGCCACAGTTGATTTTAAGCACGTGGAAAAGGCATTTATGATATCTATTTGGATGCTCCTAGCCAGTTTAGCCCGATTAGGTAATATTACGAAACAAATAATAGCTTTAGTTGTTTTATATACATATTTTGCACAATTTATAAAAAATTTATATCGAGGCAATCATCATTTTTTTATTTCAATATATATATAATACATTAAACATTGGGGGGACTAGAGCTAGTTGGCGCAAGGGGCTTACCAGTTCAGCGGATTTTTATCTAGCAGACATGTTTAGAAATTCAAATTTAATTATGTAATAGCATTGTATAATATGTAAAATATGTACATATATTTGGGGCGAAAAATACTTTATATTTTTTAGCTATTTAAATTATTTTATGATAAAATGTGTTTTTTAGGTAAAAATCAAAATGTTTTTACACTACAATATTAGGTAGTATTAAAATGGAAAGAAAATAATTAAATTGACATTATTTTAAATTTAAAACCCTCTTTTTGCATTTCAGAAAGTTTATAATCATATATCATGTTTAAATATATTTTTGGATCATAATAATTATATTAGTAACTAGGGGCTGGTCGAATCAGGGCTTATCGGATCAATCAAATCATGCTTATAAATATGATATATTAAAATATATTTATACAATAATATAAAATAAATATTTATGGTTACTATTATTTATTTAAATCAATTCTAGTTAGTGCAATAGAATTAAATAAAAAAATTATTAAAAATTTTACACATTTTTTATAATCCAAATAATTCGTATTTTGTCATTTTTATATAAATTACTTTAAATGGTATATTTATATGATCAATAAAACATTGTACATGAAAATAATAGAATAATAATATTAATTATCCTATGGAAAATAAAATAATTGGTTGTCGCAAAGATTTATTTTTGCTAGAATCAATCATGAGAAAAAAGTATAAAGGAGGTGTTCAAGTTATCTCATGGTATTTTGTAAATTCAAATACAATTACTTTCGGACCTATGATGATTTTGTCAAAAATTGCGCCGACTTGCCCTGGTCTCTCCCCTACTTTATAGTGTCTAAACAATTGAAGAGTTTTCGCTTTGCGTTTTATTTCAAATGTTTTTGTAATGTCATGTACAAATTGGTAAATGTTTTATTTTGCATTAAAAAATACCTTTAAATAATACTTCTTCTATTATAGTAAGACATAATTCTAAACATTATATGAAGAGATTTTTTAAAAAAATAACATCTTTATGATCATAATATTATAGTAAAAAATGAATTTTAATATTCAATTAATAGGAGGTCAGTTTGAATTAGATTTCGTCAGTAGGACTGATTCAAAAATTTAAACTCAAACGTTATATATGAATCGAAACTGAACTGGTTTTATGCTAGACGGTGCCAAAGGTATAGTTTAACAAATTTGTGTCTTACATTTTTTGTTTGGATCGCCACTGCCACATATGTTTTTAATATTCGAGTAGTTGCATGTGTTGCTTAGTTGTTAAATGAGGATTCAAATATTGGCTTCTTTCTGGGTTTGTTCCCAGGCTGAACTGGCCCATTCCTTTGCTGAAGCTAACCTAGATCGTTGCGTGTTACGGGGTAGTGATACAAAATCGCTCAAAGTTGAATTTTAAAAACGACTAACTTAGCATTTTATCCAAAGAAATATTATGCAAGTCTGAAGATTTTGCTTATAGATGGCACAAAGGTTTGGACATCTATCAGCGAAATTTTGAGTAAGAAATATTTTTCTCTCTAAAATATTAAGTTAGCCTTAAAAAACCGTTTTAAATGGCGATTTTGCATCACTATTACGGGGTATGTTATATATCAGATCTGGCAAGAGCATGATTGCATTTGTTAATATATATTTAAATGGGTCTTATTTTATTTTATTTTAATAATTTGGTCGTTTAGCAAATCGATATGACTTGACGCCGTTTATCATTAACCAACAGAACCCTTGGATAATGAATACTTACTGTTGTAAATAAAATTTTCCCTCTTTTTTACATAATCTTTCTAGTAAATATATTAATTTAAATTTTAAAATTCTTTTAGGCTTCTATATATCACCAACGCCCTCTAACTACTTTCCTGAGTCATGTATGCTTTTGCTATTAGGCGTTCTCTCGGGGTTGGTGTTATTTTTTTCCAGAATCCAAGGCATCAATTACACAATTTCAACAAGCCTCTTTTTCCTTTTTTTGCTTCCGCCTATTGTATTAGACGCTGGGTACTTTATGTCCCTCCGACCTTTTTTTGAAAATATAGGCACTATATTACTCTTGGCAATAGTTGGAACTATTTGGAACACATTTGCTACAGGATTATCACTGTGGGGTATCGCGAAAACAGGTAATTAAGTAATATATTAAATGTCATAAGAATATTTAAGTAAGTTTAGCCCTCATATGTTTTTACTATCTAATTATTTTCTATTTATATTAATATTATTTACTATCTATATGCATGGCAATCGGGACGAAAATATAAAAAATCAATAAAAAATATAATAAGAAAAATCTTAATATCAAAAAAATATAATTATAATTAAAAAAAATATAATTATAACAAAAAATTCCTTTAAAATATTATTTAAAAAAATAATATATATAATAACTAATTAATAGATCAAAATTAATGTATTAAAAAACAAGGATGTAAATGTAAACCATTTCACAAAAAAAGAGGGTCATGGTTCAGAATTAAATTTTTAAGAAGTGTTCAGGTCTAGGGTTCGGGTTATAGTTCTGGGTTCAGGGGTTGGAGAATATAAAGAAATATTGAGTCAATATAACACCATTTTTTTCATTTATTTATTTTTTATTATCTATATTAGCCTATTCAAATATGAAACGAATAATGCATTATTAATATTCGATTCATTTAAACGAATTGAATAATTTACTATTCGTTTAGTACGAATAATAAAATTTACTATGTGTATTTGATTCAAATTATTTGTTTTTTTTAAATATTATAAAATATATCATAAAGAATATATAGACAAAATTTTTAATATTTTTTATATGCATCTCTAATTTTACGAAATTATAATGCATATTCATTTAGTTTAAAATGCGAAACCAATTTTTATAAAGAAAAGTTTTTCTTATTGTTTCAACTTTATAAGATATGAAATTTATGATAGCAAATTAGTTCCAAAAAATGGCCTGCACTTTACGTATACCTTGCTAATCATATCAACCATTAGTTTTATAGGCTATCAATAGAAGTGAAATGACAAATGATTAAATTTTATTAAAAACATATTTATTATTTAAGTGATTAATTCTATAAAATAATAGAATATTCGCTCAAATTATTAATATTTGATCAAATTATTCGAATAATTCGATTGAATACAACTAATTAGCGAATAAATAAATCATAAATAATTCGCCGAATATTTGAATTATTCGATTTATCAAATAAAGCTTTATCAAATATTTCGTATTATTTGTATCATTCGAATCTATTAATTTTTAATTTGATTCGAACTAAACAAGTAATTTACTATTTGTATTCATTACTATTCGATTCGAATGTAGAGTACATACACTTAGACATATTTTGGAATGCACTTCTATTTATCTTTAAGTTTGTAGAAAAAAAGCTAAATAAAAATTGATATAAATCAATATTTACAAAATTGTGAAAATTTTACAAAAATGGTATTTTCTATATATGCGGAATACAAGTTCGATCAGATATCTTAATTTTAAAAATCGCACTCAGTAAATGATTCAGAAAAGAAAAATTCCGAATCCTTGTGGATCTCATATTCCAATACAAATTATAATTTATATAATAAATATAATTTTTTTTTAAAATCCTTAGATTAAAAAACTAAAGGTTTTGACCCACAAAAATGTACCTTAATAAACATAAACCAAATCGTAAGCCTAGAACTCTCTTTGCAACTCAGCAATTATAGTTTTAGAAATTTTTTTTAGACTAAAACAGTACCTCTACATAATAGAGAGAGCAGACTTTTCATCATCATTGAAATTAACTGAAGCACATTTTGAATGGGATAAAAAATTTAAATAATAATTTATAATTTATATTTTAATGTTTTATTTAACCGCACAATTATAGCATAGCATCTTCTAAAATATCATCTTTGCAATTTCCACGCAAATTTAACAATATGTAATTCAAAAAAGAAAATGCACGTTCTATACGCTGACCTAAAATAAATACTATCTATATGATACATTATAAACTATAGTACTTGTACCGCTAGTACACCATTCTATATATATAGATTTGCATCTTTATTTATTCTCTCAACCTGTGAAAACTTTTCGATTAAAAATGATATAGGAATTCGTGGTTCCTCCGTTTCATCTGATAAGAATTTTATTATTTTTTTCTATCTAAAGTAAATTTTTAAAGTCATCAAAGGTGTTATCATTATTATAAAAACTAAAAATTTTGAAAATTTCGAAGAAAAAATAATAATTCACAAAAAAAAAATTTTAATTTATTTTTTATGATAAAATAAAATAAAATTTTAAATATTATTTTGAAAAATTTTTTATATTTTTTTTGATACCTTGAACTCTTAAACCATCCACTTTTTAAAAGGGTCCGGGTTTAGGTTCTGCAAAGATATGAGAATTCAGTATTCGGATCCGGGTTTACATCCCTAATTAAAAATAATCATCTTTTGGGGTGAAGTTACCCATGAAGTGATGTAATTAGCTTTGTGAATAGTGATACTAGCCTTCACCTTAAAAAGAAGCCTACACCTACACGAAGTGGATCAGTTAGATTGGCAATCTTAGAACCTAGCTTAAAAATAATAAAGCCACATTCCTAAAAATGGTCTTCATGGAAAAAATTACAAGAATGATATGTGGTAATACGAAATTTCAGAATATTTCAGAACTATCAGTTGTACCCTTTTATCAAGTATGTTCAGGGTATAATTGAAGGGTTGACAATGGGTCGATACAAGAATTGTCCCAGACCAGGAATTGACCACTCTTCCATGAAATTAGGAATCACGTCAGAAAGTTTTTGATCAGATCGGAAAAGACCATGAGGTTCTAGATTAGGGGGTAAAAAAGATTTTAGGCTACGTTGTTTCGTAAATTATAAATCTTTTATATCTGAGTTCTCTATACTACTATCAAGACTAATAGTTTTTTTATAAAAATTCTAATTTTGTTGAAATAAACATTCTAAATATTAATCAAGGGGAAATAGATTTATTATAAAAATTGCTCACCAAAATATTGACGAAATCATGAATATTCAATTAATACATAAATTAATTACTTAATCTTTTTTATATTTAGGTATGATTGGCGTCGATGTGCCACTGATGCACTGTTTACTTTTTAGTAGTTTGATATCCGCAGTTGATCCAGTAGCCATTTTATCCGTCTTCGAGGAGGCCAACGTTAATGAAATTCTTCATATTATAGTTTTTGGAGAATCATTGTTAAACGATGGTGTGGCCATAGTAAGCCTATTTTTTGCAGACTTATTAACTATTTAAAAATCGAACTCGACCGATACAAATAATAAAAGGTCTGTACATCGTGGCACAAATTGATACCTATTTAGAAAATTGATACATTTTAGATGCAAATTTTTTTGGTATTGAATTTATTTTATTAAACCTTAAAGTAAATGCATTTAATAAAATATTACAAAAATATATTATCCATTAAAATATTTATGGAATAACATTAATACTAAAAAAATATTTAATTTATACATTTTCAAAGTTTTAACAAAGTAATATTTCTTCTATCACGTATGAATATTTATTGCATCGCTGAATACAGATTCTACTAGTGTCCTCCTAGATAGAATAGTAGGTGTTATATGCTTAAATAAATATTTAATATTTAGAAAAAATTATTAATAAAATTCTAATCATTGTGTGAAAGTAAATGTTATATTGGTTTGCATTTGAATAATTATTGATAATATATTGTAGCATAAGTTATTCATCAGTGATATGTTTCTTTTTAAAATTTCTTTTAGCCACTTCAATTTGGGAATCTTGAAAAGTTGACATTTTTTAAGCTATTAAATATGCTCTATGCATTTTTGGATGTATTATTTTGTAAATAATTTTTTTTATATTTTTATTCATAATTAAATAAAATTTAACCCGGAAAAAAATTAAAAATACAGTAATAGATGTATTATCACAGTCTATACCTCAAACAGTCCCGTGGAATATGATATTTACAGATGATATTGTGATACTTGCCGAATCCAAGGATGAAATGAAAGAAAGATTAGCGAGTTGGATAAATATCCTAGAAAAGCATGGCAGATAGCGGCAATTGAAAGCTGCAAATATTTGTGCTCCACTATACAAACAAACGGCACAATAGAGAAAGAGATAAAGAGTAAAATGAATCAAGGGTGGTTAAACCGGAGATCTTTATCTGGAGTGCTCTTTGAGAAAAGAATCCCACACAAATTGAAGGGAAAAATTTACAGTTCCATAGTACAATCAACTATTCTATATAGTTCGGAAACATGGCCTACCAAAGAATCAGACGAGAGAAGTCTACAAACTATGGAGATGAGAATGCTGAGAATGATTGCTGGGGTAACAAGAAAGGATAAAGTGCGCAGTACAAGAATACTAGGAAGTTTCAAGGTCGTGCTCATTATGACTAAGATAATGGTAAACAGACTTAGGTGGTATGGACACACAATGAGAAGACCTATGAACTACATAGGAAATAAGGTTGTTGGAAGTGATGGGCAAACGTAAAAGAGGAAGGCCAAAACTTCAATGGGGCCATAAAGTTAGAGCCAATATGAAGAAGTATAAGTGAGATAAAAGTGCTAGTATAAATAACATAAAGTGGAGAGAGGTATTGAAGGAAAAAGGTGAAAGCTAAAGAAGAAAAAAATATTAAAAATCGATGAATATTTAATACAATGACAAAAATAAAAGATATAATTAAAAAATTTCTATAATTATTATTATTTAGTATTGTTTTGCAATATCTAATCTATCCACGAGGTGTGCATCTATTTTATTATAAAATATTTTTAATTGCTAAGTTAGCAATAATCTTCTATATCTCTGCTTCTGCCATTTATATCACCATATCTATTTCATATATGGCATCTCATGGATCATTCTCACTTCTTATTTATATGTTCATTCGAATCAGCAGCTATGACTTATCTCATTACCAGGCTCGTACGCAAGAATCCAATATGAGGGGGAGGGGGTAATTAATTTTTTATAAAAATTATTTAAGAATATCTTAAGTTTCATAAATTTATTAAGATGACAATAAAATATTGACATTTCTAATACACACAAATTCAAATATAAATTATTATAAAATGTTAAATATGTATAATCGCGGCTTTGAATCATTATAATATTAAACGTCTCGAACTGTATAAAAAAGATATAAATTTTTTAAGCATTTAAAATTTGATAAATTTAAATTATATTTTAAAAAAATGTTGGAAATATAATGCACAAAATATTCTTAAGAAATTATTGAATGTATTAACTTGCAAAGTATTCATGAATAAAAATATAGTGTTTTTATTTTAAAATGAAAAAAGATATTAAGAAGATATTATAAATTTAAATTGTAAAATTCAATCTTCTTTGGGGCTAAGCTAATTTTGATTTCATTCAGGCTTGGTGTCAACTCCCTATATTAAGAAGGACTAAAACCCATTCAATCGATTTTCAGAGGTAGTACTTCTCAGTAATGTTGTTAAACAATCGATTTGAACAGATTTTTATAAACTGCTAACTCAATATTTTATTCAGAAAAATATTACGCAAACCTAAGGTTTGACTATTTGTTAGCCAAATCTGGAGAATTAGGCAAAATTCTACCATAAATATTAAGTTAACCTTTTTTTCAAAATCAGTTCAAATTGAGCCATTTAACAATATTACTTTGTTATATTTGATTTTAAAGAAGAAAATGTTCTTTCATTGGTAAATTTTGCGAAGCATCTATAGAATTTTTTAGAAATTATCACCCATGTTTAACCATTTATATCATAGTTTGCATTTTGCAAAGAAGACATCATGAGATACTTTAAATCTTTACAATATAAATCTGCCAAATATTTAATTTTTTCTCTATCAAGATTTGAAATAGATTCGGGAGGATTCTGCGGTAATAATATTAGCAGATTTGTAAGTGATGTCTGATTAATCTAGAATCTTTCATTCATTTGACTTATAAAAGTATCTAAGAGGGATATAAATAGATTTATTTTATATTCTCCAACTCACCATATGAGGTAGACAAATATTAAATTCATAGAGTTCTGCTTTTGACTCAACAATGACATATAATTTATGAAATTTGTCAAGTTTCAGTATAATGCTTTCAGCTATTTACATAGTCTCAATCAATTGATGTCATTTTTTTGAAATATTTTACTTTAGTTTTGTAATGAAAAGGTTTCAAATGATTTGGTGGGAAATTTTAAATGGTATATAAATATAACGCCAAGGAAAATTTGAAAGATATTAATTCATAAAATAAATTAATAGCGTATATTTCTGCTGTAAATAAATGTAAATTGGAATATTATGCGATAAGATGTAGGAATTAGTAATATTTTTGAAAAATATTTTAGGACATCTGGATCCCCCCCCTCTCCGCTACGTACACGCCGCCTACTCATATCAGATTAATCATCAATAACTCTTCTAAATTTTGTCATTCTACATTCCCACTTTCTAATTATCATTATGGTGTTACTGAAAATTTTTTGATAATTTGAACCTTTGAACTATTTTTACAATGCCAAAATCACTCTCTATTTTATTATTATACAATCTGTAATCTCCTGTCAGACTTTCTTTAAGATCCATATATCATTTTATTCTTATATAAAATTATATTAATTTTTCTTTCCTTATTTTTACTAGTTTAAATGCCAATATATGAAAATCTAAATTGCACTTATATTAAAAATATTCTTATATATTAATGAACAATTCGATCATACCTGGATCGAAAGACATAGGCTTTATCAAAAGCTTTGCAGCTAATCCAAAATCACATAACTTTTATAAAATATATTTACAATTATTAGGTGTTATATAATCTGTTTGGGTCTTTTAGTGAAATTGGCTTGGAAAACATAATCACGAAGGACATTATATTTGGCATGATATCGTTTGGAGTAGTATCCTTAGGTGGAACATTGATTGGAATTCTGTTCGGAATATTCACAGGTTGGCTTACTAAGTACAGTATTATTTTTCGAATTTTATAATAAAAGTAATTTTTTATATTTCATTAAGAATTAATATGAATATATAAATAAAAATAAGGTAATGAATTTAAAAATTATATTTTTTATTAATTAAATTTTACGGGGGAAAAGTTAGAACTGAGACAAACATGGATGTATCCGGTTCAATGATAAGGTTGGAAAGCGACCCGTCCTAAAAAATTAAAGAAGGGATGGACGTTTAACTATCACTAGACCTGAGCACATCAAGCCATATTTTATTTAAAAAAAATATTGCCTGTTATCTAAAAAGGTTTAATGTTTTTTGATCCATTTGTATTTTTTTCAAGCATACGTAGTGTTGTTAAACGGCCCGATTTTGGTCAATTTTAAAAATCGGCTTGATTAAGATTTTAGCCAAAATAATACTATGTAAACCTCGAGATTTAGCAAATAGATGTCCAAATATTTCTGCCATCTATGAGCAAATCTGCCTTGCATATACTAAGGCAAAGAAACGGGATAGGTTGAACGCAGTAGGGGAGATTATTGGATATGACAGTAAGGTAAGTAGGCCCCTACACCGAACTATACAAAAAGATTAATATTATTACCTTTTTTAACAATAAGGATTAAGAGTTATAAACACTAAAATGAAACTTTAATCCAATAAAATTATAGATAAATAAATATTATTCTATAAAAAGTGAAATTTGATTTACTTAAATTGTCCTACATAGTCTGACAGGCTCAAATTTATCCTTCACGACAATTAATATTAAAAAAATACTAATTAATCATATCATGGCAATTATCGTGACGGAATTTTATAGCGAAAGTAATATCGCGAAACCAATTCTGCGAATACTTTAGAAATAATACATTAAGGGAAACTTTTATGGCGAACCCGATATAGCAAAATTTTTATCGTGAACACTTTATTGCCAATTTTCTACTGCGAGTGTATTTGCGCGAAGTCATTATGGCGAGCAAATTACCGCGAAACAATGAATATATTGAGATGCATTTATTTAAAGGAAATGAATATTAATACCCTCAAAAGTTCCTTAAGTCATAAACACATGTCATAACATCCTCCCTCCTTTCCCAGATTTACCCTAAAAACATAGATATGAATAACAATGTAAACATTAGAGATCTGCAAAAGTAGGCCCGGCCCGAACGGGCTTCAGTGCGGGTCGGGTCGGGCCGGGCCTTGGAAATTTTTTTAAATATACTTAAATTTATCAGTTTTATAGAATTTTTTATGTAAAATAAAAATATTTTATTTTATTTATAGAACTAGACACAATATAACCTAAGTCTTTTATTTTGAGTAATTACTAAAATTAATTTCTATATTTAAATATAAGTTTGGGCCGGGCCGGTAAATTTTCTTTAAAAAATTTCGGGTTCGGGCTGGGCCGGCAAAACATTTTTAAAAAAATCGGGCCGGGCCTGGCTTAAAATAAGCCCGAATGCAGATCACTAGTAAACCTATCCTTTTATTAGCTTCATTTAATACCCATGTGGAAATATATGTTATAAATATTTTACCCCCCCCCCCCCAATAAGGCTTAGTCTTGAAACAAATTGACTGTAAAATTAAATATTTTTTTAAAATTCGTTTCATTTAACACTCTTATATAAATTTATTTCAAAGTAGGTTTTTACATGCTCCAGCCCCTACCCCCCCCCCCCCCCCTTATCAATGAGCTAGATCAAAGAACTTAGATGGATAATAGCACTCAAAAAATATTTTTATTCTGTTTCATTTATCAATGAGGTAGATCAAAGAACCTAGGTGGATAATAGCACTCAAAAAATATTGTTATTCTGTTTTATTTGCTGTCCTTGTCGGATATTTCTTGTAAAATAAATTTAAATCTCTCCAAACCTTGATAGGAGAGCCTAAATAGAGTGATGGAATTTTAATTACTCAAAATCATTTTATTGGCTTCCACTTGATGCCCCTAGATATTTTTTGGAAATGTTTACCCACCCCTTCATGAATAATGACATAAACCAGCAGATATAGAGTAATATTAATTTTAAAATTCTAATTCATCCTTATGCACTTAAAAATAAAAAAAATAGTGAAAATTTCTGAGCGATATATTATATTTTCTAAGAAATTCAATTTTGAGAAAATAAAAATTCCTACTTAGCAAAATCATCTTTTGGGAATTCAGTGAAAATTATTTAAATTAGTTTTAATTCTGAGTAATTAAAAGGAAAAAAATAATATGTTGAACCAAATTTGTATTGTAACTTACATATTGTCTTAAGCTTCAGAATTAATGCTTGCCGAAGTTTAGCAAACTTTTCGCTGGCTACGTCTTAATATTAGATTCAGATTCCTATCAATTTTTTTAAAATTAATATTTCATATCTCAGTAAACAGAAAAGATAAAAATCGTAAATCATAAAATCAAAAATATTTTGAAATTGGAAAAACCCCTTATCACTCATATGTAATTTATTTTCCGCCATTCAAAAATTGATAAAAACTAATGATTAATGTTATATTTTTTATTTAGCTTTATAACTGTGTTTTTGGATAGTGACTGGCAAAACTGATTGATAAATATATAAATATTAACTACTCATAAGACAATAAATATTGGCCAAACCTAGAATATCGATTTTGCGTGTAAGGATCAAGGCTTAACTAAAGAACTCAATGATCAATATATTAATAAAGCCTGTGTTCTCGCGTTTCTTAATAAGACATTAAGGAAAAACATAGGACAGGATGACAAGAAAAGTTTACACCAATAAAAAATTTTATAAACCAAATCTAAGTTCATTAATCATTCTATAAATTTATTAAGGATAAAAGAAAATTAAAAACCCTGTCATCAATCTTGTACAAATTTAAAAAAAATATTATTCAATTAAATATGATCATAAAAATAAATGTTTTTGACCTCGCCATAATATCTTCACGATATATGTTTCACAAAATTGTTTTCGCTATATTGTATTCGCGATTTGGGTTTCAAGATAATGACTTCGGCATAAAATTTTCGCGATTATTGAATCGTGATAAAAGTTTCGCAATGTATTCGCGATAAGGGTTTCGCTATAAAAAATTAACGATGTTTGTTTCACAATATTGTCTTAATAATATTCGCAAATTTGGATTCGCCATAAAAGTTTCGCTATAGAATCCATTCACGTTAAACGAAATTCGCGATAAAATTTTTGCGAAAATGTGTTTCGCGATAAAAGTATAGCTGAATTGACATGAAACCCTATTTAATAGTTAATCTTTGTGATATAAAACTCACACATCTGATGAAATGGAGCTAAGCTTTGATTTAATAGATTATCTATGGTATCTAAGAATATTTATATAACTTGATAAAAAAATGTTAATTTTCTAATATAGTATTTTAATAAACTGACTTAAAAGTATTTCGTTGCGATATGAGTTAGTGATCTGCATCGGGCCTAATTTTTCAAGCTCGAACCGGCCTGAAATTTTTTTATAAAGTTTTGTCTGGCCCGGCCTGAACCCGAAATATTTTTTAAAAAATTTTGCCGGCCCGGCCTGAATTGATTTAAATATAGAAATTAATTTTTATAATTATTCAAAATAAACGATATATGTTATTTGGCGTCTACTTTCTATAAATAAAATTACATATTTTTATTTTACATAAAAAATTCAACATAAAATTGATAAATTTAGATATATTTTAAAAAATTTCTAAGACCCGACCCGGCCCGAATTTTCTTAAAAAATATTAGGCCCGACCCGGCCCAAAGCCCGTTTGGGCTGGCCTGGTTTGAGCCGGGTACGGGCCGGGCCTACATTTGCAGATCTCTAATATGAGTATATTTAGTGTTTTTAGTCATTTAGTGTGTTCTTTTTAAACATTTATGGGTTTTAACAATTTTATAGTTTTTTTAATTATTAATTAGCCTGATAGAACACTTTATTTTGGAAAAAGTCACCATGTGTTTAAAAAAGGAAACTATGTGACAAAAAAAATTATATATTATTATTTTCTGCTATATTATTAAATTTCAGACTGTAGATTTGATGTGCCCTAGTCCCCCTTAATTCTGAAATCTCAAGTCTGATACCTCTACACCCCTCCCCCAGGTTATGACTGCCCCCTTCCCTTATATTCATAATAACTTTGTATCTCCTCCTGCCCCCCCCCCCTAAATTTATTTTAGCAATAGAAAGAAAATTCCTATTATAAAAATTAGCAATAAGAAAAATCTAAATTACAATTAGCAAAAACAGGAAATCAAAATTAATACATGCTTCCAACCCTCTTTCATCCCTATTATATTTCAATGACGAACTTGCGTCATACTTTTCCTTCTATTCCCCCCCCCTCCCCCCGTAGTAGAAGTGCCTCTGTTAGAGGTCTCAGTTAAATGTAATATTAAATATTTTATTCTCTAAAAAACATAAAGATACACCCACAAAATCCGAATTATAGAACCCCTCTTCGTTTTCTTGTTAGCCTACTTGTCGTATATCGTAGCCGATATGTTTACTCTTTCAGGAATATTAGCGTAGGCTTTCCTTCGTTTACATTATTTAAAAAAACAATTAAGATGTGAATAAATTTATCAAATAATAAATATCGCTTGTCCTCAGATGATCAATGCTGTTTTAACTCTACTTTAAAAATGTAGCGCGCTGTGGCTAACTACCCCCATTCAACAAAAAAAAATATTATCATGAAATATTTTTTTAGGAGCTGACAAATAAAATATTGTCCAATTATATATTTTTTTAATAATCATAAAAAATCTTTTAAAATTTAAAATAAATATCCATTCTATACAAAATAAAATATTTTCATAATATAATATAAAACTAATTATATATAATTTTACTTAGTCAATTATGTATTAGCTTATTGTCAAAGTTTTTATCTAACAAAGAACATCTTTTTTCCAAAAAAAACATTTGTACTAGACTCTCAGTAGGGGAACTGGATGGGATAAAATTATATTTTATAAAAAGGCGTAAAGAAGGAGCTCCTTAAATATTGGTGTTTGATATTGATAATCTTAAAAAATTAGTTATATAATAAATATATTTATTATTTATGATCATCACCATCGGAAACATCAACTAAAAATTTATAATGTGAGTTATTCTCATTTTGTCAGGTTATCTTTTTTAAATGTGGAATCTGATGATGATGAAACGAATTTAATTTCTAAAATAAAATCCCCCTCTTAGTTTGCTTTAAACATAATATATAAATTTTACAACTTACAGGGTTTCCCATTCAAAAAAGGAAAACTTTCAATCATAAAAGAAAATGTCCGATCAAAAGAGGAAAAGGTTCAATCAAGAAAGGAAAAGGTTCGATCAAAAAAGGAAAATTCCCATTCAAAAAAGGAAAATCGCTATTTTTTAAATTTTTCTTATATTTTTATTTATTTCTATTATTCCTTCTTATTTTATTTTTAACTTTTTGCGATTTATTTACTTTATTTTTCTTACTATCTTTTCTCAATTTATTTTACTTCTCATTTTTGATAATTTTATTTTAAAAAAATAATTTATAAATTTTCCCTGTTAATTTTCTTTACTTCTCTACACCATTTTTTTAAAAACAATTCTTTCCTTTTTATTACGTGATACGTGATATTAAGCGCACTAGCCCTAAAACGTCATATATATCAGAGATATAATATATAAATAAAATAGAGCAACGCTTGGTTCTCTCATTAAAAGCCCATCTAACTGTGATAAAGATGGGAAATAATTCAATAATTAAGAGGACCATCCACGTTTTTTGGGCAGGCCGCAGTTATCTGTGCACGCAAGAGGCAAAGCCCCTACTTAAACGCCCATGAAAAATAAAAGGAGAGGTAAAAAGCCCATGCCCGATTAAATAAGATTTGATTATGGAAGGGTAATATTGGCTATATTAATTTTATTTAATTAGTATTGAGAGAAACCTGAAGTAAGTGTAAATAGATAATATAGACTCGGCTTAAATGAATACAATAGCATAATATTATGATAATATTTTAAATAAGGTTTCAAAGACTTACGTTGAGCAAAATAAAATAGAATAATCATCTAGATGAGTGTAAAATGTTAGGTTTAGATATACAAAGGAAACATTAAAAGAACGGGCTATTATTATAAGGGAGATTAATGGTTTATAAGGTAATTAAATTTTTATTCAAGTAATTCATTTTTAGAGCCTTTGGTATTGTTTAGAAGGGAGAATTGTGTTAGGCTAATATTCATATTTAAAATATCCATTAGAGTTTTGTTAAACCAGTACGTTTTATATTTGCAGTAACTTTTGTTTTTATAAATTGGGAGCCAGCTGAGGGCTTCATAGGCTAAGTTGATTTCTGCACAGAATATGTGCGAACAACTGTACTCTTTTTTTTCAGTTACACTGCTACTGAAGTATGTTTGGATAAATTCCATAAACTAACATTTGAAATAACTCTGGGATGTGTATAGCCATTAATAAGTCTCAGACATCTGTTAACAAAAACCTGAAGTTTTTTAATCTGTGTTTTGTTAACATCCCACGTATCACTTCCATATAAAAGGATGAGTCTACTTTTAACCGATATTTTACTAGTCATCCATAATTTAAGATACTGATTTTGCATGCTTTAATCTCATTTCTACCTCGTTCTTTATATGACCTTTATTATCCAAATTTACCCCAAGGTTTTTGAATTTCTTGATCAATCTAATCCCCAACATTTCAATGGTGTGAATTGGACTTATCTCTGCCCATGGAGAGGGCATAATGACTGTTTTATTCTAGTTGATCATGAGCTCATTTCTCCACTATATGCTTTGAGTATATCTAGGATATAAGAGGCTTCTTCCATCTCTTAGGGATAATTTCTATATCGTCAGCCTAGGAAATTATGCGGTGTTTCAAGTTGAGGTTATCATGACAGAATAAACTTAATAAAAACGTTCCAGCGTATCTGCAATTATTTTATTCATGATTATATTGAATAAAATCGGTGATAGGACACACCTTTGTTTAACTCCTTTTCGTACCATAAAGGAAGGAGATTGAACGTTCTCCACTTTAAAAGTAGACAATAGAAAGCCCTAATGGTTACTATGGATTTTTACTATATTCAGGTCCACACCACTGTCCGTTAAGATTTTCCAGAGAACTTCATGTTTAATACAATCAAATGCCTTCCTAAAATCTACGAAGATGAACAATAGAGGTAGTTTATATCTGAAATTTTTCTGTAGGGTTATATCTAAAATAGGCTACAAGATATCCCTGCCAGGTCTAGAAGCGCATCACATATTGTTGGATAGTAGGTGACTTGTAGATATTAGTATTCGTTTTTTAAAAGTACCATGAAGACTTTTGATGCAATGGAAGTCAGTGCGATAGCTCTATAATCGTCGAAAGTAAATGGATATGGAATCTTCGGGAAATTACAGATATAGGATTAATTCCAATCTTTTGGGGTAATACCAGAAACCCAGATTTTATTAAAAACTATTAGTAGGAAGATTGACATATAGTTCGGATAGATTTTTAGATGTTAGGCTCTGATTCTAATCCAGCAGCTTTGTTATTTCTTAACTTAACTTTAGAATATCTTTCTTAATCTCCAATGTTGTAAAATTTGAATTGGAGAGAGTTTGGTCGCACCTCATAGATGGTACCAGAGGTTCGGAGTTGAACATAGTAGAATAGTAGTCCAGCCACATTATCTGTTCCTTTGGGTCGCATTTATAATATTATTTACTTTAAGTTTTGGGAGACATTTAAAATTCGAAGATTGCAGAAGATCTTTAATTTCTTATATGCGTCATATAGTTTATTGCATTTCATATCGGCTTCAATCTCATTGGCCTTATCAAATATACATACTTCCTTCTCTCCGATCTTAGGAGCCTTTTTTCATCATACATAATAATATTTTGACTTTTTATGATCTCCTTATATTTTTATCTTTTACATATATTTTTAACTTTTTCAATCTCTTTAAGTCATTTTTAATTTTTATTTTATCTTTTCTCAATTTTTTTTTCTTTTCAGTTTTGATAATTCTTTTTTGTAATTATTTTTAATTTTCCAGCAATTCTAATTAAATATTTTGGTATGTAAAAATTTCCAATAAAAAAATTGTCTGCCAATGAGTAATAAAAATTAGGTTGAAAATTAAAAAGAATTTTCAAAAATGAGAAGAAAAAAATTGTGAAAATATCAAAAAAATAAAGATTAAAAATGACTTAGCGATTGAAAAGGTTAGAAATATAGTAAAAGATAAAAATATAAGGAGAAAAAATCATAAAAAGACAAAATATTGTTATCTATGATGGAAAAAAATACAAGAATTGTTAAAAAATGGTGTAGAGAAGTAAAAAAAAATAACAGGGAAAATTTATAAATTATTTTTAAAAAGACAAAAGAATTATCAAAAATGAGAAGAAAAATAAAGTAAAGAAATCGGAAAAAGTTAGAAATAAAATAAGAAGGAAAAATAAAAATTTAAGAAAATTGACAAGAAAAAGAATTTATAAATTTTTTAAAAAATAACGATTTTCCTTTTTAAATAGGAATTTTCCTTTTTTGTTTGACACTTTTCTTTTCCTTTTGGGAATTTTCCTTTATTGATTGACACTTTTATTTCTTTGATTGGACCTTTTCTTTTTTTGTTTGACACTTTATCTTTTTTGATTGAACCATTTCCTTTTTTATTTGACATTTTTCCTTTTTGATCGGACTTTTCTCTAAGTCTTTTGGACTTATCAGCTCCCCCTTATATTGAACCTTTTCCATTTTTGATTGACACTTTTCCTTTTTGATCGGACCTTTTCCTTTTTTGATTGAACCTATTCTTTTTATGATTGACCCTTTTCCTTTATTGATCGAATTTTTCCTTTTATGATTGAAACTTTTCCTTTTTTTAATCGGAAACCCTGTATTTAAGATTATTATGAATATGATATGATCATATAGATTTTTAATTAAATAAATGCATAAAAGGTATGAATAAATTGAATTTTTAAAATATGTGCATTTTATTTAATGAAATAAATAATAAATTAAAAATTTATTCATCATTTAAAATATTAATTAATATTTTTAAAAAGCTAAAATAAGTAGAATATTTTTGCATGTCTACTCGAAAAAAAAATGTTGACAGCTACTTTTTATAAAAAGTAGCATTGTTGCCTGCTATTCAACAAATTTAGCGCTGCTACTATAGGGTTACTTCCAAGATCCACATTAACAGCATTCTTTCATACTTAGAAAAATTAGGACGCTATATTAACTTAAATATGAACCCGACTTTAAATAATTAGTAAAAAAAATTATTATAATTTCTCTATTTTCAAAGAATTGTATTTTGTGGCTTAATAATGCGACCCTTTGTTGAAGCGAACATAAGCTTAAAGTCTAATATAACGGTGAAATACACTATGAAGACTCTGAGCAGTATTTGCGAGAGCATAATATTCTTGTTCTTAGGTTTGTCTGCTGTCGTTGATGTTCACGTTTGGAACATTGCCTTTACTTCTTTTACGCTGTTCTTCTGCTTGATATTCCGGGCTATAGGTAAATGTTTATAATTAAATAATATTCTCATTATAATTTAATATTTTATAATAAACAAAATGAAATTATTTATATCTATTATAAAGTATAATTATTTTAATAAATTTATATGGTATATATCATAAGAAATAAAATATAAAAAAGTCTATCAAACAAAAATTAACTTTGTGCTTTCTAATTTTCAAAACAATCGATAGGTCTCTGATTTAGTCAATAAAGTTATGGTAATTATTGTATTAGCTATTGTTGAATGGGTTTTTTATATAGTAAGGTTGGTTTATTAGAAAAAAACTGCTGGCTACTAGGGTTGAATTTATTTAATAAATTTATCAATGTCCATAGCTTTATATCGTCGGATCTCTCAATATCTATTCTTAATTAAATATAAAATGGGTTTTACCTTTATTTTATCATTGATTAAAATCTGCATAAAAAATATTTAGAAATTTCTGTCCCAATCTATACTTTATTTATTATTTTTCTGCCATTACGACTTGAGTTTTAATGGTTTAATTGCTGAAGCCCGGCTGTACGATGAAGATAAAATTTTTAATAACTCTGATGGGAGTGTTTAGGCATAAATGTTTAATTTAACATTTTCTATCGAGTTATTAATAGCAACATTTTAAAAAAATTTTAAGCTTAAATAAATCTCTTAGGTTCTCCGTTTATTCAGGATGCTCTGTTTTGGATAATATCAATATGTTTTATAGATTTATAAATAAAGATAGTATTTTATGAATTTAATCTCACTAAATAATTTCCATGGATAACAAAAATCACAATGGATTTACTGTTATAATAAATAAAACAAATCTACTACATAGAATTATAGATTAAAACTCAGAATAAAAAATTACCAATTCTGTAAAAATTTAATATAACTATACTGATTTTGTTAAATTCAATAAAGAGAATAAAAATGGGAGTTAAATAAGCATTATTACACTGGCGAACGGCCCTCGAAATAATTTCTATAATTTGAAAATTTTAATTTACTTCCTGTTCTTCATTTTTGAAATCATTTTCCAAAAGATATTTGGATGCACATGACTTTTACCTACTTCATTTTTTCATGTAGACACTGCATTATATTCTCTATTTGTGAATAGAAGTGTCGGTTTGTATTATTCTATTAATAATTCAGTGTTTATAGTTGCCTATGCTAAGGTCCATACATATATGTATGAACCCACCTTGTTATTGCTTCTTTCGAGGGATATAATTTATTTATTTTTATTATTTTTTTAAATTTTAAAAATAAATTCACAAAATAAATAAATGCGTCTGAAAATAAAAAGATGTCTAAAACATAATTCTAGAAAATTTTATAAATTTCAAAAATTTAACATACCATATCTTTAAAATTTTATAATTTAAGAAAGTTTTAAAACTTCTCGAATTTTTTTAAAATGATTTTGGACACAACTTAAATTATACCATTTATTAGAAATTCATTCATTCATTCCAGGTGAAATTTTTGTAAAATTTTAACAAGCCGGAACTGTAGAAAATTTTTAACATGCCGGGCAAATTTTTTAAAAATTATTATGAACCGAATCGCTAACTGGTTGGGCAACTTGAGCAAAATCTCTAATATATAAATACTATTTTTCAGAGACCTGGAAGTTCAACCCTAAGCCGACAATATTTTTTTGATTGTACCCGGGCGGCTGGACCTAAAAATTTTATTTTAAAATACCCTATTTATTCACTTATCATATTTCACATTTCCATTTTTTCGATTCTTAGAAAAATTTATAGTTATATCTTCCTTTTCTCTGTCCCAAATTTAGGCAATTACATATTTTGACGGGGGGATAGCACAAAATGACTGACACTTATATAAATATTTTAAATTACAAGAGGAACAAGAAATGAGGGAAATTACCATTGACTAGTCGAATCGAAAGTGTGGTAATTCAAACTCATTTATTTTACGACAAATGAGGAAATAAAATAATTTGAAAAGTTATATATATGGATTTCATATTCGCTGTAAAACGATCTATAAAATTCCGGAATATAAAAACATTTTTAAATAACTTGACCGTATAAAAAATCGATATACCCTGGCAGAATTGGTTAATGATAGGTATTACCTTAAGGTAGTGCCTAACAAATTTGTATTATGTTTATTTTTCTTTTGGATAGGTCCTGCCAAATTTATTTTTAATATATATTTGAAAAATCGCGGTTTTCGGAAAGCGTCTTTGGCCTAGTCGGCAAGAGTGTCGATTACAAATCCCATGATTTTTAAATAAATCGGGGGAATTTTTTTTAAAATCCAGGTCGGGGGTGGGAGGAGGGGGGAAAATAATTTTTTAAAATAAATCCTAACCTGGCTGTGCAAATGATATATTTGCATGTAACTGCTATTTTCTAAAAAAATATATAACATATCCCTCGAAAGAAGCAATTTGATATCATTTAACAAAACGGCCTTTTCCATATCCTTCTTTTAAAGAAAGAGAGAATGAGTTGCTAGTGGTAACTTTATGATAATGTTAAATTATGGTTCATCTCGTGCCTAACCGTCTTATTCTTAATATTGCTTATGTTAACCCTTAGTTAGTGAAGAGGGCAAGGAGGTATTTCCCTACCTTCAGAAATTAGCATGTCTTAAGTATTATTTTAATTAACCCTAACCCCTACATAAACTCCAACCCCTCATACTCAAAACTATACAATATAACTATAAACTATAATTTGAAAGAAAAATAAGTAAAAATTAATAATTTTTTAAAATATTGACTATAAAATTTTTTTAGAAGATAAACATTTTTATATTAAAAAATGACAAATCTAACATAGCCAAGGGTCTACAATATGTGGGCCTAAACCATCAATAAAATATATGGGAAAACCCAAGATTATGCCTCCTCGTTCTAAAAAAAAGGGTTCGGGTTTGAGTTTGAGTTCAATTAAAAATCCCCAAACCAAATTCGAGTTCAGGATTCCAAGAATTAAAATAATAAATTTATCAGTTTTTCTTTTTTTTAAATTATATTTAGCATTCACCGTAAGATTAATTTATCATCAAAATTATAATTAGAATAATACAACACATTTAAAAAAATAATTTTATATATTGCATTAGTGTTTTAAAATTTTATTAAACGAATTTTTATATTTCTTAATATAATCATTGAGAGAATAACATTCCTAAATTTTTAAAAAGGGTTCGGGTTTGTGTTCGAATTCAGTAAAATCTAGAGGGCTCGAAGGATACTGGTTTGGGTTCGAGTTTTAACCTTGAAAAATCACGCACCCCCTTTAGCAAAATCTTGGCAGTTCCTTTCGTTGAACCTTTTGATCTCGTAGATTATATATCCCTTTGCTCTTTAAATAATTCTTCCGTGTGAGATATGCTCAAAGCGGAAATAGGATACATATTTCTACTGGCATGATAAATTACTTTTCTCCCAAAACCTGCAGGAGCGTCATCACCTCCTTAGATTGTCTGTCCCTATATCGGTGTCCAACTATAGTTTTTTCATTCTGCATTCTGTTTTTGATCAGAAATATTTTGCCATAACATAACTATTTATCAAAAGTAGTGTTGTTAATCGGCTTAGCCGAGTCGGCGCGAACAGAGCTCACCCAAATTTTGGGTCGTTTTTTTCGACTCTAACTCAAAGTTTTGGTCGTTTTTTACGACTTGGACCCGAGTTCAAGCCGAAAAAAACGACTTCGACCCAAAATATGGGTCGTTTTTTTCGACTCCGACCCAAGTCCAAGCCGAAAAAAACGACCTCGACCCAAAATATGGGTCGTTTTTTACGACTCCGACTCAAAATTTGGGTTGTATTTTTCGACTTAAACTTGAAATTTGGGTCGTATTTTTCGACTCAAACTTGAAGTTTGGGTCATATTTTTCAACTCAAACTTGAAATTTGGGTCGTATTTTTCGACTCAAACTTGAAGTTTAGATCGTATTTTTCGACTCCAACTCAAAGTTTGGGTCGTTTTTCTGACTCAGACTCAAACATCGGGTCGTTTTATTCAATCCGACCCAAAATATGGATCTTTTTTTTTAAAGACGACTTAAAGTTAGGGTTGCTTTTTTCACCCCTAACCCAATATCTAGATCATTTTTTTCGACCAAAAGTCAAATAACATTTAGTATATATTAATATTATCGGCGGGAAAGTTACTTAAAGCTTCTTTAAATTATAATATTCATCATAGTTATATTTTAAAATTTTTAAGTGAAGATGTACCATAGAAAAGTGCCATTTGTCATGATGGTTATTTTTGAACTTTTTTAAATGAAATAGATAAAAATATATATTGTAGACATGTTAAATCAAAATTTCAGTGATGATGTACCATAGATAAGTGGTAATTGTCATAATCGCTATTTTTGAACTTTTTTGAGTTTTTTTAAAGCAAATTGCTAAAAATATATATTCTAAACATGTTAAATTAAAAATTCAGTGAGGATGTATCATAGATAGGTGACAATTGTCATAATCGCTATCTTTGAACTTTTTCAAATTTTTATAAAGGAAATATCTAAAAATATATATTCTAAACATGTTAAATTAAAAATTCAGTGAGGATGTATCATAGATAGGTGACAATTGTCATAATCGCTATTTTTGAACTTTTTCAAATTTTTTTAAAGGAAATAGCTAAAAATATATATTCTAAACATGTTAAATTAAAAATTCAGTGAGGATGTATCATAGATAGGTGACAATTGTCATAATCGCTATTTTTAAACTTTTTCAAATTTTTTTAAAGGAAATATCTAAAAATATATATTCTAAACATGTTAAATTAAAAATTCAGTGAGGATATATCATAGATAGGTGACAATTGTCATAATCGTTATTTTTGAACTTTTTTTAATTTTTTTAATACAAATAGCTAAAAATATATATTCTAAACATGTTAAATTAAAAATTCAGTGAGGATGTATCATATTTAGGTGACAATTGTCATAATCGCTATTTTTATTTTTAGATATTTCCTTTAAAAAAATTTGAAAAAATTCAAAAATAGCGATTATGACAATTGTCACCTATCTAAGTTACATCCTCACTGAATTTTTAATTTAACATGTTTAGAATATATATTTTTAGATATTTCCTTTAAAAAAATTTGAAAAATCAAAAATAGCGATTATGACAATTGCCACCTATCTATGATACATCCTCACTGAATTTTTAATTTAACATGTTTAGAATACATATTTTTAGCTATTTCCTTTAAAAAAATTTGAAAAAGTTCAAAAATAGCGATTATGACAATTGTCATCTATCTATGATACATCCTCACTGAATTTTTAATTTAACATGTTTAGAATACATATTTTTAGCTATTTCCTTTAAAAAATTTGAAAAAGTTCAAAAATAGCGATTATGACAATTGTCACCTATCTATGATACATCCTCACTGAATTTTTAATTTAACATGTTTAGAATATATATTTTTAGCTATTTCCTTTAAAAAAATTTGAAAAAGTTCAAAAATAGCGATTATGACAATTGTCACCTATCTATGATACATCCTCACTGAATTTTTAATTTAACATGTTTAGAATATATATTTTTAGATATTTCCTTTAAAAAAATTTGAAAAAGTTTAAAAATAGCGATTATGACAATTGTCACCTATCTATGATACATCCTCACTGAATTTTTAATTTAACATGTTTAGAATATATATTTTTAGCTATTTCCTTTAAAAAAATTTGAAAAAGTTCAAAAATAGCGATTATGACAATTGTCACCTATCTATGAAACATCCTCTCTGAATTTTTAATTTAACATGTTTAGAATATATATTTTTAGCTATTTCCTTTAAAAAAAATTGAAAAAGTTCAAAAATAGCGATTATGACAATTGTCACCTATCTATGATACATCCTCACTGAATTTTTAATCTAACATGTTAAGAATATATATTTTTAGATATTTCCTTTAAAAAAATTTGAAAAAGTTCAAAAATAGCGATTATGACAATTGTCACCTATCTATGATACATCCTCACTGAATTTTTAATTTAACATGTTTAGAATATATAATTTTAGCAATTTGCTTTAATAAAACTCAAAAAAGTTCAAAAATAGCGATTATGACATTTACCACTTATCTATGGTACATCATCACTGAAATTTTGATTTAACATGTCTACAATATATATTTTTATCTATTTCATTTAAAAAAGTTCAAAAATAACCATCATGACAAATGGCACTTTTCTATGTTACACCTTCACTTAAAAATTTTAAAATATAACTATGATGAATAGTTAATCAGCGCATTATAATTTAAAGAAGCTTTAAGTAACTTTCCCGCCTATAATATTAATATATACTAAATGTTATTTGACTTTTGGTCGAAAAAAATGATCTAGATATTGGTAGGGGTGAAAAAAAGCAACCCTAACTTTAAGTCGTCTTTAAAAAAAAGATCCATATTTTGGGTCGGATTGAATAAAACGACCCGATGTTTGAGTCTGAGTCAGAAAAACGACCCAAACTTTGAGTTGGAGTCGAAAAATACGATCTAAACTTCAAGTTTGAGTCGAAAAATACGACCCAAACTTCAAGTTTGAGTCGAAAAATATGACCCAAACTTCAAGTTTGAGTCGAAAAATACGACCCAAATTTCAAGTTTGAGTCGAAAAATACCACCCAAATTTTGAGTCGGAGTCGTAAGAAACGACCCATATTTTGGGTCGAGGTCGTTTTTTTCGGCTTGGACTTGGGTCGAAGTCGAAAAAAACGACCCATATTTTGGGTCGAAGTCGTTTTTTTCGGCTTGAACTCGGGTCGAAGTCGAAAAAAACGACCCAAACATTGAGTCGGAGTCGAATAAAACGACCCGAGCTTTGGGTCGGGGTCGCGACTTGCGGCGTTTTAACAACTCAAAAGCTTAATTACCAACATTAGTAAATTGCCCTTTGTGTAGTAAAATTTATTTTTTTGCCAAAATCACACATTTTATCCAGATTTCTAAAATTTTAAATCAAATTTATTACACTCTTTTTGTTGTCTTGTACTGATTTAAGAAATTCTAACTCTACTATTGCCTCGTATCTCATTTTAATTGACTGATTAGTTAAGAATTTATTATTTTATTTTATTTTCAAATATAAATATCAATATATTGGCATTAGAGTATATCGAAAATATTGGTAATGCCACATAATAAATATATGAGTTGACACAATAGGAATAATTTATTTTAAATCCCTATACAGCATGGCAATTTTTATTATCAATGTAGTAATATTTAAGTATTAGATAAGATTGTTCATCATAAATAGTAATAAAAAGAATATAGAATATAACTACATTTATAAAATAAAACGTCAGGTATATATATATATTCAGCAGATTTCACATCCCATAAAACTTATTTAGTTAAAATATTATGCAAATAATTGTTAATATGTCTCATTAATGGGTTATTTTATTTTAAAATGAATTGACTAGGTATACTACTTCTTATACCCCTGATTAATAGATACAGATTAGTTAAATTGAACAAAGTCGACATTTTTATACTGACCTATGGAGGATTACGAGGCGCTATTTCATTTTCTTTAGCCCTTCTCTTAAGTGAAAGTGTTGTAGGGCAGTATAACAAAAGAATGTTTGTAACCACAACAATGACAGTGGTCATTTTCACTTCATTCTTTCAAGTATTCCATTTGGCAAAGTATCTTTAAATATTTATTATATTAATGTTTATTTAAATATAACTTTTATCATTTTTGATGGCGTTTTTAATTCAAACACTTCTATCTTTAAATATAAAGGTTATATTTTATTTATATTACATTTATTCATATAACTTTTCAAACATTGTTATTAAAGATCCAGACCTCTGATCCCCCCTCCCTCCCCCTATTTTCCCTAAAGTAATGATACGAATTCCCTTGATGACTAAAATATAAAATTATATCTATTGTAAAAATGGATACTGACTATGTATGTTGTTAAATGAAGGTATACCCCTTAATTTACCCCCCTAAATGTCTATAACGCAATTGTGTCAGAGGTCCTTGATATGTACTTAAAATTTTTGGGTAGGGGACAAATAACTGCATAATATTTTTGGTGCCGAAAAGATTTTGTGAAATATTTTTACAGGATATTGCTCGATAAATTTTTATAAAACTTATAGAATAATAGAATAGTGCAAGTTTATGGTAATTTGGCACACAAAATTAATACGGGATGGGCCGGATTGATTTCTAATTGCGCATTATTATTAATACTAAATGCTTTTTACTAATTCCGATTTCGCCAACTCTATATTAGTGAAGTGATAACATGATTAATTTTTTATTTATTTTATTTATACAAGGGATTAACAATAAGACCATTGTTAGAATTTTTAAGCGTGAAAAAGGCCCAGGATAAAGATAAAAACATGGGCACAATACTGTTTGCCAGAGTAAGTAATATTACTGAAATTCAATTTATTCTTCCCAAAAATTTATAATTAAAATTCCATATTGTATATTTTATTATTTTTTAAAAACATTATTTTAGTGCATAGATCACCTATTAGCCGGGGTTGAAGATATCCTAGGTAATCAAGGCAAGAATCGCTTAAGGGAAAAGTTTTCATAAAATATATTTCTTCATTATTATATATATTTTACATTTTAATATGTTAACCATCATATCCAATAAACCGAACAAAAAACCGTATTGAGCGGTTATATTGTCATAACCAAACAGTTGTAATAAAATTTTCCAAAGAAAGAATGAAACAGTTAGATTCTTTGAAACCCTTTTAACTCGGTTAATAACGGTTTTTAAAAATATTAACTTATTTTAATAAATGATTGGAATATTCAAAAAATAAATAGTAAAGATTTATTTTTTATTACATTACTTATAATTTGTAATTTCTTATTCATATTTTATAATATAATAAAGAAATTCAACTTATTTTCTACTTTTTTATTTGTTTGAATATTTTAAAAATATTTAAAAAAAATATATATTATGATTAATTTAAATCAAAACCAATGACATTAATATAGTTTAGACTAGCTATTCAGCTTTATCGTTAAATTGAAAGCTATGGTTGCTATGCAGAAAATTATTTATGTCTTAAATATTTGATAGGTTTATTAGTGATCTGCATCAGGTCTAATTTTTCAAACCCAGCCCTGCCCAATTATTTTTTAAATATTAGTTCAGCCCGGCCTGATCCCAAATAAATTGTTTTTATTTATCCAAAAAGTCCGCCCGTAGGTAAAAATATATTTGCCCCCCCCCCCTCCCGAATTTATTAAATAATAGAAAAATTTAATTTTTTTTAAATTATTTTTTTTACGGTTAAAATTTTATTTTATTATGAATACTAATATAAAATATTTAAAAAATAATATATCTAAAAGAATGTAAGAACATATTTAAAAACAATATAAATTATAATATAAAAAAAGGGAGAAATTTAAAAATGATAAGTTAAATATCGTCTGGCCTAGATCCAAGGATGGAAATAAAATTAGATCTACATCTCTCGAGTTTTTGGTCTAAGGTATAAATTTTCTTTGGGATCTATTGTGATTATTATTAATTTTTAAGAATAAAAATATACGCTTTCTAATTGCCAATATTTGTTGCGTTTGGATAATTATGCAGCTTTATGGTATCAAAGATTGCCCTTTCAACCAAGGCATGAGAGTGACATCGTATGGTCCTTTATTCTCAGAAATATTTAGTCCAACTCTTTCTAAAGTGGATGAAATGTTAGCTGATAATAGTGTCTTGTGAATTAGGTAGTTAATTGCTCGAAAGCAAGAGTGCTTGCCCTTAGAAAATTTACTGTCAACCAAGATGTTGCAACTAGTGCATGAGTGAGGAGCGACTAATTTAGTTAAAATATTGGCACTTGTTTCCTTCAAAATTTTAAAATATATTTATTTATTTCACAAAAATGAATGATATTATATTTAAAAATTTAAGCCTGCCCCTACAGCCCGATCCGATTTTTTTTTTAAAAATATCCGGACCGGGCTATTCAGATTTCTAAGGTGTATATCGAAAAATAATTGAAGTAAAAATACATGTATAAAATTATAGAAATAACTCGAAAATTAATTTAAAAAGCAAGAAATAATAAAATATTTGTTAGTATATCTATTATTGCGAATAATGCAATGACATATCGGACTTGGATGATGGTGAGAGTTAGCATTTAAACATAAATTTTATTGATTTCTAATTCAACATTATATATTTGAATGAATAGAATTTAGATGTTGATAAAATTTATTTTAATTATCATGTGGCCAATTATTTAGAAACAGTATAATAACAGTATTTAACCCTAATCAAAATTCAGCATTCCCCCCCCCCTCATCATATCTTAAACAAAGAGGATTGTCTAAAATCACCGGGTGTATATCTTATACTATGTAATTCATGCGTTAAAGCAAATATGGGCCGGGCCATGGCAAATATAAGTGGTTTACTTTATAAAAAATTATTATGGACTGAGCCGGACAACTTGTACAAAATACATTATATGGGCCGGGTAAAAATAATTTAAGGCAAGGCTGGGTCAAAAAAATTGATAAAAATTTTTAAGTGTCTGTTCGAACTGGGCCAGCCCATGACGACTTCTAACTTCAATATTAGATAAGGTATACTTAATTAAATCATGCTTATTTTATTCTTCTAACTTACGGTCAACAGTTTCAAATTTTAAGAAAATATATTTTATACTTTTTTGGAAAGAGTTTCATAATGAGAAACGTCGTGGGGCAATAATTCTAGTAGCCATATCCCAAGTCAAAAGGACTACTCTGCTGGGGCTAATTTGAGCTCTCTTTATTTAATATTTAATAAGCATAAAAAATATATTTATTTTAATTTCAAACAATCACTCATATAAATTTTTTTGGCATAAAATTAAAATTTTTTTATATAACCGCTTATATAAATTATCATGATTCTATGTTTTATTTGTTTTAATTACAGGATAGAGCTATTCCAATACAAATATCTGCAACCATACTTAGTGAAAAAAGCGTCTTCGAGGGAGGACAATCTTGTACACATTTGTAAAAAACTGAACAAAGACGAAACTAATGAATTGTTAAAACAATACCATGGAGATATAAATGCACTCAAACAAGCAATTTCCAATTATTATACAATAATAATAATAAATACTTTATAGATATATGTTATAATTTAAAACGATAATTTTTTATTCTTATATTTAGGGTCTCACCATATGTCATCTAGTGGATTTTTTGCGTGCCAAAAAGGAATCTACCAAGGACAAAAATATGAAAAACACATTGCTAGAAAGAGTAAATCTTTTTGTTGATTTTCCTTAAGGGGGACTTTTAGTGTCATTTTCCCATAAATCTTATTGAAGGGCTTTTAGTCCTCTTTTTGTGGGCATTGGTGTCACATCTTTTTAAAAATACTTTGATTTTACATATATTTTAAAAAAATGTTAAATTTCAATGATAGTCACCATTTAATTAAGTTATGAACTTATATCCATATTATTTCATCAAATTATCTTTTACAATTGCTATTTTATTTATTTTTGGATAAATTTTATTTTTTTATGATAATAATGAAGCTTTGAAAATTTATTTTGTTACTCCGATGACGAATATATAATTCTATATTTTTATCTATTTAAATAGGGTTTTGAATATCTCTTGGCAGAAATCGAAGATTTCATCGGTCATAAAGGAAATCAAATATCGGATCCTACGTAAATTTCTTTAAAAAAGATCATGATCTAAAATCAATTATTTTGCCTCATGCATCGAACTTAAATTAAAATGAAAATTTCTAAGACTAAATCCACATAAGAACAAAATAAAAATAACATTTTTTACCCTCAAAAACAATATAAATTAAATCTAGAAACATTACAAGATTGAACTAATCCTCTCAAAACAAAACCAAGAAATAGCTATTTTTGTCATAATTAAATTACCATTATAAATATAAAAAAGTATACCCGATTGATATAATTAATAGTGGATGTTCAAGTTCATCGACTTATATATAAATATTAATTTCGATGGAACTTTGAAATAAAAATTAAAACGTAACAGTATCAGGTTAATTAATAATCGCGAATATCATTTATTGAGAAGGAATTTTAGGGCGAAGGTCATATCGCATAACAATTCCGATAAACATTTACAGCGAAAATAACGCAAACTCATCATCGCATATATATCGCGAAGCCTAAAACCGCAAACACTTTGGCGAATACATTTAAGCGAAACTTTTAATGCGAACTCATTATAGCGAAACTTTTACAAATATATTTAAGTGAAGTCATTATCGCGAAATTAAATAATAATTTACCCATATAAGTACTTAATTCGAGGGCATTTCATCATTTATTGTCTATTAAGTATTCAAGAGTTGGCTTAATGTGACCTCCCCAATAATACCTCCCACCCCCCTTCTTTTAACATAAATTTTGATAAAATTTAAAAATACGCTTTGTACTCTTAAAAATAAATTTTATCAAAGATTATGAAATAACATTATAAAATGCTTAGAATTTTTTTTTTACTTGTGATTAAAACATCGAAATTTAAGAATTTTTACCGATTTTGTAAGTTTTAAAAAAAATCATAGATGATTTTGTTAAAAAATTTATATTATCTCAGAATTTTTACCGATTTTGTAAGTTTTAAAAAAAATCATAGATGATTTTGTTAAAAAATTTATATTGTCTCAGAATTTTTTCATTGAATTATCCGAGTTAATTTTTATAAATGTTTCTTAATTATTATATATATAAATGTGAATCTCATTTATTTGAATTTTTTATTTCTCAAATAAATCATTGTTCCCTTTGGGCAATTTTTTTCAAAATATTTATTTCAATTATATAAACCTAAAATGTAAATTATATATTGTCGGTCTAGAATTGGAGTGCCCCACTTGCAAAATTGTAGGAACTATTTTATAGTTTAGATTCAAATATCATAAAAACTTATAGATTCATATAAGTAAAAAATTATTGAGGGGCAATTCATAACACTACCATCAAATGATAGCCTGGAAATTTTTTTGAGAGGAATATATATATATCTGACAAAGTAAAAATCAGGTGAAGCAAATTAAAAACTTTATGAATTATTTTTGTTCAAAATGCAACATTTTGATTATATTTATTAAATAAAGGCAAAATAAACAGACTGCTGTAAATCTAAATTATATCATATAAACACATTCTTTATTTATTCCTATTTTATTCATAGAAATAATAATTTAGCTGAATAAATAATTATGCCAATATTTAACTGATTCAAAAATATTAAAATGTCAAGTTGAGCACTCCAATTCTGGACAAAACATTTGAAGATCATGGCCACCTCGTAAAAATAACTGCAAAGTTATGATCAAAAAATTACAAAATATTCTGTTTCTGAAAAAGAGAGAATTAGGGATATTATGGATAAATCATTTGTGTTTCAATTATAAAGTTTTTTGTTATGGATGATTTTATCTATTTCATAAATATAAACCTTTTCTCCATGTAATTCAAGCTCAGTGGTTGCCTGAAATCATAACTGACTATCACTAAGTTTATCTATTATTCAACCTTCATCTTTATCTCTACTATCCTACTTGCTTTGAATCTCATCGCTAGATGACACAAAAATTGATTCCTTTTGCTATTCTTTTGTTTGAATAAATGTATCATATAAATAATTATAAGATTTACATTTTATAAATATTTATAAGATTTGCACTTTCGAAAATTAAATAATTAGGCAATATTGGAAGAAATTTTCAAAAATAATTGATTTGATACTAGTTCGATTCCCGGTATTCCAATATGGAAACATAAATGATTAAATTATTTAGCATAAATGAATATGAAAACATAAAATATCATAGATGTATTTTTGAATCACGATTCACAGATTAAAATGCAGTCTAAGGCGTGTCATTATAGTTTTTATAGCTTATTATAAGTCGGTTTTGTTTAGTAACGCAAAGATTGATGAATTATAAATAACAAATACTAATCAGACAATTATTGGCTCCAGACATCACTGTTGCAGTGAAGATCAAGCTATTGTTTTTGCGATATTAACTTCGCAGTAATAAATTTGCCAAATAGCTTGCGCTATATTATTTTCACAATTTGGGTTTCGCGATAATGACTTCGCTATAAAATTTTCGGATTCGCAATAAAAATTTCGCTTTCATGTATTCTCTTCATAAAGTTAGCCGTAAAGTGTTTCTCTACGAAAAAATTTCATGATATTTGATTCGTGTAGTATTTGCAAATGTGGATTCCTAATAAAGGTTTCGCTATAAAATCCAATCACTATAATAAACATTCACAATAAAAGTTCAGCGAAAAAGTGTTTCGCGATAAAAGTTTAGCTGAATTAATATGATACCGTAATTTACAGATCTTTAATATCATCCCTAAGCGATTATTGAATACTTTTTTGAAAATTCTTTAAAATAATCTAATATATATAATCTCCATAATCAAAACATGATCGATTTCGTATCCTCCTAAATGTATTTAAAATTTAAGGAGACTATATAGTGTTTTTTAAAATTTTGTCATTTATTACCATACTAGCTGAGGGGGTTGAAGGGTAATTATTTAGTTTGTGTGTATGATACTAAATATACTTTATTAATAAATTTTATATAAATATAAAAATTAAAGAGAAAAAGAGGTAAAATTGTTGCAATGTATACCGTGAGCTATTAGAAATATTAAAATTTAAATTTGTGATGGAAATCATATTGGATAAAATTTAAAATAGAGATGCTTTAAGATTTTTGAATTTTAAATGGGTTATACATTGGCCTGAAAATTTTTTTTGCAGACATAGCCAGGCCTGATCAAAAAACTAAGTCCCATGCAACTTTCATAAAATTTTGCCATTTATTTTTATTGTAATTTAATAAAAATGTCTTTAATTTAATTTTATATTTAGAATAAAATTTAGATTTGTATAGAAATCATATTGGGTAAAATGTAAAATAGAAATGCTTGAAAATTTTTTAATTTTAAATATGGGCATGACATTGGCCCGAAAATTTTTATTTGCAGAAATCGCTAGGCCTGATTAAAAAACCACATGCAACTTTCATATTCTGATTTTATTTTTAAATGAATTATGACTTTTATATATTTTATTTCAGTTCTCAACTAACAAATTATTATGGTCTTTGGCGGGCTTGAGAAAATTTTCCCAATAATATGGTTTTCAGAGATTTACCTATCTCCAGGCTTGGGAAAAAATTACAAAATTATTATGGGTTGGCCAGGTTTTAGGAAATAAAATTCAGGCCGATGTCTGGTCCATATTTAAAATTAAAAAATTTTCAAGCATAATTTTAAATTTTACCCAATATGATTTCTATCACAAATTTAAATTTTATTTTAAATATAAAATTAAATTTAAGATATTGTTATTAAATTACAATAGAAATAAATGGAATATAAAATTAAATTTAAGACATTGTTATTAAATTACAAGAAATAAATGGCAAAATTTTATGAAAGTTACATGGGACTTGGTTTTTGATCAGACTTGGCTATGTTTGCAAAAAAAAATTTCAGGCCAATGTCTACCCCATATTTAAAATTAAAAAATTTTCAAGCATAATTTAAATTTTACCCAATATGATTTTTATCACAATTAAATTTTATTCTAAATATAAAATTAAATTTAAGATATTGTTATTAAATTACAATAGAAATAAATGGAATATAAAATTAAATTTAAGACATTGTTATTAAAATAAATGGCAAAATTTTATGAAAGTTACATGGGACTTGGTTTTTTGATCAGACTTGGCTATGGTTGCAAAAAAAAATTTCAGGCCAATGTCCACTCCATATTTATAATTAAAAAATTTCCAAGCATCTCTATTTTAAATTTTATTCAATATAATTTCTATCATTAATTTAAATTTTATTCTAAATATAAAATTAAATTTAAGACATTATTATTAAATTACAATGGAAATAAATGGCAAAATTTTACGAAAGTTGCATGGGACTTGGTTTTTTGATCAGGCCTAGCTTTGTCTGCAAACAAAATTTTGAGACCAATGTCTACCCCATATTTAAAATTCAAAAATTTTGAAGCATCTCTATTTTTAATTTTACCCAATATAATTCCTATCAAATATTTAAATTTTGATATTTCTAATACCCTTAATGCTCACTGGTTAAATTGCAAGAATTTTATCTCTTTTTTTCCTAAATTTTAATATAAAGCATATTAGCACCATATACACAAACTAACTAATTACCCCTCAACCCCGTCATTCTTGACGGGTTATCAGCTAGTAATAATATAAAAGGTTAATTGTAACTTTAATTTTATGAAAATAAAAAGTATGCTGTTCTTTGAACTTTTACTTTGATTTTTAATTTCATGTATATAACTTTAAAATAACAATTAAGTATGGTTGATGAGAGTCAAGACAAAAATATGCCAGTTGTTAACATATCAAAATATCCAGTTTACACAAGTAAAGAAGAAGCCAATAAATGGTATTCCTTGGTTGAAGATGTACTGCACCCGCGAGGTCATCAAGTTTTGAAACATTTATTTTTTAAATCAACCATTATATATTATAATTGATGAAGGAAAATGATTACTTATAAACTCATTTTTAATTAAAATTCTTAAAAAAATTACTTTTATTTTTTATGGTTTGGTTAATATATTTAATCGTAAGTTGGATTTACTGTTTGCTTTTGCATACGCCAATTATTAATACTCTATTTTACCTTAATTTGTTATGTGGGATTTTGTTTGTGAAAGTAAAAATAAAATCCTCTTAGAAGACTTATGGTTTTATATTTTATTGAATATTGAATATAATATATATCCTAAATATAAAATATAATACAAATCTAAAATAAGATATACTCTCCCATGAAAATATAATACAAAAATGGTCATATTGTAAAAACCTGGTTATGCCGAAGTTTTAAAAATAAAAGCAATTAACTAGTTGAAAATCACAAAATGGATTATTTAAATCTTTATTTACTTCTCATATTTTCTATTTTCGAATTTCCTTTAATTTCATAAAATACAGTTAAAATTATTTCGATAATAGATTATTCCCCCTCCAGATCAAGCTAGGCCTGGAATAATTTCTAAAGACAGGGTCTAGGCTTAAAAAAATTTAACCCAGGCATGAAAATGTATACCTTTCAAGGGATTTTTTTAAAATGTCTATTTTGGCAAGTAAAATAAAAATTACATTTATTATGATCTTTTTGGTTACTCTTACTACCATAATTACCTATACTTGTTTTTGAAGTTATAATCAAGTTAGTATTTCAGGACCGCTCAGGAAATAGCGATAACTAAAAATACAGCTTTATAATAAAAAAAGGATAAAATTTGGATTTGCTTAATTTGAATTTAATTTTTTTATTCAAAATAAAAGCCAATGTTATTTAAATTTAAACCTAAACTCGCTCATATTTATGTTTTGGCGGAAGACAAGGATCAGGTTAATTTTTCGCCAATGCGAAATTATTAAACGCGTATTGTCGGTTAATTTAAACACTAATATCGTTATTATTTGATTGCAAAAAACATAGATAGATATATTTTATGGGCAAAAAATATTTCGGATAATAATAATGCACCAGCGTTCAGTATATTTTTACTGTTGGTATTCATTACCTGAACATTAATATCATATTTATTCTAGAAAATGATAAATGTTATATTGCTTATGTTCACCATATAAGGGCAAAAAATACAGCCGACGCATGCTCTTCCACAATCCATCTCTAAGTAGCATTCAAGCTACCCCTTCGAATCAACATATTCTTAAGCTAAAAACTTCGCCATTGTTTATCAGTCCACATAAAAGAGGAAAACTCTTTGAGAAGTCCAACGGTATTTATATTTAAAATTTTCTTTTTCCTATCTATTTTTTTTATAGAACACGTAAAAAGTAAGGAATTTTCAAAATATTATGGCATACCTGAAGTACTTAGTCGTTTTTTTGGTATGACCAGCTCTCCTTCCCAGGATTTGGTAGCCATCAATAAAAGAAATGGTAAAAGAGCTAAAAAAAATTATGACAATGACTTTCCCGTTGATAGTCCTACTACCTCATCCGATATATTCCGTTTTAACGCTTTAACCGAGACATTGCCTGGATCTCTATTGAATAGAAATCAGCACGTTAACTCTACATTATTACCCATCAAGGAGATCGAAAAATATATCCCTCGACTTATTACTAGTTTTCTACTTTTTATTTGACTTTTGTTGTTTTACTTTGAAATAGATTAAAATTTATTTTATTTTAATTTTTACTTTTTTTATAAGTATTTCTTAATAGTTATACTGCTTTCATTTTTTTTAAATGACTATAGTAACATGAACGTATTAAAATTATTTTAAATGACCCTTCTAGGTAAAAAGTTAACTAATGGATTTGGATCACGTGTTATTGAAGTTGGAACGAATCAAGAGAAGGGGCGATTGATAGAAAATGATATAGATACAGACACACGCCACCGGACCTTATCCTTAATAAATGCATCACCACTATTACAACCGATGAAAGTTATAATTTTAATGTTGGTTGAAATAAAATATTTATAAAGTATAATTGGTCAATTTTAAATTTAAAACAAAAATTTTTTTTGTTATTAAAGCATAATTAAATGGCAAATAAATAAAAATTGCTTGATTATCTTAACCCTCTATAGGCGACATCCTTGACCCCTAAATTCGATAAGAAAAGTGCACTACCATATTCATTTTTGTCACAGACTGGTACTAAAAGCTTATTAAACGTTGAAGGAGCGGAATCTGAAGAGAGTTTTGCGTCAGCCATGAGTTCGCATTTAGTAAGGGGATTACCTGTTAGCTCCGACTTGGAGGAACCTACAAGAAAGAAAGACATACCAAATAAGTCGATTGTTGCAAAGGCGGGAGTGCAAGTCGACAAACCGGTTTCCAAATCAGATAAAGTGACCTAAGTTTATTCAACAGAATTATTATAGAATTGGCCTTTGCAAATAAAGATTTAATATAATTGGATGTTAATGAATACGACGCCTTACATTTAAAAACATTAATAACATAATATATAAGAGGCACCCGACACATAAAAATTTTTATGGGGGGCTGTAAATTTTTTAGAAAATTTTATGTTTTAAATATTAATAATGGAACAATATTATCTATTATGTAGAATATTTTATTGGGCTCGCGAGCCCTGCTGCCTCCATGAAGTCGGCGCCTATGGTATATATTAATATATTAAAATTTGTTGTAATTGCTTTTATCAAATATCTTGAAAGTTTATTTATATTTTGATATTGGAAGTGAATTACATTAATAAATCTTTGTTCAAATGTTAAACACAATTTACTCCTACCTTAAATAATTATATACTTTTATATTCCGATATATATAGATGTAATAAATTTTAAATTTAACCAGTAGATAAAATATTTTTTACAATAATCTTATTATTGTTCAATATTTGCAATTAATAATATTGCTACTATCTGGATGAATTTCAGAACCATTCAATTGAAGTATCAATAATTTTTATTTTTTGAAATTAATTTCAATTATCGCCAATAAATATCTATAATTTCATGGTGTATTTGAGTGGGGTGGAGGGGGGGGGGATTGCCCATATCATAATTTTTTGTTCTAAGTAAACATAAAATATGCCATTATTAAAATCATTATTAATTTCTTCTTGCCATAAAAGAATTAGAAATTGACCTGGAGGTGTTGCACCATCCTGCCCCCCCCCCCATTTGCATTGGATTGTGTTTAAGATTATATTAATTTTTTAGTCAAATAGTGTTAAAATTGAATTTAATCATGGCCGTTCTAAGCCCGTTTGGTGACCCGGGGAAAGAATTAGATAGTATTTAAAAAGCCCCATTAATTGGGTCTTTTTGTTTATTTTAATTTTATTAATTATAATAAGAGTTTTTAGGAAACATTTTAGAGAGCACGTCACTTCTGGTTCGGAGCCCATTTCAAACCACAAAATAAATACAATTTCTAAAGATATTAAGAAATCTGGCACGGATCCAATAATTTTTTAAGGAAGGTCTGACAAAAAAAATTTCCAATTTCAAACGAAAAATAAAAAACGTCCGCAAAATTTTCAATATAATAAAAATATTTTGTTTAGGGTTATATTCATTCATTCATTACCACGCCAGAAATTGCACGAAGTGCAATTTCATCACCCACCAGGAGTTGTAGCGTGCACCATGTATATTCACTAGTATATAGATCCTATACATGATGTATACCCGTTTTATTATAGTGGACGGTACCACTATGTAGTCAGCTAGCATAGTAAAGAAGAGAGGAGTAAGAAAGAGGGGATCTATTAGTTCCGTTACCGGCAAAATAGTGTTAAGAATTGTAGCTAATATTAATAATAATAATGTACCTGACACCTGGTTAGATTTAAGAGATGGGAAAAAAAAAGTTTCTTAATGTTTGGTAAGTATATCCTTGGAAGATAACGCAATGTCTATAGAATCCATGTTATTCACTATTATCATTATTATATTGAGCCTGGAGATCGTTATCATTATTAATATTCATGGTTTTAAGATTATCATTGACTTCGTCAAAAATCATAATTCCTATTGCGCCAAAACATAAGTTGTCATTAGACTGGGGATAAGAGATTGGAAATAAGGCAGTGCGAGAAATAGTCTGATACGTCCACGATTCCTGTTCTAGTTTAAACCATATTTAAGCATGTATTGCAGATGTTCCTTTAAATGTTTCTTGTTTTTGCTGAGTGCAAGAAAATCTATAAACGTAAGATTGATCAAGTCCATGTCCTTCAGACATTTTGCCAGCCAATAGTATTTGGGGATTCTTCGCCTTTCGTAATCCGGGGTCCACTCCATGGACGAAAATATTATATTATCTCGTGAATGTCTTAAGCAGTGGCCGAGTAATTCTAATCTCCTCAAAGGAATGAGTCTTTTGATAGGTAGGATGTCGCACCTGTTCCAGAGAGTTGTGTTTGGGGTGTTGTATGGATAGTAAGTTTTAGTGATTCTTCTTAAGCACTTGTTTATGAAGGTCTGGGATGTGTTGATGTTGCTTTTAGTGTCCTGCCATGTTTCCAACCCGTATGTTAAGATGGGTAGAATTAGGGATTTAAAGAGTCTTATTTTTAGGTTCGTAGATATCTGGTTGGACGACCATAATTTAGTTAGCTGATGATATCGGGATCTGGACTTGTTGGTCCTCGACTTAGTATCCAAAATGGTGGTGCCTAATGACATTATTCTGGTTCCTAGGTACTTAAAATCCAAGACCGTATCTACCACATTATCCTCAAAGTTAAAGGGGTCGCTGTTATATAGAGGGATATTGGATACAATTAACTTTGTCTTTGAGTAGTTGACTTTCAGTCCGCATCCAAAGCAATTTTTGACAAACAATGACAGCAAGTTTCTTAATTTGTACTCAGAGTTAGCTAATATGCATACATCATCTGCATAGCATAGAAAATTTAGAGAGTTGTGTATGTTATTATCATATTGTTGATTCAGATATCGAGGGTAGAGCATGTTCTTGTTTGAAGGATTTATTCAGAATATCGTTCATTATTACATTAAATAGCATAGGTGATAAAATGCATCCTTGTTTCAGTCCTCTGTTGGCCTTAAATGGTTGTGATTTTAAGTTCAGATGTTGTGGTATCACGTTATGATTATCGTATATTATTTTTATAAGCGAAATCAGATGTTTATCTATTCCTATGTCCTCCAGTAAGGGCCAGATCTTATGCTGTATGATGGAGTCAAAGGCTTGACTTAGATCAATCATTAGGGCAAATATTGGGGACTTATGCATTCTAGCTTTCTCCAGAATAACCTTAAGCGCCATGGTTAGTTCCGTCGTGTTCCTGCCCTTCCTATATGATGTGATGGCGTTTGAGAGGTTTCTATCGATGATTGGTTTAATCCTGACGGCTATAATATACGTGAACATTTTTAGGGTAACTGGGATCAGTGCAATTCCTCTGGGAAATTGCCAGTATTCCATATCTCATTAAAGAGGGGAAGCAGTAGACTAGCACTTAAATCAGCATCTATCTTCCAAAGTTCCGCAAAAATCCCATCGATTCCGGCTGCTTTATGGGTTTTTAGTCTTTTTTAAAAAAGGCTCATAACACGTGATTATTAATATGATAATAGGATAAGGGGTTCGTATGAAACAAAATTTATAACACCATATGTACATAGTGCAATTGACAGAGAAAAATTAATATTTTTGAATCTAGTTTTTATTTTTATATATATTTTGTTATATATAACTTAAAATCAGCTCCTAACCGAAAAATCTTGAAAATGTCAAGTGGATAACTATAATTCTAGACCGACAATATATTTGATAGGGAAAAAGAATAATTAAAAATATAAATCTTAAAATTCGTTTCAACACACAGATTTATAATCATAAAATATGGAGAAGTTATTTGTTTTTCAATTAAGAAAATATATAAATGTTACTATAAGTTATCTAATAAATTCACAAATCTTGTTTTAAATTTGAAAAAAGTGTGCATATTTATTCAAAGTTTTTTTAAAATATAGAAGTTTAAATTTTTTTTTATTTTCTAAGTGTAGGGTTTCGACCTCGAAAACGCTCCATTTAAATTCTTCACTAGAAATCAAAGAATTTTTTTGCAATTATGTTCAAAATAATTTACACATATTTTAAAACTATTTTTTTTGAAAATAAAAGCAAATATCTACAGTCATTAGACGGGTTCTCATTTTTTCAAAGAGTCATTAAAATATCAATTTCATAACCAATCAAATTTATTTATTCGTTTAAACCCTTAAATACAATCTTTTTGAAAATTTTTCTATTAGGAGAGAGAGACAGGACTAATGGGATTGGGTTGGGTAACAATGTTAACCCGAAACCTTTTAATCCTTGAGCCCTAAAGAACTTAAATTTGGTGTGTAGGGGAATGGCGAACCCTAAAAGGAACCTTAATAAAATTAGAAGTACTTTATCATTTTTAACAAAAAATATCTCATTTTGTTCAGCTCTATTAGTTTTATGGTAGGTTTAAATTTCAAAAGTACATATCTAATACTTTTTTCAATATTTTATTTTTTCTGGAATTTTTTTTTGGGAACGAGTGAACTCTACCCAGGGACGAGCGAGCCTTTGCTGGGGACTATTATAAGCTCTGCTTAATTTTCCACATAAAAGTTTTATATTTTTTTATTAGAATATATTAAATGATTTATACATACATTTATAAACAAAAAAATGAGAATATTATTCACAATCTTTGCAAATAAAAAAAGATTAAAATTGCAACATCTTCCATGTGTCCAATAACTACATTTATGACATCGAAACCAGGATGCTTGTAATAAATTTTTTTGCACACTAAACAACTGTTTTTCTTATTAATAACATTTTTTGATTTTTTTCTTTTATTTGCTCTCTCCATGGCCTTTTTTTCCATGTTAAAATTTAAAAAAAATGGGGAAAAAGGCACGTTCTAATCTCATAAAAATAGCTCCAATGCCGCAACTTTGACTAAGATCATATTTTGAAATATTTATAATATCAATTGTGTTCTGCTCGGGTAAATTGATATTCTATAAAATTGTATTTTTTCTTTTATATAAGATGATTTTTGGGTGGTAAAAATATATATTAAACTTTATTTTTGAAAAATAGCAAAGGTTTAAAAAGTTACTTTTGCAGGAATGAATCATATAATGCATTATAAAAATTCTTCAAGCTGTCCGATAGAAATAAAAATTATAGCCGCATATGCATTATATAATTACATAGTTTTGGTGTAAAAATTATCCCTTAGAGTTTAATACTCTAGAAACTAAAGCCACGTCTCGCTTTAACTCCGAGTTCATTATATCCCCTTTCTCGGTTAATGATACTTGCTTACTACCTTAAGATAATACCTATCAAATTATTTTGTTTAATTTTCATTTGGATAGGCACTACCAAAAATATATATATAACATATTTTTGAAAAAGCGTGATTTTTGTAAAGCGTCTGTGGCCTTGTCGGCATGAGAGTTGCTTAACCAATCCTATGCTTATGGGTTCGAATCCCAGCAATGATCATGTTTTCTTCTTCTTAATTTTACTTGGTGGTTCCGTCCTTGGGGCACGATATATAGGAGGCCGAACTCGACCACGTGATTCCATAATAATATATGTTAAATAATAAGGGACTTATTACATTTTGATAAATTTTGATATTTGGCAGTATGTAATAAATAAAAATTGTAAAATCACGATTTTGTATTGCCTTGGTAGTAAGCATCATTAACCCCCTTTCTCCCCTTTTGCTTATTTTTGGGAAACGTTCCTGATTTGAATATTAAGAACTTGTTTTTAACACATAAATGATTAAAATCATCTTCGATTATATATATCCTACCGATTTAAAATTTTGTACATATTATAAAATATAAAAATTAAGGGGAGTTTTTAGTTTAAGCTATAAGTTAAGCAATAGCAAGTTATAAAATGGTTCATCTAATTAAAGTTGTAAAAATCAAATATTTCCGTATACGATATAAAAAGAAAATTTTGAACAATCAATAAATAGTTTGTGTTATATGGAATTAAAATTTTAAAATAGTCGCAAGAATCTTTTAAGTACGATATACCTAAAATGGGGCACACTCATTTTCGAATTTTAATAATCTCTTTACATTCCCTCATTCTATTAATTAGATCATAATAAAACGCAATAAATATAATGTCAAAATTGCTAATATTCTGTCAGTAAAATAATAAGGTTGTGCTCAATTTTATTTCAACCTATTTACCACTGGTGCTTAGCCACTTTGCCCCGGGCATAAGATAAAATGATAAAAATGGCACACTTAACATAATTGATAGCTCCTAAAGTATTATAGGCAATGGGCTATAATTTTTTTTTATTTTGTAATCAAAGTTTTCATGCACTTTTTTTTATTTATCTCTCCAAAATATTTAATGATATGGAAGGTTCTATATTATAGACGATCTGTAATAATGTCACACAGTACCTAAGCCAAACATATTTTTTATGATAAAAGAACCCGTGTTAACATATTTTGTGTTAATCCTTGAGCCTATATCTGCATTAATTAACTATGACATTGTCATGAGTTGTTGATAATATGGTAAAAAAAATTAAAATTTCATCTGTACTGGTGTAATACATGAAATGCTAGAAATATTATTTACCCCTGTTTACTTTCCAATAAAAGTGTTTGATCTCATTTCTTACCAATTTAACATTTTTATATTTAAAAAAAATGTAAACTATTTACATACAGGGTTGCCAATTCGATTTTGGTATAAACTACCCGATTTTCTTATAAACTTTTTTAAAATATATAATTCTTGTTCTGGTTTATGTATAATTCCATCATCTATCATAGGAATAATTGTCTGGCAGATTTCACAAACTGGGTATACGTTTTAAAGAAAATTATGCATTCTCAGGAAATTGAATGGTCAGACCTTCAACGAAGTGTTTCAACCAGACATCCATCATTATCTGCTTTTTGAGGATTTTATAAAAATTGCTGTTAAATCCTATTTTTATTTAAAAAAGAATCCAATTTCATATTAAAGTATTTTTTTGAAAACGATTTGACCTAAATCTATCTAAATTCATTTAATAATATGAATAATCTTGAATAATGTGGTAAAAAATTTCAATCCTAAAATTCTGGAATGGAATGTTTTTAAAAATGCAAGAATTATTTATAAGTTAGCACAAGCAGCTATCAATAAATTATATGGCCCGCTTGTAAAACAAGTTATGATCAAATGAGATGATCTTGATAAAATCTTATTATTTCAAATTGACCCTAATAAATTTCTAATATAAAAAAAAATCTAATTTAGAAACAATAAATAGGAAAAGATAAATATGACACTTCATAATCAATTCAAATTCGAGGAAGTTGAATAGATAATCCCCAATTTTATTATTAAAAGTATATTATTGTATTAATAATTTCAGAATTTTTTTGCTCTAAAAAAATCCCTGAAAAAATTTCCAGACAAATAAAATCGTGCAGTTTAGGAGGTTAAAACGGAATGAATATTTTAAATAATTGATTGTGTGAGGTAGAGCCCTGTAAATTCTTTCTGCTAGACCTGAGCCCGGCTAATTTTTTTATTTTATTTTAACCCAAAGGCCGGTTTTGCCTGATTATTTTTAATAAGTTTAGGCTTTCGAGCTTTGGAAACTACTTGCAGTGATCTATTGTGAATCTAGTTGATTGCTCTATTCACGATTTTTTAAGAGAGGAGGAAGCATTAGTAGGTGAGTTTTTCCCCAATAATTTTACTGAATATCTATAGGTCTACTTATTGTATGCTATTGATTGTATTAGATTTTTATAAAAATAATTTTAAGTTTCCAATTTTATTTTTTATTAAAATGTTTTTTCTGAACAATTTGAATTATAGTCGTTATTTTGAAAAGTTATTTACTTTTACTAATTTTTCTTTCAAATGGGGGAGAGTGTTGCGAGGGGTGTGTTACGGGGTAAATTTTTATTAGCTTGAAATGATATTCAAGAGAAAAGGCAAATTTTCGTAAGGGGGAATTTCAACCTTTTTCTCTTCGTGGTTACGGGCCCGAATTTAACTCATATTCATTGGTCTATATTCAACTTAAATAATATAAAAAATTATATTATTGTTCCTTTTTACTTAAATATGAATAATTTACAAATAAATAATAATTATATTTAAAAATAAATTTTTTTAAATAATTTGAAAATATTACAGAATATTTATTTTTCAAAAATTTTAAAATACTTATTGATTAGGTTTAAATTATTTATATCAAATTGCTACCCTAAAGCAAGTTATTATTTATTTGTTTTAGCATATATTTAATTATATATTATTATCAATAAAGAATCAAAAATCAAAATATGTTTATGGTGTTTATTATCAAATTCAAAATTTGAAATAATTTGGAGACATTATAATAATAACAATTGAAAGATTGCAAAATTACTATTTTTCATTTAAAAAATTCTTCAACTATTATCATTCTAAATGGAAAAAATAATTCACCGGTGTAATACCAAGCCGATCACATATTAATATTTCAATCAATTTAATTAGCTATTTAGTTTCTACACGAGGTATAATCTATAGTTCATGTATTATATTATAAATACCAGGGATGTGCATCGGAATAAATTCGATTGACACTAATATTGTTATTTTCTAGAAAAATCCGATCGGTCCTATATAATTTGAAAACCTATCTGATCCGATTTTCCAATAATAAAATAATCACCTAATAAACTATATTTCATCACTGGCACACCCAAAATAAATTTTTCGTTTATTCTTAATTATATTTTTATAAGGATAATATTCAAATAAAGATTTTTGAATTGATTTTATATATTCAAATAAAATATTCATGAATCATGAACATAATAATCCTAATTCAATTGATTATACTTTGTTTTCATTATAAAATAAGTATTTACTTTCTCCTAACATATAACGAATAACGGATCAGGTTTAGTCAGCTAAAAATAAAGGTAGGGTTCAAAAAAATTAATATCGGTTAGATTTGAGTCTTTAAACCCCGGTTCAAACTTTTTCACATACAAGCATATTAAAATTATATAAAGAAAAGAATATTTTTTTAAATTTTATAGCTCTAAAAAATAATATTGAACCGTATATAATTAAAATATTTACTAGATTCTCTTCTGTCAAATTATATCTATATGGAGGAAGAATAAATATTTTGCTTGGGAACACTTCTAAATGCCAACTTAGGTGACTGGCATCGTCAAATAGCAATATACATAAATATTTAAAAATAATTACAGATTTATAGGCTAAAAATGATTATTAAGCATCTTTAAAAGAATTAAACTATCAAAAGGTTAAAACCGGGTCACATGCATTTTTAGGTCCGACATAGATTTAGGTGACAAAGTTTTTAACTGTTTAATTTCAGTAAAAAAATATAAATCAGATCGGTATTGAGTCAGGTTTTAGATAATATTTTTAATATTGGATTGAATGTTAAGTAAAATTTGCGAATCAGACATTCCTGAAATACCTATCAGGCACTAATATTAATAATCCATGTCTAATAAATTTTAAAAAAAATAAAGGTAAAGACAGCAAGTCAAACATTTGTTTTTTAATATATAATAAGTTTTTTTATTGGGTGTTGGCTATTTTTATTATAGGGTTGGTTCCTCTCTTAAATTTAGGTTGACTAGTTTTTGATTTAAAAAGGGCATATTATAATTTTAATTATATCATAAAATCTTAATAAAAAATTAATTTAAAAATTTTATGAAAAGAGATAATTTTCATAATACAAAAATCTTTTAACCTTCAAATCTAATTCAATTTTGGGGAAAAATATTTATTATTAAAGGTATGAAAAAAATCAATATATTCTATTAGAAGGGATTAGTTTTTAATATTCCAAATAATATTATATCAAATGATTTTGCATGTTGATGTGTGGTACCTATTTTATAAAATTAGATACAGTATAATGGTTTATTTTTTTATTTCTAAAATTTAGACTTTTTTAAAAAAAATATATTTCGAGTTTTTATAAAGTCAAAATTTGTCAACATAAAATTTTTTAAAATATTTATATATCATCATTTGATTTTTACTTTAAAAAATTATCATCTTTGTGTTATAATATTATAATGCTATTTGAATTAAAGGTTAACTCTTGTATTCCTGTATTTTCTTTTATTCTGTCTAAATTTAATCTCAAGTCAGAAAAAATATTCAATAATTTTTCTACAACAATAAATCATAACAAAATATATTTTTTGGATGTATATAACAAAATTTATATAAATAGGAATAGTAATTATAACTAAATCAAATTTGGGAAGAAAAGAAAATGCTCAGAATATCTCACGCTAAATATGTCATATCAATAATACTTTTATCTATAATTTTGTTGGAATTCATCGTTAAATCTTTTGCGGCAGATCATGATGGTGGGACCAAAACCGGACATTCTAAACCTAAAATACTCAGGTATCAAATAGCTGCAGTTAATTTTAAACACGTAGAAAATGCATTTATGATATCTATTTGGATGCTTCTAGCCAGTTTAGCCAAATTAGGTATAATATCTATATACAAACCAAAATACAATTATAAGAATTTTATTTTTGATATTAAACCGATTCCTATATACAAACCAAAATACAATTATAAGAATTTTATTTTTGATATTAAACCGATTCTATTGTAAAAAATAATACCCAATTTATGGCCAATATTATATTTTTTCAATAATTTATGGTAAAAAAATAATAAATTGAAATAATGATATTTATGTTGTAATTTTATAGAAATCAGAACAGAATTATCACTATTTTTAAGGAATTCCTTTAAGAATTCAATTTGTGATAATGTGAAATAGAGATCTGCAAAGTTAGGCCCGGCCCGTACCCGGTCCGGGCTCGGGCCTAATTCTATTTAAAATAATCGGGTTCGGGCCGGGCCTATTTTTAAAAAAAATCGGGTCAGGTCGGACCTTGGAAATTTTTTTAAATATATCTAAATTTATTAATTTTATATTGAATTTTTTATGTAAAATAAAAATATTTGATTTTATTTATTGAAACTAAACGACATATAACCTATGTCTTTTATTTTGAGTAATTATAAAAATTAATTTCTATTTAAATAAATTCGGGCCGGGCCGGGTCGGTAAATTTCTTTTAAAAAATTTCGGGCCGGGCCGGGCTTGAAAAATTAGGCTCGATGCAGATCACTAATGTGAAATCTTATTAAGCGTTTTGAGCGCATTTCGCATTGCTTATTATTTTTAATATTTATTATTAATTTATCTTCAAAAGTTATTTTTCTTGGCCTTATAGAGTAGATATATCTAATATAGATATCAATCGATAGCTAATCAAAAAGCTAATCCAATTGAAGGACAACTTCTCCCTTTTAAGGGGCCAGTCTAAGCTTTTGGGATCGGGAATATTTTTATTATCCACTCAATATTTTGATAGACATTACATAAAGGTAATTTAAATCAGAGATCTTCATGGGCAGGGTCTGCCCACGGCCTGCATACTATATTATCTAGTGGGCCAGGCCGGGTCTGGGTTTTTGAATTTTTATTTTAATGGGCTTGGGCTGTGTTTGAGCTAAATTTTAACTTCGATTTTTAAACAGTTGTTAACTTAAAGAGATAGTCATTGTTTTCTTCTAATAATTATTATTTTCAGTATTGTAAACAAAATGATTGCCGAAATACACTTAAATATAGTTTATTTTTGTTAAATACACTAGATTAAATTTTTGGATATGGGTTTGAGCCTTCTTGGGAAATTTTTTTGAAATTTATATGGGCTTTGGCCGGGTTTGAGATTTTTTATATTAAATATGGGCCGGGTCTGGGCCTAAAAAATTTACTGTAAGCCTGGACCGAGTTTGGCCAAAAAATTATGGATAAAAAAAGGGGGGGATAAACGATAAAAATTTGATGTTGGCAACAAATAAAAGGCAATTTAAAAAAATTCCATTGTAATATTAATTATTACTCTAAATGGCTGAAGCTAGGTTTTGGGGGCCAATAATATTTTTTAATTATATAACATAAATATTCAATAACATGCGTATTGAATGAAAGCTTAAAATACCACTTAAAGGCAATGATAGTCCTCACATTTGATTTAAGCGCTTATAAATTACACTTACTACAGAGGGGCAGTGTGGGGGGGGGGAGGGTTAAAACACGAAAATTTGATATGGATATCAAATAAAATACAATTTAAATATCTTCTGGAAATGTAATTTATTACTCCTAATGTGTGCATCTAGACTTGGGGAATCAAGAATTTTAATTTTATAACATAAATATTTAATATCGATATTAAATGATAGATATTTAAAATATCAGTTAGTGCAATAAGAGTATTCATTGGTCTTAATGAATGAGATAATGTCCTGGTGATAGTGCGGGGAGGGGGAGGAGTGAAATGTCTAAAACATAATTTGATGTATTGTATCAAATAATAAAACATTTTTTGGCTGTAATGTTAACTATGATTTTATTTTACATTTATTTTAAACATCAATATTTAATATGGATATTAAATGAAATCTAACTAAAATATCTTTTGACTACAATGTTAATATTTACATTTGTCATAATGGGTCAAATATTTCTGGAAGGGAGGGGGGGGGGTGATTTAAAAATAAAAATTTAATATGGATATCAAACAAAAGTATTTAAAATATCTATTGATTAAGGGAGTCAAGAATTTTAAGTTTTATAACATATTATTTAATAAGGATATATCATGAAAGCCGATTAAAAATATATTTTGATTTGAATGAAATATCAATTATGGTCCTAATGGATGGGACTTCATATGAGTCAAAAATTTTCGATTTATGTTGTGAGTAAATCTCTTAACTATTATGTTATAAAAGTTTTTTTAAAGTAATTCTGACACCTTGTGATCTAACTTGCTTAGAGAGATTATTAATATTGCAGTATAAATATGTATAATTTCGCTTTAATTTGAAACTTAAATCAAATGATATAAAATTAGTCGAATAAAATAATCCTAATTTAATTGCAGTCAAAAAATATTTAATTGTCTTTATTTGATACCCCTATATTATTTTTATGTTTTAAAAAGTTAAAATTACCTTTTATTTGATGCCCATATTAAATTTTATATTTAACCCCCCCCCCCTCCCAATCTTACCATTGAAATCAAATATGAATACTATCATTGCAGTCAAAAGATAAATTTTCTTCATTTATGACCCTCATTGTTTATGTCATAAAAAAAATAAAAATTTGCCCCCCCCCTCCTAGGATATAGAACGGGTCACTTAGAGTCATAATTAATTAAAAACAAATTATTAAAACATTTTTTATTAACTTCGGTTTGAGATCAATATATTATTTTCTCCAGCCTCCATCCACCCCGCACCCAATGAAAACAAATGTAAATGCTATTATTGCTAATAAAATATATTTAAATTAAAATATCTTTTATTTGTATCCGTATCAAATTATTACAGCCCCCTTCCGTCAGACCAAGTAATACCCTGTTAATACCAAAGGTGAATGCTATTACTTCAGTCATTTTAATTAGCCTTTATTTGATGCTCATATCAACCTAAATTAGCCTTTGAGTGAGAAGTTGACCTATAATTGAATAGATCTTTTGATTAGCTAACGATTGATACCTTATTCAACCTATTTACTTTCATAAGGCCAAGAAAAACAACTTTAAAAATAGAATTTAAAAACAATAATAATAAAATCAAAATTAATAAAGGAAAACACGCTTAAAACGCGTTTTGGAATAAAAATTCCCTATATCATTATTGAACCGGGATAATACTGTACTATCATTCTTTTATGGATATTTATTTAAAACATTTGAGGATCCTGGATATTTCTTGATTCTTTTAAAACTTATGACATTATATACAATGAAATCAGTCAGAAGTTAAAATTTTTCATTGTGTTACAATATCTATCTTGAGATTGATTCACTATACTTCTATTCAAATTTTATATATATTGAGTTATACAATTTCAAACAATTATTAAAACAAACTAATAATCTTAGTCATGGTTTAATTTAATAACTTAAAGCGTAAAAATATATAAATTTATTTTAATTCCTTTGGACCTAACCCATAAATACTATTTGAAAAAACTGTCCATATAATACGGAGTGCTCCTTACTTAATGGCAAAAGTGGAATAAAACGTTACAATTTTCCGAACCATAACATTATAAAATAGTCTAAAAAGAAGTGTTATTTAACCCAATTCATTCCGAGAATTCACTAGATTTGTTTATAATTTTAAAAAAAATTAAACTTTATTTTTAACCGAGATTTTTTTAAACTCTAATTCTATCATTAGCCGCAAGAAGAATTTTACTTCTACCAAAGGATATAAACTCGGATTTTTTAATAAAGTTGCATTGCATATTTATTCATGGCGCTATCATTTAAATTCTATTATTTTAGCCTGTAGTGTTCTTTTTTAATATATTAATATATTTTTATTTTTCAAATATTTTTAGCATTTAATTTTATTTTCTGAATGTTCTACCAAATATTTTTGTTAGATTTATTACAAACATTTTAAATTAAAAGTTATCACATTGATGAAATTTTTTTTGAATATAAAATTTAAATAAGCAATTAAATTTAATTCAATTGATTTCACTGTTATAAATCAAAATGAACTAATACAATATTTTACATAATATATTGGTTTTTATTAGAGAAATAAAATATAAATCCTTTGAAATATTATTAAGACAAAGTTTTCGTTATAATTAAAACGAATATCTAATTGAAGAGTTAAAAAAAAATTAAAATATGAGTTTTTTACTTTGAAAATTACTTTTAAATTTCTCAATGAATGCCCGATGCCAAATTATTACCGGACCAAAAAGATCTTAAAAAATAATAGTTCTTAAAGTCCACCTATCTTAACTCCCTTTTATTATTTTTGCTAGTCCGGACAGCAGTCTTTAAAAGAACCACATTATCAATCGTTTTGTTCCTATCGGTCTAAGACTAATAGGACTGGACTATTGACTTTCACTAAAATAATTATTAGTTTCTCGAGCTCTCACATTTTTATTAATGGGAACATGAAAAAATATAAAAAATTGTGAGTTATAATTCTCATACCAAAAGTTTAAGATAACAAATTCATTTCAGTTTCATCTTTGATAGAGTTTAGATCTAATTTGTATATTATATTTTTTTCAATTTAAATAATTTTTTATATAATATTTTAACTCATAAAGCATCATTTCTAACTCAATTTTATATTTAAAATATAACTTCGACCTTTGTGATAGATATGTAAAATAAGTTTAAAATACAAGTTAGAAAATAATACTTGAAGTTGAAATGATACCTTGTTGCAAGAAATTTTAAAATGTAAATTATATCTTTAAAAAAATACATATTAAAATTTAAACTAATGTTTGAAAAATTTTAAGGTTTCTATTTATCACCAAAGCCGTCTTCTTACGTTCCGGAGTCTTGTATGCTTCTACTATTAGGCGTTGTAACGGGTTTAGTTTTATTTTATTCCAAAATCCAAGGTATCAATTACACAATTTCGACCTCTCTCTTTTTTCTTTTTTTGCTTCCGCCTATTGTGTTAGATGCAGGATACTTCATGCCACTCCGGCCTTTTTTTGAAAATATAGGCACGATATTACTCCTTGCAGTGGTAGGAACCCTGTGGAATACATTGGCTATGGGTTTTTCATTGTGGGGTATCATTAGAACAGGTACTAAAATATTTATATAGTGTCGTAAAATATGACTCATTCAAATTTTATATCATTCATATTATATTGACAGAAATTTATTAGCTAAAATATTCAGACCAATATTTTTAAATTAAACTCTGACGATTCCAAGCCTAGCAGTATATGTAAATGCTGAGGATGAATTTCTCAGTTTTTAAGTCGAAGACTTTAAAGGAATGAGTTTAATGACAAGTTATATAAGTTTGTTAAAATCTAACTGGGGTCAACCAAATATTTTTTAAATTCTGAAATCACTTTTAAGATTTATCGAAAATGCAAGAACCTATTGCAATCATTTTTATGTTTCTTAGAATTTTTCTAAACAGTATATTATAATATTAGACTAAGATATCTTTCAAATAAATATTTATAGTATCATACAATACACTCAATCAGTTTAAGGATCATATGTAACTCGAATTTTAGAGAATGTTAAATTAATATTTAAAGTTTTTATTTTATTTTACAATGTAAAAATTAAATGTTTTCATATTTTCTTCTAAATGAGGATATTTTAAAAGTTTATATTCTAGCTGATATGACATGAATTTATATAAGGAATATTCTTGTATTTATTAAGATTACATTGATTTTATTTTAAATTAAAAATTAGTCTTAATTGAGAGGTCTAACATAATTATTTAGTAAGCAAATTAAATCTTGAAACATCTATTGAATAGCAATATAATTGAGTTTATGAATATAAAATAAAAATACTATCGCCAGTAGAGATCTGTAAAAGTAGGCCCGGCCCAAACCAGGCCCTATTTTTTTAAAAAGAAATCGGGTTCGGACTAGGTCGAGCCTAATATTTTTTTTAAAAACTCGGGCCGAGTCTAGTCGAGCTTTGGAAATTTTTTTTAATATATATAAATTTATCAATTTTATGTTAAATTTTTAATGTAAAATAAAAATATTCGATTTTATTTATAGAAACTAGACGCCATATAACATATATCCTTTACTTTGAGTAATTAAAAAAATTAATTTTTATATTTAAATAAATTCGGGCCGGGCCGGGCCAGGCCGGTAAATATTTTTAAAAAAAATTTCGGGTTAGGGCTGGGCCGGCAAAACTTTTAAAAAAATATTTCGGGTTCGGGTTCGGGTGGCTGGCAAAATTTTATTAAAACAACTTTCGGGCCAGGCTGGGCTTGAAAATTAGGCCCGATGCAGATCACTAATCACCAGTATAAATAAATTGGTAAACATCCAGATGTCAAAGGCCATAAAAATTATGTTTGATGATCACTTCCTATGAATTTTTAGTCCTCTTATCTGATTATACATATTAATTGACACTACCTTAGCTTAATCATGAGGTTATAAAATCAGACTTCACATCTATAACTTAGGGTCCCATTTAAAATTAGATATGGGAAGGAATGGTAGGGGAAACCATATATTAAGTCTGAGCTTACAGTGAGACGTTAATTTTTTCCTTAACTCAGAGGGCTATTTGTTTTACAAAATCCTGGATGCGCCTATGCTCTAATGATAGATTGGTAGGTTCGAGAATGTTTGGGAGTGAGCCGTTTTTAAGCTGACTTATTATTAGATTAAATGAGGTATAACGTTGGTGTCAACAGTTTCTCAAAAATGTTAAAGAACTTACAAAAAAAATTGAATGCCATAATATGATATAAAAAATTTATAAATAAAATGGATGAAATAGAATATTTCTCTAAGGTTTAAAAATTCTTATAAATATAATTTTTAATAAATAAAAATTATGTAAATTTTTTTATAGATTATATATTTCAATGCTAAAACAAAAATAAGTTCCAAAAATTAAAGTAGGTCTATGGCCACACCAAATATACTAAAAAAAACAAGTATAATCAGAAACTATTGAGTGAAACCAAAAATAATTTTGCAGGCATATATTTTACATAAAATTATTAACCTACTTAATAATCACTACTTATAAGAATTTTTTTTAATGAATGGGGTCAGCATAGTCTCACTATGCTATGAAAAGTTAACTCTAATTTTGATAGCAGATAATCTTTATATTTAATTAATTAAAAGTATATTCAAAAGAAATTTAAAATAATAATAAGATTCGAATAGTGAATTTCTCTCTATTTGTTATTTATCTCGTATTTCTGAAAGGGCTGATGATAATTGAATATTTTCAAGTTCTTTATATGCTTAATGAATTATACTATATTACATATTCTAAAAGAAAGGGTTAACCATTTCAATATTTTTAAAAATTTTAGAAATAGATGAACAAATAAATCAAGGCATACGTTTTTTATTGAGGTAGGTTAGGAAATTTTTTATATATAGGTTTTTCATAATGATAACTTTATAATGGTTAATAAAAATTTATATAAATATAATTTTATTTATGAAATACTAATCTATTCTCAAATAAATTCTTTAACATCTCACCACCGAAACAATGGCAAAATCTTGAATATACTTAATATATCTTATTCTTATAAGGTATAATTGGAGTCGATGTACCACTCATGCACTGTCTTCTCTTTAGCAGTTTAATATCAGCCGTTGATCCAGTAGCCATTTTATCTGTTTTTGAGGAGGCAAACGTTAATGAGGTTCTTCATATTATCGTTTTTGGGGAATCATTGTTGAACGATGGTGTGGCCATAGTAAGTTTATTTTTATAATATTACTTTATAAAAAGACAATAAGTAAGTAATTTCCAAATCATCTAAATCAATAAAAATGGTTCTAGTTCTATATTATATTCTCCCAACAAGCGCGTACGCAGCAGAGAGGGGGGGAGAAGAAGATGGACAACCCCCCCTCCCAAGCCCAAAAATGCAGATGATGGATTATATTTTTCAAAAATATTAATTTATATTTGTTAATATTTATTCCTATCTCATATATATATTATTATATTTATTTATCACTTTCATCTACTAAGTTATTTTATCAATTAATTTCGATTTCAAGTTTTCCTTGGCGTAATTTACCTATTATTTTCAAATTTTAGTGGCGTATTATTTATCCAAATTTCTAGTCAAATAATAATTATCTCTGAAACTCCTTGTCCAACAGGAAGAAAGAAATTCCAAGCTTGTCCAACGAGATCGAGTTTCCGCCATAAAGCATAACAGCTTTTATGGGGTTAGAAGAGCCGATTATTAATGCTATTACTGAAATATCACAATGGCTTGAAAGAAATATTTCTTCAGAAGCAAGAAAATTATTGGATTCAATACTTATTCCAAATTTTTTTTCCATTAGAATGTATTATACAACTATTTTATGTAATACTTTTCAAAAACATGACATTTACTTGATTAAGAAGATGAGAATAGCGGAGAGCATTTTATTAGAACTCAAGAAAATTAGAGCTAATGTTGATGAAAAACATATTTTATATGTTATTGTTGAGTCACAAAAGCAGAGTTATACATGTTTAAATTTGTCCACCTCGACTTGCAGCAAGCAAGCTCATCGTCAAAACATTAATATAGGATCAGTAGAAGAGTATTATAAAACAAATGTCCGATCTCTTAGATACATTTATAACCCAAATAAATGAATGGTTTTTAATTCATCAAGCAGCACTTACCAATCCGCAGATATTACTTCCACAAAAGACTTTCCAACCTTTTTCAGATGGTGATAGGAAAAAAAAATTTGTTAGATTTTTATCATGAAGATGTTAAAGTATCTTATGATGCCTTATTAGCTGAATAACTATGATTAAAAGATTAACTATGGTTGATACAGTCCCAAAAATGCTATGGATGCTTTGCATTATTTCAAACACATTTTAGATTATATTCCCAATGTATTAAAATGGTTATATATATTAACAACTCTTCCCATTAGTAAACTAATGAGAGAACATTCTCTTTTTAAAGAATAATAACAGAGCCCTGCAGAGGTACCATTTTCAGAACACTGCCCGGATTTTTTTTAAAAAATAATTTCGGCCCTGGTTTTTTTGAAAATAAAATTTCTGGCCCGGCCCGGGTATGTTTAAAAAAATTATAATACGATCCAGCTCGGGGGCCGGACCTGCAAGTCTCTGAAAAACATACCTATGAAATACAACTTCTGAAAGTAGATTGAATGATTTGAATCTTTTGAATATTCATAGGCATTTGACGCCAAACAAGGACAGATAATTGAAAAATTAGCTCAAAACATACAAAATACAATTATTCCTAAGAAAATTTTTGTTTATTAATTTATATTTCCAACATTTAAATTTTTTATACTTTATATATAAATTTTAAAGGCTCAAAAAATTCAAATTTCAATTTTGGGTCATTTAAGTGATTCATATCGTGGTTATATTCACTTTATATTTTATAATTCATATTTATTTTATAGTTTTTCAATGCCCGTTTATATATATAATTTTTTTGTAATTCAAATTAATTTAAAATTGTGTATTAGAAAAGTTATAAGTCCTAATAAATTTATGCTCAATATTTTTAAATAACAATAATATTTATTAAAAAAAATTATTATCTCCCCCCCCCCCCCAGACCAAATTCCTGCGTACGCGCCTGTATTCTCCTTATCGGGATAATAAAGAAAGAACCGTTTTTGATATTCTTTTATTCGATTTCTTTATTGCCCTTTTCTTAGAATTCCCTTCCTCCTTGTATTTACTATCCCCCTTTTTTTACTAGCTTTTATAAAAATATATTTACGATTATCAGGTGTTATACAATATGTTTGGGTCTTTTAGTGAAATTGGCTTGGAAAACATAATCACGAGGGACATCGTATTTGGCGTAATATCTTTTGGAGTAGTGGCCTTTGGCGGAACATTGATCGGCATTTTGTTCGGATTATTCACAGGTTGGCTTACTAAGTACATAAGCATTATATTTTTATATAATGATCATGCGTATATATTAAAAGGTTTTGATATTTTCTTCAACTATCTTTTAAAATATTCTAACAAGAATTTAAATTAATTTCTTAAAACCCTAACCCTATTCAAACAATCTGCGTCGGTAAAAGAGTTTTTTATTTTAGATAGTTTGAGAATCGATAGTAATGATTAGTTTGTGAAATAGGATAAATGTTTTGCTGTTTGCATATATTCCTCGTATAATTTATATAATTAATGATACTCATTTAAAAACCATGAAAAGGTACACCGACAAAATTCGTATTATAGAGCCTCTTTTCGTTTTCTTGTTAGCATATTTATCGTATATCGTAGCCGATATGTTCACGCTTTCAGGAATTTTAGCGTAAGCTTTTTGTTAGCTTAAAGTTAATCCTTATTTAAACAATAAACGAGCCCTTGCATATTAGAGAAGATGCAATATAATTTATCAAAAAGTAAAAAATCACTTTATGTTTTAATTTTAAAAAGCCGGATATAACTCACTTTTACCATAACCATAAATTTTTCTATCATCAATAAAAAAAATTTAATAAAAAATAATTTTATTTTATAATTATCTTTTCAAAGAATCGTATTTTGTGGCTTAATAATGCGACAGTTTGTGGAAGCTAACATAGCCTTAAAATCAAATATAACAGTCAAATACACCATGAAGACTTTGAGTAGCATTTGCGAAAGCATAATTTTCTTGTTTTTAGGACTATCAACTGTGGTCGATATCCACATATGGAACACCGCTTTTACCCTTTTTACACTATTCTTTTGTTTGTTCTATCGGGCTATAGGTATAATATCAATAATTGAACCTTCATTTTTTGTAAATAGAGTTCACATTTTATACAGTGTTGTGATGATTTAATGTAACATATTAACGATTTAATTTAAACACATGCATATATAATTATGATCACAAATGTACAACAAAAGAAATAATTTAATTATATATACATGTCAGTGGCGTATCCAGGATTCTCTTATGGGGGGGGGGGGGGTATTCGTTCTCAAACCCTTCTTATCCAGCTTTCCCCCGGCCTTTGCCGGGTCTTATGTAAATTATTCATAATTTAATAATAATTATATTTCTATTTACTCAGGTAAAATAGCTAAACGTAGTAAATATTTATACCACAATTCGAATTCACTGATTAAATTTATTTCAATCATAGAAATAAAATTTTTCTAAATATTTAATTTTACCAATAGTGGCATTAGAAAACGATTATGGATCTTCTAAAGACTTGTTTTTTATCTAAAAACCGTACTTTTATTTGCGATAAAAAAGTATCTAAGAATGGGATGAAAGTGGATATTTTATAATATTCTTCAGTTGAGCCAATATTTATTTTTCATCTCAATAATTGCCCAGGTGCTAGACGAGGTTTAATTAGTGTTATATCATAAAATTTAGCCTTCGATTCAACGTCTATATAAATATTATGAAAATATTCATCTACATTCATTCTTATTGTATCTACCTGTTAATATATTTTCCGCCAAATCAATAACCTGAACCAAATCTAAATTTGGTTTTTGTAAATTTCTACAAAGTAGTGAGCTATAGGAAAATAATTTATTGATGCAACTAGCAGCAATGATAAACTCTGATTGATCAATTGAATTCAATAATGATATCGCTTCTGACGACACATTACCTTTTTTCATGCTCAGCCTTATTTAACTTTTGTATTTCTATTTCTTTTGTTCTACAAAATCGAGGTAAAAATAAAATATTAAAAAAATTATAGATATTTATTGATAATTAATATTAAAAATACTTATTAATTCTAACTTACTAATAATTTTGAATTTAATAAAATAATTATATATAATAATAAAATAAATTACCATTTGATTTCAATCTCTTTGACTTAAAATTTTTCCATTTTATTAATATTTTTGAATAATGTTAATGTACTAACAAGGAAAGGAAATTTTAATAAAATATATTTATAAAAAATAAGTTTTATGTTGGAAAATTGATATTCAAACATTTGTAAAATTTTGATTGGGGGGAGGGGGGGTAGTGGAAGGGTGGAGGGTAAAATTTTTATTAGCTTAAAATGATATTTATGAAAACAGTCAAATTTGCGATGGATGGGGATTTCTCCCTCCCCCCCCCCCTCATTGGTTACGCGCCTGATGCATGTGTTTAAATTAAATCCTCATTATGTTACATTAAATGAGCACAACAATGTATATTATATAAATGTTTAATGAGTTTCATTCATGCGTAAATATAATTAATTTTATTCGAAAAAATTGGCAAGGTATCTTGGTTCTCATTCCTTTCATTAATAGATATAGATTAGCTAAATTGAGCAAAGTTGATATCTTTATTATGATCTATGGAGGATTAAGAGGTGCTATTTCATTTTCTTTAGCCCTTCTCTTAAATGAAGATGTGTTAGGGCAACAGAACAAAAGAATGTTTGTAACAACAACCATGACCGTAGTCATTTTCACTTCGTTCTTTCAGGTAATGCAAATATAGTATCTGTTCATTTAATTATTTACTTTATTTTTTTAATTTAACTTTTATCATTTTTATAAGTTCTAGGAAAATGTATTTTTCAAGTAATATACCTATGTCCTTGATCGTTTTAATCATTTCTTGATTCTGAAATCTATTCAGAAAAGCAAGAACATACTTAGTTTTTTTTAAATATATAAATAAGTAAAGTAAGTCAAAGTATATTTAATACAAAATATCACGTAGGGGAGACCGGGGTAAAGCGATTGACGGGGTAACAATGTTAACGCGAATAACTTTTTAACCATTGAGTATAAAGACCTTAAATTTGGTGTGAAGATGTATTTTTATATCTAATTTCTTACCTATGTTCATCTTTTAAAAAACTTACCTGGTTTTATATATTTTGTCAAAAAACTGTTTTTTACCCAAAAAATATAAAAATCATTCTCTAGTATATTTTGCTTTTAGTAAAATTTACATATCCTCAGGATTCAAAATTTGGCACACATGTTTCTTAATGTATTAGCTATAAAATAAAATTTATCTGACATCTTTAGCTATATTAGAAGTCACGCAATAACGATATTTATAATATATGTCACCTAGGGGTAAAGCTGTTATGGGTAAAACGGTTAAAATATAAAATATTCACATTAATTTTTCATTAATTCATTTATTATAATTTTTATTGTATCAATCAAATAATGAGAAATTATAAAAGAAAAACCATATACAGAGATGTAAATATAATAAATGAAGCCATAAAATATAAAATAACAAATAATACTTCATTAAATTTGTCTGCTAAAAAATTTAACATACCTTATACAACGTTGAGAAGGAGATGTAAAATTGGTATTAAAAGTTCAGATCATCATAAACAAATATTTACAAATGAAGAAGAATCTAGATTGTGTGACTACATATTAGAAGCAAGTAGGTCATTTATGGGATTAACGCCTAACAAGTAATTAAATTATATTGTTTGTATTATATTGTATTTCATAATTTTAATAACTCAATTTAAATATCAATATTAATTTGGTAACTTTAATAAAAATGCTCAATTGAAATTATATTGTATTTCATAATTTTAATAATGCTCAATCTAAATATCAATATTAATTTGGTAACTTTAACAAAAATGCTCAATTGAAATTATATTGTATTTCATAATTTTAATAATGCTCAATCTAAATATTATTAATTTGGTGACTTTAATAAAAATGCTCAATTGAAATTATATTGTATTTCATAATTTTAATAATGCTCAATCTAAAAATCATGTGGGGCAACAATTTCAGATTTATGATATTCCAGGAGTGTTAAAAAATGAAATACCAAGGGCAGTGACACAAATAATATATTAAATGGATTCTTAGCATGTGGCATATTTCCTTTAAACCCAAATATATTTACAGAACAAGATTATATCTGCTGTAATAATTCAAATGCTAACTCAAATATTGAATTTGAAAATAATGATGAAAATATTAGAGTGACTCAAAATCTTACAGTGACTCAAAATAATGATAGTGATTTATCTATATTATTGAACGAAAATATTCCAGATGATATTGATGAACCTTATCATGATATGTTACCATCATGCTCAAAAAATTATAATAAAGTATTCAATCCTTCATCTATAATACCTATTCCAAAATTATTCAATATTTCATCGGATAAAATATCTAAAAAAAAGAATTCAGAAATATTAACATCTACACCTTATAAAAAAAAATTATTAATTCAGAGAAAAAAAAAGATATCAAAAAATAATTGTTTATGTGTTATTTGTAATAAAAACTATAAAAATAGTCGCGAGGGCGATGAATGGCTAAAATGTACAATGTGCCTTGAATGGGCACATTCTAAATGTGCTAATTATGATAATTATTTTACATGTCCTTATTGTATCGATTAGTTTTTAAATAAAAATCATAAATAAATCTTAAATTTGTAATATTTGTTAAATAAAACAATAAATATGTGTCAAATATTATTTTAACCACTTTATCCTAGTGCTTATCCATTTTACCCTGTACCCAGAGTAAAATGGCGAAAATGAGTAGTTTTACATAACTAATCATAGCTCCTAAAATATTATAGGTAGAGGGCTACACTTTTTTTTATCTTGTAGAAGAGAGATGGGGCTACACATTGATCTATAATTTGTTGTGTTTGACTCTTGTTTAAAATTTTTATGGTAAATATGCAAAATGTCTATCGTTTTACCCCGGTCTCCCCTATATATATATAATAAATTCAATCCTTCAGGTTATGTAATTTACAAACGAAAAGTTAATATTATATTCAATTTAAATTCAATTTACGATTACATTTATATTACAGTTCTCCCCACTATTCATCGTGATACCGTAATGGGGGTTTCGAAACTCTTTTTTCAAGAGTTGTATTTTCATGTTCTGCCTTTTCCACTTCTTCGGTCAACGTAACGGGTATTTCCTTCTCTTGTGTATGTGCATCCCTCAATTGATCTGCATGCTTGTTTTTAACGATCCCCTCTGATTCCACATCGTACAATATTGCGCTTTTTCGTTGTAACACTTTTCCTTCATGCCACCCTGCTGTCCTTTCGTTTGCTATCCAAACTTTTTGCTGCTCTTCAAACTCCCGAGGTTCAAAACTTCTATCTTTGTAGTACTTTTGTTTCCATAGAGCGTTTTCCGTCCTTTCTCTCGTTGATAATTTCCACTGATCTAATGTCGTCCTAAGCGACCTTCCAAACATCATCTCGGCAGGGGATTTACCAGTAGTTGCATTGGGAGTATTACGGTGAGTAATTAAAACATTCGCTAAATTTAACTGGTCCGGAGTGCCACATCTCCTTCCAGCATAGAAACGCGTCTTTATCGTCCGTATATATCGTTCAGCCAAACCATTCGATTTGGGGCTATAAGGGGCCGATCTAAAATGTTTTATATTGTTTTTTAAAAAAAAACGTTTTGAATTCAGATCCAGTAAACTGAGTACCGTTATCTGAGACAATGTAGCGAGGTAACCCAAATCTAACGAAATAATTAAGCAGATTATTTATTACACTCGCCGAATTAATATGTGTTAAAATTGCAACTTCAACCCATTTGGTAAAAGCGTCTACGCAAATTAACCAATACTTTCCAGAGACGGGGCCTGTCAAATCAATGTGTATTCGTTCCCAAGGTCGGGTAGGAATGTTCCAATTGTATAATGGCACTTCTTTAGCTCCCGGCCTTCCTTCTTGACAACTCTTACAACATTTAACAAAGTCTTCAACATCAGTATCGAGATTTGTCCAAAAAACGTAATATCTACATAATGATTTCATCCCCACTATCCCAGGATGTCCTCGATGAATCACATTTAAAACCTCCTTTTTTAAAATATCTGGAATAATAATTCTATCATTATAAAAAATAATCCTTCTTCGAACGAAATATTATCTTTAATCGAAATATATTTTTTTACAATCTCCGAATAATTATTTATATTATCGATATACCAATGATTTTTAATTAATTTAATAATCTCTTTTAGGTTTATATCATTGCTCGTTTCACTTACGACTTTACTGCGAGTGAAAGATAAATCTTCTATTAATTAATTTTTAATCCTCTGATTTCTTCTTCGAATTTTTTTGTAACTTCATTGGTTTTTGCTTTCTCTACCCCCAAACGGGACAGAGCATCGGCACATTTGTTTTGATTACCTGGTCTATATATTATCTCATAATCATAATTTAATAGCTTCGTCGCCCACCGTATTAAACGGTTATTTGTTATTTTGTTAAGATCTCTTTTATCACCTAAAATATATTGTAATGGTTTATGATCAGTAACCAAGATAAAATGTCTTCCAAAAATATATTGATGAAACTTCTCGATAGCGAACATGATGGCCGAAGCCTCCCGATCAATTGTGGCATAATTCTTTTCAGCCGCCGAAAGTGTCCTCGATGCGTAAGCAATCGGTTTCTCCTGGCCAGTAAGAAATCGGTGTGCAATAACAGCTCCTAGACCATCTTTGGAAGCGTCACAAGTAATCACGACAGGGATATCGGCTGAATGAGGAATTATTGTATCTTCTTTTGACAATATATTTTTAACTTTAGTAAATATTTCATTTTCTTTAGCTGGCCAAAACCAACCAACATTTTTACTCGTTAGTCGGTGTAAAGGCGCACAAATAGAATGCAAATTTTTAATAAATGCCTCATGATAATTCACCATTCCAAGAAATGAACGTAGTTCTTTAACATTGGAAGGTGTTTTAAAATTTTTTATAGCGCTAATCTTATCTTCTGTAAGGTGCATTCCGAAACTGTCAATAACATGACCTAAATAAGTGACTGACTTTTCTCCAATTTTAATTTTATCGGTCGTCGTGGTCAGTCCAGCCTTCTCAAATCTTCTTAATACTTCTTCCAAATTAACTATGTGATCGGAATTATTCTCACCTGCAATAATTATGTCGTCTAAAAATACACTAACCATAGGAATTCCCTTTAATAGGTTTTTCATAAAGCGTTGGAATATTATCGGAGCGCTAGTCAAACCAAATGGAATTCTTTGGTATCGGTAATAACCGACATGTGTCGAAATTACTAAAAGGTCCCTACATTCTGGACTAACTCCGAATTGTAAAAATGCATCACTTAAATCTATTGTTGAAAATATTTTACCACCCGCGATCTTATTTGTTAGGTCGACGAAAGTTGGTAGTAAATCGTTATCGATCGCTAGATATTTGTTGATTGTTAAACGAAATCTCCGCATATCCGTACGGCACCGGATTTCTTTAAGATATTAACCGTTGGCGTAGCCCAAGTGATTGGAGTTATTGTTGGATCCACCTTCTCGATAACGCCTTCGTCTAAAAGTCTGTCCAACTCAGCTTCAATGGTTCGACGCAACGGAAAAGGAACTCTTCTTGCTGGTAATGCAATCGGTAACGTGTTCGGTTCTATTCGGATGACTGCCTTTTGCAGTTTGATTTCACCTAATTTTTTTTTAAAAACTTGAGGGAATTTTGAAGCAATCGTATTTAAAGAGGGAACATTCATATTTATTTTATTAATACGAACTTCTTCCGGTAGTTTTATATCAAATTCTCTAATGAAAGGCATCCCAAAAATAAGGGAATTCTCCCCTTTAACTACCCAAATAAGTAAAAATTTCGAAATATTTTTTACTTTGACTTCTACGGTACATTTACCTAGTACTTCGATTTGGATATGATTATATCCCACTAATTTATAAGCCAGTGATAGTTGTGGTCTGCCAATACGATTCCAGGTGACCTCATCAATCACTCTACACGCGGCGCCGGTAACTCCATAGCTAACTGCAATCCATTTATCTTCGCATCGATGGTTGCTTTATTTGAAAATGACAGGCGAGGTGTCCGTGGCAGAATCATTTGTATGGCATGGGTTCTACAATCTTTCGCTATGTGGTTTGCCTTACCGCAACGAAAGCATATCACTTTCTTTTGAATAGAGTTAGGTTTGATACTAGGTCTATAATTATTATTAGGAATATAATTATTACTAAAGTGTTTATTTATTGAATCTATTGACGTTTGTATAATTATTATTTCTAAAATAATTATTTTTCGAACCCTCTGTTGGCTTATTTTTAATTATTTTATTAACTTCAGTCTGGGTTTCATTTTCCAACGAAGACAGCGCGATCGCTAAACGCACGGTCTCTTCAAAAGTAATATTGCCTTCGATATACTTTGACCGAAGTTCTTTGTCCAACTCAGGTAAGCCTACTCCTAGGATAAATATATCTCTTAAAAGTTCATCAAAAGGCGGTTTAAAATTACAAAGAGAACAGACAGTTTTAACCCTAATTGAAAATTCAATAATCGTCTCACTGCATCTTTTTAGCGTAAAAAAAATTTTCCTATTTACGAAAATGCTCGAACTATCCTTGAACGCCAAATTTAAGCTTTTTATTAAAGTATCATAATTTATCATCTCTAAATTTATTGGAAAGTGAAAGTTTTTAATTTTGATAAGATTGTCTGTTCCGATATAGGCTAAAAGCAGGTCTTTTTTTGTATTTTAATCTATAATATTTCTTACTTTATAAATTAACTCCAAGTTAAATAAGTAGTCCTGAATATTTACTTTTTCTTTGACGAATTCTGGAATATGGAATTTAATAGGAACTACTTCCATTGAGTCTTTAACTTTAATAGGAACTACTTCCATTGAATCTTCAACTTTAATAGGAGCTACTTCCATTGAGTCTTTTACTTTAAATTTAATAAATCAAATAAATCTTATCTAAAAATCGTCGCCAATGAAGTGTTTTGTTAAATAAGTAAAATAAGTAAAGTAAGTCAAAGTATATTTAATACAAAATATCACGTATATATATATAATAAATTCAATCCTTCAGGTTATGTAATTTACAAACGAAAAGTTAATATTATATTCAATTTAAATTCAATTTACAATTACATTTATATTACAATTTATTATTATCTTTTTAGTCTAAATTTTACTATTCACACATATGTTTAGAATTCTATAAAAAAAATGAGCTAGAACGCCATCTCTAGGATAGATTCTTATATACTATTTAATATATGTTTGTTAAATTAAATAGCAAAGCTCATAATATTTACGCTAAATAATTTTAAAAATTTAAAATATCTATATAAGGGGTTAACAATAAGACCATTGGTAGAATTTTTGAGAGTAAAAAAAGCTCAAGAAAAAGACAGAAACATGGCCACGATACTGTTCGACAGAGTAAATGATATATTATTTTTAAAATTACCAAAAAATATTTTGAGATATTCAAATAGGAGAATTTAAATATTTTTTGTTTTAGTGCATGGATCACCTATTGGCCGGCGCTGAAGATATTATAGGTGGGCAAGGCAAGAATCGCTTAAGAGAAAAGTTTATATATATAATACATTTCTCATAATTTATATATTATCCCATCTGATTCATAACTCCCCCTTGATTTTAACTTACATTCATTTAATTTTTTTACAAAAGTTATCAATCTTTTTTTTAAAAATTTTGTGATATATATATTTATATTTATATTAATAAAAGTAAAAAATTATTAGCTGAATTCATATCTAATATAAAGAAAATATAAAAGTATACCTTATGAAAAAAATCAGTTCACTACATTATGATCACTACAATGTTCGGCCATATTTTATCTATCCTATTTTTTTTTAAATTAGCAAATTGTTTAGTTACTTATTTTTTACAATTATATATTATAATCTAATCAATTTGTAAACTTTTTAATTTTTATTTTCTTAAAATGAGTAGAGGTAACAGATAAGACTACAAATGTGCCTAATGATATCATTATTAAAATACCTAAGAAAAAATTCTGGCAGAAAGATAGCAAATCAATTAGCCACAAGTCTATCGACTATTTTAGACATTATAATAAAATTAAAAATCTCGGTCTTTTTTTAGCTTACTCAAAATAGAGGATGTGTAAAGAGTACTAATTTGAAAGATAGAATCATACGAGATAGAGTTCATATAATCGGTAAACCTCTTCTTCAGAGAAATATTATCTAAAGATATTTTTATAATTGGGAGAAATATTATCTAAAGATATTTTTATAATTGGGAGAAATATTATCTAAAGATATTTTTATAATTGGGAGATAAGTTACCATAGAAACTAGTCAATGAAGATTACATTTAATGATATTTTTCTTCTACAAAATTATTTGAAATTTAGTTTATATATTATACCATTCGATATAGTTTAAGAAAAAAACGTTTATAACATTACAAAATAATGAAAGATTAAATTAGGCTTTAAAATACGTAAATTAGACATATTAGCGATGGAAACACAATATTCATCATAGAATTAAAATGGTAAGTTTTTGGTTACAACTAAATATTGTAATAAAAACATAAACAGAGATCTTCTATCTTGATACAAAGAACTGTTAAGTTTCCATAAATGGAGATGCATGATGCAATAGGCCTAACGCCTAAGATATATTTTATTAAATATAATAAATCATGTTGAATAACAAGATACTTTGATACCTTATTTGAACATGAAAAAATTTACCTAGGTGATAATTTTGCAGTTGCATAGTTTTAATAATATCATATTAAATCAACCAAAAAAAGTTGATTCTTATGTCAACCCTTTCAATTTTTTTAAAAATTTGTATGTTAGTAGAATATACACTGACAAATAAAAATGTAAACTCTTACTTTTCAAATTGGCTTACATCATGAGATACGGCCCACTTTAGAAACGCGAAAATTCTAAAATACACAATATTTAATTTAAAATATCTCGGCTAAGAACATGATTTGAATTTTGTTTAAAACCTATAGAATAACCCTTTATGATATAAAATTTATTTTATTGAAAATAAGTCTTTTACCAAAGACCGAAAATAGATAACAGGAAATGTTATAAAATAAAAAGTGCAGTATGACTTAACCCCTATATTACCAAATGTATAGTAGTTTATTTTTTTTTAAAGTGGACAATATATTTGAATAATAGCATTAAAACGAAAATCCTAAAAAATCAGAGTGTTTTGAATAACATTTACCAAATTGTATTGTATAAAATATAATGCGAACCGCTTTAATTTGGAAGCATTATAAGGAATAAATAATAAGGTTAAGCTTAATAATCTCTTCAACCCAGATAAAGATCGAATAAAGACAAAAAAACTTTATTAACCTCTACAAACATTATAATAATTTTTAGATCAAGGTAGAGTGAAATTTTTTGCAACTGCATGTTGGTATAACTCTTTGCGATAGTTTGGGGGGAATTACTAAGAGGTAAGTGGCTATAGCAAGCCTGCAACGTCCTTATGAAAAATCATATACTAACACCTATGGATTTATATAATTATGCGGGAATTTATATGCCGCGTATTATATATATTTGTCAGCAACGTTAAAAATTTATGAATGGAAATCACTCTCGAAAATAGATTTTTAACGGCCAAATGAATTCCTAAGTATATTTTTACATTTTCCTTCTAAAATAAAATAGCTAAACCTATGTGTTGAATATGACACAATGTCTATTAATGATCTGCATAGAGCCTAAGAAATATATCCCAAACAAATATCTTTTTATTTTTGCCGAAAAATCAGGCCCGAAATAGATATTATTTGTCCCCGGCTCGAATATTATATAGAAATTATTATTTTTTTAAATACAGTTTTACATTACACTGAACAAAATTATCATGATCATTCTACAAACAAATAAAATTATATTTGCTACTTATTTCATCCAAGAATTTTAAAATTTATTTCTTTTATTTAAAATTTAAGCCTGATACGGTCAAACTTCTTTTAAATATACTAGGCCTAACCCAGAGATCATCAATGTCCACTATCCTATTTTTTAATATGTAAAAATTTAAAATTTTCTATTTATTTTGAAACTTTGAAAAAATTACTATAAATTTCAATATGAATGATATTTATGAACGATTTTAGCCATACTACTTTTATTCAAAGTATAACTCTTGGCCAGTACTCGTACCAGTTTAGAATTTTGTGCAAATATTATAATGTATAAGGTTTATCTGTAAGAAATTTAAAAGAAAAAAAGAGCAATTTTTATCTTATAGGCATTTTCTCTTTTCTATTTCCGGTTTTTAGTAATAGACTTATTTCCAATAAAATAATTTTTATATCATATAAAAGGGGTTTTTTAGAGCTATTTAATAAAATTTAAATTATGTTTTTAATTTAATTACTTTTTGAGGTATTTAAAACTAAATATAGTCTATTTTGGAATTTTTGCATTTCTAAAGATGGCCATATGCATGAAGTAAGGTGAGTTGGGAATTATTTTATATTTTTAATAGTTAGTGTATATACTACCATCATAAAAATTTTAATAAAATAGAAAAGGGTCGGGTTGAATCTTCAGTTGATTTGATATGAAATACAATATATTTTAATTATTAAAAATTTATGAAAATTTTTGACACCTTGTCCACGTACCTGCTAAACTAGTTGTCATCGACTTGGTTCCTTTACAACTATTATCCCTATCTTTATTTATCTCAATTCGCTTATCCCTCAATTCAGTGATCTCATCATTCATAACTCCCAATGATGACCTTTTAACAGCAGCAAGAACGATGGAATCAACTTACCCCAGACGGTTTTACATTTCGAACCGAAATTTCCAACAAATCTATTTTCGAACCCCTAATAAAGAAACTACAAAATAGCCTCAACCCCACCAATATTAACGACATGCAAAACGATAAATATGGTAGGCATGAATGGCTCGAAGCACTTCCAAGCCAAACCTTATATAATCTCTTAGGCAATGAGCAACTAAGAGTTACTATAGGATTTAGACTTGGATGCTTGCTTACACAGCCCCACACTTGCCAACAATGCAACTTACCCGTTCAACTTAACACCCGACACGGCCTATGCACCCGCAGCCAAAGTCGCCATCTCTGGCAAAAGCAATTAATAAAATCATCCATAACGCTGGCTAAAATACCCAACATCCTCGAACTAACCAATCTTTCATTATAGGACGGCCTCAGACCCGACGGTTTAACCTGTACCCTCAGGTCCAACGGGAAATCCCTTATTTGGGACGCAATCTGCGTCTTCTTCTTTCCTTCATCAATTAATTCAAACCTACTTACTAGCGAAAATAAAAAAATTAATAAATATTCAAAATTCAATAATTTTATATTTCAGCCAATAATCATATCAACTAACGGCCATTTTTCCTAGTCTACATATTTTTTTTTAAAAATTTTATCGCGAAAATTTTTTAATAGAATAAACGAAAATAGCGAATCCATATTTCTTAAACAAAAACTTTAACTAGAAATTTTTAAATATAATTATACTTGCTTTTTAGGTACATATTCATTATTAAATGGAGGTAACAGGTAATCAGTTGAAAATTCCATGCATAGCCTGAAATATCTTGTTATGACTGCTCAAATACAAATCACATTTAAATTTATTATTTGAAAAAATTTATTCAACTTTAAAAGTGTTAATGTAATCGATTTTTTGTCGATCGGTTAGTTTGATTCTTCTTATGTCCATAAGACATTTTATATTAAAGTTATAAAATTTGTATTTTTTTTGTTAAACGATTTAACTTGATTTTTTATTATATTTAAATTAAACGTTTACCTTAAAGTATCCATTAACGATCGATTTTTTATTATTTCTTTTTTTAAAGAATTTATCCATTAACTTAAAAATATAACACATATGATTTTTTTTTTACATTTAAATTAATCTATTAAAAAAATATAAAATATACAGATATATAGGATGAAATAATATTGGAAAAAGGAATGTAAAGTAACAATAAAATTTAAAATATTATTATTATCATTTTTTGCTTTTATCATTATAATTATTTTAGTTGTTATATTAAATTTTCATTAATAATAAATCTTTTTATCCAAATTTCAGTAAAATATTCTTTATTTTCTTCAAAAAGATATAGATATTAAACTTATATTGAAAAGTATTGTAAAGTTTTAACCCTGAAAAAAGGAAAAGTTTCAATCATAGAAGGAAAAGGTACGATCAAAAGAGGAAAAGGGTCAATCATTAAAAGAAAAGGTTCAATCAAAAAAGGAAAAGGTCCGATCAAAGGAAAAGGTTCAATCAAAAAAGAAAAAAATGTCTAACAAAAAAGGAAATGGTTCAATCAAAAAAAATGTGTCAATCAAAGAAGGAAAAGTTTCAATTAAAAAAGGAAAATCGTTTTTTTTGATATTTTTTCTTGATAATTCTTAAATTTTTATCATTCCTTCTCATTTTATTTCTAACCTTTTGCGATTTTTTTACTTTCTTTTTCCTCTCAATTTTGATAATTCACTTTTGTTTTTTAAAAAATAATTTATAAATTTTTCCTGTTATTTTTCTTCACTTCTTCTACTACATTTCTTATTTCATTTTTTAACAAAAATCTTTCCTCTTTTTTCATCCTGCATAACAATATTTTGACTTTTTATGATTTTTTCTCCTTATATTGTAATCTTTTACATACATTTCTAACCATTTCAATCTCTTTAAGTCATTTTTAATCTTTATTTTACAGATCTTTACTCATTTTTTTTTTCATTTTTGATAATTATTTTTATTCGCTTTAATTTTTATTTCTCCATGGCAGACAATTTTTTTATTAAAATTTTTTACATATTAAATTATTTAATTATAATTGCTGAATTAAATTAATCGTTTGGTTATAATGTACTCATTGGCGTACGCAGCGGGGGAGGGAAGGGGGGAGCAAACCTCCCCCCCCCCCAAAGCCAAAAAATGCAGATGCCGGATATATTTTTCAGAAATATTATTGTTTATATTTGTTAATATTTATTCGTATCTCATATTAAATTATATTTAATTACATTTATTATCAAATTTATCTACTAAGTTATTATCAATTAATTTCGATTTCAAGTTTTTCGGCGTAATATTTACTTATTATTTTCAAAATTTTAGTAGCGTAATATTAATCTACCATTTTCAAATTTCATAATTATTTCTGAAACTTCTTGTCCAACAGGGAAAAAGAAATCGACTTGTAGCAAGTCAAGCTCATCGTTAAAACATAATATAGGATCAGTAGAAGAGTATATCTTAAATATAGATACATTTATAACCCAAATATTCCCAACCTTTTTTAGAAAAAAAATACTTGTTAGAATTTTTATTATAAAGATGTTAAAGTATCTTATGATGCCTTACTAGCTGAATAACTATGTTTATAAGATTAACTATGGTTGATATAGTCCCAAAAAATGCTATGGATGCTCTGCATTATTTCAAACACATTTTAGATTAAATTCCCAATGTTATAAAAGGGTTTATAAACTCTTCCCATTAGTAAACTAATGAGAGAACATTTTCTTTTTTAAGAAGAATAACAGAGGCCTGCAGAAATAAGATTTGCAGGGCACGGCCCGGATTTTTTTTAAAAATTTTTTACGGCCCGGCCTGGGTTATTTTTAAAAAATTTTCAGGCCAGGCCCAGCTTTTTTTAAAAAAATTTTTAGGCCCGACTCGGATTTTTTAAAAAAATTTTCAGGCCCGGCCCGGATTAAATTATATTTATTTTTGATTTTAATAGTTAATAATAACGATTTCAAATATAGACTGTTTTAAAAAATACAGCCCGGATTGGGTGTTTTTTTAAAATAATTCAGGCCCGGCTTGGGTGTTTTTTTAAAAAAATTTCGGGCCTGGCTCGGGTATATTTAAAAAAATTAAAATATTGTCCGGCCCAAAACATACCAAGAAGTACAACATCTGAAAGTAGATTGAAAGGTTTGAATCTTTTGAATATTCATAGGCATTTGACGACAAGCAAGGATGAGATAATTGAAAAATTAGCTCAATTACAACGAAGATTGGATTTTACATTATAAATATATAACATACAAAATGCAATTATTCCTAAGAAACTTTTTGTGTAAAGGCTCAAAAAATTCAAATTTCTATTTTGGGTCATTTAAGTGATTCTTTACATATAATTTTTTTATAATTCACATAAATTTAAAATTGTGTATTAGAAATAGTTATTAGTCCTAATAAATTTATGCTTGATATTTTTAAAAAACAATATTATTTCTTAAAAAAATTTATTATCCCCCCCCCAGACCAAATTCCTGCGTACGCGCCTGTAATGTACCTTTTTAAAATTAAATAAATTTGAACTGTAATACCAAGTGATATGTAAATTAATAAAATATAATCATTTTTAAATTCTTATTTTTCAAATTTGCCATTGAAAAATAAAAATTAAGTGTAAATTAAAAATTATTACAAAAAAGAATTATGAAAAATGAGAAGAAAAAAATATTGAGAAAAGATCAGAAAATAAAGATTAAAAATGACTTAAAGAGATTAAAAAAGTTAGAAATGTATGTGAAAGATAACTATAAGGAGAAAAAATCATAAAGTCAAAATATTGTTATGTATGATGAAAAAAGGAAAGAATTATTTTAAAAAATGGTGTAAGAAATGAAGAAAAATAACAGAGAATATTTATAAATAAAAAGAATGAAAATGAGGAGAAAAATAAATTGAGAAAAGATAGTAAGAAAAATAAAGTAAAGATCTCACAAAAATTAGAAATAAAATAAGAAGGAATAATAAAACAAATAAAAATTTATAAAAATTGACAAGAAAAAAAATTTTCTTATTTTTAAGAAAATAACGATTTTCCGTTTTTGATTGGGAATTTTCCTTTTTTGTGACACTTTACCTTTTTTAATTGGACCTTTTACTTTTTTGATTGACACTTTTCCTTTTTTGATCGGGTCTTTTCTTTTCTTGTTTCTTGATTGAATCTTTTCCTTTTATGATTGAACCTTTTCCTTTTTTGATCGGACCTTTTCCTTTAATGATTGAAACATTTCCTTTTTTTGATTATAACTTTTCCTTTTTTGAATGGGAAACCCTGTATTTTTAAAAAGACAAAAGTGAAATATCAAAAATGAGAAGAAAAGTAAATTGAGAAAAGATATAGTAAGAAAAATAAAGATATCGTAAAAAGTTAGAAATAAAATAAGAAGGAATAATAAAAATTTAAGAAAAATTGACAAGAAAAAAAATTTAAAAAATTCCTATTTTCCTTTTTTGATTGACACTTTTCCTTTTTTGATTGAACCTTTTCCATTTTTTGTTTGACACTTTTCCCTTTTTGATCGAACTTTTTCCTAAGTCTTTGGAACTTTACCCTTTTTGATTGACTTTTCCTTTTTTAATCGGACCTTTTCCTTTTATGATTGATGCATTTTTTAATCGGACCTTTTTCTTTTAATACTAAAACTTTCCTTTTTTGATTAGGACTTTTTCTTTTTTAAATGGGAAACCATGTATATGTAGCTAACATGGATACTTAAACATAGTATATTCAAGAACATGGAACAAGGGTATCTCTGAGTTGCTGTTGCATAGGCGTAGCCGAAATAGAAGGGTAGGGGAAATCCCCTCCTTCAGAAATTTATCATTTTTTGTGAATATCATTTTAAGCTAATATAAAATACCCCCCTTAGTCCTCCACCCACTTCCTGACCCTCAAAAATGTATGCATATATCTTAAACAATAATTTGAATGAAAGAATGTAAAAGTTGATATTTTTTTAAACTAAAACTATTCATCATAATTTATACATTTGTGGAAAAAAACATTTATATATAAAAAAAAGTGAACCAAAAGTGTTTTTAAAGAAATGGAATATAAGCCAAAGATAAGTCTTTAGACAAAAGTGAAATGTATTATAATTATTATTAATAGATTCATAAAATTACTAAATAATATAATATATCAAATATTATTTTTTATAAAGTGAGTAATTTTAATTTATATATCTTAATAAAAGTAAAATATAATTATAAAATTATTGATAAAGTGAAATCATAAATTAAATAAAAAAATTAAAGCACAATACAAATAGTGGAATATTATATGTCGTAGATTTATAGTATATCTAATAATCAATTATCATATGACAATCAAATAATTTTTACCAATATAGTGATTTATATATTTTACAGAAAACTATTAATATTGATAAGGACATCTGAAAATATCTTTTAAAGACATTGAGCAATGAATAATATAAAAATTAATTTTTAATATCATTTTTTTATTTAAAATAAATAGATGGCGTTAATTAATTGAATGCTAATTGTTGCTATATTTATTATCAAGAGCATTGATTAGTAAAATTTGTTAAAATATTAACTGTAATATATTCTTAACTATCAAATATGTCTTAAAAGTGGAATTTTACCTAGTAATTTGTATCCAATTGTATATAATAGAGTATCAACTATATGTCTACTTACTTTTTATAAATAAATTTCTTATATTTGTTTGGAATAAATTATTACCATGCTTTTATATTAATGTATATACAAGTAATTTATTATATTTTATATAAACTAATAAAAATATATTTCATATTTGTTCCAGGCTTATTTTTTTTTATTAAAATTAACCTCCTATCTTGTAAAAGTATTTTATGACTATATATAGATGGTAACCCGGCCGAAGGCTCGTCCAAATAGAGTCTGGGGGCGAAGCCCCCAAAAATTTTTTAATTCCCCCCCCCCCCCATTAGGAAAATCCTGGCTACGCCTATGTGCTGTTGGTTCCCGTTCCGGGAAAAAGAATCTTGTTCCATTTTTAAAAACGCATTCCTTAAATTGTTTAATTTTATTTATTGGTCTTTATGATACTTATATTAGTATTAATTGAGTCTTTATCTGAAAGATAATGTCAAGATTTTTAAGGCAGAAAGTCTTTTTTTATTGTTTCTTCTTTTTACAAAGCCATTTTTTTATAGCAAATTAACTGAGAACAGCCTTTCACATGCAGTTGATTATACGTTATTAATCATATAACTTATCAGATTGATATTATCAATATTAATGACAAATAAGTTAATTTTATTTAAAACATAATAATTTGAATAAGTTTCCTATTCAAACATAACGAATAATTTACTATTCGTATTCGTTACTATTCAATTTAAATTATATAAAACGAATTGAATATTCGATCATTTTTATATAGGTCTAGTGCACAAAACGTTTCCACTTAAATTTAAATCTTTTTTAAATAATATTGTTCTTATAACAAAGCAATTATAAAAATTTGACTAAAAATAATGTGTTTATAATCTTAAAATCACATAATAATAATATTAAATAATGGTCAATAATAGTTATAGTTATGTTTGTGAAAAATTGGAATTTATTTACTAATAGGATAGTTTAAATGAATCTTTATATAATTTTTTCATAACATTCCAGAACTCTTCTGGCATATTTCTCGAAATTCTGTTTATCGTCCCATAATTAATTTTCCCTATGTTTCGTTCTCGTAACATTTCGTAAACATTCCATTTCATGTCCCTAGGTATAATATATGCCAATAAATTGAGATTTTTACATTCAATAAGAGGAAATTAATTGGAAATTATAAGTTGTAGATTTTTTATTCTTTTTTTGAAAATTACAGATTAGAATTTCTCCAATACAAATACCTGCAACCTTACTTAGTAAAAAAATTGTCATCCAGAGACGATAATCTTGTGGATATTTGCAAAAAATTGAACGTGTACGAAGCTAAAAATTTATTAAACCAATATCATGGTGATATTATTATGCTCAAGGAAGAAATCACGTAAGTTTTTATGAATTTTGCTATTTTTTTTACGAGGCATTTTATTTATTTTAAAAAATATATTAAAAATAACATTTAAACTATTTATAAAAATATATATATATATACTATATAAAAATTAGAGACACAGACCTGTAAGAGTACCAATTGTACAATCCGACCCAGATTTCTAAAAATAACTGCATGGCCCGGATTTTTTAACATTATGCCCGGTCCAGTTATATAAAAATATTTTATATAAAATTGTTTTAAAATGTTATGAAATATGAGAAGTGGAATGAATGTGATATATAATTCAATTATACAACAATTATTATTATTTATATATATATATTTATATTTTATACAATGATCACATTTAAAATTTTCGGCCCGGCCCTGATTGGATTAATAGAATGAAAATATTCTGTCCTGCCAGGCCTGGGTATAAAAAATTTAAGCCCACCTAGCTTTACTTTAAAAATTTACTACAGCCATACCATTATATCTAGGCCGGGTTTTAGGTTGGGTCGGGCCTTCAGATCTCTGTTTAAAATGATATATAAAAACATATTAAAAAGGTACATTGAGTTGTTTATTTTAAAAAATATAGAATACGGATAAGAAGGCAGTCATTAATTCCGAGGAAACTTTAAAAATTTTAATTGATTGTAAAATTTTAAGAGAATTCACGATCCCCATTATGTAAGAAACTTTTTTGACCTAAAATCTTTTTGCCTTGGACCCAAGGATTCCTCTGGTTGAATTGACTTTTGAGGGAGATGAAAATCAGAAAGGTGGTGATACTATCTGATTTTTGACCTTTCAGCTGTTGAATCAGAACAATGTTTAGGTTAGAGGAAAACTGGGAAGCAAAGTGAAATCCCAAGATATTTTCCTAAACCAAGCAGTATTTGTAAGCAGTCCGGTCTTTTGCCATCGGAAAGTGATAAGAGAATGGGTACAAGCCGATTTGCTTAGTTGGCCAAACCTAATTTATTTGAAATAATCAAATTAATTGTTCTGTGGAGGCTACTTTTAGAATATAAGCAAGTTAAGCCATGTCTATTTTATAATCGAACTCTTTTCCACACTTTTTATATTTGTAAGGTAGACATATGTCGCAGCCTAGTCTATATCTAAATGACACCCACAACTCTTGATCTGATAGCATCAGATCATGATTGGTACTTATAGCCTTTTCTATCCATTCATATTCAAGTTTTTCCCAAGTGGGAGTACCTTGAATGGGAATTTTTACCTACATATTTCTTATAAGAGGGTTGAGAAAACTTACTTTTGTAGTGGATTGTGGGGGAGATAAAATGCAAGAATATTTTATTTATAAGTCATAGACAGCTTCAATTAAACTATCTTTCCCCTTTGCAAGCTTACTAATAATCTCTTAGCATTGAAGCCTGCATAAAAGGAAGGCAGCTAATAGAGATACCAAATTGTGGTAAATCGCAAGTACCATGTTTGGTCGAAAAATCGGAGAAATGTATATTCGGGAAAACTTCTAGGGAGTTTTTGCTTTCATATCTAGAGAGAGAAGGAAGGAAAAGTTTTGAAACAAAGAAGATGAGCTAAATTGATATTGGAAAGACATAACGATTTCCTTATCAAATACAAGGATTGATGAACCGGAATTTTTCGATGTATGGTTTTTAATTTTATTACACAAAATATAGTATTCTCTAAAGCTAGTTATGGCACTAATTAACGGAGATCCTAATAATAAAATTGACTCTCGATCAATAATTTTAAAGTTGTTACAATTGTCAGTAGGGGTTCCATAATATTTTCATTTTATCCTTATTTAATTCAAGACACTAACTTTTAATTCTTTTTCTATAAAATCAATCGCTCCTAGCACATTTTCGCCTGTATCAATTTATTTTTTTAAGTAAATAAAATGCCTATATTTCAAATAATAAAGTATTTTAATATAGTTAGAAATTAAATTATTATATATAATTTTTTTACCTCACAAGATTCTCAGAGATTATTGATTTATTAAATATTAAAATTTGATATTATCTTGTCTAGTCTAGTGAAGTGAAGACCGAACTAGACAGCATTCCATGAAAAATAACTGGTCGGTCAATCGGCTGGTATAATTCTTTTTTTAATTTCGAAGTATCTTTACCTTCATTAATATTTTCATAAAATTCAAATTAAGCTTAATAATTCAATCATTTTGATTCGCTTATGACCTCTTACTCTTAGAAAAGCTTGTAAAGCCCAAAATAAATATTTACATTGAGACCGCTCTCAGAAATGCACATTATACATTACTTATAAATGGATACATGTTTCATATTTAATATTATGCAGAGGTATCAGAAAAGATCAAAGAAAATCAATCGATCTCCCTGTTTTGGATACAAGTCATATGGATGAAGCTTACGCCAATCGGATAGCTTCTAAATGGCATGACGCCGTTGATAATTTGATGCCTAAAAGGAGAACCGCTGTTAAACATACTTATTTATATATTTTATAGCATGATCACTCAAGGTGTTAGAAGGGGTTTGCTTTAGTTCAACAAAATGAGAAATTTTTTTGATTGGTTTTAATTTAGAAAAGATCTTAGATTTACTATCAATAATCAAAAAGTTAACATGATGAAAAATTATTTTATTAAAATTTAGCATTTTTCTATCCGATAAACAAATATTCAAAAAAAAATGAATTATATATTATTTTAATTGTATAACAAAAAATAGAATCTGAAAAGATTCAGTCGTCAAGATATATATGATGACCCTGTAAACTTGCCGTCTTTAGTCAACAGATATTCTAATACCAATTACAAACAACATCACCCTATCATAGAAAGTATATTAAATATAATTTTTAGAAAAATTCATATATTTTATCACAATTTTTTGCTTAAAAATGGGAGTTTTCTTTAAAGGAGTAAATAACTTCTATAGATTGTAATTGTTTGCTTTTTTGGCAAGGTTGACACTATTTTAAACTATATGTTTTTCAGTTAGAGGATAGTTGAGATATTGTTGTGATATAAAACCCTTGGTGCATGTAGATATCCCCTTGGAAAATATCGAGAGTATTGGCTAAGGTTCATAAAGTATAAAATACTATTTCTTTCTTTCTTTAACAAAACTTGAATTTTAAACCTAAAGCGAAGAAATCCAAATAAATTTTTCCAAAAAAACTGAAAAAGGAGCCTAACAGTTTTAAACTGTTGGAACTAAACCTCATACTTAACGGTTCGACATCCTGATACATTCTATATAAAAACAAATATTTAGAACAATATAAGGACTCTAACAAGCTGGTACGGTTAGGCTCCGGTATAACAAATACATTACGACGTTATTCAAACAAGATCACAAATGCCTTTTTACCAGTTAGAATTGAAAAAATAAAATATTCTAGAAATGAGCAAAAAATTAAATTTGAAATAAATAATTTTCAGATTTTGAAGCTTCCTCAAAATAAAAAATTTTCAAATTTTTAAGATTATTTTTTTTAAATTTATAGGATCAAATTTCATGGGATTCTTTATCGTTTTTTTTGGATTATTTAGAATATTTTTTATATAAAAATATTATTATTATTTAAAAAACAATAATATAAAATATTTAAAATTCCATTTTTATTTAACATTCTTAAAGTATCTAGATACAAAAATGTTGTATTTATATGATACTATTTTAAAGGTATCTATATCTGTTTTTAGATACTTTTCAAGTTTTATTTTGATATACTTTTATTTAACGCTTTTTTATATTAAAAATAAAAATATTTGAATGCAAAATTCATTTTATTTACTATGAGCATTTAATTAAAAAATATTAAGACTAATATAATAAAAAAATATATATGTATAAAATATTAAAACTTATTTATAAAATTATTAAAACTTATATAAAATATTAAAACTTATATAAAATATTAAAACTTATATTTAAATATTAAAAACTTATATATAAAATTAAAACTTATTATATAAAATATTAAAATTTATATATAAAATATTGAAACTTAAATATAGACAAAATATATAAATATTCTTTAAATTAGATATCAGTTCAAGATTGTGGGGATATTTTTATAATGTACGTTGGAAAACGTACTGCAAACGTAAACACTCAATTTGTGCGGACCATAAAGGAATATATAAATCCTTGTTTAGCCATGACGCCCATTAATTATTAAATCAATACCATTGATGCACAAAATTATTTTAAGGAAATAAATTTATTTATAATTTTTTTAAATCATTTTATAGATACTCCTCTGACTTTTAATGAATAAATTTTTTAATGCTCGCTTTACAGGAAAATTAGGTCGAAAGAATGATAAAAATAAGGGTATTGACATTTTTAATATTATCTTGGTTATATATTTTGTGATCTCATAATAAGAGTTTGTTCTAGAACGGCGAACCCTGTATATAAGTATGATAAAAATTGTATCTGTTTACATACATTTGTAAAAGTGTACCTGTATCTAGATGCATTTTTAGACTATGTATCTGACTTAACAACTTCGCTATTTAAAAAGAAAAAATAATGCGCTACTATAATATATTTTTAAATATGACCTAGAACCTCGGATTTAAATTAGATAAGATCTATTTATTTTCATCTCCTTGTTTTGTCTCAATTTGAATTATTTCTTTGGATCGCCATGGCTAGCTGATAATTTTTTCTCTACTTTTTGTGCCAAAAGTTTCTGAGTGTGTAGGTGACCACAGGGACAAAATTAACGTTATTTAAAGATAAATATTTATTCTCTTTATTTATGGATTATTTTTATTTTATATGAAATTTGATAATTAAAATTATATTTAATTTATTTTTTTATAATGCTCTAATAGCCCGAATCCAAAGGGCCCCTCCCTCATCGGAAATTTGCCTGTTCTCGTTGAACATCATCAAAGCTAAAAACCCTACACCCCTTCTCCCATCTACCTCTCCCTAAATAATGTATATACAATATATAAGCAAGAAAAAATTTGGAAAAAAATTTAATAAATGTTAATAAATTTTTAAAACAGGGAGTATAATTCAAAATTTTTAGAAAAAAACATTTTTATTTAAAAAAAGTGAAAACCCAAAATTATTATTATAATCTAATATAGGCTAAGGTCTATAATAAATGAACCTAAAGATCTCCAATATGGGAAAAAATTGATTTATAGTGCCCCCTCTCTCTTAGCAAAATCCTGGATACACCTTTGAGATATATAAGTCTAAAAACGTATCTAAATACAGGTACACCTTCAAAATCTTTATCTATATATATATTCTTACAAATGTATCTAGCTACTGATATAATTTCCCCAAGATACATTTTATTTTATAATTATGTAAGGTATGAAAAATGTCTAATTTAGATTTCTTTTGTTAAAATACAAATTAGAGAGCTCAAAAAAATTGAGTTGTTATCTCATGTATTATACACGATATATAATTAAATTATTAAATATTATTAAGATTTTAGTAATAGGTCATTCATTCTCAAAAAATTTTTAATTCGCGTTTATCTTTAAAAACATTTTTTGTCTCACTAAAGTATATCAATGGGTACTTGACGGCAAGATGGTGTTATATTTTATGAATAACAACTTTAATAGAATTATTTGATTTTTTTCAGCGGTTATCTGTTTACAATCAGTTGGAAACTTTTAATAGTTGAATTGTTGCATTAACTTATTTTCTACTATTGAATGCAAGTCCAATCAAGTTTGAAATAAGGATGAAACATGGTTGCGATAATATTTCCATCTTCGTATTTTACCCCCCTATTAATCAAATTTAATAAAGGAACGATTTTTAGTAACTGGAGGTTATGTTTTTGAAGTCTTTTGCAAAAATATTAATGGGTCTTTTTAATTTGATTTATTTTCCTCTTGCTCTTTTATTTGCAAAGAGTTTTATGTTTTCTCTTAAAATTATAAATAATATTACTTGTAAAATTGTTAATATTTTATTGAGCATTTACCTTTAAGTGTTATACAATGTTACATGTTGAAGTAATTCTAACTGATATTTTAGTATTTTTTTGAAGACAAAACAAATATTTTTCACCAGAGATTTTATGAGAGATTATTTAAAATGGGCTTTATAAATTGGCCAAGGCAATTCAATATTTGACCCCGCTGATGCTGGGTTAATTATTTTTTCTGTTTATTCATCTTCACTAGTAATATTAATCATGTATAAAATTAAGATATATAAAACAATTTTAACTTAGAATATTCCATGTTTACATCATCCATTCGTAAAATAAAACTTGCTTTTAATTTTGTAATATAAAATAAACTCGGGTATAATATTAAATATATTAATTATATAAAAATTTATTTTTAGCAATTTCTGTTAAAAAAAATTTTAAACATCTTTGAAATTATAAATAAAACTAGAATTAAATTTGCTTAAATTAAAATGGTCTATAGAAAATAAACAGCCAATATAGACCAAATAATCTACACAAATAAAATGATCAAAAAATTAAAAAAGATTTAATTCCATAATATTTTTTAATATTAAAGTATGATAAAATTTTGACCAAAAAACTTGAAGGGATTAAATCTCAAATTATTTTTTACATAAAATTTATTACCTCCAAAAAATTTTTGCTCAAATATTTGTGTAGAAAAATATTTTCAAACTCTGATTTTGATATTTTTAAAAATATAGGGCAGAAATTTAATTATATTTCTTACATTTTCATAGATATATACTTTAAATTTATAGAGTATTTTCTAGTTTATAGGTTCCCACCATTACCAGTATAAAATTTTACTTTTGCATCATATGAATATTTTAAGAAAATGTTCTAGAGCCTATATTACATTTGGGTTATTCTGAACATTGCTTATATTTTAAGTGTATACAACTTTTTTCCTTAACACTTTCATTTTTAAGTTCAGTATAATATGTATTTTCAATTTTCAAATGCCAATATATCCATAACTAAATTATTTATAAAGAAATTTAGAAGTGATTCGTTAAAGAATTCCCCCAAAATTATAGAAGGTATACCCAACCCAAGTAACAGTATGCCAGATTTATCAGATCTTAAGAGCCAAACTGTAACAAGTATAATATATTATAAATTTAACAATGATACTTCAGGATCTTAATTGATAAATAATTATTTATTGGATTTAATTCATGCTTATGTATAATATGCTTAAGCCAAAAAAAATATTAGTGTTGTAAAAATTTACTTTTAAAAAATAATTAGCTATCGTTACTAGTTATATTTTACAAAAATTTACTTGTAACAAGTTATAATTACATTGCAAAAGTGACTAGTTACTTTCCAAATTCCTTTCAAAATTACTTTATATAACTCAGCATTTTTGATATAATCATTTTATTATACAAAATAATTTTACATTCTAAAAATAATGATCAAAGAAATTTAAATAAAATAATAGCATTGAAATATATCACATAGTACCAAAAAAATATCACTATATAATATATTTGCATCAAAAAAAATTAAATAACACAATATAATATTCGTTTTTCATAATTGGGTTTAATAAATTTTGTTTGACAATAACAATAAACTATTTTCAAAACTGGAATCATGAGAATTAACTTTTCTCCAGACATAAGCCTTCCAAGCATAAATGTTCTATAGGGCTTGATTTAAATAGGATATTATATTTAATGAACATTTAATTTAATAAACAATCATTCTAAAATTGATAAATCATCATGTGAAGAAAATGAATGATTATATATAAATATTTAACATATATTTTTAAAAGTACCTTGAAAAGTAATTAGTTACTTTTGTAGTTATATTCCAAAATATCTAGTTACAGTCATATTTTTAAAAGTAACTTTTTACAGTTATCTTTTGCCCAAATGGAACTACTCTTGTAACCTGTTATGTTAGTTGTTACTTAAACAACACTAAAAATCCATCAAGTTTTTTAAAATAGCAGATTAAAGTTTAATTCCTCGTTCTCACTCATTTAATTTGAAAAACGCAACAAGATTATTATGATTTTTTTTATATCTTAATATTATCTCAGGATTTTATTTTTGATCATTCTTCGATCCGGCCCGGAATTTTAAAAAATTTAATTATTTTGAATAATTTTTGTAAATTATTTCAAAGGGCATTTGAAAATATTAGTAGTAAATGAATATTTAAGCATTTTATGATTTCGCAAAATTTTAACTATTAATTAATATAATTTTAAATCAGCCCGGTGGCGCGGTTTTTTTAAATTTTTAGACCTGACTCGGATTTTTAAAATCTTATCATATTTTCGGCTGTTGCGGGCTGCTTATTTATAAAATATCAGTGAACTAGCTTATTTATTCATTGTAAGATCGGTCAAATTTTATTTTTCAATATCAATCAAATTGAAGTTATCTTGAATAGAATTTAAATATATTTTTTGAATAAGTTCTAATTAAAAACTTACAATCTTGACGATTATTTCTTTACAATTCAATAAATATCAAAACATAAAATATTATAATAAATATTAATTTGAATCTCGAATGTATATTTTGATTTAAATATGTGTTGAATTCATCAATTCATTTATTAAACCATATGTTTTCTATATGATATTTTAATCGAAGAAACTCTTTATGAAATTTTTCTTATTAAAAATTATTCATTTATAAATATAAATTTAAATCACATTTTTCTAATAAGCCGTAGTTCAGTTGTGTTCTGATAACCTATTTTTTATTATCCTTAAGTTAGTTCAAAACTCAGTTAATGTGATTTTTTTTAAATCATAGTTAACCTCTTTGACGATGTTTGATAGAAAAATATCTTTATTAAGGGTGTTTCCAAATCTGAAATAAATAAGATATTGTATTGTACTTATATATTTAATCATAAACATCCTACTGTTATATCTCATAAAAGTTTTATTTAATATATTATTTATCTCCTAACTATATATGTTAAATTATAATGGATTCAAATCTTCCTTTTTCTTCTCCATTGTATTTAATTTAGCTTGTTGTTTTATTACTATTTTCAGTTAATTTGAAGACAATATAGAATTACATATAAGCGATCAATTAATTGCTCGATTAAAGATAACTCAACTAGATAAAGAATTACGATTAAGATATTCAGATACTATAGACGGTGATTACTTTTGAATTTAAACAAGGTAATGGAAATGGCTCTAGCAATGGAACGAGCAGATTTAGAATTAAACATTATGAAAATAATACATTAAATACAACCTTTATGAGATATAAAATTTACCTCTATTGTTTTTATTATTCCTAATTTCGTAATTACATTTCAATTTTAAATAAATTTTATATTCATTATAATAAAATGTATTTATCAAAATTTAACATTTAAATTATTTCATAGCTTGATAATTCCACTCAAATTAATGTAAACTATATAACTATATTTATAATTATCTTTTTCAAGTTTTACATTAACAGTTTTTTAACATTAAATAAGGAAAAAATTCTCAAACTACAGAACCCAACAAGATCAAATTTATATAAAACGATCATCTTTATGTAATATTATATTAATTCCCTAAATTAGGTTTGAAAAATTTTGATTATCCAATACATGCCAATGGGACATTAAAGCAAGAAGAGATCAATGTAAATATTTTAAATACTGTTTTTAAAATCAAAATTTTAAATTGTTTTATTGAATTTTAGATAAAACCTGGGCCGGGGCAAAAAAAAATTTTAAAAAAAATCCGGGCCGGGCGGGTCCGTGCAAATGATACCTCCGAAATATATTATCTGTCAAATAACTTTTTATCTATTATTGTATAATATAAAATTAAATCATTTATATAAGCATTCGAAATTATTTAAATGTATGTAAATATTTGAAATTATTTATACATTAATATTTTAAATTATTCTCAAGTATTTAAAATTATTAAGTATTTAATATGTTCCTTACAGAACTTTTTATTTTTAACCTTTTCATTTATAAATCATATAATAAAATAATTCATTTTTTCTTAAAGAATTTAATTTTTGAGGCAAATCGAATATTCGATCAATAAAATTGAATAATGTTTTTAATAGTAGTGCGAATTAAGGAATTATTCTATTTGTGTGAATATGAATAATACAATTTAACTCGAAAATACGAATCGGATACAAATAATGTGAATATTTGATTCGCGTATTTTTATAGGTATAGTTAGAGGTATATTCACTGATTTTAAATTAAAAAAAATATAGCATTTCTTATACCATTGCCTTTTTACACATTGCCCTTGTCCGAATATTTTTTAAAAAATATTTTTCAGCCCGATCCGATTTTTTTAGAAATATATTATATTTATTTTTAATTTTTACAGCTAATAATGACGATTTAAAGTATAGGTTTTAAAATATATACGATCATCTAATACGATAATTATATTAGATTATATACTTTTTATCAAATAATATAATATAATATATTTTCATTTTTCACCATTTTGTTTATGCTTAAGGTAAAAGGAAGGAAATAATAAAATGATTATGCCACATGGGAAATAATATTTTTTTAAAAATAAAGCCTAAAATTTCGTAAATAGGCTATTTTAATTAATTTTTAAATTAAATGCATTCTTTAAAAATAGAGTAAAATTTTGATTTTATAGAGTAGTTTGATTTTTATTGTAAATATAAATATAATTCTTATATAGATATATGTAAGTAGGTCCATATTTAAAATATTTATCAATACAGATAAATAGTGATAGTAATTTCTCATCTTTATATTTATATATAATCTTGTTAAGCCTAGTAATATACCGTCAATTCAAATTGAACCAGCGATAGATCCCTTAGTCCATCCGAGAGCTTATTCCTTGACCGTGGCTGAAAAAAATTTGCCTTGGAAAAAGAATAATATAGAACCAGACGTGATGCAAGAACCCCCAAGAAAACCTAGTAGTATATATCTAGAACGAACTGATAACTTTGAAAGTAAAATTTTCTTTCACTTCCATCCTATATATATTTTTTTCTTTTCTGAATATTATTTTAGAATCAACAAGTCAAACATCTAAATTGAGTAGTCAAAATAAACTAAATGAAAAAAGAGATGAAAACAATTTGAACAAAATCCGTAAAGATAATAACAAGGAATACTTAAATAAGGTATATCATCAAAATAAAAATCAAGTAGATGAAAAAACGAAACTTTAGCATTATAAATAAATAAAACGTATTCCTATATATGCAACTTATGGCAGATGTTTTATTTATTAACTGTAACTATTTACAAAATTTTTTAAACATTATATCATATACAAACCTTATATTATTATGTATCAAATATATTTTGAAAAATTACAACCGGTTCAAAGAGTATAATTCCAATAGTCCGCAATAATTCCTAAAGATCACACCTGACTTGGTAAGTAAGTTAAGTGAATACATTAATGGCGTTAAAAATCGATAGAGCCATTACTACGAGAGAAGGGGAGAGTAGTTTTCACTAATTTTTTGCACACCCCCCCCCCGCCCTTTTCATAAATTTTTACGCTTTAATTGAATTGTTATTTAAAAGAATGTATAAATATTATATAAATTATACACAATTAGTTGTTAATTACAATTTTACAATATTTCATTAGTATTACCTAATTCATATTCTAAATTCCTTATCCACAATCACCGAATCCCATTTAAAAACGACGAATGTTAGGATGCGAAAAAGATAACAAAGAGAATATGATCAAAATATATTTAAAAAATTAGCCCCATCACCCTGCCATTTCTTATAACAAAAATTTCCAGTTACTGTCCTGGTTATCAAAATATAATCCTAAGAAATTGACAAATTTTTAGTTAAAATCTTTCAGAAATGTTTGCATTTTTAAATTATGTAAATGAAAGATTTCGGTGATTTAAAAATTTTTTTATTATCCAATAAAGATTCCTGAAAATATAATTCATTATAATTATTACAGTAAATTATGAAGATTCTTATTTCATTTCGCTTTTGTAGTTCTAGTCTAACTCGATTTCTACTAACTCAAATATTACTAATGGCATTTGATTACCAACTCAGTCCTTTATTACAAATGATTTTTATTAGATAATATAAAATGGTTAATTAAATGTTCTATTATTTCGACAAATATTTGTAAATTCGCCTCAAATTGATTTTGAATAAATTGAGATAAATATAGAAACCAGAATCTAAATAAAAATAAAAATCTACAACCAAAGCTTACAACCACAGGGTCCCTATTAGTGATCTGCATCGGGCCTAATTTTTCAAGCCCGGCCCGGCTCGAAATATTTTAAAAAATTTTGCCAGCCCGGCCCGAACCCGCAATTATTTTTGAAAAATTTCACCGGCCCGGCCCGAATTTATTATAAATATAGAAATTAATTTTTATAAATAATTCAAAATAAACGATATATGTTATATGGTGTCTAGTTTCTATAAATAAAATCAAATATTTTTATTTCACATTAAAAATTCACCATAAAATTGATAAATTTAGATATATTTTAAAAAAATTCTAAAGCCCGACCCGGCCCGACCCGAATTTTCTTAAAAAATATTAAGCCCCAACCCGCAGGCTGGGTACGGGCGTGACTTACTTTTGCAGATCTCTAGTTCCTATCACAATTTCACAATTTTTTTTAAATAATTATGAATATATTTTAAAATCCTTTCTTTTTTCTTAAAAAAATGAAATATACCATATTATTTCATTTTTTTCTGATAAAATTTCATAAAAATTTGATTTTTATTTTAAAATATATAAAAACATTATGATGAATTTTAGTCTATCAAAATTGATATTGAGGAGAAGTACATAACCTGGCGCCTTCTCTTAAATTTAATAAAAGGATCATAGTTAATGCCAATTGTTTATAATTCTTATAAAGAATATCGACAGCAGATCTTACAATTTAAGCATATTAATAAATAGTCAATAAATTTTATATTTCGATGTTCAAAAGAACAATTTGGTCAAAAATAAAATATATTAAGCAAGTTCTCTAAGTAAATTTAAAAGTTGTGAGCCTAATTTTGCAGCTCCATAGGAAGTTTTCAAAAAAATGGAGCCCCCCCCCCCAAATGCCATCAAAAACTTGATATAAAAAATAAAACTTGAATCTCATAAGAATAATTAAAGTTAAAAATAAAATTTTTACCTCTTATAATGGGGTGGCCTTAAGCCTGTTTTAAAGTACCATGGCCTTGAATAACGTTAATAAATTAATTAATTAGGAGATAAGAGTGCAAAGTAATCGCGTTAGAACCCCTCCAAAATAGATATACAATAAATCTTTAATTTCACAAGGAGCAATAAAAGCTAAATTAAAATTTATACTGTTAATATATCAAAAATTCAAAACAAAAAACATAAACTCGTTTAGGCATCTGTTGCCAGAGGTAATATTAACTAATTAAGTATTGTATATTTTTTACTATAATAAGAATAACATAATAATATTAAAACAATTAATTACATATTATGCTAAAAAAATATTATCTGTTTGTGTTTTGATCTCTTTTTTATAAAGGCGAAAACCTGGCCTTACAATTTTTTTATACAGATAAGCATAGAATGATCTTAGAGACATTTGCTTGAAATTTACATAAAGCGTACAAATTCAACAAGGATTTTGGACTTTAAAACTGACTAATGGGCAGTCATATTAGAAAATAAATAAAAGTAAGAAAATAGAATATATGCACCTTTTTTGATATTCGAATCATTATTTAATATGGGTATTTTATTTTATAGTAAATCTTTAATTGAATGGCAATCGAGAATCGTAAGTTATTTTCATACCTTGACCCTTGATATCTCCAAATATATATTGCTAAAATTTGAACGAGGTTTTCACACAAAATTTACTCAAATCTGAATAGGTCAGTCCAAAATCACGCTTTTTTTAATGGATTTGATATGGAATAATCCCATTATAATATTTATTTTTCATGAAAATTAAGGCTTAAAAATTTTTTATTTGACTTTAACAATAAACTACCTTTAAAATTGCACTTAAAATGTTACTCGTTTTTCTCTTAAAATTAACTTCACTAGATTTTATTGATGGAAGTGAAACATTATATTACAGGGTTCCCATTCAAAAAAGGAAAAGTCCCCCAAAAAAGTGTCAATCAAAAAAGGTAACAAATGGAAAGGAAAAGTGTCAATCAAAGAAGGAAAATTCCCATTCAAAAAAGGAAAATCATTATTTTTTAAAAAAATATTATAAGTTTTTATTTTTCTTACTGTATCTTTCTCAATTTATTTTTCTTCACATTTTTAATAATTCTTTTGCATTTTTAATAATAATTTATATATTTTCCATTATTTTTCTTCACCTTTGTGCTCCATATTTTAAACAATTCTTTACTTTTAGAGGGTTTCCCACAGGGACCCGAACCGTTATATATAACGGTTCAGTTTGGTTGGTTCGATATGTAAAAAATTATAATGGTTACGTTTTGGTTACAGTTCTTAAGAAAAAATTTAAAAAGGTTCGGTTCGGTTCAGTTAATTATAAAGGTTCATAATGGTTCATTACGGTTAGAAATATTTTTTTTTATTGAAGCAACACCATCGTCTAATTTATCTTTATTATAAGCATCTATGAATTATATAAAAAAAAATATATAAGATTCAAAATAACTCATTTTTAAATATATTATATGTAATATATTTTCTCGTAGGATTCATATTTGTTTGTTGTGACGATAACACAAATTTTAGCCCCGAAAGGCCCTTTCTACAGAAACTTATGTTGCGAGAACCATCAGTACTATAAGAGCAAGTTTATATAATTCTGGACATTAAAATTTTTTGATTCCTAAATTATAAAACCTGAACCGGTTTGAACCGGTTTAACCTTTTTTTATAAAGGTTCTTTTTACTCCTTCAAAAAATAATTATATCGGTTCGGTTACGGTTCTGATATTTATAACGGTTTGTAATGGTTTAACGGTTCGTTACGGTTCACTCCGGGTCTCTGGTTTCACATTCAAAAATCGGAAAGTCCCAATCAAAAAAGGAAAAGTGTCAAACAAAAAAGGAAAAGGTCCAATCAAAAAAGGAAAAGTGTCAATCAAAAAAGGATAATTCCTATAAGGAAAGAATAAGTGTCAATAAAAAAAGGAAAATCGTAATTTTTATGTCAATTTTTCTTGAATTTTTATTTATTTTTGTTATTCCTTCTTATTTTATTTCTAACTTTTTGCGATTTCTTTACTTTATTTTTCTTACAACTTTTTACGATTTCTTTACTTTATTTTTCTTACTATATATTTTCTCAATTAATTTTTCTTCTCATTTTTGAAATTCTTTTGTCTTTTTAAAAATAATTTATAAATTTTCCGTTATTTTTCTTCACCTCTGTCGTTACTTATTTTTCATCATACATACAATATTCTTTTTATGACTTTTTCTCCTCTAATTAAATTCTTTTACATATATTTCTAACCTTTTCAATCTCTTTAAGTAATTTTTAATCTTTATTTTTTTTATCTTTTCTTTTTTTCTTCTCATTTTTGATAATTCTTTTTAGGAGTTATATTTAATTTTTACTAAATTTTTGGCAAACAATTTTTTTATATAATTTTTTACATATCAAATTGTTTAATTACAATTGCTAAATTAAATTAATCGTTTGGTTATTATAATGTACCTTTTAGAGATTAAATAAATTTGAACTATAATACCAAACGATATATAAACTAATAAAATATAATCATTTTTAAATTCTTTTTTTAAATTTTAATATTTATGCAAGAAGCATTATATTTTTGAGCAAGAAAATAATTTTTTTGTAATTATTTTTAATACAATATTCTTTGATTTATGAATAAACGTAAAATAATGTAAATGTTATAATCTAAAGGATTTTATTTTTTGTTATTCCTTCCATTTGTTGAGTATATATCTGGGATGTGAACCCTTCAACAAAAAAAAGGGTCCAGGTCCGGGTACAGGAATAAAATTTGAAAGCCCCGGGTCCAGGGTTCGGGTTCAGGGAACATAAAAATAATGATTTAAAATAAGATTTTTTTTTATTCATTTATTATTATACTAGTTGATAACCCGTCAAAAATGACGGGGAATATTATTTTTAATGAAGCAATATCTCTTAGTAGCACCTTAAATAGTATCATTATTTACCAGAGCTCCTGTTAGTCAGAATTGTCAGCGATCATATTAGGAGACCAACCAGGTTCACCATGAGGGAATAGTATAGGATAAACCATGGGGTCTAAATTTGGGCTCAATACATTAAGAATAATGAGATCGTTGTCATTAGATTTAGGATAGACTTTAATATCTCTTTTGAAAGGAGGCTCTCCATCTTCATTATTGAAAATCATAGCTACGTCATCCATAGGATGGTAAATTATAACGGCGTCGATCGCTAGAACGATCTCCTTTAAAGATCATATTAATGGTTGGGAGTTTTGTATTAGAAGTAGTTGCTAATTCTAATGCAGATTGATGGACTTCACCTAATGTCTTAAAACTAAGAGCATAGGGGTTAATTTGTCGTATTAACTGATCTAATTGCTTTATAATATCTTTATTACATTTACTATTTGCTGGATGGTGTATACGCTTATCTATAGCCTGTGTCGTATCTAACACGTATAACTGGGCATAAGTAGGCAAAGCATTAGAAGGTGGGTATAAATTAGATGTGCGGTGATATATTTGACCGTGCACTTTGAAACAATAAAGGCCACTACCTGTAAGATCCGAAATTTTTGCGCCCATCGATGCAAAAGCTACTGCTGAATTATAAGAACGTATGTTCTTCATAAAATTATTATGTAACTTATCTTGAGGGTTTGATATAAGATTTTTTAAATAAGGAGGATATGGTATTTGGGTAAGGATAACCTTCCCTTTATGACAGCACCTGTGTGAATTTACCGTCGGTCGGTCTCTCAGCTATGAAATTCATGGAAAAACAAAATTGACATATGATATTCATAGGCCCGCAAGTATGTTCAGTTATTAAGTGAATATCATTAGTATTAAAATGTGTTAAATTACTTCTATTTTTAAGAATAGATGTATAGGTGGTGGGGAAAATCTGTTTAAGCTTTAGACGAAAACGGGCAGCACATGCCCGCATCCTAGCAGTTTTAGTTGATATATCAATAGGAAAAGGTTTATTTAAATTAATACTTTGAGGTGTAGGTACTAAAGCTACTATAGGTTTGGGTTTCTTGGATTTTATATGACTTCGCACTTTACGACCACTTTCCTTAAAATAAAAATATTTTATCTAAATTATTGGAAAATAAAACTTCTTTTGTTATGTTTAATCTTTTTCTATTTCCCAAAATAGAAGTGTAAGAGGTAGGGAAGATTTGTTTAATTTTTTGATGAAAACGGCTTATGCATGCGCTAATCATAGCAGTTTTAATTGATAAATCAATTGTGGGAGATATAAATTTGAATTAGGATTATGAGTTGTAGTTAATGAAACTAATTTAGGATTATTATATTTGGATTTTATGTGATTCCGTAATTTGCGGATACTTTCCTTTAATTGTTTGGGAGATTGTCTATTTTCCATAGTATTCTATTTATTAACGTTACATAGAATAAAAATTAAATATTATTTTCAAATAACTGGTAACACAAAAAAATTCCTAAATCTAGAAATGAACGTTTTCGTATCTTGGTAATGTTAATTTTTTTTCTATCAACTTTCCTATCATCTTAACGTTAATTTTTTCACTTTCCTATCTCCTAATGTTAAAATATCTTTTTTCTATCACCTTTCCTATCAATCATCTTAATGTTAAATAAATTGAGAGCTATTATTATCTCGTTAATGTAAAAAATTTTTTATGGCAACACTGGGATTCGAACTCGCAACCTATCGTTCGGAAGACAAACTTTTTTCCATTAAGCCCCCCCCCCTTCAATATTATATTTTGATATATTTGTATATATATGAAACTCTTTTTTTTATAAAATTAACTTAATTTAATTAGAATGACGGGTTGATGGGCAATTATTAAGTTAGGTGTATATGATACTAAATATGCTTTATTAATATATTTTATAAAAATATTAAAATTTAGGAGAAAAAGAGGTAAAATTGTTACAATGTAACACGTGAACATTAAGGGTATAAGAAATATCAAAATTTAAATTGTGATAGAAATCATATTGGCTAAAATTTAAAATAGAGATCCTTGAAAATTTAATTTTAAATATGGGATATAGATATTGGTCTGAAAATTTTTTTTTACAAACATAGCCAGGCCTGATCAAAAAACCAAGTCCCATGCAACTTTCATTTTTTTTATTTTGATTTAATAACAATGTCTTAAATTTAATTTTAATATTCCATTTATTTCTATTGTGGGTAATTACTAATTAGTTATGTGTATATGATAAGAAATATGCTTTATTAATATATTTTATAAAAATATTAAAATTTAAGAGAAAAAGAGGTAAAATTGTTGCAATGTAACCCGCGAGCAAGCATTATGGGTATTAGAAATATCTGGGTAAAATTTAAAATAGAGATTCTTGAAAATTTTTTAATTTTAAATATGGGATATAGACATTGGCCTGATATTTTTTTTTGCAGACATAGCCAGGCCTGATCAAAAAACCAAGTCCAATGCAACTTTTATATAATTTTCATTTATTTTTTATTGTAATTTAATAACAATTTCTTAAATTTAATTTTATATTCCATTTATTTCTATTGTAATTTAATAACAATGTCTTAAATTAAATTTTATATTTAGATTTTAGAATAAAATTTAAAATTGTGATAGATATCATATTAAGTAAAATTTAAAATAGAGATAACATTGGCCGGGAAATTTTTTTTCGCAGACATGGCCAGGCCTTATCAAAAAACCAAGGCCTATGCGACTTTCATATTCTGATTGTATTTTTAAATGAATTATGGGGCTGGGCTTGGGAATTTTTTTATTATTAACTATGAGTCAGACATTGAACTAAACAAATTTTATTGCAGGCCTGGGCTCGGCCTGATCATAGATCATAAGATCTAAATTTTAATAATTACTTTTATGAAATTTTAATCAAGAATGAAGGAAGCATGATAAAAATGGGTAGCTAATGTCATTTTAAGAGATTCCAATATTGTTTGGGGTGTATTGTGTTATTTTTGTTTGTCAAATAGCTAAATATAATTTAAAGAATAGTTATAAGATCTAAATTTTAATAATTACTTTTATGAAATTTTAATCAAGAATGAAGGAAGCATGATAAAAATGGGTAGCTAATGTCATTTTAAGAGATTCCAATATTGTTTGGGGTGTATTGTGTTATTTTTGTTTGTCAAATAGCTAATAATTTAAAGAATAGTTATAAGATCTAAATTTTAATAATTACTTTTATAAAATTTTAATCAAGAATGAAGGAAGCATGATAAAAATGGGTAGCTAATGTCAGGGTGTATTGTGAGATTTATTTTTGTTTGTCAAATAGCTAAATATAATTTAAAGAATAGTTATAAGATCTAAATTTTAATAATTACTTTTATAAAATTTTAATCAAGAATGATGAAGGAAGCATGATAAAAATGGGTAGCTAATGTCAGGGTGTATTGTGAGATTTATTTTTGTTTGTCAAATAGCTAAATATAATTTAAAGAATAGTTATAAGATCTAAATTTTAATAATTTACTTTTATGAAATTTTAATCAAGAATGAAGGAAGCATGATAAAAATGGGTAGCTAATGTCAGGGTGTATTGTGAGATTTATTTTTGTTTGTCAAATAGCTAAATATAATATAAAGAATAGTTATAAGATCTAAATTTTAATAATTACTTTTATGAAATTTTAATCAATAATGAAGGAAGCATGATAAAAATGGGTAGCTAATGTCATTTCAAGAGATTCCAACGGTATAATTAATTGAATGACGGTAAAAATATATTGGTGAGAAATTCAAAAATTACGTCAAAATTAGGCGCATGCGCAAAGTATATAAAGCTTCATATATATACACAAATATATCAAAATATAATATTGAAGGGGGGGCTCAATGGTAAGAACGTTTGCCTACCGAACGATAGGTCGCTAGTTCGTCGAATCTATGTTTTGCCATAAAAAAATTTTTAAAAAAAGTTTTAACATTAGCGAGATAATAATAGCCCTCGATTTATTTAACATTAAGATGATAGGAAAGTTGATGGAAAAAAAATATTTTAACATTATGAGATAGGAAAGTGAAAAAATTAACGTTATGAAGATAGGAAAGTTGATAGAAAAAAAATTAACATTACCAAGATACGAAAACGTTCATTTCTTGAATATGGCTATTATATATATAGATTTCTATATATCATAATTTACAAATGAAAAATTTAATAAAATAATTTATATTTTAAATGTTTTATTCTCGCACAATCATAATATCTTCTAAAATATCATCCTTGAGATTTCCACGTAAAGTAGACAATATCTATTTCAAAGATGAAAATTCACGTTCTACCCTTACCTAAAATAGATAGTTATCTTTATAAAATTATTGTACTTGTGTCGCTGGTGCAGCCATGAAGATTCTAGATAAGATATATAATTCTGGATATATTGAAAAATTTTCTTCCCAGAATTTTAAAATATTATATCCTTATTTATTCTCTTAACTTCTGAGAACTTTACTATTAAAGTTGCAATGGGCATTTTTTGATCCTCCTTTCTATCTGATGATAATTTGACCTTTTTTTTCTCTATCTAAAAGTAAAATTTCAAGATCATAAATGTTGCTATCATAATTATTATTATTATCACTATAACCAATAGTATTGTCGTAGTCTTCAATATATTATAAATAAAGGAGTTTTGCATATGCAATGAATCCTTAAAATGGTCTTTAGTCATTTGTTTTTGGTAAATACTCAATAAAACTTGTTATCGAGGGTCTAAATATATAGAAGCGTATACAACACTATTTTCAAATATTGTTGCTCTCGAATTTTCATGTTTTCTTCGTATAAAAAGGACTGTAAATTTTTCTAAATCTAATCGGCGTATAATCCATATTCCATACAAATCAAATAAACATAATTGTTCTGATTGTAATTTTAATATTGTTATTTTTAAAGGAACTAAACTAATACACTAGTAAGGTCCTTTATTTGGTACCAATCATCTTCCGACAAAATGACTTTACATGCTCCTATAATAAAATCATTACAGAAATCTTTCAAACTTAATAGCATATTAATAAATTTACATAATAAAATATTATTACACTGGAAAATTATGATATCAATCTCTAAATAAAATGGATTCCAGGAAGAAAATTGAAAGAAAACGCGAAGATAAAATAAATGATTCCACAAAAAAAGTTAATAAAATTTTTAAAAAATTTATATTATTTTTAAAAAAAATATTTTATTAAAATTTTTATGACACCTAGAACCCTGGACCCTCCACTTTTAAAAAGGGTCCGGGTTCGGGTTCAGCCAAAATACTAGGGTCCTGGAGGGTTCAGGTTCCTGGTCCGGGTTCACATCCCTGGTATATATTATATAAAGAATTTTTTTGTTTTAAAAAATAAAATAATGAAGATATGGTAACAAGGGGAAAAAACATTAACAGTGAAACAAAAGCTCTAATAATTGACGCGTTAAAAAAGGGTAGTATCAAAAATATAATATCATGTTTTAAAGTAAGCTATAAAACAGTGACAAATATTAAATACTTCATCTCAAAAATGTAATAAAATATGTTTGTCCAAAGGAGGTTCACTTGCACTCAAGAAATTAAATCAAGAACAGGAAGAATATATATTATTGGATTGCACTTTTTTAAAAAGGTTATGTGAAATGATTAAAGAAAGATATGATGTAGAAATATAAAAAAATACGGTAGGTTACTCTCAGGATTTAGGTATAACTTTAAAAGAGTATCACTAAGTTCAGTTAGAGAAAATACGAGATTCGCAAAGAGTACGCGAATTGGTTTGTAGATGTAGCCTATATGAAGGAAAAATTTATATTTATCGATGAGAGCGGGTTTCAACATCAATGGGACGATTATATGAATATTCACAAATAAATAAAAAGGCTATTAAAAATGTTCAAGGGATAAATACAATGAATTAAACTATCATTGCTGCTCTTATAATTGTAGGAATATTCAGATTCGAAGTTCTTGATGGCGCCTGCAAGGCTATATACTTTAGTAAATTTGTAAATGAAGTATTAAATCATTGTGAAGAAGGTAACATAATGAATATGTTTTTTGTGATGAATAATGTTCCATTTCATCTTAATCATAAAATTAGGGAATCGATAGAGAGAAGAGGGCAAGAGTCCTTATCTTAATCCCATTGAAAATGTGTTTTTTCAATGGAAGGATTTTGTCAGAAATCAAAATCCCAGTAACTAAGAAGAATTAATTCGTTTCATAGAGTATGGAGAAAGAGGAGTATCTGAGAATGCAAAAAATTATTTTTGAAATATGGAGATTTATATTCCAAAATGTAGAGGAGGGGAAATTATTTATGATTAATATAAATTTTTGTTCCTTACTATAATATATATCGTAATTGTAATTAAATAATTTGATATGTCAAAAATTCTAAAATAAAAAAAATTGTCTGTCAAAAATTTAGTGAAAATTAAATATAATTCCTAAAAAGACTTATCAAAAATGATAAGAAAATCAAAAAAATAATTAAAAATGACTTTAAGAAATTGAATAGGTTAGAAATGTATGTAAAAGATTACAATATAAGGAGAAAAAATTATAAAAAGAATATCGTATGTATGATGAAAAAAAGTAGAATTATTTAAAAAATGGAGCAGAGAGGTGAAGAAAAATAACGGAAAATTTATAAATTATTTTTAAAAAGACAGAATTATCAAAAATGAGAAGAAAAATAAACTGAGAAAAGATAGTAAGTAAAATAAAGAAAAGAAATTGCAAAAAGTTAGAAATAAAATAAAAAGGAATAATAAAAATTTTAAAAAAATTGAGAAAGTATTTTTTAAATATTTAAAAAAATAACGATTTTACATTTTTGAATTGGAATTTTCCTATTTTAATTGACACTTTTCCTTTCCTTTTGGTGATTTTCCTTTTTTAATCGACACTTTTCCGTTTTTGATTGGACCTTTTACTTTTTTTGACACTTTTCCATTTTTGATCGGACTTTTTTTCCTAACTTTTGGTACTTTTCCTTTTTGATTGATACTTTTCCTTTTTTGATTGAACCTTTTCCTTTTATGCTTGATCCTTTTCCTTTTTTGATTGGACCCTTTCCTTTTATGATTGAAACTTTTCCTTTTTTGATTGGGACTTTTACTTATTTGAATTGGAAACCCTGTAATATATATTCTTCCTGTTCTTGATTTAATTTCTTGCGTTCACATGAACCTCCTTTGGATTCCATTTTTGAGACAAGAGTATTTAATATTTGTCACTGTCTTTTATAGCTTACTTTAAAACATGATTCTACATTTTTGATACTATCCCATTTTAACCGTCAATTATTAGAGCTTTTGTAACTCTATTAATGTTTTCCTCCTTGTTTAATACATTTTCATAATTTTATTTTTTAAAACAAATAAAAATTTCTTTTAAGATATATACTCAACAAATGGAAGGAATGACAAAAAGACTACAACTTTTACCTCATTTTAAGATTAATTATTCATAAATCAGAAAATATAGTTTTAAAAATACAAAAAAATCATTTACCTGCTCAAAAGTATTGAATACTTCTTGCATAAATATTATAAGAATTTAAAAATGAGTATGTTTTATTAATTTATATATCGTTTGGTATTACAGTTCAAACTTATTTAATTTTAAAAAGGTACTAAAACCAAATGATTAATTTAATATATGTAATTAAATAATTTAATATGCAAAAAATTCAAATAAAAAAAATTGTCTGCTAAAAGTTTAGTGAAAATTAAATATAATACCTAAAAAGGATTATCAAAATGAGAAGAAAAAAAATTGAGAAAAGATCAAAAAATAAAGATTGAAAAGGTTAGAAATGTATGTAAAAAATTACAGTATAAGGAGAAAAAATCATGAAAAGTCAAAATAAAAGTAAAGAATTGTTTAAAATATGGAGCAGAGAGGTGAAGAAAAAATAACGGAAAATATAAATTATATTTAAAAAGACAAAAGAATTATCAAAAATGAGAAGAACAAAATATTGAGAAAAGATATAGTAAGAAAAATAAAAATTTATAATTTTTAAAAAAATAACGATTTTCCTTTTTTGAAAAAGTCCTTTTTTGATCACTTTTCCTTTCCTTTTGGGAATTCTTTTTTGATTGACACTTTTTATTGATTGGACCTTTTTTTTATGATTAACCCTTTTCCTTTTTTGATCGGACCGTTTCCTTTTATGATTGAAACTTTTCCTTGTTTGATAAAGACTTTTCCTTTTTTGAAAGGGAACCCCTGTAAATAAACCGTATTTTTAAATTTTGGAGATCATTGTATAAACTTAATTAATACTATAAAATGGAACTTAAAAATAACTTTAAATTTTTTTTTAACATAAGTAGAAATATTTTTGACAAAAATTAACTATCACCTCATTATAACTAGTTAGTTATGTTACCTAAATTATCTGTAATTATTTACCTATAACTAATAAATATAACTAGTTACTTGTAACTTTAACTAGTTACAATTACCTTTGTAACTAGTTTCCGTTATTTTTAACTAGTATAGTTACCTTTGTTAGATTACTTTTATAACTAGTTACTTATAAGTAGTTGTGCACTAAGAGTTCTATTTATTTTTTTACAAAGATCGGCTGATCAGGTTTATTAAATTTGACGCTATCATGAATCGGCGGTGCCGAATATTTTTTTTAAAAAAATTTCATTTTATTGGAAACACTATTTTGAAATAAAACTTATAAAGATTTCGAATTTTTATTTATTATAAAATCATTTAAATTTATCAATTTAACGGTTTTATTAGGTTAAAATTATCTTGTATAAAATATTTTTATTAAGATTTGAGGGTCAGAATATAGATCCATCTATGGATACACGATTCTTGTATTCGCTTGCAGCTAGATTTTCTAGCTAAAATCGGAAGTTTGTGAAGATTAAAAGTTCTTATTTTAAAATTTAGACTATCACTTATCTCTTAAATATGAAGCTAAAATAAAGAATAAAATTTTTGCTATAGACTAGTCAAATTGTATTGCTACATTCCAAATTCTGATGATGAGCTAAGATGCATTTATTTAGTATATCAGATATTTCTAAAGTATTAGGAGAAAATAATGAATAACTATTTTTCCAGACTCATCAAATGTCTTGTTGCTCCAAATTAGTGTTGTTAAATTACCTATCTTTGACCATTTCTATTGTGGCTTAGTCAAGCTTTTAGCCTAAAAAATTGAATTAAGCTTCTAAGTTGAGTCTCAACTTGAAGATTGATTCGAATATATTTGGATAAATACATAGCTACGCTGTTTTATAGTTGTATAAAGTTAGGCAATTTAACAACACTACTCCAAATTCTGGTAATAAATCATGAAGTCGCCTTGGTAGTTTTGCAATCTGCAGATTGTCCATGTGGTAACAGAGACCAAGCATTTTTGCATATAAATTGTATTGAGGCAACATTTTTTTTCTTTTAAATATTTATTTACTATATTTTGTTTACAAGTAAGGTCAAATGGTGTATTGCTTAAAAAAAAAAATTTTTTTTTTGGGGGGGGGGGGAGGTTGGGGTAGCCACTATTTTATATATATAATTCACAAATCTAATACTACAGATTGGATCTGGAATCCATTCTGATATCGAAGATTCATATTTATGAATATTAAATTTGACAAATTATTTACACTTAAAATCGCTCGATTATCTATATTTATTTAATTTGAACTTTGGCAGATTCTTTTTATTTCCATCTAGCCAAATCGCGTAGTGGCCAATTGGAAATTTATAAAATAAAAAAATTATTATATTAAAATTTATTCAAGTAATTTGACTCTTGTTTTCAAAGGTATCAGACGGGACCATATAATGCTTTCTAGAGAAATTATAAACTTGTTTTTAATCTTAATATTTTCGGATTTTTTAATAGTATATATTTTTAATGAAAGTTAAATTTCTGAATCGAGCGACATTTGTAAATATCACAAACATGATATTTAAATATTATGCCAACATGTTTCTAATGATTTAATTTTTTTAAATATCAGTTAATCAATTAAAAAAAATGGTTCATTGGCATTAATTTATTATTTATTTTCAAAGTAGATAGATTAATCTTAACAGTTATCAACCTACCTTAAAATTTCAAATTTTTTAAAATTTAAAAGATTTTGATAAATGGACATTACTTGCAGGTAATGTTGTCAAATCGACTCAATCCTATAAGAGTGAGTTAATCTAAGTTTAAACCTCGATTGAGGCGAAGATAGTTATCATATCACTCAAAAATTTGGTTTAGTCTTTCTAGAGTCGACTTAAAAGCTACTAAAAATGGAGCCATTTATCACCACTACTTGGAATTTGACTCTATGCTTTAAATAAAGCACTATAGGTATTATGAATTTTTTCAAAGAAAATTTGATGTTTAAAATATTAAGGGATCAATAATATCTATTTCTTGGAATATTTCATTCGGTAGAAAATTCTGCCACCCTCGTGGAGTTGACGCCACTGTTAAAATTTAAAAACCTTTCAGTTTATTATTTCATTTTCTTCTCCGAAAAGAAGCATTGTTTCTATTGGCTTTTGTTTTAATGCTATCTGATTAGACCTGTACATCGTATTCTCAGTCAGCGCGACGGTATTTTTAATATTGTTTATTGGACTTCAACGGCTCGCTGAACCGCCTAAGAAATTTACGGTGTCAGTAGTGCTACGTATCTTAGAAATGTATTAATTTTTAATTCAATCTATTACCTTTTTTTATCTTAGTTCCAACATTTTTAATATGATTTTTTAAATCATTTCCTCTCCCACCCTATATAAATTTATGTATTTTTCATTCTCTGAAATAGTCTAGGAAATTGCCTTTTTACCCAGGTCATATTCTATCGATTTTTATTAAAACAAATTTATTAACATATAAATTTGGAATGCAACAGAATATAAAATAAGAAATATAAATAAATTAAAAATCAAATTTATTTAAAATAATTACCGTCAATAAATATAATTTTGTTGAGAGGCTCTTTTGACATTGAGTAAGAATTCAGCGATGAAAAAAATTCATTCAATGTACTGGTAGCAGATATGCAAAATGCTTTTCTAACTAAATTAGCAAGTCCAGAAAGGTTCTAATCACTTTTTCCCAAATCGTTAGTACATCCTGTTCTGGTATAGTATGTTGGTCGAGCAATATGACATTCCTGCTCTAGATTGCTAGTGTTATAATAATTGATTAAAAAGGAATGTTTACGAGCTATTTTAGCTATACGTGAATTGATTTGGATGTTTGCAGCTTACTTTTATCTTATTTGACTCTCTGCGTTTCTGTCAAGAAAAAGTTTTAAATGTCAAATTAAAATTGGCAAAGATGTAATAAAATTCAAATTTAATTTAAGATTTTGGAATCGGACTAAGAGGTGTCGCTAATATCGAATGTTCAAAATATTTTAAATAAATTTTTATTAATAAAAATATCAAATAAAGATTATTATATAGAATAAATTACTTGCAGTTCGGTAATTAGAAAGCTATGGTCAAGTTTTTTTAACATACTTTTTTAGACAAATGATTGAGATATCAGATTCATTGATTTGTATATTATTTAACTGTGAAATAATAACCCTTATTTAACTTTTGATCCCCTTTGGGAGGAATGAAATTTTAAACTTTCTGAATCGATCAATGCGAATAGTTCGTAAACTAGGTCTCATTCGTTATTAAAAGATTGTTAGATAGAGTTGTTTCATAATTGTATATAGTTTTAATATTCAAATTTAAAAAATAATAATTTAATGTATAAATATAATCAAATCGCATTTAAAAAATTTTAAACGGCGCGCCGTCACTAATCAAATTTAACACTATAGAAAAATTATTTAAAAAATTTTGTCCAGGGGACTCAGCCCCTCTTCAAAATTTTGAAAAGGAGCTAAAAACTTAAAAATAATTAGCAGGCTCCCCCTCGCAATACACGTCCCTGGTTTTAATAAATCAATATCTCTGTCAAAATAAAGGGGGTGATAAATGGAATAATCATGATTGGAAAAAACATTAATCACTTAACTTTGACTAGATTTAAAAAATATGAATTGTAGCATTCAAATAGGAATAGAATAGCAGTAGGGTAATTTTTATTTTAATTAAATGTAGTATATTATAAATATAAATCATACGCAAAGGCACATTTTAAAAATTTTATTTCAAAATTTATAAAAAATAACTTAAATTAGTATATTACAATAGGAAAATATTTTTTTATAAACAATAATGAACATATATAATTTTAATGTATTTAATCATCCAAACATATTATCTCTTTACGATCATCCTTCCGAACACTATTCCTATCTTCTCTATTCAGGGTATTAGTTATGGGCGATTGCGAGGATTGGTGTCCTGATAAATTTCCCTTATCAAACTTAGTGATTAAGGGCAAAGAATGTTGCGAATTTCCGGAATTATTTGGTTTGACTAAGTAGTTGGATATAAATGGTCCTGAAGTGTAGCTAGGTTTAAAATATGGGTAATTTTGGGCTTCCTCTGGATGAGTCAAAAATCGTAATAATTGCTTTTCCGACATTTGAAGCCTTTGTTCTGGGGGAGGGATTTGAGATAAGGTAGCGGGTAAATGGGCCACATCTTGTTTCATGTCACTAAGCAGCTCTTCTAATTGATTCAAAACCTTGTGAAGAACTGCATTTGCAGGTTTATTACCGGCTAAGCTTTCACGGGATAAATGTTGATGAGATTCGGCCAAGCATTCAGCTTCCGAAAACTTAGCATTAAGAGTCATGACGGATTGGTTAGGATCTTCTTGTAATTTAATGAATGCGGCGCGCCGTAATTGTTCTTCAATTACGAGTGCTTGCTCTAAAAGCTTGAATCTACGAGAAAGAAATTTGTTTTTTAACTCCAAAAAGTTTCCTTTACCAATGTCCATTTTGAAAGGCTCGTTAATGATGACATAGTGGGTGTCAGATTGGATATCCTGCCAACGACCATATCCATGATTAACAACCCCAGCTAAAAGCCAATAATCGTGACGTCGATGCCAGATTTCGTACATGTGGTTGGGTACAGCCGCTTTCTCTTCATTTAACCAGAGAGTGTGTAATTCGGTGAAACCCCCGTCAGCTATGTTAAAATAAAACTTTTTGGGCATCACTGTGGAGGTTTTCGCTTTTTCAGGTTTGGGTGTGGCACTGCTTGTGAACAAATTAAGTGGGTTAGGTGTAGAGGTAGTTGAGGGAATCGAATCAGATGTAGTTATATCATTGTCATTATTTAAATCATTCAATGGTTCTCCGTTTTGGGGAAGAGAACTGTTAGTGGAAATATCGAGGATGGGAGGATTGGGTATTAAATTAGGAATGCTGAAACGACCATTGTAAGAGTCAAATTCGCTAACTTTTTTACGAATGAGCGACATGATTCCGATGCGAGCTAGAATGTGCTGACGTGAGATACCTTCCCTCGGTACACCGTCTGAAAAAGTTGGAGCATTTTCATCGCCCGTCTCGCATAAGTGACGCATAAAGAGTGATGCATAAGCTTTAAAAATCTTTTCCGTCTTACCACGCAAGTCACGTGAAAGCCATTGAGAATTGAAAACGTCATCAGGAGGCATACCGAATCGAAGGATAGAATTGAGAAAAGATTTACGTTGACGTGCGTTGAATCCCAATACTTCAACAGAACCGCCAACCTTGGCTAGCAAAGGGGGAAGGGGCTTATTGTCGACAGTAGAGGGGTTGACTCTCCTTCGTGACATAAAATTCACTCCTCCACCTGTTCCTCCATTCAAGCGGTCAGTGCGTTCATCAAAATCTTCGTCACCATCATCCTCGTCTTCAAAGTCATCCTCCTCGTCCATATCCTCAGCGGGCGTCAGCGAATAATCCGAGTCATAATGATTGGCAGTTCCCATGGTTGAAGTTAAAACGGTACGGTCAAAGCCATTTGGAGCGTTCAAAGAAGTGGATGTTGCAGCGGAGGAACTAGTAACCTGGGTATCGTTATAGTTGACCTGCTTTCGAACGCGTTTGCCTTTAAATTGGGGGTTAGATATATAAATGCATATAGATCATTAAACCATAAATTTATACAATGATAACCATAAATTTCATTATTAAATAATCCATGACACGGTCTGTTATTTTTTTTAATTTAAAATGATTACATACGTGCAGGGTTTTATTTAAATTATCGGTATTTTTTTAAAAAAATTCAAAATTTTTTATTCGGATTTTTTTGATTTTATATGGCCAAGCATTATAATTGACTATATATTACAACCAGTGTTATCGATAAAAATTATATACCATGCTATTTAATAATAAATTTATGAACTTTTCGATTCTTAATTAGATTTATTATTCATGTGAATTTATAAAATCTTGCTCTTATTAGATGAAAGAATTGTACTAAAATCCTGAGTTTGAAAAATTAATATTGTAATAAAATCAATATAGGTGTAAAATGTTTCTTATTCATTAAAATCAGATAATATTTACCACAAATATATATAATAAAAATCAGGAATCGAAGGATGAAATCGATATCAAACAAAGCTTTTTGGAGTAAGCTTTAAAATTTGATGATTAATTAAACCCCAAAATAAATTATTTTTAAATAAAAATAGGTAGATTTCATTTGTAATTTAAATCAAATTAATCATTTCCTTCCACACCCTACGTACTTGTATCTAAAAGCATATTAACAATTAACCAAATAAGAATAAGCAACATGATTAAAAAAACCTTTGCCGAGCGTCTTAGACAAATCTTCTTGATGCTGTTCATAGTGATGCCTCAACAATTTCTCCCAGTACGTCGGATCGTTTTGGTCCATATTTTTGAGGTCGCCGATTTGTATGAATCTATCATCGCCATCAAGAAGGCTCAACTTAACTTCGTCATTTTCGTCCTCATCGGGGTCGGCTTTTTCCTCCTCGAATTGATACTCAGCGACCTTGAAAGAACTGAGGTAATCGTCGTACTGATGCTTGCTACCAGATAGAGCCTCCTCTTTGTTGCGATCTAGAAGTTCCTCGATAGCCTTATCGTCGTACACGATTGACCGATCTTCACTCTCATTCTCCTTGAACAACTCTTCCGTTCCGAATTTTAATATCTCGTCCAATTCTTTCTTAGTGAAAGAAGGCCCAGAAGCCTTCGCCGAACCGAGCCCGGGTCTGACGACCAAATGAGTTAACAGCATTTTCTTTTTGGCGACTTGAGCTACGCGCTCTTCCACTGTGTTACGAGTGACAAAACGATATATCATAACTTTATTAGATTGGCCGATGCGGTGGGCCCTGCTCAAGGCCTGAATGTCGTTGTGAGGATTCCAATCCGAATCGTAAATGATGACAGTGTCGGCTGTGGCCAAGTTGATGCCCAGGCCACCGGCCCTAGTTGATAGCAAGAACACAAACATAGGAGAGTCAGGAGTGTTAAAGCGATCTATCGCATCCTGGCGGAGGCTGCCTGTTATACTTCCATCGATCCGCTCAAATTTGTAACCCTCAGAATCGCAAAAATCCTCAAGTAGATCCAATAACGCGGTCATTTGACTAAAAATAAGAACGCGATGCCCTTCCTTTTTAAGTATACGGAGCATCTTAGCGAGTACAATTAATTTACCCGAAGCCTTTACGAGAGCTGTACCTTCGAAAGCGCCGTTGGGTAACTTAGGTGCTTCCAATGCAGCATTGGAAAAAAGGTAGGGATGATTGCAACATTTTTTGAGGTCTACCATAACGTTCAATAAAGACGTTTGAGGTCCTCCTTTAGCGTTTAGAGCTTCAAAATTGCGCGTCAGGATATATTTACAAAATTTCTTTTGCAAAGGAGTCAAATTAACCGGAATAATTGCTTCACTCTTTTTTGGAAGATTAAAAAGTACGTCCGATTTAAGTCTCCTTAACAAATGCGAACCCAGGAGATCGTGTAATTTCTTAACTTGCTCTTCTTTAGTGAGATCTGCGAATTCGTCCAAAAAAAGTTGCGGATTATTAAAACGATCAGGGCTCATAAAATTCAAAAGGTGATAAAGCTCCTCTAAGTTATTTTGAAGGGGCGTGCCGGTAAGTAGTAGACGATAGTTGAATTTGTAATCGTTAAGAATTTTAAAAAACTTAGATTGGTTACTTTTGAGCCTATGAGCCTCGTCCACTACACATATCTCCCATTCGATTGAGTTTAAGGTGGTGCAATCGATGGTAGTGAGCTCATACGAAGTGAGAAGTACGTTAAATTTAATTGGATGATCCTTCTTGAAACGATGTGCCTGTTTGTAGGAGTGAAAAGCGCCATCTAATGCCGAAAATTCGTGTTGGCGTATTATAGATCGGCAATCTTTATCACCGGTATAAGTCACAACATAAAATTCGGGGGCCCAAAATTCGAGCTCCCGTTCCCAATTTATTATGGTGGATAAAGGAACGCTTATAAGAAAGGGTCCACGAGTGATGCCCTCTTTGTAAAGGGAATATAAAAATGTGATGGTTTGTATGGTTTTACCTAGACCCATTTCATCCGCCAGTATCGTGTCAATATTGTGAGCGTAGGAGTAACGGAGCCAATTAAGTCCCTCCAATTGGTACTCGTGGAGAGTGCCGCCAGTTTTGGTTATGTAATCGGGTTGCAGGTCTAACTTCTTTTTGAGTTCCTTTTTACGATCCTCTTTGAGGGACGCGTCATCTAGCTTGTTTCGCTTCGATTTGGCAGCCAACTTCTTTGACATAGCGATGTCGGCATCGATAGTTTCTTTCAAACGATGATAAATTTTGATGTTACGTTTGAAATCAACAATATCCGCATCGTCCCTCTCCCATACAGCTTGGTCGTAAGGCAAATCTTTCCATTTAGTGAGGTAAAAGGTTCGACCTTTTTTAGTCGCCCGATGTCCTATAATCCTATGAATTTCGAGCCATTCCGGTCTGACTCCAAATTTGTAAAATCTATTAATCAGGTCGTATTTCTGAATGTCGCCCTTAGTATGGCTCTTTTTTTTGAACGAGCAAAACTCCTCATCGGGTACGGGAGGCTCCTCTGGATCGTTTTTCTTGAAGTAAATTCGCAAAAGAATCGGGTGCCAAACCTCAAGTTCTAATTCCGAAACCCAAGCGCAATGCCAATATGACAACTGTTCAAACTTAACAAAAAATTCTCTTGAACGTTTGGTGCCGATCTCTTCCTTTATAGACTCGAGCTTGTTATCCTTTTTTTCAAACAGAGCAACCAATGAATCATCCTTTTCAGTCACAATTTTGTCATCCTTATCCTGGGAAGAAATTGTCTCTTTTATTTCTTCTACAGCCGTGGTGTCTTCGAGTTGAAGCAAAACACATTCTCCCCCACCACTTTCATCGGGCATTTTAATTTTACGTGTTGTGTGATACAACCATCTCCAGGTAAGAATTTTTTTCACTTTACCCTTCAAAGGTGGGCACAAACATCTGGGACATATCCAGGGCACAGCTTCGATTGGCATCTCGGATAGGGGAGGGTTTATACAGTTGACGTGATAAGCATTAGGGCAGGTGTCACAACGGAGAAAAAATTGTGATGGATCATTGGTTGTGTTTTCTTTGCAAATCTTGCAATTTTCAAGGCGCGATATTGGAATGGTGCTAGATTCTTCCCCGCCCTTGCCTTCAGAGAGTGGTTCGAGTTTGTTGGCAAGCACGCTTCCACTACCCTCCTCGTCTGGGTCGTGAAGGGGAATTAGATTGGCCGTCTCTTCGTTTTCACAATGCTGGCAACTCCACCTCCCCTCAGGTGCCTCCTCTAGCTCGGGTTCAAGGCACACCAAATGATAAGCCCGTGGGCATGTGTCACACAGAAGTATTTCTCCTCCCTGCTGGCATACTTCGCAGTAATCTTGGTGCTCGGTCTCGTAGCCTTCTTCCTCATCTTGGTGTTTCTGTGATGTCTTATCGATGGATATAGTGTTATCAACTGGCTCTATACCCCCCGCTTCTTCCGCCGTCAATTTATAAATTTTGCGCCTTCGGTTAGAGCTCAATTTAGCTGACGGTTTGTTTCCACCTGTCAAAATAGTTTCCGTATTTATCATAAGAGGAGCTTCATTTTGTAGTCCACCACGCCTTTTATTGCGAGCAGATGCCGCAATAGGTAATAAATCACCACTAATCGGTCCATTCCCATTTGTAATTGCATCATTCTGGGCCGAAGCAATGAAAGCATCTTGAGAGATTTCAGTCGTTTTATCTTCTCCTATAGCAGGTATAGCACCTCTTTTTCTGCCCCCTCCCAGCTTTATCTTGAGTGGTGCAACTACGAGTTTCCGTCCACGTCCCGTTTCTCCTTCCAATCTTCCTCTCTTGGCGCGTTTATTGGTTTCTACCGCATGCTCGTCTGATCTATCTCTGTCACCGTCCATGTGCTCTTCTTTGGTTGCTCTTTCTCGATCATGACCCACTTCTGAATCGTTGTCATCATCTTCCTCGTCTATAGAGCCGTATCCATTGTGATCACGTTTTCGCCTTTTGTTTTTTCGTGCACGTTTGCGAGTTCGAGCCCCACCCGAAACGCTCCCTCTTTTGAGGGTAGTTCCTGTTGGAGCCGACAATTTTTTGACTTCTCTCCGCACTGAGCCTCTTCGTGTGGTGTCAGTAGATAAAAGTGGGGCTGGATGTGATATTTCATTGACAATCGAACCAGTACCAGGGTATCCTTCAAAAGCGGGAGAGTTGGCGAGTTTGTGGTCCGAATCTAAGGGGTAATAATATTTTTATTCTTTTAATTTATATCGTATAATGAGTATAAATAAATTTATTAATAAAAAAATAAAATAAAAGGAGGTAGTTTAGTTAATATTGGACAAGATATCCTTACAACACTATAAGTGATCATACCTATTAAATTATTAACAACTTTATAAAGTAGTGATAGTAAGATTTTTGAAATAAGTATCGTAATAAATACTGAGAGTTCTATATAAGTAAATTTAAAAGGCATTTTAATTTAGTCAATAAAAATAAAAATCCCTTTTTCAAAATCAAAATATTGATTTTAAATTTAAGGCATTTTATTTAAGATGTAAGAAAAAAGTTTTAATTAAAAATAAGAAAAATTCTAGATTTATTAATTTCAGCCTTATAATACCTTATAATTTCAAATTTCTATAATAAATATAAACAATTTTGATTTGTAAAAAAGCATATAATTTAAATTAAATCTAATATTGATTTTATAAAGATATTTTTTAGTATTAAATTAATTCATAGCAAGTAAGCTTCTTAATAGTATCATGTAGTTATTATTTAAGCAAACTAAAAATTTTAAAAAAAATTGATTAGTCACATGCTCAAAAAAACGTTTGGCTAAAATATATAGCTATTTTAAACGGTTTTGCAACTAGTAACGCCACTACACGAAAGTAAAAATCAAATTGCAGAGGTCAGCTTTTTAGACCCAGCCCGGATTCAAAATTTCACATTTTTACCAACTTGGATCTTGATTAAAGCTGGGCCCCTGGTCTTTAGTATTTTTATTATTTTAAGCCCGGCCTTGCCAGCATTTTATTAAATCTAGACATTTTACATAATTTTTGGTGTATTTTGTTTCAAAAAGAAATTGAAAATATACGGAGGAAATGAATGGCAAATACGATTTATTTATATGATTTTCCAATTAATTGGTATTAATAAATTTATTTTTAAAAGGCGGCACGGCATGATTTTGTATAAAAAAAATACGCTTATGCCGACCAAGCTTGGGTATATTTTGTTATTAAACCAGGCCCGAATTTTTAAAATAATATCATTTACGATCAAAAAATTTATGAATATTCGAAATAAAGCCGAGACTATTTTAATTCCCTTTCCCTTAATTTAAAAGATGAGGATGACTAAAAACCTTGTGCTAACATATACCAATTTGGCAATGGATAAATTTGTCGCTAATGGTGCTTACATATATATCGTTTTCAATTCAAAAGAAATTTTAAAAAAGCATGTACCTTGTTTAAATTGGTGTATTAAAAATTAAAATAATAAATGAGTCGCAAAGTTATTTGGATTTTTTGATGTGATATATGATGCAATGATAGAATTGCGCCAATCTAAGCAATATCCTTTAAATTTATCATTTTTAAAGCTGAGCCAATATTTTTGTTTTTAAAAAATATTAGAATCGGGCTAAAAAATTGAATTATTTTAAATGAAAGAGTAGCTAAAAATAAACAAGGATTATAAAATATTTAAGTTATATTCAGTTAAAAACATAACCCATATTTTAATGAGATGATTAACTTTTGGGGAATAAAAAAATTCATTTAATCATTCGTGATAATGTACCAAATACCGCCTTGGCACAATAGAAAATTTCGAAGTATTTCTTGATTTTTCTGCATAATTTGAACGGATTATGAGACATTAAGTGTTTTATAAATAAACGATGCGTACTATCTTAAATATAATATTCGAAATACTACCAGAATAATGGATAAAATTAGGGAAGAAGCTCATTCTTAATAAGAGTAAATGCTTAAACATAAAAAACACTTGTTATTATATGTCCCAATTAAAAATACTAAAAACAACTATATAAATAACTGCACAAAAAATTTAATAACCCGATATGATTTGACAAAAAATATATTGACCTTTATTTGTTCCGGCGAAGGTGGCAGAATCAACTTCGGATTGGGTTTCCAAATTTTCCGCAATTAAAGAATCGGTTTCCTCACCTTCATCTTCCAAAGTAGCGGAAGGTTTCGCATTGCCAGATAAGGCTTGAGGAAGAATAAAAGAGTTATCGGGTTCACTCATAGATTTTGGAGATGGTGTGTCGTATTTTTTGTTGGAATCACTAATTTAAAAAAAATGTATTATTTAGTGCTTTTCGAGAGTAAAATTTAAAAGTTTAAATGCTGAAAATATACTCTAAAACAAAGTGTTATTCGATTAAAAAATTCATAAAGAACATAAATGAAAAAAAAATATTTATCGAATTGATTCATTCTTAATTTGATAGAATTAATCTAGAATTAATCTAGAACATTTAAAATTATTTTTAAGTATTCCATGTTCCTTGAGGAATCTTTTATTTATTTTTACATCTAATAATCATTTTTTAGATCACCATTGAGCCATGATGGTACAGGTATAAAATATTTTAAAAATCTCCAAGGCTAAGGCCCTATCAGAGTGTTTTAGCATTTGAGAATTCAATAAATTGGGCGTTTGATAGTCATCATAAAATATTAAAGCTATGTAAGGCAGTTTTAAATATAATATAAATTACGCCTATTTAAAAACGAACAGAAATCAAATAGTGTAGTGTTCGGTGCAAGAATAATAAAATTTACCAATTGTATTCGATGTGAATAATTCGTTTTTTTATAAAATAATTCTAAAAAAAAATATATTGACAAAATTTTTTAATTATTGCCCATCTTAATAAAATTCAAATGCATATTATTTTAATTTATAAATTACAAACCTTTCTTATTATTTTTCTTCATAGAACATATGATTTTTTGACAGCAAATTAGTTCCAACTATGAAAAACTTTTCACACGCAGTTATGCCTTGTTAATCATATCATCTATCAGATTGATATGATAGGTTAATAGAAATTATAAAAGAGTAAATTTTATTAAAAATCATATTAATAATTCTTCTGAATAATCGAATATTCGATCAAATTAATAGAGAAAATCGATTCGAATAAAACGAATTAATATTCGAATCGAATAATTCTGCATGAACAAAACGATTAATTAGTTTATTCGTATTGATTATGCCTATTTTTTAATATGGAAACTATTTGAAATAAAAAATTTGTAAATGATATTTTGCAATGCTCGATTTTTGACTATTTAATAAGTGTTGTTAAATACACTCTTGTAAAAAAATAACTGTAATAAGTCTCTTTTGATTAAATATTTATGTTATAATGTAGATCTCATTCATTATCTTTATATGATCTCATCCAAATATAATATAATGTCGCACTTGCATTAAGCTTTCCTGTAGCATGTTAGTTTATTCTAGCCGGAAGCTAATTTTTTGGAGAAAAACTAGCAGGCCTTTTAGACAGTAATTTTGAAAATAGATTATTATTAAAATCAAATAACAAAATTTTAATATCAATTTCTTTGAAAAATGAATATTAAATTGTATTATATATAATTTGTGCAAGTAAATTTTATATTTTTTCCAGTGCAAATAAATATTATATTATGGCATATTTTTTAGGTTTATTTCTTTATTCAAATTTTATTTTAATTCCATTGATTAAAATTTGTAAATCGCAAAATTATTTGTAATAATAAAAACATTATATTAAAAATGATGAGTTCTATAAATATTTATAAAGTAACTTGAAATGTAACTAAGTTTCTTTTGAAATATAACTTGTAACTAGTTACTTTTCAAACTCAACTTTTAACATAGCATTTAGCATTATGCACTTGAACGTTAGAATGCTGTTGACTTTAGCCTAATATAATTTAGAATGTTAATTATATAAAAATAATTAATAAAGTATCAACCTTATTACATTTTAGTCTCTTGTCATTTTTCGTGCTTTAATTATAGAAGCAGCCTAAAAAAAATTAACTTATTTTTTAAATATGAATATACTGAACAGATAGAATAATAAAATTTCGTTCGCTATGAGGGATAATATTTTGTCAATGTTCAAAATTAACTTATGGCCTAGATTCCACACTCGCAAAAAAAAATGTATTTTAAAATTAACTTAGCAATAAAACAGAGCAACTGTAAATGATAAAAATCCACGATTATTACACTAAAATTTATATCTTATATTTCAGTATGGCCGCGCTTTGAAATTTGATTCACAGCAAATTTCCAATATAGCCCTATTCCAAATAACGGTATAATAAATATATCAGAGACCTGCAGAGGTACCATTTGTACGGCCCGGCCGAATTTTTTTTCAGAAATTATTTTCGGCCCGGGTTTTTTTAAAATATATTATTTATTTTTGATTTAAATGGTGATTTCAAATATTTGGTCCGGCCTAGGTCTGAAATATATTTACATCTTGCCCTATAATAAACTAATTGTTACGAAATTTCCTTGAAAATAGTGAGATGGGTGATTAACATTTTGTGAGATTATGCTCAAGCTTCTTAATCTTACAATATGATCAAAGCCGGGCGGGTGTGAATCTTAATTTAATGAGGGGGGCAGGATAGATATATTAGACCTAAACTTAAAAATTGCAGGTTCAAATTTGATTTTTTCTTAATGAAATATTCTCAAAATTCGACAAATTAATATTTACCCTCTACCAATTCAAAATTAAAAGTCGTGTATTTGTTCTTTTAAACAAGTAATAAAAACATAATTTAAGGTGTTAATAAGGTGTACTTTTTTAAGTTTTTATAAAATAGTTTTGGAATCTCTGGAGCTGAACTCCAGAGAAAAAAAATCTTTGCTAAACTAAAGGTTTTAATAAAAAAATAAGCAAAAATTTATCGATAAATAATTACAAATTGTATTTATTATTTATTTATTTTTTTGAATAATTATAATTTATTTTTTATAACGAAAAATATCATTTTAAAAAAATTTAATAAAAGAAATAAAAATGAAAAAAGAAAGGAAAAAATAAAAAAGTAATTCATAATTAGAAAAATAACAAATAATAATAAATATTAAAATAAACAAATAATAATAAATAATGATGAACAAGTTCACGTGATTTATTGATTTATCCTCCGTTTTTCGTTTCGCATTTTATCAGAAAAATAAATATGATTGCGAAATTTTGATTGGTTGAAATTAAATTACAAAAAAATAAATAATGAAAAAAATCTGGTAATTATTATTTATAACAAAAAAACAAAATGGCGAAATATAAGATAAAATTCCTTCCTAATTATCAATTTTAATAGAATCAGGTAAGAGAAAAAAAGGGTAAAATATTAAAAGCTATTTCGTGTCATATAAATCAGAAATTTGATATATTTGAAAAGGTAAGATTATAAGCGGCATCGCAAGCAGTAACCCGAGTTCTCAACATGCTTAAAATATTTATGTAAAAAATATACCTGTTAACGCCATATAACGACTAGCATATCTAAAATATGAGAAAAAATTTTCAAAGACAAAATAGGATAATTATCAGATTCTTACGTCAATTATTATAATGTGATGCATGAAAAATGAGAGTTAATCACTGTAACGATGAATTTATAGTAAACGGTTCAAACGTTGGGTTAACGCTCCGTATTTATAAATTATACCTATTTATTGACTAGATTATTAACGCACCGCTTGACCATAATGTATGCTATAAGTTAGGAACCGTTATATTGGTTCAAGGTGAATTGGATTCCTAAAATTTACAATAAAAATCCAATTAATCTAGTAAATATTAAAACATTTAAAGCCAATTTGGGGTATTAAATAGTAATGCTGCTAAAATTAATTAGGATCATTAGAATAAAAATAATAATTAATGTGATCGATTATCCTTAACAGTGATTGGTTGAAAAAAATTTTGTTAAATTATTAAAATGGCTGATAAAAATCGATTAATTTATTAATAATTTTTATTTGAAGTGAGTTTGTATTATGTTAAGGAATGACAAAAGAGTACAACTGTGAACTATTCCTTTCTACTACTAATAAAACAAGATTAGCCTTATAACTAAATTCTTAAAAGCATAAATAAGAGTTCAGATAAGTTTTTAAAATTTGATAAAAATATAAAATCTTAAACAAATGCATGTTAAGCTGGAATAATAGCAAAGACCATTGCTTACTTTCCAGAGATCACAAAATAATGGTTAATTCAATAATCATTATAGAATGTATAAATATAAATTCATATATTTGCTAATATAATTAGATATCTGATATTGTATTCATTGTAACATAGGCCCAAATTTAAAAAAATATAGTTTTTCACTTTTTAAACTAATATAATTTAATAATTATTATGTTATTAAACATATGTAAAAGATATTGTATTTATAGCATTTGCAAATATTAAATTATCATATAAAAAATATATAAAAAATGTAAAAAATTTAAATTTTTACTCGTAAAAATCTTGGTTCATTTAAATCAACTGTTATAAAATAATTTAAAATCCAGTAGGGAAATATATTTATAATATTATAATTTTCATATATGTATATTTTTTTATATTTTAATATCTTCATTGATTTCAAGAAAAGACACCTCTATTCATATTTATAAATATTTACGCATAATTAAATATTGCTGAAATTAATAAGAGGATTATCAAGATCTTTTTAAATATTTAATATGCATTTTAAGCATTTGTTGAATTAAATGATAATAAAATATAATTGGTATTATTTTAACTTTGCAAGTATATATAATGTTTAATTTTACATCTATAAATAAATTTCATACTCTTTATTAATATATTTAACTTGAATTATCTCTTAAATACACTATTCAATATATATGTATTGTATACAATACAGTGCTTTAACATCACCCCCCCCCCTCGCCTCCCATCAAATATTTTACAATCCTAATTGCAATATAATAGAAAGTTTTGATTTTAATGCTGAAAGGAAAATTTAATTATGTATGGTGTTTTTAAAATTAATTTTTACCCTAAAGTAACCTTTTACTTTGTAGATAGACTTTATTATTTATTTATAATCATTAAATTACAGAGGATTAAAAAATATATATTAAAATGGATATATTAAAAATTAAATATAAAAAAAATTAATAAATATATAATATATATATAATCTATGAAGACATTAAAAAGGACTATAAAAAAAATATATATATTTTAAAAAAAGGGGGGTATATATCATCCAAGAGAAGAGTGAATACTTAAAAAATTAGACCGGCAAATTTCCAGGGAAATCTGCTGGCGAAGGTAAAATCGTTCATTGGGGTCCCCTGAGATCTGTCTCATTTTTTTTCTATGATTTTAATGAAATTGAGGGCCTCGTTTCCAAATATGCCTAGGGTATTAGTAACGATAGGAATGAACATTTGGCGACAGCGTATTTGTTTTTTTTAAGGATTTCTGCCTTTTCGATAGCAGAAAATGAGATGTTAGACTTGGCTGCAAAATCAACGCAAGTGTAATCCCATGTTAGCGGAAGACCATTAGACCAGGGTATGAGAGAAATATCATCCGGGCGTATGACGTATTCGCTTGAAAGACCCACTGGTTCGAGGGTAGATGGGATATTAACTTTTTTGAGGACGGCTAGTAAAATGTTATTGATAGATTTATGACTAGGTTGTCGTCCACGGGAGAACTTGCAGTGCAAGGGATGGTAGTCGATGCAGATGGAGGGAACTACGACATTACAGCCGACGACATTACAGCCTAGGCGGAGGGCTATAGATATACGTAGCTGTTCGCCAGGCATGAGGAGGCCAAGATTGGCGCTGGGGATGGCTTCCAACCATTCGTAGCTAGAGTTTGCATTTAGTACCAAATTATTGGGATTTTCCTCAAAGGACCTGTTCGAAAATTATAATATTATCTATTAACTTAATAGTTTATTTTATTATTTTATTAATGCTTTGATCGATTAACTTAAAAATGATAACTTTGATAAATTATTTTCTTATTATTTTATATTAACATAAATAAATATCATATATAAGTAACAAGAAAAACGCATAGCAAAAATGTGATGCTCAATATTAAATATAACTTTGATTTTTTCTTTGTCTAGATTTATTTTAATTGTTTGATATTATATACTTAAATTTAATTGTCTATCAAATAAAACATTTATATATTCCAGTCTATTATAGGAAATTTTAGTGTTGTTAAACGGCTGAGCAAAGCAGGCTTAAATATAAACTCAGCCAGTTTTTGAGTCGAAAATTGACTAAAGTTCAAGCCTCCTCATTGAGCCATTTTAGTTGGCTGGTTCGAGTCGGCTCAAGCCGGCTAAGGAGTTGCCTCAAGCCGTCTTTTAAGCCAAAATTTATTTATTTGAGATTAGTGTTGTTAAACGGCTAAGCCATACCGGCTTAGCCCTAAACTCATTCAGTTTTTGAGTCGAAAATTGACTCAAGCCGGCTCTATGAGCCAAATTTGTCGGCTGGCTCGAGTCGGCTCATGATTTGGCTCAAGCAATCGTTGGGCTCAAGCTGACTTTTGAGTCGAAATTTATTTTTAAACGTCTGAGCCAAGCCGGCTTAGCCCTAAATTCAGTTGTTTTTGAGTCAAAAATTGACTGAAGCTCAAGCCAAAAGGAAGATCTCATAATTAAATGAGATTACGACATATATTGCAACGGTATGGCAGACTCTTATCTTTTTTTCTACCCGCATTATGAAAATGCAAAAAGTATATTGTATTTCTGACGATAATAATTGTTATTAAGGCAAAACTCATTCACAAGTTGCTTAATCATTTTGAGTATAACACCTATTTTAAAAATATTCATTTTAAAAAAAAGACTATGGATATTAAATAATCGAAATCAGCTATAAAAAAATAATATAAAAAAAGGATTGATTCATTTTTTATATTTTTTATTTATTTTTTATTATTATATTGAATTTGTTTAATGTAATTTTATAAATTATTATTTTATATTATTTATGCTTATATACCCATGCTATAAATGGAAAAAAAAACAAATTTAGAATTTATAAATTAATTATACCCTTCATATATATTTTTTAATAATTTTTTTTTGTTTTTAAATTTTATTTGTGCATATCATTTTATTTTATAGATATTTAAATATAAATCATTTTTTTCTTTTAAGCTAAAAATATTTAGATAAAATAAATAATCTTTCATTAACTCAACATTTTATTACTTTATTTTTTCATAGAATTTGATGTAAATATTAATTATTTATTTTTATTAAAGGTGGTTTATATTAATATTAAGTATTATTTATGAATTTTTAAATGTGTTTTTTTTAATATTAATATCAGATAGCTGCAAAAAATAAAAACTTCGTCCAGGATTGTATTTTCAAAAAAAAATAAGGCCTGGCAAGGATTTTTATTAAAATATTTAGACATAGTCCGTGATTTATATACTCAGGGAATGTTATTTTTGGTCTAACCACCATCTTTCAATCGCTTAAGTTGTTATTGATATATCTATCTTCAATATCAACAAAGATTTTACCTTATAATGTATATATATATACATTTTGTTGAATATATTTTGATTTGATAAGAATTTTATATTTTCTTTGTAAATAAATCATTTTTGAGGAATTTATTATAAATAAACAATCTTTTAGCTAAATCTTTTATAATTTTTTTTAATCATCTTTGTAAAATTATCTATTTTTTAGTATATTAAAAGATGTGGTTTTTTCTAAATAAATTTTTTAAAAATATTTATATCTATTTTATGTTATTTTATATAATCTTTTTAACAAAAATATTTTAATGTGACAATTGTCATATTCGTTATTTTTGAACATTTTTGAAACTTTTTGATATAAAGGGTAAAATAATATTTATATTCTAAAGATGTTAAATTATAAATTCAATGAAGATGTTCCTTGGAAAACTGGCAATTATCATAATCAATATTTTTAAAAATATTAGATTTTTTTTGATGCTAATGGACAAAAATATGTATAAATTAAAATTTCAATTAAGATGTAACATATAAAAGTGACAATTGTCATAATCGTTGTTTTTAAAGTTTTTAAAATTTATTTGATATAAATGGGCTAAAGTAAATATTGCTAAAATGTTTAAATAAAACTTTAGTGAAGATGTACCCTAGATATGTGACAATTGTCATAATCGTTATTTTTAAAGTTTACAGAATTTTTTTTGAAGCAAATGGATATAAATATAGGTTATAACATGTTAAATTAAAATTTCATGAAGAGGTAGCATATAAAAGTGACAATTGTCAAAATTATTATTTTTAAAAATTTTTTTGACGAATGGGTTAAAATTTAGATTGTAAACATATTAAATTAAAATTTCATGAAGATATACCATGGAAAAGTGATATTTTTCATAATCGTTATTTTAAGTTTTTTGAATATTTTTGACCCAAATGGGCAAAAATATAGATTGCGTAAATGTTAAAATAAAACTTCAGTGAAATGTATAGATAAGTAGCAATTGTCATAATTGTTATTTTTAAAGTTTTTGAATTTTTTCCAAATGGGTTAAAATATATTGTAAAAATGTCAAATTTAAATTTCATAAAGATGTAGGAAAGTGACATTTGTCATAATCGTTATTTTTTAACATTTTTGAAATTTTTTGACACAAAAGGGTAAAAATAATATTTATATGATAAAGATGTTAAATCATAAATTCAATGAAGAAGTTCATTGGGAAATTGGCAATTATCATAATCAATATTTTTAAACATATTAGATTTTTTTTGACGCTAATGGACAAAAATATGTATTTTTAACATGTTAAATTAAAATTTCAATTAAGATGTAACATATAAAAGTGGCAATTGTCATAATCGTTATTTTTAAAGTTTTTAAATTTTTTTTGATGTAAATGGGCTAAAATAAATATTCCTAACATGTTTAAATAAAATATTAGTGAAGATGTACTCTAGATTTTTGACAATTGTCATAATCATTATTTTTGAAGTTTATTCAATTTTTTTGACATAAATGGGTATAAATATTGGTTGTAAATTGTCACTTTCTTACATCTTCATTAAATTTAAATTTGACATTTTTACAATATATTTTAACCTATTTGGGTCAAAAAAAAATCAAAAAACTTTAAAAATAACGATTATGACAATTGCTTCTTATCTATACATCTTCACTGCACTTTTATTTTAACTTGTACGCAATCTATATTTTTGCCCATTTGCGTCAAAAAAATTCAAAAAACTTAAATAACGATTATTACAATTGTTAATTTTCCATGGTACATCTTCGTGAAATTTTAATTTAATCTATTTTTAACGCATAAGTCAAAAAAATTTACAAAAACTTTAAAAATGACAATTATGGCAATTGTCACTTTTATATGCTACATCTTCATGAAATTTTAATTTAATATGTTTACAATATATATTTTTACACATTTGCGTTAAAAAAATCAAAAACTTTAAAAATAACGATTATGACAATTATCACTTATCTATAGTACATCTGAAATTTTAATTTAACATATTAATTAATGTTTCCGGGCACAAATTTTTGGAAATTATTCCTTTTAACAATCTTCAGCCCCAACTCACTAACGATGAGCTTAGCCGCACTATTGAAATCCGCCTTAATTTTACAATAACCTTTCTGCACTAGCTGCAGAACACCTATAAACAGCTAAGGAAGACACAGTTTACACTACAGATAGTGTAAAGAACAAATCCTGAAGCATAAAAATTCAATTTCTTGAACCAAGGAATTAAAATTCACCTAAATACCTGCAATATTTGAACCACCACAACTTTTTAAATCTAATAGAAAGCGGCCAGACGGGATCACCTTGATCCCATGGAAAAGGGGCCAATTTCTTGTTTGTAACTACTCTTGTGTAGATCCATTAACCCTATCTAACCAAACTTCAAACGTGCTCGAGCAAAAACATAGCTTAAAATTTCTAAATATTTAGAAATTTCAGAAGATCAATAATAACCACAGCCTTAAATTGGTAAGCTAGCATTATCCTTTTTCTAGGACTTAGGATCTCACAACAAATTTATAATTTGCCCACTTTTTTAAGTAGACAGTTTCCCAATTTATCAAAGCATATTCGAATAATAATAAATAGAAATTTGATTGGGACTCTAAATTTTGGCCAAAATAGGGAGAACCCAAATTATTAACAGCCCGAATTCAGGTTTGACTATAGTTACTTTTATCTGTTGACTAATTATATTTTTAGGAATGTACTGACAAAAGGTAATTAATAATTCTTCGAGTTGTCTTTTATAAATATCAAATATATATTACCTCATATGTTATCTTTATATAGGATGATTCCTGAATTTAAACTACATCATTAAAAATATTCTCATTAACATCACGCGCTCCTTTAGAACTTTGGTTTAGCCTAGAGCTGCTCATTCTTGGAGCAAAACTATTACCTAGACACCAATTTTGAAAAGTTTATTGTCAAAGTTAAATAACAATTTATTAAGCCCAATTTTTTTTGAAAGTAATTTTGCTTATAATAAATATTATATAGTAATCATTTTTGCGCAGATTAAATGGTAGTATATTTTTTTAGGGCAATTTTATTATTCAAATTGTATTGTATTTATTTGAATTCCTTTCCTTTGATTACAATTTCCAAATCGGAAAATTATTTTATATAATAAAAAATTATATATATTGAAATAGTTGGAATAGAGGGCCCTTTTTAGCAATGAACAATATTGGTTAAGAAAGATAAAAAAAAATTATTATTTTTAGGATTTTATCCGATTCCTATTCTATATAGTTGTTTTTTTTAATGGGGATCGAATAATTAGAGTTAATATATATGAAACAAATAAATAATTTATTATAATTATAGCTTATAGTCACATTACTAGATGTAGACCGGCCTACCTGCCCGAAGCTTGAAAGCCCAAAATTACAACCCGCAGACTAGATCTGAGAAGATTTTAGGGCTGGCCCGGATAAACCGTTCAATATATTTTTACGAACCAGGCCGAATTTTTAAAAATGTTTTTAAAGATGATAATTAGTCAAATTCATATCGTTTTTTTTATATGCGTTAGACCGGACAACATGTATAAAATATTTTTTACGGACCAAGCCCAACCGGAATAAAATAATTTTAGGCCAGGCGTATAATTGGATGGAAAGTTTCCATAAATCGGTTCAGATCTTGCTGGACCACGCAAACTTCTATTGTATAAATTTTTACGAAAGTGTGAAGAGTGGTGAGATTGCAGGGTGATAATTTTATTAGCTTAGATTAATATTTAAAAAAATATGCTAACCCCTACGCACGGAATTTTTAGGGGTTAGATGTGAATAACATCTTATTTCTGCTCAGCGCTCTCTACCTCCAGTTAATGGCGCGATACCCTATGAAGCTATTATCCCCCCCCCTAAAAAAGTTGTGTAAATTTTTAAAAATTTTAAAGACATCAAGCTTTTAAAATTTTCATAAAGCATTATCAATATCATATAATACCACCATTATTGAATATATATATATATCCCAGAAATTTGAATTCAAAATTTTTAATAATTTTATAGACGGATAGTTTTTAATTAACTTTTGTTCCGGTATCATAGCGCTTTATATAAAATTAATAAATTTGGAAGTCAAATAAATTATAAGGTAAATGGCCAAGTGAAGTTGTAATATCATTTTTAATATTAACTTTTTGGTGAAAAATTTAAAATCGTTTAAAATTTTTACTACTCAGTGCTGGTCGCAATAAGTTTAATGCTACATAAAACATTTTCATTTTAGAGTTTATAAAATATATAGCACAATAATGGTAACCGTGTGGTTTAGTTAGGTTCATAAAAATTTCGGATTTTACTAATATTTTCTTTTAGCATGATTAAAGAAAGGACTGTTTGTTTCTTGAAACTATTGAAAATACATTTTCATTAATAATCCATAAAGGATTTCTCTGTTATTTATTAATCGCAGTTAGCATTTCTTAATCATGTATATTTAAAAATTTATCATATATAAAAACATCTCCCTTAGTCCAAGGCTTAGCTTTGTTTTTGTAATTAATATTCAAGATCTATGATTGAATGTTATTTTTTCAAAATATATTTGCGAATTTGCACCTTTTATATTAAAAAATAAATATTTATACAAATTATATTCTGCTGTATAGTATTTTTAAAACCATTTTGTGCCATTTTATTTAAATAAAATTCTATTTCATACCCTAGTTAATTTATTTTATATAAAGCGTTTAAATTATATTCTGGTGCAATTTTAGGTAAGCAAGTTTATGTTTTTACTTAAAACCATTTATAGGCTTGTCCACTTTTACCCCGCCCCCTGATTTTATGGATTTCGTTACGCTAATGCTGCAATGGTTGCTATGCAACTGATATAATTCAAATCTTTTTAAATAAACAAATAAGGGGAAAAATAACAAATGTATTTAGATTAAGTATTAAAAATATAAATGCGATTAAAAAAGTTAAGTAAAGAAAGTAGCCATAGCAAAAACTAATAAAAATAGACATTTAAAATAAGCGTCTTCATTAGAAATTATTTTATGAGGATCATGTCTTAATTTACCTCCTATATATAATTATTAATCCCTATGCCCTTAAATGCATAATCTAAAGGATATATCGAGACAAATGGCTCCTAACCCTCCGTTTATATAGATGGGAGTTTAATAAGCCACACTATAATTTAAGTATTCATCTTTTTCGGTTGGTGAACCCTAGTTTGAAATGGTCTTATGAGAATATGAGATCCTTTACATTAACAAATTATATTTTGGTAGGCTTTACCGAATAGTGATTTTTAAAGCATCATGATTTTGTTTCCTAATAAGTTACATTGTTTATTGGAGATTTGTTTTGCATAACCATCTCACAGTAATCAATTTATTTTTAAATTATATAAAATGTTTGATTGATTAATATATTTTATAGTCTTGTATTAAAATAGAAGATCCACTCCTTTGCTCCATTGACTATGCAAAATATTTATTCTAAGCCATTCATCATATTTTAACATTTGTTTTATGAATGGATTCATCAAAGACGATGTTCTATTTGCATTTGTTCCAACAAGTTAACTAATTTGCAGAACACTTGATCTTCACTGTGCTTCTTAGTCAAACAGTGCTTATTATGCTTGAGAACTAACGTCTAATAAGATATGTCTTGTATGTTTACTATTTCCTTTTCATTTTTTGTTTATGTACTTCATAAGGAATATCGCCAAGATTATACTGCTATGGATAATGAATTAATTTTTTATTAGCCAAATATTTAAAATATAAAGATTTATAAATAATTTATGTTTGTTTTTGAGTGTAATGCCCAACTATTAAATTACAAAAAAGTTAGTGAATTTTAAATTTTTATATTTTTTTCAATTTGAACCGGAGGTGTAACCAGGGTTATCGTTTTCAAAATATTTGTGAACCCGAACCAAATACATATTTGAACGGAAAAAAATGGGTTCGGTTCGGGTTTAAAATTTTATATTTAATAATTTTGGAAGATGTTCTGATTGCCCGATTGATTAAAAAATTTTTTATTGATGAATATAATATAATAAATAATATTTAATCATGTATCAATATTTACAACATTAAATATATTTTACTTTAGTATAATTTTGAATATGATATTTATCTTTTAGAAAATACCTTTTTTTATTTTATTTCAAATTAAAATAAATTAAATTAAATGATAATATAATAATTTTTAATTGTAATTTAATAATTTAGATTTAATTTTTAGAAATTTTTATTAGCATAATAAAAATTTACATAATATTTCTGAACTAGATTAGAACCTAAACCTAATAACATAGCATAAATTTAAAAAAAACTAGGAGTTAAACCATAGCTACTTTCCTATACAACGAAACATGAACAAAAAAATGAAAATGAGCAAAATCCAGCAGAGATATTATTTACTAAAACGGTATTTGAACGGGTGGACAAATAGAATACACTCAACGTTTTAAAATAGATGAAAAAATGTGGTTGTGCATGTACAATATATGGGTATTAACTGAAAGCAGGGAATCATGTAAAAAGTTCATTATTGTTTTCTATTTTCTTAAGTTTTGTTCAGATCCTAGAGAGGGATTTTTTATAACTTATTTTATAACATTATGTCTCGATTTAAATAAAAGCGTAATATTTTTAGATTGAATTTTTAATAATTATTCTATGATTTCAGGGGGAAATTATCTTTCTGAATTATTATCATTGAAATTATCATTATTAACTATTTTAGCCAAAAGTGTTCTAAATCATTTCTGTCAATTGGCACGTGAATTACACTATCTTCATACTTAAAATATCTATTTTAAATTATTTTAAATGGAGATTATGGCAATTGGCATCTTTATGAATTGCATTATCACTGAAAATATAAATTAAATCGTTTGCTATTTTTGGTGAGATATTACTTTATTACATTTCTAATTTTTGTTCCAATAGCAATAATTTTATTAGCGGTTGTATTTGACAACAAACTTATTAGAGACTTCCTTGTAATTAAGCGAGAAGGTTGATCTTTTCTTTTATAGATTTTCTATTGTAAATAGTCTTCTCTAAATGATCTATGAGTGTTCTATTATTTTTTGATATAATTCTTATCATCCTATGATTCAAATTTAAATATTCTGAATGTTAAGTATTTCATTGTGGTGTCTGATCCTCTGTAGGATAAGTTTTAAAACTGTATTATCTCAAATATTTGTCTTGTTACATCTATATTATCTGATTTCTATTCCAATAATAAATTATAAAATAATGTGTAAAAATGTGAATTTATAAAAATTTAACTTTGATTTAAACTGTAACCTTTTTTTAAATGAAAAAATCCATTAAATAGCAATGTCTAAACGATAATCCTCAAGGTATTGATATGATATTCTAAATACTACAAAATGAAATATAATTATAGATAACTTTTAATATATTATAATATGTAATTTAATGAAACATATTGATGATTAAATTAAAACCCATCCATATAAAATTATTTTATTTGCAAAAATAATTAAAATATAGACAAAGCTTTATTGAAAATTCTTTTATTACTCCTTTTGTTATTTTAATTATTTTTGCAAAGAAAATAATTTTATATGGATGAGTTTTAATTTGATTCATTAAATCATCACAAGACTTTATAATAAGTGAAAAGTCATAACTTATATGATAAAATAAATAAAAAATTTTCTGATCGACCTATTTATTTCATTTTTTCTGCCGACATCAAAAATCCAGACTAGCCTTTTCATTCTCAGGGGGCTCAAAAAATTTTTTAAAAATTATTTCCAAAATTATCTTTTTTATTTTTAGTTAACTTTATCAAAAATTACCTCCTTTTTTTAGTTAACTTACCTAGTAAAAAAACAAAATTTTGAGGGGGTTCTTCAAATTTTTTAGGGGGCTCGAGTCCCTGCGATCCCTCTAATGCCGCTACTGCAAAAATTGACACTCTCACGCCTAGTGGGCAAAATGCTCATTTGGTCTTATGGCCAGTTTGCCTCTTTGTATGATTAAAATGCAAATATAACACTTCCATACACGGCAATTCTGTATATTGAAATAAATTAATAAATTAAAATGCATAATCGGCATCCTCTACAAGTGATGGCCATGAATCTTTAGATTATTTGAAATTATAGGATATTCTTACAATGATAATTTTTTCAGAAGCCCCCAATAGAGTTAAACCATCGTGACACTTGTCGCTATTGAAGATTAAGTTATTGATGAAAACTAGAGTATATTTGAAATATCCATTTTTAACTATTATGAAAAAAAAATGTTGTAAAATATAGATTATGACAATAGACATTTTTCTAAATTGCATTATTATTAAAATTATACCAAAATATATAAAAATATCTATTATAAACTATTTTTGCCCAAAAAAAATTTTTAGTTTTAAAATTACGATTATCGCCTATGACATAAATATATCTTGAATTTGTTCTCTTCATAATTTAAATGACCAATGATAAAACAAGTACTACAAACCTTGGTGTATCGGATCCAATATATATATCATTGATCGGATCTGAGGAAATCCCAAATTATAGGTGTAACGGGTGACATTGTTCATTCAATTAAGATTGACGAAAGGCCGATAGATAATAATGCTTAAAAAGCTTACTTCAAAAAAGAAACGCATTTTTATTACTTAGAAAAAATTATTCTTTTCAAAAAAGTAACGCAATATCGTTAAACTTAGCCTTGCGGAAAAAGGAGCACTCGCCCTTAAAATAAAGTAACGCGTTTTTCGTTACTTTAAAATTAGAAACATTATATATTATATTTTCTTTTTATTTATTTTCCATATATAATGAATATGAGATTATAAAAAAAATAATATATTCCAAGTTATTTCTGTAAGAATTTTTTATTTATTTTTAACTAATAATATTTATTTAACAATTGATTTTCAAAACTTTGATCAGATAAATAAGCGGTTAGTGATCAACACAGCTCTCCCTATGACAAACATATTTTCAAATGGCATGGAGGATGATAGGGTTGCATTATATATAATTAAAATTTTTAATTGAGGGAATTTATTAAAAATATTTAAAGAATGATCTTTATATTCAAAAAAAACTTATTTGATCATCTTCATTAGAAAAGAATTTTCATGCAAATCCTCATTTAAAATAATTATTTTTATCAGAATTTAATCTGAATTCATATTTTTACCTTCATATGTTTTCTTAGATTTCTAGGTTGAAATATTTGAAAAATTGCACTGTCTACACTTACAAAGTGTAAGCTTAGTGCCCCTAATTTTTTTAGGCAGAGTTAAATCATCCTCAACTGAAGAAATAAGTATTATTGACATATATTCTTTATAAAATATAATATTAAAGAATATAAATTAAGATACCTTGATTGTAGTTTTATTAAAAAGTTCAATTTAAATCGATTTTTAAAAACGGCCTGATTAAAGTTTTAGCTAAAATAATATCAAGTAAACCTGAAGATTTTGCTCATAGATGACAGAAAGGTTATTGCTTCTATATGTCAAATCTCAAGGCTTAGATAATATTATTTTTTAAATCTATTAGGATTTTAAAAAATCGATCCAAATCGGGCTTTATAAAACCTTATTTGATTGATCCAATATTAATTAGATTAACAATCTGAATTGCATAAAATTCAACAACAAAAATTTAACAAATAAAATAAAAATGAAGAACTTTGGAAGTTTATCTGAATTAAAACGGGGCTTATATTATTTATAAAATTTTAAGGGAATATAATATATTATTAATTAAAAAAATATTTTTTTCTTATTTAAGAATATTTAAAGTAAAGAGGAGTAACGTGTTGCTTTACTGTTACTTAAAAAAATTAACGCGTTGCTCATTACTTTGGAACTTTTGGGAAGAGCAGCGAATGGCGTTCCTTTATCAAAAGGTAACACCATTAATATGGATGCTACTTGATCGGTGTTACCTCACAATACTTTTTTTATTTAAATTAAGATTTTATATTATTTTTATCCTAAGCTCTATTTTTAAACTTCTCAATCACCTCCGAATTATATTCACTATTTGTGATTCACCTTTGCAAAAACTGACGAGAGGGTAATAAAAAATAAGCTAATTTTATTGTAAAATAAAATTTTATATCTATTCTTAAAGTAATCTACTATTTTTGTACCCTGTCAATTAATCTCCCTGAACAATATTTGCTGCTATTCTTATTTCATTCCTATTATTTTGCATAACTAAAAAAGGGACGTTACAATTACATGGTATGCTGTTTTTTAATAATAAGATTCTATATCTATTCTAAAGGATCCTATGTATTCTAATATTAATAAATTGTAGAAAGCTTGGATGCACAATTACAAGATCGGGGGGATATCATAGCAACGTAATGAAGCAGGGGTAGAAGATCTTAGTAAGATAAAAGTGCAGAAGAGTCAACATTCATAATTTTACGTTGTAATATTCTTCAAAAATTTGTAAAAAAACAAAGTAAATTATTGAAAAGTTGCATTGTTTTATTTATGGTATAAAATTACGAGTATTTATTTTACTTTATTCCATATTATATGAAACGATTAATTCAAATTTATCTATATAATTAATAATATAATTCTATATTAATTAGTACTGCGTCAAAAAAATAATTACCTTTTTTGAAGTAAAGGAACGCTATTCGTTGCCTTCTTCTAGAGGTATCGAGTAACGGTAACGCGTTTCTTTTTTTGAACAACGGTAACAAAAAAGGTTACTCGTTACTTTAAATTTTTTCCTAAAAAATATTAAAAAAAGAAAAACATATTTTATTATACTATAGAATTACTTTTATATTTTTTAATATAAATAATTTACACCGAGTTTTTAATTCATATCAACCACAATTCCTTTATTTTAATTTTAAATTCTCTTTGTTAAATTTACAGTCGAATGTTAATTTAATTAATATTCAATCAAAATTCAAAGTTAATGTTAATAATAAAAATATAATTCTATTTTATAATTTATTTCAAGAATATTATGTCCATAATACTTACTTCTTCAGGTGAAGATTAGCCCTTTTCTGGCCCCAATTAGAAACATATTTTATATCAATAAAGATATTAAGGATACAAAGTCTACACTTTGTAAATGTAAATTATGTCCTAACATTTAATGTATTAATATAAATATAAATTGATTTTGTTAATTTGCTTTTAAGCTACAATTTAATATAATAGATAAAATAGAAAAACATAAAAATATATTTTATTATATTAATATATCACTTTATATTATTATTTCGAATTCATTTCACTTGGCGACGAAGTATTTTCTTTTAGAGACGTATTAAATAAAAAGGTTAAAATTATACTATGCCTAACAGAAGACTCAAAGGAGATTTCTGAAGAAAAACGAAGAAACATCAACACCTACTCAATTTTATATTCCATAATTCGTGAAAGAAAAACTTTAACAATCAGAATTATCTATATAATATAGAACTTATTTGAAAAATAAAAAATATTGTAGATCAAAATTTTAAAAAAAGAGATTTATTATTAGCCTATATAGTGTTAATAAAAAATTTTACTTCCCTAATAACCTAAATAACATAAATTACCCAATTTTACTGACAATTTAGAAAAAATATTTAAAAATTTTTCGAGTATTTTTTACATCGCAATAATTTTTATACTTTAAAAAGAGGCAGTGAAACTATTATTGATTTTCAATCAAATTAGAAAGCATTTACTCTTTATGTAATTTTAAATCGCCGGTTGATGAACTCTTAAGAGAAATTTTCATCTTAGGAGTAGGGTTACATAAGCTGGACAAAGATCTTCGGTCATAGCCGAAGAAAATATTACTTTTGAAGATACTGTGCGTCTAGCTATCGCGCTTTCTTAATTGGAAATCGAAACCCGGGCAGAACTTAATAAAATAAAAACATAAGCTTATGCAAGGTTCCAAAAATACTTATTTTAGGAATAATTATAATAACGTTAATAAATTCAATAATAATAATGCTAACAAATTCAACCCTAATAATTATAAATCAAGTTTTAAACCTAATTTCAGCCAAAAAAAAAGTAATATGCTTTAGGTGCGGAAAAGCAAACCACATAGCGAAAGTGTGTAGAACGCATGCTATACAAATGATTTTACCACGGACACCTCGACTGTCGTTTGCTAAAAGCTACAATCTATACGGATAAATGGGCTGCAGCTTACTATGGAATTTGATACTGGTGCTGCGTGTAGTGTGATAGATGAGGTTACCTGGTGTCGCATAGGCAAACCACCATTGTCACCTTAAACTAGTAGGATATAACCATATCAAGATCGAGGTATTAGGTAAATGTTTAGTAGAAGTCGAAGTAAAGAATATTTCAAAATTTTTACCTATTTGGGTAGTTAAGGGTGAGAATTCCCTTATTTTTGGAATGCCCTTTCTTAAAGAATTTGATATAAAACTTCCTGAAGAAGTTCGAATTAATAATATAAATATGAAAGATTCCAGTTTAAATACTATTGTTTCAAAATTTCAGCAAAGTTTTTTTAAAAAAAAATTAGGAAAAATAAAATTACGCGAAACCGTCATCAAGATACAACCAAACACAGTGCCAATTGCGCTACCGTCTAGAAGAATTTCATTTCCGTTGCGTCAAACTGTTGAAGCTGAGTTAGACAGACTTTTAGACGAAGGCGTTATCGAGAGGGTGGATCCAACAATAACTCCAATTACTTGGGCTACAGGGTTAATATTTTAATGAAATCCGTTGCCGAGCGGATATGCGGAGATTTTTGTTTAACAATCAACAATGTTTCGCGATGATTCAAGAGATGCTTTTACAATTCGGAGTTAGAATGTAGGGACCTTTTAGTAATTTCGACTCATGTCGGTTATTATTACCGATACCAAAGAATCCCATTTGGGTTGACTAGCGCTCCGATAATATTTCAACGCTTTATGCAAAACCTATTAAAGGGAATTCCTATGATTAGTGTATTCGATGTAATTATTACAGGCGAGAATAATTTTGATCATATAGTTAATCTAGAAGAAGTATTAAGAAGATTTGATAAGGCTGGACTAACAACGACGACCGATAAAATTAAAATTGGAGAAATGTCATTTACCTATTTAGGTCATGTTATTGACGAATTCGGAATTCACCCGACAGAAGATAAGATTAATGCTATAAAAAATTGTAAAACACTGTCTAATGTTAAAGAATTACGTTCGTTTTTGGGAATGGTAAATTACCATGAATCGTTTATAAATAATTTACATTCTATTTGTGCGCCTTTACACCGACTAACGAGTAAAAATGTGAGTTGGTTTTGGTCAGCTAAAGAAAATGAAATATTTAATAGAGTTAAAAAAATATTATCAAAAGAAGATACAATAATTCCTTATTCAGCCGATATTCCTGTCTTGATTTCTTGTGACGCTTCCGAAGATGGTCCAGGAGCTGTTACACCAATTTCTTACTGGCGAGGAGAAACCGATTGCTTACGCATCGAGGACACTTTCGGGCGGCTGAAAAGAATTACGCGACCATTGATTGGGAGGCTTCAGCGATCATGTTCGCTATCGAGAAGTTTCATCAATATATTTATGGAAGACATTTTATTTTGGTTATAGATTATAAACCTTTAAAATATATCTTAGGTGATAAAAGAGACCTAAGTAAAATAACAAATAACCGTTTAATACGGTGGGTGACGAAGCTTTTAAATTACGACTATGAGATAATTCATAGGCCGGGTAATCAAAAGAGATGTGCCGATGCTCTGTCCCGTTTGGGGGTAAAGAGAGAAGAAATTAATGAAGTTAAAAAAAATTTGAAGATGAAATTAGAAAAGTAAAAATCAATTTAATAGAAGATTTTATAGTTCACTCGAAGTAAAATTATAAGTGAAATTGTTATGAAATCTTAGGGAGATATTATTATTTTTATTTCTTTTATCTCTTTTTTGGATTGTTATTATTTTTTATTTTCTTTTATCGATTTTTTTGAATTGTGACTAAATTTTTTTTGACCAATTCTTGGAATTTGTATTTTTTGCAAAAAGATTTGTTTTTTGTTTTTTTTCTTAGAAAATGAAAAAAAAAATTGTATTTTTTTGAAAAAGATTTTGTTTTTTTCTTGGAAAATGAAAAATAAAAAAGTTGTATGAAAAATAATAAAATTGAAAAAAGAAAATCCATTCAGCATAAAGGAAATATAACATTATTTAAGATTACGTATATCTCGACTTAGAAATTCGGCGACTTAGAAATTCGGCGACTTAGAAATTCAACATAAGAAATTTAACACTGGCGACGACACGGGCGACGAACAGAGGAATTAAAATTCGATATAAAAGTATCTAAGATGACACCATCGATTCCCATTAAAGATAACAGTGATTCTTTCTCAACATATCGTATTAAATTAGAAAAAGGGCAGCACTCGTATCTGCATTGTCCACCTATGACTTAAATAAGTAATTTTAAAATTCGCTCCGAAATCTATTAATAAAATTAAATATGACGATATGTTAGATTCTTTGATAGCTAACGAAAAAAAAATAGCACCATTGGAAAGTTTCCAATTTGTTAAACGTACCCAAAGAGAGGGAGAAACTAATTTAGAATTTTTAAATTCGTTAAAGGCTTTAGCATTGAAATGCAACTTCAAAGAGAAATATGAAAAAAATCTAAAAATGCAGATAATCAACGGATTGGAGAGTAAAGAGATCAAAACAAAGTTATTATTAGAAGAGGACATAGAGTAGAGGAAATCGAAAAACTCCTCCGAACTATGGATTTGATAGAGGAAAAAGAAAAAGCGAAAGATACATTTTATTGTCAAGATGGAAAGGATCGATGCGAAGATAAAATAGAAAGTAATAAAATAAATTATATACAAGACAATCAAAAGCGCAATAGTAATAATAATAGCCAGGAACGCTATAGGGACAATTATCCTTACCAGACAAGATTAGATAATAGATTTACTAGATATAATTATTATATTAACTCGAAGTATGGAAGGCATAATAATGATAACCCGCAGTACAATTATAATAATAATGATAACAAATATAATAATAATGTTAACAAATATAGTATTAATGATAACAAATACTATCGATATAATTGGTACGATAACAATGAATATTATCATAAAAACAAATATCAATATTCTGATAAGATAAGGGCAAAGTAGAGCACTAACAATAATAACTATAAATACAATGACAATCAATATTTCCAGACAAAAAAAACTTGCTTCAAATGCGGTAGTGAAACATCTGATTAAATCTTGCGATCAAAAAGGCAACGAGGAAGATATATCGTATATATACTCGATGGATATCGAATCTTGTAAAGAAAAATTCAAAGTCAATATAAGTATAGAGGATAAGGAAATAAACATGATCCTAGATACAGGAGCATCAGTATCAATTATTTCGTTAAAGACTTGGAATACAATCAACTTCGATAAAATGATTCGGGCACAAAATTAAGGACGTACAAAGGTAACGAAATAGCCATTATAGGTAGCGTGGACGTGAAAGTTCAAATAAAAGATATCATAAAAAATCTAACTTTGGTTATAGTGAAATCTGATGGACCATCATTGGTAGGCATTAACTGGCTGAAGGAATTTAGAGAATTAATACGGAAAGAATCAATATTAGGAGGGACCGAAGATGCATACGATAATAATAATAATAATATATATTACATGGGACAAGAATTGAAAGCGGTAACGGAAAAATACATAACAATATTCGATAAAAAGTTAGGAAAATTGAACAATATGGAAGTCCATCTGAATATAAAAGACAATGCGACCCCAAAATTTTGAGCCCCTCGAAAAATTGCATATGCTTTAGAAGAAAAGGTTGATGAGGAACTAACAAAATGGATCGAAAACGACGTAATAGAACCTATAAAGTATTCGGAATGGGCCAGTCCTCTGGTGCCCATAATTAAGCCCAACGGGAGTATAAGGCTTTGCGTAGACTACAAAATAACTATAAATCCATGTATGATAGCTGATATATACCCTATCCCTAGAATTCAGAAAATATTTAATAAATTAAGAAAAGGGGAGAAGTTTTCAACCATTGACTTTTCAAATGCATACCACCAAATAGTAATAGATTCTGATTCGAGGAAGTATTTAGCTATTAACACTCATAAAGGTTTGTTTCAATTCAAAAGAATGCCATTCGGAATAACTCCGGCGTCAGCAATATTCCAAAGGACTATGGACCTAATTTTCGGGAAAATGACGGGAGTAGCATACTATATTGACGATCTAATAATCACAGGTTCTTCGGATGAAGAGCATCTAAATAATCTAGAAAAAATATTCCAACGAATGGCGGAATTCGGTCTTAAAGCAAATTATGAAAAGAGTATATTTCTTAAAGAAAAAGTAAAATATATAGGTCACGTCATATCCAGTAGAGGTCTTATGCCCTCAGAGGAGAAGCTAGAAGCCATAAAGTATGCTCCAACTCCGGAGTCAGTTAATGAATTGCAGTCGTTATTTGGCCTCATGAATTATTACCATCGATTCATAAAAAAATTTTCAACGATCGCGGCACCCCTCTATGATTTATTAAAGAAAGGTAATACTTTCCTATGGACGGAAGAATGCAGATCAAGTATGGAAATTTTAAAGAAATGCTTGACCAATCCTCCAATAATCGTTCATTTTGATCAAGATAAAGAGATCCAACTCACTACGGATGCATCTATGAAAGGTGTAGGAGCCGTACCATCTCATACCGAAAAAGATGGATCCGAGAATCCCTTTTGCTTCACGGACACTATCAATGGCAGAAAAAAACTACTCAACTATCGAAAGGGAAGCATTAGGGCTCGTATTCCGAGTAAAGAAATTTTATGAATATTTAGTAGGTCAAACCTTTACAATATGGACCGACCATAAAGCACTTGTATATATATTCGGTAACAAAAGTTCGGCAAATATAACGTTACCACGATTGCTCAAATGGGCTCTAATGCTAGGAGGGTACAGTTGCGAGATAAAATACAAGGCTGGTAAGGAAAACAAAGTGGCAGACGGACTCTCAAGATGCCCAATGGAAGATAATACCAGAGATCATAATGAAGAAATATATTTTATAAACGAGTATCCAATATCAGCAGATTAAATTCGAAAAAAACTAGAAAACGACGATACGTTAAAAAAGGTAAAGGAGAGTATAAAAACTCAATTCAAGTTAAAAGATGACAATATATTAAAACAATATGAAATGTGCAAAAACAATTTATGGGAAAAAGATGGATGTTTATATAAAGGGGAAAGAATAATAATTCCAACAGAATTGTGGAAAAAAATACTAGTGGTCATCAAGAAATCGTCAGAATGAAAAGCTTAGCCAGGCGATATGTATGGTGGCCCGGAATCGACCGTGAAATAGAAGAACTATGCCGTAAATGCGAATCGTGTAATACATGGGCAAACAATCCTCCAAAAGTACTTGATCACCATTGAGAGAAACCGCCAAGACCGTGGCAAAGAGTTCATATAGATTTCGCAGGACCGTTCAAAATCACCATGTGGCTAATATTGGTAGACGCTTTCACCAAATGGGTTGAGGTAAAAGGAATGAAGACCACCACATCAAAGAGAACCATGGGGGTATTAGGTGAAATATTTTCTAGATGGGGATATCCGGAATCGTTAGTATCGGATAACGGATCGCAATTTTCTAGTAATTCATTCAAAGAATATTGCAAGAGACATAGAATAAACCACATACTGACCCCTCCTTACCACCTGAGCTCCAACGGAGAGGCGGAACGGATGGTGAGAACAGTTAAAACTGCCATGGAGAAAAATGCAACCAATAACAAGTACGATAATTTAAACGAATTCTTATTAGCTTATAGAAACACCCAGCATACAACTAAGGGACAAACCCCAGCACAGATGATGTTTGGACGGAATGCTCGGAATCATCTTGAAATGATTAAAGAAACCCATGAGAGCAAACAAGACGATACGCACGCAGATCAAAGAGGTACATTTTTCAAGATAGGACAATCAGTATGGACGAAAACTTATAGTGACAAAGTAAAGTAAATCAAGGGGACTATAGTGGGCCAATCGGGGAAGTTCATATATACTGTGGATACCGCTAAGGGCCAGTGGAAGAGACATAAGGATCAAATTAGAAAATCTTTTTTAAAAAGGAGATGTTATGAAATCTTAGGGAGATATTATTATTTTTATTTCCTTTATCGATTTTTTGGATTGTTATTATTTTTTATTTTCTTTTATCGATTTTTTTGAGTTGTGACTAGTATTTTTTTTGACCAATTCTTGGAATTTGTATTTTTTGGAAAAAGATTTGTTTTTTGTTTTTTTTCTTAGAAAATGAAAAAAAAATTGTATTTTTTTGAAAAAGATTTTGTTTTTTTTCTTGGAAAATGAAAAATAAAAAAGTTGTATGAAAAATAATAAAATTGAAAAAAGAAAATCCATTCAGCATTAAGGAAATATAACATTATTTAAGATTACGTAAATCTCGACTTAGAAATTCGGCGACTTAGAAATTTAACAGAAACGATCAATGATAGCAATCTAAAAGAGATCATTAAATTAATTAAAAATCAATGGCATATTGATAATATGAATAATTATTCGGAAAGTTTAAAAAAATTCATCTCAATTAAAGATAATATTTCTTTCGAAGAAGGAATATTATTTTATAATGATAGAATCATGATAACCTAAAAAAGGAGATTTTGAATATTATCTATCAAGGACATTCTGGGATAGTGGGGATGAAATCTTTATGCAGATACTATGTCTTTTGGACAAATCTTGATCATGATGTTGAAGAGTTCGTTAAAAGCTGCAAGAGTTGTCAGGAAGGAAGAGCGGGAGCCAGAGAAGTGCCGTTATACAATTGAAACATTCCTACCCGAACTCGGGAACGAATACACATTGATTTGACAGGCCCCGTATCTGGAAAGTATTGGATAATTTACGTAGACGCTTACACCAAATGGGTTGAAGTTACATTTTTGACACATATTAATTCGACGAGTGTATTAATAATATGCGTAATTATTTCGCTAGATTTGGTTTACCTCGTTACATTGTCTCAGATAAACTCAGTTTACTGGATCTGAATTCAAAACGTTTCTTTTTAAAAACAATATATAACATTTTAGATCGGCCCCTTATAGCCCAAAATCGAAGGTTTTGCTGAGCATTATATACGTACGATAAAGACGCGTTTCTATGCTGGAAGGAGAGGTGGAACTCCGGACCAGTTAAATTTAGCGAATGTTTTAATTACTCACCGAAATACTCTAAATGCAACTACCGGTAAATCCCCTGCAATGATGTTTGGAAGGCCCCTCAAGACAATGTTAGACCAATGGAAATTATCTACGAGAGAAAGGACTAAAAACGTGTTATGGAAACAAAAATATTATAAAGATCGGAACGTTGAGCCCCGTGAATTTGAAGATAAACTAAAGGTTTGGGTAGAATGGCAGAAGGGATAGTGGTTCAACGGAAAAGTGCAATATTGTATTATGTTGAGTCTGAGGGCATTGTAAAAAATAAGCATGCCGACCAACTGAGAGATTACCCATAACAATGACTGAGGATTTGGACATTGCAGAACATAATGGAAATAACTCTAGAAAAAAAGAGTTTCGAAACCTCCATTACCTTATTATGATGAATTCAATTTATAGTGAGGAGAACTGTAATGTAATAATATAAATATAAATTGATTTTGTTAATTTGCTTTTAAGCTACAATTTATTATAATAAACAAAATAGAAAAACATATAAATATATTTTATTATATTAAATAAATCACTTTTATATTATTTATTTCGAATTCATTTCAGCAAATATTTCAACCTCAATGTCCAGCAGTTCAAACTTAAAAAAGCGCCTGATGGTAAAAAGGTGAATAATATATTATTATTTTAAACATTACTTTAATAATAGAATATTAAATCATAGGTATGATAAAATAACCATTAAAAAGAAGTATTCTTTCATAATATTTTGAAAATCTTAATATTGAAATTAAAATATAAGCAATTAAATTATATTATCGTATAGGAGTGGGAACCAACATTAAAAACCCAAGATTAACAAAATATTGTTATTGGTTCAAAATAATATATTGAGTTTAAAATATATCTTCTATTCTTTGTTTTAGTATTGCTATTGGTTTAATTTCTTTAAAAAATAAAATGTGATTTTAAAAAACCTTGTTTAAATAAATTTGTATTTTTAAAATATAAATATATTATAAAAAAACTATGAAGTTATTGTTTTAGAGAACTGAATTTAGATATTTTTCCTGATTCCTTCTTAAATAATAATTCTGAATTCTGATAAGATAAAAAATTGAAAAATGATGTTTCGCTATCATAATTTCAATTTTTAAAGTTTTACAATAAGTTTAGTGAGGGATTAAAAAATGCAATTGAATTTTTAAAAGATTTATCTTCAATTATTGAAAAAGTTAAGTTATTTTAAAAAAATTAAGGAATTTATAGTATTTTAATTAAAAAAATATAGATTGTATATTCTTTAAAAATGAAAGAGATTATTGAACATTTGAATAGTAATAAAAAAAATTGGAGCCAATCAATTAACACGATACAGAATACTTCTATATCAAGGATAAAAATACCACAATCAGCTGTTGATGAATAAATAATTTTTATAATTGAAGAATTACAACCATTTTCAATTGTAGAAACTAGAAAGCACTGCAATTTTTAATATTATCAAAAAATTGCAGCCAACTAAAAATGTGATTTTTAAAAACGGCTAACTCACTATTTTAGCCAAAGAAATATTGCCTAAGGCTCTATATCTCGCTAATAGATATCTAGACATTTGTGCCACCTATGAGCAAAATCTTCAGGCTTGACTTATATTTTACTGGATAAAATATTGAGTTAGCCGTTTTTAAAAATCGACTCAAATCGAGCCGTTTAACAACACTAAATCTAGGTATTATACCCTCGTATTAAAAATTAACAAAGCATATGATACCATGGCAAAGAAATTAGTGGATTTATTATGTAACCCAAAAATTGTCTGTAAACTATAGATTCTTTGTTAGCATATCATAGATATATAAAATATATAATTTATAGATTAATAATATTGTTTTTTAAAAAAGTTATTAATTAGGGATGATGGTATACTGGCTACACCCAGACACTTTTGAGAGAGTTACAACCAGACCAGCTTAGCTTGTAAAAGACTAAACCAAAAACACACATTTGATTATATAGCAAAAATAATCTTTGAAATTTTTACCATTAAGATACAGAATAAAGTGACTAAATGTATTACCGAAATGCTAGAAATTATATAAAAGTTTTCAAAAAAAAAATTATATTATATTTATTAAAAATTTATTAGAGTATATGAACAAGGAATTAGTAATGTATACTTACCTACACATTATTCGTGTTCAGCACTCACTTTAAATCTCAATGCAAGTGTTGATAGTAATGATTCCATTTTAAAATATTTTCAAAGCTATTGTAGAATAAACAAGGGCAATCATAAAACTGTGCAGAATAAGATATCTGATTATACCGATTATAACAAGATGGAACTTTTTTTTATAACTTCATGAAATTAATAGTCTTATTAAGGAGAATTGAAAATTTGACGAATCTTGTGATAAATCTGAATTATAGAGATTTTCAGATAAAGATAAGTCGTTCATGGATGAATATTTTATGGTTAGTGCTAATTAAGAAATATGATATGTATATATATAAGATTTTATAGGTTATGGACCGATTGCTACGACTCTTTCAATTTTAGAGAGGGAAGAAAAAGGCATTTGGGATATCTCACTCCCACCATAACTATTATCTATATTATAATTTTCCGATGTCCTCACTACGTCATCGTGACGTCATGTCATCGCTACGTCATGTCATCGCTACTTCATGTCATCGCTACTTCATGTCATCGCTACGTCATGACTCATACGTGTTTATTCGTTATTTTATTTGTTTATTTTATTTGTTTATTTTGTTTGTTTATTTTATTTGTTTATTTTATACAAACAGATGATGCTATCAACAGTCTTAATTTATTTTTAAATAGATAATATTTTTTATTATTTTTAACGATTATTACTGTTATGAAATCTTAGGGAGATATTATTATTTTTATTTCTTTTATCGATTTTTTAGATTGTTATTATTTTTTATTTTCTTTTATCGATTTTTTTGAATTGTTATTAATTTTTTTTTGACCAATTCTTGGAATTTGTATTTTTTGAAAAAGATTTTGTTTTTTTCTTAGAAAATGAAAAATAAAAATGTTATATGAATAAAATTGAAAAAAGAAAATCCATTCAGCATTATGGAAAGATAACATTATTTAAGATTAAGTAAATCTCGACTTAGAAATTTGGCGACTTAGAAATTAAACATAATAAATTTAACAGTGGCGACATGATAAGAACCCAGGTAAACGGATTGAAAAAAAGTAGCCGCAATAAGTTATTAAAATAATAGAGATTCTTTCGCTAAATAATATTTTAAAAAATATGTGAATAATTGTGAAACTTCTAAAAAAAATATTTATTAACGATGACATTAACAAAACAATTCGGAGAAAATTTTACCAATTATATTCTAAGACTTGAAGCGCATTTTGCGGCAAACAATATTACAGATGAAAAAAAGAAAAAAGCGATAATTATTCTCTCATTACAATCCAGCGATATATATATTCTAGCCCAAAAAGCTGCGCCGAAAAATATGATGGATCTAAAGTATTATGATATGTTAAATATTTTAAAGGGGAAGGAAGTATGTTATATTCTCGCGATGACCATGAAATTTATTCTCAAAAATTTGAAGATAGTTTAATTATTAAAATAAAACACGAATACAAAAATGATAATAAGGTCAACGAAATGGATAAAGGAAACGAAAAATTCCTGGGAAAAGCACTCCACTCAAAAAAATTACCAGATTTTATGCCTTGTAATATTAAAACTTTAAAAAATGGCTTTTAGTAATTTCAAGTTTGTAAGCCGCGTATTAATTCAATCCTGGAAGGCATAAATAAAATGTTTATAGTTCAAATATTGCTTACAATTTATATTATGATTATCTTTTATTTTCAATAGATTCAAACATATATATAATGAATATATTTATATCCGCAATGAGTCACCCACTATTTGAATTGGATTGACCCATCTAAAATTAGAGGTCAACAAAGGAAGAATGTTATGTTAGAACCTATTTCCAGTTGAGAAAAGATCTCGATAAAGAAAGAGCAGACTTAATTCCTTTATCCACACATACCAGAATATTTTCTGATAAAGATAAATATTTATTGATGAGAAAATGAATGAAGATCCTTGTGAAGATAATCTATTAAGCTTTTTTCAAAATAAAGATAATTCTTTAAATATTTTTAATAAATTGCCCGTATTAAAATTTTTATTTATTAAATATAATTCAACTATCTATCATTTGCGCCAATTGAACGTGTGTTTAGCACAATAGCACGGCGAAAGCTGTGTTGAGCACTAAACGCTCTTGTTTGTCTGATCAAGATTTTGAAAATCAGTTGATAAAAAAAAGATGTTATGAATAATATATTAATTATTTTTGTATAATTTTATAATATTATATATTGTAGAAAAAGAAAAATTTTTTTTTGTATATAGTATTTAATTTTTTAAATAACTAATAATTTTTTGAATAGTCAGTAACGCGCGTTTCTTTTTTAAAAAGATTACGAGTAACAATAACATGTATCATTTTTGTAGTAACGTTTATAGCACTAACCTTAATACGTGATATAAGGCGCTTCTGCCCTCTAGCGTTGAAGGTTCAACAGAGCTACGCTAGGTTTTCCTCATTTCCATCTAATTGGAAAAATTTAATTTGGGTATAAAAGTAAAAATATGAGGAGCCCTCTACACGTTTGTGGGCAAGCCGCACGTACTTGTAGGCACAAAACCTCTATAGGCTTATTAAAAAGGAGTGGGGCAAAAAAAAGAGCCTATACCTGAGAACTACAGTATAATTTAATTACTTTAAAGGTGGGTAATTGCTGATTTTAAGCATTATTTATTTAGTGTAAGTTATAAATACTATCAATATTGAGATATAATGTTCATAGAATCTGTAAATAAATATGATTAAAATAAAATAATATTTACCGTTCTATCACTTCAAATTTTCCACCGGATGAAACCGCACCCAAAAAACCAAACTAACCTTAATGAATAATATGTTTCTCTACTTATAATTGGCATTAATTATTGACATCTCTCCCACATGAAAAGAAAATTGATATGATCTGATGATAATCCAAATTACTCGGGTATAGGTTAGGGTCTATATATAACTCAGAATCTTATAATATATTGTTATCTTCTATAGATTATATTCTAAATGATGTATATGATGTTTTTTTAGGAATGATAATTATAAGGTAAATACTAATTACTAAGTAAACATCCTTATAGATAGGTATAAAGGAGGACAAGAGCCTAAAGAATATTGAATTATATTATGACTCTCGAGATAGTCATTAATTATTAAACAAATTTGATTATGCTAAAAATTTTAACTATTTTTAGATATATTAAAAATAATAGTAATTATATATTTAATATTTTAAATATTATATTAACTAAGTTTAGCCATATCATCTAATAAATGTATAAAATAAATGTTGATAAAATATACTCATTAATTAAAGAATATCAGTGTACATATAAGAACTGCCTTGAAAAAATGAAAGACTGGGAATTAAGATTAATAAATTTGAATACCTTTATATCTACTTTGAGAAATTATCAAGTTGAAAGTACTTTATGGATGTTGAATAGGGAATTGGATAACTTGGACTCTTATATATTTACATATTTTGATAAGCAGGGAACTTTACCTATTAATCCTCTATATAAATCTCTAGTTCTACCTCAAAATCAGTTCCTATATTATAATCCTAAAAATGGAAAGTATATGATTATTATTTTATAATATAAAAATATTTAAAATAATTTTAGTGTCTTGAGTAAAGCCCCAGTAGTTATAGAAAATTTAAATGGTGGTATTTTAGCTGATGAAATGGGGTTAGGGAAAACTTTAGAATTATTGGCCTTGATTTTGTTAAATAGCAAAATGAATTATATAACTTATTTGATGGATTTGAAAAATAATAATAATGGGCATAGAAAACTAAATAAAAATGGCAATTACAATGTAAACTTGATTTTTGATAAGATATATAGTACTATAATGAATTCAAAAGAATATGAAAAATTTTTGAGTATGTACATTGATAAAGTAACATTGCTATCCAAAAAACCTTCTAACAATGAAAATGAAGATGATAAAATAGGATTAGAAAAATATGAAAACTGTTCTTATGTATCTTGCATTTGTGGTGTTACTAAATCTAAATGGTCATCAAAATATTCAACTTTTAAGTGTCAAGAATGTGGAATACTTCAACATTCAAAGTAATATATTATATTTTGGAATCATTTCTAATTTATTTTATATATTTAGATGCCTAAGTTATAATACTAGTAATACTCTTTTCCCAAACCCAGTTTTATGTTGCCATTGTAGTGTTAATTATTTCACATATGAGTCAGGTGCTACTCTTATTATAACCCCAAATTCCATATCTGGTCAATGGATCAAAGAATTTGAAAAACATGTCAATGACCCTACTTTACAAATTATGGTAAAAAAAATTTAATTGAAATGAAAAAAGAATTAACTATATAAATATCCTATTTGACTAAATTAAATATCCTTGCCATAACTCACAAGCTTAAATTTATTTAAAAGTAAAAATAATTTTTTGGCTAAGCCCTAGTACATTTTTAAATAACAATTTAACATTTAGTATTTTTTAGAGTGAGAATAATTGTCATAATTTAAAGATGAAAAATATCAAAGCCAAGTTTAAACTTAAAAAAAGGAATACTTCTAGTCACAACGTTAAAATCAGAATATTTAAAAATTAATTTTTTTAAAAAAAATGTTTTCTACATCTGCCATTTTAAATTCTAAAACAATAATTAAGTCCCCAAACTAAAGTTATTTTTTGCTAGCTCTATCACATCAAATGAACATATCACTGAGGTTCTAAACTTGCAAAATTGAAACCTTTAATATTAAATATGTTTAAAACTAGAAATATGTCATTATAGCCTTTTAAAAATCAAGCCCAAATCGATTAATTTTTGACAAAATATATAAAAATAATTGTTAATTTTAAGTTCATGTAATAGTAAGAATTTTTTTCTAATTTTTTATTTATTGTTAATGTAATGGCTGATAGTTATATTTCTTTAGCCATTAAAAAATTATCAATTTGTAAAATTAAAAAATTAAAAAATAGCATTTCGATAATAATAGATAAAAATCACAATCAACATCTATGGCCTCGACATTGTTATTTGAATTTAATTGTTTTTAATAATAAAACTATTTATGAAGAGAATTATGTCCTGTAGGGCTGACCTCAGGCATGTGGCCAGGAGTTTATTTTAGTAAGGATTTTTTTAAAAATTCTAAAATTTATCTGAGGTTATTATTAAACATTTGTTATAATGCATGATTTGATTCATACTCGCCTTTAGTTGGGAAATACTGTTCATTTTCAGAATACTTAAATGTAGAAACATTAAAATTAGGGAATAACATAAATATTATGTGTTTCTTACAAGATTTTTTTAAAAATTGAGGCAGAAATGGGCCACGGGCCTGATACAGATTTGAAAGAATGTGTTGGGCCAAAAAATTTGCACATTTCTAATGGAAATACTCCTTCTATTGAAGCTTATGATGATTAGTATGTAAATAATAAAGAAAATTAACTATTTTTATCCCAGGAATAAATGTTCCTATTCTGAACCATTAAATAAATTTAATTTTATATTTTATTTCATCTGAAAACATAAAATTTTACCAAATAGGTCAGATCTAATTTGGAATTTTGATTGATTAATATATTTAAAACATTTCTTGTTTAGAAGTAAATGATGTGCCATTGTTTAGTCTTTTTACAAAATATCAAATTTGATCATGATTTTTATTCAATGTCTATTTTTTCAACAATTTCTTTTATCAAGTCTCCATTACATTAAACCTTTTTAGGTAAATATTATTCTGAATTATAAAAATGGTGATATTTTGCAATCGAAATCCATATAAGTTATTTAATTAAAAATCGCAAATTAAATTTGTAAAGATTCAATTTTTTAAAATAGAATAATTATTTTTTGCTAACTCTATTACACATTCACGCCCTCTCTATCCCCCTTCCTTTTATTTTTTGACTCGAGCTTTGGTTTATGGAAAACCCGATCAAGCCTGCAGGTTTCTAATATAATATGATGGAACCTGTTATAAAATATTTACAAATTTTTTTAAGATATTTGAGTCAAATGTTTTTGATTTTTGCAAATGGGACATACTGTACACCCAATATTATTAAAGCGATAGAAAATTAAAAAATAATAATTTAACCTTATCTGTGAGGATTATATTAAAAATTTAGCCCTTTAACAAATAAATGTTGGAAAAAAATTTTTTTTAAGAGGCAAAAGGCAAAGTTTATTATAACAATAATATTAATAGATACTAGTATTTTTAATTATTTCTTTTTTATACAAATTATTTATAGTTTTATAAGGGGGTTCAAAGTGGTTTTACTTATCCGGAAATTTTAGCCAAACAAGATATAATTATTACGACTTATGAAATCCTGATGAAAGAGTTATCTCACGCTAATCTGCCTCATGCTAACTCGTAACTAATAATTAAACGATAAATTCATTTAAAACAATTTATTAATTATTTTAACGTCCAAAAAGAAAGAAAGGATTTTATTGCTAGATGTCCTACTATGTTAAATACATGAAAGATGACCAAATTCATATAAATGCGTCAGCATTTCTTATGATTATGACCTTAATTTATTTTTTTACATTTTGGCGTTTGAATCTATTTACACATAAGTCAGAAATCTGCAAAGGTCTAAATTAAGTTGCCTTGCGCGATTTGAAAAATTTCAAGCCTTGATATAAGTAGTAATCGTTTATTATTAATATTAGGGAGTTAGCCTCCAACCCAACCGTTTAAAAATTATAATTTCCTGAATAGCAACAGAACAATTATTTAAAAGGGAATATCTTTAAGCCGTTCAAAATCGTTAATTTTTTTTAAAAATTTGTTAATTATTGTAAATTCACTTTAATTTTCATTTATTTTAATTTTAAGCTAAGCCTAAACTTGATTTGAAACAAATGCTTTGGCTTAATTACCTGTTTGCCATTTACTACATTAAAATTTAGATGTAATGGGAAGCTTTCATTTTTACTCCTATCAAAATAAAGTTGTTAACATACATTATTTTATTCGATCAAAAGTTTAGGTAATTTACTAATAGGGGTAGGCGCAGTCCGTGAAAATCTTCGTCCATCGGATCATGGTATGTCACGCTGAGAGTGAATAAATTTTGAAGATCGGTAATAAGCTTTATCGGGCGTGATTAAAAAATTTTAAAAGTATTATCTTAAAATCCCTAGCTCCTTACTTACATATTCTATAACAAGTTAAGAAGCTATATTCAAAACGAGATTTTTTTAAAAAAAATTCAATAATTTTCAATTTAACAAAAAAAAATAGAATAAACTATTGGAATTTTTTAAAATTTCTGACATCTTTTTATTTTATAGAAAAACTTATTTCATTATTTTTATTAAAGTTTTTTAATTTTGTCAATTTTGAATCTTTTGCCGGTAAAATTTTATCAGCCCCTAGTTAATTCGATTTCCTGTGAACGATTATTTTCTATAGCCATTAGCTAATAATCGTTTTCTAGTGGAAAGACGACCGTAACTAAAATATAACGATTATTGGCATTTTTCATCTTTAAAATAAAGATTTTAATTTATAAATGTGACTTGATAAGTTGATTCTTAATTACTGCAAAGATATATAAGGACGATTTTATTTCTTGTAATAGTAATATATAATATTTTTAAAAATAATTATTAATTTTTTTGGGCGTGATAAAAATTTTGCCTTTAGTGAGTGGGCGGATTGCAAATAAAAAATTACGCCCGCGCCCACCTCTATTTACTAATTAAAAAAATATATGTATTCAGGTTGGCACGTAGCCTTATAGGAAACGAATATTAAAAATGGACTTATGCAGTCAAAAATAGATTATTTAATAATATATGTGACTAAATCCTTTTGACTATAGAAAAAAAAAAATTCAAAACTTAAATGATGCGCGCATAATTTTTTAGCCATTGCTGAATAATATATTTATTCTATATAATATTTTTTTGGCTTATTCAATTTAATTTAGAAATACAAAGCAGACATGAACTTGAGTCATTATAAAATGAAACAATTTACGGTTTTCATTTAAATCTTAATAATGCCCATCCGTTTAATTTATTAACTCGCCGTTAAATGGGCTAGGTTTGGCTGGTTTAAAATACTTCCTATTGCAAACCTCTAATCGGAAAAGCCTTTAAAAAAATGGTTTGGTTGACCTATGACAGACATACTCACTTGATCAATTTAATTAATATATTTGGGTAATATTCGAAATAATAATCATTTACATTTTATTTAGATCGTGTTACACCAAATTCCGCTCTCCCAAGAAATTTTTCCCAGCCCCTAGCCCATTAACATGCATTTATTGGTGGCGTATATGTCTGGATGAAGCCCAAATGATTGAAAATAAGGTTTCCAAAACAGCAAAGATGGTCAGCCAATTGAAAGCTTGGCACAAATGGTGTATAACTGGAACGCCAATTCAAAAAGATATCGAAGGTTTTTTTAAAAATCTAATAGGATATAATTAATTACACTTTTTAGCTAACATATAAAAAAATTGACTTTAAATATGTTATAAATTTTGTGACACGCCTCTTTTTTTTATTAACGCCAAATAATTACGGATATATTGCAGTCTCCATAGTATTTTAACCCCTGACTGATATGGTGGGAAAAATAACGTGACTGGTTGAGGTCATAGCTTACCCCCATTTTTAAACTGTTATAACACTCAAATTCCTATATTAAGCTTTGATATTTTCGACATTTATTATGGTATATGATTTATATATATAGCGCCAATTGCCTTAAATTTCATATTTTTATAATAAAGATATATTTAAAAATATACAATAATTATAAAAAAATTAAATATTAGTGTGAACTTCTTTTCAAATAATATTGCATTTTTTAAAAAATTATGGGAGTTAACTGCCTCCAAAAAATGCAATAAAAAGGTAGGAAACTTTTCAGAATCTAGTTTAAATATTGACATATTTATAATTAGTTTTACTCGACGAAGATAATTTTAAACAAATTGTCCGGCCAGGCCATAAAAATTTTTATGAAGAAAAATGACAAAAATTTTCTTAATTACCAATTTTAAAAACTTCATTTTTCCGGCCCGGCACAAAAATTATTTAGCCCTGCCCGCGAACCAGGCCACACACCGACTAGTAACAATTTGAAAATCTCTAGAATATTGATTGCTATGCCCCAATATACTACTCATTTTGAATCTTGGCATTGCTGTCTGATTGTCTAATCATATTCGCTTAGTATATTTCCTTTAATTTTAACAATTTAGGATTTACAAAAAACATTTATATTCAATTAAGATCTTTACGGACTGATAACGTTCTTGGATATTCAGCCATACAGTGATAGAACTATTTGGGAAGAGGGTGTGATAAAAAGATTTTGGGATGGAACTCCTGATGGGCAGGATACTTTTTTAAAGTTATTTTCTCGTATCTTATGGCGAACTTTTAAATCCGATGTTATGGACCAGGTTTGGCAAGAAATTGTCACTATATTTTCAATTTTTATTGCGCGTTGTATATAAATTTTATATTCTTTTTTTAAAAAAACTTGTTTTATAGTTAATATTATGCCAAAAAAAGTTTTTTTTACAGGGATGGACTAATTTTTCCTACATTTGTTTTCTCGTTAACTATTTTTAAAGACTCATTTTAAGAAATCAAATTAATAATGACAGATTGGTTTGCCACCTCAACATGAAGATGTAGAATTGTTGACATTTTCTCCAGTTGAACAGCACTTTTACCACAGACAATATTTAGAATGCAGCGGCACCACGCTTAAAACGCTTAAAGATTACTACGAAAAAAATGGTATAAAATTAAATTAAATGAACAAACCTCAAAAAAAATATCATTGCCTAACTAAATTTTTTGGCGATTTTAAATTAGCTAGAGTCAAATTTATTTTTTATAGCGAGATTTTTCTACTAATTAAATTTTTAAATTAAAGAATAAGTGAATAGGTTCAACTTTATTTAAAATGTATTATATATTGTAATTGCATCTAGAAATTATTTCAATATAAAATATTTAAATTAAGTTTTAATTTAAAAAATGATATTTAGAAAACGCAGTTGAGTTCTTATTAGTTTATTAACCACGCTTTTGAATCAATTTTTTTTACCTTCTTTTTTAATAACTTTTAACATTCATTTCCGAAGAATTTCTATTCTCTCTGGAATTGATAAAAATACTCAACTACCATTTTCTCCCAAATTTCTTTCAAACTTTCTTTTTCCATACTTCTTTTTCATTTCACAATTTACCATATGTCTTCATATTCAATATTATGATTTTTGTCCGGACTTGACGATTATCACTAAAACATTAATTATATGATTTTTAACTCATTTTTTTAGTCGTTTTCGCTTTGAAATATAAAATTACTATAGGTTTCTAATGCCATTTCCAAAATAAATGTTTTTTGAGGCATGTTTTCAATAATTTTTTTTATTTACAAACAAATTTGTAGAATTAATAAAAAATCGGCATTTAATTGTTAAAAAACTTCTTTCTTTCTTTGATTTTTATTAATGATTAAATGGCTTCTGGAATTACTGGAAACATGCCTCACAACCCGCTTTGAAGTTATTTTTAGAAATGGCTAAAGGAATATAATTTAATATCTAAACATTTCGATATTCCCAATTCTCTGTGAGTGCTGCACCATCAGATCATTATAGGTATAGGATATTTAACATGCTTTTTTGGAAATCAAGGAAACGCCTTCTCCTTGCTACTTGACTTAAAGTATTTTCATGGTCCCAAATGACAATCTGCCATTGTTTCAATTTCCAATGTTTGATCGGTCCCCATGTAAATTTTATTTTTTGTTGTGAGGAAAGGTTTCTCTTTGGCCTGGCGCCAAGCGTTGAAAAACATATGAATTTATATATTTACCTTGTAAACATTGATATCCAAAACTTGTATATTTTTTTTACAGTTTTAAGCATTCTATCTACTAGGTTTATTTTTCTTTGGTCCTCTTAATTGATTTATATATTAAATGTGATAATGAATCTGCTTATTTTCATATATGATATGAATTATCCGATTCAAATTGAGATATTATCATTTCTTTTTTAAAAAAAAACAGACGCTTTTTATTTAAATATAAATATTAGAGACCAGCAGACCCGGCCCTAAGCCCGACCTGGGTACATGGGTTAATATTATTGACTATGTAAATGAGGATTAAAGGGAAGATATATAATTGAGATTTTGTGAAAATAATACTTTCAGCTTTTGTAAATCATTTTTAATTTTTATTTTAGCTTTAACCTTTTGCCTTTTAATTTTTTTGCCTTATAATTATGTTGGAGCATATATAAAGTGATAGTAAAATTATTTATTCATATTTTTATGTGTTTATTATTTTCAGTTCTTTCTATTTCAATCTATTCTCCAATTGTTACCTCAATCTTGCTTATTATATAGATAATATTTCAAAAGAGCGGTTGAGTTCTTTAAAATACATTATTTATCCGAGACCTGCAGAGGTATCATTTGAACGGCCCAGCCGGGATTTTTTTTCAAAATTTTTTTTCAAAATTTTTTTTCAACCTGGCCCGGGTTTTTTTAAAAAAATTTCAGACCAGGCCCGGCCCGGATTTTTTCAAAATATATTTTATTTATTTTTGATTTTTATAGCTATAATGGCGATTTCAAATATTTGGTTTTAAAATAAACGGCCCGGCCTGGATATTTTTTTAAAAAAAATTTTCAGGCCAGGCACAGTGTGTACATTTAAAAAATTAATATACGCCCATCATAAATCGTCTAATTTGAATAAGACATTTCTCGTTTTCATCTAAATATTACAACAATCTATTATTTATAATTTAATTCATATTGAAATAATTCCTAGTTATATAATAATAAATTTTGAATAAAATTTAACCAATGCCATTGTTTTTTAATTTAAGTAGAAAAATTTTGCTATCCTAAGTAAATTTGGGCATGTGTATTATATTAGCTCCTTATGATTGGCAGAATGACGTAAATCACCAAATATAGTGCTGACTCGTTTCCTGCAAAGGTCAAAATTTTAGGCCCAGATCAGATTTTTTAAATTTGTTGGCCCAGCCCAAATTATTATTTTTGATAATTTTACAGAAAGCCCAGATTTTATTAAAATTTTGAATAATTTTGGCTGTATTTAGCTTATTGTTTCAAGGGTAATTTAAAATATGAACAGTAAATAAATATTAAATGCTCCATTATATTAGCATTTAAAAATCGGCCTGTCCATATTTGAATTTTTTAAAAAATTCGTACCATTTTTGCGCGTCTCTGATTTAAATGAACCAAAAAAGTAAAGGTACAATTCAAATACAAAATAAAAGAAGTATATTCTATTCAATTTAAATTTTAGAGTAAAATTTTTTTAATATTTATAACTTAATACAAGTTAACACGGTGAACGACATTTTCGAAGTTAGAAACGATATAATAACCCATGATAAATTGCCAGAAAACTTTATGCTGGGAAAGTTAGATCATTCGATAATTAGTAAGATTATGGATCCCTTGATTAAGTTAAGACAATCATGTTGTCATCCCCAAATTGTAATAAACAAAAGCAACCGTCAAACCAGGATGAAACGCATTGGAAAAAGATCCAGGAGAATTGGTCGGAAAAGTGATAACACTCACAGCATAGTAATGGAAGACGATAGTTATCAATACAAAAAGTTGGTTTCATTCCTTTTTGAATATTATCATTTTAATACTTTATACTAGAGAACTGCGGATTGAAATTCCATGTCTGGTTAAAAAAAATTAACTTTTCAACATGGACCGGCCTCTTTTTTAAAAAAAATTTTGGTTCGACCCGGATTTTTTTAAAAATCTTTTTCAGCTCGACCTGAAATTTTTAAAATTGTTATTTTAAATTAGGTTGTATTTTGCAAATTATTTAAACGGGAAATTGAAGATATGAGCAGTAAATTAAATATTAAACGCTTCATTATATGATTTTTCAACTGATTAATTGGTATAATTTCAGTTTTTAAAAAATAATAATCGGCCTGGCTAAGATTTTTAAATTTTTAAGTCCAAACTTATCGGGATTTTAAAATTAAGCCCAACCCAAATTTTTTAAATAATACCCCCTTTTTTAGATCCTATTTTTCTAAATTATTTCAGAGGCAAATTGAAAATATGAGTTACAATAAATGTTTATTGGTCATAATATTATTTTCCATCTAATTTTTATTGATTTAAATATATATATCATTAAAATTTGACTTGGCCCTGGTTGTCACTGTTAGCACGCTTTTAGAACGTCTATAATATGAGTGCGCTTACTAAAATATTATCTAATGGGCAAAGCGTACGCATAAATCAAGAGATTTGACTTTTTAGTTAATGATTAATTAGTAATGTCACATATCTAAGGTTGATATGCGAAACTAAATTTGCTTCTTTTTTTTAACAAGAACAAATTCTATTCGATCTCTTTTTTGGAGCTAAACTTTTAAAATTGGAAATATATGGTATAAATCGGTAAATTGATTAAGGTTAGCATGATTAAATCTGATTTTTTTAAAAAAAAATCACGATTTTAATCAATTCTCTTTTTTGCGTTGATTTAAATAATTGATAATTTTTAGTTGTTCTTTTTTAAAATTATAATCATTTTTATTACACCTTATTTTGCTTATAAGTTTTAATTAATTGCTAAATTTATATTCTTTATAAATGATTTTGTATTACTGATCATTTAATTTAATATTTAGTTAATACTTAGATCAATTCTGAAGTAGTTTATAAAAATTAATTCTAATTTATATGAAAAATATTAAATGAATATATTCAATGCAATATGGCATTTCGTTGAACATTTAAGCAGGGACCCGAATTGTTATTTATAACGGTTTAGTTTGGTTACGGTTCTTGAGAAGAAATTTATATAAAGGTTCCGTTCGGTTTATCTAATTATAAACATTTATTACGGTTAGAAATTTTTTTTTATTGAAGCAACACCATCTTCTAATTTATTTTTATTATAAGCATCTATGAATTATATATAAAAAAAATATATAAGATTCAAAATAACTCATTTTTAAATATATTATTTGAACTTATAAGTAATATATTTTCAAGTATAAATGGATTCCTTTTTGTTCGTTGTGACGATAACACAAAAAGCCCTTTCTACAGAAACTTGTGTTGCGGGAACCGCCAGTATTATAAGAGCACGTTTATATAATTCTGGATATTCAAATTATTTTTTATTTCTAAAATATAAAAACTGAACCGGTTTAACCCTTTTTTGTAAAGGTTCTTTTTACTCCTTCAAAAAATAATTTTATCGGTTCTGTAACGGTTCAGATATTTATAACAAAAATAAAAAAATTTTAAAAGAATATTTAAGGGGATTCGGAATCTTTTTTTTTAAAAAAACAATTAAATTATAGTTTTTTGCCGCCTGGCTGGCACCAGAAAATTTTATTTTTTAGAGATATTTAATATGTATTACTTTTATGCTTTATATCATTAAATACTCGAAGGCAATATTTTGTTTTACGCCCGAAAATTCACGGTGTTTTTATATTTTTCAAAATTTTAATGCTATAATTTTTTACACTTTTTTGAATTTATTTCTTTAATTCCATAATCCATAATAACAAAAAATAAATACATAATATAAATCCAAATTTTTACTTAGAAAAAGAAGAATGTCTATTTTTTTTATTTCAATTGTGTACGCCTTTCCTCTAATAGGCAATTGGCTACAGAAAATAACCTTTCACTAGAAGCCGAATTTGCCAGGGCTGACAAAATTTTACTCTCTAATTTTCTCAAAAAAGGAAATAAATTTTCCTGCTTCCAAAACTTCAAAATATTGCCATTGTTATTTGTTTTATTTTTTAAAATTTTATTTTGATAATATTGATATTGGTATAATTTACAAAAAAATGATAAAACACTAAAATATTAACTATATAAAAATATGTAAAAATATATAAAATTATTAAATAAAAATATATATTGGTCCTTAGCCTTTTTTTTAAAAAACATTTGGATAATCTCAACTTAAAATTTGTTCGTTGTTATAAATAATTTAGTTTTAACAATCTCTAAATGAGTCTGACTTTATTTGGCTCAACCTAAAGATACATAGTATTTTTACTTATTGATTTTTAAAAACGACTAACTCAATATTACATCCAGAAAAATAAACCATTATAATTTTTTATATACTGAACCGTAACCAGTATTTTAAGAGAATATCATGATATAAAATTGTTATTCATAAAATATAACACCCCAATCCTTTCAAGGGCCCTGGTAGAAAGACTTAATATAGCTAAAAATGTCTTTTCAGATAAATGAGGATGCCTTAATGACCAAAATTTTGAAAATATTTTATTACTGAAATCTAATAATTATTTATAATCATTTAATCATATATTATGTGATTATATTAAAAACTAAAAATCATTATTTTAGTTATATTTTGTTAAATGTGATATCGAGTCAATAAATTTTAAGCTCATTTCATGCATTTTCACGATAAAATCCTATTAGGTTTATTCAAAGCTTATATAAGAGTATAATAAAAATTGTATCTATCAAGATAAATTTTTAGACGATGTATCTGGATCTAGAACATTTTAGACGATGTATCTGTATCTAGATCCATTTAAAAGTATACTTTAACAACTCTGGTTTGATTAATGACTGACCTTGATGATATATTTTTATCTATAGCACATTTTATAAAATAGAATTTATAAAAAAATCGGGATTGGATCAAAAAAATTGATATCTTTTTTTAAAAATGACCACTTTCGCCAGCCCTAGATTAGATAAGATTAAGTACTATATACGAATAATGATTAGAATTTCTAGGGCTATATAGTGTTTATTCAAAATGATATCTAACAAAACTGTGTTAGACATCTAGATATCTTCGGAATTGTCTTTCCTTTAAAATTAATGTTAAAGAAAAATAAATATTAAAAATCGATACAGAATTATGACAATGGGAAATATCTTGGAATCGCTGATTAAGAAGTCTAGAGTAGAATGCCAAGAAATTCACAGATCCATCATATCATCTTTAAACGGTACCTGTATATTTATTTAGATTTTTTATAGGCATATAAGTTTTTTTTAACATGTATTTATATATCTCTTGAATTTGATAATAAAAATTAAATTTTTTACAATATTTTAAAATAAATGACGCTTTAATTTGTCAAAGTATTGGTACCGTGTAACATTTTACATAGCTCTGTTCGTTACAAAAATAAAATAGAAAATAAACATAATATAATAAACTTAATATTTTTACACAAATAGTTTTATCCGTCAATCTGCATTTGTAGCTTTAAATATTTAGTGTTATAATTGTTTATTTTTTAAATTGTTATTTATACAAAAAAATTAATTTAAAAAAATATACATAAAATATCTAAATTCAATATATATATATATTGTATGTCTTAATTATTCCTTAATTTCATAGGTTTTAGCGGCATAGAAATGATCAAAGGCAATTACGACTCAGCCGTTACGACGTATTCCAAAGTTTTTACTTCCTGTCGCTTATACGGAGATAAATTAAAAACCGATGCCTTGCAAAGGATACATGCTTGCGTTAATTTGAAGGAGGCTCTTAATATGTTGAACAGCTTGAATGGACCTGTTAACCTGGATAGGGATGATTTCACAGATAATGATGATAAACCTAAATTGGATATATCAAATAATTTGGCAGATGAAGGAAAAGAAGGGGCTGATAAACCTGACCCATTGTTGGATGTTAAATTTTTGGATTCCGAGGTTAGTATTAGTAATTCTTTTTATTGTTCATCCCAATATGGGCCATGTAGAATATTCTAGATATTATGTATAGTATAGCTTATTCGACTTTCCCAATAAGCTGATAATTTATTTTTGTCCCACTCCTCAAAATAGGTTTTCTACGATAACGACCCCTCTCCCTTTTGGATTTTAATGTATATTATTTTCTGTTAAATTTAACCAACCAGTACCATAGATTAAGAGAAGAATACCTTCAAAAGTTTGAAACCGAGATAAAAGCAAAGAGTTCAAGACTCGATAACATCCATCTTAGTTTAAACGCGAATCAATATTTTAAGTTCGATTATCGCAAAGCTTTTGATACTACAAATTCTGGATATGATAAATTTTTTCATTGGTTTCTTGAATTTATGGTGGATGAAAACAATTCAAGTTTTAACGAAGAGATAGCCTACAAATTTAAGACTGAAAAGTTGTTTCAGAATCGTTCCTACTGCTTGGATCTTATTTATGAAGAGTAGTTATTTATTTCATAAATTTTAATCAAGATTTTCGAAATATTACATGTGCATCCTTATTCCTTTAAAAAAGTTATTTTTTAAAAAATAATTAACATTAAAAAAATGATTTAATTCAAAAAATCTTTTTTAATATAATTTTTCATAACCTTAAAGTTAGTCTTTCTTTGAGTTTTAAATTTTTGAAACAAAGTTTGGACACAATCTTACACCATAAATTCACATTTCATTTATCTGATTATTGAGTTAGAGTGCATAAAATTTAAATCGAAAAATAAAAAACATTTACAAAACAAATTTTCTAGAAAATTTCAAAAATTTAACATTAGATTTTTGTTTAAATTTTTAGATTGTGAAAGTTCAAAATTATCAAAATTATAGTTTTGGGCATAGCTTTCTTAAATCATCTACTTAAACCATTTTCTTACATAATGTTTATATTTGTTTTTGAAAACTTGTAGCGAAAATCAACTTTCATTGAAAACTTATCGGTACATAATGTTACACGCTCTCCAGAAACTATGCTCTACTCGCCAGCATTTATTGACTAGATTATTATCACTCAAAGATAGATATCCAAACAAATGTGATATTAATACTGCAACGGAATGCCATCTCCGATTGCCTGCGGAAGATATCGATTCGATCGAAACAACTGGAACTAAATCGAAAATGAGTTCTTTTGAGCTGAGTGGTGGTATTAAAAAACGCAAAAAATTTAAAATGTAAAAAAAATTAATGTATTTTTTGTTATATCATTTTATTTGTATTACAATTTTTCATTGAGGGCTTTTTTAAAATAAAATATCCTATTTATACTAGTGATTGGCATCGGGCCTAATTTTTCAAGCCCCGCCTTAAATTTTTTTAAAAAATTGTCTAGCCCGCCATCCCGGACAAAGAAATTTTTTATTTGTCTCGAAAAGCCAAACCCAAAATAAGAATTATTTGGCGACGGCGACCCGGTGTAGTATTGTAAAATCAATACCATCTAAAATCAATACCATATTGATAATTTATGACCGAACCTCAACTTTTACGAATAAAATCTAAAATATAATTTACAAATCTTGAATCGACATTTAAATATTAGCACATCTCAAAATTTTATTGATTCTCATTCAATCAAAAAGGTACATTCAATTTATTTGAATTCATAATATCATTTATAAAACTTTAAATCAACACTTATGTATAAAGATCTGGACGTGTTAATATTGCTATTGGTGTCTTGCTATGTTTCTAGAGCACATCACAAAATTTTATAGATTAACCATACAAAATTTTATAGATATCTAAAAAATAAAATGACGATTTTAAGAAGTTAACAGGAAATGATTAAAACATAATCAGAGATAGATATTGATTGGGATCCTTTGATGTAATAGAAACCTTTTTGTCTGTTATTAGCTTAAGCTTTTGTCTAAATTTTAAGGCTTGAGATCTCAATAATACTATGATAAAAGAAGAAAACTTATATACATTTGTATTTATTTAAAAAATTTTGCAGGATGAAGTTGAATAAACAATATAATTTTAACCATAAGAAGAAAATTATTACAAATAAAAATTATATTGGATATCAAGAATTGTAAAATAAATAAATTCCCTGAAAAAATTATATAAAAGAATAGAAAATCATTTTTATATTTATTTAAATAATTTTTTTACATATTGAAAATGGCCGCCAATATTTTTGAAGCTATGAAAAAATATATAATAATAAATATTTTACAATTTTAATGGCCGCCAATATATTTGAAACAAAGAAAAAATATATAATGAATAAATATTTTACAATTTTAATGGCCGCCAATTTGAAGCGATGAAAACATCTCTTAAAAATCAATACGGTATTGATTCTACTGTGATAATATCAATACCGTATTGAAGCTACAATGGGTATTGATTTTACAATCCTACACCGGCCCGAATTTATCTAAGAGAAAGATTTAATTTTTTTTTGATTATATAAAAATATTCACAAATAAAAAATATTCGCGCCTTGTTTCTTGCAAGAATTTATAAAAATTTAAGCTAACGGCCTGAAATTAAATTTGGCCCGACCTAGCCTGAACCAAAATTATATTTTAAAATAGAGCTGGTCCGAAATCCGTTTGGGGGGCCAGGCCGTGATTTGCAGATCTCTAAATTATACCAATCTGTTATGGCAAAATTATTTAATTGATTACATATTTTTTATTTCATGGCTTTTATTGTTTTATATTTAAATTTATTTTGTGGAATGATTTATAATATGGGCTGCTAAATGATTTAACCTCAATATCCCCTCAAAAAAATATATTATATTATTTCCGTGATCCATGATATATAGCGCATATGCCCTCTGACGTTGAATAAGCAACAGAGCTACGCTAGGTTTTCCTCATTTTCATCTAATTGTAACATAAGTTAATTGGGGTGTAAAGTTAAAAAATATGAAGAGTCCTCTACACGTTTTTGGGCAAGCCGCACGTACTTGTACGCGCAACATTTCGAAAAATGTTACAGATTTCCATAGGCTTTAAGAAAAAGAGCGGAGCAGAAAAAGAGCCTATGCCAAGAACTGCAGTATAAGTTAATTACTGTAAAGGTGGGTGGTAGCTGATTTTAAGTTTAAATTCTTTAGTGTAAGTCTTTATGATTGCTATCAATATTGAGATTTAAGGTTCATAGAATCTGAAATAAAGATGATTAAATAAAAAAAAATTTGCCTGGTCAGCAGAGTTGTTAAAGTATCTAGATATAAAAATATGGTATCTGTATCTAGATAGATTTTTGATTAAATATCTGTATCTAGATAATATTTTAGAGGTATCTGTATCTATTTTTAGATACTTTTAAGATACATTTTGATATACTTTTATTTAACGCTTTTTTATATTATAAATAAATATACTTGAATGTAAAAATTATTTTATTTCATATGAGCATATAACTTAATATTAATATATATTAAAAAATTATATATATATGTAAAATATTAAAACTTGTATATAAAAAAGAATATATAAATATTAATTAAATATTATGTCCGAGTTATCAATAACAAGAAAATTCTGATATTACAATCCATCTCAAGGAATTTGCCATTTTTAATTGCAATGGAATTGGTATTTTATTCTATTATATTAATTTTTCAGATTAACATTGAACGACGAATATGATGACATTCCATGGCCAATTTATAGACCATATTTTAAAATAATATCTCATAATAAAGAAAACAAATCTATGTTAGTAAAATGTTTGCCATGTTTACCAAAAAATATACAAATTTCTGTTAGCATTAGCTCAACTTGTAACATTGTAAAGCATTTAAGGGTATAAATACTAAATATATGTTTACAATTTTAAATTTTAAGAGAAAACATCAAACACTCCTAATCCAAATAAAAAAGGGGAAGGAGAAAAAATGTATTAAGGAAAATATTGGACTAGGCTCATCGTCCATTGATTTCTTTTCCAAGAGACCTAAGATTTTAACCCAAGCCATTTTAGATGATTTAATAACCGATTTTATTATTAATAGCATTCAGCCATTTTCAGTTGTTGAAAATCCATCATTTATAAAAATGATCAAAACATTAGCACCACAAAAAAATATAATTTGCAGACAGACAGTGGTTGCTAGAATTTCCCAAAAATGGGAGAATGAAAAGAAAGAAATTATTAAAAGTCTAATAGAACCATCGTTAATATGCACAACAGCAGATTGTTGGAGTGCCTATCGCAGGTAAACATTTAAATTTGTATAATAATTTAATTACAAACAAATTATTTGAGCAGTTTTAATTAATGTTAATTTTTAGTTCATACATAGGAGTCACTGCACACTATATAGATCCAAAAAGTTTGGAAAGAAAAAATGTAGCGTTGGCTTGTAAAAGAATGACTGGTAGTCATTCATATGATAAAATAGCAAAAAATTTATAAGATATAGCAAAGGATTATTGCATACAAAATAAAATCTCAAAGACCATTACTGATAATGCCAAAAACTTTATCAAATAATTTAGGTATATTTTATAAGCCAATTGAAAATATTAGTGAATCCATTGATGATCTGGAAGATGAAGAAACAGTTGCACCAATATCAATATCAGGTCTTTATACTACTGCTCAGGATTTTGAAATATCAGAATCATATATTTTACCTAATCATCAATGTTGTGTCAGTCACACATTGAATCTTGTTGCCACTGTAGAGCCTTACAGTGTAAACAATATCAGAGGGTAAAACTATAATTTTAATTATAATATTTAATATTTTATTCCTTAGATATATAGCACAACATTGTCTAAATGCCAAAATATATGGAATAGACAAAATAAATCTCAAAATTCAGCTGAGATTATAAAAAACAATATTGGCCGATATTTTATATGTCCCAATATAAATAGATGGAACTCCACTTATAATGCTTTACAATTAATGTCAGAAATTATTAAGACTAAATTTAAAAAATTGGACAAGATTTGCGATGGAATAAAATTACCTAGATTTTTATTTAATGAATGTGATTTTATTCATGAATATTGTTTAGTTATAAATAAAATTTGTATATACAGCATTATTTTAAATTAGCTAATGAAGCCGGTAGCAAGTTCACTTGATATCCTGCAGGGAGATAAATATATGTTCACAGCTTGTTACTGTGCAACTATTTCCCAGCTCATTATTAAATTGAAAAATTTTAAACAAATGAACCTGAAATTTTGTTTACCACTCTTAAATGCCTTACTTAAAGGGATTGAAGATAGGTAAACTAATAATAAATTAATCAATATTTAATAATTCTAGGTTTATTGGGACAATTTTTGAAGATGAAAATATTTTGGCAACTATGCTTCATCCTTTTTTTAAACTAGATTAGACATGGTTGCAAATGGATGAAAATTTTAATAAAAAAAACAATTAATACAAAGATTAGTTGAGGAATTATCAAAGTCTTCAAATGAGTGCAAATTAACCTGTGAAAAAAAAACTAATAATTTAATATCCTATTTTTTTCAGTATCCCACAGCAGTAGATATGATTGTTAATGATTTAAATTCTGATAATCAACAAATTTTAAATAGTTTTTTCAAAAATGAATGCCGAGATTTTAGTATTTTTAAACAATATCCTGATATAAAAATGTTATTCATTAAATATAACACCACAATCCCTTCCAGCGCCCCTGTTGAAAGACTTTTTAGTATAACTAAAAATGTCTTTACAGATAAACGAGGATGTCTTAATGACCAAAATTTTGAAAATATTTTATTACTGAAATCTAATAATTATTTATAATCATATATTATATTATTTTATTAATGATATATAATAATTATTTATATTATTCATATATTATATTAATATCTAAAAATCATTATTTTAGTTATATTTTGATAAATGTGATATCGAGTCAATAAATTTTTTAGATCATTTCACAATAGAATCCTAATTTAGGTTTATTCAAACCTTATCTAAGAGTATAATAAAAAATGTATCTGTACCTAGATACATTTTAAATTGTATCTGTATCTAGATAACTTTTTAGAAGCTGTATCTAGATAATTTTTAGACTATAATGTATTTGTACCTGTATCTAGATCCATTTAAAAATCTTTTAACAACTCTGCTGGTCAGTATGATATAGTATTATTTTTTGTTGATGATTTATCCATACAATACAGTATTACCACTTATACTTCCAAATCTTCCAAAAAAATTTTCCAATTACATACGATATTCTCTATTATATTCTTTATTTAAAAAAATAAAAAATAGTTGCGAGTATTGCCTTTTAGAAGAAAATTTTTCACAATACGAATCCCAATTATTTTTATCCACATCATCCTTTTCTGGCACGACAGAAATTGATAATACCAGCAGTTCAGAAAATGAAGATGACCGGCAAAAAAAGCTTAGCAAGGGAGTATGGAAAGAGAGCCACCTTGAAAGAGCTCTAAAAATAATGGCCCCATATCACGCGAAGCTCGGCGGCAATGAAGAAGGGGGCCGCGATAAAATTTCTTCTTCTCATTTAAAATGGTTCGAACTAGTGAAGAGAGAATATAAGGTTTATTGAGTGCCCAATTATTATTATCAGTTTTTTTTATTACCTTTTGAAGGGTGACGATAAAGTGTTCTTTATTTTTTGAGAGATGAGCAACATTAAAATGGTAGAAATTATAAGGTTTTCTAACTAAAAATATAAGAAAGAAAAAATTAAATCTCCATTGATATCATTACTATTTTCATCATACTTAATTATATTTTTGAAGATTCTGCACGAACTTTTGATAGCACTAAGACATAGAATAGCAGCTCTAGATGAACTTGAAATAGCTATTACTCGTTTTCAATTAGATGAAACATTACTGAATGATAAAACATTGTTTAAAGATAGCAAGAAGCCTTTAAATGTTGTAAGTCCATACGAACTCGATGTATTGATGGAGGAATTACAAGCTTCATTGGGGAGCGGAGAAAATGCTTTAAAGAAGAAATTAGGTCATCTTTATTATCTCGAAAATTTGCAGAAGGTTTTTTGTGATAATTCAAATTTAATTGTTTTTTATCGATATATAAATATGCAACAAAATATCTTTTATAAAATTATTAATAGGATTAACTGGCAATTGAAAATGGGATTATTTTGATTAATACTAATTTTTACATTAATATTCTGATGCTATAAATTAACATTATCGTTAAATAAAAACAACTAAATCTTATTAGAATATTTTATAATTGATAAGGGTTTCAATAGTTTATTTTAAAAAAATTATCATAAATTAGTCATCATAATTTGAAGATTTTTTAAATATTTAATAATCAATAAATTTTAGTAACGACAAACGCGTTAAATTGGTCATGTATTTTATTAATAACAATAAATAAAATACATTAACTGACCTCATCACATTTTTATTAATAAAATAGCAATTAGTTGTTTGCCAATTAAGATAATTGCTTAATATAATAGTCTCCGGTCATTATGAAGAACTTATATAGTTCATTATAGGTCTCCAAAAAAATCGAATCGAATAATGAAATATTCCAATTCAATTCATAAATTTTTAATCGAATAATTTAGTATTCAATTTTGTATTAAATAATTCGATTTTTTTTTTAAAAACGAATTTTTTAAACATTTTATAGGATATTTGCTAATAATTCTAAAATTAAACGAATAATTCGATTATTTACGAAAATTTTCGATTTTCAAAAATTTTGGAATAATAATAATTTGATATTATTAATTGTCAATTTCTTAAAAGTAATTCGAATCAAATCTCCAATAATTTTCGATAGCATAGAAGTTCATTATATTAAATAATCTCCACTTGTCTAATTTGAGTTCTTTATCTGTCAATTTTATTAAATTTGTGCAAGGATTATATTCTTGATAATTATATAAACTTAATAATTTGCTAATTTAAGAGAAAAAATTAGTTTGAAATAAGGCTCATGTTTGAATATAAATAATTTTGATACTTCTATCATAGCGCAATATTTCCAAACAGTCTATGCAACATATTCCCCTCAACAATGAATTATTAGTGAATACTGAAGAAAAAACTACATCCACATCAAAAACCTCCAACAATCTCGAATCAGATCATCAAATGATTTGCCCAGTATGCTTAAAATCGCTTGATTTCGAATGGAACGTCTTAATATGTGGCCATAGCCTGTGCATTGAATGCGTCAATTCTTTCACGAAACAAAAACACAATTTAGTCAGCGCCAAGAAATTAAAGTGCCCAATTTGTAGGGAATGCACACTGGTTAACGAAATAGCTTGGGTGAACGATTCGAAAGCCAACACCGATAAATCCGGAAGCAATGAAGAAATTAAAGTTTGTTTTTAGATATCATATTATGAGTTGTGCAGTGATGTCAAAAAAATTCATTATATTTAGCGAGTTACTTTTTAAAAATATTCTGATTTATAAAACAAAAATTATAATGTGCACTTTATCATTTTTTGTTGCATTTTATTAATGAAATAGTTTATATATTATATCATATTCGCTCTCAAAAAAGTAAAGATGCAGCTACATTAGTTCTACCTATAATACGTTAATTTTACATAAATTTTTAATAATATTAAGCAAATAAAATATATAGTTGTTTGCAATCTGAGCCAGATGAATTTAAAAGATGAGCTTTTAATTGCTAATTTAATTATATAAAATATAAGGGAAGTTATTCAACTAAAATTACCAGCATTGTAGCCAAGCTCAAACAAATTCAAAGGGTCGAGTCCGCAGTCAAAAGTCTCATATTTTCGTCTTGGAAAGAAATTTTGATCATACTAGAACATGCCTTGGATAACAATGAATTGAAACACACACACCTTTTTACCAAGAAAGATTTTGAGGTTTTAATTTCAAAAAAAAATTATTAAAAATTACCTATAATCCTTGTCACTGAAGCCTTAAAATTAAATATCAAATTATAACAAAATTATAATTTGTCAATTATACTTATTTTTGAAGAAAATGCTTTAAAGATGGGATGGGGGTAGTGCAAGATTTTTGAATAATATTTTTACACTCAACGCCTTTAAAATTTGATATATTAATATGCATGTCTATATCATATTTTACCACTAAGACTAACTTAGCCAGATTTAAAGAGAGCAACGACACGAATATTCTATTAATTCCCTTTAATCATGGGGCCAAAGGTTTAAATATAACGGAAGCAACTCATGTGTTTTTGATGGAACCCGTTTTAAATCAATCTATCGAGGCTCAAGCTGTTAATAGGGTCCATAGGATCGGGCAAAATAAGTTTACTCTCAAATAAAAATTTTAAATATGTTTCATAAATGTTCGTGACTAGAGCTCATACCGAAAATGATTATTATATAATTGATGTTATATATAATTTTACTTGACTCTAACCTCACCCTGCCTAATCTAAAATTAGGATTTACTTGATGTTCCCCCATTTTTGATTTCCATTTACCCTTACACGCACAGAAAAAATGGATCATATTTATTTGTTATGACGTATTTTTTTAAAGATGGATAATAACCAATTTTTCATTTTATATCAAAAAATTTTAATATTTTAAAAAGCTTTAAGTTGGGTTAGATTAATTATATTATCATACAAAAGGTTGCCCCAAAACGGAATATTTTGGCATAGTGAATGAAAGGGTAAGACATTTTCTTAATTTTGGCCTGAGTTGTCATTCCATTTATAAATAAACATTTTTGTAAATATTACAAAAACTTGTACACTTCTATATTGATTTATCAACATTGAACATTTTTTTTTTAAAAAAAGGATAACCTACGTTCACAAATTCATAATAAAAGGAACAATCGAAGAAAAAATTATAAATTTGGCCAATCACATAAAAGATAGATTTGATTATAAAGGCAAGGAAGGCTTTAATTTAACTTTAAATCAAATATATTCACTATACAAAAATGATGATTGTAATTAATTTATAAATTTTATTATTATCTAATTTATATTATGGTATAATTATTACAATGCGTAAATTATCTTTATAATTATTAAATAAAAATTGTAAATATGATATGTAACAATTGTCAAAAACAATCTTAATATTTTTCCCAGAATTATTAGTATTATAATATATTTAGTTAAAATAATTAATGAAAAGAGATAAGAGATTATAAAATATAATAGTTATATATAAAAAAAAATCTATTATGGTTTTTTTCGCAAGGAGGCCAACGTTGAAACTTATGTAATTAGTAGAATTATAGCAAACCTCTCCCTCAAAACATTTTTTATGGGGTTCTTATGTGCATTTACAAATGTGCGAGCCTAATTTCTTAAAGAATGATTGAGTAACATTTTCAAAGTTGTTAGATTGGTGGATATGACTGTAATAAACACATCGTTTTGCTGATATCTATGAAATTATTTTTTTTTAAATTCGGAAAAATAATAGCTAATTAAATTACTGTAATAAAAAGAATAATTATCTGTAAAAATTTATTTAATTTATATTGATTTTTAATAACCTTTTGATAATTAAACATCATCGCATCGTATTTATGCCTAGTTGAATCTTATTTATAACAACTTTATATATTCTCTGATTGATAAAACTTTCATTAATGAATGGATTCCAACATCAATTTTATATCAGACTACCTCTCCTATATCATTTCTACATATCTTAATTAATAAATATTTCATTGTAAACATTCATTTTGTATATGATATTAAGATGAATAATTATAATAAAAAAATAATTACCTTAATTAATAAAATTACATACTATCATTCTAATAAAATCTGTAATGTATGATTATTAAAAAAAAATGGATATGAAATTATGAATGAATTTGAAAACAAATGTTTGGCCTTCTTAATAATGGTTAAATTTTTATGATTAAGATCATAATAACTAATGAGGAAAAAATAGTTAATTATGATTTTATTAACAAAAAATTAACATTTGAGAGATATATTTTACATTTTTTTATTGGTTCTGATTTTATTTTATTGATTGATCATTTATAAAAAGTTAAAATTTTTGATTCACAAAAAATAACTTGTATGTAACATAATGATGCTCAAATTCTTGATTCTCGTGTTTAGTTCCTAATCTATCATTTTGACCGCTTATGATCAATTTCCTTTAAAAATATTTTACAGACAATACCATTATTTATATCAGATTGCACGAAATTAAAAATAATGTACACCCGTGTTGGACCAAATTTTTAAAAATAAATTTAAATTATTTCAATTGAAAAAAATGATGTGTAAATATAATTTAACATTCATTCGTCAAATTTTCAATTTATTTTCGAAATTATTTATGATTAACAAAATTTTAAAAATTCGATTCTAAATAAAAATTAAAAACCTGGCTGGCTGGGCCGGAGATGGGATTTCAAATTTAGGCGGAATATGAAAATTCCACATCTGTGTGTCTGATTTATATGTACAAAAAAAAGTAAGAAATAAAAATTCTCTTATCAGTGATAGGGTTCTCAAATAATCGAAATACCAGGTAGAACCTAAAAATTAAGAACTAGGCCTAGAACCAATACCCAAAAAATGTGGTTCTTGTTATATCATCGCTAAGAATAAAATTATTTGAAAATACTTGAAATGATATTTTAATAATCATGAAGATAATAACAAAATGGATGAATTTTTAGTATATACATTTCAATAAAAAAAAATATTTTTTTCACATTCATTTTAAATTTGAAACAAATCTCAAATGTCTTTAGAAGCCTAACCTTAATTCAGTACCCAGAAATATTTTGGTAAAAAAATATATTGTATAATTATCAGAGACCAGCACCCGGGCTAAAGGGTGTAAAATAATAAATTTTTTTAATAAACCTTGACGGGGAAAAATTTTTCTTCTATTATACCCGGTCCGGTTTATTTATAAACCCGGGCCGGATATTTTAAATATAATATATTTAAAAATTGTATTATAGAATTATATATCAAATTCATTCACTTATATTCCATTACAAAACCAATATCTCGTTAGAAAATACTTAACTAGTTAATAAAAGAAAAGTAAAATTATTTGTAAGTTATTCACTATGATAATTTTTATTTTTAGTTAAATAATTTTAATTGTTCTTATATACTCTAGTATACTAGATAAATAAAATGTTATTAATTTAGAAGACTAATAATCATTTTTATTTTTAGTCGGTTCAAACATACTATATTACAAAATAAGATAAATTTCGCCAAATAAAAATTTCAACACTTAGAATTTTATAAAAAATAATACGGGCCAGGCCGGGCCTGAAAATATAAAACTAGGGCCAAAAAATTTTTCAATAATTCTGGCCAACTGAGTAGATGTCTGATAATTATTAATTTATGTAATTATAATAAATTTTACTATTAACTATAATGATATATAAATTTTTTAATGACTATTTAATTGCGCATTATTTTAATTATTCAATGCTTTGCAATGAACTGCAAGATTGTTTTTGTTAACACATTTTTCTTTTCATGATGTTGAAGTGTACATGAATATATAGAAATATTCGCTATTCAGGTTATATAAATTGTTTTGAAGAGTTAAAGTTAAAACCTCTAAAGTATTATACATTCTGCCCGACTTCACTGTTAAATGGCCCATTTAAGGGGAAAAAATTTCTCTCCCTGATTTATTTTTCCAATTAAATCACTTGCTTTTGGTCAACATTTACGAATTTTATTTTTTTTTATGACACTCAATAAGGATTTAAGAAAACATATAAGATTATCATGTCATCTATTATGTAAAGTTTTTTATTTATATATGAAATCTTAAATTTGGCTTAAGAATATTTTCGTAAAAAAAAATCGTTATCTCATAAAGACAAAAAAAAATATAATAACATGATTATAAAAATATATTATAGTTTGAAATTTAATATAGAAGAAATATTATAATTCTAAAAACTATATTTAATCTTCACCCCCAAAATAGAGCATTCTAGAATATGTCATATATATGTTCATTGTTATCTATGTCCCAGGGGTTTGGCGATGCTGCGGTCTCATCTTCATATTTTATCAATGAACTTATTCTCATTTGGGGCTTCCCCATTCCATTTATAGGGTCTTCGGCTAGCTTTTGCCCGCCATTTGACCAGGTTCCCTTTAAAGACTTATTTTTATTAGTGTTCTCTTATGATTTCTGATATATTTTTGACAAAAACATGTCAAAGTAATGAAATTTTGAATAAAGAGAAGTTCGCGAAAAGTTTTACTGTTAATGTTTATTAGGATTTTATAACGAAACTTTTATCGCAATCCACATTCCGAAGATTATATTACGAATTAATTATAGCGAATTTTTATAAACCCAACAGCAAACTTTTTAGAGGGAATACGTGGCATCGAAACTTTTATTGCAAATCAATAATATCGAATTTTATAGTGAAGTCATTAACGTGAAACCCAAATGTCAAATGTATATGTACCGAAAACTATTTAGTGAATCATAATAAATTTTTAATTTGAAATATTTATTTTTTCAAACCAGACTAATTAAATAAAGATTATAAAAATAGGTTGAAAGATATATTTAATGGTTTAGCTTTTAATTTTCTTAATATTCTTAAATTAATTAAACAGGAGTAATTGGTTTATAAAATTTATTATAGGAATATTATGTATTAAGCTTATAAATCATGCAATAGGAAGGAATTAAGCTTATAAATATTTGTTAATCATTGGGTTCATTAGAGCTAGTTAGCAAAATGCAAAAAATAAAATTTATGGTTTGAGAGTATATATCTTTATTTTAGGCGCCATTATTGTCATTTCAAATTAAGGTATGGCGGATAACTGTAAAGTTATCGTAGTTCCATAACAAGGTGTGAATAGTTTTGCAATTTGAATTAGGTTTAAGTAATCTTTAAATTTAGAATGATTGTACAGATCTAATCATTGGAAATATCGATTTTGAACATTATTAAATTTTATGGATATCTGACCCCCACCTTTCCGATTTTTAATAGCTGGTGCAGATGAATAATGACCCTAATTTTGTAAAATTCCTAATATATTTTGATTCTATTTTATAAATAGTTGCATTGAACTGTAACCGGTAACTAGTTAATTTGACAACACCATTGGCAACACTTTGAACACGCCTAGCTAGCAAGAATTTGGTTGAGGAAAAGGCTGGAAATAGAACTATCTTTCTGTGTCTCAATCTGGATGTAAATCTCGATCTACCATGCCGCTTAAAAAAAACAAGGATTGATTTTTATATAACGATTTTTTTTATGTAATTATTAAAATAATCTGATAATAAATTTTAAATAAATATTTAATTATTCATATTTTGGCGGTATTTTTTAATTTTTTTATCGGCGTTCGGTTTGGGAGGAAAGAAATTCCACCAACTCTCGTAATGGATTTAATACTGCGTAAAGCTATCATATTCCAGTCATTATTAAAGAGTTTTAAAGATTGTTTCTATTTTATTTAGAACATTATTTATAGGAATTTTGTTTACACTGCTAACACTTTCTAGCATAATTAATATTCTGTGCCAGCGGGTAGGGCAAATTAATTTTAAAGTTTTTGTATTAATTAAATTGGTTGGTACAATGCCGTTTCTATTATCGGCCTAATCAGGCATATGAAAATGGTCATCAAAGTATGGATCAGAATCATCAATATCCAAGATATGACCTGTAGAAGTGCAGAAATTTACGATGCTCTGCCTCAATTTTACATTCCAAATCAGCTACTCGATATCTGAGGGCCGAAAATATTTTCTAATTTTTTTTTAATGAGAATATCAATTCTGGCTACTTTTTTTATGCTATCAACTATATCCAAATTATGAAGTCCACGAAGCATAATGATGCTCATAATCAATCTGACGCTTCTTTTGAGATTGGCCCCAGCATCAGTTATTATTTGTATTATTTTGACTTATAAATGGAACTCCTCTTCAATACTATCAATCTCAGATAATATGGTTTCCCCAGTATGCTTTTGTGTCACATTTCTAGTTGCCAGGGTAAAATATTTTAAATCAAAATTTTCATCTAAATGATCAAGACTAAATATGATATATGCTTGAAATGATCAATCCAAGTGATAGAGCATAATTTTGGTACCAATCAAATTGAAAAAATGCACCTTTATATTATAGATAGATAAACATCGTTGTATTAGGCAATTCAGAGACGAGGAATTAATTATCTTATATTTTTATTTTTTTAGACAATTTATTTTTTAATAATCATTTTATTTAAATTTTAAACCTGTAGAAAATCTGTCATTCCTTTATTGTTTATAGAATCAAATGGCATTAAATCTAAGCAGCACATCAAAACATAAGTTCACCCTGTTAGATTTCATATTTATTTTATACATTAAAAAGTTTAATAAACATCAAAATAATTAGAGCTGGAATGAAAACAAATAAAAAATTTGATTTAGTTTTGAACTTTCAAAATAAAGTTTTACATAATTTAAATTATATATTAAGTTTATACATTAAAAAGTTCTCAAAATAGAGCTGACAATAAATAAACTAAAAATAAAGTTGTTTTGAACTCTCAAAATAAAGCTTAATAAAATTAATTTAGCAAACCAGTCAAAAATTTTTAATGAATAATAATAAACAAAAATACTATCCTAAGAGCCATTTTTTATCTTATATATTGTTGCTACATTTTGGTGTTGCTTTTAAAACATTTTTAGACTTTGAATGGATTTTTTATTATTAATTATTTCTGATATTTTATGAACATTAACTAAGTGCAGAGAAAGGTTACTTGTACTTATATTTTTACTAAAGCATTTTATTTCATAACTAAAATATAAATTATATAAATATAAGTTTAAAATTAAAATAAATTACTGTGAAAATAAATTATGTTTATCCAAATCTTCCTCATCTTTGTTTCCCAATTTTAAGCAAGGTTTACAATAAATATAACCAGGCATTATTGTGCTTTCAAAATAAGATTCCAAAGTACCTCCAGACATAATTTGATTTATTATTTCTATTTCATCAGTGGCGTAGACAAGGGGGAGTTTTAGGGCTGAACCCCCCCCCCCCGTAACCTCCGAAAAAAAAATTTTGAAATTTTTTCTTGAAAATTATTTAGAAAATTTTTTTTTAAATTTTTTTCTTATTGCGAATAATTTTATTTAAAAAACGGTTTCAATTTATATATAAATTTATATACGATATCAAAATGAAATATATTTAAAAAAAACAAATAAGAATTTTTAATTTTAAATGATAACATGGTTTAAAAATATATATTAAAAATTATATGAACTAAAATATTTACCATCTCAATTCTTGTGAGATATCGGAAAGTTACTTTGTGATGTCGTATTTTGGTATAAAAATCTTAATAAAATTGAATACTCTTTGAGATCAAAAAATGCTTTGCAGGCCCTTTCCATATGTAATTGCACTTTAGATTCTCTGCCTATTTTTAATAAAAGTATTGCATTTGCAATATGAATTTTTAATATTTTGATTCATTTGTATTATTTAAAATTGTTAAATTATAATTTTTTTAAATAGGGTACAAGAATTACTTATATTTTATTGAATTATATTTTTTTAAATATAGTTATGTACAATAAATTTTAAATATAATAATCTGTATAAAATTTCTACATTTTGAAATTTATTTTATTGTATTTTATCATTAAAATAAATAAGTATTTTAACAATAAATAAAATCTATAATGAAATTCTCTAAAATTTAATTAAAATAATTATTTTTAACATTCAATAAGATATATTGAGTGATCATAAAAAATAGAAGGTTTGGGGGGCAAATTTTTTCTTCTTTCAACACTGGATGGATTAATTTACAATTTATTAAACATTAAAATTTTTGGAATAATGTTTCCAGCCGCTTATTAATCATAAATTTGGCCAAAATTTTGTTACTAATATTCTTTTATTTATGCTGGCGAATATAGTGTAGTGTTGTTAAACAGCTCGTTTTGAACCGATTTTTAAAAACGGCTAACTCAATATTTTAGCCAGAAAAATATTGCCTAAGCCTTGAGATTTTTCTAATAGATGTTCAAACCTTTGTTCCTTCTACAAACAAAATCTTCAGGCTTGCTTAATATTATTCAAGATGAAATATTGAGTTAGTTGTTTTTAAAATCGGCTCAAAAAGAGCCGTTTAACAATACTAATAGTGAAGCACATAATATTAGCAAAATTTAAAAATAGGGTTTGGGGGCGAAGCCCCCAAAAAAATTTAAACCCCCCCCCCCCCCATGGATAAATCCTGGCTTCGCCACTGTATTTCATTATTATTTATAGGGTGGTTTAAAACGTGCAAGTCCATAAAAATGTATTGTGTGCAAATGAAATATGATGTATGAATGAATGTAAATGATATACACTATTCTAATATATATAGCATAGAATACAATTCATATTTTAATTTTATTAATGATAATATCCAAATTTAAATAATAATAATCCAATATATAAATATAATTAAACAGCATTCTAAAAATTATACACATCGCGCTGCCGCCACGGCGAGCTGGCTCGGGCCGATGATCTCAATCGGCGGCTGTTACGGTGTGACTAAAATTACCAACGGCGCCGGCATGAGCCAGTGCTATTCATTTCTAATTTTTAAATCTTTATAAAGATTTTCGATATTTTATAGCTATCATTTAATACCCCCCCCCCTCCTTTATGACACCCAGGGTTTAAAGTGATAATTAATATCGCTCAATTTTTTATTAGCTTTCATTTAATCTCAATACCCTTATAAAACTGTTATGCTAAAAAAAAATTAAAGGCCTGACCCTCTAAGATAGAGTCCTGCACATTCAATTATTGATTTATCAATTCTTAAGTCCAAGCTAAGTTCGAAATTTTTAGTTATAAAATATAAATTGAGTGTCTTCGTTCGAAGAATTAATCGCAAAGATCGCTATAAATTAAGTAAAAATCATTAGTTTATTTGTTTACGGATAAATTCTAATTATCATTACATTATGATAAAACAAGAAAAAACATTATTTCCTTTGATCTTTTAGAATCTTTTTATATTTTTTAAGTCTAGCCAGATTTTTTGAAAAATATTCTGAGCCCTGTTCAACATATTTTAAAATTTTTAGGTCCAATTGTAGTTTTAGGCCAACTATCGGTCAGCGGTGCGAGTTTTAAAATCTAATCGGCCACCAGCGGCGTGCCGTTTTTTAGCCGACGTCAACAGAGGCAGTGTAAGTCTACACACAAAATAAGATTCAAGAGCAATTTTGTAATTTTATAGTTATCATCATGTATAAAAATAATTTTATTTTACCATAAGGATAATCTCCTTGAATTCAACGTCAAACCCAGCGATAAAGAAGAAAACTTTTTTACTATATGCCCATATTAGCGGAACACAAAATTTATTTTGGCGGATGTAGAAAGATTAAGGAAGTATGAACCTCGCTTCTCTCCAAAAATAGAACATCCATATCCTATAAATGGCTCTTTTTGAGAATATGGCATTATTGTTCTGTCATTTAAAGTGGAAACATAATTTGTGCTTGTTGTAGAATGTTTATTTTAACTTATATTTGATATTTTCTCTAGGTTTTCAATCTCTATATTAACTAATAGTATCTTTACACTATATAAGTTTAATAATATATTATAGCGATATACAATTCTGTTCTATTAGTTAAAATATTTGATTTTTGAAATCTTAGGTCTTAACACTTAGATAATTTTTGAAATAAAGAGTAAATAATTAAAATTACTTTCAAATCGTAAACAAATAATCGTAAGAATGTATCTTAAACAATTTTACTTAAGTGAAATAATTTCCGAGCTATTATCATTTACTATTAAATGCATTTCTATTTCACTTCTGAAAAGTATATTGTCAAGTAGAGATCTGCAAAAATATTGGAAATTTTTTAAAATATATCTAAATTTATTAATTTTATGTTGAATTTTTTATGTAAAATAAAAATTTGTGGTTTTATTTATAGAAAGTAGACGCCATATAACCTATATCGTTTATTTTGAGTAATTATAAAAAGTAATTTCTATATTTAAATAAATTGGGGCCGGGCCGACAAAATTTTTTTAAAAAAATTTCGGGTTCGGGCCGGGCAAAACTTTTAAAAAAATTTCGGGCCGGGCCGGGCTTGAAGAATTAGGCCCGATGCAGATCACTAATGTCAAGTTCAATGTAGGTCCTTTTTGTGAAGTTAGAAATTAAACTGTTTCTTTAAATTATCAAAGAAAAATTAGTAGTTCCTCTGCGAGATCCTATTCATAGTGTAAAAATATTGAGATTGCCAATTCCTTTATTATTAAATATAATTTTTATTAGCTCCAGATATTATTTTTGGCTAATTTATTACACTATGTTCGGCGTGATCAAATGACTGGCCAGCAAACAGGTTTAAGAATGACTAATTATGTAATATTTGCTAAATTTCGTATTTTTATGTGGTAGAGGGGAGAAAAGGAAGTAAATTTTTCCAGGCTAAAAAAACTAGCCCCAAAATATCTCCTTCGTGCTTATGACCATGAAAGAGAGAAACCAGGAAACGGTAGAGGACCAAAAATATAATGGAGGAGAAGATTGGTAAAGATTCTTCATTTTTAGTATTTTTAATTATGAAATATTTTCGAATAGGAATGTGTTAGATAAGAAGGATAAAATAATAACATCTAATAATTAAATGATTATATTTTCTATTTTTGCGTTAAGCAAAGTTTTAAAAAAATAGATTTTTAGATTATTTTTTAATAAATAAAGTTAAATCGAATCCTAATTTTATGAATGCCCACATCCATCGGCCTGAAATAATATTTTATAAATATAAATCTCGTTTATAAATCATATAAATAAGTTTTGATTCAAATTTCTCCTAATAAAAAAACCAAAACTAAGATTCTAATCTATATCCTATTCCTAAATTTGGAACAAAAATATAAATTTTGCATATTTAAAATTTTATTATCTATATTTCTTAACTCAATTTTTTTCGCTTAAAAGTTAACAAAAAATATAAAATTTTAAAGTTAGTTTGAATTTGAAGTTAAAGTTAGTTTGAATTTGAAGTTAAAGATGTTTTAAGTTGAATTGGTTATTATAAAAATAAATATTTTAAGACATATAAAATAAATAAATGATAGAACAATGATTTGCAATTGCTCAGTATTTTTCCTTTGCTCTTCAGTCCTCGCGTAAAGAAATTTGCGTCTAAACGATATACACTAATCCCTTTATAATTGAATATTTAATAAATATTGCAAAAAAATATTATTATTTTTAAATTTTTTTTTAATAATCCAGATGTATAAATAAGTTTTTAGATTTTAATTTTGCAGTGTTGATAAAAATGATTTAAGAAGAAAAAAATTGTGCAGAATTATTACACGCAAAAAAAAGTAATTATCTTTTTAATGTGATTAAATTATTTTTTTTATTAATATTTGTTTTTCAAAAATAATTTAATTGATTTTCATCGATAACTATTTGTAAAATTTCTTTTTAAAATTGTTGGCTAAAAGAAAAGAAATAATTTTTTTACCTAAAATTCGAGGTATATTTTCTTCCCTCTAGCATATTATCCATTTATCCCTAATGGGTAACTGATTGGAAAAAATCAGGTAAATTTATATTTTCGTTTTTGCTGATTTAAAATTATCTAATAAAAATGTTAAAGTTCTCTTTAAAAAAAAGGACTAAAAAAATATTGCGCCCATATGAGTTTCAAATTTGATGGCATATTTTGTCTCGAATAGAACCGATTTTTAATAAAATAGGATTCACCATTAGTGTTTAAATACATAATATTATTTATATTAATAAATATTAACACTGGGAAGTTGTTATATGGTATGTTCAATCCTCAGTTATTGGCCTAAGGAGAAGGGGCAAGAATTCCCCATTAAAATGTATCATTTATAAATATCATACCCCCCCCCCCACCTAATCTCTCCATCGCTCTTCCCTCAATATGAGTAAAATAAGTAATTTTAAACAATATTTTCTTTAAAAAAAAAGTCAGAAATATTGACTATAATTGTAATTTTTTATAAAACAAAGTTTTTTTATACCAAAATTATGTTTCTAATCAATGTAATCTAGCCAAAGATCTTTAAAGAGGGGACCTAAAAATAATCAGTAAAATTTTTTATGGTGAACAAAACTACCCTAACTCTTTCCTCTCTTACCAATATCAGGTCATAGGTGAGGAGTCTTTTATTTAGTTTGCTGCCTTTATATAGTTGTAAAAATACTTGATGTTCTTTTTGTTAAAGTAGCTAGTTACATTTTTGTCAAATAAAACTCTAACTACTTACATTTTTTTAAAATGTAACAACAATAGTAACTAGTAAGTAGTCACTCTAAACCAGTAATTAGTACTGTAAACATCGTTCACTGGCAAAAATCGAACGCCTTCACGTTCGTGTTCACTTTCAAAAAAGAGGAACGCGTTCACGTTAGTTCAAAATTTTATGATAATTTTTTTTT